>NC_143111.1:4392500-7107785 GCF_061535455.1 Colias philodice | reverse complement strand
TAGATATAGAACATATTCAAATTCAAATTCAAAATCAAATTCAAGTAGATATAGAACAGCAAACAGCGAACAGCGAACAGCGAACAGCGAACAGCGAACAGCGAACAGCGAACAGCGAACAGCGAACAGCGAACAGCGAACACGAACAGCGAACAGCGAACACGAACAGCGAACAGCGAACAGCGAACACGAACAGCGAACAGCGAACAGCGAACAGCGAACAGCGAACAGGAACAGCGAACAGCGAACAGCGAACAGCGAACAGCGAACAGCGAACACGAACACGAACACAATCAAATTCAAATTCAAATTCAAATTCAAATTCAAATTCAAATTCAAATTCAAATAGATATAGAACATATTCAAATTCAAATTCAAAATCAAATTCAAGTAGATATAGAACAGCAAACAGCGAACAGCGAACAGCGAACAGCGAACAGCGAACAGCGAACACCGAACACCGAACAGCGAACAGCGAACAGCGAACAGCGAACAGCGAACAGCGAACAGCGAACAGCGAACAGCGAACAGCGAACAGCGAACAGCGAACACCGAACACCGAACACCGAACACCGAACACCGAACAGCGAACAGCGAACAGCGAACAGCGAACAGCGAACAGCGAACAGCGAACAGCGAACACGAACACGAACACAATCAAATTCAAATTCAAATTCAAATTCAAATTCAAATTCAAATAGATATAGAACATATTCAAATTCAAATTCAAAATCAAATTCAAGTAGATATAGAACAGCAAACAGCGAACAGCGAACAGCGAACAGCGAACAGCGAACAGCGAACAGCGAACACCGAACAGCGAACAGCGAACAGCGAACAGCGAACAGCGAACAGCGAACAGCGAACAGCGAACAGCGAACAGCGAACAGCGAACACCGAACACCGAACACCGAACACCGAACACCGAACACCGAACACCGAACAGCGAACAGCGAACAGCGAACAGCGAACAGCGAACAGCGAACAGCGAACACGAACACGACCACAATCAAATTCAAATTCAAATTCAAATTCAAATTCAAATTCAAATTCAAATAGATATAGAACATATTCAAATTCAAATTCAAAATCAAATTCAAGTAGATATAGAACAGCAAACAGCGAACAGCGAACAGCGAACAGCGAACACGAACAGCGAACACCGAACACCGAACACCGAACACGAACACGAACACGAACACGAACACGAACACAAACACAAACTCTCAAAATCAAATTCAAATTCAAATTCAAATTGTAATTCAAATTCAAATTCAAATTCAAATTCAAATTCAAATTCAAATTCAAATTCAAATTAGAACACGAACACGAACACGAACACGAACAGCGAACAGCGTGGTAAATGTTAAAAATATGTACTTAATGACGTTTCAAAAGTGCTTCTAGAAGAAGTCTAATTGAATAAATAAATGTTTGAGTTTGAGTTTGAGTTTGAGTTTGAACAGCGAACAGCGAACAGCGAACAGCGAATAGCGAACAGCGAACAGCGAACAGCGAACAGCGAACAGCGAACAGCGAACAGCGAACAGCGAACAGCGAACAGCGAACAGCGAACAGCGAACACGAACAGCGAACAGCGAACAGCGAACAGCGAACAGCGAACAGCGAACAGCGAACAGCGAACAGCGAACACGAACAGCGAACAGCGAACAGCGAACAGCGAACAGCGAACAGCGAACAGCGAACACGAACACGAACACAATCAAATTCAAATTCAAATTCAAATTCAAATTCAAATTCAAATAGATAAAGAACATATTCAAATTCAAATTCAAAATCAAATTCAAGTAGATATAGAACAGCGAACAGCGAACAGCGAACAGCGAACAGCGAACAGCGAACAGCGAACAGCGAACAGCGAACAGCGAATAGCGAACAGCGAACAGCGAACAGCGAACAGCGAACAGCGAACAGCGATCACCGAACAACAAACACCGAACACCGAACATCGAACACCGAACACGAACACGAACACAAACACAAACTCTCAAAATCAAATTCAAATTCAAATTCAAATTGTAATTCCAATCCAAATTCAAATTCAAATTCAATTTCAAATTCAAATTCAAATTCAAACACGAATACGAACACAAACACAAACACAAACTCTCAAAATCAAATTCAAATTCAAATTCAAATTTACCGAACACCGAACACCGAACACCGAACACAATCAAATTCAAATTCAAATTGAAATTCAAACGCGAACACGAACACAAACACAAACACAAACACAAACTCTCAAAATCAAATTCAAATTCAAATTCAAATTCACCGAACACCGAACACCGAACACCGAACACGAACAGCGAACAGCGAACAGCGAACAGCGAACACGAACAGCGAACAGCGAACAGCGAACAGCGAACAGCGAACAGCGAACAGCGAACAGCGAACAGCGAACAGCGAACACGAACACGAACACAATCAAATTCAAATTCAAATTCAAATTCAAATTCAAATAGATATAGAACATATTCAAATTCAAATTCAAAATCAAATTCAAGTAGATATAGAACAGCAAACAGCGAACAGCGAACAGCGAACAGCGAACAGCGAACAGCGAACACGAACAGCGAACAGCGAACAGCGAACAGCGAACAGCGAACAGCGAACACGAACAGCGAACAGCGAACAGCGAACAGCGAACAGCGAACAGCGAACAGCGAACAGCGAACAGCGAACACGAACAGCGTACAGCGAACAGCGAACAGCGAACAGCGAACAGCGAACAGCGAACACGAACACGAACACGAACACAATCAAATTCAAATTCAAATTCAAATTCAAATTTAAATTCAAATTCAAATTCAAATAGATATAGAACATATTCAAATTCAAATTCAAAATCAAATTCAAGTAGATATAGAACAGCAAACAGCGAACAGCGAACAGCGAACAGCGAACAGCGAACAGCGAACAGCGAACAGCGAACACGAACAGCGAACAGCGAACAGCGAACAGCGAACACCGAACACCGAACACCGAACATCGAACACCGAACACGAACACGAACACAAACACAAACTCTCAAAATCAAATTCAAATTCAAATTCAAATTGTAATTCCAATCCAAATTCAAATTCAAATTCAAACACGAATACGAACACAAACACAAACACAAACTCTCAAAATCAAATTCAAATTCAAATTCAAATTTACCGAACACCGAACACCGAACACCGAACACAATCAAATTCAAATTCAAATTCAAATTCAAACACGAACACGAACACAAACACAAACACAAACACAAACTCTAAAAAATCAAATTCAAATTCAAATTCAAATTCACCGAACACCGAACACCGAACACCGAACACGAACACGAACACGAACACGAACACGAACACGAACACGAACACGAACACGAACATGAACACGAACACGAACACGAACACAGTCTCAGTAAGTATGATACTAATATGAACATTTCCAAAAAAAGGCCCCTGGGTAGTTTCAGC
Organism: Colias philodice; assembly: GCF_061535455.1. Classification (NCBI taxonomy): domain Eukaryota; kingdom Metazoa; phylum Arthropoda; class Insecta; order Lepidoptera; family Pieridae; genus Colias; species Colias philodice. The sequence goes on along the minus strand of NC_143111.1, from coordinate 7,104,300 downwards.
CCAGGGCCCCAAGAGTTCAGGGTCCGGCCCTGTAGCTATGCGAGGTTTGCCTATAACGTTCACCTAGAGTTACATGTTTCTAAAATACCTGGTTTGTTGTGTTTAATGGTCCTGTATGATTGGCAAGTTTTAAATGTTTTTATTGTATTTATAGGTTGGTGAAAATATGAAGTTATTTGGGAAAAAATTTGAAATTAATTGCATCGATTTTATGTGTTCAAATATGTTATTTGCTTTCTATGGAAACTGTAGAAGGATGTATATAGTAGGTACTTTCTTACATACACATTAAAATCATTAAATACAGTAACTTGGTTCCGCCGTAATGGCGCCGTTGCTAATATTCCAAATCGTGAGGTTGCTTTGCTCTAAAAAACTGTGCTTCGTTCAAACTTTATATCAACCTACAATAACATTATAAGTTAAAAGGTGTAGATAGATTTAGTAATCTATCTACAAATAAAAAAGCGCTAGTGCGCTCCGGGAGTATTTTCATTTGTGCCTTTTTCATTCACGATAGTTGAAATATGACATCTTACTTAGAAGTCTGATCATGTGTACTGTATAGTGTAAAAATTAATATTAAAAACAAAAAAAATATATTCTCCAAGTTAAGTTAATAATGTTTCCTCCAAGTAAATTATTTTCAAATTCAGTTAAGATATTTTTGAGATTTGTCATTACAATTTACAAACATAATGAGACACTCACATAAAAATACAAATTCTCTTCTCCTTATAATTTATATAGTGTAGCCTTTTACATTTTCTCTGCATTATGTATATTAATGGCGTTTTATACTACTGGCACTAAAGGTTATAGTAGATAAAGGTATATAACTATAAATTAATTAGGTAATTACGCTTATATCACAAGAAAATGACTCAAAATCGCATAATATAATATGGTAATATGGGGTTTAATAAAACGAAAAATATTAATTTATTATTTTTATTTTCACTTTTATATTAACTGCTATCGTCAGTATTGGCATCTTTACAAAATATAATCCCTTTGTTTAATGGAAGAATTAAAACATATATTATTTTGGCAAATCCAAATTCACCTACGTAATTACAAAGAAAACTTATAAAATATACATTTATACATCCTACTTACTACTATTTGATAAAAAAAAACTTAATACAAACAATTATTCGTAATAGAACAACATAATCAGAATTCTTATTTAATCTCATATTTACATTTTACATAATTTACATTAAAGTTATGGACCGTCTAAATAACTAAATGAAATGAGAAACTTGATCAGTTAAAATTCAGATCGAATGGTTAAAATACAATGATCAGTGAAATATTTACACATAACTTATTGCACGTTTTCCAACGTCAAAATGTAGCCTCGAAACATTTTTACAAATTTCTACCAATTTGGTAGTTTTTTGTTAAATGTATGATTGGATTTTGTTAATGATTCGAAGCTACATTAAATTAAATAATAGTCAAGGAATGAATAATTTAATTAATGAGTTGGGCTGTATTTCTACTTGGCAACATTTCTAATTAAAATAGTTACACATCCTAATTCGGATACATTTTCAGATTTACAAGTTTACTTTTACAATCATAATTCTATACACAACTACACAGACATTCGATATCACTCCCCAACCAAACTACACCATTTCTACCATTTACCACATTTCTACCATACAAAAATGGTAGAAACACAGCCCAAAACACGTCAACCCACACGAACCCACGCCATATACAAAGCGTTTTTGGCCAAGCTATTCGGTGGTCTACTATGGGCCGCCGCGAGAACCGAACCCACTATATTTTGGCATATATTGTGACTCACCGCTTGTACGTCTGCCCGTATGGCACGAACGCTCAGGCACCGAATAAGGCACTTTTTTGTACGAATCATTACTATGGATTTGTTAAATGCTTATAAAAAGACAAAATAGCTTTCTTTTTTCACGTTAAAATAAAATTTCACGTCGAATATACATTAAAATTGATAATGAAAGGAAATTTAGCTGCTTCAAATGGCAACGCTAGTTTTTATGATACCAAATATGGCATCATATAATAATACAGTTGGTTTATTACGTATATTAATTTTACAATTAAAAGCTATAGGAAATACTTATGTGTTACCATCACATACATTTTGGCAATTTAATAAATCATTCATAACATTGAGCACTAATATACTACAACATCCAAGTTTTTATCTCTTTATAAGCACCTAACAAACCCGCATACACATATAAAATATATAAACGTAACATCATTTTGAACAAACCGAACTGTTATGGCACCCACTTCGTACGTTATGTATATCCAATATCAAATATATATGTTAATAAAACACTTTCAGTTCAGTCTTTAACCAGAAATCTCAATAGGCAATAAAAATCACAGTAATTACGAACAATAATGGTGCCAAAGTGTCAACACTTTACTGGAAATCTACTAATTTCTACCATTTTCTACTATAGCTCTATATTAGGATATCGACGAAATAATTTACTGAATACATCGAATAATATCTTAAAATGGCATTCAATATCGACAATACTACATCGCAGATCAAAACCAGACCTCGTACCCAGATGATCCAATTTTTTAATAATAATTTTTATAAAATATTCAACTACATGGAATTTAAATATTCATTTAGGAATCAATAGAACATCGAAACAATAACTACCAAAGAATTAAACAATATTTCACGCTAGCAACATTCTCAATTTTGGGCTTTATCGAACCCTCAACAATTTCTTTTTCCGACATTTTCAAAATTTTCAAACATTTTGAATAAACCAACTTTATTTCCTTATATTTTATTTTGAATTTACAAGCTTTTTAAACTTGAACACCAAGTACTCTATCGACGACAAAATCATACCTAACCTCATCGTCTTCTTTGACCTTCAAATCCCGATTCTCAAAAGTATCTTCAGGTATACATGGGTTCTTGCATTCGACTACTTGTTCTTCTTGAGTCGCCTGTTCTCGTCTCTCGAAGGAGGTCTTAGAAGACCGTCCATCGGGAGTAGACCGTTCTTCCAAGTCTTGTTCCCAATCGTCTTCCGAGTTCATGTCGTCTGGTAGTACAGGCACTGTGGCTTTTGGTCGCGTGAAGAATGCCATTTTTTCTCTGTAAAAGGACGAATGTGTTAATAAATTGAAAATTATCTTAAATGAAAAGGTCAAAATAGAGAATATTATAAAGTGGTTTTATATTGCCATATTTCCTCATCATATTCATATTTTAAGAGACGAAGTTAAATGGTTTTCTTAATTTTTAGTTTAGTCTGTAGGCCATCAATTTTTCTTTTTAATTTAAATGGCAGCTTGCATAGATATATTAATATATCAATTTATACTTCACCAGATTTGGTTTCTTCTGCTTCCAACATCATCTCTGGTAGTTTCGAGCTTTCTTTTATCACTATTACTTCACAAATACTTACTTAAAAGTCACCAGACCTAATTTTTCCTACCTCTACCATCTTTTCCCTTTCCAGCCTATAACTCACATTTTAACACTTAGATACTCACTTAAAAGTCACCAAATCGGGTTTCTTCCCCTGTCTAGACTTCCTAAGTCGATACACATCCCGGCAAGTGCGCTGGAACAGGCGAGTCACTCGCTCGCTAGCGGGCGGCGAGCCAACTAGCCTGCGGAGGGTTTCGTCTTGTGACACCCACGCTGCTACTGCTGGGTCACCCGCTGCACAGGCTTCTTCTAGCCTGGAAGAATTTATTGAATGAATAAAAGATATGTAATAAATAATAAATCTTAATATATATAAATCTCGTGTCACAATGTTTGTCCTCAATGGACTCCTAAACCACTTAACCGATTATAATAAAATTCGCACACCATGTGCAGTTCGATACAACTTGAGAGATAGGATAGTTTAAACATGTAGGTAAGTACCACGGGCGAAGCCGGGGCGGACCGCTAGTAAATTAATATATAACAAAGAGCGTGTGAGCCGAGCACACGTGTCAGAAGTGAAACTTCTTTGGATTCAAAGATATCAAAATCGTCGCATTACTCAATAATGTATCGGCATTGTCATAACGCGACTTTGAAATTTTACTCTCAACGCGCCTAAATAAGTTTCGCATTACGCATTTTACATAATAAATAGTATTCCAAACATATATTTTTACTTTTATTTACAACCCTTATCATTTGTCCCAAAATATATTTTTCGCAATATAGAAACTAAATGAGAAATAAGACCTAATGTTTTCCGATTGGAAATTTTTTTAGTTAATATTGTCTAAAATATATCTAAAGAAATTACCGTTTCTTCAATTGCGTGAGGTGCTGTATCTCCTGCCTTAGATCTTGTAGCCTCGACGAATGTGCTTTAAGATCTAGGGATAGATCTAGGGATGTTCTTGCACTGCGCTGTCTCGAGCTGTGCCGTACTACTGCGCTGCGGGCTCTGCCCCATCTGGTAGAAAATTCCAGAAGTTAAAATAATGTTTTTTTTTGAAGTGAAAACTTCTTTAGCGGCGTTGAGCACTTTTTCTGTAATGGGTATAAAATCTTAAACTCGCGTCAGGACACGTGACCTGATCGAAAAAGCGTAAGACGGATACCATTCCAAAATATCAAACATGCTCAACGTTAATAATCAAGTTTTCACTTCTGCCGGCACTCCCGGAGTGCAACCCGTCTTTTTTTTTAGTTTTTTGGTTGTTTAAGCTTCAATATATTATAAAGACATAGAAACTTTACTGTTATCTTTTAGAATTTTGTAGGCAATAATGTAACGAATTCATAATTGAAGTCTGCATCAAAATCGGATCAGTAGTTTTCAGAAAATGGTCATAACCAACCAACATTTATTTAATAAGCATTCATTTAAAGTGCTTTGAACATACTTTTTATTTCAAAAAAGTTCACAAAATTAAAAAAAATCTGCGTCGATATTTTTTTTCAAGCTAATAATTGAACCTTATATTTATGTTAAAACTTAGCACAAATTTCATCATTATTTTGTAATAAAAAAATTACAACTTACCTAAGTGAGCGTCGTTCCCGTAGTGTTCTATCGAAGGGAATACCAGCGGGAGGTGGCGGACGTCTGGCGCCTTGCCACATCGAAGAGTCCGACTCAGAACGGTTTAGTCTGAATAGTTAAAGTTAATTTAATTAATATATCCATGAGAAAATCTATGTTGATGATGATGATCCATAAGAAATCAAGAAAAAATATTAAGGGAGCCCGAGTCGGAACGGTTCAATTAACGATTTCATTAATATACCGATAGCAAATCAAGAAATAACTTGAACAAGAAATTTAAGGAAGTTTGAATGGTTAAATATGAATATTAGAATTTGAATTTAAATGGAAAATTTAATCTCTAAATGGAATTGCAATTGAATTAAACGAAATAGATAATATCAAAACCATAGACCATAAGACACGAGGAACAGAATTAATTGGATGATGAATTTAACTAAATAGTAAATAGTCAAGGGCTGAGGTATCAAAGATAATTGAATTGAAGAACGTTAATAAGTTCAACATTTTAAGGAAATACAATTAAAAAAAATTCAGAATAGTACCAACCTACAAATATAATGCCCTTTGCCGATACTCTGCGGTTGTGGTGAGAAAGTTTGAGATCGCTTTATAGTCGCCAACGACTCCTCTTGGTTAGTGCTTACTTGCTGACTTTTCCTGTAAAAGATAATTGTCATTTAGTATAAAAAAAATACAAAAATTGTGCAAACACACGTGTCAAAAGTGAAACTTCTTTGGCAAGATTAAAAGATACTAAAATCGTCCTCTAATATCTCCATGACGACGGTATTGCCATGACGCGACCTTGAAATTTTACTCTCAACGCGCTTAAAGAAGTTTCACTTCAAAAAACACCATTAATACGAGAATAGCTAATAAGTTTATAGAAAAAGGCATATATGACACAAGACATGCCATGCAACCTTTTTAATGATAATATATTTTTATGTTAGATATCTCTGTCCATGCAACAATCAATCAATCATGCTAAAACAAAGCTTTATTAGAGAAGAAAAAAAACGAGTTATTATTATAGTAGACATTCTGTCTCAACCTAAGGTTTCAACATAATATGACGAAAAAGAAAACCATTAAAATGGTACGACGACTGAAGAGTTAGACTTTAAAAAGAAGAATGAGATCATTAGGAAACACCTATTTAAGATGTTAATATTTTGGAAAAAAAAAACTGCAAGAAATATAAAACAGCAACGCACAATGATTGAAAAAGAATTTTAGAAAATTTTTCGATAAACATCTATAACAATTCCTATATTTCCCCTATAACTTCCTCATATTGGAAAAATATCAAAAAAACATTTTTTTAATGTCAAAAAATCATGTAAATTTTCATTAATTTGTGCACACAGCCAACAACATCAAGACATCAATTTCACTTAACCTATTTTAATAAGTGCACACACAAGCGAACATCGAAACACAACAAAAAATGGCGTTTTAAATCTTTTTTTTTTATTAAGTCCGTGCAAACGTACAGACAGACGTACCTAAGTATATATACAGGTAATATACAGTAACAGAGTTACTTTGCTAGCGGCCTGCCTTCCTGAGGTCGGCCGTCCGCTTCGAAACGCTTCATATAATATCTGGAGGAGAATTTTTTGTTTGTAGGCTTGGAATTTTCCAGATTTTTTGTCTTTTTTTAGAAAAATATATTCCAAAATGCTTTAGAGGTGATCTTTTTTTCAAGATATGGAACATTCTCAAGTAAAAATGGTCTAAATGTATTTTAAAATTATACTTTTGTTGTATCTGGAATTCATATATCTGTCAAAATAGGAAAAATGAATTCCATATGAAATGATATTAGAATTTTTTGGCTTCACTGATTGCAACAAAGCTGACTTAATACATTATTATATTTTTAGCCTACAACAATTTTGTTGATATAAACGACTATTAACAAATAGCCTATTATAATATAAGTTTATCCCCATAAGTTAACTACAAACAAATATCCTTAACTTCTCTAACCACAAAAAAATGTGTGCGTGTACTAGTGTACACAAGTAAGAAGTGAAACTTCTTTATGACCTTATTTTTCAAAAAATAATTTACGATATGCAACTTTACAGAAATACGTCGAATCACGCGTGGTAGGGATAAGAAAAAGATGGCGCGTAACGGCAAAATGTCACGCGTAACGAAAAAATGTTACACTAACTTTCTTTCCAACCACGATAAAGAAGTTTCACTTCAATAATAATAATATATAAAAAAATCTCACCGTCTATGCAATTGCCTAGCGCCCTCCGGACAAAAGTTACATTCAGTGTTGGTTTCCTTCTCTGCTGTGGAAGGAAGATATTCTTCTTCCAGATTTAATTCTTCTTCAGGAATGTAGTCTTCGAATGAATCTTCTTCTACTATCTGTTGATTGGAATTTATTTTTAGTATTATTTTATAAAAAATTGTAAAAGATAAAATTTTTTGTAAAAGTTTAACTTCTAATACTGGTCAGGAAATAATAGGATTTATAACATATTTAAGGATAATTATTTATATGATTTGTAACGCAAAAGCAGAAAATAAAAAGCAAATCAATTTTACCAAAGTACACACAAAGACATGAGACAACGATATAAGTTGTAGAAACATTAAGAGCATCTAAAAATGTTGTCCAATTATCCAACCATATTAAGTATTATATAACCTATAACTAGTTTTATTGTATTTATTTATATAAAAATGATCACCAATCACCTGATTAAGTGGTTCTCTAGCCTCATCATCATCAGACGCGGAGTCATCACCGCACTCCGTGTTACATTCCGCTGCCGCCATACTTTCTGGACCTTTTAAATTTATTCATTATATTTAAATAGTTTTAATAAGTTTTATCAACTAAAGTACTGCTACAAACTATTAAACTTATTAATATATCGTAGGGTTATATCGTGGAAATGGTACTTTTTATATATTTAATGTTTTGGGAGGTTAGTAAAAAATATTACCTATGCATTCGAATTGATTCTTTCTGCTCTTTTTTTATTGTTGCTTCACAACTCATTTAAATACAATTTCTTAAAGATTGAATGAAGCAAGATTATAACTATTTTTTTTTTAATTCTAACAACAAGCAATTGAAAGAAAATTTTAAACAAGAACTATACCAAAACTCACCTCTATTCCTAGTAAGAGTAGACGTTTGTGAAGATATAACAGTAGATTCATCGGAACTTTCGTCTCTCCTCATACTTCTGAAGCTCAAAACATTATACCACTTTTGCGAAGTCGAGTCAGGGTCGAAATCTGCCAAGCTCACTTGTGTACAACCCTAGAAGGTAATAAAGTTATGTTAGAAGAAGTCTGGACTGATTTAGATACAGTTTTAGATAAATGGAAGTCAGTAAAAATCGCTCTCGCCTATAGATATTCACATGGCACTCAAGGCTATAGCCGAATACTCAAATTTGGCTAGTTTTCATCATTTTTTTTTAGTTTTTGTAATTCCATTTAGTGTTGATTTTCTTTGTCATCCAAATTGAGATTGATCATTAGATAAAATTCTATGATTTTTTTTACCACCACCAGTTTATACTTCTAATCATTAGTATGTTATTTCTTTTATTAATTTTAGGAAAGAAGTACGTGCAATGAATGAAAACAATTTTACATCAAATTATTCAAAACAGTCAATTTAATTATTCAAAAGCAGAGCCACAAAACAAAGACATACACATTCAAATATATTTTCACATAACTCACCAAGCACTCGCTATCAGACGCCAAGTTAATCTGCAAGGTGGCAGCCCTCAACGCCCTAGGGCCGATGGAGGCTCGCTGGTTGTTCCTCCACACTAGGGTTGCCCCTCGCCACGCCAGAGCTGGCGTGTTGAATACAATACCACCCCCACCACCCACTACTAGCGCTCCACGAACCGCACTGAAAGTAAAAAATACAAATTCAAATGAAAATTCAAAAAAATCTAATCAATAGAATTAAGTAAAGTTAGTGCGTTATATAGCTAATATTAAATAAATGATGATTCCTTAAAAGTTACATTAGTCGTCACACTTTAGCAATAAATCGCGTTTAAAATCCACTAAAGGCTTTAATTTCTACACTTTTAGTGATTAAAATAAAATAGAGTCTTAAAGTACTAAAAATTAAGCGACACATCAACGGAAAGAATTTACTAGGCAAACCTATAATTTAAAAATAACAGCGGACCAACCATACATCCCTGAAGCACCCCTAACACAAAACACAAGCACCTCAATATCTCACTCAATAATCATCCCACATAAACCAAACTTTACCATACCACAAAGTACGTTTTACCCAACATAATCCCCACTAGATAACTTAACTAAGTTAAGTGTAAGTAACTTACATCTCAGTGTCGTTGTCTATGTAAAGCGCGTGTAAGTTCCGTGCTCGAATGATGCCGATCTCAAGCGCGCTCTCGTCGGGACAGTAGCGCAATTTGATCTCAATTTGTGCACTGTTCACTGTAATTGGAGAAAAGATGGTTAAAATTGTATTATTTGTTTTCAGAAGAAAAATATTTAATTTTAAAATAACGTATGAAAGATATCATACAGGAAATAATTATCATTTTTAATTCCATAAACAAATTCAACTGAACTGTTCAAGCTCTTGAAAAGTAATGAAGTCTAGATATTTATAATTATTTATCAAAACGCAGCGACAAAATTTACCGCAATTAAATTTAAAGCAATAAATATTTCAAGTTAATTTCTTCCATAAGCACACTGTCTATAATTAATAAACCTCTAATCTAAAAACGGAATTATCACCTGAACTATAAATATTAAGCTCGCTTATTTGATTACACCAATACTACGGTTATTTCCTTATTAACACCTTCAAGTTTCAAATTAAATCCCTTTTTAATATAAAATTAATAAAAAATTACCCGCATTAGAGCAATCCGCAGCTTGTGCAGCTTCAAACACACCAGAATCTCCGGCCACCGACTCGTCACTTACTGCCGCTGATACAGATCTAGTGTTCGTACCTGGGAATGATAAACTTGGTTTAGTAAAACTGGGTTTAAATACAAAACTAGATGTAGTAACTAATCTAGGCTTAATGACAGAGCTAGGTTTAATCGCTGATTTAAAGACGGATTAGATTGAGGTAAATAACTAACGAATGAAATGAATATAAGACTGGAAGACTTAATGGAGAGATAAGGTAAAAACAAATTGATCCACTTGTTAATTTTTATCAAGACCGAAGAGCATAGAATGTTATTGGGCTTTTCTTATCGAACTGTATCAATAGAAGTAATATAATTTTTTCAACGCATATAATAGTCATATATTATACTCTTTAGTCTTACAATTGTAGGACACCCCGTAATATATTTTTTACTTTTCTGTAATAGTTTTATAGGTTTTCTTACCACTAGAAGAGCAAGTGGGTGATAATGGTGGCGGAGTTTCCGAAATTGGTGATAGCGGTTCAGCCGGTCGGCCTGGCCCTTGTACTTGCACGGGGACTGGAAAAGTTATTTTAGATTAGTATCCATACTTATAATATTATAAATGCGAAAGTAACTCTGTCTGTCTGTCTGTTACTCAATCGAGCCTAAACTACTGAACCAATTTTCATGAAATTTGGTATGGAGATATTTTGATACCCGAGAAAGGACATAGGCTACTTTTCATGCGGGAACTATGCGGGTTTTTCTTTGACTGCGCGGGCGAAGCCGCGGGCGGACACCTAGTTTATATATAAATATAAGTAAAAACATAGATGTAGACAAAATCATAGAAATACTAGACAAAGAAAATATAGTCATAGTCGTAGATGTAAAAATGGATATTACTATAGACCTAGTTGAAGAAGGATATAAACAAACGTGTGATGGGATGGGCAAGTAGGCTTTAATATTATTATTAGTATGGAGTTTAATTAATCTCCTTCATTTATCAAATTTATAATTTCAAAACGATGGAATTTATTTCACGTAAACTCTATTGATTTAGCTATAATTTGAATTTAATAAATACTTACTTGTAGCCAATCCAGTAACTTCATTCAGCCCAGTGGCGACGCCTATCCGCATTTCAGCTAATTTCTCTTCTAACTCCCGTTGTTGTCGCCTTTGTCTTTCCACCTGGAAAACATATTATTTCGGCCTCAGTAAAATAATAATCTAAAATAATTACTAGGAACATTACTAGGAAACAATTTGTAAGATAATATGGATAAAGTGATACCCAATACCCAAGCTATAGGCATAGATATATGTAGATACCATAAACAACTGAATAAACATAGACATTGATACAGAAGACATAGACATACAGCATCAGAGAAGGACATATCTTTAGCCACTAACCCACAACTAAAGGCGTAGACACAAAAATACCCAAAAAAAAGACGGGTTGCACTCCGGGAGTGCCGGCAGAAGTGAAAACTTGATTATGAAGTGCTCGACGCCGCTAAAGAAGTTTTCACTCCAAATAACGATAAACAAAACCATAGGCGAAACTATAGCAATATTCACCTGTGTGTACGAGGGTGGTGGTGGTGGAGGACTTGCAGAGGATAAACTGCTGCGTGGTGATAAAGAGGGTTGAGAACCACCCTCACCACTTGAACCTCGGAGCAATCTGTAATAATAAATTAATTATTACACAATTATTTTACAATATTTTAAGAATAGAAAACAAATTATAATGAGTTGAATGGATTGTTCTTAGACAGGTAGATCAGTGATCTTAATTCACCGAAAGAATGAAAAAAAAATATGACCAATATTTTGTTTTTTATTCACTAAGTCGTTAAGGTATTAATAATTAAACACTACTTATATACCTAGTTAAAAAAGTAAAATTCTGTTAATTTATCGACCTTTTACAACGCATGTTAATAAATAGTACACGCAAAGATATGACAATACAATTCTAGTAACATTTACTTAAACATCCAAATAATTAAAAAAACTCACCTCTCAACACGTCTATGCAGATCGACCATATCAATAGGTTTATCCGCTTGGAAGCTAGCAATTTGTGGTCCTCCATAAATATCCGTAAAGCTGATCCCCGAGCTTAAAGAGCCCTTACTACTCGCGGTCGAAAGGGACCCCAAGCTCGAACTACTCGACACTGATAATGTGGACGCTGATAATGTCTTCAACTGCCCTTCTAACGTCGTCATTGATGTCAACGCGTCTTTTAATTGCTGGAGCAGTAATTGCTTTTCTTCGTGTAGCCTCAATCTATCCGCTATGCATTTGTTGGACATTTCGAATGCGTTCTTTAAGTCTTGCTCCAGTCTTTTGCATTCTGACTGTATATCGCACATCTCTTGCTTAGATCTTGTCCTTGGAGTAATGCTTCTAAGTTCCCGTAGCAACTGTTCTTTCTCCTGGAACAGTAGTAAGCGGTCCTTATCTGATTCCGCTTGTCCAGGTTGCACTTTATCTTCTAGATCTGCTAATTGTTGTTGGATCTGCTGAATCCGCTTTCTAGCTTCGTCGTATTGGAGGCGAACCCGCGCCATTTCTGCTAGTCTTGTACCGATTGGTACTAGTTCGGAACAAAGGTCCGTTTGCGAGGCAGTGCTAAGTTTTTCTTGAGGAAGGCTAAGTGTGGATAGGTCTGGGGAAGCTTCGCCTAGTTGCAACCTTGTAAGGTCGTCTTTTAATTTGGCTAGTGATTGCATTAGATCTGCTCTCTCTTTCTCGCCCGAGGTGAGGGATTTCTGGATGTTCTTCAATTCAGTCATGATGGCCTGAGCTTCGGTTATGTTGTAGCATCCTTGCTGTGCGCTCAGTTTTTGTTCCACTCTGAAAATAAGAAATGTTTATTAGTATATTTCATATAAATTATTATAAGATAATCGTTTACCTTCATGTAAATACTTTTATATTTCAAATAATTATAATTGTTAAAAAAGTTTTGATTAGTGTAGTGTGCTGTAATTACATGTTCCGAAGCTATATTAAAACCTATACAGAATATTTTTAATTTACAAGTATTATATGGCAAAATTTTATCAGTGTTGGTATATTCAGAATACAGCGTGATACCAAATCAACAAGTGTATATTGAAAATCAGTATACAAAATTTACTCTTACTACTAAGTACTGTAATGTTACGAAATGTTAGTATACATGATCTAAATCAATATAAAGGCTGGTACTAACTCAGTAAAGTGTATTATTGTAAAACAGTATACAAAATTTAGTAAACAGTGCAGTGTAATAAGTGTAATATTACTCACTCAGCAAGTGTATTATTTTAAATCTATATTAGTGCAATGTTTCTGTTATGTTACGAACTGTTATTTAATATACAGGATGGTACTAACTCAGCGAGTGTGTCGACGCCGCGCCTCGCGCACGCCACTTCAGCGCGCGCCTGCCGCAACTCCTTGCGCAGTTGAGCGACACGACCGCGAGCCTGCGTCACTTCGCAACGCAACTGCTCTGGGTCGTGCCGTGAGGTGGTTGAGGTGGTCGTGACTGAGGTGGTTGATGAACACACTGCAAGAGGTTCGAGAGTTAGAGAACACGCTGTATATAAAAATATAATTTGGTCTATGAAACTTTACCATAGAACAATGTATTCTATTGTAGATTTGTTCCTCAAATTAGTTTGTTGTATAAAAATAAATTTATACGAATATTTTAAGTGTTTTATTGCATTCCTTCACCAAATACTTTTGCTCTACATGGGAGAAGTACATTTTAAAAATAAAATTGATAATATTAAATATGAGATAAGTTTCAAAAAATGTTTTGTAAATCTTAATTGAATACATACCTAGGTAATTGTATATTAATTGTAAATCAAAAGTGCAGTGACAGAAAAAAGTAATATAGTTTCGCATTGCATTATTCAGTTTGTTTCTATTAAAATATGCATACTTCTATACTAATATTATAAAGAGGAAAGGTTTGTATGTATGTATGATTTTCACGCATAAACTACTGGACCGATTTTGACGAAATTTGGCACAGATAATCTTTAGACCCTGAGGAAGAACATAGGCTACCTTTTATTGCGAAATATGTACCACGGGCTAAGCCGGGGCGGACCGCTAGTATGAAATAAATTTAATCCTATTAAGAAAGTAATCACACACAATTCGAAGAAGGCGTGTACGCAGAGATACGTGCATTATAATTTCTAATCTTGCATGGAATACATTTGAATAATCTTTGTTTGTATTAGGCAATTTAACTAGAAGATAAAATATCTCTGTAACAATAACTTTTATGTATTTCATAAATAAAATCTGTAAATGCATCATATTAGTTAGATAAAATTTCAAAATGATATCATTCGCTGTGTTAATTTTACAGTATTTATTTGTCTGGTTAATAAATAAACTTTATATGATTCTACCTAAATAAGAATTTGGTGAACAGACTAAACGCAGAAACTGTATTCACAGCACATATAACAGCACAATCAATACAGCTTATTTTTAATTAAGCGACGTTGTATTTAACATACCTAAATATAAGGTATTTCACCAGAAAATTACTTAAAACTAACCTTTACAAAAATTTAAATATAAAACAATAAATGTTAAACTTAAATGACATAATTGTGCATTTTCGCATTACACAAAATAACTTGAACACAAAAGTTCAATGTCTTTTGGATATGACCTAACCTTCAAAGTATTTTGAATGTAAACTAAACGTGAGCAAAAAACTACAGATTTTACATTTTTGATGGATGAACGATAATATTAATACATTATGTATTTATAGTATTATAAAGTTTAATATTATGATATTTAATTAACCCAACAAACTATTTGGCTATTGCCAGTAATTTTTTATGCATATTGATTAGAATATTATTTCAAATTCACGTTATTATAATAAATCCCTATCTAATGACAAATAATCCATAATTTCGTCTTAAATTATTTATTACTAGGTTTCCGCCCGCGGCTTCGCCCGCGCAGTCAAAGAAAATCCCGGATAGTTCCGTTCCCGTGGGATTTCCGGGATTACATCATTTTCCCGGGATAAAAAGTAGCCTATGTCCTTTCTCGGGTATCAAAATATCTCCATACCAAATTTCATGAAAATTGGTTCAGTAGTTTAGGCGTGATTGAGTAACAGACAGACAGACAGAGTTACTTTCGCATTTATAATATTAGTATGGATGTCAAACTTAACAATAAAAAAATACTATAATATTGAAAACTAAATACCTAACTTTAAATATTAAAAAACTTTATACGGTTTGCGTTTTACATCCGTTGAAGATTACTTCTAAATAAATATAACTGCAGATAAAATTCAATTATCATTTATTCACATTCCACAAAAACCACGCATACAAAATACCTTTTCTACAGATATGCAAATAAATTATCTATTGTATTATTCAAAAGGAAATCTCGATAGTCATCTAATAGGTAATACTAGGTATTTGAATAGATTTTCTATGCAGTCTTGATGCATTCTTACAGCATTCGTGTTTAGATTTTCATTTTAAAATAATATTTCTATTATTTTTGAATTATTTTATTATGTCCTATGATAGTAGACATATTCCGCAAGCCCTAACTTTTAATTTGAACATTCACGTTTTATCATTCAGGTACCAAACTATCTATTTACGAAAGTTCCATCAAAAATGATTCAGTCGTTCCGTAAATACAAATATACTTACAGCTGGTTCTAGAAGCTGCGAGGGTTGACAATGCGTTGTTTAGATGTTTGTACTCATCTTGAGCTAGACACAGCCTTTGCTTCTTTACATCGTACATTTCTCGTTTTGCCTGTAACAAAGGAAATAATATTTTTAAAATACATATAGATAATAATAAAATTAAAGAAAAATGACTTGATAATTAGGATAGGATTTCTTTTAAATTTAGAGATATTACAGATTTTATTTTATTCTAAATTATGAAAAACAATAGTTTATTTTTTGCATTATCTTATTAAAATTAAACGACAAAAAATATATAATAAGATACAGTATTATTCTGGTTTGAAATAAGATTATAATATTTAATTAAATAGGTATTTAGTTATTTACCCACTTTATTCTTTGCTCTTGATAATTATCCTGTAACATAAATATTTTATATACCTACCTACAATTAACTGACTATAGCATCTAAATCCGGGTAATAAAAGTCAAACATACAATTGTTCTGACGTTTAATTATTTAAATTGAAACACAATAATTATAGTTTTGTTTGACGTCATAAGTTAGCCCAATATGCTGCTTAATCTTAATCAAAAGAAGCTTGGAATTTTAATTCATAAATCTATTAACTGACCTTTATAATCGAATAGTAAATAATTTGCAATCAATCAGGTTTTGAATAGTTAATAAAAATATGTAATTTATGTGCCTATATACTAAACTATGTGAAACCAAATCAGATTCCAATAAAATCTAGACATACATTGGTTAAGATAGCAAAAAATATAATTTTAAAATATTCCTTTTGTTCATTATTTAAAAATATCACGTCTTCACATTCCCATAAAACGAGCATATAACATTTAATTGTATTTCACAAAAGAACCGCGAAAAACAAAGTATTCCAACAATAAAATGAACCATAAAGTTTGATAATTCAAAAACGGCATGGCTGTGTAAACGTGAAGAAGCTCACTGTATATTATATGCAATTAAACGTAAAGAGGGTCAAAATATTTCACGGAGTCATAACAAATTCCTCAGTTCGGAGATTAACCAGTTATCAAAACCGAATACTGAGTTAGTTTTTTGCGGGCGCAAACAGAAGGCATTATACGCAGGTTTTTGCTCGGAATGTGTACAAAAACTGGCCGCATCTCTACGTATCCTGCTCGCGAAAGAAATTCAATTCGTATATAAATGAAATTACCGCTAACAGACCGACCTTTTACTCGCCGGTTTTAGCAGGTACGTAAAGCTGGCGATGAAAAATTAGCGAAATTAAAAAAAAACAACACCAGAATTTGTTGCTTATTTGTTGCTAATTAGTTGCTATAATGACGATTTTGTTGCTCAACCCGTTCGCTGAAAATCAGCAACAGTTCTAGCTTAACGTTAAGGTAGCGTGCAGAAATCGGAAAAAGGGATGGATCGTTCCAAAAATGCAGATGAATTTGTTGCTAATTTGTTGCTGCATAAAAACAGTGAAAATTTTAAATTTTTTTCATTGGCGCCAAAAATAACACTGGCCATGTCAACTTAATTGTCGATTTTCGGTAGTGAAACATAAAAAAAAATTTGTTGCTCCTCACATCGTTCACTGGCAAAGTGTACAAAGCCAGCAACAAAATAGAAACCGGAAGTAGAGTTAATTTTGAAACCGGTTTGCTAGAAAATCGTCCACGCCAGCTTAACTGTCGATTTTCGGTAGTGAAACATAAAAAAAAATTTGTTGCTCCTCACATCGTTCACCGGCACAGTGTACAGAGCCAGCAACAAAATAGAAACCGGAAATAGAGTTAATTTTGAAACCGGTTTGCTAGAAAATCGTCCAAGCCAGCTTAACTGTCGATTTTCGGTAGTGAAACATAAAAAAAAAATTTGTTGCTCCTCACATCGTTCACCGGCACAGTGTACAGAGCCAGCAACAAAATAGAAACCGGAAGTAGAGTTAATTTTGAAACCGGTTTGCTAGAATATCGTCCACGCCAGCTTAACTGTCGATTTTCGGTAGTGAAACATAAAAAAAAAATTTGTTGCTCCTCACATCGTTCACCGGCACAGTGTACAGAGCCAGCAACAAAATAGAAACCGGAAGTAGAGTTAATTTTGAAACCGGTTTGCTAGAAAATCGTCCACGCCAGCTTAACTGTCGATTTTCGGTAGTGAAACATAAAAAAAAATTTGTTGCTCCTCACATCGTTCACCGGCACAGTGTACAGAGCCAGCAACAAAATAGAAACCGGAAGTAGAGTTAATTTTGAAACCGGTTTGCTAGAAAATCGTCCACGCCAGCTTAACTGTCGATTTTCGGTAGTGAAACATAAAAAAAAAATTTGTTGCTCCTCACATCGTTCACCGGCACAGTGTACAGAGCCAGCAACAAAATAGAAACCGGAAGTAGAGTTAATTTTGAAACCGGTTTGCTAGAAAATCATCCACGCCAGCTTAACTGTCTATTTTCGGTAGTGAAACATAAAAAAAAAAATTGTTGCTCCTCACATCGTTCACCGGCACAGTGTACAGAGCCAGCAACAAAATAGAAACCGGAAGTAGAGTTAATTTTGAAACCGGTTTGCTAGAATATCGTCCACGCCAGCTTAACTGTCGATTTTCGGTAGTGAAACATAAAAAAAATAATTTGTTGCTCCTCACATCGTTCACTGGCACAGTGTACAGAGCCAGCAACAAA
This sequence comes from Colias philodice, assembly GCF_061535455.1. Taxonomy (NCBI): domain Eukaryota; kingdom Metazoa; phylum Arthropoda; class Insecta; order Lepidoptera; family Pieridae; genus Colias; species Colias philodice. The sequence continues at coordinate 7,085,950 of NC_143111.1, read as the reverse complement.
ATAGAAACCGGAAGTAGAGTTAATTTTGAAACCGGTTTGCTAAAAAATCGTCCACGCCAGCTTAACTGTCGATTTTCGGTAGTGAAACTTAAAAAAAAAATTTGTTGCTCCTCACATCGTTCACTGGCACAGTGTACAGAGCCAGCAACAAAATAGAAACCGGAAGTAGAGTTAATTTTGAAACCGGTTTGCTAGAAAATCGTCCACGCCAGCTTAACTGTCGATTTTCGGTAGTGAAACATAAAAAAAAAATTTGTTGCTCCTCACATCGTTCACTGGCACAGTGTACAGAGCCAGCAACAAAATAGAAACCGGAGGTAGAGTTAATTTTGAAACCGGTTTGCTAGAAAATCGAAACAATTTTTTTTTTTAAGTTTCACTACCGAAAATCGACAGTTAAGCTGGCGTGGACGATTTTTTAGCAAACCGGTTTCAAAATTAACTCTACTTCCGGTTTCTATTTTGTTGCTGGCTCTGTACACTGTGCCGGTGAACGATGTGAGGAGCAACAAATTTTTTTTTTATGTTTCACTACCGAAAATCGACAGTTAAGCTGGCGTGGACGATTTTCTAGCAAACCGGTTTCAAAATTAACTCTACTTCCGGTTTCTATTTTGTTGCTGGCTCTGTACACTGTGCCGGTGAACGATGTGAGGAGCAACAAATTTTTTTTTTATGTTTCACTACCGAAAATCGACAGTTAAGCTGGCGTGGACGATTTTCTAGCAAACCGGTTTCAAAATTAACTCTACTTCCGGTTTCTATTTTGTTGCTGGCTCTGTACACTGTGCCGGTGAACGATGTGAGGAGCAACAAATTTTTTTTTATGTTTCACTACCGAAAATCGACAGTTAAGCTGGCTTGGACGATTTTCTAGCAAACCGGTTTCAAAATTAACTCTACTTCCGGTTTCTATTTTGTTGCTGGCTCTGTACACTGTGCCGGTGAACGATGTGAGGAGCAACAAATTTTTTTTTATGTTTCACTACCGAAAATCGACAGTTAAGCTGGCTTGGACGATTTTCTAGCAAACCGGTTTCAAAATTAACTCTACTTCCGGTTTCTATTTTGTTGCTGGCTCTGTACACTGTGCCGGTGAACGATGTGAGGAGCAACAAATTTTTTTTTATGTTTCACTACCGAAAATCGACAGTTAAGCTGGCGTGGACGATTTTCTAGCAAACCGGTTTCAAAATTAACTCTACTTCCGGTTTCTATTTTGTTGCTGGCTCTGTACACTGTGCCGGTGAACGATGTGAGGAGCAACAAATTTTTTTTTTATGTTTCACTACCGAAAATCGACAGTTAAGCTGGCTTGGACGATTTTCTAGCAAACCGGTTTCAAAATTAACTCTACTTCCGGTTTCTATTTTGTTGCTGGCTCTGTACACTGTGCCAGTGAACGATGTGAGGAGCAACAAATTATTTTTTTATGTTTCACTACCGAAAATCGACAGTTTAGCTGGCGTGGACGATTTTCTAGCAAACCGGTTTCAAAATTAACTCTACCTCCGGTTTCTATTTTGTTGCTGGCTCTGTACACTGTGCCGGTGAACGATGTGAGGAGCAACAAATTTTTTTTTATGTTTCACTACCGAAAATCGACAATTAAGTTGACATGGCCAGTGTTATTTTTGGCGCCAATGAAAAAAATTTATAATTTTCACTGTTTTTATGCAGCAACAAATTAGCAACAAATTCATCTGCATTTTTGGAACGATCCATCCCTTTTTCCGATTTCTGCACGCTACCTTAACGTTAAGCTAGAACTGTTGCTGATTTTCAGCGAACGGGTTGAGCAACAAAATCGTCATTATAGCAACTAATTAGCAACAAATAAGCAACAAATTCTGGTGTTGTTTTTTTTTAATTTCGCTAATTTTTCATCGCTAGCTTTACGTACCTGGTTTTAGCTCCGCTAAACCTGACTCGAACGCCACCCTAATATGCGACATTGAACTTGACTTACTGGTGGATTATTTAACTTGATGTTAAAATAAAATAACCTATATTACGATCGAGTATTTAAGAGTTCAAGAATATAATATATTCATTATTTGTAGATTGGATAGAATTGTTATCTATACAGATTTCGAGTCTATGAATATTTAACCACATTGAAACAATGATATAAGTAAATATTTACAGTGAAAAGCCTCAACGACCCCGTCATCCGACCGGCATGCTGCAGGCGACTCCATGTGTGCGGCGGGCACTGCGGGAACGTGCCATTCCTGCTCAGCACCTGGGTCGCCACGTAACCTTGGCCTTCGTAGTACGGCACCTCCGACACTGGCACTAAACGCACTTCCGCAGATCGAATCTGCCTAACCGACAGTATATTCTCATAGATAGCCTCATCCTCCAAATTCTGACCTTCCGGACACAAACGATAACCGAACTCGCGACTGATCTCATCCAGATTAGCGTATTCCGGCCGCTTGCGCAGTTCATCTAAGTTTTGATACTGCGGCTCGTCGCGGACGCACAGACCGGGAGGGCGAGTGGACGTGGGGTCAACTCTGACTCCATATTCGGAGGGTTCGCTGCGCACCATCCTCGCGATCTGCCGGGAACACTTGCGCAGGCAGGGGTGGGTGCCGACGGAGGCGGCGCGCGCGCGGATCGTCGGCTGCAGCTCGGGCTCTGGGGGCGGCGGTTGGGACCACATTGTGCACGCCCGTCGCAACGGACACATCTTAACCCCCAAAAGGGCGAGCGACGACTGGCGCGGACGCGCGGAGCTCGGATAGCGCGCAGAGGAATGCGCCCGCGCCGCCGAAAGAATGCAATCTCGGGCGCATTTCGGAGGTCGATCTCTCCGAAGGGCCGGCGTCCCGCACCCGCCTCCTCTTTGGCCATCTGTCGTAATAAGTTCGACGAAACGCAGAGTCAGCTATGCCGGCCCGGCTCCGTAACGGACTGCCGTGACCTCGTCCCGTGTCCTCCGCACGCGAATCATTCAATAAAGAATTCCTCATTCCATTTCTCTCAACTACTTAAAAAGGTTTCTGGTGTAATGATCGAAAAACGAAAAAAAAATCGCAATTCAAACGACTAAAATATGGTAAACTTACATTATTTATTACACCAAATTGTATTAAAATATTAAAAAACATATCGATAAATCAAATATGCCTCGATATCTATAATTTAAAGCGCATACCAAAAAACCAGAATATGATATAAAACTTTTAATAACATGACCCGGCCAGACGAATATTTCATACGGCGTAGGTACACGTGCAATAAATAAACAAAACATCGTTCCAATCAATTTATCCACATATGGACCGAATGTAGTTCCTTTGATGTCGGCTATCCAACAATTTAATATCAGCCGCCGCGACGCGAAGACACGACAGTTATGCTGGCACTTATGCGCGATTTTCTCAGATTTTCCACGTAATCAATTTACGTAGTTTAATGTCGGAATGTGAGCGGCTCCGAGCACATCTGGCATGTTGCAGGTAGACGCGTACATTTTTGTTCCGGAATTCCTTAACGCATTTACGGTCCTGTCTCGCTTAACGCCAGCTTAGCCGCCTCTAAAATTGCTATATCCTACGTATTCAAATGAGTATCATCGTAGGTGATGTTTACAGAAGAGCAACATTATGAATAATTACGCGTCGTCTCAATTTACATAATATTTCGATTATACTTAGTCGTGAGCTCAATAATTTCGCATCACAATTTCTACAAAGTAAACATGTAGCGTGTATAATATATTTAAATATCTTAATGCTTTATCGTTAAGATATCGACGAGTTATAATTTAAAGACATCTGTCAAGTGTGTTAGAGAAGAGGGAGGACACAAAGACACGACTGATAGTGCCTCTGTAATTTACGATCATCGATTGATATATGGTTAAAGTAATTGAAGGTAGGTTCATTAAGTCGAGAACTCCAAAAGGGGTGAAATTAACTGCTACAGTTCTAGACGGTAAAAAGATAAGGCGAGTACGTATAAAAGTAATTCATAATATTCTAAGTTGAGCGGTACATAGCAGACAGGTAATTTGGCCCGGTGCCTACATTCCAGCGAGTGGTATGTACGACTAATAGTGTGGTGTTTTTTGTTGAGCTACGCCTACAAAAAAATCCGGTGAACTCAAGTCTAAGCCAAAGCATCTGCTATGCGTTAAATGGCGAAACTTAGGCATTTATACAGCTTTAGGATGCGATTCATTTAAATTCCACACTAAATGATACCCTATCCAAATGATATTTAAAAACTCATATAGTTTTTACCATTTCGATATCATTCTCGAAACTCCAAAAGTATTTAAATTAAAACCTTTTGCAGAGGTTATGCAAATTGTTTTGCCTCGGAAGCAATTTCATTTCTTATGTAAAGTAACAATGATTGTAAAGCCTTCGTTGGAATTGTTTTTAATAATTATTTTCTTATAGTTGGAATCTGTAAGATTGCCGTAGGGGATTCAAGGAGCGCATCTGTCTCCCCCAGACCGGTTGCTTTTCAACTCACTGTCTATCTATCTCCCTCTAACTTTTGTGAATTCTTTTATATACTCGTCTCCCTTGCACCCGCTTCTCCACGGAACTAATTTTATGTTTTTTTACCTCTTTGCCTATCTTCTGGAAGCGGTTATACTGACTTTCCTCTAAGTTTATCAAAATCTTATAAAATCCTTGAGATTATGATTATCAACATTACTAGTATATAATAGGAGATGTTATTTCCACAATTCAATCTAGGTACATGATTGGAATGCGTTATTTTTTTTCAAATACGATAGTTACCTTCAATAGAAGTTAATCAAAAGCTAGATGGACTTTCATATCCGAAATCCAAGCTGCCCGGGGCGTAGCTGCTCTTTGTTTTTTATTAGTTTCGGCCGGAGCAGCGTCAGAGGCTTGGATGCGATTAAAATTCCTCGAATGCCGAACGCCCCGTCCCTCGGACCGACCGACAATCCATCGACAATTTGCTATCGTTACTATACACTAATTGGTGATTTAATATTTTAAAACCCTGGGCTAGTGGTCGGCGTTTATGCGATGTAATCGTAAAACATCGAGGCTATTCATTATAACCAATTTGCATGCAGGCCTCAGATAGAGACAAACTTGAGAAAATAGTAAAAAACAACGGCATTACGGTAAAAATTGTAAATGAAACAACATTCCTCGAGTCGAATGAATTGCGCAGTGAAATTTATAAATATCTCTAGATTTTGCATTGACCTTTACAAACGTTAATGTAGGCGCAAATTTATATTGGCCTTTTAATTTCCTTCTTGCGTTTTTGCCACGTTATGTAACTTGAGCCTTGTTTATCGTAATATTTACAACTAAAATATCGTCAATTTTGGTTAAAACAAAACCTTCGAAAGAATCTAAATAAAATTTTAATCACAAAAATTAAAAAAAAAATGTCATTTGTACTTCTCTAAGATCACACCTATGATAAGTGTGATCTTAAACTGGAAACACAATTTATTCTTTAGCATGTTCTTAGAAGATAATGGTTATGAAAACACACCATCTGTGGAACCATGCACAGGATCGAACCCACGTCAATCGCGCTGACAGACCGTCCATCCAACGTATACGCCATCTGTACCTATCTAATAACGGTGAAAACATCTACCATAACAATAAAATTCAATTCGTCCCATACATATTTTATTACGAACGCATTTTTTTCATATTAATAAACTCTGCGTTACACACGATTATCCTCTGAGAGACAAGAGAAAAAGGTGTAAAAAAGTATATGACAGAAGGCCGGGCGCGCACTGCGCAGGCGCACGAAACGTAGTTCGGCTTATTCCTTTTTTACACTCATATTCTTATTATTGGGCCTGACTGAACGCGCTCCCGGTGTTACGACTTACGAGTGAGGAATGCGCCACAGAACATAGCATTAACAGACGCGACACATTTTATGACTTTTTATTACAGATAATATTTTATAGTTTGTACACTGACAGCTTCGATAATTGAATGTGTTGCAACAAAAAATTAAAAATGAATTACGGCGTAGAATTTTAAAAGCGTTTCAACTGTTGATGTTAGTTTAAGAATGTTATATATTACATTTTTAAGCCTTTTTCTATGGCGATATTAAAAACCCGGTTGATCGGATCAGAAGCGATCGGCGTGAAGTTATAAGCTTTTATAATCTTATTAAATATATTTTACACTGTATGGTTTACGTATAGAGATAGTTACGTCATAACAGAGGTATTCAGATCGTTACCTATTATTATCAGTAGTTTATTTTTATAGTGCCTATCACAAACGGACTCCATTACATTTCGTAATAACTTAAAACTTTTCGAATGACATCCATCAAAACCTTTAAAAAGATATGTTAAAGTGCCTTTCACGTTTTTTAGTGCATCATCTGTGGCTTTACACTTTGATTTATGTAAAACTGAACGGACATTGTAAATTATATGGAAAAAATGTCGGATGGAAAATAACAAAATGTATTTTACAATTATGAAAATAAATGAAATATCATGTAGTGGTTTCTGGCGGTTATTCGAACCAGTGTTTAAAATACTGGTTCATATACTTGTAAAAAGCGTGTGTGATTGAAAAAGCTTAAATAATAAAGGCCTTATCAATACTTGATAACGATATCCCTATCTGCTTTGAATGTTCCAACTGAGTTTTATATTACGTCTAACAATTTAGTACATTACAAAATAAATAGGTTAGTAATAATAATAACGCTCTCGGGTTTTCCCTGCACCTCTGTTTACTATAAATGCGAAGTAATAGTATGACTTTGTCTACCTGCGCTAGCAAATATGCCAGGAATGCGTAGAAAAAGAGCATCCCCCGTGAGAGTTGGACAAAAAATCGGTTTCTGAGGATGGGAATAGTGGGTTCCGGGAAATCACGTGCTAGCATCGCCTTTGTTATCCCATAATGGGGTATTGTGGGATACATCACTATAGCTGTTTACATCTTACATGGATTACTGTTACACTTTTGGACACGCATTTTTGTGTGATTGTTGTTATATGAGTTTTGGTTGATTAATAATTAATAAGAAGACTTTTAATAATGTGTGTATAAATCTTATTTTAATAAGAAATATTTTGTTTATTTTCGTACTTGTAAGTATATTATGTTCCAAATTTTTTAACATTGGAAATCCACATGTATTGGGGATTTGCAGAAATATAATACAATCAATAGATCAATCATTAATAAATATTTAAATATCTACGCTGTTTTCTATTCATTCTTTTTCGTCTTACAGTTATGTATAGTTTTAATGTAATATGATAATTCATTAATGTCATAAGACTTTTTATTAATAACTAGCGGTCCACCCCGGCTTCGCCCGTGGTACATATTTACGTTTTCTCTACATAAGAACCATCCTCGTACTTCAAGGAATTTAATAAAAAAAGAATTATCGAAATCGGTTCAGCCGTTCTCGAGTTATGCGCTTACCAACACAATTTGCGATTCATTTTTATATATAAGATTTATAGGCTTTATGATATCTTCACCTCCCACGCAACTGCATGTGTCGAATGAAAAATTATCCAACTATGCAGAGCAAAATGAACTACTGGTATTTTCAAACAAAAAGAAATTCTTTAACATAAGTACTTATCGATTTCTCAAATGATTAATAACTTGACTTCATATCTACATTCCACTTTACTAAAGTATTAATATCACGATTAATTAATGTACCATTTATAACAATTAGCTACACATTTTGAATCGCCTACACGTCTAATGATAAATGGCCCTTCTATCATAGTACTGGATATAAAATACAGAATTACCATATTTGAAACCGTTTAAAATGTAGAGAAATAGGTATAACTAAATTAGTAGATTGCTACAGAAATGGTGGTATATATTTCATATTTTTTATTAAGTTATCGATTACTATGCATGGCTATATTCCAATTTAAATCATGTCTATTAACCCTAGAACACTAACCTTATTTTTCACCGTTTAATACTAACCTTCGTCGCTTCGACTACGCTTTTTATTGGAGGGGATTAAGGGGTTTAATTAAAACAATATATTTGTAGTTATGTTTTTATTTTAAGGACAATGTATTTAATCTACATATAAAAATATTAAAATACTTATATATTACCATATTTTTAATTCAAACAGTCATCAAAATGAGATCATAGTTTACATGCTTTATGAAAGTTCTTAAAATTTTTGAAAAATTCGTACACATAATATATACCACTAAATTGCTCGAAATAAACTATTAATTGCAAAAATAATATCTGAAAAATTAATAAAAAATATAATTTTGATAATAGCTTAGGATCTAAAACATTTGTGACACACATCAAGTTTGTGTTCCGCACACAACGATTTTTTGCACTTAGTGCACCTATTTTTAGTCTACCTTTGCTTTACGGTGGGACATATAGCATATTTATGTTTCTTTTATTTTGCTGTGGAGGGACATAAGCATCATTACTTTGCTCAGTCTCATTTATAACATTTATATTACTTCTTTCTGGCATATTTAAAATTTATGTGATTGAGTCCCGCAGAGTATCAGTAATGTCATCAGTAATTATACCTGAAAAACATGGAAGAGGATCTAAAATATCTTGAAAAAACCGTACAGGCCCTCGTGTTATGTTTCTATGTTCCTTGAAGGCCTTCTGCTTTGTGACCTTGACTATAATATTGTGGTGACCATATGTGTTTATCTTTCCCAAGAAGAATGGTGCGTGATGGTCTTATAATCAAATCACTTGGGTCAGCTGAAGTGCTACGTTTTTCGTCTTCAATGTCACGTGGGCAGATGTATTACTACATGCCTCATAATCTTGATCTGGAAATTTCTCTTTATTTACAATAGAAACTTCATCATCACCCACTCCATTTCATGCCTCATCAGCCTCAAAATGGTCTTCAGGCTCTCTCGCAGATGAATTTTCCTCATCGCTTTCGACTTCTAATAATAACACATGAATCGTATCTAAAAAATAAAATAATAGGCACCATTATAAAAGATAAAATAACGTAATTTTAACTTAACTAAATAGTACGAAAAGTTACGTTAATACTAACCTTCGTCGATGTGACGAGCCATAGTTGCTGGTATAGCGCGTGTGGACCTTCCACACACAAAGCACTACCGTCCATCGCAAGAGCAATGGGTCGGCTGAGATTAGCTGAAGTTAGAAAACCATACGGTCGCGCGCGTAAAAGTTATAGCTATTTTTTTGGTGACGCGTCGTCGAATCGACGAAGGGTAGTAATCTAGGGTTAAATACTTCAAAGTCTTTTGATCTTATCCCAGATTATGGATCAATATCCGCCATAGCTTTGTATTAAACATAGGACAAACTAGAAATATTTCTATAAACGAAATGTAGGTACTCTATATTTCAGACAAAATATAATAAGAAGACATACTTGGTGGTGTTCAAATCAATTCAGTTTTTTTTATTATTTGAGAGTAAAATTCAACTTTGTATAGACTAGGTAGTCACCATTACCATGTCTGTACATATTATGCAATGATAAATTTAAGATTATTTATTAAATAATCCTAAAAATACAGAACCTATTACTTCTAGCTCCAACCAGCCTCTTAATAAAAAGCAACCAAGCTGAAATTCAAAATGATTTTTTAAACTTCGTTGACCAAAATCAATAGCTTCTAAGAAAGTAATCTCAATACATTTGTATGGCTATGTTATATTCTCGCTAACTCAAGGTCCGTATCTGAGGTCGTTCGTCGGCTGCGCACGCGTCGCTGGCTGTAAAAACAATATCAGGTTACGACTATACCACTCGTATGGGTATGCTTGAGGTGTTTAGCGGAAATTTTGGTTCGATTTGTAGTAATAATGCTAAAAAAAATTAGCCAATACTTTCCCATCATGAAATTAAAACAAGCCATAATTGTCACACATTTCAGAAACGCAGAAAACATGAATTATTTGAAAAAAAATGAACATCTTTTTGAAATTAAATGCAATTTCAGAAACGATACAAATAACAATGATTCCGAAATTGAATTTAAGAATATTTCAAAATTCAAAAATTCATAAATATAAAGTTTTAAATATACCACCAGCGTTTATTATATTCCTAAATCATTTCTAGGAAATAACACACAAAAATAAGATCCATTGTGTCATGCTAGATAATACTAATATTATCCCAGGTCAAAAGGAAAACCAAATCCATACTAATATTATAAATGCGAAAGTAACTCTGTCTGTCTGTCTGTTACTCAATCACGCCTAAACTACTGATCCAATTTGCATGAAATTTGGTATGGACATATCTTGATACCCGAGAAAGGACATAGGATAGGTTTTATCCCGGAAAACCTACGGGAAAGGGTTTTTCTTTGAAAACGCGGGCGAAGCCGCGGGCGGAAAGCTAGTCTTACATATTTGCGTCCTACTGACCACAAACTTCAATCAGCCTTAGATCACTGCCAATTGACGTAAGTAGCCATGAAATACCCAAGTTTATTAAAAGTACATTAAGGCTTCAGACGTTAATCGGAATTTTCTAGAACATGGAATATGATGTGTCCAATCGTGATGAGATCAAAGAAATACTATTATTTATTGGGTTTTAAAAATATCTTATTTCTATGTAGGAGTAAGTGTATATGAATACAGGCACTTATACCACAGTATTACCATTATTTCCTACAGTAAGGAATCGCCTTTGATGTCGCGCGATGCCGCCGCCAGCGTAGGTAATGACGCTGCCACACGAAAATACGCTAGGGTTGCAACAAATGGGAAATAAAACAATTGTGATTATTAATATTATGATGAAATCTTTATTCATATACAGTACATTCAAAATAATTGCGATTATTAAATCTGATGTAATTATTTGTTCATAAATATATAATTACAGATTATTATTTACGTGACACTTTATTTTTGGATGTTCTTAATTGTATAGGTATTATAACATTAATTAACTAAGTAATGCATTTGCATTGGGATGTACAATCTGATTAGAAAATAATGAGGACAACATATATACATAGCTTTGATTTTAATTCAACAGATACAATTAATACAATCTTTCTGAAATATTGTTTCCTTCTGGGATTTCAATGTAGATTTACATCCGTAAACCGAACAGTTTGTGCGCGCCATAATAGAATATGTAAGTACCTATGTATAATAAAATTATTACACAAAAAATACGACTGCGTCATCCTTTCGCGCTAGGTAAAGCAAACTAAGCGTGTTCGCTTTACGCGGCCCGCGTCGCCCGACCCCCGCCAGTTCCCCTCCGTTTCTCTGCACAAGTACATTCGTCGCACTACTGTAGGAAATAATGGTAATACTGTGCTTATACCTCAAGCTTATTTAAAATAAGAGAAAACTTATGGACTATTTTAATTTTTACCTCTATAAATGTATCAAATAAACCAATTCTTAAACCCCAACTTTTAGAGGTTAACAAAATTTAAGCTTTTATATAATATCATATCGTTTGACTTCCTGTAACAAAGCAATAATCTCACAGTTTTAAAATTTAACTGCCATTGCATTTAACATAATCACATAATCATCCGAATCGTTGTTAAAACTAAACTATAATAGACAGTTTGAGATATTTTAAACTTATTTTATAGTATTTTTACGATGGGACCCCACGAAATTACCATTTGAGATACAACGCGACTAATTTAAAGCATAAATGATTATGTTAATATGCTCAAGATGGGAGAAGTTTTATTTCTTTTGGAAGTTCGCAGTAAATTAAAATGTCCCATAATAATAACCGGATATAATCAATAGGCAATTTTTGACGATAGAACAAATTTTAATACGATTATAAATAAAATGGTGACACTGAATATAATTTATACTTTTTATTATGTAGATGTAAAATAAACTGTTATTAAGGAGACGACCTAAAAACATAAACCACATAAATAAAATGAAATCGTATAAAAATGAAAATCTTATGAAAAGCTATGTTTGTGGTAACAAAAATAGACTTGTAGGCCATTATAGGATTTATTATTTAATACCTATAATTCAGGGTGTATTAAAGGAAAACAACAATGAAAATAAATAAATTATAAGTGCATGTCGCATAAGCGCATTTACGAAGCCGTAGAAAGCCCTTCATATTACCGTCTTGTATAGTTATCCATTTGTTTAATTTGTTAACAACTTGCTTTTCTTTGTTCAACGAATATAATATGTACTTGAACATGTATTATAAATTTATAAAATAATAGCGATATTGATAGTTTGTTGTATTATTTGCAGCTTCAACTGAAAAACATGACTAGGTATAATGAAACCATACTTTTTGAAACACGAACATCGAACAAGAATACACCCCCATCATAATATAAGAGTTTGCAAGTGATAACAGGTGATGATAACCAATGTATATTAGGTAGGTACATATTTCACTATATATGTACAATTTTTCTATATTGTTCACCTAGTACTACTATAGACCTACCCTGTAAATGATATCATGATCATCAAAATCAGATATAAAATTACCACAATAGTCAAACAAAATCCAAACAGTATGGCGACCCTGTCACATTATGAGCGACACAAGTCGGCTGAAACAATGCGCACGCGCCGGGCCGAGGACGCAGCCTCGTCCTTCAACCTCCCCCTCCTGCCTTCCCCCCTCACCCCTGCACTAAGCCTTATACGGTATAGCTAACATAAGGTAAGCTAATGCCTGTGAAGTCCTACGTTGTAAAGGTGAAAGTTTTGATACGATTTTGTGAAAAAATAGATGGTAGTGTAGAAAATTTTGATACAGAGTTAGAATATGGATCGATTTTAAGCTGGTAGCAGTCGAAGCCAAGGACTGTAGCTAGATAGAGCGCATAGACTTAGGTTTTGAACTTGTACAAATATTATATAAGTTTCATATTATGTCACTTGCACAAAAACAAGCAGAAAGCTTCTAAGGCTTCCTTTGTGTTAGTTTTGTTACAGTTGATAGTACCTACCCTTAGTACCATATCTCTATTCTCTAGGATCTCTAGGATATACATATTATTTAAATCACACGACACGATTTCTTTTTCATATTTTTTCTATTCATAGTTACAAATCTACAGGGAATAATTATGGAAAAACCGCCATAAAAACCCCTGCATACCAAACTAAATCGGTCAATTTAAATTGCCTCTAGCTGTCTCGAATGTAGTACTAGTTTTCGCAAGCAATCAAAATTATTATAGTTTTACGATCTATTTCAGCACAGACCAAATTACCAAATAACAATTTGACAGGTAATATGTCACCAGGTTGACCAAAATATCATTATGCATGATAAATATACCATGATATTATATTCAATGCCTGTACCTTATTACTAAGCCCTTTTGATTCAACATGAATTTCTGGTTTCAATACCTATACCTAGGTATTCTGTTAGCTACAAATTTATCGTTAGATTACTCTCCTTCTTGTCCTTAAATCGTTTCATATACATATTATATCAATAAGAATTACATTCTCCCCAATATCTTATTACCTACCATTGATCAACCATTTTCTGATTTTCCTGACAGTTCACATCAGGAATAGACCTAAATGCACATCTATATGTGTACAAGACAGCCATTTCCGAACTTCCCAACACTATAAACTACCACTAATCTGAATCAACTTCCAACCACATTCCACCGCTATTTATACACATAATCAATATTCAACACCACTCAGCTCGAATAATACCCAGAGTGGTATGGGAACAATCGCTTATTACTATCGTCTTATCTAAGCGTAGCACAGAAGCCACCATTATCTAAAATATATAGCCCACCGCGCTCTGCGTGACATTCCTTTACTTATTTATAACTAGGCTCCTCCCATTAATAATGACTTTAAATGCCGGCTAAGCACAGACAGGGTGAAAAAACGAACAGCCGAAGGGAAAAGAGACTTTTTAACGCATTCTGAATGAAATAAACAAGTTTAACGGATTTAAATTGAAGGTAATTTATGCCTAATAGCTTCGCAGTGTCTTGTGGCCCCGTGGGGCGTGTGGCGTATTTTACTAGAGATCTCACTGGGATTGTTAATGGATTTCCTTGTATCGCCGTTTCATAAATTTGTCTTTGTTAGAACCAAGAAGTCGCAAGAATAAATTTGCTAGCAGGAAATTGGCAAGACAGTAAGATAAGACAAATTTTATTAGGGAAGTTAGGTAGCTTAACTATTGATACTAGCCCATACAAATCTTCAATGAATACGACATGAAACCATAAAAAACAGTTATGTTCGTTTTAAAATTACTTCTAACTTTTTATTGGTGGAACAGTTTGAATGGAAAATCAAAACTAATGTCTTTTAATGATAAAATATCTTTAACATTAAAATAACGATTTGCGCTTAACAAATGGACACTTCAAACTATTAAAAAGTCGTAAAACTCAACGGATTATCGAGACGCAATGAAAAATCAATAACCGATTCGAACTTATTTGTTATAACCAAGTATTTAGTGAGCGTATCAGGGAAAAATAAATAGCAACCATAAAAACGTCTTACCGAAAATGCCCCTACATTTACATACCATAAAAATCTCGTAAAAATACGTATTTAAAATTGTAACTTGGGAACTTCTATAATTATTTTTGAAACGGTTAAAGTGTGGGTTAAAATAAAATGTATGGAATGTTTATCATTAGAAATTCCTCGGTTTACGAGCGGAGTAGGGTCAACATCAGTGCCATCTGGTGACAAATTATAGCCTGCTGGAGAATCTTTATTTTTTTTATTATCTACGATCTTTACAGCAACCATTGAACTTAACATTTTATTATTACATTGTGCTACCAAAATGTAAAAAATAAAAAATACACAAAGTCCAAATTTTAAGTAATGTAAACGTTGTTTAATTTCGCATTTTGTCGTCAAAATTACACGATTAGCGTGTAATAAAAATTCATTAATTTTTTTACACGAGGTAATTGAAATTCGCGGACGCATGCAGAGCCGAATTAATTAATGTAAAATTAATGGCAATATTTTTAATCGACAGGTAATGGGTAAAGAATTTTTAATGATTATTTATGACTCTACACCCGACTTACCATATTTGTTAAGTCCGATTAAAATGCATGTGGGCCAGACGTGAGACGACCCTTTTTTGAAAACCATACTTTTTGCATGAAATTCTGAAAATCTCCTTTTAATGTTAAATTATTCAGGATTGTTATTTGAATCTTTAATTACCTTTACTTCTATTAGCCAAATAAATAAGATTTAGTCCATTCAGATGTACTAGCTGTGCCACGCGGTATTACCCGCATTGCTCCGCTCCCGTTGGTCTTAGGGTGATGATATATATGATGTGATATATAGCCTATAACCTTCCTCGATAAATGGGCTATCTAACACCGACAGAATTTTTCAAATCGGACCAGTAGTTCCTGAGATTAGGGCGTTCAAACAAACAAACTCTTCAGCTTTATAATATTACTAGCGACCCGCCCCGGCTTCGCACGGGTGCAATGCTGATACTAAATACACTACAGAAAAATTGTGAACGTTGTATAGGTATAAAAATATAGCGGCCCGCTCCGGCCTCCGGCATCGCACGGGTATAAAATACATAGCCGGGCGGCCGCAAACGCTACGTCCTGCAATTTTTAAATCTGTAATATCTTCGAAAATATTCACTTAAATCATACGGTGTAAAGGGCCATATAGATCTATATTAAATGAACAATGTATCCATGGTATTTAATTGGTTAAGGATTAATGCTGTATTGGTTAAAATCGCTTCGAAAATTAGCCATTATTTGTCGTAAAATGTAAATGACAAAAAAAAGTTATTGTGGGTTATCCATAAGAGATAGACATATACCATCGCGGACTTTTCTGTAGACCTTTTCAATGTGTATAATACTTAGTACATTATTTTGATAAAACTCGTAGGGTTCAGCCTGCGTTTGCAATGTAAGCGGAATAAATGTAATTTTTTACGACATCACATTAGAAACCTCAAAAATAACAGTACTTCTCCACTACTTAATGGATCTTATTATACATATAAACCTTCCTCTTGAATCACTCTATCTATTAAAAAAAAACCGCATCAAAATCCGTTGCGTAGTTTCAAAGATTTAAGCGTACAAAGGGACATAGGGACATAGGGACAGGGAAAGCGACTTTGTTTTATACTATGTAGTGATGATGATGAAGTATAGATATTCTGCTGACGGTACAATAAGGAGTAAAATCCGTGTAATGCGGTGTGCACATGTTTTAAAAAGCGACCGTGGCACAGGAAGCTGCGCCCGCGCCGATGCAGCGGAATATGAATAAAATTTTAATTGCCTACCAGGAACGAATCTAATTTCACGAGCAGACTTATTGGTAAAATGATCTTTATTTAAGCACAATTTTCATGTGATATCTACTAAAAAAAGAAACTACGATAATAGCACGAGGATAATTTCATACTGACGACTACGGCAACCAACCCCATTTAAACTAACATAGGTTTTAACTTTAAAGCCATATTTTAGATAACATTTGACATCCAACCTTAAAAATGCTACCTCATTCTTCCACAACATCTTATCTGTGTTCAAAAAAAAAATTAAGAAAATTCCCCAAAGATTTTAACACAAAATAATGAGGTAGGTATTTCAGAAGCAGCAATTACTCATACACCAGCCTGCTATATGGCATACAGTAGCTGGGAGCACGTACCTACGTAGCAATTATTTAAATGCCTTAAATGTACTCGTTGGTAGATTTAAATCTTCAAAAACCTTAAACACTGGTTGCGGTTATTTATTAACACACTGATGTTTTGATCCCGTGCTTGATTTATAAGAATTTTTAAAGAAATATCGACATGTTTGATGTTAAATTTTGTTTATATTTTGCTGTTGAGACTGTTGTGATAGATCAAAAAATTACTTATCTAAATCACTTATATTTTATTAGAACTTTACTCAATTTTCATAATAATTAATTATTAAATGTTTAATTATTTTATGAATCTATTGAATATTGAAACTATTACAGGGTTAATTATATAGAGGGGTACAATAGGTATGATTGTATCTTTTAAAATTAACATGGTTGCTATAGCAACATTGATTAGAGTTACCCCCAAGGTTTTCCTACTTTAAAACACGCAAAAATTTAAAGTTAACAAAGCTTTTATGTGCCTTATACCTACTGCATCACGATTTTCTATAAATAAATAATATTCGTAAGACATAAACATGTATCATTTATAGGATAATTAAAAAAAAAATATGTGCGTGTACACACGTAAGAAGTGAAACTTCTTTATGACCTTATTTTTCAAAAAATAATTTATATGCAACTTTACTATACGTCGAATCACGCGTGGTAGGGATAAGAAAAAGTTGGCGCGTAACGGAATAATGTCACGCGTAACGAAAAAATGTTACACTAAATTTTTTTCCAACCCCGATAAAGAAGTTTTCAGTTCACTTCAATACTGAGGGTTTGTTGATTCAACTAGACTCCTTTCAAGCTTGATATGAAATTGAAACAAAAAATGTACAACAATAACCATAATATGTATACTTAGCAGTAATCAACGGTCCATTGTTTTGTTCACAAATTAGTCATCTCAATCTTTGTTTGAGCACAATGACACGTCAATGATAATGCGTTTAATTAGTTTATAAATAACTTGTATTAGAATATAATATACGAGTCTTTGTCATAATACGATTCGATATTCATAGTAGTAATTGGATTAGGCCAGTAGCCATTTATTTAAAAAAAGTTTTAAAATATAGGGCACTGTTTTTAACCGCGATCCGTCAGATTAGGACAAAATTGTGTAAATACAACATAACCTCTTCATATTCTAAAAGAGCTTTTTTGCTTTCAGTTCATTTTCTTAAGTAATTATTACATACAAACGTTTAATTTTTTTATAACATTAGATGGCAAGTATCATATTAATACGTAGAGAATTCAACAATAACCTTACAAAACTTTTGACAACTATTGACCAACAAACATACTCAATAAATTGACAAAATTTAACGAAAGCTCTAGTGATGAAACTGTATATGCAATCTCTATTCTTCTTATATTACATAAGCTATGTTTGTGTGATGCAAAAAATATTTATAATTTACTTTATTATAGTTTTTCGAGACCTTTTATGGGCACTCAAATATCAATTAGGATCATGAATTAACTATTTATATTATACTAGCTTTCCACCCGCAGCTTCGCCCGCGCAGTCAAAGAAAAACCTGCTAGTGATAGTTCCCGTTCCCGTGGGATTTCCGGGATAAAACCTATCCTATTTCCCGGGATAAAAAGTAGCCTATGTCCTTTCTCGGGTATCAAAATATCTCTATACCAAATTTCATGCAAATTGGTTCAGTAGTTTAGGCGTGATTGAGTAACAGACAGACAGACAGAGTTACTTTCGCATTTATAATATTTTATTCATAATTTTAAACCAAGAATAGTTGAGAAAAGAATATAATTTAGTCACATTCAAACAAAATATGAAACATGACCGTAATTAACAAAATCATATCCATTTCTCAAGTGACTCACACAGATGAGCATAAAGAGATGACGTTGAGATGTCACATCATTCTTCTACCGGTATTATCCCCTATAATACCATGGATAATAACATTACGAATATATGAAGGTACTTATTCTAGTGGAATGCTTATTATGTGGAATGGTATTCGATTATGAAAGGTTTGGAACCTTTGATTGAGTTTTGGACAATTTTAGTCCATGAGTAACGTCATATTGAGTCGTATTACAGCGTGTGTAATTTTGAAGTCAGAGATGTTATATTGAAAAGAATGTACGAGTAGATAACGAGATCATATTATATTGTAGCTTTTATAAAAGCGTTAGGTTTAAATAATTTAATAGGTGGAGTTGAATAGAGTTACCTGCTATAGCCTTTTTCAAACTTATGCGTAGAAAGTTATTTGAAAAATCTCCGTGAAGATGTTAAAGCCTATTTAACACAAACAGAACACAATTTCTCACTAAGATTATAATCAAAAATTTAAATTTGCCCCTAGCATTCCATCACGATAGAATTTATGACAAATGCGTGGTCTCGACGATTATATCGATATGTTAATGCGATTAATCAATTTCTCAGTGATGAAAGAGTCCCTTGATTAAATTGAAATATGGTACTATCATCTCAATTCGATCTATTGAAATATTTTTATTGTATACACGATAACATCGTACTAGAGAGATAATATATGCAATAATGTAACTTGTTCGCGTAGTTTTTAGTGTTCAATTTGCATAACATGATGGAATTGACATGATTTCACTATCAATATATTTTGTAAATATAATAAACTTCAGCACATATAAATATACTTCAACACAGATTACTCAGCAATGAACTCGTTTCATATTCACGGTGATAAATATATTTTTGTATGTAAATAGGAAGAAAACTATCTTATTAATATAAACAACTTTATAGATCAAGTAAATACCCATATTTCCATAAATTGACATAATGGTACCTTCAGCAGATTTACAACCCGCCATTTCTCTCATGCAACGAGAGGTATATCATAATCAAGTCATCTGGATTAGACGTATTATCAAACGATCTGATAACTCGGATGAAATATTGTGTTGTTTTACCTGTTTTTGTATGGGAGTTGATTCGTTCTGGAGTAATTTTAACTGCAATTATATGTGCGTGCGAGCGTGGATATTATTTTATGACCCCCTTTTCAATAGTTGGTTTACAAGTTGGTTAGTATGAGAGTCGTCGCAATTTATCTGCATGTTATAAAGAAGATAAAATTGCTCATACAGGAATTAAAATACGTGAAAGGCTCTATTTTCAATTAGGAAACTAATAAATAGGCTCTATTTCAGTTAGAACACGGAGCTGTAATAAGAGTTGCTTACTAAATTAAGAACTGAACCAAATATCAATAAAAATAAAAGACAATCATATTTTTCGAATGGAAGTCATCGTATACTTCGATATCAATTACAAGATTTAATTAATGTTGTCATAGTTACATCACTATTAAGGATTGTGTAAGTTAAGCAACTTTTAAAATCAATTTCTAATGGCAAGCAAAATTTGATACATTATATCTCAGATAGAATTACGAAGTATATTAGAGGATAATGGTAGACTTCGATAAATTAATTAAGGCACACAAAAAGATTTTATATGAATCAGTGATTCCTGAGATTAGCACGTGCAACCAAACAAACTATTCAGCTTTATAACAGTAGTATTAAGTCAGAGATATTACATTAGTAATTTCAAAGTTAGTACTTAAGTGAATGAATTTAACATAATCATTTTCAACCAATTTATTTCAACAATTTTAAAATTTGCAGCCTATATTTTAAAATAAAGTGCACTTCACGGCTTCACTTAACTTATATAAAACTGTAAAGTAATTTTCTTATGGAAACTTTGTGAAATTACTAAATAACGTTATACATATATAGCCATGTGGCTATAGGTATGTACCTAGCAATGGTTTTGCTCTACTTTTAACAAAAGATTGATCTTATAGTAATACACATACATATTTTAGAACGATGTACAGTTTTATTATTTTGAAACAGATAAAATACCAATATTTGAAGGTACAATACATAACAGCTATAACATAAATGTAAACATAAAATCTAAATACCAATTAAAAACTAGAATATCAAAATTCAACGATATGATGTCAAGATAACTATACCAGTTTAATGCCATAAAAAGTAAGCACTTTATTATTTTACGATATCAAAACATTTCACAAATTACCATAACCACAATCCACATACAAAAAAATTCGTACATCCCATAGAACCTTCTAGAACAATCTAAATTTCTTACGTCCTATCAAAACTTCTAGAACAATCTACGCGTTCTCAGCGGCCATTTATAATATCGAAATAATGGGATTCCACACAGATCTGCATGCCTCGGCCACACAGAGCCATTACTCAGGCGTGTCTCTTGTATTGAATTGAGGCGGAATACGGTGGACTGGTACAAATTATGGTGATAATAGCAGAAACAATGAATGATAGATGTGTTTGTTGCAATGCCTGCGAATTGGAATTTATATGTATGCGATTAGATTTAGCGGGTTGTTTGATTTTTTTTTGAAAGGAATTGTAACCTAGAACACGTTCGATTATAGAATTGGTACAAGCTGCGGTTCATTATTATTCCAATCCCAAGTCATTTCCGCAATTCTTTATTACATTAAAGGAAAGTACTTAACTTTTTAAGTGTTTTTTATTTTACTTAATAATATTTTTTTTATTCATCGTGAATTTCTTCATTTCCGGACATCAGCCGTAACGTACCAACTACCATCTTAATGTGTACAAATGCAAAAATCTATTTTTGACAGTACGTAAACTTCAATTTTATTTCCATAAATACGCAAACACCTATCTTACTATCAATATTAATCTACAATACAAGAAGCACCCACGTCGTCAACGTCCATGCTCCCCATAACTTTTCAACCTTGCTCCATCTGCTGACATTTGCCCGCCAGCGGATAATCACCACAATCAGGGTTTCTTAGAAGCCTGGAGAACTCAAACATTCCGAGAACACTGAGTTATCGCTAATACAGTAGCTATTTTTTGTATAACCCTGCGGATTTAATATTTTCCATGAAATATATAAAAGTGACTTCTGCGAGCGAATAAAAATGTTTTTCTAAGTTCTGTAATATGCAAAGGATGTGTTGATTATTTCGTGTGTAGATATTTAATTAAAAGTAAGTAGATATCCCTGTTATATGAACATAAATTTTGTCTTCCCGATTTGAATTGATTTTGCAAACAAATACATACTTTGTCAAGTATATATTTTACTACATACTTCAAGGAATGAAAGTTAATGTGTCGTCTGATAACAAGCTAATATTTTACCGCAAACGAGTACTTGAACCACGACGATTTACATCAGTTTTTAATATTAAATTAAAACCAACAAAACCTTATAATTAATTTTAGAAAAATAAAAAACAAACAGGTAGGTAGCTATTAAAACTTCCGCTGCAGCATTACGATAAAAAAAACTCAAATCTCAAAATCTTGGAAGCCTGCACCTCCTATCCTTGCCTGGGGTGAATATTTAAGTACCCTCCCATTCTATAAGAAATAAGCTACTACCGGAATAACAAAAAACTGTTTTTGTTTTGGTTACGTGTAATACTGAGAAATTGGTGTTATTCGTTTTATATGAAAGTTGTGAGGAAAGATTATAAATGTCACTGCGTAAAGTATGGGAAGATGCCCTTCACATATTTTGTTCACTGTTCAATTTTCTTTTTAAAATAAACAAGATAATTTTGTTCACGATTTCGAACTACACTTGAATATATTATGTATTACGACGATATTTATATATTTATCGTATTGAATGAACCCTAATAAATACTTGCTCACGTGAAAAGAACTGACAACATTTGAATGAAAATGTTGTAAATATTCATAACACATACTAGGTATCAATAATCACATTATAACAACAATCAATAAAAATTACAAGTAAACAACACAACTATGCTAAACAAGATTCCTATAAACTTGAAACTTTATACAATACAGAACCATCATTAATAACTTCCTCAAGAAATTCTGTGATTACATCCCACGCGTACATAAATCACAAAATTTTATTGTTCCATATTATTATGTATAATGAGCGCATCTCGGGTGATTTCGGTTCGAAATTTGGGCAAATTATTCTCCCCATTATGTCCTGTGTTACAAGCGATTATGGGGCATAATTGCGTAAACTATCTAACCCGTTGAAAATATTCAGGGCGTGCGCAATCAAATATGTATTAGTGTTTGTTGCAGTGGATTTGAATAATTGCATCTTTAAATCAAGGACACGTTAAAGCTGTAACGCCATGTTCGTTTTGCATAATACAGGTATAAATATTCCGAGCGTACCCGACGTTCGATAAAATTAATTTCGAGGGATTGTTTATTATTTAATTTATCGCTGGATTGATATATATTTGCGGGTAATGGAACGTTTTCATTTGCATTCAGTTTTGTACAGAGCTATGTAAAATCTATAGCTGTAATTGCAGATGAAATAAAATCTGATAACAGGTTATGAAAATAGTAAATAAGCTATTTATTAAAAATTTTATGTACAATATTTATAACAGAATGATGAATATGGAGATATCGGGACATATTATATATCATCATCCATAAAAAATCGTAAACATATTAAACATGCCTTGTTATAATATGCAAATACAGTGAATATATAAATAAATAATCACGTACACACGTCAATTAACATATGTATGCGAAAACACAACAATGCAAAACTCACTGAAGCCAATACCGAGAAAATTCACTAACGCTACGACACCATTACCATTATATTCTCATATGTTTTCTTCCTTTGCGTAAACCTCAACAATACGCTATACGATCAATGACGACAAACATATCTTAGATAAGGCTGTATGATGTTTACTGTTTATGTCAATATAATATATACGGAATATTTTAAGAGCCTATCTTTAAGAAATTAAAATTTTCAGCTAGATTCAATATCTTGATGGAAATTTAAAATTTAAATTTCTTAAAGATAGGCACGAAACAGGAGGCATATATAACAACAAATAAAAAAACTATTTTATTTGCTAATATGAATATATTATTTCGTATTCACGTGACCTTGATCTTACTAATGAATACACATCAAATTAAACGCCACCGTTTTATTACCATTTATCGCCCATATGTTTCCAAGTTGACAGAACGGTATAACGAAAATGCGTAGAAAGTATTCAATATTTCTATAGTACAGTGGTTTCGACTTGGTCTCGAGTCCTCTAGAACTTGAGTGTTTGTTTAGTACCAGTGCAACTTGCTAGGTTGTTTATGTAAACATTTTACATGAAATTCTCGGCGGATGTGCTGATTTTTATATTAAATATAAATTTTATAGACGAGATTTTTGGTTTGTCATTTCACTTGCACCGGATATCCTGTTTTTTAGTTTATTATTGCACAAACGAAGCTAGTCATTTTTATTTTTTATTATGCCATTTTTTGTGGGTAGACTGAACCTAGTGTAGTCATTTTGACTTTCGACGGTCAGTCGTCGCGTCGCCCCGGTAAAACGGAAGAAGCGTGTTCGAATCCCACTTTGTGATGGATTTTTTCAATTCTTTAAAAATTTACAGTACTTATAGTGATGTTTTTAGGCTATGTGTTTTATATTTCTCTTATATATACAGATGTTACATAAACAATCAAGTAACTAATCCGATCGAGCTACTTTGAAACACAACACCTCTATTATCAGCTAGCAACAACCATCGGAAACTAGATGACGTTTTGTTTGTGAGATGAGAATAAACACACTTGATTATCTGTGGCACGGCACATGACATCATTATGTCAACACATGACCCATCGGCCGAATTGCTAATGACAGTCAGCGATATTTGAATGACCCACCCATTATTTTATAAGAAATCATAAATAATTTTCTTGTTAAATAATTCTAAATTACTCAGGTTCATCATTTTACTAATAAAGTAAAGTAATATACGCTCTATGATGTCTTAATTAACTCTGTAAAATAAGTCATTGCACCGTAAAATAAAACACACGTTGCAATTTTTGTTCTGAAGACACTATTTCAAATACTTCTTAATTATACGTTTTAAAAAAAAATAATGCCAAATAATAGTAGTAAGTATGTACTTGGTTAGAGGCAGGACTGGCCTCATCTTTCCTTTAGTCGTAGTAACAGCCGTAGACCGCTAGGTGTCGCTACTGTACCATAACATTTAAAGGTACCACAGCAATATCTTTTAAAATAATATAATTAAATGTTCAGTTTAGCCATTCAGAATAACTTATTTCGTGTTCAAAACTATATAGATAAGCATTAATAAAAGGACCTAGAAGTGTGTAAAAAATGTAAATTTCTGTACATTTTTAATCTCTTTTAAAGTGAGTTTATTTTATTCGTAAACTGCATTGAAATATGTCAATTTCTCTGCATTTTTTATCTTATTTATAGTGGGATTTATTTGATTCGGTAAGCTGAAATCCAATATCCGCTATGCGATACAAATATATGCGCGTGCGACACTTCGCGGAATTCACTCAAGACTTGAGTTTCAAGAATTATTTTGAGATTTATTTATACATTTGAGTGATATATTAATTGCTTAAGGTTATTTTAATTCAGAAAATATATTTTAACAGGCTGAGACATAAAATTTACTTTAATTTTGTATAGTAAGCAATTTTTCGTACTTATAGCAATATTAATTCCATATCTGTCTCTTATTGTGCTATATAAGTCGCAAATATATTTAAAAAACTCCTACGTGTTGAAATACACGTTGTGACAATTTATAAATAACAGTAGATACAACAAGCATGACGTGTATGTACACAATATTAAATATTCAAGATTAGATAACACTGTGGAGTCCTTCCTGATAAACAAAATTGCTAATT
The DNA here is from genome assembly GCF_061535455.1 of Colias philodice. Lineage (NCBI taxonomy): Eukaryota > Metazoa > Arthropoda > Insecta > Lepidoptera > Pieridae > Colias > Colias philodice. The sequence continues at coordinate 7,060,463 of NC_143111.1, read as the reverse complement.
AAGGTTTCTATAAAAGGACTATGAGATGTAGCATATTATATCGTCCTAACTCTGCAGTGGTAACTCATTAGTTACATACCTTAAATCGATTGAAATGCTTTCTAAACACGAATCATTGCCAAACCTACTAGGACCTCATCACTTTGCGCAAATACTGTACCTCCATACCTTAACTACAACAATCAACAACCAACCTTATCCCTATCCACTAAAGTTTATTATCCCTTAAATCTACCCATCGATACATTGTACGATGTAAAACACACTCTACATGAGCGTAACAAGGTGTAAAGTTACATGTAACAGTGGTGTTTATAAAACGCATGCCTCCACGTACCACGGTAGCTGTGCAACTATGTACTCGGTACAGAAATATAGCATTTTTATATGCCATGGACGTATTAAGTGGCAATGATGGCATCTTTAATGCAATCTGCGTTAGACAAGACAAATCTTGTCGTGTACGATCAAATCGGACGGGATGGAATGTAAATCCAGGGGAGATTATGAATATAGTTTGGGAAATGGACTAGAGTGGACATAGATGAATGTAGAAAAGTTAAATATATATAAATACAGTGAAATGAAATCATCAAAGTCTAGTTAACAATTCTAAGGTTGTGATGCAAAACTTTTTAAATCCCCTATTCATTGATGGTCTTGCACTATAGCACAGTTAAATAGCTATACAGTATTTGTTACGTGAGTACAAGACCATTTTCGCTGTACATCCTATTTCAAACCTACATGTTTCGAATTAACTTTCGTTTCAAAAATCATGTAACAATCCAACTATGTATTTGAAATCATATCTCAAACCACATATCCTAGCAATACACCATCTTATAAAACAAATATAAGCAAATTATTCAGGAATTCTTCAACAGTCCAAGACTGCATCTATTCGCGGAACCCAATTTACCGAGAACTGGGCTATCGAATGATTGAACCACGCAATATCCGACCAGAGCTTAAACATTCGATGAAATTACTATGGAATCCGGCGAGGTAAACAAACTTGCGAGAAATGTTATTATTGTGCATACACTTTAACAGTTAAATTATCAAACTATTACCGTCTATAAGGAATTTTTTAAAGCGTTCAATTTTTCTTCTTGTTTATACGAACAGTATTTTCTCCTTTTCTTATGTCCTGTCAATATATTATGAATGATGACCATTAAAAGCTGCAATTTTGTAACAACGAGAACTGGGCTTTCCTTGAAGATAAAATTTCTCAGTGAAGAAATGGTGACAAAACAAATAGCAAGAAATCAGTAAAAGAGACTTCTAATACATTAGAGGAAATTATAAGATTTCACATATAAAAAGAAATCATGGACATTATCGAAGTAATTTCAATTCTAATGAAAATAAAAGCAAATGTGATTGTTGTGGCGGATCTTTTACTAGTAACATAATAATTGTTTGCCGTTCAACACTATAATTATATGGTACTGTAATACTAGATTACAAGAATCACGATATAGTATCATTATAGAATAGAAGAACGTCATATCATATTTATATTAAATGATGAAATTCACACTCACGATACAAACGCTTGAATCATTCGATCGTTAACATTATTACACTATTAATCATGTAATTGTTCATTACTTCCATATTTATTTATTTATTTATTTATTTATGGAACACACAACAATAAATACACATTACATTATATTATATAGGATGACATTATCTAATTAATTGTATCTTATGTATTTATCAATTATAGGTGTACACAACATTCACATTAATAACACTTATACAATTAAACATAATAGAAAGAAAAACATAATCAATATACTAAATTTTTATATACTACTGGAAAAACTGTGAATAATTTGATGCTTATACTGTGCGAGGGATCCGAAAAATATATCAAGATCTGGTAAGAGCATTATTTGTTGGTTATAAGTAGCACACATTCTCGATAATGGAGCATGTTTGCCTAGGTTAGTTTTGCAAACTGGAACACAAAAAAGGTGATTTACCGGTTTTCTGGGAAGGCGATACGGTATCTGAAAAGCGATGTTAGAAATAATGTCCTCGCAGACAACAGCACCGTTTACACATTTATGGAGAAATAGTAAATCGTGTAATTTGCGACGGTCACGTAACGAAATCATTTTAAAAAAATCTAAGCGTTCACCATATGGGCAGCGATGTGATATACCACGAGAGGTAAAAGCCAAGTGTCTCGTAAAGGAACGCTGAATAGATTCAATACGCTGCGAATGTACGGCATAGTAGGGATTCCATACCACACAAGCAAACTCGAGGTGACTGCGAACCAGAGAATTATATAGAACTATTTTAGTTGATGTCTTAAAATGTGAGTCATGTCTTTTAATAAAGCCCAACATCCGTGCTGCATTTTTGATAATATTGTCTAGGTGAGATGTTAACCTAAGTCCGCTATCTAAAGTGACGCCAAGATCCACAATTTGAGTATTTTCAGTTAGTGCAACATTTTCGATATTATATTTAGAATGCAGTAGTGATTTTTTTCGCGTAAATCTTATGTAAGAACATTTTTTGGAGTTGATGACCATATAGTTAGCTTTACACCAAATTGCTATGTTGTCCAAATCATCCTGAATAGCATTTACGTCTGATAAATTTTCGATCGATTTATAGATTTTTAAGTCGTCAGCAAAGAGAGCATAGTGGCAATGTTTGATGCAGTCAGAAATATCATTAATATAAGTAAGAAATAGCAGTGGACCCAAGTGGGACCCCTGTGGGACTCCAGATGTTGCAGTAAACATACTCGACTTAAAACCCTTCACAACCACTTCCTGCGATCTATTATAAAGGTAAGATGCGAACCATTTCAAAATGGAACCTGATACACCGTAATTCTTTAATTTTATGAGCAGTGTTTCATGATCAACCTTATCAAAAGCGCTGCTGAAGTCCGTGTAGATCGCGTCAACTTGGCCTCCGTTATCCAGTACATTCGTTATGTCAGACAAGAATTTCACAAGATTTGTTTGGATAGAATGACCTTTACGAAAACCATGTTGATGTGGTGATATAAATTTATCCAAGTAACGAGTAACTATAGGACAAACAAGAGATTCAAAAACCTTTGATAAGGTTGATAAAATAGTGATAGGTCTATAATTACTAACAATGGTTTGGTCACCCTTTTTATATACTGGCACAATCTTGGAAAACTTCCAACGCTCGGGGAATATACCTTGTTCGAGAGACTCATTGAAAATATTAGCTAGAGGAGAAGCTATCGTGACGGCTACACGCTTAAGAAAAATGGGTGGGATAAGATCCGGACCAGCACCTTTGTTAACATCGAGTTGTTTTAACTTTGCAAGAACCTCCTTTTTGGTAACATTGAATTTGGAACAAGAATCATTATAGCAAGTCATTTTACTCGAACAGATTGGAAGCGCTTTTATTATTGGATTAGAATATATGGATGAAAAATGAGAGGCAAAGAGGTTCGCAATGTCAGGACCGTTTTCTGCGGTAAGATTGTCGAGACACATAACAGACGGTATTGATGATAGACAATTATTTCGCTTACTATTAACATATTTCCAAAATGCTTTACTATCTCTTTTGATGGCTTCTTCAATTTTTTGTTTGTAGTTTTGATGACAACGTGAACTTATTTTTTTGCATCTTTCTCGCAATACATTAAACTCAAACAGATCGCGGGGGTTTTGGAACTGTTTATACTTACGCCTTATTTTATCCTTCTCTTTAATGATACGAATTAAAGCGGGAGAAAACCAGGGAGGATATTTGCTTTTTTTAATGTAACTTTTCGGTACATGATGATCAATTACGCCTCGCAAAACATCATAAAACAGCTCCACCTTCTTATTGATATCATTAACATGTAGGAATTTAGAGTACCAATCAATATTTTCCAGCTCTCGCACAATATCATCATAATTAGCCTTAAAAAAGTTATAGCTAACAAAGTTATTACATCGCAAAGTAGAAGGTACGTTAGATTCGACACACAACAAAAGACTAGGATGATGAGGATCTGGCTTAGTCAATATATCAATCGCCGAGGATACGTTACAACAAGAGATATTTGTCAGGGCTAAGTCCAACATTTTACCATTGTGATTAAGAACATTATTAATTTGATCAAGATTATTAATGTTTATAAAATCAACAAGAGCACATTCCACATTACCGTGATACTCAATTGGAACCATTACTTCACGATTAGTACAGATATTGACCCATTTTATATTACCCAAATTAAAATCACCAAGAATTATTACGTTTCCCAATTCCTCTATAACATTATTAGCATTTAAAATAAATCTTTGAAGAGCTTTGTGATTGGTTGGAGGTGGGAGGTAAATAGTACAGATAGGAACATTTTTTACAACACCGTCAATTTCGATTATAACATTTACCCAAAGATCCTCGTATTCGGTTTCGTATTTCAATAGTCTAGAAGACTGAAATTTTCGGGAAACAGCGATTAGAACTCCACCTCCATCCAACTTAGCATTCCTATTACAATTGCGATCTCTACGATATACAGTATACCGGGAATCAAATATCTCACTGTTAGAAATATTACATTTCAGCCACGTTTCACAAAAAACAATTATATCATATGAGTTTAATACTATATTCTTAAATACTTCGTTAGTTTTTGTCCTAAGTCCTCTAACATTTTGATAGTATATGTTAACCATTATGAAGATAATAAAAACCGTCACATTCATACATTAAACAATAATATTAATACAAAGTTAAACCATTTTCTTAATACTATCTAAGCAACGGATCTGCAATGCCTGACTGGTTTCATTTTTGCGCACAAATATTTTTCCATTTCGGACCCAAACAAATTTATAGTTCGTTTCTTTTGCCTTTAATCTAGCAGTAGCATGAAGAATTTTGTTAGCAGGAGTTAAATGCTCAGCAACATAAACTGGCTTATTAGTACCACCAATCCCCAGATGATGTGTACTTAATTTATCATCACTATTACGTTTATTATATTTTTGCACCGCTGCAAGTAGGATGTCGCGATGGCGGGGGCTTCTTAATTTGGCAACAACAGCACGCGGCCGACCATCATCTTTATTTATTTTGGCTATGCGAGTTACTTGCATTATATCATCGTCCTTAATATCGGCATTCACTACTTTAGCCAGTTGGTTCAAACAATTCGAAAGATTTTCACTACGGTTTTCAGGAATGCCATTAATTTCCAAATTACTTTCACGTAGATGTTGCTCAGTGTAGGCCAGACGACTTGTGAGATCTTTAACAGTAATCACCAAGGTAGCATTTTCTTTCGTTAGATTAGTCATTATGTTATCATTTTCCTTTACGCGCAGTTTAAGAGCTTCGTACTGGTCGTTTAAAAAAGTAAGTGATTCATGAAAGTCCGAAATTTGTTTTGTTAACGTACTAAACTTGTCACACGCTGCTTTGGTGACAGCATTTTGTATCACTTCGGTCATGTCGCTTTTAAAGGAATCCAGTATTTTTTGCAAGCTCGCTTCAGTCACAGGGTTGGAATCATCACTAGCGTTAGGTCGCGACCGGCTTGAGCCTCCCATTTTATTTCTAAGCGTTATATTGCTATCAGCTACGTGTGAGCTCAAATCGTCGCAAACTGGCTCTTTTAGTATATTTCGGATAGGCGTATTTGTATTGTCAAGCTTGGGTCGTAGATTAAGACACGCAGGACATTTCCATGCCGACTTTTTTTCGGGTAGCATAGCAATAAACCTTTTATCACTGGTCCCTGCACATTGTAAGTCGTAGACCGAGGAACATAGAGAACATCTCAGAGAATGCGTACCCTTAACAGTATTATGACACCCAGCACAAACGTTAGACATTGTTCAAAAAAAAAAAAAAAACTTTTAATTTCTTGTATAAAATTAATTGTAATATTTAGTATGGATAATTAACTAATAAGTGTATAGGTTAATTAAAAAAAAATATATAATAATGAAAAACACAAAAAAAAAAATATCAAGTACGGCTAGGGTTTGAACCAGCATCTATTGGACGATTTATTGTAATACACTGCACAGTTACTTCTAATAGCTACGAGCACGGTTACACACTTCTGCGAAATTATTAGTCTTATTCGACGATCGATCGAAGTAACGAAACAAAGTTTTTGTATTACCCCCGTGATAATTTTTTCTTTACGATATCAAAAGTTTAATCACAAAACACTATTTCATCACGTTAAAAATTATTAATATAGGTTCCTAGTTATAACAATGGAATCCAAATTCACTTAAAACAATTCAACAATCACTTTAATCTTCTTTATGTTACTTGTTTACGGAACATATGTTCAACACTAAAGACGATTATTTCCAATCACTTTATGATCGATAGACTGTACGTAGCGTTAAGATAACGTTTACACTTGTTAATTGCTGACTATTTTACTATATTTCGCACTTGTGCTTCAACAAAACTTAGGTATTCTATTTTTAAATTAAAAAAATACGGAGACTAATTGTAGAAGTGTCAACTGTCAAAAAGAAGATATTAATTAATTCTTGAAAAGCGTGTAATTTTATTAACATTAAACCTACCGTTCTTAGAACGAATTCCACGCTTCTGAGTTAGTTTCTACAGTTCGATCGAAGGAATTGTAATAAATGAGAAAGTAATATTACGATGGATTGCGAAATAAAAAAACTGCGTACTTTCTCAGGGCTAAAGGTATGAAAGTAAAGGTTAACATTCATAAAAAATTCTTAACGATATTCTAAAATTCTGGTCAAATTTGTGTCTAAACACAAGTTCCGGGTGGAAACAGTACACTACAAAAAGACCCAACCGATTGAAACTCATCGACTCTTCACAAAAACGCACTAAAATCTCTATTTAAAAAAGCATTTCACCTTACAATTTCCTTTAATTTTGAAACTGAAGTGCACACCGTTTATTATTTTGTAAACGGGTTATAGCGTGACAACTTTTAAACAGACTGAAGGTTAACCGCATTATTGAGCTTACTTATGAATCATTTTCACTTTTGTTTTTACAATTCTACGTGCTCTATATTTGTAATAACAGTTGTTGTATCTAAATAGGATACCGTTTGTTATTTATATTTTTTTTATTCTGTTAGATTTGTTTCATACTGCTTCATTGCTAGATATCGTTTATGATTCGTAAATGTATATACACACCATCATCCAGATACAGAAATAATAGAAGCAATAACCTCTCGACTTACTAGATTTCAACTAAACCCGTTCAAAAATGTTTGTATGACACAGTACCAAACTAACCTCTATAACATACAAACTTCCAGATGTATAAAATCAATAGAATTATAAACATCAATGCAGAAAGCATCAAATAATCAAAAGCAACACAACCATAACACATCACAATAAAATCAATTATTCAATACACGCGCAGGTCAAAGAGCGAACTCCAGACAGATCCAGGCCGTAAACCCTAGCTTTGTTATCGATCAATTGACGTCAAGAGAAGGTTATCTGAGATAACAGCACTTAGAGGTTAGGTCACATAGCAATGTCAAAAGTGACGTTCCGTGCTGAATGCAAGATTAAGGAAAACTGCCACTATTTCGAGGTTAGGAATTTTTGATTGACACCAAAAGTTGGTCGGTCAGATATGTATCCGTTTTGTAGAAACTTCTCGTTGTAAAACTGTTCTTGTACATCGATTTTTGATTAGAAAAATCACGTACATAAGATTGTATATGAATGGAAATCTAAATCCTACTATAACTTAAACCAGACTGATGGCCAAAATTCTTCGTAAACTATGCTTGAATAAGGTCAACGATTGCATAGTATTAAAACTGTTATTCTTTATTCAAAACACGAAGCATCTAAATATACGCGAATAATTAACCAGAAAATCGTGACAGATGCAAAAACGCTCTCAAAATAGTTAACATTTATCGTTTTAATCTTAGGAATGATAACTAAGTTACAATCACGTATGTCACAACTAATGCAGATGTCTGATAACGGGATTCTCGGTACAGTGGACGTGATGTATTTAGCTAAATCCGAGCTAAATAAGAGTGTTCGCGGAACGCTGCCACGATTCAGGAATTTAGTACACGGATGCCATTTCGCGGTTAATTACCAAAAGTATAAAACAGTTGGATATGTTCATCTCCAAGTTTTATGTCCTCAGACTCATGCCTCTAATTTATTCTCACAGAATTTGACAAATCGTGTTAGTTAACATTGATATTATGATAAAAAACAACTTCCACAGTTTTTTGCCTTCATCACCTTGCAATTTAATCACGTTTGTACCGGTGTACATGGTTTTCGGAAACCAAACCAGCCATGTCGATGTTTTTGTATCGCAACATTATGTCTTTACAATTTTTTATTGGTGCCTAACGACAAACGTTTTTGAAACTTTGGCTATTGTACATAAGTAAGATGTAGTAAGTGTCAACAGTAATAAGTACCGTGATAATCATGACGTTACGGCGATGGATTAGCAAAAAATAAAGGAGAAATACTCTTGTAAAATGTACAAAGGCGCTATACGGATAATTCTAAGAAAAATAGACAAAACTCAGACACCATTTCAAGATATAATTAAATGCTTGACACGGATGTTTTTTGGTTCTATTAATATAATTAATGGATGGTACAAGGTATTAATTGTGTAAACACACTATCTTTCAACGCGGGCCCCATTACCATATTCATAAAAGCATTAAAATTTATAATTATCTTATGAATAGTAAGATTTATCATTGCGTACTCAATTGGAAACAATGTGAGCACCCACTTATCTGTTATCTCGCTTATCAGAAATTCCTTTGTTATCTGTGGGCTATAGTCTTAATGCTTTCGAGTATACATTATAGATAGGTGCCCATTAATTCGATATCATCTATTTTTAATTGCCGTGAACCGTCGAGTGGACTTGGGGAATTTTTTGGAACACGAAAGTGGAATTTATGTAATGAACTATATGAATAGAGTTTCAATTAAAATATATGATTTGACACTATTTCTTTCCAGGTATACTAGTGACTATATTTTAATTTTATACAATCTGAATCAAGAATAAAATATAATAATATACTCTTTTAAATAGATTATCGACGATCCGAACAATTCTGAATCTTTGTATTATAATTTGCGTCCAAGTTTTCTATATATCTTGAGACAATAGTTATGGGTTTTCTTATATTTATCAAACAACTCATTATTATCTAGCATGTTTTCTTTGATAAGACCGAAATTTGTCACAATGCGAAGAAGAAGAAACGCAAAGAAGCCATTTTAATCAAGTGATTTAATATGAAGTCTAGTGAGTGCAAAAATTTCAGTCAAATTAGTTATATTACTTCATGTACATTGCTTAGTATCAGTTGACCCAAATACTTCTTCCGTTAGGTACAAAACGCTAAAACAATCATAACAATATTTGTGTTAATCTATGACGTCAACGAATTCAAGATCAGAACTGCAAACAGGTTTGAGAAGTAATTGTTGAAAGAGGATTCTAACAGAAACTTAAGGCTTACGTTTAGTAAATTTATTTCACACTAGAGGAATTAAATAATTAATATAGTTCAAAAAACTCCCTAAACTCATGCAAATATTGTATTGTCACCGATTGATAAGCGTACAAAGTTTGAATTAAATCTGTCCGTCTAATGTGGGTCAAAATCGGTTACATACAAACATACAGGTGAAGCTAATAAAAGCGTGTAAATAACAATGAATTCGAAGTTCTAGAATTAAATTACACTTTCTCATGTTAGACGGCTACTGAGATTCTTGAACTGAAAGTTTTAATGAATTTTTAAGTGAAATTAAGAACAGCTATCTAAACTCACAAAGGAATGGGTCCACCACTTTCTTATCTGATTAGTCCTTAATTTTTAAGTAGTGAAGTTTTAAAATGTTTTACGTTAATCGGATAAAAAGAAAAGCATTATAAGTGAAGATTTTGTCATTTAACCCTTAAATAAATTTCTACATGTATTTTAAGTATTTAAACTTTACCAAGTTTAAAGCAATGCCATAATTTTTAGTACTGATAAACCTATTTTTTTTTTGTTCATGAATAAAAAATACATAACCACTTTAGCTCTTTAATCTCTTTACTTCTCCAGGATTGATTGTATTAAATTAGAATTAGTTCTAGAACTCACCTCCAAAGCTTCTTGGGCGGTGTGGAGGTAGTCCCTCAACATCGCCTCTTGTATGCTCAGCCATTCTAACCTCGGGTCTTCCAACTGCGTCACCTCTGTTAACAATAAGTGATGAAGATTAATAGAATTCATCTTTTCTACCATTGCTTTTTTTTATATTTACTTACAACGTCAATCGAGAGTAAAACAACTATGTACTAATAGACATTAACAATAAGGTTCTTGTTTTTTATCGTTGCATTTGTCAATCGAAATTTTGAATTTTTATGAATTTTAGGTTTAGAGATATTTATTTCAAAGAATTGCTCTCATAATGAAAGACCAACTTAAGAGATTTGGAGAGAGAAATATTCCTGCCTTAAGCAAAATATAATTCAATATATCAGAGCCATGCTATAACCTCATTGTATAGATAATAGGTTACCCAAAAGCCATATACATTATTGCTTCAATAGATCATTCATGAACACAGCCTTACTATTCACTCAAGTAGATACTTATGAATTGATAACATGAAATTAACTGAAGATAATGACGCAGTGTTATGGCTACAATGTAAAATAGATGAATGCTCCAAACAGACGCAATTTTATTGAGTTCATAGTATGTTATATGCGGTTTCTATAGTTCCCAGATATTGTATCTAGGATGTTCTATTTGGCTGAATCAGACAATAATTGCGTGAACAATTTTATATGTGTTTGATTTAAATTGATAACGGAAGCAGAGTTTATTGACCTGCCTATAAAAATCCAAACTAAATAATAACTAGAAATAACAAAATAACAAAACAGAATTGTCGTGAAAGTTCTAGTCCACCAAAAAGCATTTCATTGAGTTTGTAAATGCATAATATTGTCGCAAAAAACACGTTTCATATACAAACTATAATATCGATATGTTAAAGTACCAGCGAACCTTGATTCCGATAGTTGTGTTGAAAGTTAATCAGGTTGAATTCGTTTGCATAATGCATAGTTTTATTCAAAGTGATATAAACACTGAACATTCTGTTGGTGTAGCGATTATGGGATTTAATCTTTAAAAGGATTGTTTAACTGTGAGTTTAAATGCAGGTACAAATATTTGTGCAATAGAAGAGAAAGTTGCTGCTAATTGTTGTAATATAAGTATTGCAAACCTAGAAGTGTTAAAGTAAAAACAGCACAACCCGACCAAAACTGAAATAGTACGGTAGTAGAAGCAAGATACTACAGTCTCACAATAATATTAAGATACAATACGCGTATTACCAACCCAAAAAATTCTAAGCTAACAAGCCAACAAAAGATCAAAACCTGATTAAATAAAACACACCATTGCAATCCCAAAGGATTTCATTGAAGGCAAAAAACAAACGCAAGCGGCGCGACATATTTTCCTATCAACATAAACTCTTATTTCTATGTGGCTAGTTATTTCGAATGTTGAATTGAGAATCTGGTACAACCAGTTTACCCACATATTGGCAATATTTGCGTTGTTGTTTTAACCTAGACACCGCAAAATGTTTAACTAATGTTCAATATAGAATGGAATGCGATATCGAAATTGTTTTCTAGATTTAAATTTTAAATTGCCTATATGTTATTCCCGCTGTTTCAGTACCGTATAAATAGCGTTTAACTGCTACGAGATTTAGAATACTGTTTTAATGTTTACTTTATAGAAATGTAATCGAATTTGGTAGAGTAGTTTTATGTATTCTATTACACATATCCTCTTCTTCTTTACCTATTTTATATTGACAAGAATTTTGATCAGTCATTTTTTATAAAGAAAGTATCTGTCTAAACAATGATGATACAAACAAAGATTTCCGAATACATTTATGAATGTTCCCAACTGCTTGTGGGGTCCTATTTTAAAGTTTTTCCCAATAAATTATACGACTTTCACGAGCTGTCATTCCCATCACGTCCGGATTAACTTCGATATAGTTTATTATACTTGGTGATGGTGGATCCTTACTGAATTATTATGAGATACGTGATTTTTGAACGCGCTTAGTGTTTTGTGGCGTTTTGGTTAATCGAGTGGAATGGGCTGATTCCGATAATTCAATGTCGTTTTTATAAACTTTCTTAAAATGTTTCATTCTAAAGTGGCCTATGGCTTTGTCCTAAATGTTTGTATCTTCAATAAATCCGGCTGATAACTTCAACAATGATAATCGTTCAAATGTTTTAATCATCATAGACTTACGATTTAGCAAAAAATATATTTATAGCATTCTTTACGATAACGCGTTTCGTAAAGGCTAAAGAATTTAAAGATCAGCAATAATTCGGCTGACATTTACAAAAACATGAAATTTGTAATATTAAGTATAAAATAATTATTCTCGTTTCTGATGATTCAACGTGCATTTATTAACAAGTAACGGAAGTTCGCTCTGCGAATTAAATACAAAGACATCAGAATTAGATGATTCATGCGTTGTTTTAATTAGGAACGAAAGGCGACATTTTTAGCTTCACAATTAATAAGGCTAGACTGGGAATTAGACAGTGATGAAACAATGGATGGATGTAAATATATCTTACAAGTTATATTCAAATTAGGATGTTTGAGATCTTCATACTTTCAGGATGGCAAGAAGCGTTCATTCTTATATCAACTCACTAGCTGTGCTCCGCGGTTTTACCCGCAGTGATCCGCTCCTGTTGGTTTTAGCGTGATGATATATAGCCTATAGTCTTCCTCGATAAATGGGCTATCTAACACTGAAAGAATTTTTTAAATAGGACCAGTAGTTCCCGAGATTAACGCGTTCAAACAAAAAAAAACTCTTCAGCTTTATAATATGTATTAGCATAGATAGATTGACACTACTAGAATTTAAAGACTATCGAATTTAAATAACTAATAATTAACAAGATCTTCTATATAACCATAGTCATAGTCTTTATAACCATGAACTATATAAACGTAATACCTTACTATAGGATCAATTCTTCAATTATTGAATTCAGAAAGCCATATGAATTCACGAATCCACACACCATTCAATCGATCTAATCTGTTAGTGGCAATCACAGTGGCCTTGCGTCCAGAATTGAGAGCAATAATTGGAAGATCACCGCACTTGATGTCACGCCGTGCCCGAGTGACAGTGGTATGCTGGCTGGATGATTGAACTGAACTTTGGATGCGGTTTTTTGCAGCTTTGAATGAAGACTTGTAATGGATGTGACCAAATTTAGGTGATACATCAAATTTAGTGGATACCGAAACATTGACATGATTTTAAAGGAGCAACTACGGAGTTTCTTGGAGATTCTTCTCTGTAGAAACTGCTTTCCGAATCGATGGTAAATACTAACTATGTTATCACGATTCAAAAATGCTTTTAGAAGAAGTCTTATTGAATCATATTTAAATATTCGGTTCCACTTTAGTTTCTTTTACTTATAAGTTATAGTACGGAAGTTTGTTGTTCAGACTTTAAATTTCTTGTCGTAACTCTAAGATAGCTTTTAGGCCAGTTGGTAAAAAAATAATTAGAAGCCATATTGTTCAGTTCATTTTATCCTTGATCCTTGGTGTGTAAAAATATTTTATAATACTTTAACATAATAAATTACCTCGTAAATCTCATTTGAGATAAGCAATAAAAAAGGAGAACTATGATTTGAGAAGGCAAGATACAATTTCACGTCGTAATTTTAAACGCCAAGAATTCCTGAGCATAGCAAAATTAAAACGCAAACTTCACGAGTATAAGGATACATACTAGATTACTGATAAGGAACGAGAATAAATTGCAAAATGGAGGAGGTATTTGATGTAATAGTATCTCGTGTAGTCATGTAACATATTCTAGTTTACCACTATTCAATTTACATCTTTAATTGTTTAAAATTGTTGTTATAGACATGAAGAGTTTGTTTGTTATCATGAACGCGTTTATATCAGGGACAACGGGTCCCATTTTTTAAAAATTAAATCGATGTAGGGTATTTACTATTTACCCATAGGAAAGGTGCAATGCGAGCAAAACTGCGGGACACAGCTAGTTAATTATAAACGCAATAAAGTATATTTCTGTCAATTAAGATGTAAGAGAGCAATGGCATGCAGTTAGACACTGTTAGCATTTTTTACGTTGTAGAATTAATAAATATTATTATGTTTAATGGTGAAATAATGATTTTCACAATTACCAACATATCAAGAAACTATTACGTTAATTGTATCTACGTGTTTATTAATTGTGATTTGAGCATTTAATTTAGGAACTGGTTACTAGAAGATATTGTTTGTAGCAAGTTTGTAGTAATTCGTTTAAATTGCCATTTATTTCTTAGAATTGGTAGAAAAAATGTTAATCATCGCTATCATTAATGAAATAACTTAAGCACATCCTGTATAAACTTATGAAATAAACCGAGCATTAATATAATACAGATTCTCACATCGAAACGCAATTATTTCATGTTCTAGAAAACGGCCAGGCCTACATATTTGAAACCCATCAAGATTGTATCTCAATACTGGGAACGAGTGTTTTAACTTATATTTATAAGGCATGAAGCGAAAAATGTGCCTCGGGCTATAACTTATGAGCTAGAGCAAGCTGAATAATTACGCTAACGACTTTATGCATTAACTATGAATAATGATCTGCATCTTTTAGGTTAGCTGCATTTTAGCGAGCGAGTTTCGACACATTTTGTAACTTATAGATTTTAAATAGATTACATTTTTATTGTACTTAATTATGCAATTTGTGTTATTAAGGTTTTACAAAATTTAATAATGCAATTAGAAGCCAAAATATTTTCAAATAATAGTAGAGTAACTTAAGTTGTTAGCTATTGCAGTGTACCTATAAGTACACTCTTTAACCAATAGGCAATAGTACGTTATCTAATAAAACCATAGAATTAAAAAAAATACTTTTAAGTTTCAACTGAACAACCGATTATACATCCATACTAATATTATAAATGCGAAAGTAACTCTGTCTGTCTGTCTGTTACTCAATCACGCCTAAACTACTGAACCAATTTGCATGAAATTTGGTATGGAGATATTTTGATACCCGAGAAAGGACATAGGCTACCTTTTATTGCGAAATATGTACCACGGGCGAAGCCGGGGCGGACCTCTAGTTACATATATTTTAAACGTCACATCATATTTATTGAAACTACTGAAAATGTAGAGCTGGAAAAAAAGAACTTAAAATCATATTCGTATCAAACACCATCTTAACCATCAATGGTAGAAACAATCCTGTCAAAAATTTGGTAATTTTTGTAAAAAAAAAACAGACGATAGTTGTAACTTCATTCCAATTCGAAAGCACTTTTCAATTACATAAGGTACAACAAACGGTAAAGTCATTGTCAACACAACAGTTACTTCAGCCTACAATTTATTCAACACACTGTAGTATGTACTACAGATAATATAATACTATATTATTACCACGTTACTTACGATAATGGCAACTATAAATGTAGGGAATTTACATCACTTGCTCGATTTTGTGTATCAATAAATATACATAACTGTTATGCCTCGTTAGTCCAGTAATTAAGGCGATTTAACAAAGGGAAAGCTTCTCGCCTTAAAGTGTATCTTCGATTTAAAATGTAGATATTAAAACTATGACCGTTAATTCAATAGTCAGGAATATAATTGCACTGTATTTCGATTTACGTGATTATATTATGTAGTAGCTACTAGTAGATGTTATTGTTATTTTAGAAAAGAATGAAGTCGTACTACTTCTTTTAGCTAAAAATGTTATTTACATAATTTATTCATTAGTTACACACATAAATAATGTTTTATTTAATATTGTTTTTTTATAAAATATAATCCGCTTTTATGTTCTCACACAGCCCAAATAAATAATATCAAGAACTCATCACAGATCAATATGGCCATTTTTATTGCATTTTTATGAATATCTTTTTAACCTAATTTCTTTCATTTTCACAGTTTTAATCGATTGCCATAAATCTATCTTAATTACAATAATGTTAATTTGTGAGATTTTATTCATTTTATGCAAAACAAACCTAGAACTAATTTTTTTATAAAAGATGGATTTGACATTATACATACTTAGTTATATTTTTTTTTTATTTAAAAAATACCTGTTTAGATATATAACGGAAATTCAAGAAAAAAAAAGATATTTCTCCACGAAAAAAAAATTACAACACTGATATTAAATTCATACTACAACACTTCTTTTAATTTATCACATTTTTGTTACAAAAAATTAATTGAAATACTTTTATTAAAATAAAAAATCTTTTTAATATTCAAATGAATGCACATCGCGATTTTATCGTAATTAAGTAATATATGCACAATGTGCATAATAAAAATAGTATTTAATTAGCATTGAATATATTAATTTTTAAATACTAACCTAGAGTCAACGATTCTTCAAAACATTGGCCTCGAAAAGTAGAGTGAAAAAGTTATTTCTTGAATACATTTTATCTGCCTGTCTGTGTGTAAAGGAAAAAGTTCTAAACTGGGTAATTCAAAAACATAAAACAGGAATGCAAGTAGGTAACCTGGCCCTTAGTAATTTCTACATTCAATACTCTTTCCTAACGAATTTAAAAAAATTGAATTAACGAGAAATAAGTAAACAATAGGTACACAATTTGTTTTACAAATAATATCAAATTTTCTAGCCGTTTTGATAGCTAAAGTATTACTTAAATTCGTCAAACATCTACGCCACTTTCATTGGCTACCAATTCAATCACCTTAAAAACCCCCTAAAACCAAATCGATCGACGCAATAGATAGATTTATACACGCGACCCTCTTTAATTTAATGTTCTTGATGATTCACAGAACCAGTTTATGTTTTCGATATAATTAATATGGAATTTCACAAGCTATGAAATTTAAAACGGCATTTAAGACGGAAAAAAACATACAACTTATTGTATTGTAGCATGCCTGTCGAATACCAGTACGAGAACAAAAAGGTAAGATTTTTTCAACAACCTGGTAATTACTGGAAACCTAGATAGCTTGCCAATTAGTGAAGACATTGATTTTTTTCGATACATTGTTTTCTTAACAATCACTCCATTTACCAGTTGGAATATGGTCCAAAGATTCCAATCAAGTTCATACAGAATAAATATCTACGTTCTAGAACTTTCTACGTTCAGATATAGTCAATCTTCCGAAGTAACAATCGAAGTAAAGCCAATACATACTGTTGCTTGTAACCTAATCTATATAAATAAAACTCAAAGGTGACTGATATAGTGATCTATCAACGCACAGCCCAAACCACTGGACGTATCGGGCTGAAATTTGACATGCAGGTAGATGTTAGGACGTAGGCATCCGCTAAGAAAGGATTTCCCGAAATTCTTGCGGGAAGGGGGAAAAACGGAGATGCACGTACAAAGTCGTAGGCGGGAGCTAGTCTACAATATAAATGCTGCAAATATGTAGTTAATCTTCAAAGGCTACACATCTAACGATGGACATGAATCTAGTTGCTCAATAATTCATCCAACATAGCGTAAACACCACGGGCCTTAATATAAGCCCCCCGTGTCGAGCATTTTTCAGTCGCCATTCGATTCGTTAGTAAATTTACTTCGAGCCACTGACAATTACTCGGTAGGAAACATTGCTTATTGACAGTTCCTATAGATCCTACAATTTCGAGGTCCATTGGGATATGTGACATCTGTTCTCTCCCTATCTAATCTGCATTTACTAACTAATAGCATCTTCTACATATTTTATTGCCGCTTTCATAACTTCTGAAAGTTTTACAAATACTTAATCCTTCAAAAACTGTCAAATAGGTTATCAGGGACATTATCAGCAAACGATGACACCGGCTATAGGCCTATAGTCTTTAAATTGTTAATGAGATCAAACCCAGAATTATTTACAGACAGAATAGTTACCATGCTGATTTTTCAGAGGTTACTGTAATACTCTATGTTACTCTACGTCTCAAGTAAAAGGCAATAAGGCGATTATTTCAGTAATTATTCCGTATAAATAATGATTAGGTTATAGGCACTATTAAATCAATTTAAATTCTTGTGCTAGCAATAAGTGAGTCAATATAATTTAGTATTTACAACGTATACTAAGTAACAGTATAAATACCACAGTACAATTTGCAAAATTTTAGGATATCGTAGAGAAAAATCATATATATGTAAAAATGTTATATTTAACTTCCAAGGACACTGCTACTGTCACTAATTTCATGTTTTTCGTAAACTGCGATGTTTTACCAAAATAAAATTTTTATTTCCTGCAACAATATCACGTCACATGATGTTATTGTGCAAACTTCTGTCTAAAAATAAAAGCAATTATCTGTTCTAAGACTATTTTCAATTTAATCCTTTCTTTTTCATAATTATTTACCGGTATGTAAGCCTGTTATAATCTAAACTCCTAAATCAGAACAATTACAACTCTAAGGTATAATACATGCATAGGGACAAAATAAAGCAAGCAAATGATACTCACGATTGACATGGTTGATGTAATATGGCCCGATCTGAGGATCGTAAGCCTCTTCCCAACCCAGCGGCAGTTCATTGCCGATGCAGTCCGCGAACGACTGTGGCTTTGTGTATCTGGAACAATCAATGTACATCGCTCATATCGATATCATCGTACACATTATTCAAGTAATTATGTAACCCAATTATTGCCCTAATGGCTTCCCATACAGTCAGTTCTCACGAAAGTTATTACTCCCCCGTATCATTAAAGAAACAGCCAAACCCTATGATTATACTTTCGGATAATTTTGACTAGTTAGTATACTGTAACAACAGATTCGTGTTTACATTTGTAATGTATTAAATTTTATCTCCATTGTGGCCGGTTTCCCATAATCATTATGTTATTTAAAATATCTCAACACCTGCATACATTTGGTTTGTAATTTGACCCTTGCTATTTTACTCGGAATGAATACAAAAACGGCTGATATTAAACATAGTTTCCTCATTTCATGCAAAGTATGTTTCGTTCAAATATTTGTATAAACAGTCACTAAATTCTGAAGAATCTAGTTACGGTATAAAAACTTTTTATATCCTGTACGAAAACCTTTTAGTTTATCTGTATATAAGGTTTCCTCTTCAATTATATTCCTACAAGATAGCACAGCAAAACTAATAATGAAAAATTTATCGCATCCAGTCCTAAGTTCAATAAGTCCAAGACAGGAAATCAAAGGCATTTTCTATAAGCTAAAATAGCATTCCTATGATATCGGAGGGCGTTTTCAAGCACGAACTGGCTTTGCTAGGTGGAGATAATGGCTAGAGTAATTATTGATAGCTGGTAACGGGTTCAGAAGCAGTCGGGGCGTGGTGCGCAGGCGCCAGCTACTTGCGGAGAATTACAACAAAAACTTTGTATAGTCGCCCCTATCACATTTGCATATCCTGAGTAGACGCCGCGAACGTCGTCTTGTGAAGTTAAATTTTATGATATTTCACAAATGCCAAACATGCTCAGGTCAAGGCAGATAAAAGAAACGTTACCTTTAATTTAGCCATATCTCCAACTATATCAATGTTAACTTACCTACTTTGTAATAAAAGATTGAATATGTCAGTCTGCAGTTAAATTGAGTGCAATTACCCACTTCATGCCAAGAGCTTTTTAAGCTGACATTTTGTTCGCGTGACGTTCGCATTCCGAATTATTGGTTGCTCGCAAGTATTCGACAGTAGCTGGAGTGTAATGATACACTGAGTAATGTATAATTCGATGCTCTCATGTCGACTGTCGAGCCACCGTCAGCTGTGAAAGTATTAATGGGACAATTTAGAGGAACATTCGAGCCGTAATGACGCTTAATAACATTAAAGTAA
Organism: Colias philodice; assembly: GCF_061535455.1. Classification (NCBI taxonomy): domain Eukaryota; kingdom Metazoa; phylum Arthropoda; class Insecta; order Lepidoptera; family Pieridae; genus Colias; species Colias philodice. The sequence goes on along the minus strand of NC_143111.1, from coordinate 7,040,438 downwards.
CAAAAAGAAAGTGAGCGTAATATCAGATGATATTAAGTAGCGATTTTATTTTCATTCGAATTGCCCAAGTATTTACATAACATCCAGTTTACACGGCAAATCTTCAATGGAAATTCGTTACTCCTCACTGCTACCGAAAGCATTCGTGATCGGTCTTATCGAGGCGAGGGGATAGAAGGTGCGTGCGTGTGCGCATCCAATGCAACGCGCGGACTGAGACGGCTATACTCGTAACGCAAGATAGAAAGGGACGGATAGACATTACAATGTTTCTTCATAGTGGTAGAACGACAAAACCAGTCCTGTCAGCGGGACATCAAGACGAGTCGAGTTCTTGGAAACGGTGACCCGTGTCACGGAATCCCTAATCGCACACACCTAAACGTTTACACACACACGCGCGGGCCCGTGTGAGACACGACGATTCCAATCAAATGCGAAGGAATTTTTATTGTCGCTATAATTTTAGTAAACAACCTCTCGAGCTCTTTAGTACCAATTTCTTACGTAATCTGGTGATATTTTGCGTTCACTTACTTAATTTAAATGTTGCAAAGCATGTTAAATGAAAGTTTTTAAAGGTTTATTGTATCAAGTTTGCGGTTATAACGTTTCTATAAAATTGCGGATTTCAACATTATTCATTGTAAGTCATCCTTTTGTAGAGAATGAAGAGATTAGGAAATTAATCATACACCAAACAAAAAACGTATGATTATCATTATGCGGTATTGTAAGGCCCAAGCTAAGGGCCCAAGCTTATGATAATTTTGCTGAAAAATGTGTCGATAACGATCAATCCAAGCATGTTATTTGATACGTTTAAATATTTTAGCCGTGATGCATGTGTCAACACGTGATAATTAATAATTCCTTATATTTCCTATCTCGATACGTCATGTTTAACGACATTTAAGTTTTTTGGTCATATTTGATGACGATAAGAAAATGAACATAATACATATTAATTATAGGTATATGACTGAAGCTTTATAGAGGTATATTTGTAATTTTATATTAAACTTAATATTGCGTACAATCAACATACGTAATTTTTTTTTTATTAAAAAAAACCTTTTTGGCGTTAATTTAACACATCAGACACCCGGTATCTCTTTGCTGGCTAAATGTACACTCGGTTATGTAGTTATTTGAACGATGGCGACCACATTTGCGGACATCCAGCAGTTAAAATGAATCTGTTAGTGTTCATGTTGCACTAAACATCAGTGCAAGTCTTCGGAAAACGACTAAACAGGAGGCCAACGTACTGCCGCCTGCCACAAATAGAACTGCGAAAGTTGCTACCCGCTTTGGGTTATTTTATTAAACGTACCGACACATTTTACGACATACCTTCAGGTGAGATGCGATGTCGTGACAACTTCCCCACAAAGATTTCTATTTATCGTCTTTTTCTTTATACGGCGCGATATAATTGACAGAATTAAAATGAGATGTTGTTTACAAACGCGCTAAAATTTATTAAATCCGCATCGACGCGTTCAATTTCACAAGTTTCTCATGAAATTGCCAAGAGAGATCGCATCGTATTGGTTAAGATCGATGTCCGCGTTAATGTATTGCCAAATCCTGGATTGCGCCAAACTTCGAGCACGTCTGCTGGTCGAGGGCGGTGCCACGCTGTCTCACACATCGACCGACCAACAGACGGACACGCACACCTACTTGTGCTCTATAAATACCGCCCGGGAAATATTTTAATCCGAATAGCTCGTATAATGCACATTCCTCGGTCTTCGGTTTCCGAACAATCTCAATTATTTTATTTCATCCGATGAGTACGTTGCCCCGGTCTGGATTCTTAAAATTATCGAAAACGTGTCACAGGAACGACACAGTGATGTCACATTCTTATTATCGGCCATGTATATTCCGTCGAAACAATACAAAGCTCAGGGACAAGATACGACACAGACTTTCCGTTCCGAAAAAGGAAGTGTGTTAGGGGTCAACGTGATTTCCTCTCGCATTCCAAAACGATGGCATAAAACATTCAACGCAGTTATAATCAAATTTAACACAATCGCAATGAGCTCGACGAAGCATGTCGACCGGATGATCCAATACATGGATATAAAAATTCGTATCTGAACCGAACTTGGCGTGCATTACAGCAACCGCAGATATAAACATTCTTTGTGGCTCACGTCATCACCGATAACCGAATTTATCCCCCAAATTGGCCCAGAAGTAGCTGGAGAGAAGTTATTATGTGGCGATGGTATGCGCAATGGCAGCTAATGTGACGCTCTGACGTCACGCGTTATTCGATCATTGACAAACGACATTCCAGCGCCAAGTGTGAACAGATATGTGTAGCGTTGAAACGCGCATCACGTCACTATCCCAAGGTCTCAAGCTTGGACTTTGTGAATTTATATTCGGTGGAATACATTCCCCAGACGAACATCAAGTACTCGGAATGAATCGATCCCGTCCGTGATTTAATAGCGTGTTATTTTTATAGCAACAAAATTCCAATCTCTTTTTACGAATTATTATATCGTCCAAATAAACAAGTTTTAAGAGATTGTCCGCACAATTACTGTTGCACGCCGTCTGTAGAAATGACGAACAGGCAATGGATTACATAAACAGTGGATATATAGGGTTTCCGTCTGAATCACGATGCATACCAGCCGACTGCGTCACGCCAATAGTCGGCGCATGCGACAAAATGTAGTGAATATCACGATTCAAAACAGTCAATTACTATTCGTACAATTCCTCTCTTGTACAGACAATGTTTCAAATCAAAGCCTGAGCAAATCACATGTTTATCTTATTTACATAATGACCGCTTTCTTGTTTTATTTCTTGTCTTTGCTATTAATAGAAAATTAGTAAGATTATTTATGTTAACGAATTCAAAAGAAATGAGGAATAGTTTGTCTTCATTAAAATATACAATATTAATGAGTATTATGATAAGCTTTTATCAGTAGTCACAGTAATAAACACTGTGGGAATATTTAAATAGACACTAAAAAATGTTCCACCAATGTAGATGTTTGTCAGCAGCATCATGGGTTTATTAGGACAAAATAATGATACTTCAATAGAAAGTTAAACTTTAAGAAACGCATCGAGTCTCTCCGTTCGCGTTGTTATTAGATCAACATCGATGTTTGTACCGGAAAGTGTGGTTGAACATCGCCAAAACAACCTGATTGAATCGAGTCCATTGAATGAATGGAACCAAGTTCGGCGAAAATCTGTCGAGGTAGGACATTCCTCAGGCCATTGTTTTATGATTGGTAGCGAATCTTGTGCCCATATAAGAAACTCAAATTCCTGGGAACCTAAAACACTTGTTTCAAACACACATAAAAGGCCCTTAATAACTTTTTCTCAAATGTATAAAGAGCAAATCAACTATAAGATAATATAGTATTTTCTGATTTTATTGGATAAACTAATTTACGATCCCAGCGTTTTAAAACGGTTAGAGTAGGTAAACTCGGCCAGTTTTCTATCACCTTATCGCTGTTACAGGTGGTTTGCATTCCAAAACGCTTACGATCTAATACCGACATAGTTTTAACACTTCGTAATAACAAACAGCGCACTATTACCAGGAAACAAGGTACATTTTTGTGGTATTATATCTCGCCTACGATATACCTCGTCGTCAATGATTTGTATAAAATCAATGCAAAGTGGCCTCTCGGTGTTTTGTGTCCCTTACATGGCTTTATAGTTATAACAACTATATTTAGATGTTGATCAGAACATTGTTTGACCAAATACACAAAACACTTATCAAGATTATTGACAGTGTAAAAAATATGACGGTATTCATTAAAATTACAAGCATGTAAATGTCACACGATAATCTAATTCTGATTCATATCGAAGATGTATACGCAATAGCCAATTAAGTGCCTCGTTAAATTCGATTCCAAAATTTCTGGAGAAGATTCTAAATAACGAGTTTAAACGTTATTAGATGTTTCCAAGTCGGATAGCGGTAAAATGTCGCTTTCATTCCATCATCCAACAGATTGGAATCGCACGTCTTCAGTGGCCATTAAGTTGTCTCGAAATATTAAGAGGAAATATTACTTATAGGCAACATTCTTTGGAGGCCGGCGTCTCTGCGTCGGCTAGATAATCAACAGCTACCGTATGCAAATCAAATTAATGGTTATTAAATTTTATATTATCTCTTACACGTTTTCCTATAGTTGTCGGAATGAACACGAAATTGTTATATCCATGCAATGTTTTGTTAAATTATCATCGAATTCATGATTCACACCCGTTAGTGATAAAATGAGATATAAATTTTCAGATACATAGCATGCATATTAATCATGCAATATTTCAGTCATAAACAATAGCTTTCGTTCTTACTGTTTATTTGCATTTTCTAAATATAGCAATTCTATAATTACACATTGTTATTTTTACGGGCATGTAAGTACATCACGATAAATAGATGTAGCAATGAAAAATACATTACGGTTGAATAAATAACCTCGTGACGGCACGCATATAGATAAGAATGGAATTTTATTTTTGATTAGAAACGGGAGAACTGTTGCTTTTATCGCATAATTGTATAGATAAAATTGAAGTGTGTCTAATTATACACACATTTACAATTTATTATGTACAATAAATTCCAATTAATATTTTCCACCCAGTAGGTATATTATTGCGGGTAGGATAGTCCACAAATCTCTCAATTACAATTAAGAATGTATTCGTAATATGTCGTCAAAAGGGCTGAGGACTTAGATCATTGGCGTTTGATCACAACAACTCCACAGTATTTATTAGCATAGCAATTATATAATCAATACCGGATAATTTTAATTGAGAAATACGCATAGAGCATTGTGCCGCATAGCTCAGTTTGCCCGCCACACCCTTCAAGCAATTATTTGCACTGCTGGGTTTTCTTAAATTACACATTACTCAACGATAGGAATGCGACTTATTTAAACACGACACTCTCAGTACTGTGTACGATTGTCTATTATAAATAAGAGAATGATCAAGATCCTCAAGGTAAGTCAAGAAACGCAGCAAAATGCCTAGCCCCTTAAACGTCACGCATGAAGGCGCTCGTAGTGCGTGGGAAGTGCCCACAAGATGCTTTACACATACTTAGGTTACACAATCTTGAAGACAGCTACGTTACAAGACCAATAGTACTTATAAAATGTAAATTAGTTGCAAGCCATGTTGCGAACGAAAAAGTAAACAATAATATATAGCCTATTATGGCACGCCTTCCGTAAGAATTGACACCTCATATTTAGTGTGGAAATAAAAACTAACATGCAAATAAACCAATTGAATGGAATGAAACGACCACTCATTTTCCCACGTACGTTGTTATTTTAACGCAAATTTCACCTGCACCATAAAATTATGTGTTAACATAGCGGAGGAATGTAGATGGAACAATGTACTGAGCGAATGCATTTGTATGATATAATTAAAGTGATAAACGCCGACAGACACGGGTATAAATTCCCACTGAGTAGTTAATCGACGATATCATTGTCTTCACCACTTCCTTGCTTAACGAGACAATAGATGGTTTTTTCCTCAATTAACAATGCGTAGCTGTCGATCGCTTCCATCACGCTATAATACGTTTTTCTTATCTGCAAACACCGCAAGTTCCAAGAAACATAACAAAAATAACCCTACAATCAAAATTCTGGAGTCTGCTCACTCATATCGCTTAGAATACGAAGATCCAATGTGTCATGAGCATGTAATTAGTTTCTCTTTATAAGGTTATATTATTGTTGTATACGAGGACATGGCCGGTTTATTTTTAGCGTTCATAAATTGGCTTAGTTGCTCAGTTTATTGTTCGCGTTTGACATCGCGACAATATCTGCAACCGAATAAATAATAACAGAACATGAAAAGAAATTATGCTTTAGGGATTATTATTCATCAGATGAAGTTGTTAGTACTGTTCAGCAATTTCGACACTTGTTATGCGAGTGTATAGAGTAAAAAAACTAGTGGTCCTTCGATAACATTTTAGGCATGTATCAATAAGTAAACAGCATATTTTTCACGTGGCTTTAGATTCCACTTTATACTCTTTATATTTTTCCTGTAAGCATCTTCAAACCATTATTTTACTGGAAAGCAGCTACGTATAAAAAGTACACAATTCTCATTTAAAATGAGTAGAATAGCTCAGACATGATCTCGTCTTGAAATTTTTCAACCCATACACGGGTTACCGTTTCAATGGCCTATTCTAGCAGTGACATCTACTAAATACTTCCTTGATAAAGCTAGCTGTCCTGTCTCGTTTAATTGGATCACAAAGTACATTTTACAGTTATATTTTCGTTGCAGGTGGCTCATCTGGATGAGCGAAAAGACAATGATGCAGGTGTCGAATTAACAATGGTAAATAGATAGGACTAGACATGATCGGCATTTAATAGGGATGTGTTGAGCACCTGCAGCTCGATGAGGTGGTACGATAGTCGAGGGGTTTGCGGGGCACGGAGGGGGAGTTCGCCGCTTTAGAAAGGCGCGACCATCGCCGCAGGCCCGAGCCGCATTCTACGGCCTGTCATTCACACCGTACAACTTGCCTATGCAATGCATTCCATCTCCCTCCGCGCTCTCCGGCACCACGCATTGCGCTTTACGTACATACGTCTTACGAAACACTTAACAGCATCATCTAGACAACACGCCACACTCGCATTCAACACATAAACGCTTCATCGAATTATTTCTGCGCCAGTTCAACTAGCATTGCTATGAACCAGTTCCATGGCCTCATTAGTCGCGTTCCGACACCGCTCACCAAATAAACGGACTCCAATGAAAACGAGACTCCGAGCACAATGCGCATTCCAAAGGATAACAAAATGATAACCACAATTTGTGTTTAGGTCATTTGTTGTTAGTCAATTGTGGAATGTCGTGTGAAATCGGCGCGGTTGTGCGTGTTTTCCGACAGAGTGCAGTTCTGTCGCGTCAAGAACAGTTTGTTTTCCACAATTTATTTTAACTTACGTCAATGTTTATCTTTTGTAGGTCGCTTTGGGCATAGATTTACACATGCACTTTCAAACAAATTATCCACATGGCACAAATTATATCAGGAAACATCAGAAATCACATTGGAATGTAAAGTTTTGACATGGGGCTCTTTAGGGGTTAACACTTCTCTTGGGAAAACTTACCTGTCTCGCGGGTCAATCCACGTCGTTTTTCTATTGTTGTGGTCGATAAAATAGAGTTTACCGTCGAAGTCCCTCGCGTAATCCCATCCGTCGGGCAAGGGTATCTCACCGTTTCGTCTCCTTGGCATATTTCACTGATTAAATCCATTCAAACGAATAACGAAGCACACTCGCGAACTAGCTACACGGCCATGTTGAATACCTCATTACGAGGAGTGACGTCACGTGGGATCAGCCAATGGCGGCGAAGGGCCCCCACGATGGAATGCGGCGCGTACGCGAACGCGAACACAAAGTTCCGTACGTCACTACACCGACACGGAATATACATACGACCGCTTTGCGCGAACTCGCGTCGCTGACTGAGGCGCGCGGACTCACCGCCACGTTATCACGGCTCATGATAATATCCTACAGCACCTACTGTCTAAATGCATTCCTCTTGACCACAATGTTTACATTACATTTCGGGCCCCGGTATATACGCTGAATTACTCTACCGAGTTTATCGGAGCTCTGAACAGCGATACACATACATATAGGCAGAAATTAAGTAGGTACATATCCATTCAGTCTATTTACGATTCCCCTGTAGATATGTACGTAGCGTAGCTAATAGCTATACATATATCGTGCGCATTCCATAGCATATGTAGACATTACAGATAGCTATGCTTAGGTACCTACTGCTATAAGTAGAGATCACAACTACAATGTACTGTCTTGTAGGTACTTTGTGAATACATTTTGTATGTACCATTATCTTTGACAATTTGATGTACATACCTATTTTATAAACCGGAACTCAACACTTGCTCTGTGGAACTCAAGTGTGCGTATAGACGTAGGTAGGTACCTACTCACCTAAATTTTGGAAGATTTTATTAACGACTATTTAATTATCTCAGACATTATTATGTGGATAAAGTTAAATTGAGTCAACATAATATAGAATAATTAGTTAAATGTTAATTAGCCAAAATAAAATATAACACGAATGAAAATCCATTAAAACTACGATATTTTGGAGAAGGTGCTGCGTGCTGAAGTATTACTCACTTCATTGATGAAACAGAAAATATAATATCTATAAAAGTAATTATTTAAATAATTACATACCCAACTACATATCTATATATTTAATGAAATCATACCAACGCGAACGTTAAGACTCACGAATTTTAAAAATATTATACCTATACCCATTGTACCTACCAAATTATATAAAGTACCTAACTAGGTATATTAGTTAACTATATTATTGGACCGAAGTTCCGTAATAAATTATAAATGTAATAAAATATGTACAACTAGCTTACCGCCCGCGGCTTCGCCTGCTTTGTCTAAAACCTAGTAAATTATATACTAAAACCTTCCTCTTGAATCACTCTATCTATTGAAAAAAACCGCATCAAAATCCGTTGCGTAGTTTTAAAGATTTAAGCATACAAAGGGACATAGTGACAGAGAAAGCGACTTTACTATGTATTGATTATTTAGGTATATATGTCTACGTACTACTACTACTTACTACTAAGAAAAAAGTATTTTTAATAAAAATAAAAAGCAATTCCAGTTACAAAGCTTCATACAATTGAACATACATACATTATGTAAATAATAATACTTACTGCCATCATTTGTTTTAATTATATTTGTTGACGTACTATTTTCCAATTTCAAAATAACACGGTTACAATCGTTTGAAGATATCACCATAATTATATTAGGTACCTACTTCATATTCATAAAAATAAAAGTTCCTTCTAACTTCCAAGCTTAGACAGTGCGCGCACGAGCAACTTTGTCTCCGCAACTTTTTTGTCTCCGCAACTATTTTGTCTCTCCCACCCATGGGCTAGTATGAAAGTGCGCGCACGTAGCGACGCAACTTCCCATACAAATTGATGGGAGAGACAAAATAGTTGCGGAGACAAAGTTGCTCGTGCGCGCTGGCTCTTAGCTTCCAAGTAAAATTTTCTCTTCCGATTCTCCTGCAAATTCCAATTTTAAAAAGGCCCTTTCAATTTAACAAAAAAAAGTTTTATTAAAAAAAAATTAACAGTTTAATGTGACATTGACGTATTAGAATATTTACGTAGTTAAAAATGTGGTTCGAATGTTTTTCTAATGTTTCTGTACAAAACAGGCGTTTAACATAATCATTAGCTCAAAAATAAATATGTCAACAAAGAAAACATACGATTTTTTTAACTTCCATATCAATCGCAATAGATCTTCAATATTTAAGCTTGTCTGTACATAAATAATGTAATTAATAAAATACATATTTTCTATGAAACGAAACGTTCCATTTTCGACAAGTAACGTCAACCACAGACGTCAACGACGAATGACGATGACCACTGGTGATGAGATTGTCAAAAAATTGAGAAAACGATCATAAAAACACGTAGACAAAGTTTAATAAACTCTTAATAATTTTAAGTTAATTTATAAAATGCCTCAAAGCGATAGTGATGACTTTGAAAGTGCAGATGAAGGGCATGTAAGCTCTGGAAAAAAAGATCGGAAGAAACGAAACTCCTCATCATCAAACTATAGTGATAATTTAGAATTGGATAGTCCTACATCACAAACTAAACCCCCAGATGCATCCAAAAATGTATGTTGTATCATCCTTATTAACTAATAAAAATAAATTAATAATATAATTGTAAATAAATAAATTAATAATAATTATTAACTATAAATTAATATAATGTATCGGTTTATAATAATAATTCTGTTCATTATATTATTTTAAGATTTCCTTTAACAAAGTGGTTGTTACTCAGTATACTTCATACTACTTATAATCATTAAAATTCATAATTTTACGAATTTCAGTTGGCAACAGACGGTTGGGATGACTTTGAAATAGAAGACAATGAAACTGTTGAAATTAGTGAAGAGCCTAAAGTTTCTAGAACAAATAATGAACCTAAACCCAAGCAAGAAAGTTCTCAAGACACCGACTGGGATGATTTTGATGATTGGGGACAAAGTGATCCCATCAGTACTGAGGTTAATATTGAAATTAATAATTACTTACTTACTTTTAAACAATTTATATTTTTGGCAATTAAATTAAACATGGTTCTAATGTTTGTGATAATAAATTAGCATACCATATTGTTTGATTAACATAATTTTTAATTAACTGAAAATCCAATATCCACGGTTTTCTTATTCAACTCACAGTTCTAGAAGTTATTTCGTCTATCTTTTCAATATAATGTTCTTTCTTAATTAGTTCAATTATTATTTAAATTATTTTATTGTATAAAAGCACATGTAAAAGCATGTCTCCTGATTTCCATTTTTCAAAATAGCAAATGGAGTCACCATTACTGCTGAAAGACTTAACAGTATATTTTAAAACACATTTCAGCCACCCAAACAGCAAAAACCAGACCACAATATTCAAACCATCACCGATAGGCTGGCAAATACCACCACTCAGAGTGTTTCACCAGACGTTCAAGGTGTTACCGACAAGACTGCACCCACTAAAAGTGACAGCTGGGGTTGGGGTTGGGGTGTAGATACCCTGTTGAGTACAGCTACTGCTGGTATTAGTACCATTACAAGTCAAGTGTCGCAGGTAAGATATCTGTCTATCTATACAGGGTGTCCCACTATCAGTATACTAAGCGCGAAGGGACTTTAGTTTTGCATACACCGATCACGTAAAAAATACTTAAACAACAAAATTACGCCAAAATTTTTTTGCATCATTTTTCCATAAAATTCATGTTTTCTTCTATGCGTTCGCACAGCCGGCATATAACGCTTCGCTAATGTGAGCATTTTGTCTATGAAAACATAATCTTAAACGATAGATTACGTGCGGGTGGCAAAGTTGGGGGTGTACACAAAGAGTTTTAAGAATTCATCTATTTGAAAAAAAAATGCATCTGCAATTTTATAAGAATTTTTTACGTACTCAGCGTATGCAAAACTATAACCTCCATTGAGCTTATAATACCGACGGTGGGACTCTCTGTATAATATGTAAATGTTATGGTCATAAACATATGTAATTGCATACTGAATGGAGTGTTAAACATTTAGTAAAATGCTGCTTAAATATTTTCTTGGTGTTAATTAAACTTTTTCAAAACTTAATAAAATCAATTCTCAATTCAGAAACCAGCCTATATAGTATAAATCTGTGGTTATAAAATTGTTGTGATATCTCAAAAAGAAAAGAGAAACTAAATTTGTTCACCTTTTTTTGTATATATCTGAAAAAACTGCAATTTAGTTTTGCAAACAAATTTTAATTATTAATTCCACTCCCATTGTCATATAAATATTGACTGGGCATAAAATGCTTTTATATGTGAAGATATAAATTTTACTTCTCTATGTTATCTTTATAGTAAAAAACTTGAGGTCTGCCCCGGCTTCGCCCGTGGTACATATTTCGCAATAAAAGGTAGCCTATGTCCTTTCTCGGGTATCAAAATATCTCTATACCAAATTTCATGCAAATTGGTTCAGTAGTTAAGGCGTGATTGAGTAACAGACAGACAGACAGAGTTACTTTCGCATTTATAATATTAGTATGGATTTTATAATACACACATTTCAGGGCATATCAACAGTCCTCGAAACTGGCATAGGAGCCCCTGACCCAGAAGAATTAGCTCGTAAAACAGCAAAAAGTAGTGAAGTATCAGCCACAGAGCAGAGCAATGCAGATACTAAATCTGAAGTGCCTAGTGATAGTGCATTTCAGTTTGGTAGTTTACTGTCGGGAGTTACTAAGTTTGTGGAAAGTACTGGTAAGTTTTTCTTTATATATAAGCCTTAAAACAAAAGGTCTCTGCGACATCATAAATACATATATTTATTCGTCAATGTTGTAAATTTGATAAGTAAAAAGCAGCATTCTCCATAGTTTTTTATTGATTTGCATACGAATAATTTAACACATTAGATACTTGAAATAATACTTTAAAGTACAGAACAATTTATTTTTTGGCACTGTGTTAAGTATACTTTATATTCCATATTGTCGAACTTAAAACTGAAAATTCATTTTAAATTCACTGTTATCTTTCCTGTGCTTTTATTAATACTTATTTCTAACCAATAAACACAAAATTGTAGGAACAAAAGTTATAGCAGGTGGTCTAGATACCCTCGAAACGATAGGCAAAAAGACAATGGAAGTCCTCCAAGATGGCGACCCAGGCCTAGCAAAGAAACGGGCATTACTAGGATTGGATAATGACAAGCCGGTATTATCCCAGATATTGAGGGAGGCGAAAGAGAAAGCTGAGGAGGAAGACAAAATTAGGGAAGCGAAAAGGGAGGCAAAGGAAGTGCATTATGAATCGCTGTTTGATGATTTTGAAGGTGAGCTAATTATTATGTGTTTTTGTGCTTAAGTTAATCAATTGATAGTAATTACAATAAATTATTTAAACTCATACATTTATTTCTTCAATTAAACTGCCTTATTTATCCGATACGTCATAATAATGTATGATGATGAACAAATGGTTAGATATAATTATGAGATTTAATTTGAATACAAAAATGTGGACCATTCCTAGATGTTTGGTTAGGTAAAAAGTACCTTAATAAAATGTGCAAAAGGAATCAATATAATATAGTTAATAATTTGCTTTGGTATCTGCCTAATTTCTTGATTATATATTTTACTAGCTGTTCCCCGCGGTTCCACCCGCATTGCTCCGCTCCTGTTGGCCTCAGAGTGATGATATATAGGATATAGCCTTCCTCGATAAATGGGCTATCTAAAAAAAATAAGGAATGATTTTATTAATCGTTATTACAATCAGTATGATGATGATTCCCAGGTCTAGTACACCTAGAAGCATTGGAAATGCTTTCCCGTCAAGTGAACATGAGGATAGAGGAACGTCTTCGTAGCGCTGAGCCTGACAAGCGACAGGATATTAAGGAGACATTGCAGCAGATTGCCGGTATGTGTGTTTGTTTGTTTGAGAGGTAGTGTCATTGAGTTACCATGTACTACATACTAGAGAGGGCATCGCTACTAAACTATTTGTAACACGACTTAGAGTCAATTGTCTTGAACCATTTTTTTTTGTAACATTGATTGGTTTTAATGTTTATGTTTACAAATACAAACGCAACACTTAAGTCTTAACTTTCTAGCTATAAGATGTTCTGTGCTTGTGTACATGTTTAGTATACCTACATGTGTTGTGTTGGTGAGATATAAAGATTTAGGTATATTCAATTTTGTAAGAATGATTGTTGAGAAAGATGTGTAATTCATTTTATTGATTGATGGAAGTTATAAAGACACTTATTAGCATTAAATAAATCATTATTTCATTTTCAACATGATTAACTTTCTTAACATTTAAATGAAACTTTCAAACATGTAGATACATCAATCTAATTGTAACAAACTTAAATTTAAATAAAATAAATAAATATTCAGGACAATTTTCACACACGGCACGATCTGATCCCATACTAAGCTTTCGCTTGTGTTATGGAAACCAGATGGCTGATAAACTTAAATATATAATTTTAAATAAATACTTATATAGATAATTAACACTCAGACACAGAGCAAACATCTATGTTCATCACACAAATATTTGCCCTGGGTGGGAATCGAACCCACGACCTCTGGCTTGGAAGGCAGGGCCACTACCAACCAAGCCAACCGGTCAGTCAACTAACAAACTTTGAAATCATACAAAAGGATTTTAGTTTAATATTTTTCTTTTCAATTTAAAAAAAACTTACTATGAATATACATTGTTTTACTAACAATATTTACTGTAAACTAAATTAGAGACAAATAAAAAGTACTAAAAGTAACATAAATAAAACCAATATCACATAATCTCATTATTTAATTAACAATAATTTCCAGAGCTCTGTGAGATGCCAGAAGACGAAGACGATGACCCTGATGATGAAGAGCATCCGCCGGACATGTCCAAGGAGGATATATTCCACGAGAAACTGCAGCGGGCTACGAGGGATATTGGACTGAAGATGCAGTTCCAACCGCTTATTAAGTAAGTCAAAGACTTGCTGATAATATCTGATAGGTTATTCAGCACTTAATGTATATTTACATAAACATAATATATAAGGTCAAATGAACAGGATGATACACTATTCAAAAATAATCGAGTTTTATTATCTATACTAATATTATAAAGCTGAAGAGTTTGTTTGTTTGTTTGAACGCGTTAATCTCAAGAACAACTGGTCCGATTAGAAGCATTCTTTCGGTGTTGGATAGTCCATTTATCGAGGAAGGCTATAGGCTATAATATATTATAAATTATCATTACGCTAAGACCAACGGGAGCGGAGCTACGCGGGTGAAACCGCGGAGCGCAGCTAGTGATTAAATAAATTGATCAATGTCAGTTCTTATGTAAGTTGCAAGGCTGTATGTTCGTAGTTTTGAATTTTTTTACACCAAATAATAAAAGATGTGTTGTAGTCTGCTGCAAATTGTTAGATTTAGAGTCAATTATACATATTAATATATTATGCATGATTTGTAGAGATCTTGGCAAATGGAATAAGTTTGATAACAATAATTAATAAGATACAGGCAACGCCTCGTATGGGGGAGAGTAAATAAAAAGACATGATTTTTTTTATTTATTCTCCCCCATTTAACATGAATCTCACCTGTCCGCAGACAGTACACGGACACGCTGGCCGGGTTCGCCACACCCGACGCGAACCCACGCGCGGTGTACAAGCGCGCCGTGAGCTGCCTCGCGTGCGGCACCGCGCTGTGCGTGCAGCTCTACCACAAGACGTGCGAGATGCTGCTGGTGAAGCCGCGCCGCTCTACTGCTGACGAGGCGGACGCGCTTGCGCAGTGAGAACAGCGATACATCCTAATATCCTAATACTATTATAAAGACGAAAGTTTGTATGTATGGATGTTTGTTACTCTTTCACGCAAATATTACTGAACGGATTACAATGAAATTAAGCACACATATAGAGGGTAACTTGGATTAACACATAGGATAGGTCCCGGTCCCGGTCCCGGGAATCCCACGGAAACGGGTTTTTCTTTGAAAACGCGGGCGAAGCCGCGGGCGGAAAGCTAGTAAGACAATAACGTGGACATGGTCGTCGGGTTTGTTGCACCCGCTGCGAGGTGAACGCGTTTGCGTAGCGATTATAGTGATGTCATAGCAGTAAACCGATGAAATTTTACGGCATCAGACAGACTCACGTACTTATACGGGCATACTTATCGGGCTCGTGCCATTGCTTGGCAGATATGCTTGTTCAATGAATATATTGACGTCAAACAGTAGTTATTTTGTTACTCAGACATGCTTGTTGTGCATAATGCGCTGTGTTTTGCGCAAACATATGCGCTGGGTTTGTTACACCCACTGCGCACGTGTTTGGTACACAAGTGCAAAGTGCATAGTGTGCGTAAAAATATACTAAATATCTCACTATGACCAATATTGAAATATTGTAATATTATGGGATAAATGAAGTGTTGCAAAAATATAAAAGAATATTCCTTATGAGAGCCCAATCAGTTGTTAGTTCAGCTACTATCTTAAAACAAAGACATTCATTTTCTTCTTTATCTACAAGTACAAAAAATAGTAATTATATGTATTTTTCAAATTTCAGATTAACAGTAGTTCTAACGAAACATATAAGTGAAATGGCGACGCTGTTCACCGAGAAACTCACTCAATTACCCGATGAAGAAAAGGATGTTATAAATAATTATATCACCAATATATTCCTAGAGGTAAGTTGTATACAAGCTAAGGAAAAGGGATAGAATATAGTGTATTGTGGGTGAGAGAAAAGGAAACGAAAATTTCAGAAACAGCTAAATGACTTAATTATGATTAAAAAGAAAAAGTAAAGTCATGGTTTTCAATCGTTTATTGCACTTATCAATTTTATTTACAAGCACAAGACAAAGTAACAATTAAAAAACGATAACGAAGTTAGAAAAGGAAAAATGTATGGGATTGACATTAGATAGACCACGTGATCTAACGCGGCGTATGTCAATCCCATACATTTTTGCCTTTTCTAACTTCGTTATCGTTTTTTAATTGTTACTTTGTCTAAGGCCCCTGATATCACAGGGATCAAACCTAGAATCTTCTTCCAAAGGAAGCGCTAAGATTGCATTGCAACAACAAATAAACTATTACATTTGTGCTTATGTTTTGTATAACTGAAGTAATATATCCAAAAATAACAAATTCTCCCAGAATACATAAACAAATTATTATTATTCAGTCTTAAATTTAAACAAAATTTTTGTTAATTTATTTTTTTCTCTTTGCAGGCCGGTAATAGTTCAAAGTACATCGAAAACGCGTTCCAGCTGACCTTGCCAATCATTCAAATAGGCGCAGTTTAAAATTAGTATAAACTATAATAACATTTAATATATTTAAAAAATAAATGGATTCAATAGATTTATCATGGATGGATATGGCATCTTCTTTATAATAGTATAAAAAACTATATTGGTTTTTACACAAAACACAACAAAAATATCACAATATATAATTATGTACAAATTGAAGGCCTTATCGCTTATTAGCGATTTCTTCCAAACAACCTAGGATAGAAAATATTTGTCTTTCAATTAAGAATTATAATTGATATATGATCAGCTTGATAGATTTATGAACGTTTGTGGATTCTTTATGTGTGTTCTCTTTTACGCAATAAGTATTGAACTTATTTGGATGAAACTGCACACTAATAGTTTCTAAAACTTAATTTACTCTCAGTTATTTTCCTGTATAACAAATTTCGATAAAAGAGACTATATTATAGTAATGATTTCCCATCTTATTTATATGCTTTTGATATTAGCAATTATATTAATATTGAGTTTTTTATTGTTTGTATAAAATATATTCCTTGTAATTGTAATAAATAATATATAACAAGTCTATGACAATAAAGTTAATTTATTATAATTTTTTGTTTTATTACCTCATAATATCTATATTACTAATCATATAATATTTACATTGTAAGACAGGGGATTTTAGTGATATAATTTTCTATATATTTTCCACTTGACTGTTCTAATCGGTAAGAAAAGCAAGAAAACATCAATAAAAACCGGTATATCTGTAGCTCTACCATCACTTAACTTTCTCGAGATTATTTACCGTGAATGACGTATCTATCGTCGAATAGTTATAAACTATGACATAAGTCAAAATTAGAACTCATGGTGCAAAAACTGTATGGTTACTACAGCGAGTGTAGTATAGTTTACTATACGTTATCTACTGTAGTATACTATTGCACCTCTTTTTTAGTTCCGCTACGGCACACTAGGGGTGCTGTACGAAATTTTATACAAACCGCTTACTACAATCGCTATACTCTGTCCATTATATTATTTGCTTTTTGACAGATGCACGCCTATGTATGATTGTATTGTCTATGTTAAAATGTCATACAATTAATTATCGTACTTCATGGACAGGTCCCGCCCACTTAGTGATGCCTACACAGAATTATTCAATGATGGGTCGATAGATTAAAATAATCGATAGAAATACTCTGTAAAATATATCCGATACAGAAAAACTCTTCTATTATGTTATATAATTTAAACGTAAAGACAACCAAATTGTAAGATAGAAACCAATAAATAATAAAATATTAGTTAAGTTTAGTTTTAACATACAATGCATAGATATGTGGCCTTATTATTATATATCTTATTAGTACGTTTACGTTGTAATTATTATTTACGTACCTGATTCGATTTATGATAATATTTTGAATTTATAATTGAAATGGTATCACAATCGATAATCTTTTGAACATCACTTATGGTATCACCCGTCGAGCTGTCAAAAAGCAATTCTTATAGTGGACAGACTATAGCGAGTATCGTGTGCGTAAACCTTAGCGTAAACTCATGGTAGAGATAGAGCTACTGTGATATTATGTGATCTATTAACCCGCCTATAGAAAAATTATGATACAATTATCAAAAGAATTAAAATATTTCGGAGGTTTTAAAAACCTCAACAAACTGTTGCGTCTGTAAGGCGTCTGTTAATCGAAAAAATTGTATGGATGCGCCACAGAGCAAGTAATGGATGCGCCGTTATACAGCGCATTTTATTTAATTTGTTTAATATTAAAATGAAGCAAGCTTACAGTACCCTAATTACGTCAAGTTCTATGTGTGCACTTATCTATTTTAAGTTATTTTTTTTTAATTTTAAAATTAATATAAATTAAACTTAACGATTAAGTACATGATTTTACAAAATATCACAATCGTACGGTACACACAATCGGTCATTTGAATGTAACGGTCATTTGTCTACGTATGAATTAAATTAAATACAGTGCTATCTATGCTATTCTTACATTACAAAAGCCATTGTCATCACATCTGCCCAAAAGGGTTCGATTTGCGATTCCGTGACATTTGGAACGCGAAAGACGAAAGGTTTCGCAGAATTATTTGCTTTGTGTTGATCGATTGAGGAAAATCGCTATATTTAAGTATTTAAGAAAAGAAATACTAGCTATTAAAATATGAAATTAAAAAAAAATATTGAGTATGAAATATGAATGTACGGTGGAATGAAATGATCGATGATTTTCTTTTCCGTGGTAGTTATAAAAATTATTATACCAATACACCAAATCTCTATAATGCTTATTTTTTATCAAATTACTAATAAGGTGACTACTAGATCGAATAAATATACCTACCTACAAATTATTATTACTACACCCAGCACTTTTCCTAAAAAAAATAACTTAAAAAAAATGTTGTGTGGTTTTATGAAACCACGGTAAAAGTGAAACTTAGGCACAAAATTATCGTATTTGTACGATAATTATCGTACGGTTCGACCGTCACGCGACATGCGCTACACAGACCAAAAAGTTTGAGACGATGTAATAAAAGTTTCACTTTAACAAAAATAACAATTCATATAACAAAATAAGCTTTGTCACCAACCTTAATACATAAGCGTGTAAGACACGCGTTAAAGATCAAACAATATAAAACATAATAAAACGCACGGGCTGTAATTTCAATACATTGTTATAAACACGAGTAAATCCATTAGTATTATTATATTATCTGTTGCATTATTAAAATTACAAGTCACTGACACCTGGTATACTTGCAACTTGCAAGGGTTGATTTTGCATCTGGGTAGACCTTTAACATGTGTTTGAATTAGAGCTTATAAAAAATGGAAGATAAAAAAGCATTCCAATTAAAGTTTGTACTTACAGTTAATGGAGAAATCAATTTATTTAAAAAGCGAGATTCGAACCCGCTTTAGGTCGCTATGTTATTAATTTTGTTTTTTTTATATTCATTAGCTTTTAGCTATTTACTTACACCAAATTATTTTTTTGTGCAATTGTCTGTATATTAACAATTATTATATTAATGAGAAAGGATTGTTTTATTATTATCTTATATATAAAAATGAATCGCAAAATGTGTTGGTAAGCGCATAACTCGAGAACGGCTGAACCGATTTCGATAATTCTTTTTTTATTATATTCCTTGAAGTACGAGGATGGTTCTTATGTAGAGAAAACGTAAACATGTACCACAGGCGAAGCCGGGGCGGACCGCTAGTAGTAAATAAATCTTTTTATTTATTTTTTTACAACATTAATAATCTAGATATACCTACCGATATAAACACAAAATTAGCGAGTAAGTCAGCATACATTTTTATAAATCCAATCCTGTACAATAAAAGTTAATAAGATTCAATTATCAAATAACACACAGTAATATACTAAGCACTTAAGATTCCACGTATCCATTCACATCCTGAAAGAGTAAAAACAAATGAACGCTTTCATTAAACCTCAAGACCGTACGTGTTCGTCAAATGTGTTACTATATTTGGTAATGGCAGGAAACTCTTTAACTGAATGACAATTGACAAAATCGGCAATAAATCAAACGATATTGTATGCGCGTGCGCATGGCGCATTCGTAAATCGGAATACACCTTTTGGAAAGGTGCATAACGCATCTGGTTATAATCCGTTTGGAAATTAGAAATGGTTAGAATTTAAGTTTCGCTAATACATCGTTTAGCATGTGAAAATCCCTTGGAAAAATAAATTATAAAATAAATTATTTGCTTTGATTTAATTGACATAATATAATTCAAGAGAAATCGGATAAAAAAGTAACTCGTGTTATTTGATTATTATTAATTACTTTTATGTGAAGAAGTTTACGAAAGACGAAGCTTTGAATCCACCTTCGTCTTTTGTAGACGTACAATGACTTGTACATCTTGAATAAAACAACCAAAAAAACACTAATAAATAATAATATTATAGGTTTTATCTACTTCTGATGTTAAGTTTAAAATTTAATAGATTTATTTGTCAATTCCTACAACTCTTTACAATCTAATTCACGAACAACGTCACAGAAAACAGCTTGTCTCACTGTTACAGATTTACACAAAATGGCCGAGTAATAAATACGTTGAAATAATAAAAAAAATCCGCATCAACGCACCAGCACATGAGTAGAAAGACGGAACAGAGACTAAGCTTCAAACAAACGCGAGAATCGATTGCACTACTACAAGTACGCGGGGCCATGTGTGAGTGACTCTGGCCGCTTGTCGCGTACGCAGCGATTCTGGAAAAAACCGGTTTAGGCAGAGGACAGTCTCAGGGTTGATACGACGCACGTTGTTTGTTTTATTAGTTGCAACTTGCAAGTTTGAATATTTTAATATAAAACGTAATATTTCATTGTCAAAAATGGTTGTTTATTGTACTGTGTGTATGAATAATAGTAGAAAAACCAAAAATATATCATACTTCAACTATCTCAAGGAGTACAATAGGTGAGTAAATATTTTGATTATTACTTTTTCAAGTAAGTACCTACTTGCGTTTATTTTATTAGGTCCTTTTTTAATAAGATGAGAATTGTACATGGTGTGTTTTTACCTTTCATTATTATTACAAGTTTAGCATTTGTAAGTATGTATGTATGTATTGTAAGTGTGTACATACCTAGGTTGGGTTGTAGTAGGTAGTTTTGTTTAATTTGTCTTAACCTATTGTGACAAGCCTACCAAAATAGGTAACAATTTTGCACGTTCTTAAGAAGCTTAGTCTCTGTTCCGTCTTTCTACTCATGTGGCACCAGCGGGCGTGAGACAATACTACTTCCGAATGCTTCTCAGGTAGAACTGAGAGTACACTCGGCTAGAAAATTAAAAACAAAAAATATGGTGAAAATATTTTTATTTATAAAAACAATAATTTATTATATAATATATTATGATACATAATATTTGCGAACATCAGTTTATTCAATACTTATTAGAAAACTGCTACATTTAATTTGTAATCATCCTTATGCTTGATATTGATATAGTAAAACCTTATGTAGCTATGTCTGTTATTTTTTTGTGTATTAAAGTAAATTAAAAGATTATCCTTTCAAAAGAAAATGCTGCCTTGTCATGCCAAATAAAACCAAATGAGGAGTTCACGAGACTGAGTCAAACACGTCACCTATGGTCGAAAATGTGACCGATAAATCTATTCGTATTCATAAAAAATTTAGACGAATTTTATATAAAACAAACTTTAGTCTAAAACATCTATTCCTTTCTAAAATCAAATAAAACCAATAAAACAAAGCACTCGAAACGACAGGTGTCGAAAGCACTTCTCACCGCGACAGTACCGGAAAGCGCGGTGTAAGTGCTCTTTGTGTCCATTTCCGCCATTTTTACAACCTCACTTCACTAGATGAAAGCTATAATATTGTGCTCCTCGAGAGCTTTATAGTTTATTGCTTTGCCAATATTTTACATTTTTAACAATTTTACGATAAATAGCGGGTAGTTTCAAAGAAATCGTAAATTTCATTCATAAGAGGCTTGTAAATGTGTTTCATTATATTTTACAATCTGGTTTGCAATTGTTTATTTCATATTTTCAATTGACAATGCAAGAACTAAATGGCGTAACAGCTTTTTTTTTACTGGGCGTATTTGTTTGACCTATTTTTAAATATTATGTACTTATGTTAAATGTTTGAACTATTTAAACAAAAAGTAATCAATATATTTTGCACAAATAATAAATAATCTATAGGTACTTCTATACTAATATTTTAAATCCGAAGAGTTTGTTTTTGTTTGTTTGAACGCGCTAATCTCAGGAACTATTGGTCCGATTTGAAAAATTCTTTTGTCGTTAGATAGCTCATTTATCGAGGAAGGCTATAGGAACATCACCAGAGTATATATGTTCTGTGAACATCACGCTAAGACCAACAGGAGTGGAGCCACGCGGGAGAAACCGCGGGGCGTAGCTAGTCAAAAATAAAAAACAATTAAATTACATTACCATTAATGATAAATATTAAATATCGATTCCATTTCATACAAACATGCAATTACATTTCGATAATCATAGAGACCGCAAAACAATATTGTCATTAGTTATTAAATCCACCCCAAAATATAACACAATTCGTATCAATGCAAAATATACCTACAGCCTATAAACATATGGGTCAAAATACTATAATTAAGATTAATTTTGACAGTCCAAACAGTTGTGTCACCATGTAATTTCACGGTATTGCCATGCCATATTGGCTTGCTTTTTCAATTATTAATTTCATAATCATTTCCGATACTTATTGTTTTGTGAAATTAAAAACGCGTGGTTCGGATGTAAACATGGGCACGTGTTTTGTAAAAACAATTTATTTTGTTGCGTGTTGGCTACACAATGATATAATAAGCTATTGATTTGGGGCAATTTTATATGATTGCGTATTGTCGATATGTCAGGTGTGTGCAAAAGAGTAATGAAGTAGGTACATATTATTATGTTTTATTTATTTTTATTACGCTGCGTACACCGTACAGTGGTGATTTGTTTGGAATTGTATATTATTAGCACAGATAATATAATACAATACTAGTTAGTATTAGATATTAGTTTGTAATTAAGTTTGGAATATTAACATAAGTATGTTTACATATTTTTCGTGGGCAAAAAGTCCGTAATTTGTTACAATAGATACTCTACTTAACTTTTTTACACTTAACTTTGTATTGAGATAGTTACTGCATTTGATCATACCAATTTATATTCGATTGAAAAATGCATAACATTGTTAAAACTTTCAAATTACTGAAACTTAACAATATGGAAGACAACAATCTTATTTCAAGTATAGTTAGGTACCTATTATCACGTTTATTCTTAGCTGCTAAAACAACTAGGTAGGTATACTAATTCTAACCTCAATAAACTAATAATTCGAATGTTTTTAGACCAACTTACGTCAAGGTATGAACTACCAATTAGTGAAGTTACCGTGTATTTAGGAGAGAATAAACATTTATCCTAACTATTAGTATTGGTTTTGCATGCTAGATCTAATTACCTACATCGGATCATCGAATGACCTACCTACGTGTGAGAATTTTAAATTTAATACAACTAGCTAGTAGCTTTTATTTTAGTTTAATTTCCACCCTGTATAGCATTATCTTCAAGATCGGTTTCGGCAATGAAAAAATATTATAAAGGCTAATTATCTAGTAGTCACTAATATGTATTGGTTTAATTTTCTTAAACACGGTACAGCCTTTTTAGTATAACAAAATATATAACCTACCTAATGTTCGGTTCATAAAATTATGTAGAAGGAATCTTAGTAAAAAAATAATTACCTAACATTAATTGCCTGAATGATGTCGCATACCAGAATAAAGCATTCGTTTTGCATTCTGAACTCAAAATAACAAATAGAAGTTTCATGAAATAAGTAAAAAAACTAAAATTGACATTTGCTCGTTGACTCTCAGTTTTCGTGAGAACCGGAAGTCGAAGCCTGAGTACTTGCAACGCCGGATATGTACTACGTTCAGAAATTTTATCATTCAATAATTGGTTGCTTCAATTTGTTTAATCGCGCCTTAAGGTTCTTGACCCTATACGTTCTTTTCTATAATTAGCGAGATATAATCGCATTATTTTTAATTAATTAAGTACTGTAAGTATTAAAATGGTACGGATGATAAGGTATTTTCACAGACATATAAAAGTATGTTCTCATATCTATAGGCATTTATAATATTCGCAAAGAAACTGCGTATGTTTTCGAAGTCGGTGCGTCTTTGCCGGTGAATCCGTATTAATTTTTTTTAAGTCATTGTGTCCAAATATCTCCCTATTTGGACTCAATGATGTAAGAAATTTTTAAAATAGGTATTAGACAGTATACCCAGTACCTGTTCGGTATTATATTAGCAGTGATTGGACTATATGCTTGCCAATGATGAATACCTTTAAAAACATCTTAGATCCTCGCGACGTTATTAAATTCTTTCACCATACTTAAAATAATATAAAATGTGACTACATTTTTATTACCACCGGCAACGTTTCATGCCAATTCATAATTTTATAGCGTACTGCAACAATGGCTAATAAAATTGAGCGGCGAATTCGGACTTTTACAAGAATTCTTGAAGTGTGAGTAAAGGTAAATCATAGGGTGTACAAGGAATTGTCTTCCTGCACTAAGGAACTTGGTACTTGTTATGGACTTTATAGTTTACTAGAGGTCCGCCCCGGCTTCGCCCGTGGTACATATTTCGCAATAAAAGGTAGCCTATGTCCTTTCTCGGGTATCAAAATATCTCCATACCAAATTTCATGCAAATTGGTTCAGTAGTATAGGCGTGATTGAGTAACAGACAGACAGACAGAGTTACTTTCGCATTTATAATATTAGTATGGATACCTTATTCCTAGAGACTGCATTATTTATATCGATTGCGTACGTTTTCTTTTTTATTGATATAATAATAATATATACATATATATATATTAAGTACCTATATTTAATATAGTTTGCAAATGTCTCAATTATTTAAATATTCACAATAGTTACCTATTTAATAACACAATGCAAACATATCTCTCCCTAGTCTTTTCACATCCATCCTTTATAATATTGTAAGTACCTACGTAGGTACCTATATTTTTTTATTATTTTGTTCAAATTTTAAATTTTTGTTGTAATAAAAATAAAATACAAGCTTAATTATGATTAATACATAATGATATCCCATAAGATTCACATGACTTCGTTCGTAATAATTGTGGTTATATCCGTGGTACTTTTACAAAATAATTAAGTACCTAATGTAATTATTGTTCAGTACTACATGTAACATTACTCAGTAATAATGCAGTATGCTAGTAAGTAAATAGACAATATAGTTTTTATTTTTTAATCTTTCAGTTTACATACTTAGATATATAATTTTCCAATAAACTTTGGCGCCTGTACATAAAACGCGGCAACAGGTGAGAGCATTTATGACTTGTTCCTGACTTGTTATAGGTACAAACCTTTTTGTAGGTTCAGAACTTGGTTCAGAACAATAAAAAGGTATTGATCTAAGTCGATCTATTAAAAACATTTCCTATTTTTTTTTTCTATGCCTTCGAGTTTCGGACATTCTATTACTAATCGTTACTGATAGGTATAATATTTAAATTTAAACAGTAGGTACATGTGTTTTTCTATTCTTTGTAGTTTTTACCTACACCCAGCGGTTTAAATTGTTTACTCATAATATGATGTCATGAACTAACTTTGAATTAATGAAACAAGGCAGGTATGTATCAGCTAGATAGGTAGGTATAATGACAACGGACATAAAGTATTTTCAATTTTGAATCGATTAGGTATTCGTTATACGATCAGCAGATATAGGTACATAGGTACCTAATATTATTATTACAATCAGGCAAACTTGAACAATATTTCCTTATACATATTTCAAGTGGACTTGTTATATTTTTATCTGTTAACTTCTGTTCTATTATTATCTCAAAACCCTTCTCAAATATTTCAATGTCAATAACCTAGATAAGGAATTGAATTGTTTTATAACGTATTGTCCAAACTCGACCGAAACTAATTACGTAACGTTTATCACCATCCACCTGATAACAGCGTGACATACCTTTTATCTAATAAAGTCACTTTTACGATGTCATTGAGTTTACGACGCCCCTTTGAGAAGTACACCTGTATCCCGAGACGTACAAAAAGCGTCCTTGGGACTATTGTTGTTTCGAGGGTTTGCGCGCCAAGTGACTGCCAAAATCGGCGCACGCCGCGATGCGCGGGAAACGAAGCGTCAGTCGTACTCGGTCGGCAAGAACGCGCGCACGCCACGCCGGCTTTTAGGTTAGGTTTGGCGCGGTTTTGCTAGCCAGGTGCTCTCGCCGCCCCCGCACTCCCCTACTACCTGACAGCTGTTTTCTCTCGGGAGATTATTAGTCAGATGTTTCTCTGAACCAGTCGGAGCTCACCTGACATTTAAGCATGGCTGCTAACGGACGTACACCGAAGCAAAGGAGGTTGGAAATAGCAGCAGGGATGGCTCTGAGGAACACGAATACGCCTAGAAGGAGACGGGGTAGTTGCAAATGTTTATTTGGAGCTCCGGATAGGGATGAAACGCGCCGTTTGATGGCGGAACAGTACGCCAGGGATAGGAAGCGTTTCATACGGAGGTTTAACTTTGACATTGAAACTGAGTGTGCGTACAAGCCGACGAAATTGGATTCGCCAGTGAAATTCAGTGAAGAAAATAAGGAAAACGGTAGCCCAAGGACTGGTGTGGAGGCGCTAGCTTGTGTGGAGAATACGGATTTGCGGCTGGGGTCCCCGTCGAGGCGTAGCAGTGCTGGTAGCTCACCAAGGACGCCCAGAACTCCTAGGACGCCAAAAGCGTCTAGGACTCCGCGGACGCCTAAAACCCCAGCGTCTAGGAGACAGCTGCAAATGACAGGTTAGATACCACTTTTTTAACAAAATAAAACATGAAAGTTTAAGATACCTATTGTGTAGTCATTTATACATATTTGTTTAACAAAATAAAACATAAAAATATCAGATTATAATAGTGGTTGGTAAAATGTTTATTTTTTTTTATTTTATCAAAGAACATAATATTAAAAACATATTATGTTTTTTTGTTAGAACGATTAGGTAATCAACAAAAAGCAATATGAGAAATATTTGCAATATATTAATATTTATGTATCTCCAATAAGGAGTGGGTTAGGTACATCATATGAAAATCGACATTTACCTAAAAACCGGTTAAAATTTATGGCAGTGTGTTATTTCCTTATTCAATGTGGGTTACAAAATTGTAAATTACACCTGCTTTTTACAAATAGGTACTTTTTTTTACATAATAATATGCGGTTTGAAATATCGACATAAGTTTATAACTCACCATAGATTTCAATAATGTAGTAGGATTGGTACTTAGTAGGCATCGACCACGTAGGTAACATTGGTTACCAACAATATAAATTATGATTTTTCGAAAAGCTGAATTAATATTCCTTAAATCTTTCATAAATTGTAAACCTTATAACCTACATGAAAAAAAAATTGTATTAAAAAAATTATATTGTAAAGTTTATGAAATAAACAACAGATGAATTTGGCACTTGGCACAAAGACTTGTTATTTAATCTCTTAGCAAAACCTTTTAGTTACCGATTTTGATAGACCTTTCTACTACAGTAGAACCTCTATAAGTCGAATACCAAGGGAGACGCCAAAAAATTCGAGTTATAGAGTTTTCAACTTATGGAGGATTTTGAACACCTGACACCAATCAAGCAAACACGTGTTTACGTGAGTCATAGATTTATTATCAAATACTCCTAAAATGTTTTCTAAGAAACAATAGTGTACTCACATTGTCGGCACGTTCTTAAAGTCGGTAATTTATTTTTGTTCAAACAATAAAGGTGATAAATTTTTAATGATCAAGTTGTAAAGGTTGTAAAATAAAAAAAAAACGTTGCTATGTTCGACATACAGAGGTCAAATTTAATTTTTCGAGTTATAGAGTAAAAATATGTACCAAAATGGCTTAGAGGGACTCGGTGATTATTTCGACTAACAGAGGGTAGAGATTTCAAGTAATGGAGGTTTTGGTGTTTGAAGGGAAGGGAACAAAACATTATTTCGAGATTTGGAGGTTTTTGACTTATCGAGGTTCGACTTAACGGGGTTCTACTGTACAAGCAAAATATAAAACGATACTTATTCCGTTATAATACGGCACATAATCGCGTGCAAACAAAATGGATGCATTTAAAACAAGCTCTTTATATGTAATGCAAGTCAACCATTATTATCATAAAGACAATCGACTCGCGGGTCTAAGTTCATTGCATCTTACGGATAAACAATTGTTGGTAAATGAATTTTATTAAATGGTTCTTTTAACTGATTGATAAAATTATCTAATTATTTGTAATGTTATGTGAAGTTTTGTTTATGTTACAATTACGTAAAAGCAGTTAAATTTATTTTAATGCAATGACGGTTATGGATAGTATCTACTATCTAAGTAGTATTTTGTGAAATTAAGAGAAAATATTATAACTAAATAGTGTGTGTGTATTACTTTTGGGTCATAATAAAAAAAAAAAAATTAATAGTTATTCAATTTTCTTTATTAAATTCCGCCATAATGAAATTTAAATTTATAAAAGTCGTTCAAGTGCGAGTCGAACTCGCGATACTACGGGATCCGTATAAAAATAAGCTAAAGATGGAAATCTATAATAATAATCTATGTTTTCTTCATTCCTGACTCAATTAACTACCTAATTATGAAAGAAAAAAAGTAGCACTATGTTAACTGTATTTCAAAATCTATTCTATAAATTATTGTATAAAATAACAAAAAAGGGACTTCCATATCCGCCTGCCACTGAGTGATTTAATATGGCGAAACCCGGATTCTAGAGCTTAGTGTTTGACACTTCCATCCCTTTGTAAGCCAATTAAAACTGACAAGAATATCTTTTAATTGATGGAGATTTATGTTGTTTTAATAATACAATACACGTATGCAAGTACCTACTTTATTGTTGTATTTGAGATAGGGAAGACAAATAAGACAGTGATTTATTAATATAAAATCATTTAGGTATTTATTATTAATATTACACGTTAATTGATAATTTAATATGAATAGTAGGTAGGTATGTACAATTTTGAATTAATCCATATTCGTAATCAAAACATAGTTTGTAGGTAATAGGTACCTACACTTGATAAAAATTTCAATTAGGTATATTAACCATTTCCCCTAAAAAACAATAAAATCTCTTTTTTATACATTATTTATTTCAACACATTGTTGATTTTGATAGATAAACTGAAATAACGAATTAAAATTTATATCCGGGTACTAAAGAAGTCAAGCTGCAGGATCTTCATAGTTCGTACTTCATGCGGGCTACGTACCTACCTACTTTTTAAATTGCAGCCCACGTCGCGGGCAGGAGCTAGTCAATCCACATGTTAACTTGTCACAATGAATTTTCGTTTCCTCACACTGATAGGAAGTCAATTAAATCCAATTTGGTAATTGTGATTCAATCCATGGCCCAATCGGGTTCAATCACCTGTGACGTCATCTAACAACATATGTTTTTTTGAGGACCTTAACACCTGGAAATAGAGGCTATGTTCGGAGATGAAATGCCATGTCACTGCGGAGATGGGACCGATTTATTGGGGTAATGACCTTGGTGAAATGTGGCGTAATTGTCTATGGGGTTTTTTTGACTATCCATGGTGTGTAGGATTATATAATGTAGAGATAGATATCTCGATGTTATTTTTTGTTAGGCATCGCATGGTGTTATTTTACGAAAATAAATTCGACTTGTGATGTAACAGTAAAATAAAAGAGAAATTCATGGGAACACTTAAAAATTATAAAGCACCTGATTAGTTGAACACAACATTTTATACATAATTTCAAATTTATATATTACTAGCGGCCCGCCCCGGCTTCGCCCGTGGTACATATGAAAAATAGATGTTGGCCGATTCTCAGACTTACCCGATATGCACAGAAAATTTCATGAGAATCGGTCCACCCGTTTCGGAGGAGTATGCAGACTAACATTGTGACACGAGAATTTTATATATAAGAAAATTTCATGAGAATCGGTCCACCCGTTTCGTAGGAGTATGCAGACTAACATTGTGACACGAGAATTTTATATATAAGATGTATATATGTTAAATGCCTGTATCATACGAATTACGAATTTGTTACCTACTCAACTAGTGAGATAACACGACAAAACAAAACTATTTCAACAACCCTAAAAAACTAAACAATTAAATCTGATATTTCTATCAAATTAAAATCACTGTTATATAAAAGCATAACATCGATTTAATAATTTTGTTTTTCTACGTAAAGCAGGACAGATCAATAAAAACACTATAAATTTTAATTGATAAAATATTATAATTAACACATTGCGAATCTGTTTATAGTGTGTTAATTATTCAAAATAACTGTATAATAAAAAACGATTCTAATAGTTTTATTAATATACATATTGGCATTAATTTACACGACTTTTACATTTAGTCCTACAACACAAAAGATGATGATTTTGTACCAACCGGAACCGAAGTAATTAATTACCACGTCTACAATTCAGTGGTTCGAATCCCATAAAAATGAAAAATAAATTACTAAACTATCTCAAAATCCATTTAAATTTAGTTATTTACTAGAATGTCATCATATAGGTAAACTTAATTCACACAATGTCGATCAAGAAACTAAATTTTTTAATTCGTTTCTTTTTCGTAAACTTATTATACTTATTTAATTAATAACATGAGTAATAACAAAATAATACAATCATAAAAATACAAATAACTCTTTCTGGCGCAGTCGGGTAAAATTCCAAATATTTTATTTATTTACCTCCTGACCTATCATACGTTATCAGCTTCGCAAGCATTTACTTTGCACCAAATATTTGTAGTTCTTATCAATTTTACTGACCTTAATATGATCCAGACATCGAGACGTCAAATGCACTAGCCATATTCTAGTGCTGATAAAAATAGTTTGGAAAATCCAAAAGTGCACGCCTCATAATTTTTTTTTAATAATTATTTATTAATTTTTATTTTTGTTTATTTAATAACAATTAAACCACATCGAATCAGACCCTGAAAAATGAAAGGGTTCTATTCCTGAGCATACTCAAGCGTAAGAGAAAAAAAAAGACTCGATTAGTAAAGTATTTCGGTCGCTATCGTGTTAACAAGAAAAAGGATCCGCACATACAGACACACGGACGTCCAAGACAGAACTTTTTTAAACTGTTTTTTAACTAGTTTAAATAACAAAAATGACATCAAAAATATCATGAATGTTAAAAATAGTGTTTTTTCTTAATATGTGTGTGTATGTATTATCTCACATGTGCAATGTATGATACATAAAGACATTTTAAGTTTGAAAAATCAGATGTTTTGCGCGAAGTGACAGTAGTACCCACCTCAACGCTTCGCTTATGAGGCGTGCAATAAGTTTGTTAGTACCTACGTTTATTACTTCTTATTACCTTAAAAACACTCGATATCTTACTCTTCGCAGTGATGATTATAAATTTAGTTTGTACTTATGTTTATTGCTTATATTTCAACCCCCATGTATTTCGGAACACCTGTTGGTATAAAATTCAAATTAGTACCTAACAGATACTTAGATAGTAACTTACATAAATAAATAGTTTAGCATGGAAATACACCATCACAATTCTTTATATTAGGGATCGCGCAAACATATAATTTTCGTATAGACTGAACTACTTTGTCGAGTTGTGTTCTCCTCATGAATTCCACACGACTAAACTGTTAAGTCACTTATTAACTAGCCGCTCCGCGCGGTTTCACCCCCGTGGCTCCTCTCCTGTTGGTCGTAGCGTGATGATATATAGCCTATAGCCTTCCTCGATAAATGAGCTATCTAACACCGAAAGAATTTTTTAAATCGGACCAGTAGTTCCCGAGATTAGCGCGTTCAAACAAACAAACAAACTCTTCAGCTTTATAATATTAGTATAGATTTCTCATCTAAACCAATTAGAAACTAGCTAGCTATTCTGAGCGTTCCTACTGCCTTTTAAGCTACCTTATTCAGTGGTAAGGTCTCTATCAAAATTTGTTTTTTTTAATCCCAGACAAACCCGGGTAGGTGTACCTAGTATGTAATGATTTGTAAGTAAACAAACAACGCAAAGGCACGCTTGTTAATATCGAATACGATTTGAGTAAACACGATAAACATACAAGATAAATAGACATACAAACATCGCCGTGGGTGTGCCCCACTTGACATATATTGCTAAATTGTAATACAAGGTGTGCTTGCGGCTTCACTTGCATAAGAAAAAATATATTTAAGGGTTTTCCTGCATATAAATACTTGGTCTTGAGTGAAATGAGTGATTCTCAACACATGAGAAAATTTGGTACCAGATACCTTACTAAAATATTATTTTACTAGATTTCCGCCCGCGGCTTCGCCCGCGTTTTCAAAGGAAAACCCGCATAGTTCCCGTTCCCGTGGGATTTCCGGGATAAAACCTATCCTATGTGTTAATCCAAGTTACCCTCTATATGTGTGCTAAATTTCATTGTAGTAGGGGAGCCCAGGATGCTAAATGTGGATTTACTCGAGCGTCACGGGAACCTATTAGAATTGGTAGATTAGACCATAGCGAGAAAAAAAGGTCCTATAATGTTTTCACTTTTAGCGGTGGGGAAGGGTTTTTTGATTTTTTTTAATTTAAAAAAGAAAAAAATTGGCTTGGAAATACTCAAGCGCGTTAGATATTGATATTTTGCATGCTCCAGGACGTCACTGAAAAAAAGTATACGTTAATCTGACGATTTAAGTGGCGATTTAATCGCTATGAAGAAAGGGTAAAAAATTAAAGTAATATTATTCGAGCGCGTCAGATTAATATATGGGGGGGTTAATTACAATATAAGAAGTCCCCATTTCGCTAATCTGACGATTCGAGCTCAACCTTAGGGAATTATGGATTATTCAAATTTTCCAGCGGGGCCCCTGAGCGCACCCACCAACCATAACTGCTCATATTGACTAGAGGTACTAATGAATAGCTAAGGTACCGTCCCTTATAGTAATCTGACGCGCTCGAGTAAATCCCAAAATCCCCTCTTGGCCTCCCCTACTATTGTAATCGGTTCAGTAGTTTTTACGTGAAAGAGTAACAAACATCCATACATCCATACATCCATACAAACTTTCGCCTTTATAAGTAATAGTATTAAGATTAAGATTAAGATAGGAACAATTTGAACTCCTAAGTTGATTTTTGTAAATTATGAAAAAAATGAACAAACGGAGAAAATAATTTAAAGATATACTATTTAAAATTTTCCTTTGTCTGTTTCAATTTGAATTATGTAAAAAAAAATAACCTACCGATCGTTTTGTTTTCAAATACCTCAACGAATATGGTGTGATCTGAGTCATAGCAGGTTCGATTCTCGTGAGTCACGAAGGTGTTATGTCATCAGCATGTACTGACATGTCCGAAATCGAACCGATGACCCTCTGAGGTAAAATTAACTGATATGTCATCAATCTTATATATAAAAATGAATCGCAAAATGTGTTGGTAAGCGCATAACTCGAGAACGGCTGAACCGATTTCGATAATTCTTTTTTTATTATATTCCTTGAAGTACGAGGATGGTTCTTATGTAGAGAAAACGTAAACATGTACCACGGGCGAAGCCGGGGCGGACCGCTAGTCTATAATATAAAAATGAATCGCAAAATGTGTTGGTAAGCGCATAACTCGAGAACGGCTGAACCGATTTCGATAATTCTTTTTTTATTATATTCCTTGAAGTACGAGGATGGTTTTAATGTAGAGAAAACGTAAATATGTACCAAGGGCGAAGCCGGGGCGGACCGCTAGTTTGATATAAAATTATCGGCTGATACGTAATACAGTAGGTACATAAAAGGTATTAGGTATTATCTAAAATCCCAATGTCACCTATAACTGATTTAGAAACTTCGTCAGAATAGTTAAATACTACCTGGATGTACATATAAATATACATACCTATATAATTTTCAATACAGATTATGTAGTTTCAGAGAGCCCAACATATTGGGCTCTCTGAAACTACATAGTTTCTTACTTTCTTCATTTTTACTTCTAGTTTCTTACTTTTGTTACCTATCTATGATTTATGAACTTTGAAGCACTCCTAGAATCGAGGTGTTGCAGGAAGAAAAAATTAAAATAAAATTTACTCTACTATTACGTCATACCTTTGTTAATAATATACCTATTTAAATTATTGAACGAGTATTACAAATTACAATGCAAAACCTTACAAATTTTATTTTTTGACAAAAAAGGAAGATTTAAAGGTAGATTTAATTTCCTTTGTTCATCTTACGTTCTTTTGATCTCGTCTCCGCAATACTGGAAAAGTAGAATAGGAATAGAATTTAGTAATTTCAATGGATGGTCTATCCTTTTGTGAAATTTCATCTAATTTCGCTTAGCCTCTGAGGCGTCACAAATGTAATTCGAGTGTATTTTAATGGAAGTTTCAGAATGGTGAATCAAACTTGGGAGCTTAGAGTTTCGATTAAAAATTCAGCTTTCTAGAAGTGTTTGAGAAAAATATTCTTGCAATATTTATCATATCTTTTCAAACAAAAAATAAAACCCACCAATGTTAGAGTTAGAGGAAAATAAAACAGCAATACCTATAATTAACTTGTGGTACTTATTGTACAACTATTAATATAATTTTTTCTACCATGTACTGTCGTAATTTCTAACTTCAATATATAAACTAACATGTTCTACCACGTAATTATGGTATGATGCCATCTAAGAGCAACGACCTACCACTTTTTACTGCTGTACATACAAGTGTTTTTATGTTCAGTAGTCGGGAGATATAAAATTTGACGTAATATTATCCTGTGAGTCAGTCATTTTTTATATTTCTTGTTATAATTATATAAATCAACATTGAAAAAATTATGGGGTTTCAGTCGAGTAGAGTAATTAATTAGTAGTCAAATTAAAAAAAGGCCAACACGTCATTGTTAATGTCGTCAATGACGTGTTTTGCAAATGATGTTTGAAACGTCCCATAAGAGCGGGGGCACACGATGCGTTGCGGCGGCGGTGCGGCGCCGGAGCGGTGTCGCTGCGTCGTCTTACATAGAAATATCTGTGGCATGTCACACGATGCGCTCCGGCGCCGCACCGGACTTGTAACCACCGAGACGAGGCGGGGAGGGGTGAATGCGGTGCGACGTCGGAGCGGCACCGCTCAGTTGTTTTGCGTCACAAGGAAGGACACGCTGTGCAACGCTGCTACGACGCCGCTGCGACATAAAAACGTTACGGCGCCGCACCGCTCGTGTGCCCACTGACACGGTGAAATCTTTGCGGTGCGGCGCCGCAACGCATCGTGTGCCCGCGCCCTTACCCATAAAGATTTTAATAAAAAGCTCCAGTCGGTCAAAATCGTTTTAGTTACTCACAATTTTAATTTTTAATTAAAGTGACTAACCGATCAGATTATAGAAATGCTCCACATTTGTGGAATCATTGCCTTATTGCTTATGATGAAGTTAAACAGCCTAGATGATACAAGAAAAAAAAAACATTTACATAGATGGTTCTTCCATGTCTAATTTATTACAAGGAATATCCTTGAAACAGCCGCTTTAAAATAGGTCTACAAAAGAATAATTTTTTAAAATTCCGTTGTTCCTTCGAGCGAAACGAAGCAAGGAGCGTGTCGGTGGGAAGCCGGGCTACCGTGCCCTATGGGAGAATACTAATGCTCTCCTCCCATTGGCTGGTCTGATACAATTCTTCGCTTCATGGACTTTACGTTATTTTAAATTTTCCAAAGCGTCTGTCAGAATAAGAGAAACAGAACGCCTACAATAATTTTGGCTCCACTTTTCGAAATTGGAATACACAGCGAACGTTTAAAAATTGTTATTGAACATCGGAATGTTGGCCAATAGCCAATTTTAAATGTTGCAGTGGACATTCTAATTCTAAACTTTTCAATTTCGAATGTTTTCGTGTTTGCGCTGCTGATATTATAAATTACGCGTTCAGTTTAAAAACAAAAGAATTCACGTGTTCGAATTTTAAATTTCGGACGCGTTCCATGTTAGCGGGACCTCAATCAATTTTAGTGAACACGGAACGAATTTCGTGAAAGCGCTTACGCTTAAGAATGATCTCACGCCACCAAAAAACTTTGGTAATGACAAGAATCTTAATGTGCATGTTCGAGTGAATTATTAGTGCAATTTAGTAATCGTACATGACACATTGATTGATTTGTATGACGTCTTATTTATTTATTATGTACTGTCACAATTTATTAGGCCGCGTTTTACAAATTGAATGGTAAGATTTCCCGTGCATGTATCTCATCCGCTGTATGGATGAATAGGTGACAGGTCTGCCTATTATTTCATGACTGATGAGGAGCTGTCAAGGGAGGGACTGTAATGAAAATTCAATGTAATCTGAACGATGTATACATGGGCTCTAGTCAAGTTTGGAACGCATTGTATCGCGTGTGGACGGAACATAATCGGAATTAAAATTTTAATACTATTTTTTTAATGGCCCTGAGTCCTGACTCACTTGACATTTCACTCTATATAATATGACAGGTTGTCATGTGTGAATATCTATCAAGTTAAATATGAATGAGTGACATTAGTCGTGCAGCACGATCTTTTAAAGTTTTAATTAAACACAGATCATATTTTATTTTAAAAATTCAAATTTCGAATGAAAATCGTAAAAAACGGTGGTATTCTAAATTTAAACATTTCCACAGAGCACAAAATATATATGGAGTATGGAAAATCGGTTCAACGACCGACCGCGTTTATACAAGGAGTTCCTCATTTCTTGCGATAACATATCGTATCGGAAAACCGTACAGACAGTTTTCCAAGTCAGTATAGTTAACACTCAACACATAGATTTAGTTAAAATAAGTAGTCTTCTGGTGATTTGTGTAAAAAAATATATTGCATTTATTTGTATGTACTTATAGGTAATGTTTTAATTGAGAAAGCATACCTAATATGTCATAAGATTTATGTATAAGCTGGAATTTTTTTTTTGAAGCTTGCATTAAACCTGTAAATGTTCTTAGATACAATTTAAGGGTTACAAATTAAAAAATTAAAAATAAATTTGGTAGTTTATCATTTCAATATTTAGTTTTTATAGGAGAAAGCTTCTAATTTCTTAAACTAGAATAATACTAGTTATTGTTTACTATTAAATTAATTACTCTGTTTACCATCTGTGTATCCAAATATTGATATTATTATTCAAAAATATTCGTATCTGCTTAGCATAATACGATATATGCCGGGCCAAATACAAGAAACACGGGTTGTTCACCTTAACGGTGCTAGTAAATCGTATACATACACTATCTTTCGACTTTGTTTGGTATTTAATTCGCATGTGTGTATAAAGATATAAAAATTGTAGTAAAATTGTAAAAATATATTTTTTCTTTAGCCTGGTAAATATTCGAAAAAAATATTAGTGCTTTCATTAAAAAAACTTCAAAATTTCCAAAAGTGCATATTGCAAAAATACAGAAATACTATATTTAAATTATGATGCTAAATACATAGATATGTATTTGATACACAACTTCGTACACGTAATTTATATTTAAAAGTTAGAAATCTAGTGTAATAAATTCTTAAAAAGTAAAATAATATAAAAAATAAATATAAAAAAATAATAATATTTCTTTTTTTTGTGTGTGTTAAATAAAGAATTTAAATAAATAAATAAATAAATAATCAGGAGACTCTTTAATCAGCCTTACTGATGGATTTTGCTTACAGTCCAGTAGGTAAAGTTTAGAATGCCGAATCGAAAGTTAACCTGCAATCAATCTCAGGTCTCAGTTTAAACCCGAATCTCTCAAAAAACCACACTACTGTACCAAAAATCTTCATTCCTTTCCACGTGATCAAATCGAAATTAAACCACTCGAATACATTGCAATTTACATATCTTAAACGCTGATTTATTTATTCAAATGTTGAAACGCATCCCACACCCGGCTCGAAGGACCATAAAATTGGACACAGGTAAATGAAAAAAGTTTAATCTTGTTAAATAAGCGCGGACGCGGCCAAGCGAGTGTCGGTGTTATTTTTAATTATTCAATTTATTCATGCGTCATTTTCAATTAGATGAAAAAATGTTTTTTTTTTCTGTGTGAGACGTTTTTTGTTAACTACATGGTGTTTTTTTTTGTAATTTGTAATCCCGTGATATATTCAATGATCATTGAGGCATATTTGATGAAGTTTCTGATATTAATTATAAAAAATAATAAAATATTTATTGTAAAAAAGCTTGATAGTTTCACACATTCTCAAAGATGCTTCGTGCTTGTTATCTTTTTATAAGCATTTTAAAAACTTCCTGCGTTTATTCTCGATATAATTCTCGAATACATTAGCTCCTAATTCAACCTATTCCCAGATTCTATATATCATAAATACCTCCAGGCTGACGTCACATGCCTGTCCCTAAAAATTATCCAGGTATTTAGCTCCTGGCAGTAAATTATTTAAATACGTGCGTGCCACTGCTCCCATAATGTTCAATATTTTCGATTGATAAATATTTATATAAAACAGTAGAGATAGGACGATGTGGTTTAAAATTCCTTGAATACGATGTTAGGTATCCAAATTCTACCAAAATGTGTAAAGTGGATTGTGTTTTTAAAATTGACAATTATAACTTATGCATAATTATAGAAATTAATTTAAACTACTAGCACACCCCGGACACTCCATACAAAATGATCGTTTTGACAGTCACACTGTAGAGACTGCAAATGTGTGTGTTAACGCTTTATGGTTGGCACATTTGTGACTAGCGTAAAAAAAAATTCGCGTTTTTCTGATGAAATACACAATATCTAAACAGTAAACAGCACAATATCTAACCATTTTCTACGAAAAACGATAATCACAAATCCAAAATAATAAAATTACTTTAAGTCAATTTGATTAATGTTGTCAATCTTCGTTGCGTATCGTCCTTGCAGAAAAATATGGCCCATTTTATGTCTGATCGCGCGGGGGTGAGGTAAGTTTAATTTTGGCGGGAGGCGGAGAGTGTCCGTTCTGTAGCGTTTAGCTACTATTATGTATTCTGTGCTACTAGGTATAAAATAATAAATTAAGAACTTTATATATTTAATAATTAAAAGGTAATTAAAATAAATTAATCTCAGAGATTGCACGAAATTAGTTGGTACATATGTACAATCGTTATACATATTATAAATTAAAATTCAGTCTTTTTAACCCGCAACGAATTCTGATTGAAACCATTTAACTATAAAACATTAAATAATATAACCATGAATAAATAAATAAAATAAATAAGAGATTTTTCATAAAATCAAGATGTAAAAACAGCTCAACAAGTCTAGAAACAGGAATACCTACCATCTAGTCTAGTCTAGATACCATTTCTCGCCATTTATTATGTTAAGATTTTAATGAGCTTACTTGAGATTTATGTTCAAAAAGGTTAACAAACCTTGCGACTGAATATAACATTAAGGAAAGTATTTAATTAAATTTATTTATTTATTTTATTTATTTATTTATAATCTTTATTGCATACAACACAAATACAAATTTCACACACACAGACAGGACATTAGATGCAAAGGGCGGCTTTACTCAATTAACATAATATTAGAATCAGAATTTTGGGTTCAAGTTTATTTATATGGTTTTGAGGGTACCTAAAACTCAATTTAGGTTATAGTGTGACCATCTTTTCTTCAAATTATAAACTAACATTAATTCTCAATTTTGTAATCCGGGATAAGGTCCATGTTAATTGTTAGTCCCTCAGTGAGTCTCGTAAAAACCGTCGAGCCGTTCAAGAGATTAGACGGAATAAGTAAACAGATAAACATTTTAATATTTTTTTTTTTTACAAGTGCCGATTACAGTGTCTTAACATTAAAATAAGCTGTTAGAAACACCTAAACTAATTTTCTTTACACAAATGACCACTGGATTAATCCAACATTTCCTTATACACAAAAAATATAAAAAAGTATGCAATCAATTCTACAAAGATATCATTAACAGACAGTTACATTGATTGCAATTCTCAGCGTTATTTCTCGGAAGGTTGCAGGTTCGATTCCAACTAAATACATTGATTACTCCAATTGTAATACTTATTTTATCGTGTTGTGATTCGGGGAATGTTTCTTTTAGAATTTTTACTTAGAAATTATAAGGCAATAAATATTTAGTACTAATATAATTTACGTTTATGTTTGAATGTGTGGATGATGGTTGCTCAATCGTGCAAAATTCGATGTATTCATTTGGATGTAATGTACTACACAGATAGCTTGGATTATCGTACTTCTGATTCCGTTTCGATTAATTTTCATACTATAAACCGGTCAAGCTGGGGCGGAGTTAATTACAATCGGCATACATATTACAAAAATAAAAAAATTCAAAACGTTTAAATGCAGAATCGGCTTCTTGTTCGAAGACATTTGATTGATTGAATTTGTAAGGGAATTAATAATAGCTATATTATATCTGTTAGGTATACCTCAGGTATAATTTTTTCCCAAAGTATGTTAATTATATGTTACTTTGTGTCGGACTTCGTAGCAGTAAAATATACATGATGTATATTTTGACTCAAAACACAAATTTTGCGGCCAAAGATACTACGTATAACTTTAAATTTCATAAGGTCCCATACAATAAAAACGCATCTCAGTTACACCGCTCAAGCGATTACCATAAACAAAACAGAAACGAATAAAAAAAAAACAAAAAGAAGAAAAAGAAAAGCGCGCCAAATCATAACTTTCCAAGAACGTATTACAATATTTACCATCCGTAACAGAGTAAAAAACCACATATAGCATTGTCGCTGTTGAAAATAAAAATAAAAACGGACCAACAAAGTAACGTGTAACTCAGGTAGCGGGGTTCAATAAATACACTTTATTTTTTGTACTTTTTTTTCAATATGTCAGCCGGGCCGCGGAACGAGTTCTATCGCCGTCTCTTTCTGACGCTTAGATGTGTTTTTTTTTTAATTAAAAGTGACGTTAGCTGCAATGATTTAGTGTAAATCGAACGTTGACTTGTTTCGATTTTTATTTAGCTGTAGCTTGTATGTGATGAGCTTTTTCTGATGCTTTTGAGTGTTAGTTTTCTAGCGTCGATAGTTTTTTTACTGTAATATGATGGGTTTATAATGATTTTTTTTTATAATAGTTTTTTCCTTATTTCATATGAAACTTCAATCAACTGGATGAAATTTCATTCAAATAAAAATACCAAGGACTGAAAGCCAAAATTTTATCATAATATTATGTTCAATAAATAATTTACTACCTATAGTGGCAAACATTGCAATTCTAAGTAAAGTAAAGCTGAATTCCTTGATTAAAATGAAAAAAAAAATGTAGACCGTATTTTAAATATAAAAAATATTGGTCACCTACCATGATTTCTTATGAAAAACTATTACATATTTTGTTTGTACTTACTTTAATACAACGAGACCGATCTATTCCCATCGATATTTTCAAAAACCTTTACAAGTAATAATTACAAGTATTCATATTACAAAAGGCGGGTTCAAAAATAAAAAAAACTATTTTGAAACCTATTAATAAGGTTTCAAGGTTTATTTTCAAATGTAACCTTATCGATAATCTTATCTTATATCTGATTCACACGTATGAAATTGAAATACATTGTAATATTTCACTTAGTATTTCTTGAACGTAAGTTTGTGTGTTGAATATGCGATCGTAAAATTCAAACGTATAGAAAACAATGTGAAATGTTTTAGAATAAAAAATACTAAACCAATAAATACGTGATGTTTTTATTGTGGTTAGGAAATTTCGACCAAGACGAGAATTATAAAAAAATAGGTTTAAAAAGAGGAAACATGAATCTATTTGTGAATAATGACTAGAAATATAAAGTAAAAGGTAGCTTTTATAGAACGCGAGAAAATCCGTGCAAAATATCATAATATTCATAAATTTATGCACCAAATGTAGAAATCAATTTGGACAATTTCGTTCATTAAATTTATTAGTTTTAATCCCACTTATTTCAATCCATAAAAGTCATCAAATTAAAACAACCTTCCACTAAAAAATGTTTTTTTTTTTTTACAAAATTTATTGTTTATCGGTACAGGAATGTTTCGATCAGCAATTAATTTTAATGCATTGGTATTTTAGGGTACAAATTTTTACGATACAAAAAATGAATACTAAAATTCTAAGTCCATTGACTTTTAGATGCAGTGGTTTCGTTGACCTGTCTGACTAGAACATATTACGGAGAAAAAACGTGTGTTTGTATTTGTATATATACACAATATAATTTCTATATGTAAATAGGAATAATTAAAATATTTGAGAGGTTGCAGATACATTACAATTTTTTTATATGTAGATATTTTTTTGTATGTTTTTTGTTTTTTTTTT
The DNA here is from genome assembly GCF_061535455.1 of Colias philodice. Classification (NCBI taxonomy): domain Eukaryota; kingdom Metazoa; phylum Arthropoda; class Insecta; order Lepidoptera; family Pieridae; genus Colias; species Colias philodice. The sequence goes on along the minus strand of NC_143111.1, from coordinate 6,997,643 downwards.
ACTTGGTGCTGAATAAAGTGTTTTTAATTTTTAATTAAAAAACCTTAATTTTTAATTAAAATTGCACATTCTACAGTTTAGTCAAATCGATCCCTTTTTACTTATGAAAATGAAATGTTATTAACTTTGATTTATGTATATTTTTAATTTTGATACTGTTTTATTAAGAATACAATAATTAATCTATTTTTCTTTTTTTCAGATTATTGGACGTTACGGAAACACTCGGACCCGGCATCGGACAAAGAAAACTAGTTCAAAATAAAACCTCTAAATTATTAAAGAGAAAGATATAAATATTTAATATTAGTATAGAAATCATAAATTTAGATAATTATTAAAAATTTACTAAAAATACTAAATTTTATTAGAGGCTTTTGGCAATTTTGTAATATTTGGCCCATACCCTATTATAAGGGAATTTTAAAGGTGTAGGATTTAGTTAATTTTTTATATAAAATGATCTCTACATAAAGATGTTATTATAAATTGTTATTTAACAATCGAACCCTAGACTTTTCGAAGTGTGCGTTGTTCTTAACTTTTATGGAAAAATATCAACCTGTCTTTTTGTATGCACTCAATATTTTTATTTATTATTTAGTTAAAAAGTTTCAATTTCTGTAATGTGTTAATAATAAAAATAGAAAAAAAAAATACAGGATTTGCAGTATCTAAATTAAATTTGAAATGCTCTTTTTATTAATGTTTTGTTTAAAGAAGAAACATATGCCATAAATCAAATTTCTTGTAGCCATATATAGGTACTCCTGTTTGCTTACCATAGATGTAAATGTAATTCAATACTAAACAATAAATGAAATCAAACAAGCAATGTACTTGAAATCATGTATAATATGTTTAGTGTGATTTTTTCATTTTATTGTCTTAAGCTAAGGCAATGGACACATAGTTGTTACATTTTAATTGTATCATAACCTCTTTTATAATTATGTTCTGTGGTATCATAAATAAAAGAACAATACAATTTGACACTTATGTAGAATCTAGTCTAGGATCTCTGCAATATGCTCGCTTATTTGAAGCGAGAACTTCCTAATTATCTGTCCTTAATTAAGTTATTTTATGTTACTAAATCTGTACAGTGTACACAGTGTACAACCAGCCTTATTCACAAACTTTCTGAGCGGAAATTTAACCCTTTCAACCCAATATTATATTAAATTACAATACAAATATTGACATTTTTAGTGAGATGTCAAAAGGTGGCCCTTTTGATTTAAAATCATTGAAATGTTACCTTGAGGATTGAATTTCTAAAGACATCAATTCGGATTCTATAGATTATTTCAATCACCATTTGATATCACTCCTATAAAATAAATAAATTATTAATTTACCGTTGTATTATTTGGTATAATTGGTTTAGAAAATATTCCACTTTTAACAATATAAATCCACTGTCTGTAGTGTTTGTTCTTACCTGGTTTTTCGATGAAGATATAAAAATTTTAGGTATCGGTACTAAGTAATAACCTTTCCAATCAGAAAGTTTTTGAATAAAGATAATGAAAGCATAATCTTTTCAAAGTACGCGGTTAGCACGACATGTTATAACAATTCAAATATTCATTTAATTTTTTAGAAAAGAAGTTAAAACATGTCGTGGAAACTCCCTTTTATAAGAACAAATGTTCTATAGCAGTACAGCGAAAATCACCATTTTAAAAAATTGTTCAAAATAAGAAATGTACGGTGTTTTTAAAAATGCATTGTACTGTAAAAACCAATGTATTTTAAGTTTTAGTTTAGTAATATTGTTATAATACTTTAATACGCTTTTAAATTAAATGAATTAGTTATAATATTATTTCTTGGTTTTATTATACCCCTTTTATGGCCTTGGTTTTAGGGTTTACCACAGAGCAAGTAATGGTATTAGTAATAAGATATGCTTATTATTATTTTAGTAGGAAAAAGAAATAACAACGATTTAGATATTTTTAATAGCCATTGTTTGACTCAACAGTCAACACTTATCTCAGAAATTACTGGCTCGAAAAAAACATATTTTAGCCTATTTCCAAAAGCTGTGATCAAAAAATGTAAAGCATCAATGAAAAACCTTACAAATTTAGTATGATAAACCGCGACAAAACACATGCCTATATCATATAACATAATACTATTTAAAAACACAATTATTTGATAGACTAATCAAAAATCTACACTCCTACCCAATATAGTCTGTCCACTATAATTTCTATCGATTATTATAATCTATCGAATCATCATTGAATAATTCTGAGTAGACATCACTAAGTGGGCGGGGCCTGTCCAATGTCCATGAAGTACAATATTATTTGTATGACATTTTAACCTAAACAATACAATCCTTCATAGCTGTCAAAAAGCATATAATAGATATAATGGACAGAGATACAGAAATTCCATAGTTTACAATCCACTTTGAATAATTCCTTATACGAAATACCATACAATCGCTTCAAAGAGCCGCTCTACAAAAATCCAGAAATAATAAAAAGGTAATATTGACTCATCCGGGAATCGCCTGTGACTAATACGTGAAGATATTTATCAATACAACAGGAATTTCTCATTTACCGTTCGACGATCCTTGTTACATTTTTTGTATTGCTGTAAAATTTGGGGAAACCTTTATTTAGTTTAATTATTTCTCTGTTAATTTAATTATGGTAACTGTTCCTTTGAGAGTTAAGTACATTTTAGTTTATAAGGGACTTAAGAAATGAGGAAAGTACAAGGAAATTACAATGACTAAATTATTCAAATGTTTTTAAAAACTGAACCTACTATTAATTTACTGCACAAAACAAGCTTAACCTACCTACGAATTATTTACCCTGATTACTGAAATATGAATCTATTTGACGATAGATATTTTTAAAGTTATTTAGCAAATAAGATCAGCGTCTTCAGTTAAAGAAAGTGTAAGGCGCACACAATTTATGATAACTTAGTCGCCTTTCGCATAAATATTTATATTGTGTTTCATTTACAAAAAGCTTACAATACATACTTAGGCTGGTTAAGTATCCATGATAAGCCGGCATATTTTTTGGCTGAAGTATAAGCATTGATAATTAAAATGATCGTGAAATATACATCCTTTGAAAATTGTCTTAGCAATATAGGATTGCGTCTTTTCGTCGCCTCTTATAGTCTGTGGTAGGTGGATCATAAAAATTACTACATGATGAATGTTACAATAACATAATGCAATTTTTATCAAAATTAATATGCATTGAAATTCGATTCATGCGAATTATGCCTTATGGTGTATAATATAATAAAGTTCGTACAGAATAAGTTAGGGCATAGCAAAATCTATGCTATTTATAGAAATATTACTTAGTCTAATATTATAGAATATTACAGCTACAGAATTGAGACAATTTATTATACATTTATCACAAAGTATTGATGACATACACTTAAAAAATTACTCCTATTGTCGTAGGTCGTCTGAAATTTTTGTAGCGCTTTCTAGAAGTCGTCTTAAATACATGGTGTATCGTCTTGGCTCGTAGGTTGGTTAAGGCGTTTGATTCTTGTATCTGTAAATTAAAATTAATTTATATTACATATGTTGTTGCATGAATCATCATCCATTTATTGAAAAATATTTTGAGTGTGAAATTCGTATTTTAAATAAATTATATTATTGAAGTTGATTTTGAAATATTATAAGTACTTAAAAGTATAATTTATACGCAAATCTATGTGTACATACCACTCCGTACACAATACCACAAGAAGCTAAGATAGTATATTTCATAATACCTTCTTTACAACGGAATATCTTATTAACAATGGCGCGTGCCAGATAAAATAATATAATGAACACAATTTTTCATTTTTGTCACAACAAAGCCAAATTAGAGATCATTTTAACTTTTTTACGCAACGTCCACAGAACAAAAAGTTTTTTACATTCTGTGGGTCGGTCAAAAAGGCGCGTAATTACAAAAGGGTGATATCCCGATGCAGGACCTCTGTTTTGATTACCTATTGTTGAAAGTTTGTGCATCTGTTATTCTGCGATTTTATAAGTTGAATAGATTGCAGATGTTTGAGGATATATTGTGTTTAATAGTCCATTTTGAGGTTATAAATTTTGATAGGGGTGATCTTCACCTTTCGTTTATTTCTTTGTTAATCACTTGGGGGAAAAAATGTTATTTTCTAATAAATGTTATATCTTAATAGGTATCGAATGTAATGTGGATCGATAGAGGCACATAAAAAATTGCTTGATTTTGATTTTATTTTGCTACTTGGAATAAGTACCTATTGAATAAAATCTATGTTAATAATGTGGTAGGTACTAGGTACTAAAAGAAATGAAAATTTTTATTTGTATCATGAATACCTAATGTCCTAATTCAATGTCTGATATCTGTATGTATGTACTATGGACATATTTCGAAATGAGTTTTGCCATTCAACGATGGTTTAACCTAGTTGCATTCATACGCGACTTTCACTAACGGCCATTCGTTTATTATAATTATCATTTTCATATAATAGACGGCAGATCAATATTTTTGCATGGAAAATTTAATTTGTTTTGAACAGGGTCAACACTCAACATATCATTTTTCATTTTTTGAAAATAAACGTACATGTAGTTAAATGGTACAAATTCTCCGATTTACGATTAAAACTGAATTCTCATTTTGTTAATATTGTGTATTTTTAAATATTTTTAGGAAATTTACTTCCGCTATACATCGCTAGAGGGCGTCAATTTTCATTGTAAAATATTAGTTAATCAGCATTTTAAAAGGTGGCGGTAGTGTCTTCATTCATGACCTATGAACCGAATGAAAGAATACAAGAAATATAAAATTTAATTATTGAACCGTATAATAACCACGCTAATTTTTGTTTTATTTATAATACGTTGATTTTTTTGCATTTGCATTTTCATCTTTAAATTATGTTAGCTACTATTAAGTATTCTGTGTATATGTTTACTGTTTTATATTTATTGTATTCTAAAGAAATTATGATCTATGTGGTATTTTAATAATTTTTTTTACTAAAAAGTATGCGATCTTCATACAATTAAATATCGAAATTCCAACAAGTATTTGGGTATATTTTTACATCAAACAGTCGAGGGGATGTTTATCTGTGGTATGCAAATCGACGCAACGTTGTGGCCTGTGGGGCAAGGGACGGGGGCAGATGCATATCTTTTGAGGTTAGTTAGGTAAAAAATGATGAACGAAATTACTTTCAAAATTATTATTTACTTGCTTTAAGATAAATTTGCCCTGAGTTTTTTTAAGTATACAATCAATCACATATGCAGCCAGCAAATATATCATCGCATGTGTCCAAATTTTTTGGTTGTTCACTCTGCCAAAAAAAATTAAGGATGATAGATTAGCTGTAATCAAGCAATTTTCTTTATCAATTGGAATAGTGATGATGTATCAATATGTTAAATTAGATAAATAAATAAATGTTGTTTTTTATTTACCCACTTGAACTGATAATAGCCACCAACTGTCACCCACTAAGTACTCATTTATTCATGTACCTATGTAAATAAATCGTATAAAAGTTTTTGAAATATAGATTATACGTACACATAGATAGATAGATAGATAGATAATTCTTTATGTGTGCAACACACAAGATTTACAATAAACACAGAAAAAGACAAATAGATGCAAGTACATATGTACAAATGGCGGCCTTATCGCTAGGCAGCGATCTCTTCCAGACTACCATCAATATTAACAGAGAAACACATTTTACACATACAAAAAATACTAAATACAATGTCACTATCGTTTGTCATTCTTATTTCTTTAATTCGTATTACAAACAGTTATATTACATACGACTTATAAAAAACAATAATAAATTAAGTCTTAACTGTCTAACTATCCGACCCTGAGGGATTAACCTTAAGGGTGGTATAAACTTCGTTGCATCTTGAGGGTGGTTCCAGGTGGTCATTAAATTGGAAAATAGCCAATTTGGAACTACCCCTTGTCTTAAACTTGCAACCAAGACGAATACAGAGCTAAGAAGGCTTAGACTAGTAAGAGCGCTCTACATTGAATATTATCGATACTTACATAGATATGTACTTTAATTCTAGAATCATTGTTAGTATGCGATATTTTAAGTATTTGTGTGTATAATATATGAGGTCTTAATTTTTATGACTTCCTATGCGTTTGAAATAATATCTATATATTACTCAAGCTTCTCTATGAGATAAATTATAATAAAAATTAAGTAAGGGAAAGAAATTAGAATACTACTACTTACTTAAAATGGCTGTAGGATTTGCAATTAAAACTGAGTTATCGTTTCTATCAACCATTTAAATTTCGTTTTTAATTAATAATGTTTCCTAAATATACTTTAAAGTTACGAGATCATTATTATTTATTACCTTACATTCCCAAAAACTAGTTTCCCAATATTTTTAATAAACATTCCACGGATGCTCTAAACGTTATAAGCTCTTCATACAGATGTTAATACAACCATAATGTTTACACCTGGCTTCGTCTGCGGTAGTGTACTGTCTTAGATCAAAGATACGTGTAATTATGTGGCTCGTTTTGAGTGGCGTAGAAGGCATTATATCCTACTGGGGTTAACCTAAAAAAGATTGTATCTTTTCTTATTGGATCAATAGTTTGTAAGCGTAATTGGTAAATTTTGCTGTACAAAAGGTAACTTTTTAAGCTAGAGAACAAGTAGGTAGGTACATTGTAGGCGAAAAAGTTAAGCTTTTACTTTACTTTAATATTTATTGTAGGAATATGTAATGTACCTAGGTTTTTTCTGGTGAGAGACTTTGAAATCGGTTCAATCTGTCAGCTGGTTTTTGAGTTTATTCATCACAAATTATAAACCTCGGATACACTCTACAATATTAGGATGGATAGATTATGAAAAGAATCACAACATATTATAAAACTGCCTCTCCCGCTGTTTCTCTATCCCTATGTATGCTTAGATCTTTAAACTACGCAAAGAATTTTGATGTGGTTTTTTTAATAGGATCCAAGGTATAGATTTATACGTATTAATTCTTTACAGCCATACGTACCCGGGCGAATCGCTAGTAAATAAGCAGAAAAAGTCCAATGACATAAAAAGACGAAAAAAGGAAGATTTAAAAACATAGCCCACGCGCCACGTCATAATGACATTATTCTAAATTCAAATGTGTGTCCATCTGCCACGCCACCTGGCGGCCGAATGCTGAATTAATTAGGATACTAGGACACGGCGCGTGCGCATCGCTGATGATAATCTACCCGTTTTGTCTTTAAAAATGTAGGTATTATCAAAACGCAAGCGAGAAATTTAATTGGCATACTTTGTAATTATGTCGGTCAGGAATAGTAATGTACGTTAGAAATTGATTAGTATGAAACTACAGTTAGATATTATTATAATGAAGTACCTAAACATATATAATATATTACGAAAATAATTAAATACCACTACCTTCGCTTTACGCACATCGGCTCCAACATCTAAGTACTTTTTGTTGTATGTATATGGCAATCAATTCTATTTTAAACTAGCTGCTCCGCGCGGTTTCACCCCCGTGGCCTCACTCCTGTTGGTCGTAGCGTGAAGATATATAGCCTAACCTTCCTCGATAAATGGGCTATCTAACACCGAAAGAATTTTTCAAATCGGACCAGTAGTTCCCGAGTTTAGCGCGTTCAAACAAACAAACAAACTCTTCAGCTTTATAATATTAGTATAGATTAATAGAAAACATTTTCTTAAATAACAAGAAAAGAAGATACATTTGAAGATACCTATAGAGAAAAATCGAATGAGCAGGGATAACATAAAACTCTTTGCTCTATCGATTCTTTTAATCCTAGCAGTCAGTTACCAATAAACACTAAAAACAGAAAATCTCCATTAATTTCTGACCCATTTCTATACCTACCCATTACCCGATTTCCATATTCATTTCTAACGCAGTTAAAGCTTATAAAAAACCTTAATTACAACGTCTTAATTGGCATGACATTGCAGCCTATATTTAATGGCTTGGCCCAGATGGTCGTTGTCTTCAACCCCTAAAACTGGTCGTTGGTTTTATTAGTGTAAAATTGTAATTACTGCCTTAAAATTTTAACGAGAATACCCTTTGGTTTCGCTATAATGTAATCTATGGAATAATGGGGTTTTTGTGTTTTTATCGAAAACGGCTCTAAAGAAGAGAGAAATATTGTAAAGCTTAATAAGTAAGCATATTAAATTTACTTCTAGATACAAAAAAAGATTTGGGTTATATAAATCATGAACAGGATTTAATTCACAAAAACATGTTAAAGTAGGTATATAGTAGTATATGTACTATATCCTTGGATATTAAACGCATTTAGGGCCAATTTTTCAATGCTTGGATAAATCTTATCCGTCCAATAAAGTATTACACGATAATATTAAAATGTCACGTAAACTGTCAAATACGGGAAATGAGAATACGTTTTTAAATTGGTAGTTTTATAAATTATTCGACGAATAAGTTTTAACCAAGGATTGAAAAATCAGCCCTTAAAACATAAAAACAACAATAAAAACACTATAAACAAGGAAGCAAATTTTTATGATAAACAAACAAATGATTACCGTCATGAATTTATATTAACATTAGTGTACATCTGCACTTAATTTACTACATTATTATGTAAATAACATTTATGTAAATGTAAAATAACGAAACAGTAAGGTAACGAACAGTACATATTTGAATCATCAAATACTATTCCTATTTATTTTTAAAAGTTAATGTTCCAATATAAAATGCGATAAGTAAAAGAACTTATAATATATTTTTATGATATTAACCAAAAAAAGTAAATTATTTTGGGATGATCCAAAGTAGACATTTATTTTTATTTTTGATCAAGTTCTAATCACTATAAACCTAAAGCTAGAATACCAAAAACATCATCTTGATATTTTATACATTTCAACATAGTAGAAATAATAATATAAACCTAAACAATAATTTCTCTATATAAAAACCAAATTGAACGTGCTTTCCGTGCATCTCTAGAAAAACACAAAAATGTACGTGTGTAATCGCGATCTATTTGTCTGTTTGTGCATAAATTAAAACTGTCACCCGAGCTCCGGGCTCAATAGATAGTTTAATAGACGTTTATGTTAAGGTGAAGCAGTTTTTTTTAAATGTACATATTTATTTTTTTATAGTTATCGTAAATGACTATTCTATGAACTGATAAACTTTCTTCAAGCGGGTAATTTTGACTAAAACTATGTAACAATCGAATGTACATATATAATTTGTGATATAAAAAATTAAGTTGGTAGTTTTTCCCATATACCTAGTCATATTTTAAAACTTAGAAAAGCTGAAGTTAACTTTTACAATTTAATTTTATTCAGATTTGGTCCAACCTACGTGATATAATTTAAATTAGTTCAGTTAATTACATTTGCTCATGGTTTCTGAATACGAAAATAATATAGGTACTTAAAAAAAATCGTACAATAACTCGACTGTATGTAGAGTATCGTTTTCTTTGCCGTAGTGACTATGACGACGATCCTGTTCCTATTCTCAATGTTTTAAATATTTGATGAACATCTTTTAAATACTCAAATTTTTAATTCTAATAAAACAAAATTAATTATGTTTTGGTACATAGAGCCATACCCTTAAACGCATATTAGTACGGCGCGTGCGCAGGCGCAGGGCGGCGCAGATCGTATCGCACATCTGTCACCCCCATCGCGATGATAACGAAATTACAACTAATTGCTTGCGGTGTGTCTGATACTGGGATGTAACGAAATATTTCAATAGATCATCTGTTGGATTGTCATCTGAGGATGGGTTCTATGTATAAAAAATCTTTAAAGATACTTCACTATATAGTATTTAAAACAAAGTCGCTTTCTCTGTCCCTATGTCCCTATCTATATATGCTTAAATCTTTAAAACTACGCAACGGATTTTGATGCGGTTTTTTTCAATAGATAGAGTGATTCAAGAGGAAGGTTTTAGTATATAATTTATTATGTTTTAGACAAAGCGGGCGAAGCCGCGGGCGGAAAGCTAGTAAATGTATAAACTACTATAAGAGTAAGTATAAATTACTATGTGAGCGTATAATGAGGATATTTTCCAAACAAATTGGAAACAAACAAGCAATCTTGTAAATAAAATACAATAAGAATTTCTGCTCATAGCTCATAGCTTTTCTTGCCACCTTTCTTCAATACAATATTACAAGTGTAAGTATTATGTGCAAGTATTTCTTATCATTCCAGCCTCTAATCGTTACACGAATAGGCAAAAAATTTGATTTTTAAAAGTATGAAATCATGAGGTATATGAGCTATTTTTTCTCCTCGAAGCAAGATTTGAATGGAAAGGATGAATGTTTGCACTGGATACTTCTAGAGGGGGCAGATAAGTAATTAAGACAAAAATTTAAAATACTCAATACTGTAAACTGAAATATTTATTTACAACATTAAACACATTTGTATAAGAACTCTATTGTTTTATTTTAATGTTCTCCAATCATTTCACTGCATGTTACGTGATGTTACTACATATGTGGTAATATGTATGTAAGTCGTTATATATTAACATATATATTACAAACGTGTCAAACTTAAGGTGAACCATTTGATCAACTCAAGTGGTAATTTGTAAACATTATCGTCTCTACGGGGCGTCGAAATATTAAATGTCACATGGCTGTTGTTTATTTTTGGTGCTACTTCTCTATTATTTATGTGTATAATTTTTTGTAGTGTATTTCTTTAAGTGTTGAATTGTTTAGTAAAAGGTAAAAAATATATTGGTGCTACATAATGTGTCCTTACTAAGTTTTTATAATATTTTATATGAATTTAGACCGAGAGTTCCTTAAAATAAAGGCCTGTGCTCCAAAATGTTTAAAAACATGCATCTATCGTATTATAATATTTTAAAAGAATAGGTATAATTATCTATAACTGAATATAGGAGACATTTTTTTAGTTATAGTTCCTAACGAATTTACTATATCTCATATCTTCAATAATACATGACTTATTGACTTCTATATTGAATTGCATTGAATAAAAAATATACGCAGGTCATGTATATTTCTAAAAAATGTATTGGATGTCTATAAAGACGAGAAGACGTGTGTCTAACAGACACATAGAGAACTTATCTCTAGTACCCCATTGTATCCTTAACCCCTAAACATCCTCTATTGCCATGTGAAAACCGTTTCAATTCCGACACAGTTTTTTAAGTACCCCCATGTGCTTATCTAAAAAATTAGATTAATCAATAAAAATCAGTGTTGCTGTTTACATAGTACCATCTTCAATAATACGGGTTTATTCTTTTAAGCACTTGTCTCTCTAGTATAGGGGTATATGTTGTTCACACGGCTTTCGTTAGAAAATTGTCCACTGTAAGTTGTAACGGTTTAGCTGAAACATAGACGGGACTAATCGGATAAGGATTAAGGACTTAGTATAATGTTGATTGTAGTGTTTCATTTATTGAGATAAGGTGAGATGCCTGATAATAACACTGGTAGAATAATATTTTACAAAGGAATAAATTTTAGAAAATTATACATAATAATGCAAATAAGTAATGTTACTAACATTTAACTCTATACATTAATTATACTTTAGGCAATACTGTATTTGTTACAATTCCTCAATTTTTATTCGAAAATGTTTCTAATCACGTCGATAGTAATAATTTAGCCTTAACCTTATAACCTAATATAGCCTTAAACAAGCGTCTGGAAATGCATTGTTGGTTTGTTCATTTCGTTCATTCATATTTCATACTTCTAAGTATAATTATATATGCATGAACACAAGGCAAATTTGTAAGAGATGATTCTATTCGACGATAGGTGTCGCTATTTGTGTTCCAATATAAAACAATAAAACATTTTTTTTTATTTTCGAAATAAAATTTAAATGAATTTAGAATTCATATCTACCTAAATTATTTATCTTTTCTATGCTTCTTCCTACATTAGTCAACAACATCAACGTAAAGTTATAATTACGCGCAGTTGCCAACGATTTTAAACATATCTGCAAAGACGTGTTAAAAAACAGATAACTTTCTTGACTTTTTGCGCAAAACGTGGTCAAATTCCTACCTCAATCTGCAGGAACATAAATCACAACCAAACGCCCTGCCTTTCCGTGTGTACAAAAACTTGTACAAAAAACTTGCGCAAAAACAACGCCTCATGCCACAAGCGTCAAGTTACAATAACCACAGTCTGATTTGTTTCAAAAACTTCAATGATTTTGCGTATTTTTTTACGAGAAAGCAATAAATCATAGTAGCAAAAAAGTACAGAAAAACTATATGGAGATGTCCATCAAATGTATCGTATAAACAATTAAATATGTAAAATATATGTAGGTAATTAGGTAGGTATGCGTATTTATAGTGCAGAGTTACAGAAATTTTAGACATATACTAAAACGGGAAAATTTATTAGAAATAACGAGATTCGCTGAGGAAGGTTTACACAGCTTCTTAAAATATTCTAAGTGTCTTATATTTAAATATATGGGCTTATAATCTGAATAATTTATTTTAATGAACTAAATATTTCAATAACACCCGAAATAACCCCAAATTTCATGCGAACATCATCAAATGCTTACATTAATATATAAAACTCTATCAATTTTAAGCTATGTCATTGTATTCACGCATGATCCATCTTAATCAATCAAGGGTGAATCCTTTACCCGAAACTCCATTTCTATACAATTTTAAGGGTAAGTGTTGCCAGTATAAAAATCAATTAGCCACGCTTCAGATAAATTTAGATATCGTCACACTGACCTTTCAAATCAGGAGAATTTCAACTCATGCTAGATTTTTTAGAAGATTCGTTTCAGATTTTAGAGTTTTTTTTTTCATTTTTATGGCAAATAATCTTGTAATTACATACAGAAGATAATTGGTGTTAAACTTTGAATATTATTTATCTCAATTCTCAAAGGAAGATATTTAACTAGGTTTTTGTGAACAGTTTCAGATGCGTGAGTTTTATTCAAATATGTATGTAAATACTTTAACTTGGTCTGGTATAAATTAATATCTTTATAGAATATTATTTAACACTAGATGGCGCTGAGTATATTATTCGTTCAGCTGTAAAATATGAATATTTAATAAGATTTTTAAATAAGTACCTATGCTCAAGATTGTCTTTGTTGTTTATCAGTGATAGCTTTGGCAATCATCATTTTCAAGATTTGCGTTAGGCGAGCGAAATAGTCACTTTCACCCTCCAATCTCCATATAGAAAATCGATCAGTAAAAGAATTGTAAAATATATTTCTATATTACCTATTGATCTATTTTTTCAATGAGTGATTTCCATTAAAAAAGGGGGTTTAAAATTTTCTAGGGGTAAAAATGGAAACTATTGATTATTAGATAATTCTATATTATAGGAAGATCGTAAGGCTAATATTATTCTGTTAAAGCTTAAAAGCGACTTAGTTTATTATTATAATAAAAACAATGTATTTTGAGCGGAAAGGAAAGGATAAGGTTACGTCCTATGAAGCCTTATTACAACAGATGGTCGGAAACTGAAGATATCCGGCGGAGGAACAGGATGATCGGGTTTTTACTTTTTAATGTAATTTGTTTAAATATTTATTAATTTCCAATTAAATAATGTGAATACTTATAATACCTTACCTACACCTTACAAGAAAATTTGCATATGCAGGTATGAATGTATGATTTTGTAACATATTATGTTTGAAATCAATGCTTATTATTGGCTAATTTGCAAACTTGGTAAAGAAGCATCTGCAGAGTAGCCTACCCAGTAAAAAGGGTTTCGCTTTCTTCATACAAAAAGCTCCGTAGACCTCCGTTGTTTGTATTTTAATATTTAGAGAACTGAACAGTTTCCGAGTGTCATTGTACTGTTTTATATTAATTTTTATATCACATCTATCTATCTATTAAGATTAAAGTATTATTTGTGTGAACAACCCAGATTCGATGTCGATTCCATCATTCTCAATCCGTTATTGATAGCTATCTACGCAGAAAAATCGTTGGTATTTCATAAGGAGTGATTGCCGGAGCGTTTGCAGGATTTCCTCTTTATTACTATGCATGAGATTCAAGTTTTGGGGTGATTTGTTCCCCACGTGTTATTGCTGATAGCGGCGTCTTATTAATTGATATTGTTGTACAATAGTAACCGGCAAATGGCTTCCGTTGTTAAGAAGTGTGGGGTATTTTGAGTTGAAATGTATTTACATGTTGGATTCGGGGCTTGTTTCTTGAAACAGGTAGCATGCTTTTAAATAACAGAATAGGAAGTAATAATACTTAGGTCTTAAGATATTGTGATGATATGGCGGTGAAGTGATAGTCTGTAGTTAGAAGTACTTATTTACTCCTTGACCGTTGTGTCTGTGGTTGTGTCCGAACAGATCAAGTCAACTAAAAAAATTTTCATGTTATATAAATACATTAGTATCAAATTTAAATGGAAAGGATTACAGGAGTTATTATGGGTTACAAATTCATTAAATAAGGGATGATAATTTGAATGTGAAACTACCTATCTATCTACCTACGTATAGTTCGTTTCAGCGTTCGTTCCAGACAATTTAAAGATTAAAGCCAGATTTCATACTACTATTAGTCCTTCTTGTAAAAACACCAATTAAAGGTAAGTATTGTGAGAAATAGCACAATATGAAGGTAACAGTATACGCGTGGGCGGCGCACGCGCAGAAATCAGGACATACGCAAAAGTCCGGTTGCGCAGTGGCCGTGACGCTCAGATTCGATCGAATCGCGTGCAGGTTCGATTCCCACGGGACCAGACCATTTTTTTAATGTTTATTAATGTTTCCGCTCTGAAGTGAATACATATTTATTGACTGAACTGTGCGTTTTCATGCGTTGTGACGTCAATGTTTGATAGTATTTCAGGCTCTTATAACAGTTCAGCAATTCAAGATCTTCGTAGTCAGTCTTGAATCTTTATTATATTTTTCACTCACAAAAATTAATAACTACCTATATTTTAAGGGATAATTCATGCAGAACTAGAATATTTTCGGAAAGTGTACCAGTTTTTATTTAAATTGCTACAACATGAGCGTCTTCAGGAAAAGGAAAAGCTAATGAAAATTGATATTTTATTAGTCATTTGTTATTTTTGCGAACGAACTTAAGTTGCGTGCTTCTTATTCTAAAAGTTTAAGAGCCAAATTAGTTAAGTTATAATAAGAGAGAATTATTGTTTAATTATTTACAAACAATTTTTATTATTATACTATTGTAAATATAAAAGATTATCCCAACTATATTTGTCCAAAGCTATTGAGATAAAGACTTCCGAATATGTGTCCGAGATTGCGCGGAAGTAGGGGACAACTTTGTCGCTACAGACCGACAGGCGACAATTTATTTATGTAGATTATCGTTTGGAATTTGTGACGATACAATATATCATGACATAGAATATATGTGAGAATTCTTTATTAAGAACTAGCGGTCCGCCCCGGCTTCGCCCGTGGTACATATTTACGTTTTCTCTACATAAAAACCAGCCTCGTACTTCAAGGAATATAATAAAAAAAGAATTATCGAAATCGGTTCAGCCGTTCTCGAGTTATGCGCTTACCAACACATTTTGCGATTCATTTTTATATATAAAGATAAGAGAAGATGGAAAGTATAGAATATGTGTACCTACCTATTAAATAAGTTATAAATACTGTACTGTACTGTAATAAACATATATTGTGAATATGTCATCTTCTCTTTAATTTATTAAGTCTTTAATCTTTATTGAATAATAATTCACTTACATAAATTAATTACTAATTGATGGAACGATTTCGTAACTTACTAGTTACTACTCACCTAATTATCCTTCATTTCTCTTATCTTCATCCTTCATCACCCTTGTTTTACTTACCTGAAACTATGAAACCTTTGTAGTTGAAAGTAAGTGAAGTCCCATGACTTCTTACATCTTTATTGAATTGCTATTTCATCTTTTTTTTTCAGGATTATTAAAAATTCGTTGGAAAGGTTTTAATAGGGATCGACACTGTCTTTAAATTTTAAACTATAGTTATTTTTGAGCTTTCTACTATATACCAAGGATTCAGTTAAATAATTGATTGTTTTTCTTATATTATCTTACCAAGAATGAAATATTAATGCATACTTTTACATTTTACAAGTACTACTAGCTATCGAACCAATTTTCGAGACTTGTTAATTGAAATTACATGGAAAAACTCTGACATTTCATTAGTGCGATGTCAACTGGTGCTTCGATTAAAATTGTTTATGTTTAAATTAAATCCCAAACTAACCTTTCCAACCTAAAGTCGTGCATCATCCTGCTAATAATTGATATTTCTTTCTCATCGGACAGTCGTGTGAAATCTCAAGACTCACTGAACGCTCGTGTATTTCAGTCAAAGGTTGAACGTTACCTATTTCTTTGTCTCGTGTGAAATTTCAAGGCTTGTGACTGAACCCACGACTCGTGAATTTCAGTCAAAGGTTAGACCATGTGTGGAATGCCATTCCCGTGACCTGGCCAATTTGTTGTAATCACATTTTATTGGGCACAATTGGAGCAGGAAGGATGGGGTGCATACTGAGCGGACGGGACAATGACGTCGAGGAAATGGTGTGAATTTTATGCTTTTAGGGGCTTTAAATAGTTTGGGAAGAGGATATGGGATTTGAGCGTAAGTATCAATGATTTGGATAGAACAATAAGCGTGGTGTCACAGTAAAAAGTAACTTTGTGGGAGTTTTGGTAGAGCTTAGGAGTGAAGGGATTTGGCTGAAATTTTGTAAGAAAGTTGCTTATAGATTGAAAAATCTACTGATCTGCATAAAAACAAACATTATGTATAACTAATTCATTGTTTGACTATTTCAGTTACTTTTGAATTTAAAAATGGATAAATATTTCATAAGATAACATGAAGCTCTTTTATAGCCTAAAGGGGATTGAAAAAACTCAAACATTGCTTTCCAGTTTTATATATTATAATGTCAAAACAAATTACAATAAATTACGCCAAATTAAATATAAATTTAAACCTATATAAAATAAATAAATCTAAATTACATTGTGACTAATCAAAAAGTGTTATATTTAAAGCATTTTGTTTCCACGAAGGAAGTAAGTACAAATATTATAGGTACAATAATTATAAAAAATACTATAATTATATATTAATTGTAACGGCTACAGAGACTTTGGGGTAGAGCTGTTTTCAAATATTTGTAGTTTGTGTTTGTATTTGTAGTAAAACGACAAACATATTAAATTAAATCAGTTAAATTATGACTATGTCTTGTTAATTCTAGTTTTATACAGGGTGACTGGAAATTCGACGTGATCCTTCAAAGGGGTTATACAAGGGGGTAGGGGTCATTTGCAACAAATTAAGTCCAGCTAACCAGGGGTCAAAAATGGATGGTTATTGTAGAACAGTGTAGCTAGTTTTTCCATAATTAATTGTTTTTGGTAAAAACTAAAAAGGCAGAAAATTTTAAATAAATCAAAATCCGTCATAGCTAAATAACCATCCATTTTTGACCCCTGGTTAACAGGACATAATTTGTTGCAAATGACCTCTAGTATAACCCCTTTGAAGGATCACGTCGAATTTCCAGTCACCCTGTAGAATATTTATAGTCAGTTTCACAACTTTGAGATATATTCTGTTTTGGTCATCTGTTGATCTGTCAGTTTAAATGACAATTAAAGTATGATGAAACAGTACATGAAAAAGTGTTAAATATCTTCTATCTGTGACTTTCTCAGCAAGTCGTGAAACTGGCGCTTAAAAAGGTTAAAAATGTTACAGGTTACCGGAGTTATTTAAAGATATTTAATTCTAAATTATTACTTACAATTTTCATGGCGACATCATGGTGAAAATTCACCAGATTTTACACTATCATTGCTATGACTAAGTCCTAAAATTTAATCAATCGGTGATCATATTCGTCCTTTAAATCTAAAATCATGTTAATAGATCACAGCTTTTACTTTTGTGTATTTTACGTTTTGTTAATTTCTATATACATACAAAAGTTAGTGTTTTAAAAAGGTTAGTCCAAATTATTTATTACATTGTGATAGTATGTAGTGGAAGATATTAAAAAAAAATATTTACATCTACAGCTACTTAAATATCGCGGTATTAAATTAAAATAGAAAACAGTCTTTATGATAGATTCACATGTTACAATTTTTAAAATAAATAATTATTAAATAAACTATTAAAATAAAATACATTGCAAGAACTAGAATCGTAGTTATATAGACTGATCTTTGAAACATTGTTTGTTAAATATAAATGGCCACTTTATTTGTCTATGTATTAAAAGTATGTATATGCTATTTAATATTTTAAAATATACTGTAGGTGGTGTAAATAAAATATAAAGTGTATTGCAAATTTCCCAGTCGTAAAAAATAATGATGTCGCGGTGAATATTTCTCAAGTATGTGTCCCAAATCTCAAAGGTATAATGAAAAATAAGTAATACGTTCATGAAATCTATTTTACGCACAGAAAATCTAGGTTTCTATTAAGATATTAAATCCATCAGGATTCAAGAACGCTGATTCCTACAAACCGAAAAAAATACATTTTGCTTCTAGTCTATCCAAAAACAATGTTTCAAACCGCAGCCTAAATGTGGCACAAAGAACGCGCTTTCACGCACGGCTAATCAAAAGCGATCTTCCTCCTGATCGCCTTATCAGCCACGAAATGCATCCTCCTCTTTAGCGAGTTCCTTTTCAACAGCACTTTCGTGTCCTTCACCTTTGGCGTCACTTCATTCTCCATTTTCATTAGCAGCATCGAATCTTGTTCATTCATTTCATCATCTTCTAATTTGGTCATTCCGATCCAATCAGCTGTATCATTACATTTATACCAGTCATATGTTCCTTCTAGTGGTACTTCATTTTCAAAGTCAAAGTTCCACTTTTTAGATTTCTCGTCTCTGTCTCTAAGGATTGACTCTTGGAGTACGTTCGTGAAGTTGTCGATTTTGGCTTCTTCTGTTACATCATCCGTGGCGAAGAGCCGCCGCCTTACTGTACTGTTCGCTGATATTCTAGGCATTTTGGTGTGATGAGGTAGTCTGTGGACAAGAGAAAGCAATTAGTATGAGTTTAAATATTAAAGTTTAGATATTAAAATAATCTTTCAAATAAAAAACCTATGATTTTAAATGACTCGATTCTGATATCGAACAATAAGAATTTCGATGAAAGAAAAATATCAAAATTTTCACACAGTATGTGGTTTTAACAATTTTTTTCAATGATGTTTTTATAGGTATATCTAGTTGTTTTATATCACTGTCCTTGCAGTGGTTAGCATACAAGCTTTACAACAATTAACATATTATAGACGAGCCCGAGCAAAAGACTGTAGAGTCGTGTGTAAGAAAATATCAAATCATATCATAAGCCATTGTCACAGGATGTTTGTCAAACAGAATTGTGTTTGGGAAACAATCCATCGTCACTTTAACTGAGTGGCCGATCCGCTGACGTGTGTAACCAACACCTTGGTTAATGTGAAACTTAACGATTGAATTGGTATTTGTATGCTATGAAACGAATATATTGATATATAGCGGAATATTTTTATTAATATTTAATATTTAATTAATAAAACTCTGAATTGTATGTAGAATATGATCGTCACAAAGTGGGCCATAGTATTTTTGTTTCAATTGGTTCAAACATTTATAATTTCAAACGAATTACCTACTGTTAAAATATCTTGTTATCATAATCACTATGAAATCAGATAAAATTAAATGCTTCAACTTTTAACATACACACGTCCCTTAGACACTGAGGCATCATCTTATTATCTACGACTAACATACGAACTTTTGTAAGATCAGTATTCAGTATACCTACTATACTAACACGTAACATAAGCAATTATTAAAATGCGTTATATATACCGGATGTATACACCTACATTTCCTCGCCTTGTCGATATGCAATGAAAGGCAAACACAGAATGTCTTGTTGATTGCGCCTAACCATTGACTGTTAGAAGATTGCTTTAATCTCTGCGATGATAGGCTTATTTGAAAAAACGCTTTAGACCTTCTGTTGACCGCATTCCTGGTTAAATATAGAATATTCTCGAAGCAGTTATCTTTTCGTTTATTATAGGAAACAGGAACAGTGTTCTTTAATAAAATCTACCTTGATATAGATGTAGGTACACAACTTTTAAATATTGCTTCATAATTTTTTTACATAATTTAATCTTGCTATTTACTGAGTAAACTTTCTACCTCAGAATATACGTCCTTTATGTGTATTTGATTAAATTTTACCTACAATGTATTTTATTAGGCGAGAGAAATACATTACAAGATGATTCTATGTATATATTATAGCTACGATTTATTTCTTGTTATGTAGTGTAATGTCGTATATTGTCTAGTTATTAGCTACATTTCTACGTTATCTTTATTTTTGTTTGATTAAGTAATTATTCCTACTGAATATTTACATTTAGACCATATATATCCAATTATATTGTACGTCAATAAGGCTACGCTCTGTAAGCTTCTTAGAGCTTTTGATCCGGCCGCCTCCAGAACATCCTATGTAGGTATACCTACTTACAAATATCCCTCAAAGGTGCGACAAAATTACACAACAAAGATGAAAGACCGCTAAACTTCCGTTCACGTTAACAGCGGATTAGCAACAGTTAAACCGTTTGTCCGAAACAAAAGCACAGTTAGCCGACCGAGCCGCTAATTGTCGTGTGCTCCGCTTTCTGACCGAACACACAAAAATATAATTTTGAGATGCAAGGCGGATAAGTTTTTGTTCGTTTTATAAACACTTGGTTAGTTTTATCTGGTAACTAGTAATTATGCAAGACATATAGTGGTTATATTATGTTTTGTAAGTATGTCAATAAACTTCGCCTCTACATTTTTTATAAAGACTGTCAATTCTATTGTAAGTGCCTCTTTTATATAATTTTCAACTTCCTACTTCCCCTATAATCTACTCACCTATCAGGATGATAGTATGTATCACCTCTCAGAATTACATCCATCGCTGAGAGAGCGCAGCGAGTCACAAGTAATTATATTCCATTTCAACTTCGTAGATCCCATTAAACTCCCCATTTCTTAAGGGCCGATTTTTCAATGCTTGGATAAAACTTATCCGCCTAATAAAGTATTACACAATAATATTAAAATATCACGTAAACTGTCAAATACGGGCAATTAGAATACGTTTTTAAAGTGGTAGTTTTATACATTATTCGACGAATAAGTTTTAACCAAGGATTGAAAAATCAGCCCTTAAGGAATAATCTGCCCTTACTTTTATTTATGTTCACATAAACCTGTCATAACCTTTCGTCGCGAATATAAAAGTACGTACCTATTATTATTTTTACAGGCTATTACGAATTGCAGCTACCACGGCACATTACACCATAAACTTATTTGCTTATAATTCTTTCGAGGTAATAAACTAATTCAAACCGTAAATAATAAGTACACTGCATCCGAGTGCAATTGCATTAAGCAAGTACAAGCCACCGACCACCCAACCATCCTGTTGATAGAGCATTTTGTAGGCTCATTTTATTATATCAAACATATTCATAAAACAATTTAAGCATTCATCAAGTGTGAAACAATGTTATCGGGTTAAAATCGTTAAGTCGATAATTAAATTTATGTTAACGTATCTCCTATCTTCGCGGTGTTACTTTCATAGAAGATACATCTTTTGAATATTTATTCTTTACTATACATTGTCTGTTTAATAATAATTAATCGACATTACTATAATGTTTTGAAGGGTTAGGTAATTAAATAATGATGATAGATACGGACAATAAATTTAGATAGAATTGTGTGTTTGTATATTTCAAGACAAGGAATAGAAGCTATATTGTTTTTGCAAAACTTTGGTACTTATGTAGATTTTAGAAAGATAAAGTTGGTATAACATGGCCGCCCAAACGTCATTTAGGACTGATAAATAAGCCCTTATATCTTCTTCTTCTTCTTCTTATATAAAAATGAATCACAAAATGTGTTGGTAAGCGCACAACTCGAGAACGGCTGAACCGATTTCGATAATTCTTTTTTTATTATATTCCTTGAAGTACGAGGATGGTTCTTATGTAGAGAAAACGTAAACATGTACCACGGGCGAAGCCGGGGCGGACCGCTAGTATTTTATAATTATGTATTTTTATTTTTTAAAGGTTTGAGATACATATAAATTTTTTAATAGAACACTAGAATATGAAATTAAATGTAGGCCTACAATGCGACATACATTAACATATTAAGACGACGCAACTATAGCAACAGTTTTCTTATCAAAAGCTCCCATAAATTCTTTAACTAGATTATTTTCTTATTCATACAAAACCATTGCACACACGTAAACAATGCAACATTACAACTAGGCTATATTTAAAACGATATAACATATTGTGTTAGATTTATCGAGCATGAAGATTGTAATCGGTGCCGAATCTCAAACAATTTGTTGCTATCACGAGTATACTTAATACACACCTATCTCTAATAGTTGATTTCCGTTAGTTTTGGTCATTCATGAAATATGTATAATGTAGAAATGGGGAGAGATTAACATTCTTTACCTGTCTTCAAGTCTTGTAAGTTTATTTTTGGTATAAAGAGGGTTACTCACGAGTCACGAATGAAGTTATTATAACATACTGAAACGAGCAAAAGAAGAATTTCATTTGTATTCATTTTATGCATATTTACTTAATAAAATATATTATAAAAAGTACTAATCAAATTAAAAAAAACACAACAATAAAAATAAAAAATAGCCTCGGCATATTCAGGCATTTTTTAAACATTTCTTAGAAAATAATGCAAACATTACCTACTTATAATGAAATTTCTCTTTTAAAATACGATGCGTAACTTGCATTAAATGACGTTATCGATTAAAGTAAAAAAACGTTCCCTAAACAGTACATTATACAAACAATCACCGTCACAGTCTACAGATTTTTGTAGGGAACGAAAAAAAACCGACATCCAACGTCCCAACATGGCTCCTGGAAGAAATAAATGCACCAACTAATATGAAGTGGATTTAAAAATACAGAGAGTATCATTTGCATTTAAAAATACACCTGTGAAAACGTCTACGAAGTCTACGAAATATTGTGTATTTAATAAAAATTACTCTATGTTTTCCAAATATCTGGCATTGTAAATTAATTAGTAAGTAAATTGTTAGATGTTGAAATTGGAAAAATAGGGAAGATAATCGGGTTTTCTATCCAAATTTGATTTAAATCGACGATAGCTTATTAAGACAAAAATAAAACTTCTCAAACAAGCCTCTGTAAGTACCCACTATTATGTGTCTCTACTGGATGAAATTGATCGCCAATTGCATCAAAGAATACATATAGGTAAATACATAATCATAGTTTATACACAGATAACTTAGTAAACTAACATAACAAAAATAATCAGACAGACAGACAACAGTCATTCGCGGAAGATACAGATGACGTTCTAAATTTAAACAGGGGCGTGCGTTAATTGCGCTGCGCACGCGTCGCGACAAAATGGCCGCTCGCTTCCGGCGAAGTCCGACAAGTGCGCGACACGACACCGGCACGACACCGACACGACCGCGACGCGACAGATCGGTTGCACACTACTCATGTTACAGATATCAATGTCTGAGAGAATTGCATAGATAATACATAAAACAAGATACAAGTAGATCAAATGTTATATAATATTCTGCAATGGTATGTGCTTATCAGACATCATAATCCAATATTTCTGAACAAGTTTAAAGAATCTCATTTATTTTAGGAATACGATTATTTTTGTTACTGTAATTCACATCATTTATGGTCTTGCAATCGCAATCCACAAAATTTTAATCTAAATTCCATTTTTTCTTCTCAAATTAAACAACTCCGCTTTCCGCTCGTCACTCCTAGCAATAAAACTTCACCATAAAACGTCTTTGTGTCTCAATCAATGATACCCACAAAATTCCTAGAACGCTTAAAGTGAAACGTAAACAAAACGCAACTTCAAAAGTAGCGCTCCGCGGGAGAATCGAATAAAAATACATTTACTTGGTTCATGTCGTAAAATGGTCCGAATTTAGCCAACTTGTCCTAGCCACGAGATGGGATATTTACGCATATTCTTATTTAACTTAAACCCCACTTGGCGATTGTATTTTTGAAGTATTTATGTACTTACCGACTTCGAAAAGTGAGGTTATTTCGTTTTACGGTAAAAGTTACGGTAATTTTGCGTTATACATATTACATATATATGTAATATTACAGTACTGCAATATATTCACGTAATATAATCTAATTTTGTTTCTAAACAACTCGAGGAATGTGTATCGAACAATAACTTGCATACTGTATTAAATGATAATATAGTAGAACAGCGAAATTAACTTAGCACTGACACCAACAGGTCCTGCTTTCCATCCATGTGCAGCATGAAAGACTACCTATTTCTTATGAAGTGTCTACTAAATTAAACTGATCATTCTATTTTATCATCTTATTATAGGACCATGACAGAGCTGAATAAAATTAAGATGGACACATTATCCCTAAAAACTGTACCAAAATCAAATACTGGAGCCCATAATTTCGCCCAGCAGATCGAGTTAGTGAAATTCGTTCACATTTACAAATAATCACTAATACCGGTTAACAAATAAATTGGTGTCCAATTTGGGGCTATTACTCCTTCTGTGCGGCATTAGAGCCCGCATGTCTGTCTGTGCATCCCTCTCGAAATGTTAAAACAATTTACATATGACAAGCGCGGAAGTGCATAAATCAAATTACATTAATCGGGCGAAATCGTAAATGTCAAGTGTTATCGGTTTTTGTGGAACCGTCAAATCGTTGCCAGATTTACGCCCGTATCGGTAAATAAATCTGAATTAACCTTGAACCAATTTCAAAGGAAAATACTTTGGAAGTTTCTTTAAAATTGACTAATAAAAACTTCGATGTTATTGTAGGTAATAAATAATTTAATTAAACAACCCATTACTATTCGTTTAGATTTTATAAGACGGGATATTATACATTCGAATAATTAATACGAATTCTTTTAAAAACGTTCAACAAACTTTTAACTTTATATTTGCTTACCAATCAATTGGCATAGTATGTATAAAGAAATTACGTACAATCTGTAAAACTTTTTAGCCACATTTCTTACAAATAAATAAGTTGAATTTAAAATATGTCCTTCACTAAGATCTTTATATGTACATGTATCAAATATGTATGGAAGTTTAACGTTTATGTATGTATTGTTTAATCTCTTTTTACGAAATTAATTATTTATTTTTTAAATATTAATTCTATCATTTTTTTCATACTATAAGGAGAATAAGCTACACACTCGTAATTATTGTTATTTCTGAACGTCGTACCATAGTACATATTATATTATAGTATATTAGTATAAACTTTATACTATGGTCTTACGTCGGTTAAAACCTCCCATGACTAGAGAGGGTAAAAAGCGGTAGATCATGGTATAAGGTATCAGGATGTGGTCGGATCCTTAGCTAGTCTATTTTATTAGAAAAATATCATGTAGCGAGGGTCGTGGGAGTCATTTGATACAATTTGCGTAGTCTTCATGCCTGACGCCAGATAGAAAGAAGTTTTTCTAGTGTACGTATAGATTTACGATTTAAATATGACGTGGATTCACTGGATGGTCTTTAGGCTTGATGATTATTGCCTTAAAATATGGTAGCTGTACTAACAGGGTAACATTGAAATAAATAAAAAATTGAAAGTTATAAAAAGTATTCAAGCGAAGCTTTCTTGCATCTTTTTCTCGCAAGTTTATTTGTAGCAAACTTAAAAAATTTCGTCACGATTAAGGACATGTTTTTCAATTTTAACTGCCTTTACGATCGCATTATATCTTAAAAAATGATTCTCATTACAAATTTCTACGCAGGATGTGTTTCATATTTATGATAAGTATAAGCATACGCAAAAGCTTCAAAATTTTAAAGAAAATAAAAGCTCCCAACTTTACAACGAAATGAAATGAAGATATAAATTATAAAACTAAACTCCTAACAAGCCATAAACAAAATACTTGATTCCTATTTGTCACAGTTATTGGTCTCAATTTGTTTGAGTTACACGCGGTCGAATCTACCGCTTCCGTGTATAAAACGTTGTTAGGATGAACCTCCTGTGATGTGTGATGCTGTATGGTTATAGCAAACTAGCTTACTGAACCTGACTTCGCTTGTGCACATTATGATATGCCAAAACTTTAGACTCACAAATTCCATATCTCATTTCTCTATCTGCAAATTAACTTTGGTAATGCATAATATCTATTTCCTTTATTTAAATTCTGTACAAAATTTCATTCTAATCATTCTTATATACAAAGTTCAACTCATATGAAACCCTTAAAAAGATGTAGTATAAAAACGTAATAAAGTTTCTAAAAGCTATAAAAGCTCTCAATCTATGTCTATTCTATTGAGCCTTGACCTCAGTTTTATTTCTCATTTCTTGATTAAGGAAACGTTATATTTCACTTAAGATTACTGCTCTCTTATATCGAGCTAGCGGCTTCGCAAGTCGCAACACCCAGCCGAAGCCGATACTGCGCATTATGACTCCGCCAGTGCCGTGAATTGTGTGTATAGTGCTTAATATATTCTTAGTTTTAGTTATAAATTATTAAATGTATGTTAGTCTGTAAGGTATTTGCTCTATGGGTCTGTACAATTTATTGTCTGTCACCTGAAATAAATGTGATAAATAAATAAATAAATAAAATATCACATGTATAATGATTAAGGTCACTGGACCTAACGTTGAGTATTATAAGTAGTCTCTACTCGCTTCAAGTGAACTGTCACCCTTATCCCATTACTCCGGATGCAAATGTATAACAAGTGTACACTCCAGTGCCCTCAGCTTAACACTGTTAATTTTACAATCCCTCTTATCTCGCCATCACATCTGTTGTTTGGTTTATCTTAAAATGGCCGTTGACCTGCTGTATCTTTAACGAGCGTTCATCAAGTTACAGTTAATCCGATAGATCTATTTATAATTTAAATGAATTGTCTAAGTGCCGGTGGTTAATTTAACGACAACAATCTCTTGATCCGCGTAATTGTTCTGTCGAAAATACTGTTTATAATTATTTATTAGAAAAACATGTTATTCAGTGCGGATTATGCAGCTTTTAGCTATTTACTGGGCACAGTCTTGAAACTAAAAGCTATGTAGGTGCTTTTCATTGAATATCGATTTGTTTTATTAGTTAAGCCTTCAAATCTTCCTCATCTGGAACCCGACAGCATTGTTGAAAAAAAAATTCAATTCAGGCAGCTCTGACGGCTGACCAGATAGGAAAAAACACGTAATTATATTGTAATTTTTACATAATATAATTAAACCTGAAACCCAGGAGTACAGTGACAGTACATTCACGTGCACTCGCTTGAAAAGGTTAAAACTAGAATGGTAACTCTATAACGTAACCCGACGCGGTCACCCGCCTGTTGGCTGTCGCCTGACGCCTGTCGACGTATCCTGTCGCATCCTTGCCACGCTACAGATCATATAGGTACATTTTATATTATAATATTATGTATAAACTAGTTTATATCGTGGTTACTCCTCTGTCTTCCATTATTGGTCAGTAATCAGGTTTGCTCCAGTGTTTTCCCTGATTATTCTTTTAAAACTCAGATTCAAACAATGATATTCATTCAACAAGACTTCCATCAAGAGCTCTTTTAAATCGTTTTAATCGTCGTTAATACGTAGTTCAATATTTACCACCAGTGATTGGGTACAATGGGTCAGTATTTTAATATTTATTTCACTGATTGTATTACTTTTTGAAATAGCTGATTTTTCTTATAAATCCTACAAGTCACGAACGAATCCACCCAATCAATACCAGTCTAAGAATACAGAATTTTCCTTGTTTTCGATTATGTAATTTATTCTAAGCAAGCCGTTTAGTGTTTCTTAAAACAACCAACGACAAATATGAAAAATATTAAAGCAATCTGTATTTCGCACTAGAAAATGCAAGCTAAAACTTATAATGCCTTTTATGCAGAGGATGATGAGTCATGAGAGATACCATTAATTTGAAAGTAAAATATTTATTTCACCCAATATTAGAAACATTTTAGCTTGAATCTGCCCAATCTTTGTATCTGATTAAATCCAAAGAGCGAATGAGCACCTTTCCCTACCATTCCTTTTCCTTAGAGTGGAATCTAAAATTGATCGCTATAACTACGGATATTGCATTTTCTTTGAATCTCGACACGGCATGACGCCCGATGCATCCGCGTTCGATTCCCGTCGCACGCTCGACTAGTCCCAAACAATTGGTAGGATAGGCAATGTGGGACAATGGACAGAGGGCAATCACAACGATTGTTGATTTTACGGTTCGCTCACTACAGTGCTAATGCACTTTGCATATGATAATTTCGTTTTAAATTCGACCAAATTGTTCCGATTGGTGAGACTGTAGCTATCGCTGGAGGAAGCGTTTGTACGCTTCGTTAACTCGTTTTTGTGGTATTATTAGTGTGTATATTGAATAACTGATTTTCAAAATGAAATGATGTTTTTCTCTGATTCTTAACGTTTTTGTTCGTATTGAAATGTGAACGAAAAATTACTTTTATTGTGCTATTTTACTATGCACAAATTTTTAATACATATATTATTGACCATCATGACCATCATCATCACTAAAAGAAAATCGGTATTTTTTGAAATCAATTACATATTAATTATGACAGCCACATTAGGTACTACCATAGTTGACTTACCTATCAGTCTATATCTAAACATAATTCCTAGAGTGCCCTGAAGCTCCCATTTCCGGGAAAATTGTAAAACCGTTGACCGTGTTTACCTCTAGCCATTAGGCATCATTATGCATTCCTGCCCAGCGAAAGTGCGCAAGCGCCGTATCTCAAGCATAATGCGCAGGAGCATTAAATGATCGCATAAATTGGTAAAGTGCTGTGCGAGTAGTGATGTGCCCAGTGGCTAGGCTTCACGGCTGGCTGGCGTGAAACAAAGACAGTACTGCTCACTGATTTGGTGTCGAATTTCATTTGTAACTTGAATATCTCTCCCTCGCTTGTGACATTGTGGATCGTGCTTTGTAAGTAAAATGTAAATGTTTAATTATTGTTGGTTTTTGTAGAAAATGGTTCTGTTGTTAAAAGTGTTCCTTACAAATTCCTTATTTGTCAATTTGCAGTCATTTTAAAAAACGATCAGAAAAAGTACACCACGTTCCAGATAATCAATTACTACACAACATCGCAGGGAAATAGTCCAAGGGACTATGTCTAATGCATCCTCCACACGACCCTCTCGACTCTGGAGTCCTTGTGTGACCAATTGGCCGCTTTAAAAATAACCCTGTCATTAAATCCGTGCTATGAGAAGAATGTTCTGTTTTTACTTCAAGTGTGTAGTTTTATTTCTTTCATTATAGTTAACCGACTACGAAAGAAGGAGAGTTACGTTTTTCGAGTGTATGTATATTTTTTGGCAGCCAAAATCACTGGACGGATTTTGACTTATAGGGAATCATCATAATAAATTTGTAGTAGTGACAAAGGGTACATAAATTAATTAGGGTTTTTTGTATTCATAATAATACATTAAAATTCTCTAAAGGGCCTCTGCGTGTTGGACCTGTGTCCCCACGTAAGCCTCCCAAAGGACCGGGTACCTTCCTTCTGGTGGTACTCGTGTATTATGGAGAGAAACATAATAATTATTTTTTTTTATCGTATATAAACCATGTTGTTATCAATTGGTGTTTAGTATTAATTATTTAAGTAATGAGCATATTAAATCTATTAGGTACTTATCAATAATTAATTATGATTATCTATTTAAATTAGATTCAATTTAATTGAATGAAGAGTTAGTTCAGACGCACAGTTTTATAAATGTGTGTCAGCAGTAACGACGAATAACTTCCTGCAATATTTGATAAGTTTGAAAACAATTAGAATGAGGGGCCGGAAAAATTCATTGACCCTTGAAACTTGATTGTTTGATTTGCAATTCTTCAGAAAATTTCATTGTAAATATTCAATGATTCTATTTTCCACTACTGCTAGCAAATAAATCTATTGAAGTATGATTGTTTGTGTTCCTGTGCGTCATTAATAAAATATAAATTTTGCTCGTCATAATCAGCCATAACTTAAAAAATATCCTGCGGGCTGTTTCTTTAGAGAAGTAAAGTTTTCAGAGCATTTACAAATTAATTAACATCTAAGTAGCTGTAGTAAGTACTAACTTAGATTTATATTAGTCCTCCAAAATGTGCTAATTTACAACATCCATCATTATCGTAACGAGTCGTAATGAACGGAACGGCCTTAAAATGGCTATTTATTATAAACAGACAGAAATCCGTAATAAATCTGTATTCCAACAAAACATTTGTGTGTCAAGTACGCCTGCATAATAAATAATAATATCGAACAATTACATGCATTTTATTCAAATTCAAGACATATTTTCAATTCGATAATAAAATAGTGGGAGAGCTGGATATATGTTTCGAGCGGGAATGTTGTTTTGCATAATTCCGTTTTGATAATTCTTGTTAAGCTTATAATAAAATGATGCTAATAATGTGTTTTTTACTAATGTAGCTCTAGTTAAAAAATTATAATAGTAAAGTAGCTTATAAGAAAATAATGATAAGTCTAAAAAATACCCAAGGTAAAATTTATAAACTATACTCTCATTTCACATATTATCTGAACCTATCAAATTTAAGACCATTTTAAAATTTTACAAAATAATTAAATGGGGTAAAATTTGATACGTTCAGTTTATATGTAAAATACCCTGATTATATATTTATTCTAAAATTCTAACTAGCAACAAACATTAAATAAACAACATTGATTAATATTGAAACAGATGTCCAAATCAACGCCACCTCAGCAAAAATACCATCCCGCCAAATCAACGCAACATAGCGAGAGAAATTATTATTCCTACGAAAATCGATATCCGCCCCACGGTAACCCTAGACAGTGGAAGTTGCATCGGCGCACGCGCAGCATAAATCAATACTTCACCCCTGCACATCTGGCAATACACCCCATACGTTCAGGGATTTATTTTGACGTACCCTTACTATTTTTGAATCTTCGTTAGATTTTCGTAGCATCGAATTACCTTCTTGTTGAAGTGAAATTCAAGGTTTACAGAAATTTCAAGGTCGTGGACAGGAGGAGTACCGGCGCGTCATGGAGTAAAGCGACAATTTTGGTATCTATTAATCTTTCCAAAGAAGTTTTACTTCTGACACGTGTGCTCGCAACACACTTTTTTTATTTAGGTATTGTTTTATTTACGTAATCTACTTGATTTTAATCAGTGATTCGTCATGATGTAAATAAGATGTTCAAATTATTTGATAAGATAACCTTGCGTTTTAAGGGCGAATTTATTATTAAACACATTCGTCCTTGTAAGAAAAGGTTATCGGAGATATGATATGCGTATGGATCATAATTTCTGGTAGGTGACTAGGTAGAATTTATAATTTAGATACTATTTATTCGGATATAAGTGACCAGAGCCACGCAATTTCACTTCTAAACAGTAACGTTTATTTTGTAACACAATACAATTTTATTATTGCAATATTCAGCAACCCCTTTATTATGTGATGGCTATAAATTATTTTTATTTATACAATGAAATAAATTATACTATGTACTAATGAAAGTAATTCTATTTGTTAAGTACATAATAGAAATCCTTTGTTAGCCTGTTAAGATATGTGTGGTACAAATACAATTAAATAAACAAATATTTATTTACACGTCTTAACATTGAATACCAATCTTCAAAGTAACATCTAATTCCATCATTCAAAAAAGTAAACCAAATGGTGCGCAAGCGCATCCCCTCACACCAGGGAGGAAATCACATCACAGCAATGTGTTTTGTGCATTTCAGTTCTATTTCTAGTGACGAGGGGACGCTTAAAGTGTTTATTTTCCAAGTTCAAGGTGCACTCATGTTTCCGTTCGAGTGAGAGATGGGTCAATGTCTTGGGAAGTGAACCACTGATCTAAATTACAGCGATAACTATGTATTACATTTATTATTAGATAATTTAATGTTCACACGTCTGAAATACTCAATAGATAATGATGCTTCTTTAGACCTTTAGTTAACAACCTTCCTAACTGAATACATAACTTGAAAGGTGTCAAATATGGCGTAGAAATTTGCACCGCCATCGACAGCCTTGTGTGAATTGCACACGAGTGATGACACAGGTAGGAAACTAATGACATGTACCACCACCATTGCAAATATTAACATCAATAGGTACCTTTCAAACCTATAGTTATCGCGACATTTTACAAATACACATGGCAGAAAGATGCAACTAAAAACCCGGATAACTATCACCTAACAAAAACTTCCAGGATCCTAAGAAATGCTCTATTAGATATAATCTAAAGACCTCATCTCATGCACACTTCTAAGGTTATAATCACTTAATAGGTAATATTAGGTGCAGAAACACCTATACCAGATGACATTAACCTAACGGTTGCCCAATGCATCTCCAAAGCATTGTTACACAACATTAGAGCTAGTTATCAATCGTACTAGTAGGCGGTGTGGAATGCCGTCTGCATATTTGCATCGTGCTTGACACCTTCGCCATATGTACAATTGAATTATGGATGTCATAATTCCTCATAAGGTAAGTATGGTTAGCAGTGTTAGTATTAGATTTGGTACTGTTAGGTTTAGTTAAATTGTCAATGCGTGAGAACTATTTAAGTCTTTTAAATTGTAGTTAATCATTTATATGTTATCTGGTTGCGCTCATCAGTCAGCTTTAGCGCTCATATCAATCAACTTTAGGAATTTTTGTTTCGATCACCATGTGTTTATTCATCTTGACATTACGATATATTCCTGATAACATTTTGCGTGTGCGTGACTATATTGATGTTCAACTTGTATTAATATGCCATTTCTATCTAAAAATCTATTAAGTATTGTTTACTTTTTCAGAATGTATTAAAAGAATAAAAAGATATTAAAGCCTCGTAGTTAGTAACCTTCAAGTTCGTTGATAATGAGCTACAATGTTGTGGAAATTATGTTTAAATGTTGTTAAACATCGGGCGAGAACTTTTCAATATGCGTTATCAACTACTGCGAGCAATTACGCCACTTTGATTCAACTTCATAAACAATTGTCAACCATGAATAAGAAGCTCTAGATGCAGGGTTGTCGCACTTAAAAACCCAAAAAACAATAGCTCATCACAATGACAGGCGCCACGAAGTTCCGGAGCCGAACAAGCACACCTCAGCTATCTGAACTTTAATCGGCTGACGACCCTGAGGTCATGGACCACGATGAACAATATTTGTCTTACCAGGGAAACGGATAACGCGTGTTGTTTATATTTTTTTTGGTATTTTTTTTAACAATTAAAGTTTTTTCGATTTGTGTTTACCTACATTGTATGAATTGACTCAAGATTAATGGGATCTTAATAGTATTATAATTGTAAAAGATTGTGCACTCGGTTGATGCATGTTTTCTCGTTAATGCAAAAAAGCTGATCGCTTCAGACAGTACAATGTGAACAAATGTTTGCTACTCCATCTCCAAAACAACCATGTTCAGTTATTAAATCTATAACTGTTGATTATCCTACACAAAATTGAATGATAATAATAGATAGACAAACCAAATAAAGTTTTACTTCCCTATAATTATACACAAGATCTTTCAAACTTTATTCAATACGTGATTCAAAGCCTTTGTTGGTCTTTTAACTACACCGAAACGGGTTCTACGATAGTACCACTACTTTTTCTCCCGTCTTCGTTCCTAGTTACACAATTAAAGAAAGTTATAAATACATTTCTTGGAGCAGGTGGCTCGGGACTCGTTCATACAGCATGCACCTGTCCTTATAGTCCGAGAGATCGTTTTTGATTTGCGTAAGAAATCACTACAAAGTATAAAACAATGTCGTTTTCTCTGTCCCTATGTACCTATGCTTAAATCTTTAAAACTACACAATGAATTTTTATGCGGTTTTTTTTAAATAGACAGTGTGATTCAAGAGGAAGGTTTTAGTATATAATTTTTTAGGTTTTATGCGAGTCCGCGGGCGGAAAGCTAGTGATTTATAATTTTTGTTTCCTCGCAAATACTTGTGTTTGTTTTGGTTGTTCTGTTTAAAGTTTGTAATACTTAAGTTTTGTGGTTAATTATATTACTTTATAATAATCTCACTTTACTTTTTTACTATTTAATTTCTTTAACACAAAAACTAATGAAGCGATTGAATAATAACGTGGTTTGGCATGTAATATGTGAGTTGTCTATAAGGATAAGAAAAGGCAGTTAGCTCTCAGACTAAATGTCGTGTGAGACAAAATCTTTCTAATGAGTGTTAATTTTGTCTTGTTGATTTAATTTGCTATATCCTCATAACGGAGAGTTTTTAATTCATCCAAGATTAAGGTGAATGAATTAATTAATTGAATGAAAAAATATTTTTTGTACATCAGTCTCTGTAGTCAGAGGTAAAATTGTAAATAAATAAATAAAATATGTTAAGTAAATACATACTTTAACAATCCATACCTTCACTTAGCTGCTACCTAATAAAATATTTTTTTAATTGATAACATCTCGGAATTCCTTAAAAATAAAGTAGAACCTTAGAATTCGAGTCAATGTCATTGTGATAAGAAAATTCTTTATATTGATTGTACTTACTGTACTCAAAGATATACCGATCAATCAGCTGTTTTTATTTTAAAAAAATGTATGTGAAAATACAACCTGCATTATTCCTAAATTTCGTTTAATAGTAACGTAAGAAAGCAGTGCCACAGTATACATACTACGAACGGTAAGGTAACTAAACCTTTTTGATAAAATCTTATTAAAATGTTAGTGTGTTGACGGCTTATCTACATTAGAGCGTAACCGTTCATTAAATAGCTTCAAATGTCCATTTAATATCATTTCCCAGTCTATAACAATGACACGACAACATGCCATTACTTATTATACAGACGGCCTGACGAGGAAACCTAGGCCGCTTCTAAAACATTACCTAGGCATGCTAAATAGCAAGGAAGCGACTTGGCCGACAATTACGCGCTCTAAACGTTCACAAGTCAGGAATTATTGCATCAAATTGGCGCATAATAATACGCGGTGGCGGGCAGGGTTGCCAACAATACTTTTCTGAACAAACTAATAAAAAAAACAGTCTTCGGCTTCAAAAATTGTTGAGATAAATATCACGCAACTTATATAAGGACCAAATATGAAGAACTTTAAATGTATTGTATATTTCAGATTAAGTATAAGCTTAGATCATTAAGTCGTATAAGTATGTATTATTATCAACCCGAAACCGTTTAAAAGATAATTACCAAAATAAAACCAACTTCGTTAAAAGGTAGATAGTATACGTACATACTAAGAAATGTCGTCACTGTGAATCAAATATCATGAAGCCCTACAAATACGAAGTCTTCCCCTGGTTTCGCAATTACAGAATATCACAGTATTATATTGAATGAGTATTGCAATAAATGCTATGTTTCTTTCACAAACCAAGCAACACACCAGGTTTTGTCTGCTTTCAATATTATTTAGGATTGACAGTCTTATTGGATTCTATGCTATAATATATTTTATTCTGACTATGCAAGAGTTGTAAAAGTAAAGGAAGTAAGCGATATAAATTGTAGTAAATCTTATAAGATTAGTTTTACAACTTCGAGTTACGATCACATGGTTTCATTAACTAATTTCAATTAAATAACTTATTTTATTTTTGTTTTAACGAGAAATAAACTCACCAAGTCTTAAAATCCAATCAATAATCAACACAAACACTATTATAATAATATTTCTAAACAAATTCTTGTAAATAACCAAAAACGTGTCTAGCCAGCGATCAAAACTGTCATACTGACAATGAGTGAGTGAGAGGGTGTACGAAAAATCGATAACACACGTAAGAGAAAGAGAGAAAGGGATAAATCAATATTGGTTGCTATGGCAACGCGTGTATGCGGAAAATTGCATCCTTTGGTAGAAAGTCTGTTGCATTCTTATCAAGTTTTTAGCACAGGTTTTTAGTATATTGATTTTATTGTCAAAATATCATTTTATCATTTATATTTTTAGAAATGATGTTTCTATCTCTATGTACATGTGAATCAAATTAAATAAATATCTATGGACTATAATAATATAAAGCTGAAGAGTCTGTTTGATCGCGATGGTATCAAAAACAACTGGACAGATTTAAAAAAAATCTTTCATCGTTGGATATGTACGGAATCCCTGAGAGCTATGGACCACATAATTTAATATTCATACAATCAAAAATCATAACTTTTTGCTGTGTAGCAATAAGGCCGCCTATTGTTGTGTACTTAGTGAGCCTCGAAAATAAAAACTTACGGGCAGACTGAAAATCAGCGCTGTTCAGGTGTTAAAACCCGACAGCATGGCTGAGTCTGACCCGATTGCCATGTAAACTATTGTATATTTTTTTTTTAGTAATATAAGTAGTCGTTAAGTGTGTAACATGTGGCAAGAAATATTTTTCTTTCTTTCTTTCTATTGTGCAAAATTATTGTACCTTATTACTATTAGTTTGTACTACATTTCTTAAATTGTTTTGTACAATAAAGTGTCATAAATAAATAAATATAATTCTCTTTATTACATAGCCTCTTGATGGTAATGTATTTAAGATCATAAACTTATACCTATAGCTCTAGGTCAAAATTGCAAAAACATAACTCCCATTACCACCGTCGGTTAAAATCGAAGGTCGATGCATTCCCGCCGTGCTAATGACCCGTTATCACCAGCTTAGTAACAAAGTTGTATGTAATAGATAACATTATGTATGTATGATAATCGTTTCCTCGTTACATATCGATCAGTAAATAATGCATTGGAAATGGGAATATTGTTTAATAACAATGGCCATCTGGCGTAATCTAGTCTGTTCTATGGTACTGGTCTGGTATGGTGATTTTGTTTGTTTGTGTGAATGTGGTAACCTACAAAACAATTGCATCTTATGACAAATTTTGTAACCCAGTGAGCTTCGTTTTATTATTATATTTATATTTTATTGTTTCTTTTAATATAATTAGTTTAAAGGATATTTCTTTTATTAAACATTAAAAAAGTACCTCCTTACCAAAAGGATGCAGTTATTACAACATCGACAATTAATATTTATATATATATATGTAGATAGATATAAATAGAGATAGCATATCTTGCATTCATTTAAGATTATTTTATCTCTAACTAGCTTTCCGCCCGCAGCTTTCCTTGCATATTCTTCACGTTATCATGCGATTTCTTCGTACAATATTTATCCCCTATTGCTACCTAACCCTTTTATTTTTTGAAGCAAAAACAAAACATACGTTGCCCAAAGTATATAGAGGAAATCTTTTTATGATAATAGTATGTGATCATGTCTTCTCCTGGTTGAACGAATTAAGGGTAAAATTGCATAAATTACAAAATTGAGTTTAATAAAAAATATAAAATATCTATCTAAGCCGTTACTAAATTGCTCCTCGAAATATGAAATTTAAAGCCTTTAGACTTTTATTATAGTTTTTCGCAGCAATCGCGGGCCATTAATTAATATATTATAATTCAGTATTGCACGCCTCATATGCGAAGCGTTGAGGTGGGTACTACTGTCACTTCGCGCAAAACATCTGATTTTTCAAACTTAAAATGTCTTTATGTATCATACATTGCACTTGTAAGATAATACATACACACACATATTAAGAAAAAACACTATTTTTAACGTTCATGATATTTTTGATGTCATTTTTGTTATTTAAACTAGTTAAAAAACAGTTTAAAAAAGTTCTGTCTTGGACGTCCGTGTGTCTGTATGTGCGGATCCTTTTTCTTGTTAACACGATAGCGACCGAAATACTTTACTAATCGAGTCTTTTTTTTTCTCTTACGCTTGAGTATGCTCAGGAATAGAACCCTTTCATTTTTCAGGGTCTGATTCGATGTGGTTTAATTGTTATTAAATAAACAAAAATAATAATTAATAAATATTTATTAAAAAAAAATTATGAGGCGTGCACTTTTGGATTTTCCAAATTATATTTTCTAAATATAAAACAAGGACTGGTTGCATCACCAAGTAATATTATCATTGTAATAGAGAACAATGCTTGACCGATGTCCACTAACGCATATAAATTAAATATTGACAATGCGCATTTGTTTTGTAAATTATATTTATATGTACTCACTAGCTTTTGCCCGCTGTTCCGCCTGCGTGGAAAATATCATCTTCATGGTACAAAATTTCATCTCCTATTTTATCCCCTTGGGGGTAGAATTGATCCTTTTTCAGCAGATGCCTACGTCCTAACATTTACTGGCTTGCCAAACAGCCCGATCCGTCCAGTGGTTTGGGCGTTGATAGATAGATCACTATGTCAGTCAGTCAGACACCTTTGAGTTATATATGTATATTTAGATTATAGAATACCTTAATATAAATGATATTAATTATTTCATGTACCTTTTTAAAAGAAAGAAAAAATATTTATTTGCTACTAGCTGTTCCCCGCGGTTTCACCCGCATTGCTCTGCTCCTGTTTGTCTTAGCGTGATGATAATATATAGCCTATAGCCTTCCTCGATAAATGGGCTATCTAATACCGAAATAATTTTTCAAATCGGACCAGTAGTTCCTGAGATTAGCGCGTTCAAACAAACAAACTCTTCAGCTTTATAATATTACTAGCGGTCCGCCCCGGCTTCGCCCGTGGTACATATTTACGTTTTCTCTACATAAGAACCATCCTCGTACTTCAAGGAATATAATAAAAAAAGAATTATCGAAATCGGTTCAGCCGTTCTCGAGTTATGCGCTTACCAACACATTTTGCGATTCATTTGCGTGTTGAAATATTGAGTTTATATACAAAAGTTTCTCCTTTTTAAAAATTTATTTCGACATTTTCAAGTATTATTTATTATCGTCTAGCTTTTTCTTATCGTAAACATTTGGTAAACTAATTATAAGCCCTGTAAGTACCACGTCATTTGAGTAACACGTCATGTTCACAACTTGTGAAGATTTATATTATAGTTTCTTAGTAGTAAAGAAACTAAATAGCCAAACACGGTCATAAATAAAAGTGTAATGTTGAGTGTTGAATAGACCCTTAAAATTTAACACAATAAGTTAAATCTTTTAGCTTTAAGAGTTAGTTCATATTGTACCTTCAAAGTGTAAAGACATACCTTCGATACTCTATTTGAAGATAAATAAAGTGACTATCTTCCTACCAAGCTTCGCCCGCGGCTTCGCCCGCTTTGTCTAAAACATAATAAATTACATACTAAAACCTTCCTCTTGAATCACTCTATCTATTAAAAACAAACCGCATCAAAATCCGTTGCGTAGTTTTAAAGATTTAAGCATACATAGGGACATAGGGACAGAGAAAGCGACTTTGTTTTATACTATGTAGTGAAGTAAAAATTTAGCACCTCAAGGCAATAAAAATTGGAACATAGAAGTTCCTCCTTTCAGGAAATCCTTACACATTTATAACCTTAACTATCACTAACAAATATGTTTCTGTAACTACTTATAGTTGCAACGTTAGTATAACGATATAAATAGGCAAGGCCACGGTATGGCCTTGCACATGCACATGCATTTGATAACGTTGAACGTTCAGCTATATGAAATTGTTTACTGTATTATTGAATTCTTGAAGTGTTCTATGAGGTTAAAAGTTATTTATTGTAATGGGAGGTCTTCAAAGTTAATGGATGGGCACAACCATGCAAAATTTTGTATTTTACAAGATTTTCATGAATTATTAAATCTGTAATCTGTTAATGCAAACAAAATACGTTTAAATAAGATATTGTGCTGTGACAGACTAGGACGGACGGACTGAACGATCTTATAAGGGCCGGCGCCCACTGCCGGCGCGGCATGGCATGGCAGGGCAGAGGTTTTTATTACTAATGAAGTTATTTTGAATCTTATTTCAATCAGTTTAGAATTCAAGTTACTTTATTTCGATGCCACGATGCCGCGACGTGTTGCAGGATGCTGCAGCATGACACGGCACGCCGCGGGATGTGGTGGCATGACGTGTCTTGCTGTTTTATTCCAAGGGATGCCGCGGCGCGCCATTGCATCCCGCGAGGCGTATGCGTCACTTTGGGGTCGAGTAATTATGATTACTAGCTAGTTGAAATAAGGTTGAAACTTATGCAGCATTAGCGCGGAGCAAAACTGATGGATGCCAGAGTGGCTGGGCTTTTAGCAGGATGCCACGGCATGCTACTGAATGCCGCGGGATGACGCAGCACGCCGCGGGATGTTCTGCCGTGCCATGCCGTGCCGTGCCGGCAGTGGGCGCCGGCCCTAAGGGTTCCTTGTCGGACTACGGAACCCTAATTATAACATTGGCTAGCAAATCAAACAGTAGTATAATATGTGAGTAGTGTAAGGTGCAAGGTGAATATAGCGATAGATATTGTTCTAAATCTTTATTTGTATTTCAAATTTCAGCCAAACCCTTTTATTTGTTTCGTCTGAAATACAAAATAAACTTTCTTCGAATTTAAGTTTCATAATTATATTCATCTTCACAAAATGTTATACATATCTAGAAATAGTTGCTGATACACAAACAAACAAAAAGAATTACTATAACAATTAATAACATCACTACATAGTATAAAACAAAGTCGCTTTCTTTGTCCCTATTTCCCTATGTCCCTATGTCCCTTTGTACGCTTAAATCTTTGAAACTACGCAACGGATTTTGATGCGGTTTTTTTTAATAGATAGAGTGATTCAAGAGGAAGGTTTATATGTATAATAACATCCATTAAATAGTGGAAAAGTACTGTTATTTTTGAGGTGTGATGTCGTAAATAATTACATTTTTTCCGCGTACATTGCAAACGCAGGCGGAACGGACTGAACCCTACGAGTTTTATCAAAATAATTAGTGTCCGACCGAAACTGGTTTCCAGGCCGAAACCGAAACCGAAACCGAATGTTCGGCCGTGGCTTCAGTTTCGGCCGAAACCGAAACCGAAACCGAAACTCACGTGGTCAAGTATGAAATTTCTAAAAATAC
Source organism: Colias philodice (assembly GCF_061535455.1). NCBI lineage: Eukaryota > Metazoa > Arthropoda > Insecta > Lepidoptera > Pieridae > Colias > Colias philodice. The sequence continues at coordinate 6,956,207 of NC_143111.1, read as the reverse complement.
TGAACTTTGGTGCATTTTACCTATTATTTTGCCTTAATTAGGGCATGAAATGAAAACACAGTATATTAAATCTGTCGTAATAATTTATTTAATATAAAATAAAAAAATAATATTTTTAAAATATTAATAATAACAATTTTAATTTTTATTATTTTTTCAAATTAAATTCTCAGTAAAATCAGTCATCTAAATCAAATCAGTAATTGTTACTGTTACTTTAATATAAAAATAATAATTATTAATTACTATTACACCCAGTTCCAATCTCAAAAATTGTTTCCACCAGCGTGGGTCAACCAACGCTTTGACAGCGTCCGTCAAAGCGTTGCCGAGGAAAACGAAGTTAGACGAGCGTGAAAGCGTGAACGTGTGTGAACTAAGTTCACTGAACTTGTGAAATGAGTTTCGGTTTCGGCAAAAGTTTCGGCCGATTTTGGCCGAAACCGAAACTGTGGCCGAAACTTGATTTTTGGCCGAAACTCGGCCGAAACCGAAACCGAAACCGAAAGTTCGGTCGGACACTAAAAATAATGTACTAAGTATTGTACACATTGAAAAAGTCTACAGAAAAGTCCGCGATGGTATATGTCTATCTCTTATGGATAACCCACAATAACTTTTTTTGTCATTTACTTTTTACGACAAATAATGGTTAATTTTCGAAGCGATTTTAACCAATACAGCATTAATCCTTAACCAATTAAATATGTACCTTGAATACATTGTTCATTTAATATAGATCTATATGGCCCTTTACACCAATATTTTCGAAGATATTACAGATTTAAAAAATGCGGGACGTAGCGTTTGCGGCGCGGCGGTACCGGCCGGCCGCCATTGCACCCGTGCGAAGCCGGGGCGGGTCGCTAGTAAACTTATAAAAGAATAAACCTTTTATCATTAAGTTGATAGTGCATTAATGTGCACAGTTATGATTTAAATGTGGTTTTCCTGAATAAATATATTAATTAATTATAGTAATAAATCTATTAGTTCCATAATAAACTATGAAGCATTTGACTAGTAATAAAATATTTATATATATGGTAGGTGAAATATTGTAATAGAAAATAAATATTAACTCTATCTAACGTATTACCTACGTAAGCGTAAAGGAACAATTTTTTTTACTACAAATCATTGATTAAGGGAAGATGATAAATTACATTATTTATGAATTTTGGCAATAATTCTGCAACCTTTTTAGAAAATTTAAAATCGCAAACGCAATAGTTATCTTTTTTTCGTATGCATTTCACTTTAATCTATTAAAATCATTTAATTTACACGCTAATTCAAAACAAGTAAACTATTCTTAAGTGCTTACAAGTCATTAAGATACCACCCAGAGGACAATTTGTCTGTCCGTTTATCAAAACCTAGATAACAGCTAGGCGTTTAGTAATGCTCCACTGATTTATATTTAAGTGGTCTGCATTCCTAATCCTTCATTTGTGATGCTTTCGGTTTCAAGTCACGATGTATGACGTAGTGAGATTGAAAATGGTCGTTTTACTTTTATTGTAGCGAATCGGGAAGAGATATTTAATGGGTTTCTTGGGTGTGAGTTGTGACGTAGTGAACTTACACTTTTTAATGTTTCGTGGGTTTTAATCTGTGACTGGAAGGACAAAAGAGCGTCGATTTAGTTATATTAAATGCTTATATAGTCTACGTTTTTAAAATAAAAACGTCCCGACCTTTGCGGTGAATAGTTAAAAATTAGTTAATTTTTTTTTATCTTTAAGTAGCGATAGTTAACTTTAAATGAGTTTAGATACGAATTCGACTTTTTCCAACTATGTATATGTATTAGTTATGGAATAGTATACCGATATTTTAATGCTAAACTAATGTCTGTTATTTATCAAATTAGAATGCATTGAAACATCGACGAATTTCCCAAAACAATGGCAAAACAAATATACGTGAACTTTTTAAGAATTATAATAGGGACAACACTCACTTTAAACCACGATGTTACTACATTTTACATTATCAGGACGAATTCGTGACGATAAATAATTATTGTTTTAGTGGTCGCGACACGAGCGACGTGTTTTCATTGTTCACTAATTGTTTATCAAATAATACGACTATAAAGGTCCCTGGATGTTCAAATTGAATAAAAAATCGTTGAAATTGTTTTCTGCTTTCTTACGTTTCTCTAAGAGAAAGGAATACATTTATATCCAAAATATTGTTTGTATCCATGTTTCCTTAAACACTATCCATAGACCACAATCCAAACGAAGTTTACCTATGATCAATCTATACTAATATTATAAAGCTGAAGAGTTTGTTTGTTTGTTTGTTTGAACGCGCTCATCTCGGGAACTACTGGTCCGATTTGAAAAATTCTTTCGGTGTTAGATAGCCCATTTATCGAGGAAGGTTATAGGCTATATATCATCACGCTACGGCCAACAGGAGTGGAGCCACGGGGGTGAAACCGCGCGGAGCAGCTAGTATTCCATAAGTATACATTAAATTGATGGCGATAATATGATTGTTAAAATATAATGGATGGAATTTTAAATTACATATTTCCTTCAACGTAATTATCAGATTTCATAGCTGGAATAAACGGTCTAGATTGCTCTTGATTGTTAGATTCTTGACATTGACAGCTATAAGAGCAAATGGGGATATTCCGATACCAGCACAAGGTAACTCTAATTGTATGACAATAAGGTAAGAATTTCAAAGAACATCCAATATACATATATCTATAGTATATCTTAATGATATAAAACAGATGAGTTTGTCTGTTAGAACCTATATAGGCAATATAATATGGGTAGTATTTAAAAGAGTGACTGTAAATTAAAGTTTTAGTTATCAAAAGTAATTAATTGGGGTAACAGAATTATTAAGTGAGCGACTGACTGCGAGCGATGAAAAATTGATAGATCAGCAACTAACAAACATTAATTTGCGTTACATAAAATACAAAATGAGCAGCTTCATAATATATATTTGAGCGACCTAATATTAATTGTTTGAGTGACAAAATTACGTCTTGTATTATTTTCATTATTCGGCATATGATTTCTTTATAATGAGTGGCATTTTATCTTAATCGAGGTATTTCGAATGGAAAAATCACTTTGAAAAATACTATAATGGACAGAGTAGGTACTATCAGTTCGATTTGTTTTTGAAAGTTTTATCAAATAACTATTTGAACAATTTATTCTAGTGTTTTTAGTCGCTCTAGATGAGCGTAATTTAGTCGCTCACTTAGTAATCTATTCGCTCAACTAGTAATTTAGTCGCTCATATAGTAATGTAATCACACAGTTAGAATTCTAATATATCAAATGGATTAATCACAACCCTCCTTTAGTACGCTCAATCTGTATTTTATTATCAACCAATATTCGTTGCTTGTTTAGTTTATTTGTCGATTACTCAAATTCATACCGCTCAAGTTATTAAATCAGTATCTCATAATCAGTCGCTCACTTTATTTTCAGTCGCTCGTTTTATTATTCCCCATATAATATTATAAAGGCCTGAGCGAAGAAATTTATCAAACGACTAGCTGCGCTTCGCGGTTTCACCCGCGTGGCTCCGCTCCTATTGGTCTTAGCGTAATGATATATAACCTATAGCCTTCCTCGATAAATGGCTATCTAACACCGAAAGAATTTTTCAAATCGGACCAGTAGTTCCTGAGATTAGCGCGTTCAAACAAACAAACAAACTCTTCAACTAGATTAGAGATCGCAACAAACATTGCCCTATAATTTAAGCGAGATAAAGATACAGTCTAATAAATGCAAGAACAATGCTGATCGACATGAAAATTATTCGCGTCGTTAAGCGGCCACCCATCCAAAATGAGACGCTTTGAGTGCAGCTTAACCAGCGTGACATAAAGTGCATCAAATGCTTGAACATTTGCAGAACAGTCATTACAATTTTATGATAATAATAAAAATGACTTTAATGTCTTTGAGGCTTTCTTTAAGGGCAATATGATTGTAGATAAAATTTTCCTTTATCTTTTGATGAGTGTTTAAGGTGACCTGTAAGAATTGTTTTAGTTTTATCAACGTGAAATCACTTTTCAGTCGTTGTTTACGTAATTGTGATAATTTATTTTTTATGTTTTTTGGGTTTTATGATTACATACTAAATAAGTAAATATGTAACCACAGATTCAAAAAGGATGTCTTCTACATTAAAGTAATATTATTAACAAAATATATGTATTAATAATTAATATAATTTTTCCAGGATTAAACCTACTCAAACGCAATTATATTACCAACACCATCAAATTTAATTTGAAACTTGATACTCCAAATATGGTAACACAATCGTTGTATACAAAATGATCCATACTCCATTCATATACTCGATAAACAATAATCGAGTCGATGACAGTTATTCGAGACGCTCTTAAGAATCGATGTCTTGAGAATCGATTCATGTTTATGTTTCTTAGTAGAGTTTCATAAACATCCTTTGATATTTTTCTTCTGTACGTCTATAATGTATGATACTAAAATGAGTTCAACTAGTATGTTGACAGTTGAATATATAACACATAAGATTATTAATTGAGAATTTGAAATAAAAGAGAATCTATTTTAAATATATCTCATTGATATTTTGGATTTACCATAGATTTATCAAATGTGTAGTCAATCTAAACTTGCCTTCCTTTAGAGGAATATTGGTGAGAGTCGTAAGAATAAGAAGATGTGATTACATCCATTGGATCGCAGTACAAAATATGTTTATACAAATTTTCATCACTATCCTGTTTAGTTATCTTAACAAGAAGTAGCTTCAATCTTTCCCAACCTTCAAAACCTAAACACTTTCAGATATTGTTGTTCTATATCTAATGTTTGTAATTGTATCTTACTAGCTTACCGCCCGCGGCTTCGCCCGCTTTGTCTAAAACCTAATAAATTATACATATACTAAAACCTTCCTCTTGAATCACTCTATCTATTAAAAAAACCGCATCAAAATCCGTTGCGTAGTTTTAAAGATTTAAGCATACAAAGGGACATAGGGACAGAGAAAGCGACTTTGTTTTATACTATGTAGTGATACAAAAAAAGCCAAGAAACGTGACATCCCAAAAACATAAAGGTATATTTCTCATGCTCCATGATAATCTTATTACGACACTAGTAAATTCCTTATCTCCACAGTTTTACATATCATTACCGGGTCTCAAGAAGGTCAATGTCCCTGTTAGATCTTTACCGTGGGTTACATAACCAGAGCTTAGAAAGCAATGTTTTAATAACTGGTTTATTTTAATTTAAGTGGATACGTGAAAGAAGATCATTGTGCCGCTTATTTGAGAGTTGATGAAGGTGCTACTTTTTACGTTGGGTAATAACTAATAACTATGTGGTAACTGGTAGTATTCATTGATACCTGTTATATATTAAAGTATATATAGAATGCAAGGGTATATATACATGTTCCTATGCACATTAAAACTAATGAAACAATGTAGTGGAATTTGCTTTAAATTTAAGCAAAGATGTAGATTACTTAGGTTCCATAATTACATGTAGATTGATATAGGTAGGATGCTTTTGTTAAATCAATATTTTCTTATTAATATTTCGCAGGGATTTTTATGTTTTATAAGTAAAATTTATTAATTTATATGCAGATTTTTAGTATTTGTTGCTCATGCAGAAAGATTTTCATAGATGGAAGAATTGTTTACATAGATTAATTCCCCATTATAAACGTCAATATCTCAATGATATCTTGATCCACATATTCATTTATTTTCTCTATTGTAACAAATGAAATTATTTTTGTCTTCATAATATCTAATTATTACCAGCTACTAGTTATTATTCTGTGGTATTACAAAACAGGATAGCTCAACAATCTTAAACAGTTTCCAACCTACTTCCCACTATTCTCGTCCTGTTACGCCACTTAAATAACTTCCTTGACCCATTATTCTATAGGAAATAGTTCACGGTCAAGCATGGGCCTGAATTTTTATCTTTGTCTCTTACAATTGGTACAGTGGTTACTGAAAGAGACAATTTGGCGTCGTTTTATTGTTTACGTAAGCAGTGTTTGAAAAACTGACTTTTTAATTTGTCCAATATAGTTCTTATGGGGCAAAGTTTCAGCTTCGGTGTATATGTTGAAAAAAAGCTGTGTAACAGATGTATAATGCATCTACCCCATATCCTAAAAGAGGATATGGGACTTCCTTTAAACGTGGAGTATAGTTTATACCGACTTCCCTAAAAGATGTAGGTATTTCTGTACCTAATTGAATAAATCCTATTTCTATAATGTAAATGCATTCAAAGTGATTTAGTATCGCGTACACAACACAGTATCTATAAAGGAATTACTTATAAATATTTGTTTGACATTTAAAGTTATGTAAATTATCATCTTATGGATGCATGCATGCATGTTGATGCATATTGAAGGAATTGTATGAAAAACGTCGGAACGTTTTGTAATAGGTACGTTTTGTAATTCATATCAAAATCTTTGCAGAAAAACCAAAGAGTTTCAAAGATAATATAATGCATTTGTGCAATAAACTGATAAGAATGTTATGTTTATTGATTGCATCATGTTTATGATACACAATGTTCAAACAAAAGATACATACGAAGTAATGTGACGTAAAACAAAATGCAACAATTATAATATAAGTATTAACTACAATAATTTTATAATTTAAAAAAAAGCAAAAACTTACCAATATGAATTAACTAAACAAATGATTCAATTTTCCCGCTGCTCAGAGCACTTTTAAAAATCAAAATTCGATACGTAAATTCAAACGTGGAACACAAATGGTACCATAGACAGCCATGAAGCGCGCGCAAAGTTCGCGCCACAACTGACAGATGCGCGCGCAACACAGCAGCTGATTTGAAGTACACTATTCCAAGTATAAACAATTCTATACTCTATGGCACTCGATTTATGACAGGCTTTGATTTTATCATACAATTTAACCCTTTTCCGAACCAAATTAAGCCTTCATGCGTGTTAGAATAAGAACGAAAATCGAATAAGTTTAGTTTTGGTCCAGGATTTCATAGAAAGGCCATCCAGGACGTAGTAAAGAGGTTTAGATGCCGTGTTGACATTGTTGTGGTATTTTAATGTGAGTTTTCGAAGAATTCATTAGGTTTTACTTGTTTTCATCTTTCATAACGTGTGTGCTTAAATCATAATATGATCGTGAAAACATTAAAAAAATGGTAAACAGAAGCGATGTTCTAGTCTTATTCTATAATATACTATAAAGTGGTATAAGATTCCAATAAGAAAAAAAAATCGAAAATTATAATCAACGGTGACGAATTATACTATGTATCGCCAGTAAAGTATAAGCTAGTCTTTTCGTAAATTTTTAAACGTTAATACGAATCGTTTTAGAGGCTTTTAGAATAATTGACTACAAAAATCAAATGAATTACATAATGGAATTGTAAAAGTTTCTTTGTATACAATAATATCATTGAATAATATCATTCTTTATTTTAGTTAATGGCCATAAAGCTATTTTTCTGCGGTAAACCTCTGTTATTAAACTAGGATAGTGTACTTATATTCTAATCAATGTGAGTGTTCAAGTCCCTAACAATAGCGAGGGGATCATTGTGCTCTTATCAGTTGCATTCAGGTCAGCTACTGTGTGTTTATTATAATCAATAATAAGCTAGCTTGCCCCTGTGACTTCGTGTGCATTTTATAACTTTATTACGCTAAAAGTTGAGGTATAAAATTAAACATGTTATTTTGATTGTTGAGGAATTGTGTTGAATTTTATTGTTTGGAATACAACAGTTCAGATATATGGGACAATTAAAATTGAATAGGTATCTTTTATTTTTATTTTTAGAACAGCAATATATTCTATATGTGAGCAATATTCTATTAAGGAAATAAGGCTTTCCATTCAATATTTACCAAGGGATTTAAAAAAAGGATCAATTTGATTTCCAATAATTTGAATTGATTTCGGTATCATTTTTTATTTTGTTTTGGTACGGACGTGAGTTTAAGAGATGGTGAAGTATAAATTTTATCATAATAAATTTAGTGCTTTTTAAAAATATACCTATAAAAAAAATTTTGCTAAAAATAAACACCGTTGAAGTTGGTTTCTGACCTTCTTTTGTTTATTGAAGTTTCTAAAGCTTGTCTTCAGTTCTTTTTTATTCCATTACTAGCGGTCCACCCCGGCTTCGCCCGTGGTACATATTAACATTTTCTCTACATAAGAACCATCCTCGTACTTCAAGGAATATAATAAAAAAAGAATTATCGAAATCGGTCCACCCGTTCACGCGTGATGCTGTGACAACGCGAAACGGGTTTCATTTTTATATATATTCCATTATATTGCCATTAAAAATCCACGTTCCTGTAAAAAAAGGAAAAAGGACCCAGAACAAACCAGGCATTCCACATGTATCCCTGTAATAGATTTATTATTTACATTCCTGGAGCCTGGCGTCACGGTTATCAGCCATTCGTCTCGATTGTTCTATTACCATTTATATATTACCTAGTTCCCGTGACGTCATTTGAACTTTGGTACTATTTGTTTGTAGTTAATATTAATTTACTGCGATAAATCAACTGCTGAAATTGGCAGAATATGTGGAAAAATCATAATATCGTATAGGAATAAAAAACATTGATGAGAGTGATGAATGCATATTATTTATGTATGACATCGTATATTTTATTTAACTTATAAATCAATTTTTTGTTAATTAATTCAGATCATGTAAAAAATAATTTTTGCACTCACACTTAAACAAATTTTGTAAATAGTATGTATTTACAATTAAAAGGGGATTTAAATTGAAAAGTTCTTTATGTTCACTATGTTAATGTTGCAATGAAAAAAAACTTAATGAAAAGCACGCCGTGCGTAGACTTGCTACGCCGTTCTCTACGGCCTACGCGATGAATTCTTAACATTATGACCGGTTTTACAGCTTCTGAATATGTTCTAGTTAGTTTATCTATCAGATATATGAAAAAAATTATTAATAAGAAAAAAATTTGCAAATTTGAAATGCTTATCCGGGACACTATCACCTATTGGTGAAAAAAATAAGTTTTATGTATAAAATATAATAAAAAGTCACCTGCTAGGTAAAGTTCAATGACATAAACACCTTGTACTTCCAAAATGCGACAGCTGTTAGTTGTTTATTCAATCCTTATTTATTTTCAAGGTTAAATTAATTATAATAAAATCATTGCCTTGTTATTTAAGTGTTTTCAATAACAAAATACTTATTTTGCAGCTGTTTGGGCACACCTAAATTTTCACTAATTTATTTTTTAAACATTCCTTCGAAGGGTTTATGAGCTACCTATATTTTGTACATGAAACTATAAGCTATCATGATCTGAAGTTAACATTTATTTTAAGTAAATGACAATTTCAAAATAAGGGGAAACAGAAAAAATATACAAGACACGTCGATAAAATTATAGCCTTTTTCTTCCTCAAATACTTCAGCAAATTGTACCAATACAAATAATCCATCTGTGTAAAAAATTTCATCTAAATTGTATCAGCCTTTTCTCCGTGAAAGAATAACCATCTATCCTCATAAATATTAAAATTAAATAATTTGAAGATCACAGATTTTTTCTTTAATAACAAAATATTCATACCTATTATTGTATTAGAAAGTATAAAACTATATGAAAACGCAGTAACTCATACAAAAAACATGCAAATATTTATTGCATTCAAATCGGTTACGAAGTAATAAAATAAACATTATCGTCATAAAATTACCGTTCAATATCGCTTTATCTCACTTCCGAAGACCACCAGAAGCGTTAGGATGTTAAATCAATGCGCATACGCACGCGCACGTAGAATTACATTTCGATGCACTTTCCATGGAGGTACTTATTTGCATTGGAAAAATGCATCACAAACATTTTCATAATCGATTTGTCTAATTTAAACAAATGATTTTTAATGTTAGGTCGTGAAATACCTATCCATTTTTCATTTCAACTCGTAACTTGGGATAATTTTCTTTGGGAAAATTAGTATGGAGGAAATTTGTAAGAAAATACAACTTGAAAATGTAGAAATGGTGAATAATTTGTACGTCTTTACGGGTCACCGATATCTTATAGGCAATTCGTCCTGCAAAGTTCAGTTTAAAATGAGTAATTGTATTGAAAATTATATAACCTACATAAAAAATAATGTGTATATATTTAACTACAAACGAATTTAACCTCCCTTTTGGATGATAAGAACACAAAACTATATACATATTACATATAGGTACGTCCTACCTAAAGCTAGCATAGAGAGAACATTTGAAATGACGTGTTCTCAAACCTTTTTCTCAAAAATAATAGCAATTAACACTTACAATTACTCACAAAACCATAGACATATTCATATAATTAATCAAAAACAAAAAGGACCAAATCCACGGCAGGACTCAGGTCGTTGCCCCTCAATATCGTGAGAGAGTTTCGGGCATATAACCCATCCTCTTTTATCCCGGAGGGACTCATAGACCATCTGAGATTCAGAGAATTCGAGAACCTTCTTTATATAGAGTTCAACGACCTTTTTTTCAATTACAATTTGATAATAGAAGGTATGTTATACATACAATGAAAGATAGATTACGTTTTCGAAGGTATCTATGAAACTTATTAGTTGTGTGTTTGTTACGGAGATACTAGAAAATGAACAGATTTGAAAATTACCGCCACTAAATATTATCAAGTTAGTGAAGGCTTTCGGAAATCGGAATTCTACAGGTTATGAAAAAAGTTTTAATATAAAGGAGGTTTTTCTGTATTTTTTTTCCAAATCCAGATACTTTCATCTGACTATTTTTACGTTGTTATTTATTAACTCAGTAGCATACAGCAGTTTTCAATTTATGAATATTCCTTGTACCAATAATATTTAATACATAAAAATAATAATAATTACCTAATCAATATCCTGTATGTGGCATGGTATATATATATAACTTTCTAATCCTTATTAATCAGGGTAGTTTCGTGAGAATAGTCGTTGATGAGTGACAGACAGACGGACATACGATTGACGTAGGATGTCTTTTTTCTATAAACTTATGAATAAAAGAAATTGATAATGTGTAGTTAATTTTGCACCTGATTGGAAGCAATGACCGCAAATATGTTTGTAGTTTTATAGACATATTTTTTACTAGCTTTCCATACGCGGCTTCGCCCGCGCAGTCAAAGAAAAACCCGCATGGTTCCCGTTCCCGTGAGATTTCCGGGATAAAACCTATCCTATTTCCCGGGGTAAAAAATAGTCTATGTCCTTTCTCGGGTATCAAAATATCTCTATACCAAATTTCATGCAAATTTATTCAGTTATAGGTAGTTAAGGCGTGATTGAGTAACAGACAGACAGATAGAGTTACTTTCGCATTTATAATATTAAAAAGTATGGATACAAAAAATTAATGTCTGATCAAGCTGATAAAAACAAAAGGGTCTAATCAAAGAGGGTATCGGGCAATGACCTGACCCTGTACAAATATTCAAAAACTATGAACGAAATTGCGTAAAAGTTCAAATTAAAATAGTTTGGTATTCGTAGGCTGCCTTCACGTGAAGATTTTAGTTTTCATATAGAATAGTAGTTATTTTTAACATACAAATACATCCGAATGCATAAAGATTAAAATACATATTTAACACAATAAATTGCATAATAGCTGTGCAAGTTTTAAAATAGTACCTAAAGTAAATAATAAATATGTTACTGAAACAGTTAACGCCCTTTCATAGTATAAAAATTTATTACTATGGCCCTTTAATAATCTTACTTCTCATCCCAAGGAAAAAAAATAACACGTAAATAAAACAATAAAACGCCAAGTCAGCATCCTGCCTACACTGTATAGTGTATACTGTATGACGCACTTCATTAGGCAGATGTTTCTATGTTATTTGGGCTTTGCCCTTTAATAAACACCTTTGCTATTATCGCATTTCAATCAGTATGCGTAATTAGATAATATAAAACAGATTTATTTTCTTTCGGTATTAGGGTAAAATATGGTTATGTTATGTATGGAAAATTTTATTAAAATTCGCAGACGCAATAACAAGATTTTAGACATTTCTGCTAAACCCTTGTCTATATTGTTAAGAGACACAGAATAAAATAAAAATTATTAAAAAGTTGTATCGACATAAGCTAGTAAAGATTGTACAATATATTTGATTAATTGTACAATATTATAAAAAAAAACATTAGGTATCTACTATTCAAAACGATTCAAAACTATGTGTAGGTATCTTATATCCACACTAAGAACCATTCACTCATTTCAAAAGAACAAGGAGCCCCGATGCACTCCAAAGATCGTTACTCGTTTCTATAAATCAATGCATCAGCCCCTCATTTGATTGCCAGTATCTTTTGAATCCCCTAAAATTGCATCCTGACCATTTCCGTTGCAGCAGCTGCATAAAAACAATACGTTATTACCGAATTACATTCAACTATCCGAACGAACCACAAACAAAATTATTTTTCGACGAATAAAATTCGAACGCTGGCAATCCATTCTATAGATGCAACCATAGACAAATAATATTCTTAATTCAAATTAAATTCAATCAAGCGGCTATGGACTAATGAGAGCATATTGTTTTTGGCAGTGCGTTGACCCCACCACGTGTATCCACCACGTGTGGAGGTTCCTTTGTCCAAATCTTTCCTTCTTTCAATCCTTTCTAAGCTCTAAATATTGAGGAGGGCTAGGAAGACGATTGAACACGAAATTATGTGGAGTCGCGATTGCCATAATTTTATTGAAAGTATTAAAATTTTGTAATACGCATGTCAGTACATCATATAGCATTTTGAATTTTCACTTATCATAAAAAAGATATCTAATTATTCAAACATCTGGACAAAATAAAATCGTATATTCACAAATTCAAAACAATGTTTATAGCTCTTACAAACTTATATTGATTTCATTTGATATTTATGTTTTAATAACTATGTTTCTAGATTAAATATAAAACATTCGTCAAATTATTGTATTTCACAAATACATCATACAAAGTAAAGCTCTGCAAAAATATCAATGCGCCTCCATGCCATTCCTGTCCCAGCAATCATGTGACCCTAAGGTTGCACTTGTTCAACACAAAAGCCAACCCTCTCACAACTTCTTATTCAACTGCGACATCGTAACTCCTTTATCCTCACGACAATACTCCTGTCCCATTTAATGGTCCTTTATATAATCGTAAGTATAGAGTTTTCAAAAACATACCATATAAAGAATGACGTCATAGGTCAGAGTATGTAAAATGACGTCACAAAGAGGGAATTCTCGCAGTGAAGAGATATTTTTTATTTGTCAGATAACTGAGTAACATTAATCGAAAGAGTCATTAATCGTAGATCCATAAAAAGTATATGATAGACGTCAAGTTATTTACGATCACGCTTCATTTTTATTTTCTTATCTTTGTTCACCTAGATTTTTTACATCATCGCGTATCGCCTTCTCGCGTATATTTTCTACAAAAGTGGCTACACAATTTCAACCCTCTATTTAGATCAGAACAAACACTCTTCCCTTCTTTTGTTTTCGCAATAAAAACAATTTCACGTCATCCTTTTTTTTTTTCATTTTCGTCAGATTTTAAGCAATAGGAGCGATACAATTTCGGGATTCGGAAACATTTAAGTTTCTAGTTTTTTCTTGGACATCCAATGTCTTCTTTTTCAATATATTAATATTTTAACTAGGTAATACTTTTTTACTCTATATGTTATAGCTAAATCGATGCATTACAATTACATATTATGTACTCTTAAAATAACGAACGCACACAAAAATATGTAAGTAATAAGAATAAAGCTGTGGAATAAAAGTGTTACCGTGGCAACCTATACTTTTCACAAAGCTACCGACACTGGATACAATTGAAAACGGCAGCAAAAACTCCCATAAAAACGAATGAAAGTGAGAATAAGCTCCACAGTTTTTTCTGTCATCCATTTGATTCACATTGAAGGAAAGGTCCTTGTAAAACCGCGGAGTCGTCTTGACTACAATTTTTTAAGTAATTTTAGAGCAATTTCGTTTTCAAGCACGTTTACTTTTGACGGCAGCTTTTTGTTGAGTAATGGAAGCTTATCAGGGTCTCAAGGACCCGGGAATTGGAATTAGTCGTGACTGGTGTGGGATGACTAGTTATATGCCCCAGGGTAAATAAAAATTTTGATTATGTTAAATGAGAGATCTTGGGAGTAAGAATTACGAATTCTCGAGTAAGAATTACGAATTTTTGTATACTAATTCTTACTCGAAGTTTAATAGTAAAATTTCCATTTAGTATGTATCAATAATCTTATTAAAAAATCTAAATATAAACTAATTACTCTGAAAAAGGATATAAATAAAAACACAATTTAAATCGTTGGTAATATAACACAGACAATAAAATAAAATTAAATTGTTAATTATTATTAATTATTTATTATTAATTAATTATAAGTATTTATTATTATTAAATTAAATTAGTATTTGTATTAAAATCGAAATTATGTGCAAGAAAAAAATATGAGTCAATTAATTAAGTTCTGTAAGCTTCTGCGCAGAGCATCATAACATGATAATAAAATTAAATTACCAAACAATTAGTGTAATTAGATTTAACGAATTTCTAACGTCATTTTTATGTTTATTAAATTTCAATCACAACAAAACTTGATTTCGCTTTTCATTGAACATCAATGTGTGCATTCGGGTAATTGACTTCCAATTAATAATTGTTCTAAATTAATTCCTATGACTATATAAAATAGAGTATAAATTGCCTATAATTAATTACGGAGCTTTTAGTAATTCAAATCTTAACTAATAATATCGTAAACAAGAAAGATTTTTTGGTTATTTGTTCGTTGCAATATAACTCAAAAATTACTGCGATTATCCATACTTTAGCTAGATAGTCACCGAATTTGTATTTATAAACATATACCCCACTGAACCCGGACGAAGCCAGGACATGCAACTAGTCATATAATTGTTCAATTTGCTCGTAATATAAGCTGAGATGAGAAATTATCATGTCATGAAACACAAAGGACGAAATAAAAGTTTAATGTCATGAAATGGTCGGGTAATTTGAATGCATATGTCACAGCGGCAGAGCGTGGCTAATTGGCATTTAATATCGTTATGTTGTAGCAGAATTATTGTCCTTTTGTTTATGCTTTTATGGTGAAATATATACACTTGAAAGTTATGGAAATATTAGACACTAGTGGTCCGCCCCGGCTTCGCCCGTGGTACATAATTCGCAATAAAAGGTAGCCTATGTCCATTCTCGGGTATCAAAATATCTCCATACAAAATTTCATGCAAATTGGTTCAGTAGTTTAGGCGTGATTGAGTAACAGACAGACAGACAGAGTTACTTTCGCATTTATAATATAAAAGTATGGATTAATTGGGTATTAAGGCGTCATCTTTATGTACTGAAAAGTAGAAATATGTTCAACTTTACAACTAATTTTTAAATAAGAAATTAGGTTATCTAATGGGTTAATTCCACATCATATAATATTACTCAATTGAGAGTAAAAAATTGACAGGGAATCGAACTCATTGAAGTTTATCGTTTACACTTTGAACTTTGAACTGTCCTTCATAGCTTTTTAACAAGTTTATCTCATCATCATCATTACCAATTTTGGAGTCACAGACTAACGTAAGCTAGACTATAAGGAATTCTAGGTTCTGGCGAAGTTCTCAAGTCTTTTTTTCATATAGGGACCCCTAAAAAAATAAGAGCAGTTCGTACGTTAGTGTCAGTGCGTATATGACATTAAAGGGGATCGCGAGGGTCCTGTAATCGACGGCATCCTTCCACAATCACAGCCCAGGAATCTGTGACGCGTAAACCCTGGGGTGTGGTCACACGGGGTCGTTTTTGTCACCTAGTTATTGGTATAGAATATAATATTGTACCTAGTTATTGCCAACGATAGTAAAGGACATTTACATCATACATGTTGTGCTAATGAACATTTAGGTTTAATCACACGGGGCCAGTTTTCACACTTAGTTTTTTTATATGTAAATACTAGATTTCCGACTGCGGTTTCTCCCTATGGGAAATTCCTATAGGAGTTCGATTTTTTACTGCGGTGAAAACTAGCTTATGTCACGCTTCAGCCCATCTCACTCTAGACACAAAAGTCGTACCAAAAAAATCACTCCGTTACCAAAGAAAGACAAACATTTATAATGCCAGAAAAGATTTCCACACATGGATAATTCGTATTCCCAAACTGAGCGGAAATTGTATTTGATTAGACCCCTGAAAAGCGATGTTTATAAACACTGGTCAGGCAATGTTTTTTCCAGCCTTCGAATATGTTATGAATAGATAATTGACAATTCCTTTATACCCCAATTAATAAAACATTCCAGAATCGTAAGATAAAAAAGTACCACACCAGTAAATAAAATTGAAACCCATACATTTCAACACCTTTAAATCCACCTATCAAGACAATCGCCCCGTGTGCCACGTGCCGCTGCGCATGCGCACGTACGATTGGCACCTGTCAAGTTGCGATACGCTGCATGCTCACGATTCACGCCGCCTTGTTACACTTACAATACCATCGGCCTTGAGAACTCGATTATCCGTTTGGTAATTATTTTCACTAATTACTGAAGCGGAAGCTTTGTGAATTATAGATTTCACAAAGCCTACGATCTGTTATTTAGTTTCCACAGCTTTCTCAGCACTATTAAAAGTATCTCTCGAAATTGAGCACTAATTTTACCTATTTCTAAAATTATCAAGTCATTGTTTGTAATCAAACTCCTCCAAAATAGTTTCTATGAATCTTTCTACGATTGATGCACGTCTAAGAATAGATGATAAACTATGTTTGTGCCAAAACAACGTTTAAAAGGCTAGTAACACCATATTTATCAATTAAAAATAACGCCTAGTAACATATCAATTAATTATTATAGAAGCCGATAGATTCCTAAACCTAGAAAACTCACACAATGAAATAAAACCCTTTACCTATATAACGCATCAAGCACACTTGTGTGTGCCTAAAGATTGAACCCACTATCCTTCAAAATGCGGGTCAAATCGATCACCTACAAACCTATAGTCCTTTGAGTACACTCATGTAGAAAGTCTTTGTAATTTCTTTTGTGTTACTTTGTAATGCTATTAAATACTTTGGAAGGTATTGTTAAAAGTGAACAATGTTTATTTGTAATAACTTACTGTTTTTAAGATTCGTTTTGTAACATGGGCATGGTAATTGGGATATTATTGTATTTTAATTAAATTGCTGACAATTATTGTGGTGTCCTATTTAATGAATATATTATTGATATTTGATAGCTTTTATACAATAATGAATAAGTAATTTTAAAATACTATCCTACACTAGATGTCGCTTTTATATAGTTACTAGCGGTCCGCCCCGGCTTCGCCCGTGGTACATATTTACGTTTTCTCTACATAAAAACCATCCTCGTACTTCAAGGAATATAACAAAAAAAGAATTATCGAAATCGGTTCAGCCGTTCTCGAGTTATGCGCTTACCAACACATTTTGCGATTCATTTTTATATATAAGATAAGATTAAATGAATGAGTCTTATTTATTGAACACTTTATTACAAAGAAAAACAGGATGTAAACAAAATATAATAATTAAAATTATGGACATATTGAAAATGCTAATTCCCTTAATTTCTAGATCTTGCCTATATCTTACGTTATAACTTATAAGTAGGTACTATTTGTATACGTAGTATATTATTATTATTCTGTGGTACTATTTAAAAATTATAAAATTGTGACTTAAATAAACAATACCTAAACAATATCAATAAAAGTGTTTTTAGGCAAAACCTTCTTTGTCTTATATTATTATAAATTGTCAAAACCACACCGGATATTATGATATAATAATTAATTAATAATTATGATATATAATGTACAAAATATATTTCTAATTATTTTGCAAACGCGATATTATGTATTCGTAAATAAGGTTAGATGATATTAGTTCATTGACATCATTATTAATACACTAATTTGTGTCATTTAAAGTTTTCCTACTGATTATTAACAAATAATGCTCTTACCAGATCTTGATATATTTTTCGGATCCCTCGCACAGTATAAGCATCAAATTATTCACAGTTTTTCCAGCAGCGTTTAGTATATTGATTATGTTTTTCTTTCGATTATGTTTAATTGTATAAGTGTTATTAATGTGAATGTTGTGTACACCTATAATTGATAAATACATAAGATACAATTAATTAGATAATGTCATCCTATATATAATGTAATGTGTATTTATTGTTGTGTGTTCCATAAATAAATAAATAAATAAATAAATTATTCCTGGGAATGTAAAAACAAGGGTATTGTACCTATGTATTTGTTTTTAAGTTCATATTTCAAAATAAACATTGAATTCTTCATAATCAAAAATATTTATTTTATCATTTTCGTTAATGATTTCGTATTCGTGTACCTTTTTTCCTTTCTTTCTTGAACTATCTACCTACTAACTTAATTTTAAAATGTGCAGCGAACAAAAAAGAAATATACAATACGCAAACTTCTTACTCGAATTATTTGGGTCATTAAAACCTTATTTAAATTCATTTGAGACATCACACTTTTTTTAATAATCATCCTTCGATTTATATCAAAGTAGGAGGAGCATATAAAAAGAATCAAGGAACTTCCAACTCCATGACAACATTCCTTCAAAATAACGGATTATAAATAGCTTAACGGAAACAAAACAAATTCAATTTACTGCACGAGCGATACCGATTATTCGATTCAATGATATCGATTTTCCCAAAACATCCGCACTCGATTGTACACGTATCCGATTTTACGCTTCCAAGGATCTAATTTAAAGGACTTCAAATCGATTATGTAAAGGATACGCTAGCTCTGATTTGATCGTTAATTTCTATTATATTGCACGCCTCATAAGCGAAGCGTTGAGGTGGGTACTACTGTCACTTCGCGCAAAACATCTGATTTTTCAAACTTAAAATGTCTTTATGTATCATACACTGCACTTGTAAGATAATACATACACACACATATTAAGAAAAAACACTATTTTTAACGTTCATGATATTTTTGATGTCATTTTTGTTATTTAAACTAGTTAAAAAACAGTTTAAAAAAGTTCTATCTTGGACGTCCGTGTGTCTGTATGTGCGGATCCTTTTTCTTGTTAACACGATAGCGACCGAAATACTTTACTAATCGAGTCTTTTTTTTTCTCTTACGCTTGAGTATGCTCAGGAATAGAACCCTTTCATTTTTCAGGGTCTGATTCGATGTGGTTTAATTGTTATTAAATAAACAAAAATAATAATTAATAAATATTTATTAAAAAAAAATTATGAGGCGTGCACTTTTGGATTTTCCAAATTATTTCTCTATTCTTTTCTGTCCATGTTAAATGTTAATCAGTAGAAAATTAAATCGAAAAAATGAATAATAAAATCTTCAATATGTCATTTACCTAATGAAAATAATAAATATATAAAAAAATATTAAGCAAATCGAACGCGTTCGCATGCATTTTCGTAAAGTTTTTCATGTTTAATGTTTACCTACAAAACTCAAAAGCATAAGATAAATAATTATATGCTTCTAGAATAATCGTAAACTTATTGAACTAACAAATAAATGATTTGAATTTGAACTATTTTTGTAACAACAACAACAACACTTACTTGTCAGTTTTTTTCATAAGTTTTCCTCCGAACATCACAAAATTTTTCTTCTTCCATTAATTCATGGCTCCACCCTGCAGTAAGCAGGGACTCTGACATACACCAAATTCAATTTAACACAAAATTTTACAGTTCAAAAGTACCTTGAAAAATGTTTATTATTATTGAGTTTACCTAACAGTTATTTAGTTACTTTTAAATTTAAAAATGAACTCCACTAAAACCAGGTGGTTGTTATGTTTTTGTGCTCAGATTCAACTAAATGTGTTTCAGATCAATCATTCAGGGAAGTAAAAGAAAGTGAAAAAAACTTACCGCTTTTACGGTTGTGTTTGTAGATACGTTACTATATCCTCGTGTTTATTTTTAAATGTGGAGACCCGAGACAGTTACAGAGTACAGATAATTAATTTTTGTCTATGAATGTTGTCTATGCTCGAAATTATATGTAATTTATTAAGTCGGTAATTTAATATTAAATAATACCTTGATAATAAATATCGACAGAAAATTTCGAAAATCTAAAGGTGTTTAGATTATAATTTACTTACTCAAGAGCATGTTTTAACGTGTTGCCATGTGTATAAACACTTTTCATGTTGGTTTCGCTGCAAAGTTAAACGCACCCGAATAAAATCGGGTCTAAACGAAGCCTAGGTACCCCAAAAATATTTTATCACTTATAACCAAGTGGGTATCACTTAATTGAAATATTTTTTCCCTAAAAATACTAGTAAAATACCGACAAAACTACGCAGCCTAAATTTCTTACATGCAAATAGAAAATGTTTATTCAAATCCAAAGATTACCGCAAAGCTTGTTTTTATGTGCATCTGTCACAAACTCCGCCATAAATGCACCTGCAGTGAAAGAACTTTTTACAAACATCTGCGTAAAACGGAAACCGCTTTTTGCCGCGGTTTTACCGCTGATTTCCGTTAAAAATAGGTCAATAAGTCACCAACGTTACGTTCCTAATTAGGGAAAGGTATTTTAAACATAAAGTTTAAATATATATGCAAAAAGAAACGCAACTGCAAAATAATAATGGGTATCTTCAGCTGCAACGAAAATGCGCTAAATAATTAATATTTTTAAATCAAAATATTAAAAACTATATCATTAAAATACTATAACTGTATTATTCTAGTATATTGGGTTCTTGACAAATATCCCAAACAGACAAGAAAATATAGGTTAAATTGTGCGCAAGTTTTTCTTTTTCATATTTTCACATAACTATTTAAAGAGCGAAGTGATCCAATCAACGCGGCTAGAAAATAAACAATAATTTAATATTTGGTTACTTTATAAATAAAGGAATTTATAAGGCACAATTTTCACCTATATTTTACAGACCTCCGTCGCAAAAAATTCAAATCCGTCAAACTAAATAAGTACGTGCTTCAATTTCATAATTCATGACGTTATTACTTATTATCATCATGACCTACGAAATAAATATTTCAAGGCATTGTTATGATTAAAAATTAAAATGTGTTTCTAATTTTTATAAAGTCAAACTCAAACTTCTTATTTATTTAAAACAACCCTTACAAAAGTAATAATAACATATTATTACATCACCGAAACCATTTTGCGAATTTATCCAATACACTGTAACGGAAAATAATATTTACTTAGTATTGTACAAATAAAAAAACCTGATAAGTACAAATAATTTATTTTTAAGAAGACTCTTCATGTCGCAAAATAATTAGCAATATATAAAAATGAATCGCAAAATGTGTTGGTAAGCGCATAACTCGAGAACGGCTGAACCGATTTCGATAATTATTTTTTTATTATATTTCTTGAAGTACGAGGATGGTTTTTATGTAGAGAAAACGTAAATATGTACCACGGGCGAAGCCGGGGCGGACCGCTAGTTAGCAATATTTTTAAGACTTGAAATTTAATAAAACATAGTAAAACAATATTATGTTAGAAAAATTACAAACATTACCAACGTGAAGTATAAAAATTTCGCCCCGCAGTGTAAGTTTCAGCTTTCAAAGCGATATAATACTATTGAAATATGATTGTAAAAGCGGAAGCCGAGCCCGCCAAACATAATTTTCCGTAACAAAACTCATGAGCGCGCCGGAAAGTCGCGTTTATTTCCCGCCATCCGGCGCCTCGACCAACCGAAAATTGGCGCCTAAAATGCTCCGGCCAATGAAACGACTGGCCGCCATTTTCAACCAATGGCGTCCGATCCCGCGCTCGCGCCATCGCGTCACCCTCACATCTCGAAAATTAGTACGGCAGTGCAGTGAACCCCGACGGTAAATTGGTGATTTTCCGTGAAATTTCATATAAAACCTCCTAGGTAAGTATCTTAACCATATTAATTCATAAAAATAAAACCTGTTCGATGTAATTTTCAATAAAAATCTCAGCCACGTTGGCCTAAACAAATAATAATTCGTAATTTAAACTCGGTAGTAGATATAGAAAAATGAAATTTCGTTCGTAATACAAAGTAGACATTTGAAAAATAATAATAAAATAATGTAATTTTAATTAAAAAATATATATAAAATAGACTACAATTTCAGTTTATTTTAAAAAACCAAATTGTACTTAATCCGATGAAATTGTTCGATATAACTCGACTCTCGGCTTGGCAAAATGGCGGCTTCATCGCGAGCTGTATCTCTTGTCTCTTTCTACATGAATCGATTAAATGCGCGTGCGATGGAGATAGATATACTTTAGATAAGAAGTTTCAACATTTATGCATCACACGTAACTAGACACGTCTTCGTTCTTCGTAAACAAGTGAATCTCAGTGTTGCCAGTGGCTTTGATTTTATGTTACCCAGAAATTAAGGAAATTTTATGTTGAAATAAAACGAAATAATACATATTATGATTTATGTATTATGAAATACTTGTTGATCACTTAATAAACAATTTTTTATTTTAATTTATATGTTTTATAGTTATTTATAATTGCATAAATTCAATTTGGTTTTGTGAATTTTATGTGAATGAAAAATATTTCTTATAATTTGGTAATACCTTTTTTCGAATAAACATAGATAAAAATAAAAAAGTATAGAATACTTAACTATATTTTATTATTTTATAACTCACTAGGTTTCCGCCCGCGGCTTCGCCCGCGCAGTCAAAGAAACACCCGCATAGTTCCCATTCCCGTGGGATTTCCGGGATTGCGTCATTTTCCCGGGATAAAAAGTAGCCTATGTCCTTTCTCGGGTATCAAAATATCTCCATACCAAATTTCATGAAAATTGGTTTAGTAGTTTAGGGGTGATTGAGTAACAGACAGACAGACAGAGTTACTTTCGCATTTATAATATTAAGTATGGATTAATTATAATTTCTAAGCTAAGAAAAATCATTTTACAATGTTATAGAAAAACATGAGTAATAAATAATAATAAATAATTATTATAGATACAAATTATGTACTGCAGCAACATTTACCAAACCAATTTCTCAAAGTATGTATTTGTGAAAAATTTAAAGCAATATTACGATTTAGTTACTAGTTAGTAATTTGTACCATACTCTGCCACCGAATAATATTTTACGCCCACAAAGGGAGAGTGAATTCAAGGCACGGCATAACTAGTTCACGAAGCGCGACACTAGCGCCACACCGTGTCGAGCGGGGGCACTAGCCGCGACGCGTTGACCGCGCAGGGCAGGGAGCACAGCACGCGCAAGCCGCGACGCAACTTACGCGCAGGCGCACATCGACCTACAGTCGAATTTTTGCCCTACGCGCGTGCGGACGTATTCCTTATCGCCGCGCGTCGTCGCGTCTTACGACTTGTTTACAAACCATTACCCAATTAGTATTCTTATTGGTGCGTGATGAAACTCTAATACGTGTGTCACAGAACTAAATTGTTATTGTTTGTTAGGCGAAAGCGTCGATGCGATCGGGGTGCGTCACTGTGTTTGGACCGAGCTCGAAGATGTCTACGTTGAGTGTGAGGGCTCCCGGCCTACAGGCTACCACAGTGCTGGACGTTAGGTCCTTGAGAGTGCACGGACTGACCACGCTCAATACGGTGCGAAGGAATCTGTTCGGCTGCACAGATAGAGAGGAGAACCGGAGATTCGCCGAAAGGGAACTATCCCGCCAGTTGGACCTGGATAGCCAGCGATGGGGCTTCGACTTTGCAAATGAAAAACCCCTCCCGGGCACGCAGAGATTCGCATGGCAACTAGTTCCAGCTTCATCCATCCCTGCTGCGCTACGAAGAGCGCCGATCACCATAACTGCACAAAAACCAAACACGCCAGCTAAAGAAACTAAAGTATCCAGTCCGGATAGCAATAAGACTCAAAAGAGAATAACAGGTAAGTTTCACTATTTTAACCTTATACGTTTGTTGATAACGCAATAGTTTATAAACTAATTACACGGTAAACAATATTATCAATTTTATCGTTGTTATGCGTCGGGCTATTGGTGGTTTGTCTGTATGTTTACATAGCGATAACAAATCTACGAGTGCTTCGTTTGTACCTACTAAACTTTGACGACTTTTAGTGACATTGACATATTTAAATTGCCATTTATGTTTATTTTTGTATTTGTCATAAATATGTACTATCAAAATTATGCTAAACACTTAAACAAGTTTTACATTTAATACAATATAGATTCATTTGAGATACATAAAAAAGGAAAACACACAAATAAAGTTTAAGATGTGTGTGATAAATGATTTACCACAACAACACATAGCAACACACTAACTAAAGGTGACCGCTGACCGTGTGATTGACACTTCTACAAAGCAATTGCCAGACTCTTTGTTAAAAAATCAATCCAACCAATAAACTCTTTATACATCAAATCTGTTTACGTATTTCTCTCGGTGTAATTGTGAAATAAACAACTCTAGTATACCTAGTTAGGTTTTACTTCGCTAGACGAACCGGCGTCGCGATAGTTTGTAGAACTTCCATAAATCGTAATTCGTTGCAACAATGTAATGTGGAGAAAACAATACGTAATAAAATGGTTATAAATAGTAACAATCGGAGTGAAAATTCAAGTTTAGCAAAACAATGAAATGTGCGGATAAGTTGTGTCGACACATGCATCTAATATGTACCTACCTATTGTATAAGCGAAAATGAATAACCATGATTTATGACATGTATTTTATCATTCAATATTTACTACTTATTTAACTGCAATTTCGGATGCAGATGTCTTGAATAACATATGACAGGCCACAGCCAAACACTATTAAAACAAAAATGATCGTATGTTACCTATACCTACCTAGATTCGTATACAAATTGCTATTATGTACGTGCTAAATGGCCAACAGCCACAAGCTGAAAGGTGTCACATTTGACTATCATCTGACACTAATTACTCTGAACCACCAACGTCTCTAATATAAAGGCTTATACATATTAAATAAGCGATAAGACGCTATCGAGTTTCTAGACATGCCCACTTATAAGTGTACAATACGCCTTATGTTTTACCCCTTTAAATCAGTTTTTTATCGGCCAAGGTGTTAACTCTAATTTCGCCACCGTCATTAAAAATTAAGACTTAATCATTACTTTATTAATTTTAAATACGACTTCCTAAGTTCCTAATGTTTGGGGCGAGTCTCGCAAAAAAGTTACTTATTATATTGTTTTTATGGGCTATTGCAAACCCTTCGCTCTAATGACGATACAATGAACGCCATTCTAAGATGACTTTTTTTTATATTAACGCCTTAATTTGTTAATAGTAATTAACTATATGACCTCTATTATACTATTTTTAAATTATCGCAGCTTGACTTGACCTGTTTACTATTGATTATACCCATAAATTCGCACATAACAGCATATTTAAATTAATTAATATAATGTTATCTGCGCGAGACATAATACAGCTCCTTGTTTTTCAATTACAGCTTAAATTGACCTAGATTCAGAGCATTTGTTTTGACACAACGAACGCGTTGCCTCCCACACTTGTCCTCTTTTAGATTACACATGTGGCCCATCGTAAAAAGGAGATAATAATAAAATACTACGTAAACACTAGCGTATCTAACGGCCATATCTGAATCGTATGATAAATAAATTAAATAATTTTCAGCCGCTTTACTCTGTACGAGATTATTCATGTAAAACAGCGTAATTTAATTCAGCGTTACGCAATCAATATAACTATTGTAATGTAAATCGAAGTGATTCATTAAGAATAATCAATGTAGTATAGTACGCTAGTAGGCTGTCCTTGTCGCACCCACGCGCTAATTCATGTTGCGTCGCTGTTACACGCGTAATTTTGTTGCAACCGTCAAGATGGCGTCGCCTGTTCTATTTAATTGATCTAGGACGACAATTTTAAATTACGCTTAAATTTCACAATGATACAATTAAATGTTCATATTTAGCTTTATTCCTTAGTATTTAATGAACTTTCAACTCTATATTGAAAAATCCCACGCTATTTAGTCTCAATGAAATAGAAATCTCAAATCGCAGACTAAATTATAAGCTTCATAATATTGAAACAGTATTTTTATTGTCTGAAACTGACCAACCGTGCTGTGCTGCAGGGGGCCTTAGAACCGGGTCACCCAATTCCTTACAATCCCTTAATATTTCTATTTCAATTCGTAATTACACCTTTCCGATGTCACTGAACTTTTATAAGTGGACCAAACTGCAGGGTTTCTAATATTGTATTACATTTCTATTAATAAGAGACGCACAATTATAGTTCAAGACGGTCAGCTTACATAAGTTGTTACAAACCTATTTTAAGAATAAATTTAAATTTTATAAAACAAAATACTTGCTGTTAAACGAACAATTTAAATTCGTTCTATATTTTTGAAGACCGAAACATTCCGAATTCGAAATTTAAAATTTAGAACGGGTTTGAATGTTTTTGTTTGACAATCAAAACGATTCGCAATACGCTTCCCCATTACTATGTGATTCATAATACGAGTACAATGCGACGCGTGCGCCCTTTGTAGTTCTGTACGCACCCTCGCTGACACCAACGGTTATATTGATTTTTTAACTGTCACTTTCCCCAACTTTCCTCAACGGATATTATTAGCAAATCGGAAGCGGATCAATTTTGTAAGTGTCAATTATTTTTGATTAATGCGGTTATTTATTAAATTATTAGTAGCTTGTACTTAATTAGAAATATATGTATGCACAGAAGTAAAAGTTTTTAGTGGTGAAATTTTAATGTAAAATTAATATGTATCTGGAGTTGTGTGTAGGTACAAAAACGCCGCAAAGGTGAGTTACTTTTAAGTATGTGTCGAAATTCGTTTTGTTCACCTTATCCGAAACACGGTTGCGAAAATCGATGTGGGTGATTAGAAAAAAAAGTCTGTCAACACACGTGTTCGAAATTCGAAAATTCTATCAGATAGGGGAATAGTAACGGTCCCTACGGCATCTGCTCAACCCCCACGTGCTTTACTCTAATATTTATTATTTATAGCACCCTCTACATTCTGCATCGAATGACCGTGGGGATGTATCATCTGTCTGGATCGATTTCAACACGCAACACTTTTGAATTCATTACCTTGTTAATTGTTTATCTAACGTTTAAATTGTACAAGGATACCTATTCATCTCAGTTTCACCCGTGGGCAAAATAATTTCTAAATTTGTTATTCTGGTATAGGCAATATCACTGCAAAGTATTATCGAAATCTGTTCAGGGGTTGTCGCGTGATAAGGAAAAAAATACATACATCTATTCCAATATTAGCAAAAATTTCAAACTGTGGTCCCGAATAAACGTTATGAACGAACGCCAAATTGAAGGATATATTCGTTACTTTAACACCCCTGCACTTGCTAATGCGAAACCTAATTGACCGACAGGACATTAAAACATTGCACCGTTCTCACGTTTAAGTGCTCACCTGTGAAACCCCAAGGAAGCAGTGTACAGGATATGCTTCAGCGCATGTAACGACTGCTAACGTATTAGAAAAAGTTAAAAGTATCTCACATCTCCGTTCCGAGAAATACAAGGAACGATATAATTATTGCGAATGATCATTTGTGACAAGGAAGGCGACTGTATTCTATTAGCGGGTTGATTGAACGAATGACTTCTCGGGACGAAGCTAAAAAAATTGAGCGGAATGACAGACCATTCTAGAATTCCAATGTTCTTTATTTGAAATGTTTATTCCATTTTTGAAATTTCAAATGCGAGCGTATTACCACATACGAGGCTACAATTCTGTAACTATAACATAACGGTTACCGTTAAATTTGGTACACGTCGGTTACTTTCTAAATAAAGTATGTGACTAGAAAAGTAGAAAGGCGTCCCACGCACTTGACGCCGTATCTGAAATATACGTGATGTCAAGTACATACAGTATGAGAAAAAAAATATCATCAATCTTGACCTACCTCAATATCGCCCTTCAAGTACAGGAAAACATCTGATTGTTCCGTCCAGTGATTTAGTCTATGAACCCGCTACCCCTCGAGCGTAAAGCCTTGAACGAAAGTGAGAGCTGTTTTAACATCACAACTTTCGATCTTTTAATCAGAATAGTTCACTCGTGACCTGGATACTATTGTTCTGTATTTGATAAGATTAGTGCTTAGATAATAGTCTATTAAAAACCTATATTTGGTCATTGAATTAGTATTTATAGCGTGAATGGCGTATATGGTGCGATGACGTAAAGACAATTGTTTGAGCACTTTTCAAATCTCAACTATGAATAAGAACATAATATTATATTCAAACTTTCGAGAAATAGCAGTAGTACTTTAAATATTATTAAAATTCATTATCACGAATTTTAATTACTAAAATTCAGCACACAGTTCGGTAAATGCACTCTAAAAACATGTAAATTGTTTTGCAAAATTCACACATCGTTAATGATCATATCAAATGATAAATTATTCCTTTAATTACGCTCAATGCTTACAAAAACCGTTACTTGTTTTGGCTCCCTAAATTAATAAAACACGCTATCAATTTCCCATGAACTGGAGTGCATTCGATATCAGTAATTTACCAATAAGCGGCAATCGATTGGATCCCGTAGATAAATGCTATTATCAATATATCACCCTTGTTAAACGGTTTCCCAGGCACACGTGTTCAGAGTGAACATCCCTCACTTGTGTATGCTCTATAGCTTCCTTGTTTGAACAAAAAAGAGGTGGAGAGGTCAGTGGGAAATATGTTGGTTAAAGTATGTGTAAATGAATAAAAATATTGCAGTATACGTTTATATTAGCTTCTATGGGTTATAGTTTTGAAATAAGTTTAATTCAATGGATAGTCACAGTGACAATAAGCTTCATAGTCTGTTAGCAGTACACAGTTTTATTATTATTGAATTAGAATTTTATTCATACATATTTGTGATTGAATTTTTCTATATGAATTGTAAAAGCTCTAACAACCCCTGTTGCACATCACTACGCCTACAATTTCGTTAAAATATTGGGGGATTTTTTTGTTTTAACCCATTTCGTGACGGATCAATAAATAATGTTTAACCCCGTGCGAACGTGACCCATACGTCCCATTCGTCCTTTTCATAAAAAATATTCCATAACTCACACTAAATAAAACATTCACACCCTCAAACAATCCGCATTTTATAAATCCCATCAATCAAATTTCATTATTTTCAATTTAAAAACACGCTCCGTTATTGTTTTAAATGGAACGCGTCAATTTCAATTTTGGAACGGGCGAGATTTTTTTTTCGTTTGACAGCTGTCAATGGAATTAACGTGTTGCCGCCAAAATAATATATCGCCAGTACGAAATCAACGAGTTATTGTTCTTATTTTTTTTTCGTAATAAAATTAGAATAAAAACGGTAATGTTCCGCATAGTGCACCCGATACACAGCTGTGCGGGCGTGAACTTTATGTTTGTATACAGCCGTTACATTCCGTTAAGTCCAAAATATTATTTGTGATTTTATTTGATTACTAGCGGTCCGCCCCGGCTTCGCCCGTGGTACATATTTACGTTTTCTCTACATAAAAACCATCCTCGTACTTCAAGGAATATAATAAAAAAAGAATTATCGAAATCGGTTCAGCTGTTCTCGAGTTATGCGCTTACCAACACATTTTGCGATTCATTTTTATATACAGGGTGGCCCGTTTATAGTGGTCCAAAAATTTTTTTCAGCTTGAGAGCATCATGAGTAATCATTTAAAACAAACTTTAGTTAAGCGAAAACTTATGGTTTAGAAATTATGATTTTTTTTATAAATAATCCGGAGTTTCAATATTTTTGTCACAAAACCACTCTGTTATGAAAACTACTGGACCGAATTGAATGAAATTTGGTATAGGTATAGCGCAATAACCTACCTATCGCACTATAGGCTCATCTTGTGTAAATAATTAGACTGCATTTTTTTATTTTAACTTTTTCCGTAGTTTTTTTAATTTCTCAAAAAATGCAAGGCAAAATATGGATTTTTCGAAAAAATCCTGTGAAAAAAAAATGTACCACCAAGATTTTGCTGGTACTGCTAAAAACTACCTTAACATAGGGTTATTCTTGACACAAAAAATCATAGTTGTCCTTCGATTGTAACATCTTCAAAAACAACATCATGTACATTAACACATGGAAATCGAAAAATTACGAAATTTACCATAATTTAATTTTAATCATTTGGAACGGCCAATTTATGTTTAAAGAACCATATATTGCCGTAAAAGTCATTACAAATCAGTATTCACATGGCTATAAAACTTAAAATGAATGAAATAAAATTTTAACCTGCCAGGCAAGATAACTTAACTTTATTCTAATGTCAATTTATTGAGTTTTTTTTGTTGTTTAGTTTTTATGATTAAATCTTAATAAAAGGTTTGGAGAATGAATAAAACAACATAAATATTAATCAACATATTGTTTATTTTTTACAAAAGGTTTTTGAAATGCCGTCCGCCTTAACTAAACATAATCTGCATTTGCGTAAGAAATTTCTTCGCAGCCTTTTAAATGGCTGCCGGCTTTCTTTAATGGCTGTTATAGCCACTTGAATTTATGCCTACAAATAACCATACATTCATTATACATAGGTACATTTGTATACCAATTTATGGTATTATACCATTTATTACCATAGGTTCATACCTAAAAATTCAAGTGGATATAATAGTCATTAAAGAAAGCCGGCAGCCATTTAATAGGCTGCGAAGAAATTTCTTACGCAGATGCAGATTATGTTTAGCGAAAGGCGGACGGCATTTTGAAAACCTTTTGTAAAAAATAAACAATATGTTAATTAATATTTATTTTGTTTCATTAATTCTCCAAACCTTTTATTAAGATTTAAACATAAAAACTAAACAACAAAAAAACTCAATAAATTGACATTAGAATAAAGTTACGTTATCTTGGCTGGCAGGTTAAAATTTTATTTCATTCAAATAGTTTTATAGCCATGTGAATACTGATTTGTAATGACTTTTATGGCAATAAATGGTTCTTTAATCAAAAATTGGCCGTTCCAAATGATTAAAATTAAATTATGGTAAATTTCGTAATTTTTCGATTTCCATGCTTTAATGTACATGATGTTGTTTTTAAAGATGTTACAATCGAAGGACAACTATGATTTTTTGTGTCAAGAATAACCCTATGTTAAGGTAGTTTTTAGCAGTACCAGCAAAACCTTGGTGGTACATTTTTTTTTCACAGGATTTTTTCGAAAAATCCATATTTTGCCGAGAAATTCAACAAACTACAGAAAAAGTTAAAATAAAAAAATGCAGTTTAATTATTTACACAAGATGAGTCTATAGTGCGATAGGTAGGTTATTGCGCTATACCTATACCAAATTTCATTCAATTCGGTCCAGTAGTTTTCATAACAGAGTGGTTTTGTGACAAAAATATTGAAACTCCGGATTATTTATAAAAAAAATCATAATTTCTAAACCATAAGTTTTCGCTTAACTAAAGTTTGTTTTAAATGATTACTCGTGATGCTCTCAAGCTGAAAAAAATTTTTGGACCACTATAAACGGGGCACCCTGTATAAGAGAAGAAGATTTAGTGTCTTTACACCAAAGTGTCACCGCGCACTGCAGTGCGAAGTCGGAAGTCACACTAACGACTTATACGTGGGAACCGTAATTACCCTTGTCAAGGAGTCCTAATTGACCCATAACGAGCAAACTTTACTTTTTAGTCCTTCAACATTTTTGTCCTTTCCCATAGACATTAACGTAAGATGTTTAATGACGTCAAATCATTGATGACAGTAGCGACTCACAAAACATACGTAAGTGATAAAATAAATATTGAGTCATTTGTGTCCGAAAAGCGCACACTAAACAAGTATGAGACTATTTTATTGCAATCTCAAACTAAACTCTATGGATTTAAAAAGAAACAACCCGATTAAAACAGTCAACGCAGTGTAATAAGATAATTATTAAACACGATAGCAACCGCGGGGATGTAATTACATATGTATACGATATTGAGAATTATCGACACCGCAGACGTACATTCGATCGTGGTTTAACGGAAACGGGGCCGTGGATTCGATTCCTGACCAATGCGTTTCTGATTGGATTGTTATTACCTTAGTTATTACAATCACCTTTTATTGTGTTTCGATTTCTATTTTCTAGTTACCTCGATGTAAATTGTAGATGATTAGATATTGCTATGAGTTTTCGAGTAGTACCTAGGTAATTTATTTACTTCTTAGAGGGTATGTTTTCAAAAATTTGTAATCTGTATATTTTAAGTGTCAGAGAGTTTTTTTTTCTTATTATTCAGTTTTAAAGTCCGTTACGTGGTTTACGAATAAACAGACGGACAGACGAACACAATTCCTTTTAATAATATACACATACCTAGGTATGTTTAAGATGTATTAGAAATTCCAAATGTAACGTTCCGTAAAATGAAAGCCAAACATTACGATCATTATGCAAATAACCAAGTGTCACTGAAGGGCGTGAAAGATGTATGACTTCATTATTTGACAAATGTCCCTTATAAATCATACAACATTATTTATTCCGATACTTGAGATACACTCGAATCGCGGTTGGATTATTTCTTTAAATTCTAATGTAGTTTCGATTTATTTTATTCTATTGTAATAATACTTGGATCTTTCAACGTCAACACCCTTTGGAAATAATGTAAATTAGTTCAATTGCCTGGGTGAAATTTATATTTCTGACCTAGTCAACTTTTATTTAGGACTAGCTGTGCTCCGCGGTTTCACCCGCATTGCTCCGCTCCTGTTAGTCTTAGCGTGATGATATACAGGGTGTCCCGTAAGTAGTGGACCAACGGGTTATGGAGAGTAGAGGGACTTATTATCTAACAAAAATACTAAAATTTATTGTCCTAAACCATAAAGTTTTTGATTTATGCTTTATTTTCAAAATTTGATAAAAATATCATCCACGTAAGCTTAATATGAACTTTTACCATTTCTGTTTTTATTTTATTCTTATTTTTTTGTTCAAGGTTGTTAAGAATACATAAGTCTTCCTAATTAAAATGATACTCAAGCATAATTAACAACAACAACAAAATTAGACCAAAAAATAGGTAAAATTTAACGTTTTAAAAATTTACGGACTGAAGTTTGAACAAAGCTGGTGTAAAAAAAATGTATGGTGACCCTGTGAAACTTTATTTTAAAAACTTCTACATCTCATACAAATTACAAAAAGGTATAATTGTGTGGTATAAGGTATTTAAAAAAATGTTAAATTGGCGTACAACATTCAAATTAGAAATTATCAGGTAGTCAACTCATTAAGTTATTCCGAGAATTATTGCCTTTATGGGCGCGCGCTGGAATTCTTTTGTATTGTTTCTGGCCAATCATAGACGATACTTGAACCTACTATTATTTTCTTTGATTTTCAACTATTTCAGTGACTTGCTTATAGCTCGGAACTACACGCGTGTTTAGCTTGAATCCGTTATTACGATATTATTCTTTGTTGAAGTGCACTTGAATTGGACACTGATTTTGCTTGTGATTTGGATGTTGTTTGACTTTGGTTTTTTGAAGGAAAATTCCTAATACATACACTCCACGTAAATATGCAGAAAAATGTTTTTTATTTATGGACTCAGTGATGGAAATGCTCGACAAGCAGCACGTGTTTATCGTGAGCGTTATCCCAATCGGGATTGCTATCCTGATAACCGAATTTTTCTTAGAGTAAATAACGCATACCATGAAGGTCGTATTCCTGGAATTGTAAATCGAATAGGAAGACCTAGATCAGTCGATGATCGTCTTATATTAACAGAAGTAAAAGAAGATACTTCAACTAGTACTGGCCGTATTGCTAGACGCACTGGTGTACCAACAAGTACAGTGCATCGCATATTGAAGAGAAGTAATTTACACCCCTATCATGTACAACGAGTGAGCAAGCTTAATACCAGGTGATTATCAACGACGAATTAATTTTTGTCGAGAGATGCTTGATGCTTGAATTAAATTTTTTTTAACTCAATAATTTTTTTAACATTTCTGCATATTCACGTGGAGTGTATGTATTAGGTAATTTCCTTCAAAAAACTAAAGTCGAACAATATCCAAATCACAAGCAAAATCAGTGTCCAATTCAAGCGTACTTCAACAAAGAATAATATCGTAATAACGGATTCAAGCTAAACACGCGTGTAGTTCCGAGCTATAAGTAAGTCACTGAAATAGTTGAAAGTCAAAGAAAATAATAGAAGGTTCAAGTATCGTCTATGATTGGCCAGAAACAATACAAAAGAATTCCAGCGCGCGCCCATAAAGGCAATAATTCTCGGAATAACTTAATGAGTTTGATTACCTGATAATTTCTGATTGGAATGTTGTACGCCAATTTAACATTATTTTAAATACTTTATACCACACAATTATACCTTTTTGTAATTTGTATGAGATGTAGAAGTTTTTAAAATAAAGTTTCACAGGGTCACCATACATTTTTTTTACACCAGCTTTGTTCAAACTTCAGTCCGTAAATTTTTAAAACGTTAAATTTTACCTATTTTTTGGTCTAATTTTGTTGTTGTTGTTAATTATGCTTGAGTATCATTTTAATTAGGAAGACTTATGTATTCTTAACAACCTTGAACAAAAAAATAAGAATAAAATAAAAACAGAAATGGTAAAAGTTCATATTAAGCTTACGTGGATGATATTTTTATCAAATTTTGAAAATAAAGCATAAATCAAAAACTTTATGGTTTAGGACAATAAATTTTAGTATTTTTGTTAGATAATAAGTCCCTCTACTCCCCATAACCCGTTGGTCCACTACTTACGGGACACCCTGTATATAGCCTATATACCCTTCCTCGATAAATGGGCTATCTAAAACCGAAATAATTTGTCAAATCGGACCAGTAGTTCCTGAGATTAGCGCGTTCAAACAAACAAAGAAACAAACAAACTCTTCAGCTTTATAATATTATTAGTATAGATTAGATTGAAACCGCTAATTTTGTAAATCAGTCTCTCAATATGACTTGCGGTGTACTAAAATATAAATAAAAATGTTAATGCATGATATTGTATTCGTAATATTATCTTCAAATAGAAAATGTTTGTTCTTTACATAAGAAGTAAACTGGAACGCGTAGGAAGGAAAAATGTCAACGATCCGAGAGATAATCTTTACGCTATTTACGCTTCTTACTTTACTGTTACGTGCGCTGTAAAAAACGTGTTTTGTTTGTAAATATCAAATTTTTAAACGAAAATAAGAAAATCTTCGATTCCATACAAACATAAGATTAAACTATCTCATTACATATACATTTCGGAGTACTCGAAAAACCCTAATTTTAACGTGAAATTTCTTAACCCTCTCCTAATCAAGGGGTCACTCAGACCCCCTATTGTTGACACC
The DNA here is from genome assembly GCF_061535455.1 of Colias philodice. Lineage (NCBI taxonomy): Eukaryota > Metazoa > Arthropoda > Insecta > Lepidoptera > Pieridae > Colias > Colias philodice. The sequence continues at coordinate 6,920,470 of NC_143111.1, read as the reverse complement.
AATGCTTAGAACACGTGTGAACTTTGATTCTATCCATTCTTAACACTTCATTCTTCGCGACAATTCAACTGTCACAAATGTCCATCCATCTCGAAATGTCCCATATGATGGATAGAATTTTATGAATCGAAATGTATGCTAATTCCAAATAGAAATGTTAATATCTTTGTAATTATCGGAACGGTTGAATGATGACCATTTCAAGTTTCACACATTTGTTTATTTCTTCGTATCTCGCTTCGTCGGTAATGGACCGACTTAATTATATTGTCACTGTATAAATTGCCGGGACATTATCGCTCCTTGAAAGGAGCCGGGAATATAAAAAAGGTAAACTTTCGTAGCATTAGTGTGTCAATTAAACTGCGCAATAAAACGAACGTGGCTGCGTTCTAAAACTCCATAATAATTAACAGGGCACACATCTCTATTGTTCTACACTAATCAACTGTTCAAACACCGACCTGGGGGTTATCATTACGTGGAATTTTTATAGAAGTGCTAAGGCAAATACTAAAAGAGTTAAGAGGTTATGCACACATTCCTTTGACCCGTTCGGGACACTTTGATTGATAACGGCCCTTGAAATAAAACCAGTCAAGCCCTCAGCCGCGACAATGAAAATATTGTATTGTGACGAAAATATTAATATTTCATTCCATTCTCGGAGATGGAATTAAAGATATAGAATTACAATCTGAATTTCAAATGTCCGATGAATGCGATTGTGTCGGACTAATTGTGTGTGAACGAATAATGTATGGATATGAATATTGATTGTGGGTACGACTGTACCCTCGCACGGCTGTTAGAGGGTCAAGAACGGATTAGTCTTGGCTAGCTCACGCCTTTTACTTTCAAGTACTAAGCTATAAGTAGCTTCATCCTGCGGCTTCACTCACGTTTAAATAGTTTTCTATGACTATAAGTTTTCTATACCATAGATAACAAACCACTTCAGTACCAAATTCCTTGCAGTTGTAAACGCTTTTGCCCATATTAAAAAAATCTTGATAAATAAACGTGTTTCTAATAGTCGCTACCTACTTACGAAAAGTGATTAAATTGCTTGATAACCTTCTAAATCTTCTAATAAAACACCTACAATTCGTTATTAAATACAGTTAGACGAGTATCACAGTACAAAAATCTTTAGTTCTACTTGAAATAAACCCGTTGTAACAGCCGAGCCAAATTGCTCCGTTACTGAGGCACAGCTGGGTTATTAACAAGTTAAAATTCATGTAAATAGCCCTATAATTGTTTCATTGAGACACCAAAATGAAGTAACTTATGTGACATACCTTTTGTGAAAACAATAGGACTATTTTTGCGATTATTACCAGAATACCAGATACAGTTGCCTATATATCATACTAGCGGTCCGCCCCGTGGTACATATTTACGTTTTCTCTACGTAAGAACCATCCTCGTACTTCAAGGAATATAATAAAAAAAGAATTATCGAAATCGGTTCAGCCGTTCTCGAGTTATGCGCTTACCAACACATTTTGCGATTCATTTTTATATATAAAGATTATGGTGAATTACAGAATAAAATCACATTTTAAACAAGTTTATAGTTTAAAAACACCGCAAATTGCTACCTAATCTATCATTAGGCGTGAATGAAAATTAAAATATTAAAAATCGATAATTTCCGATTTTACATCCTTATTCCTTACCTACATACAAATCTGTACTGGTCCTTGACCGCGAGTTTGCGTTAATTTGTTTTATTTTTTGCACCATAACTAAAAATAAATTGAAATATATATAATTTTACCTCAAACTCCATATAATTAATCAAAATTAATCGATTCTAACACCGTTATACCAAGCCCTACAAGGCCTTGTTACTGCTAGTACCACAGTACAGTTAAGAGGTACAGTAGGGTTACTACAACCTTGGTAACTGTATAAAAATGATTTAATGTTACTTAAGACCTCCGCTCTGAGGTTGACCACATTTTGTGTAACGGTTTATTTTATTGCGGCAACTATACGTATTAGTTCTTTGATCTGATAGTAACTATATCGTTTTACGTATTACTGTAACTAGAGAAGTGCGAAAGTTGTATAAAAAATTGATTAATATCTGTCAAACGATGTGTCAAAAACTAATGCAAGAACAATTCGTCACGTTTCATAAAAAAATTGTTAAAAAAATATTTTAATCTGTGTCTCAGAAGAAAGTCAATATTGTCTTAGGTTCTTACAATGACACTGCCCAATGCGCATGCGTCAGGTGAATGAACCGACACAACCCGTCATTGAACGCAGCACAAACATACGAAAAAAAAATACAAATAAATATTTATTCTAAAAGGGTAGCAATTAAACGAGTGACTGTAAATTACAGTTCTAAGTGTCAAAATTAATTAATTTGGGTTATAGAATTACTAAGTGAGCGACTGACTGCGAGTGACGAGAAATCAACAGAACAGCAACTTACAAACATTAATTTGAGTTACTTAAAATACAAAATGAGCAGCTTCATAATATTTGAGCGACCTAATATTTGTTTGAGTGTCAACGTTACGTCCTGCATTTTTTTCAATATTTGGCAAATGTATTTTTTATACTGAGCGGCATTTTATCTTAAATGAAGTGTTTCGAATACAAAAACCACTTTGAAAAATACACTAATGAGCAGAGTATAATGAGCTCACATTTAAAAAATAAAAATAATATGAAATAACTATTTGAAGAAACACTATTCTATTAGTTGAGAAATTTTATTATTGAAATATAAGGCAACATAACAATACGACTCGTGATCCCCGAATTTCATTATTTTGAGGTGTCTAATCGATAGCGGGTAGTGACTTTTCAAAATAAACTGCTTTTCTTTTTCAAAATTATTTTGAGAATCGCCCTTAAGTCGCTTCTGGCACTCGCCGGCCGCTGCCGCGGCACGCTCGCTTCGCTCGCTCGGCTCGTGCGGCAGTTCAAGGGTTAACCTAACACGCTCGTCGCTTCGCTCCTCGCTGCCTATTTGAATATTAAGAATAAAAGTTTTATAGTTTTTAACCTACGTAGTTTTTTTTGGTTGAGTGGGAATCACCCTAAAGTCGCTTTTGGCACTCGCCACACAAAATGGGCTCACGTTTCGTTATTGCATATATTTTTTTTAGATTTGATATTTACCGTATTAGATTTGTAAAGTAAAATATACATATTTATATCATATTTTTGATTTAATACATAATTGTTTAATTTGCGCTTTTATATTAACCGTAAAAACACATTTATTAAAGGAATCAGTCATTAGTTACAGTGAACGAAACGTCAGCTGTCAAAAACGTCGTAAATAATAACCAAATTTTCTGAATTTCAAAAAATTATATCTTGAAAAGTAATGGTTTCCGCAAGTTGAAACTTTCCAAAATTAATTAACAAACTTAGAACTATAACTTAAAAAAAAATCAACGCTCTAGCGAAACGTAAAGGTACTAAAGACGAGCCAATTAAAACAATGTACTCCGTAAAAATAAAGTAATATGCATGCATTTATTTCAATCAAATGAACAAAAAATAAAATAAGACGCTTCAGTCAACTAAAAAAAAACCAACTCCCAACTCACCTGACTGCAACGATTCGTCGCCCCGCCCCCATTCGAATTCGCGCGAATTTAAAAATCTGTAGTTTTTATTAAAAAAGCGTATCAAAATAAAAAACATAAGCCCTCAAATAGAATATCAGTAACCAATAATCATTAATAAAGCAGCTTACAAAACTTTGCTCAAAGAGAACTTTTTAGTAGTTCGCTAAGTATAACCTCACTTAGAAAAATCGAATCTATCTTAATATTGAAGTTGCCCTCTCTGTATTTCCAGTCGCTCACTTAGTAATGAAGTCGCTCGGATAAAATTTTAATATCTGAAATGGATTTATCACAATCCACTTTTTGTAAGCTCGTTCTGGATTTTATTATAAATCAATATTCGTCGTCAGTTTAGTTAATTTTTCGCTTAGTCAAATTCATACCGCTCAAGTTATTAAAACAGTATGTCATCATCAGTCGCAAAGTTTTTTTTTGTTCGCTCGTTTTATAATTCCCCATTCTAAAATATTAAAAAAAAATCATATACCTATTAATCATTATTTCAAAACTTGAAAAACATTGGCAAATGGCAATTAATAAAATATCGTATAAGTAAGTAATATTTTTTTTATTTTTATTACATTCAATCCAAAAATAAATTATGTCTTAACAGTAAATCAAAATAATTTGCTGTGACGGCTTCCCAAAATACTACGTAATATTTAAAACGACACGTCTCGAAAACATTAACAACAAATATGGCCACGGTAGCTGTAACGGTACCTTTCAAAGGCTTTGTATACGTATTTCAACGCTTTTCAATGTTTACATTCAAGACAAAAGTGAAATTATTTACAACTATTTATATTTTATTTATGACACTTGACATTTAAATTAAATAACAAGAAGACAAGAACATCAAATAAATTAAATCACGATTATATTTTTCGTGAAATTGAAGAACGAAATTGAAGTTCCAAATTTAAAATTGGCGCTCTTTTAGAAAAGAATAATGTTTTGTTTTTTTTTTTCTTTTACGTCAACCGGCCAGGATACAATCAAGACATGAAAAAGAAGTATTTCGAAACGAAACTATTTGTTGCAAAATACCGTAGCAGCGAAGTTATCAAAATGCGTGTGAGCGGAAACCGAATAGCAATTTAGACTTGGAGTGCTAGTTTATTCGCGAATCGTAGGTGGAGGTGTTTGAACTCGGGCTTTACTTAATAAACATTGCAGAAATGTAATTTGACGAAAAAGTTAAATAACTCAATAATATTTCATATTTCTTTTCACGTCAAAAATATGATTTTCATTTTCTTGAAGTCACCAAATTGTAATAGTGGTATTTCTCTCTTATTAAGGACTATAACAATCGCCATTAATTGTAACTTTACGTTCTGTTTTGAATGAACAACTATGTCGTACAATAACGGGCCTTGTTTTCATATTATTGAAAGGTAAAACTGCTCATTCATGTAATATGACTAGTTAATACATTAAACTTCAAGATTTCATAGAGTTTAACCTCGATCAAAACATCACAACACTAACAAACTTAGTTTACAAACAACGCGCCCCTCTCTTTCCCTTTCACTGCTCGCGAGCGAGACAAAACACAGTCTTTATGGCAAAGACGCGTATAAAGGTCATTGAACCTCGCCAATTTTTTATGAAAATTTTTCTTAAACAATTCCCATTGAAAGATTCTGAATTCGACATCTGAATTTCTCGTTCAGCTGCTGCCATTTAAATTCCTTAGAACATAATGTGATTTTAAAATTCTTTCTATTCAAATATCTAGTCTAGAATTTTAACAAAAACTATATTTAAATAGCCCTTATACAATTAACGTATGCTAATGCCTACAGAACACAGATAATAAATAGGAGTACATTAAAATAATTTTAAAAAATAATTATCAGCGCAATAAATTTCTAGAACTGGTTTTGCAATTAAAACATTAATTTACTAGAACAATTTATTAAATAAACGTGCACCTTATCGATATTGTGTGTTATTTATTTCTGTTCATTACGCTGAAAGTGATTTATCGTTTAATTCATGCAATTATTAACAAACCATGTAAAGTGTTTATTTTACATGGGTATGGTTGGGTCCTATAGAAGATTTTCTCTTTACTATGTATATACGCATTATTGCATTCATTCAATCTCTAGCAAGTTTCTTATATTAAGCTTTAATGGTGAAAAATAGTTCTTCTATCATAATTTATCTAGAATAAATCAATCCACAGCCAAGTCATAGAACTGCACATTATTCCGCAAAATATATAAAAACATATTATCCACTTAGATTGCCATGCGCAAAAAATATGTCAACATCGAGGGATGATAGATGATAGAAAACTAATTCTATATATCTTGCTAATGCTATGTCCGTTGACACGAGATTACTCGTTTTTATTCAACTATAATCTATGCACGCTTCCAATCATAATTTATGTTATATTTATTTCTTGATTGAAATCATTTTAATGACATAGCAAGCAAAAGCAATTCTATAACTTGAAAACTGAAAGCGCAATCAATAAATACAGCTATTTTTACTACTAGCAACATTTTACAGATAAAAAAACAAAAATAGAATCCCAAATTTGAATGACACATCCATCAAATTTGAATTTAGAACATACAAAATGCGTTTAGAAATGTATAATAGGCACCCCGGAGCAAGACCGGTCGGGTTAGAAATCAACGATTTAATCTCGATTGTACTTATACCGTCTACGCGTTCTAGCAATTATTTTAATGATCGCTCATTTTGTCCTGGACGTAATTGGTTCCCCGTATACGTAACATCGTTTATATGAATTTAGAATAACCTTACTAAAATTGTGGCCTATAACTAATCTTTTATTTTTTTTTTTCAGGTAAGTCATTTCAACTCTACGTATCGTATAACGGCGGTCGTGAGTACACTTTAGAACTACAAATTATACAATTATTCAATAATAATTCGATCAATTTGAATAAAATTTACCTTTACATTCACGCTCGTATATAATTTGGTAACAATTTACGCTGGCATTTGTATAAACGCTGTAATTTGTCTAAATAACGGGTTGTGTTAGACAAAAATTTAGAATATCTCAGTTTTTAATATCATACTATGAGGAATGCGATTATGCAGCTATTTAAAATGCTAGAATAATTTGAAAATGTTGATAGCAATTCACATTTGACATTATACTTGACACTGGCAATTGCACATCTTGCCATGAAGAAAGTAAAAGAAAACATTTGACATTGAGAGTTACGTCTATAAAAAAATAATCTGTAATTGTTTTGATGGTCATCACTATTTTGTGAAAGGCATTTATAGATTTATTTAAGAGTAAAGATTAAAATGTATAAAGACACCATCTTTCTCTTAATAAACAAAGGCCGTTTACCAACCTTATTATGATCGTAACGCTAATATTTGTTTTGTTTTTGTTTCGTGAGAACTATCTATTCGTGAAAGAGCAATTTGATCATTCTGAGTTCAGTTAAACTTGAGCAACAGTAGAGCTCACTTTTTTTAATTATGATTTTTAATAACATTTGAAGAAATTTACAAATATCGGCTACTACATAATATTAGATATGCATATTTATATTATCTCTCAAATTCCAGTACACTTTAATAAAAAAAAAATGCTGTGTATTGAATTCTTCCGCCGTTTTTCGTATAGTTACCTAGTCGGTTTAAAATATTAAAATTATTATATTGAAAGGGAATTCTAATGAAAAATAAATTCTATAAACAACATTGCAACAGTTAAAAATAATCACTTAGTAGATTTTAAGATTGCGTTAAAAGTTAAGTGATATCCGATAAATAATTTCGTGAAACGTTTGAATATTCCGATAATAAGTTCAAGTTCGTATACGTTTGACATGTGGCCCTCAACTTTTTGTCCCACTAACCCACTTCTAAGGGTCTGATAAGAAAAAATACTGCACTATTTGCTGAAGATTTTTTCTGAAACAAATCTGTTATTAATTCATGAAGGGAAATATATGTTAAATCCTATATTCAATACATATTTTCACACATCGTATTTTTTAGTATTTTAGCGTAGTTGCCACATAGTACATTAGACATCAAGGCAATTCATTAAAAAAACATTGTATTACTGACCTACCATAACAAGCGAGGACGGGCAATTATTTCAGCATTATTTAAATTGTCCTCAAGCCTGATGACATTTACAATCGCGCAATTAGTGTTTTAATATGAAATATGAAGGACTGTTTTGTTTTTAACACGCATATTAGCTTCTGTATGTTTGTATGTATCTGACTCCTTTAGACTTGATTTTGACTCATTTTAAATGGACAGATTTAATTCAAACTTTGTACACTTATCAAGGATCGATGACAATACGATTATATGAGTGTTTTTTTAATGTATGTTTACTTTTCTGAAACTTCAGTATAAATGGTAAATGTAAACATGTCTTGTGGATCACACCAACGCAACATGATCCCAAATACCAACAAAGGCATAAGGGCCTTTTCACTAGCGCTAGAAAGAGACAACAACCCTCTTTCTCGTTTACTATCCGAAAACGCTCGTAAAGATTTTTGGAGCACAAAAAATTGTTTTGGTTTTTTCAACCGGAGCATATAGAACTTCTCTTATTGCAGAGCACGCTGGATCGTAAATAAACTACTACGACTCGTAGTTTTTATGAGCTTTTTGAATCTGTATCAACGGTCGTTCTGTTGCGCGTTCGAATTTCAAATGTTTAGGATAAGCCAGTACTGTTTGAAGTATTGCGTTGTATTTTGGTCTTATCTCTCGAACTGGGTCATGCCTAATCAAACGTTTCGCAAGGCTATGCATGATTCTGAATTTAAATTTTTCTATTGTTTATTCGATTTTCAATTTCGAAATCATATTTTTAATTGGTCAGAAAGTGTTCTATCTAGAGGAAGCTGCTCGGCCACTAGATGCTATCTCGTCGGAGATGCGCGGTCAATGACCGTGCGAACGAGACAGCTTTATACGAGCGAATGCGACAGATAGGATGCGCGTACGCACCGAAAAGGATTGAAAATTATTGTACATATTATTGTTTGATGTCCTTGCGTGTGTGCGTGTGTAGGTGTGCGTCTAACCCTGTTTAATATTTTGTATAAACTCAACGTGTATGAAGTATTGTCACAGAATATTAAACGCAACCTTAGATTTATTTTCTAACATTTCACGCATATTTATATGCATATTTGTAACAAACAATAGCACAAAGGCCTTGGAGTTCTTTAATCAATACAATCGTTTATGGTTTCTAAAGGCTTTTCGGGCTGTGAGCGGATTAGTATTATTTCAAATGGAGGCCATTTTATTCCTTATTAATACCCGTTCTCAACATATTAACACGTTCGTTTTATTGATTCGATCAATAAATGAGGTCACGGATTAAAAGCCCCAGCAATTAAATCACACAAACGGCCTATGTTCTTTATTTAAATTGATTTTTTCTACCACATAAAATCGCGCCAATATCCAAACCTGAATAGATGGCCGAAAAAAAAAAGTTAGCCGTCACCTGTCAACCGAAAAGTCACTTTTCCCGCCAAACGCAAATTCCCATGCAACATGGCCGCGACTACTCTCGCTCGAATCTAATGATTATGCACCAACGGTACCTGCGCGCTGCATCCACGAGCTGCACCAACGGACAATATGCATTCACCTATTCACATTTAAATGCAAAATCTGACAATGTCATAAAAAGCGCTGTTTATTGCTCAAAATACACAAATAAGGGCCGGTCCGGTCATTGAGGGTCAAACGTGGCTATTGTTGCCCTAAGTTGTCCTTTCTCAAAGGGACAAAAGTGGTGACAAGTCTTAGAATAGATAATAGCTCGCCCTAGAATCCTCGGGTTATGTTGATGAGATTTAATTGAGTTTATAATGGTTGGAATGATGGATAATTTTGTAGGGCGCGATAATGTAGATGAGTCGGCTGTTTATTAATTTATTTGTATCAATTATCTTATTCTGGAATCCAATTATCGCATGCTCGATAGTAGAGGACTAACCTCGTTTGGTCCAATAAAAAACACATTACTTTCCCCCATTGTTTACTTCACCTATCATTTCGAGTTAAAACTATTAATTAAGATTATCTAAAGGCATTCATATGTTTATAACCCAATCTAACAGAGATTAGCAATAAAATTAATTGAATAAAGCTGTCAATTCTGATGAAACTGCGTCATAATTCTTACTCAAAAGTCTAGCATTAAAAAGCAAATAAGAAAAGGCGGCAAATTCGTAAATAGTACATTAAATGATACAACAGGAAACTCGTGTTAGTCTATCATAAAGTAAAAGATAATTGTTTATGATCTGTGCCTCGGAGCAATTAACTAGCCTGGAGAAGTAACAATTAATTGAACAATAACGCACTAGTTTGGCCTTTTTAGCTTATGGCAAAATGTCATGCGAAAAAAGAGGACAGATATATGTCAGTTCGACAGTTTGAAATGACATGGCCCATTTCAATTTGTTTTGATCACCAGTCTGGTGATCATCGCTTGGTTATTTTAATTATTTTTTTTGAAGTGAAAAACGAGTGTTTTAGTTTAATTTGTTATTTGATGAAAAGACAATTGACTAAAGATAACATGGCTTGTGTTGCTTACGGCTGTAAAAGCCGTAGTAATGTGAAATCGGACGAAGATAGAAATTTGTCATTTCACAGGTTAGTGATTTTGATCAATTTTTGGCCAATTGTATTATAAATCAGTGAATTTAAGTTATTTTCTAAATAATCTATGTTTTATCTACCCTTGATCATTGAAATGAAATCATAATTAGCTTATTGTTGAGAGAAAATGCAAAATATTACTTCCATAGTGTTGTGCAATTATCGATACTTGAGTAGGAACGAAGTACTTCATTGATAATGACTGCTTTAGGTTAGGAGAAAAAAAAAAAGTTATTTAAGTATGGATTTTATTGTTATTTGCAGGTTTCTGGCTTGAAAACAATTAAAAGATGTTTTGGGTTAATGCTATAGCACAGGGAAAATTGGAAGCCTTCAAAACATTCTCGGCCTTGTTCAAATCATTTCGAATCAGACGGGAAGAAAAGTAAAGTGCTTTGCAGAGATGCTGTGCCACAAGTTTAAGGTGGCATCTATTTTAAATAATAAATATTGTAATTTGGTAATTAAGTATCGAAATAAAATGTTGTACAAAAAATTAATGTTTATTTGTTTTATTTGAAGCAATTTATTTTAAACGGAGGAATGAGTTATTTTCCCGCGGTAAATTGTAGCCTATATGTTATTCTGATGTTTAAACTATATAATTGTAAAGTTCTATAAAAACTCATTCAGTAGTTTTTACGTGAAGGAGTATCAAATGTCCATTCTTATATATTTTTGCTTTTATAATATTAGTAGGATACGACAATTGAGTTGTAAAAAGATCAACCAGGTGGAAGTCAGATTCGCGCACGAAGGGTTCCGTATAATTCTATGAATGAATCTATGAAAACAGGAAAAAATACGTACCTTTTTACGAAACCATAAAAATAACCTAAACCGAAATACCTAATCATATTTTTTTATAAATACCATCACCATACAATGCAAGGCAGTCAATAAGCATCGCAAATGAATAATTCCAAATTAAACGAATCTTAAAATTTGGAATTACCTATCCATAATCCAAAATTAAAAGAAACTTAAATTATCTTCAAGCAATTTTATAACTTAATTTTTTATTTATCGATATTTTAGTATTCGATAAAGTGGCAAGCACTACCTTTTTAGAACAAAAAGTGGCTACATTTGGATTTGAATGCCAAGCCGATAACAGTGTGTTGTCTCTTTCTATCGCATTAATTAGGATATTGAATAAAAGAGAGCCACTATATAAGAAACGTTCAATTAATTGTTACTTCTCCAGGCTTGTTAATTGCTCCAAGATCTGTGCGGTAGGTCCGGTATAGTGTAGGCACGTGCGTTGCCGACAAACATGTGAAAAAATTGTTTGACATTTGTTTATATGCTTTTGAAAGATTGCCGACAAGACTACAACGTTGTGGAAGATTTTTGAATAGAATGGCTATTACGGTGAACAATACGCTATTAGGAGAAAAAAGCTTTCTTGTAGAGGTATCTAAATTGAATTATATCTTAGTATTTTCTTATAACTAAATCATGCAAAAGACTTCATCCTTTTTAGCTGGCGGCTGTTCAAATATACTTTGTCCTTTTCCCTTTTTCTCACAATGACACAAATGTATGTACATTCATAAATAGGTAAAGAGGGCAGAGGGCCAACCTTTGTTCGTTTATTGCCGACGCAATTGTCTAAGTGCCGACAATGATATGTGACTCCGAGTGTTGCTCACCAAGTGACCCACTTGAAATAATTCGTTTAATATGACACTAGGTTAAATAACTTTGTATGGAACAGGTATTATTAAATATTAACGTTACAAAACAATTCCCAAAACATCCTCAGTTTTATCTTATCTTTCTTTGTGCTGGTATCCCTTATCTTTTCCAACAAAAACGTTATGCGATGGCAAATGTTATCTGAACTACAAATTTGCTAAGAGACAGCTTGTCTGAATATAAATATTTCAAAGGCCTAGTTCGTATTGACGAAAAACAAGGTTACCCGCCAAAATTCCAATGTCGTTGTTTATCACAGAATGCAATAAATCTTATTTTAGTAGCCAATTTATTATTCCAACTATTTTGTTGTTTTGTTTTTAAGTCTTTAGAAAAACAATCTTTATTTTTAAAATACGAACTTGTTATTGTTGAAAACCAGGAATATTTTACGTGTTAATTGGACAATGAACAATCTAAAGCAGATTGCAAAAATTGTTTAAAGTCGCTGAAAGGTCACAGGTCGTTAGCTCTCGCTAAATTGTTTCCATGAATATTTCCCGCTCTTATTTGTTTATGTTATCTGTCATCTGCGAGTTGGCGGGAACGCGCTGCATTGTTTCGAAATCGTTAATTATTTGCAGATTATAAATAAAGCTTACCATTCATTGTTATGCCAAATTTTCAATGCATCATCTCAGAACAGAGCAACTTCAATCTTATAAGCAACGCTATAAATAAATTTATTTTAAATAAAATCGATCTTACAAACAGCGCTTTAAATAAATTAATTTAAATAAAAATATTCCGTAAACGTTTTATGAAAATTTCAAGTGCCATACCGTCCCCTCAGGAATCAAACCCACTTCCCATGCTAATTCGTGTCCATTATTTTGCCTATTCTAATTAAATGGTGGACCAACCCCTAATTCCCTGGTGTGGGAACCGAGGACTGAACGCTCAGTGATTTTGTCTCGTTTATTTGTTTTATTACTGCAATCCGATGTTTATTTTCACTGTGTCCGCCTGTTCTTGTGTACACAAATATATTTGATATTAATTGTATTGTTTCAACATTGAGCCGTAATGTAAACTCCGTATTAATTATATTAATTCACACAATTTTGTTGTAATTTTCGATCTTCATTTCACGTGTTTATTAACTTGTAACTTAACAAAACCTTATCAAAATATGTCAGTCGCTGAAACACTATTTATTTATCTGAACCATAGAGATCAAAACGATCAGACGTGCCAAATTTGAAAAATTCCTTTCTTTAAAATTTGCAACAAAATGTCAATGCTCATCCATAACACTCCATAAAGTGATGGTAATATAGCATAGCATTGTATGGTTACGCATGTGAGTCCGTTATCGCAACCTTGGTGTTGCTAAGTGCGATTGTATCAAGGCACTCGATTGTACATGCTTCTGTAAGGTAATCTAGAAATCTAGACTAGACTATTTTCTATAATTTTTATATGCGTAAAATATAAAAAAATATTGTATGAACTTGTTATTGCGCTGAGCTGCTTTTGGGTAGTTAAATGACTGTATTAATTTAGGTAATATGAGTAAGCTATCTATGTAACATATTTCACCAAAATAGATTCAGCATTATTCGCAGTTTAATGATCCATACACATTCATAGAAATGTGATACAAACATAATGCCACCAACATTATCATTGCAACACATTTCTAAACAACAATATTAAAAAGAATATCAAAAATTCCAATTAAAAATAACCGAATTTTAACATGTTTTAATCGCTTTTATTCTCTTACACAGCAAGTGGACCGTCCCGAAGTTCGTTACACAATTGTCTTATGCAAATTTCATACAAATAATTACAACTTAATCCCGTCATTACGTCTCCAATCTGAGGAATTGAGGCGTGATGATTCTTTTTAACTTTATTCACCTCTTTTGTACACAATTATAGCCCTTATATCAACACAATAAGGGCGACTTTAATATCTCCATTGTAGTCTTGAAAGCGTTACTTTGACACAACTGTGGGAAACACGATTCTTTGTTTTTATTGTGGTCTATTGTAGAAATCGCAGGCTTGCAATTATTTGCATTTGTATTTGAATGACAATTGTTATTGCTTGATTACTGTTTTGACTTGTTAATGCTAGGGGTTTAAACTGATTGTTTTAGATTAAAAATAAAAATAAGTTGGAATAAAAAAATTCTCACACGTATAATAATCCTAACAAAAGCAGAAGGAAAAATAATTCCAATTTGAATTTCAACTAAAAACGCGCGCAATCAAAATCCAATAAAACTAAAAGCAACACAAATAAACAAAAATAAAATTCCCAAGTGAATAAAAGAATTACCGATTCAATATTCCAGTTAGATAAGGGCGTAGAGGGCCAAACCAAATTTGCATTGCTGTCGCGAAACGGGTCAGATCAGTTTGACCTCCCTGTTTCCCACGTATCAATGCATTTCATTAACTCTGATAACATCTGATACATTAGAAAAAATATAAGGGAATAATTAAAAAAAATACACGATTTTGCATAGTAGGTACTCTTAGTACGCAAGAGTGGATCGATTTTTATAACTAGGTAGATAATTATTTTGCGTTAACAAAAACAGCATTTAAATAACCTCTTAAGAAAGCTGTATTTGGCGTTAAAACAAAAAACTATGATTTACTTCAAACATCTTAAAGTGGTCAAATATTTCCCACGAAAATTCCAATAGTTGCCACTTGAATTTCATCGCTCATTAACCATTAAGTAGATTCCGAAATACACCCAACGGTATTCAAATTAAAAGCTCTTGAGTAACCGAACTCAATCGGTTGATTGATTGATATCAACAATCAATAACAAATAAATTTATCAACGTTTGGAAATCGAGTTCAGTTCGAGTGTGCAATGCAATCTCGTAAGTGACGTTGATTCGTGATGATATGGAGTGTCTGATGAAATTATAAATAATAATAGTTTAAAAAAAACTAAAAAACACGCTTTTTACAGAAAACCGAACTAAAAAATAGAAAATTTTATCAAATTAGTGTATTGTCATCGGTCCTCAATAAATCTACAAAGTTTGAACGAAATCTGGCCGTTTAAAGTGGGTCAAAATCGCGCCCAAAGAAGTCGGTTACAAACATACAGGTGAAGCTAATATAAAGCGTGTAAAATATACGTTACGATAAGGATATAAAAAAATAAACTAGAAGATGAATATTTGGGCTGCCAATTAAATACAAAACAATACATTTCCAAGCTATACTTATAAATAATTTACATTATTGGCTAAATTAGCCCTTACATCATTGGACATAAGACCCCTCTAGACCATTTCTAACAAACATTTAGTTCAATACTCAAAGAAAACACCGTATTTCTCAACGTATTGACTTGACATACCTTTATCAGTAACAGCAATACTTTTTTCATCAACTGCAATCATGGCGGAGGGCCGGGCCGTTATCTGATTAGTCTCCAGAACACGTGCGATACGTGACCACATGCCTCATGGTAAATAGCCTGATGACTATTCAGTATCTACGTATGGATTATCTAGTTCGCCTTAAGGGAATCGATGTATATGGACACTTGAATAGCAAAGGACAAAGAATTAAACGTTTATCAAAATATGATGCACTAATGCGTGGCGATTACGCACCAAAACAGACATAATTTCCTCGTACCTATTGGCTATTATGTTTGTGTGTATAAATAATAAAAATATGACCGTTAATATTACAAACAATAAAATCGAACCAGAATGCAAATCTAATAAAAACCTCGAACATAAAACTAACGAATTTACGGTTATAAATTGCATAAAGCATCAAACAAATCCATAGCATTATTCCAACATGGCATTTCCTTTCCCAAGACATCGCTGACCCATATTCATAAATTATTTTCTCCAATGCTGCATCAATGCTTGACCAATCATTTTACGAAGTGACCCCGCCGGTCGTCGGCCAAGCATTTTATTGCGCGACTCCACAACCCTTTTAATGTCACTTTCACACGTTTTAAAATGTGGAATTTGTCGAAACCGAACGATCTGACCGCTCATAAAGGCTCGTTAGTATAAATATAACAGTGTCCGAGCAGCATAATAATGTCGTAAAAATTATATTTATTGTTCGAAACGACTGCGACTCGAAGTCCTTTGTATCGTTTTATTGGCGGCTTAAATATTTGATTTATAGCACGAAAGTAAAGTTTTAATGCACACCGAGAGTAGAATGGTAGCGTTTAGATATTATCGTTACGCGCGCTATTAATTTCGGAAACTGGTTTTGGAAAATAGATCACTCGAAGTGGGTGGTCCAAGCCTTCATACCCTTGATTATATCTAAGATTGAACTTTTTATGAATGCTCCACTGAGCTGTGCTTGTATTTTGGAACAGAATGTATATACAAAAATCCTGAAGCTAATGGAGCCACTGTTGACTAAATTGATACGTCATTGGGCACAATAAGGACAGCGTAAAATATTGGAGCTAATTCAAAAAACTTAATAACCCCAGACCTTTTGGCTCACAAAAAGCTATCCCATTGAGAGTCGGCAAAGAAGGTCAAAAAAATTGTGCATTTACGATGTAGATTGCGGAACGCTTTCGCTGTTTGCACTTAAGATAAGCGCTATCGTTAGCACTCTGAGGCAATGTCAAGTGGACATTAAACGTTAGCTAGCGCTAGGCGTGTAAACCGAGATGCAATTTAATACGCGAGAGCCTGCGAGGCTAATCAGCACCAGATGTGACCGCATATGTCGCCCCGGACTTCTGAACCACTACACCGATTATAATTGCCTAAATAACTGCATCTACCAAATGTTTCGCACCTGTGCCAAATTATCTTGGACGTATGGTTGATATGCTTTTTGCTTATATTTCGAGCTCACTTGTTAATATTTTTGACGAGTGAGAATATAATATTATAATTATTATAGATAATAGAATTTTAATAATAATGAGACCCAGGAAACATCATGAATACATCTAACAACTATTAATTACATATTTTCTTATGTAACTTGCGCAATTAGCTCGAGGAAGCTATGACGTTGCTAGACATAGAAATGAAATTGCTCCAAATGGCACCAACAACACGCACAATAAACTCAGTTATGAAACCGTATACTTCTATTGTGCATTGTCTGAGATTTCAAATGACAACTCAGTATGCAGACACCACAAAGAGTATAATTTTCGTTAATTTACCTAACAATGTCGCGATGTAATAGCGAGCGAACGTCCAAATAATTTTAGGGATTACACAGACTCCCAAACTATGCACGATTTAACATGAAACGCGAATTCGTTATACACGAAGATTTATCTTGAGAAAAGCGGTATGAACCTGTTATGCGCGGCATTAGCATAGCACCGGCTATTGTGTATTATTCTACATTCATGGGTAAACATACACCAGTCTTTGTGTCTATTGTTCGTGTAATACTTAGCAGCTTCGCCCCTCTGATCCCATCTTTTCTAACCATTGTCCGTTCACAATGCATCTCATCTCCAAATTTTGGTCCAGAGGTTGCTCTAAGTAACCTCAGGTCAGATCTCACAATGGTCTACTTCTGTTTTCTGTTTAAAAACCGATGTTTATTACCTAGTGGTTCAGATACAGACTTGTTTTCGATTGTTCGATATTTTTGAACAATACATTCAACAATGGAGATTATTGCTGTTTAACGTCATTTAGCTACCGTTTTAGTTCGTTACCTGTCTTTCCCAGTATCGATTTCATTGTTCCCAATTTATAGAGTTGTTTCGGCTCCTGTTTCACTGTTTGAATATTAACAAGCATGGGAATGTGAGTTGCGTGCCTCATCCCAATCGGGACTAGTTTACAATCATACAAATTGGGCGGTAGACCACATTTCTTGATACGGCCTTATGATAGTAGTTTCATTTCAACTGACCGCCTCTAATTACTGATGTTTAAATGATAGATTATAATTAATTATTTTAAATCGTTAGTCACGATTTGTAGATCTGTGATAATTCAAACAATATATATTATTATCACATTAATTCAATTTATTTTGATAAGACAAATCGACCTCGCACCGCCTCATGAATTGTCGTCAAATATTTCCTGAAGATTTCTGCTGATAAGTAATTTTGCATTAAAATTGATCATAAATCCATCATATCAAAGATAATGATTGTTATAGCTCTTGAGACTGGTGTAACTAACACGACTTTGTTGCATATATGGTTTGCTACGGTTAAGAGAAATTCTCTGCACTCGCGATACAGTAGCAGCGCGGTCACGGCCACAGCTGAATGCTGATTTAATTTATGTTTATGGTTGACATTAAGTGCGGGTGCGGTTGCTCTTCGACTGATTGCGTTCGCCTTTACAGCTCTACATGCCGCTGAAATGTTATCTGCAATCTGGCCTTCTCTTTTATGTCCCAAAAGATACCAATTTTATAAACAAACATTCTTTTAAATTCACAATTCCTCTAAGCAAACCCAAAACAACCTGGAATGCTTAATAAATCGATACTGATCAAACGATTTAGATTTATAGCAGAACCGCATTAAAATTATAAACATGCATCACAAAAACAAGATCTATAGATCCAATGATTGTGTATGCCGGTAGCCGACTAAATGGCTGTCATCCAGGATAGTTCAAGTGGTCGATAATGTCGGCACTTTGATCGCTATTGGGTGCGCAGGCGCAACCTTTGATCTCACCGCTGGAGCGGTGGAGCACGTTAATTAGAAACATACATTAAGAACATGACTACACGCACAGCAATTAACAAACGTACATGCGATTAAAACACTGTAGCTTACATTTGACGAATCATTTATTATATGAAAATTAAAGGGCAATAAATTTTGGAAATAAAAATGAAATCACATTCCAGAGAATTTATTATGTCTAAAAACATCCAAAGTTACTCAGACGATAACGCGCTTTCAATCCCTAAATCGAAATCGTTTAAACAACCACAAAATCAGTTGAAAAACTTTTATAAGCCATTATTTTTTATTAACCACTTACTGTAAAACATCGGTAAGTTGTTAGCCCCAATCATGAGACATAAAATATGTAAACTATAAAATTATCTTTACGTTCGGGATGTAGTTTTTTAAACGCACCAACGGTTGTCAGTAGCCTCAGATAAATGACACCTGCTACATGTTATCAAGGGTTCTTGAACCTAGGAGCACTAGACGCATGTGGGATGTAAAAACAACACGCTTTATTGAATTATTGAAGCCATCTAGAAAACTAAACGCGACGTAAAAAGCTATTGCAATCGTGGACATCATTATAAATTTATTGAAGCGACGCTGATGTTAAATCTTAAACGTAAAAGGGAGTTGGACAAACCTTACAGCTATTAAAACTGAATTGTAAATAATGAACGAACAGTGTATAAATAAAACAATAAACGATGAGGGATATAATATGACCTTTAAAATGCAAACATTATAATATTATTTCACACGTCGCGTCCGGCCCGCTTCGTGACGAGTGGTGCCGGGAATCACGCCTTGTTATATCACGCACCATCACGTATCTTCACTTAACCATGCATTGTTTTTGTAACGATATGTGATCCACCATTTTTAAAACACTACGCACCATTCGTCAAGAGATAGGTGGCATTTACTTTTTTTTAGTTTGATAAATTATATCATCGAAAACAATATTACGTTGTCCTGATTTCTGTCACATTAATAATACTTTTTTTAGTAACATAATACGTTTCCAGAGAGAAAAAATTATAATTGCGAATCCCATGATTTTCTAAACTTTCCTCCTCTCATTGAGTAAATGCGAGATCACAATATTTGTTGCTAACTACGACTCCGACACGCAACAATGCCTTTCTTACTTTCACATTCACGTTCCTGCTCATACGCAACGCAGTTATTTCTACATTCTCTTTATTCGCGTGTAAATCGTTATTATATGTTACATCAAAACCACCAAGATATCTAAAGTTTACTCCATCGAGATCCTTCGAGCCTTTAACAGATGTTTTGCAATTTCGCGGTGTAAGAACTAATGAGGTACTAAAAAACCTTAATGAGCTCGACGATTGCAGTGTTGGATACTTTTAATTCAGGTCATTGCGTCATTTTGCATCTTATCCTACTAAAAGAATACTAAAATTAAATTCTAAGAGGCAGTACTATACCAGAAAATCATGTTTATCGGTCAAGCTATCAATCGATCCTTTTGCCAAGTGCAAAACGGATCTAGGCGAACGAGTACAGCTATGCAGTATTGGCATTGACAATTCACTGTTACATTCGCTCCACATGAATAAATCTCAAACGCAATCTGATTCGAAACTATTACATATAACTGCGTGAGAAAATTTGAATATAAAAACACCTCTAGTATCTAATGGAAACGGTAAACATACTAATTTCACACCAACATGCACACTACTGATACAAAAAAAGTGTTTAAGCAAAAAGGTCATCGTGGCATCGGGGAGTCAAACATTTAATTTACAACATCCTGCTTTTGAAGATTTTATCTCGATAATTGCACTGTCTAGATCTGACTGAATCACCTATGTGAATGCAAACCATTTTCTTGGTTGCTCGAAGTATTATTAAAACTACTAACATTTACAGCATATGCATTTAAGTGCCCAAAATTATAAGCGTCTTAATTGCCGCTGCTCAAATCATTTTTTGAAAACTGACTATATAGTAACTTTACTAACACTAAAAAAGTTTGTTAAAGGATTACCAAATGTTGAAACAACAATGGATAAATAGATTAACATGTTAACCTGTCCGCCTCCTTTGACTCATAATGACGAGCCACTATGGCATTTCCTTCGTTATTTCTCTGCAAACAATTTTGATCCTTCAAAAAATGTCCATAAAATCATAAAATCGATTTATTCGTCCTCCATAAAAATCGAATGCATGACAACAAGAAACATATAAAAAAACAAGACTAAGAAAAACAGATTATACATATTGTTCACATTATCACACACTCTGAAACCATTAAAAAGGACGTCGATGACTAAAAGCCCTGACCGCAATTTAAATAAACTATATCAGATAATATTGAACAAATGTTAAAGTGGAATACAATGCCCTCTACCTGCTTGTCACTTATTTGTTTAGGCTCGTCTTAAAAACCAGTAGCAGCGTACTCAAACAGCTATATAATATATACAAACTCGGGATGCGTTTTGTTACTCTTTTTATCTTGTACGGCCAGTCGCACTCATCGCTCAGGGTTGACTGAGTCTATATTATTACCAATATCTTTTAATCTTCAGCTTTGTCCTTCTTTACAATTGACTCTAATACTTCGTTTAATTTTTCTAAAGATCTTATAGATTTACTAGTGTTTTTTTCTCATAATTTCTTGGTTTGTTTATTCCTTTTCACTTATTCTACAGGTAGTCTTGTCAGAGGCGTAACGCAGCGTATCCGCAACAGTCGTTTTGACATCGAATCGCCTTTCACTTGACCTAGATATTTAGGAACTGGTCCGTAATCACAATGCAAACTAGCGGCATTCCCTATCTTGCAATGCATTTGCATTTCCTATGAAAGTTATTGCTTATTCTCACTTGTTCTCTCTATTGAATTGTTTTTGAAAGTTCAATATTAAAAGTCGCAAATGAATAATAAGTAGCCCTGTCATAATCAAAGGAAAAAAGTTAGCTGCTAGGGCATGGAGCCACGGAGCAACCTGTTTTGTGGCAGACACCGCCTACGCCTGACAAATCCGCGTTCAGTTTTTTAATCCCCTCCCCCGATACGTATAACTTCCAAGAAGATTACGTGTGTAGCGAGCACCGGCGAGCAAGTTTAGACTTGTTTCCAAACCATACGTCATCAAACCAGTCCCGCTGGAAGATTGTTAGATACGTTTCGTAAAATTGTCCACGTTATAGCGCTCTTTCGAAAACACGACCGCGTGGGCGCAGTCTGCCGTTTTCTTGTTATTCACTTGAAATTGCCTCCAAGGAAATAATGTTAACACGCGATCGCATTTTTGGGACTGAAAACCACAATAGCCGCTTTTGTGCAACTATAATGTCTTCGGAGCGACATTCGGGCTACGTGGGGTAATTTTCGCTCCAACATTGAATGCGAGTTCTTTCTCTGAGATAATTGAAGATCATCTCGAAGATTGATGCGTAAAGAAAATGATTTTTACAAAAGCATTAACGTTCCCAGACGCGCACGGGTATTATCTATTCACGTTACGCTGTATCCTGCGGCAATTACAAAGGACAAAACAAAATGACAATAACGAAAATGACGCTTCGACATCATCGACGCTCGAAGGAAGCGTGACGTTAGAAAAAGTTAATTTGACGCTCGTCAGGATGAATCCTTCACGTTCCTAGACAATTTATCCAACCCTTTCATATATTTTTTATCTCGTAGTCATCAGTGATTCCAGACGGGTAAAGTCGACGGATGCATGTCCAGGCGCGGCCTTTATGCGCGTGCGCTGCATTCGGTTCATTTCTCAATCCCAGCCAGCGACTAGTGACCGTCCCTTTGTTCCCAACAATAGCGGTCGTGACTAAATAATTACAATCCAATTCGCTCGTTACAAATGAGTTTTGTGCGACTTTGTCAAAGTAAAAATTATCCTCGGGTGGTATACCTACAGTTCTTATTTCTTGACTAATGACTGTTATTTTGTTGCAAACCTTTTCGGAGTCACGACGAACCCGTTAAAATAACGCGCGAGGCGATGCGTCGTGCGCCCGCGCAGATATTTAGGTCGCCCAAAATAACCAAGCTACTTCGGCAACTCAATAAATTCGGCCAGCGAGCCCTGTCGTCGGATTATATTGAACCGAGTTTAAAGACGCGTTCATTAAAATGCATACAATATTTTGCTTTCATTTAATTTAACATGACGGCATAAATTATACAAGTTGCTTTTCAACATTTAACCTACATAATATTTACATAGATACGAATAAATTATAGATAGGTAGGTACGCGACGAATTTGTGTACTTATCATAACCTCCCAAAATGAGTGCCCGCAGCCGCACGCTAACGTATTATTGCTAAAACATATTACATATTACTCTATTATTAGGCCTCGTTGTATTAGACTGTTAGTGATAAAAGATTGATAATGGCCACGAGGGCGATGTGTGTGTGCTACGCGCACGCTCGCCAAGGCCATTTTGTTTACGCATACACCCGCGTGTTTACGCGAGCCAAATATAAGCTTGTATTATCCGCCGAACGACGAATGTACTTCCTCAATACTATTCAATGGTATACGTGTGTGCGACGCGAATCCGCCGCGTTATTCCTAGCGAGAAAATGGCGCGAAACGCTCCATTGAACGTTTGGCGGGAAAGTTACGTAATATTGTGAAAGTATTTTCTCGTTGTTTGCATCGATAAGTTGGTTTTATGAGGGTTTTATTTGCAGTGTCGTGTTGTTTGTTTAAAAATAATGCTGCGGTTGTTGGCTTCACGTGATGTCACTTTGAGGTTAGATTTTCCTAATCACGTTGTTATTACATAACAAAAAGTGTCTAATAACTACTTACTGCAACGATAATTACTCTTGAGTAATAGTTTCATTTATGATTATTAATTTATTTTAACTTTTTTATATTAGCACGTGCAGTTGCAAAATTGGCGGGAATAGCATAGAGTCCGCGTGGTCACCAGTCGGCCTTGGACTTAATGACGTCATTAAAATAGTTCCTGGCTACAATTGGAAGATTTTTGTAATATACATATTTCAAAATATTTAACCTGTTATTAACAGACTTAACTGCCGTGGCATTTAGGCTTCTATCTTTTCGCGTTTTACTCAAGGTTAAACCAATAATGAAATGAAATCCATGGAAAACCGATGGCGCCGTATTTTTAATTTTTATCATTCAAGGTTACCCGATAAATACCGATTATAATTCATAACCTAAATTTAACTGTTTTAGGCTTTAGCACTTCCTTCATTCATGAATTCAATTGATAAATTCTAAAAACATTTGTAAAAGTACCTAATAAACTTCTCATTGGTGCATAATTAATTATGTATTACCTATGGTATTACTTAATTATTAGGCTGCTTGAACATTGCAATAATAATTATTCAACTCGTATAATATTTGGTCAACCATCAAATCGAGAATCAAATCAAATGGTAGTCAATTTAAAATTTTATTACAAAGTATAGTATCCCGACCTTGAAGCTTGGCGCATCGTATGTTGCCATGCTGTTTTTTACCAATTCGTTCAATTCAAGATTGCCTCCGTTTGGAACCGGCTCCTTTATTTGCTTTTATATAATCGATACTAAAATAGTTTGATCTGAATTTTATTCGGGGATTTAATTTTTTAATCAATCGCAATAAGGTCAATGTGCTGGGTTTTTATTGCAATTTTGCTGCGCTTTGGAGATTGTGATTTTTCGATTATCGATTATGTTTGACATGGTAATGTGTTATGGAAATTCCTAATGACTTTATTTACTTGAGTTTTTATAAAATATGGAATATAGAGAAGGAAATTGCATGTGAAAGTATGTTAATATCATCCGGTGTGTCATTGCCACAGACATTGTCTGTGGTCATTGCATTTGAAGCTATAAAAATCTTAATAAGTTTATATTAATATTTCAACAGGTGTCGCCCTAATGCCACAGAACTACAATACAATCCTTAAGATATTTCAGACTTTGCACGTCGTAATTTAGATTAAACAGTAGTAAAACGCTCGTAAAACTTTTATTGTTATTAAGGCTACATTTTTAAAAATTAGAAATGGCTCAGAAGGGCGTTTCCGAGATTTATTGAAAGAAATTCCGGTGCATTAAGTGTGCTAGGCTGATTTTTATGGTCTTATCCTTACGAACGCAGTCGTAAAAATGTCATCTGTACAAGGGCCCGGGGCTCACTAAAAGAACATAATATCGTTCGAAGTCGTAAAATTTTCGTCCAAAACTGGTACGGCTCCGCCTTCCCGCGCTTTTACGACTTTCTGCTTTCTATATTCAAATTACATCGAATAATTCGAATCTAAAAGATATTCAATTGTATTTCGTATGATATAAGTTGTTTTCATAACCGCGCGGGCCACCTGTTCGAACGTATGGGAACCTGGCGCTCTGCCAGCCGATAAAATATTTTAAACCGAACCCGGAACCATTGTTTACTGAATAATTCAAACACAACGCATTACTAATCTTTATTTACAATCGGAAAGCCCACGTGTGTTTTATGACACCGAGATATCGCTGCCATAGATTTGAACTCGAACAATGAAAGTTTTCCCGCCGCTATCTGACTGTATCATCGCGTCCCTTTACTTCAGAGTTCAAGGCTTTAATGTTGTATAGGTCGAGATAGGGAGTAACCTAGATGGAACCAACTTGCTCGTGTAGCAATATAAAACTTTTAACTGCATAACTAATAAATGATTTCTCGTTTCAGATTTCCTGAAGCCCCGCAAGCGGCTGTCGAGCAACGGCAAGAAGTCGCCGGCGCACAAGCACAAGCCGGAGCTGCACGCGCACCTGCGGCCGCCGAAGGTCGCGCGGCTCGCGCCCGCGCACTACAAGCGGGCCAGCTAGGCACCGCCCGCCACCGCACTGCTGAACTAAACCAAAGCGCTAACTTGTAATCACGCCGAGCGAACGGCCGCAATCATGTACGGTTCACTTCGAACGCGGGTGCGAAACGTAAATTGTGCAAATTAATTTTATATCCCCTTAATTTATTTTCGATTTAACGGCGAACGCCGCGGAGAACAATTATAATAATGTTAAGTAATTGTAAGATAGTTTCGGACGTTAATATATTATTGTATTCCCCCGGCACATCACAACGCTCGAGCCCGGGGGCGGGTCGCCGATTCGTCTGAGCGATATATTTATAATGTGACAATTAATTTTAAGTTTAATATGATCTCTTTGACGGTAGTTTAAGTTAGTTTAGCGTAGGCTAGGTCGGTGTAAGTCTGGACTAAATAATGTCGAATGAGATAAAGATTTGTTTAAGTGCTCCATTGCAATATTAACACAATAGTGACGTCTCGGAGATACTCCCACTCTCGTGTAGAAATTAAATTTTTACGCCGCGTGGAAGTATTTCTAACGCGTATTTTTGAAATGATGCTCAGTTTTCTTGAATTTTCCATCGATTTTTTCGAGGAATTTTCAAAAATAACATCGTTCAATACACATTAAGCAATAGAAAAGTTTAGCTTAAGTGAAATACAAATACTCAAAGATATGTCTTGTTACATAATGTAACGGTTTTTGCCAATTTAATTTAAATGTTAGGGACACAATTTATTGAGAACATTGAGTATTTGTGTTTTCCGACCCGAGAGGTCGAATATCATATTAGTCCATTTGTTTTGTTGTTATATTTTAATAATGGTTTATATGTTTATGATTATATTGATGATTGTTTTTTCAATATTTAATGTCTAAAGTTTTTCAAATGTTTTGATGTGAGCATTTGCGTTGAAATGTTTATCAAAATTGTATGTTTCGGAGGCGGTGAGCTGCTCTTGTTAAAGTACAAATTTTTCATTTCTGTTTAGGAAAAAGGGCAGCGGGATCCTTTAAAAGACACTCATTTTCATTATACATTAACTATTTTCATTTATCTTTAATTAATATGTACATGGTGTTTGTTTGTTGCGGGCGGCGTGTAGAGTCAGTACTGTCCGGTCGATACTGGATTTTAATGTTGATTGTATCTAAAAATGGATTACATCGTTACTCCATAGTAATAAAATCTTAATGTCATTAGATGGTAAATTCTAAACAATCAATTTGTACATTATCAGTTTGTAAATTAAAACTATTGGTTTAATAATTATTTACAATGCAGTTATTATGGTCACGATGATACAACGCGTTCATACACTACAAGTTAGTCAAGTTTTAAAATTTTAATACAATTTTAGATTTTATATGGGAAAATGAAAGTCGATATTTTACAGTATTGTCCGGCTATTATTGACTCAACCCGCAGTTTGCCCGCAACAGTGCGTTCAGCCAACGCAGGCGTCGGTAGCGGATAGGTCTGACTAAAATAATGAAATTTTTAATGAACTTTGAACGTTTGACTATTTAGAACACGATTTAAAGTGCTGTTGAAACATTAATATATTTATAATCTATGCGGTGTTCGTTTACATTTTGACTTGATTTGAAATTTATGAATTGTGTTACGTAGCCCCTTGGGCAGATGACTCGAAACGCCTATAGTTATAGTTTCAAATAATTGCCCAAGAACGATCTTCTTAGACAAGTATTTGATATCCCCTCGGTCATCTGTTCGAGCGACTACTATGAAATATTTAATTAGATTTTGTTTGGGATGCGCCAAAAGCGATGGGCTTATCATGTGGTGACGAGATATCGTCGTGCGAACGCATTAATATTAATTTAATTTCTCTAACACCTGTGATGTATTAAATATGATCTCAGAACATAATCGTACTGTATGCAAATGTCATATATATTTTGTTTAAAATAGTGTTAGTTACTGGACTGGACGTAGGCTTTAGTAACTACTGAACCCGTATCCCTCGTTATTGAGAAATAATTTAATACATCAAATAATGTTTATATTAATAATAAGGTTCGGTTCTCGTCGACTGCATTGTAAATTGCACTGTAAATTGTTGCACAATGTGTATTTATTGAATTATTAGTCGACGGGTGTTTATGGGATACTAGCATACATACATACAGACATATGTAAGCCGCAGAGGCAACTCGTGCCGATCTCGAGTCCACAACATAACAATAGTTTAAGCAATTGTCGCGCAAAATGCGATCGCAGTCACAAGAGCAAATAATATTGTATATATTCGGCAATATTTTCTAATAAACCTTTATAGTGTATCGAGTTCCATATTATTATTTTGTGTAATGTATAAAACTTAAATTTAGTTTAAAAAAAGCTTACTTCATACGGTATTTGTTGTTTTCTTTCAACTCCTTACCCTAAAATTACACAAACTACGATCCTAGAATGGATCAGACATACTTATTAAGATAAATCTTTCAAGTGCATTTGAATTTCATCAAATATACCTACAAAATATTATATACTACTCATCAAAATAGGTCAGAAGCTTACAACTATAGGAATTGAAAGGTGCTATTGAAATTGGAAGTAGAAATAAAACACATAGTTGGATGCTCGTATGAAAATGTTTATTGATATCACAATCAAGTCTACACAACTACCCGGTCACCATTCATCGCGATACAGATGATAAATACACATACATTTTACCACTTAGTAGTTAGTACACCGGCCGTAGCCGCTACGTACGTTATACAAATCTAAGTAATACAATACAGAAAAGAAACGAGAAATATGCAAAAATAGCGTGCCATAAACAATAATATTTATCTAATTATTTAGTGTAAGGCGGAGACTACGTGTTTACAATATAAAAAAACACCTATAATAGAGTAGAAAACTTCTACGCTATCAGTTCTATTCAGAGGAATTTAAGACGAAATACACAACATTGTGTTAGTGCAAATATATCATTGATACAGAGAGGCAAATTAAAGAAATGCAAACTATAAGTTATTGTCTCAAAATACCCCTCAGAATCTGCAGGCATAAGGTACATAAAATATTCAAACACGCAATAAATACCACAACATTAATATTTAATTATCACTATTTACAATACATTAGTAGAACATTACACTTAGGCACATCGATTGTTATAAAATTATGATTTAATTCGAAAAAGTGTCCCGACAGCCGAGACGCTGCAGGTGACATCTATACTAACTACCACATTAAAACATTTATGTGATTTAATAACTTCGTACGTGTGGGGTTAATTTAAAAAATATTTAAGAATTCTAAACACTGGAGTTACGCAAATCGAATGATTTTATCTAATACAACATTAACTTTAGAAATTTTGAAACAATTGGAATATTATAACTTCATTTTCTTATATCACGCTACGTATATAAGAAAAGAGCTTAAAGCATCGGAGATTTCGGGGCGAGATTGATAAATTTGTACTTTAAATTGTCCCCTAATCTCGAGCAGTGTCAGTTAGCGTACGGTTAACATAAGTTACATTTGTGTTAAAAGATATATTACTCTATGTATGTTGGTCGTAATCCTACGTTTACAGAATCTAAACTAGCACGAGTAGGTACGAGTATGTGAGCGCGCCCTACCGCGCCACTAGACACCGATATACAAAATCTCACTGGACGCTAATCGGATACACTTACTTGTAATATACGTAGAAAACAGCAAATATGAATAATTTGGACATTAAAATCACATTATACAGAAATAAACATTCAGATATCTATCTAAAAACGGCGATCTAAGTTATCCAAAGTTTTGGTGCAAGAACGACAACGAGAATTACCTATAACGAGACATTAAATTTTCAAGTCAAAAGTATGAAAAAGTTTGAATGCATCCGCATATTACATTATAGAAATCGTGACTTATTTATATAAAGAGAAAAAAAAGAATAATATTGAAGACTGAACAATCAAAAGAGTGGAGAAAAATTACCAATTTTATTTGGAAAAATGTATATTTAAAAATTTATATCGTTTTAAACGACTTATTACTTAACATTATTAATAATTTCTCGATGTCGTGGTTCCTATAGAATATAAACATCTATAACATATACTTATGCTCACTACGACCGTGGCTTTAAACTTTAAAAGATATCTAATTCAAAAGCCTCCACTAGTGCTCTACACCCCTGATATATGTTGCGCCTGCGGTGTGAGCTACGGCCGCTCCGTGAAACGCACCAACACTCACACCGCAGTGCTATGAGAATCTATAGCCCTAGTCCACCTATAAGCTCTATATAAATATAAAATATCTTAAGTATCAGATAGATAAGATTTAAAAGTCAGTTTGGTGTCGAAATTTGAGTCGTAGTTAAAATGAAGTACACGTAGTAAATAGAAGCAGTCCAGCTGATCGGCGCACGCGCGAAAAGGTACGAAAATTGGACGGCAAAATATTTTGGTGAGAAGTCTGAATATTATATAAAGATATTTAGTATAAATCTACACATTTATACGAACAGTGACGTAACCGAGACTAAAACCTATGAATACACGTGTATCTATGAATAAACATTGATCGACTGTAGACCTTTAAAGCTAATCGCTATAAAATAAACTGCGTGGAGACTGGACCGCTGAATACCTACTCTAACCGTACACTACACACAAATCACATTTATTAAAAGACAGTGTAAAAATAATGTTCATAAATATTGGCCTATAAGATAATTAGAATTCATTGTACTTTATCTATTTGAAGCTTACATTATTATCACACGAACCCTATTAGGTAGATATCAAACGTCGAATATATAAAAGTTAATTCTATGTTAATTTAGCAGCGAACTAAGCTTGTCCAGTTGCTCGGCTCTTCGGTATCGCTCGCGCCAGCAACTAGCGCGGACAATTCTAATATAAACACTACTATAACAAATGTGATAATCAGACTTGTAATTTGTAACCATTTTTAGTTTGTTTCTACGTTCATTCTGTTTGATGTTGCGTTGCGAATCCCGCAGGCGTTACTTTTTAACGGCTCGTTCCAAACACTCAATGGATATGTGGTGCCCATAAAGTGGTCTACTGCGTTACTATTTGCTGTTTCTACAAGCCACATCTAAGCCCATATAAACATTCAGTCGAGTTAAAAATGTATAGGTCTAGTACCTAATAGTAATAGTAATTGTAAAAATCGTACTTTAATTAGGATTGAGTATGTACACGTATTCTATGAATATTCGTTTGACAATTTTGTATTTAAAACGTTCGTGATGTACTAAAGTGCGTTAAGATAAATAAAAAAATATTTAAAACAGCCACGACAAGTAACTCGCATTTACGTGTTGTGTTACGATTGATATAATAATTAATAAGTAGAATTAGCGTCATTCTCTCGATTCCACACAATAATTACAGCTATGTTTAAAACTTTATCCATATTATAGTTATAGTTCTCAATAATTTAATCAGTTCAAAATATAGAAGTACATTTAGTAAATCGTGTCTTTATAGCTTGGAACAGATGACTGTGCATAATTCAAGTAGTATTTTATATGGAAAAATCTCACGTCCGGTGCGGATTGTAAGATCTAGACGTTGATTTGCGCTAAGTACATCTAAACTAGAGGTCTATGGGTCTACAAGGGACGAACGGAGATCTACAACAATTAGCAAACAAATAATAATGATTATTGTCTGACACTGGGTTATTGTCTAGACAGCAGCTCTGGCGCGGTGGCCACACTATTGACTATAGAATGCACGCGGCGGGACTCGATCGGTCACAAACCAAGCATTATCTTCTATTATATTCAAAATTTCGTTTCTAAGCCATCGGCACCTCAACTAGACAGGCCCAAAATAAAAATAACAAAACCAATAAAAAATAAAGGAAAGGGAGAAAAAAATAAAAGTAAAATAAAAAGGGGTATTTGGATGTTTATTTACAATTCTCTCATAATAACTATGTGATTATTAATGAAGATAAAACCTTAAGCAACATCAGTGCTAGCCCCTGATCACCCACACTTACTTACGTTAGTGGTCACTCGTGCCACAAGGACTTACAATCTAGACATAAAAACGTAATATACCCATTATTCAATATAGCTTTCGGCGCGTACCGTCGGTACATGTTAAAATGTTAACTTAAATCACTAAAACTACAGTTTCACCGGCCGTTAACGATAAAATACAAGTTCGGAGCGATCACAGTAGGCCTTGCGCGCGCGCATCATACGCGTTACATTTGACTTACATAGGGCTTTGTACATCGGTTACATACGATTTAATAATTATTGTCGAAATAACGTTAAAACCAGAGTGCGTCTACTTGTTACGGTGAAACTCGGTCGCTCTGTCCCGTTTGTGTGCGAACGCAATCCCATATACGAAAATGAATTTCTATTATCAACTTATTGCAACAACCCAAAATTTACATTTCCATTCACTAAATCACAGAAGCCGTCGGACAGGCGTGTGCGACTGTTAGCGTGCCCCATATACAAAAACGTTGACTACATAAGCGATACAATTCACTATAAAGAAAAAAAATCCATAATAAACAGTCCATTTTACATAATAACCCAAAGCTCCGATACGGCTAAATTACAATAATTATATGAAAACGATACGCACGCTTATATAATATTAAAAAAAAAATGAGGGCTATATACCGTTCGTGCACATCGGAGATCATTGACTAAGCCTCGCGCGAGGACAATCTCTCTACTATTACATATTTGTAGGAAAAACTCATAAAACACGCAATTTGTTTAGCAATACTGTCAACTGAGTGAAAAACATACTAGTGAATATATCTCGTTATAATAAGAATAGAATAAACAGAAAGAATTTATAGTTCAAAGGAAATTTTAAATGAAACGTAAAAATAAACCAAAAGCGTGTTATATGATTATAAATTAAAACATAAGCATTGCAAAGATCAGACAAATAGCCGTGAGCGTAATTGGTTTTTGTACGCATTTTGAGTTATTTTTCTTTGAAATACACATCATATTTCAGAAAAAAGTACAGCCATTTCTGTGATCGACACAATGCTTAGATACACGAAAAATAATAAAACTACAGTAACTAATAATTAAAAATTACAATGAATTATTGTCAGGCAGCAAGCTACAACATAATTATTTGTTTAAAACAAAATAGTTTTGGTGGTTATTACAACTAGGTTTATATTTTTTATTTGATTGTTTTTTTCTTTAATAATACTTAATGTAAAAAAATGAAATTAAAAACGACTCTATTTATATAGGAAATAATGATAAAAATTGACAAACATATGTTACTTAAACGATAAACATACGCTAGGCGGCTGGTGAAGCCAAAAATTTAATATACTTATAAATTAAAGTTTTTATAAAATTTAATTGTATTATTTGTATCATTTGTAGTAGTATATATATAAAACGGGCCTGTCTGTTTGTTACACCCAGTCACAGTACACGTTACAAATTAGCAAATTATAAGAAGCGTCAAGATTATCATGCGAAACGGTCGCGTTTCGACGAAAAATAACAAAAAAATACATTTTACACGAATCTTTGAAAAACCACCATCAATATGTTCCACGAACAAAAGTCACTGAAAACCAGCAAATACTTAAACACTCCTTTACGCCATAAGCATTGTCTCACTAAAACTTAAACCATCAAAGTGAAAATGTATTTTTTCATTATTAAAAGTCAAAAAAGCGGCCATCTTGCATCGTACAATAAAAATAAAACCATGAAATCCAATTCAATCTACCTAACGAATATACAAGTGTTACCTACACGATAAAACTCTTAAATAACATATAATATTGAATCTAACGGCTAGACAATAGTAATAAATACTAATCCATCACCGCATACTACACATATTAATATCTACAGAGAAAAAACATTTTATTTACGATTAATACGACAATATATTAATTAAAAAACACAGCATCGATTACAGATGGACCTAAACTACATGATATGGAACGTAAGATCGCATACCTCAAGCGAATCCTCACTATAAAAAATAAAATAAAAATAAAAATCATATAATTGACAAATCACCACGTAAAAAGAAACCTAAACGTTCAGTACAGACATCGACACATGTTAATAAACACCCCAACAAATTTGGTACAGACACTAATTCCTACGATAAAACATTAGTAAATGCAACCTACTCGCCTAACTCCAAAGGAAATAAATTTACAATTTAACATTATACATAATATAGTACTGTGCCGCGGCGGTGGGCGGCGTGTTCGTGTGTTTGTTCCACTGTACCCGCCCACCGGCGCGACACACACCGATATACATTTCACTAGCAACGCGTATACTTTAAGAAATAAAGCGTCTAACCTAATACACCGATAATGATGCGGTTCGCGGCGATTACACACGTGTACATCGCCATATAATTTAAATCTAAACTCGACGCTTCAATTCAACGTCGAGTTTCGATTTAAACGCTTAAAAATACAAACAAAAATAATAAAACAGTTTAAAAATAGCGCTTTTGACGGTTACAATAAATCTGTCAAAATGTTCACAGAGAAAAATTATAAGGAACCGTGCGAAGTCGCGTCTCTACACACTAGTCATAAGATTTTGGGTTAAAAAAATTGCAGTGTGATATATAATAAACTCCATTAGTTTGCCGCTCGGCGTCGCTTGCGGTCGCGCAATATCCAACCATATTAGTTGCGAACGCAAGCGACGCGAGCGCACGTAAAACAAATCATTCTGTGAATACCAATCAAAAATCAAACATTATATTCCATTGGTATCCAAATACAAAAGAAAATATTCGCGCCGTCTCTTATTTCAATATAAAAGAGCGAGACGGCATGATAAAATCAGTTTCAACTCGTATTCGTAATCACTGATCAATGATGACGTCACATACGCGTGGAGACATTGCCTCTATAGACGATTGATCATAAATAACATAAAATAATAAATCAGTTATGAATATTTAAAATCGTAAACTATAATACATGTCGCGGACACTATCAAAATGTCTCCACATTAAATAAAAACAAATTAAAGTTCAATAATCCCGCGTTCGTGATCACGTGGTCACGAGCGGCGATATATCTCGCTCACGGTCACATTAATTCTTCACGGTCACTCCGTACACCTTGACCGTGTTGATCCTTGCGCGTTCCATTGTGACGTTACGCTGTCGTAAATTTTATGTCATGACCATTTTCCAAATGGATACTTTATAATTTCCTTCACTTCGTTCCCTGACGTTCACACATAGTATCCAATATCCATGCGGTCAAATCATGTTGAGTATTGTTTCCCAATAGAGTCATGACAGCTGTTCACGGTCACCACATAACTTCAGACGCTCGCGGTCACCACTTCACTTCAGCCACTCACGGTCACCACTCCCCGCTCACGGTCACCACCCCGACCCCCACTAGACCCGGACTCAGTCCGTGTACCACAGGTGCTGGTGCGGGTGCTGGTGCACGAGGTACGTGGGGGAGTAGGGCTGCAGGTAGCCGGGCAGCCGCGCGCCGCTCGCGTGGTGAGCGGGCGGTGGGCCGCCAACGCCGCTCACGCCGCTTACGCCGCCGCTGGAATTGGATAAAAGCATGATAAGTATTTATTTATACATTATTTATTTATACAAAAAAAGTATGTGGTATTTTATTGAGATATATGTAATACTAGCTTTCCACCCGCAGCTTCACCCGCGCAGTCAAAGAAAAACCCGCATAGTTCCCGTTCCCGTGGGATTTCCGGGATAAAACCTATCATATTTCCCGGGATAAAAAGTAGCCTATGTCCTTTCTCGGATATCAAAATATCTCTATACCAAATTTCATGCAAATTGGTTCAGTAGTTAAGGCGTGATTGAGTAACAGACAGACAGACAGAGTTACGTTCGCATTTATAATATTAGTATGGATGTATATGGTAATTTGAAGTAAATATCACATGAATGTGGGTAAAATGCAAATGAGGTATAAAAGGCAAGATTAAAATTACAACTTGCCTGCATATTGTGACATTATTAATTATTATGTAATAAAAACAATATTTATAGTATTTTATAATATACAAACATAAATCGATCAATCTCAAAATTAGATTTTAAATAATAATTAATGAACGTTAACAAGCAAATTATTTAGTTTATTTTCTCCTTCTCTCTATATATTATGTATCAATTAAATAGAAATCAATTCTTCTTTCCTTCAAAAAAATTTAGTGACCATTTTCAAGAGAGCGACAGTTAAACATTTATTTTTAGTTAAAATAGTACTAGTACAAAAATAAATAACTCACGTGTGATAGTGATACGTGGGCACGTATAGAGGCGGCGGTAGATATCCCGGAGAGACGCCCCCGGGCGGGGACAGCACACCGCCACTACCACTCCTGGAAAACATACATACGTTTACATTAGTTAAATATTTAAATTAAATTATGAATTTTGGACTAGAAAATGTATTATAGTTCCCTGCTGAAGTAAATTCATAATGTACGAAATTTTTCCTATAAAAGAATCGATCTGTAAAACAAATTCGTAGGGATTGCGTTTTTGAGATTACATTTATTGTATAACCACACAAGTGCTTGTAACAAATGTAAAATAACTCTTTTTAGGTGTGCTTCATTATTTTCACTTTGACAAAGTAAGAAGTTTTTTGTCCCTAAATTGTATGTTATTGTCAATCATTTTCATAAAGATACACTTTTTAAATTATTTATAATATATAGCACAATGATCTCGGATAAAGTTTACTTCAAAAAAGCACTGTAAAGCTAGTGACTCACTTGTAGTGCGTGTGCGGGTGGTGGTGCCACGCGTGTTTGTGGTTGACGCCCATGTTGCCCGCCATGCTGTTCACTCCGCTCACTCCGCTCACCGCGCTCACTCCGCTCACTCCGCTCACCGGGTTCACGCCGCTCACGCTAGCCGGTATGTAATCGCGACAACCGCCGCTCTGGAAATATCATTTAATGTTAAAATTTATGTTAAAGAGTTGGAAATCCGGCTCGAAGGATCAAAAATGAAACAATAGTTTATTGTTTCAAGTAATACAAATAACATAGGAGATAAAAATTTCAGAGGATTTTACAATTAGGTGGTATCATTGGCAAATAATCATTAGAAAATATAAGGCCGCTTTCACATCTTGAAATTATAATCTATTTCAATTATGTCAGTAAAAATGGCATAGTCATACGTCAAAATAAGGTATCAGGGTACTATTAACAAATCATTTAACTAGACTTTTGTATATATATATATATATATTACTTTGTCATTAAATCCTTACAAGTTATTTAATAATAAATAAATCGTTAAATCAAACTTACACTATCTCTCTTGTTATGCTGAGTGGGCACATACTGATTACACTGATAGTCGTTCGTTTGACGCACGTTGCCCCCGTTCTGAAAATAATTATATCGTTGAAACAATGCTTAAATATAATAATTCATATTTTTAGGCACACATTCCACATGTTTCATCATTTAGTCACTTATGTAATACGCAATTTGTTTTTAATTTTTTTACTATTAGCCCAAATTTACTCAAGTTTCCCTTGCATCTTTCTCCTGACTGTAACAAAGATGTACAATAAAAAGAAAATTTGCGGTAAAGGTCCTGCTGTTTATGCACGATTTCGAGACCAAGAAAAAATAGGCATTAATTTCAATATAATATGACCTTTGTTCGTAATAATCTATACATCTATACAAATATTATAAAGAGGAAAGGTTTGATTTTTTGTTTGTTTGTTTGTTTGTATGAATTGAATAGGCTCCGAAACTACTTGGCAGATTTGAAAAATTCTTTCACTGTTGGAAAGCTACATCATTTCTGAGTGACATAGGCTATATTTCATTTTCAAAAAAAATAGGCATCCTTACTAAAATTACGATAACGTAATCCAAGGTGTGAAAAAAATATCAAAAAACTACCTTACATCGCGTGCGCTGCGAAAACTATTGATGATAGAACAAAATGATATACTACATTTTTTTAGAACACACCATTATCTACAAAAAATCAGCGGCAGCATATCTCTAACTATTACAGTCATGTCACAATAAGCGTTTTTTTATTGAAAAAAAGAAATTAAAATACCACCGCTACAAAAAGCTCTTTATTTGTACCTTGGTATTAACCCTTATCAAAATAAACGATGTATTATTTAAGACTGCTTCAATATCTTTATATTACTTTTTGAATTATTCGATTCTGACAATCCATTCAAAAGATATCACGAGTTAAAAAAAAATTAAAAAATAAACTGTATTCGGCTAGCTATGCGTTGTAGGCGTCACTCGGGCAGGGGTACGGGAGGGGGGTTAAGATCACGAAATAAACTTGCCGCGCGGCTTACTCGCGCGGTCGGCTCCCTACGTGATGGACGTGTGCGGAATTTACGCTTGATAATAATTCGTTTAGTAAGTAACTAAACCGATTTAAAAAGTTCTTTTCAGAACTAAACCCATTTATATAAAACTAGCTTCCGCCCGCGACTCCGTCCGCGCGGATGTCGGTCTTCGCGTGGATGGTTTATTTCTCCATTTTGAGTAACTCTGACAATGACATCTTATAAATATCTATTGGACCCAAATACGGCTAGGCCTATAATAATACGGAACGTGTATTCGCGGTTCTACACTCTACAGAACAACGTCTATGGATAAAACTGAAGAATTAAGATTAATTTTTTTTCTACGTATTTTTCCAGGATAAAAAGTATCCTATTTTACGCCCAGGATAATAAGGTATAATTATACCAAGTTTCATCGAAATCGAACCGTCAGTTTTCCCGTGATGCCTTCACATACAGACAGACAGACAGACAGACAGACAGACAGACATTTAATGCCCGTGCGAAGCCGGGACGGGCCGCTAGTATATATATAATTTAATAAAGTACATACATTGTAATGCGGCTCGTGGTGCGGCTCGTGCTTGGCCGCCGCCTCCTGCTGCGCGAGCGCAAGCAGCCGCTTCTTTTGGCTCTGCGGTGTCGCTTGCGCGGCGCTCGCTTGCCGCTGTTGCTGTTGTTGTTGTTGTTGTTGCTGTTGCTGGTGCTGCTGTTGTTGTTGCTGTTGTTGCTAAGGGAGTTATACAATTATCAATTAAAAACCTTGAAATATACCTTGTTTTATTAATATGGTTGAAAAAATAGGTTTTTAATGTTAAATACATATTTGGCAAAAACCCGCCTGACGCTACGCATAACACGTTTGAAGAAAATAAGGTTTTTCCGCATAGATTGAAAAATTTTGCATCATGTTTATCCTAATAAATGTGTTTTCCAGCATTTAAAAATTTAAATTTCATTTTTAGTGCGAAAAAGTAATAAAAAAAAATCATTTAACCAAAGCAAACAAACTAGACCGCGGTTTACGTAATACGTGTCTATTTTGAAATTACCCAATACGTGTCTATTTTGAAAACCCATCTCCTTTAAAAAAAATTTCACAAAACATTACGTCTACTTTTCTAACACATCAAAATTTTAAAACCAAATAAAAAAAGAATCACAAAAACATCTATAAAGATGCAGTGACGTCACTCACGTGGTGGTGCTGGTGGTGCTGCGCGTGGTGGTGGCACGGCTGGTGGTGCGGCGCGTGCGGCTCGTGCTTCACGTGCCGCTCGTCGCGCGCGCTGCAGATCACGCCGCCCGTGCCCGTGCCCGCGGTACCCGTGCCCGTGCCCGTGCCCGTGCCCGTGCCCGCGCTCGACGTGTTCGCGCTCGCCCCCACGCCCGCTTGGTTCGGGCACTCGCCGCTACCTGGGAGCATAAAACAAGAAGATGATGATTTGAAGATTATTCTTGTTAATTTTTTTTTTTATTTTTTGAAGTGAAACAAACTTCTTTATCGGGGTTGGAAAAAAATTTAATGTAACATTTTTTCGTTACGCGTGACATTTTTCCGTTACGCGCCATCTTTTTCTTATCCCTACCATGCGTGATTTGACGTATTTCTGTAAAGTTGCATATAGTAAATTATTTTTTGAAAAATAAGGTCATAAAGTCAAAGTAAGTCTTACGTGTGTACACGCACACATTTTTTTTTTTCATTTTAAAGTTAATAATGTATCGTGTCGGTTGCAGCGTGCTCAAGATGTGACATGTTCATGTAAGGTATAATACGTAGGTTGTTTAGCGTGTAAAGGGTAAGATGCGTAATTTAGCGTGTTGTGTGCAACGTTAAAAAATAATGTTTTGTGTGAGGTAAGTATAGTGTACATTGTAGTGTCCCGTGTGAGATGTAGTGTGTGTATGTACAAGTGTATAGTATACAGGGTGTGTCGTACGTAACAATTGTACTAGCTGTAGAGTGTGCAGTGTGAGGTATATCGCCGGTACAGCCTGAAAATCAGCGCTGCTTTTGTGCAGCATTTTGCTGAGGTTGTATCCGTAAATTTTGTAATGTTTTTGGCTGTTTTTTTTTTTTGGCAATAAATTTCTTTTCTTTCTTTCTTTGTATATATAATGTGTGTGTATGTATGTATGTGGTCACCTCTGTTGTCATGCAGCCGGTATGTGTTAGGTGTAGTGTATGTATGTATGTATGTATGTATGTGTACCTCTGTTGTCGTGCGGCCGGTGGGGCTGGCGCTCGTCGTCGTCGCTGTCGCTGATGGTGATGACGGACACTGCGGGTGATGGCGTGTCGCGGATGGTGATGGTGTGTGCACCACCTGCACACGGGCCGCTATCCCACGTGGGAACCGTGCCGTTGGCGACGTTAGATCGGATGCTGGGGACAACAAATCAAAATGTAGCGGCTTTATATATTTCGGATAGCGGAAATGAAACAACGGATTGACAACCTCTTTATATTGGAGCCAATTTACGACTGAAGTACAATTAGTGACACAATACATATTAATGTTATATGATGCCTGACAAAAGTTGTATAAAGCTTTTATAAAAAACTGTTTAAGAGGGAGAAGAATCAAATCAGTGACGATAGCGCGGATACTGGGGATATCAAATCAAATTTTGAATTCAAATGTTGTTCTATACACTATTCTGACAAACGTGCAGGAGGAATACGAGAATCAAATCAAATGTTGAATTCAAAATTTGTACTAAGTATACACTATTGTGACAAATATTTATGAGGAATATGAGAATCAAATCAAATGTTGAATTCAAATGTTGTTCTATAAGTTATTATGACAAATGTTTAAGAAGTATACGAGAATTAAATCAAGTGATGAATTTAATTTTGTTTTTACATCAAAAAAATTATTACGGCAAAACAGATCAATTTATTTGTGGTTGATATACAGATTGATAAACTGTGTATGAATACACACAAGCCAATATAACAATTATAATTACATAGTAAAGAATTTACTTGTCAAACAACAAACTATATTCATGAAGATTCTACAGTTATAAAGTACTAGCTTTCCGCCCGCGGCTTCGCCCGCTTTGTCTAAAACATAATAAATTATTTACTAAAACCTTCCTCTTGAATCACTCTATCTATTAAAAGAAACCGCATCAGAATCCGTTGCGTAGTTTTAAAGATTTAAGCATACATAGGGACAGAGAAAGCGACTTTTTATACTATGTAGTGATGATACAGGTATAAGTGCTGGTCGCGGAAGAATTCTAACAAATACCCGCGGCCCCATCATTAAAGCGGCTCGACGGAACACAGTGGGGTTTTAGTCGGTAAGAATCCGACATAACCCACGGCTCCTTCCCCGGAGGCCGTGGGTATCTATGCAAGATTTCCACACTATAAAAAAAAGGTATAAGTGCTATAAATAACAAATAAACTAACGCATTATCATGTTGCTGGTGCCTCCTGGAGGGCGGCGTGCCCTCCTTAACCCGCTTCTTGACCGGCGACAGCTGAGTCGGCTCCTTTTTGCCGCCATTGCTCGCCATACTGGAGATTATTACATGATATTATTAATTATGTGTATTATTGTTAAGTGAAACTCCTTTAGGCAGGTTGAGAGTAAAATTTCAGTCGCGACAAAGCAATACCGCCACGTCAAGGAGATCTATCAGATCAATATAATGAAACATTCAAAGTTCCGTATGCTACGATCAGACGGATTGTATAAATGATTTAATTAATTCAGTATCCATCAAGAAATGGTATAGAAATCAGCGAAAAATAATAAAGATAGTGGTTAAGGAATGCATTTGATACAATATTATAATGAAAGCAAACAAAAAGACACAGCAATATTGGTTGTTTAGGTTTTGAATTAGAAGTAAAAGAAGAATTAATGTAGGTTAATTTACATTCATTGATACAACATGGTTTTGAAACGTTACGACGAAAATGAAATAAATATGGTAGAAATGTTTAATTTCTAAGTGATATTCTTTCACCACCTTGTTTGGTGAAAAATATCACTTGGAAATTACTATTACGACTAAAGTGGCAAATCTTATAGCTATGTACAAAATAGTTACAAACTTTCAAATTTGTAACTTTTATTTCTGGACATAGCAGTCTTATTATGTCAATTCATAGCGTTATTAACATAACAAGTGATAGTCTTTTCGACAATCCTAATATGAGAAGAAGAAGCCCTTTACGTGCCTTTAAGAGTAAAAAAAAATTATCTTGTGTTACGCAACTCAAACCAAAAAAAAATTATAAAAAATTTATCAGCCCTAATGTGAGGGGTGCATAAATAAAAAACTAAATCAGTGGCAGCCCTATCATGTTAAAATGTATTTTCAGGGATAAACATCGAAAGCAGTGGCAGCCCTATCACGTAATCATGTAATGTGGGGGGTGGGCGGGGGTGGGGGTGTGTGCGTGTCGCACCTGTAGTGTTGCGGCGGGTGGTGCGGCTGGTAGTGCGCCACGCCCGACTGCTGCTTCGTCGATCTGCTGACAACCACTCACTTTTATACCATATTATTCTAATTTACTTGCTATTTTGTTATGGCTAGGGGCGTTAGTTTTGTTCATGTGATCGTTTTTTTCTAGCCTCTGGAACAGGCCTTAAATCAGATACACTTCTTACAGACGGTACGGCGTTTTATATAATTGCTCATATTGATTTATACCATTAAACCATCTATAAAACTCTGTACTTCAAGGTCTGCAAATGTTTGTATTGCATATCAGTATTTTTAACAAGTATGAATGTTGGTGCTTGTGCGAACTTACGTTTCTATACACGCATAATATACATTCAAAATATGTATACGGATTTCAATATTTGTATTGTTAACAACTTTGTATACGTAAACGTCGTTCCCCTATCTACAAGCGTGCGAGTGCGTATACTTTTAAAAATATTGATATACGCGTCTATTTGCACGTACACGTACGCATTTAACGTGCACGTGTCCTATATACACGCACCTTCTACGTGTGTACGTGCGTATTATATCCTAATACATTTGCGCACCCACATAAGTGTCTACATAGTATACGCAGCGCGTGCTCGTGTGCGTACACACACACACACACACACACACATACACATGTGTATATACGCACCTCTTGTGCGGATGGTGGTGCA
Organism: Colias philodice; assembly: GCF_061535455.1. Lineage (NCBI taxonomy): Eukaryota > Metazoa > Arthropoda > Insecta > Lepidoptera > Pieridae > Colias > Colias philodice. Next base: position 6,877,484 of record NC_143111.1, on the reverse strand, counting down.
GGTCCCACACGTCGGGCTCGGGCAGCGGCGCGGGCTCCACGATGAGCGGCGCGCGCCACTCGCCCACGTCACCCACGCCCACCCCGCCCACGCCCACGCCGCCCACGCCCGTGACGCCGGCCACGCCGTGCTGGTGGTGCGCGGCCGCGGCTGCTGCTGCTGCTGCCGCTAGCTGCTGCACCTGGAATATGAACGGAGTGTTTTAATACTGTGACATAGCTATAAACATTTTGACATGACTGTGAGGTGGTAAAATACCATAGTTATTATTGAACAGATTGTCATCTTCTTAGAGCAAAAACTTTGCGCTAAAACAGTTAACAAAATGATAATCGTTAATGAGTCAGTCACTTCAATATAATAGGTAGATTGAATCTATACTAATATTATAAAGCTGAAGAGTTTGTTTGTTTGTTTGAACGCGCTAATCTCAGGAAGTACTGGTCCGATTTGAAAAATTCAATTTATACAATAAAAACATCAATTGAAAAAATATTACCATAAAACATCGACATTATCTCATCGAAAATCTTTAAACGTTATTGTTCGTATCTATTGTCTGTTAATATGTAAACGTTTTCCCAAAATTTCGACATAGAACCAGCTTTTAAACTATCTGATTTTTTTAATAATTCTCTTTTACCTGATAAGCCGGCTGGCACAGTATAGACGAGACGAACTGATGCGGAAAGGGCTCAGCTCTCGTAGCGTACTGCCGCCCGCCCACCGCCACCCGCCCAGCACCATACAGCTGATACTGAAAGTGTTAAATAAATAAATAAAATAAATAAATATTTCAGGACAATTTTCACACACGGCACAATCTGATCCCATACTAAGCTTTCGCTTGTGTTATGGAAACCAGATGGCTGATAAACATACATATATAATTTTTAAATAAATACTTATATAGATAATTAATTAACACCCAGACACAGAGACTACTATATAGATATTGTGCTGTTATAGTACTACCTACATAAATTGTAATAATCTTGTATGTATTCCAAAAATAATCACGTATATAAGGGCAGTAACATACCAGGTTATCATAGGGCGCCGCCCTCAGCCGCTGCTGGTTGATAGTGAGGGCCAGGTGGTGGGCGGTGGAGGGCGCGGGCGCCACCACGCCGCCCACGTACTCGCCGCCGCCCACGCCCACGCCCACACCGCCCACGCCCACGCCACCCACCCCGCTCCCGGACCGGCGGCACACCTGCACATGACATACATATTAAAATAAATATAGATAAAAATTGATACAGTGTCATTTATAAGAAGCTATTTTTGTAAGGTAATTTTACTTGCATTTTTGATATCGTACTTGAATATTAAATCGTACTACTACTTAACGTCAATCAAATGTCTAAAAAATGCGAACATTGTTGCATTATATATCTTTTTCATTCAAAATACCTAAAATTTACAACTATTGTGGATATTTCTCTAGCGATTTAACGTTTTAATTTAATTTCATAGCAAATAATGGAACTAAATTTTGAAAATCATCCTTGTTATCTTACACTAAACATCTTCAGACATCACTAAACCAAAAATACTGACAGAATAACATTTTTGTCTCCATTTTTCTTTCTCTACCCTAAAGCTGTAAATAATACTAAGTCATATCAATTTTTCTTCGCTCTCCCACCCTACAGTTCTAAAAAAAAAATGTGTGCGTGTACTAGTGTACACACCTAAGAAGTGAAACTTCTTTATGACCTTATTTTTCAAAAAATAATTTAATATACAATGCAACTTTACAGAAATACGTCGAATCACGCGTGTAAGGGATAAAAACAAGATGGCGCGTAACGGAAAAATGTCACGCGTAACGAAAAAATGTTTAACTATACTAAATTACACTAAATTTTTTTCCAACCCCGATAAAGAAGTTTCACTTAAAAAAAACAAACAAACATACCTCCATCATCTGCACGGACGCCTTGACGTTGTTGCAGTGCGCGTAGTCCACGAGGTGTGCGAGCGTCACGAACGCGTGGTTCAGCGCTTCGCCGGGGGTTATGCGACGCTCCTGCGGACACACATTAGGTTTAATTATTTGTATTATGAATATTTATTCATATTACAATTACAGGATTTTTAAACATTTAATACTAATTGCATTTATAAAATTTTATGCAGACTTAAGATAAATGTCCCTTTAATGTTATTTCCAAGATTCAATCAAAAATTAGAACAAATACAAAAAATAAATAAATCTTTATTTTTACTAAAATATACATAAAATAGGCTAGGGTTGTGTTGTAAATTAGCAAATAATATTCAAAAGAATTAATAAAGGACCCGATTATAATAAAAACCACGTTAAATTTCAATATTCCTAACTTTATTAATAAAAACTACATACTCTTTTATTTAAGTCTAATGCAAATTCAATTCTGACAAGTGCACAGCAAAAAAAAAACATAACAAAGACTTATATCAACTAATTTCAACAACCACTCACTTGGTCCATAGTGAGCATCCTCTTGAGTAAGTCAATGAATTCCCTTCTGTCCGCTTTCTCAGCCAACAGTTGGCCGCCCTCCAGATCCGTTGGAACGTTCACCTGTTATTTTAAAATTTCTATCAGTAAAAATTTCTAATTAATCCATCAGGCCCCGGAATCACAGACACGCTGTAGTAAGTAATTATATGAACTGTTTTTGTTATTTTATTTTACGGAGTGTTATTATTTTTTTTGTCGACGGTACCAGTTGATGTGCCTGTGACGTCATTTTGTAACGGTCATCGACGGCCAACTCGAAGCGAACGGGTAGTATGTGTGTGTGTGTGGATATGAGCTATTACACATATCACAAACCTGTCCGATATCGTCGAGGCAGTTGAATATGTACTTCCTGGCCTCCTTGCTCTTGATGCCGGTCTCTAGTTCGTGCTCCTCGGGAGTCTTCAGCCGCCAGAACGGGTACGTGCTGTCCACGTCGCGGTAGAAGAACTTGGCCGTTTTTGATGCGCTAAGAAATTACAAATATTTAATTATACAATGAATATATCGTGTTTGAAATATAAAGAGTTGCCAATACAAAATTATAGAAGTTTCTGCTATTCGCCGAAGAGTCTAAGAAATTAGGAATCTATGTTTGACATTTTCACGCAAAACCAGCTAATCTGTACAAAATTGGGCACAGATATGAATCATAGTTTTGATTAGCACATAGGCTATACACGCGAAAAATTTGAATTATTTATGAATGAGTGTTTATTACTTTCATGCATCCTAATTGAATCTGTACCAAATTCGGTACGTTTCTGTAGAGAATTTCTTATTATTAAATTTCTTATTATTAAATTATGGAATGTATGTATGTATGTAAAAGAAAATACGCTTTGTTGCTACTTTTGACCCAGTTAACAGACATTGAGGCTCCTGATAAACAGTTTATATGCAATTCATAATGTTATAATAATCACACACCTGTTGAGCATATGCTCAGTGGGCAGGCCCTGCGTCTGCGAGATGTACCGAATCTGGTCGTACTCCGAAGACCCCGGGTACAGCGGCCAACCCAGGAACAGTTCCGCGACCACACAGCCCAGGGACCACATGTCGATCGCTTCGCAGAACGCTAGCCCGAGGATTATCTCTGGTGCTCTGGCAATGTGGACAGTTTTGGTCAGTTATACACCCATATTATTACTTAATATTAAAAATACAAGTCGGTTAAAAATGTGTTTAGTTGTTTTTAGTCAACGACGCAATGGAGCATTTTGATTATATTCATATCCTTTTTTGTATCTAGACATAAGTCTAGAGAAAGAAATATACTACTTTTTGATTTGTAAAACATCTTATATCCGTGGTAATTTAATTAAACTACACGGACGAAGCCATAGGCGAGAAGTTAGTAATGTATATGGTTATTCTCAGTATAGTTACGCAAAGATACAAAAATAAATATGGCATATTTTGATTTGCTGTGTATTCAAGTTCATTAAATGTTGTACATACGCACACATGTGATTGTGCAAGCGTGCGTGTGCGTACGTATAATTGCGTGCGTATGTATACATATATAGAATTTATGTGTTGTCTGTGTGCGTGCATGTATGTGTTATGTAGTGTATTTATGGAAACGTTACCTATAGTATCTGCTCTGCAGGTAAGTATTGCAGACGGCCTTGCTGACATGGCTGGCGCTGCCAAAGTCGATCACTTTGACGCGATAGGGCTGCCGAGCCGGCTCCACTAACATTATGTTCTCGGGCTTCAGGTCCGCGTGGATCAGACCCAGTTGCTGGAAAACATATACAGTTAAAGTCATATAATTTGATATATTATTTTTTCTATACATTTTTATCATAGTGACAATGAATTTTAGATTGAAATACAGACCGATTATATTGGGAATAATTAATAGTTAATAGATTAATGAGGCGGTAAAAATTACAATTTATCAGTCATGACACAAACTTATTAAATACTGAATAATTAAGCGAGTTATTGAAAGGAACTGATGCAAAAATTCTTGGAAACACTATTTCTTTTGAATCGAACTACCTTAACTTGAGAGAATAGCAAGAAAACGACACTATAGGTACTATTTATATCCTGAACCAAACGTAAACTGTCCAATATACTCACTTTAAGCTTAAGCAGCGCCGTCAGAACTTGCTGCAGTATCGGCCTGATGTACTTCAAGGGAAGGGGGGAGAACTTGTTCTGCTTGAGGAAGTCGTACAAGTTCTGCTCGAGCATCTCGAACACGAGGCACGTGTGCGAGCGGTGCTGGAAGCACTCGTACGCGCGCACGAAGTTGAACTCGTCGGCCGACTCTTGCGACAGCCGCGAGAGGATCGACACCTGGGTAAAAGGTAACAAAATAACATTAACTATACTAATAATATAGGCAACATCGAGGAATTAGATTATTAACACTATGTTAATAATATTATATAGAGGATACATTCGTTTTGTTTTTTTGTTATTTGTTAAGATGTAACTCAAAAACCACTGAATCGCTTTTTATAACCAATTAAATCTTTACCGAGCTGAAGAGTTTACTTATTTGACTAACCAAATTGAGAAATTAATTTTGTGTAGATTGTTCATTTATCGGAAGGCTATAAGGCACCTAATAAATCACAGCTATGTAAAATGTATTGAAATGAATATACTAAAATATGAGTACCACAAAAGCTGATTTAAAAAGGGCAACTTCAAAGACACCTTAATTTGAATAAGTGATAATAACACGAAAATAATAGAGTTAAAACATAGTGTCGTTCTTGTTCGTATTGATTGTGTAATTTCATTTCTAAAACGAAAATGTAGATAAGCATAAACTACTGTCATAAATTTCTTTCTTTGTACGATTTCCGAGATAAACAAAGCTAAATTTGAAAGTTTTTATTAATATACTGATCTCAACGCAAAAGGAAAAACAAAAACAAGCAAGTTTTGAGGAAAATCTCACAAAGTTTGATCAGTAACAAAGAAGGACACGGTCCAAGAAAAATTGGGACAGGGCCGGCGACGTAGAAACGTGAACTCAATAAAGAGTGTGATTTGCATTCCTGCTTCTTGTTTGTAATTATATATTACCTATCTCATTTATTTTTAATTCCACTTTATCATGAATTATTTTTAATTTAAACAACATGTATTTCGGACTATTAAATTAACTTACAAGATACAGAATGTCATAATATGTTTTATTGTGTAACGACCCTGAATATAATTTGACTTGAACGAAACAATAACTTCCAAAAAAATCCACAACGACATCCGCCATTGCGTCCATACATACTTCAATCGCACCATTACTCATATTTTTATTTCTCGTCTGTCTTTCCCAAACTAAACATAGCCTGGCAATTATCATCTATCGTTATGTGTGATATCTCTCCGCTCTTTACACACAAACATACGCTGGCCAGACGCCAGTTCGACCGTCCGCTAGATAAAGTGGTTTGCACACTGGGTACCCTATACCAACGTCCCAATTTTATGTTGTCACTAATTTCTAAATGCGAGCGACAATATTTTACTTGGCGCTTCATTTGGTTGCAAAATATTTTCTATTAATTTCGTATATGACGCAATGACAGAAATATTCGAGAAAATGTTTAAGACTGTATATCGAAAAGATTGCAAGACTTTTTCAATCAAATACGTCGAGAAAGTCATTTGGCAGAGCGCTACAAACGAAAATTTAAGTACATCGAACAAAAACACCGGGACATTGAGAGATTGTCGCCTTTCACGCGCTCCTTTTTATTTCCCCGACGAAACGGTTTGTCTTGGCGCGCACCCAGTCAAGATGGCGGACGCGAAACAACATGGCGGCATAGTATAAAGAGATAATAATAATAGTTTAAAAAAACTAAAAAACACGCTTTTTATAGAAACCGAACTAAAAAATGGAATAATTTTATCAAATTAGTGTATTGTCATCGGTCCTCAATAAATCTACAAAGTTTGAACGAAATCTGGCCGTTTAAAGTGGGTCAAAATCGCGCCCAAAGAAGTCGGTTACAAACAAACAAACATACAGATGAAGCTAATACATATAAAGCGTGTAAAAAGTAAGTTATCTTCGAACAAAGGCACATCGACTTTGCTGTGAGCGGTCGGTGTTTGTTTATACAATTATTTAAAATACCAATGTGACAAGTGGCAACCCTGCGCCCCGCGAATTTAGGTACCGTGCGCTCCTAAACGCCGGGAGTCGGCCTACTTTTATCTTTATACTATGATGGCGGCGAAAACGACGATCATATAGCTATTATTTACAAAACCGTTCTAGAAAAGCAGACTGTATGAGTGTATAGTCAATCCTTAGGTGCGGGCGTCGAGTCGAAAAATTGTTTTGCTTGCAAAGATAAACAATTTTCTTTCGTGCATTAAATTAGTCCGTCCGCATTGGTGAATGTATCGTGAAATTGTTTGCGATATTGGTCTAAATTCGGTTCAGAGGATTGTCTGTGAAGACGAGATAGAAACTACATAAATCAAGCTCTATGCTTCCATATTTTTTTTTTATATAATATGATATTTTTACATTGTATCTAACAAAACATTTCAAAGTTATATCTATGCACTTTTTGAGATTTATATCATTCAATAAATCGTATTATCATTAGCCATATAAGTACTCGTAGCTACTGTCTTGCGTTATATGAACTTCTTACTCTGCATTGAGCACTATTTGGTTCTGGAAAATCACGTCTCCGACTTTAATTTTTCTTGTAACAAATCTCTTGCCGATTCACAAGTAGTGGTAAAAAAATGTATTCATAAAGATCACATCCTAAAGTTAAAAGTTTACCCACAATACTTATTTAAGTTTTCTATTATTATTATTCACCTCAATCTGCCCCTGCCTGGCATAGCTGGGGTGGTTCTTGAGGATCTTGATGGCGACTATCTCGTTGGTGCCCTTCTTCCAGCACTTTACCACCTGACCAAACGTACCGCGACCGAGGAACTCCAACACCTCGTACCTGTAATGCCAAATAATCAATATTAATAATGGAAAACATAGTATAACTGCAAATGAAATGAAAACTTAAACATATCTATATTAAATACATACGAGGTACATGGTTGTTTAATAGAAGTCGCCCTATAACAATCTGAACTTTTAGGAACCATGACATTAATTACAATCTGGTGAAATGGTAAAAATGTTATTTTTCTTGTAGTAGATTTTAGATAATTGTAAATTTTAAATTAACAGCAAATATAAAATGTACTTTACTCATATCCTTATTTTAGACATTAAGTAACATCGATTAACAAATAGCATCGTTTTGTGTCCACAAACTTGTTATAAATTATCCGGCACAACGATTCAGACCTCATCTCAATACAAATTAAAGGTAAAAAAGCAAACAACAAAATAATATTATGTGGGTTAAAAGTGGGCGGGCTGTATAAATATTTAACGAATTAATGCATACGCAATACTATCCGATACGATGTTGCTCAATATTATTTAACGAACACGACCGTGGTTCAATTTAAATTATTTAAATAAACCAACTATTTACCAATGTTTTATCTATGAATGTTTTATTAACCAATATCCAACTAACCACGAGTCAATTTGAAGAAAGATTTGCTGTAAGAAATAAATATACAAGGGAACTTTTTTGTTACCTTATAGATTTTCAATTTTTGGGGTTGAAGTTATAGAAAAAATAATAAAATTAAAATATACGTAGTAACAACTTGGAAATGATTTAAACCTCAAACTATCTTTCGAATATCTTAGAAGAGTTCTTAGCCATAACAAGACGCGTGTGTTATTGTGTGTACATTAAATTAATTAGAATAATTTGTTTTCTATTTTAATATTTTTAAAAATTTTAATATTTGCACACCCAATCGATGTAATTTTGTAATTAAATTTGAATTGACACGCATTTTGCGTTTCAAATCTTTTAAATAGGCATTAATTCTCAATTCATTAAAATCAACCAAATTAATCCTATACGTAACAAATGAATGGCCTTCAGTTCTCCTAGGGCTACCCAATTAATTACACTAATACAACTCAATTAAAAAAAACTATTCTACTACAAAACAGTACAAAACTCACCGATTGGACGAGGAGTAGAGCACCTCGTGCTGCACCAGCTGGTAGTCCCCATCGCCGCCGCAGCCGGAGCCTGCGCGTGCGCAGCGTGCAAATAACAATATAAATATACGTCGAAATATTGACAAAATATCATTATTTGAAGGGTATTATTTTGCTAATGTCATGCTAAAATCAATAGATATATTATGTAGAATTCCATACCATTTAGGATAATATTCATTATACAGATAATATTCAGATCATCGTTTAGAATTTATACTATGTCACATGTAAATGTAGTTCTACAGTATAATACATCTTCATGCTATATGTTAGTGAACAAGTAAAAAATTTTTCTCTAAGAGCGTATACGCACTATGCGGGTAGCCGTCCGGCTGACCGCAAGCACAATTATGTACGTAATATTCATTTCTATGCGCACTGCGATGCGGCTACCGCAGACCGCACAGTGCGCATAGAAATGAATATTACGTACATAATTGTGCTTGCGGTCAGCCGGACGGCTACCCGCAATGCGGCTACCCGCATACGCATAGTGCGTATACGCTCTAACTTAATAATAGAAACACGAAGTTTAAGATAAACAAAGTTTAAGTACCTAGTAATTTCAAAAGATATAAAAAATTATGTTCGAGTAAATGGTAAAATTCGTAATTTCATATAGGTATGTAAAATAATATTCGTAATTGCGGTCATAATTACAAGAATGCATGCATAAATAGAGTCAAATGAACGTCATTAAAGTTCCACAAACATCATAAATTAATTATTATTTATTATAATGAGAGTAGATTAAATTACTTCCGAAAAATGCAAAAACAAATGCAGTTCTATTAATTAGGTATCCAAATTACGCGTAATTTGTTAAGAACACTAACGATCGTAATATTTTAAAAATAACGTAATGACGCTCATTTGCTTTATGTATTGTTAAAATTCGGAGTCATTAGTGACGCATATAAGTGTTTGAATATATTTAAACTGTTCTATGAACAGAAAAACATGATGTACCATAACAATGGTTGAACAAAATTTATTTTCAAAGTCCTATAAGCTGCGGATAAAACGATCTCAAGCCAAGAAATCGAAATAAAATAATGAGAAAGATTATTAATTATTAATGATTCCGAAATTAGTATCCCAATTCCCAATAACCAGGGCAGTGCATAAAATTTCAAACAGACTACACGATGGTGGTTCATATCATCCGTTGAAGACAGCTGTTACCTCCTCGTAGAATGGTTGAAGTTTTGTACAGTTATATATTATTACGCGTGCATCTTACCTTTAAATACTTCCCTTTAGAGAATAGGTATTATTGTATTAATAATCATCTACTAATCAATGTTGAATGACATCAAAAAGTAAACTAACAAAAAAAGAGCGTGTGTGCCGAGCACATCTTTGGCAAGATTCAAAGATACCTACCAAAATCATCGTCTTAGTTCCATGACGCGACGGTATTGTCATGACGCGGCTTTCAAATTTTACACTCAACGCGCCTAAAGAAGTTTCACATTAAACATAAATGAAGCTAATTATTCGAGCAAAAAAAATAAGATGCAGCGTGTTTTAAATACTATAGAGCTATTTAAATCAGTAATCGTATTGTAATATAAATTAATTGGAGTACATTCGTCATTTATTTTATAGTCATAGATGTTTGAATAATTTATTTACATTTATCATTCAGTGCGTAATCAGTTCAATTGAATAGAAATGTAAACGATATATGTCGAGTGAAACAAGCTTGTAATTTATAATTACAGCTATGAGTTATAGCTATTTACATTGAGCATTTGTATGATATATTCAGGTCTGTAAGTTGAAGCCTAAAGGTCAATATTGAAAGTTTATAATTATCTCTATTCTATCACAAGGAATAGTAGCTATTTATTTCTACTAGTAAACTAAACGTTTCTGAAATTTATAGCACATCTTGCTTTGACAACATGAAAGATCATGGCTATTAAATATTGTGTGTGATCATCTGAATTTATTGTTCCTCATGCGAGAGGTATTTTTACGAATCGATCTCAAAATTCTCCAAGCTTCAACTTACACACCAATAAACAAAAAACGACGAACGTACTCTACTCTTAAACAAAATCTACACTAATCAAAAGGAGGTAACAACAATTGGTTGATCATACGTTTGTTACCTTGCGGCTGGGCCGGGTGGTTGGCCCCGCCCGCCGCGAGTTGCTTGCTGTGCGCCGTCGTCGTGCCGCCGTGCGTGCCGCCCTTGTGCCGCGCGCCCGTGACCGTGATAGTGCCCGCGCCCGTGACAGCGCCCGTGCCGGCCGCGACCGCGCCCACGCCACTGGCCGCCACCGCCTCGCGCCTGCTTCTGCTATCTCCCACACTACAGTCGAAAGGAATAACCCTTGTGTTATAATTCGTAAAAAGTCGTGATGTTTCCACATTTAGCAAGATCTGTGTTATATGCCGTGATATTTAATGATGTTTCGACAGTTGTTTTAGCAAGATCTGTTGTTAGTAAAATCCCATAACACTAATACGTGGATAACTTTGAAATTTTATTTGTATAGTACAATTAAAACAAATACTAAGTGAACCTTTTTACATAGAGCGTTCGACACTATCAACATCAAACAGGCACCAGTGACCAGACCGTCTTTTATCCTATACATATTTATAAATGAGAATCCGCGCTTAATATTTCGAATCTGTCCAATTCGTCTAACCAATCTGCTGGCACTACGTAAATTAATCATAACTCGAATGTTTTGCACAACTTACAAGTTAGAAATTAGGTATTAGTCGAACTGCGTATTACAAGCGAACTACAGCCGTCAGCGGGTAATTCGTCAGCGAAGAGCTAAAACAGGAAAGTTTTCGAGTCGGTATTACGTGTTCACAACACTGAGATTGGATAGGGAATTGGGATCAAGTGATCCCGCGCCGTGTGCGCTCAGCTCCGATCTGATGAGTTGAAAAACTTTGATGAGCTCGCTTTTTGTTCGCGCGCCTCCCAACAGTTTTGCTTCAATGGGATTCTTCAGAACTTGTACATAGTACCAACATACATAAAACATATTTTTATTTTTTCGCGGTCTAACGAATGTATAGCTAAATAACGAGGGTACAGACCTTTTTGCTAATTTACGATTTACTTCTATGAAAGCAAAGGAACATTTATTAAGTTCTATAAAGTTTCGAAATTAAAAATGTTATAAATTTAAAAATAATTTGGAAAATCCAAAAGTGCACGCCTCATAATTTTTTTTAATAAATATTTATTAATTATTATTTTTGTTTATTTAATAACAATTAAACCACATCGAATCAGACCCTGAAAAATGAAAGGGTTCTATTCCTGAGCATACTCAAGCGTAAGAGAAAAAAAAAGACTCGATTAGTAAAGTATTTCGGTCGCTATCGTGTTAACAAGAAAAAGGATCCGCACAGACACACGGACGTCCAAGACAGAACTTTTTTAAACTGTTTTTTAACTAGTTTAAATAACAAAAATGTCATCAAAAATATCATGAACGTTAAGAGCGAGCGCGCACGAGCAACTTTGTCTCCGCAACTATTTTGTCTCTCCACCCATGGGCTAGTATGAAAGTGCGCGCACGTAGCGACGCAACTCCCCTTACAAATTGATGGGAGAGACAAAACAGTTGCGGAGACAAAGTTGCTCGTGCGCGCTCGCTCTAAAAATAGTGTTTTTTCTTAATATGTGTGTGTATGTATTATCTTTCAAGTGCAATGTATGATACATAAAGACATTTTAGGAGGCGTGCAATAGACATCACTTTCTTATTTATAGAGGAATATTCCAATACATTGTTTGAAAAGCTTTATAATTAAAAGCCATTGTATTAAGAAAAGCTTCTTAGATGCTAAGAAGATTATACTTATTCTATTTTCTCTAACGAGCTAATAAATAATTTACAGAAATTTTCAAGACAAAACGGGAATTAACTTTAATTATATTATGTTATAAGATAACATCGTAATGGATTTTTATATCTCAGTATTTACATTAAAAAAAACATGTTAATACATCGTATTGATATATTTCCTGATAAATACTTTAAATTGAACATCAATAGCCAATTTTTTATGTATTTCGATTCTACGTGTATACGGAAACAAACACATTTAGACATAACATCACGTCCATATTATCTCATTAATAAAGTAAATATAAAATTTTATTATCAGGGCATTGGTATAATTATGTAAATCGGTATAACATAATAAAACGCTCGAAATAAAGACATTTATCGCTTTTTAACCATTCAAAGAATTTTATGTGACATGGTATTGGTTTTAATATTATAGCTGTTTGTTTAAAACACAGTTAGTTCAAGAGGTATAGACATATTGTAAAACGTTTCACGTTTATCGTTTAAAAAAAGTCACTAAAGTTTTATACTTTTAATTTTGAGATTTACGATCTTCATAGAGCCAACCGGGCGTGCGTTAGTTCTAGACAAATCTACTGCAATCAGCGAATAACAAACTTACAGCTCTTCAAAATCAAACTCCTCCTCATAGAAATCCTCGGCTTCAAACTTAATCCTAGGTACGGAGAGATCCATTTTGCACAAACCACTATCTACACTATTTTACACTTTACACTATGCACTTTACATACAAAACTAACGGAACATTTTAAATTTGCACGTGAATCGCTTCAGCCGGCGCAAGCGCATCGTAGCCGCTTGGGGTTGGAATGACGGCGGGTAGCGCCGGGGGTGCGTGGTGGGGGTTCAGGTAGCTAGGGGTCGCTGCGAGCCCCGAATTCCGTACATTGTGCGTAGTAATAATAATAATACCAATTCTAGCTAACTGTGGGAATGTGATTGTTTGACGTTTCGCCCATTGTGATACCGCGTACGGTCACTTGTTGTGTAGTATAAGTAGTACTAGCTACGTATTTATTTGCGATTCGAAACGTGAGCGAACAATGTTAGTATGGAACGGTTGGAAATCTTGAAACAAATAATAAAGGGTGAATTTACTCGGGGGAAAGTTTATTTATTTACGTTATTGCAGTGTACTCGACTCTGTTTATTTCATAAATGACCTATGGCGCCCTTGATACAAGACCGATGTATATCGACAACATTGACGCGATGTAATTAAATTAATGTTTTTGTAACTTTCTACTGTAATAATTAATCTTAATAAAAAAATCTATCATTCGACTACGTGACCTGATAAAGGCGTATCAATAATGCGGAAGACGTATAATAACATAAATTATATAACAAACCTATAGTTTTTCAATATTTCGCATAATTTTATCTTTTGCTAGTTCTACATATAAACATTATTTTTTTTAAATACTCTCTGGGTGAAGCTCAAACTAATAGAAAGAATTAACTTCCTTGATCTTTTTTTGTGCGTCGGTAATAGTAAAGATTTTTGGCAAAGGTTTAAGCAAAACAAAAAAACGGTACCAGGGCATCATAAATGGCCATAGCTGTTAAGATAGCAGTTTACCGTTATCGAGCTGAGATAAGCGCTTTTTGTTCGTATCAACATTTATAAATATTTGGCGAAGGACAATAGATATATACATATATGTATATCGATGTACTAGCATTTTTCAACGTCTTCGGTTGTTCCCTTATACATATGTAATTATGTACATATTAAATTTCATCTCATTCAGTCTAACGGATTGTGTATTGACATTGATGATGAAACAAACATACTTTGCATAAACTGCTGTTGATTAGTGACTAATAACACCACAATTTTGCGCGATCTTGATTTTAAAAACAGGCAAATAAGACGTAGAATAATTCTATTGTTGATTGGTCGCGGATTTTCCCAAGTTATTTGAACAGGATATTTGTTCGAAATGTAATTGTTTTACAGTGGAAATATTTATGAGGAAATTAATTTGAGTACTACAAATTGTGTAAAAACTTGTACCTATTGTCATTGAAACAATATTTTGAAGCAAATATACAGCTACTTTACAAAAAAAGACTGTAATACGGTAATAAATACTGAAGTACAGTTATTTTGATAAAGCATACGTTATACACAGAAATAACACATTGAAATGGTTATGAAAGACAAGAGTCGATGAGAATGTGCTGTATGAAGTAGAATAATGAAACATCGAAAGCTTGCGTTGTCCAGAATTATGGAAGAAGAGATGTTTGTGTCCTGTTATTTATTATACTGTGGAGAGTGGTCATAATGAAGGCGGGAGCGAGAGCGGGTAACAAATGGTGGTAGATACGATGTAATTAAAGCTGTGTAACATTGCTTGAGCAAAGCATGAATTATTGAGACCCATGGAGTCATTTGTCTGTTCATCAATGTAACCATAATCATGAATTTGTTTATATTGATAAACATTTGCAATTATAAAGACAATAGAAAAACTTCTCTATTGTCTGATTGGCGTAGTCAAGGTCGCTCCCGCTTTCAACCACCTCTCCTTGGCCAATGATATGATACCTAAGTAAAAAAGTATAGATAGGTTATTAGCTTTTTGGAAATGGTACGTCGAAATGTGGCTACTGACTAATTACTTAATTAGCCATAATTTCCTTCAGTTGGCTCTCTATCACTCACGAAAGTTGAATCATGGCATCTCACTTTGACGTCTTTTGTAGATCGATTGTTGTAAACCTATCTACACTTTTACTTATACCCTTGACGCATACCCAGAAGCTCCCTATCGAACATGGAACACAAACAAGCATGAGATCCGATGACGAGGTGACAAGTCGTGCGGCAGTATAGCAGTGACGCAGACCACTCGCCACTGCGGAACGAACCTCGACGGTATACTGACGTGTTATCGCAACAGCGCGTGCTGCAGTGTGCTGGCGGTGCGGGCTGGGCGGGCGGCACGGGCGAGCGCCGCTGGGCATCGCACGCGCGGCTCGGCACGCCCGGCGGCCACCGACCACCGACCTCGCTCCACCACTTTTCCTGTTAACAAACATACACACAACATTATAACATTCAGTTTTTTTTATTTGCCTTATTTTCTACGTAGGTAAGTATTTGCCTTAGTAGTTTTTGATTGCTATTGGTCTATTGGACAGGCGTCTATTTTCTACGTTTAAACCATTGAATAGAATTGAATGATATTTCACATGAACGTTAAAAAGTTGGAAGAACGGAAATTTCAAAATTAATTTACATCTAGATATTATATGAATACAGACATTTAAAACCTTCTATTTTAAATAAAACTTGCACCATGAAAACCGGATATCTTATTTAAAATGATTATAATTTATACATGTACATACTATGTATTTTTAATAAAACTTGCACTTTAAATAGCCGGCGATTTCATTTCAAATGTTTATAATGTAATATATGTATTACCAAAATTAATAAAATAATAAGTGTCCACTCCAAGCTTATCAAAAACAAATATAAAACTATATACCAATAAGAAAAAAAATACATTAGAACATCGAGAAGCTCTCAGCTTGTTTTTACATATTTATGAGTGATAACAGAATCATGAAATATTCCAGTTTCGACAAACAAATTAATTACCATATTACACGCGTGGATTGCTCTATAATTATCTATAGTCTATACTTTGCACCTGATTAATCTCGTCAAACATAAATAAATATTTATAGTATTAGTAACAAGCTGACCTGACAAAGATTGTTCTGTCAGGACTGATAAGGGTGCTCTTAGGGGTATAAAAAATAGTTTACGACTTACGACGACTTCGGTCAAGTTACTTCGAAGGATTTTCGATACAAACTCTGTGACACGCGAATTTTATATACCTATATGTAAGTACATATAAGTACATATGTATATGGATAAAAGGATCGGTCGGAGCTCTTACGAAGCTCTCTATGTAATATTCACTTAGAACTACCACTCTACTCTTTATGGTTAACATTACGGACTATTTCATATGAGTATCAACTCTTCCTTCCAAATACATATTATATCCTACATACAAAATATATATTCTTTATTCAAGAGTGAAATAAAAGCTACACATTAGGTTTTCGGAATATGACTATGATTATGACTCCATTCAATCACAATTACATAAAAAGAAAGCACTGATAATGAAACTTTATTAAATACATATAGGTATTCAAAATGATAGTTAAAAAGTCTTAAATGTACAATAATATACTTAAAATACCCAAAGCTTTTACATTTGACCTTGTCATTATGTAACAAATAAAAATCGATGTATCTAATGTAATTATAATTGCCCCTAAACGTACGAATACAAAGAAAACACACATTATCCACTTTTAAAAATTAATGTGCGAGTATGGTTTTGCTCTTTCGCTTAACCTAATCACGTAGATATATAAGCATTAAGCAGCACACATACCTCCTCATATAATAGGTTTATTTGTAAGGAATAACGGTATATATTATAGAGCTGCATTTTCAGTCAGAGGAAAACTATCATTTTGTTGACAACTGGTAGTTATAAAAGAAGAGCGTTTATCGTGGTCAAATGATCAAATCTAATGAATAGGAATGTTAGGAATGGCGGAGGAATTGTGAAAGACTCTTGTAATCTAAAAATAGCATCAAATAACAGTATTTACATATCGTTGCATCTAGTACATACATCTTCAGCTATACATCGAAATTCTCCATCAGATCCAAAAATAAGAGACACAAAAACGAACTTTGTATCTAAATTGCACAGGTATCACAATAGCGTATCAACAAATGCCCCACAAAACACCAAAGCGAGTGGGAAACACACACACGCACACACAGGTGTACACTGTACAGGCATAGTCCGGTTACAAACTAGTCAAACCACCGAAGACAGGCGTCTAACGAGGTTTATTTCAAACGCGGAGCAACTTTTTACGAAGTGACTAACATTTAGTTACTTTTTCCGAAGTTGGACAAAGTTGGACGTCGGACGAGGCTATATTTCAAAGCAGCCACTACTAGCTACTTTGTATTTTGTGCTGCATGTTGAGTTCCAACATGACATTATTTGCGAAGTTACAAACATTGATCATTGTGTTCGAAACTTCATCTTTGTGCCGTATGAATATTGCTACCTTAACTGAAAATTCAAATGAAATGCATGGATAGAAGATACATAAATTATGTATGATCGACTACAGTTAATTGCTCATAACGGAATAATCGTATTTGCATAATCAAAACAAACAAGGCTTCATTATTTAAAAGCATCAATTTCACTGATGAAACTTTTCACACGTTTAAGGGTGCACTCACACACATCAGTCACCGTCAAGTCACCGATGACTGATCGGTGACGGTTTGTGTACGTATCCACAAACACCAGTCACCGTCATGTTGTCCGTCAGTCACGTCGCCGGTTTGACTGAATCATTGAACACATACATCAGGTTAGTGAGTGATTAGACGTGTGTCACGCTAGAGAACATGTAGCAATTGACGGTAGCACGACGCTGACTGAACTGAGACGTGACGGCACCGGGTGAGTGGGGATAAAAGTATGATTCATGTATGGAAAGATTATTTGACGTGCCTGAACGGGGACGTCACTGATAGATTTCGTGCCGGCGACTGTCGTGTGGGAACAGAGTCATACTAGAACTATTGATACATATTTTTTTTTAATCCGGTCCGGTGACGTGCCGTGACGGTGACTGATGTGTGTGAGTGCACCCTTAAAGAGAACCGAACATAAAATATATTAAATTAATTCGTAGACTGTCACACCATAACAAAACACAGTACCAATTGCGTATAACGCAAATCGCAATAATTGGATGGATGTCAATACTATGCTCATGAAATAGCAATTAATAACCGAGTGGACACAGAGGATGGGCGGTGTGATTGGTGCGCTTGCGCCGCCAACGCTCGGAGCACCGTTAACCGCGGTTCGCTGATAACTGGGCCGTGCGAAATTTCGATATGCGCCTCCTTTCTAATGAACAGTATTCATTTATTATGTCGAGAATGTATTATAAATTATAATATAAGGTGTGACGTTTCTCAGGATCTACAGGTAAAGCTTTCGAGTGAATCCAGCGGGAGCTGATTGAAAAAAAAAATTGATAAGAGAAACAGAAATAGTAAGTAAATTTTCTTTTATGAGGAGACACGAAACAAAATTTTACACATAATATTTTCACTTTTATGGATTTTAACATAACATATTGTTTAAAATAACATCCTGTTATTTCGAAAATTCCGCGAAAAACATAATTTGGTAGAGATAAACCATAGTTGTGAACAATATATAGCAGTTTATTTTATTTAATTTGAAATAAAAATAAAATATTACATACCGAAATATATGAGATGTGTTCACGTGTTTTTAAGATGTTTGAATAGTGAATACTTGTTACCTAATCACATAAAAACAACGCAATTGATTTCGATAACTATCATCACACGCAATAAGGTACATCAATTTTGTGCGTTTGTTCGTCAAGAAATGGCTAGGTCCAATTTGAAAAATTATTTCTCCCGCAGAATACTACATTAACTACGAGTGTTTTTATTTTCTTTTTTTACTTCCAGTCAAATCGAAAAGAGCCAGCACGAGCTGCTAGTACATAACGTAAACTTAATACAACAGCGACACAATAACAGTACCATCTGAAATTTGTCTTCGTTAACAGTGAAATTAGTTACACACATAAACATTTGGCAGCACAAAGCCTCATCAGGGCGCACACTTTGTATTATAATCAACGCGACATTATCATCGCGTATCAAACGGCAAACGACCCGTGTATAAACATCGTTGTTTACTTCGCTCATACGAGCTGCGTAATTAACGAAAAAAATATGTCTTTGCAGAGATATAATATGAAATCCGTTTTTTTATTGTATGTATATTATGTTGAGTTCAATAGTATGTATAAAATATAAACGTTATAATAACAGATCAATTATAAAACTATCTCTATCTATCTTAATAATTGTCATTACTGGTATTTACAAAGCTACCACCATCTTCTTTAAGTTATAACAACGTTGAACTTTCGTTTTTCTTCTCATTATTTTTAAACCTACCTATTTAATATTTAACAATTTATCTATATAATGTCATCGCTGAAAGTCCTTAAATCAAAACCTATCACATTCCTTCCTATAATAATCCTAAGGTTCTTATAATTTCCACAGACACACAATAACACAATTAGGCTAATGGCACACTAATGGTGTCGCAGAGCAGCAGTCTATGCTCTATGGCATGCTGTTAGCGGCTATAAAAGGATCTGTCCAAGAATAGACAAAACCCGCCGTTGCCGCGCTGTTTAAAAATGTAGAAACAGTCCGCCTTGCCCTGGGGTCGTTTAAAATTTTTATAGCACACAACATTCATTCCACAAACCTACTAGCAACGTTTGAATAATACACATACAATTGTGCTGTGAAATATTCAATTGTCTTGCATCAGAGTCATATTTTCAGCGTTTATGTAATACTAGATTTCCGCCCGCGGCTTCGCCCGCGTTTTCAAAGGAAAACCCGCATAGTTCCCGTTCCCGTGGGATTTCCGGGATAAAACCTATCCTATGTGTTATTCTGATGTAACTATAAGCTATATTGTGGTAAAGTTTCATTCAAATCCATTCAGTAGTTTTTACGTGAAAGAGTAACAAACATCCATACAAACTTTCGCCTTTATAATATATATTAGAATTAGATATTAGATTAGATTATATGTAATTTTTATTGGCACTAAAATTTACGGTGAAAATTTAAAATGATTGAAGCTTCGGTCAGTCTTCTAAAAATTATTTAATTCTGTTCTTAAATTGAACATAACTAGATTTAATACAATGTTTACTGATGACGTTATATAAACAAAGTACATATAAAATGAAGGTCAGGGCAACTTTTACAATGTACAAGTACCTAAACAGTAAATAAATGCAAATTTACAATTTAAATAAATTAAAAGATTATAAAACTCAACTACTTTTTACACTTCCATTACAAAAATAAAGTTGTTTATTAAAATAATCAACTGTTCCTGACAAAAACATTAACCAAAGCCTTTATCCTACCAATAACAATGCAATTTAAACTAAAGGTAGAGACAACAAAAAAAGCAAATCCCCGTCTAATTTTCATACTAAATTACAAAGAACCGTCTAGCCGTGCCTTGAAACATTAAGCCTATAGCAAGCTGTATCTAGTTCAGGTCATCGCGAGAATCACGCCATCCACATCACGCAATATTATTTATTTACTGTGCCCAGATAATCTCAATCAGAATACTGAACAATATTAAAATATGTACTGTTTTTCGTTTATCTTTATTATTGCTATAAAGCAGATTTAATTACCACAAGAATAAATGGTTATTAATTAAAATATGACGTCATGCAAGGTGTGATTACCTTAGATTATGGATTGGTCTCCGCGCGCGCGCTACGACTAGGTACCGCCGGCGTACTTGAAAAATGCGGCAACTTATAGTACGCCGAATTCGGCGTACCCAAGGCCCAAGCCAGTCGTGTCACAAGCATTGTGTGGAGAGGGTGAACCGATATTTTATAAAGATTTTGAACAAAATCTGAAGTAAAATGCCTATTTGTGTCATAAAACTATTTAAAAATAATACAACAAAAAATAAGAAAGACACTGGGATCACGTACCATCACTAAGTATCGTATTATTCGAAATTTCTCCTTTACTTCGAAAAATTTTTCTACGAAAATACGACGCCATTCAGTGTTGCCGTATTGCATATCCAAAAAAATACACGTGGTTGAGGAAATATTTTAGCAATAATTTGAACTTTTTTTTTTCATATACTATTACTAACACATGTATAAAAAAGTATAATACAATAATTTATTTCTGTTTAACCATGTTTAACTGACTCATATAATATTTTTTTTTATTTCCGCTTTTTTACTTTAAAACAACCTTTGTGACTATAGTATAGTAGCGTCGCAAGTGGATTTGAGTCACATGTTCATGGATTCGATTCCCGGCCAGGTCAGGATGAATAAAATATTTTTCAAACTTCTTTCCAAGATGCCAGATTTCCCATTTATGAGGTAAAATTTATGTAGCTGGCAGCCCAATTCTTCACACACACTAGCGTCTTTACAAATTGCCTAACACACACTACAGAAATGAGTTGCCGCACTCACAGAGCTATTGTTTTTAGGTGGGGCGGTATCTAGTCGTAGCGCGCGCGCGGAGACCAATCCTTAATCTAATAGGGGTGACAGACGTACGAGTAAGTACGCGAACTTGTGGCTCGACGACCTTTTTCGCTCGTGTGTCACCCCAAGTACGCGTACTTAAAAACCGTCGAGTAAGTTCGTTGACGATCCAACATGTTTGAAATTTTACTCGTAGCCCGCCTTCGCTCGCACGTCTGTCACCGCCGCGAGCCGCGAGCCTAGCCTGTCTAGCTATAATAGGTGTTACTAAGTGCAAAAGTTCAATTAATTTCGTCTTCTTCTTTTAGTTTTATGAAAATAATTTAATATAATTAATATGAATGAATATAATATAATTGAATATTGGCGAAGGTATTTTTGAATCCCGCCAAGGAAGTTTCACTCCTGACGCGTAGGCTCGGCGCACACGCTCTTTTTTTGTAAAGTACCCTCAAAATATAATAGTAAAAACGAAAATATATCCTTCAATTTTTGAACATTTATTTTGTTAGAATGCTATTTACTTAAAAATAAGTGCTGGTTATTAAATTAAAAATATCTATATTTAATTCCTGAATAATATAAAATTCCCTCTGTTGATGACATAGAGACATACGATATCGGTGACGCGCGAGAAGCTACTGACCAAGCTCTTGCGTGTGTCACCGACGTCGAGCCGAGTAAGTACGCGAACTTTAAAACCGCGGTTTTAAAGTTCCTACGTCTATCAGCCCTTTAAGTCCTCTACATTAACAATAAATAAAAGCCTCAATAATTCGAATCTCCTGAAAATTTAATTAAAAATGTCCTGGTAACACATTTAGCACCGCAGCTATATAAACTACGGCACCATATTTACGTCCCTGTAATATTATCAGTTTTTATTTAGCGTTCTGGAATCTGCTCATAACGATAAACGTTACAAACAGCTAGTAATGAACGCACATCTCTCAGTGAAATCACTCAATGAACAACCCAAAAGTTCGTATATAAACTCACGGACGTAAAAAAAATTCAAAGCGCGATTCAGAAATTGAGTTTAACAGGAGTGTTGAATATTGCGACATCTATTGTCGTGTTTGCGAAGCTGTGTGTTTCATCACCATATTATTATATGTATATCTCATATGATGATATAGTTGATATAGTTTATAGAATAAAATCGTTCTAGATTACAAGAAATGCTTCTTATATATCCCTGTAATAAATATTGAAGGTAATATACTTTTATTTAAACGTAGCATGTACGCAAATAACAGTAAACTCGTACCGTCCAAAGTCATGCACATAACTTCTGAAACATTTAAAGAAGTTAGAGCGGAGCCTGAAGGCTGTAACCGTAAAGTTTCTATATCAGGCTCTGTCGTAAATTCTGAGCTCTAAATAAGATAAGACTTGATCTTAGCTTGAACGTGGGATAGATTTCGCCATATCTTGATGCATATAAAATATGTATATAAGACATGCCATTAGACCAAAAGAGGGACTTGAAAAAAATATGATTAATACTTTGATCGCTGTTTCTAACAGTTATTTATGCAATCGATTAAAGATAAAAAAGACAGGTTCCGCCTATGGAGGTTGTATCTGATGTCGGTTCAGGGGTTTTTCCACCATTAGTTCAGCTAATAAAAATAGGTACAAAGTTCACTGCAATTTTAAGAAAGATCCAATTTTAATTCCGATTTTAAAATAAAAAAGACTTTTATCAAATACAGGATACTGATTAATTAACACTCCCCGTTGTAAAAACTTGTACAAAAGCCCTCAAACCAGTTGGCTCAATGTCTTGACACAGTTCGCAGTTATATACCGTGCAAATACTCGCCTAAAGAGTAAACTACAGAGTATTGTGAAAATTTACATTTTATTCAACGTCCGCAGTTGTTACGGCCAGCGCGATTTCAATTGGAATACAAAAAATACTTTTGGCCTTCCTTGCTAGGCATTGTCTTGGCAGCCGGCGACTTGGCGCGAGTTACCTTCTATCTTGCTTTGCGACTTTAAAATAAACAGCAGAGAAGATTACCCGCTTGAATGCTTTTTAACTGATAAGAATTACATTATCTTGTACACTTTTTACTTTAGGGAAGAGAGTAGACGATTTTTGCGATCATAATATTTATTCTTATAACTGATTCACTAATCCCGTTTCCTCAATTAAGATGAGTAGGTACTTCACGACTTCCTCATTGTTTCAATCAATATGCAGTGTAGAGTTTAGAGTGTAGACTATAAATCGATCAAATAAAAATAAATCCTAGTCTGAAACTTCACCATTAACATATTAAAATCTCGCCACACTCCTCAAGCCACCACTCGTATGTCTGTTATATTATAGATTCTGTCGAAGCTACACCCAAAGTGACCATACCATCCACATCCAAATCCACAAAAAACAGCATTAAAACTAAAATCGTCACAATAATCGTTGCTGGATGAACAATCGAAACTTTCCCGGGTTGTTTTCGACATCGCTCCATTGTTCCGGCGATATCTCGCGTCGCGTCAAATGCACTCACAATGCGTATATATTATCTGCAACACTTGCGAGCTGTGATATGTATTCACTATTCAACTGTAGGCGATGATTGGTTTAATGAAATATGTATTATTCTTTGAAATAAATGTCTCTAAACCTATTAATGTAGGTCATGGTAGGAAATATTTTTAAAATATTGTCTTTCAATGCGAAATATATTCAAAAGAGGAAGGTAATTACAGAAGTATTGTAGTTAATAAACTTCTTTATTTCAGTAATATTGAAATTGCAATATATGCAACTACTGAATTCATTTTGTCTACAGAGCATCATTGATATATGGATTTCTATATTCACCAATTAGATGCTTCTTAGACGTTAAAAAATCTCAAACACTTCATATCCATAATGCATAATGTGATCATATAAACATTTAATAATATAAAATCTTGCTCTTTCCTATATAATCGAAATCAAGTGCTACGCTTTCCTGTAAATAACCAACATTTAACACTAACACATTGACCATAGTCTATTTATATTCCGATACATATTAAATCGTGTACATTTACATACAAGACGAAGGGAGTGAATGTATAATTTGCAACTTGATCACTTGGCTAACTTGTCGCTTCCGCAGCGACAACGTGACTAAATAAGGAAATAATTAATTTACTTAGCTATTGAGACAAAATAACACTCGTTACGTCAACAAACATGTAAAACTTGTAAATATAATTTGATAAATACTTGTATATTTTTTTTATTATTCGAGGGATACAAAAAAGATTATGATATTAGTTTTTTTACTGTTTGTCTCGACTTTAGACCATTTTGCTTGAACTTATAATCCTACAATTTATTTATATTGGTGTGAATACGTTACGAGTTACGACAAGATTATAAAACAAATGTATAACTTAATTTGAATACGAGTATAGAGATTATTTTATACAAGTCCTACTCGAAAACGAATTAATTTTTTAAAGCAATCTCGTGATTTTAATAAAAACCGCATACAACCTTTTAAAAAAGTACAATATTGCTAGATTCATGAAAAGTTCATATTTATCTTACAAATAAGATACTATATCTACCGTTTTCCTCAAAATAACAAAAGCTTATCACAGAAATCATTAAATATTCATTGATATCATTATACCATCACAATACCAAACACGCGTCCACAACAAAGCTGAAAATTATCTATCAGAGATAACAATAACGACGTTTTAATAACAAGCATTCCACCATCACGACATTATTGTGTCCGTAAACAAACGGGACTGTTCCAGAGTGATATTTATTAATAGTTAATACATTAATTGTATATATAGACCGTAATAACGACATAGACGGACGGACGGCCGGTGTCACTCGCAACCCGACAGCCTCCCGTGGTGCGTGAATATCGAACCTACAAGCTGGCTACGTAAATGAGAAAATACGTAAGCAAATTGGGTATAAATATTCAAATTGGATTGTTTGTGTTTATACCGATAGGCGATAACTGTAGGAAAATTTAAAAGTATGATTATTATTAAGAAGCAATTTAACTGCATTTCTTGCGTAGCGGTTACAGTTATTTATTATAAAGAAATAGGATATTTTTTTTTAAATTTTCTTTTTTTTATGTACTATTTTTTGTATACGAACGAGAGAATAATGCTTCATTACGTTTCCTTTATCGTGATTTACGATTCTTAACTGACGCGTAATTATGTAAAAAAAAGACATAAGTAGTTCTGTGGTACAAAAAAACAATTCGATACATCAAGTTACTAGTGACAAGTGACAACTAAACGAACCGTACTTCCTGACCAATCCCGTCCATCAAACGTCCGCACGCTATTATCCCTACCGTGCGCGCTTTCCACCGACGCGGACGGCGATGGCGCGGGCGCGACCCACATGTCACAGTCACACCTAGCCACCTAGGTGTCGCCGAGAACTGGCTCTATGTAGATTATTTAAATGAAACATGTTTTAAATTACTTCTCTTATATAAATGGCGTCTAGATGCTCATTTATTTTTATTATGATTATTCTGCGCTAAATTTTAGTTTAATGTTTTAATCCGATAACATTTTATCCGTCGTAAAGTATTATTAGATCCAGTAATAAACATGATAAAAATGTATTTAAGTAATAATTTTAAACTTCACTGCCTTGTTATTGCTCATTTCTTATTCAAATAGTGCAACATTCACTTTTATACGAGTGCTAAATATAATTGTACGGCCTTAGAGTTCAAGTTTCAACTATCAAATGTTCTAAACTTGTTTGTGTCGTAAAAGTATTTACGTCTAACATTTTATAAATACCTTGTTGTTTCTGATATTCTCGATACACTGGCTGTGTTAAAGTTACCTGTAACAAAAATAAAACATATTGTTAAAAGCATGAACAAAAAAGTTGTCTCGTGTAAACCTCACAAAGGTTTTGGGCATTTCCGAGTTTGTTTGTACAACCTTATCGAATAAATTGTCAAATATGGTATTTTCTAAACTACATACTGGTTTGAAGATGGCACAACGTTCTTATGATTCATAAAGGTACTTCATGCCGCCAAAAACAATCCATCGAATATTTTATCCGATTATTAAACAGTGTCAATTAACTGATAACATCATTCATTTTATTAATCGATTAGCGGCTTTTATTGCATTCTACTCTTAAAACCCCTTTATTTTAATTTAAATTCCACATTTTCAATATCATTGCATCCAAAACACCAGACAAACCGTGTTATTGCGACAAAATAGACGTCTACTTTCGCCAATTAATCTTTAAAAATAGCTGTCATACACGTTTGCCAATACACTACGTCAAATTTACACAACAATCAGTTATAATGAGACGAGACTTCATACATTTTTTTATCGCGCTCAACTATCGTCAAATTGTGTAATATATTTACAATATAAAAAAAATTAATACATGTCTCCTTTGACGCGTGAATACATTTAAAATTACAAAGCCATCGACCTCATGTAAATGCGAAAGTACGAGACAGAATTGAAAATTAATCGAAAAAAAATTGAATTTGAAACTTATAAACCGCTTAACCCTCCGTGAACCACGTGGATAAAAGTTACGTCCTGCACTACGTGGGGTTTCCTGGACCCAATAATCTTTCCACGTTTTTATAGCTAGTATTTATTGTAAATTTGTAATGTGTATATTATTATTATCCCTTGACTATAAGAGGTTAAAAATAAAATAAATTTATCAAATATTATAAACATTTATTATATCTTTAGGCTATGTAACAGAAATAGTACTTTTTACCAACTAAAATAAGACTATGTTCGGTTCGGTAAGACTTTAAGAAAAAAAAAATACGTGTGGCACTCGGGGACTGCCGCGGTAAAGATATTGCATGCTATGCCTTCAAACCACACCTCCGTGCCCGTCGGAGTGGGGAGCGTGAGGTTTTTCGTTACGGAATTTCTGGATTCGGTCCCCGCGCTCAAAGCCCGCGATAGAAGCTATGCAATAGCTTAAAAATTAATATCCTGTACATCCTCTTCACTTTCACTTTCAGACTGAATGCTCAAGTGATCCGAGTCATCTTCACTTCCAGGTAGAAACAGCTCATCCGTATCGCTATCATTTTCTTCCATAAGTGCGGATATTATTGCATTTTCATTGATGTGATGAGCCATAATGAGCCCTAGAAACAATTTCAGATAATTTTAAATAATAAAAAAACAAACTAAATAAATATTTATATAAAAATAGTCGTATTTTATCACACCATACTGCTCACCTTTTAGTGGACGTCCCGAACTACGTGGGGTTTCTGACACCCAGCTGCACTTTGACGGCGTCCGTTTACCGCGTCTGCGACGCTATTACTAAACCAATGTCGCTAAGAGGTCTGGCAAGGTCGCAACTCCAGCTACACGAGGTTTCAAGACTTTCGCACAATGTTTGGAAAAGATACAAAGATTTTTTGTATGGCTGGGGTGTATTAAACCCCACATGGTGCACGGAGGGTTAAATAAAAGACAAGCTCCCATTGGTCCCATCTTACATCAAAAAAAATAGAAATTGCCATACTTTTAAAGACTGCAAACGAACTAAAATATCACCAAACAAGGGATAGATACTAAATACTGATAAGTATTTTAACAGTTCAGACCACACTACCAAAACACCACAGTAGCTATTTTATTTAACAACATGAATCGGACTACAAATAACCATGATCCCGATAATTCCCAACCAACACACATTCATCTATTATTATTCCACGTGCGCGGCGCGGGAACCATAGGCTCTACTAATCCATCACGCTGATCCGAAGCTGTCTAGCCAGGTGATCACGATCTCACGATATTACCATAGTATAAAGAGAACAAGTAGGCCATCTCCCGGCGTTCAGGAACGCTCGGTACCTAAACTCTGTAGGGTTGTCACTTGTCACGTTAATATTTTAAATAATTGTATAAACAAACACAGACCGCTCACAGCAATGGCGCTCCCCTAACGAGAACGGTCCATGAGAAGGAACCGAGCGGCGTTGTGTGCGTGCTTGCGTAGTCGTACGTCAAGCTTGCGTATCTACATCAACGGGGGGTGTGGCGAATCGCTACGCGTACATACAAACGGCGCGATGTATCTTTGTTCGAAGATAACTTATTTGTTCTCTTTATACTATGATATTACCGCCACGACATTTGCATGACAAAGTCTCCATCCCACGCCTTCCTGATTCAGCGATATCTGGCCGAATCCACGCAATTCGCTTGTATTTTTAATGCGTGATGCACGTTCACCTACATACGGCTAAATATTTTTGTCATAAGCATCCGCATCAGAATCGAGTCATCACTCATCACTGAATAATTTAGATGTGGGATAGAAGTGCTGAAATGTGAATAACGTATTTGGATTTTGGGGCATTCTGTACATTGACAAAAGGATTATTGAGTGTTTCTGCTCCCAACTAAACTATACAATGAATGATAAAAAAGCCTTGCCTCATCGAAATGTACATCCACTATTGCATTGCTTTTAGATATATGCGACAGAATTCTAACCCTATCCATCAAATCTAATCATAATCTTCCACATCTATAACACGAACGGAGACTACTACAAATAAAATATAGATGCAAATACGCTAAGATCCAACATTACTATATCGATTTGCCCACTCATTCATCATTGTCGAACGCATTACAGTGTACATTCTCCCCCCTCCCCCTTCCCCCAAGCACGGTAATATCTGTCTATTTTTGAGCACACACTCGTCGATCGTAACTCTTAATGTCTCTCCATCAGAGATTCTTCTAATAACACACGCGAAGCGTTTATACGCTGTTGAATTATAATTAAAACATCGTAAGATGACGCTAAGATGCATTATGAGATGGTTAACGTCACAAAGTTGTTTATAATTTTTATTTATCTAAATAATATATCTCCGTAACGACTGATCAACATGCAACCATGTTATTCTGGACCCTGATTGAATCTAAACTTCGATGCATTTCGGTGAAATAAGAAATTTAACTTGAGGAAATACCCAAGTTAAGAAATAAGAAAAATTAAGAAGACTTTCTATTGTTATTGTTGAATTATATTCACTTGTACTGGGCATTCTTCATAGACGGAAAAGATTACGCAAGCATTTTGCCATTAACACACCAAATGTGGCCAACTATTTGTCCAGTATACAACGAAAATCCTTAACAATGGCCACCAACCACGCTTCCAAAGACATTCGCAAATTGAATCCTCATCCCGAACAATACAGTACCTAATGTAATGAAAGCGTCAATCGTCCGTCCCGCCCGTAAGCTGTGTGAAGCGACATAAGGGCACAGCTCCAAAAACGGAAAGCCGTAATTAAAGAGGGAATAATTCCAACCTCCATACGTGGGCTGACTCTGACTCACTTGCCGTTTTTGCTAACTCTAAACGATCATACAAGTTACGTCATTCGGTTAATTTAAAGTAAGGTGGGGGAGTCGTAAGCTGAGAACAAATTGGAAATCTCTAGAACTGGGGTAGTTGTCAAATTTTCACAGGAGTATAACATTGAAGTGGCCAAAATGGTCAGTAAAAGTGTAGGTACCAGGCTTCTTATTGTATCATATCTTACAATAATTATAAACAGAACAACGCCTGATTTTAATAGACGACAAATCTATGTCTGATCAAATTTTTACTGTGATAAACCCAAATTAAATATTGTTCAGTTCGCGATTTTATTCCACAATTACTCAACAACCTTAGTCTTATAAAGATCGCAACTAATATGGCTAACGTCTACTTTAAACACGTTTGTAACCACATTAAGTTTGAAATAGTCAATAATTCATCACATGAGACGTAAAAAAAATGCCCAGAGCTCCATCGAATGTACATGTACTTGTAAAATAAATAGCGTTCGATGTAGAAACTTATAGGGGCCATTAAGGGTGCACTCACACACATCAGTCACCGTCACGGCACGTCACCGGACAGGATTAAAAAAAAATATGTATCAATAGTTCTAGTATGACTCTGTTCCCACACGACAGTCGCCGGCACGAAATCTATCAGTGACGTCCCCGGTCAGGCACGTCAAATAATCTTTCCATACATGTACCATACTTTTATCCCCACTCACCCGGTGCCGTCACGTCTCAGTTCAGTCAGCGTCGTGCTACCGACAATTGCTACATGTTCTCTAGCGTGACACACGTCTAATCACTGACTAACCTGATGTATGTGTTCAATGATTCAGTCAAACCGGCGACGTGACTGACGGACAACATGACGGTGACTGGTGTTTGTGGATACGTACACAAACCGTCACCGATCAGTCATCGGTGACTTGACGGTGACTGATGTGTGTGAGTGCACCCTAATACAGATGTCAGTCATGATGCCGCGGCTTATTTCTCAACTATGTCACTCATACTTATGGTTTACATTTATCCTCAAGATGCGACAATCTTTTGATTAATATTACGTTTGTAACCATTACATACATTAAAATAAACCAAAATAATAAATGAACGGTGACTTTCCAGATAGCTATTTAAACTTCCAACATTTTTCCACAAGCTTCGTAAATAGTACAGCAAAAATATTAAGCCAAAGTTTTAATGGAAGCAAGGGAAAGATGTTCTTATAGCATTTTCGGCCATCGATTTTACATAATCATCCTGTAACGTAAACAACACAATGGACCTTTCAGATTAATAAGATTTGAGGAAGTTTTACTTGTACATATGGATACAAAGGATATATAATCTTATATATAAAATTCTCGTGTCACAATGTTAGTCTGCATACTCCTCCGAAACGGGTGGACCGATTCTCATGAAATTTTCTGTGCATATCGGGTAAGTCTGAGAATCGGCCAACATCTATTTTTCATATGTACCACGGGCGAAGCCGGGGCGGACCGCTACTGCTAGTAACTTAAGAAATTTTTAAAGTTTAAGTAGGTAGCCAAAAGCCCTTATGCCTAGTCATTGAAAATCTAGAAATAAAGGGTAGACGGAAACAAAATCATGCCATACATTATTTTGATACTCGATACAGCCGGTGTGCTCTTTAACGGTCAAAAGTCAAAACGCTGCCAAGAATAGAATTGAGTCACGTAAGCATATTATATTGTACGACTTTTCGATAATGCCGACCTTATTGTTATTAACATTCCATTTAAATTTTATCTTACTATTATGAGCTTACGTGTCGTGCACTTATTAAAATATTTTTATTGTTAAGTATATCCCAAATATTATATAGGAATTAGTTTCGCTGTTACACGCAATTGTCACAATATACTATACTGTACCGGCATTGCTATTTTCTAGTGAAAAAGAAAGTCGAAAACCATAACCTTGATGTAGCGCAAAAGGGATTCACTCAAACAGACGCAGTCAGTCCCATCTTCACAAGACTCACACAAAAAAAGATAAATCGACAAACATTTTTACATCCTCTCGCTTCAAAGCGCCGCCGCCGTTTCC
This sequence comes from Colias philodice, assembly GCF_061535455.1. Lineage (NCBI taxonomy): Eukaryota > Metazoa > Arthropoda > Insecta > Lepidoptera > Pieridae > Colias > Colias philodice. Next base: position 6,845,347 of record NC_143111.1, on the reverse strand, counting down.
CTAATGACGTCACAACGCAGTACGAAGGAAGGAACAAGAAAAGCTGCAGCAATTTACAACGCGACTCGATCCACCCGCGCCGATGAGTCACGGGGAAGCCCCGGTGACGTCATCCCTGCAAATCCCTTTCAGAGCGCCTGAATTGCTCACAAACTCTATAGTAGGTACAATACAGATAAGGATAAAATGAATATCGGAGTTAAAGAATTAATAGTTTCGATTTGTAAATCAAAACACATTTTTCTGTTAATATAATGTGAACAAAAGCCTTATGTTGCAACAATTCTCTCTTCAGATGTTTTGGTGGAATGAGAATAGTTGAACAATCATAGTAAAACGTTTTTCCAACATCCAACTAAAATTTCAGACCTAACCGTCGAGTACAATACCTATTAAGGAAACAATATTTTAATCTGCGTGACTTTCAACACCAAACTACTCAGTTAATTACAATCAACTAAAAACTCAACGCTCAAGCTGAGGCACTGAAACATTTTCCAAATTAATGACGTCACCTCGAAATCCCTTTCGGCGGCGGTGGATTTTCGCGTAAGCTCTTTTAAATTAAACGGGAAGCTATGTTTATTATTTTCACTGCGCGTTATTTTCTAAACGTGTGCAATTTAATTATGTAAAAGCCCATTTAGAAAAATTAAGAGTCTGCGATTTAATCGCTGCATTTTCGCAGGTGAGAATCGCGTGGTTTGTAAAATGTGATAATACTTTTTTGCAGAAATTGGAAACTGTTTTTACTAACTGGATAAAAGTTAAAAAAAAAAACATTTTTAAGTGGATTACAGCTGAGGAAGGGGCAATAATGAAGTCTCCTCGACTTCAAGACAAAATTACTTGTCTGTTGTCCAATCTATTACCGGGTACGTAATAGATTGGACAACAGACTTTTACTTATTTCTAACAAGGATTTCATACACGACTTTCATCAAACGAATATGAATTCTTATCCAAAGGAAACGCGCACACAAATAGGATATAGCAATCACAAACAAACTGCCTCTAATAGACCTCGGTTATATTAAACAAACGGGTTATTGTTGACACTACAAACGTAAATAATACACTCGACTGATAGCGATAACTGATATAATTGTACGTCATTCGAGATAAACGCACACACACGCATCTTGTGTATGTGTAGAGGTAAAATTATGATACATAACACATTTTCCTATGCATCTTGAGTTCTTGACCATCATAACGGTTCAAGGTAACGTGTCCCTTTGATACTTTCGTAATAAAACACAATATTATGTTATAAATATACAGTCAACACATTCAATTATAAAATATAAAAATAGCTGATCTATCTACTATTACTATTTTACATTCATTTCATTCATACAAACATATCTACGCAACACATACATGAAAACTAAAAGACGCCGGGCAACCGACGACGAGTGCAATGAAATGAAATTGGATTAAATATTAGGCTTCTTATTGTAATTGGAAGGGTGCATAATCTTCGGCGGAACTCACTTGAATAATATAATATTTCTCTACTTTGTAAGTTATTAATCGCTACGGGAAACCACTAAGGAAACGTCGATATCGTGTGTTACGGTAATTTTACCACAAATTTTTGATATTTCATTTTTTTGGTTACATACCAGGATAAAAAGCAAATTTCAAGCGTAAATGCAAATAATTTACCGTGTGACACTTATGATGAATAATTCATTTAACAATTAAAGCTAATTATTTGCAATATCAGTTTCGTATACCTGATTATAAGGGAAGTGATCGTTTTTATCAAGTTTAAATGAAGCTAGTTCAATTATTAGAAAGTTGTTACTTTTTGTTGTTACGTTACGGGCTACAGCTACTAGTAACAAAAAATATAATTACAAGAATACATGGATTCAACACAAAACCACATACACTGAACATCTAAATTAATCGTGCAACACAATTAGTCCATTCTCGCGCCCGCATCCCTGCTCATCAATACGCATTATGGGATAACTAGATATCGTCGGCGGCTTTGTTCGCGATTATCAAACGATATATTACCGACATTAGCGTAATTACATATCCTATACATAGTTTTGTTCAGACACTATTCTATATCATAGACTGAAGGACTACCATGATATCTTATAGCAGTATTATTTCAAGTAATGGCGCTAGACGACCTATATAGCCGTCATTTTTGACACACTGGATATAATACTGCTTTGAGACATCATGGTATAGTGGCTGTTGTGTGAACTGGTTTAACACTGTATTTGCCTATACATTTTTTATCGTTGCCTTTCATTAGTATGTCGTGATTGTTATATCGAATCTGAATTGAATTAGTTGACAGTTAACGAAATCAAACAATCAACACTTGTTAATTTTTTTTTATTGAAACACACAAAATCAGCAGAATTTTGCAATTGTTTGTCGACGATATCTACATTTTACAGTAGGTACCTATTGTACAGTAAAATGTAATATGATTTTTTAAGAGATAATTCAAAGATCTACTTATTGAAACTTTGCCAAAGAGCCAGGTGACAGCTAGAGCTTCCATACATTAAAATAATAAATGAGATGCGAAAATCAATTTTGGGATTTACGGTTATAGGTACAGTGAGTTTTCGAAACCCGCATTATGTTGGTATTTCAATGTGGCTGGAATGAAGCCAGCTGCATAAACAACAATAACATCAACATTGCACCTATTTATGATTATAAGATAGTTAGGTTGATAAGCATATACTATGTACCTAAAAACAATGTCATAGCCTCGTACCTACTCTACTCAATTTAAAACAATTTCTCTGTTACCTACAACTTTTTCAAAATTCGCTATAACGCTAAAATATTAGTTTTACTACACTTTTACCCACCGTTATTAACTCAACTTAAACCAATAAAGCCCACCGTGATACTTAATCTATTAAACCATTTTATATCATATAAAAAAATTGATAAAAGTAATGTCAAAAGTGGCGAGAGGCGTTAAATTTGCATTTCCCGAAGATTAACGACTTGGCCCGTTGAAGCTCACGGTTTAATATCTACTCGGTGACTTTTTGAAACGGCACGCCGAGATGTGTTTTAAAATGGGGGATGGTTGGTAATTTTCTGTCTGCTTTTGGACCGTTTAAGTAGGGTGCAAATATCGATTGAAGCTGTATATATTGGTGCAAAAAGCATGTATAAATTGATGGTATTCGTCTTAATAAATAAATTGAAAAGATAGTAGCTAAATAATCCTATTTTGCTCTTTCAATCCTAATAAAAAAGCGCAACAACGTGAGTTGCAATTACGAAGACGAAAATACACAACTTCCATAAGAATGTTCAAGTATATCCAATTTTAGAGCACTTCGCAATTTCATAAGCCACGATACGTAAAACTATTTTCGCTCGAGAGAGTGGCCTTCAAATATTATTAGCGAGTACATATTTGTGACATACTCACACTCAACATAACAAAAACAGCAGCGCGAAAACATTATGAAATTTACTTCATTTCAGATAATTCAAAATGACGCAATTACATCGTCCATATTTTTAAACAACGAAAAACAAAACTATTTATCAAATAATAAATTGAAGAAATACAAACAGGAACTGTTGGATTGATAGTCAAATAAATCTTCGTAGAAACTGGATTTCTATGTTGCTCTTTGAAGTTCAATATGCACAATCATTTTGCGTGTTGTAGTATTTTCAAAGATATTATATTATTAATGGGGGAGGCAAGTATCTCGCCTCGCGGCGGTGTGAAAAAAAAACTCCGGCTGAGTGGCCAGACGGCCGGAGTCTAGGGCGACTGAGTGAGGAACCTTCGGACTATCCGAGCGTTTTATATTATTAATTATTATCAACTATGATTATGCTAAAAAGTAAATAGTAGCTCTTTTGCCTTTTTATATTATTACATACAATTTGTACTTTATACAGTGTTAGGTTCCAAAAATTCAAAATAACAACATATAAAAAACACACTTTCGCAACATCCACGTAGGTACCTACTACCCACTACTATAGATCGTATCGACTCTCGATGGAACGCGGACACCTCCACAAAACCATATTGCATTATTACCCTCACAAAAACCATTATGGATGATTGATGACTTGTGTCGTCGAGACCGAAATGCGTAAGGCGCGGGACATATACAAGCGGCGCGGCGCGCATCGGGCGCACCGCGGGCGCGCCAGCCGGCGCGCCTCGGGCGCGCTGCCGGCGCGCCTCGGGCGCGCTGTTGGCGTCCGAAAATGATATTTATATAGAGTGGTTAAATGCATTTTCTTCGTGCATAATTTAGTAAAATTATGTTTTTTGTGCTAAAAGAGATTTGAAAGTAACGTTAATTTGAAAGTAACGATTTTGTTTTGATAATTCCTTGTAAGTAAATAGCGAGGATAACCCCACGATTGCAAATATATCTTTGTTGGAAATGTTGGAATTTACTTGGAAAATTTTATAGTACTTTTAAAGTACATAATTTTAAAGTAGTACTGGTGTAATGATGGAAGAAAAGAAGGTTAAAATAACACAAAATTTATATTGTACTAGCGGTCCGCCCCGGCTTCGCCCGTGGTACATATTTCGCAATAAAAGGTAGCCTATGTTCTTTCTCAGGGTCTAAAGATTATCTGTGTCAAATTTCATCAAAATCGGTCCAGTACCTAGTTTATGCGTGAAAACCATACATACATACATACATACATACATACAAACCTTTCCTCTTTATAATATTAGTATAGATAAAATATGGTTTTCAAACACAGGTTTACATTTAAACCATATAAATCTTATCATTAAAATCTCAGTTCAAAAGTATTTACAGTACTGATCATTCCACAATATTATTACAATTACAAATAAATAAAAAACACAATCAAAATCAGGATTATCTTTATTTCTGACATTGTAAATACATGGGAACTTTCATTATGCTCTTCTTCATTTTCACTTTCCCTACTGCCATCACCTGTGTAAATCATTTCATCGATTAATTCAATTCACCTTTAAAAACAAAACGAAGAAGGGTATTTAATAGCAGCTCTATATAATTCCACACAGAGAGAACACATTTTTGACTGACAGGCTACCGTCTCCTATAGACCGGGAGATACTGACACAAAATTTCGAGTCATTTGTAACAGGATGGCGGTTCTACAGGGGTCTTAGTACGCAATGACAAAAAGAAAAACGATGGTGTGAACGCTGGTACCGGCGGCTTAGTCGCGTGGGCGTTAGTCGAACTCGTCGGAAAAATAGCGAAGTCAAACGATTTGTAACACAAAAATTTTAGAATTTACCGATAGCCCATAAAAAAGAAGTAGGCGGTAGTGTCATGCCATACTTTTCCGGTGTGACTTACAGCCCGCCATACATAGACGCGAATGTGTTGATTTAAAAAAAACAATTCAACCATTTGTACCAGGCTAACTTTTGCACAGGTAACCATCGTCGTGCAGCCATTTACGAAAATCGCCATGCCATACTTTTCGGACGATTCCAAATGGTCGCCATACCGCCGAAAATCTGCAAATTTTTTTTTTGTAACAATTGTAACAGACAAATGACTCGAAATTTTGTGTCAGTATCTCCCGGTCTACTACCACCCGATTTGTTTTTGATTGTGTATGACCGTGAATTGACCTCTATTTGGGGAAGCGCGCCTGCGGTACGCCTGCGGTACGCCCGCGGCGCAACGGTGGCGTGCCGCCTCGACGCCTGTCCAAAATTCTTTCATACAAAATGTATAAGAAGGATGTGGTGCAAAACAGATTGAAGAGGCGCGCTTATGGCACGCCCGCGCCCGCACCGCTTGTGTTTGACCCGCGCCTAAGGAGATTGCACTAGCCGCTGCCGTCGAGTTCGTCTGCGTGATGGAGACGCGGGTAGGTAATAACACAAGTACGCGGGCATCGCCTTCCTGGATTTATATCTTATATATAAAATTCTCGTGTCACAATGTTAGTCTGCATACTCCTCCGAAACGGGTGGACCGATTCTCATGAAATTTTCTGTGCATATCGGGTAAGTCTGAGAATCGGCCAACATCTATTTTTCATATGTACCACGGGCGAAGCCGGGGTAATTTATAAAATGTGACGTGGAAACCGCACAAGACGATATTATAAGAATAAAAGATTTTTTAATATTAATTTATAGTGACTTTTCACTATCCGATTGACCTTCCCAAATTGATGTTAAAAATAAATCGGTAATCACTTGCTTAGAATAAACAGAATAATATTTTAGTTTAAAATTTAAATACGTCCAATATTACACGCTGTGTACAAAAAACATGTTTATAACCAATTACTACTAAAGTAATGTTCCACTCAAATAAACACCTTGTTTTTCCATCGGAAGTTAACGCGGAATACATTTTTTTCAGGTGCAATGCATTTTAAACTCTATGCTGGTTATTTTTGACTGCATTTTTATTAAAAATATGTGATATATTGTTATCATAACACAAGATGCGTAAATCGCTACGTCGATAAATATCAAGACACCAAACGTGACTGGATAAGAGGCTTATAGATTTTGTACTGTGTATAGTCGGCTATATATAGCACATTGTGTCTAGAATCCGATGGATCTAATATAAAATATTTTCAATATATCGTCAGACATTTGTTAAAAATATAAGGAAACTAATTGAATTATCTCTCCGGATTTAACCACAATTTTAGACGAAACATTTTGCTGTTGCATAATTGATATATATATTACTTTCAAAATGCTACACATCCTTAAAATGAAGTAATAATAAAATGTCCAATCATCCGAGGAAATAGTATTCCTACCTACCTCTGTGTATACGGAAACAATTTCCTAGTGTGAAAACTGAAACACAAGGAAGCGAGCATATACTATATGTACTACACTACCTATACAGCTAGGCGTAATTACGAAGAAAATCATTTCACGCGCAGTGTGTCGCGTCGGTTAGACAAGCGTGATCGGCGATTGACACCGACCTGGCGGAGCACGCAACGCGTGTGCTGAACGAAAATAATCTGCAGTCTGTATCTACTATTTATTGGTGTAAAAAGATGTGTGAATTGTGAACAATGCAGGTGCGGGTGTAAAAATATCGCACGGCCTGACCGTTTTCTATTCAACTGCATATTTTTTATGTTAAAAAAATATTACGAAACACGGCGCTTTAAAAGTACATATATACATTTGTTGGATTTAATTTGAAATCAAAACAGTATTAGTTCATGCATACATTAGTTCGGACATGCATGACAAGCCTTAATTAAACTATAAAAACTCTAACACTATTGCAACACTAATTGTATAGGTATATTTTCATGTACAAAGTTCCCTAAGAGAAAGTATTTTAAGCTACACTACAATCATTATATAAACATTAAACAGTATTCACTGGATCAGTACATAAAGAGGCGATTCACTTAGCCCAGTCTGCTTCCGCCAATCGTGTACGTTTAACCCGATGTTTACAGTAATTACATGTTTATTATGTTCCCTGAATAAACTTTCTCTTCCAATTTATTTCCATTATTCTATCCCTTTTGGCAGAACGTTTGGCAACGTCGCTTGCTTTCGCAACAAGCCAACGACATAGTTATCTATGCATTTCGTTACTACAATAAGATCGTAATAGTAGGTAGCCAACATGACTCATCGCTATTTTTAAATTAACTAACATGTTTGACTTTTATAATAGAATAAAACTAAACAATAGGTACCAAGTCTAGACATTGCATTATTCTAAGTACAATGTATCATATGGGTGCAACATTTACGACGAACTATTTGTACGTAAAGTGATGTAAACTTTTACCCTAAATGGAAATAAGCCAGGATGCCTGAGAGGCTTCTTATTAAAAACATCGTAGACACGGAGATAAAATTGCGAGTGAGAAAAATATTAAAACGTCATCTCGAAACGGCGTTACGAAATTACACGTTAATCACGTCACGTTTAACCGTCGGATAAAACGCTACCGGGGGCTTCAGACAAATTGCGATACAACATGTTACCAATAAATGCTTTGGAAATGTAATATTAGGGGCCCGTTTCACGCCTTGCTGATAATGTCGATGATAGTCTGTTAAATAGGCTTTTTGATAAAAATGCCATACATTGTTTGTACTTTTACCTGACCAATTCAGACGTTGTGAAACCTGCTGTAACATCTTATTTTATAGGTAGGTACTTCATAAAATTTGAGTAGTACTCATGCGTCAATATGTTATGAATTGTCTCTAAAGTAAAACCATAATATATAACTACAACAGTTAACTTTTAGACGGTAAATAGCTATTTGGAAATCATATTTTTACACTTGAACTGCTGAACAGAATACTTGATGGGGGCCCAATAACGAAATATGGATATGATGGAGCACCTACAGGCAAGCGAAGAGCTATTTCATCACAAATGCACACACTTTCTCACCCTTCACATTTGCTACGTTAAATCTGTAATCTTGTGCAATATTCGTCGCAATAGACATCCCCGACACGATTTTTATTTGTTATAATGACATTTTGTAAATATTCTGATTTGCAAATAGGCGAATATCACGCCCAATACAGAATAATCCCTTGGCTGAAAACGATATCGAGATTGACGCCGAAATTGGTGTTCATTTGAGCGTAGCCTACATTGATCGAAAACCTATAACGACGTAACTACGCAGTGTATTGGATGTCCAACCAAATTGGAGCCATTATAGCTTATTGCTTTTCGAAACAGTATCTGTGATACGGGTTTATTATTGATAACTCAAATAACATGCAATTTTTCCTACACCTAACATAACAAAATATATTGCGCAATGAATCACGATTCAAACTTGATACCCTATCTGACGTAACGTATCGAAATATCGAATTTATAAAGCATCTTTAAATTACACGTTTACCTTGTTCAGAGTCCTTGCCCACGATGTTTACGAATCGAAAGAAAACCTCAATATGTACAAACAAAAGCAAGACATTCGAGGGGGCCGGATGGCTCCGAGATTATGGGGGTTACGGGGGGAGGGGATAACGGGGGTTGGATGATAATTGCGCGGCGCCGGCGCGAGATTGCCTGCCAATTGAGTTACGGACGGAAACGCGCCCGCATCAAGGAATATTCCGGGCACATGTGGAATGGAATGCCATTATGCCGCAGTTGATTGCTACGTTTTTTGAACGGCTGATGCTACTGCTGAGCTCGCCACTCTAATGTCATATAGCCCATCAACATGATTGTATGTCGCCAGAGTGAACGCTTTAAGAAAATGTGTCATAAGCTATAACATTTCTCGTTTCCTAGCTCAACGTTATAAATAGGAAATATAAGGTAGCATAATGCATATATGAGTAGCAAACAATTTGCATAATTATAGTTATCTTCTCTGAAGATGTACTAATGATAACTTATGTTTGTTTTACTCATAGATTTATGGCCAAATAATAATGAATAGATACTCCTCGTTAAATAAATAAATAAATCATTTATTTGCAAGTAAACATGGTATACAAAGGTGTTAAGAATAAGATACATTATTTCAGCATGTTTAGCCGTTATTCAACGGCATGCAAATACATTTTTCATTAGATATACATTTTATATTATGTCTTCTTAATTTTATTTTATTAAAATCAATTCATTTGTTATTCATTCACATTATTATAATTAATATTTCACAATTCATTCATAGTTCATACTCATTACAAAAATTACATACATTATTACAAAATTAATATTAAGACGCAAGTAGACAATGTTAATTACGAATTTAGGTATTCTTTAACACTATAAAAACATTTCTGTTGAAGCCATTTATGAAGTTCTTTAAAAAATAATTTAGTATCTAAGTTTTTTAATTTAGTTGGGACTTTACTATATATTATTACACTCATACAAAGACAGTTTTTATTACCTATATTTTTTTAATAATTCATTCGTTTGATAATAATTCAATATTAATTGAAACAGAGGTCAAAATTATACAACCTCAAGGTAAGATAACAAAAGATTTTAATACATTAATTTTATGATGCAACACCTGCATGCAATTTTACGCATATTATATGTGATATGAAGACATATTCGTTCGATGTTAATTTCTCTAGAGACGCCGCGAAAATAATTCATATATTTATGATTTTTAATCAATATTCCGTTCTGACTATAGGAATCATGTTTATTAATTTTGGATTAAATTGGACAAAATACAAATGATAAATCAATCTAAAAATGACATTAAAATACTGTAAAAAGTGTAAAATATGGAAAGAGGAACATTACAGGAATTCCTTTACATTCTCCTAGCATCAAGATGGTCGTCAGCATATTGTGTAAAGAGCAGACGTTAGCATTAATTTTCGTTCACATTATTGAAATAAATGCACATTTTTATACATACACATGCAAACATTACAATGCAAAATGTATGTGTATAATTATCTCTCGTAAATTAGATTTAGATCCATTGAAGATATTACAAGATATTATATTCTCGGCTGGGCAGCGTTCGGGAAACTACGCAACATCTTTTCGTCCAAAATCCCTCAGTGCCTGAAGACGAAAGTCTTCGAGCAGTGTGTGTTACCGGTGTTGACTTATGGATCTGAGACGTGGTCGCTAACCGCGGGCATGGTGCAAAAGCTTCGCGTCGCTCAACGAGCTATGGAACGGGCTATGCTCGGGGTTTCTTTGCGTGATCGAATAAAAATGAGGAGATCCGCAAAAGAACTAAAGTCACCGACATAGCTCACCGTATTAGTAAGTTGAAGTGGCGCTGGGCTGGGCATATAGCCCGCAGAACCGATGGCCGTTGGGGCAAAAAGGTTCTTGAGTGGCGACCACGTACAGGACGTCGCAGTGTGGGACGGCCTACAACGCGATGGACAGACGACCTGATCAAAGTGGCGGGGAGCCGCTGGATTCAGGCCGCTGGTGATCGGTCGTTTTGGAAATCTTTGGGGGAGGCCTATGTCCTGCAGTGGACGTCCTGAAATGCTGGAATGATGATGATGATGATGATGAAGATATTACAATTCTTGAAGTATGAATGGATGAACTAAGAATGCACTCACGAGCCTTACAACTCATCACGAATCTTACAACTGCATTGCAACACTAACTTCACAAACTATCACATTTTTGTATGAGAACATGTAATAGATTTAATGTCTTGAAATATAATCAAAACACATACGTTCCATGGTTATAAATAGTACCGCGTTTGATTACAATTGGCAGCGAGTGACGCATGGCAATAGATTTATCTCGTTACGGGAGCGCACCATCACTGGCCAAACAAATGATCGACAATGTTTGCCACCATTACAGCGATTATGCAAACATCTACAATGACGGTCAATCATAGACATTTAGGCACTCTATACTCTAGCCTATAGAGTCTATACTATCGTGATTGCCTCTAATCGTCTAACGCTGCCCATCATATTGAGGGAGCGCACCATAATTGGGTGCATGATACGCTTCCAATTGTTTCCATTAAAAACTAAACCAAACACATAAGCATTGAGTGATATCTTTTCCGTGAATAGCTTTTACGGGATTCTGATAATACCAGAGCTGTGATAAGCTGTTTGCCCCATCAATTTGTGTAGTGATATTAGATTTGTGATGTTTAAATCGGGACTATTTCATCTATGTGTGAAATCGTAACCAAAACTTTCTACTTTCAATGTAAACGTTTTATAGTAAGGTATTCGGATACCATTGAGTATAACCTTTAAACTGTCATAAAGTATTTATGACTGTTTAATATTAATGTACTCATCTACTTTATATCGTTCAATGTCGCATTATGTAATAAATAATAACAAATCGTTTTATAATCTTCGAATGCGTGATAGTGTCATAACTCATAACAAATAATGAATATTTTTACGTAATTTCCATCATTTGCGTAGTAAGTAAATAAACAAATTCGTTGTAACAATGGAGCGTTATAAATTATAAACAGTGCTTTATCTTTGTATCAACGGTTCAACTGTATCAATATACCTACTTAATAATGAATAAACAATATGTTTGCGTCACAGTATTTTTCGCGAAGCGCGTGCATCGATTTACAGGTCACGGGTAATTTTGTAAATTACACCGCTTTGTTTGTGAATTCACCCGGATAATAAATACACTGTAAGCACTTACCTACAGCTATATGTTTGGACAAAATTTTATAATTAGGTGTGTTGATATTATTCAACTAGAGTAGGAACTTTGGAACATTTGCGATAGTTGAGAGTGTTCAACACGAAGAACTAGCAAAGATCTTGTTAATTTACTGTTAATTACAATTCAAGGGAATTCACACAAGCATTAAGTATCTAAAAAAGGATATTGCGGAGCTTGCCAAACATTAATGATACCAAGCCTAACCATTGCACCACAAAGCAATCTTTCAAATCAGTAGCCATTCTTATTACAACAACTAATAATTGGTCATTGTGTTCCACTAAAGTCCGGTCGCGGAGCAGGAAGAATTTCGTACATTAACCTGTTACTACCTGTCACTATCACTCCCTTGTAAAAATAATGTGTCTTGCTCGCACAGGTGCAATGACCGCCGTCCTTAGGGATTGTAAACCTTTAACCTAAGAGCGTAAGGTTTGTGTTTGCTTGCATGGTGTCAGGTGTTCAATTATGATTTTTTGAAATCAAAATTTATAAGAATAAACCTCAAACTCTTTATATCCAATCAAAATCCGCCTAAGTCGAAATCGCGTGTTAGACTAACGTATTTCTGTAATATTGTACATAGTAAATTGTTTTTTGAAAAAAAAAGGTCATAAAGAAGTTTCACTTCTTATGTGTGTACACGCACACTTTTTTTATATAATATATCGTTGTTATTGAAAAAGTTAAAATGTAACAAACTAATAAGTATTGTAAATGAATAAAGGACATTTATTTAATAAATTAGTAAAAAACATTTTCTCCTCCAAATATTTCATGTAAACTGCACTTCATTCAAAAATGTTTGTGACCACTGTCAGTAGGTAAAGAGGTCATTGTACGAAATTCTTTCTGCTCCGCGACCGGACTTTAGAAGCTATCACTATAAGATATCTGTAATCTGATATCTCGATGAGAAGCAAATTTCTCACAAACAATTTTATCACTACATCTAGCACCTGGCTGCGTTTGATCTCAGTTAATAACCGTGGGCGAGTAATTGATAGACAGACCGACAGACACGAATGCTAATGTGCTTGCTAACATCGAGATCGCTGTGCGTTTGCATGACTGAAATAACATGATATCTTTTTGATATAATTAATAAATTACATGTACAACAAATTCTTCTTTTATCTAGGTTTAGAAAAAAAATGGATATTAATATTATCAAGAAAAAAGCGCCAACGAGCCAACTATATTCATTTTTATCAAAATAATATAACAAACTGTTATTTAAATTTCTGCAGTTGCGTATACGGTATACCTATACAACAATATACTAAGGTAGCATTTTTGTTCATTTCCTACAGTAGTAACGAGCACAAAACTTCATATTCGCCAAGATCCCTTACATTTGTCCACCGAGCGAGTACAGAATATTTACGAGTCGGTTATTCTTGTAAGAGAAGACAGTTATAGTGCACCCGACGTCCGCTATTACTTCACTACATCACTACATCACTACATAGTATAAAACAAAGTCGCTTTCCCTGTCCCTATGTCCCTTTGTACGCTTAAATCTTTGAAACTACGCAACGGATTTTGATGCGGTTTTTTTTAATAGATAGAGTGATTCAAGAGGAAGGTTTATATGTATAATAAGATCCATTAAGTAGTGGAGAAGTACTGTTATTTTTGAGGTTTCTAATGTGATGTCGTAAAAAATTACATTTATTCCGCTTACATTGCAAACGCAGGCTGAACCCTACGAGTTTTATCAAAATAATGTACTAAGTATTATACACATTGAAAAGGTCTACAGAAAAGTCCGCGATGGTATATGTCTATCTCTTATGGATAACCCACAATAACTTTTTTTTGTCATTTACTTTTTACGACAAATAATGGCTAATTTTCGAAGCGATTTTAACTAATACAGCATTAATCCTTAACCAATTAAATACCATGGATACATTGTTCATTTAATATAGATCTATATGGCCCTTTACACCGTATGATTTAAGTGAATATTTTCGAAGATATTACAGATTTAAAAATTGCAGGACGTAGCGTTTGCGGCCGCCCGGCTATGTATTTTATACCCGTGCGATGCCGGAGGCCGGAGCGGGCCGCTATATTTTTATACCTATACAACGTTCACAATTTTTCTGTTGTGTATTTAGTATCAGCATTGCACCCGTGCGAAGCCGGGGCGGGTCGCTAGTTAGTTATAAGATAGATAAAGCAATATGAAATATATTTTCCAAATTGCCATCTTAAAAACTCTTATTTGATGCTGAGGCTATCGTCTTATACTTTATTTGAAACGTGTAATTAATAATTTGACTTCTATATTACAGTCAATGATTAGATCCATTTCGAAAAGGATGTATGGAAATAAATAGCTGTGTTGTTAAAGTTAATTGTGGTGTTTCAGATAAACATTGAATCTATGTGCAATAGCCAATATTTAGCGGCGGAAGCCAAATAATTAATTTTTCCAAGAGTTAATTTCCAGAAGAAAACCACCAATCTCGATATAAATAAACATTTCGCCCCCACAATGTTACATTAATGAAATCGCCCCGGGAGCGAACACAAAAATACTCATAAAACAAGGTGTGTTTAACAGAAGAGAAACCGTAGGATATTCACAAAGAGCCGAGCCGAACAAAAGACCTTTGAAATAGTTATGAAAACTCCGACTTGGAGCGGTGAAACGTTAACGAGTATTTTCACCATTTCCACAGATAGCATCCACCGAATTGATTCAATAAAAGTTTCCAACTTGAGGTCGTGTTTAATTAAAGTTTACAAGGAAAAACCTATAAGGAATTCATGGTACGATTTCGAATTTTGCTGAAGCGTTTTATTAAATTTTATATTAACATCCAAGACGTGGCTACAAATATTAAATTATCATAAAATTTGATCTCCTTGTCGCCAAATATAGAACACAATGCGCTAGATAACATTTAAAAAGTTGTTTACCACGTTATTACGGCATCAATCAGACTTTAAATATAAGAGATACTGCGTGTATTCGCGAAAATTCGTGAGTAACAAGAATAGATAAACTGAGTAACCAAAATAAAATTTAGCTGCAACATTATCGTAAAACTTTAACAAAATCCTAATAACTCCAAACAGCTACCTAGATATTTCTAAAGCTAACCAAAAACAACTTCCTTAGATCTCGAGCTTGGATTTTGGAACATCTCAAACTGCAAGATACCAGCAACTTAATTAAAATCATAAGATTTGCATATTCAGACACTTGCACATCACTAAGGATTCAAGACACTACCAACATTACCGCTCTGAATGGTCATACCAAGTACCAACTGAAACGTCTCGAGAAATAAGCGCCGGCTTTCGCCTTGCCTGTTTAAGGTTGATGTTCCGACCGTCCCTCCATACATTTTTGATTACCTCTAAACACTTAACACAGACACTATTTCTTTAAAACTAATCATTTTATCACTTCTCTATAATGAAATGTGTGCGCGTTCGACCTTTTTAATCAATAATTTACAATATTTACTTAGAAAAACAACAGTAAAATACCGGAAAAATTTGACACTTCTACAGTAGTGTGCGTGACTTTTGCCAAGCGAAACACGACATAAAGCACGACATCTAGCGCATAGACTATATACTTATTACAGATCTAGCGCGTCAATGTCTAAACGAAAGGCGATGT
Source organism: Colias philodice (assembly GCF_061535455.1). Lineage (NCBI taxonomy): Eukaryota > Metazoa > Arthropoda > Insecta > Lepidoptera > Pieridae > Colias > Colias philodice. Next base: position 6,829,540 of record NC_143111.1, on the reverse strand, counting down.
TTAGACATTGACGCGCTAGATGTCGTGCATTCGCGTTCGTTATCTTATGCATAATGAGCATAATTCTAATAAATCAAAGTTCTGTGTAAAAATTGAGTAATTTCATTTCCAATCGTTCAAAGAAAATAACAATAAAATAAAATAAAACTAATGACCTTAGAAACTATGTTTTTTTTTATTTATTACTCATTATTGTTCGTCCGTCGTAGGTCTGTAAACTGTATTGTACACTGAAGGTAAATGGTACTGTAGGTACTTTAGTTCGGCGTCGTCGCTCGTCGGCTTGATATAAAATTACATTCTTGATTTCATTGACACGCGCTATGATTTGCGCGCGGAATTTCTTGTGTTGTGAATTTATTTTTGTATGCTATGCATTTTAATTGATTCAAATTGCAATGTTTCTCTAGTATGCATTTGAGACTATATTGTAAATTGTAATAATTGATCGTGGGTATAGTAATTAATTATTCTAATAACGCAATTAGTAATATATGTATTTTCGGTGGGATTCAAAACAAAAAATTGGCCCGTGATTTTTATGAAATTTCACCACATTGCAAATCACATCAATCATAGTTCATACACATGTATGACGAAAGTGATTAGTATTGTGGCTAACATTGACTCATCAGTTCATCACTGAAACCAGTGATAAATCAGTACCTATATCATATTGTGTTTGAATATTTTTAAACAATGATATAAGTATACAATTATTATAAATCGGTAAACTATCAAAGTAATCACAAACTTGCAAACATTGGTAAAATGTCCAGTAGTTTATGAGCCTATTCATTACAATCAAACAAACAAACAAAGTTTTCCTCTTTATAATATTAGTGTAGACAAACACTATGAATACGATCACGAATGCAAATTCGGGGATTTTCTAATTATTGCTAAATAATAATTGAATTCGTTTTGAAATACTCTATAATTTTTAGTGTATAAATAGACATTTATAATGTGGTGCTCATTTTTTTTGTACTGCTAACGCTATTGTAGGTACCTATTTTCGTTGTTTTATTTCAAGTGAACACGGCCATACAATTTTGTCACGAGCCGCCTATGATTGTAGGTACTTTTGTTAGGCTCCTTCGTCGTCCGCGTCGGCTCGAAAGTTCTTGATTTCATTGTCACGCGCTATGATTTGCGCGCGGATTTTCTTGTGTTGTGAATTTATTTTTGTATTATTATTATTTTTTATTTTTTTTTTATTTTATTGATTCAAATAAAATATTTCACTAGTATGCATTTGAGACTATATTGTATTATGTATAATTTATCGTAGGTATAGTTATTCTTATAACGCAGTTATATTTTCGGTGGGACAATTTGACCCGTGATTTTTCTGAAATATCACCACGTTGCAAATCACATCAATCATACACACGTATGACGAAAGTATAGTGGCTATAATTGACTCATCAGTTCATCACTGAAACCAGTGATAAATCAGTATATCATATTTTATTGTGTTTGAATATTTTTTAAACAACGATATATACAATATTATTATAAATCGGTAAACTACCAAAGTACTTCCGAATTTTCAGACAGACAAACAAGTAGTTTGAACACGCAGTTTTCTTATACTAGTAGCAAAAATCAAAACCATAATATTATGTTTACCTACTATATTTTACTAAAAGTCGAGTGCGTCGAAATCGTAAATAATAATATGTTTTTCACCTTCCTGGTTATTTTCCCATAGTAAATAGTGTTTTAGGTTTGTTGTTGTAGGTAGGAATAATAATAATTATTCTTACATGTTGGTTATGAAATGTATATTGAAATAATTTACTTTTACAAATCATTAGTGATATGAGTTTTGAGTGAAAATGCTTGGATCAGCATAATATTATATGGTACTACATGTTTTGATAAAAAAAACAATAGTGTAATAAAATAAAACTGCGTTTTATTGTAATCAATGTTGACAATTTTAAATTCCAAAATTATTGATCAATAAAATAGTTTACACCAACAAATATAACTTTTATTTTTATAACAATCGTTCATAATATAAACCGTAGCAGGTGGCGTTTTGAAGTTCTGTCTACTCATACAGAAAAATGGAAAACTTGTTTTTTTTTGTAAACAATTTATTACTCATGTTGTTTGGCAACTCGAAGCGTGGTCGTCCGTCGTAGGTACTTTTGTTCGGCGTCGCGTCGTCGTCCGCGTCGGCTTGATATAAAACATTCTTGATTTCATTGACACGCGCTATGATTTGCGCGCGGAATTTCTTGTGTTGTGAATTTATTTTTGTATGCTATGCATTTTAATTGAATCAAATTGCAATATTTCTCTAGTATGCATTTGAGACTATATTGTAATAATTGATCGTGGGTAGGTATAGTAATTAATTATTCTAATAACGCAATTATATTTTCGGTGGGATTCAAAACAAAAAATTGGCCCGTGATTTTTATGAAATTTCACCACATTGCAAATTTTATATTATACAATTACAATTACAATTATTATAAATCGGTAAACTATCAAAGTAATTACAAACTTGCAAAATATGCTTTTCCGAATTTTCAGACAGACACACAATTTTATTAGTTTGTTTTAGCAAAGTAGGTACCTATACCTATACGCTTACGTCGCGCGTCGCGTCGTCGAAAACGGTGCGCCCAGAAACAAATATACCTAATTCAGTTACAATCCTTTTTTTGTTCCGTAATTTATTGTATTTATTCTAATACGATTTTTTTTATTCGTCGGCCAGTTCTACTAGGTATAAAAAGATAAAATTGAAATATAATTATTGTAGCGACAGCCATATTATGTTACTATGTTTTCGTAAATATGTTTTTCACCTTCCTGGTTATTTTCACATAATCTTATTCTTATATATAAAAATGAATCGCAAAATGTGTTGGTAAGCGCATAACTCGAGAACGGCTGAACCGATTTCGATCATTCTTTTTTTATTATATTCCTTGAAGTACGAGGATGGTTTTTATGTAGAGAAAACGTAAATATTATGTACCACGTGCGAAGCCGGGGCGGACCGCTAGTATATATATATAAATGAATCGCAAAATGTGTTGGTAAGCGCATAACTCGAGAACGGCTGAACCGATTTCGATAATTCTTTTTTTATTATATTCCTTGAAGTACGAGGATGGTTCTTATGTAGAGAAAACGTAAACATGTACCACGGGCGAAGCCGGGGCGGACCGCTAGTCTAATATAAAAATGAATCGCAAAATGTGTTGGTAAGCGCATAACTCGAGAACGGCTGAACCGATTTCGATAATTCTTTTTTTATTATATCCCTTGAAGTACGAGGATGGTTCTTATAGCTAGAGAGCTAGTTAGTTTAGTTTTAGTGCAGTGGCAGTGTAAATGTTGTTGTTGAGGTTATGTAAATTTAACACTTTAGTTAACTACAAAGATATAAAGAAATGAGGATAGGACACAATAACTATTGGTTGAGGTATTTATAAACTCATAATATACTTTTAAAAAAATCACGTTTTAATAAATTTCTAGAATTAAATTAGAACAGCTGATTCAAAATAGCCTAAAAAATCTTAATAATAATAATTACGCTTCACAGCAAGAAGAAATGTACCATATGTACCCGCACAAAGTCGATATTGTGTTGCCTACCGTTCGACTCAATGGCTAGGGTTGTAACTACCTTTAATAATTATTACCAAACTAATAAACCGAGTGATGCGAAATAACCATAATTCTTTTAGAGTTTGATAAAATGATCAGGCAGGTTTTTTCTTTAATCCTCTGAATTCTCGGTTACTAAATTGTATCGTTGAAATTATTCTTAATCGCGTAAATTTAATAAATAATCATATGGAAAACACTTTTCATTTGTTTTTTTACTTTCACGCCCAACTACTATACAATAATTACGTTGTTTCGGTATTTTGACGAGAAAACGCAGGAAACATCCGTTGTATCATTTTAGATAGATTGTATATTTTGTATCTGTAGAATTGAAATCAAAGCTATGTATATGTTGTCTCCATTCTTTTCTTATCGGATTGTTGATCCCAATGCGAATGCGTCACTTAAATTTTATAAAAGACAATTAAGAACATCAAAAATAAAGTGATACGTAAATATTTCACAGTGCAATATATTATGTAATTAATAATAATTATATATTTATGAAAAAATAATTACATCAGATTTAATAATAGCAATTGTTTTGAATGTACATAATATGAATAAATGATTACATCATAATAGTAATAATCACAATTGTTTTATTTCCCATTTGTTGCAACCCTAGCATATTTTCATGTAGCAGCAGAAGTACCTACACTGGCGGCTAATAGTTCTTTTATTATATAATTTACGTTTTACTTTTACAGAATCCGATTCAATGGATTATGAAGACGAGTCACACAACGCCATACGATAGTGATGATGAATGAACATTTCAATGAATGCATGCGTGTTTTTTTATGTTGTTTTGTAATTGTTAATTGTTTCTTAAATAAAGAAATAAACTAAATATTTAAATGATGATTTGTTATTTGCAACACAACTTTATATTTGAGATTCTTTACAAATGTATATTTAGTTTTGTATCATCAAATTTATAAATTTTATTCCATAGTTTTCAAAATTAAATGTAAATGACCATAAAAACATTAATAAAGTAAATCATTGATGTAAGGTCAGGGAACGTAATACATATATACATCTGACCATGTAGAAGCTAAGTCTTGTTGACTGCTGAAGTCTGTAAAGTTTTGTTGTCTGCTGAAGTCTGTACGCAATGAAAATGTCTGCCGTTTCGAAAATAAGTTTTTAAGACCCTAATAAATAAAATATATGAATGGCAGATCTGGTCAAATACTTTCAAAATTGTATTTTTTTCAGCACTTTCATAAGTGTCTGCCAGAATGTTATCCGCGTGATAATGGTCTGCCATTGTTATTTTCCGATAGTAATAATAATCTATTTTCAAATATCAAAATGGCAGACGTGGTCAAATGGTTTCAAAGTTCGCCAAAAATTTCCACCTGTCTTACCTAAGCGCGCGCCCCGTCCACCACTCTGGGCTTAGTGACTCCTCATCTCATGTGTAGTAGGTATAGGGGAATCAACACACAAAAATCCAGGTCTGGTCAAATACATACAGGTAGCTTTGCGCTAGCTCTCTATTACTTCTTATGGAGAGAAAACGTAAACATGTACCACGGGCGAAGCCGGGGCGGACCGCTAGTAAATAATAAAATAATAAATAGTGTATTAGATTTGTTATTGTATCTTGTATACCTACGAATAATTATTCTTACGTCTTGTTGGGAAATGTTCAAATACCTACCTATTGAAATAATTTACTGTTACAAATCATTAGTGTTATTAGTTTTGAGTGAATAGGCATGGATCAGAAATTCAGAATATAATATGCTACTAACTACTCAAATACATACATGTTTACACAACAAACACCACTGACCTCTATAAGTTATAGAGGTCAGTGACCGTCAGTGACAAACACTATGGATACCTACGCTCGCGAATGCAAATTCGGTGATTTACTAATTATTGATACCTAGTCATTGAATTCGTTTTGAAATAGCCTGTACTTTGTAATTTTTAGTGTTATAGACATTTATAAAATGTGGTGCTCATTTTTTTTTGTACTGCTACGCTATTGTATTTTCGTTGTTTTATTTCAAGTGAACACCCATACAATTTTGTCACGAGCCGCCTCTGGCCTCTGGGTGAAATCAACCAGTCAAATGATTTTTGTTCTAATTGTATTTTGGTAGGTAGTAGTTTGTTTAGAATTTACATTACCATTGTTTAATTTTTATTTTGTATTTGCAGTAAAATAAAAAGATGAAAAACTTCATTAGGTATATTGTACGACACCTCACTCTGAATCGCGCTAGCGAAATTTTTTCGTTACAGAGCACATATACAACTTTCGGACAATCTTCATTGAGGCCGGCCGGCAAATCGAGTATGTCGAAAAACTTCACTTATTCGATGGAGGTATTCTACCTTCCTTCCTCCACAGTTGTGGGACCCCGACGTGCATTGAACACGCAGCTTTCTGATACTATTAGCTAAAATCAAAACCACAGATATGTCTGTGATCAAAACCATAATAATATTTTTACCTATTATTTTACTAAAAGTCGAGTGCATCGAAAATCGAAATCGTAAATATGTTTTTCACCTTCCTGGTTTTTTTTCCATAGTAAATAGTGTTTTTGATTTGTTGTTGTATGAATAATTATTCTTACTTGTTGGTTATGAAATGTATATTGAAATAATTTACTTTTACAAATCATTAGTGATATTAGTTTTGAGTGAAAATGCTTGGATCAGCATAATATCATATTTGCTACTTCAAATACATGTTTTGATAAAAAAAAAACAATAGTGTAATGTAGGTAATAAAATAAAACTGCGTTTTATTGTAGGTAATCAATTTTGACATTATTTATTTCCCAAAATTACAATAAAATAGTTTACGCCAACAAATATAACTTTTATTTTTATAACAATCCTACTTCCTACTAATGCGAAAGTTTGTGAGGATGTGTATGTGTGTGTTTCACGCAAATACTACTGAACCGATTACAATGAAATTTAGCACACATATAGAACGTAACTTGGACACATTGAATAGGTTTTATCCCGGAAACCCCACGGGAACGGGAACTATACGGGTTTTTTTTTGAAAATGCGGGCGGAAAGCTAATCGTTCATAATAATATAAACCGTAGCAGGTGGCGTTTTGAAGTTTTGTCTACCCATAATGTGAAAAGTAAATCGTAATTTAAACATTATTTCAAAATAACATCGAACAATGCGTCGAACACATTCATTTGACATTTCAAATAGAAACTATGACATATGACGTTTGCAAGAGAGATAGATATAGGTATGTGTCAAAACAAAACTTTTACTTTTATTTCTATTTATTCGGTATAATTACAACTTAATAGTGATAAATATGATCATTATAAATACAAATAGGAATTAACAATATCACGAACACGACACAACTAGTATTTTACCGATTCCATACGTAGTCATACATGTTTCAAAAGAAAAACTTTTACTTTTACTATTATTTCAATTTATCCGGTTTAATTAAGACTTAATATTGATACATATGATCATTATAAATACAAATAGGAATTAACAATATTATAACGAATACGTGGCACAACTAAAATTTTACCGATACCACCCGTGGTCATTCTCCTTTGTGGGTCATTTGTAACAGGATGGCGGTTCTACAGCGAAAAAAGAAAAATGATGGTCAGAACGCTGATACCGGATACCTTAAGATACTGTAATATAAAATATTACTAGATTAGATAAAATATTATAGGTAGTATCTTCACCGTGTGTGACGCGCTTTACATTCACGCCATCTAGAGTTAAATCTTTATCATTTTTGTATACGTCTGTGTGTGTAAACGACCCTGTATGCAATGACAGATGTTATAATGCATTTTTTTACCAAATTGGGTGGATTTTAAGGCAATGATATGACATATTTCAATAAAATATAATATTCAGTAACCGCCATGACTATTCCTACGACCTTAATCTTTTCCAATTACGCAAAAACTCAAATAAACTAGAAATGTAGAATTCAGCGCCATCTAGCGGGACATTGGCTGGGAACAGATCGTAGGAATCACCTTAAGCGATTATATCACTTAAATAATATCAGTAAGCTTCATATCACTTTGAGCCAAAGTTTCTAAACGATGCCAAATGTTTCATTATTAAGGAAAAAGGAAAGTGCTCGTTATGATATTAAACTTTATGTACCTACTTTTAAATGCAATATAAAACGCACTTTCATCTCGATTTATAATAGATTGGTTTATATCCATACTAATATTATAAATGCGAAAGTAACTCTGTCTGTCTGTCTGTCTGTTACTCAATCACGCCTAAACTACTGAACCAATTTGCATGAAATTTGGTATGGAAATATTTTGATACCCGAGAAAGGACATAGGCTACCTTTTATTGCGAAATATGTACCACGGGCGAAGCCGGGGCGGACCTCTAGTGCAAAATAAATCAGAATGCCTTGTCCAGCGATTGTTGATTTAGTTGTTATGTAGTATTTACTAATACTAAAGTTCCTTAATTTCGGGTTCCACAGAAGTAGACCCACACAAGAAAATATAATTACATTTTGGCACATCTATTCTATGCTTTATAGTGGTAGGTACATGATTATTTCCCTAAATTTAGAGATAGCCTTCCGTATAGTTAACAAATACATCTCTTAAATCTTATCAACGTTGATAAGATAGAAGTAGGTATACAGTTTTATTCACGTCAATAATAAAAGTACATAAAAGGTATGAAACGAAATCAACACAGTGACTGTGAAATATTCAAGGCTCTTTACGGACATTTATTCGTATTTTGATATGCTTTAATTTTGTATGGAACGCCGTATCAAGGTATATTAAAGGTAGGTATATTAAAATGCTTATAACGTAGAGGTTATATAAACGGTACTAAAATATTAAAGAACGTTTCCAAGAAAGCAAGAATCAACAGAGTGGATTATAAGAAAGTAATGATAAATGAAATATTTCCATGTGTTTGTTTGGTTCATGGAGCGAACTATTTTCGACGTCGCAGTGTTTTCGTGATGGAAATAAATCTCTGAACTATCCAATTACCGAATACAGATCAATTAATCACTCCTCAGTACATTTATTTTTAAATGAGAATATACAAACAAACTCCACTTATAATTCGAAAGAGAAAAATTAAATCGTTAAAATCGCATAAAGGTTTAACGGTGGCGTCATAAACAGAACTATATACTTAAGAGGCATTAAATAAATATAAAAAATAGTGTTATTTTAAAGTGGCGCATCGAGATCAGGTTTTGGAAATGACAGAACAGGTCGGCGGGCCTCGGGCGGTTCTTTCTTGTACTGGTGGAGCAACATATGAACGTGTAGGTACTGGTTGACAAAAATTATATACCAAATCGAGGTTTGAATTGCAACGTTGGCATTAGTTTCGCCAGTGTATACTTATGTAACGTTGATATAATCATTTCGATTCACGCATTTGATAAAAATTGACAAATGTTTATAGATTTTTTTACATTCATGCAATTATGAAAATTTAACTAGGGGTAAAACTGTAATTTTCTTTAAAAATAATGTTTCCATTGAACACTTGTCGTAAAAGAAAACTAAAGATATCTTATCATTATCTAGTATCAACACAAACACCACCTTCCTACAAATGTACCGCTAAAATTACTCAAACTGAAGATAGAAGAGTTTTAATCATAACTTAAACCATAAAAAGACAGTTCCGTTCGCATTTATTGAAGTAAAATGAGAATATGATGAATACATTCCTTTACCAGTAACAATGTCGATTTGTTTTACTTTCTAAAGGGAAACTTTTGATTAGAACTAACAGCATATTACCTAACGTTAGATTTGTCATGTGACCTACAATTCGTCAATCAAGGTTGAGTCCGATAGCGGTCAATAAATTGAGCCGCCCAATTGGACCATATTGGTTGACCAGTCATTTTGGAGCTACTATACAAAGTTTTTTTCTAATAATAAATTGGAACCGAACGAAAAAGAATATTAGCAATCTTTTTATGGGATTTTCTGACAAAATCTTTTATATGACAGACGTATTTTTGTACAAAGCGAGTAGGTAAGGTCTCGTCAATACCTCAGTAGCTATTTCAAGATGTGCCGAGATATAAGATATTCTGCTGTATATCTGTCCCGGTACCTACAATAATTTTTTAAAGCAGTATATTTCCAGTTTGGAAATAATACTGCTTTAGGCCTAGCGCCATCACTTTCTCATACTGGAAACATTAGAGCCATCGATTGAATACGATTTCAATTAAGGTTATTCTTACAAAATTAATTGCTTAATGTTTGATGACGTCATTCATACACCTACACAGTACACATACCTATAGAAACCAATCAACATGCAACCTCATCAACGCTTAGGTAACTGTTTAAAAGCACGTTAATATTCTACGTGCGCCGCGACCGCGTATCGCGATAACCTTTTTATTATTAACTAACAAATGCCCCGGTTTCGTTTGCGTAAATTGTGCTGTCACTTATTTTAATATAACTATATCGGAACATGTAAGACGAAAGATGTCTCACAAATGCTAGCTAATTTTATTAATTCATCAATCAACAAATCGTAAATTGTTTCACGGTCTTGGTTAATCATGCACTTTATTTTAAGCTTGTGCTACTTTTTATTTAGTTCTTTATCGTAAATAATTTAAATTGAGATAACTATAATATGAACAAATTATAGAGCAATAAAATATGTCTATGCGTTACACTAAATATTGAAATATAAAAACAGCGGTGTCTATTTCTCTTTATTTATAAAAGTTAACACGAAACAATTTTAAACATAATTACATGACCTTGCACAATCATCGTCTAAACACTAAGTCGGCTGTTATTGCCGAAACGACCTCAGTTGTTAAAAAATAATACAAAATAAATGTTATTTCACGACGGGCACGCATTTCCACCGCTCGCTGAGGGATCTAGCAGGTGTAAACACATGTATTCTAACAAATATCTGATATTAAACAGAATACGACGCAATATAATTTTATTGTATGTGCTTTTGTTTTGGTATCAAACTGAGTGTTTTATAGCTTATGGACTTTTTCGATAACGTTTTACAATGTTTAATCTTATATGGTCAGTATGTTAGCACTTAGCATTACATCTACGTACGCCAAGTTCGAACTGAAATGAAACTCACTCTAAAATTTAACTCACTCTAAATTGTTAGCAAGGAAATTTTTATATATTATGTTTTACATGGACATAGAAAGGTCAAATAATGCGGAGAGATGCTAATAAAATGCATCATACCGTGCGTAAAAAGGGGACTTACTTCAACTCTACATTATACATATTATACAAGTGAGCAAATTACAACACTATGTATTTTTGCGTTTTCCATCAAAGGCCGTGATCACTTAACATCAATTGACCCGTATGTTCATTTGTTTATTCTTGCATACAAAAAAAAACTATACTACATATAAGATGTTAATTCCATTGCCGACAATCTCTTACAAATGAATATAAAATCTTCCGGCAGAATACCAACTCGTCAAGGGTACGCAATGCACGTTTTATCAAGTGATGATGTGATTAAAATACACTTTATATTCATATAATTACTAGTATAACTAAACTATATAAATATCAATATGGAATTTGTATGCCGCTAGAGTAGGAACAAGCCAAATGCAACTAAATGTCGTAGGCACCAATTCTATTATGATCAATACAGTAGTAATAGTAAATGACTAATTGCTTCGTATGAGGAAAACGGACCATTGTTATCGGCGAAACGAACGAACATAAAAACATTCACAATACACAAGGATGTGAGAAAAGAAAAGCGTGCACGGTTGTGAAACAAAACATGTGGGTATATGAAAATGTTTACGAAAAAGGCTTTAATTCATTGCTAATGTTTATCATTAATCGCAGGTATTATGCCTTTAAGATAGCGAGAGTAAATATTAACTTATATCGTTGTATGTAGATTGTAGACCGTACTTCATGTTGGCCTCTTAATATAACCTAGGTATCCTAAACATCTTCCTACTTACTATCGTAGTAGATAAAGTATTTGTTAATATTTACGTAGTAATTATTTACTAATCCATGATATACCTATATTCAGTAAATGAAAGTAAACTTACTTTCATTTACTGAATATAGGTCCTAGTCCACTATACTAAGGTCTTCTTTCTTTTTTCTTATATTTTAATCAATAAAGCAGAACTCTGCAGTCTTATACGTGCTAAAAATAAAATTAATTTAACTCATATCACACGTGGTAAAATAAAACCATAATACCTTTTATTTAGCAACCAACATGGCAAGTAGTCTCAATTACCTGAAACAAAAAGGAATTCATTTTTAAAACACACTTCAAATAATCATCTAGTTATAGAATTCCATTAGATGTATGGACAAATTGCTACAAATCGTATGTTCTAACATTATACAAAACCCAAATAAAGCTATGTGTCCTAACGCTATTTTTCATGTCACGAGTTACATTTACCATTACGTTTAGTCTTTACAACCAATTTAATCGAAATATTATATTGGTCTATAGCGTAATGGTAGCCTTACTCGATATATGAACATGTATCGATGAAATCATTTTTCAGATCGGACCCGTGGTTTCTGAGATATGCGCGTTCACGCAAACAAACAAACTCATCAGCTTAATAATATTGGTATAGATTCTCTACAAAATCACAGCAGTTAATCAATGAATCAGCAGTAATTATCATCAAACATATGCCAAGTGCCAACACCCATAAATGGTTCGATTTGTGTGGAGTTTCATATCACACTGCCGTCACTAGCTGGCACTTTTAGTTAGTCTAGTTCAATAAATTTCGCCGACTTGGCATTATAACACTTTTAAATTCCTGAATAATAAATGTCGCATGTTTTCGCTCCATTACTACAATTAAGAATTTTAATTACGTCTATTCGTATGTATTACTTTTAAGATACACGCCTCGTGCCTCTGTTATGTTTTGTTAAATACATAAAATGTACTGTGCCGATATTATTATAACTACCTTCTACAATAAAAACACAGATAAATATCCAGTAAATTTAATACTGTAACTAAGTAATAAGTTAGCTAATTACTAAAAAATTTAAGAACCTTCAAAGAAGGAAAAGTCATGTTTACTAACTAGCTATAAATTATTAGTCCACTAAATTACTGCAAATAGCATTAAAAGACAAGGGAACTTAAATATTCACATAAACAAAACTTCGTCCCCCAATTTAGTTCCCCCACGAAGCGATCAGCAATAACTACACTAAAATTACTGTTTTGCCGTTTGCCAAAATAGTGAGTAAATATAGCAATCGCCAAATATGACTCATTTACGAGCAAATACCCTCCATTTGTTTACGATATAAAGTAAATTACGGAGGATTCGCTAACTCGTGTAATAAAGTTCCTTGACAGTTAATGTTCCTGGCACAAACAAATTACATATAAGGTAAGTTTGCGAAATAAAACATCGTACAGGAATCGACAAATTGTATGATTCCTAAACACGTATCATTCATAAGGTATTAAATAGCTGGAATTTTTTTATTCCGACAATTCAAAATCAACCATCAAAAATCTAAACTTAGTAAATTCTTGATCGATTGAGTAGACGGTGCAGAGAACGTCTCGTAAGTTTCAAAATTGCAATACACGTTATAAATTATTTATTGTTATTATTTATGTATAAAACATTTCAATAAAAAAGCATATAACCATGACCAGACTCAATGTAGGGCTATTCAGGGTAATTACTTTATTGCCAATTAAAACATTAGAATATTCAATAGGCACATTTAAATGAAAAAGACATTACATTACCTACAGGGAAAACTATGTCTTATTACTCTACCAGTAATTATTGCGTATTTAGCATAACAAACGCACGCAATTCGATTCAAATCTAATCAAGACAATGTAAATTTTTGATGTTATATCAAGATATATAAATAAATAAAACAATTATGTATTTATCTCCATACTTCTACTAATTATCCATTTACTAATGACGCAAATAGTCATATCTATTTTAAATCAAAACTGCATAAAAATACCTGATATTAAAATAATACTACCAATGACTGTAAAACAATCATTACTTACATAATCTAAATAAAATTTCAATTCTCCAAACCCATATAATCCATACTAATATTATAAATGCGAAAGTAACTCTGTCTGTCTGTCTGTTACTCAACCACCGCTAAACTACTGAACTATTTTGCATTTTGGAATGGAGATATTACCACGGGCGAAGCCGGGGCGGACCGCTAGTGCTATATAAAAACCTCAAGACTAATTCGCAGAACAGTGAATAGACTTTTGATAAAAACTACAAAAGAACCACATTATTTTGTAAGGCTATAATAGTCTATACCCATGGTGGTAACACGAATACCATGTAGGAATTGAACCTTGAACTTAACGCGCGTCACCCAAGGTCGCAAGCACCATCGATCAAAAATGCGTCATAAATGTTACCATTTTTTTTAAAACACCACAAAGAACATTTTGTACTAACCAATCAATTTACCTACGAAATACAAAAGCAGCTATACAGGGTGTACCAAAAAGTAGTGATGAACGGAAGCTGAGAGGTAGAGGACCTAGAGGGCTATCCGAATCACCCCCATGTATGTTATGCGATTTTTCGTATTTTCGGAGTTATGACGTTTTTTTCAATTTTTCACCTATCGCCGAGTACGATGATATTTTCACTCATGCTGACGTCAATGATTGCGGAACATGCTTGATTTTTTTTGTGTGCTAAGCTGAAAGATAGGCCAATTCAGTATAGTAACATTTACTATCGTTAGATCTTTGAATGGAATAAAAAAAAAAGAATTAAATGGCAAGAAAGATAAAATGACCCAGTATGTTCACCACTTCAAGGGCCCGTAAATAATTAAAATCACATAAAAAAAGTTTTCCATTTGACTTTTAAAAACTTGCTCTATCTATCAAATAGCTACCCTGAAAATTTCATTTAATTATTCAGAAGGCTTCAATCGAAAAATTTAAATCTAAATGTGGTAAGTGCAAAAATTGAATTAACATGATTATCATTAAAACCAATAAATAGGTGTTTAATTACCAGAAATTTTTAAAATAACCCCGCTGTTGCTCAATGCAAGTGCGACATCACCGTAAAAAGTTGTCTTTTAAATGTCTGAATGCCCTTTTATCATTTTTAATGGTTTTTTCTGCTACTATGAATTTCCGGGTTATTTCGTCCAAATAGTGGCAGTCTCTCGTCTTTGTAGTATCCCCACGGAAAAAAATCAATAGGGTTTATGTCCGGGGACCGTGCAGGCCAGGCTAAAGGGCAAAGATACCCTGAAAGATGGATTGGTCGTTGCAGCCTGCGCATGCGCCGGTGACGCCTGCCTTAAAGCCTGGCCTCCACGGTCCCTCGACCTAAACCCCATTGATTTGTTTCAATGGGAATACTAAAAAGACCTCGGCTACTTGAGAGAATGCCACAATTTGGACGAAATAACCCGGAAATTCGTAGTAGCAGAAAAAACCATTAAAAATGATAAAAGGGCATTCAGACATTTGAAAGACAACTTTTTACGGTGATGTCGCACTTGCATTGAGCAACAGCGGGGCTATTTTAAAAATTTCTGGTAATTAAACACCTATTTATTGGTTTTAATGATCATTATGTTAATTCAATTTTTGCACTTACCACATTTAGATTTAAATTTTTCGATTGAAGCCTTCTGAATAATTAAATGAAATTTTCAGGGTAGCTATCTGATAGATAGAGCAAGTTTTTAAAAGTCAAACGGAAAACTTTTTTTATGTGATTTTATTTTTTTACGGGCCCTTGAAGTGGTGAACATACTGGGTAATTTTATCTTTCTTGCCATTTAATTCTTTTTTTTATTCCATTCAAAGATCTAACGATAGTAAATGTTGCTATACAGAATTGGCCTATCTTTCAGCTTAGCACACAAAAAAAATCAAGCATGTTCCGCAATCATTGACGTCAGCATGAGTGAAAATATCATCGTACTCGGCGATAAGTGAAAAATTGAAAAAAACGTCATAACTCCGAAAATACGAAAAATCGCATAACATAAATGGGGGTGATTCGGATAGCCCTCTAGGTCCTCTACCTCTCAGCTTCCGTTCATCACTACTTTTTGGTACACCCTGTATGTGTGTTTCTGTATGTATTATAACAAATTGTTAAGGACCTGGTCTTGTTCCTTTATAAATTCAAACGCAAATCTAATGATTATATTAATTGCATAATATAATCATTGGATTTGCGTAGAATGTAGATTATATAATTATGACCAAAATCTTCCCGTATCTTATTTTTTACGAACATAAATAACTAAATTCAGAATTTCCAAGATGGTAAAAGCCGTCAAATATAAATTAAAATCATCCAAATTTGTCCCGTCGAAAATGAGACATGAAAAAAACACGTTAAAGTTAAAACGAAGTAAACAGAGGCGTTGGCCAAAAGTATTCGGTCTCGAATTGAGCCATAAATCTCATCTGATTCAGACTTTACAGTGTTCATAAAATTCCAATAAAAACACAGACCGGCCGCAGTTTCGTTAGACTTTTTTTTCATCACCTACCCAAATAGAATACTTTATAGCTAAATTGTTATTGCTATTAGGTAAACCATACATACCATAATATCGAAAATGAAACATTGTTAAAAATAATTCGGTTAAAAACGTTTCGTTAAAACAAAACTTCATTATAAAAAGATACACATGATATTAATATTATACGTAAATAAATGACGCACAAACATACGAGGAAACAGTGACACACCACATATCGAAAATAGACCGGGAAGTGAAACAAACCGCTTGCATTTAACTAAAACGCTGTCGGCCAAAGAACCAGCTTTCAAATGCAAACTCACTTTGGTTAAAATACGGTTCAAATATAAATTTATACATTTCCCAGCTATATTTCTATTAGTGTGCGGCTTTAATAACTGTATATTGAAATAAAATGTGAACATTTAAAGAGTTTTACGTCATAACTTTACTGAAAAAGAAATGCATTTTTATAAAAATTAAATAAACGTTTCTTAGTATAATACTTTTGACACAATTAAAAATGAGTGTTCAAAACCTACTTTCTAATATTAACAAATAAATATTCGCTATACCAACTCTCCTAACGTTAATAAAATCATATCATTGAAACGTACACGAGGAGGTTTACACAGAACCTTATTCTAATAAAAGATTGTACGCATAAAAGAATCAATACGCCTCCTCCCCAGAGTATCCCACGAGCCTATTTATTATAATTAGATGAAACAACTCTTGTTGCTGTTCAATTTACTGTAGAACCCCGCCGTGAAGGACAAGGATTCCTCGTTAGAAGCCTTTTTATAGTCACATACAGTGTACACCTACAAGATTGTATAGAGCGATGTTTTGTATAGGTTCATTATGTTATGAGGATACCTCTGTAATTGGTTGCATAATACCCCCGAGATTATTATTGATTTTCTCTTTCGTGTAATTAATCGACACTTCCAATTTATACAATTGTATTTGATGGCCGGTGGATATGTAACTGCAATCATTCAAACTGTGCTTGCATGTGGCAAGCATCATTAAAAATGAACTGTATGAAATTATATTATTTAGTGATAAATGACCACTTTTGGAAGCAATATAGTACTGTTTATCATTTTAAATTGTATTATTGATTGTTTGATAAAAAACAATTATACGAATAAAGAAAACTGAGACGTTATCCGCACAACTCTCTGAGAAATCACAAATTATTTTAGCATCTCGATAATTAATTGAAATCGCATGATAACAATAATTTGTGCCAATCATTATTTAGCGGAGGCACGTTTTTGCCGGCGATATTAGACGCCAGCGGCGAGGCGGCGAAGGTCGGCAAACAATTAACTTGATGCTGAAAACAATTACTATTCATATACGTCCAATGCTATTTGAGATCGGTATGACTTTCATCTTTCTCTTTATCATAATGAAAAGATTTTTTTTAATACGCTTGTACCAACGCACTCTCGACTTCACATTTTACATTTTTGTAATATTCAAGTTGTAATTCATTTTGTTGTAATCTCCATAAAAGCCTCCATCAGAGTCAGTATTAAAAATTGACAATACATAAAAACTTGTAACTTTACAAAAATAAAAGTTTTAAATTCGCGTTTGCATTCCATACCATTTTCCTTGTTTTTTTCATAGAGAAACGAACTACCTTCAATATATACCTACTAACTTCTTCATTACACTTGTAGGTAGTAGGTACATAAATTATTATTACCCCTTACAAATAAAAAAATTACATAACCATAATATACATTCAACACCAGAAACCAGCCCCAAAAAGTATTTCGAGCGCAAACATGCGAGGTAACGTTGACCTCCGCTCACCAAATACCCCGAAACCTGTACGATCGTTCAAAAACCAGACACACGAAATGCAGGACAGTGCGTGCGGGTTGTCAGATGCAATGTATTTATCTGTTTTTATTTGGTTAAGGGCTAATTTTTCAATCCTTGGTTAAAACTTATTCGTCGAATAACGTATAAAACTACCATTTCAAAATGTATTCTTATTGCCCGCAATTGACAGTTTACAGGTGACATTTTAATATTATCGTGTAATACTTTATTATACGGATAAGTTTTAACCAGGGATTGAAAAATCGGCCCTAAATAAAATTCGTGTATTTTCTGGTTATTTACTAGTTAGTTTACTGAATAAATTATCACTACGTCCCCGATTTTGTGTGTGTCGATTGAAATCTGGCAACAAATGAATTGATTTTAATCATACAGTATAATAATGCACTATGGAAAGGGATATTTTGTGTAAGTATCACTATATTTTGTATACTTTAAAATTTTTAGGGAATCTCCTGCATATAATATTAACTTCTTTAAAGCAGGAAGAGACATGTATCAACCCTACACATTGAGTAAACCCACTACACTTCGAAACACCCTTGGCCAGCATATCCAGACCCGTTTAAAATCCCATTCTTTACTCTTTCTGTCCACTTTCCGGGGCCAGTATACCTACACTGGCGCTACAACCTCGCTGCAACCGGTTCGAAGCCGGACCGAGCAAGGCTGCAGAGGTAATGGCTAACATTGGCGTCCGGTGTGAAACCGACTATGAGATGTTATTACAAATATTCAAAGCGGTTCTGCTCTGTTTACTTTGTACAAATTAATAGTAATTTTTATCTCAACAGGTCTAAAATATATTACAACTCTCCACTATAAAACCACCAAATTCCAAACTGGAAAGCGCTATCTATGTAATTAAAACATAATTACATTCGACATTGAATTTAAGACTACTTAAATAAAATCGAGAAGAATGTACTGACTACTGACTATGGTAGTCGATAAGAAAGCCAAGCTGCAATTAGCATATATCGTAACAACCCAACAGTACAGTCCAGACGTATCATATTCTTTTACTAAGAACGGATCGGTAAAAGATAACATGACACAAGATCATAATGCACATAAAAAGATTTTCAATATAAACAATCATTGGCAAGAAGTCGCGTCAACGATGTACCGAGAAATCTTCAATCGGATTGATAAATTGCACGCAGTTACACATACATGCTTGAAATTGCGTAAGTTGTTTGCGAGAAAAAGATATATTTTTATTTTTGACTAGTGGTCCGCCCCGGCTTCGTCCATGGCACGTATATATAATACAGCCTGTACCTTTGCTTCGGTGAAATATTTTTTCAAATCGGTCTAGTAATTCCTGAGATTTGCGCGTTCAAAAAACGTCTTCAGCTTTATAATATAAGTGTCTATAGAAGTATAGACAGCATGATTATGATATTTTTGGATATTGTCGCGTAGATAAGCATTATCCCTGTAATACATATATAATATATATGCGGGTATGTATATGTAGGAACCATAGGTATATTACCATAATCCTAGTAAAGTCGCCGCGGAGTATCTCACATACATTTGTATGTAGGCTCGCACACTACGCTACCGGTACAATGTATGTGAGATATTCCGCGGCGACTAGTATCCGAGACTTGCAGGATACTTGAATCGCATGTGCGTATCGCAATGGGAGAATGGCCTAAAAGGTACGGTAAGTTGAGGTTTTAGTATCATTTTGGCAGCACGTTTTTCCAATAGACATGATAAGTCTCCATGACAAGTTTTATTGATGAATTTCCAGTGTCTCTCGAAACTGGAACGCTTGAATATTTGATATTCCAATATCTATGCTTGTTTCTTCAACTGAAGGTTTCGTCAAATGTGAATCTGGTATTATAATCCAATCTGCCTAAAAAAAAAACAAAACTATCCAACAAGTTTCGATCCAGTTGTTTTTGCGTAATTTCTAATTACATAACAAACGTCGCAATATTATGTCTTTAAATTTAAAATATCAGCTAATTAGTGTGTCATTTATGATGTATGTATCACCACGCCTTGGTGATATTATGCGAGAACATAAAATAAATTCAAAGTAATAAAATTGCTAATATATTGCAATTGACTACAACTTTGCGGCATGTTGCAACATATGCGGAGAAATTGCATTTCAAACTGACATACCTATATTTTATTATTAACCATATTCAGTTTTTATTACTTTATAGATATGTTGCTGTCGGTATTATCTAACTATCTGACTGACTCTCTCACAATCCATAAGCGCATGTGTCAAAATGTTATTATGATAAAGAGATAAGAACATTGTTTTAGAGATTATTTCCATTTTATCATGGAGTTTTTTTGGTTATACGGGTTGGGCATGTGTTTGTTATTTCTTACTTAGAAGCATCCAATGTCACAAAACATTTTTAATAGAGGTTATGTATCCGACGGACACAGAGTAACTACGTCCCTACTGAAACTTGAAAAATGTAAAGAAACCTAAAACTAAAAGTGACCCACAGAATTGAACCGACCAGTAACATAATTTTTAAAGTTATATATTTAATCCTAATACTAATTTGAGTGTCGCACCCAAAGTATGTCATGCCCATTAACTCTATCAAATGAAATTGGAAAATCTCTCGACCCGCAAACATTTTACTTCATACATTCAACCCTTTGAAGTAGACTAAGCTCGCTCACGTAAAAGAACCGTATTACACACATATTTCGTACTAGCTGTTGCCCGCAGCCTCACTTGCGTGGTCAAAGGAAATTCCCATGGTAATTAGATACTTCACCTCGGAAAAAAGTAGGCTATAGTACTCTAGCCTTCTAAGTATCGCCTACTAAAACTGTACCATAAAATACTCCGTTGTGACGTAGAAGAAAAGAAAAACAACAACCCAACGCTCTCGCTTTTACAATTAGTAAAGGATCCATCCACAAAGTGTATGAAAAAGAAAACGCGCGAGCACACAGAGGTGTGGAGTGAAGCGAGACGAGCCACTATACTATTATTAGTTTTAAAACTATTCCCGGTGGCCTCTAGCCTCTAGCATAGACAACGTGCCGTCTATTTCAGTAATAGCATACTTGTTTTTTATAGTTTCAAAGTTCTTAGAAAATTACCACCGCGAATGTAGCCGGTGATATAGCAGTGGTTCTAATTTCATAGTTGTTTTATACACTGGTAGAGTTTATTTAAATGAAGCTGATCATATTTCGGTTGAAAGAAAGCGCATTTTTTCTATGTGATTTAAGTATAAAATGGATGTGTAATTTCCATTCAATTCGTAAAGTTGTTTTGTGTAAATAACAAAAAAACGTATGACATCGAATGTATAGATATATTAAGAAGAGCTGGAACGTCAACACATTTACACATTGCACATGTTAGGCCGGGAGATACTGACACAAAATTTCAGGTCATTTGTAACAGGATGGAGGTCTAGAGGGGTCTTAGTACGCAATGACAAAAAGAAAAATGATAGTCAGAACGCTGGTACCGGCGGACTAGTCGCGTGGGCGTTAGTCACACTCGTCGGATAAATAGCGAAAGTCCAACGATTTCTAACACAAATAAACGCACACAGATACACGATAGCCCTTAGAAAAGATGTAGGCGGTAGTGTCATGCCATACTTTTACGATGTGACTTACAGTCCGCCATACCGACGTGAATGCGTTGATTAAAAAAAAACAATTCAACCATTTGTACCGGGCTAACTTTTGCACAGGTAACCATCGTCGTGCAGCCATTTACTAAAATCGCCATGCCATACTTTTCGGACGATTCCAAATGGTCGCCATACCGCGGAAAATCTGCAAATTTTTGAAGATTTTTTTCTCGCAAAACGATTTGTACCACCCTACATTTTTTTTTCAACAACTCCTGAATGATTATAAATAGAAGTGTGATAATTCCATACCTGTGGGAGGTGGCGAATGTGTATAAGATTTTTTTCTTATTGTAAGATTTTATTCGTAGTTTGAACGATTTGTAGCAGTATGGCACTAATTTTTCCCTCTATTAAAAGTATGGCAAATATAATAATGGTCACGTTGCATCATATACTTTCCAAAAATGCCGTACTGGTACAAATCGCCAATTCTTTTCATTTTTTTTTACGTCTTGGCTTAAGTCTTACAATCATCCGCCCCATTTTTGCAATCTGCGATATTTTTTTCTAGGTAGAATGGTATACAAACAAACAGAATATAATGATCCCATACTGTACAAAATTATTTTACGTATTGTACAGTCGTATTTTTGAAACGTGACGAGTAAATTAATTTTTCAAGTATGGCAGCACTTTTTCCCCCTAAGTACTAGAAGTATGACAAATATAATAATGGTCACATTTTATCAAATACTCTCCAAAAATCCAAATGCAATACTGGTACAAATTGTTTGGCGAAAAAAAAATTTTTTTTTGCAGATTTTCGGCGGTATGGTGGCCATTTGGAATCGTCCGAAAAGTATGGCATGGCGATTTTCGTAAATGTCTGCACGATGATGATTACCTGTGCAAAAGTTAGCCTGGTACAAATGGTTGAATTGTTTTTTTTTTTAAATCAACGCATCGCGTCAGTATGGGGGGCTGTAAGTTACACCGGAAAAGTATGGCATGACACTACCGCCTACATCTTTTTTATGGGCTATCGATAAATTCTAAAATTTTTGTGTTACAAATCGTTTGACTTTCGCTATTTATCCGACGAGTTCGACTAACGCCCACGCGACTAGTCCACCGGTACCAGCGTTCTGACCATCATTTTTCTTTTAGTCATTGCGTAATAAGACCTCTGTAGAACCGCCATTCTGTTACAAATGACCCGAAATTTTGTGTCAGTATCTCCCGGCCTATGTATGTGTCATATTTTGCAATTGTTTATAAATACAGGGTGATGTAATTGGTGTAGTACGAATATCTAAAAATCTATGAAGAATTTTTTGATACAGTAAATGGAAGAATTATAGACTATTTTACAGTATTTAATAAAATCATTTAATTTTTTGTTCATTTTCATTAGAAATGTCAATTTTTCTCACCAAGGTGGAAATTTGGATGATAAGGATCTTGTTAGAAAAATATAAATTTTGACTAAAATCGGCATTTTTTTTTTTCAAAAATCAAATTACTAATTAATAATCAGAGTTATCACATTATTAAAAAAAATAAGCCAAACTATACACAATTTTAACCTACTTGATGCAATCCTCAAAGATCATGGACATAGTGTATTGCGCCTTCCACCATACCATCCAGAACTCAACCCAATAGAGTTACTATGGGGCATAATTAAAGGGAAAGTAGCATCACAAAATGTGAACTTTAACTTGAAAACTGTGGAAGAATTATTTAGAAAGGAAGCAAATGCTATTAGTCTGGATATGTTTAGTGACGTTTGGAGAAAGACGCGAGAACATGAGGAAAAATATATTCAATTAGAACCAAAAGTAGATAATTACACTGACTCATTTATAATAACATTAAGAGCTATTACGCACTGTCGACCAGTCGCCGGCGACTGGACTTACTCCTGGACGACTGACGACTAAGTGCGCAAGCCCCTATTTAAACTATAGTAAGTCACAGTCGCCGGCGACTGAGTCGCCAGCGACTGGTCGACAGTGCGTAATAGCTCTAAGAAATTCCGACGGCCGCGGTGAGTTCTTCGAGCGATGAAAGTTTCAGTGAAGTAGAAGATTACGATTATGATTAAATAGATTCTTCTTCTTCTCTATAGATACTGCTTTCTGAATTGGTGGTAAATGTTAAAACTTGTCAACTGTTATGACGATTCAAAAGTGCTTCTAGAAGACTCACTTTTGTGTCTAATTGTATAAATGTTTGAGTTTGAGTTTAAAACCAATAGTGTGAAAATTATACAATAAATATGTAACACATATTTGTTAGCGCGTATTGGTAGGTATTACGTACTTACTACAAATATAATATTTCTTAGATATCTTTACTCGACCAAAGTCAGGACAAGACTGACAAGACTGCTCCGCAACTGCAGAAGACGTCCGTTATTTAAATCATTATCAAAACAACCATCCGTGTGTTGGGAGTGAGCGCACGTGTTATTTGTATTGTTTTTATGACTGAATTTTAATTATTATTTGATAATTGAATAATTATTAATACTTTTATCCAATTGATTATTATTAGAATAAATAATTAACTTCATCAATTGATTTACTTTTAAATTATAATTTTACAGGTAGGTAAATTATGAGAGCTTTCATAATTATTATATTTGCATATATTTGTCTACAACGCACCCATTTTACAATTCAAGTCTAAAATGAAACTAGAGTCGCATTTATTTTTGAACATACTGTAAGTGAAATTGCATAAGTGTGAGTACTGTGAACATGCCAGCTTTCCTTAATTGACCGATAAGCGAAAACATATCTGTAATAAAAAGCGGGTCCATATCAGCACAGAAACAACAATTATTTCGAAAATTTTGTCATTGAAATTCCTAAACGTTTCATGCCTTTTTATATTATTTTTCTTATCGTTTATTTTATATTTAATTTAAGTATAACAAAGTAGCATTATTAAAAATCACTGCTATATTTTACATTGGCCTCGGTCGTAATTTATGAATAGAAGGCAGTATAATTTAAACATTTTACTTATAAAAGTGGGGCAAGTCTAACAACACGCGCACAAGACAAATGTAGTTATTAATATAATTATATGTATATTTTATATGTATTAATAATTCATTAAGGCAAGACAAGTTGTTAAAATCTAATTAATAAGCATTTTGGTAAAAACCACATACCTAACTAGGTATTTTTCAAAGGTTTACCCGACACTAGATTAAACGTTCACTTAGGTATATTATCTGTGTTATGTAATAATGAAAAGTGAAAACCTATAGGTAATGTTTAAAAAATATTAATAAAGTATGGTACGGGTATTTTCTGTTTCATCGTTTATATTCGAGATTTGTTTCGATACATCCAGTTTCCAGTTTCCAGTGTCCAAAATCGAAATATGAGAGAGATGTTATATAGGTATTATATAGGTACATATTAACACCCATTCATATAAGAAATAGAACAGGCTTTAATATAATTATTTCGCCACTCAACCATATTACCAAAATGAACAACAACCAACTATTGAATATTGTATGATAAAAGACCTTTATAAACATTTTTTAAATAAATATACCCGACTTATCTATTTTCCGTCGACGAAAAGCCCTTATCAAAATTCACAATCACGTACGTCTTCAAAATGGAAATAGGTAGGTGTGTTGCGCAAAAAAAAATTCCTATCTACGCACTCGAGGAGGTTTGAGGGGGCTAAAATCAATTTGGTCCCGATGCGTGGGGCCGGGGTGAGCCGGGGAGTCACGGCCAAGGTCGGTCGAACCTCGCCCCCGCCTCCCCGCGCCGCACCCCGCTGCGCCCCCGCCCCGCGCCGCAACGGCTGCGTCGATAACACGCCCGCTAGGGTCCCCAATCCCCGTTCGCTCGGAGGATAGTGTACCAAATGAAAATACCAGACTGCCAAGCTAAGCTAGGATTTGAAGTGAGGATTCGAAGCGACGAGTTAAAGGCTGGCTTTATTTAGTCGTAGCAATCGGAAAGTTTCATTTGACGGCGCTAAATGAAACGCTTTTTTGGGGATTAAGAATGGATTTGAACTTATTACGTACAAATGTCGTACATTTGCTAGCAATAGATTCGGGGCACGTGAAGATGAGACAATGTAGATACTCTTTTTACATAATATAATTCAGTTGTACTGAAATTGAAAATGAACGATTTTGCACCTAACATGTAATTAACAACCAAAAACGTATAATACAATAAACAAATAACGTACATACCTACTCTTTCAATTCGATTTCAGCTGTTATAATAAAATCTTAAAGTGTAACTCACGATTTGTAATCTGTCCTTTTGATCTCATTTAATATGTATTACAAAACTATTTATGTGGCCTTTGAAAACGTTATTTAAAAATACAACGCAATTACGCAGAACGTAGACTATTACTTTTGTTTATGATGCAAATACTTTCATAGCTACCCTACAGCGAGCTCAATGAATGCGCACATAAAACGCAGTTGCTGCAACTGAATCTTATGTCAAAGAGCATAAGGTCTACAATCATATCAGTTTTGCCACGCAATATTCACCCTTGTTTGCTAGAGATAGAATAGTAAAATCTCAATGGGCGAGCGGCAATCTACGCTTTAATACTGTGCCGTTGAAAGTTAAAGCTGAAGGTGATAGCATGACCTCTCTAGATAAGTT
This sequence comes from Colias philodice, assembly GCF_061535455.1. Taxonomy (NCBI): domain Eukaryota; kingdom Metazoa; phylum Arthropoda; class Insecta; order Lepidoptera; family Pieridae; genus Colias; species Colias philodice. The sequence goes on along the minus strand of NC_143111.1, from coordinate 6,803,206 downwards.
CTAGACGGTATATTGTTTGGACGACGCCGGTGATATAAATTGAGGTTCGGGTCTCATTGCGACTCGAATAACGTTATATAAACACAAGAGAGCTAATAGATAAGTTTTGAGTGAAGAGTCTGTAACTGAAAATTGTAATTACTAACTATGACGAAGTGATTTTTCGTGAAAAACAAGTTTTTATATTTCATTCGGATGTTTGATATTGATACGCTATTCGCCGTTGACTCGTTTAGTATTATGTGCGCAATAAAATAGTTTACATCACAGAACTTTGATGTAAATGCAACTCATATGCAGATACAGTGTTCATTTGATCCTTTCCTATTTTTGTTTCTGAACAAATAGACAAATTATGAAAAGTGTGAGTCTAAAAAAATCCCCATTAACAATTCATTCTTGCCTTAATACAACCTACACAATTTGATAAAAATTAAGTAAAGATGAATTTTAATCTTGAATCTGAATAATCGTTATTCGGGCATGAATAATCATGAAATTATATCAAATAGTTTGGAGACATAACATTAGCAGGCACCCCACATTTAATAGTCCGTTTTCTTATGGGAAAAGGTATACATTTTTGAGTAAAGCAATGCCATTTGGTACGAATGTTGTACTCGTCCACCTAAGCCAAAATCGCCTGGTAGCCAGTGTCTACTCCCCGGCAGAAGGGAGGGAGGGGGGGTTATAGAACAGAGCGCCCGGCGCTCGGAAAAAAAATTCTGGCGGATTCATTTGGCCCTTTGAGTCGAGTTTGGTGTCGTTATCAGGTAACTAGATGATGCCCGATTCATTCCCCATACCAGTTTTTTAAGGTTCCGTAGCAAAATATGTCACAATCTTTAAAATAATAAACTTTTGGCAGTGGCAAAATCCAAACAAACCAGTATATTTTTATATTTTTGTATGAAACTTGGTTTATAAAAAATACTGTCTGAAAGGCCATTTCATGCAGATTATAAAAACATTAACATGTAACATATATCTTACCATTTTCAATGTGAAATAAATTATAGAAAGTACAGGAACGTTCGTCAGCGCAGCGTAGGGGACGGCTAATAGACCCGAAAAATAAGCAATAACATAAAACAAAAAGCAGTCAAGTGCGAGTCTGACTCGCCCATCGAGTGTTTCGTACTTATTTGTCCTATACCATGTTATCTTGTATGGTAGGACCTGGTTAGCTGATACACACACACTTTCGTCTTTATAATATTAGTGTGATTTTTAATCATCTTTAAATTATAAATGATGTCAGGTAACATTGTTAAAAATAAAGATATATAATAATAGAACGTTTTTGTTTGAATAATAATGACAACCACCTCCACAATTACATAATTCGGTACATTTGAGCTGGCGTATAAAACACTTCAATCTGGAATTGCAAGATTTCACGCACCGACATCTTATCAATTCAAAGCTTCTCTTTTATTTTTATTTCAGATGGGCAAGGAATATTTTGATTTTTTTAGGTCCCTAAATATATACAGCCTGTAAAACTGCCCTTAAGGTGTGTTGTTTAAGGGCAGCTTCTGTGGGAGGCAAATTTTCGATTTGCCTGTCCGTTTTTGTTAAAAATTTGTTTGCACACACGATATAGTATTATTAGCCAAAATAATGTTAAGAACAGTCGACAGATATGGCTAGTACAGAATATCATGTATTCCAAGCTAGAAGGTCTAAAAGAACTATAGGTACAAGTGCATTTGAGGTATGGAAGGCATATCCGAAAGTCACACGAGGATTTGAAGCACTTTACAGTGGCAAATATGCAGACAGTGAAATTGAAAAGTTTGTGATTACAATGCATGATAGGTAAGGACGGTCACGACATTTTAGGGATACTCTTATCCAGAACTTATATTTTTTATAATTATTATAAGTACATATTATGTTTGTTTTTCACATTGTACCCCGCTATGACAGTAAATGAGGGTCGCAAACAAATTTTTAACAAAAACGGACAGGCAAATCGAAAATTTGCCTCCCACAGAAGCTGCCCTTAAACAACACACCTTAAGGGCAGTTTTACAGGCTGTATATATTTAGGGACCTAAAAAAATCAAAATATTCCTTGCCCATCTGAAATAAAAATAAAAGAGAAGCTTTGAATTGATAAGATGTCGGTGCGTGAAATCTTGCAATTCCAGATTGAAGTGTTTTATACGCCAGCTCAAATGTACCGAATTATGTAATTGTGGAGGTGGTTGTCATTATTATTCAAACAAAAACGTTCTATTATTATATATCTTTATTTTTAACAATGTTACCTGACATCATTTATAATTTAAAGATGATTAAAAATCACACTAATATTATAAAGACGAAAGTGTGTGTGTATCAGCTAACCAGGTCCTACCAGACAAGATAACATGGTATAGGACAAATAAGTACGAAACACTCGATGGGCGAGTCAGACTCGCACTTGACTGCTTTTTGTTTTATGTTATTGCTTATTTTTCGGGTCTATTAGCCGTCCCCTACGCTGCGCTGACGAACGTTCCTGTACTTTCTATAATTTATTTCACATTGAAAATGGTAAGATATATATTACATGTTAATGTTTTTATAATCTGCATGAAATGGCCTTTCAGACAGTATTTTTTTATAAACCAAGTTTCATACAAAAATATAAAAATATACTGGTTTGTTTGGATTTTGCCACTACCAAAAGTTTATTATTTTAAAGATTGTGACATATTTTGCTACGGAACCTTAAAAAACTGGTATGGGGAATGAATCGGGCATCATCTAGTTACCTGATAACGACACCAAACTCGACTCAAAGGGCCAAATGAATCCGCCAGAATTTTTTTTCCGAGCGCCGGGCGCTCTGTTCTATAACCCCCCCTCCCTCCCTTCTGCCGGGGAGTAGACACAGGCTACCAGGCGATTTTGGCTTAGGTGGACGAGTACAACATTCGAACCAAATTTCATTGCTTTACTCAAAAATGTATACCTTTCCATACAAGCATGCCCATAAGAAAACGGACTATAAACAATTCAAACTACATCGCACGCACTGAAGCCGTGTTAAGGTGAAATTCATGTAAATGTTAGAGGTAAATCGCTTTTCGTATAATATACACCTTCGTCGCATTTTATCATCCCTAATTCCACCAACATTACGTGTTAATAACAAACGACCTTAAACCGTACACAAAAGGTCGATAATACCTTGTGTTATGAATTATTGCGTCTGCTATCAGCGGCTGGCTCATTACTCGCCCGTATCGTCTCTGATAAGATGATAAACCGAATTTGTTTGTATTGAAATAAACCCCTCGACACTGTCAATATTTATTTATTACGTGAAATATGAATCGTAAATATTTCAATAAATTATCTGAATGCAAGCTCTCACAGCAATTAGTGAGACGCGAATATGAAACACAAATTCATATTTCATTTTAAGAAATATACTCTATTCATACACTTAATAGCAGAAATATCCCCCAAATTAATGATAAATTTAAAACCATGTTCATCAAATCAATACACGAATTTACAATTCAAACACTTGAATTACAATTCACGACGCATTTACAAATCTGTCTACGAAATACGAAACGACACAATCCTGCCCTGTCCCTATTTCATAGCAAAACAGTGCCAACAAGGGTACTGCTTTACATATACTGTTTTACGGATAATACATATAACATAGTATTACAACTCCAGTCCACCTTCCAAGTGGAATTAATTAAGAAACAACCTGCAGCACACTGCAGCGCACGCTCCAAACGGAAACACGAAATATTGCCCAAGACATCTTGCCGCGAGGTCGCACTCCGGTTTCACCTTTGCCTCAATACTAACAAGTCGTGTAATACCACGGTGATAAAAAATATATAATATGAATCGAGAGTTCGCCTTTTGTGGAATTCGGTTGAACCTACAAGCCGAGTACCTACTACATTGTAGGCTAATCGAATTTGAAATCAAAAGAAAGTTGCTTCAACAATAGCACGAGACACAGGTCACTTGTGCACAATTTTTTCCATCATAATATGCATACGTTCAATAAAAGTTTCTGTGGATTTAAACTGAATCTGATTTAAAAGCAACCAAATATTTATACGGCCGCGTCCAGATAGATTGAACTCGGGTAAATAAATTGAACTCACAATAGACCTCTTTCCGATATGAATTTTAAACGCTGAATGTTGTACATTTAAGCTGAATTTAAAATTCATAGGCCCCACGCACACTGGGCGACTGAGTTATTGACGTCACGATTTAAAATTGCAAAATCGATCAGTCGGGCGCTATAGCCGGCTTTAAACATGCATGATCAGGGGAGCGTGCCAATGCAAAATGGATGAAGGTGTTAAATATAAAAAAAATCTGTATATTTTATCCTACACACAGGTAATTTTTGAATACGTACGTTTTAAAAATTAGTGAACCTACAGAAGGGGAGAGAAAATGCGTATAATCCTATTATGTTGCCTCAAGATAGATAGATTAATAATTATCGATCTCGATATGATAATAAATGGTAACAAAAAACTAGCAGCGGTTATGTAGGATAATTTTGAGTGTAAAATACAATTCGAAAGTGCGTATTTAAATCGGAAAATAATTAAAGCGTACACCGTGAAGTCGTTCATTCCTCATTTATAAAGCTGGCTGAAAAAAATATTTTCGCGAGCGGTATATCGTTAAAAGAGTAAAAACGTAAAAAGTGAGAAGCCGACGTCATTATTTTAAGAACCGTTTAAATGATTTCGGAACCGGTTGCACGTCGAGTTTCGTTAATGAGGCTCCAGAGAACACTTAAATAAAACGGATTTGTTTTGCGTTTCGTTATGGCTTATTTGTTTATTTCAGACGCAATGTTTCAGCTTTCAACTAATGGGATTTAGCACAATTATGTTCAATCCGTAGCCAAAATTTGATTATCAAATAAATATTCATCTAGTCAGCTTCAATCCACAGATTAAGTTACATAAAATTAACTAACAATAATTAATTACACGGATTTACTTTGTAACAGATGACAAAAAGTTGTTTTGATTGTTTTTTATCAATAGCATTGTGATTACCACAAAAAAAGGCAAAGAAAAATCGCATACTCATTACTTGTTCTACAAACAATTGACTAACTCTATTGCCGTGTACAAAACAATCCGATGCTTTTGTAATGGCCGGCCATTGAGCGCCACCGTCGTCTATTTTTATTATTTTATCCGCTTACACACAATGTACTCGTTACATGCCCACGTAGTTTCGTGATACGAATGAGATTATCCGACAAGGTTTATTACATGGGCCTTTATCGCTGGACGCATTTGTCTCTCCGTCTGTAATGTGCCTACAGTCGCCCAATTGCGCAACTTATAATTGAGATATTGTTTACGTCCCGCCCGTAAAAGGGGTTATTACCGCACTATTCGCTCATAAAGGCAGCTTAATTGGCTCGAAAGTATGTTGGATATATACACACACACGAATAATGAGCGATTAATCAATGTCGTTAGCCAAAAAGTTATGAAACTAAGTTACACGTGTCCGCGCGTACAAAGAGCGAAATCTAAGAAAGTGATTATCAATCATAGCTCCTTGGAAACCGGCGTCGCCCTCCATTGAGCGTCTCCCGGGCTGAAGCATCTATTTCGGGCCGGGGTGGCCCAGGACGGGGAGCGGTGACGTCACCGCCCGCGTCCCGGGCCCGGCCCGCTCTCCCCGCTTTCATTGAACCGGCGAAACATGTGCGCGGCTATTTTCTTGTCAGCCGTTCGCTCAAGTGGAAAAATTAGTTTCTATTTCGCTCATGGCTTGATGATTGCTCACAATCTACATTATGGAGCCACTGAAATCGCGAACGTGGGTGGCGCGGCATTGATGCAGATATTTATGAACGTATATATGATACGCGGTAAGCCTTATTCCGATAATTGATTACATAAATCTTAGTTCAATTGAACTTGAATATCGCTCTTTATTACGCCATTTCTTTTCATCGTGTGTTTTTGTTCTCGATCATCGGTACCTATTACAATTTGCCGGATCACTTCACTAACAAAGGGCAAAATAATTTTAAGTAAAGGAATGGTATATATTCCATAGAACAGAAATATAATAAAGATGTTATAAACCAAAAACTGAAATAATTTATAACAGAATTCAGTAAAAATACCATTCTGTCTTTTGTCACCAAGACTTCAAGTTTCGTCTATTCAAATTCTACTTTCTAGAGAAATTCTGTCTCCATTAAATATTAACGAAAAATCTTTACTGATTTAACTACCTAATTATTTTCGTAAAACTTTTTAATAGACTAAACGAAGTTTCGGTAAAAAATAATTAGAAAAGTTGGGAATTTGTTTGAGTTTTTTATTACAAAATATTTGTCATTATTTCTTGACGAGAATATTCGAGAGTATGAACCTACTTACTGACATGCAAGTAATTAGGAATAGAGTCGAGACGACACCGATCTCACGACAAAACGGTCAGTTACCCATAGAGTAAATTGCAGGAACATTATTTGTTCAGTCTAATGCCCAATTTAATAAGACACCAGAGCGTGGGCGACGCCACTCTAAACTCTTTATAGTCACCAGGGGTCAATAACTGCTTGCCGTGTCCATCTCCGAGGCGATCGGATAAAAAATTCCAACCGCGTTCGACGAAGTAAAAAATACAGTTTGTAGCTACCTACGACGTTGAGAAAATTGTACAAAACCTTCAAAATACATATATATTTATAAATTATCTGGATGTTGGTGGATATTTTTGATATTCCAAAGATTTAGCTTCACTCTTTGAATTCATGTCAGTCTCAGAATCATGCTATGTTCCTGTTTAAAACTGATATAAATAAAGGCATCTCATCTATACTTAGTTCATTACATGAAATATTTCTCAGTATGATAAAAAAACCGTAAGAATACATATTATATCTTCCTTAAGTAATTTATCAAATTGATATTTCAAAGATCTCTATTCGGATTCTGAAATTATGACATAAGGCGCAATTTCGTCCAGCAGCAAAAGAAACCTAACAATCTAAAGTCTTCGACCGGCGCCCATAATAGCTACAACTATTCTTATATTCTTAGATACCTTTGAATCACTATCTAGCATCTCTATTCAACAATGCGAGTGGCACACGTTTGTTTCCCAATTCCCACACTCCACAAAGAGGTACATTGTGAAACAGACTCACATTAAAAACACACACATATATATATTATCATATACACGCTACACTGCACTAATGAACTGACTAAATAGCTAGACTTAGTTTAACTAGGGTTGCCAAATTATATAATGTACCTCTGTAGATAATCAGGCTTAGGCTTTGGCCTTGGCCCCTATGTATAATGGAACACTAATCCAGTACATTAGTGACCTGACAATAAATCTTTAAAATATATAAGTATGATAGATTATTACAATGTAATCTTCTTATTTAGTCTTTGTGATCTAAATCTTTTGTACCGTTGTTGTAAATTTTTTGAGACATTAAAATGTTAATTATTTCTTTATTACACTTAGTTTTCACTACGTAAAAAGACGTATACCACGTAATATCTTTTCAGATCTGCTGTGAACGTCTACGCTTGCTAATTAGCAACCCTACTTGAGAGACGGTTCACTTTTATTTTTGCTCCAAAATCTTAATTACAAGATGATTCCGTCGAGCTACATGTGAGGCATCTCTGTTTTATGTTTGTGTTGGGAAAAAATGCTTTTCTCCTATTCTTAATTTAGAGCTGTTTTCATAACAATAACTGCGTTAAAAACAACCGACTTCAAACTTGCACTTGCAACATTTACAAATACAGACAAAAATGCTCATAAAATAAAAACTACTGGGCCTATCCGAATAAAATTTTTATGGGACCAATTCGACACCATCCCGCATCGAACAAAAAAAGAATCACGTAAATCGGTTCAGAAACCACGGAGTAATCGGTGTACATACATAAAAAAAAAAAAAAACATACCGGCCGAATTGATAACCTCCTCCTTTTTTTGAAGTCGGTTAAAAATTTGTCGTATTACGACAGTAATTGGAAGTTATTCGTCGGTTATAATTGCCTTTTTTTTTACTCATTGTCTACCATACAAAAATTTTAGTTCGTTCAGTTAAATATTGAGCCTATAAAATAGAAACATAGCTTTAATTCTTAATTAACAATCCATCCATAAATATATAATGAATAAGGATATTGAAAAGGTTATACGATTTAATTTCCTGATTCCTACTTACCTTCCGCGGTTTTCATTTCATGGTTGACAAATTCTCGCGTTACCGTTGCTTTAAAATTTTAACCGTGAAATAATTTGATGAATGTTTATTGAAACAAATATTATTTCAATTGTCTACATTCACTTTCGCGGCAAGGGTAATTAATAAATTATTACTTTCTGTGGCATACACTACCTACTTCATATAATATGATTTAAGTCTTCTATAAATGTAACATTGTGCCTAACATAAAATAATTCAATATTTTTGAAACCAGCCTAATTAAAATTTAACACAACACATACCACTAAATATTTATCTCGCAGCTGATCAAAATAGATTCAAAATACCGATTTGAATAAATACAAAATACCAATTAGCCCATAGTAAATCCCGGTGAAACAAACAAACAAACAATTATTATCGGCACCCGCAGTGTTTACTGACCTCGATTGTTTCGGAGCACGTGTTTACACAATTTGTTTACCTGCAACATGAGAAAAAACACCCTTATTATAACTGTATACACTAGATAGTAGATACCTATGTGAAGTGATATATGGTTTTACAGTTGTAACAGTATGGAATGTACAATTAAAATAGCACACGAATATGGCATAAAAAGAAAATATGTTACGTTGATATATCCAGGTGCTAATGTTTCTTTTAGATACCTATACAGAAAAAACAATAAACCAATCGTTAGCTGATATTCCTTCTTTCCTTAAGAACCGAGAGATACAAACAAATTTCGTAATTGTAAGACAAATCTACCACGCACGCAAACACATAAAAGTTGGTCCGTTTTCGATAAGGATTAAGATGGATCCTATCTAACGGGCTATTGTATTTAATCAGACAGAAAAATAGCACCAAGATAGAACTGCTTTAATTTAATGGCCGTATAAACTCGTTTTTTCTATAGCAAATACTAAAATAATGACGTTCATTCTAAAACTACGATACGTATCACTAAAACCAAATACGTTTTGTATTAACTATATTAAAGAAAATCAAAAAACATGGATCCACGGTAGATGTCATTACTCATTACTTAGCCGTTGTAAGCCTCAAGCAAGACGTCAAGTATCGTGGGCGTCGAGATCTTGAGCCGGGCGATCTCATTTCATCAACTTTCGGAAAGGTTAAGTAAATTTACTGCTGGAATATGATATACTTAGAAAGTTAGCGTCTTGATGAAGCCAACAAAGTCTATGTATGCAGCTTTTTTGGGATCTTTTCGTAATTGTATGTGACTGCTGTCGCCGTCGGAAATTATGTTGAGCGGCAAAAAATATTTTATGAACGATTTGAGTTATTAAACATGTTAAATAATGTTAAATTAACTTACAAAGTCAATCGAACTAAATCCAATAATTACAATTGACGCAGTTGAATACTGGTACTATATTTTAAGCCGATGAAACTGGCACATTCATCATTCAAACCTTATACCGATCATTTAGTAATTCTCCCACACAACATAGCAGTATAGCAATTATTGCCTAACTGTTTCAATCATACTCGAATCTCAACAGCTAGGTATATACCAAGGTATATACAACTAACCTTTTTCTATGTCAGGCAAATGGAGCAAGCCTAAGGACAAGCTGCGACGGTCCATTAAAGGAAAACTCGATCGAGTGTGTGCGCAGTGCGATCAGACGTCGTGTCGCGATGTGTAAGGCGCAATAGGATCAGTTTCCTTTAGTGCTATTTATGTTCAATTGCATATTATTATTTCGCACACTTCCGAAAGATTGATATGCTTCAAACAAGTTTCGAATAAATTAAACATAATACAATAAAAACACTGAAGTCAAAGATATCATAGTAAAGGAAAACTTAAAGAAGCACCTGTAAAACATCGGAGAAAAAGAAAAATGATCATCGGATATCCATCATCGGTGTAAGCGACGGTTATTAAAAAAGAAAGTGCAAATTGCAGACCAAAAAGGACAATATCGATTAACAGTTTAATGATTCAATATTGAAACAAACTAGTTCCATAACAAGACAAACAGATCAGACATTATCACCCACATTACCTTATTAAACGCACAACCACATGTATCTAGTATAGTGCAATCAATGCAATTGATGTCTCGATAGCAAACTATTTATCATTGCAACGCTGAATGAGATCTTAACACAATGGACATAGAGTACAAAATGAATTTGCAACGATTTAATTTATACAGCCACCTCACGTTGTCGCACACGACTTTAATGGAATCGTTCTAAAACATCGGAGAATGCAATATAGCCGGCGTTTTTATGAATACAATGTCGGCGATTCTCTTAAAGGGGTCTCGGAGTGTACACTTGGAAGAAATTCCCTCAACCATTACCTCGCCCTCGTAAACGCAGGGGGTTAGAGCAAACATTTTTGGGGAAACACGAAGCCAGCTCAATGTATTTTCAACTGCTCAGCTATACTTTTTATTACCAAGTCCATCGAGGGAAGCTAAATTGTTATTCTGACTTATTTTCCTTCTTGTTCAAGAAAATTGCGAATGCTTTGTTTTTTTTTTATGTAAAGAGGGTTCCAATCCAGCATTCTTTGCAAAATAGCATAGAAGTTACTTAACAATATTTTTTTCGACCTTATTATATATACAGGGTGTCCCAAAAAGTAGTGATGAACGGAAGCTGGGAGGTAGAGGACCTAGAGAGCTATCCGAATCACCCCCATGTATGTTATGCGATTTTTCGTATTTTCGGAGTTATGACATTTTTTTCAATTTTTCATCTATCGCTGAGTACGATGAGATTTTTATTTATGGTGACGTGACTTATTGCGCTAGATGCTTGATTTTTTTTGTGTGGTAAGCTGAAAGATAGGCCAATTCAGTATGGTAACATTTACTATCGTTAGATCTTCGAATGGAATAAAAAAAGAATTAAATGCCAAGAAAGATAAAATTACCCAGTATGTTCACAACTTCAAGGGCCCATAAAAAAATAAAATCACATAAAAAAAGTTTTCCATTTGGCTTTTAAAAACTCGCTCTATCTATCAGGTAGCTACCCTAAAAATTTCATTTTATTATTCAGAAGGCTTCAATCGAAAAATTGAAATCTAAATGTGGTAAGTGCAAAAATTTTATTAACATGATGATCATTAAAACCAAATTAAAACCCATAAATAGGTGTTTAATTACCAGAAATTTTTAAAATAACCCCGCTGTTGCTCAATGCAAGTGCGACATCACCGTAAAAATATGTCTTTTAAATGTCTGAATGCCCTTTTATCATTTTTAATGGTTTCTTCTGCTACTATGAATTTCCGGGTTATTTCGTCCAAATTGTAGCATTCTCTCAAGTAGCCGAGGTCTTTTTAGTATCCCCATTGAAACAAATCAATGGGGTTTAGGTCGAGGGACCGTGCAGGCCAGGCTTTAAGGCAGGCGTCACCAGCGCATGCGCAGGCTGCAACGACCAATCCATCTTTCAGGGTATCTTTGCCCTTTAGCCTGGCCTCGACGGTCCCCGGACATAAACCCTATTGATTTTTTTCCGTGGGGATACTACAAAGACGAGAGACTGCCACAATTTGAACGAAATAACCTGGAAATTCATAGTAGCAGAAGAAACCATTAAAAATGATAAAAGGGCATTCAGACATTTAAAAGACAACTTTTTACGGTGATTTCGCACTTGCATTGAGCAACAGCGGGGTTATTTTAAAAATTTCTGGTAATTAAACACCTATTTATGGGTTTTAATTTGGTTTTAATGATCATCATGTTAATAAAATTTTTGCACTTACCACATTTAGATTTCAATTTTTCGATTGAAGCCTTCTGAATAATAAAATGAAATTTTTAGGGTAGCTACCTGATAGATAGAGCGAGTTTTTAAAAGCCAAATGGAAAACTTTTTTTATGTGATTTTATTTTTTTATGGGCCCTTGAAGTTGTGAACATACTGGGTAATTTTATCTTTCTTGGCATTTAATTCTTTTTTTATTCCATTCGAAGATCTAACGATAGTAAATGTTACCATACTGAATTGGCCTATCTTTCAGCTTAGCACACAAAAAAAATCAAGCACCTTCCGCAATAATTGACGTCACCATGAGTGAAAATATCACCGTACTCGGCGATAGGTGAAAAATTGAAAAAAACGTCATAACTCCGAAAATACGAAAAATCGCATAACATACATGGGGGTGATTCGGATAGCCCTTTAGGTCCTCTACCTCCCAGCTTCCGTTCATCACTACTTTTTGGGACACCCTGTATAATTGTCTACTCAATGATTCTTTCACAAAATCAACATAAACGGACCGACACTTCCAGGAGAGCTGGACAGAAAAAAAAATATCCTGTCTATTTCCCATAATTATGTGGTCTGCACCAAAAATTTGAGCTGTCAGTCGTTAGACATGTTATGTACAGGCAAGTATATCGTGCGCTGTTATCTATAGACGTAACTAGGCAAACATTCGAGCTCTAGGGTGCAATGCACTCGTCAATGCAGCCGCGACGACCTCGCACCGTGCGTCATGAACCACTTTGTTACAACTGAATAGAAATTAACTCGCCAACAATGCATTAACGCTCATCAGTATCGGCGATTCGTTGAATTGATGATATAATATCCATGAAACTGCGCTTGTTTTGGTGCTAAGGATGAAAGAGTTTGTCCTTACTCTGAGGAACTCTAATCGTTGTCCTAACCGATTCCGATAAAAGGGAGGATCACGCCACATTTAGAGCCCTAGCTATGTTTTTTTTATTGATTAGCATAGTTTATCGTCGTCCCTAATGTTCGAAAGGAACTAATATTTCAGTTTTTTTACTTTTCGTGAGATTACAAAAATGGTACCAAATAATAAACGTTCAACGAATACGCAACAAACGAGCCCACGAATGTTTCCAACTCACCCACGACCCATAAGCTCTTCTAACTTTCCTCCGCCCACACATTCGACACCATGCTTTCACCGGCCCAATAGATAAGCACTGAACGGTGCACAATGGACGGACAGACACGCTGAATACAAATGAACACTCGGCGCACTCGTGAAGGTTGGAACGAGACGGAGCCGGCAAGCGGCAGCTCGACGCTTGACAACTTGTGATAACGTAAATCACGAGGCCCGATATAAATTAAACATTTACTGGTTACATTTGGATTCAATGTTTCGTGGCGTTCAGCAAAAACACAGTGAAGACCATCCCGACGAATGGCCGACATGCATTTCGAGCGATGCTATCTTCTGTACTTTTTGTATGGTAGACGATGCTACTGCAATACAAAAAAGACCTCACAGATCATTAATGTTTACAATTTACATTTTAAAGAGAGGTGATCTTCATAGGATATACCAGACTAACCCAAAGATGTCCATTAAGAAATCCATTTACTCCCCTTATTATAGACGATATTTAGTTAAAGATTATGTAAAATTGATAACAAAACAATATAAAAACATTTTAATACTTTACGCAATACATCATCATTCATCATAATATTATACTTTATCTAATACCGAAGAAATCGCTAATCGTTTTGCTGTCAATGATTGTGATGATACATCATAACGTATCGTCTCGTCTAGTGGAAAATTATGGCTATAAACATTTAATAGATACCAATCTTTCATTAAACGTGGTTCATTAAAAATTAATCTGAAAGAAGAATTCTGGAATATACCGTGGAAAGGCTCTCCATAAAATGCTTCACTGCACATTTTCAATAAATGATAGCTGTACGTAGTCTTTCCAGATAGAAATTGGATTTTCCATCATGAAAAATAATTATCCGGTTTAAAACATACGCCGGAAATGTCGCCCCGACCCACACGGTTCCTGTAGATGCGACTTTTCTCCAATTAAAATGCTTTATGAGAAGTACGGATCATTTTTAAAAATGATCCGTTCTCCTTTGTATTGACAAAGGAGAAATGCACAGAATTGTTCTGGAATGCCTGAGAGCAAATCAGATTTGAGACATGACTAATTTTGTTAAGATTACAATTTATGATTAGATAGTGATACGTCAGAACTTAATTTCTAAATGGACGATAATTTCTCTGGGGGTACATAATTGTTGTGCAAACTTTATAGAAATAGAAGCATGTATGAACAATATATCAGGAGACTGAGCAAACAATTCACGTTATTACAATATCAGGGCAACATTAAGGAACTTTCCGGTGGTCTGAATAACGCATACTTGTTTGTAGCTCGCGTCGAATCGATCTCAATAATTTACTAAACATAATACGTAGCCAACATACGGTTAGCCTACATACAGCGTTCGAAGTTGCTTAACAAAATACAATGGTTCTAGTACACCGTACAAATTAAGTGCTGAGGAAAACCTGTGAGAAATCGGAGTAGAATATAAAGATAATGGCATTTCAATTTAGAATCGTTGTGAAATCCACAGAAAACCAAACAATGAGCTGATAAAACAAAATTCTACCACGCAACATCTACTTAACCAAAAATTTACGTCAAGACATGAATTCGCACGTAATTCTCGCTAGCTAAAGCTATACACATTTCATAGAAAGCATCAAATGACGTCGAGTCTCAAGCAGCGAGCTAGACATGTCACCCGGGGTATACAACACCCCATGTCTAAAAGGACCCTCGCCATACAAGCGCGGGTTAACAATACCCGTCTTATTGTTGACTAACTATATCATTAGCTTCACTTACACTGCTTTGAAGGCACGAGTGTCACCTTTGAACGTAACGAATGTAAGGTATTTAGAAGAATACGGTGAAGAAGGGGTGTATTAATGCGTTTCTTTGTGTTGTCATCGAAAGAGATTTTCTCGTGCCTTGTGAAAAATACTTTAATAATTCATTCTAAAAATAATTTTATAATTTGTAAATATGAGTTAAATTTGTTTAAAGATTGGGGACATCAAGTGCACTCAAAAAGATATACATTTTGAATGTGTTTAAAATTTGTCGTTATAAAAACATGCGAGATATTTTTGGATAATGAAAATATTATTTTTCACAAGATCCGAAGGAGTGAAGATAATAATTATTTAAATAATAAACATGCGTTAACAATATAAGTACCTACTCACGAAGAATCTGAATCATTACGAGTGAAAGTGGATAATATGTGGAATCATTTTGATATGAAAGGGTCATAAGTATAGTCATAAGCACGTCATATAAAGTGTACGTACGTTTATTTCTTTGACACGCATTTCATATTTTTGTATAAGCTAAGTCCATACTGAGGATGAATGGAAACAAGTAACAATAACCATCAACCAATCATAATGTTCAATCTACTTATTAATATTATTTTGAATCCGTATAAAATGTAAGTACCTCGGTCCATTCCCATATCATACCACGCCATCAAAATACATTCGAGGCGAATCACATCAAGTTTTATCACGTATTAAATTATGCAGTCCTTACTATATCTACGATATCTTCATCTAGGACCACTAGACTCTGATATCGGACGATCGCGCTTAGCTGTTCAAGATTGTAATTCCCTCATCAATTTCCGATAAAGTTTCAACACGAATTACACTAAACATAGAAATCTCATTTTTTCGAGTCCAAGCTGGCGGGTCGAGTGATTATTTCTCCTAAAGTTAAATAATGAAATTTGAAACGGCAGACGTTTCTTTAAAAACATGTCCCCGGGAGAATAACAGTGAAAGTTAACGACTATTTATCACGGTGACAAATGTACGAAACGCTCCGGTCCGGTTCGGAAAGTTGAACAAATCCGTTGCCAGAACGTTCAGCTCCATGATTAAACGATTTATCACCAACTTACTGGTAACACAAGAAAATGGCGCGCGTTCTAGTTAGCTGCAAGGTAATATTGCGGTTACGTCAATGCGAGATGTTCAAGATACTCCACTTCACCACTATACCTCAACTCGGAGAAAAAAATTCCTCAACAAAACTTTCGAATGATAAAGTCTCTGCTTTATATGACATGGAAATACTGTAATCAATTAAAATTTCAGTACGCACGTTCGTTACTCAGCTGAGAGCATCAAAAATTAACTATCAACTACACGGCTCCAACTGAATCAATTATTTAAAACTTTACCGCGAACCGTTTAAGCTCAATTACAAACCTCATATATGTAGGTTCGTACATCCCTATATTCTAGTCATTTGTAAATTATAAGTTGGCACATACAATGTTCATCATTCTGTAGATTCGAATATAGTGCCAAATACAACTCAAAAACTTGGTGCGAATAAGGAAAAAAATCACCTCGAATGACAGAAGCCATACAATAGAACCTGAAAATTCGTAGAATGAGGTACCAGGCGCTAATACACAGCGAGGAGTTTGGCATTGTCAGTGTGGCAACAGCGCGATTACGTAACTTGATGCGCGGGCGGCAGGGAGCAGGGTGACTGACCTGCATGGTCCGCTGTTGCCAATTTGCGCATCACGAAATCTTCATTGCATACGATGCGAAATTATGGCACGCCTAAATATGTGCACGTGAAGTACACCGACGGAATGCCCTGCTATCCTGGTACAAATCTGGACGAGGTTGCAACCTGAGCACGCGCGGTTCTTACATTGAAACTGAACTTCTTAAAAGCAACACACAGTAAAATATGTATCTGTGACAATAAAACTCATTCAAAATATATTATAACAGTCAGTATTAGGCTCCATTATTTCGCTACTTTCGACATTTGGCGTCTTTCCATAGTTATAGTATTAACAATGAAGTAAATAGTAAATATAAGGACAATAATTTAACATAATTATGGGTTAAATATATTGTAATCATTTTGTTAAATCAAGGCTGAAAACACTCGCTATAATATTTAAAACACGTATTATGGTCTTGAGTGTCACCTTCGAAAGGGTCAAAAATATATTTTTGATCACTTCCCTTTTTTGGATCAATGTTAAATATTTCACATAAAAACGTCTTATAACATCGTAATTGTCACAATCTGACACGACACGACTCAGGCGAGACTGTCCTTCGTCAATTAATGCTTCACTGAGACAGCAATTGGAACAATTCTCCAAAAAATGGCGTAAATAATGATCAATTTACTTTTATGTCAAGGTTCACGTAAAAGACGATAAAATGTTATATTACAATAATTAGGTTCAAACTTCAACACAAACAATTATCGTTTCATGTGTAATGATGGTTAAAGTACAGTAGTATAGTGACTAGTTCGGAGTCCTACAATTGCTACTACAACCTAAATTAATAATTGCTCACATTCCATATAGGTCGTGTTAATTCATGATGGGTTCACATGAAAAATTCGGATAGAAACAAGTCGTCATAGCAAACAGCTAACAATGTAGTTATTGGATATATTTTTATAGCAAGAATATAAGTTATAGTCTTGCGCAACTCGCAATTTCATCTAGACGTAACATCGGCAATTACAAAGAAAGCCAACCTACATACGGCTTATAATTGCACAACGTCACGACCCCATTAACCAGCCGTTGTCGGGTTTTATATATACGTTTAGAACGCGAAGAAAATGTATATGGAAACTTCTTTTTAAAAAATAAGACGTGTCAATGTAGTTCTTGCTAACCATCTAAGTGGAGCCAAATTTGGCACAAGAGCGCCTCCGCTACGTGCATATCACATCTATACGTTGCCACTTTACTGGGCGTAAACAACGTTGCGTCACGTCGGACACCAACGTAAACTGCACCTAAAGCTGAAGGCATAGAACACAAATCGCGATGGAGGACAACGCGACACGTTTATAACATCGTTATAATACTCGCTATAATTTAGAGTCACCTATTTTTTGGATGAAAAACATACCATTCGTCGCGACTACGCAGCGTGTAACAAAAACATCAATGACGCCAGCATTCAAATATATCTGTTTCCTGGTGATCGGATCCCGGGGATTATATTTGTCGTTGGAGCGCGAAATTTAATCGAATACATTTATTCATGCCGGCGGGTATTCATGATTTTAAATCTCATACGACCTTGCTCGGCCGCGGTGAAGAACGGAGTGGATTGGGCCGTTGTTTGTCGAGTAAATTTCCCAAAGTCGTCACGTTATCCCGTCACGCGGCGCGGGCTCCCGCCGCACGTGACGCTTACGCAAACTGTTTGTATTCCATCTCGCTTTGGATTGGGAAATGTGACAATGTGATAGCCACTCTGCATGCGCAGCGAAACGCCACAAGCAGGCCGCTGATCGGGTTGCAGCGTTGCACAAATCTTGCACTGTACGCTTGTTGCCACTCGCCTGCTTTCTTGCGAGTTGCTTTTTCGCAAGTATTTGCAATGTTCTCGTTTACGCCACTTGCACGTATTAAATATAAAAAGTCGATATTGATTTACGATCCAATTTGTAAACTATTCCATTTTTATGTATCCTTCAGAATACATAATGATATGTGGCTTATATGTTACTAAGTAGGTAGTAAGTACAATATTAACTAGTGTACCTAATTCTTGCAACTGAAATATAGTTTTTGTCAATTTTATTTACTCAACAAAATATTGAACAATGGACAGGATAAATTTATGCATAATAATATCATCGATCATATTTTAAAGTAATTAACATTAACATAATTAGCATTCACCGATAATTCCCATACATCATTCAGCACAACATTCAACATCTAGCAGCATATACCACATATCGAAGTCTTCAAACAATGGGCCGCAACCTGACACCCGGTAGTTAAGAACAATAAAGGATTGCAGTAGAATTCGGAGCGTCGTGTAACAAAACCCGGCGATACTTTCCAAACTGGCCCAGATGGTAGTAACGGTACAACAACGATCGACAGATGCAACCGCTTGCTAAATTCGATTGCTGAAAAATGTTGAAGCATTCTTCTGATATTCGCGGATATATTTCTATCTAGCTACGTTTTACGAGAATGTTTTTTGTGAGGTGTTTATCATCTTAGTAATTTTAAATTTGATATCTAGGAATTAGCTTTTACCTACTTATAATTGAATAACAAGACAATTATATAAGCCGATATCAAGATTATAATCTTAAACTCTTTATTCTACGGTATCACCTAATATTAGTTTAGAGATAATTTTACAATTAGTATACTTAACAATCTGAAGCTTGTATCTATGTAGTATGAAATCATTATGGTACTGGGCAATTTAATATTTTCTACTATGTTTATTCATACGTGCAATGTCACGCGACATCACCTGCAAATTGATTTAAGAAAAATTAATTTTCATTCATGATCAGAGATCCATTCGCAATGTGTGGGATATTTGTCATTTTATTGGTTTAATTACAATGACTTGTGATTGAAAATTGCAAACAGTCCTCCTAAAATAGAATTTAAACTGATTTTTTTCTAGATATTGCATTATAGTATAAACAATGAAAATAAACAATAGTGTTTTGAAACCATTTAGAGGCCTGTGTTATCTCGCTTGATCCCTCTTCTAGATCTTAAATTTTTCCATCAATATAATTTTAATTTCTATTCATTCGCAACAATCTATTGTCAAGTAAACCTCTTGGTTTACTATTTTCTTACTGCATTAAAATTGCCATTGTTGAAACTTCATACCTATATAAATCTATAAATTATCTTCAAAGATTGGGCATCTGTCAGAAATCAGAATGTAATAAGATGACAAGATTCAATTTGTTAAGCGATTTCTTTTCTCATTGCTTATCTGTTAAGGGACAGAGAGAGCTTTAAAGAGTAACATAGCATAGAAAAAAGCGGCTAATATTGCACTCCTATCTCCGAACTGTACTTTATAAATCTTTACCATTACAGATTAATTCCTATTTCTATACACAACAACAAGTCTACACCAAACAAAGCATTTCGGATTTCCAAGATCCGGCAAGATTCAATTGTCCATATTTCCAGCACACCGGAGACAGTGTTGACCGCGTCCAATCGCGAGGACGTACAACGATTATATCCAATTAGCCGGAGGAGGAGGCCTGGAAACCCATTTACGGAGTGCTCAGTACCATAGTATAGAGAGAAGCAAGTTATCTTCCAACAAAGGTGTACCTAAGCGCTTCGCGTACATACAAACGGCGCTAGGCGTAGTACGTACGCGAAGCGCTAGGCCACGCCCCCGTTCATGCACGCACGCACGCACACAACGCCGCTAGGTTCCTTCTCATGGACCGTTCTCGTCATTGCTGTGAGCGATTAGTGTTTGTTTATATGTACAATTATTTAAAATATCAATGTGACAAGTGACAACCCTGCGCCTCGGGAGATTTGGTACCGTAGGCTTAAACGCTGGGAGTCGGCCTGCTTCTTTCTTTATACTATGTCAGTACTCAGTGTTCAGAGGACGGACGTCAATTGAGACGCTGGCCGTTCATCCGGACGTTTGTACGAGGAGAGGTCACGCCGGCGAGCGACCGTTATCGTTTGGCAGTTGATAACTGTATTGCAGTTTACGATGCTGTCGTCTCTGTGTATTGTAGAGAGAACGTTTATGAAACTGAATGGTAAACCTTTTGGGGACTAGCTGATACTATATCAAATGCGTAGCATATGCTTTAATTTCCACAAGAATTCGCTTCGAGTAGGTATATGAATCGCTTATTCATTCCAAACCTTTTTTCTTAAAATTTGGAAACTTCTCGATATATCGATCATTAATTAAACACCTCATAGATAACCACTTTAAAACAAGAATTCGATTACTCATCAAACAACTTGACATTTCCAATCGCCGTGAAACAATCATAAAATATTTTTATTTATTAAAGTTTTAATAGCTCCAGTTTATCGAATCGTCCGTATGCACTGACCTTCACAATTGTTTCACTTAAAGCGCAGCTGTTACAAATAAAATCGTTAATAATAAAAACAATTCAAAGCCCGTATCACAATTACTTCGAACCGCAGACAAACTAATCACACCTTTATATTTTATCATTGTGATATGTCGGCATTTATTTCAATGTTATTTGTGTCATATAATAAATGTGAAGGTAACTTTGTCTGTTGCGTTGTCACACACGAACTGCTCAAAGGAATTTCTATCTATATTCATACATAAAGATAGATCCTTAGAGGCTAATTATGTTGCGAAATCAGAAGTCGAAAGAACACAGTGAAAAATATAATTCTATTTTGACAGAGAATTATTTATCGTACAATAACGTGAAATGCACGTTATATCGTAGATCTAATTCGATATTACAAATGATATTAAGGCTTTGAGTAATGGCTTCCAATATTATGAAACAAAATATAACTAATGTACCAAACATGTGCCTGCAAATGGCCGCCATAGGCCATAGCCCACGTGAAATACGTAATACGTTATCGTATATTTCACTTTGACCAATGAAATTAACTCTTCAGAATATTCATATTATGATCATTTCATAAATATAAATACTACAGTATAACATATGTATTTGTATTTCTCAGTAGCTAATAAAAAAGACTATTTATAATTGAAAACTTACTTCTGATCATCAACGATCACATATACCTATTATGCAAAATCTTCTAATAAATACATATAAAATAACGTATTGCTGTGTTTATAGTTAGACTCCTCCGAAACGGTTTGACCGATTCTCATGAAATTTTGTGTGCATCTATTTTTCATACCCCTAAGTGATAAGAGTAAGGCAGTACTACGTTTGCTGGGCTAGCTAGCAGCTAGTGACTATATAAAGCTGACCTTAAAAAGCGAATCGTCCGGTAGCGCGTGGCTAGCGAGCGGGCCGGCTGGGCTCAGCACGCGGCGCTTCTTAGCTGGCTGGCGGGCCGGCGACGCTGCCGGCGCTGGCGTGTACACTGACTGCGCGCTGTGTGCCTGACCGTTGCAATGCTGTGACTGCTCCGGGTACATGACATGCATTCCCTGCTGGTGGAAACACACACGTTCTATACTCGTGTATATGGCGACATTTGAGAGGTAAAATGTGGGGACGTTTGTGATTTTGGATAACAAAAAGACGTTATATAGGTATAGAGAGAAAAAAAATATGTTAAGTAGGTATGTATAGAGAACAATACATGTTGTTATGAATTTTTGATAGGAATATTTATTAAATTCTATTAAGTTAGATCAATATGCTTTTAATTGAATGTTACGAGTTAAATGGGATCGATCATTCCTAATTGATAGTTATATATACAGGTATATATGTACTAATACATTTATATTAAGCCTATTTAAACCCACACAAGACACCTACTAGGTATACAAGAACATTTTTTATCTAGAAGTTGTTGCCTATGATCGGACATTCAGTATTATAATATTCAAGCTTTTTCATCCTGAGATGTTTAACACTGTTATGCTGTACATTCAACAAAATATCTTTACATCTTCACCATTATATACAAGTGTTCGCAACTCCGTCGGTAAATCACCGACAGTTGCTAACAGACAAGGCCTTGGTGGATAGTTGTTTATGAACCTATTTGTTTAGAGTTTAGACAAAACGCATGTACATATTGTTATAGAAGCATACATTGCCAGAATATTTTTATATCTACAGATGTGATAAATTCATGTGGTTTTACTTAGATTATATAAATAAAATAAAAATAACAAAAAACGGTCCTTACAGTATATTTAATATTTATCTATAAAATATGAAATGAATCAATAGTGAGCCGTAAGTCGTAACCGTAACCATACATCACAGTAACTGGCATGTGAAATAAACCATCGCCAATTAAACAATTACCGCTGTTGTTATAATGACTGAAATCGAGATTATACCTGTTCAACAATCGAGTAGTCCATGAATCATCGCCCTAAACCGCGCCCTGAATTAACGACACGCAATAAGACGTCCGCGTCGAGCAATTTTAATATTTTTCGAGCTTCCACCATCTTCGTAATTTTGTAAAAAGCATCATAAAAAGCGAGTTCCATTCGCCAGCGGCAGCCATTAACCATTCAAACTTATCTCTTTTCCTCGAATTGTTATGTACCTATTGTTGATAGCGTAAATGATGGCGAGAATAAACTGCAACAAATATTTATCTTGCACGTTACGTTCGTATCGACGTGTTATTATGTACTTGTATCGCAAGGAAACATATTCATCGGAATTTTTTTAAATTTGGAGATTACATCTTCAATATGCGGGAAAATACAAATCTCGTAATATCGAAGCATATCGGCTGTTATTAGTGTTGCCGCTCGATAGTCCACTATCGATAGTCTATCGATTAACTATCGATAGTTGGGGAAAAGCAATAGTATCGATAGCACTATCGATACTATCGATAGTGTCGATACTATCGATAGTATCGATAGTCCTATAAGCGTAAATACTATCGACACATAGCAATACCATCGATAGTATCGATACTATCGAAGCTCAATATCGAACGAACTATCGATACTATCGATAGTGTCGATACTATCGAAGCTCAATATCGAACGAACTATCGATACTATCGATAGTGTCGATACTATCGATAATATCGTCCCATCGATAGTGACCTTTTTCTCGATAGTATTGCTTTATCAATAATATTATAGTGGATGACAGAGAACTAGATGTTTGGTTATAATACTTTTCAAGTTATCTATTGGCGCTTTGTACAATCCATTTTTTTTAGTTCGTTAATTCGTAATCCAATAAGCCCATTGACTGACCCATTATACCAAGAAATCTTGAACAATACTATTGCACAATTTACTACTATCGATAGCTCAAAACTATCGATAGTATCAGTACTATCGATAGTATCGATTGTAGTTGCAATATTCAGTAGCAATAGTATCGATACTATCGACAGTATCGATAGTATAGCAACTATTGGCAATCAATACTATCGATTTTATCGATACTATTGCAGTTCATCAATAGTATTCCATGATTAACGATATCGATAGTATCGATAGTATCGATAATATCGATACTATCGATAGTGCTATCGATATTCTGACTTATTTTCAAGGTCAACTATCGATAGTCAAACTATCGATAGTTCGGCAACACTAGCTGTTATCAATACCTTAATACTACAACAATATCCACCAAAAAATACCACAAAAAAATTAGTACTAATATTATGAAGTTTACAGTTCAAGTCGTAAACAACCTCATGCTAACGACTTGAACTGTAAAATAGTGTGTTTATTCATATAAACACATTATTTTACAGTACAGTTAAGCTCATGCTTAGTTGTACATTTATTAATTGCAATTGTATCATTCTTTTAATCGCATTACCACATTACGATATACTAGCCCCTTTTTTCAAAGGAGTGCCGGCATTAAAGAAATTGCAATTCTGAAAAATCATAGATCTATCACGAGAACATCAAGTTATAAAAAGGGAATTCGAAGAACTGAATACTTTAACAAGAACCTTCTGTGACGCACGCAAATAAACGCGATTACGTATTACATATGCCGACCGGTAGCCATGTGTTTGTTGCACAGACATAGATAGACTACGCAAGTACCGCGATCTGTATGAAAACCAAGCGTGTCATATTTTTTGTACTGACCTTGACGCGTTATGACGTCACGAGCGCTTTTTAGTGATGGTAATTTCATTTTACGCTAAATCGATTATGACGCCACTCGCGCGGCGATTCTAGTATCGTCCTATCCCATCGAAGTAAATCGAAAGAAATCAGATCAAACTAGATCTATGTCTAAGAGGTAATTAAATAAATGAATCGTAATCGATTACTTAATCGATTCAAGACAGAAAAATGATAATTACCATAGACAGAGGAATGATAAAATAAATTTATAAACCTTTTAATATTCTAACAAGTAAACTAATGTGTTTTAGCTTTTTCTTACATATGCCCATTGCGTTACCGTGTACTACGTACTAGAGAGGCCATCGAAAGAAAGTAATGAAACTGTCAATCAATCAATCTTTATGTCCCGTTGCATCAATCCATTTTTCTTTTATGTTCGGGTTACTTGGAAAACTGAAAAAACAAACATAGTCTAAGCAATAAGGAGTTTTCTTAACCCGGCGTCATTGTGGTAGAAAACAGATACGCGAACGTTGAGGTGGGTCAATATTACCCATATATTTTATAGTTGTTATTTTTAAACTTTTTAAGAAAATTAGTATTCTGTGTTATTATTATAGGTTATAGGTATTCTGGTTTTGATAATATAAAATAAAAATAATAATTAACCAACGTTTTATTCACTTTAATCAACTTTGACATAAACTCATAAAAATAGGAACAAAATATAGACCTCTTACGTTTTCATGTCATTACTACGCTAATAACCAGTAGTTTTGGTTACAAATAGTATTTTTATAAACTTAAGTCTAATATATATTAGAAAAAAACTTTAACAAAGATAATTAGAATCTTCATTGTAAATGAAATCAATACAGAAAGCCATGATGCGTTCAGGACAAATAAATTTGGGGCAAGCTTGACAAAAATGTTTTGTTTTACTATTTTTATTTCCGGACACACTTAACATATTTTGCAGGTGGCTCCTCTGATGATCCACCAATAAATTCTCTGATT
Source organism: Colias philodice (assembly GCF_061535455.1). Lineage (NCBI taxonomy): Eukaryota > Metazoa > Arthropoda > Insecta > Lepidoptera > Pieridae > Colias > Colias philodice. The sequence continues at coordinate 6,777,551 of NC_143111.1, read as the reverse complement.
CTTTTACCCATTTGTCATTGCTATCGATCAATTCCTGGCGAATTTTCAAATGTTCTAAGACCAGAGCAAGACCTAAGTTTTTCAAAAAATTACGTCGCTTATCGTTTGGTTTGTTTTTATTTATGCGATGTATTATAAGCGCATTAATTCCTATGTGTCGAACATGGCAAAAAAATTGTCAGGGGCCACCTTTTGGAGTTACGACTCATATCATATGAGGCGCAAAGTTCATCAGGGACGTCAACCCCATATTTAGCTTTATTGTAAAAGGTATTGAATTCGGGTTTTCTCTATTCTCCGCTTGAAACACACTCCGGACTCTAAAATGATCCTCTTCTTCTACTTCATCATCATAATAAGGTAAGTCTGAGTCAAATAGAGTCTAAACCCGCCATGATACGTGATATTTTCTATGATATCCGTTTATAGTACCTATTTTATAATAAGTACCTGTTAGACAAACAAAAACATTAAATTCACAGAAACAAGCAAAAAAAAATGTTTGCAGACACCAAGAAATCCTACATAACAGTAAAAATCGATAACTTAGCCATGGCACGAAATTGTTACATCAATTGTGAGGATGGGTCATATTTACCTTTTTCGAAAATACACGCGTGTAGCTCCCAGTACACTCGACGTCGAAAGGATTTCACTTCCAAAATGTTTAATGTACATTATTAGCTCCAGCTACTACAAAGAACAGCACAATCGTGCACGTAATTACAAAGATATTGTAAATTATAAACAAGCCGGGTCATTTTGACCCAACCTCAATGACGCCGGGTTAAAAAACTCCCAAGATGACACTTTAACTAATGGCGTCCATGTCATAATATTTATTTTTAGTACCTTTGTATTAAAATACTTAAAAGTTCTAGGTCAAGTCGTATTAAATGACAAAAAAAATCTATGCCTTTTTTTCTGAAAAATTGCTCCTTCAAATTATCATTTTTCTGTTCGATTATAAAATCGATTAGAATCGAGAACTGTTGCATCAAATGAACATCACTAACCACAAAATTGGACAGAAAAATGAGAACAGAAAAATGAGAAGACGCTATTCATTGCTTGTTATCATACGACTCGATCTTTACCGTGCCAAGTAAAAGCCGCAATGTATTCCGAATCATTTCGTATGATTTGGTATCCGTGTTTGTCACGATCGTTTTCCACAGATATTCTTTATTTGATTTTAAAATAAATAGTGCATATTCTGATTAGAAAATTACTTACCGGTGGAAGGAAACATCTCTGCTAACTCGGCCACTCACAGCTGTGGAGTTTCTACAGTTTATAACGGCGTAATTCGGCATTTTACTTTATTCAGCTTCATGTCTTTCCTTGGCGAACTGCAAGCGCGGACTGAGTGTAGGCCAGCGTCAAGTAAGTTTCATAATCTTAGTTTGGACACGGGAAGTACATACACTCGCTTAGTCTATCTTGATACATGTCCGTGGTTTGTTGACTACACGTTACATGCACACATATACGTATAGGTATATATTTTGTCTACCAATACCATGAATCATGACTAGACTTTAATTTGCATAAAATAAACACCAACAAACGCTTTACTACGTGCAGTTTGAAACTAATTTGTTTGATTCGAAACGAGAGAAGATATTTATTGGGAAGAGGCTTACGGAATGCAATGTAGCAGCGCTTACTTTGATCAAGTACATTTTAAGAGGTATTCATTCCTTGCAGAAGCTTACTAAATTCAGTAAAACAATGTACATACCTACAATAGATAAGGTACTTATAGTACATAGTTTTAGGTGGTTTTAGTGAAACTACCTATTTTAGACGCGAAATTAATTATTACTACAACCAAATACATAATTGTGGCATATGGCTGCATATCTGTTATTTTTTTCGTTATAAATTTCACATGACGACAGTCGACCAGCCCCCGTAAAAAAAGGCGTGTCAAAAAAGTTATACATGACAGCCGTCATCCAGCGTCCGGAAAAAGAGAGATCACATCAACGATACCATACGCTACCCTACCCTACATTATTTAAGCGTACACTCATTGAAGCCCGCTTAGTTGTTTCAGAAGCCCACCACTATCACGGCTATCGACTTTCTAACCGCGTGGGTGACACGGCGCACGACAGCTACAGGCGCAGGTTACCCAGCAGATACCTTATCTAGAGCCGGTCAATTAACATCACGAGCTTGCTGAATGAGTGGAGAAAGTTCGAGAATGGACATTTCAGCTAATGGCACTTGACATGCAACACCATTAAAGTGGACCTTCAAATTATGTTTGTGTATCGTTACGTCAGTCGAGACGTTTGTACAATTTTAACATTTTTACATGTTTCGTTGTATGACTAAATGACTCGATTAGTACAATTGTATTGCGTATGAACGTACTTTCGTGGCGATGGAATACATTTACAGTTAGCAACAACAATTTTTCATTAGAATTTAGATCCTATCCTATACTTGTATTCTTGTGGCGTGGGCGTGGCACACGGGAGTTTTATTTTGCGTAAAAAGTTTGTGTATAGAGGCAGTTTTATGTATTTTGCAAAGATTTTGGTATTTAGCAAGATTTTGATGCCCATGCAATTCTGTTTACGCTATTAACTATAAATACCCTGGCGCGCGATTTAACTAGGAAACCGCCTAAAAGCCCACAAATTGAAAATCACCCACTTATAATTGCCCTGCAGCACTACACTCCACGGTCTAATCTATTTTCCAGACAAAGGTGTCGGTACTACGAGATCTTCGCTAAGGTCGTGCCGAGTCTCGGCCCCAGCGAAATGTCACAGGCACCGTTACAGCGAACGCATAACGGCCTACCATTGTATCTGCGCGCACGCACGGTGTCGCAACACTTGACGATTCTATCGGCCGATTGGTTCTGGGGAAATCGGGCTTCGATTTTCTCTAGTTTCATTAGCAGATAATTTATTTCAATACAAAATTTTTTAATAAATTATTATTAGAAGCAGAATCTGGCTGAATAAGATACATTGTCTTTTGATTTGCCATTTGCTAAATTGTTGAACACTGGCAAGGCCATGCCAACTTGGTTACAAAAAAATTATTTATTTCACAACAACTAGCTTAAAAAAGTAATATTTCCAAAATGTACCTTAATGATTTGATTTTGTATAACAAGTACATACGAATAAGTCAAATTCCATAACTTAATTCAAAATATCATAAATGAAGATTTTTTTAAACTTGTAAGCAATTTAAAAAAAGATAAGGTGAAAGTTCAATAGTGTTTTAACAAACAGTAATTATATATTTCTTACAGCCAACTGGTTAAATCACCCAATTCATTAATACACTCGGATGCTGATTATTATTAGTATACTGTTGTTATATTAAACTTTATCATTCCGATAATTTATAAATTGGCATTGGCTGTTAGCTGCAACTTCATATAGGTATAATGTGAAAAGGTGTTGAGAAGTTTGCATATTTTTATATTATATTATTGGGTTTTCTATATTCAATTACCTTGACGCAACAAATTAAAGCATATTAGGTAAATAAAACCTTATCTATCTAAAGAATGTAGGATTTTATCTACATTTAATTACGCTCAAAAGTATTTAGTGCTAGAGATAATTTTCATACAAACAAATTTCAAGATGATCTGGGAAACTGATGATACTTTATAGAAATAATACCCAAGTAGCGAATGACAATAAAAATTCTTGATTGTAAAACAAATATAAAACAAATATTAAAATAAAAGCATATTATATTTGTAACTATTATAAATTCCGTCGGTACGTAAGATTGCGGTAGCTGAAATCGATATCAGACATATGATATGTAGGTATAACGTAAATCTGGAACAGCTGTTTAAATTTAAAAACTCGTATCAATTTTAGTAGATATTTTCAAAGCATAAAATATATGATTATCGTTATAATAAAACATACGAAGTTACATAATAAAAACAGTCACACTAAATAAAAGCAAAACGGGAGCTGTTAAAACTAAATATAAATTCCAATAAGATTAAAAATAAACTGGGTTATTTATTTACGTTTATCATAGACTACAAAGTGAAACATATGATTTGTTGTAGCATGTGATGAAAATAGATAAGGAATTATGCATAATTCAACATTTAACGTTAAAATGAAGCAATATTAAGTTTAAATAGTGAGAAAATATATAGAATGTTTTCAAGAAACTCACACGTAGCCAGTGAGCGGTTGATATCGCTCAGTAGAAAGCAATAAACGACGCCGCGATTCCGTGAGAACCAGTTATTTTCCACACAATTTTTTCACTTGAAATTGCAGTCAGATAGTTTCCTCACCTTTCAGAGATAATTCTTTGTCTGTATGATCCCACTATCATGCTGGAGAAGCACACGAAAGCGGACAAAGGGTCCTTCAAAACACAGCCATTTTGAAACAGTTCATATGAATGTTACGTGTACTGCGAGCGTACAGTTTTGTTGATCGAAAGATGGAAAAAAGATTATCCATTCGCACTCATTTTGAATTCAAAGCACAGTAAAACTAGCACTAAACATTTCACACACTTTTAGGTACGATTTCACTTCATACTTTCGCACACACCCGTACACGTCGCAACAAAGTCCGTCGAACGGAAACGACGAACTCACACGAATGGCGCTTGAACAAAATTCGAATGGCGGACCAGCGAGTAGCGACATAACGTTCAGTGTTGCCATAAATATCTTCATTTTGCACTAATGACATAAACATTATAAAACTGTATTAAAAAACTAGTTTAATAATTAAAAATCTAATTCATCACAAGTTCATTAAATTTTCTAATAAACTTGTCAATTATTTTGAAAAATATCAATACAAATCAAATATTTTTCCATTTCGAATCCATAGACAATAAATTTATTTAATTTTCTTCATAAGTTTTCTTTGATACAATTTTTGAATCGTGAATCTTCATTTTGTTAAACTTCACTTTTAATTTTGTCAGTGCATAATATAAAACGGCATGTAATGACATGCGAATTATATAACTTAAATATCCCAATATTTAATAATTATTTATTATTACATGTATTGATTATCTGTGAAGTGGGCGTCGCAATGATGACTTATCTGTGGAAGCATTCGGAGTTGTGATTGGTGAATGAAAGCCCGTGTTTGCGCGGGTATTTTAAATATGTTGCTAAGCAACAGAAAAACAATTCAATAAAAGGTACAAATCCACTGTGTGGTTGAACGATAACGTTATAGATTATTGTCTGAGGCAAAATTGTGATATTTTTAATAATATAAATTAAATTAATTTAAATGGTGATAATTTGAGAAAATATATGAATATTGGGATTGAACTTTACAATGTCTGCGATTTTAAACAATGAATCTATTTTACTTTGATACACGCTTCTATTTGACGATATGTTTGTAGTTAATTATTTATTTTTAAGCATATTTATTACTTGTGTTTGGTCTCTACTCACCCATGGTTTTAATAACGAAGATCAAAGTAAGTACAATTATTTTTCTAGTCTTATAAAGTTACATAGCTAATATTTTTAAAATAGAATTGATGTAACCTATTTTTTTTTTTATTGAAATCATAAAACAATTGGTATGTTTTTATTCCTTTACTTTACATAGTGATACCACAATAATATTACCGTCTATTTTGGTACATTACAACTTACTCTGTGCATTATTTTATAACCAAAATTTACACATCATAAAAATAAACGAATGTACTAGTTAACTATATCTATAAAACCCAATTCAAATTAGGAACATCTAATTACGTATTCAATTTCGATTTTCAAATTTCAATGCGTCTAGTGACCACGGTTGGTTGCGCGTGCGACGATGCGTTGTCATCCTTCCGCTGAACGACAAAAGGGCAGCGGTCACAATAAATAACCATCGAATTATAGTACTTTTATGGATATTTACATATAACTCGGTTATTTAAACAGGATGTGATGGGCAGTAGACCTATTTTTAAAGCATTTGTCTGTAGGTCAGACGGAAAGTTATTAGTCGTTTATCATTTATACACGAAATGACTTATATTCCAATTGAAATGTACTATCTATCTAAAAAAACATTTAGGGTTCATATATTAAACAGTAATTGTATAAAAAAAAGTATTTTAGAAAGGAACCATAAAAAATTCAAGGGCAGTATGGCCTATTTTTTTTTTGCAATAACAACTTGTTACTTTTGATGATAACTTGAACTGTTTTAAATTTATATTTAATTTTCAATAAAAGATCATAGTATAGAATTGACATGTCGTAGTTTTATTAATATAAATAAATAAATATAAAATACCTAGATTTGTGTAATAAGGTAACATTTCTCGATCTTGCAAGTTATAAATAGGTTGAAAAGGAAATGCGTACATAATTCCAGCGAAGCCTGAGAATGGTACGGGGTGGTTCCGTTTGTGTCTTCATGTAACAAGTTAAACGCTTATAGCGATTTAATAACGTTTATTAAGTAATGTTGTAGGCGGTGGGTAATGGGTACGTAATGGGTATTAGTGTGGCCTCTACCTACAGACTTTACAGACCAGCATCTATGAGTTTTCGATTCTATTTTTATAGAGCACACAGAATTTTATTATAGTTCATGTATTTAATTTTGTATTCAATAAATTAATTATACTTGTAATGTCTTTAAGGCACATAGTACATACTAGGTACATATAAGAGGAAAACATAATATTATCCATATTGTAGGTACCTATTAAGAGTAGATAATAATTATAATGCCTTTTATACGTAGTCAACGAAAAATACCCAATATTCTAAGAATAAATTAATTTTACTTAATATGACGTATGGTCTAATCCATACTAATATTATAAATGCGAAAGTAACTCTGTCTGTCTGTCTGTTACTCAATCACGCCTAAACTACTGAACCAATTTTCATGAAATTTGGTATAGAGATATTTTGATACCCAAGAAAGGACATAGGCTACTTTTTATCCCGGGAAAATGATGTAATCCCGGAAATCCCACGGGAACGGGAACTATGCGGGTTTTTCTTTGACTGCGCGGGCGAAGCCGCGGGCGGAAACCTAGTAACTAATAAATAAGGTACCTACCTAACTACCAAACTTTTAAATATGAAAATTACAATAGACTTATAGGTATTATAATATTACACCATTAATTATTTTTTACATTTTATTGTGCTGGCCAATTAAAATTTAAACATTACTAGTCCAGCACAGAAGGCGTCCTAATTGATCAAGTAGGTATATTTTTCTTTTAACTTATAATCTCTTTTTAATAGCTTGACACAAACCAAGGCAATAAATAACGAAAATTCCCTTATTCCCCACGCAAGTATCCCGAGTCACAGGCCAATAACCGAACGTGATTTGGGAGATCACGCGATGCACCCGAATGTTTGTCGAACTGTCGGGAAACCGAGGAGAGTTGAAACAATTTTCACGTTTTGTTTGATATAACTCATACTATTATCAGAAATCTTATGGTTCTGGTATCAATCGATAGGTTATTCTATACACTTCCGAATGGTTAGCATAAATAAACGGTAAGCGTTAAAGATGGTGGTTAAAAATTGACTTTATCGTAACAAGTCAACTTGTTTCAATTCCCCTCATACCGAGGTAAGATGAAACAGAGGTCGAGGAGAGTTGAAACATAATGATTTTGGGGAGTAATAGGAGCTGCAAAATAAAAATGATGATTTAATTCAAAGGTTTTAATTAAAACTTATATTTTCAAGTAATCAACGACTTTTATAAGTAATATTTTAATGACATTTCAGTCAAGTAGGTCTAATACAAATAATAAACACCTAAATAACGAAAAATTAACATGCGTAACATCAATTATAATCAGTCAAATCAACAAAATGTTTTACATTTTTATAAAACTAAATCTTTGACATAAAATAGTTAATAATCAGTCGTTTTTTAAGTATGTATTACAATCAGTACCTACTATAAACTATTTAAGGAACAATAATCTACAAGATGTCAAAGACAAAGTTCTCCACCAGCACAAGTTTCATGAGCCCACAATTGGCATTTCAGACATTGAGCCCACTTCTCTTTGGATCTGTTATTTGAATATGATTCCATACAGCAAATACAGCAGGATTCCTCTTCTTCTTCATCACTATCTTCGTTTCTTGACAACCTTAACCTTTTTAGTTTTACAGCCTGGTTTTAAACTTATTCTTGCTTTAGTTCATCCAGTAGGAATGCTTAAACAAATAAACACATTAAATCAACAATAAAATCCGATAATCTTCGTACTTTTTAGCTATAATCAGATATTAAATTGAAAACAAGGAGAGTTGAAACAGTCTGTTTCAAATCACCTCGGTGAGAAAAAACCTCCCAATTTTTATTCAAATCACGACCAAGCAGTAAATACACAGAAATTAAATTTACCAAGTATATTTCAAGAATCAATAGATAATAAGTTTTCAAAACGTATATAACTCAACCCAAAAAACAATACCAATATTAAAGTACGAGCATCGTAAAAAAACATGAAATACTTACTTTTTACGATTTTCGGCACATGTCATTCAGAACCACACAACTGCACAACTGACGTCATCGGCATGAACTGACGCGATAGCTGGTGGCGGGAGTTGGTTAAAAAAGACGTTGCCAGATCGCTAACAGTTTTAAGTTCGGAGAAATCGAGACTGTTTCAACTCACCTTTGTTTCAAAACCCCTCGGTCTCCCCTACGAGACGTTTCATGATTTCCATTTTATACAAAAGCATCGTTCAATAAGGGAAATATACCTTAACTTTATTTTAAAACTTTAGACATCTATCGATCGATCCCGAACTATAGGAAATATTTACTTACTAGATTGTCGTCTTAAATACTGAATATAATTTGCTTATCGGAATATGTATTTCCACTAATTGTATTAGGTATTTATTATTTGAATATCATATTATCCAAATGTCCATCCCCCCCCCCTAATATAGAAGTATGTAGATTATATAATATTTTATCAAAATACCTACATCGTAAGTACATAGGTACATTTTTTTTATTAAATCGCTTACAAGTTCTTTCTTTTCTTGTACCTATAAATATTTGTAATGGGTAAATAAAGAAAAAACATTGGAACTAATTTTACGTCTGTCTTTTTACTATTGTAGGTGGGTACAATGTACATTGTACACCAAGTACACTAATTCACTATTTTTCATTTTATAACCTTAAAAATCACAAACTTTCAGTGCACTTGGTATCCCCCGACCAGCACACACAAACTCCTCGCCTCGAAGATTTCTTCTGGACAGGTTCTGGTGACGGACCACCACCGCCAGACCTGTCAGAACCACTACCAGAACCAAGCACACCAGTGGTACACACCACCACTGTACTTGCTACTGTATACTTGGACTCGTATCCTCCTCAGGTGAGCTTTTTACAGATATTTGTTATAATTAATATTTATATTGGTTCCTTACGCCTCAATAAAATTATATTACATTTGATGCAAAAAACGATCATGTTATGTTAAAAATAGTTATCCTGAATCCGGCCTTTCTGTGCAGATATTATAGTCATAAGTACTAGCAAACCACGATTAACCATGCTTTTTGCTCTCGTAGAGCAATGAGACAGAAAAAATAACCAAGACAAAGGAAATATTAAAAAGTCATAATTTTATTATTAAATTCAATATACCATGCTACTCCGTATGTGGATAAAAGCATTCCGTTAACGACAGAGTGTCGGTTCAGGCGGTGACAGACAGCTCGGGTGAGTGCGTGCACAACTGCGACTCGTCTCCCGGCAGCCTAGAGCCAGACGTGCCTGAAGACAGGCGATATTGGCTCCTCACTGTTATACAGGGGTCCACTCCCGATAGCTTGCAATTACGGCTTGCCAGACTCTATCAGAAGGCATTTTTGAGGTAAATTTGATTGGAATATAAAAAGGCTGTTCTATTTTCAGATACAATTTGATTCCTAGTTAATTTATTTTAATGTCTCATCATATTATGAGTCATTTTCAAGAAATGAGATAAAAAAAGACATTTCTCTTACAGGCAGCAAGAAAGACACCTAGGAATCATTAAATCATTAGATGCGTCACCACCAAGAAAGAAACATGATGTACATTCGTTTGTGGTGAATAAGGATAGTCAAATAAATCCCATTAGTTCTGATACTCCGTTCAAATACTCGGAAATAGAAGGTTCTGTAGTAAATGTCGGTGATATAACTCCAACAAAAACTATTACGTCTACTTTAGCAACATTTGTGAAAGTTCCAGAATCAAGTGCTCTAAATGGTGAAATGTACTTAGCAAATAGCATAGATACCTCATTTATAGATGATATTGAACCAACTACGCTAGCTGATAAAGAATCTTGGGTATTAGTAACACCGACTATAGTTTTAAAGAAAAGAGAAATCAATGTAGGGGAAGAGTTTGATATGATGAAAGAAGATATGATTGATTTGCCTCTAGAAGAGGATAATAATGGCACGTTGCTGTATAAGCGTGAAATTATCAAGCCTGAGCAGCAGCCACCAGTGCAAGTGCACATCCAAAATATATCAGAAGTAAGTCCTAAATCAATATCTCTGTAAATAAAATTAAAAGTATCGTTAATTTTTAACCAGTTTAAGATGTAGCTGTAGAAATGGTAACAAAAGTTGTTTGATCTACTATTTCTTTAACCAGTTTTTCGTTGTCATCGTCGTATACTTACGTCTTTCAATCCTTATGATGAATAGATAGGTTTACATTTAATTGAAATACGTTGATCTTTCATCTTTGCGAATAAAACTGGAACATCCATACTTATTTCTACTTTTCTAACGTGTACTGTGGTAATAATACGTTCTCAAGATCCATATGATTTAGAAATATTAAATTTCATAGCACTATTTTCTTCAATTCCAGTCAGCAGAAACAGGTAGTGTCCAAATAGTGTACGTAGTGTTGGTGGGGGGTAGAGCTGTACCAGCGGCTGTGGCTGCGAGAGACATGCGGTTGGTTAGGGATGCTGAAGTTGCCAAGGAACTGGGAGCGGTTGTTACTACTAAGGCTGAGCGTGAGTATACGGGGATGAATATAGATGTATTGGGTAAGAAGGTGTAAAGGAGTAAGGTTAAGGGTACAAAAGATTGGGAATGATGATGATTGAATGATTGTATTAGTCAAATAATATGTTCTTTCTTTTCTGTTTTAATTTTATTAAGTAGTTAAATTAAATTACATATAGTTTATAGATAGGCCTGCACGAAACAAAAATGTATAATCCTAATCCGGCAAATCTTGCCATAAACAATTCAGAAATCGTAATTATCAATTTTCTCTCTCTGATTTTGGTCGTCTATTACGATCATATTATTTACGCACCGTAAACTAATAAGTAATATATACTAATAGCATTCTAACCTTCAATATAGGTTTCGAAATACCAGCAACATATTTGGGGAAAAGCTATGCAATAATGAATAATTTAAAAACAAATATTAATAATCATATTCTGATTTCCCAATATGCCATCTGAAAGTGCTTAAACTTGCCAGCAGCGTATCTCAAAGCGGCTGAAGGGCTAGAAGGAGAAGCAGCACCAGCTGGAGTGCACGGCACCGAACTGTGGGCTCTGATAGTGGGCTCTACCATTGCGCTACTGCTCCTGGTGATACTGTTCGTGCTACTATGTCTAGCACATAGGTAAGTATAAGGAAGACATTCCTAAAGCAGGTAAAGGAATGTGGGCTCTGGTAGTGGGTTCTCCCATTGCGCTACTCCTATTGGTGATACTTTTTGTGCTACTGTGCCTTGCTCTATAGGTATATTGCCATAATTTTCAGATTGTGGCAGAAAAGATATAAACGAGATTTGCCTAAATTTTTTTGCCAAATGTGAGACTTATTTTTTTTCGACAGAGCAAAAAAGAATCAAGTATATGAGTATACTTATTTTTTTTTGGTTACGTGATAATTGCTAAACAAATATGAGTTTGTAAAAGCTAGTAGGAACATTGTAATGTTTAATGTAACGGTAACGGTTTTTTCACATTCTATGTATTTACAAATTTCAGGAAAAAATCTCTGAAATCCGCAGCATCCCTTCGAGCGTATAGAAACGAGTTGATGCGAGAATTAGAACAGAGTAAGCAAGAACGAGAAGATAAGAATTCAAAGGTAAATTTTGTATTTTATTTGCATTTATTAAGGGTTTTATTTTATTATATTTTTTACAAATTTTATTAAAGTACTTACTTCGTCTCAGGGCTTGCAGGGCTTTTTTTATTCAACCTATTTATAAAAGTATGAGTTTAACCAGTACTCCCCACTGGGGAGGATGGGAGCTGGGAGGATGAGAGTTGCGAGGATGGGAGTTGGGAGGATGGGTGTGTGGAGGATGAGAGTGGGGAAGATGGGAGTGGGGAGGATAACTGTGGGGAGGATGGGAGTGGGGAGGATGGTGGTGGGGAGGATGGGCGTGGGGAGGTTGACTGTGGGGAGGATGGCGGTGGGGAGGATGGCGGTGGGGAGGATGACTGTGGGAAGGATGGGAGTGAGGAGGATGACTGTGGGGAGGATGGCGGTGGGGAGGATGGGAGTGGGGAGGATGGCTGTGGGGAGGATGACTTTGGGGAGGATGGGAGTGGAGATGATGGGAGTGGGGAGGATGAGTGGGGAGGATGAGTGGGGAGGACGACTGTGGGGAGGTTGACTGTGGGGATGATGGCGGTGGGAGGATGGCTGTGGGGATGATGAGTGGGGAGGACGACTGTGGGGAGGTTGACTGTGGGAATCATGGTGGTGGGGAGGATGGCAGTGGGGAGGATGGCAGTGGGGAGGATGGGAGTGGGGAGGATGGCTGTGGGGAGACTAACTGTGGGGAGGATGGGAGTGGGGAGGACGTCTGTGGGAAGGTTGACTGTGGGGATGATGGCGGTGGGGAGGATGGGAGGGGGGAGGATGACGGTGGGGAGGATGGCTTTAGGGAGGATGGGAGTGGGGATGATGAGTGGGGAGGATGGGAGTGGGGATGATGGCGGTGGGGAGGATGGGAGGGGGGAGGATGACGGTGGGGAGGATGACTGTGGGGAGGATGGGAGTGAGGAGGATGACTGTGGGGAGGATGGCGGTGGGGAGGATGGGAGTGGGGATGATGGCGGTGGGGAGGATGGGAGGGGGGAGGATGACGGTGGGGAGGATGGCTTTAGGGAGGATGGGAGTGGGGATGATGAGTGGGGAGGACGACTGTGGGGAGGTAGACTGTGGGGATGATGGCGGTGGGGAGGATGGCTGTGGGGAGGATGACGGTGGGGAGGATGGCTTTAGGGAGGATGGGAGTGGGGATGATGAGTGGGGAGGACGACTGTGGGGAGGTAGACTGTGGGGATGATGGCGGTGGGGAGGATGGCAGTGGGGAAGATGGCTGTGGGGAGGATGGGAGTGGGGAGGATGGCTGTGGGGAGGATGGGAGTGGAGAGGATGGGAGTGGGGAGGATGGCTGTGGGGAGACTAACTGTGGGGAGGATGGCGGTGGGGAGACTAACTGTGGGGAGGATGGGAGTAGGGAGGATGGCTGTGGGGAGGATGGGAGTGGGGATGATGAGTGGGGAGGACGACTGTGGGGAGGATGGGAGGGGGGAGGATGACGGTGGGGAGGATGGCTTTAGGGAGGATGGGAGTGGGGATGATGAGTGGGGAGGACGACTGTGGGGAGGTTGACTGTGGGGATGATGGCGGTGGGGAGGATGGCAGTGGGGAGGTTGGGAGTGGGGAGGATGACGGTGGGGAGGATGGCTTTAGGGAAGGATGGGAGTTGGGAGGGTTTGAGTGGGGAGAATGGCTGTGGGCACGCAGTAGATTTCAATATTTTATTTTATTATTATTTCATAAATGATTATCAAAAGGTTTTATAATGAAAATCCATTTTTTATGTTTAGCAATTAATAAGCGTGGTATCTCCGAGTAGAACAAGACCGAGCAGTGCCTTACTGCCCATTTATAGGAAGGACAGTACTTCTGGGTAAGCTTTTGCGAACGTCTAATTTATATAGTTTGTTGTATATTTTTTTTATTTTATAGTAATTTACACATTGTGAAAATGTTACTCCCTATCGGGCTTTGAAGCAAAAAAGTTAAAGATTAGAATTCCGTATTACTTAAGTTTCTACTATAATAATAGCTTTTTGAATAATCTTTTAAAAAAATAAATAAAACAACGTTAATTGCTTCCAACATTTATTTTTAAATAACATAAAATATACATTAAACATACATAAATAGATGAAACTATCATTAAATAGATTCCATCACTTTCAGTTCATCCACAACGTCGTCAGGTGTTTCGGAGGTGGCGGTAGCTCTGCGAAGACGACAGAAAAAACCACATGCGCTTAGAATGCCTCAGAAAAAACGAGGTTTGATTTTTTTGTGATTTTTACTAAATAAAAATGGTTTCCTATTTCCTATATTGAAAATTTTAGGCGCTATGGCTGTATTTTTCAACTTTTTTAAAGTTTTAATGTGTCTTGGTCACTATTTAACCTATCTACTATCCGATTGTCCCGAGATAAAAATAGCATATTATGTGAAAAAAATTAGCGTAATATTTTATCATCCATACTTATATTAATAACGCGAAAGTAACTCTGTGTGTCTGTCTGTTACTCAATCACGCCTTAACTACTGAACCAATTTGCATGAAATTTGGTATAGAGATATTTTGTTACCCGAGAAAGGACATAGGCTACTTTTTACCCCGGGACATAGGATGTTTTATTCCGGAAATCCCACGGGAATGGGAACTATGCGGGTTTTTCTTTGACTGCGTGGGCGAACCCGCGGGTAGAAAGCTAGTAACAAATAAACCAAAAAAAATCATAACTATTAAAAATCATACACTATAATAAAATACCTACCTACCTAGATAAAATTTCATCCCAATTTTTGACTTGAACATGTAACAAACCATCGCATTTCTTAATTTATTAAACCATTTTTAAATAAATGAACCATTCTAGTGGGAACAACAGACAGTTTGCTAGAAGCGGCGGGTGTAGAGAGCTCAGACAGCGGACACACTCCCACTTCATATCTCTCTATGCCATCTATTTCTGCTTTTCCCAGGTTTGTATTCATGATTATTGAAGTGAAACTTCTTTATCGGGGTTGGACAAAAATTTAGTGTAACATTTTTGCGTTACGCCGTACGCGTGACATTTTTGCGTTAGGTACGTCGTACGCGTGACATTTTTGCGTTACGCCATAGTCGTGACATTTTTAAGGTCATAAAGAAGTTTCACTTCTTACGTGTGTACTCTAGTACACGCATACATTTTTTAATTTTTATCAGTTACTGCCATGTTTTTGTTAGATTTTTTTAAAGAAATATATTAATTTTACACGATGAATAGAAAAAAAGGTATATTGAATTATATAAATACGTCCAATACTATTTTATTTAAAGGTACTAATATTATAAAGCTGAAGAGTTTGTTTGTCTGTTTGTTTGAATGCGCTAATCTCAGGAACTACTGTTCCGATTTGAAAAATTCTTTCGGTGTTAGATAGCCCATTTATCGAGGAAGGCTATAGGCTAAATGTCATCACGCTAAGACCAGCAGAAGCGGAGCCACGCGGGTGAAACTGCGAAGCGCAGCTAGTATTATATATGTTTCTATTTTTATCACCATTTTCTTATTTCCTCTACTGGTCTACCCGACTAAAAATAATAATTAATTTAAACAAAATTCCAGGGGCAACACAGTAGAACCGCTATCCCGTATTCTCGAACCGGTATCCGTCCGTCACTTGGACGTAGATTCCCCAATATCTAGCCCCAGGGCAAGCCAGGGGCAGGACACAGTGCCCCGGAGGCAAATGCCCTCACAGCTCGTGAGATTGGGCAGTATTGATAAGGACCCTGGTGTTATCGGACCTTTAGTGTGGGATTTACATTGCCAGAGGATTAAGGATGGTGAGGTTCTTGGTTTTAACTTTTAATTATAGATCTCTAAAGATTTCATGATATTATTCGATACGTTCACGTATACATAAATTAAAAAAAAACTATTTTCACTTTAAATTGTTAAAGCTTATTACAAGTTACTGTACCTACACTTATTCTTAAACCTATACTTACACTTACACCTAACCTATACTTATTCGTTTACCTTACCTTACTATTTATTTAACAAATATTATACATATTATTTCAGTATTTTATAATAAGCGATTGATTCATTTGTTATGTTCCATCACCAATACCTATGCACACTCACACCAAGACATAAACTCAAACTCAAACTTACAACTTACATCTTAACTTACTCTTAAACCTATACTTATACTTATCTATGCCTAAACTATACTTACACTTACAACTAAACCTATATTTATACTAATCTATCCTGAACTATACTTACACTTACACCTAAACCTATACTTATACTTATCTATCCTAATCTAAACTCACACTTACACCTGAACTTACACCTAAACCTATACTTATACTTATCTATCCTAATCTAAACTCACACTTACACCTCAACACTTACACTTATACCTTTCCCAGCGTCCAAACCGTCAACTCCAAAGTCCCAAGAGCCAGGTCGCATGAGACAGCGGTTCAACGAGCTGATGGATGACGCGTTTACTCTCTTCGGGAGTGCGGGTTCGACTCCCAGTAATGATACGTATACTGTGGAGAGGGAGGATAAGAGGAACGGTGAGTTCTATTATAAATATGGGTGGTGGAAATAATTTACACATTGATAAAGTGTAGAGAGGTTTTTATAAATAAGAGTTGTTGAAAAGAAGTTTGAAAGATTGATAATTTTTCTAAGTGAAAATTAATGACATAGGACACTAGGTAAAATTAAATGTCGTAGGTATATTGATGGTAGTTAAAATGATTATTTTAAAATAAAAAAAAATTTGTGACGTTTGTGTAGGTACATTTTCTTAAAATTCTGGACAAAAAACTGAGGATAAAAACTGAATTTTACCCTTGAACCAGAAACTAGATTTATAATACGAGATAGTGTTGCATTTTACATCTATATTTCTATACTAATATTATAGAGCTGAAGAGTTTGTTTGTTTGTTTGAACGCGCTAATTTCAGGAACTTCTGGTCCGATTTGAAAAATTATTTCGGTGTTAGATAGCCCATTTATCGAGGAAGGCTATAGGGCATAGGCTATATATATCATCACGCTAAAATCAGGAGCGGATCACTGCGGGTAAAACCGCGGGGTACAGCTAGCTTAGAGTTTATAATAATCTTTTAATATTTTGTATCGCAGAGCCAATGGCGCAAGCCCGCAACGACAACGTGCGTCTCCCGGCGTCGCCTGCGTACAAAGATACTGCTCGTGGAAGATCCGCTGGTGTTGGGTGAGATTTTCATATTTTTATGATATTAAAATATCAAGTATAGTTATATACTATATATTTACTAAAAATTAAATGAGTTTTTTATGAATAATTTTTTGATGTATATAGTGACATCATTCCCTGTGCAAAGTGCATAACATTTTAAGTAATTTTCCATCTATTTTTGATTATGAAAAGCTAATCAAAATTTGAGTTTGTTTGTTTGTTAATTCAAAAATCATAAAAACGAGCAAAGTTTCTTTCGCTATCACTGTAGTGTTAAATTCGTCAATGATCTGTGAAATATTCTGTGATTTATGGCCTATTCTAACTAGAGCGGTATCCGCTACCGCCCGTGCCGTGGCCATGGGTAGATATGCGATTAATAAAAAAAATATCTGAAATAAATAAAATAATTCTCTTACGTACTTACTATACTCTATTATATCCTACGTAAGCGATCTAATCGTGTACCTATCAGATACCGCTATACAGCAGTAGCGGATACCATTTAGTTTAAACAGGCCTTTATGTGATACTAGCTGTTCCCCGCGGTTTCACCCGCATTGCTCTGCACCTGTTGGTCTTAGCGTGACGATAGCTTTCCTCGATAAATGGGCTATCTAACACCGAAAGAATATTTCAAATCGGGTCAGTAGTTCCCGAGATTAGCGCGTTCAAACAAACAAACTCTTCAGCTTTATGGATCAAATTGTGCCGTGTGTGAAAATTGTCCTGAAATATTTATTTTATTTATTTATTTTATTACAATACGGTATACAGTCGCGGCAGCACTGTGTCAGAGTGTCCCCGTCCCCGCACGGCGCTGCCGGCCCCGCGCCCCGCACAGCGCCGCGCCGCCTGGGGACCGCAGGTACACTTACTTGATTTATAATGAACTAGCGGTCCGCCCCGGCTTCGCCCGTGGTACATGTTTACGTTTTCTCTACATAAGAACCATCCTCGTACTTCAAGGAATATAATAAAAAAAGAATTATCGAAATCGGTTCAGCCGTTCTCGAGTTATGCGCTTACCAACACATTTTGCGATTCATTTTTATATATAAGAAGATAATCCCAACACTAGGATCCCAACACAGGGGATCCTAGTGTGGGGACTAGTGTATCTCTATTACGTGCCCGTTATTTTAATATGCAATTTTTACTGTATTCTAAACTGATTGTACACTGTGTTTTGAAACAAATAAACTATTTTTATTTTTTATTAGTAGTTAATTTAGTCTTAAAAATAAAATAATTGGCAATTAAGTCTCGACGTTCATAATTTTCATTCAATCAAAAATACTGAAAACAAGTGTGTGTGTACATGTGAAACTATTATTTTGTAGTTATGTATTCGCTTTTTTTTTATTTAAACTGTTATCAAAGTTTCACTAATTTGTTTACTCAAAATTATCAATAAGATATTTATTTTGCAACATATATCTACATTCCGAAATTAAAATTAATTTCATAATACACTAGCTGTGCCGCGCGGTTTTACCCGCGTGGCTCCGCTCCTGTTGATCTTAGCGTGATGATATATGTATATAGCCTATAGCCTTCCTCGATAAATGGGCTATCTAACACTGAAAGAATTATTCAAAGTAGTTTCCGAGATTAGCGCGTTCAAACAAACAAACTCTTCAGCTTTATAATATTAGTTTAGATAACCAATACTTTTACAGATTAAAAATTTCTTAAAATTTACAAAAAATAATGCTTTTATTAACTCAATATTTGTTTCCAGGCCACAAATCCGCGTCACCCCTCTACCCCAATAGTACACCCCGCCCTTATCACAAGTGAGGGCAAGCTACCCCCCGACGACCCGGCGTTACCTCTCATATCCGCTATTAAGAGTGAAATACAACGTGTTAGAGAAAATGCTATGAAACCTAATTAAATACATAGTACATATTATCAAATAACAGTTTAATATTTAACTAACGGTCCGCCCCGGCTTCGCCCGTGGTACATGTTTATTGTTTACGTTTTCTCTCCATAAGAACCATCCTCGAACGTAAACGAAATCAGTTCAGCCGTTCTTGAGTTATGCGTTTACAAGCATATTTTGCGATTCATTTTTATATTAGGTACCTACTTATAGACTATAGAGGATAAAATCATACAAAACATCATTCTAAACTATTCAGTAGATTGATTTTTTAATGTGTCATCACAAACTTGAATTTTATTTATTTCTTTAGTAGGTTCAATTACTTTGAATTATTTATCTAGTAACTATAAATATATGTATATAAAAATGAAACCCGTTTTCCTTGGTCACGGGCCACGGCCCACGGCATCACTCGTGAAGGGGTTTGCCGATATCGATTTTTTTTTTTTTATTATATTCCTTGAAGTACGAGGATGGTTCTTATGTAGAGAAATCGTAAATATTTATCACGGGCGAAGCCGGGGCGGACCGCTAGTTAATCATAAATTTTCTGGCGATATCCGATATAGTAAGATGAATGACACAAATGACTTTAAGTTCATTGGAATTTAAGTTCATTGGAATTGGAATGTTAGAAATAAGGATCACTGTACAAACTCAAGCCAAATAATTCATAGAAAATCTGCAATATTATGTTAAATTATATTTTATACTGTTTATTGTTTAATTTGTTAATCAATAATGTATACATTCTATATTGATTTTATATTTTTATTGTTTAAAAAAGTATTTTAATCGTAAACCATTATCGTTTTTACTTTTTAATTGTTTTAACTTTTTCTTGGAATCGCATGTTCACTAGTATAAGGTTAGATTATAATTGATGCCAAGTTGTATTTAGTATTTAATTATAATCTATTTATGTTTTCTGTTGATCACTTTTGTAGACTTTTTAATAAATATTTCACCAATTTGACTGATTTTTATTCTCATATCCTTCCTTCGTTTTCGTCTCTGTTTATTCAGTAGAGCATGAAAAAAATAGTTCCCAAAACATGCACCATATATTATAGTTCCTGAATGATTTTAGAGAGCATTGGCCATTTCGCGTTATAACCGCGCGGCACAGCTAAAATATTAGATAATAAAATACCGGCCAAGTGCGAGTCGAACTCGCGCAACGAGGGCGCAACAAACCTAGTTAGGGTTCCGGACCTCAAAAGGAATAATAAACGGAACTTTTTTGTCCTTCTGTCAACACCCTTTTTCTCAGGAACACGTGGAGGTATAAAAATGAAATTTATATCGAATATTCCTGTCTACGGCCCCTTGATGCTGTGCAAAAATTAAACGTAGGTATACTCTAAGCGTATAAGCTAACGCAATCAAAAGCTACAGCCGAAAATGCTGAAATTTATCGCAAAATTCGACATTCGCAAGAAAATCAAAACCTACGGGGTAGTTCCCGTGTACACAGTCATGAAATTTGGTACAAAGTAACATCTTGAAACACAAATATTACTTATTCATATTGTTATAAGTCTTTACTGTGTACCAGATTTCTAGACTCTGTGTTGATGGAAGTACCATGTAGGTGTTTGTTTCCTTTGCGAATGTCGAAATTTGCGAATATTTTCATCATAAAAGACTGTATCTTCACAGCTTCAATGGACCATAGACTGAGACTTGAGGATTCAATATAAATTTTAGCTTGATATCTCCACTTGTTCCTTAGAAAAAGGCTGTTGACAGATAGACGGATAACAAAGAGATCGGGTTTCGTTTGAGGTTCGGAACCCTAAATCATATTTTCTATATTCTTGCGTAAAATAACATACACAGTGCATTGACGCGGTATTTTCTATAACCCTTTAGCATCTAATGCCCTAACTTTGGGAACATTTGAATTAAATATGTGACTGAAAACTTTATTTTATGCGCCGACAGCGAAACTTTTTTCATGGTGACATGTCAATGGTGTATAACGGAACTAATTTTTTCATGCTCGGAAAGTGCTTTACTAAGTGTTTTCTAAGTAGGAACTTAGGTGTCTATAACTTTCCCTCACTCATTTCAGAAATAAAACAATCAATTGTGCAAATAAGTTTATTTTGTACTTTCACTGATATAAAAATTCACCTCGTATAATATATTAAAGTTACAAAATTATTTACAAACATTTAATAATAATTTAATTCAAACTGTTTCACATTGCACAGACACTTTATTGTAATAATTTGAACCACATTGTGCCTTAAAAATCTTAATTCTTACTTATGAATGATATATTCAGTTCCTATAACATAAAAAACAAATTTAGTAGACTTGAAATCATGTAATTCTGATTTTACGGAAATGAAAATTAGAAAACTTAATCATTAAGTAATAAAAACAATCACAATTTTAAATGAAATTGTAACAAGTCCTTAATTAAAATATATGTTAAGATTGAAAATTAAAAACATAATTTACATAATCATAAGGTATAACAAAAACTGACCTGACATTTTTGAATTAGGTATATTAAAACAAAAAACAAATAAAACCTCTCACAATTGCTTTCATTATAAAAGATTCATATAAAATCTAGCCTCATATCCTCTAACATAATATTATTATATTACTGACAAACACATAACTACAAAGATGTCTAATAATAGAAAAAATAAGGGCCCCGTTCACAACTTTCTGATATGTTACTTAGCTTGCTTACTTGTCAGATAAATTGACAAATAAATAATAATGTATTAAGGGCCGATTTTTCAATGCTTGTGTAAAACTTATCCATCCAATAAAGTATTACACGATAATATTAAAATGTCACATAAACTGTCAAATACGGGCAATTAGAATATGTTTATAAAATGGCAGTTTTATACATTATTCGACGAATAAGTTTTAACAAAGGATTGAAAAATCGGCCCTAAAACTATCAGGGACATAACCAACAAGTGAAACTGACCCTTATTATTTCAAGACATCAGAACAGAAAAACTAGTTGATGCCAACATATTCACAGCCTCAAACAAATTAAATTGCATTTACAGCTAACTTACATACACTTATTGTTCACCAGTAATATAACAGTGTTCACATATGTACACTTTCACACAAACATAATAACACTTAGCATTAAAACTTAACACTAAAGCTGGTCACTTCGCACGAATATGCAAACCCACATTGCATTTGCAAATGTTTTTTTCCCTGCATGAGCAATGACATTCGTACATTTTACGTTTCCACGCAAGTTAGTGACTCACATTTTCAAATGTTTTTTACACTGCAGGAACGCGAACATTCGTACATTTTACGGATGTTATCACGCAAGTTAGTGATTCACAACATATGTTAATTTTTTATCACTGCATGAGCGCAAACATTCGTACATTTTACGAATGTTTTCACGCAAGTTAGTGACTCACAACATATGTTAATTTTTTATCACCGCATGAGCGCAAACATTCGTACATTTTACGAATGTTTTCTCAACACTAACACTAACGTATGTCGCTCACATTCGGACGAACACACACAACATTTGTTTTTTTTTCCACATATGAGTTCCCCACACTTTTAATAATGTTTTCACGCAAGTTAGTGTCACTTTTAACACTAAAACACTATAACTTGCAGTCTTTAACTGGAATTGTCGATATATTCGATCTCTATATGCTACGTGGACTGCATGGGCTGCGGTGCGAGCCTCCGCCATTGGTTCGACTGGTTCTCTTGTAGCTCTTCATTCTGGAATTAAAATTGTTTTATTGAATATGACTTCTGCAATATTAATCTGTATTTAGTTGAAGATTTCAATGGTTTAGTGTTTATAACAATTATGGAAGAAAAAAGAATACCAACCTAATAATTCATTGTTTACTGTCGTTTTTTGTGTTTTATTTATAGAAATAATAAACATTCTTATGATTATACTTGACTATAAAATGAAAAAATATGAAATGCTACATTTGATATTTAGTTTTATCCCATTCAAATGCTTTATAATTTTTAAACGCATAAAAGGCGGGTTCGCACCCCTTTCATCGAATTCTATTATTATTCTATTCTAAAAAAAATACCGAAAAGCTAATCAAATATGTATATTATTAAGAAAAATGTTTACCTGAATGATGGTAATAGATACCGTGTCAGGTTTGATGTCGTCCAGTTGTTGTTGTTGTAAGATCAAGGGATCTTCTGGCGACATTTGCCCGGCCTGTGTCTCCATACTTCTGAAATAATAAATCTGGTAATATATTGACAGTCAACACTCTGGCGTCTATTTAAGGAAAGTGAATCATAATACTGAAGTGTTTACTATCTTAATTCTTAATCACTACATAGTATAAAACAAAGTCGCTTTCCCTGTCCCTATGTCCCTTTGTACGCTTAAATCTTTGAAACTACGCAACGGATTTTGATGTGGTTTTTTTTAATAGATAGAATGATTCAAGAGGAAGGTTTATATGTATAATAACATCCATTAAATAGTGGAGAAGTACTGTTATTTTTGAGGTTTCTAATGTGATGTCGTAAAAAATTACATTTTTTCCGCTTACATTGCAAACGCAGGCTGAACCCTACGAGTTTTATCAAAATAATGTACTAAGTATTATACACATTGAAAAGGTCTACAGAAAAGTCCGCGATGGTATATATGTCTATCTCTTATGGATAACCCACAATAACTTTTTTTTGTCATTTACTTTTTACGACAAATAATTTTCGAAGCGATTTTAACCAATACAGCATTAATCCTTAACCAATTAAATACCTTGAATACA
Source organism: Colias philodice (assembly GCF_061535455.1). NCBI lineage: Eukaryota > Metazoa > Arthropoda > Insecta > Lepidoptera > Pieridae > Colias > Colias philodice. The sequence goes on along the minus strand of NC_143111.1, from coordinate 6,753,530 downwards.
TTGTTCATTTCATATAGATCTATATGGCCCTTTACACCGTATGATTTAAGTGAATATTTTCGAAGATATTACAGATTTAAAAATTGCGGGACGTAGCGTTTGCGGCGGTACCGGCCAGCCGCTATCGAAGCCGGAGCGGACCGCTATTTTTTTATATACAACGTTCACAGTTTTTCTGTAGTGTATTTAGAATCAGCATTGCACCCGTGCGAAGCCGGGGCGGGTCGCTAGTACTATTATAAAGGCGAAAGTTTGTATGGATGTTTGTTACTCTTTCACGCAAAAACTACTGAAACGATTACAATGAAATTTAGCACACATATAGAGGGTAACTCGGATTAACACATAGGATAGGTTTTATCCCGAAAATCCCACGGGAACGGGAACTATGCGGGTTTTTCTTTGAAAACGCGGGCGAAGCCGCGGGCGGAAATCTAGTTGAATAATAATGCACTCAGTAAATTTAAATGGTTTCAAATGTTATTATTTAAGTTGAAATATTACGATATTATACTGACCTCCGACTGCCAGAGTTGAACCGTCCCCCTTCACCTCGTATCCTGTTCATTGCGTGCCTGTGCCTCGACTCATGCAGGTATTTCTGTAAAATTAATATAACAACAGTTCAATATAAGTTATTTTTACAATAATAATTTTTGCTCAGCCACAACACATTATGGTAACTCCCTGCAAAACGTTCGGAACTGCTTACTTACACAAACAAATGTGATGATGAGACTTTCAGTAGTCGCTGCAGTTCTGCCAGTGGTCAGGCCCACGTCAAGACGGTCACGTATAAGTTCATTTCACTGACCTAACTGTCATCTGTTATACTCTGAATAGTGCATACTTACTCTGAATAGTGCATACTTCAATAGCCGCGTCCAGACCGACCGAGCGCGGCTCGCGAGTCCCGCTCGCGAGCCAATAGCTCGGCCGGTGTGGACGGCGCTCGGGCTTCCTCGGGCGCACGTTGGCTCGGCCGAGCGCCGCTCGACCGCGAGCCATGCGTTGTCGGTTTTTGGCGATGCTCAAAGGCGGCTCAGTCCGAGCGGCTCGCCCGGTGTGGACGGACATAACGACGCTCGCGAGCCAGAATCAAAAATGGATAAAGAAGACAGTATTCGCTTAATACAACTTTACGGAAGCTTCAAAATGTTATGGGATTCGAAAGATCCAGATCATTTAAATAAAAACAAGCGAGTTCCTGTTCCTTTAACAAACTGTTACCGTATTGGTTTCGGTTTTGGTACAATTTTTTAATCCAGATTTTTTGTTTCTTTTTTCTTTTTTTTATGATATATCCAGACAACACAAGCGCCGCAGCAGCTAATAAAACGTGGTTTTCCATCGTTATACGGAGATAAACTGAATGCTCAAACCGGCTCACCTTGGCTCGCGAGCGCGGCTCGGAACTTTTCACAAATAGCTCTGGTGCCACGGCTCGCGAGCAGGAAGTCTGAGCGCGGCTCGCGAGCCGCGCTCAGCCGGTCTGGACGCGGCTTATAACAAATTCCGTATGGAATGCACAAAAGAGCACGCTTGAGGATGCGCTTGTACTGGCGCGCGTGCACGTGCAGTGCGCGTGTGTGACGTACCGGCCGCTCCTTGGGAATGCGCCCCTGCTCGTGCAGCTTGGCGCGCGTGCACGTGCAGTGCGCGTGTGTGACGTACCGGCCGCTCCTTGGGAATGCGCCCCTGCTCGTGCAGCTTGGCGCGCGTGCACGTGCAGTGCGCGTGTGTGACGTACCGGCCGCTCCTTGGGAATGCGCCCCTGCTCGTGCAGCTTGGCGCGCGTGCACGTGCAGTGCGCGTGTGTGACGTACCGGCCGCTCCTTGGGAATGCGCCCCTGCTCGTGCAGCTTGGCGCGCGTGCACGTGCAGTGCGCGTGTGTGACGTACCGGCCGCTCCTTGGGAATGCGCCCCTGCTCGTGCAGCTTGGCGCGCGTGCACGTGCAGTGCGCGTGTGTGACGTACCGGCCGCTCCTTGGGAATGCGCCCCTGCTCGTGCAGCTTGGCGCGCGCGGCGCGGCGCTTGAGGATGCGCTTGTACTGGCGCGCGTTCACGTACAGCAGCGGCTCCTCGTCCTCGCCCGGCGCCTCCGCCGCGCCCGAGCCGCTGCCGCTGTTGTTCACCATCTGGTGGGACATAGTATCGTTCAAATATGAAACAGTTACGGTACGGCTACCGGCCGCACTCGCTCGCCGCATCGAGCATCGCGGCACTGAGTGCATGTGCATTATTTTAATTTATTACATTTCATGAAGCACAAAAGCAATGTAACTATGTTATAAAATATATATTTTTTTATACTTGATATAAAATTGGTTATCTTCTAAAACATACCATCACAATATTGGGTTGATTTATTATTTGCTGCGGTTGGACTGCATTGGCCACTTGCACTAAGTTTCCGTTTAAATTGATCACTGAAAATAAAAAAAATTATAACTTAAGATATACTAAAATGAAATGATGTTTAAAAATTACAGAAAATTAAATGATAAAGCTTTAATAATTACTGCAAAACAAAGAAAGATTTAATTTACATAAAAAGTAAAAACTAAAAACGAACAATAAACCTTGATAGTAACCTTCTTAATTTAATAAAAAAACTAGAATTATAAAAGTAATAATGAATCAATGCGAATTGTACTAAAATCATGTTACTCATTATTTAACATATATCAACTTAGGGCCGATTTTCAAAGCTTGGATAAAACTTATCCGTCCAATAAAGTATTACACGATAATATTAAAATGTCACGTAAACTGTCAAATACGGGCAATTAGAATATGTGTTTCAAATGGTAGTTTTATACATTATTCGACGAATAAGTTTTATCCAAGCGTTGAAAAATCGGCCCTTAACATAATAGGTACAACAAAATTAAATAAATAAATAATAAATAAATATTATAGGACATTATTACACAAATCGACATAGTCCCACAGTAAGCTCAATTAAGGCTTGTGTTGTGGGTACTAGGCGACGATAAATATAATATTTAATAAATACATAATATATATATATATAGATAATAACACCCAGACCCAAGAACAAATAATTGAGTTCATCACACAAATATTTGCCCTGACCGGGGATCGAACCCGGGACCGTCGGCTCAGTAAGCAGTTACTTTACCACTGCGCCAACCGCGTCGTCAATTACCTGCCGGTTGATGTATAACCTGGTGCGGGTCGATCTGCGGCTGTGTGGTGGTTGTAGGCTGGTAGAGGAACGTCTGTCCGTCTGGTGTCTGCACTAACTGCATGTTGCCGTTAGCACCTGAAAAATAATGAAAATTTCCTTTTGTTTTAGGTCTATCGTTTTGTTTTCCAAATAAGTTGTTATGTACGATAAAAATTGGTTGTCTGTAAAGTAGGTGATGAAGATCGAGATGTTTACGTGATAACATAATGCAGTGGCAGCGCTCGAGATGAGACGGGAGATCGGTCCGTCTCTCTCTCGTTATACCTGCGATCGCGCTCGTGAGGTTTTGGTGTGACACAAGTTTCTGAACATGTCACCTGACTAAAACGATTTTAAAAACGTTATCACGTTAAAAATAATCTTTTATTTGGATATGTTTATGTTTAGAATAGAACGGAATAGAATTAGAACAGAATTTAAAATATAATAATTCTTATAAAGCTAATCGAGAAAAATAATTGAACTGACACTGATAATTCTTTCACTGATAGAAAGTTTTAATATTCTAGTGATATAGAGAGATTTTACCCTTTTTTATTCTACTTCAAACCCAATGGCGCTGGAAGAAGCTGCTTTATGTTTCATTCATGTTACAAATGTCTTATGTCAGTCTTAACATTTACAATTTTAAAAGGTCTATCGTTTTGTTTTCCATATAAGTTATTACAATATAAATAACCTCTATGAAAATTAGAGATTTAACAAAATCATCAATTTTGTTATAGAATATTACATCATTCATACTTGGTAGAATTTTAATTTAAAATGTATATCTACGTAATGAACTTGATGCTTTACATTGTCATACAATGTCTAGTAATAAATGATTTAAAATATGCATGTAAATGTATATGTTTTACCTTGGATACTAGATAATGGCACCACTTGTAAGCCTTGTATCTGTTGTCCATTTGGTGCTGCTACCTGTAAAGTATTTTCAATATTTAATTAATTAAAAAAATACCTATTAAAAATAGCTTTGCCAAAACACAAATGCATTTCGAAAAAAATAGGTTTAAAAAAAGCTTTCGACTTAATTTTTAAATTGAATGAAGTTCTTCATGGCATGCATATAGCAAAATAAAATCAAAATCTAGTTATTCTACAGGTAGCCAATTAAAAATAAATTGGCAAATATAAGATTTTTGATAAAAGAAGGAAAAGGTACTACCACCTGGAGTTGTGGCGCTCCAATCTTGTGTGTGCATAAAATAAAATATATTTTTACATTTTATGTATATTTTTAGTTTGAACATGTCAAAATGAATGTCTGTACTATTATGACTTTTAAGTACTCTATACTAGAGATCAAACCCAGTATCTTTTGATTGACATTCTTACAACAAGTTCACAAGGATTTTATGCGTATATAATATTATTAACAATCTTATTGAAGTATGTAAGTTGTATTTTTCAGCTAAAAAGTGTCAATAGTAAAGTTGCAAAGCATCATCAAAATCAAATCAGGAGTTATTAATTCTATCACACATTAGCATTCTTATTTAGACTATAATTACAAGACAATCTATTTATTATAATAATCTTTTAATGTTTCTTTTCAACATGTTAACTATCTAGTTTATGTTAAAAGGTATAATAGCTATTTATTTTTATTTGTTAAACATTTTGGTTAGTATTTAATTACGATAAATACAGCTAAGGTAGCTAGCTAAGCCATTTGCCAGACTTTGCGGCCTCACTGGACGAGAGTTGCAGAAGACAGACAACACTGGCAAGAGTTGGGGAAACCTTATGCCACGAAACAAGATATATTTTGAGTTTAAGTAGTAAAACTGTAGGCTAAATAATAAGCCAAAGTCATACCTGTATAGCAGGAGCAGTTGAGGGTACTGTGTGTACAACAATTTGTTGTCCATTGGGGCCCTGTACCATGTGTGGACCACTGTTCATTTGTAAAACTTGTAGTTGCTGACCATTTAAAGTCACAACTTGAGTTCCATCAGTTGTTTGTATCTGAGCATGCTCCATTTTCTATCTGAAATGTTTTATACTATGTTCATTATGACAAAGCGAGAGTCAAACAGATAGGCACCCGTTACACGCTCAATCCAGATCACGATCCAAGTCAGGTGACGGATTGACGAATCTTTATGTGGATCGTCGCGACATTAGATGGTCAATCCAGATCATATCAGTCCACTGTTCGACATTGTCAAATGCACACGCATTCACAACCACTAAATAGATCTGAATAAGAACAAATCTTGTGCAGCAATAATTATTGCCTGTTATTTGAAAAAACGCGTGAAGAGGAAACGCTGGGTTAAACCGCGTGGCTACTAAAAAGGAACATCTATACACATTCGAACTTGTTAGATGAAATTTTATAGTACGGAAGAGGAAGAGGATTACGCAAATTACTACAGGATGAAGGAGGCATGTTTTGATCATCTGTTAAAAATGGTTACACCTGTGTGTTGTCGTCCCATACCATCGCGCTCCGAACGCAGACTGACGTAATTTGACAGCATGTTACATTACACGATCAATCTGGATCTCGATCAAAGGATCGAGATCGTTGATTTCTAAAAATCTAGATATTTTCTGATCAGATTTTACGATCCGTCAATCAAATACATTACACAGTCAATCTGGATTGAGATCAATGATCATGATCAAGGATCACATTCTAGATTGAGCGTGTAACGGGTGCCATACATTAAGAGGTAGGTAACTTTCAAAATTTACAAATAGGAAACCTATGTATATATGGTATGTATAAGCCTATGTATAAGCTCATATACCTACCGCCTTACCTACCGCAATCTGCAGATTGTTAGTCTTAAAAAAATTACACAACAAAAGAAAAATTGTTTGCAAACGGAATTTCCTGAAAACTCTGAATTACATTATTTCTTTATCAAAAAATTTCCGTGTCGTCATAAAACCAAGAAATTAATGCTACGTAATCAAAATGGCTGCGTTTGTCTTTTGAAATAATTTTTCTGAACATTTTTCTAAAGTTTACTTGTGAGCTTTATTTATTAATCCTCCCAAGCACTTGGAAATTTTCGACAATTATTGTAAACTTACATCGGATATTCCTCACTGGTTTTTCGATGATTGGTTGACAAAGGATAGACCAATGGCCGATGTCAATGATCACGAGAACGCAGTAGATTGGTTCGAGACATTACCACTCCCAAAGAAGCGCGGCTATTCTGTTCGCTCTGCTATCCAATGCTGATTCTTGTAATTAAAACTTTGTCTATGGAAAATCGAGGGGGCGGGCAAAATTTTACTAATGTTGAAATTAATGCTATAAAATCTAAGCTATAGCGTAATGTAAGGAATGATTCAATAAAAAATTATGCATATTGGTGTATTTGATTATAATATTTCTCTGATGTTTTTTTGCATGTAACTTAAATATAGTACGTTATGGTTAGATTAATTTATCACCAAAATTAAGAGAGTCATCAAATCATATCCTTATTATGAAGACCACTTGAAATAATTCATTGATTTATTATTAATATCTTTTATTTTTCTCAAAAGCCTTCTAGTCGGACGTAAAAAAATCGACGCGTCTTATTGCTCTATCCATAGACCAATATGTCAAAGTCAAAAAAGTTTTGAAACAACTGATTAATTTGTCGAAAGTTTTAAAGTGGTTTTAAACTTGCTGATAATTCTAATGTGAATTAAACAAAGCTTTACTATAAAATGAATTCAACAATATCTGACGATATAAGTAGGGAACATTTAGCTTCAGAAGCAGCTCGTTGTTTAAGTGAGTTAAACTTGTTTGAAATTAGAAACCAAATGTGTTCTCTTTTGTTTCATGCGTTAAAAATATTCTCACATGTCAACTATAATTGTCTTTCAGAAAATATATCTGCAAACAATAAAAACGTTTCGGAACTCCACCAAGAGTTATTAGAAGTAAATCTTTCAATCTCAGCGTATGTTGAGGAAAGTAAGAGACGATTGGCCGCTTTACGGTTAGACTTGGTAAACAGTGCAAACAGCTCACAAAAAGTTGTAGAAATACTGTCGAAGAAATAACCAGTATGTATAACAAAACATTATTGAAATATATTTTCGTTACATTCTTCTTCTTCTTTCAAGAATTAATTTATTTTGTATATCAAATAAACATGTTGTTTTATGTTACAGGCGCACAATGTCACATTCTCCTCAAACTCCTAAAAAGGGAACCAGTAAATTTAACAAAACTAAACTTTTCTCAATCCAAGAGTCTAACATAAACATAGGGTGTAAAAATAATAGACACCAAAATGTGAGAAACTTTATTTCTTGGTATAAACATATTATAGACAATGAAAGGCAGAATTTGGGACTCTATTTATCAGACGATATTACCATCCAGTGGTTTGGCAGAACCATAAGAACAAGGAAAAAAGTATTTAGCTTCCTTAAAAATGATGTGGAGTGCTCAAAACATTATTTCACCTCAGTGGATAGTATTGACAAAATTAAAATAAGGTCTAGATCGCCAAGGTTTGTATATATATATATTTTTTTCTTATCAAAATATATATTAATTCAGAAAAGATGTCAATAATCAATTTCTCTTTTCATCCTCTAAACAAGTAAAAACTTGTGTACTAAATGTGTTTTCATGCTCAATTAATCAATACAATATCAAGCAAAAAATCAATTAAACTGTTTAACTGTCTGCCTGTCTGTATTAACTTTTGTAAGTATAAACTAATTGAGGCATCTTTGTTTACAGAAAAAGTGAATCCTTTACCAGCCCATCATTTTCACCTGAAATAAAGAGAAATGGCAAGAGAAAATTATTTCAGGCAACTTGCAACAGTCCAGAATGGGCCCCAGGTTGCAAGCCTGATGATGAATTTGATGGCACAGACAGAAAACGTTATAAACTAACTAATAATGATTGCACCAAGTTTGAACACAATGACCAAAACACTAATGACATTAAGTCTAACAATTCTTTTGAAATTAACAACAAGGGTGATGGTATGGGGAAAAAGCAAAAATTGGAGCCAACTACTCCACAAAATGTGGAGTGTGGACAGGGTGATTGCATGCCTTCAACAAGCTCAGATTCTAACAGGTCACATGAAGCATTGAATGCTCAGTTGCCGAAATTAGCAGTAGAATGCAATGGCTATGTTGAGTTTACAAGATCTAGAAACAGTCACAACATTGATAGTCCAAAGTGGGAACGAAAATTCAAATTACAAATTAGCTACTCCATAGACCCTTTGAATGTGGGAGAATATATTATTTGGGGGATATTTTATAGTGATGAAAGTAAATGCAGAAGAAACCTTTTAGCTGCGTTTGATGAAGTTGCCAAGGATGAAGAGTTTAAACAAGTTTAAAGTTATTTTACACCAGGATCATCCAATGAATTGCATTTATAATTTTAATAATTATATTTACATTTTTATAAGTATTATATTATGTGTGGAAGCACACACTGCCATAATTATGACTATGATTTGATTATCTATGAAATTAGGATTTTATGCTGTCATGCTTCACTATAGAAGGAAATGTTATTTATTTTTATATACATACTATTTTTATATCTAAGCATGTTATTTTACTAAATACTCAACATCTTCCCAGTGTAGTAGGGCTGGATAATTTATATCTCTAGACTTATTATTTAGTCTGATTAGACATGTTGTTTGATTACAGATGTGTATTTTATAAATTAGGCTCAAAATAATGTTTAGGTTATAGATTGGATATAGATCTTAGTAAACAGTGGCCTTAAACTTGTAATATAAGACAGATTTACTCCAGTCAGTTTCATGCATGACTTGTAGGATTTTTTCTATTGACTATGCATTCTATTGTATTTTCCAATGTAATACCCATCAGAATTTAACATTCCAGATTTTTCTTTTCCTTTGTATTAGTATGACAATATGGAAATAAATTTAATGTGGTCCAACTGTTAATTTTCACTATTATATAAATGGTTTGTAACATTTTAAATTAAGGATTTTTGTATTGATATTCATTAATTTTACATTTGTAGAAAACCATAACTGTTTGAAGGTATTAACTCTTATAATTTGAGTTAACTATACGGGACCAAATTGTTACTTTTTAATATTATTTTTAAAAATGTGACAATTTTTATGTTTAGGTAAAAACTGTTGTATTGTAGTGTATTAGTTTTTAAAGATTTGTGTTACTTATAAAGTAATTAAACATTAGAATTATTTTTGTTATATTTGTCTTTAAGAATGGTGTTGCTGTTTGCCTTTAAGAAATAAATGCGAAATATAAAATTGTGTTTCTTATTTTTCAACAGTTTTCCCAAAATTTTGACCAATTCATATATCATTTACCTACACTAATTCTAACTTGATATTATGTTATCTCAAGTATTAAAGTTACATAAAATAATGAAAGAAATAAATATTGACAGATCTATATTTCTGGCACCATTATGGCAAATAATTTTAAATAAAAAAATTCTCATACAATCAGTAAAGTAATTGATTTATGCTGCATACATACCGATCATAACATAAATACCAAAGTTTTCAGTAAACTCTTGCAAGTGTGAGCTAAATTATTATTGATGCAATTCCTTTGTTTCCATTATGTCGCATTACTATACACTAAATATATTTTCCATTGAAATCACTCTAAAATAATTATATGATTTCAAATACATCCATAAAAAAATTATACACAGTTTATAGTAATGCGACTTAGTTTGTATACAGCATAAGTCCACAGAAAAATACATATACCTGATATTGTATATTAAATTGTGACAAAATGAAACTGGTATCATAGAGCCAATAATCAACAAATACATTTAAGCCGGCTACTCACCTGCAGCAGACACAATATTGGAACAATCTCAGTTGGTCGGCGGTCAGAGCAATTTCAGATGTTCTCTAAATTGCCCGTGCTTGCCTATACACATCATAAATAAGGAGCCAATTTAGGGTCCAATACCAATATTGCCCCTGCTGCAGGTATGTGATTGGCCGGTTTTAATGGTATTGTAACAATTGTGATATAATTGTTTATTGTAGAATATACAAAACTAGCAACTAATCCTAACACCCATATAAATTTAGGGTTCAAATTCGTCATATAAAATGCTAAGAGGAATGAAGTAGTAAATGTTTTAGTAAAAAGAAACATTGAAAGCCTCATAGATATACAATTACAAAAATTAAAATAATACTTTTATTTCCAAGGCTATACTGAGAATATAATTCCTATGTTGATTATTTTGCTGTGTAGATAGATTCTGAATTGCTTTTTAACCCATATTTTTACAATAAAAAATAAATGTTTATTTATAGCAAACCAAATTAAAGCAAGATGTATTATGATGTTTATTTTACACAAATAATGTCAAAATTCACCATATAATAGTCAAATATAGTTTCTAACACCAAATGAAAGAGATTCTAACGTGGTGTAGGTCGAAAATCTATCTAGCAACAATAAAATAAAATAATTCAGATAATATCACTATAAATAATCCCCAATATGAATTTTTACAGTACAATGCGGTCACATTAACTTGACGCATGGTCCATGGGCAAAATGACAAAATGACGACATCGAAGCCATGCAGCATGGCTTTGATGACGTTATTTTGTATCGGTAACAGAGATGCTAACCATACTGAGGATTGCCGGGCGAGCTAAGGGAATGCGGGGGGAAGCAGGCGGGTTCTCGCATTCCAGCGATGCGTCAAGTTAATGCGTTGTAGGTATCCATTAATTTCTATAAATTGCTATGTACTTAAGAAAATATCATGCAGTACTTATATTACTAATAAACAATACATTGATTATACACACAATGGAAGAAAACATGTTTTCACAAGCATAACATATTTTTAAATTAATAATAATATTGCAACAATAGCTTTCACTGGATCGGACATTGCCAAAAAATGTATCAATGCCGAATTTTTAGAATCTAGAGAATTTAAAAGATTTTAATTTTTATATGATCATGAGCACCATGTGTTGATACAGTTTAACATGTTGATGGATTTGGAGTAATAAAATTATGATAAAGAACAGGGCAAGTGCTTATTTATTTTACGATAACTAAACAACAAAACAAACAAACTTATTTAATGACGAATTTAGAGCATTATTGCACTAAACCTATGTGAGTAATTGACTTAATTTTTTGAAAAAAGTATTTGATTTTAAATATCTCCTTTCATCAACATGTTAATTTAACATTACAATGTATTTATACTTACAAATTGCTTATTGGGTTCAAGAATCACTAATTTTTAACAATCTTGACAATACTTGTAACAATTGTAAAAATATTTTAACAAAAAACCTCAAAGTAATAAAAATACATTTTTATCATAACCATGAGGCCTTGGTTATTAGATAATCGGCAGGTTGTTACAACTGCGGATCAATGTCATTACCATCATTGAATACATTAGCATCTTCAATTTCTTCCCTGGCATTATCCTCAATAACAGGTTCATTGACTGGGTTTAAGGCATTGAGTGAAGAACTTAGTTTAGGTGGTTGAGCTGCTGGGGTTACCTTTGAGGGTACAGGAGGATTGGGTGCACTTTTAGTAGTCATAGATGATTTTAACCTCAAAATTTCCTTTTCAAGCTCATCAATTTTCTGTTTACGTTCTTCTAACTGACTAGTCAACGTCTCCTTCTCCAGTCGCAAAGTATCCAAAGTAGCTGATTTACTCACTTGTAAATTCTGTAATGATTGCAGTTCCGTTTTACATAATTCGACGTCAACCAAAGTTCGGTTAACTTTTGCATCAGATTTGGAAAGTTTATCCTTGTAATCCGTTAAGTCGTTCGCTAATTGAACTTTCTGATTCTCCAATAGATTTATTTTTGTATTAAAACTATCCTTTTGTTGTGAGTGACGCAGGGATTCTTCCATGCAAGTTGTTTGCTGTTTTGAGCACTCTTGTAATTGGGTACTAAGTTCACTTACTTTTTTTTGTAATTCAGTCTCCATACTCCAACTATTGAATAGTGAAAGGGTAAGTAAGAAACACACGGCAAACACAATATACATTGGCCAACGACGCATGTTTTCTAATCCCATATTCCGAAGACACCCAAAAATAAGTACAAACAGTACCAATTATTAAATAAAATTTGTTCTTTTGTATGGATTAAAAAAAACTCGCGAATTATAAATAAAGAGCGGCAGACGAAGACATGGTTATATCAAGCGACAAACAATAATTTACAAGCTGACATCTGACAGACCACAGATTAAGTATTAGTTACTGACAGACAATAATAAATCAAATGTCAATAGCCCTATAATCCGTGCATTACAGATTACTTGCTCTGTGGTCCGTGCCCTAGTCTAGGAGGAGGACGTCGTCAAATATATTTTATCGCTATCTTATTTCGCTACCTATTCACTTTTCACTATGGCATGCTATGGCTTAATATTATTAAGTGAAATCTTATCCTTACTCTTTACGCCACTTGCGTTGAGATCTTATATAACAGTTATCTTTAATTATAGGTACTAGACATAAAAATTAAAAATAGCATAATGCTACACAGTTTGCCATCATGTCACAGGCTGTATTCAGAAAGAAAGCTGGAAACTTATAAGCGCTTGTCAGCGCTGGTTCGTTCTACACACAGGTTCTACACAAAGGAAGCAGGTTGAAGCAGACCAATACAATTTTTATATCGCAGCGCCCAGCGCTGACCACGCGTCTTGAAGGCTGAAGCTTGTCGGAACCACAGAGCAAGTAATTTAGTAAACTTGTCGGCACTTATCGGCGTGGGTTCATATAGAATTCTATTTTCCTGCGCGGGTTACCAGCGCTGACAAGCGCCGGTAAGCGCTTATAAGTTTCCAGCTTTCTTTCTGAATACGGCCATATGAATGTAAACCACATGTAAACCATCTATGGAAATATATAATATACCTATATTTCCGTGATGTAAACTTACTTTTTTAAATGACCTTTAAATTCCATACATTTGTGTTAATGTATTGAGTCTAGACTAAGGGTGTATTCAGAAAGAAAGCTTGAAACTTATAAGCGCTTATCGGCGCTTGTCAACGCTGGTTCGTTCTACACAAAGGAAGCAGGTTGAAGCAGACCAAAACAAATTTTATATGGGAGCGCCCAGCGCTGACCATCGCTTGTTGAAGCTTGTCGGAACCACAGACATGTATCAAGATAGACTAAGCGAGTGTATGTACTTCCCGTGTCCAAACTAAGTTTATGAAACTTACTTGACGCTGGCCTACACTCAGTCCGCGCTTGCAGTTCGCCAAGGAAAGACGTGAAGCTGAATAAAGTAAAATGCCGAATTGCGCCGTTATAAACTGTAGGAACTCCACAGCTGTGAGTGGCCGAGTTATCGGAGATGTTTCCTTCCACCGGTAAGTAATTTTCTAATCAGAATATGCACTATTTATTTTAAAATCAAATAAAGAATATCTGTGGAAAACGATCGTGACAAACATGGATACCAAACCATACGGAATGATTCGGAATACATTGCGGCTTTTACTTGGCACGGTAAAGATCGCGTCGTATGATAATAAGCAATGAATAGCGTCTTCTCATTTTTCTGTCCAATTTTGTGGTTAGTGATGTTCATTTGATGCAACAGTTCTCGATTATAATCGATTTTATAATCGAAAAGAAAAATGATAATATGAAGGAGCAATTTTTCAGAAAAAAAGGCATTTAATACGACTTGACCTAGAACTTTTAAGTATTTTAATACAAAGGTACTAAAAATAAATATTATGACATGGACGCCATTAGTTAAAGTGTCATCTTGGGAGTTTTTTTAAGAAAACTCCTTATTGCTTAGACTATGTTTGTTTTTTCAGTTTTCCAAGTAACCCGAACATAAAAGAAAAATGGATTGATGCAATGGGACATAAAGATTGATTGATTGACAGTTTAATTACTTTCTTTCGATGGCCTCGCTAGTACGTAGTACATGGTAACTCAATGGGCATATGTAAGAAAAAGCTAAAACACATTAGTTTACTTGTTAGAATATTAAAAGGTTTATAACTTTATTTATTGTCTATGGTAATTAACATTTTTCTGTCTTGAATCGATTTAGTAATCGATTACGATTCATTTATTTGACTACCTCTTAGACATATATCTATTTTGATCTGATTTATTTCGATTTACTTCGATGGGATAGGACGATACTAGAATCGCCGCGCGAGTGGCGTCCTAATCGATTAAGCGTAAAATGAAATTACCATCACTAAAAAGCGCTCGTGACGTCATAACGCGTCAAGGTCAGTACAAAAAATATGACACGCTTGGTTTTCATACAGATCGCGGTACTTGCGTTGTCTACTTAGTACATGTCTGTGGTCGGAACTTGTCGGCGCCGATCAGCACATAATGGCGGCTGGCGCATGTTCATATATTTTCCTGCACGGGTTACCAGCGCGCGTAAGCGCTTATAAGCGCTTATAAGTTTCAAGCTTTGTTTCTGAATACGCCCTTAAGCTCGTTTATGTAATTTATAACATAAAATATATTCAGGTTATCTCAGATTACCATTAAAAGCTACTAAGTACCATTAAAAGGTACTATAATATTATTTCTATTTCTATACATATTTAAAAAATAAGCTGTAATGTCGTTGAGCGTGTTTTTCTTTGGTTTAATGGGCTGACATGAACCAATACCAATTTATTTTTAATATTATAATAATAATTACACACCACTCGAGCCCGAGACTCGAGCCAAAACAGCTTTTTTTTAAAACGAGACAATTAAATGAGAACTGGCAATTTCTTCATATTATGTCTTAATTCTATTGTTTATGCATTGTATTCTATGAACCATAGACCACTATCCATCATCGACTTCTTTGGTTTATAGCCACGAGGTTTTTAGTAATATTTCAATTTTTTCGTGAAATAATAGAAAGATTATTCACATATTTGTGACAAAATGCCACCCAGCAACCCTCTACCGCCTAAAGAAAATGCTTTATTTAAAAGAATTTTGGTAAGTTTCCTAGTAAACATAGTATTCGATTGTAAGTGGCTTGTCATTTTACGCTATTATTACTAAATAAAAATTAATTACAATCGTAAGTCTATGCGAATTTAATTGTTAATTTATAAGTTAATTATTGGTTGTGACTAATAATATCTTCCATCTGTAATATACTTAGTACTTGCTGTCATTTAGTAATAATTGTTTCTTCTGTAGGTATCTTATAATAAATAAGGTTATCAATAAACTGTTATTCTTTTTATTTCAGCGTTGCTATGAACACAAACAATATAAAAATGGCTTGAAGTTCGCTAAGCAAATATTATCCAATCCTAAATTTGCAGAGCATGGAGGTAACATAAACATTTTTTACTATAGTATATAAATATACTTTGATAGAAATATGTACGATATTTATTAATGTTTTACAGAGACATTGGCCATGAAAGGATTGACTTTAAATTGTCTTGGACGTAAGGATGAAGCATATGAATATGTTCGTAGAGGTCTCCGCAATGAATTAAAGTCACCTGTTTGTTGGCATGTGTATGGTTTACTTCAGAGATCGGATAAAAAATATGATGAAGCAATTAAATGTTACCGTAATGCTCTTAAATGGGAAAAGGAAAATATCCAGATCCTCCGAGATCTGTCTTTGCTACAAATACAAATGAGAGACCTTGAAGGTTACAAAGTAAGTAATATTTTCATAATATTTTAGGAAGTATGTATGTGTTGCGTGTTTATATATTTAGTAAATTTGCTGTTAAACTAAAGCTGAGTCTTACAATTTATCTTATAAGATATTTTATATTTACAATTTCGTGAATGAATAATCCCATGGCTCTAACAAGACCGCCTCCTTGGTACAGTGGTTGACGCGTGAGCGTAGAACCGAGGGGTCCTGGGTTCGATTCCCGGTGGAGACGAAGAAAAAAAAAAATGTCTCGGTCTGGCAGGACACAGAAGGCTGATCACCTACTTGTCCCTAAAGAAAATCGATCAGTGAAACAGATGTATGATTATTGCATCTGCCCCTTACCCCACTACGGGGACACGGGACTTCACTTTTTCTAACAAGACTTGTTAATAATAATTATAAGAATTATTTAAATGAGCAATGAGTACTGTATATATAATTAAATTGGCAATAAAATAATTATAACATTCCATAAGCAGTATAATATGTGCTGATTTGCTTCCAATAAGTTATGTAACAACAGCAATTTATTGATTCTAGTCTATATACATAATTGTATTAATCATCTATTTATAGTACACATTTATAGATTGTAAAAATGAAGATTTCGTTTAAATTTTAATAATAGCATTTGAATGATGCAGTTTATATATCATAATAGCTTAACAAAGGGATATCAGTCCTACAGTGTTTAATTAAGTATGAATATTCTCTAACTGAATTTATTTTTGAAGCTGAATATTTTAATAACATGATTTATTTCATTTAAATATAAAACAATCATTGTTTTCAGGACACTCGCTACCAATTGTTTATGTTGAGACCTACCCAAAGAGCATCATGGATCGGTTTTGCTATGAGTTATCACCTCCTGGGTGACTTTGAGATGGCAAACAGCATCCTGGATGCCTTCAGAACAAATCAGATGAAGGGTCCATATGATTATGAGCATTCGGAATTGCTTCTCTACCAAAACATGGTATTGGCGGAGTCTGGACAATACGACAGGGCATTGTCACATTTATTAAAGTTCCAAACACAAATTCTAGATAAGTTATCAGTGAAAGAAACCTCTGGTGAATATTATTTAAAATTGAAGAGGTAATTATCATGTGACTTGATATGTTTTTTAGTAATATTATAAGCTAAGAATTATGCTTTTATAAAATTAAGTCACAAAAACAGTCTAAAGTATGAATTGCCATTCATACTTAGTTACTTAATCATTTCTTGCCACATCTTAAAACTGTATTTTTCATTATTAATGAAAGGCTTATTATTTTTCAAATGAAATTTTATATTTTATACATTAAAGAGCATGGAATATACAGTAATGTTATGAATGTTTGAAATACTAGGTATATAGTAGTAAATTTATTACAGTTCAGTATATTTATTTGGTTTGCACTTTTTTTATCATGCCTTTCAATTGGCACATGTTTGTGAATATGATGGAACCAGATATCATACAATTCTCTTCACTAGTTAAAGCACTTAATTTAATGCAAAATGTACTACTGTATAAAAGTATACTGTGGCAAATAATCTGTAATGCTATTATATTACTATAATATTATTTCAGGTTCAAGGAAGCAGAGTCAGTGTATGAGGATTTGTTAAAGAGAAATCCGGAGAATGTGATGTATTACCAAAAGTTAATAGAAGCTAAGCAGCTTAGCAACCCCGATGAAAAAGTGGCCTTCTTTGATGTATATAAGTAAGTATTGAGTATAAAGGCATTTGCGATTGAATATTATCTATTTTTGTTACCTTTTTTTTGTACAATAAAGACAATCAACTCAACTATTCTTTATACATGTATGTACAAACAAATGTTTGTGACTTATCTTCTCTGACATGGCTTGACTGCTTTTTAAAGACTTTTTAGTTTTTAATGTACATTTATTGGGTCTAAGTCTTAAGGAAGGTAGACAAAGACAATTTATTTGAAATATAATAAATCTGTGTGTATCAACAATAATGTTTGTTGTCAATCACAAAAAAATTTAAACAAAACTCTTAAATATCTGAAAATGTAATAATAATATGTATGTTTATGTTATATTAAAGTTAAATTATAATGTTTCCAGGAAAGAGTATCCAAAAGCAATAGCACCGAGGCGGCTTCAGCTCACAGAGGCTGAGGCGCCGGCTGTGTTCGAACGATTAGTTGACGAGTACCTTAGGCACGGTTTGCATAAGGGCATACCGCCGCTGTTTGTTGATTTGAGGTTCGTTTCTAATTATTATGAGCTAGATTTGGAAAAACATGGGAAAAGAATAATTTTTATAGATATTAAATGTGTTTGTAATAATAAGTTTATGTTTATGTTAAAAACAGTGTATCATATGTGTAGGAGGAGAATTTACGATTTATGTCAAAATTGTTATTTACAAAATTCAGATTGATAATATGTAAGCAATTTCACTGCAGTCATGGTTTCTTCAGTTCAAATGTATTTGAGAATAAATATTTATTTTGAAGTTTTTGTGTTTAAACAATGTAGATAAATAACATATTATGTTAAGTGAATAAATAGAAGAATCTTTATTTCGTGTAATTAGCTACTATAAATAAAGCATTTCTCACAATTCTTCATTTAAATAAAAATAATAATTGCATTGTATAATTTCAGATCGTTATACGCGGATCAAACCAAAGCGGACACAATAGAGAAATTAATATTACAATACATAGATAATTTATCGAAAGTGGGCACATTTAGTAGTAACCCCGACGAGGGTAAACAGCCGGCAAGCGCGTTATTGTGGGCTTATTACTTCGCCGCACAACACTTTGACTTCAAAAAGGATACGGACCGAGCGCTGTATTATATAGACGCGGCGATCGAACACACGCCGACGCTCATTGAATTGTTTATTGTTAAGGGACGGATATATAAGGTGAGTGACTAGTGCATTTTGCTTAGGTGGTTCAGAAGTGATTTAAATTGACAATCAATTGAATATGTCCGTTTCCTTTCTACATTTTTTTTGGCATCCTGGGCATACAATTAGATGTTTGAGAATTATATGTTAGCATTTATTATATATTTATATCTAAATGTTTATTTTCGTAAAATTCAACACATTTTCAATATCTACTGTTTTCATTTCCTTTTAGTATAGATTCTGTATAAAGTGTCCTCAATTTAAATGTAAATAACAATTTCAGCACGCCGGCGACCCGATATCAGCGTACCAATGGCTAGAGGAAGCTCAAGCGATGGACACAGCGGACAGATACGTGAACAGCAAGTGCGCGCGGTACATGCTGCGTGCGGGACACGTGAAGCGCGCTGAGGACATGTGCGCCAAGTTCACCAGAGAGGGTGCGTACAGTGACAATATACAGATACAAACAGTACGGTAACTTCATACATACGTGAACAGAAAGCATTCATAGTGAATCAAATAAGTTTTTTTATTAAAAAAAATATTAATTTATTTTTATTTTTTTATTCTGCAGGTGTTCCAGCCACAGAGAACCTAAATGAAATGCAGTGCATGTGGTTCCAAACTGAGGCTGCGGCGGCGTATCAGCGGTTACAGCAGTGGGGCGAAGCCCTAAAGAAAGCACACGAAGTTGACAGGGTACGTATCATTAACATTTGATAGAAAATATTTTAGCAGGAACTAAAATAGCTTTTTGGTTTCATTTTCTCGTAGATGCGATTTATTTTCATCCTCCTATCACAGCATTTCTCTGTGATAATTCAAATTATCGATACACTATTGTCTTTTTGACACAATAAAAAGTACAGTACGATTCACGAAAGACGACCACAAATGGTGGACGTCTGCGCACGTACACTCATGAAAAAAAGACTATGTTAGGTAGTTTTGCATAGCCAGCGTATACAACATTACACAAATTATTTAACCAAAATTAAAATACTTATTATTTTGTCTTAATTCTTTTCTTCATGAGTGTACGTGTGCAGAAGGCCGCCAATTTGTGGTCATCTTTCGTGAATCGTACCGTAACTAATTCGTGTACTTCGTCCTTGCAGCACTTCTCCGAGATAATGGAGGACCAGTTCGACTTCCACTCGTACTGCATGCGCAAGATGACGCTCCGCTCGTACGTGGGCCTGCTGCGGTTAGAGGACGTGCTGCGCGCGCACCCGTTCTACTTCCGCTGCGCACGCGCCGCGATACAGGTGTACCTGCGGCTGCACGCGCACCCGCTGCAGGACGCGCCGCAGACCGCCGAGCCCGACACAGGTGAGCGATACAGGTGTACCTGCGGCTGCACGCGCACCCGCTGCAGGACGCGCCGCAGACCGCCGAGCCCGACACAGGTGAGCGATACAGGTGTACCTGCGGCTGCACGCGCACCCGCTGCAGGACGCGCCGCAGACCGCCGAGCCCGACACAGGTGAGCGATACAGGTGTACCTGCGGCTGCACGCGCACCCGCTGCAGGACGCGCCGCAGACCGCCGAGCCCGACACAGGTGAGCGATACAGGTGTACCTGCGGCTGCACGCGCACCCGCTGCAGGACGCGCCGCAGACCGCCGAGCCCGACACAGGTGAGCGATACAGGTGTACCTGCGGCTGCACGCGCACCCGCTGCAGGACGCGCCGCAGACCGCCGAGCCCGATACAGGTGTACCTGCGTACAGGTGTACCTGCGTACAGGTGTACCTGCGTACAGGTGTACCTGCGTACAGGTGTACCTGCGTACAGGTGTACCTGCGTACAGGTTTACCTGTGTACAGGCACAATATACAGATACAACGATTGCTTATGTGCGTGAGCCATTTCGAACATTTGTATGAAGTTTCCCTGCTGGTTGTATCTGTTTATCGTGGTAGAGGTGTACAAGGCTGTGAATAGTGATATGAACCACCTACAAAGCTCTTGATTTGATGGACACAAACTTGCCTATATCGATATGTCGCAGTCATTTAGTTGAATCTGCTATTTGATTGAACGACTAGCGCGTTCAAACACGATCGACACGTATATCGCCGTGTACCAGCGGATAAGGGTAGAAAAAATTCGGTCGCGACGCACATGCCACGCCGGCAACCATACCTCCTAAGTATAATGAGTAAACTGACATACTAATTTTACAGGATTTGAAGAAAAACATATTGAATTTTACTTTAATTCGAAATATTTTTTTCTATAAAAAATGGAAGCTCTTTATATTATTTTATTTCTTATATGCGCATAAACTGTAAAGTGATTTTGCTATGGTGATTCTACACTACGCGTGCGCAGGCGCATGGAAGGAACATTACTTTATAATCTCGTTTTCATAATCAAATTTAATTTGGGTCACATTCTATTAATCGTATTTTTTAGAATTGATATGATTTATGATTATGTGATTGTTTGATTGTATCAATCATTTTTTATAAGAAGCTACAATCGTGCGTTAAATTACGTTGAATAATCGATCATAGTGAAATATATTATGTAAAACAATTATTATTCTTTACTAATTCCAACTTTTTTAACTTTTTTATTTGTAGATAATATAAGAATGTCATATTCATTTAGTGTAAAAAATGGTTATTATGTGCTATAATATTATTATAGTATAGTAAATTAATGCGAATTTTAGCAGAGATTTTAACAATTAAAATAGTAATAATTCTACTCATTTAATAGCAGTTTCACATAATTTATTACCTACCTAGTTTATTTCTTCTTTTATTTTAAACCTTAAGTAACGGTAATTACGACCGATAATAATCTTTCGACACAATTAATTAGCTCATGGTCGTATTTCACCCAAAGTACTCTAAAAGGTTTATTTTTGTAATGCATTGCTATAATTCTTTGGTATTACACATTATTATGCAGTTATTCGTAGGTAGTGTTGGCAAATAAAAAATCGTAATGTATTAAAAATTTTAATAAATTTATTTCATAGTCTGTTTATAGTCATTACAAATCACAAATACTTGTCATTATTTATTTTATATAACAATTTACAATAACAGTCATTATCCTCGCATTATGTCTCTAACAACAATTGCATTCACACACACGTTTATCACAACACAATCGTGAGTTTATCGAAAATACTGACAAACAAATAAATTAACTACATCTACGCTTGCACCATAGACACTTAACAATAATTTAATAAATAATTAATAATAGTTAATAACGTTCGTTCACCTCGCTGCATTGTCCGCGAAAAACATCGTCTATCTCATTAATTATATGGCATTGCGGATCATCCGCTAGTCTTTTCACACTAAAACTACTTAGGACACTTAAAAAAATCACATTTGCGCTTTGTATTTACATCCTAACGTCGATCACAGCGGCGTTTAGATCAGACTAGAGCTTTGGTTTATCGGCCATAGCCGGGAGCTCTGTACCTCTCCCGCGAAGCTTGCGCCGCTTGTGGCGTTAAGAAATACACGTGGGCTCCGTCGCCGGGGAGCCTGTACGTCACTAGCGATCCTGGCCGCCCTTCTCCTGCCGAATTCACTGCCCCGATCCACTCCGCGTCCGGATTTACAGGTGGTAGCGGCCGCCTGTAGTTCACGTCCGTATCGCCAACCAGCGAGGGCCGATTCAGGTCGTACTGTTCACCAGTATACTGAGGCTCTCGCTGTTGTTCCCTGTATTGCTGTTGTTCCCTGTATTGCTGTTGTTCCCTATATTGCTGTATTCTCCGATAATTTGGATTTGGAATCGGTATGAACTCGCTGTCTGGGTTAATCGGTGGTCTCGGGTATCGATCGTTGACTAATGTGTCTCCGGCGAGTGATAGAGGAGGATTCTGTGCATCGACCAGTTGAGCGCTTGCGTGCACGGCGTGTACCTGTTCACTGTCGGGATTAACTGGTGGACGCGGATGCCGATTGTTCACTTCTGTGTCGCCGTGCAGTGATGGTGGATTGGGGCTCTGTGATTCAACAATTTCATATTGCAGGTTAATGTTGTTGTCGATTGGCGTCTTGACCGTTTCGAGTGGTGGCGTGACTGCCAAGCCATTGACGTCGTGCGTTCCGTCCAGCTTTTGACCGAATACATCAAATGTGCTCTTCGTTATATCGTCAATGTATCGCTCATCGTGTTTTGTATAATATCCATTACTTATCGGGTTCGGTGTTGTGCTCGGGTGCCTATTTACGTGATATATAGGCTTACCGGTTTGAACTGGGATTTGATTTCTGTTATTAACCGGCAGCGTTTCTTTGATTGGAGCGTCATCATAGTCTTCGTCTCTAAGTTTAGTTTTTGGATAATATCTCGATGAGGTTGGAGTTTCTGTGTTTACTTGTACATTCTCGACTAAGTATTGTTGTTGGTAGCCCGGTGAGGCGGAGGAACTAATAACATTAAATTCATTATCGACGTTGAATGGTTTACTATAGCTCACCATTGGTCTGAACGGTTCTGGATCGAGTTTAGGCGCTCGGAATGTTAGTTTTTCGGGTCTCGACTTCGATTCGTAACTGAATTGATACACTGGTCGTGGTGTGAACGGTTTCTGCTTATTTACACGCGGTCGATGTGAGTGAGATTTCGGTCTCTTCGTTGTATAAAAGTCTATAGTTTGTTGTATATCGGCGATTTGCTGATAGAATGGGTCTGGTCGGGCCTTAGGTTGCTGCACATAAGTATGTTGTTGCCGTGGTTTTTGTATACTGAAATATTCTTGCGTAAGTGTATGCGGACCTTGTTTTTGTGGAAACAGAAATAGTGCATCTGCTTGGTCAAATGACCCGTAGGCAACGTCGACTCCTTGTTGATATTGAGATTGTTGATTTTGGTTTTGTTTTGGGGCATATGATGGTTGGCTCGGCACAGTTTGATAGTAATTCCTTCCATCGAAGTATGCATCCGGAGTTTTCGCTTTAGGTTGCTCATCGAAGAAGTAGAATGAAGCTACAGCGTTCTCATTTGGCTTTCTGTTGTATACGGGCTGTAATTTTGTTGTTGGAATTTCTTCATTTTGTACGTTTGTATAATATCCTCTTAATGGTACTGAAGTTGACGATATATCATTCGCATGTTCATCCTCTGTTTTATGCGGTGCATTATAAGCGATATATGGCTTCTGTGATGTAGTAGGTGGTTTATTATCATAAACGTCTGGATAATCGTAAACAACTGATACTGAAAGCGGTTTTGAAGTAAGCTTTGTGCGTGTTTTGTAAACTGGTTTCTCAGTCTTTGGCCTTGTAACAATTTCTTCCGCTTGATTATAAACTTTAACTGGTTGACGGTTCGGTAAAACGCGTTGTGATTTCCAACTTTTAACTGTTGTTGGGATCTCATTATTCGATGGTGTTGTTAAAGTTATTGGAATTTCTGTTGTCTTTGTTGATTCTGTTGATGTTGTTGTTATTGGCGTTGGCCTTGTTTTGTATTTTCCTCTATTTGTCGATTGCGTTGGTGTGGGACGTTTTGAAGTTTTCACTCTCGTATAAGTCGACGTTGGTGGATTTGCGGTAGTTTTCACTTCCTCTGTTTTCTCCTCGAGTGGAGCAAAGAAATCTGGCGGTGGAGGAAGAATAATTCCGGGTACCAAAGGTCCAGCAGGAACATTACTTTTGTAGTCATTGCGATAGGAAAAATTGTATGGCGGCGGATAGTAAATCGAAGGGTCGTCTTCGTCGTACAGGTCTGACTGGTTGCTCGGTGGTGGTAGAAAGGCGGCGCCCGGAGGGAAGCCTTCTGGAAAAGAGCCGTTCATGGATGAAGGGAATGGGAATGCTCCTTCGCTCGCATTCCCAGGTAGGAATGGGAACGGAGGATTTGGCAACGCCGCTCCCCCGGCAGTAGTGTTTCCCTGATTATCACCCGGGGAGTCGAACGTTCCAGGTGGGAAAAAGAATGACGGTGGTGGTAGAGGGCCTTCGCCTTCTCCCGTAGGGAAGGGAGGGAAAACGGGCGCAGGGACACTGCCGTTAGGCGTAAGGAAGACGAGCGGTCCGTCGTCTGAGAGACGTACGGGAAAGGGCGGTGGGACTTTGGGTTTGTCGGGTAATTTTACTTGCCTTCTAGGCGCCTGATAGTTGTCTATTGGTGGCCATACTTTTTGTTCTGGCTCATTTGTACGTTCCGGGAATGAACCACCTTTAATAACCAGTAAATGATCTTCAGCGAGCCATATTTCATCTTTCTTAAGACCTCCTAAACTTTGAAGGTTGTCTTTTGATCGAGTTTCCGTGTTCGGCTCATAACTGATTATTCCTGGACGTTTAGGTGTTTTTGAAAATAATTCATTTTGTATCAAGCCATATTTTCCCTCTGCCACCTGGTCTGACAAAGTTTTTTTGTCTTCGTCATCTTCCTTCATTCTTTTGGTTTCTTTGCCTTCTCCGGCACTGGACATGAGCATGCCATCGTCCCAAATGCCTTGATTCCATCCTACGTTGCCGCCCAACTGGTCCGGCGCGATCACACCGGCAAACTTTCCACTTTCACTCTTATCACTAAAGTTAATTGAATTTTTAGGGTTGCCATATTCCTTTTGTTGCTTAATTTTAATATGTCCTCCGATGAGGCGCTTAATTGTTCTCTGGGATTCACTGACATCTGAATCAGGCGGTGGGCCGAGCGAGCGCTGATCGCGCACGAACGAGTCAGGCGGCAACACGTATGTGGGCACGAGCACGCTGGAGTATGCCATGCACACCCATGTTAGCGCTAGTGGCAGCACTAACGCCGCCCCTCTCACCATCTGAAAATTAAGAAACCATCGGTTAATTGTTGTCCATTAAAACAAAATTGAATTCGCTTAAATGATTAAACTTATCTAAGTTTTAATTAAACGCGCAACGTTCTCGGTCATGAGCGCGTTAAGTGAAAGGATTAGTGGAGACAAAAACCTCAGAGAGTGGTGCGAGCACTGACGTGCCGCGCACAAATGCTCGCCTTTTATGAATTCGTACAAATGACCACCTCCGACCCGGTTGGCATTGAGAATCAAGCGTTTAATTTGGAAATTAACGAGTAACAACCACGAGACAGGAAGGCCGCACGCCTGCGACACAATCGCTTGTTTTAATTTGCGGCCCGACCGTATTGTCATTAATCCGGCGATTACATTCTGTGACGTAAACGCTGATATTGTGCACTGTGTTCGTAAGTTTGTAATCGAAAACGCTCTAACTATTAACTGTTATAAGAAAAGATTGTAGATAAATTGAGGCGCAATTAAAGTCTATTCACTTGTAATCTTGTAATATCTAAAAGGGATGATTAAGCGTTGGTTTTATATAATATTATTTTGTGAATGTTTTACGAAACGCCGGTCACTTTACTTCGATTTTGCCCTGATAAATAAGTCGTGATTTAGAATACTCTGGTATGCACCAAATTGTAATAATAACTGGGTGTATACTAGTTCACTCCATTAACATTTAAATGTTCCTTTGGAAGTGATATTAAATCGCAGTAGGTGGCCTTTGCAATTTTTATTATTAAATGTTTATATCTGTAATATAAGCTTTAAAATGTTTTTTTTATATCAATGAAATGATACATTGGCTTCATTGAATACTGGTAACTTGTAATATTAAACTTTATCCTTTTTAGATTATTTTGTTGAAGATATAAATATGACTGTTGAAAGTTAAACACATATTATATCCATATTGGAACTTAAAACAAGCTGTATTGTGTAAAAGTTAAAGTAATAATTGTCATTGCGGATATGCTATAAAATATTGAAGAGCTACCTAACAAATTCAATGCAAAGTCCTCGGAATGTTTGTTTAGCAATAACAAGACAAAGTTCACAGTAGATGCTTAATGACATTTTGCGGGACTCATCTTGAGTGTATCCTTTCATTCGACACCAGTTAACCTTCGCGGAACGTGCAATGGTTTTGTGGAGGATTTTTGTGTTAAATTGAAATGAATTTTGTAGTAGGAACGAGTACGATATGTTGTAATTATTTGACATAAGCGATGGAGACTGATACAGGCTCGGCCTTGCCGTGCAAGGCGCCCGATTTTTTTTGCGGTCAGTACAAAACGTGAAGTCATTTACATTCCGGTCGTTAGTAGTGTCGCGCTTTCTGTTTCGCCCTCGTTGTTTTGGTAATATCATAATGTAAAGTTTATTTGTTTAAAAAATACTCAACGGAACACACCCAAAAATTTCCATAATTCTTAGTTTTACATTTCTCTTTGTACAAATGATTAAAAGAAATTTAATATGAGTAAAATTCTCCAAAATAAATTCTTATGTTTAAAATGTTCCTTCATTGAGAGTTGGCACACAGAAATGCGTTACCGATAATTTGTATTCAGTACTGAACATAGTCGATTCGCCAACTTTCCAATGGCCTTTTGTCAGACAAATTCGGCTGACGGGATATGCCTACGCCGTACATCGTATAGCCAGAGGACAAAAAGTTTAGAAAAGCGAACTTTCTGGAACTGCCGCGCTGAGTAACTCACAATATTGTCAGATTATTAACTATATTCAACTAGAAATCTGGCTTTAAATTGATTGAAGGTTTCAAATGGTAATTTACGTAATAACATAGACAAGTTCTCGACATAATAAAATTCGTACCTATGGCACATAATTGTACACACAGATCTCCTTGAGTTTGCGGAATTGCGGAAAGCGACTATAACTTTTACAATGATATGTCGATATGTGTTTTAGATCAATAAAGATTAAAGCGATCAGGCTAGCTATCGCTCGCGGGTCCGCACGTGGAAAATCGTACGAGCTATTAAAATGTTCAGACTGGTGTTTCGTAATAATAGCTTTAAAATTAATCGAGGTTCAATGAATTCGCTGAGGCATGTCATATATTGTGCTGGCCCATTGTCGCAGCGCTTTCGAAACCGCGGCGAATAGTTTTGGCATTGGTTGCGATGTGCACTGATCTTAAAAGGCATCTATAATCTAAAGATTAGGTAAATTCAATGGAAGCTTTAGTAATTAATTTGTATGCCATTCCCAGTGTCCTATCAATCAACTTTGGCAGCATGTTAGTGTTCATTAATTATATTTAAACAAAATTAATTACATTCAAAATTAAGTACATACGTGATAAATTCGCTCCTAAAAGGTTTTTGTGCCCAACAAAACATGTAAATATGAAAATTTATGTTTCATTTTGTGTTGAGGTTGATTGATATGTTTTTGAGCATATATTAAATCAATTCATCGAATTCGAAATTTATCATCCGAACATGAATCCTTTTTTATCGATATTGAACGGAATTTATCGTAAAAGCAATGGCAGCTGCTAGTTGTTATTGTAAATCTAAAGTAAATACAAATCGTGTCACGGGCCACGGCTTTGTTTATAATTGTCGCGTCGGTCAAGGCGAAATGCCATCCTACAACTTGTTTATTGTAAACCTTTTATGTGTAGACTACTTGTATTATGTCATCTAGCAGTTCCCAGTACGTTCCCTTAAGATATAAAGATAATCGAGGTAGAATTATGTTCTTTATCGTACAACCTTGTGTTTTATTGTGTGAATTCTTGTCTCTATTTCTCGCTAACTCGAGGCTCGAATTACGTGGGCGATTTTGTTTGAATATATTGCAGAAATATAAACTTCATTTGTAAACCTCGACTAGATTACCTAAATCGATTGCTTAGTTTATTTCCTAATGTATGTTGGTACTGTCGTATTATACTCGATGCTGAAAAGGAAGTAAAATGGCAGTGTTTAATGTTTATGTTTGTTGTATTGGCACTGAGGTTGGTAAAAAAATAGATATTAATATTGAAGTCGTGATCGCTTGCAATACAGCTGTGAGTGCGCACGCGCCGCTCGGGGCCGCGTAGCAAAGTGTTTCGAAGTATTTCTATGATCTGTCGTATGCTTCATTGTTCGGCGGTTTATGATTTATAATACCTCAAACTTTCAAGGTTATAAATTAGTTACTTATTGCACAAGCTTTCTGTAAGTGTAGGATTTCTTTTAACGAACCATAGTTTTTAATGTATCTATGAAAATGATTTCGAAATACTTTTAAATATGTTGAACGTGCTCAAGAATTTTTATGACGGGGAAGTAGAGCAGTGGTTTACGAAAACGTTTCCATTTTTGGATGAATTTCCTACATCGTTAGAGCAATTTAGTTCGTTCGCATTATTAATGGTAGACGATTTACATGTCTGCGATGCACCACATGATGCCTCCTTGTTTGACTACGTGCTACGGTTTTGTAATAAGTGCACGCTTTCTTTTCTTTGTTTGTTTGCGACTTTCTTGATTCTTTGTTTCGTAATATCGCAAAGTAGCCGCACTCTAGAGTTATTGTATATGTAATCTTCCATGTAATGCTTTGTTCTCCTTTATGTCGTACGCCCGTAATTGCTGTTACGGCACGTAGAAATTTTCGTAGTTTTCACATAGATTTATGTTGTTATGAAACAGATAATTTCGTGGTTCATTACGGAGTTTACATTTTTAGTTTCCTTGTTTAATCTCATTTTATTTCTGTTTCAGGTAATGATCCTACACTGAGCTAGCTTGTCTATGTTTGGTGAGTGTATTTTATTTATTGTTCACGGGACGATGAAGCCATAGTAATTAAGATTTCAGATCGTAAGATTTAGCTATGAAGTAAACGCCAATTAGTTGATTTTAGATAATAGCATGTATTAGTTACTGTTTTGTTAAGTATAAGCAGTGCTTTTGCAATGTGTTACAAAATTTTTTCCGCCGCTTTGGGCGTTGCTTTTAGGTGTTTTTCGGAGCGTGGCGGATAATAGGCAACCTTATATTGCGCCCGAGTCCTTCGCTCGTGGCTCGAGGAAAGCCGCATATTTTAATGGCGAATTTTGTAATTCGAGCGCCATTTCCGAATGCCGATTATTTGATCATATCTAGAGCTAATTACGTTCAAGGCGACATAGCGAAAAGTTTACTGGGTAAATTGCTTAGACGAAGCTCGGAGAGCTCGGAGTGAGAACATACCTATTGTTCGCGGCTAGTGAGACGGTGACAATTGCGTTGCTACACATACGAATTGCCATTGTACATATATAGTTTTCTCCTTAACGTTTTCACAGACCTTGCTTTAGCTGGCTTCGCGGGTTTTGGCTCGTTGATAACGCGCTCATCACGATTCGTGAGCCGGATCCTTTTTTTGTAAACGGACATTACCTATGACGTAATTCATGCTCCGTACTAACAACACGTCTATTTATTATTGATGCCGATTTCAGCAATGCCGTATTCGTTTGTTTCTCTTTATCTCAAAGTTGGAAGTGATCAATTTAAATGATGCATTTAACATTTTAAGGTAATTTGACATATCCTGTATAGAGTCATGCAATTGTGAATGAAATCAATTATTAGCAGAGGTCTAAGAGTTGATTCATAATCGGTCGGTTAGACTCGTATGACGCGGGAAGGCTGTCGCGACGCTTAAGGCTGGCAGGTGTTGTGTCATCAAGTGCATTACTGTAATTGGAAATGCAACATTCTATGATCGTTTGCATTACCCTTTAGTTTTTGCTAGCGTTGCCTTTATATACTTTTAATTCATCATTAACAATAATTGAAAACACAATCGACTCGATTGTTATAGCATTATTTTCTCGAAAAGTTCTAAAATAAATTTTAGCAGATGCAAATCATATGTATTATGTATATTGCGTCCGGTATTGTATCCATATTTAAGAATATACTTTATTATATTATTATTAAGTTAAACTTGTTCACTAGTTTATATCGTGGAAACACAAAATGTCTCACGTTTTAACAACATCCGCGTGTTAAATCGGCGTCTAAATTTTTATCAATTTATTGAGATACACGAATTGTGTAAATTTTATTATATTTTTATATTACAATTTCGACACTTCCTCGAATGTTTGAAACCTTGACTAATTGTTTACGGATACCGTTATCGTTATATCAATGTTAAAATCGATATGCACAGAATGGTTCTGTGATGCAAGAGTTAACTGTACCACTTTCATGTTTGTATTACTTTCATCTCGGGCTCGGCGATAACGTTCGACCGCAACAAATCATACTTAACATCTTTTTGTTTATACGTGATGTAATTGATTTACAATAACACGTTTTAAATAAACGGTGCTTCGCGGCACGTAATGGCTGACTAAACTTTTAATTATCATGTGAGACGCGTATCTCTTTGCATATTTTTTAGTATCACCGTTACGCGGATGTGCTTGTTTGTCACATATTTTCGTGAATTTTACATACGTGATAAACTGGAAAATTCGTAATTCGATACTGGGATTTCCTTTATTTATTCTCGATTGTGACTCTTCACAGATGATAATTTTATTTGAGCGAACTGGCTAGCTATTTAATGTATACTGTAATTATGCTACGAACATTTTGCATAAACATAAAACATTATACTATTTTGTTTTGCGAGGTAGTGATTACTGTTTGATTGAAATTACAATGTAGTCGGGTTTTATTGCCTACACTCCGATAATGTTTTATTATAAAACTCACAATAACAACAAATGAAATATACGACCTGATTGCTTATTGCAAATATTATGAGTTATTTGAGCTCATGAAAAATTCCTACATATGAGTATTTGTTCACTAAATAACTTATCCTTGCACAACACACAGAAACACTTTTGTTTGCATTTTCTCACAGGTGTTTCTTTATATTATGCGTTCGTCATTGAATCGTTATACCTAAGACGGAGGTCTGTGAAAATTTATAATATTAGTGTCGTGATAGCAGACGCATTGTTTGACGACTCACATTGTTAATATTAAAGTCCGTGTGATCTGGGTCGACACATGAAAATGGTAAATACGAATAAACGTTCACTAGGCGGTCACTTAAACTTAAATGGGTGTAAAAAACACAATCTTACTTTATACGATAACGGTAGAGGCTGCGACTAATAAACACTATGCCGGCACCCTTTCAGCACATATCACGTACAGTCACTTCACTGTTAGTTTTCACTTGCGTTTAGACACTGGCACATGCTGAGGTATACTGGGATGCTTGGTCGTCTCCGAGGGTCACAGGTTGCGTGGAGGGGTGAACGTGTGTTCAGCAGGTCGAGCGGCGCATGAGTGGCGGCGGTGGTAGGGGCGCGCGCGTAAATACGGCGCCGTAAGCGCGTGCGCGCCCACGCACACCGACGTAGCGCTACGACAGATCGCCGCACACACACACGCACACGAGCGCTCTGTGACGATCTGCTGCTATGGATTTTGATGAGCATCCTGATGCCCCCATGTTTGACTAACGGTTAGGTTCGTGAGTTACGTTGTTTTGGTAACTGTTAGGTTAGTAGTTGAAAAGTACTGCCATGTATAACAATTCTATCAGAGTAAATTTACGTTTTTTTCTCTCGACATTTGATTATTTTTTTTTATTATGAAAAATAAGTACATACTTTAAATATGAAATCAAAATGTAAAAAGTGAAATTGGTGATCTTGATATATTTTGTTCTGTGTCATCGACCCCTGAAACTACATATGGAGGCTGTGTTTGTATCTCGTAAATTGGGATAAACTGTAGTATGTAATTAAAACGTCTCAACAATAATTTCATTTTTGGAGTCCATAAAACGATTAAAATTATTTTGATTATTAAATTATTTTTTAAATGTTCAATTATTATTTTTTTAATTACTTACACAGTAAATTATGGATTTTTAATAAACAAAATATACGATATTCATCTAGTAAACTATTCTAACTGATAAGAAAAATAACATTAAGCTTTAATATTGTCCTTGTTGACAGAAATAGAGAATCTAAAATTAAATACTGGAAGTAGGACAGTTTATTTTTGATACATTAGTCATTTAATGAATTATTGGTAACAAAATAATTACTCACACCAATGTTCTATTCATTGAATAATCCCACATTTTCAAATTAACAATTAAACTATATGACTACAAATATAGGATTGATCATGATTCATATATTATTAATTTGTACTATTGATTTTTTTTGTTACTATCGATTTTTTTTGGTTACCAGAATATTGATTTTCTTTTCAATTCCATAATATTTCAACAATTGTTAATTTTATTGATTTACCTAATATTTGATTAGTTCCCCTAAATATGGATGTTTTTATTTTTTTTTAATTACAAAACATTTTTTATATATCCCAAGTTCACATTCCTCAAACGACAGTAGGTACTCTAAATTGATTACCAAATAGGCCCAAGTCGATCGAGATGGACCATTCGGAGCGTCGAGCGGCCGTAGCGGCATCGCTCGATAAGTAATGTCATCGACACCGGTCGTCCTCCAAAGGTCGCGCAGCCTCCATTTGCATAACTTCCATCGAACGAAAACATAAAGCGTGGACCGTGGACGTATCATCTGCATCTACCCGGATCTGTTTTTGTAACAATGCCGCGGAATGCGGCTGTCGGGATTAACCCGACTGATGGATACGGGGTTATCGCACCATAGCCACGCTATGATAATTGCGTTTTTTGTTGTTTACCACTCGGATTTTGAACGAACGTGTTGTTCGCCTACATGATTACATAAAAACGTTGTAAGTTTATAGTAGGTAGGTGCTTGATTCTGATTTGTATGGAAATAGCTTAACAGGTATGTGTTGTTTGATCGGCATATATCATTATGCAGTTGTCTTGCGCTGTTTACTCCCGTTGGACCGGGACTGCTAATGAATTTTCATTATAATATTATCAACCGGTTGCAGATGTAAAAATTGTCTGTATTATTTGCGAATATCGCTGATGCCGTAATTGAATGTTTGTTTGAATCGGTACTCGATTATTTTTAGCTTTGTAGTAAGCGCGCGTTTTGCTGTATAAATATTGCAAATACAAATATATTAAGTGCGTTACGTGGGTTTGAAAATATTTGATTTATTCGTCAGCATCCGAATTAATGGCTGTTGTCTATAGTACATTTTCTAATATTTTTTTTTGATCTTCTCTATCTGAAATAATAACGCATCTTCGCACAATTAATATCAGTCTAAACATAATATTTCATGATGACACATATCGTGGGAAGTCATAAATTTAATATGAAAAGGATGGTTTTGACTACTTCAACATTTTGTGATCAACTCATGACGCAATAGGTACGACATTAAAAGGACACATTCCTCAAATAACTGTTCGATAGAGTGATACATAGAGTGCAAGACCTCGACCTTACACCATCCAGGGCCTAACCATACACGCGCCGCGACAATTTCTCGGAATCGTGTTGTATATTTGTGTTTTTGGTGGTGTCGCGTCGTACAGCATTCCGCGACACCTCGGCGCTTCGGCGACCGTTGGAGCGACCTACGCCGTGTTTCCCCGCTTTTTGTTCATCTTATGTGTGATTAATTATATGGTTAGTACGTAGTAGGTAGGTAAAATTGTGGAGGTTGTGGTAAACTGTTTTTTTTTTCAAAAAGAATATACTTACCTATTTTAAATTCAATTCGTAAATGATAGGATGATAGGTTTACGATAGGATGATGATTTGATGATGCGCAAAATTGATGAATAATTAACATAAGAATAGGTAACTTAAATATTAAAAACAGCTTAAAAACTAATTTTTCCTTAGTGGAACGAGGAAAAGTTATACAATGTGTTGCGCAAAATATATCGGTAGGTAAACAATCAAGATATTGACCAAGTTATGGTGTTTACTTATATAACAGTATTACACTGTAACGTATTGTTGATAATAGGAAATGAAGAGATGCTTGTTAAAGTAGTTTAGCTCACACCCCTGATTACTTCTGAGAAACAAGAGCCAGGAATAAAATGTTTAAAAACAGCAAAAATACAGGACGAAATATATTTTAATGATAATGATCTGGTAACCCAGGTTTCGGATCCGGGTTGCCGTGCGCAGGCGCCGGACGAGTCGCGACACCGGCCGGCGTCTGCTGAATTAAATTATGTAATCAATTTCGATTCGATGCGTTTTGTCCTTATATGTTTATTGACACGAATTCATTGGGTTTTTGAGATGTTTGAGTTCAATGTTAGATGGTGAACTTACTATAAATGGGAGTAATATCATTAAAAGCGTTTTGAGAGAAACAAGATCAGGAAATGTGAATAGTTCATTGACTTTAAACCGCAGTTGCCACAAACAGTGTAACAGAATGTAATAATGAAATACAGAAATGCAATATTTGATTAAGGACAGGACTGTAGTCTTAAATGTACTCTATATTGGCTCGGTAAATAAAAATAGATTTTTTGTTTATATATTTAATAAGTATCACAACAATAAAGCATAAAAAATTGCGAACTGTTTCCTTTGCTTAATTATTTTATCGTGATCAATTATTATATTTACGAGGCATGTCGAAGTTGTCAGACCACAGTCAAATAATTGTGATAATATCTGTGCCACATTTTATTATGATAATAAAATCCTGTTTCTGTCACATATAATATCTGTCAAGCCAAGATCAGATAGTGTCTATAAAAAAATGAATCCATGATTCCTTTGGTCACGACATCACGCGTGAACAGCTGGACCGTATTCGCTATGTTTCTGTTAGGAATAAATTCTCATAATCTTATGAGTAAGAAATTAAAATTAATAGTGTTGCGGATACTAAAATAAATTTAGACGGTTCATAGCCCACAGGACGTCTGTGAATTCAGCAAGTCTAATATTAAAATTTATAACTAGGTATTAATTATGAGAGCTCTTACATTTGAGACACCGTAACATTGTCATTGTTTTCATATTTATTTCAAATTCGATTTCCATCCGTTTCAATTATATCCGTGGATATCATTCATTCGTGGAAATAGTCCTATCCGTCAAAATAGTATAAAATTAATACATGAATGATATTGTATATTTAAATTTCTCGAAGTTTCTAAAAACTTATTTGGTTCTACATGAGGTCCAGTATAATTTCCAATTCTAATGATGAATTCTTATTAACGAATCTGCTTTTAGACGTTAATGTGTTGCTCTGGCGCCAACCGCTTGTTTTGGTACATTATTATTCCGTATTTTTAAATAATTTGTTATTGTTTATCATCCGACGCCCGTTGAGATCCGTTCGATGGCGACACCGATGGAAATTATTCCGTGACGTAATGAAGATTTACGTCGATATTCAGAATTGATTCTAAATTGGACTTGTTTTTCGAATTATATCTCGAATTATTCAAATTCTTTACATTCTTTCGTATCGACGTCTTTAATTCTATGATGATTGAGATGTTTTTTTATTCACTTCTGATTATCATTGTGTTTATTTGAGGTTTAGTAAAAACTCGTGTTAGAACTTCATCCTATTTGGTACGCGCTGTTGTTCTGTGTTTAAAACACTAGTTACTGTATTAGTCAGATCATTTACAAGGATCCTAATGACTCAAATAGACCTTAAAAGGTAAAGTACCTTTTAGTTATAACAGCAAACGTAACAACAAAACATTGGCTGAGATCGTATGGAATTCACGGTTTGTCATTGGCAGTCGATTTGAAAAAGTGGTATTGAACAGGCTGCATTTCTATCGTACATTCCTAACGTGCGTCAAACTAGAATGGTATTCATTTGCAAGTGTTATTTAGCACATCCTGTCTAACTTTGAGTTATAAAAACTAATATATATCTTATAGTTGTTGCTGGTAACTGCCAACCAAGCTCAAACGTTCCAGACTACAAGACAATCCCATAGTATTCAAATTTAACTTTCCGATATTTACCTTAATTTTCCTGCTTCAAAATTACCCATTTCATGGGATCTTTTGTCTATAGTGTCGTCTACAAATCTTGCAGTATCTTCATCAACGTTTATTTTACCATTCAGTGACTGGTGGGCTCGTTTTTTCTCATTTAAAACAAATAATATAATAATAAATTCTATTGTTAGCTTGTCCGTTTACAATTTCTCATACGCTGTCGTAATTTGAACCTTGGTCTAATTAGTTTAAATTTTAGCACCTCCACTGTGATTTTTAACATGCTCGCTTACTGATTATGCAAACTTATTATCACTTAAACGTGCATATAAAATTTTAATTAAAATGTGGTTCAAGTTTTCTAAGTAGTAGTTCTTATAATTATTTTTAATATCCAGGGTTACAATTTATCTAGTTTTGATTATTGATTATTAGGATAAAATTGATATTTGTATTCGTATGAATACCATACATGTATTACAGGAAACCTTGTTATTGCATAAGATATAAATTATATTTAAAAAAATTGAATTCTATTAATATAAATATTGTTGAATTTTTCATCTTCACATCCGCTATCATAATTATATACCATATATGATACAGTGTGTTTTTATAGCGATTTTTGAGTACCTATGGATGATGTTTAACGTTTTCTAGTACCTTTTTTGTATTTAAAATGGCGTTGTAATTATGCTGTTTTGCCGTGTTAGAAAAACTCAGGGAAAACACATTTATCTTACATCTTATAATAAATAACATCATGATATATTAGAAAAAATGTTGTTGATGTGCCTTTTTTCTGGTTTGACATTCAGAATGTAAGTCAGGAACATCCAGTGCTGTTATTGCTCCTTGAATGTTGAACAATGTGTTAAATCAGTGCCTACTTTGATTAGATTTTCGATTGAATATAATTAGATTTCTTAATTAATACGTAAACTCAAACCGGTGAAAGATCTAGAAGTGGCCAAAAGTGGATCATCACTAGAATTCCACGCACAAATATACACATTAGCATTAACGATTTCGTCTGTAACTGTAATAATGTCGGTAGCGCGTCCGCGTACATCCCGCCCGTTAGCATTTCGCTGATGGGACAGAATTTGGCGTCGGTGCGACGACCTTACTTTATAACCGTCTTCAAAAAAAAAGAAGGATGTTCTCAAATCCACTGAAGTTTCGACTGTGTATGTATTTGAAGGCTCTGCTATGTTGTGCCCTTTAGATTTGGTTTACGTCTGACAATTTGTTAAAAAATAATTATTTTGACTCTTTTGCCGTAAGAAAAATTTGAATATTAGATAGTTTCTATGAGAAATGCTTCTTTGCATAGCGAGATCTTATATAATATGTATCTTACAGTTCTCTTTCATCCGGAGATTCAGTTCATTGGATTCCGTTAACCATGATGAGGAGGTTGACGTAATATCTGACCCTGACTGACATACATATTTGAGGGTGTGGTTTCTGCTACTGGAAATGTTATGTGATGAACATAGATTTTTACAAATAACTGCAATGTCTCATCATGACCTTATAAGAAATTTTTTAAGGAAAATTACGATCCAAGTGACTAATTACTGCAACCAATGTTGGATTAACATTATGTAGGAAAATATCATTTTCTATAAAGTATCGTTACTGTTTGCTTGATGCAAATTTGTTATCAAGTTTTCAATTACTGAAACTAGCGGCAGCTTTAGAATTGCTTGCTAGTTGCTACTATTTCTTTAAAAACATTGTCGTAATCAATTCCTAGAATTTTTAAAAATAAATTTCGAAATCTATTGGCACTCGAAAACGGAATGAAATAAATTTTATTTTCACATCGGCAAGTGCTTTGAATACAGACAGTTCATTCACAGCGGAAAAGTTTAGACGTATATTTGTATGTATGACGGTTATCTACAACGGTGAGGCTTGTACTCATGCATATGCATGTAATTGTATGCAATAATTGTTTGCACGGAGGCTATGAGAATGGCGAATATACTTGGTGAGATAACAACGAGATAAGAGGAATTTTAAATAGCCATATTTACTCTTTAGACTCGGGATGTTTATTTGTTTACCTGATCAGTGGCCCAGAATACTTAATAGTAGCTAATGCTATCAGTGGTTCGATAGTGTTTACCTAATCGATAGTTTTTTTTTTATGTTGTATTATGGACTACAAAGAGCTTAAAATATTTCGACTGATACGTTTGAACATTTGGTATTTCCCTTATTTGTTGTTTTAGCTTTTAGTCACACTGTACTTCACGTCATACCACCTGGTCTAATATTGTAATCTTCGATCTTCGATCGCTCATTTAGATGCTCCGTGTGTACGATATTGAAATGTAACGTGTCGCCTGTCGGATGCAGGTTTCCTCAGAGATGGAGAAAGTTCTGGATATATCGTAAAACAGTAAAACCGATGTATTAGTTATATTGCGAACCTGTAGTTTATTACATACGTGTTACACGCTTAGAGTATTTATAGTTACACGTTTTAAAGCTGCATGTACATTTTCACTGCATGTTATAGTATATCTGTTCTGTATATCAAGTTCATATTATATTGAACAAGTTCATTTGGGCTCGTTAATAATTTTATGTAATTTTTGAACATTTGCAACGCATGACCTCACTGATTTTAAAAATAAGTTCATCAGCAGAAAGCTACATTATTGCTGAACGACATAGGAGATTTAACAAATGTAATAGGACCAAGCTTTATGTCTGCTAAGTGTTTATCGAGTTATAGCAACTAACTATATGCATATTATATAAGGGAAAAAGGATATTATAGATATCCTAAAGTACATTCACTCCAACAAATGTCCACTATGTTTTTTTGCAACGGATGCCTAGAAAGCCTGATCGTATCGCGAGTCAATAACTCACGAGTCGAGGGAAAGGGAGCGTCCGTCCTGCGACTCCGCCCGTCGTAATATTAATTGGCGGATATCGAGAGTTTCCACAAGTCTCTATTGCTTGCTTTGTAGCAAATTGAGATGTTTGCTTTATGGTTAATTGCCGGTCTCGACGTTAAAGGCTTGGTGTACACGCGTTGGTGGGATGGAGTTGTTTTATCGGTAACGTTGAGGTTATAAATGTAGTTTGGAGGGAAAATGTATGAAAATTGAAAACATTTTCAAAAATTTAATTTATACACCCTTGAGTATTGAATGTGATGTTGTTAAACATTTTTGGCCACGTTTATTTTCATTATGATAACAATAAGTACGATAACTGACATAACGTTAATATCAAATTACCTATTATTAGCTCATCGGAAGAAAGCGGAAAGTATTGAATCATTTAATATATAAGTTAACCAGTTCAAATGTTTTAATTATTATTTAATATTTCAACAATTTAGGCATTCAACAAATAACATCGCAAATAGATATTTTTCTTAACTATTACAATAACAAAAAATAGCATATTAAAAGAGCATTATCTATCTTAATAGACGTCTTAATTAATGTTCCAAAAGAGATAATTTATATACCTACGTATTCTAATGTTATAAAAATATAATGTTTGTATCATATTAATATTAATTAATTCGTGAGCAAAATGAACTATTAATACAGTGACCTTCACCTGTGGCCTGGTGTCAAATGATAGTAAAGGTCTTGATCTTAGAGTGGTCTGTGATACGAACAGGTGTTTGGCGAGATACAAATAATATGAGTATCAAGTAACATAGCTCTTAGGCTAATTTCAATATGATTCCAAAGTGAAAAAATATCTTTGGTCTCTATTTTGTCTAAATAATTAGTTTTTGATTGGTTGAGAGAGAGAGTTACGTTTACTCGTGGAGTGTTATTTTTAAGTTTAATGTACTTGGTTGTTCTTTTTTTAACTTTTTTTTGGATAAGCGCATGTTTATTTCTAACCTAAAATTCTTTAATTATGAGATGACGCTAATGACCAGAATGGCGCGAATAGCGCGCTTTTTGTAATAATTAAAAAGTTTTAATTATATTCATTAATTTGCCTTAGCGTTGGATATTTACGTCCATAAATTTCTGTGAATTACAATAAATTCCAATCTTGTATTATTTTTTTGCTAGCATTAAAATAAAGTTAGATAAAGGCTTTTAATTTACAGGCGCCGACGCCTTGTGCTAATTAAAATTATGGCTGCTAAAATATGTCGGATTTTTGTGTTTTTATGTTGTCTCCGCATTCCTCGAGTGCCGATCGTATGCTTCGTCGGCGGGAAACCCGGCCGAAAAGCCGGTTCTAAACAAGCGATTAACGTCCTTTCTGCTGTTAAGTGATGGCACATAATCCTTTCATCTGACCTCTCCTCCATTATTGACCCCACTAATACCACACAGAGGAATAGCAACTTTATTTTAATGTAGCAAGGCATAGTGTTACATGCAGGTAGAAGAGGTAGAAGGATATCGTTGGCGCCAAATATTTAGGCAAAACCGGAATCGTCGGACACTGTTACCGATTTAGTAAAATGAGGTATTCGCTTGGTGATTAATGGTGTAACAAATATAAACATAACACGGTCTACTTGGCTTGTAACATTAGCATAACTAATAATATAGTTATGTTGTTCTGTTATTCTACGAGCCGTCACTGAGACGCCAGTGGGTTATAAGCGACATATTTTTTTTTCTTATGTTTCTGTAATATTGAGTGCTATTTTATAAGTTGCGTGAACTTTATCTGTTTTGTGGTTAGAAATGTGAGCTTTATTAAAAGTGCCATTCATTTTAGATAAGTGGTGTAGTTTTATAGCTTCTTTTTTATTTTTATTTTCGATTTTATTTATCAAGGATATACGCAGTAATATCATCGATTTGTCGCCAACAAATAACATGAGTAAATATGTGATTTAGCAGTATGAATTTTCCATTATATGCGGTTGTTTGCAATGTTACGATCTAGTAAAATTTGTCACAATCTCGGCTTCCGGGTTGTCGCATTTGTCATATTGTTGTGTGTTTTGTCTTGCAAGGTTTTGCATAATATTATCATATTCGGTTATTTATTTTCAAATGAAACTCTCTTATATTTTTCCTTAATAATAACGGAATCTTTTCTGCTTTGATTAATCGTATCCATATTTCAATCAGCCACTAAAATTCATAAAATTTAGTGTGTCTTTGACGAAAAGTTCAGCAACTTATATCCTACTACATATTTATATATTTTGGAACAAAATTCTCTTCAAATAACCTTCTTCACATTATTATATATTCAATTATAAATAGTTAGATAGACCATTTTATATTAGTCACGATTATCTCATTTAAGTATCTTTTCCTTCACGTAATAGATTCTAAACCCGCTAAGGAAATCCAATTACCTTTTACCTTTTTTTTTTTTTTTTTTTTTTTTTTTTTTTTTTATAGTGGGGAAATCTTCCAAAGATACCCACGGCCCCCGGGGAAGGAGCCGTGGGTTATGTCGGATTCTTACCGACTAAAACCCCACTGTGTTCCGTCGAGCCGCTTTAATGATGGGGCCGCGGGTATTTGTTGGAATTCTTCCGCGACAGGAAATCCAATTACCTGCTGACATCTCATCAGATTTACTTTCAATATTACACACATGTAGTGGTGTGTATCGTAACGTTACTTTATAGAGTATGTGTGTGTGTGTGTTGAAGAAAATTCACTTTTTCACAAGTTTCCGAGATAATCAACAGTTAAGTTGAAAGACATAATATAGTGAAATTCTCATAGTTAATTACGGTTATGTTTTGCTTACTAATGATTTATAATCGTGCGTATGATATTATATTATGATTATGTTAAAAGGAATAACTGAGGAATTAATTTGGTATGTTCCAACTTCGTTGGGTTTTTCGTTGTTAACGTCTATATTGCTCTTAATTCTAAGATCTATAAAATTATTTTCAAGTAATGTTAGTAATTAAGCCTTGGAGCGGTTTTTATGACTTTTAATCTGCTGCTTTTTATCCATAAACAAAACAATTTTTTATTTCTTGTTGAGTATTTATTTTTCAATAGAATTTTAGGCATAGTATAATCATCGAAATCTTTTAATGTAAATGAAAAGATACTCTATAACGCACAGCTACTATGTAAGATATTAAATATAAATCGTACATAGATTGCACTATTGACTGTTCATCATTCGTAAACCAGTATCATTAATATGTAATTATAATTTATTATAAGAAAGTTTATAATTGTTTGGTGTAATCGCAGCGTGAACCTGAAAACTTGTTCCAAGGGAAAGCTAATGAATTGAATTAAAGTTTAGATTATCAGTGTACAGAACAGTAATAATCGTAATCTATATTATTTTCTCATGGTAAGAGCGGCGCAAAGACTCGGCCTCGAAACTGACAATGGCGACTTTCCACTTTCCCGCGCGTTCCCACAAGATGGCGGACGAAAAGCGCGCGAAAAAAGTTTTCAACGAACGATACGATGTTATTATGGTTGTTATGGCTGCATTTAACATTGCGTTGAATAAGTAATTGTTGTTTATGCAATAAACGTTTGTTATGGAAGTGTAATTAGAGTCCATTAATGGTCATTGTGCGCAGCGCATTTTTCCCAATATTAAACCAAACACAAAACTTTGGTGGTGTAGTCGAATGTAAACAAAGAAACGAAAAGGCACTAGGAAAAGATCATATGTCTGATATCACTTATCTGATGTCGATTAATGAATTATTCAATATGCAAACATTTTAAAATATATTGACACTCATGCTACCGACAAATTTGTCGTTCATTATTCTAAGAAACGTGGGACGAGACGAAACAATCATCTTTGGTTATCCTTTGAAGCGTGGAAAATGAAATACGACTAGTCTCTGTAGCTGTAGTAATATAAAGGTATTGTTACACTTGTATAGTCTTAATCAGTACATAATGTACAATTGTATGAACATTCTCAATAAATATTAAGCTGAATATCCTTTATCAATAAGTAGTAAAGGCGATCTTTAAGTACATAGTTACATGTCAAAGTCGCATATCGCTATTTCGAATTATATCGCTATAATTGAGAGCTTCCCAAAGTCAACATCAACTGGCCAATATATTTTATATAATGAGACTTTTAACCTCACTTCTATTCCATCGTTATTTAGGAAATTAAATCTATTGGTGCATACTTAGGTACTAAATTGTGGTGTCACCTTTATTCCAAAATTTTGGCATACGAATGAGACATGTTCCTCTGTGCCAAAGTCGTAATTAATTTTTACGATTAATGTCTCCAGAGATAGTGTATCTTGTAATGATAGTGCTGCTATTTCTGATGGTTCTTGGAAAATGATAATTTTCGTTTGCTAGTTTATATTTATCATTGGAATCATGTCTACAGAGATCAGATTTAAGCCCTTAGTTTTACGATGTTAGTTTGTACGATGCCTACTCATAATATTGGTGATTATGTACACATATGTTAAATTTGTAGATATGCTCAGTTTACATTGTAAATTTTCCTTTCGTTTATTTTTATAATTTTCTTTAAAGCAGTCCCTTTCCTCACGCGAACGATCAAAAAAATATAGAACTTTTTGCAATGACGTTGAGCAATGAGTATGCACACATTTAGGCAATTCATTATAATTTTCGTATCTACTTCTTAAGTAGTTTTATGCAAATCTAAAATAGCTAATATTAAACGATGAATTGCCATTTTATTTACGATAGCAATAAGCATCACAGGATTTCCT
Source organism: Colias philodice (assembly GCF_061535455.1). Lineage (NCBI taxonomy): Eukaryota > Metazoa > Arthropoda > Insecta > Lepidoptera > Pieridae > Colias > Colias philodice. The sequence continues at coordinate 6,709,366 of NC_143111.1, read as the reverse complement.
ACATCGTGAGTATTGAGTTAGTGACATAATAACAAGATTACCGTGAGATAACTAAAATATATATAAATTACAGTGTTTATCCGTTTTGAATATATCGTAAAATCAATTGACGCAGGTAATTGTACCAGAGGAGCGAAATAAAATTAGCAGCACTATGAAACTAGGTGAAGGTATGAGGTTGGGTGGTATTGGTAATGGTCACTTATTGAATATTTTAATTAAATGTCAACTTATTTAATGTAAATTTTAGATGTAATAAAAATGTTATCTTTTTATGTGAGCTTTAACGTTATTGACCGAATAAAACATTTTGAAAATCTAAACATAAGGCACGTTAATAATTTTGAAATATTTAATGGACGGTAATGTATTGAGGGCATGCATAACCGCACTCGAGTGCCATGATCGATAACTTAACACATGATTGATCATCACAAGCCTGTCAGAGTTTCTGAGGCTAATCACGAGGTTCTCCTTGAAGTGAATCCTGTTGGCGACGAGCGTGACAACCAACATACACTCGATGTATCGATAGTCGATCTATCGATACCGTTACTAGATATAAACGCATTCGACCGACTTATCACAGAATAATGTGAACGTTGCTAATAACGCAAAGGTCAATAGCTATTGTATAGCATATTGAATTTTAATCGGTTATCGCACGGAAACATACACGTAATGGTGTTATGTGTTCAAATTATTTATAAGTAAAATAAGTCACGGTCAGAGATTGTGATCTCATGGCACGGCCTGCTATTAACATAAAAATCGACTCATAGAAATATAGCCTGTATTGTCAATCTGATTAATACAAATATCACCTGCTGGCTCGTTAGACCGAACGACACCAAGCAATCCTTGAAGTACATGTAATTATAGAAACTCACATGGTCTATTTAGCTCAAAGGTGTCATTAGATATGTTTGTCTGATTTAAGCGTTTTACATTATCGAGAATAAACAACCCGCCGGCGATTATCATCAATTTAATGGCTTATATATTAATTTGGTCAACTCGTTTCTATTATAATTTAAATTCTCACATCATTTTATATCAATTTGCGCTATTGTGACAAAAATGCCGTTTGTAGTTTTTTTTGTATTCCATTATCGTTATTTTATTTTGTGCTCCAAAAACATTCAAAATTTATGGCGAGGTCATGTCTGGGTCTTAGGGAATAACCAGACAGCAGAAAATAAATTTAATCGCATTTAGACAAAAGGTGCGGCCGTGTGACCCTCACAATGTTTCGCTCGAGTAGTTTCTAATCTTAACAATGGCGTTGGAATTCCATCTGCGCTTTTTTTACTTGCATATTCATTGTGAATATTTGAGAGCTCTGGTTAGGCTGAGTAAAAATAAAGTGGTCTTGCCATTCCAGTATGAGTTACTGAAGCTTTGCGCCATATAAGTCAAATGCAGTTTTTGTTTATTTTTAGGAATTTTAAGGATATTGGTTAGCTTATTGCACACCGTGGGCGGGATGGTGGAAGATTTAACGATTCTTGTTATTTAGTGTTTTGAAGAATTTCGTATTATGGCCCGATAGTAACATAAAATGGTATTAGTAAATTCTCAACCGGCTTAAATTTTATTTATCCTGTTGTAGCAGTATTTATGCAAATATTTACGACGTTCGAGAATGTTTTGAAATTTAAAGTAGTTCGATCTAAATAAAATTGCATAATAAAACTAATATTATAAATTATCACTAGAATAATGTATAATTAAAACGGAGGATATCGTAGATAGTTAATCTAGGATTACTATGCGAACAATATGTTGTACACACCAATAATTATGATACTTATTACTCGATAAACAAATGCAAATCATTACTCTTACCAACTTGTTCAGCGGAACAACATTAATAATGATAACCGTAGCGAAGTCGGTCACGAAGCGTTTAGGTCAATAGATGGTGCGGTCATCGGAGCGGTGCGGTCGTGAACTTGACACGAGATCTCGAGATGATCGCCGCGGGGCAGGATGCGCGATTGTTGGCTTGCAACTGCTGTGGGTGGACAAGGTCAGGGTGGTGGCAATGGTGTATGTAGATTTGGAGATAGGGATGTTGAAGAAGTAAGGAAAGAAGCGAATGTGGTATTGGAAGATAATATAAAAAGAGGGCTATTTTAAGTCCTTTTATCCGAAGTCCTTTGATCTATTTTACACAGGAGGATTAGGAAGACTTTGCATAACATTATGGATAAACATACATTAATATTGGTGTTAGTCATATTAGATTTTATGGAAAAAGGTTTTGATAAATACCAATAATGTTTTGTAAATAATTCGAACAACAATCGTTAGTGTGTCCTGCTGTCCACGTAAAGTTCTGTTTACATTTAATAATTTCTGTCTCCAAAACTTGTTTCGAAATTAATTAACATGTCAAGAAATTTATGGTAGGATTGATTATGAAAATAAATTCCCTTTAAAGATTAATGTTAAACTTTATCTTTGACGTCCTGCCATCGAGGTCACAGAAAAGTATTCCAACTGTAATTGTGTTAAAGAAAAATGTATTTATTATCGTAAAATGTGGAATGTAGGCTCCGAAACAGCTAGTTCCGTGATTTGACATTTGTTATTTATCTCATATGCCACTCGAACATCTGTCGAAGAAATTAAAGTTCGGGTTTTATGTGATTTATGGTTTTGTATTGCATTAAATTAAGTAGCGAGGTCACATACTTGCATATGGTTTACCGCTGACGTTTGTATTGCTAAAGTTTTTCGAGCTTTTGTTAACTTTTACAGGGTTCATTATTACGAATCATTTTAAAGAAGTGAACTTTGTAATATTCGGTGAAAGTTAAATTACTTTCAGAGCTGTAATTTACAATCTTGTGACAGATAACATCAACATACATCAGCAATAAATGTCATCGATTGCCCGACCTTAAACTTCTTCCTGTTCTTTCTCTTCGTTAAAGATATTGATGTTTTTTAGTTTAACCTTTACAGTATACCGATAATCTTGAATTACTGATGATTTCGCAGATGACTCTAATATAATAGATACCAAGAAAGGAACGAGTAAAGATAAATTGCACAGATAAACAATACCAGCTATACAAGTACTGTGGACCATGAACTTGACCATTATCCGGATGCGCCCGCGCATCGGTCAGCCATCTCGCAAACACATTAACTTTGGTTATGTAATATTTTTGTTTTCAATGTTAACGTCGCATTTTTATGTGTAGCTAGGCGATCAACCTGTTTTTTTTTTATTACTTACACTCAATCATATACGTATTTAATGTTTTTAATTATACTTCTTAAACGTTTCTTAACAGTTCTTCACTAGTTAAATGTCATTTCATATCCTATAAGGATAATGTCTACCAGTATTTCCTATCAATTAATGAACAGGATAGAACAAAATTAATGTGTGATCGGATAAATTTACTGCCTTAATATGAATATAACATTAAAGTAAAAATCTAGGTTATATTTCATCATCATCCACCTACGATAAACGCGCAGTACTAGCGTGACCTTTCCCAATAGAGTTTTGAATAACACTAACTAAGATCAAATATCACAGATCAAGCATCTCTTATTTTAATCTAACAGTATCATCATAAGAAACATATGGTTACGAGAGGAAACTACGAAATTTCGGACATAATTTTTTATTTACTTGATATGCGATCGGACAAAATTATGAGTATATATTTTTATTGCATTGTTGAGTGTTGCGAGTTGTAATTATTGCATTAAATTGAATTCTAACCTGATTATATTGCAGACTAGATAGAAGGTTCATGGAGGAATATTATAGTAAATCTATTTATGCCTAATTTCAAATGCAATCGGAAGCAAGTATAGAACTTCAATACAGCATTTCCCAAGCACAAATTTTAACAAAATCAACTCATTAAAATTCCCTGTAGAAGAAGATAGTACTGATTCGTAGTATGAGGTATTAAATCAGGAAATATAAATTGATTGAATCTCATTACTTGTAAATTAACTTTATGTAATCGCTGACGTAATACCGGGTCACACAACTCGTCTTGTTGTTCTGGGTCTCCCGGTGATGGATGTCACAGTGATGTTATCTAATTAAATTGTTTCGTGGTAAATGGGAAGAGTTTATGTATTTGTTTGAATTCTTATTTACTGGGAAATTTAATATTAGATATACTTGTTGGCTGTGTACTTGTGTGTTATTTGACTTATTTGTTCCTTTCTATATGAAGGAAATAAAGTACTCATATTAATAGTTTAAACATTGATTAGAAAAGTTCACTAGTAAGTTTTGGTTTGTTTTGCAAGTCACACTTGTGTTGTGCTTTTTTTGAGGAAACGCTGTAAAATGCGAGCTTAATTTTTAATGTAGAGATAACATGCATGTCGTAATGGACTGTTAATTTAGTTATCTTGAATTTAACTTTGCCAATTTGCTAAAATGTCCAATTAATGCATCTGAGTGCTGTATGTACCTATAGTTTAGTTTTTAGTAAGTGTTAATTAGGAAGGGTATAATTTTATGCTTTTAATTTAATAGCAATCGTAAATTTAAGAAGCCAACTCGGTCTTAAAACAATCCCGCCCATTATTCGTAGGTAGGTGCCTAACCTTTGCGAAGTGAAATGAAATGACTCACTATGTATGATATCCTTGACTCTATACACTGTGCGTTCTGACTAACTTTGCTCTGTTTAATAGTAACTGAATGTTTTATCTAATATCTAATACATTATTGTTGCATATTTTGTTATTAAATCTTTGATATGGTAGTTTTAGTGGTAGTTAACTGTTAGAGTCTGTTTCTGTCTTGCCTCTTATCGTAGTTTTATGTCCTATACACAAATAAGGTTAATTTGGTATTTAACGTTAACTACTGTCATACACGTGTCGTATATACTTTCTAATTAAATCGTTATCTTATTTGTTTTTAACTATTTTTTTTAACTGTTGAACTTTGCGATAGCCTGCAGCATTTCAAGGAAGTGATACAGATAGCATTATTATCTATTATAATCTGCATAATATTATTATAATACAGCTTTGTTATTATAATGCTATTTATAAATAGTGTTGCAGATATTTGTAATGAGTAATTTAATCAGATTACGTGCGTGTATTTACATACCGGTAGACAGTTGACAAGTTGAACATGTTGAGTAAATGTTTTTGCCAAGAAAGCATATTCTAGTATCTATACATACTGCCTATATAAGTGCACAACTAATTTTGTAGATAAATGAGCTTTTGAAATCAAGATATTTAATTTTGAAATGTTCTATGTGTAGTAATTGAACCAAAAAAAAATTAATAATTGAAAATATAAAACTTTATCAACATATATAAATATTATATTCTGAAATAATATTATTTTAGGTCACAATACAACGTGTTTAAATTAGAGTATAAGAGGATATCATACGTCATGTTATTTTTTGTGAAGTTTAGATGTTTTTCATGTCAGTAGAAAATTACAATTAGAAATAGATTCCATCCGTTCATCTCAATCATCATTTAAGAAGCATTTTGTATATTTATTATTTCATACTTAATTGATTGTACAATCCGAATTTAAAATTAATCCTCTATAAATGAGGTTAATACGTAAATCAAGATAAAAATAAACCGGCGTCGCATACAGTTTGTTCACGCGTAATTTGTCGTTATAATTTGCGATGAATGTCGCTGAAATACGCAACTTATTCACGACGTTGATGAATACGTTCATTATGCATAATGATGACTAATATATTTTGGCCAAAACTAAAGAAATAAACTTTATTTTATTTAACCATTAAATACGGTAGGTGTAACAATTAATAACGTTGAGCTTTATCGTCTTTTTAATGAACTGCGATTCGCGTCATTAATCAGAGTTTTAATGTTTACTGATTTAATTAACTTTTAATAAGCGTTTAAAAGGTTTTTATAAGAATAATCATTTGAGTCATGAAGGTTGCTGAACAATTTAAAAGAAAAATAAAAGTTGTATCGATTGAACATTTCGATACAGCAGTGTAACTCGCAGCCTCGCTACGTTAAGGCTGTATGAAATTTTCGTAAAAAGCTCAATTTATATTCAATGAGCATAACGCGAAACTAGTTCATTCATCGAGATCATGGATCGATGTTGCAAGATCGTTTAGTGTATCGTAAATTTACGTGGAAATGGGTCAGATGCGGTTGTGTGATTTTTTGAACATTTCAAGGCTTTGCTGCGAGTCGTTGACCCAGTAAAGTGATGTTAGGAATCGTGACATGCGCGCGCTGGATCGAGAGGATCGAGTTGGCTCGCTCCTTTGTAATTATTTCGGTGCCAAGTGTAGCATGCAAATGGATGTCTTTCGTGATAAGGACATATAAGGCGATGTAGGCTATCGCTAGCTGTGTGCTTTGCGTTGCTATGAGAAATAAAACTGAAGAAATACGTCGACGACGGTAAAAGGACAAAAGAACTTGCGAACGATGATGTTCTTGACGACGTTAAGCTTTTAGAAACCGTTTCTTTGACTTATTGTGATAAGAACAAATTTCGAAAATCCACAATCAAAACGCTAAGTATCTACTTAGCGTTTTGATTTACGTAAATAAAATCATTTACCGTCACATTGTACGTATAAGGAATTCCTATATAATTTATAACAACAATTAAACGTATTAATCTCATATAGAGGTTATATAAGGAAACTCAGGTAAAACGAGATATTATCACAAAAAGACTATTGTAATAATCGGTTTTGAAAAACCTTTGGTATGTTAATTTAGCGGAAGATTTTCCTCATACACGTATTAACAGTGGTTATTAAAGACTTTAAGAGTATCCGTTGCTAATGTTATTTTGTTCTTTTATGATGTTTTATCGACAGTGATTAATTTATATGGAATGATAATTTATATTGGAATAATTATAGTTTTGGAGTTAATTTTACTATCGTGCCAAAATTTAATATCATTGCTTTACCCGAACAACGAATTAAATAATATTTTTGAAATGATTGGTTATTGCATTATGTACTTATCTACCTCATTCCAAGCTTTTTCGTTTCATCAACTGCGATTCCTATAATATGTAAGTATTAACAATTCAATCTTGTTGTGGCGTCACTTCTTTGGATATAGTATCTGAACTTGTAGTAAAATATAAACGGAACTGTGGCGTTTGTAATCCGTTTAAAAATAATTTAATTGCTTATTACTCAGATGAGCCGTCGCGACAAACATCTCAATTTAACGATATTTTCTCGGAAATTTTCATTCATTTGCCAAAGAGACGATTATTATTTGTATCGAAATAAACATGACCGGTGAGTGGTGGCCACTGTAACAACATTGAGGCAATTCGTCTTATAATGAAATTATCGCGAAGTCAATGAATCATCTACTATCATTGACTAACTGTTGTCAGTGACCTTTGTGAACTAGCTGGTGTGCGCGGTGTTGTCTGTATATTTGGTTCAATGTAACTAATTTATAAGTCTAATTTTTGCATGCTAGGTAGTACGACTTTTCTCTCGTATGTTATTATTTTATAAGTTCAACATTGGTGTTTTTACAGTACCAGTTTTATCAACTTTTGAGGAATTTCAACATTTTACAGTTTTTTTCTCTATAGAGGTGGAGACCCACACAATTTGTTTTATTAATATTTATTTTATATTACAATTATATTATATGTAAATTCAATATATATCAAGGTTAAAACAACTTATCACAATATAAATAAAAAAATATTAAGTATTTATGAGATGTGATTAAATTTTTACGATAGTCATCTTTTTGTTATTGTGATCGTTGCCCTAATTGGCGTGCCAGAGGCTTTGAAGTACACGCAAGGTTGAAATAGTTGTCTTGTGGGCGTTTTAGTGGTTTACCTATATGAAGATTTAAAAAAAATGTGTATAAATTGATAGTAAAAAAATTTACCTGGGTTTTTGTATGGTATTTTGATGTCGGATCTTTTGAAATATTGGTCTGGTTTATTAATAAAATCACTACATAGTATAAAACAAAGTCGCTTTCACTGTCCCTATTTCCCTATGTCCCTTTGTATGCTTAAATCTTTAAAACTACGCAACGGATTTTGATGCGTTTTTTTTTAATAGATAGAGTGATTCAAGAGGAAGGTTTTAGTATATAATTTATTATGTTTTAGACAAAGCGGGCGAAGCCGCGGGCGGAAAGCTAGTAGTTAATAAAATAGTACAAAAGTACGTTAAGGATTGCTATATACCTTAGATTGTGTTTATATCCTGATTGAATCTAATTTTTAGTTATAGGTTAGGAATTTTGTGCATTTATGAGCTACGTGTCAAAACATAAAATAAATAAATTGTCTCATGATGAATAATGATTACGAAATATCCGGATATTCTGCATTACTTGCAAAATAAAGTTGAATGGGAAAAATCTATATCTCGGTTTTAATATCAGTTCTTTGTCCTGTAGTTAACATTTAGTTTGAGGAGTGGTTTAAGGTTTACTATCACATATAGACACGATTCTGTCTTGACCAATTTGATTTATTGCAAACGTTTAAACACGTTTCATTGTTTCACAGACTAGGTTTAGCCTGCGACTTTTAATCGTATTAATTTATGTTATGAATAACATAGATATTACTTTATGTGTATACGTAATCGAGATGAATAATGCATGCTCCTTCAAATAAGACAATTCCAATATATATTCGATTTCCGTAGTGATTTTTACGTGCAAGGTCCCTACTAAAATAAAGATGAGAAAGTAAAACCTAGCTCTATGGAAAATATATTAAATAATGTCGCCTAAAAACGTGTATTCGTTTCTTTTAATTCATACGTACAAACATCAATTCTTTACTAATTTTCTATTATGTATGAATATATCATTGTTTATAGTTTACAAATTGTTAACCATAATATCATAAAGTGCATATTGTTTCTCGATGTTATTATTTCGCAGTTTTATAGGTCATCTGTTTGTTAGTTTGTTCATATCATCAATAATATGTGAGACACAATAGAGTTCGCCTATACGAATTATAATTTTAATGATGTAATAATACTGTTCGTATTTGATCAAGATGTTTTATCAAATGTTGAACTGTTTAAGAAGTAGAGGACCTAAGACTGAGCCCTGGACGACCCAGTGGTGTATACCATCAAACTTTATTTTATCCATTGATAAATCAAGATGCACTGATTGTTTGATTTACTTAATTCTTCTTGAATTTATTGTTATGATCAGAATTTAAATTAATATTAATAACTAGAGTAGGTAATGAAATTAATGTAAATAACTAGAGTAGGTAATTTTTTTATCAAGGACTAGATTTCCGCCCGCGGCTTCGCCCGCGTTTGCAAAGGAAAACCCGCATAGTTCCCGTTCCCGTGGGATTTCCGGGATAAAAACTATCCTATGTGTTAATCCAAGTTACCCTCTATATGTGTGCTAAATTTCATTGTAATCGGTTCAGTAGTTTTTACGTGAAAGAGTAACAAACATCCATACATCCATACATCCATACATCCTTACAAACTTTCGCCTTTATAATATGTATTAGATATTCGCGACCTTGCGAGGACGCGCCCCACGTCGTCCTTACGTGCAAGTGCATTAGTGCAGTCAATATTAAATATTGGTTTTTAATGACATCTATATTTAGATATACCTTTATTGAGAGGTAGAAAAATGTTTAATTGTTGTGGTTATCTTTGGCAGGATTGATTTTAAATCATGTACCATGTACCAGTTAAATCACGTATATTGTACAAATACATACATTATTTACGGTTTGTCTTGCAACTGTAGCGCAAAAGTTTGTTTCTAATAATTAAAAAATTTATATGCATTGAATTTATACGTCTCATCATTTCGGTAGTGTAGATCTCAGATTATTGAATAATATTTTGACTTGAACATATTTTATCTTGCTGTTGCTTTTTAATAAAACGGTTAATACACACCGTTAGCTTTGTTCTCGCTGCACCTAATAATAACGAATTTAAAGGCGAGGCCTAAGGATAATTAAGTGAATATAGGTATTGTCAGTTTCCCGCCAAACCGGCCCAAGCTATGCACGTCCGCGTTCCGAGTCCCTTCTACTATATTATTATATTATATACTCAATATCCGCCAATAGACGCTATCGATCGAGATCATGATGCATTTATGTGCCGGCCTTGACTCGCTAAAAGTATCCGTTTTGTTTCTATAAATAAACGTCGCGGTTTCATGCCATTATTTAATATGAATTGACACGGATGTAATTGCTGTGACGGTATGTTTCTTGTATAGAAGCTAGTGTTTTTCGTGCTTTGTGGATGGAATGGTCTAAACGTAAAATTGGCATATAAGATCTCGCAAATGTGTTACTGATAAGTGTTATGTTGGTATCTGCTTCTTACGATAGGTATTGATTGTACGACTGTGTCTTATTTTAAAACGTTAGATTGATGACACTTTTGAACGAAATAGATATGTAAAGGTTGGCACATTCGCATTTGAGACTACGTTAGTTGCAGTATAAGGAATTTCTACAATTAATCAGTACATAACATTTAATTAAATAGCGGTAGTTACGTCGATGCATCGAATGGATAGCATCCGAAAAGCGAGGAGTAATCGCAAATACATAAATACTGTCGTCTCTTCTAAGGCTTGAGATTATCCAGTGACATTTGAGACAAAAATAACTTCTTACAGCGGTATTGAATGTTTAGCTAAATGCAATATCCTCTAAACATCTCGAAGTTGTTCGGATAAGTTATTATATAAATAAATAAATAAATAAATAAATAAATAAATCATTTATTTCACTTAAAACATTTAACAAATTAGAGCGACCCAGGCTCCTAAGATAGTAAGAACTGTTTTTCAGGAGCCTGTGTCTTCCATTTACAGTAACACGACACGAAAAAAATCAGTGACAATTAAATAAATAAAAAATAAATTATAGATTTACATGCAATTAAAACTATAAAAAAGAATCAATAACAAATAAGTACAAACAGCAAAACAAAGTGTGTCTAGGTAACTCATTACAAATAAAGCACGTCCAATACAAATTTCGAAATTACATCAGCACATAAATAAATTCATCAAAAATTAAATAAGTTAGTAATTATTATAAAATAAATTGAGCAATCAGCAAAAAATCTAAATTAAGTCGAAACAATGCAACACTAATATAAGTTGTTACAATCAACATAACAATAAAAAATGTAAGTTAGTAGTAAGTTCTTATAGCTAAATATATATTAATATAGTTGAACAATTATATTAGTCTGTAAAATGTAACGATACAGTAAATAATAATATTTTGTTAAGTTAGTTTAGCAGCGAAATACAACGTAACTTCGATTTAACAGCACTTTTAACAGCTATTTTTAATAAATTTTAATGACGTAAAGATTTTTAGTACACTGTATCTAAGACAACACTAAGTCAATACATAAAAATACATGTCTATTTTTAATTTTCAATTAAGTGCAAAAGAAACCGGTTGTTAATACTGAGTAATGAATGTCGAGTTATGCAAGAATGTGTCCATAATCCATATCACAAGGCACTTCGTATATGCTTGAACTTAAAGGTGTAGTGCTAATTGGTAATAGATGCACGGTTAGAATAGTTGGGATTTTTGCTTTTAATACAGGTATGTACTATGTGGTTTGGTTTAAACAGAGTTGGAGAGGAAATATTTATGCGATATTGGAGGGTTTTTGTAGTTTGGCTGCTTAAAAAGCTTTGGATGTAGAATTAAAGTAACTGCTACGTTTTTCTGCAAGTGCCAAAGTCATTTGAGTTTTTCTAACTTCAGGATTACGAAAAGTTGATGCCTACATAAATAGCAAGGTATATATTACCTTAAATTAGTACTAAAATATTCAACTTTTAAAGTTTCGAAACAGACTTTGATTGGAGTATTTAGTTTTTGTACGATTGGAAGCTGATATCACAAGAAACTTGTTAATATCGATGTTTCGATATAAATTGTTGAAAATATGTAACAAGAAATCCGAATTATCGGTGTGAAATAGTATCGAAAAAGTGTCCCACTATGTTTTTATGGATACACTTCCCCTGTTCGATAATGCAATGACAATTATATGGAGTTTTTGCGCGTAAAATTAGTGATCAAACAAAAAGGTTTTATTCGAAATACGCATTTATTAAGGGAGTGTTACATAGCCAATAAATAATAATGACACAGTATAATAGCATTAGTACGCCCACTCGGTAGATACTTATGTATGTGCGATCTAATTTTTACACTGTTGTTCGATCGGTATCAGTTTAACCGGTTCAGTGGCTATGTAAATAAAACATGTTCACTGTTTATGTATTACAAATGTATATTTATCTTACAAGGGCGTTGATAGGGTGTTGAAGTTGTTTAAAGGTGGGTAGCTGCATCGTATCGAAGTCAAAGTAGTTAGGAGCCTTTGTTTGATTATTAATTTTCTATCTTGATTTAGGGGAACTAGTACTACGCAAGTTTTATACGTGGATATCGTTCACAAAAAGTATGCATAAAAAATGTAAATACTATTTTAAAAACAAATATAAATATAACGGTTAGGACGCAAATAATTGCATCTATGTTACTCCTCGATCGATACGTTATATAAAATTGTAACGAGCTCGCAATTATCCCACTATACAATGGACGAATCGTTCATAATAATGAGTTAAAACTCACGCGTTGATAATTAATGTGTTGTCCATTAACTCGGTTCCCATATTTATAATGTTATGAGTAGAAAATTGGATAATCTGTCAACTTCTAATGTGTTTCCAAGAAGTGTTGTTGTTGACTTGCTCTTCGTTGAATTAAAAAAAAAATCCGAGTTATGATTTATGTGGGCATTTGTAAAACTCTATTTTTAATGTTGGTTTTTCTAAGGTGCTGGTTTTTTCTTGCTGATACTTTATAATACGTACTGAACTAAAATTGATGTAAGAAATTTGTATCTGTATTGTTGTAATGTTTGTTCAAAATATATAAACATTCTTTCGATAATAAATAAGGTGTGTGTCATTTTCGAATCTGCATTCTCATATTATGAATGCAAAAACAGCTAATATGTGTTGGTCTATTTTATGTTATTTATAATGGGAAAAGCTATCATCGCGTGACAAATTGAAATGCCTGCGATGAAAGCTGCGAAGAAAGCTTATTTAAGAAAGTAAAGCTGGGTTTTAAAGCTACTTATGTTGAGAAGATAATGGTTAAATTGTTACTTTATTTTTTTTTATCGTGCGACAAATAATGCTATGTAATCTATAAAGACATTGTGACCAAACCCTTAACTCAAATTGAGACCTTTCATGACCTAGTCGTAAACAATTGAATTGAACCACCGTTTAAGTGAATTAATTCGCTGAAAACATATAATTGGTTCATAACAACGTAAGTTGAGGTAGGACAGATGTGTAATTGTTGCTCGCAATGACGTCTAATTGTTCTCCTGCAATAACAACATGTTTTTGCTCCTATATATAGTTTTTACTTACATTTCTGTAATCGGTCCGATCATTTAAATGGCTATTGCTGGGCAACACGATAGATAATTCCCGGAAAAGTGCAATTTTGCTCCGTTACGTACGTCAGCAATGGTTGGTGCGTCAATTGTGTAAACAATGTTTGCAAGGATATTTTTCTACGCTTATTTTCTTTTGATTTCAAAGTATACTTACCTTATTTTTCTGTATCTATTCTTTGTTGCAGTTAGTATGCACTTCATATGAGCTGAGTTAAAATTATAAGTATCCATTAAAATATTATTTATTAGCATCAAAATATTTCTCAAATGAATATAAGTCTAATGCAAAAGCTTTGCTTAATTTAATCAGCTTATAAATTAGAGAGAACTCTTACAATTTATTAACTAGGCCTCATTGATAAATACTTTGTAAATAACTAGTTCAATCTGATAAAAAGTGTCACGGGAACACTGATCATAGTCAATTCATAGCATCCGCTCGTTGACCGGGGGCGTCAAAACCAACAGGAAAGTGCGTGAAATTTACTTATTACACTTTGAGAAAGCACAGCCATACATAACAATTATACATGAAATTATGTGACACGTAGTCATTTTCGAAATTGAGTGAAACTTGCCAAAAGTTAAATTTCCAATTGGCATTGCGTTATGTTGTTATAATATGTTGCTTTTTATGCCGCCTCGTGCCACCTTCGCTTTCCATAGCGGGTGACGTGTGAAAGTTCATTGTTTTTTGCTCGTCACTTACATTATGAAGGTTCATTTGTCTTTGTATATGTTGTACTAGCTTTCCACCCGCGGCTTCGCCCGCGCAGTCAAAGAAAAACCCGCATAGTTCCCGTTCCCGTGGGATTTTCGGGATAAAACCTATCCTATGTCCTTTCCCGGGTATCAATATATCTCTATACCAAATTTCATGCAAATTTTTTCAGTAGTTAAGGCGTGATTGAGTAACAGACAGACAGACAGAGTTACTTTCGCATATTTTATAATATTAGTATGGATGTTGTTTGTTTGAATGCAGAAAGTATTGATATATTGTTGTTTATTCCTGTACCTAAATGAAATGTACTACCGATTGTTTCAGACTTTCAGTTTCTATTGTAATGTGCGTATAAAATACGATGATGAATGAAACATAGTTAGGTACTTATTTACGAAGAGAATTATCTTGGTCAAATTTAAAAACTTCCATATTTCCAGTTGATACCATAGTGGTATCCTTTCTATGGAAAACCTAAAAAGTTGCTTGCTTGTTGCCTCTAATAATACGTTTCTTTTTTATTCCTATTTTGTTATTTGTACAACTTCAGTTCAGTTCATTCGAACAATAAATTGCAACAATATGAACGATTTATTATTGTTCAAATGGCGGCACAACGATTTATTAATATCATCTTTCTTCATATGTAATTAAGGACGGCTTAATTAATATGAATATAATTGAGATACGGTCCAACAATGGGGTTCTGGACGCAATGCGGTCTCGTTTCGTTTGCTTTTGATATTGCACTCTAGTTGGAAATGTTATTGATGTAATGCTAACAATGTATACTGTTAATTAACTCGTTATGTAATAAAATGTTTGGGAGTTTTTTATAGGCTGATTTTTTATAGATTTAAGCGTAGTGTTCGTGTTTGGATAGCAGCTGAAAGCGAGCGTGTGTGTATCTTATAGGCGTAATTTTTATAGTTAAGTTTTAGATAGCATGCAGCAGGCACATCAGCTGCCTGGCTGATGTGCATAAGGGTGCTTTTCTACCAGGGATGTGAGAGGATGCGTAGCGAGGGATGTGTTTCTAAGGGGTAACTGCTGACTTTTATTTGATCGATAGGAGGGTATTTTGTCATCAGCCTATTAAAAATATGACATTTTATAAGCAATTAAAATTAAAAAGCTCGTCTTGTCTACATAACACATAGTGCTTGTAAAATTAACAAAATAGTCTTTTGCAGCTTTAGCAACTGTAATGTACCGTACTAGTAATATTTCAAATAACTTTTACTTGTCTTTTTTCGAATAATCATTACATTTATTTCGTGAATATCTATCTTAACAAAAGCTTTGTTTGTTTCAGGTAAACTGTTAGATACACATATAAAACGCGCTAAATTACGCATACAAATGTGGTAAGTAAATTATTTCCGCATTTTTGTTGAAGCAATTCGGCTTTCAAATATTTTCCCACCATGTGCCATTATAGTATTACTAGCTGTGCCCCGCGGTTTTACGCGCATTGATCCGCTCCTATTGGTCCTATTGGTAGCGTGATGATATATAGCCTTATAGCCTTCCTCGATAAATCGGCTATCGAACACAATTATTTTTCAAATCGGACAAGTAATTCTTGAGATTACAGTGTCCAAACAAACAAACTCTTCAGCTTTTTAATATAAGTATAGATTACTCTAGAGCTTGAAGCTTATATTATGATACCTACTAGATCATTTGTCGAACGTGATATAACCTCGTGTGTATATAAATTTAATTAGCCAACAGTAAATGTAGGAAAAATATGAATTCAAAATAATTGCGAAAATTAATAATTATGCACAATTGCACATCCAACATTGGATGTACTTTTTGTTGTAATTATTCAATGTAATTGTATGTAATAGGTTTCCTAACAACTTATATAGAGATCTAATTTGCATGCATATCATTAGGCATTAATCTTCAATAAGTTGCATCGTTATTTGTTCAATTGTTATATTAACAATGGATGCGGATGTAAATATGTACTGTAAATGTGTAAATACTATTTTTATTTAAGTCAAACTTCTTTATGCTCGTTGAGAGTAAAATTTCAAGATCGCTTCGTGGCAATGCCGTCACGTCATTGAGTAAGGCGACGATTTTGGTATCTTTGAATCTTGCCAAAGGCAGTTCACTTATGACACGTGTGCTCGGCACACACGCTCATTTTTATTCTCTTAGTATTAAGTTACTACCTTATATTGCTTTAGTCATTACTGTATTGGAAAATATATTAATGAAGTCGGTTTGTTTTTAGTGAAGCATGAATGAAATGTGTTGTTTAATAGTTGACAGATTGATTGACGTCGAGTGCAAATAGTAAAATGATAATGGTTTTCGTTTTGGTTGAACGAGACTTCTGTTCAACTACGAGTGGTTCAATTTAGTGTATTTTGATTGTAATGATGAGTTAAACCGATTCAGTAGTATCACAGAAAGTGGTAAACTATTTTCATAAACTTTGATAACTTCTTGTAAGTATCTAAAGTTACTACAGTCACACGCCGTTGAATTCTATGAACTTGTTAAGTTATTTTGTTGTTAAATAAATTTAAATAAATATTATTTTAAAATAAATTTTAAATAAATATTATAGGACATTATTACACTAATCGACCTAGTCCCACAGTAAGCTCAATAGGCTTGTGTTGTGGGTACTAGGCGACAATAAATATAATATTTAATAAATACATATATAGATAATAACACCCAGACCCAAGAACAAATAATTGAGTTCATCACACAAATATTTGCCCTGACCGGGGATCGAACCCGGGACCGTCGGCTCAGTAGGCAGGTGAATAATGCTTTGAATGTAAATTTAGTACTTAATTGTAACCAAATGGTTTATTTGGTAATTGCTAGAGATAGTTTTTGAAAAACACTATACAAACAGCTTTTTCAAACAATAGAATAAGAGAGGAGATTACACAACTCCTAAGTCGAACTTCCGTGGAAATATTTATCTTAATACAATACACAGTACAATGTACATACTGTCGAATTAAATTACTTTCTTATTTGTTTATTGTCGTATGTAAATAAGTGACTGTCTCAGCTTAGCAGTTGTTCATACGACGAGGTCCTGAAAGTGCTTCCGAGTGTCCGGAAAGTCTGATGAAAAGTAATCTAACTGAGCTCGAAAAGCTTGCCCTTAAAAATATTAATCGAATACTGAATTATATATATGACATGCGTCTGCGCCTACCTGCGCAATACACATACAAGAGAACACGGGGTGGAATATAAAGATTAGTTAAAAATATATTTTTATTTTGTAGGCTTGCTTTCTGGCTTAGAAGGTGGAAAAGCTTTCCCGTTATGTTTGGAAACACACATTTTGATTGAAATATGACTGGAGAAAACAGAAGAAGCGGTCGGCTAAGCCAGTCTCATAACAAACCTGACGTGTTATTTATTTTCTACAAACGAATTAATTATTCCATTGTTATGCATGAGAAACAAACGTTACAAACAGTAACAACGAGTTCAATTACGATAAGAATATATCAGATTGAATAATGTTTATTTTGGGAAAATAAACAAAGTGGCTAAAATATTTCGTGCATATTTATTCTAAAAATCTATTATTGAAGAAGTATGGGCACTTTGTATTTAACTGTAAAATAGAATTCAGATGCATTATTTACTTCAATCTAATGAGAAACTTGACAAATATCTGGAGCAACATTAACTTATTATTTTGCCAGAGATTTTCGGTTCCATTTCTACCACGCTGGAAATATTTTACTACTAGCAAGTGCTTCAATAGCTTTTATGTTATTATTTTTAGTAACTTCATCACTGCGGTGTATCATCAAAATATGTCCAGTGTTAGTCCTGTGAAAGAGAAACAAATAATACATCCGTACTTTCAACCTTTCGCGCTTATAATATAAGTAGGATTTAACCTAGGCGACCACTATTTGTCACTAGCCTACCAAAATGTCTAAAGGTACGTTTACACGCTTGCCAAGCCTTGGCAAACTACAAACAGTCCCAAGCCTCCACAAATCTCGTTTGGCGTTTGAAAGGCGTTTATACGCTTGTGTATGCGTCAGTCTGCAATATACATCCAAGCATGGCGGACACCGAATTTGTGACGGCTATTGCATTTGGTTTAACGTACTTTTATTTGAAACCAACGCTTTTAAACATAAGTTACACCTTGCTAAGCAGACTATCAAAATAATAATTATAAATGTATCGTAGGAACATGCCTGCGCCAGAACGCACGTTCACGTTTTTTTTTTCAAGTGTTTGCGAAAAGTAGTCATCAATATCTCTTTTTTATTTTTTATTACCTTTACTGGCCTTCCAGTAAGTTCAGAAAGACGAATCCATGCATCTGCTTGTTTCTTCTTATCTTTATGATTTGCATCTTTCGGATTCCAGATGCATGGTTCCACTTGGTAATGTTCCAGAAACGAAAGACTCTCCTCATTCGACCAGCAACTCATTTTTTATTTATTTTTTGTAAAATTAAGCAAGCGTGTACTCGCCGCGAGATCACGATGGCTACTAAACGCGGACCAACATGTAAATGCATCGCAAGCGCTTACCGCAAACGCCCTTTGATCTGCGTAAAAAAAACCGACACTCGACTGGATCGGAAGCAAGCAGGCACAAGCCCACGCAAGCCAAGCCAAACGCCCTTTTTACATGCTTGCGATTGTCGATGCTTGCCAAGGCTTGGCAAGCGTGTAAACGTACCATAAGATCAAGTTCCCATAGTACACAAGTTAGTGCATTGTGCCCAGCCACGTTTCCGGTCTAGATACAGGCCGCTCAGTCACGACTCGGGCCGGTCCGTTGTTGTGTAGACTCGCTTTTGACATGCGATAGCGTTGAATAATTATACCTGACGACCTAATTGAGTCCGGGCAGAACGTGATGGAATATAATACGTTTGTGTTTGTGTGTGTTGCATTGTTTGTTAGGTATTTAGGTAGTGTGGAATGTCACGAAAATTGTGTATCTAGAGATTGTATATGATCATGCAAATTTAAGCACTGCTTAAAGAATTCCTTTTTAACAACATTAGACGGATAATAAAAATATATATCCACGCTAGAGGGTTCGCTTGACCATAGACATTGACCAGATTGCGTACTATGAAAATAAAGTTAATATTGAATTGTAATGTAATGTAAATTATTGTAAATGAATGCACATGGATGTTTCAGAAAATCATTACAGTTTATTAATTAAATCTAAATTTTAGAATCATAATATTAAAATAGTATTGCTTACCACATTGCAAAACTGTTTTCCAATCTGTAATCCTAAAAATACGTTTATGTAAATATAATGCATTAGGAAAATCCGTATTAGTTGCATCCTAACCGCAGTTTACGTACAAAATATTTATAGGAAATTTTGTGTTTTAGTCATTGTTGAGGTAAATCCAAGGTATTTTTATATTTGCAGACGTGTGTCTTTTTGGTTTCTTAAACAGTTACTTTGGATTACACGTAATTACTGGTTCTAGGGTTTACGTCAAACTCAAATGACTGTGATCAAATGATTAATTTTATTGTTATGAATCTCAAATGAATTGGTAATAAAAGTACATGGCATGGTATACGGCTGGATATTCTTAACAAAATTTGGGGAAAATTGTTTAAATTGATTACAATGGTGTCTTCTTAATTGTATTATAATTGAAATCTTGTTTTATATTTAAACAGCTTACTATGAATTCTGGATTCGGAATATTTTAGTTATGCGTGTTTCTCACTTGGTAGGTTTATTATTGCACGCCTCATAAGCGAAGCGTTGAGGTGGGTACTACTGTCACTTCGCGCAAAACATGTGATTTTTCAAACTTAAAATGTCTTTATGTATCATACATTGCACTTGTAAGATAATATATACACACACATATTAAGAAAAAACACTATTTTTAACGTTCATGATATTTTTGATGTCATTTTTGTTATTTAAACTAGTTAAAAAACAGTTTAAAAAAGTTCTGTCTTGGACGTCCGTGTGTCTGTATGTGCGGATCCTTTTTCTTGTTAACACGATAGCGACCGAAATACTTTACTAATCGAGTCTTTTTTTTTCTCTTACGCTTGAGTATGCTCAGGAATAGAACCCTTTCATTTTTCAGGGTCTGATTCGATGTGGTTTAATTGTTATTAAATAAACAAAAATAATAATTAATAAATATTTATTAAAAAAAAATTATGAGGCGTGCACTTTTGGATTTTCCAAATTATTTTAACCTTTTGTGGTTAACTTAGCTTTCGTGAGGTGACTCAGTTTCTTATTAGACAAGCTTTCGCTTGATATCCTTCATGCATCCGCTTTAAAGTCATTTCTAGAAATTATTACGGATGCGCTCATTTATCTATCTTACATTTTATAACAAGTGAGCCCTTTTCTTAAGGAAATATATACTTGAAATATTTTAACAGATTTTTAGTGGGTTCATCGCAAGACTGATTTCATTCTGCTATGAGATTATTTTTATTTGTTATTCCTTTATTTATAACATTGAGTTAAGAATAAGGAATTAGATTTTAAATATTTAACACAACATCTGGTTATAGTATATTTAAAAGAAAACTATTCTATGGTCACCAACGACACAAAAGGTATGATCACCTGCATTTGAGATTGCATCTCTAAGATCTACTGACAGGTGCATCTTGCAGCCACCTGCGAGCTATATTCGTATGCGCCCACGCAACTGCACAATTGTTTATTCGTATAAATAATCAAATATTCTGGAACATTTCTCAGTGTTTTCCATGTTCCTGGAAAACTGAAAGGAGTCAAAGGACCATAATGTGTTTTAAAAAAATCCGCTAGGTGTATTTACTTTAAGAAATGTGTGTTATTCTAAATTAAAGTGATATAGTCCGGGAAACATCGCCCATTTTTGCAAGTGATTACTATCAAGCTAATTTTTCGTGAGTAGCTTTATTTTGATGAGATGCCCAATAATTTCATGTACAAAACTCTCGATTGTGGTAGCTACCAGAGGAAACAAGGATAAAATATTTTGATTTGATGGTTCTCAAATATTAATTACTAACTGAATGTTTTTTTTTGTTCAATCTCAAGATAATTATCTAAATTATTCGAAAAAATATTTGTCCTACAAAATCTATGGTTTGATCAAAGAGTCCCCCTTTCCGATGTGTATCGATAACGAAGTCATCATAAATGATTACTAACCAGCAGATTTTTTTATTTTCACTTATTTAATACTTATATAATTCAACAGACATATTGTCCTACAAATTGCGTAATAAATATTTGAGAACCGTCAAATCAAAAATTTTTATCCTTGTTACCTCTGTAAGCTACCACAATCGAGAGTTTCGTACATGAAATTATTGGGCATCTCATCAAAATAAAGCTACTCACGAAAAATTAGCTTGATAGTAATCACTTGCAAAAATGGGCGATGTATCCCGGACTAATATCTTAGTATGAAATAAATATTTTAAACGATGTATTTGTGTGCTTGATTTTATACTTGAAAATACTTTCAAATCACTCAGTTTAACATTTAAAACCTCTCATTTTCGCATCACAAATTTGCATATCAAACATGCAATTAGAATTGTTATGCAACGATTAAACATATTAATGATAGACGAGTCTAAATATTCGAGAGGGCACAGGCTCATTGTTATGATGGAATCGTGACTCCATAACACCTGTCTGATGAGGGAATGGATTGATGAAGCAATTGTTGTTTTAGTTTCATCTGGTGTATGGTAAAAGAAAGGTGTTTTGATTATTGTATAGAGCGTGGTTCGCCTCGTTTGTTAACTATCGTAAATTAAGTCCATATTATATATGTATATAGCTATAGCAATTTTGTATTCATAGGAAGCAAGTCTTCTTAACGCAATTGCTTTCTTATAATTCACCGAATCTTGAGTTAGATTGGATTAATTGGATCGCATATTACTCTTATTAAATTATATTTGAACGGAAGTGAAAACTTTGTACAAATTACATGTATGTTTTTTATTTATAACTTAGGTAATTATAATATGTTTTAAAAACAAATAGTGGGAAATCAGTTTCATAACGTTTTATGGATAAATACGAAGTACCTACTTATAATTATTTTTACGTAATTATTCGCAAACATTATGAAATGTACGTAAGTGAGAATAGAAACGTCATATTTATTCCTCATGTGATGCGACGGCGAGCGAAACTGTTGCATCCGGCTGGTTATTCTATCTTAAAAGATACATATCTAATAATATACTTAAAGATGATGATCTTGACGAGTGTGTTAATATCACTTTATGGTTAAACGTTTATGTTATTGTTGTACGAGGGATGAATTTATTTTTAATTTTCTTTGTTTGTTAAACAAGGGTAACTAAGAATTTAATGATTAGTTCTGGTATAGCGAGTTTGTGTGTCTTAACGCATTGAGCCCCGAACGGCCCGATCGGTCCACGACACAATAGATTTTCTATTGTGTCTGTGATTCCGGGGCCTGATTTATTAATAACTAGCGGTCCGCCCCGGCTTCGCCCGTGGTACATGTTTACGTTTTCTCTACATAAGAACCATCCTCGTACTTCAAGGAATATAATAAAAAAAGAATTATCGAAATCGGTTCAGCCGTTCTCGAGTTATGCGCTTACCAACACATTTTGCGATTCATTTTTATATATAAGAAAGATTATTATGGTGTAGATTTTTTCGGCATGTTTAAGTTGTCATTCTTATGTAATTGCTTATAAAAAATTAATTAATAATTGTATTTTAAGGGTTATGTTGATGCTAATGAATAAATATACAACAACGAGAGTTAAAAATATACCCGCAAGTGAAAATGGCAACATAACATGTGCTAATAGATATTGTAATAGATGTGATATTTCTCACACTATGAAATAAGTTTGATGGTATTAAGATATCGGATAACCAATTTTCCAATGAGGCAATTCAATAAAATGACATTAAAATTTACACTTTATATTCGATATTTAACAGCAAACGTAAATAGCAATACGAGTTTAAGTGCAATTCAACGTCTAACAAGTTTTTTTACTTTGCAAAGGAAGTCACGAGCTTGTAACTTGACTAAGTGATCATAAAAAATGTATTTAAATATAATTTGTATGTGTATCCGTTAATTATGCTATAATTACAAATAATTATAAAAAATCCTTTTAATATAAGAGCTTAATAAAGTTATTAATATATGAAAATCCAAGATTTCAAAAGCCTTTGTCGTAACTAAGTGATCATAAAAAATATATATATATCATTTAAATATAATTTGTATGTGTATCCGTTAATTATGCTATAATTACAAATAATTTAATCCAAAATCATTTTATTAGAAGAGCTTATTAAAGTTATTAATATGTTAAAATCCAAGATAACCTTTGTCGCTTTTCAATTTTAAATGAGACATGATGAGATCAAGATTCAAGAATGTTAAATTATTCCACACTTATTATAAAATAGGCCTCGACTGAATCACCAGTTTCAAAGGCACCACAACAATATCAACAACAATGCACCATCGCAGTATCACGGATAATCGATACATTATGTAAATCATTAGGAAAAACCATTTTATATGGAAGTTTTCAAACAATAACATGGCCCTTGTCGATGTACGATTTATTATTTCCCACACACGCCGCCGACCGTATCTTATATCCTATTCTTGAAGCGATTAATGCTTCCTCGAAGTGTTTAAAATTAGTTAATAATTTATGCATTTATTAAATTGATGACGCGTTCATTTCTGACTTTTGGGCCCTCTGCAATCGAGAGTGTTGGCCCAACAAATGATCATCGATGTTTGCCGCCATTACAGTGGTTAGTGATTATGAATAAACATTTACATGACGGTCGATCATAGAAATTTAGTCCTTCTACATTATCATGATTGCCTCTACTCGCCCAACGCTGCTCATTGTAAATAGGGCTAATCCTCACCTGCCTTTTTTATTGGTCATCCTGTTAGATTCGTAGATCTAAGGACATATTCAATCTCCGTGAGTAATTCAGGGTTGAACACACAGGAAAGTTTCACAGGAAATTGCAATGACTAAATCTATTTTGAATAGCTTAAGAGTATATTATGTATGGAAACTAACAGGATGTATATGGGAATGTATATGATCGTAAATAAAGTCGTGATAAATTTATAATGAAAATAATATCACACGTTCAGTTTGCGGTTGTTAAGAAAAAACGATGTTGATCTCACACTGAATAAGTAATATGTTTGTGCTAAATGCATGTTACATTTTTGCGATATCGCATAACATGTTCATTAGAGTTATAGCTAAATAAATAATAAAAAGTTCGATTGCTTCTAGAACAAAATAAAAAAAAGCAAAGTAGAGTTTTTGTAGCCGCAGAACAATCGACAACCGGTATCGAATGAAAGTAGGATAATTAATATGTATCTTGCGCGTGTTTAATCGTAATAATAATTATAATTATTTGTTCCAGCCACGTGGAGTGCCTTTAATGGTGTCGTTTGTCATGGCCTTAAGGGCTTGGTCTAGTAGTGCAAACAAATGCATCCTGTCATCCTATATGTAAATAATACAAATGTACTAAGGGAAAGTTGCTCCACTTAATTTTTAAAAATTAAATCATTCGTATGCATAATTTAATATTCGTAATAAGTACCTAAAATGACAATTTGAAACAATTTTCGTGAAAATTACACCGGGTGATTTTTTTTTATCAGTACACAAAATTTGCGAATACTTTCTATTGATATCTTCAACTTCATGTTTATATAACTGATCAACTTTTACAAAGAAATTTGGACGAAATATAAAAAAAAATAAGCTTTCCATACAAAATGCATAGCTCTATACATTTTTTTCGACCTAAGTTTCTTAGTGAAAGTTGTTCAGTTTCACTAATAAAACGGATAAACAAATTTTGTATATAATAAAAAAAATGTAATGTTTGTGTTAAAAAATTATAAAATAGAAAAATACGCAAATGAAAACAAAAGATATTTATTTCTGACTAGCTTCCGCCCGCGACTCCGTCCGCGCGGATGTCAGTCTTCGCGTCTTCTACAGATTTATTATATTATGTATAATATATAGATTTATATTGATAAACCTAATAAATCTTTTGCTAGCATTCTGATGCTTTATCGGTTGCACTGGATTTATCTCTTTTTTTTCAATCGCTTGAATGATATAGGATGGGTCCTTGATGGACATCGAATGCTGAAGTCTCGAATCAATCAATTCTGACAGTAGGCAATTTATGTAAAATCTTGATAATGGTCCATCATTTTATTTTGCCTAAACGTTACATACTTTTTTATATATTCTATTTTTAACGAATGATTCACTCCAGTCCAAACAGCAAATAAGCAGACTTCTGCTTCTGCAACGTTTAGTTGTCCCTGAATTTGGAAAAAATAGTCATGATTCTTATCTATGACAAAAGTGTTTAAAAATTTTAATATTTGAAATACAATGCAAAAAATTGCATTGTATTTCAAATATTAAAATTTTTTTTTAACCGCATCTTCCGCATTCATGTCTTTTGCCGGAATTAGACATTTAACTTCTACTAGTCCCATTTTCCCTTTTTGATATGGGAGTGTATAAAGTAAATTTTTTAGATATTTCTCGTTATACTTTTAAAAAGTTATTATTGTCATTTTGCTCTTTAGGTAAAGTAATTTCGATATCAGTTTTAATTTTTTTGATACCTGCAATAATAACGTCATAATCGCCTGCACATACTTATCGATTACACCCTGTATACAATCCACCATCCACATTCATAATGTTTTCCTGTCCTCCTCTCCTTTACGCTGTTCACCGATACATTTTTAATGAGTAAATCTGCTACCACTGAAGGATGTTTCATTGTGATCAGCAAATTTTCACCACTGTTGTCGATTATTTGTTTTTCATTTTTAATCAGCAATTGGGAATCATCAGTTTTGTTTTTTGCAGATTGGTGATGTACCCTAACAATACGTCGAAAAGGGAAAGCATCAACGAATTATCGTTTTCGTCCTCTTTTTTTATTCTTCGCGTCTCTGTTACTTCTGTTTGTTTAGTTCTCAACACCCACTGAATTTTCTATGTTATTGTGATCTTCCATTACATCTGAGTTTTGATGATGTGATGATAATCCATTCGTTTTAATATTGGTACTTAGAATTGGTAGACTAAACTAGAAATGGCGGACTAAATTTGTCAGCGCGTCTGTAAGATCAGAATATAAAACCAACATCCTGTATTTAAGTTACAAAATTAATAATCTAACAAAATGACGCTACGTTGAAAATGACTAGAAGAAAAAATTAAAACACCTCGGATCAATTTTGGAGTAAACAAATCATTTTCCCCGTATGGGGATTTCCCCGGATGAACTTGGGAAGTTCAAGTTCTCAATACAAGTTTATATTATATTTCGTACTAGCTTTCCGCCCGCGGCTTCGCCCGTCTTTTCAAAGAAAAACCCGTTCCCGTAGGATTTCCGGGATAAAACTTATCCTATGTCCTTTCTCGGGTATCAAAATATCTCTATACCAAATTTCATGCAAATTGGTTCAGTAGTTAAGGCGTGATTGAGTAACAGACAGACAGACAGAGTTACTTTCGCATTTATAATATTAGTATGCATTTCTCAAACGAAAAATAAACATTTTTGGAACTTCAAAAAAATTATATTATAAGAAAATTTATGAGCTTACTTTAGTTTTAAAGAAATATACATCCCTTTACTGACACCCCGTAAAATAAAGAAATTGTTGCCAATCACCTTTGCAATCTATTTGGTTTCATTAACTTTATGTTCGAAGATAATTTTTTTTCTAGTAGTTACACGCATATTTTTTTCGTTTATTTTCCATATCGAAATCAAATGTTTAAAAATACGAATATTTGCACAAAACTAAGATAAAAATAATCAATTAACAAAAATATTAAATTTAATGAAGTAGAGCAACTTTCACTTCGGTATGAAGGAAAATCGAGCGTGGAGCACACGTCAGAACGCTCCGGCCCAAGGAGCGCGACCATAGAAATCTAAATAACAAGACACATAGAAGTGCTATAATGTCATAATTCGTATGAAAACCGCTGTCGCCAAAATCAACACATTCAAACCGAAAGCTAAACAGTACACACAAGTAAACTATGCCTTTTATTGGACAGCTTGATTTTAGTGAAAACTAACTTATCTATTAAATTAAGCTTTTGAATATGTATCCTAACGCACGAATTTACGGTTTATTTTAGAATAACATCCCTAAGTATATGAGACTTTTTGCTCCAATACGAACAAACGTGATAATAAGAATGGTCGACTGTGTCATTCATTGTTATTTCGATTACTATGGTGACACTCGTAATACTTGTAAATATTCTATAATTTTAAGGAAAAACGGCATTATTTCTAAAAAAAAATATTTTCCGACGAAATATTATTCCTTTATAAGTATAATTACAACTTGTGGAAGAATTTCCGCAATGGGAATTGCTGAAACACACCATGTATACACTCATACGTCTCCAGAGCAACTGAACAGTGGCGAATGCACTGGTGATGTGCAAATCACCTGAGTGGCGACAAGGTCACGCACGCTTACGACTTCTAGTGTCTTGTTATTTAGATTTCTATGAGCGCGACTAAAGAAATTCGCTAGGATTTTTCCTAATTATTTTAAATAATTTTTAAATATTTAAAGAATTATCGAAATTAAAAAAAAAAATTTTTTAAAGGATTAATACTCATTGGTCTTCAACCAACTCGAATAAATTAATGGAAAAAATAACTTTTAGCAGTATTTATCAATAGATTTTGTAAGGCAAAAAATGGGAAATTTAATGAATTTATAACGTTCTAATTAAGAAAATCATAAGTTTTTCGGCAATTGTATTCAGCAGTTTTTAATAACGACTATATAAGGATAATAATGCGCTGATCAGATTGTGTAAATTGTAATCGGTTGCAACGTAGTGAGTGCACAAACTTACCTCGAAATGTCTTTGGGGGAAAGAGACTTATCTTGAAGGCCTGATTAAGGTAACATAAAGTAACTTTATAAATGTGAAAAAATTCACGCGCATTGCGTATATAACACTAATTGATAAACAAGAAAAAAAAATTCAGTTTATCATTTCATTAGCCGGGAAAAAATTGTCAAATAACTTGTTGAAAACGCAATTTTGCTAGACTGCAGCCTTAAGGAGAGCGGTTAGATCACTTGTTTCTAGAAGCTCATGTTTTACGCGATTATGTAATCGATGATTCGCCTCTTAATTATCAGTTTTTTAATTCATTAATGTTATAATGAGCCAGACACGATTAAGACTGGAAGCTTTAAATTGTTAAAATGCTAAATTTTGTTCAATGATTTATAATGTGGACTTTATAGTTATTAATTTATGTACGAAATTTACACATGAGAAATTAATTTAGTTATTTCATGGTTGTCGACAGAATAAAGGTGTACTTTTCAGAACATTCATTGTAATTATTATTTATTTTATTCATTGGTAATTTATTTTATTATAAATATAATTATCAGCGCCTAAGTCTTTAAGATTCTATTAAATAACATTCTAAAAAGCTATCGTCATAGAAAGTAAAAAGCTCAAAGCGTAAACATCTAAACTTATAAACTTCACAATGACTTGATATTAAGTTACAACAAATCGAGCACTGACTAACTTGATTTCATTACACTAACGATTTCTCGGTAAACCGCGATACGTCCGGATCCTATTTGTTCCACTGCACTGACAATGTACTTAAATGGCGGTAACCATTTATCACCTGAGATCAAATCATACACATTACTCATCGCCGGTCATCGGTCACATTCTTTCGCAAATTTAACATCGAGTTATTCATAACTAGCTGCGTCCCGCGGTTTCATCCGCTCGTGTGACTGAGTTTTTACTTTTAATCCTGTGAGAATGTCAGTATAGATAGCTAGCTACTAGTTATTATGCTGTGGTATAGATAATATACTAATTTACTCCTTATAACAACAGCTATCTGTCAGTGAAAGTCCCGCCAAAATCGATCCAGCCGTTCCAGAGATTAGCCGGAACAATCGGTCAAGACAGATAGGCAAAAATTGTAAAAATTACCCTTTTGGTATATGCACAGTGCATCCATATGCATTTAGTAATAATCGGTTATTTTGATGTTACAAATAGACACTCCAATTTTATTATTGTTTTAGAATATAGATGATTCAGGATGGACCTCGCTCATGACGCCGACCGTATGTTTGTCATCGCCGTGGTACGCGTGACGTCACGATTGTAACTCTGCTCTGCTTGTTCAATGACATCATTGTGGTTTTGGTCGTCGCCTCAAATATTTGGTGTCACAACGTTCCGAGCCTAATGTTTCGTGGCGTCATGAGCTTTATTACGTGATGGTGAAGCAAGGTGTCCCATTGGAATGTGTGGCTCGTGTTTAGAGGAGAAGGGTGCAGGCAGTTTTGGTTGATTGTACAGTGTTAGACTGAGTCAATAACGCTGGTGCTAAGTGCCTTTTCTGGTATATGTTTAGTGTATGTTTTTATGTCTGTTGCTTAATTTTGGTGTTCTGTAGGGAAATTGATCAATGACTTCATGGAGCATGTCATTTAGTTAGCATGTCATACTAACTTATATGTTTTAGATTTAGTATGAACGCCAATCATGTATCTAAGTTAGTTAACTTAAGTTCAGTATCTCTCAGAAAAGATTCGGGATTTCACTGTTCTCATATATTTTGTTCTTATAGGCGTTTATTGTTGTTAACAATTGTTGATTCCGTGTTTGCGCAAAGGTCAACGTATCGTAGCGCCTACAGCTACGTCATGGCTACGTTTCGTGATATATAATTATTCCCGATGAGGTCGTAGAGATGCACGCCACGCGCGCTGCGCCCGCGCATCGACGTCACCACGGTCATTTTTATAATATTCGTCACGAAGGATTCGTGTGGGTTTTTCTCCTCAATGTTTACATGCTGGTGGTCATGGTGTGGACTGCGAATTACGCGATGACGGATATGGGACGATGTTGATGCCTGTCAAATGTGTGCGCGTGATTGGAATGTTGGTTGGAGTTGATGTGACTCAATGTTTGTGTATGTGTATGAGTAAACGTGTGTTCTTTTTTCTATTCGGGCTATTTTCATGTTATTTAATACTATGCAATTTAAATTATGCTATGATCTCATAGTTTTAGTTAAAGCATAAGCTCTAAATTACTGAATAAATTGAAATTGATCTACATTTTGTTCGTATTAATACTTAATTAGAATACATTTAAGCTGTGTTTTAATTGCGGGCACTTCAAAGTATTCTCATGCAGGAGATTCTAATCGAGAACTATAAGGAAGTAAAAAAGCTTTTATCTTCGAGAAAATCTTATCATTTATTGCACGCCTCATAAGCGAAGCGTTGAGGTGGGTACTACTGTCACTTCGCGCAAAACATCTGATTTTTCAAACTTAAAATGTCTTTATGTATCATACATTGCACTTGTAAGATAATACATACACACACATATTAAGAAAAAACACTATTTTTAACGTTCATGATATTTTTGATGTCATTTTTGTTATTTAAACTAGTTAAAAAACAGTTTAAAAAAGTTCTGTCTTGGACGTCCGTGTGTCTGTATGTGCGGATCCTTTTTCTTGTTAACACGATAGCGACCGAAATACTTTACTAATCGAGTCTTTTTTTTTCTCTTACGCTTGAGTATGCTCAGGAATAGAACCCTTTCATTTTTCAGGGTCTGATTCGATGTGGTTTAATTGTTATTAAATAAACAAAAATAATAATTAATAAATATTTATTAAAAAAAATTATGAGGCGTGCACTTTTGGATTTTCCAAATTATTTTAATATCTCCATTTGCACAATCTAGAAGTTACGATGAATAAATTGTGACAAATAAATTTTAATTTTAATTTCAACCTTTATTATTTCTATCAAGTACATAATGGCTTAAAAATGTATGTGTACATGAAAACCGTGACAAGTGTGGTGTTTCGAGCGCGTTGAACGGCAATCACATCGAAATCGTGCTGCCTCATTATAATATGCTAATTGTATTGTTTATACGAGTTCATGACCGGTCCACTGTGTACTTAGAATGGATCGATGTATGTACTGAAAAATTAACAACTTTCAGAACGTGGCGTGGCACGCGTAGTGTGTTGAAAAAGTACATTAAAGTAACAATAATGATTTTTACACGCTTTATATTAGCTTCACCTGTATGTTTGTAAGTTTGTAACCGATTTCTTTGGGCTCGATTTTGACCCACTTTAAACGGCCAGATTTCGTTCAAACTTTGTAGATTTATTTAGGACCGATGACAATACACTAATTTGATAAAATAAATAATAGTTAAAAAAGAATAAAAAACACGCGTTTTATAGAAAACCGAACTAAAAGCGTGTTTTTTAGTTTTTTTAAACTATTATTATTTACACTTTAGTTTATAATATACTATGAGACTAGTTGTGTGACAAGCAACATATACAATATATTTTTTAATGAGTAGGATTAGATAAGAAATAACGCATTTAAGATGTTGTGAGAAATATAAATAGAAATAGTGAACAATTATTGAGTGGTAGAATGATTTATCTGGTGACAAGTTAAAAGTTTGTTGTAATTGTAAACGAAAACAATTTAGCCTTCACTACCAACGCTTTAATCCTTTGATAATGTAATTACTTGGCGAAAATGTAAATTCGACACACTTTGAGCGAGTTTTTGAATAATTTATAGCAACCTTGATACAAAAGTGGTTCACATTAAAATTGTAAAATTACACGTTATGCCCATTGAAACTTTATACAATTTTGCTAGATTTTTGTAATGATATTGCATGTGACACATTACATGCGTTCCTTTCGAAAATACTGAAGGTCAAAATTTAGGTATTTTGTTAGTGCATAGGGGTCGAGTAGTCTTATAACGTAACTTGGCACGTACGAATTATGTATGTTTGTAAACAAGTGCGCGTAAACTGTGGGAATGGGGGCAGCGTGTTGCACGCGTTTATTTCGGTTGTATTTAGTGAGATTGAGCTTTAGTTTCAATTTTTACTAAATATAGAATTGACCTATAAATGCAGGGCTTTACAGCGAGTCGCCTTGAGTTTAAATTGGAATTGTTTTTCAGAAGCTTGTTTGCCATTTTACTACGTTATGGTGGTACATTGTAACAGATAAATTTGTCTTACTTATAATGTCGTCATATATTATGTTCTCTTTGTACACCTTCCAGGGAATTTTAAGAGATAAATAAATGATACTAATGAGTAAATAAATTGAATTTATTATATATTTATTTATTGAATTTATCATGCACTAAGTATTGAGTCGTAAATTAATACAAAAATCACGTGTAAGTATTTAATATAAAGAGGTTCTCTTTATATTAAATAGGTACTCTTTATAAAAAAAAGTATTTAATATAAAGAGGTACTCTTTATATTAAATAGGTACTCTTTATAAAAAAAAGTATTTAATATAAAGAGGTACTCTTTATATTAAATAGGTACTCTTTATAAAAAAAAGTATTTAATATAAAGAGGTACTCTTTATATTAAATAGGTACTCTTTATAAAAAAAAGTATTTAATATAAAGAGGTACTCTTTATATTAAATAGGTACTCTTTATAAAAAAAAGTATTTAATATAAAGAGGTACTCTTTATATTAAATACTTACACGTGGTACTCTTTTGGTTTACGTTTTTTTTCATCTAGGACTAGGGGCATACCGTAGGTAAATATAGCTTATAATATATAATTACTAGAATGATTCTATAAATTGCATGCACAGGGTAAAATCCATGAATCATTAAGTATTTCCATTTATAGGGCAGTCCCCATGTCCCCATCCTCATCCATGTAAGTAAATATTATTATTATATTAACACTTTCTCGTATTTTTCCGAAATTGTGGTATTAAACAATGAAATAAATGTGATATAAGAACAAAATCTTTTGTATTTATAGGTATATAGCACCGTTATGAATGAGGAATGAAAAATCTAACAGCCGTACAAATAAAAACTTGCTTATTCAAACCTTATGCAATGCATAGATATGATAAGAATAAATAAAGAATAAGGATGTCATAATTTCTTACAAATAAATTTGGAATAACGTCGATGTAACTATGCTCACGCTATGCAATAGGCGCAAAGCGGCAACGTCGCAATTCATTCACAAATTTATGAAAAACATTGAAATTGTCTACGGTTAAGCCTTGGTGCTGTCATTTTGCTGACGCTCGTTTGACTTCGTCGAATTTGTTGTGAAGTTTCATCATACGATGTTCTGTTTATTTATTTTTTAAATATTTATTGGAAATAATTTAAATATATCATTAAATATGCAAGCAAATGATAGATAACGCTATCCAATATCTGGAGAACAGAAGATAAGCCCACCTTGAGATAGAGAGTTGCCAAATAACTGGTACTCAAAACATACAACTCCAGGCTTAGAAGATTTATATTTTCAACGAAATAAAGTGTATATTATTGTGATAAGTTTAGAAATAAGTTTTATGTATGTATGGTTTGGCGCATGTTGTAAATAAATAAATCATTATAAATATCAAAAGGGTTTTTCATAATTTCGTATATTTTGACATTTCATACAAAATTTTCCATTTCAATAGGTACGTAATGAAATTATTAATTTGCTCAACTTTTTCTACTTCTCGTATTACTTCTCATTGCTATTATCTCAAATTTAGATTGAAAATTGCTTCTAAAACTTGTAAAACACAGCACAATGTATTAAAAGATATGTTATAACTCGGTTATGTCAGACTTATACTAGGGTGGTAGCCGTAATAAGGACGGAATAGCATTAGTATGAATACTTATTACGAAGTTATACCACAGTATTACCATCCTACAGTATGGCGACGAATGTACTTGTGCAGAGAAACGGAGGGGAACTGGCGGGGGGTCGGGCGACGCGGGCCGCTTAATGCAATCACGCTGAGTTTGCATTAACTATCGCGAAAGGATGACGCAGTCGTATTTTTTGTGTAATAATTTTATTATACATAGGTACTTACATATTCTATTATGACGCGCAAAAACTGTTCCGTTTACGGATGTAAATCTACATTGAAATCCCAGAAGGAAACAATATTTCAGAAAGATTGTATTAATTGTATCTGTTGAATTAAAATCAAAGCTATGTATATGTTGTCCTCATTATTTTCTAATCAGATTGTATATCCCAATGCGAATGCATTACTTAGTTAAATGGTATAATATACAATTAAGAACATCCAAAAATAAAGTGTCCACGTAAATAATATTTAGCAGTGCAATATCTGTAATTATATATTTATGAACAAATAATTACATCAGATTTAATAATCGCAATTATTTTGAATGTACATAAATGATTTCATCATAATATTAATAATCAAAATTGTTTTATTTCCCATTTGTTGCAACCCTAGCGTATTTTCGTGTGGCAGCGTAAGTACCTACGCTGGCGGCGGCATCGCGCGACATCAAAGGCGATTCCTTACTGTAGGAAATAATATTGTAATACTGTGGTTATACTAGGTTACATTTATTTCGTGTTTATTTGTATGATTTTTCCTTGTTCTTAGTTTATTCTTTGCATAAAATGTTATAACTCGTTTATTTGTACGGCTGTAAGAGTATATAATACATATTAGAAACTATTTTAATGTGCCTTTTCCTTCCTTGTGTTAAAATTTATGCAATACGTTACCACCTCGGTAATAATGCTTGTGGCAAACAATTTATAAAATTCATTTAATTGAAAGTTAATTGCTATATATTTTAACACGTAACATAATTAGGAATAAGTTACGTATTCTTGTATTATTTTGTTGTAATAAAACAATATAATATAATAAATATTTAAATCATATATCCCTGATACACTAACATATACATATATATATAAAATTCATATGTGTCCCTGTGTTTGTAATCCCAGATCCTGTGAAAGGGGCTAGACCGATTTTTACAAATATACATAATACATATATTTGGTAGGTTGAGTTAAAGAACAGGTTCTAAATTATTTTATAATTCCTAGCAGAAATAAGAGCGATCATACCTTTGTTGGGTTAGTTATACGTACATAATGAAATAAAAAAATTCCAAATACACGTTGAGTCACGAGATTCATGTCGAGATAAATGTAAAAAATAATGATGGAGTGTAAATAATATTGTAATGAGCTTTTTCACATTCCACGTTTATGTCTTCCGTGAAGGTTTCAAGGGGATTGGGATTACCTCTGTATCAATATTTATCGGTGTACTTGGCAAGTGTAGCTGATGAATATGAGGGTAATATGGATGTGTTTGATTTTCCTGGTAGAAAATTTATAGCACTTACAAGTATATATATCTATTTATATTTGTAGTTTAAAATTGTAAAGTCAGGTTCCCTTTTCTTTTACCTTGACCTTATACCCCTTAGTTTTGTCTACCATGTAGAACTTTCTTGGTCTGACATAATGTGTTATTTATTTATTTTTATGTGTGAAATAATAACACAATATCAAATCTAAATAGCAATTACAACGAATTTACATTAGTTAATTTCAAAGTTCTATAAATAAATAAATGATTATGTTAATCATTCTAGTTTAATGAAATATTAAATATGTATGACTCCAACGAAAGGTATGTATAATTGTCTATCTCAAAGTCTAGTATTTACTTATGATACATTGTGCCTCAAGGTCGGCAGGAAAAATATGCGTCGTTACGCCAATTTCCCATATATGTGTAGTACGGTAGCACGAATAGGAATTTATATGTGTTGAAACTTAAACATCAAGCGTGCTTTAAATTTAATCAACGATTTGTGGGTGCGAAGCGTGAGAAAAATATTGGAGTTTTTTCTGCCTAGTTCTTGTCGTTGGGAATGGAAAATTTCGGTCTAGACTCTATATTCATTATATTGAAAAAGGCAATTAAAATATATTTTTTTTAATATTGTGAATAGGGAAGCGCTTGACCACAATCTCGCCTGATGTTAAACTGAGATGTGGTCTGAGATGGTACGCGATTCCCTAGAAGGTACCTCTTCGCTCTACGCTTGAAGACCCAATAAATATTTCCAACAGCTTTTGTTTTGAAATATTATAATAATGCTCGGTTGTTATTTTATTGCAATAATTAGTTTAAAATGTTAATTATATTTTAGTAACATGTATGAAATAAATTTCGTAGCAATTTATGTGCATAAATGTATTTAGAAATAAAGGTAAGGTACTTTTCCTCTGGTAGCATTTCATAACATGATTTGTAACTTATTTCAATATAAGAGTTGGTAAATAAATTACTATTTAACAGATAGTATGGTAATATTTGACACGTTGTGGTTAAACCTTACCTTTTTTGACACCCCCATAGATCCTTTAATAGATTCATCATTTATGGTAACTTTATAAGGCACTAATTTAAAATTAATCTCAACGCGTTAACCACAGGGCACATTCAGTCTGATATCACTATTATTGATGGCCGATATTTATCAAACTAGTATGCAATTACGTTTGATCATCATCTCAAACATATAATATTTGTAATTGAATATTAATGAGACTTGTTATATTGAAAATGTGTATAGTTTTACATTAAGTAATGTTGAAGTGAAAGTTCGCAAGAGAGAAATATCATTTACTGAGGTTTTTGTATGTTCATATGTAACGATGTAGGTAATTATGTTTTTGAGTAAATTTAATATTGAACATCTTCATCAGGTTTATCGTTTTATATGTTAATAATTATGATTATTAGTTAATATATGGCTCTTGAGAAAGGTAGGTACGGTAGTTTCAGACGTCCGCAGTAAAGAAACAGAAATACCTCATAATATTATTGTAATAATTAAAATAAATAAGTGGACATCAACTACAGCATTGAATAAAAATATTTACTTAAGCAATGTTTGCTCACGATTCTTGAGTAAAGAATTAAATACATTTTTTTGTTGTAAGTATAAGTTGTGTATAATTATTTCATATTTATATGGATACTAAGGTAAAGTGTATGAAATCATTGCTGGGAATAATTACATTAATTAGGTGTAAACATTCGTGTATTTAAAAGAATTTGATTACTTAATTACATACGAGTTCGTATCGTATTATAAAATGTAATTGTCGCGTGTTCATATAAAAAAATGTGGTGATAGAATATTAAGTGAATTGACTATGACTATGATCTCCTCTCCAAAATTTTAGATAGTTTATACATTATTCAATTTCCTTAAAAAAATATCAAGAAAAGAAGCCAAAGGTTTACCATACCTAGTTCGATAAGTGAAATTATAAAATACATA
Organism: Colias philodice; assembly: GCF_061535455.1. Lineage (NCBI taxonomy): Eukaryota > Metazoa > Arthropoda > Insecta > Lepidoptera > Pieridae > Colias > Colias philodice. The sequence goes on along the minus strand of NC_143111.1, from coordinate 6,671,794 downwards.
AGTGAGCTATCTGCAAATTGCAAATCTATAAGAACGCTCGCGGGTCTGAGAAATAGATCAACTGTCGACAGAGAAACTGGGTTATTTAGCCGTTGTTTAGAAAGTGAGTCGATTGCAGGATATAGAATTGCTAATATCCAGCTGGCCTTAGCTATTAATGAAATTGAAATAACCTGCTATTATATGTCTCACGGAGACACGCATTATTTGCTACATTAAACTCAAACTCGAACATTTATTTATTCAATTCTAAGACTTCTAGAAGCACCTATGAATCGTCATAAAATATTTTTGACATTTACCACCGATTCGGAAAACAGTATCTATGGAGAAGAACCGGAAAGAAACTCCATACTCGTTCCTTGACTATAAATATTTCAATATTATACGTGTAGAGATATTTTGAATCGCGTTTTATGTCATCATCAATCCTGCTTGATGAATTGAGAGGAATTGTATTCTATATACATATACGCACTAAGAGTAGATCTAAATTTATGTTCTCTTGGGTTTGCTTCCATTCCCACCTTTATCATTATCTCGGAACAAAATAAACAATAACAGAGAACTTAACTTTTTTTAGATATTTCCTTATATATCTTTCTTTGATTGTATGTACAATATATACTGAAGAGCTCGGTCATCGTTCTTGTTCATTTCACATATACATTTGTTATGTAAATAACTTGAATGACGATGCTATAATATAATGAGGCTTGTAAGATGGAGTTGCCACGTAGTTTACTTGAAATTCAACAGAGTAACATAGCCATGTCTTGATTTTAGTCATTGTTATAAATCGTCTTGTTTGCATATAACAAGGCTTTCTTAATTTGTTATTAGAAACCTTTCTTCTTTAGAAAAGGAGTTGTTGTAGTTGTTTTGAATTTAAATTTATATTTCTGTTGATATGAAACACTTATGTGAATGGTATGTAGTGCTTTGATATCTGCATGGTATTTGTTGAAATTTGCACGTATTCTATTGTTCCGGCTGCGGCTGTAATTGACATTTAACTGCATGTATAGGTATATTAAGAAGAGCTGGAACGTCAACACATTTACACATTGCACATGTTAGGCCGGGAGATACTGACACAAAATTTCGGGTCATTTGTAACAGGATGGCGGTCTAGAGGGGTCTTAGTACGCAATGACAAAAAGAAAAATGATGGTCAGAACGCTGGTACCGGCGGACTAGTCGCGTGGGCGTTAGTCAAACTCGTCGGATAAATAGCGAAAGTCCAACGATTTGTAACACAAAAATTTTAGAATTTACCGATAGCCCTTAAAAAAGATGTAGGCGGTAGTGTCATGCCATACAGTTACGATGTGACTTACAGTCCGCCATACCGACGTGAATGCGTTGATTTAAAAAAAAACAATTCAACCATTTGTACCGGGCTCACTTTTGCACAGGTAACCATCGTCGTGCAGCCATTTACTAAAATCGCCATGCCATACTTTTCGGACGATTCCAAATGGTCGCCATACCGCGGAAAATCTGCAAATTTTTGAATTTTTTTTTCTCGCCAAACGATTTGTACCACCCTACATTTTTTTTTTCAACAACTCCTGAATGATTATAAATAGAAGTGTGATAATGCCATACCTGTGGGAGGTGGCGAATGTGTATAAGATTTTTTTCTTATTGTAAGATTTTATTCGTAGTTTGAATGATTTGTAGCAGTATGGCACTAATTTTTCCCTCTATTAAAAGTAAGGCAAATATAATAATGGTCACGTTGCATCATATACTTTCCAAAAATGCCGTACTGGTACAAATCGCCAATTCTTTTCATTTTTTTTACGTCTTGGCTTAAGTCTTACAATCATCCGCCCCATGTTTGCAATCTGCGATATTTTTTTCTAGGTAGAATTGTATACAAACAAACAGAATATAATGATCCCATACTGTAAAAAATTATTTTACGTATTGTACAGTCGTATTTTTGAAACGTGACGAATAAATTAATTTTCAAGTATAGCAGCACTTTTTCCCCCTACTAGAAGTATGGCAAATATAATAATGGTCACATTTTATCAAATACTCTCCAAAAATCCAAATGCAATACTGGTACAAATTGTTTGGCGAAAAAAATTATTTTTTTTGCAGATTTTCGGCGGTATGTTGGCCATTTGGAATCGTCCGAAAAGTATGGCATGGCGATTTTCGTAAATGTCTGCACGATGATGATTACCTGTGCAAAAGTTAGCCTGGTACAAATGTTTGAATTGTTTTTTTTTAATCAACGCATCGCGTCGGTATGGGGGGCTGTAAGTTACACCGGAAAAGTATGGCATGACACTACCGCCTACATCTTTTTTATGGGCTATCGGTGAATTCTAAAATTTTTGTGTTACAAATCGTTTGACTTTCGCTATTTATCCGACGAGTTCGACTAACGCCCACGCGACTAGTCCGCCGGTACCAGCGTTCTGAGTTCTGACCATCATTTTTCTTTTAGTCATTGCGTAATAAGACCTCTGTAGAACCGCCATTCTGTTACAAATGACCCGAAATTTTGTGTCAGTATCTCCCGGCCTATGTATGTGTCATATTTTGCAATTGTTTATAAATACAGGGTGATGTAATTGGTGTAGTACGAATATCTAAAAATCTATGAAGAATTTTGTGATACAGTAAATGGAAGAATTATAGACTATTTTACAGTATTTAATAAAATCATTTAATTTTTTGTTCATTTTCATTAGAAATGTCAATTTTTCTCACCAAGGTGGAAATTTGGATGATAAGGATCTTGTTAGAAAAATATAAATTTTGACTAAAATCGGCATTTTTTTTTTCAAAAATCAAATTACTAATTAATAATCAGAGTTATCACATTATTAAAAAAAATAAGCCAAACTATACACAATTTTTACCTACTTGATGCAATCCTCAAAGATCATGGACATAGTGTATTGCGCCTTCCACCATACCTCCAGAACTCAACCCAATAGAGTTACTATGGGGCATAATTAAAGGGAAAGTAGCATCACAAAATGTGAACTTTAACTTGAAAACTGTGGAAGAATTATTTAGAAAGGAAGCAAATGCTATTAGTCTGGATATGTTTAGTGACGTTTGGAGAAAGACGCGAGAACATGAGGAAAAATATATTCAATTAGAACCAAAAGTAGATAATTACACTGACTCATTTATAATAACATTAAGAAATTCCGACAACGAAACATCGAGTTCTTCGAGCGATGAAAGTTACAGTGAAGTAGAAGATTACGATTATGATTAAATAGGTTCTTCTTCTTCTCTATAGATACTGCTTTCTGAATTGGTGGTAAATGTTAAAACTGTTAAACTGTTATGACGATTCAAAAGTGCTTCTAGAAGAAGTCTAATTGTATAAATGTTTGAGTTTGAGTTTAAAACCAATAGTGTGAAAATTATACAATAAACATGTAACACATATTTGTTAGCGCGTATTGGTAGGTATTACGTACTTACTACAAATATAATATTTCTTAGATATCTTAATTACTCGACCAAAGTCAGGAATTTAATTATTATTTGATAATTGAATGATTATTAATACTTTTATCCAATTGATTATTATTAGAATAAATAATTAACTTCATCAATTGATTTACTTTTAAATTATAATTTTACAGGTAAATTATGAGAGCTTTCATAAGTAATTATATTTGCATATATATATATATATCTACAACGCACCCATTTTACAATTCAAGTCTAAAATGAAACTAGAGTCGCATTTATTTTTGAACATACTGTAAGTGAAATTGCATAAGTGTGAGTACTGTGAACATGCCAGCTTTCCCTAATTGACCGATATACAGTGATGCTTTTGTGCTATATTTTAATATCGTGATGTTCGTTTGTGATATCACTCTTTGTTGTATAGCAATTATTGACTGTGTTTTAGCTGTATAACTAACAAATACTGTTATTCGTATACGTTATACTCTGTGTTGTATATTTATCTGTCCTTTGCTTACCTATAACTGGCTTTAGTGTGTCATAAATCAAAACATTGTGTGGTAGATTATGGCCTGTACCCTCATAGGAGGCCCGTGTCCCAGCAGTGGCAACGCATATGGGCTGATAATCTTATATATAAAATTCTCGTGTCACAATGTTAGTCTGCATACTCCTCCGAAACGGGTGGACCGATTCTCATGAAATTTTCTGTGCATATCGGGTAAGTCTGAGAATCGGCCAACATCTATTTTTCATATGTACCACGGGCGAAGCCGGGGCGGACCGCTAGTCTTATATATAAAATTCTCGTATCACAATGTTAGTCTGCATACTCCTCCGAAACGGGTGGACCGATTCTCATGAAATTTTCTGTGTATATCGGGTAAGTCTGAGAATCGGCCAACATCTATTTTTCATATGTACCACGGGCGAAGCCGGGGCGGACCGCTAGTGATGTTATAAATCTTTATATAGAGATAGTAGAAATTGACCGGCTTGGAGTAGTAGAAACTGTTAATAATATCGTTAAATTATTACATATGCTCTTTTTGCCATGTTTGAGTAGGAGCATTTAAAATAAATATATACCTAATGAAGCTGTCGTACAATTAAAATTTAAATAGACGTGATCTCATTATAAATAATAAGGCATAACTGTCGCAAGGTAAGACTAATTGCACCGGAAGTGTGGTCTCTGCACAATGTACAGTGTAGTCTGTAGAATGTATGGAATATGGATCGGTCACGACTCACGATTCTGCGAGTCAATGTCAGCGGAGACGCTTGCTGGTGCTCGTGGTATGTCTCATAATGGTTGTGACTTGACGCCTGTCTTGTGCTGATCGCCTGGTACTTCAAGAGTCGGAATAGAATAGATTGGGCAGCAATGCTTGAGTTTTATTACTATTTTATTATCATCGTTATCCTTGTTATTTTTAAAAACGAGTAAAATTTACATTCGCAGCTATAAAGTAGGTACGATGAATTTTATCTTCAATAGTAACATAATCTACTGCAAGCAAATGCAACATGAGTTTTTTCTTTTCGAACTAGTCAAATTGTCCGTTTTACCAAAATGGCGGATACCTTTACATACCTTCCTACTATACATAATACCTAATTAACATTGATTTCTGAAAGTTATTGACTTTCATGCTATTTTGATTCTGCACTTGGACTTCAATACCGCACATTGTGTTGTCAATCGCAATAACAATAATAAATAATAATACACTACTTGTCAATATGGACAAGGCCAAAATTGGTCTAACGGTAACATTCAACAATTATCTCTATTGTACGAATGATTGTATGTCGATTGATGTGGCTAATTTGTGTCTAATATATAATGGCGAGATATGATGTTCAAATGTTTGATTTATATTTCCATGGTCGAACTTCATACATGGTAATCTGTTTGTATGGTAAGTGACAGCTCGTGGCCTTACTCTATCAATATCGAGACAAATTTCATCCAGATACAGAACTTTATAAACGTTAGCTAAAATCCATCTATAGGTCGTAGTTCTTTGTAATAAAAATCAAAATAAAACTAGTGAATTGTGAGTTTCTTTAATAAATCTTAACTATAAAATACTGTTCCATCAAGAAGTAACAATACAAATTATAAATTATAATATCCATCCTTAATCCATGTAGAAGTAGAATAATTCCAAGCAAACATATTTAAATATACAAAGACCGTATTCTACCTGCTTATATAATATTATATTTATGTAAAAACGTACAGAAGTTTAGGATCAATTAAGTGCTAGCAAAACGACTCATTTAAAGATTTAAATGTTTCACGAGCAAATGCACACTACGTGAGCTCTAACCAGTTAACATTAATTAAGTCTTGAGCACGTATATTATACCCTAATGACATCCTAGTAGGTACTTGAATATTACGATGTTGAGATTGAGATATGTGGAGTTATGGGTTAGAAACAGACGTAGAACACGTAAATAAAATTTCCATAAAAGTATAACTTAACTTTTTTTACATATTACGGAAATAGTAAAACTCTCTTAGTAAAAATAAGTTTGTGGTAACAACTTTCTTTGCCTGTACGCAGTCTCTGGAATTAAAATGTCGATAGAATGAAGGACCTACAGCAACTTGCAATAGAAGATAGGTATCCTGATTTTATTCCTGACAAATTGTAGAGCAATAAACATCTTGTTTTCATATAAATGTTTTCATTATTTACTCTTTAACCAAGAAAGCATTTACATCTGCGAAAAGTATAATCACAATTCTTTTGTATGACACGTTTTTGAACACACATTCTAACCACATCCTTTAGGGTTTTTGCGGTAACATAAACAACGTAAGATACAGGTAAAATAGCTAGAATAATTTGCCTTATAATCTAGTCCCATTAGGTATTTGAGTGCGCTAGTGGTCTATGAAACTGTATCGGAATGGGAGCCGGCTTGCGACATGGGTTGGGCGCTGTCAGGGTTGCCTTTGTGCGGCTGCCGTTCGAATTTTTGCTGGCTAATCACATGTCATGGTGACGTCACGGAAGGTCAGCGTGCACATACTTCTGAGCTTTATATGACTACGAAGAAAGAAAATGGAAGGATTGTCGGTTTTTTGCTTGTTCATATCTACTAAATTTAATGATAGTTAATTTGGTGTCGTTGGAAGTGTTTGAATATTCGTACTAAATTCAATAGCGACTAAAATAGGCTTGTGAATTCTACAATTGACGTGAATGTTTTGCGGATAAATTACTAAAGATACACATGCAAGCTGACTTGAAGAAGAGAACAGAACTTGAAGATACTACAACTACTTTAAAAGCGTATGATAAAACACTTCCTTCTATATTTTTAAAATAGTGTCATTTATTTTGAATTAGCTAATGACAATAGCAGTATAAAGTATGTGTGTGGTTTGCCTTCGCTGTTCCTTTTTAAAATAACTTTGGTTTGTATATTCATTTTGCCTTGAAGATCTATAAAAAAACTAAACCTACTTAACAATGCCATAATAATGCGATGCGAATATGTACAGGCCCGTATCTACAATATATCTCTGTTAAATTATCTTAACAACTCAATGCGTGGGATGTTTTGTGTTTAATAATATTCTGTGGTGATATAGTTTTGAATAATTAAATTGATGACCTGCCGACCCGCCGCGCGCTACGCCGACGCAGGCGCACCACGGCCGTTTAGGCTAAGATGTGCTTAGCTAAATATATCAAGTGATTTTGTAAGGCTCTTTATAGTGAAGGAAAAATTAAGCTAAATTTTCCGGAATAAATCGTTTGAATATATTGTAATAGCAGTTATAGTTTCGGAATTACGTCTACTTATAAGTTTTTATATTTTAAAATTTAAGCCTATATGCGTGTTTATAAAAACGTGCATTGTATATGCCTAGCTAATTTTGCTATACAAAAATCATTCTGTACTATAGAAGTTAATATATTTTTTAGAAATTCTCGTATATCGTGCATAATATCTATATATTACCGACTTGTAGCACGTTTTTCTTCACAATATGCATAGAGTTCAACTTTTCAAATTTGTTTGTCCGTGCAATGTGCATCGCTCTTAAACTATAATTTCATTTGCGAAAGAGCAGTGAATTAGAGCAGCAATTTGTGTGTGCGACGTGTCCTAGACGGATTCGAGACAATACTCTTTCGTAAATAAATGTTCACGTCCGTTTTTGTTCGTAAAATTTTGAGATAAACTCAACACAGTGCCTTCAATTAAAGTACATTATTAAACTAATTGTCCTCTGGTTGTAGAGAAACATTTAATATGACTTACACCCATTAAATTTTCTTAAAAAGCTTTTGTGTGCTCTGTGGAATGCATACAATAATAACCATAAACATTAAATTTGCTAACAGTTCGTTAACTGTTAGTATAATAAATCTTGATAAACAAATGAATTCGTAAATTATCTAAATTAATATGTCACTTTAACACATCGTATTTAATTATTAAATATTTACACAGTATCCATTAATTTGCCAAGTGGCACTATGCGGCACTCCAAGTTACACATTTCGCCCACAACACAACTTAACGTAGGTTTCCACTTAGCACACAAGTCAACAAAGACATGTTTACTTAATCGCCGTCCATCGACCCGGAATATTATAAAATTATATCTCTCGAACAATAAAAGTATTAAACGTGGTTTTATTGTAAACCCGAAAAGGGCAAGGCCATTGAGCGTTGAAATACTTGATAATTTTCGAGATGCACGCCTTTGTTAAGGAATTATGCTCTCTCCCATGACAAGGTATAAAATTGTTAATTATTGTGACATGGTTTTATGATGGTGAAAATACATATCGGAAGGTAGGTTTTATTTACTTGTGTTCGAAGTTCTTTTGAATAAAGCATAATAAAGTATTGCACTTGTTCATAATATCGAGTCACATAAATTTCCCTCACTGTTTTATTTATGACAGTCTTATTATGTTAATAATAATTATGAGGTACGTGGGTGTATTTTTATGAGACAATTGTTCGCGCTGTATCTAAAAAACAGTTATAAAATATAATACTTTTAAAAGCCCTTCGTTGAGAGAAAATTTATATAAAACCACAAAGTTTCCTCTCCATCGATCAGTAATGATACAATCTTATAGAAATATTACACCACAAGTAAATATTGGTTCGGTATTTATTTTCAACAACGATCAAACGGTATTAATTCAACTTCATGAGACTGATCCTACTCATATCGACAGCTGTAAGGACATGTGATACAAAAACTATCTGACAGTTTGCTTCGCTACTGTTATTCTCAAATCATTTATGTAGATCTTGTTCCATAGCTGAAAAGTCATAACACAAACAAGCCAGCCACCTGGTAGATAGTTAGCTACATTATTAATAAATCAATCAACACATTGCATCAAATTGCAGAGAAAGGTATTTAATAAGTGATTTAATAGCGTTGTTTCTACGTCCCCAATCACGATCACAATATGCCGGAATGTGTTTTTGTCTTTTGGTCGTGTGTGGTCGTCACGATCCCGTCGGCTAGTACATGAGATAATTGATAGTGGCGTTTTAGAACACGTTTGTTAAGTGTTTGGCGAAAAAAAGTATAATTACCCATAGTGATTTGTGATCTGATGTTTGCTTTTTAAATAATAATAATTAATAGTTAGGTATGGAGCTAAAATCTTAACATTCAATAGAGCCAGTAGTTGTTGTGTGGAAAATATATATTTTTAAGCTATTGGATAGCTTTTATCGCAGACTTTGAGCGCGTCGACCGAATGTAAAAATTCCGTAACGAAAAAACCTAACACCCCCCACTCCAACCGGCACAGTGATGCGATGCTATGCAATAGCTATACCGCGGCAGTCCTCGAGTGCCACACGTATTTATTTTTTTTTCTGCTAATGTAGCTACTAAAACGGGTCATTGTTAATTATGTATTTCTTTTTTATGAATGGAATATAATGATTATTATTATAACACATGAAATCAACGACCGTATCGTGACTGTACTAATTAATTTACTTCACGTGTTTTCACAAAGCTACGGAAAATTCCTAAATTATAGTAGCGGACACAGGAACAGTGAAGCGTGGTTGGTCTTAGCTAATATGCATGTATACTGTATAGGTACTATATAATATGAATGTGTGTTTTGCAACCTGTCTCGTGGTAAATTTTAGTGTTCATACATGAGTAGTTAGGGTCAGCGTTTGTACAAATTATTACGACATAATAATACATAAATTTACGACAATTCCCAAACTGTTAGTTAATAATGTACAATGTGCATGTGCAAGTTAGAAAAAAATAGATGATAGAAGCAAAAATGTAAATTTAAATTACGTATCGCAGAATACCTACAACTTTTACCTATTTGGCACCGAAATAAATATCATGAAGGCATCTGCTTCATTAGAAAATCTAATAATTCAATACACATTATTGAGATTTTAACAATCTTATCAGGTGGACGAGGACGTATGACCGCAATTTTTAGATGTGACCTTTTGTTCAATTGCAAAATATAAATTAAATTAATGCCAAAACCATTGTTACCGATAAAATGAGCTGCTCGAACCACGTCGATCGATATTTACAACGTTTAAAGCAATAATAAACATGACTAAAGCAATTTATCTGGTAGGGCGGTGTACTTAAAGTGGGTGCCCTTAATACTCGGGTCTTGCGAAACACCTTAACTGGCTTGGCAACAACGATAATGGTCTATGATATGAAGCGGGTGACAGTATTGGATTGCGTTTTCGTGGCTTTTGTGCTCGCTTGCGACAGGTCTGTAGGCTGTAGCTTTGGAAGCTGGAGCTAACGGGGTTATATGCTACTTTGTACTAAATGTGAGAAATGTAACATGTGTAAGAACGTTATCTCTGTTACAGAAATGATAGTCCGGGATACATCGCCCATTTTTGCAAGTGATTACTATCAAGCTAATTTTTCGTGAGTAGCTTTATTTTGATGAGATGCCCAATAATTTCATGTACGAAACTCTCGATTGTGGTAGCTACCAGAGGAAACAAGGATAGAATATTTTGATTTGATGGTTCTCAAATATTAATTACTAACTGAATGTTTTTTTTTGTTCAATCTCAAGATAATTATCTAAATTATTCGAAAAAATATTTGTCCTACAAAATCTATGGTTTGATCAAAGAGTCCCCCTTTCCAATGTGTATCGATAACGAAGTCATCATAAATGATTACTAACCAGCAGATTTTTTTATTTTCACTTATTTAATACTTATATAATTCAACAGACATATTGTCCTACAAATTGCGTAATAAATATTTGAGAACCGTCAAATCAAAAATTTTTATCCTTGTTACCTCTGTAAGCTACCACAATCGAGAGTTTCGTACATGAAATTATTGGGCATCTCATCATAATAAAGCTACTCACGAAAAATTAGCTTGATAGTAATCACTTGCAAAAATGGGCGATGTATCCCGGAGTCCCGGACTATGAATGGAAGAAATATTTTGTATTAAATTTATTTAAGAAATATGTAAAAAAGTAAATTGTTACCAAAATGGATGGAAGAAATGATATAAATCTTCTTATAATAAAAGAAATCGACAAATGTCTTGCAAAGCGTACCTCGAAAATAGCTCGACTAATTCGGCTATTTTTTAACGTTTTTGTCAAAGAACATGGAAGGTTCTTATGGAAGGAAAACACGTCATAAGGAGCAATAAGGCAGAACAACGTCTGCGTATGAATTATTGAAAAGTGTATATTGCTCTACTGAACTTGGCTTTACTTTCACTTCGTTGAGAAATAATTTTCCGTTTAAAGTTATTTATATAGAATCGCGGAGGAACTAAGTGAGGGAGATATAATCTCAACTACTAGATGGCTATTAATTCTTATTAGTATACCTAGATGTTGTTTGACTACTGTTCTAAGTTTAGAACAAAATATTAACGTTTCGGCTGTAGGTACTAGACCGGGATCCCTCGCCCTTTTTCGTAAGTGATTACTAACAAGCTAAATTTTCGTCAGTAGCTTCATTTTGACGAGACGCCCAACATTAGCTAGTACAAAAATTTCGTAAGTGGTAGCTAACAGGGGTAATGAGAACATAATTTGTTGATTTAGTGGTTATCAAAAATTCATTACTAACTGGTTTTTTTATTTATAATTCTTATAATAATAATCTAAATTAGCCGAAAAAATATTTGTCCTACAAAATGCTAGGTTTGATCAACGAGGTCCCATTTTTGCAACATGTACTATTTACGAGGTCATGAAAAATTATTACTAACCAGCTGATTTTTTTTTGTTGGTTAGTTAATAATTATATAATTTAACGCCCACATTGTCCTACACATTACGTGGAACGTTTTTCTAGTCCGACACTCTTAGGTTGTAGTACAAATACTAGATGTAAAAATAATTAGTATCAAGTTGAAACTTCGTGAGTAGCTTCGTTTCAATGAGACGCCCAAGAATTTCCTTTACGAAAATGCTCGATTGTGGTAGCTAACAGGGGTAATGAGGACATAATTTGTTGATTTAGTGGTTATCAAAAATTGATTACTAACTGGTTTTTTAATTTATAATTCTTATAATAATAATCTAAAGTAGCCGAAAAAATATTTGTCCTACAAAATGCTAGGTTTGATCAACGAGGTCCCATTTTTGCAACATGTACTATTTACGAGGTCATGAAAAATTATTACTAACCAGCTGATTTTTTTTTTGTTGGTTAGTTAATAATTATATAATTTAACGCCCACATTGTCCTACAAATTGCATGGTATATTTTGCTGATCCTCCAATGGAATTTGAAATTCATAACAATAAAAATCTATTCATTCTGTACATTTTTCTATTGGAGTTTAGTTATATTAGTACGCATGCGCGCGATGCGTACTGTGTTTAGTTACTCCATGCTGAAGCCGACTATAACCGTGCTGTTTTTTTCTGTTGACCACGTGTTGGACGCTCTGAAACATCGACCACACAACCACTAGACGCCTAATGTTAGCTTGTATGTACTAAGTTCAATCTGTCAACAACTTGAGGTATGGTGAAGCGGGGCGCTGCATTCTCATTGGCTAATTAAAGGTCACCAAATGTTCTAGAGATGAGACATAGTAAATTTGTATATCGATATCTTTATCGATATATTTTGTATTCACATACTTTATCGATATAGGTATTTTGTATACACATACTTTATCATTGGAAATTGAATACGATGTTAATACATATTAATAAAAATAAGGCCAGCGTGAGTCGGACTCGCGACACTGAGGGTTCCGTACGTGAAAAAGTATTAAAAAAAAATATTATAGGATATGATCCTTCCAGTTTGCCACCAACAAAACAAGAATTGTTGCAACAAATTAAAAGAACGGTATTCATCAGCAATGTATGGTGTAATGCACACATGCGGTGCCCCACAGATAAAGTACCTGAAAATTATGGATGGACAATAATTGATGGTAAATACGAGTATTATTGGTTTGATGGTCCTCAAAGCCCATCCTTTGAAGAATTATCTTCTCAATTGCAAGGTACCCTATTAATATTATTGAAATTTGGTTTTTAATTTTTCGGCGACATTAATTAATTTTTTCATATTATTACAGATTTAGATACCACGGAAGATCAGAATGAAGAAGATACTGATGAAGATGAGGAGAGTGATGCCAGTAGTGAGGATGAATGTTTTTCTGATGAGTCAGATGAAAATTAATTACTTTTTTATATAAAAATATCTACTTTTTCATGTATGTTACATAATAAAGTTGATTTATTTCAATAAATATATTTTCACTTTACCTCATGTTGCACATAGGAAAAAGGAAAATTACGATTATTGTAGGACTACGGATGCATACCAGTTTTTTTGTAGGACATTGTTTTATTCGGATAAAAAACACACTAATGTATCACGTGATACTTTTGTCCTACAGTTACTAATAAAAAAAAATGGTCCTGTGGTATGGACAACTTAGGAGTCTAGGACTAGAAAAACGTTCCACGTAATGTGTAGGACAATGTGGGCGTTAAATTATATAATTATTAACTAACCAACAAAAAAAAATCAGCTGGTTAGTAATAATTTTTCATGACCTCGTAAATAGTACATGTTGCAAAAATGGGACCTCGTTGATCAAACCTAGCATTTTGTAGGACAAATATTTTTTCGGCTAATTTAGATTATTATTATAAGAATTATAAATAAAAAAACCAGTTAGTAATGAATTTTTGATAACCACTAAATCAACAAATTATGTTCTCATTACCCCTGTTAGCTACCACTTACGAAATTTTTGTACTAGCTAATGTTGGGCGTCTCGTCAAAATGAAGCTACTGACGAAAATTTAGCTTGTTAGTAATCACTTACGAAAAAGGGCGAGGGATCCCGGTCTATACATATTTATAACAGGATAATTTTTAAATGATTTTATATGAATAATGATACTAATATTAATTGTATTTTTATATAGGTAATTGATGAGATTTATACTTATAGATTAGAATTGATTAGCTACCGCGCCGCCACTAACTATACAGTTTAATCTGAGGCTGTATTTGCATCACTAAATAAATACAGATAGTGCATCTTACACGGGTGAAATAGTTTTCATATTCGATCGAGTAGTTTTTGAGTTCACCCAAATAGACCACATGCAGTGAATTGTTGTTATTAATGGGCATACATAAAATTATCCATTAACTAATAAAATTCGTATGTTTACTTTATATCCATAATAATTATAACGGCAAAATCGCACTTGACCTCGCGCCCAACCGAACAAAACTAAAAGCCGCACGCTCTAGTTGCATCCGAAACTGTCGAGCGGATGTGATGTCACGCGGTAGTAAAGAGGATGTGTCCCAATTATTGCTTATCGATAGATCGGTTATCATTGCGATACTAATTGATGTATTGTGTTCGTTTGTTTGTTAGTCATTGAACAGATGGGTTCCTTTCGATTGACTATTAGCATACTTTGAGCTTAATTTGAAAATTATGGTCATTAGTGCCAGCCTAATTGAAGGTATAACTAAATTGGAGTACCTACTCGTCCTAAATTTTTAACGATGATAAAAATAATTTTAATTTTGCTCATGCTTTATATCGTTGCTTTATAGCGTTTTGATCCTAATAATATATTCGGTAGTTACAATGTTATCGTAAAATATATTAGTAGGAGCTTTTGCATTAGAACTTTAGTAATAAACTACAATGACAGGTTGCCTGGCAGAGATTGCTGTGTAGCAATAAGGCCGCCTATTGTGCAAAATTTTTGTACCTAATTGATTTGTACCACATTTCCTACATTGTTTTGTACAATGAAATGTACAATAAATAAATAAATGACCTGATTATTCATAGTTCATTTTGTCCAGTTTATTATTTAACAAACTTCTACCGGAGTTATCTAACCAATAGGTTAAAAAGTTATTATACAATATCAATGATATAAGTATCGATATCACAATTGGATATCCGCTTAGTATATTTGTAATTTTAATTGTTTATTCGTACTCTAATCGATTCTCCTTACTCGTTTATCTTGACGCGGATCTGGCGTCATTACGGATAATGGCATTCTGATTATGCACCTCGATGATCTAGAAATAATCTTCGTATTATATAAACACTAGCTTTCCACCCGCGGCGTCGCCCGCGTTTTTAATGAAAAACCCCGTATAGTTCCCGTTCCCGTGGGATTTCTGGGATAAAACCTATCTTATGTTTTAATCCAAGTTACCCATGTCAGTAGAATTTGCGTGAAAGAGTAACAAACATACATCCATCCTCACAAACTTTCGCATTTATAATATTAGTAGGATTAAATTGCTAATTTTTTATGAATATTTACAAGTTTATTTGGCCGTTTTTCCGAGAATGTAAACAGGAATCCGATAGGAATGTATTGTACGTAATGTTGGACTCATCAAATAATTTGTGATGTAAGGAGTGCATTATTGAGAGTTTTTATACGGGTTGCTACACATCCTTGATGCAACTTTAACAAACTTACCAAACAACAAATTCTTTGGTATTTAGATATAGTGTGCTTATAAATAGATAATCATTATACGTATTTAAAAAAAAGTCTCACCGATTATTTGCATTTCCGTTTCATATTTGTGCCATCATATAATTCAGTGTCTGAAAAATGGTCGCCTAAGGATAGATTATAATATCAATCACGAACACTAGAATTTATTTGTGAAGACCCAAAATTCGATCACGACATTACAAAAAAATGAAGTTCCAAGCTTTATTGGTTCAAGATTCATTTTGTCTTGAAAATAAATTGCGCAAATATTAAAAAAAAAAAATGTATTTCCTAAACAAATAAATAGGACATTATTTGCGTGTATGCGCGACTAATTTGCTTTGCGAATTTACCAATACCTTTTGTACATTGGGTGCATTTAACCTTTTTATACCAAGCGATGCTAAATAATATTTTATTATAAGCAAACTTTGTAGTAAGATTTAAAAGCGAATGTTTTTAATGTGTTTACGAGAACTTTGTATTTGAGTTGTGAGTTCCACTTTTTAGCCTTTTTTTGTCGACCAAAATGGCATATTATTTAGTTTCATAACATGTTGGTCTAAATTAAAACTTAATTTATATTTATGTGTCTTTTACAGAGAACTTGGCGCCGTCAGAGCTGAAGAAGCTGAGAAACAAACAGAGGAAAGCCAAACGTAAAGCTGAACAGGAAAGCGCGCTGGCCGCGCAAGTACAAGTGAGTGTTATAATTGTACATCTCAGCACTATTTAGTAAATGAAATAAATAAGAAAATAATATCTAATCCTAACAAGTAATATCCTATAGAGTATAGTGGATTCGTGTGATAGGCTTTTTAAAACATATAGTAATTAATACCTACTAACTGTTGGTTTCTTTTAAATAAATTATTTAAGTAACCATCTTATAAAGATACTACACCTACAAGTATTAACAGAAATCTATCAATTATTATGTTACCTAAGAAACAAATATTTTTGTAGATAGACTTCAGCGATGAAATAACTTTACACTACACTTCAAGATCTATCATATTATCGTCGTATTTTGTTAATATTATATTCGTATAAATAACGCTCACAGTGTTCAGTTTATAATAGAGGTTTCATCTAAATATTCCCACACGAAATTACAGGTGAAAAGGGAGCAGCATCACAAGGCCCGACGGGAGCAAGAGCAGGGCGACCCAGAGGCGCCGCAGCTTGACGAGCTGGTGCCGGACAAGTTGGCTAGGGTACGTGGAAATATATAAAAAAGTATTGAAAATAAAGTATTGGTGAATGAAAAAAAAAAGATTGATCATAATTTTATTAAAAATTAAAACACCTTGTCTTACGATATCAATCTTAATAAAAGCGTGTTAAAAGAAGCAATATTGTATCTAATCGCGTGTATGAACAGCTAGAACCTATTTAACAAACAGTTAGTGAATAATATGTAGTGTACTCGTTGCTGTAAACAATAAGAAAATGCGTAAATATGTATTTCTACTCGTTTGATACTACTAGCTCCATCTATGATTTCGTGCGGTAACCAATATGAACTTTGAGCGAGTTATAGCCATCGAATACATGGAATATAGTTAATAATATACCTACATTTTACTCTTATACTTATAGTAGAGTAAATAATAATTTATTTAAAATGCTTTTTGTACATTAAGTAAATCAAAAACAACAACATTTTAAAAATAGTTATATTTATAGAATAATTTCTTAAATTATTATTTTTGAAATTAATTATGTTTTATATTATTTCTTTCAGGCAGAGGATCCGTTAGAGCAAGCCATAAAGTTCCTGTTGCCGCTGCGGCAGCTCGCGTCAGATAGAATAGACACACATTTAATGGCCTTCGAAATTTATTATAGGAAAGGTATGTATCTAGGTTTAAGCTTAAGCAGCTAATGTTTCAATTTAGCAGGGTATAGAAGGATATTTTTTGTTTGACCATAAAATAAATTTAAGTCAAATAGATGTGCTTCTATTCAGATAGCTCCAAGCCAAAAATAAGGTGCAAAAAATATTTTTATGAATAAGGTACAATTTTGAATTATTAAATATGATTTGAAAACAAAACATAGTCTTTATAGTCACTGTTTACTTTTGTGTGTCCTTAATCACATATCATTTTTTTGTTAAATTTTATCTGCAGACAACTCTTTGAAGGTAACAATTTATTGTAGGTAACAATTTATTGCAAAAGCATGTTGAATAAGTTAAATATTATAAGAATACAAGTACAAGTTCTTTTTTGTATTATAAATAATCAAACAAAAATTTAACACACAAAATACAAAATTCCAGAGAAACCGCTCCTAATGCTGCAGAGCATAAAGCGCGCGTGGAAGTTGGACAGCGCGCACGAGCACCTGCACGACTGTCTCATACGCTTCAAGTGCTGGCTCGACGCCAACATGGCGGCGCTCAACGCGAACGTCGTAGCCGTCATATCGGCTGAGATGGAACCGGTGAGTCTGTGGTTTTGAGTTTAGAATGAGTAGATTTGAAAGGTTTTCTAATTTCGAACGTGCAGTTTTTTTTTAATTATGGTGTACTGTTTTTTGTTTTGAATTTAGAACATGCAGTTTTGAACCGGTGTGTCTATGGTTTTCATTTTTGAATTTGGAACGCATAGTTTAAAAGTTTTTTGAAATAACTGGCTTGTCTCGTTTTTCTGTTACAAATTTGGTATCGTTTTGATTTTTTTATTTAGAATGCATAGCATGCACAGTTTTGGTTTTGCTATGCAAGGGATGAATGTGAGATTGACGGTGTATAGTTTATAATAGGGATGTAACGATACCGATACCGATATATCGGTATCGCCGATTATAAAACAACCGATACCGATATCAAACAATTCAAATAACCGCGCCCAATAAACGATGCGGGAGGCCGCCCGAGCGTGCGCACTTTGTTTTTTGAAAAAACTACCAATAGTAAACTTTTATTAGGAACTGATTGTATGTGTATAACTTAAAGTTTAACTGACTTTGCAAAATAATAATACATAAATGGTTTTCTTGTTTTTTGACTTGGCATTGTTATATTTTTAAAAGAATACGATTTACAGTTGAGTCTCTGTTAAATGTTGGTAACTTTTATGCATAATTCACTATTTATTTTTCTACCAAGCCATCGATATCGGTATCTGTATCGGTATCGCCGATATTTTATTACAAATATCGGTATCGGTATCATATCGGCAAAATCATGTATCGTTACATCCCTAGTTTATAAATTGATATTTTAATCGTGTTTTTAACGTGTTTCTCGTCTTGTTACAGATGTTCCGCGGGCGCAGCGCGCTCGCGATGGCGGAGGAGTTCATGTCGGGCCCGGGGGTGCAGTCGCAGGCCGGCGCGCTGTGGGGCGCGCGTGCTCTCACCCGGCTCGTGCCCGAGCGCGCCGCCACCGCGAGGCGCACCGCCACCGCGCTCAACTCGCCCACCTGCACCATACAGGTACGTGTATACACATACATATACACATACATACGTGTGTACACGTACACTCGGTGCGTGCTGCGTGCAGGTTCACACACGCACACGCGCACACACACACGCACGGTATGCGTACAATATACAGTTGCGTACATGTGTGACGTTGCACACGCGCCGCCGGAGCCGTATAGATACGTGTGCACTTGCGCCACACCACCGCATAAATACGTACCTACACACTACATGCGCGCATTGGCACTAACTACAATTTGCAGGTAAATATAATAGTAATATATTAATAGGTACGCTACACAGGCGCCGCATGCGCTATCCGCAATATAGGTATATACCACTGCAAATATACGCGCATAACGTCTGCAAGTGCCATTGCACATTACATATTGTGTGTATGTCATTACATACACACAATATGTAATATGCACATACCCGCTCCGCTTAGGATAAGATATACGTAGTGACATGCTCACGTATACATCTTGAAACCTAAACTATACAACATTTACACATAATAAAAGCCACATATAACTCAAACTTACACATAAATGTAACAATTAGAGATCTACGCCATAATATACATGCGTTTGGACCTGCAAATAATAAAGTATACGTCCATTCACGTACTTATATTTCTTAAGTAATTCAAAAAATTCAATGTCTACATTATTAAAAAACGAAACACATCTATTCCAGGGCTGCGTGGAAGTATTAGAGAGTCTAAGAAACGGCGACTTCGGGCCGTGCGACAAAGAAATAGAGGAGTACATAGAAGCTTGCCGGAAGAAGTTCCCGTACGCGATCGCGTTCAAGCCCCCCTCCCCCCAGGAGCCCGACCACGTGGACGAAACCCCCCTACAGCCTAAGGAGATTAATATCAACAACTGAGGACTATGAGATACATCTGCAGTAATTTTATTCTTGAATCGGTGATTCTAAAACTTCAGGGTGACAACCCTGGCATGGCCTTGCCATAGAACAAGGATTTTTTAAAGCGGTAACATTGTGTTGTAATGGTGTTTGCGTCAGTTTTTGAATAAATTATAACGGAATTGTGTTGTGGTTGACAGATCGAATGTATTTTTAAATTGATCCTATTGGAAAATAATGTGCTGTGTTATTTGATTTTGTATATCACCTGAAGAGTTTTAGAATTTTTTTATAAAGTTTTGTGATTTGAATTGTGTAACTTGTTAGTTATAAAATTTTAATAAAATTGTCAAGAAAAATAGGATTATGGCAAGGCCTACGATATAATATACCTTTTTGGTATGATAAAGCAGAAATCGTTAACGAATAGAATAAAATTATTGGAGATGGTATCTCTGTTCGAATAACGAACAAGCTGAATAAATTTCTCAAAACACCAAAAAGTTTTTAATGAATTTTCTCTTAATCCCAGATAAAGTATATTAATAGCAAATATTATCGTAAGGCAGACATGATCAATTGGTTTTGGGGTGTGCATTGTCACAAAGGATAAATGAAAGATGTGTGTTTAGTTTTCAGCGATCAAGGGCTTTTATTATCTGCGGCTTATATACAACAGGAACTACCGATTGGCTACGGGTAGGTGATCTGTTACAAGCAAATTTCATTTCTTATTTCATTAGAATTTACATGTTGCAATTGAAATGTTCCTTGTATTTAGTTTTAAGTTTTTCGCTTACCAACCTTCTTGTTGAATCTGTAGCTATTTTACCTTCCCTCATGTAGCTTTCGCGTAATTTTGCAGTTTTTTTTGTTCTTGATTAATATTCGTTGACGTTTCTTAAAATTTGTTAAGCTGTGTGGCCTCAAGTGTTCAACAATATTCAACTTATAAATAAGATAATTGTATTTAAATCGCTGGGTTTTAATGTATAAATATAATGTGTGAAAAGTAAGTTTTTAGACCTCACGCAATAATTATAACTGAATCGAGGTTCGCTTTGTAAATAAAAGATTACTTTTAAGTTTTTACTGTAATATACAGTTAGTTCTATACATTTGTCGACTCGTTTATTGACTGCTGTAAGGACATAATATTATAGAAATTGGACGGATTCTATTTAACACTTTTATAATAATGAAAAATGGAAGACATGCCTTCAGTATTTTTCTTTTAGATTTCAATTTTACATGCTATTTCTGTGTTTAGAGGTAAATGAGAACAAACACATTGATAAGAAAAATATTTCTTTAATAGTTTTGATAGAAAAATTAAGATTATCTGTGTAATGTCTAATTTATAATATCTGTCATTTGAAATTTGGTTTTCAAATTTTGGCACCGTTTTAACACCTCTGATCACATACAAAATATGATTGCAAAATTAAAATTATAATATTGATGCTCGAATAATATTTGGACAATAAACATTGATATGATACTACAATATTATCAGAATTGTAATCACAAAATAATATAGAACAAAGTGGTTTATTTTACACAATTTATACATAATAACGCAATGTTAGTCAATATCGGTTACAACTTGTCTTATACACGATTAGCAATTTTGAAGTATATTTTAAATTTTTAATTATGATTCTTTTACTCATAGGAAATATTATACATGATTATTTGTTATAAGGGTGCCTGTTCACAATACAAGAACTCATAGAAAAATAAATAGGATCATAGCTTTGAGCTAATTTTTTTGTTGTCGAAATATAATCTGTGGAAAGGCACTCTTACTTAAAAATATCATAACATTTGACAAAGCTTTTCGTGTTTCAGACTGAACATTTGTCTTCCTGGCATCAGAACGGCGACTTTATAATATATACATTGTATCCTAATTTTAATTTTCCTTTTTATTTTTCAATCCAAATCAGCGTCCTGTTCTGCTCAGGGACTTTATTTCGCGTAAAATGTTGTGTTACGGTCTTGTTGTTTTCCAATTATTGGAGTATTTTGTACCCCGTCGTCTTGTACATAAAGTAATAAAATTTTATTTTACAAAATTATTTCTGTTTTATTTAAAAAACAGTGTCAAATCTATTATATTAAATTATGTCTTATTATTATTAAGTAATCGATTGTATATTTGTTTATACTTATTGTATAATTATTCTATCCTAAATAATTTTATTATGATGGAGCCTCATTGATGTTGGTAAACCTTATTTCTATTTTATCATTTTTTGGTTTGTATTGCCTGAAAAAAAAACAGTTTTATTAAAATATCTTCTAATACATAAGACCTGCATTAAAAATTATCATGTACAAATTAGTTATCAAATAATTTGATAATATTTCAATTTCTATCATAAAAAAATAGATAACAGAAGGGCATCAAAAGTCATTTCATTCTTAATACACTCAATTGTTTCTATAAATAAAAGATTAACAATAATAAATCTTTTAATAAAAAATATTAATAGGAAAATTTTTCCAAAAATTTTTTAATAGAGAACTGGAATATTTGAGATATTTGAAGATTAAGTCTTCATATTTGTGTTTTCTTTAAATATCATTTATGGCCCAAAAACAAGAAAACTCCAATAAGTTGTAGTCTACACTTTATTCAATAAAAAAACTCATCAAAGAAAAACTCAAGCATAATTGCTCGAGTTTTTCTTCAAAAACCCTTAGTATTAACTTTACCCACCAATATTTAACTCCAACAGCATCAAACATAATCTTTGATGCAGCATACTTAGGTTTATCCCAGCCCTTATGAGACAGATAAACAACTTCACTAATACCAGACTGTATTATTATTTTAGCACACTCGTTACAAGGGAATAGACCAACATATATGGTACAGTCTTTGACATCCGCTGAGTTTTTGTTAAGTATTGCATTCATTTCCGCGTGGCATACTGTAATCAAAGTAATTATATGAAGTTTTTTAGTTATTGATTTATATTTCCAATACAAATTAAGATTTCTGTGTAGATAAGCCAGATATTGAATTTTTTGTTTGTAGAAACTTTGTTACTAAATTTATCATGCTAAATATATTATTTATTGTGAGAGAAAACTTACCATAAAGAGATTTACTATCTAAAGGTGATGGAGTGTTTTTTCCCCAAGGAAATTGATCATCACTACAGCCAATAGGCATTCCATTATATCTGAACAATAAGTTAAAAATTTAAATAAAAAGGATTAGTACCTAATACCTATTTACATTTAGTATGAAATATTCTTCAGGAAGGGCCAACTCTCCCTTTGAAGGTGGGTAACAGACAAAAGTTTTAGAGTTTATGTCAGATTTTTACCATTTTTGTTAGTCGAGCGGGCAAATTATCATCCAGTTTTGTAACCTAACCTACTGTTTAGGTTTGTACAGTTCATATTTATAAATAATTGATAAATTAATGTCGACACTTCTTAACTCGACGCCCAATAAAGTAGGTACAGTTTAGCCATTTAAAGTAAGAATAAAAAATACATACCCAATTCCGACAATTTTGTTTTCCTTATTAACTACACATGCGCCGACTTGGAAATGTGGATCCTTGCTACGCTTTGCCGCCAAAAATGCCATTGCCATGAAATATTCTGTCCACTCAATATAATCTTCTCGTTTTTGATCCATTTTACTTTCACCATTACTAAAATAATGCGAAGTACAATAGTGATCTGTTTAATTTTGTTAAATACGACTTATGAGGGCTAATTTAACGATTATTAATTACCTTTTGATGGACATTTTTGAAGTCTTTTCAATAAGATCCATGATGAGGATTCACTATTATTTATAATCAATGTATTAACTATTCACTAAATCATGAGCAAAAGTTACTTCGCGGTTTATTTTTATGCGTTCGCCGTGTTGTTCATCACGCTAAGAATACAAACAAATGTCAATTGTCAACTTCGGCTACAGTACGGCTACAGGCGGCTACAGGCTACTGCTACAGCTGACTTTGACATTAATAGCTCCGTTCGTAAATACTAAATTTGTTTTCACCACGTTTTCACTCAGTTAATTTCGAGTAAATATTAATACTTAAAATAAAATTATAATTAAATCAAGAATGGAAGAAAGGATTTAGTTAATATTGGATTGATGGTTTGGCCCTCAGCTTATATTAACAAAACTAAAAATAAATATGGGTTGACCTTACGGTAATACGGTTTTTTCGCTCACGGCACAGAATACTAAATAGCAGCTAACGCTACTCACGGCTTCGGGCTTCGTCCGCGAATACAAAAAATTACGTCATGGCTGTGATTACTTGTCATATTTTGAATATAGCGCCATCTATTGGAATTTAATATTTATATTTTATACATTTCAGAGTGATTCGAATGCGCTTAGAAATAACGGACCTTCTCATGGAATTGAGATATTTTACTGCGGTTAAAAGAATCTCTTTCACTATCTAGACAGCTCCTATCTAACCGATATTATAATAAACATTAAAGTTAAAATGATTTCGGTGCAACGTTAAAGAAAGACAAGCAAAGAATCACACTTGTTCATATTTTATAGTTTTCTATATTCTAAACAACATCTTAAATATGTAATGAAATAAATGTTTTCTTAAAAAAGCCCACAAAAGTTCCTAGCGATAAGCGATGGATCCTGGAGTAACCCTCCAGATTATTAAATTTTATCTAGATACATATTAACTTTAAGAATTACAGTCGAAACTCCTTCGTTTTGGAAATCGTCGATTAAAAATTTTTTTTTTTTTTTCCGTTTATCATGGCAATAAGACTAAACTATTTGCCAGTGTCAAGTTTTAAAAGGTAGGGAAACATACATTTTTACAATTATTACAGAAAATTTTACGCACGCGCATAATCAGAGAAGTAGCAATATACAATCTAAAACACTAATCTACATATATTATATAACACTAATCTATTAATTAAAAATTATAAATAAATCAAAAACTAAACAATTCTATTTTAAAAATAAACATACCTACTGCATTTTCTTTATAGATAAAAAAAAATATATTTACAATTTTATATTATTTCGAGTGATAAATTTGTTAATGGCTTCAAAATATTTGGCAGGATTGAGCAAGAGACAATTAATAGAAATAGGAAAGGGTACACCAAGTGATTCAAGAGATAAATACAAAGAGGAATGGTCATACAGTGGGCAAGCAAAAAATATGTGATTCAGGTTGCCCACATCTAGGGTACACTCACACATTTCATTATCTAATACGCCAATTTTAGTAAGATGTTGAGGGGTACAAACATGTCCAAGTCGCATACGAATGATTATACTTGTAGTTAATTTACTTCCCTTGGTTTTATTAAACCAAGGCTTCATTGGAATCCGTGGTTGAAGAGAATAGAAACGTTTTCCCTTTTGCATTCCGCTACTTTCCCAAAGTTTAGTCCAGGTATGATGGAGGTAAACTTTAGGAAGGTTACTAAGATCGTGACAATAATTGATATATGGAAACATATCACCACTATCTATGGCATCTTTTGCTAAGGCGTCTGCCTTTTCATTACCTTTTATACCGGTGTGACTGGGTATCCATGCAAAAACTATTGTTAAATTTTTATTTTTACAAAGTGTTAATTTGTTTCTAATTTCAAAAATGAAAGGGTAAAATGGCTTGTTATTAAATGGATATTTTTCAAGGCTTTGTAAAGAACTTTTAGAATCAGTAAAAATAACAGTTCGTGATAACTTCGCTAATAATATATAATCAATTGCTTTCAAAATGCCCAAACATTCACCAGTAAATACTGATGCTTGAGGTGGTAATTTTATTTTTTGAATAATTTTGTATTGTGTATGGTATATGCCTATTCCAGTGCACCCAGACAAAGACGTCTTAGATGCATCAGTGAAAATGAGGTTCCAATCTTTCCATTCCTTATTTACTTCTGTATTAAAATTAAGATTGGCTAGAGGATCATTCTTGATGATTCCTATATCGTACTTAATGTCTGGATATGTTAACAAATTATCATAACTGTGACTAAACAATGATAAGCGTGGAGATCGATATATACGTGTTGTAATGGATGTGACTCTACGGAAACTTTCGATCAGACATGGAACTTTTTTAGAGCGCCAATACGTAGATGTTAATATATATTCATTCAAGTCCTTCAATTTATGAAATAAGGGATGGTTGGAAAATTGCAGCGCTCGGAAAAGAAATCTGTCGGATAAAAACTGTCGTCTTAGATGAAGCGGAGCGTCACAACACTCAACTTGAAGTGCGTTATTGGGACTAGATTTCATAGCTCCAACAACTATTCGAAGTGCTTTTGCTTGAATCTTATCAAGTTTTCTGAAGGCACTAACGTTACCACCTTCCAACAAAAACATTCCGTAATCTAGACTACTTCTAATTAGAGCATTGTAAATTAATTTGAGACAAAAAGGGTGTGCCCCCCACCACACGCCAGATAAGCACCTTATTATATTTAAATTACGCTCACATTTAGCTGATACAAAATCAATGTGAGGCATTCCTGTTAATTTACTATCTAATGTTACTCCTAAAAATTTTGCTTCATTTTTAATGGGAAAAATACTACCGTTATAGCTTACATCTACTTGAGGCAAAGACCTCTTTCGAGAAAAAACTACAACAGAGCTTTTCTCTACTGACAAGTCAAGACCATTATCCTTGAGCCACATACTAAGTATGTTTAGATTGCTATTTAAAGAATTGCATGCTTCTTCTAAGCTATTATTTACACTATACATAACAATATCATCGGCATATTGCAGAATTTTTACAGTATCATTCAGTGACTTTTCCAAATCATAAGTATAAATGTTATACAGCAGAGGACTAAGTACAGAACCTTGCGGAAGTCCTTTGTGAACCTTACGTGAAATGTTTTTTGATTCATTTAAATTTAAACATATAGTTCTGTCCACTAATGAGCTTATTATGAAATTGATTAATATACAAGGAACATTTAATTTAAAAAGTTTTTGATTGAGGATAGATATAATAACATTATCATAAGCAGATGAAATATCAAGAAAAGTTGCTACTAAGTACTTGTTGTTCGAGAAGGCTAAACGTATGTCTGTTGTGAGAATGCCTATGCTGTCTATTGTACTTTTTGCTTTTCTAAAACCAAACTGACTGTTTGATAGGTAATCGTGATGCTCGATATGCCACTCTAAACGATTTTTCACTAAATGTTCTGCTACCTTTAATAAAACGCATGACAAAGCTACCGGTCTATAGGATAAGTGCTCGTCAGCTGGTTTATGTGGTTTGAGTATAGGTATAATTTCTTGTGTCTTCCACACGGACGGAATATTTCCAGACAGCATTATATTATTTATTATGTCAAGATAGTATTGTAATGCAGTATCTCCGAGGTTTTTTAGGAAAGAATAAGGTATACCATCTAGGCCGGGGGTGGAATCCTTTACATTTGACAGTACTCCCTTTAACTCATATAGAGAAAAAAAGGAATCAATGCGAAAGTAGTTGTGATCAAATGAAACAGAAGTCACGGGTAATATATTATTCTCTGGAACTGTATCGGGAGCTATATTTTTCATAAAATCACGAGCCAATGACTCTGGAAATCTATATGGTTGCTCAGCAAATGCTGACCTGAAGCGTTTTAAATTTTTCCACACTTCAGAGGGACAAGTATTCGGTGAAATGGATGTAGAGTGCGGGTTGCGGGGGTAATGAAACACGTGTATCTTCCTCGAGTGATTTATTATAACTGAACTTATAATACACTACAGTACAAGACAAGAAGCTTATATCTAATACACTACACCACAGGGGTAGGAGATAAAAAAAAAATTGTTATACTAAATTTTTTTTTGTTAAGTAAGAAACAAATTAAAAGAAAATTCCTAATTTTTATACAATTTTGTTCGATTTTTGTGTACAATTTCTTCTTTATTGTTCTTAAAAATTATAACATTAGGTTCCTTATCTTCAATAACAATAAATGGACCATTATACAAAGTATCTAATTTATTTGCAGTTTCATTTTTTAACAATATTAAATCACCTTTCTTATATCGGACTTGATTTATGTTTTTATCATATACAGATTTTCGCACTTGTTTACTTTTTAACAAATTGTTTTGTGCGTCTCTATGTGCTACTTGCAAACGATATCTTAATTCTAAACTATAATTATCTGGGTTATATAAAGGTTCTATGCTAGTACTTAGTCTACTCGGAATATCACTTGGTTTTCCAAAAACTAATTCATATGGGGTATATTTTGTAGAGGAATGTACAGTATTATTAAAATTAAAACACCAAAAGGGTAGCCAATGGCTCCACGTTTCAGGGTAATTATTGCATTGTATTCTTAAGAATGAACCTAAATGTTTATGTGCATTTTCGAGTGACCCAATCGACTCGTGATGGTAGGAGGTTGAGTTTAATTTTTCAATTTCTAAAAGTTTACAGACCTCTATCATAGTAGATGACATAAACTCAGTGCCTTTATCTGTTGCTATAATTTTTGGGATTCCGAACCTTAAAATAAATTGATTAACAAATGCTCTAGCAACGGTGACCGTTTCCTTATTTTTAAGAGGATAAGCCTCAACAAACTTACTTAATTCACACTGTAACGTAAGTATATAATTATTACCGTCTACATCTTGATCCAAAGGACCAACTAAGTCTAAAAATACTTTCTCGAAAGCAAACGAGGCTGTGGTTGTTATAACCATCGGCTCTTTGGTATTTCGGGAATACTTAGATTTTTGACATTTTTCGCATTTAGTTACAAAATCTCTTATGTCTTTTTCCATTTCTGGCCAGAAATATTTTTTCTTAATATTATTTATCATTCTAAGAATGCCTGCGTGGCCACTAGTGGGCAGTAAGTGATAGTCATTAATAATAAATTGTTTATCATTTTCATTATCAATTCTTTCTACACCTCGTAATATACATATCCGTGGACCGGTCCATATATCTTTACTTTTAATTTCTTCTATTAGTTCTTTTATAAATAACGCGTTATTATTTGTTTTTATTATACATATTTCGTCGACATTAATATTTTTACTTAATTCACTTAATTTCTTCACAAAAACGGCTCGCGTGTATTGTGCTTTGAAATCAAGATTAATGTATAAAATTTTCTTATTTTGGGAGAAAGCAAAACACTCGGTTTCTACATCTATACCCATTCGATTTCGAATCTTATTTAACTCTTTTCCTTCTATTAAAATCATTTCTATCGCACCACTCGGAACTCGCAATAATTCCACGATTCTCGGTTGATCAGGCCGATAGTCTGTGTCATTATTGGTAGTTGGAGTGTCACTCTTTTCTTTAACTTCTTCTAGTTTCTTTTTCTGTGCTCTAGTCATTACGTTAATTATTTTATCGTTGATACATTTCAATTCGTTTGAGTTTATTGTAATTCTAGACAACGCGTCTGCTACGGCGTTTTCTTTACCTTTAATATACACAACGTTAAAATCATATTCTTCTAATGTTAACCTAAATTTTAATAATCTACTCGATGGATCTTTAATTCCGAATAAATACAATAATGGTTTATGGTCCGTCATGATTGTGAACTTTTTACCTAAGAGATACGGCCTAAAATATTTAACTCCCCACACTATCGCAAGTAATTCTTTTTGTATAGTTGGGTAATTTTTTTCAGCTTTGTTTAAAGGCCGACTTGCATAAGCGACTGGTCTTTTATCTTTATTGCAAAGTACTGCTCCTACTGCAATGCCAGAAGCATCAGTTTGTAAGATGAACTCGTTTTCGTCTGAAAAGTCTGGATATTGTAAAATGGGGGGTGATACTAACGCTTTTTTCATGATTTTAAACGAGTTTTCGCATTGTTCAGACCATATAAAAGGGGATGTCCCTTTACGACACAAATTATTTAAAGGGATAGTTATTTCCGCGAAATTCTTTATAAATTTTCGGTAATAGTTACAAAATGCAACAAAACGTTTTACTTCTTCTGTATTTTTTGGTGTTGGGTAATTTTCAACAATTTTTATTTTAGTTTTATCTGGACTAATTCCATCTGCTGACACTGTGTGTCCTAAATATAATAATTCCTTTTTCAAAAAATTACATTTGATGGGATTTAATTTTAAGTTAACTTTTCTAAGTCTCTCAAAAACATCTATTAAATTTTTATTATGACCTTCTAAATTACGTCCAAAAATTACAAGGTCATCAAGATAAACAAAACATTTCTCATACGTTAGACCTGACATGGCTATAGTCATTAACCTTGAAAAAGAACTTGGACTGGTTTTAAGACCCATTGGCATTCGTTTCATCTGGTATTGTCCAGTATTGGTTGTAAAGGCAGTAATCTTACGTGATTCGGGGTTTAAGGTCGTTTGGTAATAAGATTGACTAAGGTCTAAATGGGTAAAATACACGGCACCAGCAAGGGACTCTAAGATATCAGTGATATTCGGTAGCGGAAATTTATCATCTTGTATAACTTCATTTAATTTACGGTAATCTATCACTAATCTCCACTTTTTGCTATCATCATTTGACTTTTTAGGAACAAGTAAAATGGGGCTAGACCACTCACTTTGAGCTTCTTCTATAATATCATCCTGTAACATTTTCTCAATTTGCTTATTTATTTCAGGTTTTTGACTATGTGGTAACCTGTATGGTTTTGTATAAACGGGGCTAGCATTCGGTTTTAAATAAATATTATGTTCATATGAATTAGTAGTTGTAAGCTTATCACCCGGTAAGTGAAAGATATCATTGTATTTAGTACAAATTACTTGTATAGTCTCACGCTCGGTAGGATGTAAGTGATCCAATTTTAATAATTCTAACAAAATATTAGCTCTCTCTGCGTTTGATTTACATTTATTAAACTGACATATTTGGTAATCGTTTAACGAGTGTAGGTCTGGTTGAAAGGTCGGTATAGTAATTGATTCTTCTTGAGTATTTAATATTTTAATGGGAATAACGTTATTTACTGGCTTCACTATTAGAGCTGCTAAAAATAGACCCTCTTGTAATTGTTGTGGTAAAACAACACAGTCATTATTTAATTTATTATTCATAATTGGTATGTAGTGAATGGACTCGCTTCTCGCAGGAATAGTTAAGTAGTTATGTGAAGTAGTAGGTGACGCATATAGTGGTATAATATTTTTGCATTGGTTATGTAGAGTTAATGTATCGTTTTCTAGATTAATATGTGAATTAAATTTCGATAAGAAATCTAAACCTAGGATTCCATCTGATTTACACGGTAAATTATCGAACAAATAAAATTTATGATTAAATCTACTATTTTGAGTACGTAAAGTAAGATAAACATATCCTTTTGAGCATATTTTTCCACCGATACCATTTATTATAATGTTGTCTTCATACAAAGTAGTATGTTCTAATAAGGCGTTCTTAGAAACAGCAGAAATGGACGCGCCGGTATCAAGTAACCATGAATACTTGGAATTGTTTATGTCGAAATGGACGTACCTAACATTTTTATTGCAGGTTAAAATGTTATAACATTTGGGACCGAAAAAACTGGTTTTTGGTCTCTATTTCTTCGTTATTTGTTTGACGGTTCGCGCTCCCTTCGGCTGAGAAAATTTTGTGTTGGTTGTTCCTACCTCGACTACCTCTACCACGATAATATCCTGAAGCATTATGATTATTGCCAAATTTTGGAAAATTATTACCTCTTCCGCGTATATATCCACCACGGGCATTGCCATTATAATTTTGCCGATAATAATAATTATTATAAACTTGACCTCGAGAATTGCCACGGAAATTGAAACCTTTATTATAATAATTATTCTGCCCTCTTCTAGTGAAATTATTATTATATCTGTTGTTTGACTTACCCCTGGCGCTGAAAATACCTCCGGAAGTCGAGGGCTGCCCCAGCTCCTCGTCCTCCGCCGCACGCACCGCATCTTTCAACTCGGAAAAGTTCCGCGCTGAAATGATAGTGCTCAAGCGTTTATTTCTTAATCCATCAGAGAATCTTTTAATAGCAATTTTTTCGTTTATAGGTCTCAGTATTTCGCAGGTCTTTTCGTTACCGTTAGCTTGCGCAATAGTGAGGTCTATAAATAATTCTGATAGTTTATTTCCATAATCACAAATTGACATATCATTTTGACTCAAATTATTTAATTGATATAGTATTGCATTGGCGGACTTTTTTGTAAGTAAATAAGTTTTTAAATCTTGTAAAAGGCTTGCTACATCATCATATTTGCATTTTAGTTTTAGTTTAGCGGTTTTAGTTAATCTAGTTTTCAAAACAAAAGATATTAACATTTTTTCTTGGTCTGTGTCCTTTAGGCAATCGCTATATAATTCTACCGCGTCTATGATTTTTTCTGTCGTACTTTCTGAACCATCCATAACAGGTATCAAGGATGTTGCAGTTTTTATTTCAAACTTCTCCATGTTTGAAGTAGTTGTTTCTACGTTACCTTGAAAATCATATGATAGAATCTTATCGTAAATAACGTTTATTCTCTCCTTCAAGACTTCATAAACGTATTCAGCTAATTCTAACGAGGTTTTTCGCTCAGAAAATATACTAATAATAGTTTTATAAGATGAATATAATTCCTTAGCTCTTAATATATTATCCTTAACTTTACTTTTATATTGTAACCTTCTAGATGGGCCTAACTTCCTCAATGTAATTTGAATATCAGATAATTCATTAAAAATACTTTCTAAATCTTTTTCCATATAAAACGAAATTAAAAGATACTTACATAAAAATGATTTACCTAGTAGTTTGGTCCTTACATGAATGCATTACGGCCAATATATTTTCCATGTGACATTCCGAAATACTTAGGCTGTAAGATACAAGAAATATAAAATTATGACAAAAATAACAATTACATTGGCATTGTAATATAATTATTAATTATTTTTAATCCGACACTTAGAGTTCCTATTATGTCGATAGTAGATGACGCAACACAGTTCGTTGTTTTTATTACTTTTGCTCACTGAATTATTACAAAAAGAAAGCACTTAATATACGATATATGTTTTTCACTCGGGCTCACTAACACGGAATTCACTTTTACACTTTACACGGATTCGTTTCCTTCTTCACGTTCTCGCCTTCCCGACAACCGCAAACGCATTCTTCTTATAAATTGTGCTTCAATTTGTTTCTCGATCCATTTCTTTTGTCTGTCCTTCAGCTTTTTCCATATAAATATGACAATTATAATAGCGAAAATTGTCAAAGCCGTCGCTAATAATATATTATTTATCTGGATATGGGATTCGACCGCAGAATTACTTCCTTGAGATGCATTTTGTGCAATTATCACTTCCTCATGTCCGGTTTTAGAATAACTCTTGCCCATTTTTGAAGCGACGTACGTGACTGGTTATGGAGAATGTTCCTTGCGTTCTCTCCATTTTCATTACTTCAATATTATAAACGCTCTAACTTAGAGCACTGAGGCACACAGGAATCCGCTGAATTGCATAATTCGCCCGATACGCGACACCCGGTAACTTACACCGCGGCGCTCGCGCATGGCAGGGTCGCCATGTAGAGTGCGGGTTGCGGGGGTAATGAAACACGTGTATCTTCCTCGAGTGATTTATTATAACTGAACTTATAATACACTACAGTACAAGACAAGAAGCTTATATCTAATACACTACATGGATGTGCAAAAAGATTTCCACCCTTCTTGTTTTTTTCTCTTGAGAAGTGATCGTGTTGTCTTTATTGTAGCAATCAGATTGTTGTAATTCTCCGTGGACATATTTTCCGCATATCTCTTTTCTTCCAGTTTTCGTTTCTTTATCGCTTCTGTACAATCCTTATCCCACCAAGGTGGAGAAGACATGAGCGTGTTCGAGGTCGATTTAACAGGGAATAACTCCTCAGCAACTTGCAAAATCGTTTTTGCAAACGCTTCCGAGCATTTTATTCCATTAGTGATATTTACATCAGGAAGTTCCCTTACTTCATTTTCAATTGTATTTTTATATTTGTCCCAATCTACATTTTGCAGTCTATATTTGAAACGTGAACTTTGTTTATAATTTTGATTATTTTTGAACGGCAAAGTAATTAAAATAGGGAAATGGTCACTACCAAACGTATACGGTAAGGGATTCCAGGATGAACATGAAGCTACATCCGATGTACAAATTGTTAAATCTACTGCACTCAAGTTCTCATTCACATGAGTGCGTCGTGTCGGCTCCCCTGAATTAATTACACATAAATTGTTATTGTCGATAAGATCTAGTAATTGTACTCCATTTGAATTCGATATACTACATCCCCAAGATTGGTGATGGCAATTAAAATCACCTAAGATAATATAGGGTTCTTCAAGTGTGGAAAAGATATGTTGTATATCATGCTTAATTAAATTCGAAAACTGAGGAATATAAATGGAAACAATGGAAATCGTATTATTAAGTCTTATTCCGACAATATTGAAACTTTTATCGGTATGTTGGAAAAGTTGTAATTTTTTGAAAGTAAGAGTATTTTTAGGGTTCCGTAGCCAAAATGGCAAAAACGGAACCCTTATAGTTTCGTCATGTCCGTCTGTCCGTCTGTCCGTCTGTCCGTCTGTCACAGCCGATTTACTCGGAAACTATAAGTACTACAGTGATGAAATTTGATGGGAATATGTGTTGTATGAACCGCTACAAAAATATGACACTAAATAGTAAAAAAAAGAATTGGGGGTGGGGCCCCCCATACATGTAACTGAGGGATGAAATTTTTTTTTTCGATGTACATACCCGTGTGGGGTATCAATGGAAAGGTCTTTTAAAATGATATAAAGTTTTCTAAAAAACATTTTTCTTAAAGTGAACGGTTTTTGAGATATCAGCTCTCAAAGTCGTAAAAAGTATGTCCCCCCCCCTCTATTTTTATAACTACGGGGTATAAAATTCTAAAAAAAATAGAGGTGATGCATGCTAATTAACTCTTTCAACGATTTTTGGTTTGATCAAAGTATCTCTTATAGTTTTTGAGATAGGTTGATTTAACTGTAATTTATTATATTTGCTGCTACGGAACCCTTTGTGCGCGAGCCCGACTCGCACTTGGCCGGTTTTATTAACTAAAATTGCAACACCGCCGTATCCGTCAGTTCTATCATCCCTCAAACAAATGTAACCGGGAATACGAAAATTTAAATATGATTTTAACCAGGTCTCGTTTAGTGATATTAATATTGGATTATATTTATTAATGATATGAATTAATTCAGATTTTTTAGGAAGAATGCTCCTGCAATTCCAATGTACTATGTTCGAAGCCATTGTTTTTTATTGTGTTATTAATAATTTTATTAAGTAAAGCAACGTTGGACGGTCCTAATGTCTTACCTTGTTGTAATAAATTGATTAAAGCGAGTATAATTTCCATTATAGCACCATTTTGAGTATCATTAGATGGAGAAATCTTGAAGGCACAACCATTGTCAGGTGTAGGCATTTGACATTCTTTAATTAAAGCTTCATGGGCAGCTCTATCATATCCTTGGCTACTTTTAGGTGGCGAACGTTGTTTTTTAAAAACAGTCTTTTTATGAGATGTATTTATATTTGTATTTTGTAAACTATGCTTTGGTGAGACTTGTAATGTTGAAGTGTTAAGCACTTCAGCATAAGGTTTTTTTACCCGTGGGTGTAATTTAAGTGCCTCTCCATATGACAAGTTCTTCTGAGCCATAGTAAGTTTAATTAGTTTTTGGCGATTATATTCAGGACAGTTTTTATTATTTGCAAAATGTAAACCAGAACACATTATACATGATGCAGCATCCTCTTCCACATTGCAAGTTTCACCACTATGATCTTGCCCGCATTTATAGCAACGGGGCTTGGATCTGCAAATTGATTTTGTGTGACCATACCTACAGCAATTATAACACTGAATGGTTGGAAATATATATAGCTCTACCGGTAAAGAGTTATAACAAATAAATATTCTTGACGGGAGTGTTTGCCCATCAAAAGTTAATATTACAGATTGTGAAGGCTTCCATGTAACTGTACCATCAATAATAACTTTATAATTAATTCTGCGTACTTTTATTATAGAGCCACATCCATTAGGAACAACTATATTTTCTTTAATTTCTTCCGGAGACCATTCTGATGGAATGCCTCTTACTAAGCCTATCCGAGAAACATGGAAGGATGGTATTTTTGCTCTTAGATTGAATGTTTCTAAGGCTTTATTATTAATAAATGTGTTAGCATCATGAGCAGTTGAAAAAGCAACAACGCATCTATTCCTGCCTATTCTTTTGACACTACCTGCTACAATATTTTTAAAACTATTTTTTTTCAAAAAATTGCCAAATGTAATTGGATGCAAAGTAGAGCCATCACCGGGTGATGATTCACATCTTTGGACATGAACAACAAATGGATAAGAGTCATGTTCAGTATATATATTTCTGATTAAAGAGTTAGACTGTAAATCAACTGAAATATTTTCCTTAGCTGATACAGAGTTGCTATTAGAGTTAACACTCTGGCGACCACTATCTAAATTTTCTAGGCTATTAATAGTATTCATATTTTTACCACGCTTCCTTTTTCTATTACCTTCTTGTTCCCAATCAAGTATATCCTTATCAAAATTATCATCATTGCTATATAGTGTTACATAGCTAGCGACGGAGGGACCAGGTCCCAGACCTGA
The DNA here is from genome assembly GCF_061535455.1 of Colias philodice. Taxonomy (NCBI): domain Eukaryota; kingdom Metazoa; phylum Arthropoda; class Insecta; order Lepidoptera; family Pieridae; genus Colias; species Colias philodice. The sequence continues at coordinate 6,635,273 of NC_143111.1, read as the reverse complement.
TCCCTCATTCAAACGATCAGGAGGATCCTTCATAGATTTCTATGAAGGAGACTCAATTCAAATATACAATTTACATATGTACCTATAAAAATAATATTAACAATAAAACTTACCAATATAATATAAAACTATAACTATTTACACTAAATACTATAATATTTACAACAAATTACTCCTCTGATCATAAAATTAAGTTTAATTTAAAATTAAAATTTAAAACACGCTCCCGCCTCGTTCAAAGTTTCCCGCGCTTTTTTCGATTAAAAATTTATAAATAGGTAATAATCACAGAACAGTAAAAATAAATAAAATGTTAAAAAAATGTTAAATGTTTTTACTGTTCTGTGGTAATAATCGTAACTATGTTATTAAAAGAAGATTTTTTCTTTATTCCTTACGATTAAATTTAGCATTTTACTTTAACTATTTTTATTCCAGGTTTTGTTGGACGAAACTGAGTCATTACGAAATTATAGAGAAAAAATACAATAATAATAATAGGTATATAGTCGATATACCTAATTTAAAAAAGGAAATTCATACTTTACCATTCGCATGCTACTATTTCGTGCTATCTGCGCTGATCTTCTGTGGGGGTGTGGTATCATCCCCGAAGCGTGAGACTCCCGTCAGAATTGTAGCTTTTCAGTTTTTACACAAATCTACAAAATTTGTACATATTAAAATTTTGAAATTTGTTCATTTGTTTCAATGATCTAAATTTTAGATCATTGAAACAAATGAACAAATTTCAAAATTTGATTTAGATTCTAAAATGTCCTTTGTTTTTAACAACAAAGAGGTTAAACAATAGGCAGTATAAATTATAAAGTGCATTTATTTACTTATGTTTCGCAAGAAACTTTAATGCAAGGTTTCTAAACTTGATTTATACGTGCATAATTGTAGAACTGGTTATAAATGTGCATAAAATATGTTAACATTGACAAATCCTTGAAGAATTAAATTGCCTACTACAAGCTAACTCTATACACAACCTACATATACTTTTTTGGTCTACATTTTGAGTGCTGTATCATTCAAGATGATCTAGTGGATAATATAAGTTTACTATGTAATTATTTTAGCCAAATTGATAGATGAATTTTTTTATTCCAAATATTTAAAAACAGGGTTTAAAACGATTAAGGTTTGTAAATTAATTATATTAATCGCGTGAATTCAACTTGAGTGCAAAAAATTAAGTAATAAAATAAATATTATCAATAATTGCACCGATTTAGATGAACTATAGGAAATTAATTGAAAGTGTGCAAGATTATCAGGAGATTAAAAACTCGCTCCATAACAAAATAAAAATAAATAATAAAATAACTTATATACAGGGTGTCCCACTTTCGGTATGCGAAGGGACTTTTAGTTTTGCATACGCTGAGTCCGTAAAAAATACTTATAAAATTCCAGGTGCATTTTTTATTTAGGCTTAGTATACCGACGGTGGGACCTGTATAGTAGATAGTAATTTATGTGAAAAGCTTGTTTGCTAAAATTTAAAAAATCAAAAATAAATTCATTTTTTTGGGATGATAATTCGAAAAAGTTCAGTTCAATACACTGCAGTAGAATGTAGATAATACCGTAATAATGGCATGCAAGTTTGAAAGAATTTAATCGATTTTTTTTAAATCCCGCATTCAAACTTTAACTAAGGAGAAGGGATTAAGTACGGCATTTAGGGATATTATCATAATATAACTGAACTATGTCTTCTCATTAAAACGTTGTTATGTTTGTAGATTAATAAAAAGTTAATTATTGGTGGTGTATAAAGTATGCACTAAGCCAAAGCTATGTAATTATTTGTGATTTATTATGAGTACATCGAGCTATTGTTAATATAACCAGTATTATAAGAGGTTGTATGTTATCTAAACGCATGTGTTTATTAGTCCCGCAAATTGCCGTGATAGGATGAAGTCGTCTTTTAACAGTAGATAGTACTAAATAATTAATTCATGATAAACGTGCAACTAACCTGACAGCCTTATGTAATCTAAGCCACAAAATACGAACAAGGATCGAGTAATCAAATTCGGCCTTTTGTGGAGTGGCACGAATTTTTATTAATTGTATATTTTCAAACGCGCGTCTGTAGCACTCGCATGGGTGCACACAGGGGACGAAAGAAAAATAAATAAAAAAATAAATCTAGTGTTTATTCAGTGTAAACATTAAAGATACATTTTTTTGCTGTCAGAAAACGCGCCAAAAAATAGCACAGATAAATAATGAATAATTTAAATGTCGTTGCGAATAAATTCCTTGGCTACGTTCAGTCCAGTGGATCATGGAACCCGTGGATTCGATGGGTTTTGCGTTTTTTCGCTCTATCCCAGGCCATTTCACCAGCCGGTTGGCCCAGTTCCTACAATTTAAGAGGTTTGTACTAGACTTATTTTTTATTATTTGGAAAATTGAAGCATGCATTTTCTAACCTGACATAAAAAAATATAAAATATAAACGAGTTTAGGTACAAAATGAGGAAATTACTCGTATCTATAATTATTACTGTTGTAAACAAGTGTTATTAATTTTTGGAGTATAATCGATCATCAATTGCAATTTTCATTTTTAAATTAACAAATAATCTTATCAAACAAATAACTTTCAAATTATTTTGATTGCTGGAAAATTTTCTACTTAATGTGGTTTCAGGGGTTGATGTCTTTTCCTGTCTGCAATTTAACATAGGTACTTAATTAAGTAATTTGTCAATGCCTGACCAATTAGTTTTTAATAATGGGCTCTTTTATTTTTTGAAACATGGGATAAAAACCATGTTTATAATAATTGAAAACATTGTATAATTTTTATGCAATGGGATGATAAAGGGCATTTATTTATATTTTATATTACAATCGCATTAACTAGCTGGTGCCTGCGGTTTCACACGCGTGGTATCCGGGTAAAAACTAAAAAGTAGCACCGGCGCTTATCTAGATATTAATTTACTACTTGCAGAGTTTATACATTATTCAAAGGAAGTAGGATTTTTAAGAATAATTTTATTCTACAAGTGCTATCTGTAAAAAAATATGTTTAAACGGCTGCACCGTTCGTGATAAATATCGTCATTGTTTTTGCGAAAGATATATTTTAGAGTCACTTTTCTATTAGGACTATATTTTAATGGATACTCTAGTTAACAAAATTTAGTTTACGTATGTATGTATACTACACGTTCAATAAAATAATATAATTTCTTAGGTTCGTTGATAGAACTATAATTAGAAGCAAGTTGTAATTTTTCACTGACGTTCCCAAAAATGGTGGAATTTCTTAATTCGCACTTTATTGTATTAGTTATATTTTAAAAAGATACCTACAAGATAATAATATGACGTGTAGACATTGTATCATTGCAGTGGGATTAGACTTCAAGAGTTAGTTAAATTTTTCGAGGTTTACCGAAAAATCTTACAAGTTATGTATACAGATGTTATTTCTGTTTAATCGTTTAAATTATTTAAGATTTCGCAATGTCCAAGTTCGATAGGATTATTTTGGCTCAAGGATTACACGATCAGAAGGGCATCTACACTTGCTTTTGACCGCGAATTTAAATATAATAAACGCTTGTTTTTATAAATCGTCCTTAAATGGCAACTTGAAATTGTTTTTTATAAATTACTTTTTAAAATTAAGGTAATGTTTTCTCTTTGGTTAATTAACATAATATACTTATATGTTATGTTTTGGAATTATAATCTTTATAAGCAATTGGTCTTATTAGTTATATTATAAGTATAGATTACATCTCCCATTAGGAAAATTCTTGCGATATTGGAATACCTTCAGAAAATTGAAACGACTTTTCAATCAATAAAACTTCTTTTATTACGAAAAGATAAAATAATTAAAATAAAATAATTAAAAAGACAAAATATTCCCACTAGGGCCATTTGATATCTATTATTATCGTAAGTATTGGAAATAATTAGAAGTATGATACAATTTTATTTGCAAATGTACAACATAATAAGTAGGTATTGTGTTTTTGATTTCTAAGGTGATGCCTTTTCAAATATACTAGGAAACAATCTAGCTGGTTGTAAAACATACGATTTGGGAAATTCTGAACAAACAGGCCTTTCAGGTTAATTTAAATGCCATTTAAATACTTTAGTCACGCATGTATTTGAGGCCTAATTACTAAGGAACGGATATGATTAAAAGTAATGCCTTCACACAAGAATGCGAAAAAAGCGAAAACTAGGTCCGCGTATGTTTAATTCAAATTTTTAGACTTAATACTTATTATACTTTAGTGATCGAAGAAATATCTCAAAAAATATTGAAAATTGATAGGTAGGCTATTTAGGTAGGTACCCAATTCTAAGGTGCGTAAAACTATTTCGAAATTATTTTACTCTTAGTTATAAAAATGAATTTATAATTATTTCGTTATATTACAATTTACAACATATAGGTAATAATGTAACTTTGAAGATTTATTAGTTACTACTACTAGGTACCCATATAAGATAAGTGCAATGTGTGGAAAATAAACAAAATCTAATTAAAATGAAAAGAGGTCCGGATGGATGTGGTATAATCACGGCCGTGTACAAAAAAATGCACTCAAAATTTGCGCAATACTAAAATTCCAAAAATTCGTTTTCTTAGTGTCTAAATATTATTATGTTAGTATATTTTAATTAGGTACTTGAGTTGTTCAGTTTTAAGCGGAGATTTTTTCAACATAATCAAACTGTTGAAAAAAAAATGGCTATGTTGAAAAAATCAACATAAACTAGCTACATCAATAAATAGTTTAGTTATACCTATATGTAGCTACAAATAACCGATAATATAATAACCAATAATCTTATCAAAGAAAAAAAAATCAAAACCAAATCGATGCATAATTTATTAATTAAGTGTAGTTCAGTGTCAAAGTCGTTATTGCGTAAACGTTCTTGATATTAACCCATTTGTATGGAATTTATATATTATTTAGCAGGTCAAGGACTTTGTAACATGGTCAAAACAAACAAATATATTTTATCTCATGTCTTTTTGTTTAAATTGACCATGATGGAAATATATTTTTTTAACTTTCTTTCTAAAAAGCTTTCTTTTTGCACGCCTCATAAGCGAAGCGTTGAGGTGGGTACTACTGTCACTTCGCGCAAAACATCTGATTTTTCAAACTTAAAATGTCTTTATGTATCATACATTGCACTTGTAAGATAATACATACACACACATATTAAGAAAAAACACTATTTTTAACGTTCATGATATTTTTGATGTCATTTTTGTTATTTCAACTAGTTAAAAAACAGTTTAAAAAAGTTCTGTCTTGGACGTCCGTGTGTCTGTATGTGCGGAGGATTTTCTTGTTAACACGATAGCGACCGAAATACTTTAATAATCGAGTCTTTTTTTTTTCTCTTACGCTTGAGTATGCTCAGGAATAGAACCCTTTCATTTTTCAGGGTCTGATTCGATGTGGTTTAATTGTTATTAAATAAACAAAAATAATAATTAATAAATATTTATTAAAAAAAATTATGAGGCGTGCACTTTTAGATTTTCCAAATTATTTTAATTTCTTTCTTTCTGATGGCAGTGACGATTAATCATTAAGTAAACCCTTTTGCAGTATCGTCGAATAAATAAATTAAAAAAGAAACTGTAAAGGCGGCATTAATCTTAATATTTCACACGTAAGGTTAGTTCCTACGTAATTATTACATGACGGAATATAGGATTGATTGAAGTATTTATTTAAAATTAGCTACAAAATTGTTCCTTAAAAAACGATCATTTTATAATTAGACCTAAAACACTAAATAACTAGGTCATCCGACTAAAAAGATAAAAGCCTAGCTGTTAATATACCATTATAAGTGTACCCCTATTGTAATTTAATTTTTATCACAAAGATAAATAAGGCCATGAACACATGAAAAGCCTTAATCAATTTATTTCATATGTTATTGAATTGGGGTAACTATTCACCAATCTAACAGATGCAGAAACAATGTATTGAATTAGTAATTAGTAAAACCAATAAATATTTCCATAAATTGCTAAGTAAATACTAGTTGATGCATTCAGCATTTGTGTATAGATTCTTTAAATCATAAAGTGTTTATTACAGGTTATTTTTTATAACATCTAGGAAAAACAACAAGCATTAAACATCTCAAAAACCAGAACCAAAATTACATGCATATTTATATGCATAATATGGAAACATTGTCTAATGAGTGTACTACGTAATATTATATTCAGCTTTGTTGGCTCTGAATTAAAACATTTTTAGCAAAGCTTTTTAATTTAGCACCAATAAACTCTTTAAAACTTTGAGCAAATTTATTATAAAAGCCACTTTGTCTCGTCAATGAAATTTTTATTTTAGTCTACGCCTGTACTTCTACGATAAGTTTGCATGCTATAATTATAGTTTAAGCACTATTACATCTACACTAATATTATAAAGCTGAAGAGTTTGTTTGTTTGAACGCGCTAATCTCAGGAACTACTGGTCCTATTTGAAAAATTCTTTCGGTTTTAGATAGCCCATTTATCTAGGAAGGCTGTAGGCTATATATCATCATGCTCAGACCAACAGGAGCGGAGCACTGCGGGTAAAACCGCGGATCGCATCTAGTCCGTAGATAAAATTATATTATAGTGGATACGAAAGTTCTTCATCCGTCCCGCTTTCATGGTAAACTATTGCACCGATTCAGTTTAAATTTGAAATGAGACTCAGTCCATAGATTTTTTTTCTCAATCTAGTATTTTTTCCGTGCTTTTGTCTGCACGTTAATCCTCGAGGCAATGCTAATTTTTAGACCATGCGTAAAATATATGTTTTACTCCATCCTAGCGTCTAAGCTAGAGACGTAAGAGTTACTGTAAAATACAAAAAGTAAGTTAAAGTATGGAATAATAATAGTTTAAAAAGAACTAAAAAACACGCTTTTTATAGAAAACCGAACTAAAAAATAGAAAATTTTATCAAATTAGTGTATTGTCATCGGTCCTCAATAAATCTACAAAGTTTGAACGAAATCTGGCCGTTTAAAGTGGGTCAAAATCGCGCCCAAAGAAGTCTGTTACAAACATACAGGTGAAGCTAATATAAAGCGTGTAAAAAAGCCGCTATCACTGTCTGTCCGTCGATTGCTGAAATCTTTAAAACTACGTAACAGATTCTGCTGAGGTTATTTTAATAGATATAGTTTTCTACAAAGCGGACGCAAATATTGTTTCGGATGATGGAAATTTATAATTATTAGTTATTATCAATACTGATGTCCGACGGCCCCATTAAAGTAACCGTGGAAGTATAACTATGTATAGAACTAGCGGTCCGCCCCGGCTTCGCCCGTGGTACATATTTCGCAATAAAAGGTAGCCTATGTTCTTTCTCAGGGTCTAAAGATTATCTGTGCCAAATTTCATCAAAATCGGTCCAGTAGTTTATGCGTGAAAACCATACATAGAATAGAATAGAATAGAAACACATTTATTCCCAAAAAAATGATACAGTACATTAGATACAGAAAATACTTATAACTTAAAAAACAAGGTATAGGTAACTGGGTAAAATAATATATTGTGTAGACGTAATAATATTATATTATATCTGTATCACCTCAGGGAAAAGGATTACTGACTCAGCATGAATGTTACAGCTGAGGCTGTAACGCTGTTATTCTGTCAGCACCATATAAGTAGAGAGGAGTGACTAATAAAAGTAGGTATAATATTAAAGAACGGACTAATTAATTATGCTATACAGTATAACAATAAAGTAAGAAGATTTTGATGTATGAAGTATGTAACATAGTTTGCCAGTCAGAAGGTAGAAGAAGTTAAAGACATCCTTTCCAGAACAATAATATATAAAACATAGAATATAGATGAAGTAAAAGAAGGACACAATTTTAATGAATATCAAGTAGATTATAGTTAAGGGCCCTTAGTAGGTGAAAACGGAAAAATGGACTGTTTTCTATGAGCTATAACTGAAGATATTGAAGTTTTTTCGCACTGAAATTTCTAATATGTATTACAGAACGTATGTGTGATGGGATGACTGTTTCCAAAACACGATTGGAAAAATTTTGCTCGATAAAAAAAAATCCTGAAGTTACCTCTAAAATATCATTTAAATGCTCATTACAACTGTATTTTACGATAATAATTCGTATAAAATCACAAATACATAGGTCGATACCTTCTCGATTTCGTGACTGTTTTAGTTTTAGAAAATACTAGATATTTTCATTCACTTTTTGATAAAAATGTGAATGGCGCTTACGATTTTTAGTTTCGAGCACGTTGATTCCATACTAAAGGCGGACCCCCTCACCTCTTACCTCAGGCCCGAATAGCTGATTTTTCGCTCACCGCCTAACCCCCCTTAATAGTAGACATTATTAAACACAGAAAATAACAATAGGTATTTATGTAGACGTGTGTGTGATGTGTTTTTGAATAACGAGAAAATAAGCTTTCAACTTCTTTTTAAAAGTGTCCCTTGATTGAGAATTTCGAATAGGTACATACATACATACATACAAACCTTTCCTCTTTATAATATTTATTAGTATAGAAGTATAGATAGGTATATCATATTATACTATTAGCCTATTAAATTACTCTACATATAATCTACTAATGACTAATTTGTCGTAGATCCAAATATAATATAATATAATTATTTTAATTAATTGTAACACGAAGGTTTTGATGGAATTTTCGCAATTTTTATCAAAACCAACCTACATAAACATCCATACATACTAATATTATAAATGCGAAAGTAACTCTGTCTGTCTGCCTGTTACTCAATCACGCCTTAACTACTGAACCAATTTGCATGAAATTTGGTATAGAGATATTTTGATACCCGAGAAAGGACATAAGATAGTTTTTATCCCAGAAATCCTACGGGAACAGGTTTTTCTTTGAAAACGCGGGCGAAGCCGCGGGCGGAAAGCTAGTTTTCTATAAATAAGTGAGCTGTATTTCAGTTATTTATAAATGTATAGCTAATCAAAGAAAATTCATAGATACCTAAATAACATTAACCTAATTTTCCGGTCTATTTATTAATATATTGGTCATATGATAATGTTCGTTAATTGCATCAATTTTTGTGCGAATATTGATTGAAGCATAAACCGGTTTTGATGTATTTCATTAGTACCTATGACAATGACTGAAAACCGTATAATACATATTCAATTTTAAATCTATAATTATTATAATTCCTATCATTATCATATTATCATTCCTAGGTCTAGGAAAAAGGTTATCGATCACGATTCTACATTCTTCATCCCCTTCTTTCCCTTATGATTTTGACAATTCCAACAAATGTATGTCCAAGGTATAATCTCTCTGTGCAGTGAAATACATCAAAATCGAATCAGTTTTAAAAAAAAAGTTCCATTCTAATCACATGTCACACTCGAAACGTCGGGATAAATAAAATATAAAACCACAATAATTGTCTGGGAAAAAGTCATTTATTTCTTAAAATGATATTTAATCATTACAATAATGTATAAATTAGAGTCTCATTCGACTTTAATGATTTTCAGAAAATTTTTCAGAATTCTTCTTCCTTAGTCTACGGAACCCGATTCTAGAGAACATCTAAACTAAAACAAAGTCATAAAAAGTAACACTTTCTCCTTGATTATCTTCCAGATGGTGACACCTTCGACTTCATAGTGGTGGGGTCGGGGTCTGCGGGAGCGATAGTGGCGGCGCGGCTCAGCGAGGTCTACAACTGGCGGGTGCTGCTGTTGGAGGCTGGTGGGGACCCTCCATTTGCTAGCGTGGTGAGTATACCTGATCAATCATAAGATAAGGTGTAAAACTGTGCTGTATAATATGTATCGCTTACAATGTGTGTAGTAGTTGATTACGTAGGAGGCAAATTTTATATGTGATAGGTACCTAATTATACGTAGATATTTTTGTATTGATATCTGTGGTGATATATGCACTCGTTTTGTTTTCCTTATAATATGAGATATCATAGAAGTAACCATAGAATAACCTACCATGTTAGGTATTTTTCAAACTTTATTCATAATTACAAAAATAAATTATCTAAGTCTAGAAACAAAATGTTGGAAAATTCCGTCTGTCCTTCAAATATAAAATAAGTGAAACAATAAAAAATAAAGTAATCAAAACATTAATTTACATTTACTTAGTTTTGATGATTATAAAACTGACTGTGCCTGTACCTTGTGTTTATAAATTGTAAATTAGGTATTAAAATTTTTATTTTTTATTTTCAGGTTCCCAGCTTATTTGCAATACTCGCACAGACAAAATATGACTGGAACTACAAGGGATACCTCGACCCGGGTGTCGGTCAATCACATCCAGGAGGATACATACCGATGACGAGGGGAAAGATGTTAGGGGGTAGCTCATCTAATAATTATGAGATTTACGCCAGAGGTGTTCCAGAAGACTTCGAAGAATGGGCAAAAGTAGCACCAGGTTGGAATTGGGATTCTGCGCTTTATTATTACAAAAAACTCGAAGGAATGACTGACCCTTCCGTTCTAGAGAACCCTCGAAATGCCTTTCTTCATTCAACATCCGGACCTGTTGCTGTATCTAGACCTGATAGTAATTTATACTTTCAAAAAGTAGATGAAATAGTATTAAATTCATTCCAAGAACTAGGAGTTAAAAGAGTCTTAGAAAACAATGGGCCAGACATATTTGGAATAGCACGACCACATTTTACTTTCGCAAATGGCAGGCGCTCCAGTACAGCTGAAGCCTATTTGAGACCGGCAAAAGACAGGAGTAATCTGTATGTTACGAAATTTGCCAGAGTTATAAAAGTTCTAATTGATCCACAAACATCTCGAGCCTATGGTGTCCGCGTTATTTTAAATTCTGGAGAAACTGTCAACGTAAATGCTATAAAAGAAGTTATCGTTTCAGCAGGATCGATTGATACACCGAAACTTTTAATGCTTTCTGGAGTCGGCCCACAAGAAGTACTGGAAAAATTCGATATTAACGTAATAGCTGATCTACCTGTTGGCAAAAACTTGCAGGATCATTCGATAACTCCTATTGCATTTACAGGACGAAAAGGCCTGAGGACGGCTGTACAAAATGTTCTTGTTGCTACTGAATTAGATGCTTATCCTACACCGATACAATGTGGCTTTTTCAAACTCAATCAATCTTATTCAAATGATTATCAATATCGATATGATTATGAAAGAGAAAAGCCACAATTTCAAATTTTCAATATCCACATGGGCGCGACATTTTCTCTTGGCGTGTATCACGGATGTACCACTATAACTAATTATGATGCTGGAATATGTGGACCTCTGAGTAAAGCAAATATTAATCGAGAGATAGATCATACTCTGCTTGTACATTTGCATCCCTTATCAAGAGGACAAGTTAGTTTAAGGAGCAGTAATCCTTTGGACGATCCGTTGATTGAGATGGGTTATTTCAGGAATCCATTGGATATATACAAGGCAGTGGAAGGTATAAAGTATATGGCACGGTTAGCAGATACCACATTTTACAGAGAAGTAGGTGGTGAAGTAATTAAATTTGACGTTAAAGGTTGTGAAGGTTTGGTATGGGGTTCGGATGAATATTGGCAGTGTTATGTGGTCAATACCGTGAGCTCTTTACTGCATCCTGTAGGAACCTGCCGCATGGGACCTGGGGGAGTGGTCGACGAAAGATTAAAAGTTTACAATATAAACGGACTCAGAGTTGTTGATGCTTCCATTATGCCAGAAATTTCGAGTGGGAACACAAACGCCCCTACAATGATGATTGGAGAAAAGGCAGCAGATATTATAAAAGAAGATTACGGAGTATTTAATATTAATATCGACGAATACAATAACATTAATTAATGACGACGTTTAATTGTATAATGTGAGGAGTAGCGTGTACCAAATTGTTAGTAATTGTGCGAAATTGCGGGTAGCCTTTGAAATGATAACACTTTGTGTCAAACTGGAACAAGGCTGCTTATTTGTTGATAATAACTGTTATGTATTGTCCCAGGTAGGTCAAAAGTTACATAAGTATCGTATTTAGCGATCCGTCAATAACATACAATTAGGTGTTTTATTGAGCTTGGCATTTTAATGAATTAATCGACGTTTGAAATGAGGGAATCCTTATTGAGGCATGAGTTTTGTTATTACTAAGATGTGCAAAACACTTATTATATTAATATTATGTATCTAGTAAAACTTTGCAAAGAGTTCATGTAACTTAACGGTCAGTAGTAGTGTGCCATGTTTTTTGTAGTAATAAGTTTTTTTTTGCTTTAGTTATTATTTTTATTTGCCTTCTGTTTTTTGTTAAATTTGTGTGTTGGGGTTTAAGGTTATATCAATTAAATTAATCACATCTGTATTGCGTTTTGAGCCACACCTATTATTAATTTTAATTATAATACAATTATGTTTTGTTGTTAGATTTTAGTATATTGTTAATATCTGTACATGTTTTATATTGTAAAGGCTGTGTTTTAAAAATAAATGATAAATATAAGACAGCTGTTTTCATTTCACAGGAACTACCTCATTTCTCCTATATAATTTTTTTTATAATGATATAAAATGGTTATATTTTAGACCCCTTAAAAATCTAGCAAGGCAGAATGTTTTGATTATTGTAGAACACTGTAATTACCATGTTACTTAATTCTTCTATATCTTGAAATATTTCTTAGCTACATTATTCTAATTTAAAATATTACTATCAAGTAATATACTTATGTAGATTCAGCAAATTATAGAGTCTAAAAGAAGTTAATAGTATTTTCGTAGAGTATGATTTTTTTTAACGACCAAACCTTAACGTAAATGCTATTAAAGAAGTTATAGTTTCTGCTGTATCGATTGATACACCGATATTATATAGATAGATAGATACATAGATAATTATTTATTGCACACACACAAGATTACATATAGAACACAGAAAGAAAGACAAACAGAGACAAGTATGTACAAATGGCGGCCTTATCGCTAGGCAGCGATCTGTGTATGTGTCTCCTAATAAAGAGACACATACATATTATCTAATTATTCCAGAACTTTATGAACTACAAAATATAACGTTGTAGTAACGTAACGTTGCACAATAGTTTTTCTGTATGATCCTTGTTTATGGTTTTCAGATTAGGTTTTTACAATTGTATCGATTGCGAGGGTAAATGTAAGGAATTTTATTTAATCAGATATTATTATAAAGCCGAAAAGTTTGTTTGTTTGAACGCGCTAATCTCGGAAACTACTGGTCCGATACACAGCTAGTTTATTGTAAAGATCATAACCGAGATATCAGAAGAATTTCCGAGATAATTTGGAATAAAAACTAACCATGTCACATACTGTGTCCTTTCGCCCCTTATGCGAGTGAGTCAGGATTATACGCGAGTTAATCAGTACAGTAATACGATCGTGTCATCCATACATCGTAGTGCATTCCATTAGTAATTCTTGTATGTGTGTAATGGATGGATTACAATGTGATCAGTCAGTTAATCCCGCGTCTCGCGAAGATCTCACGATCATGACTGTGCTGTTAATATTGGCTTAACGTTGAGCTTAGCTTCACAATTACCTCTTAATGTATGTAATCCGTCATTTGATTAGTTATTGTACAAATATATAGGATTACCTAGGTTCTAGTTGATCAGTGGAAGGTTGTTAGTTTAAAATGAGTCTAGAATAAAATAGAAGATAAAATTATAAGTCGTTCAGAAGAGTAGATAGTTTATTATATCTATATCAACAAAGTAAAGTGTGGTTCAGAAGTTTTGCGTGACAATGTAACTATGTAATCTACATAATATTACCGAAGTACAGGGAAATGCTGCACATATCTATTGTTTAAGGTGGTTTAAGCTTATGAAATTGGTAGGTTAAATATAATACAATATCATCGAATAATATAGATTTTACTGCTTACGAATTTTGGTTTTGATACAATATTTATGTAACTGTATCTAATATTACTTTTTAAAACGTAGTTCAGTCAAAACTTGTAAGTAAGTCAAACAAATCGTAAATTGACTAAAATACAATATTTTTTCATATTTGTGGGCTACAAAAAAAAATTAAACAAAGCAATTAATAATTAATTAGCATAAATCCAATCGTTATAACATAAGCCTCAATTTTTTTAATGAAACGCAGCTTATCCGGCATCTCATTTGCTTGAGCCCAGTTCGCTTTTACGCTAAAATTATTCAATTTAATGCACACTCCACAATTTTTCGCCCATTATCGTCCACTTCGGCTTAATCCCGAATAATTTATTATTGAACCTCATTTGTTATGGAGATTCTAAATTGCTCCCAATCTACGCGTGGAAACGTTAAAAATTTATTCGTAACCAAATTGAATGTTGTATGTAGGTACTGGTTTGATTAATTGTACAAATATTTATATATATTGTCAATGTCTTTGCCCATTAAATATGGCTTTATCCAAAAGATCTAATAAAACACCATAAAATAAAAAGTTATCAACACTTGACTTAGGTCCGTTATAATGAAAGTTTCAGATAGATAGATTGAATATAGTTTAACTCACTATTTACAATTATAATTTTAAGATACTTACTATACAAAAGGTTCCATTTTATTTTACAAGCCAAACAAAAAAATATTACGAGAACCACACAAATATCATATTATTATTAGACCTAATTTAACAAACAAGAGCGTACTGAATTTCACAACATGCACCTTAACTACAATTTACAATACCATTACATTTAATTCACTTATCGCTACAAAGCCGCATAGAAATTATATTGTTTACACACGTCATAATTATCGCAATTAATTTTCCATATTAAGCAAATAATTGAAATTCAGCCTTAATTGATTACAGGAACAAATCACTGCCGAGTGCCGCGCCTGCATGCCTGTTTCCACGACGATTGGCCTAATTTAATTCATTACTATAATGTTTAACTGTGTTTTAGATGATTATTTTGGTTATGTTACCTATGTAAAAGATGTTATGGAGAGCCCATTGTTTCTCTAGTGTACTCATTAGTTGTATAAAAAGGATTAGCTTATTATTAGTTTATCTAACTAACTAAATTACTAAATTTAATACAATCTTTCAGTAAATTTTTCCAAAAATAGTATTAGGAGTACAGTTTATCTACTCCTGTGATTATATGTGGTATGTGTATATCTTCTATCTAACATACTAACAAAGAATTATATAGTTGGACAGTTAAGTGATCAAAATTATGTACATTGTAAAACAAAAATAGGTACTAATGTATTTTTACATAGCAAATATCCGCCGCAGCAATGTTGATATGATATTACTTAGGTACATATTTCACTTCCCTGTAGAAACTGCATTTCCAACCGGTGGTAACTAATTGTTATGTAAAACAGTGATTCAAAAACGTTCCTAAAATTAGTGTAGTAATGGATAAAAAATTTATGAAAACCTTAAGTTAATTTGTAGCATATCAATTCTCAATATAATTATCGTTTAATTGTAAATTTTTTGTTACACAATTTATACATACTTCGATTACTGGATGCAATAAACATAATATCTGATTATTTATTCGCAAATTAAGACAATAATTGCTAGCCGAAACAACGAATATAATTTCAAATTGATGGAGTAAAATGAAACGTCGTTTCACTCTCGTCTCAAAATGAAATCACAACTCCTTATATTTGAGAACCAAACACAAAAGCCAACCCTATCGAGTGATCATTAATACTTAAAGCACTTTTATAGCTTACAATTTTTCCAACGCAGTCAGCAGTCAGTAAAATAATATTCCACAACATTAAACCTCCGTTTGACGTTAACCCAACGCGTCATTACCGAGGTGTTACCATTTGTTACGTTTCGTAGAGATTTCGAAAGCTTTACGAAATTAAAAAAAAGAAAGAAAGAGTCAATAAATATGTCTTTGAATTTCGAATTTCTTCTTCTTCTTTGTTTATGGCCCCACCCAATAGAGGGACTTCGCATTTCTAATTTCAATTTTTTTTATTCCGCAGTGAACAGTATTTTTGTAGGAATTGGGAAGTGTCATAGATTAAAACACAAAAAGAAGACGTAGCGATTATGAAAGTTTCACACATACATTTCACAAATATTGAATTAGGCAATTTATTTTAATAGTTAAGTTGTTTAATGAGCGGTAACTTAACTAACATATAAATTAAAACAATAAAATAAATGTGTAGCTCAAGTATTAAAGTCATTTTGCTATACGATTATGTTATTGTTACCTATATTTCATTATTATCTATTTACGTAAACAAAGTTTACTTATCAATGTTTTAACATTTAAGTATGATATTTGTACTAAAATATACTTTTTCTTTAATGGCATAACCGTATAAAATATTAGATTGTTTACCTATACATCATTTATCAACGCTTCGTTATTATGAATTCGTACTCGATACTTCAATCGTGAATTATTGATAGTATGATAATTTTTGAGGAATATCAAATGTTCCCTGGTAGGGGACGGTCCCGAATAATGATGTTCTAACAGTCCCCAACGAGACTTTGTCATGTAAACGAGTTAGTTTACGAGCCTCCACTAAGTATTGTCGCGCTCAATTTTAAGGGTCAAACTCTCTGATTGTTTTAATAATTAAGAAGCCTATTAACATTACCCTGATTTTCATTTGCAAGTCGGAAACTTTACGTATTTGTAAATGCAGAATTGATTTTGTTTTTATATAGAACTTGCTGCGCCCTGCGATTTCACCCGC
Source organism: Colias philodice (assembly GCF_061535455.1). Taxonomy (NCBI): domain Eukaryota; kingdom Metazoa; phylum Arthropoda; class Insecta; order Lepidoptera; family Pieridae; genus Colias; species Colias philodice. The sequence goes on along the minus strand of NC_143111.1, from coordinate 6,618,471 downwards.
GTGGCTCCGCTAGTGTTGGTCTTAGCGTGATGTTAATAATTAATATACATATATAGCCTATAACCTTCCTCGATAAATGGGCTATCTAACACGCAATTTTTTTTCCTAATCTGACCAGTAGTTCCTGAGATAAGCGCGTTCAAACAAACTCTTCAGCTTTATAATATAAAAGTATAGATTATTAATTAGGACGTGTGATATATTACGTTTTGATAATATAATGTTCGTTTATATATGAAGAACCTATGTAGAGCATATAGGTATACTTATGTTTTATAAAAGTGTGGTAAATGTTCTGGGAGACCTTATCGTGGCCAAGATATCATTGATCAGGGTCGTATTGGTCATGATCAAAGGTTGAATTTATTTATTCGATTATTTATAATTGAATAAATTCACGCACCCGCAAATTTTTACACGTATCGCGTGCACACACAAACAGAAGGATTTTTTGTCTATGATAATTGCAATATACTTAATATTTATTTGATTCAACTACTTATAATAGATTATTCACGATTCGACATATTTATGAATTGATATAGATTTAAAATTTAGTCTTATTTCTTCACTGAACTCCAAATAAACGATACAAAGGGAATACAAAAATCATAGCGATACTTTATTCAAATATCAAGAAACACTTAGATGAAGTTCATTTCCATAGCTTTTGTGATGGTAATCGATAGCAGAGCCTCTCCAGGGTAATGACTATTTAATATGCTTCATTACTATACCATCTATTGACAACAAAATAAATACAGTATTTCACTGTTGCTGGACTAAGTTTTAAATTTTAAGCATAGGATTTTATGAGGATATAATTTTTTTTATAGATTTTTAGAACGTTGAAAAACTGAGACCTTGTGCAATGGATTTTAATTGCCACCTTTTATGTTTTGGAAACCTTTGAAATGTTCACTCAATGTTATGCAATAAAAAGACAAAAACAATAATAAAATATAGGTGATAAACTGTTCTAAATAATTATAGGATTTCCGCTAAGCAATCTAGCACCCATCATAAGAAAAAAAAGACACAAATAAGAAAAGTTTATTTCTATTGAATTTTATGTCTAATTATTTTTATCATGCCAATGTAATACTCCATAATCTTCTTTAATCATATCCGCTGCTTTTTCACCAATCATCATAGTAGGTGCATTAGTATTACCACTTGTTATTTCGGGCATAACAGACGCGTCTACCACTCTTAATCCACGTATGTTAAAAACTCTCAATCTTTCGTCTACAACTCTTCCCATACTACAAGTTCCTACAGGATGCAACAACGTGTTTAAAGCATTAACAACATAACATCTCCAATATTCATCCGTTCCCCATTTTATACCTTCGCAACCTTTAACATCTAATTTCACGATATCACCTCCAACTTTTTTGTAATATGACGTTTTCGCTAGTCGTGCTAGATATTTTATACCTTCCACTGCAACATGTATGTCATGAACGTTTCTATAATATCCCATATCTATCAAAGGATCATCCAAAGGATCGTCGCTTTTTAAACTAACCTGCCCTTTCGATAAAGGATGCAAAAACACTAACGTAATGAGGTCCATTTCACGAATAGTATTTGCGTTACTCATTGAAAAACAAAGATTTCTATCATACATGTGTATCGTTTGGCATGCGTATAAGATACCGACTGCAGCAGCTGCACCTACATGTGTATGAAAGATTTGAAATTGTGGCGTTAAATTATATTTTCTATCGTGATGGTGGTACGTGTGGTTGAGTTTAAAGTATCCATTTACAATAGGCAAAGGAATAGAATCTAGTTCAGCAGAAATAAGCACATTTTGTAAAGACGATTTAATTCCTTTTCGTCCTGTTAACGGTAAAGGTAAACTTATATGGTCTTGCATGTATTTACCAACTGGAAGATTCGATATTACCTGTATACCGTATTTGTTTAATATTTCACGGGGCCCGACGCCTGATAGCATTAATAACTTCGGCGAGTCTATTGACCCCGCTGAAATAATTACTTCTTTTTTAGCCTTAACGTTAATAGTTTCACCTGATTCTAAAAGTACGCGAACACCGTATGTATAAGATGTATGTGGATTTATAAGAACTTTTATAACTCTAGCGTATTTTGTTATGTACAAATTTGTTCTGCCTTTGGCTGGTTTTAAATATGCTTCAGCTGTGCTGTACCTTCTACCGTTCGCGAATGTATAATGAGGTGGGCTTATACCAAATCGTTCGTGACCATTATTCTCTAAAACTTCTTTAATTCCGATCTCTTTGTAAGAATGTAATATCCTTTCTTTGACTGATTCATAAATGAAATTACTTTTAGGTCTAGACACTACTACAGGGCCATTTGTAGAATGTAGATTTGCGTTTATATCATTTTGTAGCACTGAATCGTCGGTCATTCCTTCTAATTTTTTGTAGTAATACAGAGCTGAATTCCAGTTCCACCCTGGGGCTACTTCACCCCATTTATTGAAGTCTTCTGGTACGCCTCGAGAGTATACTTGATAGTTGAGAGATGAGGAGCCTCCTAACATTTTCCCTCGCGTTATTCCTACGTATCCTTCAGGATGAGTTTGACCCACACCTGGGTCGAGGTATCCTTTGTAGTCCCAGTCATATTCCGTGTGGGGTAGCAATGTGAACAGACTTGGTGCCTGTAAAATGGATAAGTGAATAAAACACTGGTAAACATAATTATTATTATTAGCTTTGTATACCTACATACATAAGGTTACACTACAACAACCAGGACTATAGATATCTAAAGACCTATTTTTCAATATATCGAAGAAAACGAATAATTTGAGCCTTAAACACACTTAGAACAGAGAGACAAATTATTATTTCTGCATTTTCTCTCCTACACACAGTGTACAAACTTATACTTGTCACACAACAAAGTAGCTGACAGTTTTATAAGCTTTCGTCGTATAGCATACCACGCTAGCAATAGGTGGGTCACCACCAGCCTCCAACAGCAGCACTCGCCAGTGATAGACCTCGCTGAGCCGCGCCGCCACTATCGCCCCCGCGGACCCCGACCCCACCACTATGAAGTCGAACGTATCGCCATCTGTAAGATAATGTGGAAAAGAGGTGTCAGTTTTATATAATTGATTTAATTCAGGTATTCTTTGTAATCGGGTGTGGTAGAAGAAAGAAGAATTCTTCCATCGTATTCATTTTGATAAACTGTTGTAATTTGTAAATTCAACAAAAATGAGTAGCTATCTAAAATCGCAATTCTACTCGTATTCGAAGTGAGATTTATCTCAAACACCATAGACCAATATTGGTATATTGAGTATATATTGGTCCATGCAAACACTAATTACATTATAATCAATAGTTTTTGTGCTTAACAGTTAATAATAAGAAATTATAATTATAAATGCAATGACAATATTACTTTTCAAATAAAATCATTATTTAATAAAAAACTACCTTTTAAATCATAGGATTTAGGCCATCCAGCCGGCGAAAAAGCCTGGGACAAAGCCAGAAATCGTAAAATCCATCGCAACCAAGGGTTCCATGATCCACTGCTCTGTGCAAAATCTAGCAGTTTATTTGCTACGACGTTGAAATGCATTGTTTATTTAATCATTGAAATGTTCGTTTTAATTTCACGATTTTCTTGCTCAAAATATATTTGATCACTTTTCTATGTTTCTATTACATATTACTAACACTTTATTAAGAATTTATGCTTTTTTATACAATATCAAATGTAGACAACATTCGATACGATTTTTTCTATTATTTTCAACACGTATTACAGAAACAAAGAGTGGTACTACATTGCAAATTTCGAGCTATTGCATTATCGGAATTTAATTGTGTAATTACATAATAATTATGAATTCGATTGAATCCACAATGCAATGTATAATGTACTGTATAATTCATATTGTACTAGGTCAATAGCATTCTTTGTAACATACGTTCATGAGCTGAGGTCGTCTTAGTAATTTCCAGCTGTGTTTTGTTTTTTATTCTTATATTTATCAGCTCCAGCACTTATGACTCTCAGTTTAGGAACCGTCTTCACTACATAGTATAGGACAAAATCTAACTCTCTGTCTATCTGTCTATCCCCATGTTGATCTTGAAAACTGCGCAACAGATATTGATGCGAAGCTTATAATAGATAGAGTGGCTAAAAGGTCTTAAGACATAATACGTAAAGTTTTTACCCGGAGATGACGTGGGTGAAAAGTAAGCACGAAATCTTCATATTAATAAGGATGCATCTAGATGAGAAAAGAAGTCTTTATTTATAACAAAAGCCTCCGCTCATTGTTATAAAAAGAAAAAAAGTATATATATTGCATAGATAAACTGTTGTTTTTATTCTAAAACCACGTTCATCCCTAAATCAATCGCTAAGTGTATTGTTTGGGCGCATCATTTGTCTAGCCTTGCGCGGATTTACGAGTAAACTCAAATCGACTCACCTGCTTTCTTTAAATTTATTACTGTGCGATTTTCTAATACATTTACCTTTTATTTAGAAGTTGGAATAGCAAGTGCATTTGATAAATAGTGTGAAAGACTTTTAGAGCAGGCTCCAAGGAGATGTTCGTTTGCAAAAATAGCGGACCTAAATCTGACTTCTGATATATATTGTATAGATCCCAGACATCCTATAGACAGATGTTGCCAACCAGTTTTGTGGTCCCCCTCCCCCCACCCCGGTAATTAAATATGGCATACAAAGAAAAAAATAAAAATTTCCAAAACATGCCGTGTGGGGTATCAAATGAAAGAGCTTATTGAGTAGATCACGAATATATTATAGCATACTATAACATTTCTTACACTTTCTCTAAGATTTTTTAGAAAATTTACGAAAATGCTCCATTTTTGAGTTAACTTTAAACCACTATAGATTGAAAACTCATGAATATATTTTTTAAATTATTATTTTAAATAATTAACAATAGTCCATTGTTTACGATTCAATAGTTCGTAATATAATATAAGTGAGCTATATACAGTATGTGGTGGATTTGATGACCCCACAAAATGTTTTAAATTGCAAGGCGCAACTTTCACTGAAGTTACCGATTTGAAATCTAATCACACAGAGGCTGATTCAAGAATGTTCTGCCAATAATTATTCTAAGCCCTGACACCGATATTTTTGTATTAGGCCTTTATTTCTGGCATAAACTTGAAAATATACTCGCCATCTTTGAATGCTCCCCCCACTCCCCCATGCAACTATTTCACTGTACGAACTATTGAATCGTAAACAATGGACTATTGTTAATTATTTAAAATAATAATTTAAAAAATATATTCATGAGTTTTCAATCTATAGTGGTTTAAAGTTAACTCAAAAATGGAGCATTTTCGTAAATTTTCTAAAAAATCTTAGAGAAAGTGTAAGAAATGTTATAGTATGCTATAATATATTCGTGATCTACTCAATAAGCTCTTTCATTTGATACCCCACACGGCATGTTTTGGAAATTTTTATTTTTTTCTTTGTATGCCATATTTAATTACCGGGGTGGGGGGAGGGGGACCACAAAACTGGTTGGCAACATCTGTCTATAGGATGTCTGGGATCTATACAATATATATCAGAAGTCAGATTTAGGTCCGCTATTTTTGCAAACGAAACTCCACTGAGAGTCCGGTCTATTTAGATTTTAATGTTATTGTAATATTGTTTAAAGCGGATTCTTGTGTCATTTTTCTTATTAGAAATACAAATATATTTAATAAATTTAAGAAAAATGAGACAATTGAACGTTAAAACCTTAATGTTTACAGATTACAGGAAATAAACATATTGTTTTAAATACAGGAACTTCCGTTATTATTAAACAGATTTCATATTCATCATTTATTATTAAGACACTGCTGTACTTGCTCTTGATTATCTACTTACACAAACAAACACTATTCCCTAATTCATACAAAATCACAGATCCTAGTCCATCAATCCCGGGAACACCGAACAGGTAATAACTCCAGGATCCATCGCGGTATGAGAGCGGACGCACGTTATTTATGCAAGCGCCCTTACGAGATCACTGCGCACTGAATCTGATTGAATTGTAGGTGTGGGTCATGAGCGGAGCGATTAGCGGAAATTTATAGTAGAAAAATCCTGTGTTTATGTTACCTGTTTATTAGGTGGGTCCACACAGAGAGAACAGCTGAGAAAGATTTGCCGCCAGGTGCGGATCGCTAGCTATGGGTTCTGTATGGACCCGGTTATTTGTGAAAGGAATTAAAGATAACTCTGACATTACAAGGTCTACTATCTGAAAGAATTTTACTACAACAGTAGAAAAAATAGCTAACGTTTATATCTTGAGAGATAGAGTCTTTGCAAATATGTTGCTAGTCTTTATTTTATTTTGGGATCTATTCAAAAATATCCATTCGAACCATAAGCAATGACTTGGATGATGTGCCCGGAAAAACAATAAACACCTTAAGTTATTCAGAGTATATATTTAATAAAACAAATCTGTTCAAATCGCCTGTAACCAAGATTCCGCGCCGCTCGCTCGCAAGCTGCGGTACACAGGGCTATTCTGCGGTAGTGTATTATTCACCTGAATCGTGAACACACTTTTTCCGTGCCACATTACATCTACACACGAGATAAACTTGCAATTACTTTAACATCTACTTGCGAATGTTCGAGAATTTTCTACAGAATATTGCGATAAATAAAGCGTATTGTATGGATGGATATTGTTATGTACTTCCTCTTTTTTGGTACTGAGATATAAGAATTACATACAGTACTTATATAGAGTAAATGTGTGTGTTTTATTCATCATGAAAATCTGGTATATTTTATATCAGACTAGCTGTGCCGCGGGGTTTTACTAGCAGACGAAGCTGGGAGCAGAATCAAATATGTAATTTGGAAAATCCAAAAGTGCACGCCTCATAATTTTTTTTTAATAAATATTTATTAATTATTATTTTTGTTTATTTAATAACAATTAAACCACATCGAATCAGACCCTGAAAAATGAAAGGGTTCTATTCCTGAGCATATTCAAGCGTAAGAGAAAAAAAAAGACTCGATTAGTAAAGTATTTCGGTCGCTATCGTGTTAACAAGAAAAAGGATCCGCACATACAGACACACGGACGTCCAAGACAGAACTTTTTTAAACTGTTTTTTAACTAGTTTAAATAACAAAAATGACATCAAAAATATCATGAACGTTAAAAATAGTGTTTTTTCTTAATATGTGTGTGTATGTATTATCTTAAAAGTGCAATGTATGATACATAAAGACATTTTAAGTTTGAAAAATCAGATGTTTTGCGCGAAGTGACAGTAGTACCCACCTCAACGCTTCGCTTATGAGGCGTGCAATATTTCTATAGCTCATGTATTATTTTGATCTAAAATCTATATAAAGTAAAGTTTAATCTAAATCCGTACTTTTTGAGCCCATTCGTTACAAACATACATACAGATCTTTTCTCTCTATAACATTATTTTATACCAGATTCACGTATACCGCTGAAATTATTAAATTAAAGTGCAAGATTCTTTATAAGGTATTTGTTGGCTACTTGTAATCTTTCATATGTTGAGATTTTTTACCCCATCCTGAAATAAGAGAACAAAACGAATTGTGGATTTTTTAGTGTTTGAAACTGGGCTTAGTGAGAGCGAGTGCCTATTAGCAGATAAACCTTAATAATCCCTATACAAGTTGCAACTCTACACATAATAGAAGACTAGCATTGCTCCCGGCTTCGTTCAGACTTAAGATGAAAGCCGACACGAAACATTTTCATTGTAGCTCTTTCTTGCGTTCAATATTCAGGTAAATTCTTACTTTTTCCATCGTCATTTTTACTTTCAAACAAACAAATTAAGGTTGGGTCGCCTAAGATCGGATGTGACATAAGATCGGATGCATGGAATAACTTGCAAACTAGGCAATATTCTCTACTGCTGCCAACACTACTAGATCCGCCATTTTGTTCTGCCCCTCTCTTTATTTTGCGGCCGGCCAGGCAAACTTCTTTGTCAAATTTTTTGAGGAATTTCCTGACCCAATCATTGATGCTCAATGTATGGACGTAAGTCCAGATGGTTTCCTAATGTGAACTTTATTATTAAACGCATAGAAGTGAAGATACTACATAGTCCGATCTTCGGCCGAACTGTTATTTTCTTCACTATGGTAAGTCGAAAAAAGTCTACTTTTTAGGCTCTTAATTTGCTTAGATAGATAGCATCTACGCAAACCAAAAAATTAGGGGTTAAACAATATTTTTTTGTTATCAATTTACAGTTGACCGCAACAGAAAAACGACATCGAATCATGAGAAATAAAATAAAAAATACAGTACGTATAAAATTTTCGGCAAATACGTCCGATCTTAGCCGACCCAACTATACTGTTTAGCTTTTCAATATTAAGTAGGTAAGTATAAATTGTAAGATATCTGTCAGTAGTTGCCCGATAAACTGGGTAACCGGATCGTGTGTAAAGGAACTTATCATACAAATTCATTTGCATATTATCGAATTTGATTTAATGTGGAGCTTACTGAAGGAATACTTAATAATGTTGTATAATTAATTAGTGATCTCGTACTCTTGTATGATAGGTGTGGAATTTAAGGTTGAATTGAATTTTGTTGCTTAAATAATGACGATGATCTGTATTGAGTAGTCCTTTTTATCCGAATTCCCAATAAGTATTATTGATATTTATTTATTAGTATGCTTTGTTGCAATCCCTATAACCTCTAATCACTTTCTAAAAATATTAGGAGCATTCCATTTAAAAAAAGCAAGAATTGAGTGAAGCCGAATGTTAAAATAATAACATTAATAATCACCCGAGAAAGTTTGCTACAATATTTTAGAAAGGCTCATAAAAATGAGCCTGTTTAGACTTTATAGTGAACCAATAGTGAACAGTGATTAGTGATTACGTTTCTAAATTTATTTATATTTCACAATATTTCTATTAAATATTGAAACACAGATTATAAAAATATGTAACAAAATCCCGAAAACCCTAAACACATAAACTATTTTAATGAATTTAGTTCGAAATGAGTTTTAAAGTCGAATTTGCTTTTATAAGGCTTTAAGTGAAGGGAGAGTTGGCAAAACCTGGTACTGTACGATGGAAGGGAAAATTGTAGAGTGAAAATTTAGTCGGGATTTTGTGGGAATCACTCGGAGGCCCAGATAAATCCACTTATGTATCGCTTTGTAGACGGCGCGTGATGCACGGCTTAAAACTTATAGTTTAGATTCTCTTTGATGGGTTTTATTCTTAGTGCTTCAAGTAGGGTTTATGTGAGACGGGAGTAAGTTAAAATTTTGTACAAGGCTTTAATAAAATATAGTTAATTTAGTAGGGCATAGAGTTCTTTCTTCTTTTTGCTAAATGGCAATTCTCAGTTATAACTTATACCACACAGTGGAAACTTTAAATGCAACATTAAGAATGAATTTATTACGAGTATTTTTAACGTAAAAAAGTAATTAGGTATACCTAATAGTTAGTAATAACTTGTATTGTTTGTAAATCAAACAGACAAATAAATTGATGGTTCTAATGGACTAACAGAGAATATTTTGTTTGTTTAAATTTCCATGTGCGATTAGTGGAGGTTTACATAAACATACAATATAATCTACCGGTTGAGTTCTATTCCAAGGGATATTTAAATTCAATATCTATATTTATACTAGGTACATACCTATATGTATTTCATAATATCCTTACTGGTGTTTCCCTTTAACATACATGTACTTGAAAAATGCCTCCTCCATATTTTGTAGTCAACGTTTATAGAAAAATTATATTATCTGCATTTTTTTGCGGGAATTTACCTTTACCAATCAGTAAGACCTACTTTCTGTTACCATTTTAATATAACATAGGTAGGTCTTATTATATTGGTGTGTAGATAACATATAGGAGAAGTACATTAAGCACAAGTTATCTGGAAAAACTAAATGCAGATAAGTTTTGATATACCACCAACCGATATCTATGGGAGTAAGTTGACTTCAATCTAACCTAAAATAAATATAAAAACAGTTTTATTCGAGAAAACAGATGGTGAAGTTTATACATATGCTATGCTATGCTAATTTTATTTGGATAGGCTAATAAAACAATTCATAAATTAGTTTTAAGTAGTAATACGTAGCTCATATCAGTCAATATATCATCTGTACCACGTCTGCCACAAACGGTATTCCAACAAAACTATTAATATTATGAATAAAATATGGAATAATATGCATATCTTATTTCGCGTAGAGGAAATTTATAGCGTCCCCGGACACTTTATTACGAAGGGTGACTTCGCATGTGTTATGATATAAATTATTGAAAAGTCTTGCGATAAAATCGGCTGTTATCCTGCGACATGTTGTGAGAATGTACGAACTTGTGAATAAACTGCGTGTTACTGAACGTTTGTGTGTGGTACTAGGGAATTTGGGTTTAATTATTGTGTTTGTGTTGTTTGAAAAACGGAATTTTAGGTGTTTTATTTGATTATTAGTAAGAGTTGCTTATTAGTATCGGTATGTAGCTTATAAAAATGGAATTACGATAGGGAAGGATGAATGGTACCTATTCAAATAGGAGGTATAAAGTATATTCGTTATTTTCCTTGCAAGAGACTTTATTTGGACAGATCATTTTTTTTCTGGTTATTCTTGCTACATGTCAGAAAATGCAGATGGCAACACATAGGTATTTTATGCTCATTTAGGTATGAGTTCCTTAAAATCTGTGTTAAAAACCAAACGTAATATGTACATATTTGAAATATTCATTTGAATTCTACTGAAAACAGCTTTCCGCTTGTAACTTGGGTCTTCCGATTTTTTCTATAAACGTTGTATTTTACGATCAATACAAGGAGTATGACAAATATTTGCTCGCCCCTGTAATGAAGACAATATCGGGAAGGGTGCTACGGGCTAACAGAAAGTTGGATGTAGAAATCGGTACAGCGGCTGTTTCTTATATGAATATACTCAAAATACCTACGTGAAATATATATTAATAAATCAATTGAGATCAGAGCTGAATATGGTACCTAGTGCTTTTAAATATTTGTCAATAATTAAACTTTTATCTCTAGTCTCTATGTTAATGGTATGTTCTTCAAAGACCTGAATCTTTTTCCAAAAAAAAATCTAAGCAGTATAGGTAGCATCCAGATTGCTATAGTAAAATCTGTAAAATATTATCTTCTTATTAATCGGAAAAGATTCTATTTACATTTTCCATTAAAACGTGTCAGTTTATATAGATGTAAAATGTAGGTATTTACTTACCAACATTTTTTTTATGACAGAGCAAGCAAAGGGGCAGGTGGGCCACCTGATGTTAAGTGGTCACCACCGCCCATAAACACTTGTAACACTTCCAGTGTTACAGGTGCTTTGCCGGCCTTTTATGGACAAATAAGCTCTTTTCTTGAATGCCCCAATGTCGTAGTTGTTCGGGAACACCGCATGTGGCAAATCGTTCCACAGTTTCACCGTACGCGGAAGGAAGTTGCGGGTGAAGCGGACAGTGGTGGAGCGCCAACCATCCAGATGGTGCGGATGGAACTGGTTTTTACGGCGTGTGGTCCGGTGGTGGAACTGTGCGGCTGGTAATAGGTGGAACAATTCCTCAGAGCACTCCCCATAGTAGATTCTGTACAGTATACAAAGAGACGCAACGTCTCTGTTAGAGCAAAAGAAGTAACCAAGACCATATTCTTTATGCATTAAAATTTTTCAGTTATATCGGTTCAGTACTTAGTTCTTGCGTGGCAAAGTAAATTACTTTTCAAGTAAACACTTTTCACTTTTTGTCCCTTTACTTTTCTTTTAATTTTGCAGCTTCTTATTTTAGTATAGTCACTACATATTCATCAAATTATACTAAGATTACAAAGATAAAATACCTACACAAAATTATATCATATCAAGACTGTTTGCAGTGTGACATAATAAAAACTAACATCGGAAGTCTTATCTTGTAAATATTACGGAACCATATCCACTTGTGACTAGATTGTGCTAAAAATGTTAAATAAAACACATAATGATATCACGTCTCCTTATCTGAAGTCACATCTTGTTTGACCTTTATTTTGTTTCTGAGATGATTAACTTGTATACGATAATGTAATATAGGAGGAATCGTTTCTGTTGAACCGTGTTTTTACATATATTGTAAAACAGGGCTTATGTTGATCGGTAACTTGTTTACTTCAATGATTATACCTATCCCATTGAAGATACTCAATTGCAATGTGACAAACTGTCAAATTTAAATCGCAAAGTAGCTAGTTTTTCTTCAATCAGAAACCAAACTTCAATTTACATAATACAGGCTAAGTGCAGCATTCATTTACGATCACTTTATTACTAATTCCTTTTTATTTTTCTTACCAGTATTTGTTTTGTTGTATATTTAATGTAGTATGTTAGTAATATACTTCTTTTGATAAAACTTTTATGTAAGTCACCTCAAACTTTACATCAATATATTTTCATAAACGTTTTTCCTTTCATACAGTATCCTGCAAACAACCACTATTTATAAACATATTAAAGCTCCAATAAAAAAGTAGTGACACAAAACACATGTAATCCCCTATCATCGCAGGCGACTCAGCCCGGCCCGGATTATCCTGCAAAGATTTATTGTGTCCAGCTAAGCTAAACCACTAGGGGATTATAGCTATGTACTCGTCTTTTACGCAAGTGGTTTGCGTGCTATTGATTTTGAAGATTGTTGAAATATTTATTACTAGAGGTCCACCCCGGCTTCGCCCGTGGTACATATTTCGCAATAAAAGGTAGCCTATGTCCTTTCGCGGGTATCAAAATATCTCAATACCAAATTTCATGCAAATTGGTCCAGTAGTTAAGGCGTGATTGAGTAACAGACAGACAGACAGAGTTACTTTCGCATTTATAATATTAGTATGGATGTAAAGCACAGGATAAAGTTCCTACGAGCACAGGAAAAAGTTGTTGCTACGCGTGACAAGCACGCTCTATTATTTTTTAAAGACGAAAACGTTACATTTTTATTTTGCTGAGTCATTTTAAAGGTAAATCATTTCATTAAAACGTTCGTTTTCGTTCCGGGGGAGAACCCCAACCCTGAATTATATGGACAATATTAAGTTAGCTATATATAATTCTTGATATTGTTCAAATACCTGGAATTTGAAAAATACCTCGACACTGGTTCATACAAAGCATTAAATTTTTCAAAGAAATAGCGAGAACGAAAATCGAGATAAGCTTATTTCATGTGGAAATTCTCCTTAAATAAAATAGATCACGGCATGTCATTTGAATAAACGATAAAATTTCTTTGAAGCTCCTTTGTCAAACAAAACAACTGCATTCATTGTTGTACGAAATCGAATTTAAATTCCTTTTCACAATACACCCCGTACGGCGTACATCTTTCACAATTCAAAAGATGAAAGAGCGCGAAAAAGTACAACCTCAAACTTATATAACTGTCACGTACTATGCAAATTTAACTTTTATTCCGTTTGTAAAGGAATCAAATTAGCATGAGTTATGGCGAATATTATCTGTGGTTAGGAGTTCGAGTTTGTTTTTTATTATTTCTTTTATTTTATTGTCAGGTACAATGGCCAGTAATCGTGGGCTAACGGCGGAAATTCCGGCATTCAAAGTGTGTAAAGAAATGGTTTTTACCGCCTGTTTTTCCCGCGCTTTACATTTAAGGCTATACTCAAAGCAAATTATAGGCTATAAATTTTTATACGTTACCAAAACATTTTATACGTAGGCATAAAATATTATATTTTTTTAGGTTTAGTACTAGAAGCTCTTATGTAAGTACTAACACTTTCCTCGAATACATGTAATATTTGTTGAATGAAAAGTAATCAAAGCTATTAGGCATAGAAAATTAATGTGTTTAACTAAACGTTTTTTTGCAGTGCCTATGAGTTTTGAATACAGTGAACAATGCGTGGATTTTATATTATTTTAAACATGTGTTCATAATTAACAGATTTTGATCATTTTCCATTTTATTTTTTTGCTATTTAAATTTGACGGTTAATTAGGTCAGTACTTCCTTTTTATTAATATCAATATTTTTTTCAAATGCATGAAACTGATTTAAGAAAAATTTGTTCTCTAACAAATTAACTATAGATGATCTTGTTCTTGAGCTTTTCTCATTAATGAACTGTTTCATAACTACCTACATGATAATTCTGTGCCTCCAGTGAATAAGGGAATAACTCAAAAACAGCACTTTTCAGGAGAGACAAAAAACTATATATCAATACTAAATCTTTATTAATTCAAAATTTTAAGCTTGTATGTGTAAGATATGATGTTAGACTATATTTTTACATATGAACACATATTGTAACAACCCCATAAATATACTTTTTTCGTGTTTTTTTGTAGTTGTGGCCTTATGAAAGAGTACTTCATGGAATAACTCAATGTATTCACATACTTTTTTTTTTACTCTTTGCAATATAACGACTTATGCCATTATGCACTATGTTCATAATCGCACAACACGACTTATATTATTGCCAGTTTTGGTTTTATAGAAATGATGTGACTTATTATGCTTGAAATTTGTGTACTTTATGACTCAATTGAGGCATTTTAGTGGAAAAACTATGCACGTAGCTTGAAAAACGAATGAAATCAACGGGTTTTTTTATCGTTATTAGATAATAAAAACAAAACAAAATTTAGGTATTTATGCATTTAACCCTAGAAGTCCAATCTACGTAAATTTGACGTATGAACTCTTCTATATTTACCATCGAATCGCTGCAAAATCCAGAACCAACTTATTAGCCGTCTAGACCTAGCAGTACATAGTTGGCTCATCCAGGTAAATTCCGCAATTTGGTTGTAAAGAGGATGTTGTGCATCATTTTGACGTATAATTAGGCTTTTCGTAACTTTTAAGATTGTTTCAAATTTTTATTTTGTGATTTATTTGAATAATTTTTTTCCAAGTCACGTTTCACATGATATCTATAGTATTATACTATAGATTGAGTATAAAATGGGATCCAGACAACTTTTATGCTAGGACGAAAAACCTTCAATTTTAGTAAATGACGATTATTGTCCTCCGCTGGATTTGGACTTCAAGCAAGGGGATTGGGTGGCTGAAGATGTTGTCCGGAGTAAAACCGAATATGTTATGGGGTTTAGTTACCCATGTATAATGAAAGTCGTAGATTGTAAAATAAACCTTTAATCGATCTTTCAGTAATACAGTACTATGTTGTTAATGCTATACAGTATTTCACCAGTCACCACAATGAGTCTAGTCTGTACAGGTTAGCAGGAGACAATCATTGAGTATTGGTATTAAATACGTATCAACTGCGTATTGCGTTTTGCGTATTAACTATTGTCCTAGTGAAAATTAATCGTCGAATCAATTTAAAATTCGATCAAGTGCGTTCCGTTTCGGAACGCCACAGATAATAAAATATAGATAATAAAAGTGGCAACGCCACAATGTCATGGTGGTATACATTGAGGATACAAGCACTATAAAGAGATAAGAGAAGCCCGAAAACCATATTCCTGTATGTTCAGTTAATACAGGAAAAGTTATAGGTGGTCAGTGGCGATATTTTACGGCATGATATAGAATTTTAACAATTTCTATATCATATGATATTAAAATAATGTAGATAAATAAAGAAAATACAATGAGCCGCAAAGATTTTATGAAAAAATTAAGCACAGATTTGAAGGTGCCCTGGATACGACTTGTGGCACGCACTTTGAAGAGACTCTACGTGACAAAAGCCCAATTTTTTCAAAATATGTGGTACCAGAGTATCCATAAAATGTTTACGAAAATGCAGGACCAAAGAAGTATCGATATTGCGGATATTTTTCCTATAAAAAAGGCAAATTACCAAAGCACAGTGGCTAAAACGCTATATGCGGAGAAAACGATATTCATAATTGTCAAGACTGGTTATAAATACTTTTTTTTATGCGACTATTATAGACTATAGTATTATTGTAGTTAGATATTTAAAAAAAAAAGATTAAAAACGAGTTATTTTTTAAAAACTTACCCAATTATAAGAAGAAAATATAAGTTTAACATTTTTGTTGGTTTTTTTTAGATGATTCAATTATCGTTCTGTATTTATATAAACAAAGAGTATAATATGATTAAATGCACTTAATGTGTTAACTGTATTTTTAATATCTATTGCAAAAAATAGTTAATTTCCATAGAAATATATTAGTATCCCAAGTTAACTGATAAATACCTTTTTTAAAAAATATAAAGATTTGTTGTTGCAGATTTATTGAAAAAACGATTTAAAAATAATAAGGAATAGTGTGTGTTGTTTCCGTGCAGTATTCAATTAATAGACCAATAGCAACACGGCATTAATGCCAAACTGGCTCATGTCGTCACTTGAACCAATGATACTAAAAGAGTTGTTCCTTTATGCTCATGTTAGAAAAATGACACAAATGCGTTTATACTAAAATAGTGTTAGGACTGATGGAACAAAATGAATTAAGTCTTTATTCAAAAAGTATAGCTACACATACGTCTTTGTGTTCGTGGGTACTTTTGACTCGAGACGAATAGTTCCTTTGCGATTGCCTAAAATGATGGATAAGGTAACTTATACCGTTAATCACACCCTACTTATACCGTTTGGGTCATTCGAAAAAATGGGTTAGGACGCAGCTAGAGATATGACCTTTTGATATGTTGTGTATTTTGACGAGCTGAATCCAATGGTGCAATAAAAACCAAAGGGAATAACTCGTCTTACTCCCTTATTCACTGGAGGCACAGAATTAATGACCTCAAACGTAAGTTTAATATTCATCATCATCAGCCTATATATACAGACATGTCGGTTTCTTCACGATGTTTTCTTTCACCGTTCGAGCAGTGGTTAAAAAATGCGCAGATAAATTGAAAAATCCATTTTTTTCCTGCACGCTCACCTGGTCTCAACTCTCAAACCCCGTTATGAATTTGAAGACCTTACAACGGAGCCACAATTATATCAAGTGTAATATTGATATATTTTAATTGTTACATATCCTTTCAAGCAAAAGAAGTGTCACTCTATGTCCTATATGATACTAGTGTATAGCGTGTCGTCGGCCATTACGCTATCGACCTTCTGCCAGTGATCAGTATTTGTGTTTGTGATTTGAATATAATATTGTCTCTTTAATTTGTGAGTATGGATCTGAATAATAAATTTTATTTGTAGAAACTATAAAGATGCACTGTAAAAGATTTGTAATAGAGACCGTAGGTTTGTTTCGCAGAATTTTTTTGTGTAAATTTTTGGCCTGTCATTTTTTATATATAACCATATTTAACTAAGTTTTTCATTTTATTTGTCTTTTAAATCGCAAAGAAAATGTTTTAATCATGTAATACTAATTTTGTAGACGTTTATTTTTTAACCAAAGTATAGTAAAATCCATACTAATATTATAAATGCGAAAGTAACTCTGTCTGTCTGTCTGTCTGTTACTCAATCACGCCTTAACTACTGAACCAATTTGCATGAAATTTGGTACAGAGATATTTTGATACCCGAGAAAGGACATAGGATAGGTTTTATCCCGGAAATCCTACGGGAACGGGTTTTTCCTTGAAAACGCGGGCGAAGCCGCGGGCGGAAAGCTAGTATAAAATAAGTAAAAAATTGTGTTTTATAGGTAAAGTGCTTTCAGCTTTATATCATCGTGTTAACATTTTATCACACTATCACAAATAGGTATCTGATAAGATACGACTATCGTATGGGTCAATATTATAATAATCATTTGGTATTTTATATCAACACCATATTTTATTAGTACATATGTACATGTTTTTAGGACTTCTATGACGCGACAATTTACGTTACAATCACATAAAAATGTATCTCTATATATTTCTACAAGTCGTATGTTTGTAACACTATTCTTCCTATATGGCTAGACCGCTTTTAATTTCATTTTTGTGTGCCTTCACGTAGATTTAAGACTGATTTAGATTCACGATTCAAATGCGAGTGAAGCCGCGGACATAACCTATTAAAATATTTGCGCATTCGAGCGTATAAAACAACATATCAATTACAATTTATCATTAGATTTAACTGGCACAAAGTTCAGTTGTTTACCATGAACTTATTAGCTACATTACCTGTTTTCAAGTGCCTAATTACCTTAAGTATATCTTGTACCTAGGAACGTAAACTAGGCTCTAACTTTAGACGCATGCCTGACATAGCTTGCAAAGCTTACCTTAATTGTAGTTCTTATGCACTACAAGGATTTTGGACTTAAATTCAATAATAATACACTTCGTTTAGCAACAGGATAACTTATTGAGACAAAAGCTCGGTTTTATCACTACTAAGCGAGCTCTACCAGACAACAAAGGTGGGATTTCAATTACAAATAAGGAAAATGTAAATAGTTGGCGCAGGAATGAAATATAATATATACTTAATACTATATTCAAACTCTACATTATTTTACTCTATATATTGTAAAACACATGTACCTACATTATGTACAAACTGAAGAGTGAGAGAACTCGACTACAAATTAGTATTTTCTAAGAATAAAAAACATTAATTGTCTGCCAAGATATAGTTTACCGTTTCAGTATGTGGTATTATATTATCTCTTTTTTATGTCATATCTGTTCTGGGATCCACTCTTCTTTGAGTGTTTTAATGATAGCGTTCAATAATTACAACCAATAAGGAATGGCCTTGAATTTATCTTAATTAAAATAATGGTGGTAGACATAGGTAATATGAGACTTGTAAAAATTCGTCTTGCCACAAGATATTTAGTGTGAAAAGAAAATTGAATAATCTATCGTAAACTATTTTTAGTACCTAGGTATTTATGCGGGTATCCTCCTTTATGAGAATGCCGAAAATTCACTTTAACAATTTACATCAATTCGTGTTTTTCCTGAGGTTAACGCGATCAACCAAACAAATTCTTTAGCTTTATAATATTATTAATATATTAGTATATAAATTAGATAACACAATATGTTGTAGCATAAGGTATACACTATACATACATAAGCGAAAGCAAATAGCTTCATATAACTGGTGAAAGTTAATTATAGCCCGTACATTTTCTGCTTGAAAGTGCTACCATAATGATCAACTTGTAGTGGTTTTTGACGAGATAAGATCTGAGTAAATATTACAGTGTTCTTGAGAATTACTGCTTTTACATCTTTTTAGCCGACTTCAAAAATGTGGAGTTTTCAATTTGGCCGGTTTATTATTTTTTATTATATAAATATTGATGGAATGGGTGACTATAAAAATTATATTTAATATATTATTCGACAAAATATATGAGAGACCTTTTATTTCCAGTTTCCACACCAAAAAATCTATACATGTTTAAAATGATAACAGCATGTGTTAGTTAGAAAAATTGGTTTTTAAAATGTTCATGTACACATTGCTAATTATTGTTGTTCTTCACAAGTTTTCCATAGCCACATACATACCTACTTACACAATTATAAGTAGGTACGTTTTGTCATAATGGTTTTAACAATCGACTTTTTTTCTGAGCAAAGGACATGACTATTTGCACCGGAAGTTGGCTTAAGATTGGCCTGTTTCCTGTCAGTGAATAAGATCCTTTTTACACACGAAACATTGTCATACTACTTAGCTAGTATAAATATATAATTGTATTATTTTTTGGCTACCCTAGTAAATTATGACTTAAGACGATACACAAAAAAAAATCCACTTCTTGGCGGGCGGAGTCTAATAGTTCGCTATCGCGAACGCGGGTGTGCGCGATGTCATTCTTGCAAACTCGCCGCGCTGCCGCTGGCCGACTCGGGACAAACATGTATGGAGTCGTCATACAGTTATAATATTGTTATACATATATTTATTGGTTTTATTTTCTTGCTTATAAACAAATAATCTTCTTTTTAACAACTACTTAGACATTATTAATAATTTTTATTATTTCGTAATGTTTACTTTATTACAAAATAATACAGGTTATAAATAATCTCAAGAGATCACTCTTTAGTGATAAGGCCGCCCTCTGTGCTAGTTTAGCTATAAGTTTTAGTTTTAAGTAATTTGTATAACTAGCATAGTAAAGTGTAATAAATAAATAAATAAAATAAAAAATCTTTAAAATAACAAAAAATATTGTTACTCTGAAAAAATGAAATGGTACTCAATAACGCGGACTACTGAATGGATTTAGATAGAATTTGATGCTGACGTAGATATTACATCATGCCCAGAAATGAAAGGTAATATTTCTGAAAGAAGTTATAAACCCTAATTCTTCTCAGTCAAAGTCAAGAGTGGAAGATATCACTAATACAGTAAAACTGATGCGAAACTTTGGATGTTAATTTGTATATTTTTTTGTTAGTTGTTACTTAATCACGTCAAGGCTACATTACCAATTTTGATAAAATATAGCTAATTGCCTAGATTTACACATAGGATACTTTTTATCCGAACTGAACACTTCTGTGGGATAAGACAGGATTCACGATATAATCTAATTCCACGCGGGCAAAGCCGCGGTCGGAATGATATTTTTTTAAATAAAAAAATTGTTTAAAAAAAAAACACAAAATATATTGACGCATGTAACTATTTATTTTTTGCACTCTATTATAATTGTAATTATTCATTACAAATAATCAAAATAAAATAGCCAGAACAAAGTTAGGCCCTGGTAGGGTAGGTAGGCAGGTACAGCAATGTGAGACGAACACTGGCTTATTTATACCAATAATAATGTATTATAAACATTAAAATAAGTTTACTTTCTAACAACAAAAATACATAATATAAGCTAATGTGAAAGCGAATCAACCAATCATCCCACAACAATGAAATGTGCACACAAATATTCATCCAAATCGGTTCATGTCATTAGGAGGAGTGACTGCAGCGCCATCTTCCGGGCCCAATTGTGTTTCCAGATCACCCAGGAACTCAATTTAATATACTTACACAAAATTTTTCGAAATGAAAACTCACATTACTATGTAAATATGAATATAAACCTGTTTTATTACTAAGCAATTTCCCGCACAGGTGTAGTAAGTATAAATGAAATAAATATCAACATCAAATTCTTTATACAACATACTTATCTACCACCTACTAAGAAATGTAATTGAATTGAAATTTTTTCGTATTTTTTTTAAATATAATACTACTCCAATGAGCTCCTGTTCCATATTACGTCCACCATACTTCCACTAAGTTCACCATGATTTTTTATTTCTTTGCACTTTGTTGCTTTTTGCTAAAAATGGAATCATGCGATAAAACCAGTAGAGCGTTGATAACATACATTTTTGACTGAATAAAGGTACTTACGAAGGAGTGGGTTCACATTGTGAACAATCAGTGGGTTTATTTTCCTTCTGGATTCCGGATTTCTGAAAAGATTATTTATGCTATAAATGAAAAAAATCTTACACATTCGTTATGTACTTAAAACAGGGGTACATATCAAACATCGTCTATAATACAATTATCATCAAATTTAAAATAAAACCAACTTACTTCATGAATTTGTTCCAATTGTAAGCATTCTTTTTCCTCCAACCTTTATGTTTCTTCTTCTTATTTTCTTTATTGTCCCCATTTGTCTCATTTTGTCTTATCGTGTTGTCACCCTTTTTTACGATTGCGCGAGCGACACAAGTTCCCCGTGTGACGGCCGTAGCGGGAATGACTCGTGCAGCGATCGGGGTAGGAAGGTACAGGGCGGCTCTCGCTATATTGGCTGGTCGCGCGCTAATTTCAAGTATTTCTTGTTTATTTCAAAACCATCGCATATTTCAAAATTCTAACACGGTAGACGTATAGGTTGTATATTTTATAGTTAATATCCAAAAAGTCGTAACTTTACGTTTGTTATTTTGAAGATGCCAGAGATTAAAAAAAAATAACAATGAGAACTTTGTATTTTTTTTCTATCGAGAAAATATCATGGAATCATGTTTCTAAAACGGTAGACGTATTGTGTTACTATTGAACTTTCTTGTCAAGAATTTTCATCACGACAACTTTAATAATATAAAAATTACGAAGGTTTGAAAAGGGCCGTAAATGTTAGAAAAATTAATTCATCACCTTAACTACTAAAATCCTCTGGAATCATATTCTACCAGAATTGGTTTGGATTTCATTATTGATTTTATTAATATTTTTTATTGTGTTCGCTTTGCAGAGCCAAGTTCAGTACCTTTATATTCTCAATATAGGTCCGCAAAATATTATTAAATAATTACATAAGTATTTATTTGACGCCCTGAAAAAGTTATTGATTTGATTGATTAATAACTTCATGTACGGTCTATTGAAATTTGAAAGTGAGATTTCTATCCATCATGACAATTATAAATGTCCTCAGAATGTTTTATGTTTTACTTTTCTATAATTATATCCGGTCACGATTATTACTTACTAGTGCAAATGACTTACGTATTATCACGCAAATGACTCCAAACAATATTATCTTTAAATTAGTTTCGGAACAAGTCTGCATTTTTGCATTTTAATTACATTTTAGGTGGATGTACAATTTATAGGTAAAATGTTTTCTATCTATCAACAAATGTTACATGTGCGCCGATTACTCAACTCACACTCAACCAGTTACACGCGGTTTGCCGCCAAGTATAGTGTTGTTTAATTTTTTTCTTGTATAATCTGTATTCAGTACGTAATTCCCGCTCATTTGGTTTTTTAAGTGTCGACTATCATGATATAAGAAATTACGTAAGTTCGTTCCAGTGGGGTACGAAAATAAATTGAATGTAATTATTTGATAAAAAATTAATAAAAAATATACAACATCATTTTGTAAGTATTTATTTTGTTACAAATATGAAAATATGTATTTTTTTTATCCAAATATTTTTTTATAATTTTGATCACACCTAGCTACTTTAAAACATAAATACACAAAATATTGAAGTAGATGAACATAATATTTTGTTTATTTTAATATCCAAGCGGGAGCCATTAAAATATTTTGGGTTTTTTTATATGGATATCCTCAGACTTGTAACAGATAGGTAGGTATAGGTATTCAAACTCAAACAAACTCAAACATTTATTTATTCAATTAGACTACTTTTAGTAGCAATTTATTTATTAATCCTACTAATCCTACTAATATTATGAATGCGTAAGTTTGTGAGGATGTGTGTGTGTTTGTTACTCTTTCACACAAATACTACTGAACCGATTACAATGAAATTTAGCACACATAGGTAGGTATATAGGGTAACTTGGATTAACACATAGGATAGTTTTTATCCCGTAAATCCCACGGGAACGGGAACTATGCGGGTTTTCTTTGAAAACGCGGGCGAAGCCGCGGGCGGAAAGCTAGTTACCTAATATGTTCTAAATGAAACATAATATTTTAAAATTAAAATTTTCTTATGATTATTTAACTACCTATATCCGCACGGGTAGACATTGTTATTTTTTTTAAATATTATTCAAATCTATACTTAATCAATACTTTGATTCTTAGACTTTGATTATTGCCAAGTAAATAATCAAAGGATCAATATTCGTTCTACCATGACTTATAGGTTCATTAGTGGTGTAACTTTGGTTAGAAGAAATATAACTTAATAATATTAATTATTATAGGTACCTACTACCTACTTTTTTTAGCTTTTTTATGTTTCGTTACTTTTGTAAACAGAGTTTTACAATTTCATACAGCTTTTCTCCCGGTCTCCACAAGCCATTCTTGTATTTAAATTTATAACAACACTTAAAAAGTGACTTAATTATGTATTCCAAAAAATCCCCCGCTCATCAGCTGTTGTAAAAATATGAAATTACTGAGTCACCCCAGAAATCCAATGTTTAAATCCAGTGACCTTGATAGCGCAGTCGCGGCAGGCACGCGCTGTCGGCCTGTCTCATTTTCCTTTCGTAAATAAACAATCATCGATTATTCATTAAACAAAATAAATTTACAATCAATAAGATAAACACTGTTTAAACTCAAATATCTACAGCAATCACTCAAATGTATTTTAAAACAAAACGTGTAATATGTGTAACACTTCTTGTTATTTCAAGTGATGTTTTGACTTTGCGTTCATCGCGCATGCGTGGTATAACCCTGTGAAATTGGAGAGCTATGCGGTATGTAGTGATTTGTGTTTGGGTCACGCGTTTTGATTTAGGTGGGTTATAAGAAGACATTGAATAGGAAATGTATGTGCTATTTCTGTTGCAATAAATGTCGTTTTTGCTTGTCATAGAAACTTGATATACAGAGATCGTATTGTTTATTTTTTGTTTCTGGGTTAGTATTATAAATGCTGTTGAATGATTATCTTTAATTGATACTTGGAAGATATGGCTAAGCCTCAAGTGAATTAGGTATCTATAATTTAACCTAAAAATATGTGAACTAATTTATTGGAATAAACTATTATTCCAACGCGAACGTTATCATATAAACAATCAATTATAACAACCATTAATGACATTTTTTCTTAATAATTTAATGAAAATCATAACTGCGATATAATAATGTCAAGTGTGTTTTGAATACTTATGTAAAATTAATGTTTGTACATCTAGACAAAAAACAAGCCGGTTTATCGTACCTACTTACAGTTCGTACATCATATCAAATTTCTTTGCGGTTTATAGTCCAGTTATAGGCCTCGTAATCCGTGTATAAGTGCATCAACAACTAAGGGTATGCATTGGAATGTTGGGGTTAGGGTTGGCGCATGCGCAAATTTGCAGAAAATGCGTGAGTGTTTAGAAGCAGAAGGAATTTAGTACATTGACCTTAATGACTGTCTTCACCCTTATATGTAGTTATTTAAAGAAATTTTGGAAGAATATAAAAAAAAAACTGAGCTGGAATGTGGCTAGAATTTAGTAGACATTGTAAAATTCACTATGTTATACCTAGTAGATACGCAGTTGTCAAACGACAGTTCTTGTATTTTTTTGAACTTATAGCACGATAACTACCTAGGTATTTAAGGTTTAAGGAACTTAAAGTCAAATAGACTTTTTTATTATTTACTAAATATCGAATAACATGTCCTATATAATGTAATAGTGGTGTCCTATACATGTCATAGTGGCTGTCCAATAAATGTAATATTGTGGTAGAATTACTACTAATGACTCTAATTCGTATTTTCAATTCCAGGTCCCAACGTAGGCCCACCATAATAACTTCAAATGTCGCATGAAATAGTGAGACGTCGTAAAAATGTGACCATGTGGAAACTAAAATGCGTATGTTTATTCCTCTGCGCTATCGCTTTATTGCAAATGTAAGACAAATGTTGACAGCGCGATCATTTTTTATCCTAACTTGCATAAGTTTTGCCATATCCGTCTGTTGGATTCAATTCGTAGACAGGCGGAATTTCCCCCCACTCAACGAAAGCTTAATACGAGAAGCACTTGAAAATGTCGCTCGCGATTACAGATACGCGGAAGTGTACCGGAAAACTGAGAGACTGCCGGTCGAAACGAAGTTCATCCTTTGGTGGACCCCGGAGGACATCGCGCCATTCTATTTCTTCGACCATGGACAAAGGGGCTTCATAATGAAGAACTGTTCCTTAATCAACTGCTTTGTCACTTCAGACAGAAATTTGTTCAATGGAGACTTGACGAAGTTTCACGCGATAGCTTTCAATGGACGATCCATTGTAAATATGCCATCGTCGCACCTCCCGAAACAGAGGACACAAGAACAGAAATACATATTTTTCAATATGGAATCCGCAGACAACTATCCGATATGTGGACAGCATTTCGAAGATTTCTTCAATTGGACTTCAACCTACAAATTGGATTCAGATCTTCCGTACCCGTATATTCAGATAAAAAACTTAGATGGACAAATAGTTGGGCCGGATAAGAATATGACATGGGAGGAAACTCCTGGAGGGATAAGTGAGGACTTGTTTTATAGAATACAGAATAAAACCAAGGCAGTGGCGTGGTTTGTGTCGAATTGTAAGAGTAGGAACAATAGGCTAGAATTAGCAAAGGAGCTTCAAAAGGCTTTATCTGTTCATGGATATACGGTGGACATTTACGGGGAGTGTGGCCCTTTAAAATGTCCCAGGTCAACGGTGCATGATTGCAATTCGTTTTTGGAGAGAGATTATTTCTTTTATCTATCGTTCGAGAACTCGTTTTCAGAAGATTATGTAACTGAAAAACTGTTGACGGCGTTACAACACGACGTGGTGCCTATTGTGTTTGGCGGTGCCGACTATTCAAGGTAAAGTATATTTTCACAGCTGCTCTTAATTTTATATTGATATTTGATATTAAATTTATTCACAATAAGAGAGTATGGATTATTAAACATGTAAAAAAGGAAGTCGTTTCTGATGTAAAATTGTAGGTAAAATAATAGTGTCTAAAGTTGACGAGTTTATAATATTTTATTTCATTGAATTAAAAATTCATAAAAAATATGGCAGTGGTAAAGTCGGCTATCGCAAAGGAAACTATTTTGAAAGAAATAATTAACCATTTTAGTTGTAATTCTTATCAAGTTTTTTCACCATACACTATTAAAATGGTAAAGTTGTATTGGTTTTTTTTATTACTAATTAGCCAGCAAACGTTATCCAGTTAATGGGTTAGACTAATTGCTTTTCCCAAAAAAATATTTATATTTTTATAATAAGGAAATCAATACGGTTTTCAATAAAACATATAAATTAGGTATACAATTTCTAATTATGTATTGCTTTTAGAGATTATTGTGCCAGTAATCTAGTTTGTGATTGATAAAATATGAGCTAAAGCTAAAAATTAATTTATAAACGCCGATTCTAAAAGATTTCAGTTTCTTGTTTGATTTCTTCTGTGCTCGAAGAGTCGAGAGAAATAAATAATAATAGTTAAAAAAAAACTAAAAAACACGCTTTTTGTAGAAAACCGAACTAAAAAATAGAAATTTTTTATCAAATTAGTGTATTGTCATCGGTCCTCAATAAATCTACAAAGTTTGAACGAAATCTGGCCGTTTAAAGTGGGTCAAAATCGCGCCCAAAGAAGTCGGTTACAAACATACAAACATACAGGTGAAGCTAATATAAAGCGTGTAAAAATAGATTCCTTTGAGAGCAAAGGAATCTATTTTGTGAGAATTCTTGTCATCCTCAACATCCTTTTCTTATATAATATTTATAGTGACCTCAGGGCATTTACTATATGGGTTTAATGTAGTACTAATGTAGACTGGATCTTTCAATCAATATTGTAGCGAAGAATAGAAATTGTGGTCATCATTTTATAGGATTCGTATCTATTTCCGTACCCCTATTTTATCATAGTTTCATAGTTTTCAAAGCTCTTTCCATATCATTGCAATTTTTTAAGTGAAAACTTCTTTAGCGGCGTTGAGTACTTTTTCTGTAATGGGTATAAAATCTTAAACTCGCGTCAGGACACGTGACCTGATCGAAAAAGCGTAAGACGGATGGATATCAAACATGCTCAACGTTAATAATCAAGTTTTCACTTCTGCCGGCACTCCCGGAGTGCAATCCGTCTTTTTTATTTATTTATAAATATATGTTAAATTAAATTCATTTCACAGATTTCTGCCACCCGGCTCGTACCTAGACGCTCGAAAATCAACGCCGCAAGAGCTCGCATCGACTATCGCAAATCTTATAAAATACCCAAAAACGTATAGCCATTACTTTAGGTGGAAAAACAATTATATGTACAGAAATCCAGCGACCACTGACAATGTTTGTGCCTTGTGTGCAGCTATGAATAATGAGGAAATGATGAAATCTCAAACGATGTATCCAAACTTTAGACATTGGTGGAATCCTAATTATAAAGAAAGATGCAGTTAACATGTATTATAGACTGATTATTATTGTGTTTAACTAATGTAAATAAAATGTTTTGTTACTGCTTGATGTGTATAACCTGAATAAGTTAATCTTAGGTTAGGTTAGATGTATAAAATGACAATGTGTACTTATAAAAGGTCCTTGGAAGGTGATGGATGCACAATTTACAATAATTAGGAATTATAGGAATTTCTTCATTCAAAAATAGTAGGTTTTAAACATCATAATGTTGAAAAAAAGTGTTATTAAACTGGTATTTATATTGCAACTGCGCATTATTCTGTTTCATAATTTAGATATCAATTATGAAATTCAATACAATAGCTTCAATCATCGACAAATGAGCATTATGGAATATTGTTACTCCAATTATTGAGAAATAAACAACATACTGTATGCATATTATTTATGATAGTAGGTATTTATCTTTGGCTGATTTTGATTAATGTTATAGCTATTTTAATAAACACTTTATTATAATATATAGGTACTTACCACACTAAGTTTTGAAAGCAAAATCTATCAATCATTTCTTTATTTTTTTTTAAGAATCATTGCCCTTAATACATTGTATTAGGTAAGTAGTAGTTGTTGGTTAATATATAAAACGGGTTTAAACATTTAATGTTTTTTATCTGTTTCTGGTAATTATCGTAAATTCTATTTATATACTTAGTATTCGATTGTATGGCTATTGATTAAAATATTTTATATCAGACTTAGTAAATACTTGTTATCTGGGTATTTAGCAATTCGATTCTTTATCATGAAAAATTTTGTCCTGTTATTTGAAAATTTAAGTTTTGATCATGATAAGCTTCTCGACGCTAAATAATCCAATAAAAAAGAATTATCGAAATCGGTACAGCCGTTTATTCGTGATTCCGTGAGAAAGGGAAATAGAGATTAATTTTTCCCTACACAGTTTAATTATAATTCTTTCAGTAATTAATTCGTTCAGTTTTAAACTAGCTAAGATTACTCAGTCAATTACTTACAACCATATAATAAATTCAAAACTTTTCTTACCTTCTTATCTCCATAATAAAAATGAAGAAAATACACAAGAGCTTTCCAAAAACCAGTTTGTGTAGCTTTTAATTAAATTGATATATTATATAGTTACTAAAAATAGATACCCAAATGGTTTTCCTGCTCCTTTAATAAACGCGCAAAAAATCATACTTTGACTTCCACAGTTGACTTCACACCTACGGAACAAGAGTTTTTATTTTCCTAACATCACAATTTGCATTTATATATTATGTTATTATATTGATATAAACCATGGGCAAAACATTTTTATGGCTTATGTTTTATTTTGTTACATGTTTCTATCTTACACTGCCAAGTTTCAACAAAATCTGTTCAGTAGTTTGGACAAGATTGAAATATCCTATAATAGAAACGCATTTATTAAAGTGAAACTTTTATAACATCGTCTCAAACTTTTTGGTCTGTGTAGCGCATGTCGCGTGTACCGCGGCTGCCGAGTAGGTTACTCGGCAGCCGACCGACACGCGACATGCGCTACACAAAGCAGTGTTCGGAACCGTTCGAACAGTTTCACTTTTACCGTGGTTTCATAAAACCACACAACATTTTTTATATTTTATACATTATTCGATAGCATTATTATTAAAGTAGGTATAGGTACCGGGAAAAGTCATCAAAAATAACCTTATCACTTATCAATAGATAAGATCAAATGTGGAATTTCTAAATTGAAAACGGTGTTACTAATCAATAAGTCACATGATAAAATAATTATATTAGAAAATTATAATTTTCTGGGCTATAAAACATTTGAATAAACAAATTAAAGTTTTGAATAAATTACCTACCTACTATAAATTACTTGTACATAAATTAATGTAACAGGGACAAATACATATTGGCAGTATTGGCACAAGTGTACATAATCTTCAAAAACGCACACAATACTTATAAGTGTTATGTACTTAGTTAATTTTAAAAATTTCAACGAAAACACACAAAATAAAACCATACCTTGCTTTACTGGAAAAAATACTTCATGGTTTTTATACCTAAGAAATTCCATACTAATGAATCAAAATTATTATCTCTAAATGTTATAATATAGGTAATCCATATTACCTACTCGAATATTTACTGGCTGAGGGAAAAGCTGGAATTGAAACCAATGTAAATGACATACATATTTAATTTCTTCTGTGTAATAGTAGGTAAGTCATGTGTTATAAATTACGATTTTCTTACGTAAATATTATAGACTCCCATGACATAATTTAAAAATATCTAGTAATAGAGCTGCTAGTTATAAAGATCTCTCTTTCATATAATAATTAATAAGTTTGTTTATTTTTTCACAAACATGTGAATGTGTCTAATCAAGGTTTTTCTGATGCCCATGTAAAAATACAATCCGAATTCTTAGATTATAATTTGCTTTTTTCCATAATAAGGATTATTATATTGAATCTGTGATATTTCAATAAGCTTTTACAAAACCAGAATGGTTTAATTTTACGGTATAATTAATCGTAACTTATATATATCTGTAATATAAGGTAATATAAATTATTAAAGATAAATGTTACACAAGAATACATTTTCAATTAAAATCAACATTTCAGCTATTCATTATTTGACATGTTAAGTTTTTTCCTCACTACCTACATATTTTTTGTACATATAGGTAGGTAGATACAATCTTTATTAAAATTTTCAATATTGACTTTTCTCAAAATATTGCAGTACCTACGTTATAGGTCGATATAGTCTTTATCAAAAATAATCATAAGTTGCAAATATTGATTTCTTTAGACATTTTAGAGAGGTCAAATATCGATTAAATTGTTATTTCGATTCCCCATTTTCTACTCATATTTGCCATTTATTATGTTCGCCATTTGTTCTAAATACCTTCAAAAGTATTAAAAAAGTAGTTTTCATATCTGTGAAGTGCTCTTCGATACATTCTAACTAGTACTAGAATAAATAAGTTTTAAGTACTTATGTTTCAATCGTTTTTCTATGTGTAAGCTTGTAAATGTGTAATGTTTTGTATTTAAAGATGCTATAATAAATGTGTTGTTGCGAAAATTGTGTTTTTATATTTTAACCTTCTAATTATATAAAATTAAAATAAGGGTTTTTTGCGTTGCAGGATTTGCGCATTTCACAAATTGTCAGTTGATATTTTTTTTGTAGATATGAATGATGATTGATGAATACAATATCTTCTATTGAGCTATACAAGCTTCATATTTCAGTGTTGAATCTATTGCTATGAGTAGAATTTGATATTACAATTTACAAGGCATCTGAAATTATACCAATATGTAAAGAGTCTGTAAAATATTATAGTCCTATTCCCTGAAAATAGTTTTCTCCTTAGCTAAAATAAGCCCACAATAACAATCGAACAAACTTATAACTATGAAAAAGTAAAAGGGACTGAATCCGAGCGCAAACACTAGTGTTTCACAAACATTTTACACGTAAGCTTAACAAGTATCAAACGGATATAAGACAACATTGAAACTACAACAAAAGCCACTGCCGTCCCACATCGTTAACGAAAAAACTTTTGTCGAAGTTAATTAGAAAAGTTTCTCACACGTGGCCAGAATCCACTGAAGTTATTCCCTTTTGTTCGAAGTACGGAGCGGATAATTAATATTGAAAAAACTGATATTGACGCTATTTTTACAATCGATTCAGACAATTTTTTTGCAAATGGGGAGCTGCTTTTTGTCAATTTTTAAAATGGTAATAGACTTATTATATAAGAACTGACAACGTCTATCGATTCGGTCGTCTATTTTAATTATTATTTTGTTATAACTTCATATAAGTTTTTAGGACTAGGTACAAATTGACTCGTAGAACTTGTAACTTATTTTTTGCGCCGATTCGTTTCTTACTTTCAACCTATGGATAGCATCTTAATCTCTCCATACTAATATTATATAATAGATATTCAGAAGCCCATAAAACTATATCTAAAAGTGTATTGCAAGCAACGTCGATAAAAATCTTCGGATGCGCGAGTGCCTATCGTTGTGATGTCATTACGGCCTCCCTCAGGCGCTTAAGCGACACTCAACGATGTAGGAAAATGGTAAATGTGACATTTTAAGGGCACAGAATATTGGTATCAGGAACTCGTGAAATAAAATGTTCGAGGGTCTTGCGATTATCAAACTAGTACAGCTTGCAGGATTACATTTTTCTTTGGCGTATTGAGTTTGAGAAGGCCAGCGAAGTATATTAGATATACTTCGCTGGCTAACAATAATTGTAGATTATGATTCCTATAGTTAATACTATAAGTTGATTTGGAAACACAAAAACTAACATTAACAACTTACTTTAAAGTTTTGTAATCTTTCCTTTTTTCCTTCAAGAAAAATATGTCCCGTGATCATCTTACTCTCTCATAAAATAAGAATTGAGAAAAATATTAACCCGTCGTCTATTAAACTTGCCTGTTCTACAATTTACCTACAAACAATAACATATCACAGTTTTATTCATCAATGTAGGTACCGCGACATGGAACAAAGAGGCAGTAAGTAGATTTGCTCCCACACGCGCCCGGGGCCCGCTACACTCATTCGATTACCGATGCGCCTATATAACTAATAGCATGACCTGGAATATGGGAAACATTGGCTTTTTGTATAAAACACACTTACGCAGTGTAGGGCTAATTATTGGCCTCGAAATAGAAGAAACATTGTTTGCTGAGAACATGTCTTCACTGAGAAGGGTTGTGCAGCGGCTGTGTTGGTGACTTTATGTTTGGTCCAAAAGCGGCATATGAGACTAAACTACTTTACTGTTCTGTGAGACTAAAAGTGTTTATTAACAATACTTTCTGGTTGACAACACAATAACTAAAAATAACATTCCAATAGGTTGCACAATTTAAGAACCAAACTTCCGATATACAACACAATTTAATAGGGCACTATAACTACTACTAGGTACCAGGATATCAGCACTCCATGGTGGATGAATTGATGGCCTGCCCAATAGTTCGATTGACCGGAATAGTGTTGTATTTACAACTTCCTACCGTGTTTGCGGGAAACCAATTAATAACTTTTATAGCCTCCGGTGGTGGCGTCTCGAACAATTAGCAAGGCTATAAAAATCTTCACGGCTGATTGGGAAGGGAATCAATAAATATGGGTATGTCGGCACAACTAGGTATGTACTGGGTACAGATTAAATGTAAGGATATAAAAATGAATGTTATGTGTGTCTTGTGTATATTTTAGTACATCCTATTTAATATTTTGTCATAGAGATTTTCTATATTACGTAGTGCATACGGCTTCTATTACAAAATATGAAATAGCTTGCTTACATTTCCTTTTTTGTCTGGTTTGTTCATCGTATTTTATAAAATTAAAATCAATTAAATTTAAGTAAAGTATGATTGCCGTAAGGGATCTTATAAAGAATACTAGAATATTACAAGTAACTAATTCAATATTATTAGAAGTAATTCTTAACTGAGAATCTACTTTACTTACCTTTTCAAGAATAACTTAGTAAAATGTATAAATGTTTTCATGTTTCGCTGATAGAAAACAATTTTATTTCGTAGAATATTAAGACGTTGAAAATAAATAGACGAATATTATATATAAATTTAGAAATAATAGCAATTAAATTAAAAGAATCGAGTAAGTATATTTAAAGTATAGAGTATAGACCTTGCAGCTAACAAATAACAATACTCGTGTGTACTGCTTACATACTTATTTCTTATCTTAGCTTTGGTTTCAGTTAGAAGATTTAGAGAAAAATGTTTGTTGAATGATCAACAAACATTTTCTCTAATAATAATATTACTCAGTCGGGTGAAACTACAAGAATGTGTCTTTGTATTTCGCGTTCTTCCTCATCATGTGTAAGATCTTATTTTTCAGTAATATCTTATACACATTAAAGCAAACTTCATAATTATAAAAGATATCAAAGAACATTATTTTAAATAGTAACGCAAATATAGTAGAAGTCAAATTTTGATTAAAAAAATAATTGTAAATAGGTATAAACATCTCCGTTTTTAGCAACAGTGTTCATAAATCTAAAAGTGAGTATGTACAGTTTATGGAAAATTAACGGTGAAATAACATGCTATGTCACGCTTTTCCACACAAAAGAAGATATGAGATTTCACACTTCAATATAGAAATGCCACCTTTAACTTGGACCTCAGACAGTTCACAATCCGACTTTCAGTCACAAGTAATCATTGTGAATAACATCGGATTACACAGAATCTGTACCGAAAGAAGTGGCTAATTTGCTAAGAGCTTTCTATTGTTTTCCAAAACATTCCTATTTGCTGATTTAATCGAATTTGTTTTGAGGTTATTTGCTAAAAATACTTTCACTGTTCAGTTTTAGGAAACAGAAATTACATACGTGATATGTCTATAGAAAATAGTCTTTTTATTTATTTATTCGTTCTGAGTTACCTACAAGGGGAAAACATTCAATGTACCTATTAAAATATTTGTTGTAACGAGCTTTTAAACTTTTGTAGGTTATAAGCTCAGAACTTTTGATTTAAATGAGATGTGCGTAAGTACTCTGTACTATTTTTGTACAGTTTATTATTATATCTTATAATATTATATTCCAGTCACCAAAAAATAAATATTTTTACATTAAAGCTTTTGCATTTATATCATTTAGGATATACATATACAGTTACTATAATATTTAGTGCCGGTTTCAAAGCTTTCTGATCGTTTAGTGTTCCTTTCAGTTTATCTATTAGCTAAGATTAAAAATAATATATGAAAATGTACAACAAGAAGTGATATATTTAAATTATCATTGATATTATCAGCAACCAGTGAAACTGGCCTTTACAATTATGGATAATGGAGAAGTTTAGAAACAATTTTCTTCCAAATTTCAAACTATTTCTTCAAAATTCAAATCTCAACGTCGAAGAACTATATCTATAACTTATAGTCAATATGTATACCATTTTATTATATACAACATTTGATTGTCAAAGATTTCTTAACCCAGTAGTGGGACGAACAGGCTCTTTGATCCTGTGAGTGCTTGCGTAGCTGCGTCAGCCACGAGTGTCGGAAATCACCGTAATGGATGGAGGACTTTACCAATAGGGTTGCCATTTCTTTAAGCAGGAAGGGTGGGTATTGTGTGCCCAGAAGCTTGTGTAATGTAGAAAAAATTTAAAAATACAAATCTGTTTTGATATTGACGAAGTAATATTTTAAAATATTAGTAACAGTTGTGAATGTGTTCATGTTATGATAACTTCAGTACTGGTGTACCTATTTTACATGTTGAATTTGAGCTTTCCTTTATGCAATTTCTATGGTTTGTAAATGAATAAAAAAATGCTATTCGTCACTCTCCTTAAATGGTATTCTGCCTCTCTAATCAGATATTGTAAACAACACTTTCTTGCTTAATTATATGTAACTGAGGCATCTATTTCTTGTGTTTATTTTTTTATATTTCTGATGAGTGACATCCCTGTACGATTTCTTTGCGTCTGTGGCTAATAGATATCCATTACTGGCCACTTGTCTCGTGAGTCAAGCACGCAAACCTTTTCAAAGGAGGATTACCGTTTTATGTCGAGTTTTCTCCTAACTTACTCTTTGATTTATTTCTTCAGCTGTATCTCTTCTTCATCAATCTAATTCACAAAACTTCAGAATATGAACAACACTTATTCTTGATTCAGAGTACATTTTATGGTTTCATGGGAAATTGAAATTTCTACAGCAAAAGTGACATTTTATGGCAAGGCAAATAAGATGTGGGTCTATCGTAATACGAGAATTATTGGTATTAATATCTGGTAGTATTCCAGGACTTTGAATTATAGGTATGTTATTAAAAATCTTAACGCATCATTTTGATAAAATTAACAAGTAAAACTTGAATCTAAAAAAAATTCCTAATTATCGATAAAACAATAAATAAAAGGAAAAAGCCTAGGTACTTAGTAGGTATATGAAAACGTAGTTATTCCTAAAATTATTCAACAATTACATTAGTTAATAGAAAATTGACGAATGGAGTATCAGCTAGATGTTAAACGAAACATATTTGAATATCCCTTATTTTCATGATTTTCCGGTGAATGTGTTCATTTTATGATAACGAAAATACAGTGGAAAATACAATAATTGTTGAACGTGTTTTATATGATCATTCTTGTTGAATTAAACAAGTGAATTTCATCGTATTAAATTTAAATCAAATTAAAACATCTTCAGGCAATGAGGCAAAACAAAAGACAATTTGTATATCAATCGAACATTTTATTACTTTAGCGCCTAGCTAAATCATCTATCGACGGATTCATATTGTTTGTTACAATTACCATACCCGTAGGTAAGGCTGTATCAAAAATTCTTAACCCTACAAAATCAAGTCGACAATCGGTAGAGTTTATTTAAGACGTGTTAAGCTAAATTGGCTCGTTCGCAGCGCTGGCAAAAATCTCATTTCCGTAGATAGAGGCGCAGACACACTGATAACGAGCGCTTCGTTTGATAACCGTTTACTGTGTGTATATCGCTTTATAGCGTTCGCATGCTTGGGCGGGAAAATTTAAATATGGAACGTTTATTTTTTTTAATCGACATGATTATTATGTGAATTATTTTGCAATATGCATAGATTATAGAATATCTAAAACTGTTGTATTAGTGTCACATTAATATTTTTTTAATAATAATGTTATTTTCGGAGATTAAACTCTCAATAATGTTTTTTTTAGGAGATTCAACTTAAAAACATAAAAAGTTAACTTTATAAGTGTAGTTAAGTATTATTTGATTTTAAATACAAATAACAAAATTCTAATAATATCGTCTTGAATTTCAAAGTATATTTGGGAGGTATATTAAAGGCAGTATTAATAAAGTAATACCAGCGAAGCGACGTTCATTTCTCAGGTTCGACTCCGTATTGATATTGGTGGATATTACGCCGAAAGCTGGTGGCGATGTACAGAGTTTATAACATTTAGACAGGACTTTAAAGTTTAAAATAAAAATTTAAAGCCTGTGTTGAAACTTAATCGTTATTTTTAACTTGATAAATACCGAGAATAGGTTATTTTGATGTTGTTAAATAATTAATTTAATTTTTTTTTCTCATTAGAGCTTAAAACCAAAACATTTGATTTCACGAGCTTTCGGATAAAATACTTTCAAAATGTTGTATTGTGTTTGATATTATGTATAAATAAATTAGTTTTGCGCATCAATTGTAAACGAAGCCTTCCGGCCTTCCTTTTTAAACACGTGCCTACACTTTTTTAAAACCTATCTATTTTAAGTTAAGTTTTAAATCTTAAGATTAACATAAAATTTATTATCTTGCCACAAAATACGAATAACTCATGATAACTACAGTATGTTCATGCATTATTGATTCCAGAGGAACAAATATTACCTAAAATAGGAGGCTCGTATCCCAGAAGTGGGAACGTATATGGTTTGATGATGATGATGATGAACTAAAATAACAAAAATGGCGGGTCTATACGTTCTTACATTGCACAATATCAGAGGGTAATATTTGTTTAATCTAGAGCACGACATTCAGGCATCGACGATTGCAGCGAGATAATCTAGACTATACTTTAGTGCTTCCTACAGAACGATCGTTTTAAACGTCGGTTATTTTGATATTAAAATATTAAAATATGTTTAGCGAACTTTTAGTTGGATTCGTAATATATTATGTTTAGTAAGTTAAGGAATGGATTGTGGAGTTAAGTTTTGATTTAGTAAAGGTTTGGAAATTATATTTTTTTCAGATTTATTTTAGCGTGTTGTTGGGAACTCTTTTAGTTAGTAGGTATGGGTCGAAATAATCTCTATATACAATGTCTTAACAGAAATTTTAGGCATGTAATTATTGAATTGAATATTTAAATATAGGTATTTAATACATTTTAGTAGGTACCACATAACATAAATTTCATTTTGTTTTTATTATATTATACCTAACTATATACAAAACATTTGCATTTGTAGGTATTTTGATTTATTACAATTACATTTTTATTGCCTTCTGTACTTTAAAAATATTTAAGTATATTTTACTCGCATCCACAAATCTCAAATATGATTAAACCCATCCCTAATATATAAGATTCCGAATCAATTATGCAGATGAAAAACGATTGTCACGAGGAGACAGACTCAGGGGAAATTACTAGTGGACGTACTCAGGTCAGCGAGCTGGAAAATATTCCTAAAAATTTAGCCTGGAATCTTCAAAATTGTTACAACTTATATTAAAATATAACTTTATTTGAGCCTACTGGGATTGTTATTTTAATATTTTATATTTTAAATGTTGTGTGGGACTTTTGAATTGGTTAAAAGTTTTGTGAATTCATTTGTTTTATGGTACTTACATGGACGTATAAAAAAAGACGGACGGTATATCGCCTAAATATTGAGTGAAGCCTAGTAATGGCGGCGAAACATCCATGCGTGTGTGCCATGTTGCCATGGCAACAGCTGTGTTGATGACAATGGCGGCTGTATTTTTTTCTATAAATTTTGCCGTAATAATTTTGTCATTAAAACATAAAAGAAATAACTTGCTTCCCTGTGGAATGTAATCCCTTGTGTTTTGTTATTTAAAATTGTACTGTTGCGACACCATTTAACCACGCAAGACGGCATTTTAAATATTTTTTGTGAAACAGTGACGCAGTTAATCAGTCGGTAGTTCACGACGTAATGGCGGCCGACTAGCTTACTATGGTGAGAGTGTGTGCGTGTTTATTGTCTTTACGCGATCGCTAGCTTACTATGGTGGCTTCACGTTGTTTGTTCGTAATACGGCGTCCGTCTTTTTTTATACGTCCATGGGTACTTATAGATTTTTTATGTGTAGGTACGCATTTGTTATTTTGTCTGCAATAATACCTACCTAGTTATTTAGATTTATGGCATTTTTATAAAAAAAGAGCGTGTGGCCGATCATACGTACAGAAGTGAAACTTCTTTGGCAAGATTCAAAGATACAAAAGTCTTCGCCTTACTCCGTGACGTGACGGTATTGCCATGGCGTGACCTAGAAATTTTACTTTCAACGCGGCTATAGAAGTTTCACTCCAAAACCATTTTAATATTTTCTTCCTTAAATTAAACGATTACTTTCAAGATTTATTACTTTATTAACACACAAATGTATGAATGAAAATGCAGTGTGCTCATTTTACATTCAATCAAGGAAAGAAAGAGTAATATTCTCAAAGTAATATTAAAATCAGTTCAAACTCGGAAACATCTCGAACGCTACAATATCGCACAATTCCGTTGAAATGAAAATACACGCTCACATAATATTATTAAATGAAAATCTCCAACGAATAGTAGGTAAATGCCTTACATGGCTCTTATTAGATTGCCACTGAATTTTTCTGCTATTCAAAACGGGGGAGAAATATCACGGAATTCAGAGTGGAGCTAATGGGGAGCTGTTTGGGGATTTATTATGTGTTTATACTTTTCGTATGCGATATATTGTGTAATAAACGTAAGTGGGACTTGTAAAGTTACAGTTGACAAAAGAAGATAATAACATTAAAAGGTTCTACCATGGTTCTACCACTGTCATTCCTTTTTTAAATATCACGTTATCATCAATAATAATATGAAACGAAAATTGTTGCCTTGTAAATTAAAAAAATGTCACGGTGAGAAAGAGCGGCGAATTCTTCAACGAAGTTTAGAAACGAATATTCGAATCAATGTTAAAAATAGTCAGTCTATAAAATAAAGAAATAGTTTGTTTTCAAAGCATTATTTGAACTAGTTTTTGCTATCTGAAGACAAATAAGCGTTGTCGAAGTACATAGCATATCTAATTAGCAAGTTATTTTGCGTCGTAAATGAGTGTTTAAACAGATGTGTTAAAGTTAATAAAAAAAAAAAATATTCAAATTATCCAAATCCAACTAAGGTAAAAGCATCAGTAGATGACCACTTAAGGAGACAGAATATTATTTTTAAATGTTTGACTTTAATTATCATATGAATTCAGTAAGTTTCTTTTTTTGGAAACCCTGTGAAATGTGTTTTAACATATAAACAAGCATTTCACCACGTACAATGGTCGAATATACTTAAAAAAAATTAAAAATGTTCTTATATTAGAAATTTAGTAGTTGACCAACTAAAAACTAGAAGATGACCATATTTTGCATCAGTAAATGACCACTCAGATGCTACAATTTTAATTGGGTTATTTGTTAAATAAGAATCAAAATAAGAAGAAAAGAAAACGTTTTATCTAATATATATTATAAAGGCGAAAGTTTGTAAGGATGTATGGATGTATGGATGTTTGTTACTCTGTCACGTAAAAACTACTGAACCGATTACAATGAAATTTGCCACACATATAGAGGGTAACTTGGATTAACACATAGGGTAGGTTTTATCCCGGAAATCCCACGGGAACGGGAACTATGCGGGTTTTCCTTTGAAAACGCGAGCGAAGCCGCGGGCGGAAATCTAGTTTGAAATATAATAATAATTAGGCCTTTTTAAGCCTGTAATTTAAATAAAAAAACGACGTGTGGCACTCGGGGACTTGACTAAAAATTGGTTTTAGTAATAGACCATAGCCATAAATTCGTACCATAAAGTTAGTCAACTACTAAAGAAAATCAATCTATTGTTAAAGTAAATAAAATAGTTTATTTTAATTAATTATTATATGCAGTATATTTAAAAGATACAGAACTTAATCAAAAGTTGACCACCATGGTCAATTACTAGAAAATTATAGTCAAACGGTAATTCGGTAATGGACCACCATGGTCAATTACTAGAAAAACACAGACAAACGGAATCAGTATTGGACCACCCCCACATCTCAATTTTGTCAACAAATCTTTAAATTTTAATTACTCTGTCATTTAAATAAACCATAAACGAATAAGAATCGAAAAACACTTACCGTCAACAAGATGACAAAATTCCTAGTATTTAGCTTCAAACTTTTTCAATCTCTACGAATATTATTACAAAAAACGAATTTATTGATTTTATGGTCCGTCACTCAACAAACAACTTGCAACCATTAACTATATTTGACAGATATGGATGCGCAATTTTCGCGCCTATTTGACCAGATAGCAGCTCTAACTACTTATTAACGAATGAGTTTTTAAAATTGCCGCGAATTCTTATTATAACGGTTTATGTGCATTAGCGGTCAACTACAGGTACATGGTCAACTACTAGTGACATTACCCCTAAACAACAGATAAAAATACAGAACATAATGTAAATAAAACCAAATTTCCACGTTTATACCCAAAACCGGCATTCCCAAAACAATCACTTAACATTTTCATATCCAGTTTATTCATTTGTTTATAACTTTATTCGCGTTCTCGTAAAAATTCAATCTTGCGATGGAAGATAGTAAAGCTGTGTTGTGCGCAATCAGAGAGGAACATGAAAAATTTATCAACGCGAAATGTGTAATTTCAGTTATACCACGTTACACGGCCATTACTTGAATATTACGTGTTTTATTTTTTCGCTGTGATGAATTTTTTTAGCGTTGTTTAATTGACTTTTTATGGATTTCAGTTTTTTGGGTAAATTAAATAGGTAGGTTCAGTTTTTTGGGTAAGACTTGTTGACGAACAGTTTATTGCGTATTGTTCTAAAATATAATAATTAAAAAAATAAAACGGTAAAAAGTAAATAGATCGATGCTCTCTATTGCATTTTGCGCTCTCCACGAGCTACAGTTTTCCGAATTCATTATTTCGAATTGTCCCCTAAGAATAAAATAATAGAAAACTATATCCACTGAAACACGAGATAACTTTAAATTTAGTGCACATAAAACAAAATTGCATCTACCAATTATTACATTCTAAACACAAGGGTTCAACAGGCCATAACACTACCCGTATATTTTCAATCAAACCCTTCGGTACGTATCGTATGTTCCAAACGACCGTGCCCAATAAACACCGACAAAGGGTTGGGCATTTATTTGTAGCGGGCTACAAACGGCCCAGCATCGAAGGGTTTCATGTCTCACTCGATTTCTTAAGGGTTTGTTTGAAGAGAGATAATAAAGCAGATACAACGGATGAATTTTGAAATTGACTTTTGTGAATTTTGTTTATGTTTGTACAGGAATGTTTAGATGCAATTTTACATCCTTCATAGTACATAGTTACAATAATTATGAATACTTACTTTAATGGATGGTTGACTTTTAAACAGTACCTAATATAATGAGAGCAAAGCCTTCCTAAAGATTCGAATATCAGATAACTATTAACTACATAACTATTAAACCGCTATTATATTTAAACTACTAGCGGTCCGCCCTGGCTTCGCCCGTGGTACATATTTCGCAATAAAAAGTGGCCTATGTCCTTTCTCGGGTATCAAAATATCTGTATACCAAATTTCATGCAAATTGGTTCAGTAGTTAAGGCGTGATTGAGTAACAGACAGACAGAGTTACTTTCGCATTTATAATATTAGTATGGATGTGCTATTTATTAAATAGGTTTGAAGTTGGTGCCGAACATTAAGCACTTAGTATTAAGCCCGTGCACCGACATCAAACCTTTTTAATAAATAGCACATATAATTAATAATATGTAGTAAATAATAATGTCAAATCTTTTTTATTTCTTACTTTTCCGTTTTTGAAGTCGGTTGTTTTTAACGCAGTTATTTTTATTAGTGAATATCAAGCTTTACGTGCGATTAGAGCTTTTTATGAAAATTAAGCTCTCCGTGTGATTAGAGCTTCTTGTGAAAATTAAGCTCTCCGTGTGATTAGAGCTTCTTGTGAAAATTAAGCTCTCCGTGCGATAAGAGCCTTTAATGAAAATTAAGCTCTGCGTGCGATTAGAGATTTTTGTGAAAATTAAGCTCTCCATGCGATTAGAGCTTTTTGTGAAAATTAAGCTTTCCGTTCGATTAGAGCTTTTTGTGAAAATTAAGCTCTCCGTGCGATTAAGAGCTTTTTTGTGAAAATTTAGCTTTCCGTGCGAATAGAGCTTTTTGTGAAAATTAAGCTCACCGTGCGATTAGAGCTTTTTGTGAAAATTAAGCTCTCCATGCGATTAGAGCTTTTTGT
The DNA here is from genome assembly GCF_061535455.1 of Colias philodice. NCBI lineage: Eukaryota > Metazoa > Arthropoda > Insecta > Lepidoptera > Pieridae > Colias > Colias philodice. The sequence goes on along the minus strand of NC_143111.1, from coordinate 6,575,343 downwards.
GAAAATTAAGCTCTCCGTGCTATTAGTTTTTTGTGAAAATTTAGCTTTCCGTGCGAATAGAGCTTTTTGTGAAAATTAAGCTTTCCGTTCGATTAGAGCTTTTTGTGAAAATTAAGCTCTCCGTGCGATTAAGAGCTTTTTTGTGAAAATTTTGCTTTCCGTGCGAATAGAGCTTTTTGTGAAAATTAAGCTCTCCGTGCGATTAGAGCTTTTTGTGAAAATTAAGCTCTCCATGCGATTAGAGCTTTTTGTGAAAATTAAGCTTTCCGTGCTATTAGTTTTATGTGAAAATTTAGCTTTCCGTGCGAATAGAGCTTTTTGTGAAAATTAAGCTCTCCGTACGATTAGAGCTTTTTGTGAAAATTAAGCTCTCCATGCGATTAGAGCTTTTTGTGAAAATTAAGCTCTCCATGCGATTAGAGCTTTTTGTGAAAATTAAGCTCTCCGTGCGATTAGAGCTTTTTGTGAAAATTAAGCTCTCCATGCGATTAGAGCTTTTTGTGAAAATTAAGCTATCCGTGCGATTAGAGCTTTTTGTGAAAATTATATGTAAATTTGATAGCGATGAAACATTATCATGACATGAAGCTGATTTGATGATGGAATCGGAAGGTGGCCATAGGAACTCAGTAATATATTGACTCAACTTTATCGAGTTTGGGCTCGTTTGATTCGTGTTGAAAAATACACTAAAAAGTATTAAATAAAAATAACTGCGTTAAAAACAACCGACTTCAAAAACGGAAAAGTAAGAAATAAAAAAGATTTGATATTATTAACTACTACATAATATTATTGTACATATTTTGCAATAAAAAGTGGCCTATGTCCTTTCTCGGGTATCAAAATATCTCTATACAAAATTTCATGCAAATTGGTTCAGTAGTTAAGGCGTGATTGAGTAACAGACAGACAGACAGAGTTACTTTCGCATTTATAATATTATACCCGGCGCGGCCTAAGATGATCCCTATGACACTGACAGTTATTCTCAAGAGACAAACTTGTAATGGCGTCACCATTAAATTAGAAACGTATTGGAGGCGTCTAAAACTGGCATTTATTAATTTTTACGTAGCTTAATGCCATTACAATGATATTCCGTTGGAATTATAACAATTCTTAACATTTACGAGAAACTATATCAATCTGACTTTACGTTTACATCCTTCAAAACTTACATCGTTGGCATTTATCGACTAGTGCGGAAAGTATCGATAAACAAATTTCGATAATGGAAACGAGTTCACATTTTTTCCATGCTTAAGCTATAGTTCATTCTCTATTTAATGGAACAGAAGATCGCAGCATAATTAATTAATTAATTACCGTTCGCGTTAATTTACTTACCTATGATAATATAAGTTTTTTAGAAAAATTAAATGGGGGATTCCACTTTCATGATAAAATAATATACACTGTGTTAAACGGGTTAAAGATTACGAGAAAATGATAAGGTGCATTTTTATGTTTTGGATAACTTTCGTTTTACTTACCGTTTCGTTTACATAATAGACGTTAAAAATTCATTTTATAATATTTGTAAAAACATGTTTACCGACGTGGCTGAATGCAAACCACGCCTTAGCCTATAAAATAGTAAAGTATCGACACGATCCATCATACGAGCAATCACTAAGACGAACTGTCAAAGGGATCATCTTAGGCCGCGCCGGGTATAGTATGGATTAAAATCATACCCTGATATCTAAAAATTAGACAATTATATTTAGTAGCAAACTATACGAATCAGAAGAATACATTCACAACTAAATAATGGTACAACCACACGTTTTATTATAGAATAATTGAAATCCTATTAAAACAATATGTGCTAAATAAGGTAAGGAATAACCTCCAAACTCCTAACTGATATGTACTTTTTCTTATACGTTATTTAGTTTCAGTATCCAACACTCAAAAGTTTATTATTTATTTCCTAGGTGTAGGTATTATGTACCTACTATACTTATGTACATAGTAATCTACATAGCATATTACAATAGTTAAGATTTATGACGTCATTCAACAAAATGGCGATGGGTGTCGTTTAGATATACCATGTTACGATCGATTTCAACAATTTTCCTTCGACCGTAATAAAAAAGCATGTTGAGAGTAGGGTCTGATTTGTTTTTATCTTCAACTAAATGTTGTGATAATCGAAATCTAAGCCTAAAACCTTTTTTATGGCGAAAAGTATCTACAGACTAGACAGTTATCTGTTTTTCTTTGCTCATAATGTGTATCAATTTTTAAAAACACGGGCCGTATTATGACTTCTTATTTCCAGACAGTTTACGTCGTGTATTAAACAGACTGGCAAATTCATATTATGAACGCCATATATTAACCAGCCAAGGTTAATAATTAATTATATGGTATATAAACAATACAATATGAATTTGCCAGTCAGTTTAATTCAGGGCGTAAATTGTCTGGAAATAAGATGTTATAATGCAGCCCCAGTTAAGCATTCTTGGGTTATAAACAATATTGAATAATCTAAATTAACTCATTTTCGTTTTCTGTACCGTCAGATCCATTTCTTTGTTATTAAATTTATTCCCCGTCCCAATGTTATTTCCTATGAACAAGGGTTTAGGAAAAAATCATTTATTATCAAATTTATTGTGCCAATATCAACTCGGAGGGAATGCACGTCGATAAATTTTATTAAGTGTATGTCAAGAAACTCTTGTGCCAAGGATATGTTTATAGGGTTTCTATATTGTATATTCTTTTCTTTTCTATATTTTAAATTAAAATATATTGTCTGGGTAAAGTTAAATTGGGAATGAAGTTAGTTATGGTTTAAATTTCTATATAATAGAAAAACGTGGATACTATACTGATAATACTTTTTGAAATTGGAAGATTTGTACAATACTTAAACAAGTATGAACTTATATGTTCAGATAGGCTATTAGATGTTTGTACACGCTGTGCTAATAATCAATAATCTAAACTAGCATCAAAACTGCTCATAAATAAACAAAAAGCAATACAAACAGGCTAAATAATATAATCGTAGCCGTGAGCCATCCGGCCAATCTGTGTAGTTTGCTACCGTTGTTTGCGAGTGTAGTCGTAAACAATGAACCACATTACGGGCCTTCACGTGATGTTTTTGAGTTCATAACGAGGTGTAGGGTTGCTGGTAATAAGGATACAGTCTACAGAGGTAATTGAGTTATGGAGACTGGTAAGAGTTTCAGTAAGAACACCAGGGATTTGTCAGTTAATAGTTGTCTATGTGAAATACGACAAAACCAGAACAAAGAGAACCCGCGCTTAAAGATAAACCCTGCCTAAAGTTTTTCGTGGTAAGACAGCTAATCTTTAATTGAATCTTTAAAAAGTAAGTTCTGTAAATTATCTACCTTTTAAAATGTATATTTAAACAAATATGAATGGCATCATTTTATCATGTTTTTCAGGTCATGGAGAACCAAATTTCTATGTAGCACCGGCTACGAGGCTACAAATTTCTTGTTTCTAAATTTTGATTGAAGCTTAGTCTTGTTTAGAAACAAGCAATTTGTTAACATGTTCAAACTCAATATACCTACATTTAAAAATACATATTATCTAAACGTATAATATACCAAAATATCTAAAGAAGGTCTATGCATTCCAACTGCCTTCTTAGTTTTGTTGGAAGTAACTCGATCAGAGGCATTGGACCTTTCGCACGTGATCCGATCGCTAATGTGTCAAAAAATATACTACAGAAATCCTCAAGAGATTATCTTGGTGTGTATGTTAGTGCAAATATATTATTTGAACATATTTTTCATGGGTTGCCTTTGAGTCCATAAAGTCTACCTGTTGAAGCTAGAAAAACTATTTTACGCAAACATAATTTGTATCTGAAAAAAAAATTGTTTTAAAACTTTTCTCTATTCTTCTTTTTTTTTGTATGGAGTGAAATAATTTATCCTGCTTATTTAGTGAGACAGTGTGAAACAGAAAATTGGCACAATAATATATAGAGGTTAATAGAAATATAATTAAAAATGTAATACTTTATAGTAGTGGACAGTTCTATTAAGAGCTAAATGTTTTATAATAAATATTGTTGTATTGACTGTATTGTGCTTAGTAAATAAAAGCCTTCCCTATAGATAAATATTTGATAACTACCCCTGTTGACTGCGGGACTTATCCTTACATTTTATTATTATCTTAGAATAAACAGAAAGTATTATTATTTATTCCACAACGATGATTTTTATATTTATATTGACTACTATATTTAGGGAGAATGAATGTTTCGGGTATGCTTTGTTCGAATAGGTACTTAGTTCTAATAGATATATTAACTCCTTGAAAAAAATTCTATATTTCAGAAGCATATGTATTTATGTGCATATTTATATTACAGATGCTAATTTAGTTCGTTTTAGAACCTTCATTCTATATAGACTACGGTCTAATGTTCAAAATTAACTAACACGAATTCCATAAATTACCCTCGTTACTACTTATTTCCTCCAGATAAACTCATACTAAATTCCACGTCTCTGACTGCTTTAGTATTAGAAAACAGTACAAAGGCTTTGAAAACTTCATCACTCAGATAATCGCTGGAAGGTGGGGTAGAGTTAAAAAGTGCGAAACGTGGGCAGCGTGCGAAGTACAGTGGACTATATCACTTTCAGTGACTTCTCGCAAATAAAGTAGCTAACTTAAGGTGAGAACATGGAGGAGGTTGGTATGGATGGGGTAAGTTTGATGATGTCTTGTGTCGCAGTTGTCATACAGATGAGGGATCTATAGACACATGATAATATTAAAATAAAACGAATTAAGAAATAAAAGACAAAGAGAATGAGGGATCGTATAGAAGATCTCTAGCAGGCTGCAATATACATACATATATGCATACGATTCTAAAAAATGACTAATATAAAATAACGAATGAACGTTGAAACTGTGAATTCGTTTGACCTTATGAAATACAATATAATTGCTTCGATGTGTGAAGTTGTTAATTTCTACATGATTAAAATGATTTATATTTTTAATATAATGTTGATGTGTTCTCTTCTTGGTTGGGCTGGATAACCCATAAAACGAATGTTTTCCAGTTCAACAGACCGTCAAAATACATCCATCATAAAGCATATCCAAAATTCGCACATCCTCCACAAACATCGGTATGCGTTTCCCGACTCCCAAATGCCGAGTGACTGGCAATACTTGGAGTAGTTTAGTGCTGGCTCCAGTATCGTATTACACTTGTCCACGACTCGGGTAAGTGACAAGCCACTTTGAATACTGATATGTCATTATTGTTTTATAGTTATTCAAGGTTTTGAGATTTGCCGGGAATTTTTTTCTTTCAGAATGAGAGAGTAAATTTGGGATTGAAATTCAGCATAATTTTTGCTAAAGTAGAAGTCTTGGAAAGTTTTTGTAAATGTCTGAATAGGGCTTTTTTAATAATGTCATCATATTATCATTTAAGTTTTAACTAAACAAAACTGTGATGAGTCGAAGAACGTGTTAGAAGAAATTTGTTTCATAGGCCTTGAAAAGACTTAGAAAGGGAAAGATTTAAATATTTTATACTGAAGACAAGCTGGAGACTCACAAATTGTTTTATTTTTCTATGTTAAATAACCAAATGATGTTAAAACCAATTGGACATGTTAGACATCTCAGAGCAAAGGTCTTTAAATAAAATGACATAGCAGCATAGCATTGAATAAAATTTTCCGAAAATATAGGTAGCCCAGCATACAGATTTACAAAATTTAAAAAGAAACATACCAAAATCTTCATTCCACTAGCATTTGAGCAATCTAAAATCCAATAACATGTTTGACCAATACCTAACTATATCTTATGGAACATCTAATATTATATTATAAAGGCGAAAGTTTGTAAGGATGTATGGATGTATGGATGTTTGTTACTCTTTCACGTAAAAACTACTGAACTACAATGAAATTTAGCACACATATAGAGGGTAACTTGGATTAACACATAGGATAGTTTTTATCCCGGAAATCCCACGGGAACGGGAACTATGCGGGTTTTCCTTTGCAAACGCGGGCGAAGCCGCGGGCGGAAATCTAGTGAGAAATATTTTATTCGAGCATCAAAAGTCAGCACGGTCGATGTAATAAAGGATAGTAGATATTAACATTCGGAGGGCAGCCTTGCCCGAAGCATGGTTCATATTGGTTCATATCATTTTATATAGATGCGGACCTTTATAGGGGAATCCGTAAAATGTTTGCAGTTAAATATCGCAACTTCTCTTGGTTATATTTTGAAGGAATGGTTGGTGAAAATGTGGGATGTGTAGATATTTGTAAAATCGCTTTAAAAGCATGTGTTGATCAATTGTGTAGAAAATTTACTAATAGGTACTAATGATGCTACTGTGTAATATTTTGGTGATGAATGCCTTAAAAATCTCTAGAAAAGTTGAAAACTGCAACAAAGCATTTAGTTACATGAATTCATGACATAATTTTTTTAAATCCATGCCAAAGAATTTAAGAACTTACTGACCGTTCACATGATTGTCCATACATTTTGTTTATTGAAATTTAAATGAAATTACGTACAATCCCGATTTACCAGGACAGCGGAGCGGGTAAGTGCTCTGTAAATACACGGACAAGCTGACGTCTGATTTAACAGTAAGTACATTATGTGTTTTATAGAGCTGTAGCCTGTAGGTATAGGTGTACAACTGTATAGATCTTATACATGAAAAGTTAAAGTGAATTTTACATAACTAGGTACCTTAACTATGAACTTTTTGTTTTTTTTGGTAATAAAAGTAGTGGAAGTATAATATATAATATATAATAAGATAATATATAATATGATATCGAGAATATTTTTCCAACATATTATTATGTTATGGATCTAATAAATATCCCGTAGCAAAAATCGGGGTACCTAACGAGTGGGTCAAACGGCTTATAATTTTTTCGGAACATCGAAGGAATTAAAAAAAAAAATTGAAATATGGCCATTTTGCATTCTGATTTCATACCTTATTTTTCTAAATAAAGAGGAAGTTAGAAGTATTTCAATTCAAAAACTGTTCAACCGATTTCAAAGTTCCAAGCTTTTACACATACAAAATCTTTATCTAGTATCATAGGCTATATTTTGTTACACATTTCTTTCTCAACTGAACGGAAAATAAGGTGCTAGTCTTATAGACTCAAACATTTTCGGTCACGCAGCATTTTTGTCAATAAAACACCAATAAAACGACGCGATATCCTAACATCGTAAAGTGGACGGACACCATACTGCTGTAATGTGTGAAATAAAACCATACCTTTATATTTTACGGGCCCTTAACTTAATATTACTTTTCACTTTCCTATATTAATGCATACATATTTAACGCAAGGTTTCGGCGTGTTACTCGTGTGTTGCTGGGATTATAAATAAATGAGTGATACAGTTGTAGTGAATATAAGGTGAATATATTGACTGCACAAACGAAGGTAGATGATAAAATATTCGTTATATGATTATCAGTATGTGTCTCATATTGTAACATTAATTTAAATTTTGATCAAAATGATTTGTTTAAATTAACATTTATGGGTAGCTGTGACTTTTTTTTACAAAATTGGTTGTTTCAACAACCAATATGAAAAAAATAGACAAGTCGCACACAAGTCTTTCGCTTCCACGAATAGCCATTATTTAAAATTTCAAGAAACAGTCCATTTCTTTCTTAACGTTACATCCATGTTACATCCAAACACAAATAAGATACTTACGAACATCGCATACTTCTTTACAATTTATAGAAAATATAATCATAACTGGCTTCATGGTACGTATATGATTTATCCAATCAAGTTTCTTTCGCAATTTCGTCTTTAAACATTTTGAATAATCCCACCACCCACCTCCATACAAAATATCGTTATATATTATGGAAATTTCCAAAACCCAGCGCGTACAGACTCCAATAGTAGCAAGTAACTCAGGTGTTAGTTTACAGTCTACCCACATTCCACAATTTCCAACACTGGCCCATAAAGTGATCGGAAAACTTTATTAAGCTTGTTCGCTCAAATTGTGTGCGTCTGGAACAAGGGTATTTGTGTCACGTGTAAACTACTTAATTGTTTGAGTTTTGTTGTAATAATAGAAATATATTGACGAATGTAAAGGTGGTTATTTAAAAACATGTGATGAAATTTCAGAATATTAACGTTATAATTATTTATTTTTATATTTTGTAAAGGTTTAATTAAGCTTAACTTTAATTAAGGTAAAGTTAAACTTGCAAGTTGATTTCTTTAAAGTTGTAAAGGCAGTAAAAAATAAACTTATATGCTGTACTCACGTAAATTTATAATTTCAAATACGGGATGTTTATCCCGAGATCAGACATGTCTAAAATATGTCTATATAATTTTAATTGCTAAGAAAATAACTCAAACTGAAATTTTATTCCTAAATTATATTAATATGGTTAATGTAGTTTTTAGAAACACATATTTACAATTCCTGTCCAATTTATATATTCCTCTCTGAAGACAGTTAAAAACAGGAAGAATAATTGATTCACTTTCAAATTAAACGTGCGCATCAAAAGACAGTTGACGCACGAATTACCGTAAAATGTTTACGACCTTGTTACAGCGCCATCTAGCGGCAAGCTTGTGACTCTGAAATCTGTTCCCGCATTGGATAACGTTAAAACTAAGACCTTTATAGGAGGCAAGCCAGTAAGTAAATAAAATTTAAACGATGTGGTCGTTTGCTAGCTTTAAGAGTAGTTCTGGTAGCCGTAAAATGTTTAAAACGAGCTCCGAGTGATTTTATTGCTTTCGTTCTTTCTGATTAGATTCTAACTGGAATATAAATAACATTCTATTCAATAGAGGTCGGTTATTTCAATAAATGTGGGTATATAAATGATACAATTGCTAAAATAAGTTTTGATAAAGGAATCAATAAATATTTAAAAAATATATTCTTTTATGAGCGTATTACTTTATTGAGCATAGTCCTTTAAATTAATTTTGTAATTAAACCTTATGAAATATTATATTTTATTGTACATTTATTACGTAGGTAGGTACTAAGAAACAAAAAAAAATCCAAATTAAATATTTTTTTTATTTTTTTATTTATTTATCAATAACAAATACATTTTACATAATTGAACATGCCAAAAACAACAAAGATGTTGTCCGGCATGCAAATCAATCTATCCACGACAAATACGATGCACAGCGCGCTCGTGTGCTCGCGACAAGTTAAAGACAATTATACCACATTAAACAATATACAAAATGCAATCTTATGTGTATACTGCGTATAGTTCAAAATAATTGATGTTTGTGCGTCAGTTTGTTTAAAACTTAATTGAGGGTAGCTCTTAAAGATATTTATTATTTATTTATTTATTTATTTATGCCTTATTGCTCAAGATAAATTACAAATTGAGACTTAACCTAGGATATGTTCATTGTTCACCAACATCGTTAATAACATGAACCATTTCTAATGTAGTTGCTTATACCTCGATTTAAAATTATATTTATTCTTGCCAACCGCAAAGTGCATCGGGTTAAAGTGATCGCTTTTGAGCAGAAAGAGTGAATTTCAGTAATATTGTAATGGAAGCCTAAGATGGCCGTCCAGAGTCTTACAGAGGACTTTTATATCGGACCGACCGATACATGACCTCTCTGTGAAGTATACTTTCCAAGATATAGAGAACTGGATGTGACATTATTATTTTTCTCTTATCAATTTTGCTAGTACATATAAATTGAAAGACATGTTATGTGTTATTTATTCCTGGACCATGTAAACCAGAACTGATTCAAGGGGGTTGTTAGTGTTTTGTGATAACTGTTATGGTAAAATTATATTATATTTTTCCAATTTGGGGAGAATACGACGCACTTCTACTTGGTACTTTGACCTTGCTGAAAATTTCCAAATAACTAATGTTCCCTGTAATAACGAAACTATATACCTAGCATATTTTTTAAGTTTGTTTATTTCGTGATCCAGTTATTAGTAAAAGATATTTATTATGAATTTGAGTAAGTACATCAAAGCCGGATTTATCCAGTGTCCATATATCAACGTCCCACTTCCTCAAAGATTGAAAGCGGCGAGCGGCTAGAAGGCCGGATTTATGAGGATTCCCTCCGACGCGGCACTCCTCTCTGATTGCTAGTTTATTTCGTGTCAAATGCGTAAGCTATGGGAGACAATTTTTATTTCAATGCGCTCTGCTTTCACGAAGGGGTAGGTAATGTGTCAAACAAGCTGAACCTTTTTTTATGTAATTAAAATGTTTTTTTATAAAAATAGACGGATGCTTTAATATTATAATTATTATAAGTCATGTATTTAGATAATAGTTAATACATTTTTTTTAATTGTATCTCACCAGTTCTGAGGTAATTCATTATTTGATACTTAAGTTCTCTTCAGAGGAAATGTATCTACCGAACATAAACCCGCATCTTAGTTTTATAATAATTTTCCTAAGTGATTTAAAACAAATATTTCACCAAGAAATACCAAGGAATTGCAAAATTTTTATAGATTAAGATTACAATAACAATAACGATTTTATACAATAACACAAATAATAAATACCAAATAAATGTATCAATCTCAAGGATTAAAATCACAGACGTAACAATTCTTGACAATACATAAAACATATTTTATGCCGCAACTTTGTCCGCTCCCATACATCATACAACTATCAAAGTTCATGTGTAAGTCCCTCGAACTTTGAAGCACTTGGATTGTTTTATTGACTCCATAAAATAAAGTCACCTGGACTTCATTTTGTTACGAGTGAATGGAATTGTTACTGGATATAATAAAAGTGTAGAAAAACAGTTATACAACGGTCTTGCTGGGTAAAATTATTTTAAAGATTTTCACAATATTCTTCTCAACTTACGATAAAATATACACCCGATATAGTTAGGCTTTATTATTAAGCAGAGATATTATTTCGTACAGTTTTAAGCGCGTCACACACGGTGAAGATACTATAATATTTTATCTTAAGATACTGTTATATTTTATATTACCCACAAAATTTCGCGTCATTTGTAACAGGATGGCGGTTCTACAGGAGTCTTAGTACGCAATGACAAAAAGAAAAATGATGGTCCGAACGTTGATACCGGATGCGTTAAGATACTGTAATATAAAATATAACAGTATCTTAAGATAAAATATTATAGTATCTTCACCGTGTGTGACGCGCTTTAATAAATCGTTTGAACCACGTATGATGAAAACATTATATCAAAATTTTCAGTACTTAAACAGTTATTAACTTTATATTATTATACCTACTTAGCATACATCTAACATCATACATCAAATATGTATTGTATAATATAAATTCAGACTAATACGTGCTAATGCTAAACTTTCGGTAAATCTGTTTCAACATTCAATAACGTCACATAGTTGTAGATCAAGCAGACAGATAATATTAAGTTTCTGTCAATAGCTTCAGTTACAGTGTAAATGGGAACATTTTCAGATATTACACGTGTAGACTGGCTTATGAATTCGAGCTTAATCTGTTTAATATCTATACTGTGTTGTCGAAGTGTAGGTGTATTTTAGTATGAAATTTAAATGTTAAGAACTTACCAGAATGTTGATAGGAAAGAGTAGGTACATTTTATAAATACTTACTTGGCCTATTCTATAATTTTTCAAGAACATATAGGTACCTATTTCAGTTCTTTCAGTTCGGCTGCTGTGGTAGCTAAGGCATTTCGTTCGTTCACTACTTAAAAGTAATTTTATGCTTTTCAATCGACTCGAAAAAAGGAGGACGTTCCCAATTCGACTGTCTTTTGTACGTTTGTTACCTCAAAACTTTTGACTGGATGAACTGATTGTGATAGTTATTTTTTATTTGCAAGATAGTGCCGTCATGGGTCCCATAAAAATTTTGTCTAGTGCTGACCATTTTATGCGGTTTCGTGTTTTGTTAAAGTAATTATTTAATGTCAAGTATCAAATGATGTCGATACGCGTATAAAAGTGAACACTATCCGTCAAAGGGCGGCCCGACACGCCTCTACAGGACGCAGGCTCGTGATTGTGACCCCAATCTTATTTATTGCTATAAAAGCGTAATTATGGTGTCTCCATGTTTTGTATGACTACAGTAATAATGTATGTTTTTTTTTGCTATGGAATTATTGTGGGTTTGAAAAGAATCAAAATAGATTAAGACTCGTTGAAATGTAAGAAATGTGTAAGTCCATGGTCAAGTAATTAACGCTTCAATATTTCGCTAAGGAAAACCAAAAACATCCTACTAATATTATAAACGCAAAAGTTTGTAAGTAAGAATGGATGGAGGGATGGATGTTGGTTAACTTTTCAATTTAAACTACTGAACCGATAACAATGAAATTTGATATGCAGGTAGCTGAAGGCCCGGGATGAGACATAGGCTACTTTTTATCCCGGAAATGCGGGTTTTCTTTGAATACGCGGGCAAAGCCGCGGGTGGAAATCTAGTTGATTCATAATTCGACGATATCTATATATATTCGATTCTATATTTCAGAAGAACACGATATTTATATGAAAGAATCATCCTTTCTATATTTCACTATTAAATTTGCCGATAAAAGTTTCTGAAATAAGTTAAAAATTCCATTAAACAGATTCAGCCACAAGAAGCTACCTTGCCACAAATTTCAAAGTGTTTACGTCAGTCTTTAAAGTCGCCATACATTTAGACTACAATACACGTCAAAGTTTAAAAGCTTCGGTGCATGTGTTCCAAGTTTATTGAGAAATGGCTTCGAGAATTGATTCTGACGTCTTCTTCCCGATTTTAAAACGCGCTAAAATGTCTTGCTGGAAACCTACAAGACGAATTATACCTTAAGTCGAGACTAAATAAGATCTTAAATCCTTTGCAAGGTGTTTAAGGCTTTATGAAGAAAAGCGGTCGTCTTCATATTTATTAGTGTTGCTTTTTGTGTGTAATGGATTTTTAAGTGAATAAACAAGATGTGCCCGGCTTTCATGGTCGTTGGTTTCGAAGATTTAATGTTTTTAAAAGCCTTGTCGTTATGAAATTACGTTAATTGTGACAATAATAATTATAAGGGCTTTTTAATTTTCTTTAAGATTAGTTTTTATTTCTAATTACCAAGTTTGATCGAAAGAAAAATGAATAAACTTTATTTATGAAATGAAAATATATTAAATGTTTGAGAAAATTAGGTACTTTAAATGGTATTTAAGATAATAATATGATGTGCAAAGTTTTACTATTACTAATTTTGTTAATGAAATAACAGAATACACATTTTATTAAGAGAGAACAATGCTTAACAACTAGTATTATACACTATTACACAATCTATGCTTTATTCCCGTACACTAAAGCTCTCACACTTTTAAGTAACTAAGTAATTAGTATTTTAAGCTTTTAAGTCTGTCTTATCAATTATAAAGATATGATTGCACTGCTTTTTGTTATTAAATGGATAAAATTTTTAAATATAAAGTACTAACCCGATTCAGTCGCAGTATACCGGGTGACAAGTCGTAGCAGGCGGGTCGAGGGCCTGATGAAAAATCGCAGATGACTTTTTTAAGTATCACTTTCGGAGGGCCATATTGTAGCTATCCTATTAAATGTGAATTAAATGTAATAAAAAAGTCCATAAAAACGTATAGTCCACCGATGGATTAGTGCATAAATAAATACCATTATATGGTCAAAGCTTTTTTGGAATTAATGGTAAAAGATTTTCTTGAAAAGTTAGATTTTCAGAAGAAGACAGAAGATCAATTAGTTCAAAAATCTATTGTGCAAGGGTTCGATTTTCAATACTATAACTCCTAGAAAATTTAACTGATGATCCTTCAAAAAATTATTAAAGTAGAACGCTATCGTATACTTATATACATCCTCTGATCCTCATATGTAACAAACATTAAATGCACGCTCTTCACACATTTTCCCAAAAGATAAATCTCTTAATAAAAAAGTATTTTATATAACTAACCAACTGCTAAGCATGATAAATTTTTCGCAACGACAATCGCCAACAAGTTTATGCAGTAATAAAATATTAGCCGCCATTCTATGATACACTGATAAAATCCAGTGGAGGTGGACTTAGCAGAAAATTCCGTCGCCCGTAATAAAACGAATACTGACACATTGGTTCACGGACAGGGACGGACTCTTATTTAAATAAGATATTTTTTGATATAGAAAATATTTGATAAATTGTATATCTGATGAAGCTTGCATGTAGGCCGATCACAACAGTTTTTAACTCACTGACACTACACTACATATCAGTTTTTACAAGTATAGAGCACAGAGTTACATATATAAATATGTGCTGTATATATAAATATATATAATATATTTTATTTTCCGCATCTTTATTGTACCTAAACATCAATTTAAAACACGCCTACATCCTATTATATAGGTACACTGGACAATATATCATCAAAATATGGAAGAAGTTTCGGAAATTAGTAACAAACATGACACAAGTTCATTATACAAACATCTTTTACCATATTTGTATCAATAATTATATTTTTTAGTTTAAATCTGTCCCTGTCCACAGGCCACTCGTTTTGAAGAGCAATAATTCCACAAGTCAGCAGCATGCGGCGCGAGGACTCTTGAAAATGAAAATATATAACCACTTCACGACGCCTTGCCGTCACTGGACGATTCGTTTTAATCTTTATAAGATTATTGGACTGAGTTTAAAAAACACTGCGGGAAATTATACAGTGCAAGATGTTTTTAAACACATTGCTGGGATTGTGAAGTATGGACTGGCTTCTACTTAGTTGATAGTTAAAGGTTTCTCTGTATAGCTTAAGCTGAAGCCCGCGGCTTCATTTGTATGTACCCAATTGAATAGTAGTCTATGTGATGGTCTAATCTTAAATTGTTTCTGTGTACAAAATTTCATACAGTTCTAAGTTTTTGAATAAATGAAACATCCATTCATCGCCTTTCAATTATTAGGATTGGATTTTAATTAATCAGAAGCTTCAAAATTGGTACAGATGGTTCTTTACAAAATAACGTAACGTTATTTTTGCTTTTCATTACTGTAGGTATATGAAATTTAATTAAAATTTATAAAACGTCATTTAGACTGGGGAAGCACCGGAAGGAAGTTAGCGCGGAAAGTTTATTTTTTTTAATTATTAATATTTCAGAAAATTGCTCCTTAAATGCTCCATCAGAATCTGTAATTGCTCCACTTCTATAATTATTAGTTTATTTATAATTAATTTTTTAAAAAATCCAAATACTGAAAACTTGATTTCCCTATAGAATGAAAAATATTCACTATTCATAGAAAATTTTTTTGCAAAAAAATTGCTCCCGATTTGCTCTATCAATTACAAAAAAAAATTATTTAATTTTGATAATTTTTACAATAGTTGACTGAAAATGTTTGCATAGTAAACTATAAATGCGCTGTGACGTCATCAATTATTGTCGTTGCGACGCATAAGGGCCATATTTACATGTATCAGCACTGCAGCGATATCTGTAGACCTTAATGTTTATGTTTTCTTATTTATATTATTTACTAGATTTCCGCCCGCGGCTTCGCCCGCGCAGTCAAAGAAAAACCCGCATAGTTCCCGTTCCCGTGGGATTTCCGGGATTGCGTCATTTTCTCGAGATAGCCTATGTCCTTTCTCGGGTATCCAAATATCTCCATACATAATTTCATGAAAATTGGTTCAGTAGTTTAGGCGTGATTGAGTAATAGACAGAGTTACTTTCGCATTTATAATATTAGTATGGATAGTGATTGAGTCAACAATTGAATAACAAGTGTAAGTACTATTTTATTCAATAATAATGAACAATTAATACATATTTCTACTGTCAATCATCATCAAAGTATTAAATTGGTATTAATAATTGAATTTGAATTTCTGTTTACTATAAGAAAAATTAATATGCACTTTTTATTTCAGGGTGTGAAGGGATTCAGTCAAGGAGTTTTAAATTATTGAAGAGTGGTAATTATTTAGAAGTAGGGTTCGCGAAAAAAATTGAGCCCTACTTTTATAATATAATCACCGGAAAATTTTTCACTAGAGTATAAATAATTCTTTATATTTATATAAAGAATTATTTTTGACAATAGGTTTTACATAAAAATTTTACTTATTACATAAATTAATTATTGAGTTTCATCTAGCAAAAGTTGAAAGAAACAGATATTATTATGTATTTAAAATCATTCTTATTATAGGTATGTTTATAAACATTTCCCTACCCATCCCTAAACTCGCATATTATGTTTATTCGTATTATTAAAACTTCAAGTAATTTTTAATTAATTTGTGTTTCAGTCGCTTGTTTCATCTTTCGGTGTCAAGTTGCTATCGTTTGCGGGAACTATGCGGGTTTTCCTTTGAAAACGCGGGCGAAGCCGCGGGCGGAAATCTAGTAAATAATATAAATAAGAAAACATAAACATTAAGGTCTACAGATATCGCTGCAGTGCTGATACATGTAAATATGGCCCTTATGCGTCGCAACGACAATAATTGATGACGTCACAGCGCAGTTATAGTTTACTATGCAAACATAGTTTTTCAGTCAACTATTGTAAAAATTATCAGAATTAAATAATTTTTTTTGTAATTGATAGAGCAAATCGGGAGCAATTTTTTTGCAAAAAAATTTTTTATGAAAAGTGAATATTTTTCATTCTATAGGGAAATCAAGTTTTCAGTATTTGGATTTTTTAAAAAATTAATTATAAATAAACTAATAATTATAGAAGTGGAGCAATTACAGATTCTGATGGAGCATTTAAGGAGCAATTTTTTGAGATATTAATAATTAAAAAAAATAAACTTTCCGCGCTAACTTCCTTCCGGTGGTAAAAGCCTTTAAAAATAATGAAAAGATAAAAAAAATCGCAGTCGGATGAAACCCATTAGAAAAGGAGGGGAATATGATAAAAATGTAAGGAAAAATAAATTACGGTCAATCCGAGTTCGGGAAGCGGGAGGGGGGAGCTTTTAAGAGAAAAAAATGTTTTCTCTCGATTTCCGACAAAACTACAAGTCCTATATAAAAAAGTTCAATAGCAAAGTTGTAGGTAATTAAAAGTTCTACAACTTTTGTATTCATAATTTTTTCACATAACCTAAAAATTTAGGTGAAAAATTCAAAAAACCAAGTTTTTGGTCTTTTATTTCTATCTACTTCAAAATTTATTTTTTTTCTATGAAATTTGGTGGAAACTTACTTTATTATGTCCCAAATACACTGTAATTTATTTGATTGAAAATATTTATTTTTTCGCCTTATTTTGAATTAATACCAAAAAAACAACCTAATTTTCAATCGAAAAGTCACCCGTCAAAATATCAGCTTTTTTCAAAAACTTGGGGTGCCTTTTATTCATTGAAATCTCTACTTTCGTATGGTGTAAAAAAAATAAAAACCACCATAGTAAATGTTCTCAGGAAATGCATACAAACAGTGTGAAAATTAGCTTTTACTAAATCAGGCACACTTCTTGAACTCTATATCTTCTCTTGTATCGGCTTTTCGGTAATATTTCAAAAGAAAAATAATTATCTGTTCTAAGTTTAATATTTTACAGCATATTCAAAAGAAAAATGATGTCGATAAAACATTTCAGGTAGTTCGAGAAGTGTGCCTGATTTAGTAAAAGCTAATTTTCACACTGTTTGTATGCATTTCCTGAGAACATTTACTATGGTGGTGTTTATTTTTTTTACACCATATGAAAGTAGAGATTTCAATGAATAAAAGGCACCCCAAGTTTTTGAAAAAAGCTGATATTTTGACGGGTGACTTTTCGATTGAAAATTAGGTTGTTTTTTTGGTATTAATTCAAAATAAGGCGAAAAAATAAATATTTTCAATCAAATAAATTACAGTGTATTTGGGACATAATAAAGTAAGTTTCCACCAAATTTCGTAGAAAAAAAATAAATTTTGAAGTAGATAAAAATAAAAGACCAAAAACTTGGTTTTTTGAATTTTTCACCTAAATTTTTAGGTTATGTGAAAAAATTGTGAATACAAAAGTTGTAGAACTTTTAATTACCTACAACTTTGCCATAGAACTTTTTTATAAAGGACTTGTAGTTTTGTCGGAAATCAAGAGAAAACATTTTTTTCTCTTAAAAGCTCCCCCCTCCCGCTTCCCGAACTCGGATTGACCGTAATTTATTTTTCCTTACATTTTTATCATATTCCCCTCCTTTTCTAATGGGTTTCATCCGACTGCGATTTTCTTTTGTTTCAAAAATTATCTACTCTAGTCTAATTTTAATCAAAGAAAGTAAAGGCGAGTATTTACAAAACATTTTGAGCTTCTTTCAAAACTATGTTAAGTAAGTAGTAGTTTTAAAAGGAATAAATAAAATTATAAATAGCAATTTTCCGTAACTACTATAATTTGAAAGCAGTATTAAAAAGCAAATTTCATTGTCCGACAATACAAATGTTCTACTTGCGGCGCATGATGAAATAAAAATAAATTATATTCCATCGTAAGCACAAAGCTGTTTAATTTTTAATATTCGCGCTCAGTCCGCGTAAAATTGCAATCTACCCCCGAAAAACGTAAAAAACACAACGCGTTTTGTTCGCAGCAGCTTTTGTTGAGTTGAGAACGTTTGTGACGTCACCTTTGTGATATGAATCCTTATAACTATAATAGGATAATGTGTTAACATTAATTGATAAGGCATTGATAATGGAAGTGTTCATTTGGCTTGCGCTGCAGTTTTTGCTGTATAGTTGGAAATATGCATGAAGTTTGTTTAAAATGGAAACATGACTGAAGTGAATTTTCATCACTGCATAGTATAAAACAAAGTCGCTTTCTCTGTCCCTATTTCCCTATGTCCATTTGTATGCTTAAATCTTTAAAACTACGCAACGGATTTTGATGCGGTTTTTTTTAAATAGATAGAGTAATTCAAGAGGAAGGTTTTAGTATATAATTTATTAGGTTTTAGACAAAGCGGGCGAAGCCGCGGGTTAGGCTAGTACATTTTAAAACAGTTTGATCGTTGGTGTGAAATAAAACTAAAATGAGCTTCCATTAACATTTAACATAATCCCATTAATGCAAAGTTCAATTATCAAATATTATTACTATAAAAAAATTAAAGCTCAATCAGCTTAAACGTGCACTTTAAGCTGATAAAATAACGATTAAGATGTATCTAACTAACTCACTAATTGAAAGTTTACGACCAAATCTTTAAACATTTTTTTTGCCACGAGAAAAATAAAAAAAAGCTGCAATGTACAAGATTTCCGTTCAAATGTTTATTCCATAAGTTATGAATGATAAATTAAGTTGGTTTCTCCCTCATCTAATTCGTTCAAATAAATTCAAGCGCACGCTGTGTTATCCAAATGTATTCTTTCTTAAAAGTGTGTTTACGGAGTTCGTTGAAATTTATTTGATTTTCATTTATTATCTCGTAAAATATTCAACATTATTAATTATTATGTTCCTAGAATTGTAAATCCTGCAGTTGTTAAGTACGAAGGAACTGTAGAGTAGAGAAATTAATAATTTTGTATCATTTATAAACATTAATTTAATCTTCTTATATATAAAAATGAATCGCAAAATGTGTTGGTAAGCGCATAACTCGAGAACGGCTGAACCGATTTCGATAATTCTTTTTTTATTATATTCCTTGAAGTACGAGGATGGTTTTTACGTAGAGAAAACGTAAATATATACCACGGGCGAAGCCGGGGCGGACTGCTAGTAATGATATAAAAAGAAGATACACTACTGTAGAAACTGCTTTCCAAACTGGTAGTAAATAGTAAATTATGCTATGACGATTAAAAACTTCTTCTAGAAAAAGTAAAAGTGAATAAATAAATGTTCGAGTTTGATAAACAAAAATTAAATTATTATTAAGTAGCAAAGAATCTTAATAAATACCAAAGCAGTATATACATAAATACGACTCGTAAATAAGGCATAATTTTTCATCTCCCATTGGAGCGAATGAAAATATTATTTTTGTCCTTTAATGTGAAAACTGTGTATTGAGGGATGATGGATCGGGCAATCGCTTTTCTTAGATTTTAAATATCGAACGTTTGATCGAAGATGATGCATCGCTATTGAATATTATGATTTATTAATCGACTTACCACAAGGAACGTAAAGATATAGATGCGTGTAAATATAGTCAAACTGAATAAACAGTAGGTACGTGTTTCAATCAAAATACAGACAACTATTAATACTTTTGGCGTTATGTACATGTTATCTATACAAATATTATAAAGAGGAAAGGTTTGATTTTTTGTTTGTTTGTTTGTTTGTATGAATTGAATAGGCTCCGAAACTACTTGGCAGATTTGAAAAATTCTTTCACTGTTGGAAAGCTACATCATTTCTGAGTGACATAGGCTAGGTTTTATCCCGGAAATCCCACGGGAACGGGAACTATGCGGGTTTTTTTTGAAAACGCGGGCGAAGCCGCAGGCGGAAAGCTAGTTAGTAAGTAAGTATAGTTGTAATGTTTGTAATTGTATACGTAGTATGTTATTATTAGTCTGTGCTTGTAACAATGACTTCAGATTCAAATCTCAGAATTATTATCTACTAGTTGTAAAACATATGACCTTTCTATGTGGCATATCATTAGGTAAATTAATGTATGTTCTCTCCAATTACTTGCAATACATATTTATCCCAACGACGTCGTTGGTTTATCCGTATGCAAAAACAAATCTACCAACCTCAAAACCGTGAGTAACAAAGTCTCTTGCGCGCTAGCTTAAAAATCGTTCAAAAATGATAGTCAAAGCATCAAAACCGGTACCTGGAGACTAACGAGTTACAAAACAAGCTCCGTTAATCCGTAAAGCCAACGAATTCTCCCGATGATTAACCGCCTCGGCACCTCGCTTTATTCATTTTATTCATTTTTATTCATTCCGCATTCACGCCGAATGTATTCATAGAGTTCACCCTTCGAAGCTTCGTTGGGAAATTTTTCAACAATTTCTCCGAGTTTTGTGGGGTTTCAGTTGCAGCGGTGTTTGCTTTTTGTTAACCTATTAAAAACAACAATAAGTGGTTTCAATTTCACTATAGATACAAAATTTCTGAAATCACATTAATTTAATTACAATTACACATCACAAAAAAAAAAACTCAAACTGTTATCTATTTGGACGTACAACAGTTTATTAATCATGCAAAAAACCAAGAACTATATTATGACTACGCCTATTTATATGAATGTATCTACTTATTGATTAACAAACATTGTAAACCGTTCAATTAATATTGTAATCGTCAATAACATACCTATTATCACCTATTATATACTTTACACCAGCCGCCTATAACTTTCTCGCTCTCAATAACACGCCACGTATAAATTTTTCGCTCTTTTACCGCCGCTTGGTACACAGCTAATCTGTTGATATTGATACTACGTTCCCCGGCGATTATTTAAGGATTTACTGGCACATATAACATTCCTACGAAGTACTTATACTTTGAAACAAACTCGCGATAATAATGGAAAAACGTAGCAACAACAGCATGTTTTCAGAACGTGTTTTTTTTTTTTTAATTTGAATATCATTCTAAGTAAGTTTCGAAGTGATGACGGGAAAGTGATATACATAAAAATATATGATGTTAATTTATTTATATGAATTATAAATATATAATTATATTATATGTACTAAGGAAATTAATAAAATTTAATATAATATTTTCGTGCCTAAATTAAATTAATTGCAGAAAAAAAAACACAAGTAACAAACTATTAAATGCCACAGACTATGTAATATTTATTTGTATCTGTATGCATTGCTAGTTCACTGAACTTCGAGAACGTTCTAGAACAAGTTTGAAATGTTTGAATTATTGAATTTTCGCACACAGCGGTCGGAAGTCGCGCGTCGGACGTCCCAAGGCGATACCAAAATACGGTTCTGTTGAAAATTAGTCAATCAATTATAGCCTCTACGACGTTATGATAAGAATTTAATTAGTGTAGCGTAATTATGTTACAGTATCCAAATTTTACGTGTTTACAAATTAAGTAGGATAAGGGATGTTTATGTTTTGTTGGCTTCGTTAATTAATTTAGTATTTTTGATACAATGTTTTGCTGCAAGTATGTATTTGTGTTTTTTAATACTTACATACAGAATTTAATTGAATATCTACCGGGATATGATACAAATATTGTTGTACAAAGTATAGAAATCAAAAACTGCGCAATAGGTAAGTGCCAAATGCAATACAAATGTTAATTATACAAGTATGGAATATGCACAGTAATCATTTTCTACTTATTAAGAAATTACTTATCTATTACTTTTTTGATTTTTCTTATCCTTAGGAAATTCAGAAACAAAATAACTCTGAAGGCAGACGCAATATATAAAGATTTCATCAAGACAATTATAACAGTCAGGTTAAACTAAGTAATATCTAACGAGTCCCGGATAATCGGATAATAAGGTAACTTTTTAATATTTTTGGATACTTTATGAAAAACGCTATTTCTGAAAATTGTTTTTACTAGGTACTTCATATTATGAAGATTCATACAAAATGTATTTCCCTGGATGAACAAAGGGAAACATTTTTGAGATTTAATTCTTTTTTTATATCCCAAATTTCGTTTTCTATTTTTGTATTTTAAATAAATCGTGTCTATGGTCATATTTTATTCCAAACATAGATAATGTTTGAATATTAATACCGAATTTAAATATTTTTCAAGACGTTAAAAGAGCTACCCCAGCCATATTATATAAAACAATGAATCTAAACTCGATCGTTAATCAGGCGTTGGCAGATCTAAAATCATTTATAAATCCTCGCCTTGCAGAATTTTTCTTGTCTTAAGTAAATAAAAATCCAATCAGAAGCAAATCCAATTTTCATTCTCGTCGTCGGATTCACTTGGGATTCACTGGAGATCATTTTTTCTACTTTTTATATCACACTACTGGTGTGTACATACCTTTATGAGTTTTATTGTCTGTTTTAAAATAGGTTGATACTATTTTAATTTTATTCCAAATCTTAATTGGTGAGACTATATGTCTATATCTCAATTTAATTACTTAATGTGTTATTTGTTCTTCAATTGAATACTTGAAATTTACAACGTTGTACTTCGCGGAATTCACGTAAACCCTCCATACACTTATTAAGAAGTTATTATATTTTTTACTTAACAGCTATACAAAAGTAGACAATCGCTGATAGCATGTTGTTTTGCAAAGTTGTTTCAGTAATTTCAGCTTACCACAATTCACAGCATGTAATATGAAATGTGAGTATTAGGAAAAGCTTTGTATCCATTCATATATTTAGTAAAATATCAATTGGATTTAAATAACAATGGTGGTCACCGCAGGCGTGGCGCGAAAATCAGTTTCATGCGTGACATAGATTAATAACTACTAGATGAGACCCAAAATTTATTTATTTACAGGTATGTTTGTTTGTAAAAGTAATATAATAAAACTAATACGGCACACAAAAATATCATGTTTACACAACGACCTGAATGGCTGAATTGCATGAAATTTCTGCTAGAGACAGTAAATAGATACAATTTGTATTAGTAGATGGCTTTTATTCGGTATCTATGCGAGTGAAACCTCGAGATTAATTTGTGAAACACTAACGAAACCAACTATTACGAGCGGATTTAAAATTAATAGTATAATTTTATATTAAATCAGCTCTTCTAGACTTCGTAGCTTTTTCATAAAGGACACAACATAGGTACATAGACATAATATCTACAGCATATAATATTTAAAATGTAAATGTTAAAGTTTTCAACTAGAATATTAAATATGCCTATGTATTCACGTAAAAACTATAAGTAATTAATCGTATATTAATCAAAAGAAAACGTCACACATGAATCGTTTTATTTAAAAATATTATACATATTTATTCAAATTATCTTTTCTTTGCCTACACCAAAATACAGTCGCATCTGAATCTCTAAGTCTGTCCGTCTCACCCTAAGCCACGACGAAATGGATTCCATTATAGGTTATTTATGGAGTGGCCGCAAAATATTTATCTGTCGATAATGCCGCACCCGACGGAAATGAAAACTGACTGTCAGCCAGTGATTGTGCTAAGGATTCATATAAATAATGCTGAATATTTTAGATATTATTTCATGTTTCATGTATTTCTTTGTGAAAGCAGAATGTTTTGGAATGCATTCTCGTAATGGGTCTTTCGATAGATAGCTGTAAATCCGCGTTACGTTTGTAACAGCTGTTTTGGAATATATTCCTGGAATTGGATATGTATTTAGTAGGTTTTCCCACTAGTATCGAAAGGCTTTAAGAATTAATGTAGTTTTACAACCTGTAATGTGTGTCTGAGACATAACTAATGTTAAGAATAGGCGATATAATAAAGTTGTTTTAAATTTATTTGATACTTGGAAATAATGTTAAGGTTGAGCATAATTTCGTCCGTCATCTTTTTCGACATCAATCTTTATACAATATACAGTTTTTTTATCACCTGCCCAAAAGCACCTCCTTTGCCCTATACCTTTTATTTTAGTTCAAAAACGCCCAAAACAGTATTGCATACTTAAATAAGATAAAGCAAGGCAATCATTGTACGCGATAACACGATGCATTTCCATAATATCCGCTCTGTGGTGTACGGGAAATGGAATCTACTATCTACATTACACTGTTTGAACGGCACAATTATTAGCTTATAAAACGAGGCATTCAATGTATTGTTAATTGGAACAATTGACTTAAAAATTACAATTGTAAATGTGTGTTAAAATGTTTGTAGATTTGTGTAATGGATGAACGTTGAAACAATTAAGGAACAAAAACCCAATCTAAAGCTATTCTATTCGAATTCATTGTTCGATTCGTATATTCACATAATTTACATAATTCCTGAATTTTGAAATGAAAATGAAATGAAATGAAATATGCTTATTGTGGATACATAGAAAATACAAATAAAATAAAACAAGAAACTTAAATCTAACTTAAATCTATGTTTGCCACAAAAGGCCTGCCGCTCAGTGCGATACACTGATTTTCAGTGGTTGCCTTAGAATGCCCTGCTGACAGCGGATGTATGTTTTGCTCAAAACTGCGTAATTTAAATAAAAAAATAAAAAAATAGTAAATAAATAATATAGTAAATTTTGTGCTATATTTGTCAACTGTAAATAAATCATCATGATAAAAGTTTTTATATCAAATTTAAATTGAACTCTAAAAAATTACTTTATCAACATTCTTTTCTGTAGTCTATTTATACCAACTATATACAATTTATATACCCATTGTCCTTTCGATATCAAATACCAATACACCTTCAAATAGAAACTTAAAACATTCAAAGAGATTCCACACAAAAACACACAAAACGATAACCAATATATCAAGGGAAAAGCCCAAATGATTTATACCCCTGATGAAGCAGACCATGTAGACCAGTGATTAAATTGAAGCAATTTAAAACCACTCGCGGGTGCTTGTCCAATTTTCTCCGAACATCGTATTATTCGGGTGTACTTGAGCTGATAAAAATTACTGTGTTACGTACAATGTATTCATCTTCTTCTTCACTGTTTATACTTAGGACAAGGATTCTAGGAAATTTAAATGATGAATGAAATTATATCAAGTAAAATATGTACGTATACCTAATTAATCTATACTAATATTATCTAGGAACTACTGGACCAGTATTTGAAAATTATTTCGGTGTTAGATAGCCCATTTTTCGAGGAAGGGCTTTATATTATCATCATGCTAAGACCAACAGGAGGACAATTGATTAAAATTAAATGCGGTATAAAGTCCGGTATTCGAGACTTAACAATCGACTTAAATACTTAATAGGTAGGTACTTAATACTTATATTTAAAAAAAGTATAGAAACGGTGGATTATTTAAATATTATTCACCTTACAAAACATATGTAAACAACACGATAAAATCTTTAAAAGAATATTCCCAAGGCTTTTTATGTCAACAAAGTCCATTGTCAGACTTAGTACCTTATCTTGTACGTCACATGCAATGCAAATAAAATTCTGAACAATATATCGCTGAAGAAAAACTACCTACATACGGTATT
Source organism: Colias philodice (assembly GCF_061535455.1). Lineage (NCBI taxonomy): Eukaryota > Metazoa > Arthropoda > Insecta > Lepidoptera > Pieridae > Colias > Colias philodice. The sequence continues at coordinate 6,549,136 of NC_143111.1, read as the reverse complement.
GTTAATGATTTTTATACGAGAAATGTTTAATAGTTGGAAGGCTATTTTGCTTTTAAATACGTTGCTGTTTAGATAAATGCAGATAATATTTTATTTATAGTTGTGAGAAGCTACTATTTTTTATCTTTTAGTTATTATTTATTTTAGTTCAAGCGTAGAGTGAATAGGTACCTTCTAGGGAAGCGCGTACCATCTTAGACCACATCTCAGCACTATCGACAATAAAAAAAAAGTTTATAGAAACTAGTAGTAGGTAGTAACTGGTTATGCTTAGATTTGATGAAAATTTTAAACTCTTACAAATTTGTAGGTTTTAGTTACGCTTACACCAAATGTTATATCCTTGAATAGAAACGACTCTTTTCATAGATAAAACTTTGCCTTGCTTTATTATTTCATTATATTATGTAATATAAAATAATACGTGACAAGAGTTTTATAAAGTACACAAATTAATTTAGCCTCTGAGGGGTTGTCTGGTTAACTGTGTAAGACGGAGTACACAAACTTTGTTATGTACTTCTAATGGACCTTGTCAACTTATATAAGTAATATGTGTCTAATAATAAACTTAATGTTAGTCATGTAACAGAGAAAGATTATTTCGTAAAATAATTGTTATATGGTTTCTAGTAGATTAATATTGCGCTACAAAACATTGAAATTGTCCTACCAGTCCTACGACTCTACTTGTGATTACCTATATATATCACAATTATTGTCTAGTGAAAATTAACAATATGACATAATATTTTCAGAAAATCTTGCACTGATCGTACTATTATATACTGGATTTCCGCCCGCGGCTTCGCCCGCGTTTGCAAAGGAAAACCCGCATAGTTCCCGTTCCCGTGGGATTTCCGGGATAAAAACTATCCTATGTGTTAATTCAAGTTACCCTCTATATGTGTGCTAAATTTCATTGTAATCGGTTCAGTAGTTTTTACGTGAAAGAGTAACAAACATCCATACATCCATACATCCTTACAAACTTTCGCCTTTATAATATATATTAGAAGATTCTTGGCTAGTATGGTAATTTTTCATTGATCTATACATTTTCTTGATTATGTATCACATCATTTAATATTATAATTATTGACCGCCTCCTTGGTACAATGGTTGACGCGTGAGCGTAGCACCGAGGGGTCCTGGGTTCGATTCCCGGTGGAGACGAAGAAAAAAAAATGCCTTGGTCTGGTAGGACACAGAAGGCTGATCACCTACTTGTCCCTAAAGAAAATCGATCACTGAAACAGATGTATAATGCATCTGCCCCTTACCCCACTTGGGGACATGGGACTTCACTTCATTTAATATTAATACTACTATTGACTATTTAGCGCATTATACGATTGCACATTTTCAAATTCCGACATCCGAATTGCATAATATACGACTCCAAATTATTCTCTTTTGACGATACACACGCATTTCTAAATACACGATAGAAACTAATGACCGAAATTCAGTCGTATTGCTATAAAAGGTTCCCAAATTTATTGGTCAAATGCATTACCGATAAAAGCTATTCCTATCAAAAGTGTTAATGTCCGTGTAATGATTTCGCTAAGCCAAAATTACTGATATTGCAATGAACGAGATTTAATCGCGGCGAAATTAATCGATCCTTTTGGTTTGAATGAGGATGCTTCTCGTGTGTTAACTATTTTCTAAAACTAGTTAATACCTAGTTTGAATATTCGTTATACTGGTTTTGCATTTGTTTCTAGAAGCTCTTTAGTTTTTAATTTTGTTAGTGTTTGGTTAAATAGTTACGATAGATACTGATTAATCAAAGTTAGACGTATGTATTTGGTGTAATTTTTCCTTTTCCATGAGAAAAATATTGAAAAATGTTAAATCATTCAATCATTCATCAAACAACTTTTTAAAATTAAAAGTTATATATAACATTTAAGAAAAGGTTATATATAATAACAATAGAATACAAATAAATGTTATAGAGATGAAAAAAACAAGTAAAAATAGTTACAAATCACATACAATATAATTAGAAATTTAATATAATCACTTGCATACATATATTAAGTACTGTTACTGTAAATGAAAGCCAATTATTCGAAGTAAATTAAAGCAGTTCTAGGTACTTAGTTATTTACGGATCGATAAATTGACTGAAGCTCTAAGGGCTGGTTTTTCAATCCTTGGTTAAAACCATGTTAAAACTTATTCGTCGAATCACTACATAGTATAAAACAAAGTCGATTTCCCTGTCCCTATGGGCTATGTCCCTATGTCCTTATGTCCCTATGTCCCTTTGTACGCTTAAATCTTTGAAACTACGCAACGGATTTTGATGCGGTTTCTTTTAGAGTGATTCAAGAGGAAGGTTTATATGTATAATAACATCCATTAAATAGTGGAGAAGTACTGTTATTTTTGAGGTTTCTAAAGTGATGTCGTAAAAAATTACATTTTTTCCGCTTACATTGCAAACGCAGGCTGAACCCTACGAGTTTTATCAAAATAATGTACTAAGTATTATACACATTGAAAAGGTCTATAGAAAAGTCCGCGATGGTATATGTCTATCTCTTATGGATAACCCACAATAACATTTTTTTGTCATTTACTTTTTACGAAAAATAATGGCTAATTTTCGATGCGATTTTAACCAATACAGCATTAATCCTTAACCAATTAAATACCTTGAATACATTGTTCGTTTAATATAGATCTATATGGCCCATTACACCGTATGATTTAAGTGAATATTTTCGAAGATATTACAGATTTAAAAATTGCGGGACGTAGCGTTTGCGGCGGTACCGGCCGGCCGCCAGGCTATCTATACGAAGTCGGAGCGGGCCGCTATGTTTTTATATACAACGTTCACAGTTTTTCTGTAGTGTATTTAGTATCAGCATTGCACCCGTGCGAAGCCGGGGCGGGTCGCTAGTAATTTATAAAAATACCATTTTAAAAACGTATTCTAATTGCCCGTATTTGACAGTTTACGTGACGTTTTAGTATTATCGTGTAATACTTTATTGGACGGATAAGTTTTAACCAAGCATTGAAAAATCGGCCCTTAGCCATATGTTTGATCAAAGCGTAAATTTAACTGTTGCTTTGAGCTTTGATTTTAAGACTGTTGTTATGAAATTTTAGTTCTCGTAGTGAGAAGTAGATAAAGAAAGAAAAAAAGAAGAAAGAAGAACATTTATTGACGTATCTTTTATAATAAACTCGGCTTCTCAGCGCACACCGCTGCTGGAAGACAGTTGCAGTGCTGATTTTCAGCCGTGCTTCGGATGTATTAACGTCTATTTTAGTACTACGCGGTAGGGAATGGTGTGGGCACTAATAAGATTTGATTTGATTAAAAGTGCATCATAATGTACAAATATATAGTAAGCTACAAAAGTAAACTATGTTCATTTTTAATATACCTTGCCTAGTGTTAAAAATCTCTAGGTAGAGCAAGCTAAATATATCAGCTAAATTAAATATATTTCATAAAGAAATTAATATACCAAATTATCTAATATCTAATATATATTATTAAGGCGAAAGTTTGTAAGGATGTATGGATGTATGGATGTATGGATGTTTGTTACTCTTTCACGTAAAAACTACTGAACCGATTACAATGAAATTTAGCACACATATAGAGGGTAACTTGGATTAACACATAGGATAGTTTTTATCCCGGAAATCCCACGGGAACGGAAACTATACGGGTTTTCCTTTGCAAACGCGGGCGAAGCCGCGGGCGGAAATCTAGTATACTATAAAGTCGTCAAAATGTTGAATATATTAAAGACTTAACTGGGTATCACTCTCAATATACATTATACAATGTATTTTCTGTTACTCTTAATATAGGTACATATTTTAAAAACCAATTTAATATTGAAAACAATTTTGTATAAAGTGGTAGCAGTAATAGTAGGCGCTTATTTCTTGAAGAATTCCATTGAGGTTCCTTTGATTGATTGTTAAGGAGAGCCATCTCCAATAGCGACTTACCAACTTTCAATGTGGCAAAGATTAACAATAATAATCGAACAGATGTTCAATGCAAAATGGAAATAAAAAATCCTTGAATATGCTTGAATATGCCCATATAAAAGCGAGGCGACAATAAATTACATTACATTTTGTATTATATTACGGCCTATCTATTAACAACATAACTACAAAATTCTAAATTGCAAACTATGATATGCGAGTTGTGAAAATTTAGAATATTTTACCATAAATTCAATTGCAATTATTGATAGGTTATCTAAATTTTATTCAAGTTTGCCTCTACCTCTACCTCTTTTTTATTTTTCGTTATTATAGATTTGGAAATTAAACGATACTTGTGAAATCACTTTTCTTTATTATCATTTGAACCATACCACATATCAACTAAATGGTTTATACGTTAATTATATACTCCTTCAACATTAATGGTTTTCAATGGATAAACTACACTTCATAAACATCGCGCTATTTGCAGTTAAGTATTTTTATAGCAAACACAATTGAAACCAAACATGTTGTTTATGCCTATCACGTCTACGTCTTTATCTTTGACCGCATCGCCCGGGGCTCAGCAATTACAGAGCATCGGAACTGTAAGCTGTACTTATACTTAGACGTTTTTCGTTATTTGTTCTCTTTTGTTCTAGAAGCCGAGTAGAGGCATCTCAGTTACTAATTGGTCCTTCGCTTGTTTTATCTTAATTTAGAAGGATTGGAATAACGAGTGGCTGTTTCGTGGTTTATATAATTATTTGCGTCATCGATTGTATTTGGTTATTATTGATTTGTTTTCACTTGTAGGTATAGTAGGTACCTGGATGATTTTCTTTTTATTTTTTTTGTATAAGTTGCGATCCTACTCTCTGATAGTATCAGCTATGGACTGATAAAAGTCCTTTTTGGTTGAAGAAATTTAAAAATCTATACATATAATAAAATCGTAGGAAAGTCAAAACTGTACATTGAATATTTTTTTAAAAGAATACATAATCCATGATCTATAATCGATATAGAAGCCAAAAATATAGTTTTTAGAATTTTTGTCTGTTTGTCTGTTTGTCTGTTTGTCTGTTTGTCTGTATGTTTGTCCGAGCTAATCTCGAAAAGTACTGCATAGATTGACTTCAAATTTTGCATGAATATTACAAACAGGTCGTGTGAGGTTTTTTTAAACATATTATCATGCTATCACCTCCGGGGGAGGAGCTGTGAACCTTTACTTTTCTTACGTATTCCGTGAACTACGACAGCGTACAATCTAAAGACTCATGTTTAAATGTTGTTTTTGAGTAAGCCATGCTATTGTCTAGCTTTACACTATAAAAACTACGTCATTTACGTAATTTGGGCAGAGAAACTGTTTAATGAATCTTAGTACTATAAAGACAAATTTGATTCAGCGCCATCTATGAGATTTCGTAAAAATCAAATCAATTTACATGTTAACACTACTGAACACAATGTTAAAAATTAATAATTTAAATATAATTATGTTATTTATTTATTTAACTCTTTAACCCATAATAAATCTTCCCTTCCCTATAAGGTGCGCTTATATAATTCGTGTGAATATACTACATTTTTAAAAGTGAGGGTAGATGTATATTATTTTAAGTCAAACTAGACACCATTACAGTTAATCTAATATTGATTGTGTTCATTGGTTACATTTTTAAAAATCTTCGTGTTTTAATAATTCGATCACGAGGCGGGACTCTAATACAAAAAGGTTAGTTCGTTGATAATTATTATTCCTTGATCATTTACATGTTGTTAGTAAAAATATGCTTTGACTGTTAATACTTTTGTTCAGTATTTATCTGTATGATTATTGCTTGGTAATTAATATATTTTCATGTCGTATACCTAATTATAAACATAAGTGTGATGTGAAACTAGCTGGATTTATTTTTACACACTCATAGTCTTATATTTTGTGTTAATGTTAAAATAGTATTAATAGTGTAAATCATAATATTTTTTCAAAGTTAAAAATATTTCCTTTTTTCTGATGGTGTTGGCATCGAATTAAACCGCGCTGTCGTTTCGTTCACAAAAAGTCATGTTATTAGGACCGAATATGTAGCCGCCTCAACTTACGGAAACGAGAGTAACCTGCGTTGTCTGTTAGTTATTATATAGTCGAATTTAACGTTACATGGAAATTGGAATCTAGATATATGTATACCTACTTATATTAAATCTGTAGAGGTCAATTCTGCACATGAAATATATTTCCTAAATAACTATCACGAGGTGATTAGAGATCGACATCGACGTCAAAAATGTTTGTCCGTCTGTCTGTCTGTATAACCGTTATAGAAACAAAAACTACTCGACGGATTTAAACGAAACTTGGTACAATTATTTTTCATATTCGTGAGCAGAGCAGCAACTCCATTTTTAAGCTTTCGTCGCGTGTGCGTTCTTAATGCGTGTATCTTAATGGTTAAAGCTACACAGAAATCAAGTATGAAAGAAATGTTCTCCATATTATATAAAAAATATCTCCCGACATCATAAATGTCTATCTTTTATGGTTGAGCTTAGCTTTCTGATTATATTTGTCTACTAGCTGTCCCCGCGACTTCGTTCGCGTGGAATAGTGACTATGGGACCTATGACCATGGGCTCAGGGTGGGGCAACAATAAAAAATCATTTTTATTTTCATGCTCCCACTCCCGCGCCCACTCGCACTCAAACGCCATATGCCACGTTCAGTCCCAATCCCACGCCCACGCCCACTCCCCTTCACAATTAGTACCTACCAGATCAAAGCCAGGATAAGCGCCCCACCCAGCCCCACCGTGGCTACGCCCATGCTGAATTACTATTTAACATACAATTATTGAGTAAATACGTACTACCATAAATAATTAAAAGAATTGTTATTAAAATTTCTTACTAAACTGAGCTAAAAAACTTACGTACCAAATTATTAAAGAAAATCAAGAAATGAAATGCCTAACCTATACCAAATAGTTACTACATATTGTAATTAAAAATTATGATTAGTATATAATATCGAAAATCAAAAAAGAAATGCCTAACTAATTCTACGTAAAATTTCTTTTAAATTATGTCATATTATTTTTTAGGAACCAGGGGGGGGAGAGGAGCAAATTCTATTTCCTTCCTTTCTTAAACGGATGTTTTTAATAATCTATGGTGTAGCCAGTAGCCACTGATCAGCTTAATCGATACTCAGTTTTTATCAAATCCAGAAACAAATCCAAATTAGATCTTTCCTGTCTCACGCACGTAACTAAAGGCTGAAGAGAGAGAGAGCACGTAACTAAACCGTTTAGACGAAGAAAAGTGTATAGAAAAAGGAATAAATAATTTCATAAACTTCCCGACGATCTTTAAAAATAAATTATAACTTTAATTTTTTTCATTCCCACTTTTACCCCTATGTAGGTATAATAAGTGGATGAACCAATTTTGATACACTTTATCTAAGAACCAGCGTCGGAAAATATTCTGCCTAACAAAAAAAACCGCATCTAATTCGGTTTACCTGTTAGCCAGCTACGGTGCCATAGACAGACACACACACACACACAGAAATACATAGCGGTCAAACACATAACACCAGTCTTTTTGCGTCGGGGGTTAAAAATATAATACGACATAATTTAAAGGACATTTTATGTGGAAAATTTACCTATACACCAGGGTAGATAATTTTTGAAACAAAAAAAAATCGCAGTAGGATGAAACCCATTAGAAAAGGATATGATAAAAATGTAAGGAAAAATAAATTACGGTCAATCGGAGTTCGGGAAGTGGGAGGGGGGGAGCTTTTAAGAGAAAAAAATGGTTTCTCTCGATTTCTCGATAATAATAACACCTGCTAATTTTTTTCTACATATTTTAATTGTACAGACATCACTTTTCCACAATTTTATTATATGTATTGATGATGATGATTGAGATTATAACACTCTTAGTCCGTTTTAATTTTTATTCACCCGCATCAGTGCCACCTAAAAAATCTTTATATATCGAAATTCGAGCAAAGTTAAGAAAATGAGAAATAAGAGTTCTCAAGGATCGTTAGAGATAAGAGGCTTACTATTGACCGAAAACAACATGTGTTATGCCGAACCTGAAACCGCTTCACAACGAGAATTGCGGCTCACAGCTGACCGCGAACGGCATGTACTATCCTGTGAGACCGAAACCTTCACTGAGGGTATATATAACGTCTCACAGCTGATCGCAAATGCCATATTGTACTATCCCGTGAGACCGAAACCCTCACTGAGAGGGAATTACGTCTCACAGCTGATCACGATCGTCATATTTTATCTCGAGAATTCTGAAACTTTTACTCAATATGAAGACCGTTTGACAAATAATAGGGTGCACCATAATATTATTCGATCTCTCGAAGATGAACATGAGCATAAGCAATGACTAGAGTAGGGACGCGAATATTACCATTATTTGAGACAAGAACGATTAATAAGTTTGTTTAATGAAAGATTAAGAATTGAAACTATTGGTCTCTTTAAACGGACGAATAGCGAGAGGCCCGTCTTATTGCAGACAGATTTCGACATAGTCTTAATGACTTAGAGGTAAACATAGAAGATCAATCTACAAATTCGGTGGTGTGGTCCGACAAATATAAAAGTGGGTTTGCTTATAACCTCACAATTGATTACCTACAGATCATCTTCTGTATAGGCGATATTAACGTAGTATGTTCTTTTTGTAATGCTTTAAAGTGGAGTAAGGAGTCGGCTTTCGTTTGAAGATACGCCGGAACCTTTGAAATCACTACTTTTAAGTTTTAGAGGAACATGTGCAATCTAAACAGTTCTTAGACAATATTAGCTCTTATAGTATTGTGTTTTAAATGATCCTTTGGTGCTCAACAATTATTAGATGCTCCTTTCATTCTTACTTTTAAGATACAAGGTCAAGTTTATCATTTGATAGGATCCCTTTTGCCTGAAGGCCAACCTAAGTTTCTTTAAATATATTTTGTATTACACTACGACGAATAATCGAATACAAGAAATCAATATTTCTCGAATTTAAAACTGAACTCATTTCACAATTTTAGAACATGTTAATTCATCAGGTTAATCCGTATATATGCGTTTTAAATCGACATTAGAAGCTTTTCCTCAAGATGGTGATATTAATATAAAATTGGTATAAATGCCGATAGACGGAAGTCTATCAGCACTCAGGAATTCCCTGAGCGTGTTATAACGCCCAGGCCGCAGTATTACAATTTTTCCTACAGTAGGGCGACGAATGTATTTTCGCATAGCAACGGAGGGGAACTCGTGGGGGGTAAAGTGACGCGGGCCACGTACCACAAACATGTTTAGTTTGTGGTACCGAGCGCGAAAGAAAGTCATCGTGTTTTTAGTAAAGTTACTATGTAAACTAACGTAATTTATTACTTAGGTACATATTCTATAATGGTGCGCTCAAACTGTTAATCTACATTTAATTTAGATTATTATTTTAATTACTAAGAAATGTAGAATTTAAATCACATTCATTCATGTTTTCCTCAGATATTCGATGTCTATGATTTTCGATGATTTTAAGATTTTCTTATCAGAGTATTCAATTTTAATGTAGTTAAATTTTATAAGAGACAATTAAGAACATTCAAAAATAAAGTGTCACGTATTTTTTTTAAACGACGAATGACGAAAAACGACCGAATCGCGGACGAAGTCGCGGGCAACAGCTAGTGTTATAATATATTCATTCACAAATCAATTAATATATTTACCAATATTAATCACAAAGCATGCCTATAGGGCGAATATAATATGTCAAACTACAATCATTTACAAATATAGAGTAGATACCATTTTTAGGGTTTTCTCTATAATATAGTCTGGTTACAATTTCTTTGAATTTCAGGTTTTAACTTAAAATATTTTTTTTTTATTTAATTACAGGCAAACTAAAGATATTTTTTCTGTAAATTTGCATACTCTTTACTCATAATATCACGAAACACGTGGAATAAGACTTTTTCTTTACTGTACACAAGATTACAATAAACTGTGTTTAAATTTCGTTTAAATTATTACAAGTTTTCGTAAATTTAATCACAAGCACACAACCTATCTGTCTGAACATCTGAGACTCATTATAGTTTTCCTAAGAGCGTATACGCACTATGCGGGTAGCCGCATTGCGGGTAGCCGTCCGGCTGACCGCAATCACAATTATGTATGTAATATTCATTTCTATGCGCACTGCGATGCGGCTACCGCAGACCGCACAGTGCGCATAGAAATGAATATTACGTACATAATTGTGATTGCGGTCAGCCGGACGGCTACCCGCAATGCGGCTACCCGCATAGTGCGTATACGCTCTAAGGGTTACCTAAATAAAAATGACGAAGAAAAATAAGTCTCGATTTACTAATGCCCCGACCCGAATCCGACACGATAACGATGCTCTCCGATATCGGAGGGGTTTTAACCACTGTTCAATTCGTTTGAGAGAATAGTGTTCTGGTTTTTATTTTTACTATCAGCGAAAGGGTTAGGGAAACAAGGCAGAAACAGTTAAAAAAATAAATATATAATATAAAAGGTATAATATAGGTATCGTTGGTTGTAATTTATAAATTAAATAATTAATTACTTTTTACATGGTTTTATCGTATAGATACGAATTTAATAACTTAAATGTAATAGCAACAAATCATATACCTACATATTTTCAACACCTTCTGACTATATTATGGAAAAACGTATTATTTAGAAAAAAATAGATAACTATTGTCAGTTGTTGTCTGTAAGTTATAACAGAGTTAATGATGGTATCATTAAAACAATTAGGTCAATGGAGCTCATAAATATCGTGCCTAACCTTGTACTCGTGGCTTTTTTGGCTTTTTTCAATTAAACTAAAAAGATACAGTGATGCGTTATAAACAGATATGATTTAAATAGGCATATTTTATTTTGTAAGTAATTACATTTTTAATGGCCAATAATTCCATGTTTTAATATTAAGCTACGTTGATTTTAAATATAAGGAGAACTTAGAAAAATCCGCATAGTTCTCGTATCCCTGGGATTTCCGGGATATGTGTGCTAAATTTCATTGTAATCGGTTCAGTAGTTTTTTCGTGAAAGAGTAACAAGTATACACGCACCTACACATACATCCATCCTCACAAACTTTCGCATTTACAATATTAGTAGGATATGATAATATACAACTGCGTGTTTAAAAACTGAAAAAAGAGTCCTTAAGATATAATAAAAATGTAATTACTAACAATTTAATCGTCTTTTCTTAATATTCCAATCTATTTTAATCTATTTGCGAATTTGTGATACGAGAATAAATGAAATTTCTTAGCATAATTTATCAATAACAATACCTATCAACAATTGTCACTAATAATATTAAACAGTTGTTAAGTTTGTGGCAACAATCTAAAGCGCAATGGAATTGAGTCGATCTAAACTTTGTTCGTGTTACTGCAAATTGAACTTTAATAGCTTTTGATTAAGGCTTATGAGTCTGTAATTAACCAAAATTTGAAAATATTTTGGGTAATAGGTAACAATTTTTAACAGGATAGGTTCCAGCAATGATGGAAGTTGTTAATTCGTAGCGTGTTTTTGGCCTTGAGCGCGGGGACCGAATTCAGTATCCAGAAATTCCGTAACGAAAAAACCTCACGCTCCCCACTCCGACGGGCGCGGAGGTGTGGCTTGAAGGCATAGCATGCAATAGCTTTACCGCGGCAGTCCCCGAGTGCCACACGTCTTTTTTATTTATTGTATTATTGCTTTTACATAAATATATGTATAGCTACAAGAAAATGAAATAAGACGTAGATAACGAATGAATGAATGAATGCTTTATTGTACACACCAAATTAAATAGAAAATATAAAATTAAATACACATTAATTGCACAATAGGCGACCTTATGGCTACAGAGCTATCTCTTCCAGGTAACCAAACCAAGGAAAACAACCAAGCTACGGACGAAAATAATCTTACATATAAAACCCGTATATAAAGACTTGTTTTTCATAACTTACTTACTTACTCCTCTGGCGCTGAAACCCCAAAGTGGATCTTGGCCTCTGAGACGAGAACTCTCCATCTTCCCCGGTCCTGAGCGGTCTCTTGCCAATTATTATTGGCTCGTAGCACGCGCAGGTCCGCCTCTACTCGATCGCGCCAGCGATACCTAGGTCGTCCAACCGGCCGTCGGCCCAGGGGTCGCCCCAAGTATGCCCTCTTCAGTCCTCGTTCCTCACCCATTCTTTCTACATGACCGAGCCAACGGAGCCGTTGTGCTTTTATTTCTCCAAGTATATTTGGCTCGGCCATTAGTTTTTCTAGATCGGCATTTGTTCGGACTCTCCAGCTTCCATCCTCTCGTCTGGTGGGACCAAAGATCTTGCGAAGAAGCTTTCTTTCGGTGACTAAAAGCTTGCGTTCTTCAATCTGGGTCAGGGTCCAGGCTTCACACCCATACATAAGTATTGGTCTTATGACCGTTTTGTATATACGCAATTTGGTGTTTTTGCTCAGAAGCCTGGACGCGAGCACCTTATGCAATGCTGCACCACATTTCAGGGTATTTTGGATACGGATATTAATTTCTTCCTCCCTGGAATGTGAGTCAGTTATAGTGCAACCCAGATAACTGGCAACTCCTTTGTACGTCGTATCTCCAGCCTGTAGGTCTTGGCGTTGAGCTCGTGTATCTCTATACCGCTTCATGTGGAGATATTCCGTTTTGTTGGCATTGATTTTTAGTCCAACCTTTTCCGCTTCTTCTTTCAAGATACTCGCGGCTTCGCTCACTTCATCGCGGGTTTCACCTAACAATGCGAGGTCATCAGCATACCCAATCACCTTATGCTTTCCATTCAGTGACACTCCCCAATCCAATGCAAGCATTTTACGCAGGATATATTCCAGTACTAAATTGAATAGCACAGGTGACAGGGAATCACCTTGTTTTAATCCGGTGAACACCGCGAAGCCTTCTGTCAGTTCTTTACCTACCCTTACATGCATGCTACTCTCCCCAATAGCCACCTTTATTAGATCCACCAGTTTGATTGGGATACCAAGCTCCTTTAAGATAGCAAAAAGGGCGCCCCTATCAATGCTATCGTATGCCTTCTCGAAGTCCACAAATAGCGCGTGCATGCTCTGAGAATATTCCCACCTCTTTTCCATTATCTGTTTGATAAGGAAAATCTGGTCGATCGTACTTCGGTTCCGACGAAACCCACACTGATAATCGCTGAGAATTCTTTCCGCGTAAGGTTCCAGTCGATCTAGCAGTATGTACGAAAAGATCTTATACGCTGTTGGCAACAGAGCAATCCCGCGGTAGTTGCTACACTTTTTCTTGCTACTCTTCTTGTGGACTGGGCATATTATTCCCGTATTCCAATCTTTCGGCTGTATCTGTTCATCCCATATCTTTCTGAGGACTTCATATAACTTGGATTGCACCACCGCTCCACTTTGCTTCCACACTTCAGAAGGCACGCCGTCAATACCTGGTGCTTTGTTGTTTTTCAGCCGCATAATTGCCTTGTGCACTTCTGCGAATGTGGGAGGAGGTACATCTTCGTAATTGTCATCCTTATCCCTGATGATTTCGGCTTGAGGAGGTGGGCAGTTGAGTAGGCTCTGGAAGTAATCTCGCCATGCCATCTTTATATCCTCGCTGTCGGTGATGAGGTCCCCATTGACGTCCTCCAGTATTTGTGTAGTGGGTTGATAACCTTTTTTTGTGGTTTTCACTTCCTTGTAAAATTTCCTCGATTCACCAGCGCGTATAAAAGTCTCCATATTTTGTATGAGGCCATCGAGATGCTGTCTTTTGGCTCTGCGGATCGCTTTCTTTAGCTGTGAGCCGCATTCCATGTACTTTACGTTCCATTGCCTGTCCTGCTCTGCCAAGATCTTATAATGTCTTTTTTCTACCAATTTGCCTTCACACTCTTGGTTCCACCACTTCCTTCGCTTTTTCCTTTTGACTTTCCCTAAAACTTTAAATCCAATTTCTTTTGTGGTATTCTTTATTTTATCCCATACAATGTCAATGCTTTCCGCTTGTTTTTCATTACAACTTGTTAATTAAAACTTTACTTAAATGCAATCCTTTTCAGCAGCGAGCACCCTAATTCCAAAAGCCTGTTTATTTTCGCCACATGTTTATAAAGCAAGTTAGCGGTATCGATTGTAGCTGTTAGATAAATGCAGGCAAAGGCTTTTAGACTGGTTCCGGTGGGGAGTGCATCCGTGACGTCACTTCCGGTCCGCCGGGCTGTAGCGACGGCTCGGCCACTCCGGCTAATAGAGCCTAGTTCGGATTTAGTTTTGACAATCTTACTTACTCTGTGACCTTTTTGACATTTAGTAACTTGCTTTACAAGTATATTATTATGTATTTTTATATTGAATAGAATATAGAATAGATACATTATTTCTTGTGTTTTAAATTCATAACTTAATTAAGGTGGAAAATTATTTAATCTCAAAATCTATCCTAAAAAGCTTAATTATACCATATTCATATATTTACCAACAAAAAACGTTTATCGATAAATTAAAATATTATTGTCTTCTTCCTTTTATTATTGTAAAGTAGCTTTAACACCAGGACATACAAACAGACAAACACCCATTAACACCTGCCCAGTTACAGCACCCTAAAAACATGGATGTCAAAAATGTCATAACGCAATATCGCACAATATTGCCAGTCTAAAATGTTTACGTATTCATAGTTCACATAAAAATAAGCAACAACAAAACATTGATAGTTCGCCATGAGGGTAGGCTGATAAAAAATTTATTTCCCTATTCTCCACAGTTTAACGATTGACTTTATTGTGTACGAATTTTATATAGCCCTAAAATACCAAGCTGGTTCCAATAGTTTGAGAGTTGCTGCTTTGAATAATTCGAATTGATTTTTTAGGTGCTAAGATTATGCAGTCATCAGTCATATAATGCAGTCACGCTCCATCAAAATCAGCTGCAAGCGACGATTTTATTCAATCATCGAATATTAGAAGGATAAACAGAACAAAATATTGTTTTAAATGTTTTGTTATAATATGTAATTTGTGTCCCTTTTACGGTACTATTCATATTTTTTTTTAAATCGGTCTATTCTAGCAGCCTACATAATATAGTCTATACAATCTATTCAATTTAATTCTAGATTTTGAGAGTCACCGACGACCTTGATTTCACCATTAATTCATGTTTATTCCTCATGCAAGGTTATTTTGCAAAGTGTAAACTGTAATAGGCATCTTTCTAAATTAACATATTTGTATTAAGTAGGTATATCAAAGATACAAAAATTAAATTGCGACCAATTTAATGTATAATATTTTAAACATAATTTATTTTCATGAAACCAAATTATAAAATTTACCCTGTATTGCTCTGTAATGTTTGCATTAAATTATTTTTTTTTTATTCCTAGACTCCTAAACTAAGAAGCATTCAGGCGAGAGTGACGTCTGTCTGTCGCAACGAGTATTGATTTTGCATTTCAATTCCAAATTCCAATAGTCTTTTCTGACTGTGTGTTACTGATTTAGAGTCGGATCAGCAGATAATCCAATACTATATAGGCTAATTTTAATCTTTATACAGAGTGATTTTTCAATACTTCCTTTATTCAGGAAGAGGATAACAGAATGCCCCGCAATCTTGTTACGGTTACAAGTAAGATAACGAAAACTCGTTAGAGTTAGACTAAATAAAAAATAAATAATGAAATTTTGAAACTAACTCAATTATTTTTCTATTCTTTAATAAATTCTTAAATACTTAACTAATTACTAAATAAGAAAGGTAATTATGTGTCTTGTTTAATGCAATGATCAAGGATAATATGTTTTACAATATTGACTATTGTTATACTATTTCAGGAGTTGAAAATATAAAAGTAGTTAGTAGTGGTATTTTCGGACCCACTTCATGTGTCTCCCCCATAAATGACGTCATCTACATCGTCCATCGCTACATCCAATTCGAAATACGTTTAAAAGAAGTTAAATTATCAACCCATCAATAAGTAACAGAAATCATAATGCAAATCAGTAAGGGGTAAGTTTCAACAGCCTCGTTAGTGTACACACGCGAAGGAGATAGCATCATCGCATCAACAATGTGAGCGGTTCACGCGAACCGGTGATAGGTTTATGTTACGATACGATTGCGATTCGACCACGATACGGGTACGACACGATATGTCGTGTGATTGTCGGATGGTTTAATAAGGATGTGTTTTATTTAAAAGCGATAACCTATACATGTTGAAGGTTTAAGCTGTATAAATTTGTTCGTTTTCCAATACAAAAAAAGGATGTGTAAATGAAGAGATTGAAATGAGTGAACTGAAGCGTGGTATCGAATTAGAATCTTGTTGAAATCAATGAAAATACTGTATTATAGGGTAAGAGATATGCTACGAGAGGTAGTAGCGATGCAACGCTTATGTCGCCCGCGTAGACAGTCCTTTATCTTATAATCATGATTACTTATCTCATTTTGAACTAAAAATTTTGAATGTAGAGAACTTGTAGAGAATATATCCAAAATCTTTTTTTGAATAATATTACGAAAGGTCTTACGAGGCATAAAATGTTATTTTAGTAGGTGATTACAACAGAAATCTAGTTTAATCATTGCAATACGCAAACGAAAACATGTAGTGTATCTCTCTATCATGTGAAAATAACTTTAATTTCTAACATATTATGAAACATGAGCACCAAAGGTACAATATTAAAAATAATCCCACCATCTGGCGGAAAATCTTAACAGCGAAAGTGGAATGAAAAATTCAGACATGACGTATAGCTGAGTCAGGGCATAAAGTGCTCGCCATCCATTCAAACGAACCTCGAATTTGTAAGACATTTTGGTATAAAAGTCACGACAGGTCATACCCGTTCCTGTGAAAAACAGGACACTGTCTTTGCGCTGATAAATGTTGGTATTTTGAGGATTTATGGTTATGGTATGAGTTCAGTTATAATTCAAGTTTTATTTTTCAATATTTTTGGGATCATTTTTTTTTATATTTATTATATATATAGATGCCATCGAAATTTTCCTGTCGAAAAAAATGAACATTATACATACGTATATAATAAGTAATATGTACTTATCAAATGTATATTTATATTAACCAAAATAAAAGTGACCTATTTTCTTTACGAGGCAAATGCACCTTGCAACGTTTGGCGGTCGTTTTCACGTAGATAGGTTATCAACCTCTCTAACTCAGGCATATTATCAAGAACATCATTACATACGTATATATAGTCTTCATCGTTAATTGACTTTGTGATGTAATCATTAAGTCGTTGGAAAATATTAATTTATATCAATAAAAGTACAGCTACGTAAGCTGGTTACAATTGTAATAAAGCCAAATACTAAAAATTTACGTAGATGCTTAAAAAATATCGGTTTATTAAACAAACAGTTTTGCCAATTTGAATAATTTAACAAAAAACAATGTTATCACGCAAAATAGTTTCAAAAAGCTCGTTCTAACTTAGGTTTCCGACGCCCAAGGTTACTCCAGCAATATCGAAACAGATCGCGCTTCAGACAAGTTTGAAATGCATAATTAAATTAGATATTCCAGATCTCCTTTGAGACAAAGACGTGGAATATAATACAGATATTGCAGAGTATCGCTCTAATGTTTCTTGTTCAATGCTCGAAGCGATAAAGCCTTCTTAAATTTCTGATGCGAAGTTTTGAATCTACAGGAGCAATAAGGATTCAATAATACTTTTGAGATTGAATTTTGTTTAAAAGTCTGTCTTGATATTAAAAGCTTGCGGTTTTTTAACAACTTAGGTGTTCATTTTATGAACATTTTATTAAGTACTTATTTTTTGTTGAATCGATGATATATATCATTTTATCAAATTAGACAGAAAAATATATTTTTATAAACATACATAATTTTAGACACGTTTTACGATAAGCACTTAAAAAAAACATCTTAGTTTAACATTAAAAGTTATCTCATCAAAAAGGGGCTATAATATCATAGCTATTATTATCTATCTTATTATATTTTAATGATAAACAAACGGCAAATTTTTCATAGAAACCTCAAAAACCTCATAGTATGTCTTTACCTGTAAAACGGTAATGATGTTATTCTTTCTGCTTATCGAAATCCAGCGTATTTCTGTTGTTGAAACAACCGTCGAGCCAGAAAATCAATCATAATCCACGTACCCTTAGGTATTTGAGAATAAGCTCCCAGGTCCAGCCTCAACCACTAAACCTACGGGTATTCATAACTAAACAGAAAGTTTCCGGCATAACATGGACAGTTGGCAAATGGAGGACATCCTAGTCTACAGAAACTTCTGTCACATGTCTCGCGAGTTCGTCGCAACCGTATTGAACTGGTCCTAACTGTTTTGTGTACAGAGGATTAGATTACTGGATGTGTTAAAGAAAGTTAAAATCTGATCGTTGTCAGTGTATTTAAATACTTTACTTGTTAGTTTGCACTGCATATCAAACGGCATCAGCATCAAAGGATATAAGTTCTAATTTGGATTGTATAAAAAATCGTAGGATTTTGCTTCACTAAAATATTATTAACAACATAAATTCGAGAAACTTTAAATTAATGTGTATTGGAATGCTTGCAAATATAGGTATCTTCTGGTCATTCTTTCGGTCGTTAACAAACCAAATTATAAGGCAGGCTTAAATAATCTATTTGTGGGTAACATTTTTAAATCCTTATATTTAATACAATAAACACACTGTACGAATTACTGTATGAATGAAGAATAGCTTCGTGCCTCGTGGTAAATTTACTTTTTATCATTTATCCTGTGTGAATAGTAAAATAAAGGTACATACCATAAATAAATGGCACCAAATTTAATAAAAATACTATTTTGTCACTTCTAGTACCTCTATATACTTGTAACCGATTACAATCGCAACACATAGCAGCTGAGGCGTCCAATGAGTTGGTCCAGCGAGTTTGGGAATGTGACGTTATATTGGACGTTGAATTGCAATAATTAGGGACTCACTGGGATAAGATAGGAAGAAAAATATGACTTTACAAAGATTATTCTTTGCTTGGATCAGAAAGTGTTAATTTTCATATTATTTGTCAGGAAGTACAAATAAGTTATGCATTCAAACGTACGCAGGTAAGTAAAAATTTCGTATGAATTTTCTCCTTTAAATTGAGATAACATTGGTAGGTATAATACGAAACGTCAGTAAAAGTTACTATGGTCATCTTTAATTTTAAATAAAGTGGTTGCTAAACTCTATGCTCTACGCCCTATGGAAATTCGTGTAAGATAGAGGATTTAAGGACGAATTTTATTGTATGTGATTCATTAACCCTTAATCGGCCATGACTTCAAACAAGTTTATTTTAATACATCAGTACGGGGTTATATAGAGATTAAACAGTAAAATATTAAAAAGTAAAATATTGGGTAGCTTATGGGTTTTTTGGCGGTGGGATATTATTTCCCTATAACCATTAAAAGTTATGTTTTGTGGGAAATTATTTCCCTATATCCATGAACATACATGTGGGAAATAATCTCCCACTTTTGCCGCTTTTGCTCGCGCCTTTACTCGTCGATTTTAACACAGGGACAAAAAATAAAAATGCATCATTAAATTTATCATTTATTGAATATGTATGAATTTTTAAATTACTTTTTACTTTACTCAACTTTTTACTTTTTATACCTACTTGGTATCCTTACAGGATAAAGGGAAATATATTCCTACTTGAAGATTTCATGCACGGCTACAGGGTATTAATTTCCCACCATTTTTTAAATTAGAAAAAATAACCCAAAGTAACAGCTTTCGTACGTTATTTTGTTTATATTTGATAAATAACACGTTCTTCTTTACGAATTATAAACAATTGCATATTAACAGGAATTTTTCTGGGCGTAGATCCAAAAACTATCTTGAATTTCGGGGGAAAACGGTCGTTTTATTGAACTTTTTACTTCGATTGTCTACTGACATTCACAGTTGACGTTTAGAAAGAAGTGTTGCTAGAAAAAAATTAAAAGAACTATCTATCTTAAGGTGCGTTCCTTAAATTTTACCGTATCTTTAAAAATACAAGAAATAATAATTAATTTGTGGGCAATGTCGAGGTGGGAAAATAATATCCCCATGGCTTATTAAGGGTTAAAACCATATTAAACCACATACATTCATTTTTTATTATAGTTTTAACGAACTAACTACTTAATTAGTTAAGAGTTAAAATAATATTTCTTATAATTTTTAGATTTTTTTTTCATCTTGCAATAACATTAACCTACCTATTATCAATTCTGAAAAATATTTCATTAAAATAAAAACACCACAATAAATAAAGTAACATTGTTACTACCATACACCTAATGAGCAAAACGTTTAGAATATGAAAAATAGTCGAGCATTTCTCTGGATCATTATTCATCCAGCGACCATTTTCAGTTGACCCCTGCTCTTGGTAGTTTGTACTTAACATTTGTTAGTTGCAGAGGTCTTGTTACATTGTTGGTCTGTAAAGAATCGTGGTACATCTTAAAAGCAAATTATACGTTTCAACATATCTTAATAACGACTTGGATGAATGTTCTGAACATAATGGGAACAGAAATGTAATACATTTAGATCTTCGTATATTTTTACGTACGTTAGATACCTACCTTGGTATATTTTTATGTGGCTGCCGGAAGGAGGGTGTACTAGGCTTTGAGTACATGTTTTAGTTGGTTTGAAAGCAATTGGGTAACATCGGTCTTGTAATAGCAATGTTAGATGTATCGTAATAAAAATAAATGAATTTCTAACAATGGCGATTTCGAATAACAATTTTAAGTTTACAGTTTTCCATGCAGTGCCAACTACTATATTTTATAACAATTTAATATGTGACCAATTCTTTTTAAAAATTATAATATCTTAGTTCATTAGTGCGCGAATTCGTTGGCGATTTTATTTAACCACCTGAAGTTTTCACCATACTTAGAACTAATCAAAATTCGCTCCAAGAGCAAATTATACTAACCATTCGCAATAGTCTCGTTTTCGTAAATGTATTTAGCATTTGGAATAGACTCGTAACGGAATAAATGCTTGTAGCACGTCTACGCGCTTCGCACTCCGCTCACGATCTGATTTGAATTTGGAATTTTCACGCTCGGCTGCTTGCTTGTTTTTTTTTTTATTTAATTCACTACAAACGAGGTTTTACTCTCTTTTCTGTAAAGCCTTTATATATTTTAAAAGATTTGTAAGTAATCTATAATATAAAAATGAATCCCAAAATGTGTTGGTAAGCGCATAACTTGAGAACGGCTGAACCGATTTCGATAATTATTTTTTTATTATATTCCTTGAAGTACGAGGATGGTTCTTATGTAGAGAAAACGTAAACATGTACCACGGGCGAAGCCGGGGCGGACCGCTAGTCTTCTTCTTATATATAAAAATGAATCGCAAAGTGTGTTGGTAAGCGCATAACTCGAGAACGGCTGAACCGATTTCGATAATTCTTTTTTTATTATATTCCTTGAAGTACGAGGATGGTTCTTATGTAGAGAAAACGTAAACATGTACCACGGGCGAAGCCGGGGCGGACCGCTAGTAAAATATAAAACACTTTATATTATAAACACTTGATATAAAAAGCAAAATAAACTGTTGTTTCAAATAGTATAAAAATAAAAGGGAATCAAAAATACATACTTACTTACAGTATTAAAAAGTAATTTACGTGGAGTTTGCAGCGCCTTGTTTTGTGGAAATAAAATATGAAATACTTATTTCTTTGATTGGATAGGAACGATCCTACGATCCTACGAACAGCTACGAAGCTGGAGCGCAAATTTTAAGTTACACAAGTTTATAATTATTAACACAGTCTAACCAGCAAAAAACAAAAGTTATTTATTAAAACGTTTCCATTAAATTTTATAGATTTATGATACGATGAAAAACGAATAGGAAGTTAAATCAATCCTGTTATTATTGTGATATTAGGTTTAAAATCAATAACAATCGATAGCCAAAGAAACAATCAGATGCTAGAAGCGTTGTTAATTTTATATTATCTACGCTCTAAAGTTCAACAAGTAAGGAATTAAAAAGTACCATTAGACGAGAGCAAAAGTGTAAATAAACGGAACAAAATAAAACTCCGCCAACTTTGTTTGTTTGTGTAGAAATGGTAAGTAGATTAACTGAGAACGCTAATGCGGTGACTGTGGATTTATCAAATTAAAAAAAAAAAACATTTCACTACTCTATCATGCAAATTTCAACTATATGACCTTTGTATAAGGTTCAATTTCATTTATTCAAGAGGACATGACTCGAAAGAAGTCAGGAATTAATGGTGCATCTCGAATTTTGTTTTTCTCTTCCATCGAGAGGCTTTGAACGCGGTTTTAATCAGCTTTGGGGATTTGCTTTTCCGAATCAGAATAGTATTTATAATGTGATGTCGAATTAATGAAGTGGAGACGAAATAAACATTATGTTTATGTTGGTTTTGGTTATATGAAGATACCACGAAGATACTGTTTATTTTCTTTTGGATTATAATAACCCCGGCAAACTACTTGGCACAAAAAGTAGCGTGGTGGGTGAAGCTTGCGCATATAAAAATGTACTAAAACTTGATGCGCAAGCTTCCCCCACCACGCTACTTTTAGGCCAAGAAGTTTCCCGGGCGCTATACCTTGACGTAGCAACATATCATCTTGTGACAGGATTTATTAAAACATGCTGAATGGTTTAACTATTAAATTAAATTATTATGAACACGTACACAACTGAAATAACATAATACATAATCTGATTATTCTACAAAACTCTTATTATTCTATAATAACATTGAAATGACCAAATCATAAAAAATACGACAAAGAATAATTTCCTCAGAACAAATAAGACAAACATTTTCAGACGCGACGTGGACCGATGTTTTCAAAGTTGATTCCTAACTTATCCTAAAGGTTTTATTAAGTTACAGTAAAACAAACTAGTGGGGAATTTTTCAAAGATGCCTGAGGGCGACGCGACGTACCTTAACGAGAAGTTTCTATTCAATTAGCCAATGAACTTGCTCTTATCTCAGTAAATATATTGCGAATTGTAGAAATTGTTTTTGTGACAGTGTAATTAGAGATCGGGGGGTTGTTAGATTGTTGGTAGAGCGAAATAGGTGTTTTAACTTTTAAGGAAGCGAATTTTAATTAAACAAAAATATTTTTTATTGAGAATATATTGTATGTAATTTTCGAAGTAATAACACACACATTACATTAATATACGAGGTTCCAATACATTTTATCACACTTTTTATCGTTTTTTAAGTTAGGCATGTAAATCTTGTAGCGGGGAGCGGGGTTTCTTAATTTATTAAGGGGATATACCCCAGGCAAGAGGAGCCACATTTTTGTTTTGAGAATAAGAATAGTGAGATAGATAAGATAGACGCTTGTAGCTGCACTTTAAAAGTAAATCTGTTAATAAAATAGTTTTATTACACATATTTTTACGCATACATTGTTTAAAACATTGTTTCAATATCGACGCTTATATACGGATACACAGCTAAACATCGTCTTATCTCCTTTGAAATATAAAAATACCTCCCTAATGCTTAACTGGCTATAAAATAAGAGCACTTTTACTGTATAACTTCCTGAGGTATGAATACATCAAACGGACTGGATGTTAATCGGCGCAAACCGTCTCCCCGGGGAGAACCTTTGATACTCAAACGTTTGTGGTTTTACAGCCCGGGAAATATGAATCGACTGGCGGAGAGAATTACTGGTAAAGCCAGTGTAGTTTTGACGGTCATCGTGGAATGAGTGTTTTAAAGGAAAATGTTGTATTTCAAGTATCCATATTTTCCTTGGATGTGGAAAATGTGGATAATCACATCGCTCACAATTTTTAGCGATGTGATTTTAGCTAAATCACATCGCTAAAAATTGTTAACGAAATTTCAAATGGTTTAGAGGAAGATTATAATTTTATAATTTTTTGTTTGCATGTAGAGCGATAATTTCTCATACCTAAGTTCATAATAATATTTTTGTATGAAAGATCATATTTGTATGTGGATAAATCCTCGTACAATATCAGTTGTTTGTTTCCAAGGTGATTTTGTTATGTTTTTACTTTTTAATTAGTTCAGTTTTTTTATAATCCAATCGCGGGTAAGCATTATATCACATACGTATTGTTGAACTTTTTGAATCGATCACATTATAAGACCTCTTTTCCTTGCAATTTTGATTTAAGATCTACCATAGCTGAATAAAGACTTTAAATTTATCTAGTTAACTACCCTGAACTGTTTATTGAAATGCAACTAAAGCTAACAGACTTCCGATTGAAAGGCGGGACGATAAATTTTTCACAGCTCACGTATATATTTACGTGAAGAAACTTGGTCCCACGTTGGGCGCCAAAAAGTGTTACCGCGCAAATTGACAGCGCCACCTCGCGCCGAACTGCATGCAACGAAGCGGCAGTGCGTGACTGAACTCCGCGATGAGCGGACGTGCATGCACATCTAACGAAATATATTGAATATTCTCGAAACTGCCTTTGAATACATCGAATGCACGTCTAGGTGCTTTCTATTTTAGGGAACGAAATACAATTTGCAAGATGGAGTAGTCTTTTCACGGTAGCTACTTGTAAATTTTTAGTGGATTTGAAGATGTTGAAACTTAGTTTTAATAAGTAATACAACGTTTAGTTCAGGCTTTCAATAGCGTTTCAAGTTAGAAAACAATATTACTTGCAATAACCTGTTATGGATAAGAAAGAAAATACCATAATACTTTCATGAAATTTAATACTTTCTGAAAGTATTTGATTTTATTTAAAAAAGCATAAAAATGGTTATTTAAGAAACTTTACTTATATCCTTCCTCGATATCCTAATAATAAATCGATATACATATTTGAAAATAGTTCATATGATTATATTCTGAACCTATTATAATTATACTTTTTGGTATCTGTATTAGTAATAAAAGTATCGTCCAAGAAAACAGGTTTGCTGTAAAATCTTAGTATAGACGCGCTGCGCTTTTTCCTGCCACTTAAATTTGGGATAAATCCTTAACAAGTCAACAAGTAGGTAATCCAAACAGTTTATTCAAAGACCAACCCAAAGACAACTTCTTAAAGTACATAATCATAGTGCATTTGATATATAGTTCTACACAACACTTCATACTCGAACAAAGTTCAGTGCAATAGAGTTTAAGAAGAATCTCAAGCTTTTCTTAAGATTGTGAACGACGCATGCGCTTTGACAAGCCACGCCTTCATAGAGCGAGATGTAACGTGATTTCATATTTCAATTGTCTACTGATTTATTATATGAGATTGATTTCAGATGGATATGACAATCGGAATAAGAGGTTTTGTAGTCAATAGCCCTTGAAAAATAACATTACATTTTTATCAGAATATATTTTTACTTACATTTTTGGTAAAATAAATTATTAAGTGATGACATTACTTCGACAACATTATGTAATTAATTAGTTTAAAAGCATCCTATGTATCACTTTAGCTTTAATGTGATTAGACAATTTGATAGATATGTTGCGTAAATTTTTCAACAAAATATTATTGTTTTTGTTATGATTCCAATGTGACACGTTTTAATGTAATCTTCAAGATTCCTAAAAAAATATTATTGACTAAACATTCCAATAAACATAGATAAACGGCTCTTTTAAAATAACAGGGAGTCAAGCATGTGTGAATCATTTATTATCTTGTCTGGCATAAATTATCAATATCGTAACATTTTAATCGTTGAAATCAGTGATTATTCAGATATTTTTAAATTTTAACAGCACCGTCACACGAAATAGCTATTGAAGATTACCTTACACTAATGAAAGTTTTAATCGAAAAGTTTACATTTTCGTCAGTACAAACTAATTAATTAATATAACTACTACCTTTTACAAGTAAAACTCGAGACATTCGTACAGTTTTAATCACATTTCTATCAATTTAGTTTATGCAGTCTGAGGACGTCAAAAGCAACGCAAACGTGTTTGGTCACTTTAATATAATTTAGCTAATACAAGATGCATTTTGGAGAGCAACGCAAGCCACTCTATATTAATTAATAAGAGTATCCTGGCAACTTTCAACGGGCTTTTTCATTACGCTTTTCATGTCCTGGCGAACAGTTTTCCACTTTTTCCTGGCAACTTCAATTCATTACACTGTTACTCCAGGAAGTTCCTGTTTTAATTAAAGATATTCACTGAAAACCCGCCCATGGAGCCTTAACTCACTGAGACGTGGTTGGCTTATTTTTTTTTTCAACACACTCATTCCCGCCTCTGCGACCCTCCCAAACAAACAGCGGAATACTTTAAAAACAAATTTTGGGTAAGTCGATATTGAACCCTACAATTACGTGATAAGGTAGGAAGTGGCTTATGTTGTGTGTGTGACATACGTCGTTATTTTGGTGTGACAAAGCTTTCAGTTCATTCCATGAAAGCGGAGACAAGCTGAGGAATAGGTTCAGTTGACCGCGATCCTTCGCGAGTACGGATGTGCCCAGGGTTGCGCGCGAATTTTCTTACGACTTCCTGAAAACTTTTCGTTGACGTAATTCCGCAGTAGTCTTTCGTGTTAAGCATTGTGGTTTGTTATTACATAAATTGCTCAATTAGTTATTGCTGGTAAGTGGTATTTTAATTGTTCTTAAATAGTTTATATTTTATGGAAAGAAATAATATTTTAAACGACGCACTTTGAAGTTGATTTTAATTTCGAATTAAATTTAAATTTTAAGTTTCCTGTTTCTAATATAATTTTTTTTTATTTAGTTATAATTTTAAGAATTTTTATGAAAGTTAAGTTTTTTTTAAGTTGGTAGGAAGAATATACTTCTATGGGTTTTAGTAACGTTAATTACATCGTAAATAATATTTTATTGAAGCAAGCTTTTTTTTGGCTTGCGTGTTGAGTGAAGTTTACCTATTTCTTATTTGTATCAAAATATTTTTAGACAGTTCAATATTATTTTAACATACGATTTTTAGATATGCCAAGTAAAAATTCGTTTGTACAATAACAATAATAACCTAATTAGCATTCATCACTTTTAAAATATTTATTAAGAATATAAATTGTTTAATAAATAAAAAATTCTTCATTTAGGAAAA
Source organism: Colias philodice (assembly GCF_061535455.1). NCBI lineage: Eukaryota > Metazoa > Arthropoda > Insecta > Lepidoptera > Pieridae > Colias > Colias philodice. The sequence goes on along the minus strand of NC_143111.1, from coordinate 6,521,858 downwards.
ACGTTACAAAACTGCGACGATTTCGCATAAAAATATTTTATTCATTGCTACATTTGACTACTTATAAGTTACAACCCTTTAAAGTGTAACTTTCATTATATTCTTTATTATAAACATAATAAAGTTGTTTTAGTCCCATATTGTGGAATTATTTGCAATGTACAAAAACAAATATCAATGCAGTAAGAGATAATAACTTTGAACTTAAGACATACGAAGTTGATAACCTTTAGCGTTAATAAATTGATTCCATGTTGTTGATTTTAGCAATATAATGGAAACATCTGTTTATTAAACATTTATTATATTTAAATATGGAAAGTATTATTTTCATAATACTTTATCTGTCAATCCACAAATCCGCACTTGAACAGCGCAATTATAATAAAACTCAAGAATAAATAAAAAATTATGGTCTTTAAATGAGAAAAAGGGCAGACGATGAATCAAATACAGAAAAAAATGTTACCATTTATTTAAACTTCATGTCATCAAGATGATTTAATATTTCTAAAAGAGCTTATATCCAAAGTCACAAATTGCGTACTGAATATAATTCGTTATATAGTAAATGGATTCTTTGAAGAAGCCTTCCTGTAAGTTGATGGGAACTGCCAAAACAAACTCGGTTAAAGCTTGTAGAACTGTAGGATCTGAAAAAAGAAAAAAAAATATAACTATATATATATATATATATATATATATATATATATATATATAAAACTCGTACAATTTTTTTATCTATGTACACAGTACACTAATGTTTTAAAGATGTAAAACATTTTTGTTTGTTTGCTTGATGCAATAATATTAAAATATATATAATAATATTAATAGATTTATTTGCCTGTTATCCGGCCGTTCAAAATAGCTTTCAAAAACTGTTTAGATATCTATGTAATTGATCGGTTCGTTACATTGTGAAAATAATAATTAAAAAAAGTGAAGTGAAGTCCCATGTCCCCTAGTGAGGTAAGGGACAGATGTATCATTATACATCTGTTTCACTGCTCGATTTTCTTAAGGGATAAGTAGGAGATCAGCCTTCTGTGTCCTGCCAGACCTAGCAATTTTTTTTCTTCGTCTCCACCGGGAATCGAACTCATCGGTTCTACGCTCACGCGTCAACTATAACTAAGCACTATTAAATATTAATAGCATCTTGCAGGGTGTATATAAAAAAAATATATTTGCTGTATTTCATGAATTTATCGTAGTTAATATTGTATAGACAATAATAATATGAGGTGCATATAAAAATATTATTGTATTTAACACACGAAATTGTTTACCTAAAGCACAGATAATATAATACCCCATACTAGTACCTGTAGTTAAAAATATAGTTGGATCAATTGTATACGGCGGATTTGCGTCTTCTGTGAATGTAAATACTTCACTTTTGTCAAATTGTAGATCCTTCAAGTTGGGTATCATTATGGTCAATGTCAATGCCGCTGCAACAAAAAAGGAATAATATTTTTTCGTTATACAATTTGGATTTCAGTGTATCTTGTTTTTTGAAGTGAAAAATTCTTTAGCGGCGTTGAGCACTTTTTCTGTAATGGGTATAAAATCTTAAACTCGCGTCAGGACACGTGACCTGATCGAAAAAGCGTAAGACGGATACCATTCCAAAATATCAAACATGCTCAACGTTAATAATCAAGTTTTCACTTCTGCCGGCACTCCCGGAGTGCAACCCGTCTTTTTTTTTATTCATGAATAGGTAAACATTTGGCCGCTGTTTCACCTGATGGTGACAACGCGTCATAACTTGGAACATGTTTACCTAGAAGGTGCCTATTCACATTTGCTTTAAATTTGGATAGATTGTAAGAAGGTGGAAAAACTGTATTCGGTAGAGAGGTCCTTAGATGTTTGAGTGTTTAATGTAACTTTTTTGGATATTTCCTGTTTTATTTTTAAAAAGTTATTATTGTCATTTTACTCATTAGGCTTTCGATATCAGTTTAAAGTATTACAGATAGTAATAGTTACGGAATAATCGCCTGTGCACACTTAACGATTACACCCTGTATATGCCACTTCCTGGAAATGTAGTAGTTATTTACTTTTGTTGTTTGTTGGTTTGAACGCGCTAATCTAATGTAACTGTAATGTAATGTAACTCTTGTATTTTTATTTTTGCCTAACGGATCTTAGTCGTCCATTAATGTACATAATAATTCAATGAAGGATATTTTATTTTATTTATTATTTTTTTTTAATCTCTGGAACTACTGGTCCGATTTGAAAAATTATTTCAGTGTTAGATAGCCCATTTAACAAGGAAGGCTATAGGCTATATATCATCACGCTAAGACCAACAGGAGCGGAGCCGTGCGGGTGAAACCGCGGGGCGCAGCTAGTCACTATCACTATCATCACTACATAGTATAAAACAAAGTCGCTTTCTCTGTCCCTATGTCCCTTTGTACGCTTAAATCTTTGAAACTACGCAACGGATTTTGATGCGGTTTTTTTTAATAGATAGAGTGATTCAAGAGGAAGGTTTATATGTACATATAATAACATCCATCAAATAGTGGAGAAGTACTGTTATTTTCGAGGTGTCTAATGTGATGTCGTAAAAAATTACATTTTTTCCGCTTACATTGCAAACGCAGGCTGAACCCTACGAGTTTTATCAAAATAATGTACTAAGTATTATACACATTGAAAAGGTCTACAGAAAAGTCCGCGATGGTATATGTCTATCTTTTATGGATAACCCACAATAACTTTTTTGTCATTTACTTTTTACGACAAATAATGGCCAATTTTCGAAGCCATTTTAACCAATACAGCATTAATCCTTAACCAATTAAATACCTTAAATACATTGTGCATTTAATATAGATCTATATGGCCCTTTACACCGTATGATTTAAGTGAATATTTTCGAAGATATTACAGATTTAAAAATTGTGGGACGTAGCGTTTGCGGCGGTACCGGCCGGCCGCCCGGCAGCCGGCTGTAGGTATTTTGTACCTACAGTGCGAAGCCGGAGCGGGCCGCTATGTTTTTATATACAACGTTCACAGTTTTTCTGTAGTGTATTTAGTATCAGCATTGCACCCGTGCGAAGCCGGGGCGGGTCGCTAGTTATATATAAAATTAAAAACACGAAAAACGAGCGAATGCTCATTCTAACCCCACTATGTCACATTCGTTTAGTGTACAAGCGTAGAGTATTCTTTCGTTGTTCTTAGTTTTTTCGAAAAGATTCTATGCAATGTTCTAATTCTGAACAACTGAACTGAACGATACGAATTTTCGTTTACACTAAAAGATCACGAAATAATGCTCTTGATATTGCTCTAGCTTTATGTTCGTTTGATGTAAATGTTAGGTAAGACAAACATCCATCCTCATAATCTTTCGAATTGAAATAATAGTAGGTTAAAAGGACTTACAATATGTAATGTTCAGGGCGGTCGATCTTACCACCGGCTCTCTACCGCGTCGTTGAAACCTTAAGTAGAACTTATCAATCAAAACATTGAAATTACGCAGCTGAAGAGCTAGTAAAAGTCTATCCGTCTTTTTGTTAATACTGAAAAAAAAGAATACAAAATTATGTCAGTATGTTGAGAAATCACTAAAAAATAGCTAGGAAAAGAAAATTCAGGTGTTTTAGGTATCTCGGTTACAATTGTCTATACCGTACACTACTATTAACTATAGATTACCTACTGAAATGTTGAAAATGAACTTAAGCAACAACCTAAACTAACGATTAAACTATAACAGTATGTCTATTGCTAGTAATACCTTGATAATTTAAAAATTATGAAATATAAATATTAAAACATACTTAACTTGTCATTATATTACAATCATATGATAATGACTTTAATTGAACAATGAAATAACCCACTTTGATTAACTAGTAATGTTATGATAATAGTACTCCTAATTATATCCGACTGAAGTATCTATTAAATTGAACATTAATTTTTAAACAAGTTATTCATTATTAACAATTATTATTTTTAACGCAAGAATGCATCACGATCATCATAATTCAGATTCAATGATTAACCGAATGAATTTTGCACGAGATATTGAAAAATAATAAATAGTAGGATGGTACGAGTTTTATAATATGTTGAATAATAAGAAATACCAAAAAATAGTGAGACTTAATAATTCTATATGTTACTACACTCTATACATATAACGACACTCTATTTAACGACAAACTCTCTAAGGCGCGGGACATATACAAGCGGCGCGGCGCGCATCGGGCGCACTGCGGGCGCGCATCGGGCGCGCATCGGGCGCACTGCTGGCGTGCATCGGGTGCGCTATTGGCATTTTGTATGAAATAACTTTGGAAAGGCGGCGCAACCGTGGCACAACCGTGGAGTGCCGTCTCGACGCCTTTCCAAAATTCTTTCATACAAAATGTATAAGAAGGACGTGGTGCAAAACAGATTCAAGAGGTGCGCTTATGGCACGCCCGCGCCCGCGTCGCTTGTGTTTGACCCGCGCCTAAAGCGCCAAAATCCGCGCCTTTGGTTGGTTTAGCTTATCTACCATACAATGATACACTCTACTACGTGATCAAGCCAACTAGACCCTTTTCAACGGGTACAGATAGCAAAAAAAAAAAATATTAATAATATCACTGTTCGCTCTCCGCTATGAATAGTCTTATTTTACCCCATTTCGAGGGCTGTCTATGAATAACAACACAGTAAAAACTTAAACAAATAACAACAAAAAACTTAACAGTCAACAACAAGCTTTAACGATTAATAATAAAAAGTACAGAAATAACTAGCGATGCGAAACGTACGAATGCGTCGATGCTGCGAACCGTACTAAGGCGAACGCGGTACCTGAGGCGGTAAGCGGGCGGGGAGGCCGCATTCCACCCGAGCGTCTAGTTGGCTTGGTCGAATAATACATAGCATCACACCCACTCTCAATAACGACAACAATTAAGTAATAAACTCGACGTTATGCATACCGAACTTTCTAAGAAATTCGTTCTTTTGTTTACAAATTGGGATTGCTTGCACGTGTAGACTGTTTTTGACCATGACTAATAAGTATGAGTCATGGATTATCTATACGTTATCATATTCTTAGTTGCTCACAAACTTTCAAACTGTAAACATGGCTAGTAAAAGAAAATCATTGTATATTGACGAAAAAGTTTTATTGATACGCGCAATAGAAACGGGAGAGAAGCTAAGTGATGTTGGCAAACGCTTTGGATTTAGTCGCTCTACCGTGTCCACAATATGGAAAAACAAGGAAAAAATCCTCCATGTTTTTGTCCTAAAAAAAAAAAAAAAAAAAAAAATATGCCTATTTCGGGGCCTCTCGTGAAAGCTAAGGCGAAGAATTTTGCTGAAGAACTTGGTTTAACTTCTTTCAAAGCATCAGAAGGTTGGCTAGGAAAATTCAAGCAACGTTATCATATCAACCTTGGAAAAATAAATAGGGAAGCACGAAGTGTCGATACGAATGTGACTCATGATTGGATTAATAGAGTGTGGTCAAAATTCACAGAAAAATACGCGCCAAATGACATTTTCAATGCTGATGAAGCAGGAATTTTCTATAAGTTGACTCCAGATAAAACTCTAAAATTTAAAGGTAAAAAGTGTTTGGGAGGAAAGCTTTCCAAGGAACGTATTACGGTGCTTGTGGCTGCTAATATGGATGGCACAGAAAAAAAAAGCTAATGGTAATAGGCAAATCAAAAAATCCGCGCTGTTTTAAGAACATTAAAAATTTGCCAGTGACATATAAAGCTAATAAATCAGCTTGGATGACCAGTCAGCTTTTTGAAGAAGAAGTGCGAAAGTGGGATGCAGATTTAAAGGGACGAAAAATTTTACTTCTTGTTGACAACTGCCCTGCCCACCCGTTTATATCAAATCTTCAAAACATAGAGTTGGCATTTCTTCCTCCAAATACGACAAGTGTCTTACAGCCAATGGGCCAGAGTGTGATTAAAAGCCTCAAGGGTCACTACAGAAGACAATTATTGATGGAGCTTGTTGAATCTGAGGGTAAAACTTCTATTAATATGTTGCATGCAGTAAAATTTTTATCTAAAGCCTGGAAAGAAGTGACACCTACAACTATACAGCACTCTTTTCGACATGCTGGACTTTGTAGCTATTTTACGAGTGATGAAGTGGAAACAGAACCTGATAGTGATGACGAACTTCCATTAACTGAGTGGAATCAACAGTTTAACATGGCAGGAAATACGGTAAATCTTCAAACCTACATGGAAGTAGACGACTGCCTGCTTACAACGGCTTCACTCACAGACAAAGAAATTTTGGATTCAGTACGAAAAACTGAGGATCAAGAGCAAGGAGATGAAGAAGATGAGGCAGATGAGCCTGAGCCTCCGCCGAGCATTAAAGAAGCTCTGAAAGCAGCTAAATTATTGGAAAATTATTTTCTTTATCACCAAGATGTTACAATATCGCAAGATATAAATAAAATATGTAAAAAAATACAACAAAATTACTGGTGCAGCAAAAGACGTCAAACAAAAATAACAGATTATACACAATAGCGTTCAAATAACATTCTTTTTTATGTACATAACTACTAACACTAGTCTGAAATAAATTTTCTCTTTTTCTAATTCAGATTTTTCTTCTCTCCATTTAACGACAATTCTATATAACGCCATAAAATGCACAGTCCCTTCGGTGTCGTTATATAGAGTTTACACTCTACCTATATATTATTTACTATTGCTTTTTAATGTAGGCTTAGATAATATGAACACTACAATTAACCGTTCTTATGTATTTTACTAAGAGTATATTAATTTAATAATCAAAATGCATTACTTGCGTCACGTTTTCAAATCAAAAGCTTAAAAAAACAAATACAAACTAAATACCAAGTAAGATACTTTACTAATTAATATGTGAAAGGCATATACTTACTAAAACTCCTCAATCAGGCCATTTTCTCCTCTATATGTAATATCATAGCCAGTGTAAGTAATATTCAATCTAGGAAGATGATCTGTAGATTGTGCCCTGTACAGTGGATCTGGGACCGGCCCATAGACCTCTTTGCACTTCCCATGAGTGGAGAAATATCGTCTGATGCAATTCCGATCGAACACTCTGCACGGTCTTTCTATGCCTTCTTCGTATTCGTCTGAAATAATTATTATATATATTATCATGTGAATGCAGGTTTTACAAGAAGTAATCTTGCGTTATACAGATAAGTGAATTATTAATTAATAGAAAATAAAATAATATTATTATAATAGGATAAAATTCGAGAACTGAAAATTGTAGAGCTAACGCGTTAACTCAATCAAGTTATTTGTTATTATTACTCGAATTTATTTATTGAATAATTTTTGTTATTGCTACTCGCTCAAAAACCTTCATTTTTTATTACACTTCCATTTTAAATTAATACATTATAGCGTCACATCGAATATTTTGTAAAATTTCCACACCAATATAAAAAAATTATGGTTTAAATAAAACGAAATATATAATCATCATCATCATCAGCCCCTTTACGTTCCCACTGCTGGGACACGGGCCTCCAGGCCTCCTATGAGGGTACAGGCTAAAATCCACCACGCTGGCCAAGTGTGGGTTGGCGGATGTCACATGTCGTCGAACTTTTGATTCTAAGACATGTCGGTTTCCTCACGATGTTTTCCTTCACCGTTCGAGACAAAATATATCTATACTAATATTATAAAGCTGAAGTGTTTGTTTGTTTGAACGCGCTAATCTCAGGAACTACTGGTCGGATTTGAAAAATTATTTCGGTGTTAGATAGCCCATTTATCGAGGAAGGCTATAGGCTATATATCATCACGCTAAGACCAACAGGAGCGGAGCAATGCGGGTGAAACCGCGGAGCGCAGCTAGTATCATATAATTATTGCAAGTTAACGCTTACCAGCAGCACCGTCTTCAGAACCAGTACCTCTGACGAGATCAACTAAGTTCCCTGGAATTATATTCCGATCCAATGTCACTCCTGATGGTAAGTCTGGTATAGGTAAAGCTGGAATTAAAAATTGTTTTATCACCAAATATCACAAAAGAAAATACGACACATAAATGATACAATCATCAGTCTTAAACATCATTGGTAACCACAAAACAATTTAAACACAGTCTAACTTTAAACCGCTTCTGTGACTTTAATATTAGTTGTCTATGTGAAATACGACAAAACCAGATGAAAGAGAACCCGCGCTTAAAGATAAACCCTGTCTAAAAGTTTAGTGGTATAACAGCATGTAAATTTAAAAATAATTTTCAACTTAAAATTGGATTGTAAATATTATTTTGTAATATCAAATAATTGATGCTACTTACAAGGATTATTGACGATACCCGGACTTGAAGGAAGATCTAAAATAAAAAGGAAATGCATAAGTAATAAAGATAAGTTTATTTCTCTATATCATTAATTTCAAAATTAAGAAGACAAAGTATATTGTTTAAAATTGTTCTAAATTATATCTAAATAAAATTTCTATTTAAAAAATAAGAATATAAGTCGGTACACAATAAAACATATACCTGATGTTTTAATATTAAAAACAATGAAATAAAATTGAGGAAAACTCAAATTATAAAATAATCAGAAAATAAATATAGTATCTCGAGTAGATCGAAACAATACGTTGTTATATAAGTATTTATACAACATTTTTTTTTAATGAAAATGTCCACTTACTAAGCTGAAGAGGCGCCAAACCCTGACCCAAAATACATTCTAGTGTGAGCCACAGACATAATATTATTTTCATTTTAGAAGCACAGATTAAAAAGGTTCTACAGTTGAATAGCGCGCGTAATTGTTTACATTCCTACTTATATACAATTTGTGACGTATTATCATATGTATAGGTGTTCTTTTTTCGCTTGAGTTGGAGTTTTTGTAAGTTTGAGATATTATAGGTAATTCATTACGTTATGTGTAGGTGTTTTTACAGGGAAAATTAAAACCAACTTTGGCAAAGGTGGCAAAGTTGGTTTTAATTTTCGAAAGTCTATTTTTTTTGGTGGTTGTTTTAGAAAGTCTATTTTCAAAAAATCTGAATTCCCTTTTTATTCCTGTTATTCTTTTAAAAAATGTTTCTTTAAAAAATGAAAAACATCTCTCCTTTCTCTTTTTTGAATACTAAAAACGTCGTCTTGTCAGAGAAAAGTATAAAGATTTGAAAAAAAAATCATAAGGTAGCAGATTTGATTAAAAAAACAAGGAATATAAAATGAACAGCTGTATAAGCTATTATAACATGATTATTGATAAATAATTATTATGTTCTGCTTAATTATTATTAAACGTTATATTAGTCAAAATATTGCGTGATATTTTAGCGTTTGGATAATATTCAAATACACGATTTTAGTACTTTAGAAAAAATATGTATTTCTGTATGACGTAAAAAAGGTTCCAATAAACCTTTTTGGCAATATTTGAGTCTGAATTTATAGCGCTAATTGATATGAAATTGTTTTATTTTGTTTTATGGCAAAAAATTCGATCACGGCTGGCTGAGTTGGTCAGGCGTCCGCCCTGGATTGGCATGAAACTTGAAACGATGCGGGTACGAATCCCACCTCGTGATCGAATTTTTTTATTTTCTTTATTAATTTATGCTCATTGATATGTCATTGTTTAATTATATATAGGTATGTATTTGTATGTTATATTTTAATCATTAACTATTACGTAACACGGCAAGTAAATAGAAACACTTTAATAGAAGCAAATCGTGCAAAATACATATTTTAACAAAGAAACAATATTAAAAGACCTCATTATTGATTCAATAGTAATATAATTATTATTTATGCATTATTAATAATTATTCAAATTTCATTATTACTAATTTTACCTATAATAATTTAATATGAGTTTGATGCATGCAAACGGACAAATAAATATGTAAACTATTGTGTTTTTATATCTTTAAAACATAAATCAATAAATCATCGTAAATCAACTTGCATGTTTATAAACCCTTTAAGTGTCTGAAGGATATATAAAGATATATATGTTTATTTGATACAGGGTGTTTTATGATGAGGAAAAATGTATCTAAATATATATAAAACTCAAAGAGAGAGAGTATATTTCTTAAGCCAGCTACTCGCGTACCTGCAGCAGGGGCAATATTGGACCCTTAATAATTGTGATGTGTTAGGCAAGCAGGGGCAATTGAGAGAATAACTGAAACTGCTCCAACCGCCGTGCAACCGAGATTGTTCCAATATTGCCCCCGTGGCAGGTAGGTGAGTGGCCAGCTTTAAGCTACGCAGGTGAAGGCGAGGGCGGATATCTAGTTTTTATTATAAACCAATTCAAATTAGGGCCGATTTTTCAATTCCTGGTTAAAACTTATCCAGCCAATAAAGTATTATACGATAATATTAAAATGTCACCTGTAAACTGTCAAATGCGGGCAATAAGAATACATTTTTGAAATGGTAATTTAATTCGTTATTCGACGAATAAGTTTTAACCGACGATTGAAAAATCAGCCCTTAATGATATAAATTTTATATTTTATTTTCACTCTTTATGTCTTATAACACCCTGTATACTTATATTGTAATAAATAAACAATTATTTATAAACTAATCATGTATCGAAATGTTATTAGCACAAATCTACACCTTAATTATACTACTAATAGTTTATAAAATATTTTTAAAATTGCATTATTCGTGTTTTTGTAATCGTTTTATTGTAATGTTAAATGGTTTAAAGAACACGATAAATGCATGTTTATCATATTGCTAAATATCTTGTCTGAGTTTTTTTGTAGATGCTACTAGATAAAGACAGAACTACAACTGCCGATTAAAAATCTGATTGTTTTTGTTAGGAAACTACTTATATTAAATATAGCAATAGATTTTATGCATATACATATATGCATTTTATATTATTATATTATTTGTCGTGTGTTGTATTGTATTAAATATTTGTTTATTTGTCGGTGATGATTTAAGTCACCGAACTCCTTGAACGATTTTTACCATAATAGAATGCTACATCGTCAAGAAGTAACAGTATGCTATATTTTTTTTAAAGAAAGCGAATAAAAATACCTAAAATAATTATGAGATAGAGGGTAGGTATAATATATTTGGGTCTACGACATACTTATTACTTGGTTAGAAGCATTTACATACTTTTATTTTTATGTACTTTGTTATTCAAGAAAAAAAGCATTTTTTTTGTTTGTTTGAACGCGCTGATCTCAGGAACTACTGGTCCGATTATTTCGGCGTTAGATAGCCCATTTATCGAGGAAAGCTATAGGCTATATATATGTATACAGTCTTCCTTAACACAGGATTTTCCTAGCTAGGAAGACAGAGCCACACTGTAATTGTACTGTATTAATTTTTGTGCTCAATAAAGATAAGTATTTTTAATTTATCTATTGCACGCCTCATAAGCGAAGCGTTGAGGTGGGTACTACTGTCACTTCGCGCAAAACATCTGATTTTTCAAACTTAAAATGTCTTTATGTATCATACATTGCACTTGTAAGATAATACATACACACACATATTAAGAAAAAACACTATTTTTAACGTTCATGATATTTTTGATGTCATTTTTGTTATTTAAACTAGTTAAAAAACAGTTTAAAAAAGTTCTGTCTTGGACGTCCGTGTGTCTGTATGTGCGGATCCTTTTTCTTGTTAACACGATAGCGACCGAAATACTTTACTAATCGAGTCTTTTTTTTTCTCTTACGCTTGAGTATGCTCAGGAATAGAACCCTTTCATTTTTCAGGGTCTTATTCGATGTGGTTTAATTGTTATTAAATAAACAAAAATAATAATTAATAAATATTTATTAAAAAAAAATTATGAGGCGTGCACTTTTGGATTTTCCAAATTTTATATTATATCATCAGTCATCACGCTAACACCAACAAGAGCGGATCCACGTGGGGGAAACCGCATCACGCTAACACCAACAGGAGCGGATCCACGTGAGGGAAACCGCGGGGCGCAGCTATTTAGCATATAATATAATACCTACCGATCCTTAATCATGTGACTTAAAAATTCTTGTTATTTCATAATGAGTGCTTATTAGTAATTAATAATTATACTCAATTTTGCTCAGCAACACATCCTTTTTATATTGGCCGCAATCTTTATAATCAATGAAGCGTGTTATTATAATAGTGTAATTTTCCTAGAATATTTTAACATAACCCATTAGCACTATTTAAAAATCTTATTATGAATTATGTGTTAGTAGATTTAATTTTTACTTATAAATAGTTATCATCGCTACATAGTATAAAACAAAGTCGCTTTCTCTGTCCCTGTGTCCCTATATGCTTAAATCTTTAAAACTACGCAACGGATTTTGATGCGGTTTTTTTTTTAATATAGAGTGATTGAACAGAAAGGTTTTAGTAAATAATTTATTATGTTTTAGACAAAGCGGGCGAAGCCGCAGACGGAAAGCTAGTCTGTTATAATTTCCAATTTCTACACGTGCCTCTGATCACTACGTAGTATAAAAGAAAGTCGCTTTCTCTGTCCCTATGTCCCTATGTATGCTTAAATCTTGAAAACCACGCAACGGATTTTGATGTGGTTTTTTTAATACATGGAGTGATTCAAGAGGAAGGTTTTAGTATATAATTTATTTATGATTACACCCTGTATACTAAAGTAATTAAAGTCTCTATCTATTACCGAATCTCTATCCCAGCCCATAATAAATATACACAAAGAAAACAAACTTTATAAATAAGTATTTATTAATTGAAAGTTCATCCTCATATAACATTGAGGCCGAAATCACATAAGGTATACTGCACGAAGTTGGCCATGTAGAACTGAGCCTCTGTGTGGAGCAGTTCTCTTGCGTTTACTGGTAAATTTGCTGCTATTTGCAGGAAGGTGTTTAACACCACAGGATCTGTAATAATAGAAGTAAAAAAAATCTATTAATTTATTTAAAGGCTGAATACATTCTTTAAAACGTTTGACGATCTGTTGAATTGTAAAATAAATGTTTCAAAGAAAAAAGCGTGTAACATAAGATATGAAATTGCCATAGTTACACAATTATTAAAGTGACTTTGTGATTTTAATATGGGTAATGTTTTGCACTTTTATGTATGTTATGAACTATATTTTGCACAATAACCAAAAATGTCTTAAGATCTCAACAACAATAATTATTAACAACATTACCTCTACTTTTCAACGCATTCGGCCCAACAATAAATTGATAAGTGATATCATTTGAAAAGCCAAAGTTTTCACTTCTGTCAAACCGAACATGATGTACCCCTGGTATGGTAGACGTTACAACCACGGAATCTAAAAAATAATAAACATTAAACTCAAGACTTTTACAACTATATACTTCACTAGCTGTGCCCCGCGGTTTTTTACCCGCATTGCTCCTCTCTTGTTGGTCTTAGCGTGATATTAGCATATACCATTCCTCTATAAATGGGCTATCTAACACCAAAATAATTTTTCAAATCAGACCAGCATCCAAACAAACTCAATATAATATTATAAACGCGAAAGTTGTGGATATATGGATACGTATGGATTTTTGTCGCTCTTTCAAGTAAAAACTACTGGAAGGATTTGCATGAAACTTTACAGGAATGTAGGAACATCAGAATAACACATGAGCTTGATTTTTCGGGTGAAACCGCGCGGCTCAGCTTGTATACAAATATAAAGTAATGACTTACTAAACTTAATTTTTAAGAAATCTTTAGTAATAACAGGCTCTTTCGCTCGACGGTAGAAGAAGAAGTATGCATTCTTGGTGAAGAATTCTACATCTCTGAACTCCACAGCCAAAAGAACTTGATCGGATACTCTGTTAATACTGCAAATAAAATAATTATATTATGATCCTCGATTTTACAATATGTGTTGAAGGAATAAATTGTAGAGTAAGCTTGTATTGATACAAGATAATTGTTATAATAGAAAAAACTGAAATTGATGCCAAAGACATTTTTAATATTTTGTATTTCTTTAGTAAATAATAAATATATCGTATAAACTGAAAATAATAAATAGACTTTTACAGTAATCAACTCATTTTTAAATTTAAACTAGCGGTCCGCCCCGGCTTCGCCCGTGGTACATATGAAAAATAGATGTTGGCCGATTCTCAGACTTACCCGATAATCGATATGCACAGAAAATTTCATGAGAATCGGTCCACCCGTTTCGGAGGAGTATGCAGACTAACATTGTGACACGAGAATTTTATATATAAGAAGTAGCTTAGTTATATAATTGTTGTTCCTTTATTTGAATCACAAATTAACTGTTTTTACATAAAGTTTCGAATATATTTGTAAAACCTATTTAAATCTATAAACCAACTTACAAAAACTGCTCAATCTTTCCATTCAGTCCTTTATAAGTTAAATTAGTCGACGTTATAGTAAGATTTACTCTCGTCAGATGCTGGGTAGCCTGCACCCTGTGTAGGGGATCGGGGACCCGGCCATACGTCATTTTGCAGTACGAATGTTCAGCCAAGTAACGCCGTATGCATTGCAAGTCTGATGTTTCACATGGCCTTTCTATACCTTTCTCTGAAAGGAACATATAACATACTAGGTTTCCGCCCGCGGCTTCGCCCGCGCAGTCAAAGAAAAACCCGCATAGTTCCCGTTCCCGTGGGATTTCTGGGATTGCGTCATTTTCTCGGGATAAAAAGTAGCCTATGTCCTTTCTCGAGTATCAAAATATCTCAGTACCAAATTTCATGAAAATTGGTTCAGTAGTTTAGGCGTGATTGAGTAACAGACAGACAGAGTTACTTTCGCAAATTTATAATATTAGTATGGATAGTGCTAACTATCTTTAGTTTTATAGATTGTGTTCAGAATAAACACAATCAAGATTTTAAATTTACAAAAGTTTACAATTTGAAGTTTAAAAAAATGAAAGTAATGTTTAATCCTCTCATAAAAAAATCCTCTCATAATTATGTGTATACAAATTAATGAACGAATATTCCTATGCATATAAAAATTAAGTTAGGTTTGGAAATGTTTCCAATGTCTAAGTTATCTGCCTTTGCTTTGTTAGTACAATCACAATCAAAATTCATTAAGTAGATATATATATATATATATATATATATATATATATATATATATATATATATATATATATATATAAAAAATACAGAATTCCATTTACCTTGAATTTCATCTGTAATTTCGTTTATTTTATCTTTAAAATCCTCAAGAGGCTTCGGTAACTCTGAAATAAATAAATAAATGTAACATTCACTCTCGACATGGTATATTTCTACACTGTAGAATAGGTATATAACAATGATATATAGTGACAATTTTCACAAATAATTTTAACTGAAAGCCAGGTACATAATATGTTGTAATATTTTTTGAAACAGTATATGTATAGTAAGAGGCAGGGGAATTATTGTTCATATTACGCATTTAATATTTACGATAACATTAAATTAATAATTAAAAAAAACTGAAATTTCAATTGGTCTTTCTGTTAGTAGCAAACTTTATTATATATTTTATATGCCTATTATATATACCTGGTCCAGCCTCATTTTTCCCAGAGTCTTGTGCAATCACACTGATAAACATATAACCAATAAAGATGAAGAGCTTCATTTCCGACGCTCGCTCACAAATAATCTTCTAATTAACACTATATTTTAGTATTTATATGAACTCGCGCATGATTTAAAACATCACGCAAAATTAATAGAGGGTGATTAATAATAACGCATGAATATATTCTTGACTAGCTTTCTGCCAGCGGCTTCACCCGCGTAGCCAAAGAAAAACCCGCATAGTTCCCGTTTCCGTGAGATTTCCTGGATAAAATCTTATGTCCTTCCTCAGGTCTCAAGCTATCTCTGTACCGGATTTAAAATAAATTCATGCAGTAATTTCTGAGATTAGCCTTGACATACAGACAAACAGACTAATATTCTAAAAACTATATTTTTGTTTTCGGTATCTATTGAAGATCACGCCCCGAGTATTCTTTTTAAAAATTATTTAATGTACAGTTTTGACTTTCCTACGATTTTATTTTTAAGTATATATAGATATTGAAAAACGCAACGTATAAAAATCACATCTCACTGAATAGTTTCCATTTTGAAAAGAAAACTATCTTAATGATTAGATTCGTATTTTTCGATTTTAGATTATCTCTAATCTGTGTTAATTAGATAGACTTTTATTACTGCAATAAGTTTGATATAAGGCCATTCTCCCATTACGGTACGCACAGGCGATTCAAGTATCCTGCAAGTCTCGAAGACTAGTTGCCGCGGAATATCTCACATACATTTTGTATATAGGTACCGGTAGCGTAGTGTGTGAGCCTACATACAAATGTGTGTGAGATACTCAGCGGCGACTAGTCTCCGAGATTTGCAGGATACTTGAATCGCCTGTGCGTATCGTAATGGGAGAATGGCCTTACACAACAAAGTATTTTATGTGTCACCTACAATTTTATGTCAGTCTAGTCTAGTCAATAAAATAGAAACCTAAATAGAAAACCCCTAAGCTTGTTGAGTTGAGTTAACGATAAGATATGTTGTATTCAATTCTAATCGTAACTTCCTATTTTTTAAATGACTGAATGATTTTTTTGCATTCTTTAAAATATATTTCATACATGCTTGTAAACCGATCGTTAAAAATCTGTTATCAAAAATATAAATTATATTCGAAAAAAATGGAGGCTAAGAAATGGTCATCCACTCAATGCTGTGGGGATTTAAATTTTTTATAAATTACAAAGAAGATATTACAAAAGTTAATAAATAAACTGATTTATTTCCTATTTTTTTAACATACTGTAGAAGCGTGGTATCTGAATCCATACTAATATTATAAATGCGAAAGTAACTCTGTCTGTCTGTCTGTTACTCAATCACGCCTTAACTACTGAACCAATTTGCATGAAATTCGGTATAGAGATATTTTGATACCCGAGAAAGGACATAGGATAGGTTTTATCCCGGAAATCCTACGGGAACGGATTTTTCTTTGAAAACGCGGGCGAAGCCGCGGGCGGAAAGCTAGTTGTCTATAAATGATTATATTACTAAGATAATTGTTAACTCAATAGTATCTAATTATTCGTTATAATTTAACAATAATTTAGTTTCAGTCAGAATGCAAACTTAGGGCTGTCACAATATTTAATTTATTGGGAATGTCTTATAATTAATACAGTTATTTGTTAATTTTATCTGTTATTAGCCGTCCTCCCTTGCTTCGCTCGTGGTACATGTTTACGTTTTCTCTCAATAAGAACCAACTTCATGGAATAAAAAAATAATTAACGAAATCGGTTCAGCCGTTCTCGAGTTATGCGCTTACACATTTGGCGATTCATTTTTATATTACCTTTAAATTATAAAATAATCTTAATAATGATGAATTTCACTACATAGTATAAAACAAAGTCACTAAATCTCTGTCCCTATGTACCTATGTATGCTTAAATCTTTAAAACTACGCAACGGATTTTGATGCGGTTTTTTTTAATAGATAGAGTGATTCAAGAGGAAGGTTTTAGTATATAATTTATTATGTTTTAGACAATGCGGGCGAAGTCGCGGGCGGAAAGCTAGTTACCTATAAATTATAAAATAATAATAATGAATTTGAAATATATTATTACAACATAAAGCATGAAAGTCTATAAAGTTATGAATTCAGTTTTTGTCTTACTTAACATTTAATTTGCAAGTTAAATGTTTGATTATAACATTTGCGTGATTACTGGCGTTAAAGATTATCTAATAGTATGTGCAAGAAACATGAAAAATAGGTATAATATGTTGATTTTCTATTTTTAATAAATATCTACCTACGTCTTAAACCGGTCATATAAGAACTATAACTAAACACATTATTGTTATCACTATATTAATTACTAGGATTCCGCCCGCGGCTTCGCCCGCGCAGTCAAAGAAAAACCCGCATAGTTCCCGTTCCCGTGGGATTTCCGGGATTACATCATTTTCCCGGGATAAGAAGTAGCCTATGTCCTTTCTCGGGTATCAAAATATCTCCCTACCAAATTTCATGAAAATTGGTTCAGTAGTTTAGGCGTGATTGAGTAACAGACAGACAGAGTTACTTTCGCATTTATAATATTAGTATGGATTTACAATAATTAATATAATTTTGTGTGCAATACGTCATAATTAAAGGAATATCGAATATCTAAAGATAAATTTGCATGTGACTTTAAGAACTCCTTCACCGAGATAATTTTTAGTAATACCAATATTATCTATACTATATACTATAATATTATAAAGAGGAAAAGTTTGTAAGTATGTATGTAAGTATGTATGTATGTATGTATGGTTTTCACGCAAAAACTACTGGACCGATTTCAAAAATTCTTTCACCATTAGAAAGCTGCATCTTTACTGAGCAACATAGGCTATATTGCATTTTCAAAAAAATTAGAGATCCTTACCAAAAATGCAATAATGTAACCCAAGGTGTAAAAAAATCCTCAATAAAACTTCTGTCATCGCGTGCGCTGCAGAATCTATTGAAGATAGAACAAAAAAATGTTCTACGGTATTATAGAATGGATCAATATCTACAAGAAAGTCCGCGATACCATATGTCCATCTTCAGTAGTTATGTTACTACAACAACTTTTTTACGTTTTCAAAGTAAATAAAAGTGCCGACAGTAATCAAACCATGTTATCCATACACATATATTAATCCTTATCACATTAAATGATGTTTTATTATAGACTGTTTCAATACCAGCAAAATACTTTTTAAATGAAAAGAATTGGATATTCCATTCAAAAGATATAACGAATTTTTAAAAGTGTCAATCTACAGAAAATAGTAGGTATACTGTTCGAGCAGGCCGTAGTGCGGGGGTCACGGAGGAATTCTACCAATATGCGTCTTGACGGAACACAGTGGGTTTTTGGTCGGTAGGAATCCGACATAACCCACGGCCCCACGGGACGGGGTAAAGGTGATTTTCATGTGATTAAAAATTAAACCTATAGTCCGACCTATTTAGTAGACTTTTCACTGTAACGATATCGCTATCTATGCGGGTGAAACCGCAGGGCATTGCTAGTAATTTATAAAACAGATAAGAGAAATCTGCAAGATGAACTTTCAAAAACAGTTCAGAAACTGAACACAATTTAACTGAATTATCATATTTTAAGTCACCTGTTTGTAAACTTCCGAACGAGTTGTACCCGAGGTGTTAATTTTGGAAATTATCCCGCCCTTCTGCTTGCTAATTAGCGTTTTATTAATAAAATCTTACTTCGTTTAAAACTGAATTAATGCAATATAATTATTTTATTGGTAAAATCTGATTTAATGTAGATATTCGAATACCTTCAATAAATTTCTAGGACGTAAACTAATTACTGTAATTTATTATCTACTATACTGAGAAAAATATCTCTGAATGTCTATTATTAACTTTTTTATAAAACTTCCATCTCCAAAGCATATTCATAGTATTAAGTTTTAAAACCATTGCAGGATTTTCATTTAAGATGAAACATTTCAAAATTATACTCAAAATAGCCGTTGCAAAATAAAAAGTAATGTTAGAAAAATTTCAAGTTAACGTGTGAAAGTTGAACGTTGTTCGAACGGATGAGGAGTTATATTAAACCGCGGGGTGCCGCACTCAATTTCACGAAAAAACTTATAAACGCCTGTTTGCACAGTGTACGAAACAATAGATATGGCGAGGCTAGTTAAATAGTTTAAACGTGAGGGTCTGTGGATGTTTGTCCAGTAACGTGTAAACGGCTGATCTGTGAAGGTGAGACGGGATGTATTTATTAATCTGGTACCGAATTTTTAACCATGGTTAGAAATTATTATTTATTACTAAGATTGTGGTAGGAAAGTTCATAGGTTTTCTTATTCATGTTCAGATTTATTATTGTTCAGGGTGTGTTATGTTATGTTATAATTGTTCATAATATGTTCAATATTCATTTAATTTTCAAATCAATCACGGGATAAATAGTCTCCTGATCAAATGTTTCAGTTCCTGCTTTCATATTTTTGTACTCGATAAAAAACGATTTCGTTGTGCAAACACACATTTTTTACAAACTCCACATCTTTTCAGTGCAAAAATAAGATGAAAAGCGCGTCCATTTTTCGCGCTCCTTGTATCAATAGGGGTAACTTTTTGACGTAGTCACGGCAAAGAGGCTCTTTGTAAAAGAGTACTCTTTTCAAAAGTTATGGCTTCTGGATTAAATTTTCTTTCTAACACCGGTTCATCGTGCGGCGGAAACTTTATTGAGCGCAATATAAACAAATGTTTTTATAAGGTGTATTTTACTTACACATTTACAAAGTTTTTAATGGATTCTATTGCTTATGATACATCACGTATTGTACCTGAATTCATGGTCAGATTCCTTAATATTCGTAATTTTTATATTTTAATAATAATTAGACAGAATTTTGGTAAAAATGACTTACACTAAAATGAATGTCTCTAAACACAAAAAATATAGAATCTTTATAATATAATAATTACTTTGTAAGTATTTTGAAAGCATATATAAAAACGATTAAAGCAAGTCACCTTACCTCATTCACTTCAGCGGTCCATGTTAATTAGAATTAATAACTGTGCCTAATTAATGCCTTTAGACAAAGCGACGTCTGCTGCATCATTGTTTTGTTATTAATTTTTATTTAACGAGGAAAATATCTGTTCTATGCGTTTATTTTCTTCGTTGATTATTGTTTAGTGATTAACTGGTTAACAATTAACATCGTGAGGTTACAGGTTCGACAGTTTGTCCAAGCAACAAATTTAATTAAATAATAATAAATCGATCGACTTTTGCAACATTTGATTAATATATTTCTTTTAAACTGACAAAAACCATTATCGATTACCTTATAATAATTGCAATAGTCAATTTAAAGTACGCGAATTTCTAACCTGTTCACTTATACAGTCGATTTAAAAGTCAAGTTTTCATCATCTCATTGCACAAAAATGGGATTATTAGTCTTAAAAACCTTCATAAATCCATAAAAGACCATTAAAACATTCTATCCATAATGTGACCCAGTAATCTTGCTACAAACCATCTAAGTCTTGTTTTTAACAAGATATCAAAGCTTCATCCAACATGCTAAATAATTAGCAAGGTGATGTGATTGCTCTGAGCCGGAACATACTATGTAATATTAACAAGAGCACCGGCTTGCTAGATTGAGTCGTTGTTTATTTAGCGAATTGTTTTCATGACTGTCTTTACTAGTGTGTTTATTAAGTTGAAAGAGTTTGAAAGTTTGAAAGAAATAATGGTTTCGCAGAAGATTATATTCCATGTAATGTGGGGGAGATTTGATGAAGAGTGTAATATAAAGAGTAATTAATATCTACGATATAACTAATCTGGTTATAAAGTGAAGTCCCATGTCCCCTAGTGGGGTAAGGGGCAGATGCATTATACATCTATTTCACTGATCGATTTTCTTTAGGGACAAGTAGGTGATCAGCCTTCTGTGTCCTACCAGACCGAGACATTTTTTATTCTTCGCCTCCACCGGGAATCGAACCCAGGACCCCTCGGTGTTACGCTCACGCGTCAACCACTGTACCAAGGAGGCAGTCAAATCTGGTTATATAGCTCATGGTTACGCTTAATTAATGAATGAAACAATATAGCTTGTTACACAATAATAAGATGATGCAAACTTTTGCATGTTTTTGTAATTCAATTATTGATATTTTAGACAATGGGAAACTAGTTAAGCTAAAGCTGTGAAAAAACTTTCGCTCGTCGCTTAAATACTCGTAAAATGAATTGATGACTGGTGTTTAAAAAACAAGTAACATTCACGCTAAACAGAAGATTCTTAGCTACGTACCTATGTAAAAGTAGAATAAGAACTTTAATTTATGAAAATGATAATGCATCTGATATATTATGTAGTTAGATATAAGTTACACATTATGTAAAATTAAATTGTAATATTGATATGATTTTAAAAGAGCAACTATGTAGTTTCTTGCCGGTTCTTCTCCATAGATACTGCTGTTCGAATCGGTGGTAATTGTTAAAAATATGTAATGACGATTCGAAAGTGCTTCTAAAAGAAGTCTAATTGAATAAATAAATGTTTGAGTTTGAGAATACTTAGCAAATATTAAAGAAACTTTAAACAAACAAACCACAATTCTCTAAATCCTAAAGCAC
This sequence comes from Colias philodice, assembly GCF_061535455.1. Classification (NCBI taxonomy): domain Eukaryota; kingdom Metazoa; phylum Arthropoda; class Insecta; order Lepidoptera; family Pieridae; genus Colias; species Colias philodice. The sequence continues at coordinate 6,499,570 of NC_143111.1, read as the reverse complement.
ATAATATTCTTCCTATCACAAAATAAAACTGAACAAAATAGCAATGCATCAGAACAAACTGTATGAGTATATCGGTCAAGTAAGTTAATGTTAGACATCAAAGACATAACTTTTATGTTGGGCATTCCCATTGCGGCTAACGTGATATGAATTTCATTGTTTATTTTATATTTGAACTTCTGAACAACTATGTTTGAAGGGTTTTTGTTTCGGAATTTTTGAAGTTGATAGTTGAGAGAATAAATAAATAGTTTTATGATAAAAGCATCTGAAATCATTATAATAAGTTTTGTAAATAATGGACGAATACTTTTAATTTTCTAAAGTTATATTGTGTATATAGTATGTTTTAAAGTTATACATGAATTATCTCATCAATATGCTGTCCCTTGGTTTATATATTCATTCCCGTTAATACATAAAAATATGTTTTTAAGTCCAAAATTCCCATATACCTTTATTAAGTTTAGAACTGTATGCAGAACTAAGCCACTTCTAACGCAGCCGTTTTCCTTACATTTCGATCTAAGGTAGAGCACTAAATGCAAATAGATTGTAAAATGTGGGAATAAATTCATGCATTGTAGACCTCGTTGACGTCCAACACTCGTGCATTTGTGTGTATGTGTAAACACAGCCTTAGAATATAATATGTAGATACAGACTTAAATTTATATTTTGTCGTAGTTTTTTGTTGATTTACTTTAGATTATACTATAGATTAGGAGCGTTGAGAGTAAAATTTCAATGCAATACCATCACGTCATAGAGAGACGACGATTTTTGTATCTTTGAATATAATTGCCAAAGAAGTTTCACTTCTGACACATGTGTTCAAATCATATTATAATGTCATTAACCACTGTTAAATAATATAAAAGTCGAACTATACGCACTCTAAAATATTACAATTCTTTATTTATTCTTATCATATCTATTCATTGCATAAGGTTTGAATAAGCAAGTTTTTATTTATACAGCTGTATATCTTTAACTCGTTGTTCGTCAATAAACTGACCATGCTTTACCCGAAAATCGATTTCCACACTTCTACCATGTTTCTCAAAGGTGTAAATAATCAATTGAAAAATAATTGCGTCATCAACATTGACCGTAGAGTCCTGCGACTTGCGTATTCATAGAAACTACCAACTTAGTACATGCATCGTCGCTAAGATTCACAAACTTCGTGTCGTCTTGAATAATAGAAGAACTGAAGTTGTTAAAATTGTATACATTAATTATAAGAGATTACAAGGCGCTACGCTAACATAAACTACACTGAGATTAGCTGCCACTACGGAGATTAAATGAAAAAGTTTATTGGCTATGATGGAACTTCGGATTTTTCCTGTTTTGTTGAACAGTTTGGGCAGTATTTATAACCTACTTACTATTTCTATGTTAGTATCATGTAAATCTTCAAACGAAAGAATTACAAATTGAAAATTGTTTGATGATAAAATACTAAGAGACAATTGAAAGTTATTTCTTTGAAACGCTTTCCCAAGCTTAAAATCTATATTTGCTAGATGAAGAGAAAAATATTTTAACCCATTGACCACCGAGCGGCCCGATCGGGCCGAGACACAATAGATTTTCTATTGTGTCTGTGATCCGAGGACTGACGGATTAATACAATGTGGTTACTTTACCTTTTGAATGACTACATTTAACTGTTATTTTTATATATTTAGAATTAAAGTTTTGTCAGTTGTCAAGCATATATTTTAAAATCGATACTTGATGGTTTATTTTTATAAAACTTTTTTAACTTTAATAGTGCCTACATTGGCTGAAAAAATTTCTACATTTATAACGTTTATAAAAGTCATGCCACGATTACCATGTCTGCAGACTTCATTGAAACATTTCCAAATAAAAAATAAAACCTAATTTTGTCTATTCTATATTACGTAAATTAATTTTATTTATGGCTTCCAAGAACGTTTTTTTATGCACATTAAAAGCTTAAAGGTTTTCGTTTAACGATGTGTCATCCGGCGAACACCGCAGTTTAATTTCCTTCAAGGCTGTTCAATTTTCGTCCCTGATTTATTAAAAACGTTTTTAGTTAACAAAAACATCTTTATTTACTTACGTATTTTTGTATATTCATTATTTTTAACTGATCAATAATTTAACCATCAAAATGTATTTTTAGCTTATCAATATACCGACGCCCCCCGCGAATAATCCGGTAATCGTAAAAGTGTAAATGTTCAGGAAAAATAAAAAACCATTTTTCCTTAATAACTCCATTAAACAACAAGTATCAGAGAATTTTAATATCGCATATGGAAGCTAATTTTTTCAGCTATCTGGTTATTTCAACAAAATTTAAGTAGTCCCAAGGGCTTCGTTATAATTTAGCTGGATGCATTTTACTATACTAGTGTAGGTCAAGCTCTGGTCAGTAATGTCACTTACGATATTGTTCGTGTAAATTTATATTTTCGACGGCAACAGTAAAATCTTGTTGTGCTAATATTCGTGTTATTTGTTTTGTATACTGAACATTTGTAACAATCTATTATTAGGTTATTCGATTGTATAACAGTAACGTACATTTTATTGTTATAACTATTACCGTTTATTCGAATAGTTTACTTAAGTATTATTTGATGATTATTATAGTATATTTTATGAAATACAGGACATTTTAGTAAATGAAACAACTTTGGATTGTTTCACAAAACACGATAGTTATTATTATCATAAAAAAGAGACACTGCACTGAAGACACGACTATTACACATGATTACACAATCATGAAAATTATAGTATGGTCCTATTACAGTTAAAAATTTAATCAGAATCCTCACCAAAACCTCACAGAAGGCGAATCCGCCGTGACCAGTCAGTACTTGTGTGGTGTGGTGTGTGATGTCTATTTTCCCGGCTACCTTGCAGCAGCAGCGCTTGGTAAAAAGAGCTTCATGACTCCGGCCGTTCCTCCTACATCCTATCCCATTCGCTGATCGTATCCTGTCTCAAAATACGCTTGACGAATGAAACAGGACACAGATCGTAATCCGGTTTCCTCCTCAACCCCAGAGCGGCCTCCTTGGCTAACTCGTCTGCCCGTTCGTTCCCCTTAAGCCCTGCAATGCAGCTTTTCGGAGGGCCGCCCGTGTTTGCACAGCCAGGGGATGAGGGGAACTCAGGGTAACCGCCTGGAGCGCCAATCTGGAGTCGCTGAGGACACCGACCTTTGCCGCTCCACTCTTGCAGGCTATGTCTACTGCTCTTTTGAGCGCTAGGAGCTCAGCCTGATAGACGGTATAATTCGGTGGCAACGCAAGCTTAATGGACTTTGTCTCGGCCTCACCTTTCCATACGGAAAGGGCGGCTCCGGCCTCCGACTCGACCGTCAATCTTGCTGCCATCCGTATAGACCCTGTGGACGTGGCTGTTAACCACGTCGGCATAGGTGTCCTCATCTATCAAGCCGAACCCCAGCTCTACCTGCTCTGCCGGATGTGGGTCCTCAATCGCGGGTGCCATTCGTTCCACCTCCCTGTCCCTCAACACCGCCGGGTGCGACACACCCCTCTTGATCTCATAAAGCCTCGAAGCTTCGAGTATCCTGAGATCAAGAGGGAGTATCCCAGCCAACAGCATCGCAGAGTTCAGGGAGACAGTCCGATATGCTCTGCAGATCTTCTGGGCAAAACCCCGCTGAACGGTGTTAAGCCTCTTTTGGACCCCCATCTTTTCCGCTGTGGGTGCCCACGCTGCTGATGCATACAAGATAGCCGGTTCTATAACTGCGGTATATATAGTCTTAACTACTTGGGGGTTAAGCCCCCAACTTACTCTAGCTGCTCTTGCTAATAGCTTATAACGGGCGATTGCCTTATTGCAAAGGCTCCCGACATGGGCGTTGAATGTCAGGCCGCCATCAATAGTAAGGCCCAGTATCTTAATACTTTCGAAATATTGGATGTCCACACTCCCCATTACAAGTCGTGGCCTGTCAAATTTTAATTTTCGTGTCGAGAGCAGGGCACATGTCTTGTGTGGCGCGAATTTTAGTTTATTTCTGACACCCCATTCATCAATTTTCCTCAATGTGCAGTTTGCCTTCGTCTCTACTTCTAAAGCAGTATCTCCATCAAACACTAGCACAATGTCGTCAGCAAAAGCCTGACAAAACACATCCATCTCCTCTAACACCCACAGCAGAGGATCCAGCAAGAGGTCCCATAGGAGCGGCCCACCTATGGAACCCTGCACGCACCCCTTGTTGGTCTCTCTACTCACTTCCACACCCGCATACCTAACTTTCACACCTCTTCCACTCAGGTAGCTGCTGATCACCCGCCTTACGTTCCCCGGACATCCAATTTCGGCCAACCGCACCTTTATGGCTGGCCACCAGGCGCTGTCGAAGGCTCCCTCTATGTCCAGAGATACCACAACAGAAATCTTCTTCTCCTCCTTCTTATTTCTGATGTGGCTCACTAGTCTATAGAGGGCGTCCTCGGTGCTCCTCTGAGGCATGAAGGCATACTGATGGGGGCTTATTTTGGGCAGCAGGTAGAACCTGAGTCGGACGACCAGCATCTGATGAAGATGAAGATGAAGGTTTCGATGTGGTCTATTCTGATGCCTGCCTCGTTTATCTATCAAACTTTCATCTCTTTTAATTTTTTCTAAGGCCGTGTAAATCATTTGCTCAGTATTAGAAAGAGTGTTTAAAAAAATACCTTGCATACTTGCACTCCATAATGAATGTATCTGGAAATCGATTTCTAATTAAAACCCCGAATAAGCCTGTACTAGCACTTACTTAAATAATGTAGAAAACTATTTACCTGAATAATATCGTAACAATGTTTACTGTCGAAGCATATTGATATTATTTTTCGTAAAGATCTAAAACCATATTATTCGTTTAAAATACATTTTAATGTTATTTTATGGAATATACGCGTAATTTTTCATATCTTCGTAAATAAAGATAGAAAAATTCTGAAAAAAATTTACATGGTGTATTTTAACTTCTAGATTCCGAAAAACGCATAACATGAAAAATCCCGTAATAGGTCATTACCGGATTATTCGCGGGGGACGTCGATACCTTAAAATTGAGCAATGTTCATAGTTGATAATCCATACTAATATTATAAATGCGAAAGTAACTCTGTCTGTCTGTCTGTTACTCAATCACGCCTTAACTACTGAACCAATTCACATGAAATTTGGTATAGAGATATTTTGATACCCGAGAAAGGACATAGGATAGGTTTTATCCTGGAAATCCTACGGGAACGGGTTTTTCTTTGAAAACGCGGGCGAAGCCGAGGGCGGAAAGCTAGTAAATAATAAATTTACTGTAATTTCGAATAGTATTTATATTTTTTGTCTGTTTAATAACTCTATTAAGGACCACTATGCTCTCAAAATTCTACACTGCTAAATAAATATACAATCCTGTTTATATCCCTTTTATTTCATTACATATTGAAAAAAAAATAGGTTATTTTATGTTAAGAATCGTGGACTAGATCATACATATAGATAGGTAATATGTTTTACTTCAATTACATAGGCGAATTGCTTCGCGGCGATACCAAAAATCTCACAGCTCTACGGCAGTTAAAGCGTGAACATTCATAACTTCCAATGCGAACAAATCGAATATAAAATACAATAATATGTACAGTTTAATACCATTAAGTCGGTCCCGGTCGGCGATAAACAACCGATGACAATGCACGGGCAAATCCACTCAACTAAATTAACTCATGTTACTTGCTGCAGTGCCGCTTGTTACACTGTAACGTAACGTGGCTCAATTAAAAAAAATATTCTTCGAAAAAAATGTAATTTTGCACGCCTCATAAGCGAAGCGTTGAGGTGGGTACTACTGTCACTTCGCGCAAAACATCTGATTTTTCAAACTTAAAATGTCTTTATGTATCATACATTGCACTTGTAAGATAATACATACACACACATATTAAGAAAAAACACTATTTTTAACGTTCATGATATTTTTGATGTCATTTTTGTTATTTAAACTAGTTAAAAAACAGTTTAAAAAAGTTCTGTCTTGGACGTCCGTGTGTCTGTATGTGCGGATCCTTTTTCTTGTTAACACGATAGCGACCGAAATACTTTACTAATCGAGTCTTTTTTTTTCTCTTACGCTTGAGTATGCTCAGGAATAGAACCCTTTCATTTTTCAGGGTCTGATTCGATGTGGTTTAATTGTTATTAAATAAACAAAAATAATAATTAATAAATATTTATTAAAAAAAAATTATGAGGCGTGCACTTTTGGATTTTCCAAATTTATTTTTATAATATTCAGAATGTTAAAAACATAAATTTCATATAATATTCAGAATGTGCTCGAACAGACTTTAGATTTCGTTTGAATAGGAAGTATATTTAAAAGCCAAAGGTTTTAAATTAATAGAACTTATGTAATTTTACAAGTGTTAAAAATGTCTTTTAGCTTTCAAGTACATGTACAAGTTTGAAGATAGTTGTTGAAGATAAAATACTATATAAAAGAAGTTACTGATTATTTTTAATGTTGTATAATATAACACTTTATGATTACGATTAGATGCACCAAAGTACAGTAAAAAAATAAGAAAAACATTTTATTTAGTAAATCTCATCCATTACCTTCATAATATTATGTAGATCATTGTAGCATAGGGGGTATAGACTTAAACAGTACCTACAATTTAGTTATTTATCATTTATCATTTTTGAAAATCGGTGTGAATGCAGCCGGTAAATTTTATTTGTAATTCGTATAGGAAATCCGATACGCCACCGTATGAACCGACAAATGTATTGGATCGCTTGGAAAATGTCGATATTGTCTATTGTCCACATTATCGGAATTATTTTAAAAGTCCACTCGAATCAAAGCTTTATTCAATTGATTGTAATTTATAGCACTAGCTTTCCGCCCGCGGCTTCGTCCGCTTTGTCTAAAACATAATAAATTATATACTAAAACCTTCCTCTTTAATCACTCTATCTATAAAAAAAAAACCGCATCCAAATCCGTTGCGTAGTTTTAAAGATTTAAGCATACATAGGGACATAGGGACAGAGAAAGCGACTTTGTTTTATACTATGTAGTGATTTATAAATTTAACCGTTTTTCTGTTCACCACAATGCAAATGATATTTTAGAGTATAGGTACTGTAATAAAGTTAAAATTAAAATATAACGCTTCGTTTATTTAATACTAGCTTTCCGCCCGCGGCTTCGCCCGCGTTTTCAAAGAAAAACCCGTTCCCGTAGGATTTCCGGGATAAAACCTATCCTATGTCCTTTCTCGGGTATCAAAATGTCTCTATACCAAATTTCATGCAAATTGGTTCAGTAGTTAAGGCGTGATTGAGTAACAGACAGACAGACAGAGTTACTTTCGCATTTATAATATTATAGTATGGATTGGTCCATGATAATATGACATTAAATATATACGTAGTTACGTACGGTACGTTAAATCCATTTATTTAACAATTATTATTCTGAGAGAGGATGTTGGGAAGAAGTGGCACTTAAGTAACATACGAAGAATATTTTATTTACGTTAGCTAATTGCACGTATTTCTGCTACATTTAAAATATACCACAATCTATTTCATACAATCCAACCACCATTTAACTCTTAAAAAAAATCTACAAACTACCCAACGAATATTTAAAAATCCATAGCCAGTGAATTCTGCGTAGAAATTCATAAAATTCTTGTCTCTAATACATTGTATAATATATATTATAGTATATAACTGCTCTAATATCATTTTATTGGGGACAAAGTAACATCGTAAGAATGTCAGTGCTTCCGTGGGGTCCTGGCGCCGGCTCGGCTAGACGCAACGTCTCGGAGCGATACTAAAATGGCTGCCATCATCTGATGTCTGTATATTGGGTTAAAATTATAAATAGTTTGATGAGTAAGCTTTCCACGGGTGGCTAAGACTGAATACGATTTTTCATTGTAGGCTAAGGGGTAAAATCAAAATTCATTAATTATATAGAAAAAAGAAAGAAAATAAAAGAATAAATCTAAATGTTTATCATGTTGACTGGCCAACTATCATTATTTGCAAATAACAACTACAGAATTGCATTCATACACCTTTGGTATCCTTTCCTAAATGACAGTAAGCCTAAAATTAGACCTAAAAATTATCCTAAGAATATCTGCTCTTCATCATTAAATATTAAAGGCTATCTAGGCATTTTTATATCAAGCAAGAAACCTAAAGATATAGCAGTCTTTGATACTATACTCTTTGCATTAACACACTAATAAACACAGTCTCCCCTCAATTATCAATAAGAAAACAAACCCCAGCGGCGCCAGTCTGCCGGCAAGGGAGCCAAAAGTTATTGATAAACTGCTGTACCATTTTCCTTTTATAGCTAGTTTTTGTACTATTTTTATCACTGTGATTTATACTGTGAGCAATGTTGAAAGTTTTGAATTCAAATTTCAATTTGGAAGTACAATATATTAATATATCTTGTTATTATTTCCTTGCAACCAAAATCCTGCACAGCCCTTTTTCGAAATCGGTTAAAAATGTTTGCTTACATACTGTATATTATATCGAAGTCTTATTTTTCTTATATGCATGAGTTTGTGAAAATGATGCAAGGCAAAAATAGTTGATCAGATCTCGGTAAAATTCAAAACAAAGATAGATAAGCATTGATTGACACACAGACAAAACCGAGGACTAGCAACACAAGGAATGTTTATATATTCTGTAACTTTTGCTACAATCTCTCAATATTTTTTTACAAATAATTTTCGAAAGATAAACAACAAAGCCCAGCTAGGTTCCCCAAACAACGATCCTCATAAAGCAAGATTCGTCTGAAAAAGAGGTTCCGTATCTCGATGGGGCCACCACAATCGCCTTAAGATAACCGTAATGATCCCTAATTACTGTTCCTTGTACTTGAGATAAGTTTCGGTTTGGTAATCGGATTTCCTTGTAGATTAAGTACAGACTCCAGGTTTGTAGTGTATTTTTATATTTGAGGTTATAAACACCAAATATTTATCCATACTAATATTATAAATGCGAAAGTAACTCTGTCTGTCTGTCTGTTACTCAATCACGCCTTAACTACTGAACCAATTTGCATGAAATTTGGTATAGAGATATTTTGATACCCGAGAAAGGACATAGGCTACTTTTTACCCCGGGACATAGGACAGATTTTATCCCGGAAATCCCACGGGAACGGGAACTATACGGGTTTTTCTTTGACTGCGCGGGCGAAGCCGCGGGTGGAAAGCTAGTAGTGTATAAGTACGCAGTCAAACTCAAACTGAAACATACTTAATTGAGCTGCTTTTACAAACTCCTCTATGTCGTCATTTTAAACAGCGAAGAATTTTATACTCTATAATAACAGTAGTTTTAAACGTACACTAAAATATTCATATTTTACTTCCTTCCTATTTTTCGAAATCGGTTAAAAATGTTTGCTTACATACTGTATATTATATCGAAGTCTTATTTTTTTTAGAACTAAGTTTCTAAATCTATCTCTCACTAGTTTCCGCCCGCGACTCCGTCCGCGCGGATGTCGGTCTTCGCGTGGATGGTTTATTTCTCCATTTTGAGTAACTCTGACAATGACATCATATAAATATCTATTGGACCCAAATACGGCTAGGCCTATAATAATACGCAACGTGTGTTCGCGGTTCTACAGAACAACGTCTATGGATAAAACTGAAAAATTAAGATTAATTTTTTTCTACGTATTTTTCCAGGATAAAAAGTATCCTATTTTACGCCCAGGGTAATAAGGTATAATTATACCAAGTTTCATCGAAATCGAACCGTTAGTTTTCACGTGATGTCTTCACATACAGACAGACAGACAGACAGACAAAAATTTTTTTAATCACATATTTGGGTTTGGTATCGATCCAGTAACACCCCCTGCTATTTATTTTTTCAATATTTTCAATGTACAGAATTGACCCTTCTACAGATTTATTATATGTATAGATTACGAAATTGTTATTGTAAATTGAAAATGTAATCCATTAGATACAAATAGGATCAAAACAGATAACGCTACAAAGAAGAGACATGCACAAAATGTCTTACAGCTACTAAGCCATCTTCCACAACATATTTTTTTTTGTTTGTATGTATTGTTTCTAAATAAACGATTTTTATTTATTTATTTATTTATTCCAAAAGAAAACATCAAAATAACTTCCCAATCATTTCATAAGCTTCTTATAACATTAAACAGAGAGTTTTAATAGATATCGTGTAACATAAACAAAGATCGCGTGTCTATCCGTGCTTGCTTCGCTAATATTTATCTACCTGAAAGCTTCCATTGCAACTTTACTAATTTAAAACAATTTTCCAATTTTTTCCTGTTGGGATGGACAATGGAGTTCTTATGAACGAAATATTTTAGATATTGCTGCACACATTTTTGTTGTAGTATGCTTTTAGTTAACACTAGCTTCCGCCCACGACTTTGTACGTGCATCCCCGTTTTTCCCCGTTCCCGCAAGAATTTCGGGAAATCCTTTCTTAGCGGATGCCTACGTCCTAACATCTACCTGCATGCCAAATTTCAGCCCGATACTTCCAGTGGTTTGGGCTGTGCGTTGATAGATCACTATATCAGTCACCTTTGAGTTTTATATATAAAGATTACCTACTCTACTGGCTGTGCCCCGCGGATTCACCTACGATGACATATTGTATATATAGCTTAGAGCCATACTCATTAGAGGGACTAGTCAACAAAAAAAATAATATCTAATATTAGCTCGTTCAAACTTCAAACAAACATTCGCTTTAGTTTTAATATTAATACTAATACTAATGAATACTCATTATCACACTCTTTTACTTAAAGTTTTAAATTACTATAATTTTAATAAATCTATCATTTATCTAATAATAAATGTTCAGTATATTTTAGAAACACCAAATATTATATTCAAATACATTACATTAATTAGGAAAATAATTTAGATGCAATGAAATAATTGGCATTTGTGGTATTTGTGTTTGAATCTGTTGTTTCAATTGTTTCCAATTTTATTTGTAATCTGTGACCGCATGCGTTGCCGCGCAATTGTCATAATTAAATACTTAGATGATTATAAAATATCGGGCTATATTTTTAAAAGCTAAATAAATAACATTTAACTAGGTATTTATCGAATTCAAAGTGTAAATTCAGTTTTTCTTAAATATATTCTGACGATTTATTATTTAATCACAATAATGTAGGTGAAGCTTTGTTTGAGGCAAGTTTGGAGGTTCTGCCATAATATTTCTTTAAGATCAAATCTTTGTCCTTTATTAGTTGTTTTTATGTTATAACTGTTGTAAACTAATATTAAATGCATTATTCTAGCATAAAATCGAACAAAAAGATGTACCTAGTTATTATAATACCTAGCTGTACCTTACCATACTTCACGGTGGCGAACAATAGAAGCATGGATGAGAAATGAAAATAGATAAAAGCGGGTAAAAATTTAAGCTCGATGCGCGTTTTTTTACTTTTTGAATCGTACATAGACCGACTTTACATTTTTATATCTATAGACTAGCGGCCCGCCCCGGCTTCGCCCGTGGTACATATGAAAAATAGATGTTGGCCGATTCTCAGACTTACCCGATATGCACAGAAAATTTCATGAGAATCGGTCCACCCGTTTCGGAGGAGTATGCAGACTAACATTGTGACACGAGAATTTTATATATAAGATGTTCATGATTGTCATTAGTGTCACCTATTAACGATACCAAATGTTAAAGTGAAGTGCATATAGTATTTTGTTCAGAGGGGATATTCGTATGTTCATGGTATTTGATAGTCTGCAAAGAAAAGTGTTTCTTGTTCTGTAAAATTAAACTGCACTGAGTACCTGGAATATTGAGTGTGTATGTTGTGTGTGTGTTTTCTATGCGTCTGTGAGTGGTCATGTGGGTATGTATGTGTGTGTGTGAGGTTGCGTGAGTTGTATGTGTGTGCGTATTTTCATGGTTTGTGTGCGCGAGTGTGTGAGAGCGCGTTTGTCTGTGTGAGTTATTGTCCATAATAACTTAAACTTCAGAGGAATATAAATTGGTTTATATTTGTTGCAGATATACCCAATGCTTGAGGTGGGAGCGTGACCATCAATTCCACTATGAGCCAATGGTTGCTCATCTTAACCATTGTTTTCGCCAATGTCAGAGGTAAGTTAATTTTTAAGTATTAATAATACTAATTGCCGAAACAACTGGATCCGTTTTGATCGGACCTTTATATTATAATATGTAATCGATAGTATGAGCAGTAATTTTGTTATCTATACGGGTATAATCGTATCCTGATACCACTAGATATGTTTCAGGAAATTCTACATTTCAATCTATTATTAAACAAAACTATAGTCCATAGGTTAGACACCCTTAAAGTTATGGCCGATTTTGCCGTATCATTTACTTACCTAGAATTTCATGGTCGTTGGAAATGCGTCAATGACCTTACAATGCCAGGTGGTCCGTTTAAATAATTTGTATTTATGAATATTAGATTGATATTAAAACGTGTGTAAGTAATTGTAATTAAAAATAGGTACCTTTATTTTACGGGGAGTAAGTGAATATCGCATTCTATTCTTATAAAAATTTACTATTTAAAATCTTTGTTCCGAAGGTATCATAAATACTTGATAAAAATATTATTTGAACCTTATTTTAAAACACGAGGTACTAGGCATTATAAATAACTTAAATATTGAAAATCAAAATCATATACCTTTTTATCATAATTTTTGGTTATCATACATTTCTTTACAGATATATCAGGTAGCTGGGAAGAATGGTGGACTTACGATGGAATTTCAGGTAAGCAAAGAATAATTTAAAAAATAACTCTTATCATTTCATATAGTCTGAATTTTTACTCACATTAGGAATAAATTTAGGAGTCCATCTCTTGACTTCATAAAAATTGATTCTATGTTTAACCGATGATTACGAACAAACATAAAAATGATGATTTTTGTTATGTATTTAAATATTCAATCGAAAATTCTGTTTAAGTGTAATAATTTATTTAAATTCCAGGATATTATCAACATGCCAAATTGAACCCTTACCCATTTTACATGGAAGAGTTATAAATAACATTTCCATAGGGTCAACCGGGGCAAATGCAACTATGGGGCTATGGCAACTAGTTATCATAACTTATTTATTAGAGTTGTTGTAATAAATCGCCACCTATGATTCAATAACTCAACGACTAATAAATCTTACAATTAATAGATGGTGCCCCTACGATGAAAACTATTTGATTGATAGGCCATTGTGTCAAACCGCTATTTTGAAGTTGGTGTGCGTAAAAACAGGTGTCGAGTTTTGCAGACAAAAAAATTGTTTAGGAGTGATTTTTTGCAGGTGTTTTTGATTGGACACGATTATCACAAGCCGTTAAGCTTATTTCATTTATATTTTTAGTGCGTTAGTTGACTCTATTTTGTGTTATTGATGCAGTTACAATTGCCTCATGAAAATTTCACTGTGGGGTTATTGCAACTGTGAGGTTAGTTACAATAGCCCCTTATATTTTTGTATGAAACTAAAAACACTAGTGATGTGACAGTGTCGATATTTTTATTATGTATCATTCTTTGTAGTCAAAATATACTTTCTTTATGATTAATTAAAGAAGAATCATCGATTATTTCTTCGATATTATACCCAGAGACGGGTTCATAAGTAAAATTCAAATTAGATAAAGCGTGGTTAAAGAATATAAGTAACTAAAAACGATAGGTAGGATAGTTCTGTGATTGTTCAAGTAATTTTTAGTAAACGGTTGATTAACTAATAAACGTATTTTGTTTGGTTTACGTTTTTAACAATATTTAACACAAATAATATTATTTGTTCTGACCAAAAACTAAAATTGACTTAGTAGGTAGTACACTGTTATTTTTTTTTGTTGCGATTTAAAGTGGTAAATAAAAGTAGGTACATGAGTTTTTCCTCTAAATAATGCGGCGCCATCTACGATCGCAACGTTATTGTATAGATAACGTTATTGTATATATATATAGAATAATAAAAATATATCGATGAATAAGTTTTTTGCATTCCCCACACTAATTCTCTAACAAATAGTTGCATTTGCCCCACAATCAGAAAAATAAGATTTTTCCTGAAAACTCGTCCTTGCTACACAGTAATCCAGTTCAAAATCCTATGAATAACATGAAATCTCATAAATATATTCTATATTCGTTGTTTTATATGAAATAGAAGAAGAGCTATGGCAGTTAGTTGCATTTACCCCCGACTAGGGGTTAATGTAACTTTTTCTACCAATTTTAGGAAATATTCTCACTACCAGTTATTTATAAGACTACTGTATTGCTTGATTGGTTGAAAATAATCTTGAATAAATACAAAAATCACTAAATGGGTCAAATAAATGACCAAATATAAAAGGAGATAACTGCAACCGATCAAACTTGAAACTTGTTATTTTTTAGTTGCATTTGCCCCGGTTGACCTTACATATAATTTTAGGATAAATGCAAAGTATCCTTTATAAATTCAAAGTATTTAACCATAATTTACAAACACAACTATTACAAACATAACTTCACATAAAACATTAACCAATCATAAGGGGGCGTTCAAGTATTACGTAGCGGAATTTGGGGGGAGGGGGATCTCGTGTAACATTACGATACGTTACAGAAAAAAATGTTACAGTGTGTTACAAGGGGGGGGGGGGAGGGGTCAAAAATCTTCAAAAATTGCGTTACTTCAAAACTTGAACGCTCTTTAATCCAATTCACTAAAAAACATTGAAATCTATTGGAGCATCAAATTATTGATAACATTATATAAAAGTAAATATACAATTATGTGGGGTCACGGTTACAGTATGTAGGACGGTCGTAATGATCCTTGTAACTATCATAGCAGATAGTATCTTAATGATACTGTATTGGATGGACACGGCACGTTATTTAGATAGGAATTATAGGAACGAGATTTTTAATCTAATTTTTTACAAGGGAAAAAAATTACATAGATATTATTTAAACATAAATTACACACAAAAATTACATTACATAGATTAATATACCTAATGCTGTAATGCATGTCAATCGTTAAAATAAGTACTTATGAGTTTTCTTTATTGAAAGAAAACTGTCTACTTTTATTTTGCCACAATAGAAAAAAATGTAATTAACTAATAGATAAAATATAGGTTTGAGCTTTGATATGAAACCAATACTAATCAATACTGAAGTATGTTTTTGTAATTATTGTGATCATTTATGGTCGTTAATGACGTAGTTTTCGACATCACACACAGGATATGAGAGGATTGAATTTCAACAAAAATAATAGGGATAGAAATGCCTCGGTTATTTTTAACCATGTACAATAGTAATTAATCATTACATAGTTTAAAACAAAGTCGCTTTCTCTGTCCCTATGTCCCTATGTCCCTATGTATGCTTAAATCTTTAAAACTACGCAACGGATTTTGATGCGGTTTTTTTAATAGATAGAGTGAATCAAGAGGAAGGTTTTAGTATATAATTTATTATGTTTTAGACAAAGCGGGCGAAGCCGCGGGCGGAAAGCTAGTTAGTTCATATAATTATTAGTATAAACAATATGCACATTACACAGGTAATATAACCTACAGGCTACACGAAAAACTTAACTATGAAATTTTTATACAGTTAGCTAAAAAATACTTTGTCGTGATCTTGATCTTGAATATGTATTGTGATCTTAATAAAAAAATATCAATTCAACAAAGCTCATATTAGGCTATAATATACTATAAAAAAACATAAATGAAGGTATAAATAACTATAAATCTCAACCCAATATACGTATTCGGTATTCCACATAATATAAAGTAAATATCTAATACACGTATTAAACCAAAACTGTTTGAATCACAAAAAAACGGCTCAATGCATTTGCATCAAATTTCGTAATTAGGCCCGTAATCGGAATTAGCGCATACCTTTTAACATCGTTCCAATCAAATATTTTAAAATCAAAATTATTTGATATCAATTTTAATATGTTTATAACTTTCGTCGTTGTTATCGTCTCATAAATATGACGTCTACATAAATAGAAAGGATTAGGTAAAATTAAAATTCATTAGTTTTAATCATCAATTATTACTCCAATTTCAATGTATTTTTAAGTTTCGTCATCTTTACTTCGCCAAGACGGTTACTAAATAATATAAAAATATTTAAAATCAATTAATATAATGTGGAATCTAAGTTACGT
The DNA here is from genome assembly GCF_061535455.1 of Colias philodice. NCBI lineage: Eukaryota > Metazoa > Arthropoda > Insecta > Lepidoptera > Pieridae > Colias > Colias philodice. Next base: position 6,483,241 of record NC_143111.1, on the reverse strand, counting down.
CAATGTGCTTACATATTATACTCATTTAAGTGGATATTCCATTTTATACGTAGGTAACTTTTAAGTGCTTTTTATATTACACAATTTCTTTTCTTACTTGTATTAATAAATGTATATTCTTCCGTTCTAATATAATATTTTTTACAGGACCCGGTTTCTGGGGTCTAATCAACCCCCAATGGAACATGTGCAATAAGGGCAGACGACAGAGCCCTATCAATATAGAGCCTGATAAACTACTCTTTGACCCGTGGTTACGTGATGTGCAGTTTGATAAACATAAAGTAAGTATTTTTAGATTTATTTATTTTCTATACAACAAGGGTATTTGATTACAAATAGATATTTATGTGGAACTGATAAGTGATAAACCTGTTATATGAAAGTTTCTTCTTGATTTATTAAAGAGAACAATTTTAATGTAATTGATATTATAATATATTAAACTATATGAACCAAGTAAAAATTAAATTAAACATTCTTCTCTTACAATGTGTTAAAACGTCGGTGTATTTTTTCATATTTTTGTTAAATGATTAAAGATGGTCACAATGCTAAAATACAGAATTACAACAACTAATTACACTCCTAATACTTAATTGCAATAACTTTATAATTTTCCCAAACATCACATCTCACGGCAGTTTTTGCTCTTGCAAAATTTGCTCATCTAATAAATTACTGTCGTATGCAACAAACAATTATTCATTATGTATCCAAAAACCTCAAAGGCGTATAAAACCCGATAATCGCAAAACGTTTGAATTAACATAGCAATGGGCGGTAATCCGCCCAACCGAAAAGCTTAACAAGTCAACTTTTAATGTATCACAGTACATTGCTGGCTGGTCTAACTATTCCTAACTATTCCACTATAAAGTTCCTACAAACTCCGCAATGGAACATTCGAATGCAAATCGTTGTATCCACGTTGTATCGCATTAGTTTCGTGGTATCGGGCTAGTCGGTTTATGCAATGCTTTTTACATGGCTTGCTTCAAATACTTATCTCACAATATAGTGCATGTTTATGAAAATAACGAATGCTCAAGCCAACATTTTATAGTTATTGTTATAACGTTGTAGGTACGGGAAGTTTCTAAGTGAAATAATTTTCTTGAATAATTAAAGTTTAGAAAGAGAGTTATTATTTCGGAAATGGAATATAATTTCTTTTTTTATGACTGCTTCTATTGCATATTAACGGTTTATTTAGTAGTTTACAGATTATTTTTGCATTAAGATATGTGGCTAACTTTCTATTGTTTGCTAATTGGGAGCTAAAGAGGCCGATTCTAGTTGTACTAAAATTATCATCTTTATGTATATTATCAATTTATTAATATGGGATTTGTTAATGTGAATTAAATTGTAATAAGTAAATAAATTGAAATAAGACGTTGAAATACACGTAAATGATGGTTTATTTTTTATAAAATTATCGTAGTTGGATTTAACAAATTTAGCTCTATACTGAAACCTTAACCGAACCTTCATTTGTTACTTTATGTAGCGTTAACATGATGATGGTTATAATTATAATCCTATGGCACACCCCGGACACTCCATACAAAATTATCGTTTTGACAGTCACACTGTAGAGACTGCAAATGTGTGTGTTAACGCTTTATGGTTGGCACATTTTTGACTAGCGTAAAAAAAAATTCGCGTTTTTCTGATGAAATACATCCGTAAACAGCACAATATCTAACCATTTTCTACGAAAAACGATAATCACAAATCCAAAATAATAAAATTACTTTAAGTCAATTTGATTAATGTTGTCAATCTTCGTTGCGTATCGTCCCTGTAGAAAAATATGGACCATTTTATGTCTGATCGTGCGGGGGAGGTAAGTGTTTAATTTTGGCGGGAGGCGGAGAGTGTCCGTTCTGTAGCGTTTAGCTACTATTATGTATTCTGTGCCTATGGTTATCTGTTAGCATGATTTAAAAATATATACTTTAGTCCAAGGTTGTGTGAAGGATACCTGTACTTTAGACCTAAGTCCAAAGTCCAGGTTTAGAACTAAAAACGCGTCATGATAGCTCGCGCGATAGGCTATCGCACCCCGCATATATTTGCATAGAATTTCCACTGTAATTCAGACTATATTATGAATAATTCCATGAGCTTACGTGTTCATTACATGGTTGTTTATTTGTTAGTTTTCTTTTCTAAAGTATTGGAGGCGTTGAATGAAAATTAGAGGTTACTCATATACCTATTCGTTACCAGATAAGATAACCCGATGCTCATAATTCGTAACTATACTACGAAAAAGTATGCAATAGATTTCAATAATATTCAAGTTTATTGTAGTGCTTAGGAAATTCAAATAATAAGAAGGATTTTACGTAGCATTATCGACTATCGTATGTGTAATAACAATATTATACTTACCAAAGTGTGCGGAATTTTAAATCAAGACGACTACCTGTGCCCCGCGGTTTTACCTGCATTGTTCTGCTCCTGTTGGTCTTAGCATGATGATATATAGCCTATAGCCTTGCTCGATAAATGGCTTTTCTAACACTGAAAGAATTTTTTTTAGTAGTTCACGAGATTAGCGCTTTCAAACAAACAAACTCTTCAGCTTTATAATATTAAAGTATAGATACTATAGGGTCATTCAATATCTATGTGATACCATGATACACGAACCAAAAATACCCCGGAAAACGAATCGGCAAAACAAAACAACGGCCATGTTATACATAATGAATCACAACTAATGAGTGGTTTAGATTCTTGTATCAATCAATTGGTCGCACCTTGATTAAAGCTCGCTTTGACTTAAGATGACTTATTACTTGCTAACACGCGATTTCTGACAATGAATTGTGCTTTCCGCATAGATAAGGTAGACATTTTTGTTTCTGAACGCAAATGCTAATGTTGGTTGCGGCGGTTTGCAGATTGTTTTACAAGCTGTGTATGTGTTTAGTTTTTTTATCCTACACAAAAGAAAAATATCTTCTATTAAATTTTGAACGTTTTATTGATACGTGTAATTATTTAATTATTTCAAGAAGACTTTGAGGCAAAAAGAAAATTGTTGTATGATAAAAATTCGAAAATTCCTTAAACAACAAATAATATTGCCTCCTTCAGCTAGTACAATTCAATTCCGATTCCCAGGTTAGCGGGGTGCTCCAAAACACGGGGCAGTCTCTAGTTTTCCGGGTGGAAAAGGATTCCAAACACCAAGTGAACATCAGTGGAGGCCCCCTCTCCTACAGGTACCAGTTCGAAGAGATATATTTCCACTATGGATTGGAGGATAACAGAGGGTCTGAACATCAAATCGATCATCACACTTTTCCTGGAGAGGTAAGAATAGCTTCAAAGGCAACTATGCAATTTATATTATATTACATTCATGTAGACTTTTTGTGCTATAGTTCACCGCGTAGCTCTTTCATATTTGCATTTACAGGCACATTCAAAATGTTAACTACTGTATACTTAATATTACATACAGTCTATTTAATTAAAGCTCAAATAGCTCAATATATGATCCATTATTTTAACGATACTAGCTATTTAAAAAAAAGAGTAGTATTCTGTATTGTGTATGCTAAATTCACAAAATTGAAGAAATTAAAATATACCATATTAATACGTATATAATATAATCCATACTTGATATTATAAAGCTGAATAGTTTGTTTGTTTGTTTGAACGCGCTAATCTCGGGAACTACTGGTCCGATTTGAAAATTTTTTTCATTGTTAGATAGCCCATTTATCGAGGAAGGCTATAGGCATCATCACGCTAAGACCAACAGGAGCGGAGCAATGCGGGTGAAACCGCGGGGAACAGCTAGTAATTAATACTATTCAAAAATAATAAATTCCTTTACGCATTCTCTTTCAAGACTAAAAACCAAGTAACATCCAATTAGATAAGGCAAGTTAAAATCATCTCGGTCACAAATTAACACCTCAAAGTTATCATTATCAGCTGGTTATTACCCCCGGGGGTGCAAACTTCCCTTTCACGGTGCCTTTATAAACTTTCAACAAACGCTTAGAGATAATTTAAGATACAATGCCTGTATACAATTCATTGTATGAACGTTATTACGATGTTTGAAGGTGTTAATGAGTTTTTATTTAAATTATGTTACAAATACGATTAGATAGAACTACTTCAAGTCAGTTTTAAGAGAAATAATCAGTAGATAAAAAAGTCATGAGATAATTAAATTAATGTTTTTTTTTTCTATTAATAACCTTGTCCTTTTTAGATTAACGTTTTTGTATCAAAATAAATTGAGTAATATCGTATCATAAATTAATTTCGATCTTTCTAACTAAATTGAGCACCTGTGCTGAGCACTCGTGTCAGAAGTGAAACTTCTTTGGAAACATTTAAAAATACCAAAATCGTCACCTTACGCCATGACGTGACGGTATTGCCATGACGCGACCTTGAAATTTTATTCTCAACGCGCCTAAAGAAGTTTCACTTCAAAAATAGTTATTCATTTAGCCTAATAAAATTTCCCAGTGTTCAAGTCTTTCATTTTCCAAGCACGTAGAGGAAATAGAAAAGCCGTATCCATTTATTTTCGTAATCTTGACTTCATCAGGCTTGTTTCGTTGTTTTATTCACAGATCCAATTATACGGCTTTAACAAAGAACTGTATCACAATATGTCGGAAGCTCAGCATAAATCGCAAGGCGTCGTGGGAATCTCTTTAATGGTTCAGGTAATGTTGGAATAAAAATTTATATTGAAGTTATGAGTAAGTTTAGGTTTTTTTTGCATTTTTTGTAGAAATTGTTTATGATTTCCAATTATACATGATTTATATTATACACTTTTTCAGTAAGATCAGTAATTATCCATACTAATATTTTAAATGCGAAAGTAACTCTGTCTGTGTGTCTGTTACTCAATCACGCCTAAACTACTGAACCAATTTGCATGAAATTTGGTATGGAGATATTTTTATACCCGAGAAAGGACATAGGCTACTTTTTACCCCGGGACATAGGATAGGTTTTATCCTGGATATCCCACGGGAACCATGCGGGTTTTTCTTTGACTGCGCGGGCGAAGCCGGGGGCGGAAAGCTTAATAAGTAGGTACTTGTGTTTAAGTTGACAGTGGTAAGTTGACAGTAACTGTAATAATAATTTGTGACATCACATTACAGTACAGTACAGCCAAATTCAGTTTTGTTCAGGGTAAAAAGACAAGGAAAGCTTTTTATACAAGTTCATATCATCTGCTAATCTCAAACAGAAATACTAACTATGCAAGACGGTTTACGTGAATGTTTTACTGATCCACTACATATAAATACATTCTCTTATTCAAGAGCCATTACAGAAGAGCAGATGAAGAAATAATTTATATTTGTCGTGATTTTATTTATTAAGTAATAGTTATAAATAAATAAATAAAATAAATAAATATTTGGGGACAATTTTCACACACGGGCACGATCTGATCCCATGCTAAGCTTTCGCTTGTGTTATGGAAACCAGATGGCTGATAAAAATACATATATAAATTTAAATAAATACTTACATAGATTATTAACACCCAGATACAGAGCAAACATCTATGTTCATCACACAAATATTTGCCCCGGGTGGGAATCGAATCCACGACCAGTGGCTTGGAAGGCAGGGTCATTACCAACCAAGCCAACCGGTCAGTCGAAATAAAATAAGTTATGTAAATACGATATAATAAGTTATGTTAATACGATATCAGAATAACCAAGCCAACGTTTGCATTTAAGGCGTTACCCGGCAATTTCGACTATGTTCAACCTCTATAAAGTCTGGTACAACATAAAGCACAATACCGAAAAAAATATATAAAATAGGATGGTCTTTGATCTTTAATTGCTCGCGAGGACTTTTTTCCAAAGTTAGATTTCTAGAAAAAAAATGTGCCGTGGTCATCGATTTTTCCGCAAATACTCTATAAACTTCGTAACCTGCTGACTTAGAGCTCTGAAAATTTTATGTTTAATGAATTATCAGTTACACAACAGTCCCTGACGAGGATTTTTTGTTTCACTGATTGGTATCTTTTTAAATACAAAATGCGAGGAAAAAAGAAGGTGCAGCGGGAGAGGTTTGAGATCCGTCAAGTATGGTCAAGGTTATTAGCGCATGTATAAGCCTTAACTAGATATATCTTTCACTAAAATAACCGGCGTTTAATTAATTATCGTTAAATTGTTACTTTACAGATTGGAGAACCGACTAACAAGGAGCTGAGACTCATAACAAGTGCTTTCAACAAAGTTATGTTTCGAGGTACGGTTTGCTTGTTGTTAAAAGATATTAGTAAAGATTATTGTTGTTTAAATTTTCTTTCACATTACGAAGTTTATTTCACTAGGGCCGATTTTTCAATGCTTGGATAAAACTTATCCGTCCAATAAAGTATTACACGATAATATTAAAATGTCACGTAAACTGTCAAATACGGGCAATTAGAATACGTTTTTAAAATGGTAGTTTTATACATTATTGGACGAATAAGTTTTATCCAAGCATTGAAAAATCGGCCCTAACTTAATAATCATTATCAAACAACTAATTATTAAAATGTAAATGGAAACGGAATTTAAAAGAGCTTTATGAACCAATACAACTACCTTAAATACTGAATGTTTTTAAGGTAGTCGTAGTCTCTGTCTAGTAGAGCTCTGCCTGTCTCTATCATTTTCTCAAATAAAATGTGAATTAAATAATTGATTTGTAGGTATATTCAAACAAGATAATTTAATGAACGAAAATTAATTGGTGAAAAAATTATTGAGGTGGTAGTTTAAAAAAACTACGTCTTTAGACTACCTGTAAAATTTTTCTTGAATAAAAAAGTTTCACTTGAGTGGAAGAAGGAACAAAAAAGTCTTGCCAATCTTTATCTACACAGGTGTAAGATTCCCTATACGTAAATATTTAACACTTTATTGTGCAATAAACCAGGTACATAAAAAAACAACTTACAATAAACAAAGGGCGGCCTTATCACTACGCAGTGATTTCTGCCAGGCAAATATTATAATCAAACGCTGTTAAATTTTTTTACATATAAATATTATCTCCAGGCAGTTCATACCCAATCAAGCACCTCCCCCTAAGCTCTCTGCTGCCCAGCACGCAGCAATACCTCACGTATGAAGGCTCCACCACACACCCTGGCTGTTGGGAAACCGCTGTGTGGATTATATTCAATAAACCTATTTATATTTCTAAACAAGAGGTAAGTTTAAAAATCCCAAAAATATTACCGTCATTTTTTTTAAAAGGTATTTAAAAAGCACACTTAAAAAGTTTAAAACTGTGAAAACTGTGCTTATATTTTAATAGGTTTAGTTTAAGGGGTTTTGTAACTAAATAAGTGTTGTATGTCGTAAAAATTTTGATTCAACAAGTTGTGTAGGTAATTGGATAATTTACGAATGATTGATACTTACAAACTTAAGAAGTGTGGTGCCGTAGCCGCGTAGCACTACAGAATTTTAACAAGAAAGTAAAATAGATATCAAAGATCTTGGTAAAGTTTATGGTTATTAATAAAATAGTGTTATCTCTTATTCATTAATCATTTTATAATCTTATTAAAACTACCCTCATCTGGTAAACTAAACATACCATGCAGCAAAGTTATTTATCTGTTATTAATGGTACAATGAAGTGTCATAAATAAATAAATAAATAAATAAAGTCTTATTTTTTAACACACACATAATTATCTTTTTCTCAACATAAACACAGATGTACGCAATCCGTCGTCTCATGCAAGGATCTCAGCTGACCCCAAAAGCCCCGCTCGGGAACAATGCGCGGCCGGTACAACCACTGCACCATCGCACTGTTAGAACTAACATCAACTTCAATAAGCAGGGGATGCCGGTATGTATGGAAAGAAAAAATAGGTAAATGATAGAAAATCCCGAAATTTAAATTACTTACAAAAAATGTTGTGTGGTTTTATAAAACCACGGTAAAAGTAAAACTTAGGCACAAAATTATCGTATTTGTACGGACGGTTCGACCGTCACGCGACATGCGCTACACAGACCAAAAAGTTTGAGACGATGTAATAAAAGTTTCACTTTAAAAATTGGAAGAAGCTAGAATTTTATAAAGTTTGTAGCTTCTTCTCTATGTTATATATAGCTCTGATATTATATATCATACTACGATATAAAAGCACTCACGATGTAAACTTGAAACGGCTTGAGAGTATAAAACGTTACCTTTCTTATGTTGAACGGCTTTTTAAAAATTCACATTTCGATGCTACCTTTAATATAAATAGAGGAAAGATAAATAGATGGATACATTTTCAAAAGCAACAATGTTATTATGAAATTGAATATGAATGCACTTCTATTCCATTCAAAATCGCCATATGAAAGCCCCCTCATAAACACCCAACCACTATAATTATAAAAATATATTTAACTCAAGAAGTCTACAGAGAAATTCTCCCCATACCACATTGACCTCCACTAAGTAATTGCCGCTAATAAACGTTATACAATTGATAAATAACAGACACGTTAAACAATAAATTCTCAAGATCCCGTGACAAGCCACGATGGAAAATATAATTACAGTCGGGATCAAATCTTAATTAATTAACTACGGACTGAGACACGCTACTTAAAGCGGCCCTAAATGGACATGATATTATTGTGAAAGGGATTTTTGAAGGCGCCATGCCATTTTGGATTTAGTTACGGTTCGAATGTATGAAATGTTTTTGCATACAAAGCTAAGACATAATCCATGCATGAAAATGAAAAAAAAACAAACATAAAATTTTGCGATATTTTATAAATTTTAAATTTTGGAGCTTTATTATAATAGTATATTCATAGATATGGTTAAGATGGCAAACGTCACAACTTTTGTTTCGAATAAATTAATATTTCTTTTCACCTATTATTTCATAGTAATAAAACGCAATAACTTACAATATATAGTACCTAATATTATGTTAAGAGAAAAAACCATAAGGTATGAAGAAAAATTTAATTTCAATCTTCTGAAGCGAATAGTAACGCCAACTCCTTGCCATAACATTTTATTCTTAGTATAGTACCTACGTTCTTATGTAAAGAAGTCTTTCATTGTAATTAGTACAAACTCAAACTCAAACTAGAAGAAGTCTAATTGAATAAATAAATGTTTGAATTTATTTATTCAATTAGACTTCTTCTAGAAGCACTTTTGAAACATTTACCACCGACAGACATTACCATACATATACCATTTTACAGAATCTAAATGCATACGTACTCTCCTTGCAGGCATCAAGCAACTGTCCAGATATGTACCGCAACATGCATTATACAGGTAAGATTGTTAAATACTAAATAACCATTTGTACTAACACTGGGAATGTTTGACACTCGCATGATTGTGTTGACCAATTTTGAGCTTTAAATTTTCATATTATAAAGATCTATTTACCTTAATTTGAATGTTATTACAATTAACTTGGTTGGTTATTATATTTCAAAATACATATTTTGAATGGCATGTTTTACACTCAACTTATTACTATATATTCTTGATGCATCTGTATAATTTTATTAAATAAAACCACACGCACTTAACAATAAGAAATTGATTTTGTAAATAAAAGAACTTAATTTAAATAAATTTCAAGAAATTTCTATCTGATTGTTGGTCGCATGTATTCAAAGAAGGAAATTCCTTCACATATTAAACCACCTAGATATTGGTTGAAAGTAGTGTATTCAATTGTCCAAGATTCGAATGCTTTAAAAAGAATGGTTAGAACTTTGGATTGCGCTTTGATATAGGCATCAGAGTCATTCAGAACATACATGAAATGACATACTTATAGTAATAGAAGTGTGGTTTTATTTAACACAAACACCTATTTAATTACCCTATACCATTGTCTATACTCCTTACAGCACGATATTCCCGCAAGGCACGAACGAAAAAAAGCGTTGCATGCAAACGAAAGATGTTTTCAAAGAAAACATGTCACAAAAAATAGGTATATTAGCACGTGGCTAAATATTTGTATGATTAAAATAATGTTTTGCTTTTGCAAGTTCTTCTCGTTGGCTTTTGTTACCTTTGCTCGTGAGATTTGAAAGAATTTTAATTAACGTGTGCCTATGTGTTGTGTAGAACAATGCATGTCGAATTAATTTTAGAGTAGTCAGTGCTAGCTGGATATTTTATTACAGTACTGTTTTTTAGAATAAGTTTTCAGGGAGAAATATTTAAAAGGTATAGTTGTAAATTTAGATTATTACTAGCGGTCCGCCCCGGCTTCGCCCGTGGTACATATGAAAAATAAATGTTGGCCGATTCTCAGACTTACCCGATAAGCACAGAAAATTTCATGAGAATCGGTCCACCCGTTTCGGAGGAGTATGCAGACTAACATTGTGACACGAGAATTTTATATATAAGATAAGAAGATGTAGAGCATTAAAATATAGAGAAAGAAGAATTATTTCATATTTTTTTTAATTTATAGTACCTATGTATAATAGGTTTTGGATACTACGATGAAACTCGTCAACATTTTGTTTCAATTGTTTTTTATAACCGTTTTAAATGCTTGATTTTTTCTTAAGTATTTTAAAATAAAGTATTTATAATTTATACCGTTAATTCTAGAAAATAGCAACTTTTTAAAATAATAAAAAATGTATTCCCACAGCTACTCAATGGCCTCGAGAACACAGCATGCGTTACCGAAGCACAGAAGATTTAGCCATGTTATCTCCAAATTAAAACTAACTAACTATTATTATATTATTATAAGTAGGTACTTATTTCATAATTTTATGAACCTGTAAAATCCATAGTGACTCAAACAATAAATTTGTTTTTATTTCGCATTTCTTTGACTTGAAAAATACGTAGAAAGACAATTATTCTGTATAGAACATTATATTATTATTTGTTTCATGAAGTCAATTGAGTAGACAATATGCAGCAATACATTAAATGTATAGCTTTGTTTGGAACTTTCTAGATATTAGTCATGTGTTATTTAGATGTAAATAGTTACTGTACATAATATACATACGTACATCTTAATTCGTCCACAAATAAAATGGAGAAGCTTTAATAAGCATTATTAAATTCATTTTCAATTAATAGTTTGTTTTAAACGCATCTCTTTCTAACACGTAATTATGTAAAAAAAATGTATACAAAGGCTTATGAATAGAACGTATAAATATAATAAGTTATTTATAAAGCAAGTTTAATAATTATTGTAAAAACTTATATTTATGCAAATATTGGTTTATAAATGAACAAACGATGTACAGTTAGCAGCAAAATACTTAAATTAATATTGAAGCTTTTTCTTGTAAATGCATTTTGGTGCTGACTGTACTTTTTAGTATTGTGGTAGACTATAGATGCTGTGTTGTCTCTATGTAAAATAAATATTTACGACGAATATGGTACTTTCATTTCAGAACCCTTTCATTTTTGAACTATATTTCTACGAAATGTGTTTTTCAATTAATTTAGCAGGTTTATTATAAAGAAGGTCCTTTACTAAGAAAGAGAACTAACTCTACTATAGTGATGAATGATGAATAGTATTTAAATTTAAAAAGTAATTTGACGATCTACAATGTGCATTTTTATATCACTTAAGTTACTTTTGTAACAACTAATGTAGGTTTTAAATCACCTACCAATTCCAATGAAAATTATATTATCATACATGATAAGGCACTAGCTTGCAGCCCGCGACTTATCGCCCGTGTAGTCAAGGAAAAACCCGTATAGTTCCCTCTCCCGTGAGATTTCCGGGATAAAACCCATGTCCTTTCTCAGGTTTCAAGCTATCTCTGTACCAAATTTCATTCAAATCGGTTCAGTGCTTGAGGAGTGAAGAGTACAGAGTTACTTTAGCATTTATAATATAAATAAATAAATTGTAGTAAGGATTAATATTATACAACTTTCATCTTACTGACCAATATCTTTGAGTTTCGTTCAAACAATCCTTTAGCAAATAAGAGAACCACAGACTGCATCAAGGACCCGCAAATGTAGCGATGTTACTCGTAAGTATATACAAGTATACTACAAGGGGTTCAAAGGATTTACAATATTTGAAATGATAAAGAAATGGAATATATTTTAGTGCTTTAGGTTACGAATTTCTTTCTCTGTCAAGCAAGACTACAAATATAAGTAGAACGAAAAAAAATCTAGAAATTGTGAGAAAGAACTTCTTATAACACCATTTTCTTTGCTCCTTCATAACAATAGGAGCTTTTTTGCATATTTTTCGTAATTATAATTCCGTTCTAAGACTAATAAATATTTAAAATTTAAGGCAAAAAATATTGGTCGATTTAAATTTCAATATAGGACAGTATTAATTATAATCTCTAATCTATTTAGTTCAATACAATATTAAAACGCACAACGCTCGAACTTTCAAAGCTCAACAAACAAGTTAGCCGATAGCTGTATAATTACAAACATGCAGCGAACCCGGATATGTCCGGCCGTGTTCCCGGGATCCGGGTACGATACACTTGGATTTATTACGGCCACTTCTAACTGGTTGTTCGTATTAGTTATAGTTATATATTCTTTATTGCACACAAATTTTTAATTTTACAATACAAGGATATCAGAAGCAATTGGCGGCTTTATTGCTAAACAGCAATTTCTTCCAAGCAACCAGTACCAAGCATGAAATATACAGTTGCAAATATGGGAAGATAGTGTACACATAAAAAGCAAATAAATTAATACAAAAATATTTGAGAACAGGGTAATTCCAAGAAAGATCTACGACATTGTCTAATTAAATTAAAGAATGATTCAAACAGTATTTTTATACGACTATCTATAGGGGATGATAGATTTTTGAAAAATATGTGCATGATTTTCAAAAAATGCCCTGTTATTAATATTACACAAATATTTTATTATGAAGACTACTAACTTTCTCGTACATAAAAGTATCTGAAGTCATTTATTGTCTACTAAATTAATACATAATCACGTCGTTGTTTGCCCCAAATGTATTCTAATTGTCCATCACAGCTATTTTTCATTGAGTAAAATGTTTTATTTTATAAACTATACGAGTAATGCGCACATAAAAATAGACATATTTTCAAAGTAACATCACAGATACTACTGGGTCTATACTAGGTAATATTATAAAAGCTTGGTCCACAGTCTTCAAACTCGAGTCTTTGAAGGCTTATCGCCTCAAAATTCCTAAACATATTTAAAAACATGTTAACTCGCATGCAGTTTCAGACGCGGAAGTTCCATGCAGACAACATGGCCGCCGGCAAGCTTCCGGCTTTAAACCGTTGTGGACAGTTTAAAAAGGCCAACCTTATTTTTGCCGACAAACTATTTTGTAAAGTAAAAATAGTATCTTGTGCAATAAGGTTGAACTTCTTTTTATTATGTTCAGTAGTTTGTATTTTATTGGAAGAATACTGATGTATACGTAAATAGATGGTCGTAGAGGTAAACTATTATACATATCTCTAAATTTGTACCATGAGTTTGACTCAAATAATAAAATTGATGAGTTTGGATTCAAGGTGCATTGTTAAACAATGACGTAGCTGATCACGATTTGAAGTGGCAGAAAAAAAAACACATACGAAAAATTACACCGCTTTGGAATGAGTATTATGACCCAAGTACTCGAGTTAGTTCACAAACCACATAAATGATTTCACATAAATGAGTTTGCGATAAACTCAAAAACATCGTCACCAATTTCTGATATTGTGCTTAAGAGACAGTTTGTTGTAGGTATTTCCTATTTTTTCATGAGGTCAAACATTTATTTAATCTCTTTATTTTGTAAGGTCAACAACTGATGTTTTATTATTACGAACAGAAACAATATAAACAGATTGTAACAAGTTTGAGCTATAAGTGGTGTGCGCTGCATTACGCTATCAATAGAGGTAACTCAGTTATTTACTGTAACGATGTACCGTCAGCATAATTTCAATATATTTTTATGTCTCAAAATTCTATTTTTGTTTAAGTTGATTTAGGTAATACAATATAATGTTACGTTATAGCTATTATCCTTTGAGCCGTTACTAAACTATCCATTCGAAAACATTTAGGTAATTTTTTATAGTACATTATAATTTTTCATAATGGTTTATGCTAAATTTGTATGTGTCGGGACAAGTATACATTGACTAACATCACGATTCACGTTACAATCTCTATGATTCTACTGTAACATGAAGATAATTTTATCATTTATACATAAGATAAAACCCGCGCCTTATTTTCTTACCGTACCGTCGATAGAAAGCACTTGGGCGCGACGCCAAGATTCAATGAAATTATCAAGTCTGTATTCGATGTATTTACTTTTTCTACATTCATAACATAAAATTTAATTTTAAATATATCTCAGATCCTCGTAACTTTTAGATCAGATGCTTTTTAATTTTCTTTTTTAACAAGTAGGTAGGTAAGTAATCAGCTCTATGTGATTTGTCAAACATTTACATTTTTAAGACTTTAGTTTTGACTGGGATTCGAACCCAGACACTTAGATTCTAAGCTTATAGCAATGTGCCAAATAGATGATCAAACGTCTCTTGAGTACTATGAATACGAAATATTGAAGTTTATAAATATAGAAACACTTCAAGATCAAAATTTATATTATATTACAGTCAGCTCTTCAAAGCATGTGAAATTTTATTTCATTACCTATCATACATTTTTATATTCATAATTTAGTTAAAGTGAATAATTAATACCTACACTAAGGGACATTCCTAGGTGATAATACAAACTATGTCTAAATTATTATTAATATAAGATTAATATGTTTTCTTTGCTACATAATATATGATTCATAAGATATCATTCATTCTTCTAACAAGGTAATAGGTACTTAAGCATTTAAAAGTCAGAAAAGAAAATATATGTTAAACATTATAAACTAAATATAGTATACAGTATGTATAGGAACTTTAAATTCTAAATCTATTTAAAAGATGACCTATACCTAATCATAATACATTTTGGTTGAAAGGTCAAAGGTTGATAACTTTTCCATAATACGGCCATTAGAAAACATTCTCGGAACAATATGATTATTGTGTTTATTTCACTTGAAATGGATCAATCTTGTTTACTTACCTTTTATACCTATACTTACTCAATAGTAAAGGAAGCATTTTGAAATAAAAATTTATCAAAATATAGATGTTATATTTGTACATAAAATTTCATGTGAGTAAAATTATCTTCGAACACATTATAAATTAGCAAGAAGCTTTGTGCTTTGTGTGTTTGTTTCCAATATATAGTAGATTTACAAGACCTACCAAATATCTCGCTGTAATTGAATTTTTCAGTGTATATTAAAAATAAAGTTATTTTTTCTAAACAAGCCATTATAAGTTAAGTTTTCATGAATAAAAGATATTTAACTTTACTTCTTCGCTCTACTGCATACTCACACATAGCATTCAATAAAAAACAATAAACAAACATACTACTTATTAACTTTAATTAGATACTAAATCATTTTCCATAGTTCCACGTAACAATGTCCACATTTAAACCCATTTCATTGGGTACACAGACATCAATCAGGGTCACACATGTAAAAACCGCGTAATTCGAATCTTAACATCTATTAGGGCGGCAGAGCGTGGCAGAATACCTCCCTAACCACTAATTACGTGTTAAATCACTGAAAACGACTAAACTGGTGACGCCGTGAGCGGGCCCGCTGTTTGCTGTGATTTACACTTGCGAGTGCGGGCGTTGGGTGCGGGTATAGTGGTGGGTTTTTAGCGAAATATATTAATATTTATATTTAAGTCAGTAAATAGGAATATCTCCATAGGTTCAGTGCGCAGTTAGGCCGAATTCGCGTCGATCTCGTAATGTAGAGCGCTCGACGCCTTGTAGAAGGTAGAGAAAAAAGTTTTGAAGTCAGGCAGTGTGCAGCAGATCTGAAAATTGAAAAGAAAAAGAAAATAAATTAATTACTAAATACACACACAGACATGTATGAATGAAAGATAATTTTGTTTCACAAACATACAATCGATTCTTTACTTTACTTTTTTATCTTTACTAACGAATCTTTATTGATGTAAAATAGTTTTTGCTTTTCATACCTTCAATACACAAAGCATTACCTACAAGTTTCTAACAAACTAGAACTATAGGCTAAAACAATATTTAATAATACCAAATACGTTCATTTTAATTGTATTATACAGTTATGACAAAAATTATTATAGAATAGAAAAATATGTTGGCCGCTCCGCTCCCCACAAGCCGCTACCTTACCGATGCGGTTTCACTCACCGAAATGGAATTGGACCCGTGACAGTCCAGTTTTGGGCACTTTTTCTTCTTTATACAGTTCCGAATTGATTGAGTCCGTCTACACCTTTGTGTTTCAGTTGATTTAGACGCGAGATAAAACTCAAAGGATTCTGGTGCCTTTTGATCGGGGCGATCGATGGGGAAAATACGCTGCAATTTTTGTCAAATTGTTGATTTGGCATAAGATAGTATTGATAAGAAATTGTTAAATATAAAAGATTGATACATAACTCTTTTATCTATCATTTTCATGTACACTTCTTCTAGTTAGAACTACTAGACTAGTTTTTTATTAATAAGTAATTGGTTACAAGTGAGTTTTTTTTTATAAAACATCATGTTTGCGCCTTCTCTGTGAATATAAAGACAATGACGAATATGAATACACGTATCCCTATGTTGGGTTTAGTTTTTATGCATTTTACATCCGTTTCACTGGCCAATTTTTATTTACGTACAAAGAGGGGATTTAAGCATAAGCCTGCTATACCAGAATCAGCTATGTTAGTCTCCTTTCTAAAATTCCGTTGACCTCTCGTCGAGCTCTACCTCTATGGTCATATAAACAAGAAAACATCAAGCAACAATCGATATAAACACTAAAGCTTAAACACAAAGACACATAACATCACACAAACAACTCCCAAATAAAGTAAAACAATTAGAAATGGCATCGCTACTAAGTACAGCAGAAACGTATCTCGGCCCGTAATGGTGAGCACTCGAAACGGGATTCAAAGAAATCATTATTCCGCGAGCTTCCAAGCGCGACCACGCGAAAGGTAAGGGTGGGAATATGTCGATGAAAATTTATAGTGGATAAATAAATAAATGTGTGAGTGTTAAATTATATTTAAATGTGCTGTATTTAAATTGTTGCCTCATCAATCGTTTGTGGCAAACTTTAGAATACCTATAATACAATGAATTGCCAAAGCGGATAAGTCATTGTAACAGGAGCAGTATTTTTTCAAGATACAATGTTAGTTGCATTTTTTCATTGTTTATATGCATGAAGATGTATTTTTTTAAGTAAATGTTATCCTACTAATAATATAAAAGTGAACATTAGTAAGATTGATATATTATATGGATGGTTGTTTTAAAGAGTACTTTCACGCGAAATCAAATTCGACTCGCAGATATATTTTACTTATAGACATTTAAGAAGAGCGTAGTCTTAGATCGTGTAACATCTCAATCTATCAGAGCGCTCTCTACATCGTGATTTCTTACCAAACTCTCCCCTTGTTATCGATATTTCACCAAAACATTACCCCTCACTATCGCAGGTAGACTCCGCCGCGGGTAACGAAGCTAATCTGTACTCAAGTGTCGACAATTTGAGTAACAACAGAAAATAAGCAAGCCTGCGTTTAATTCACGACATAAACAAAACAATCTGTTATGATCGGGCTCGATTGTCGTTTCGTTAATTCAGCCATGGATTCAAAATAAACGAAGTTAATTTGATGCTGTATGTTATTTAATGACAATAAAAAAAATCTGATAAAAAGACTTTTCCTACTGAATAAGGAAGTCACTAAAAAGGTAAATAATTTCAGTCAAATCTTGTATTAGATTTCGGATTTAAATACGTGTATTCTAATTGGTTTATATCTTTGTTTTATGTTTACCACGATTATTATTTTGATCTGAAATAAACGATACTTTCAGTGTGTGTTTGGTAAACGTTTTTTTTTCAGGAAAATATTTGTAGGAAGCTGAGAATCGTAATTGGGTAATGGCTTATATTTATTCATTATGCTATTGTATAGTAATAAAGTGCTTTCTTTGAAATAAAATTATAAGAGCGCTATTTTTGTATCCGTATGGAGGCCACAAACAAAATTCTGGCTCTGTAAGTATTGATGTTCCAACCAACTTTCCTACTATATAACTTCGAAAATTTCAAAATGAGCACATTTGCATATAACTTTGTGTGTATTTTTCGTAATAAATTTAATGTTGGACATGAAAACGAGTTTTTCATACGACAGTTGGTTAAACTCGCTACTTTATATTGCGAAATGAAACACATAAATTACAAACGAACTCCAACACTCCTGTTGTCTGTGGTGGGGCATTAATAAGGTTCTATTTAATTATTTGTATTATAATTTGTTTTAAAAGTCATAGTCATATACTATTAAATTAATATAAGTATAATAAAAGTTTTACGTAAAAATTCATAAAACATATTAAAAGTTTTAAATACTTAAACAATATTAACAGCATCTGCAATATATTATGTTAAGTTTTCAATACATATTCAAGATTAAAATTAATAATTATTCGTACAATTATAGAATGAGTATTCTGATGTGAATATTTAATCCATTCTTATCTGCACTTACGAACAACATTATGTTGCAAAAACAGCTTAATTCTTCGATTTTTCTTTATTATCCTATCTTATTACTTTAGTCTCTTATTTCCAACCACGTACTCTTTTTTAACGTCGAATATCAAAATCTAACTACATAATATCAGTTCCTCAAATAAACTACTTCACTCAGTATAATAAGACACTAAACCAACGAAACTAACGAGCTTGTTCTCTAATAAAATTTGCCCCGAGCGACAAGCAAATAGTAAACAAGGGAGGTAAACAAATCAACATTTTTCCACAAAGAATTCAAATACTGGAAACAAATCGGCGAACAATCGAATCAAAACATTTTAATTCAGTACACGACGAGTTATTGAAATCAACAGTTGGGTAATGAAAATCATAAAGGTTCTCAAAAATATTGTAACAATGTATTACGTCAGGGAAATGGTATTTATCAGCCCGTGCAGGAAAACAATGAGGAAATTGACTGTTTATCTGGCCTTTTTCTTCGCTGCCCTCGTAATCTGTTCATTCACTAATTACTTGGTAAGCAAAAATCTATATCAAATGCTTCAACGGAAAAGTATACGATATCCCACGGACTTAAAGTATATTTTAATTTGGAGCCCCAAAAAATATGGAATAGGCTATCACACCAACGATAAACAAAAGGTAATGCAGGGACAGAAAGTTTTTATCAAACAAAAGTGCGCACATATTAATTGCTACATTTCTTACGATGAGAATTTATTAAAAGAAGATCATAGAAACTTTGATGCGGTAGTTTTTAAAGGACGAAATATCTTTAGTTATGTAGCAAACGACGTAAATATAACAAGATCTCCTGAACAATTATACATATTTAACTCTTTAGATTCTTCGGAAACGTATCCTGTTTGTAACAAGATATTTGACGACTTTTTCAATTGGACTTGGACTTACAAACTCAATTCGGATATAGTGCATCCTTTTTTCAATATTTATGATGTAAATAACAAAATAGTTGGTCCCAAGATCAATCTTAACTGGACGAGGAAAATGGATCACACCGATAAATTTAAAAGCAAAATGCGCAATAAAACCAAGGCGGTAGCGTGGATTATAACAAAATGTAGATTAAGGGTGCACTCACACACATCAGTCACCGTCACGGCACGTCACCGGACAGGATTAAAAAAAAATATGTATCAATAGTTCTAGTATGACTCTGTTCCCACACGACAGTCGCCGGCACGAAATCTATCAGTGACGTCCCCGGTCAGGCACGTCAAATAATCTTTCCATACATGTATCATACTTTTATCCCCACTCACCCGGTGCCGTCACGTCTCAGTTCAGTCAGCGTCGTGCTACCGTCAATTGCTACATGTTCTCTAGCGTGACACACGTCTAATCACTCACTAACCTGATGTATGTGTTCAATGATTCAGTCAAACCGGCGACGTGACTGACGGACAACATGACGGTGACTGGTGTTTGTGGATACGTACACAAACCGTCACCGATCAGTCATCGGTGACTTGACGGTGACTGATGTGTGTGAGTGCACCCTTAAAGTTAAGCACGAAGAGTTCATAAAGGAATTAAAAAAAGAACTGAAATTCTATAATTATACGCTAGATGTATTCGGGCCATGTGGTGATAAAAAGTGTCCTAAAAGAAGTAAAAAGGGATGCCATAGTTTAATTGAAAAAGAATATTTCTTTCAAATAGTTATAGAAGAAACGTTTGCTGTAGATTATGTTACGGAAAGAATGGTTAAAGCAATGAATCAAATCGCCATACCGATAGTAATGGGAGGTTCGAATTTTAACAGGTAAAAGATTAATTCATTATATTATTTTTTTGATAAAATTTACAGTTGACGGAATGTTCAAATGAAAACTTTTCAGTTCATTCATTCAGTATTTCTTTTAATTCAACTTTAAACTTTTTTTTGAAGATTTTTGCCCCCTGGCTCATACATCAACGCCCAATCATTTGACATGAAGAAACTCGGTGCAATTATTGACTTCTTAATCAAGAAACCATCAACGTATGAATATTTCTTTGATTGGAAGAATCACTACTACTATATGGCAAGACAAAGGTCGAATATGTGTGAATTATGCACAAAATTGAATGAACGAACTAATTTAACTGCTCCAAAAACTTACTCGAAATTCAGAACTTGGTGGGATCCGGATTATAAAGAACATTGTCAAAGAATGCAATTTAATCAATTTTCTTAATAAACACAATCAATATCTATTTATCTATCTGTCGTCATCATCAGCCCGTAAATGCCCCCAATGCTGTACAGAGCACAGAGTACCTATCTTTAATATAAGTTTTGTAAAATTAAACGCATTGGGTCTTCAAAAAATGTCCGTTATATTATTCTACCCATGTAAATGATAGATTTGGTATTACATTTGTCGTGTGTATCTTTCATCACGACAGAAACAGTGAAACAGCAGGTGAGAATTGTTCCAGAGAGAAGATTGAACTTTAACCAATCGTTGATAGCACTACATAGTATAAAACAAAGTCGCTTTCTCTGTCCGTATTTCCAAAAAACTACGCAACGGATTATGATGCGATTTTTTTTAATAGACAGTAATTCAAGATGAAGGTTTTAGAATAATATAATTTATTATGTTTTAGAAAAAGCTCGCGAAGTCGCGGGCGGATTGCTAGTTAAATATAAAATATATAAATAGAATGAATATAACCATTAATTGCAACATAAACCCTAAACTCCTTAAGGAATTCCTTTCAAAAGCTAACATATAACACGCCACCCTTTAAGAATAGTATCAATCTATTTAGCAGCATCAATAACAACCCCGGAATGATAGACAGTTTTCTTTTCGTTATCGTAAAGTCCCTTCTTATTGAAATTCGCATTAAAAGGGCCCGTATCAAGTTTTCGCCGCATCTGTGATCGACGTCTTGACTCGGATTTATTATTGAATACTTTTCATATCTTTCTGACAATGCGTTGATAGATCATCAATCTATTGCGTATTGAGATCTTTGTTGTATGTATGTCAGAATTCTGAAGAAATTGTAGGCTCAAGTAGTAATATATTTCAAGAATATCCATATGATGGTATTCGTTACACGATTCTTGAGGTTCAGTAGTTCTGCATAAGTTAAAAGTTCTAACACGTCTTCAACCATGGTATTATTGTTTTAGAAGATCATGATAATTTAATAAAATCGATAGTAAACGTTGATGTATCACACGTTTCGGATTTAAACTTATTTATAACTAGCGGTCCGCCCCGGCTTCGCCCGTGGTATATATTTACGTTTTCTCTCCATAAAAACCATCCTCGTACTTCAAGGAATATAATAAAAAAAGAATTATCGAAATCGGTCCACCCGTTCACGCGTGATGCCGTTTTCCTTGAAAACGGGTTTCATTTTTATATATATAGATGATTCAAGTTATTAGTCGTAAATAAGAAAGATCAATTTGAAAGAAGATAATTTACAATCTTGTAACATAAACAACCTGATCATCAACCTTCATCCTTCATCAAACCACAAACGCTAAATACAATTAAAATCGAATACGTTATCATTACAAAAGGCGTCTATTAAAATATTTTCGCGCCAACTCTACCGATAGGACTCGCGGGTGCAATCAATTATTTACACCTGTCAACACAAAACAATGGATGGGCTGGAATCACTGCCTTAAAATGTTCCGCTTTTTCTAATGTAAATTTTGGTAGTTCCATTTAACTTTATCTTTTTTCAATTACATTATATGACAACGGAATTTTGTTTTTGTAGGTATAAATATTTAAACTTATACAAAAACTATGTACATAGTTTAAGCCTACATAATGTAAGAGTTCTCGTGAAGAGCTCACTATAAAAAAAGATCCTATGAAGTAAGGTCCAAGTACATAGTTACATCACTACACAGTACCTAGGATTTGAAAAACATAAAAAATAAAGAAAATAAATAGTAATGACGTGAAAAAGCTCGTGATTATTTGAATTTGAAATGTCAAGTTACTATTTGGCATGATGCCACGAACATTTTGTAATTAATTTTATGCTAAATGTGTCTTGGGTAATTGAATAAAACTAAACGTGTCTTGTTATTCTCAAAGTATTTAAAGTTCCACAATAAAAATTGGATTAAAATTACAATTTGCTGCAATATGTCTATAGTAAATATAAGATATAATATTTTATAATATTTTTATTTAATAATTTTATTATTGTATGTTGTACAAAAATATGATAATTCTCGGGTTATTAATATCTCGCAACATTCATTGTTCTTTCCCGAGCTAGACATCATATTAAATTCTTCTCGATTCCCCCATAATTCTCTTCGCATACCTACAATGTTAAATATTTACTTCAAATGGAATCAACTTAATTTGTTTTAGGATTATTACCTATGCAGTGCTAAAATCAGAGGCTATTTCTGAAAAAGCTGAATCCAAAATGAGCCGTTTACACAATTAGATAGGGAATGATAATGATACAATTTGATATGTTTAAGAAACTAAACGAACCATATCGTATATTAAATGATTGAAATAACCATGTTTATACCTAATCCTTCAAAAACGATAGAAATTCCAAAGCAAATAATCTCTCAGTACTTAATAGTAAGTAGAATTATTTACGTGCGACAATAACCAGTAATAACTAAATGTAAATGCAGTATTGTAGTATGTCCAACCGCACTGTGGCTCAGGTGCGTATTCTGAAACTATACGCAATTATTCCAACACCCCCTACTAAGTGTCCTCTACTAAGAATAATTCTTAAAGAATTTTCATTTAAATTGATTGATTGCTTTGACCTATTTCATGCAGGTTTTAATCATACTAATGCTTAAGTGATAGTACAAATATCCTTCAAGTCAATCACTCATAATAGTACTTCTTGTGCAATGTAAATGCTTAGAAATTTCTTATAAAACTAGTACTTTGTAATTAGAAGGTTACCATATTTTAGTAACGCTTACAATCCATGAAACAATAAAGTAAACAATTAACAAAGCCAATGACACCAATATTATTGTTTTTCGTTATTCTACATCTATATTTTAAACTTGAACTCGGTGGTAAATGTTAAAAATATGTAATGATGATTCGAAAGTGCTTCTAAAAGAAGTCTAATTGAATAAACAAATGTTTGAGTTTGAATGTTTGTGTTTGAACGATACTTTATCAAAGAACATGACTTAAGCACAAGTACAACCTACGTAACAAACGTAAGTGCTCGTAAAAGCTATCCGCTGCCCCATTAATTTCACATTCCAAGCCCCAAACTCGAACGGACTATATGAGTTACGTGTGAGATTTAGTAGTAAGATCTACAGTACAATGCAACTCGCAGGTGCGTGGTTCGTTAACACCTATCAACTGCCATATATTGGTATCTCACAATCCAATTGCGGGCTTTGATTGTAGTTTACAATACCTTTGTAAGCTCTCCGTGTTGGAATAAAATCGTTCCCAATTTAATTGTTTTAAGAATTGCACATGTATTTTAAATTAACGCGTCGAGGCGATGAATACGATAGTGGTTTTATTTTGTAACATACAACGCGGTTTTTACAAAATATGTTACATATCACTCCGCCATTTTTATGCACAATACTTTTTTTTATCTTGCGATTAGAAAGCTCTTGACTGGTAAGCTAAGATGTGGTCTAAAATGGAGCACACTTCCCTAGAAGGTATCCATTCATCCTTTTCTTGATAGCCCCTAAATTGTCCTCTTCAGAAAACACTATTATACGTTTTATACTGACATGAAAATAGAAACTGCTTACTTAACTATAATTGATGCTTCAGCGTTAAGCTTTACTTCTCCGTAAAGCCTAGCTCTATTTCTCTGATGCATCGATTGGTTAAACCAAAAATCTAATATATAATATTCTAGTTTATACAGTCATAGTTTCTTGTGTTAATATAGAGAACAAATTAACGTATTATGTTTCAGGTATCTTATATCTTATATATAAAAATGAATCGCAAAATGTGTTGGTAAGCGCATAACTCGAGAACGGCTGAACCGATTTCGATAATTCTTTTTTTATTATATTCCTTGAAGTACGAGGATGGTTCTTATGTAGAGAAAACGTAATTATGTACCACGGGCGAAGCCGGGGCGGACCGCTAGTCTTATATATAAAAATGAATCGCAAAATGTGTTGGTAAGCGCATAACTCGAGAACGGCTGAACCGATTTCGATAATTCTTTTTTTTTTTATATTCCTTGAAGTACGAGGATGGTTCTTATGTAGAGAAAACGTAATTATGTACCACGGGCGAAGCCGGGGCGGACCGCTAGTAAGTAATAAAAATGATGAATGATGTAAAATTTATCTCGTTTATCGTTAACAAAAAACAAAATGTACCAAATTCAATACTCAAATTATACTCGAACTAGAATGAGTCCATTTGCATAGCGAAGAGGGGAAAGTAGGGTCAGAAACAAAGGCTGATGAATATGCGAGCGGGCATCTCGACAATATGCTAACCAGATCAACACTTGACTTGCAGACGCTACTCAACTGAAAGTTATGTTTATTTCCTAATTTTGATGGTGTAAATACTTTAAACATTGTTAACCTGAATCAAAAATGTAGTAAGTATACCTACATATTATTTATTATAATTTATATTTACCTACTCCCTTATTTAATTTCTGGTTCGAGATAATAACTAGAAGTTATTAAATTATAGTAATTGATAATATTCTCACCTAAAACTTTGTTTTATTTATTATATTGCAAACCAACGCACATTTACATGTCAATTCTTCATAGAAAAACGACACTCATAGCCTGATAAGATATCAACTACTCTAGCTAGAGCTGATAGCCATACTAGCCACAAGCCACCTTACTAAAACATGATAATAATTATATTTTAATTTTAAGCATCATATTCAAAACGTGAAAATAAATACAGAATAGTTCAAAAAGGACTTACAAATCTGTACAAAATATGCTTGAAAAATACTCATTTGATATATTGCCAGCCAATTGATATGTTTATCCAACGAAAAATGACACTATAAGCATATATTTCTCTTTTCTACCTGTACTTATGTTTAAGTATACGCTAAGAACTTTTAATGAATATTCTAGAGCGCAAAATGAAGCACCTTACATCGAGTAGAGGCGCAATTTGCAATTTGCCCGATCAGCAATTTTCAAGTCTACTGACTTACTTTTTGAAAATGTTAAGTATACCTTAATCATACACAATGTAAGACAAAGTACGAAAAAATGCTAAAAATGAGAATAAAATAAAAAAGAGGTAGAAACGATAATTGGTAAAATCTTGTCAATCTATTCATATGGGATAATTTATCTATGTAATTAATATTTTCATTATAGTTTTTATACATTTTTATACTACGGGTGAAATAAATAAATATCTATTCAATCAATCAGGTTTCTCTTTATATTTCTACGATGCCTGCATGTTATTATGTCATAGCAATAAGCAGTGTATTTGTAATTTTATAGAACTCCGATTTAATCGCTAAAAAATCATACTTTTTTTATTATGACCATAAAGCATGTTTGCTTTAGTTTTATGTAGCGAAATCTTTTTATTACGTTTAAATTGACCTTTAAAGGGGTAAACGTCTTTTGAATTAGCTTTAAAGGTCGCGTCTTTCTTTATAATACTAAAGTTCGCGAATAGAAAATATTTTCACTAAAATATGGAACAAAGGTGCTCAGTAAAAACATAATCTTCATACAAAATATTTATTAATGACGATCAGTAAATTAGCTATTCGATTTTTTATATTCACACAAACAGATGTTCAAGCAAACAGTGAAAAAATAATGTATTTTAAATTTGCAATCCATTTGTTTGTAACTTTCTTTAAGTAATCACAATTAAAAAATTATACAAATTAATACATTACTATTACAATCCAATCAGTAAAAATAGAGACATCAGTGTTTTTACGTATAAAAATATTATGTATATAACTAAGCCTAAAAGCATTTATAAAATTAAAGTTTATGTCTAGAACGGTTAAGATAAGAAAACACTTCCGAAAATGATTCTGCTCCACCAGGAACACATCGGTTAAAGAGAGGCTTATTATACCACCAATTTCTTAAATTTTTCTTTATTTTGGTGCCTCTCCATTCGTTCAATTTGGCGCATAATTCACAGATACCTTTCAAAGGTTTTGTTTTTTTAATCGTGTAATTCATTCTCCATCTATGGTAGGTGTAATATACTTCAGGATTCTTCATAATGTATTCTAATAAAGCGACAATACCATCCAAAGACTTGGAGTTCAGATTGATGTAGGAGCCCGTGGGAAGGAATCTGTAATAAAGTTTATTATAAGTAAGTTAATCGTGTTAATTGTTCACATTCTTAAAAAAATATGACAGCTGATTTTACAAGGAAGCCACCAGAAAGGATATCACCATATTTAGAGCTTAGATGCAAGGACAATTATGAACTATTTAACTATTTACTAATGATAGATATAAAAGAACTAGTAAGATGGTTGAAAGGTCTTACTTTGTATAATCAGCACCTCCGTATACAACCGGCACAGCGTAATTATTATAAGCTTTGAGGACTTCTGCTGTGACGTAATCTACAGCATTGCTGTCTTCAGCCACGAAGTAGAAATAATACTTGTCCATAATTCTATGACATACAGCATCGGGACATTCAAGCATGTCGCATCCATATATATCGAAATCTAGAAAGTTCTTTCTAAATAGTGCTTGCATTTGCTTGGCGAGTTCCAGTCTGGAATTGCTTGTATCACAAACATCAACAATCCACATCATAGCTCTACTTTTTCTCCGTAAATATTCCTTTACGCTATCAGTTAGATTTTGCGATGAATTATCCCATTTTACATTTTCTCTCGGAGCCACAAAATTGCCTTGTAAATCTTTAACTTCAAAGAACGGACTCACAATATCAGAATCTAGTTTATACGTCCAAGTTAAATTAAAATAATCATCAGTAAAAACATTACACAAGGGATACTCCTCTGACGATTGAACGCTATGGAATACAATTTTTTGGTAACGAGACCTTGTTTTCGCTAGATCCTTGTTCCAATTAGAAATTGATGATATATTGTAAACTATTGCATCGAACTGCGTGATGTTTCTTAGAAGATTTTTATTAGTCGTAACATAGCAATTTGTATACGTGCACTGATGTTCTTCAAGAAGATCCTGTCCTTCATTAATAGGAATACCTGAGTCGTTTAAAACAGTCCATACAAGAATATGCAGTATATCGTTTTTCGGATAGTCTTCGACAATTTTGTTATTTTTGCTTGATTTATGTACAAAGTTGTTTTGAAAGTTCATTAATGTTGTTAAACTTGAGTACGCACTGTGGAATGTATAAAACGCTAATAGTGAATAGAAAAACAGACCCGCACAACTGATGAGAAAAAATAGTTTAGCAATTTTTTCTGTCCTTACTGGTAGATACATTTTGAGTAATTGACGAACGTAGTTGTCTTCTATGCTTTATTGATTTATTACAATGCATACTTTGTCGGCTGTATTTGTAAATAATGCGCTCTCGGCATTCTAAATAAACATACTGTTGTTTCAAGCCAATTCAATTTCAAGGTCGCGTCATGGCAATACCACGTCACGTTATGGAGGAAGGCGACGATTTTGGTATCTTTGAATCTTGCCAATGAAGTTTCACTTCTGACACAAATAATATTTCTTAAAAATTTGAGATCATCTATTCTCCTAATAAGAGTGCTAGAAACTTCCATTAAATCACTTTGTTTGAGTTGCAATCGTAAGTTTTAGTTGTAGATGTCTGCCCTTAGAGGTCGCCTGTTCAGTGTTCACGGTCTGTCTTCAAAAAGCACTTGAGAGAAATTTTCTATCATTCGATGTTTCCCTCTATTTGCTTAGACCTGTTTCGTTACGAGTAGTATTTGTTTCCATTGTCGGAAAGATTATTGAAGTGAAACTTCTTTATCGGGGTTGGAAAAAAATTTAGTGTAACATTTTTTCGTTACGCGTGACATTTTTCCGTTACGCGCCATCTTGTTTTTATCCCTTACACGCGTGGTTGACGTATTTCTGTAAATTTGCATATTGTAAATTATTTTTTGAAAAATAAGGTCATAAAGAAGATTCACTTCTTACGTGTGTACACTAGTACACGCACACATTTTTTTTTTAATATTATTTTGGAAGGGGGGGAAACTTACATGAGTCAATATACTTTCTTGGTGTTCAATTTTCATAAACTATGCAAATTTTCTCATTTTCCTTTCTCTTTGATGAATTCGATATTGTATTTATTTACTTAGTTTGTTTTATTTTATTATGTTATAGAGTGAACAATAATTAATATCTATAGAATCAAATATAAAGAAGCTGTTTTGTTTAAGTAATTTCTAATTCAATGTAATTAAGCTTAGTGCTTTAAAATTTAATCGTAATAAGTATTAAGTAAAGTAAATACTTATTTTGTTATAATAAACTAGCTGCGACCCACGGTTTCACCTGCGTGGCTCCACTCATGTTAGTCTTAGCGTGATGATATACCCTATTAGCCTTCCTTGATAAATGGTCTATCTAACACGGATTTTTTTTAATAATAATATTAATATCTGACCAGTTGTTCCTGAGATTAGCGCGTTCAAACAAGAGACGAACTCTTCAGCTTTATAATATTATTTATTAGTATAGATTATTATCGTGACGTCAGATAGTGGAAACTTATTACACTTTTGCATGTAGAACGTGAAGACTTCGGCAAATATGGACATCGCGTATGAAGTCAAACAAAATTACGTATTCCATAAAAATATACCCCTTTACGTGACAACTACGTGTTGAAGGCATATTTTATTAAATGTAACGTCTTTTATAAGAAAATACGGGAACTTCTAAGAATTTTCTATTT
Source organism: Colias philodice (assembly GCF_061535455.1). Taxonomy (NCBI): domain Eukaryota; kingdom Metazoa; phylum Arthropoda; class Insecta; order Lepidoptera; family Pieridae; genus Colias; species Colias philodice. Next base: position 6,453,610 of record NC_143111.1, on the reverse strand, counting down.
GGTTCAACTCTGTAATTGAATTATATGAAATGGTAGGAAATCAACAAATTTTAGTAAAATTTACAAATGGTAGATGAATATGCTTTTATAGAAAGTTTAAGTGTGTGATGACTTTTTCATACGGAATATTAATTTCATTCAGAAAAATCAACAAACATAAAGATTAACACGTAAGAAGACAAAACTCTATATCTTCATCAGAAAAGTTTCCTATCGTGAAATGTATTTCCAATTTCTCTTTCTCTTTTAATTTAAGTCGTATACTACTTACTCTTGTAAAAAAGCATCCTTAACAATATCAGATTTTATAAACATTTTCTGGAAAACTGTTTGAAAAACTACCTTACCTTGCGACAATTTCAAAGACATGCATTCACAAAATTTAAAATACATTTAAAAGTAAATCCTTTTCAATACTTTATCCGGCACACAACAGCCCTTACAAATAAAATATTCGTGTAAAATAAATTAAACTTCTCTTATCATTTCGCAGCATTCGGACTTGCCGACGGTTTCCAATATCCGATATAAATAAAATTGGAATTATTTTCAATTATAACGTTTTACGTTCCGTTGACGACAGCTTTTTGTGCTGGCAACACTTCGGTTACGTTTTGTGATTTATTTTATAAACTGTATTATATGCAAAAAAAAAATTATTCGTAGATGATAACACGTGATCTTAAATATTATTATCTTCTTTAAAACGATATTTACATCAAATTAAAATTTTGGGTATGAAACAACAAAATGCGAAAATTCGAAAATAGTTTTTAACCGACAAACGATTGCAACTCAAATAGAGTGATTTAATGGAAGTTTCTAGCACACATATTAGGAGAAAAGATGCTCTTAAATTTTTAAGAAATATTATTATTTATTATTTTTAAGTATATTATGCGTTGCTTTGCTGATGTGTCTGATAAAAATATGATAGGACCAATAGATGTCTAACATATAAAAGTGTCGCGGCATGACCGACAGTCTCATGAAATTTTGTATGCCTATTGGGTTGATCTGAGAATGATATAAAATCTATTAGCCCTAAGCGATAAGAATAAGGCTTAGGAACTTAACTTTAACTTAGTAGGTACAACATTTGCCGGGAAAGCTTGTATAAATATAAACTAAAGTTCTGAAGAAGATCGAAACAATGCAGAAACATTTTACAGTAAATAGTATGAAAATTTATCAAGCAATATTACAGGGTTTTAAGTAAACGATATGCTATTGGGATACCATAGGTATGCTATGCAAATGCCTTAAATACACTGAGTGCCTGCGACGAATACCGCCGCTGTGGTCGCTCCAAATATTCGGCTATCGATTCATCCGATCCAAATTGTAAACCTACCTTTTGCAAAGACATCTTCATTTTGTGTGTGTCTGAAGTCTCATGTCCCCAAGTGGGGTAAGGGGCAGATGCATTATACATCTGTTTCACCGATCGATTTTCTTTAGGGACAAGTAGGTGATCAGCCTTCCGTGTCCTACCAGACCGAGACATTTTTTTTCTTCGTCTTCACCGGGAATCGAACCCAGGACCCCTCGGTGCTACGCTCACGCGTCAACCACTGTACCAAGGAGGCGATCTGCATTTTACAACGTTGTAAATAAGCGTATTAACTACTTTCATTTTACAACGTTTAATGGTAGTATATAAGCGTATTAACTTCTTAATTTAATGTAATCTGCATGTTTGCAGTTAAATAGTTTATATATTGTACTGAGTTCTCTATCTACTCTCTTCTTATTTAATTATATAGAAACAAAGCAAGATTTAAAATGTTTCTGAAAACAAGCAATTCTAGTTAAGAAGTTCATTTGTACATGTGTTGCGTGTGTGTTGCATTGTCTTGTATCAATCATCATCATCAGCCCATACACGTTCCCACTGCAGGGACACGGGCCGCCTATGAGGGTACAGGCTATTATCCACCACGCTGCATGCGGGTTGGCGGATGACACATGTCGTCGAACTTTTGATTCTTCATGTCGGTTTCCTCACGATGTGAAAAGCAATTTATTTCCTGCACGCTCGCCTGGTATCGAAGCTTGGACTTATCGATTTGAAGTCCGAGGTCTCACCACTGAGCCACCACTGCTTCTATCAATAATACATATCAATTATTAGTATCCAATTAATTCTAGGTGTTAGCATTAATATGACTGGATAAATAAATGTTAATTCATGTATTAAGTGGATACCACAAATCCCTCAGACTCACCCGAGACCGCAGGTGCCGTCTTGACGGTAATTATCTCATTTGACTAATGAACTACGTAATGTCAGTGAACTGTATATATGCCTATTGGAATGTTACGTGCGGTATTGAATTCCGCGTAATTTACATGTATAATGTGGTAAGGAATTTTAGTTTGGGAGCTAAGCTGTTCATAGTTATTATTTAAAATATCACTAAGATATCATCTATACTAATATTAAAAAGCTGAAGAGTTTGTTTGGTGGAACACGCTTATTTCAGAAACTACTGGTCTGATTTTAAAAATTCTTTCACCATTGGATATGTTCGTGATATGTATGCTATAGGTATATGTAACACGGGCGAAGCCGGGCCGGGCCGTATATTTATTATTTCTCATCTTCACTTATTAATTCCATGAACAGACTGCAACTAAATTATAAAACATATTAATGTATGCTATATTATCTTCTTTTCTATATCAATATACAGAAACTGAACACAATCGGATACGCTAATATGACAATCAGAAATACATTAAAAAGTTAAAACAAACGACATTCCGGTTGATATATATCCGTTTTTATTTTTCCGTTTATAAATAAATTGGCAATCCGAGTTTTCGATGAGTTCACGCGTTATTTATTGGTCTATTAATTTTTAAAATTTATATAATTATTTATCTCGTTCCATTTCATATTGTTTTAAAACGCATTAAAATTCGCAATGGCGGACACAAAATAGTATTTTGTGGAAAAATGAAACAGTGGAATAATTAATGAGGTTCGTAATTGGGTGATAAAATTGCATTCCGATATATCTACATCCCAATTATTATGATACATACTACAGATTTGACAATGTTTTTGTGTATTATGTATGAATAAACGAAAGTTGATGAAGAAGTTTGTATGCTTACCACACGCAATGCTTTGTCTACCTTAGCAATAATAATTAATTAATGTTCTAAGAAACAACTACCTAATAAGCCTTCGGATACTAATAGAATAACTATATTATGTTACTTATTATTATGTACTATCCTGCCTAATTCTGGTTTCAAAGCAGATTTCAAAGGACGACTCGAAACAACATATAAATGACCACACTAATATTACTAGTCTCGAAAATTATCCTAAAACAACGATGTATATTAAAATAGCCAACATTATAAAACAGATCCTTAATATATAATTCAACCATAAAGTAATGAACATGTAATCCACCTGAGACTTGAAGAATTCCCAACTGGGAAGAAATGCGATAAAATCGAAGTTCCCAAGTTTAAAAGTCTAATTTTCTTGCAGCGGCTTGAGCACGGGCCAACGGACTTGAAACTTGCATGTAGAATATAGGTACGCTTCATATTTTTGCTTCATATCTAAGGAATTGTACAATTAATATATCTAGAGCTTTTGAATAAGGTTGGAAGAAGATTGTTTATAAGTAAAGATTTTATAAAATATCATAAACTAGCTGCCCATTTTCCTGTCATACCCTTTTTCCTGTTTTTTTCCAGATTTCATAAGAACCTTGTTTGCGCCCTAACAAAAACGTTAAAAACATCCGAATTGTTCGATTCACGTCGAGATTCACTTAGAAATATATTGGCTATTCATTTTTATTATATAGATAATGCTTATTCACATCCCTTCATTTAATCCTGAAAATCAGCCCTGAAAAAGACCGTAGCGTAATGAAGCAACTAGTAATACATATCATATACTTAAATAGAACTACTTAAACTTATATTTTCTTCTAGAAATAACCTTATTACCTACAACACGCAATAAATCAGCTCTATCTCACAATTCTCTACTATTATTACTATCAAAATAATCACGGAGCGGGCAAACGAAGGCGCTACGACGGTAATGCATTCCCCGGAGTTCCAGATTACAAGCATTATGCGGACATATGCTGATATGCTTTATAACCTATGATAGTTCACTATTCTACTAAATCTTATCTTACTAATATTGTAAGGAAGTTTGTGAAGATGGATGTATGTATGCGGCAAGTGGCAACTACTGAACGGATTTTAGTGATATTTGGCAGTAATGTAATTCATAAGCTAGTAAAGCAAGTACTATCTATTTTACCTGGGCGCGACACAGCAAGTTATATACATAATATTATGAATTATCTTTCCGCCCGCGGCTTCGTCCGCTTTATGTAAAATCTAATAAATTATATAATCCTTCCTATTCCTTTATTGATCTGTAAAATTATTTTACAGATCTATGCACACAAACACATGGCGAAAAGCGACTTTTTTATGATTTGTGTAGTGATGGTACCTTAATTCGTTAAACTTAAATCAACTATTGCTGGAAATAAGGATTATAAAGGACCGTGATTCCTCACAAATGGCCTATTAGTAGTTGAGAACAAATCGTTGCTAGAAACTATTAATAATACGAAAAAAGTAGTCGGATCCATGTGTCAATTAGAAAACGTCCGACGGTTAAAGCAGTTAAAGTTTTAAAGGTTTTTGACTTTCTTAGAGTAATGAAATAAAGTAAAGCATAATATATTAACTCAGTTAAAATCTATGAAGATAACTAAATATATGAATAAAGTTCTATGACGTCATAAGCGACTTATTATCAAGTTTTTGTACTCGTAGGTAATAGAAAAATAAACAAGAATAGAGGCATCCATAATTCAATCACATTTCAACAGCCTTTTAAACCTAACAGTTTTTAGTTCACGTGGATTGATCTAATTGTAATAAATACCTTATTTTATTCTAAATACTACTAGCTGCCCTGACAGACATTACTTTGCCTTATTGCTCTTTTTTCGTAATTTCTCTCCATAAGAACCTTACAATAACGTTGAAATTTTTGAGCTGTTCTCGAGAATTAAGCTTAGCAACACATTTAGCGATGCATTTTTATTATATTATTATTTATATAGAAAATAACATAATCCAAATTAATGTTAATGTCTAAAAACTTAAAGCACACAATATGTAAGTGTGTAAGAATGCCATAAATCGTCTGAGCATCTTCGCACAGGAGTCCTGGACCAATTAGTGCAAGATGGTGCCGCATTCCCCTGTGGATGGCGTTATTTAATAGTGAAATAGCGCTAACTGGGAAATACAAAGCATCACAAACGATAATTAAATTAAATATACCTATACAGATTATTGTCGCAATGTAATAATAATACTTTATTTTGATTGAATTCTAGAAAACACTTTATTTTCTAAATTTATTTTATGCTAACGTTGTGAAAAATAAAACCACAAAACAGGTAGCCAAAACAGCGAAATGACGTTTAAGGGCCGATTTTTCAATCGCGAGATAAACAGTCTAATAAATACCCATCGAATAGATTTATTCAATTATTTATCTAACTCATTACGGCTCGCCTATTTTTCCATCGTGATTTATTTGATGAATAACTATCTGACCAAATATTTCCATATTGGCAGCACTGCTCTCGGAGTGGCGAAACAAACATATTAAATTAGTCAAGTTAGAGCGGGATAGAGTCAAATCTTGCAATTTGTCAACAACCGTCATTATGACTCACGCCAGGAGTGCACTTGTCTTCTATGATTGTTGATTGTTGTTTTGATTCGAGTAAAGAGTTTGGTTAAATTTGTGTTTCAATTTATATATTTTACGATGGAAACGACATACTTAAAGGCAGCGTTCGGCAAATTTTCAATGGCATGGTCATCAGTACTATCAAAAACATCAATTTCAATATGATTTTAATTGATAATAATTATATAGAAAGAGGTTTAATTGTTAATAATTCTACGCTCTATGTTATGACATACGAAAATATCTCAAATTTGACGCGTCAGTTGTCAACTCAAACGCCTAACAGTCGAATAGCGCCCTATCTGGCCGTTGGAGCGGCCAATAGATTTATTCCTCAAATAACGTAGTTATTGGATAGATAAGTCCTATTCGTCTATTGAAAAATTGAATATTTTGTTAACTGAAGAATAAAGTCTATCTAGCTGTTTATCTGGGCATTGAAAAATCGGCCCTAATTAAAGTTATTATCACACCTATGTGCATATAAATTAATTATTTTCTGAATTGGATCGAATAAAGTAAGTAAATAAACATTTTATATTTCCAACATATTATATTTTATCGTTATTAATTATAAAATCTTATTTATCTTCGTGCATAACACGATCCCAAAGCCCGGACCGCGGCGAGGCGACTCTAGTTTTTAACGAATTCTGTAAAAGCGTTAATTACTTCAACAGTAATTAATATGATTTAAACATCGGCAGACAAAGTTCAAAGGGTGAAGAGTTTGTTTATTACATGCAAAACTATGAATATAATAATCTGCTTTTTACTATTTCATGAAAGTTTGACGTACGTAATAATAAGTTTATCACATAAATATTAAACATGATGATGAATGAATGAAAAATATGCATACTAATTTTAAGACAAGAAAAAATTTAAACGGGGCGGCCTTACCTTTGGAATGAGATCTTTCAGGTGGTATCATGAATTACGATCTTCTAAAGGTTGTAGTATGTTTTGTAATAACAATTTTTAATGTTACCTTGCACCACATTCACCATTTCAAAAGATTAGTCGGTACAGTAAGTTGAAGTTACTAGTTGATACTATTTTAACTAAAACCCAACTAGGATCATGGAATACGTTATTTACTAACGAGATGGTGAATCGTGGTAAATGTAAACGAACGTGTTTGTTTATTTGACTCTTTTATGCCATTATACATAAATATGTGTTTCTTTGTCTTTCAGGATCTTCAATGTTCCTAACTTCAACACCACGCATCTACACATTACACAATTAGAGCCCCCGCAGACCGCAGACTTTTTATCGGCAGATAGTTTGGTCGGGCTCTTAATCAGTACGCAGATATAAGCAAATGCGCACACTATGACGATTAGGTATCGGCCGATAAACAAGTTTGATGGGCTTCCCGATTCAATTCAAACTATACTGTCGGCAAACTATCGGCCGACTGTATAATCAGTATTGGCTCCCTACCACACGCGCAAACACGACGATTTTTTAGTCGGCCGACTAGGCCAATAGTTCAGTTCGCTCCGAGCTTTGACAGCGAATGGTCGGCCGCGCATGTTTTGTAAAATGGCGTCGCTCAATTCTCAGTCGCTTATTTCGGAATTTTCGATCGTAACTTTGATCGAGGAAGTCGAAAAACGCCCTCCACTTTATAAGAAAGACTTAAAAGAGTAGGTACTCTGTATTTGACAAGTTGGTTGAAGCTAGTTATGCTCATTCGATAAAAGGCGAAAATTTTTTCGGGTAATGGAGTAATTTGGAATGCATAGTGTAAAATTTTCCATTTTAATCTATCACTAAAGATAAGATGCACCCAATACTCTCGGGCTCTCTTTTTAATTTTCCTCCTCCGGTGTATGAGAGCAATAATAATAATTCTAGGGGCTCTAAGAGCCCCCGCAGACCACAGACTTTTTATCGGCCGATAGTTTAGTCGGGTTGGCCTGCTAGTACGCACACCGAGCCAACTAAACAGTTCAGTCGGTTATGAGTGCGCAAACTATCCAACAGTCTGCCGACTATTTGCTAGTTTCTAACCAACTGTTGAAAAGAGTGGTCACACCGCACAATGAAAATTAATAAAACATTGTATAGAATTGTTATTATTGCTCTCATACACCGGAGGAGGAAAATTAAAAAGAGAGCCCGAGAGTATTGGGTGCATCTTATCTTTAGTGATAGATTAAAATGGAAAATTTTACACTATGCATTCCAAATTACTCCATTACCCGAAAAAATTTTCGCCTTTTATCGAATGAGCATAACTAGCTTCAACCAACTTGTCAAATACAGAGTACCTACTCTTTTAAGTCTTTCTTATAAAGTGGAGGGCGTTTTTCGACTTCCTCGATCAAAGTTACGATCGAAAATTCCGAAATAAGCGACTGAGAATTGAGCGACGCCATTTTACAAAACATGCGCGGCCGACCATTCGCTGTCAAAGCTCGGAGCGAACTGAACTATTGGCCTAGTCGGCCGACTAAAAAATCGTCGTGTTTGCGAGTGTGGTAGGGAGCCAATACTGATTATACAGTCGGCCGATAGTTTGCCGACAGTATAGTTTGAATTGAATCGGGAAGCCCATCAAACTTGTTTATCGGCCGATACCTAATCGTCATAGTGTGCGCATTTGCTTATATCTGCGTACTGATTAAGAGCCCGACCAAACTATCTGCCGATAAAAAGTCTGCGGTCTGCGGGGGCTCAGTGTCAACCTTATCGGCGTTCTATTTACATACATTTTCATATGATTTTCCTACTATTATTTGAGCTTGGCTTGCACTAAACTTTGATCGATAGACCAGACCTACAAGATCAGAGCTATACAAGCCGTAAACTATCTACTTGATGCATAGCTCCTATTGTGATCTTGACTATGAAAGCCGCTCTGAACATAGTGCTATAGCATATGAAATATGACAGACAATTGATATAGTGTAAATACAGAAATATCATAAAATAAGTACCTATATACAGTAGAACATGTAAAATCATAGTTTATCTTCTTACTCTTGGTACAAACTTCGTAATGCTTTTGTAACTGATAAATACGACGGTAATTAATTGATTTATGTTTATCTGTTTTAAAAGTTTGTTTTCTTTTTAAGCTATTGCATAGCTTCTATCGCGGTCCTTGAGCGCGGGGACCGAATCCAGAAATTCCGTAACGAAAAAACCTCACGCTTTAACAATTATATTAGAGGTAATTTCACAATTTATTTTTATATAGAGCAGGCTCCAAGGAGATGTTCGTTTGCATAAATAGCGGACCTAAATCTGACTTCTGATATATATTGTATAGATCCCAGACATCCTATAAACAAATGTTGCCAACCAGTTTTGTGGTCCCCTTCCCCGCACCCCGGTAATTAAATATGGCATACAAAGAAAAAAATAAACATTTCCAAAATATGCCGCGTGGGGTATCAAATGAAAGAGCTTATTGAGTAGATCACGAATATATAGCATACTATAACATTTCTTACACTTTCTCTAAGATTTTTTAGAAAATTTACGAAAATGGTCCATTTTTGAGTTAACTTTAAACCACTATAGATTGAAAACTCATGAATATATTTTTTAAATTATTATTTTAAATAATTAACAATAGTCCATTGTTGACGATTCAATAGTTCGTACAGTGAAATAGTTGCATGGGGGAGTGGGGGAAGCATTCAAAGATGGCGAGTATATTTTCAAGTTTATGCCAGAAATAAAGGCCTAATACAAAAATATCGGTGTCAGGGCTTAGAATAATTATCTCTGCACTGTCGTTGTGTTTGACAGAATGAAAAATATGGCAGAACATTCTTGAATCAGCCTCTTAACTTCATCAGCCTCTTCTAAACTTGAAAATATACTCGCCATCTTTGAATGCTCCCCCCACTCCCCCATGCAACTATTTCACTGTACGAACTATTGAATCGTAAACAATGGACTATTGTTAATTATTTAAAATAATAATTTAAAAAATATATTCATGAGTTTTCAATCTATAGTGGTTTAAAGTTAACTCAAAAATGGACCATTTTCGTAAATTTTCTAAAAAATCTTAGAGAAAGTGTAAGAAATGTTATAGTATGCTATATATTCGTGATCTACTCAATAAGCTCTTTCATTTGATACCCCACGCGGCATGTTTTGGAAATTTTTATTTTTTTCTTTGTATGCCATATTTAATTACCGTTGTGGGGAGAGGGGGACCACAAAACTGGTTGGCAACATCTGTCTATAGGATGTCTGGGATCTATACAATATATATCAGAAGTCAGATTTAGGTCCGGTATTTTTGTAAACGAAACTCCACTGAGAGTCCGGTCAGTACCATAATACAACTGAATTGTGGCTTTTGTCAGTAACTATTAATATATCAATTAGATTAGTCTATTGTAATCTGCATCAGCGTTGCAAAACCGAACCGAACACTACATTTTGCGACATATTACACTTTAAGGTTGCACACACACTAACTTTTTGGGCACTTATACTATTATCGATACTCATATTATAGATACAGTGTGGGTTTGCCTTTAGGGACATTTTGAGACATTAAGACAGACCTTAGAGTATAGACGGTATCAAAATCTCTTCGACGTGATTAAAGATCTTTAGTCGAATAATTTTAAAGACCTAGTCGGCCACCTCTTAAAGCTCAAGACTCATTCGTAGTTATATAGTTATTTTTCCGTATCAAAGATATCATATTCAATTAAAAGTAATGTTTTTTTACTTCGACAATTAAAATATAAAGGCTCTACATGTAATTTTGACTTTCAAATACTGAATAACAATTGACTACATACTTCAACAAAATAATTACAAATATTAAAAACTAATCGACAATTAATAGAAAAGTAGGTGCAATAGCGTTAATTTTTCAGTCTCATAATTTGTCATTCTGATTTTCATATTGTTTGCAAACACATTTTAACTCTATGCAGTATTCCAAAATGTAAAAGTGCATATTTTTATCGAAGGATAGATAGTAAAACCAACACATTAATCAACATATTATCAAAAAGTTATAATTACACACTTTCGCAAATAATAATCAATCAGCAAACATCTATAAATCACTACACTATAATATAGTTAGTACTTAGTAGTTAGTATATAGATAAGTCGCAAATCCGCCCCGTATGCAATAAGCCTTGCTGCGGTTAGAACAAAGGTGTCTTCTGAATAGATTAGTGCACCTCGCCCAGCTTGAGCAAACCACTGATTGTTTATTGCCTATTCTGATCTATGGAAACATCTCGAACAATCATGGTGCTCTAAATGCATATAAACTATTAAGGCGTAGAAGATTTAAGAGTATCTATAATATATTATAATCTCTAATAGAGTAGGGAAACAATTTATTTGATTTATGTTGAACAATATACGGTGTCTTAGCATTCATAACAGTTATTTCATGAGAATTATATATACAATACTAAAATAAAATAAAAATTATAACGTAACTATTTATTAATTTAAACAGCATTGATATTAGCTCACCATCCAGCATCCAATGAAACATAGGTATTTTACAACCAATATCTGATAATGAGCAAAAGATTTTACGAAAATTACATGCATCCTTGTAAACAGAACTCACCAAGAACAACCAAAATTAGAATGTTTCCCGCGCAAAATTGCAAACTCCCGTCGAATTTTCTGGAATAATTTTTACAAGATAAAGTGCCGACGCAAAAGACGAGGTGAGTGAGAGTACGGAAGCGGGAGGCACTCGAAAACATGCTTTTTCCACGTAATGCCTTTGAGGAAATTAAATAAACTGCAACACCGCATCATAAGCGTCCTTACGGAGCGTACCGGAGAAGCGTGTCCGTTGTATCACGTCACGAGAAAAACTTAAATGACTGAAGTATGTCTTATCTATGACTTATGTTAGTAATACTTAGCGTAATTGGGTATGGTATTCTATAAAAAAAAATGAACTTAGTAATTTAATAGTCGTAAAAATTACTGGGTTACTAATTAATTTTCCGGTCACTGCTGCCTTATCATATTATCTAGATGAACTGTCTCATGTATAAATGTTATAAAAAAACATTATTCATTTATTAATCATTTATTCAGGAAATTATTACAATTCTTAAAAACTTAACAATAAAAAAATAATATTATTATATCCGAAAAAAATGGTCATTAAAATTCACAAAGAAGAATCAATTGAACCACATTTTACACCCTTGGTGCTTTTTATGAAACCATTTACCAATACCCCAACACAATCACACATTTATAATCCTTAAAAAAACTTCAGAAAAATAAAAATCACCAAAATTGATACAACGGACCCGCGCATTTCATATCGCAGCATGCGGGTAGTCTGCGTGTTTGTCTCGGCTTTTATTCAGAAGCAAATACGATTTTACCTTACATTCACCCTGCACCGTCTCAAGTGGTCCGGGATTCGATTCCCGGGCGAGTAAACGCTTTGTACAGGCGAGAGTGCTGTATTCTTAATTTCGGATATTCTTAGAGAACTCGTCGGATACCGGTTTTTATTGAAACGGATTTTATTGCTCGTGTTGTATTGAATATATTACGATACGCTGAAAGCTGTTTGTATAGTTTTTTACACTATTGAAGGTGCGGGACAGATACAGTTATTCAATTTATTAGAGGAACTATAAAAAGTACAGCAGAGTTAGAGTAAGAGTAGAGTTGTCTATTTGTCTGTATGGTTATACTTTCCATCGCTGAACCGATCTTCGTGCAATTTAACGTTAAATTAAGTGATGGAGCAATCCATTATTCCGAGTTTGATAAGACTTAGGTACTGCTTTGGCATACAAAATATAGCTCTATAAACGAATATTGAAACTTTGTCACGGTACATACAATATTGCAAATCGTTTTAAAAATATTCAATCCGTTTTTCTCAATCTAACAATTGAATTCTCACAGAACTCACGGTTCAATACATTGATCTAAGACAATGAAATGTTTATACCATTCTATTGATATTTGAGTAAACATATGGATATTGTAAGTAAAACAAAAGTTCACATCTCATGAATGAATAATGATGGCGGTCAGAGAGGTTTTGGCTTTGATTCGGTGTGCATGTCAAGATGTGGACACGATCCTTGTTTTTGGTGACGAATTGCTTTATTGTGAGTATGTTTTGTGATTTTCTTAACTCTAGGTAACTAAAGATAATCAGATTAGGGATAAAGAAAGGTATAGGAGATCTTATCTTCACAATATAATTCGTCGGTTATGTTTGGCGCCTAATTGGTTAAATGCGACTGTATTTTGGGTTGCTAAATGCTACGCTATCAACACTATCAAATGAAAATCAGATTAGAAAAACGTTTGTGTTTTTTCATTCACTGATTTTAAATTTGGTAACATTGCGTTTGTGTTTTTTCATTCACTGATTTTAAATTTGGTAATATAAATTTATAAATAATAGAACCACTTCTATTATTTATAAATTTATATTTATAAAGCATTTGAATGCCATTAAATCAAAAATATCAAATTCCGTGGTTGATTCTTTTATTTCTAGATATTATGTGTAAAAAGAAATAGTGATGTTTAGTTTTTGTTTCATTTAACTTCGATTATGCTTAAGAAAATGTTTGAATGGCAAATCAACAATACACAATTAGAAGAAAAACCGTATAATAGAGTTAGTTACGAACTCTTTTTTATTGTTAGAAAATTATCTTTTTTCCTAAATATTGTAAATTATCACAATCTAACTAAAATCAAATAAAGTATTAAAAACTTTTCCAATTTAAATCAAATGTATATTTGCTAATGAAATCCTGTTTTGGAATATAAGCTCATTAATTATAAATTATAGAACTTAGTGTGAACTACGCTAAAATAGGTCAAAGGCGTATAAACGTAGGTAGCTTTAGCGTATATTTATAGTTGCAGTATTTCTTTAAAACAATAATAAATCACCCACATTACTGTGAAGAACGCTTGTGGTGTTTTCCATATGTTATTTTTCATATTCACTTACTGATAAGGTATACGGAGCTTAGTAAGATGTTGTGAGACCGGCCATACGTAATACCTACTTACAGTATAATTTATTTATTTACGGCTTACGCCAAACCATAAATATAACATAAAAATAAAAATAAAATATTTTCCGTCTTATTGACTACATCAAGAATCAACCCAATTAAAATAAATCATAGGATTTAGAAAACAACGGAAAAGCGATCTCTTCTTTTTTTATTTCCAATTTCCTTTGAGATTTAAAATACAATTTCTCACCACGACAGAAATAATTAAAGATTTATCTTCTTTAATATATTTTTTCATAACCATTGAGAATATTTAACATCTTTTTTTTCAGATTTTAACTACCGGCGAATCAACAGAGGATGACGTCACAACATACACCGGCGTTTACAACCAATACGCTCCCTCAACCGTCAACTTTCAAGATATCTACACCAACACATTACTAGCAGAGAGAGAAAGAGAGAACGAAGAATTGAACCTAAACATTCCTACACAATACGTGGAGTTCCATCCGCGAGTGTTGAAAATACCGCGGTTAACCCCACCGCCTACTATACCGAACTCTTCCTTAAATGAGGAGAAATACCTATCTTCTACGACGACTACTGAAGAAGCAGAAACTTCTAAAGTTATACCAATAAGACATCAACATAAGGGCGTTTTAGATGTGCTTTTCCCGGCCGCTAGAGTGAGGACTTTTAAAAATATCTTTGATACTTTCAGACGGGTGCTGTCGTATACGTTTTGAAAATGGCGTGATCATGGTTTTTGGGTTGTAAATAAATTGTTTATTTAAAAATGTTGTGTTTTATTTATTTTGATAATACCTATATGTAACTGGATGCTATCAACCAAGTAAATCTTTTCTATACAAGTTAGCCTACAAATATTTTCAATACTTTCAAAAAAAAATGTGCCACACACAAAATACCACATGCCACTTTGTGTATGGTATGTGGTATTCTGAAGTTTTCGCTTTATTTTTCTTGAGACATTTTATGAAACATATAGTTACCTACACTTATTTAAAGATAAATTACAATATCACAAAATATACGGTATGTAGTATATAATGAATATTATGATGATATAGGTATGTTTTTACGAATGTCATGTTAGTATATTATTTACATTTTTTAAACACCAATAGCGCCAAAATTCAAATTAAATTAGAAAATGACAAAGGTCATAACGGCTCCCAATTACAAGTACTAAGGGTGCTTCACACGAGCAAGTACTCGAGCGAAAACGTGATTCACACAGATTGCACTAATTACAACAACGACCATTGAACACTATTAACGGGACACAATTATTTTTTTTGGGTTGCTGCCAATTTTTTAACTTATTTATCCTTATTTTTTGTCGGGAAACATTGAGAGATCGTGAAAAACAAAAGCTATCGTGTGTGGAAGTAATTTTTTTTTATAGTTTTGCATAAATTCGATCTTCAAGTTGAAGATTTTTATGCAAATTTATGCGTTGGTTTTAAAATAGATTTCGCATCAAGGATAGTAGATGTATTATTTTTCTTTTCTTTGCTTTGTATGACCTATTTGAGAAGGTTAAGTTAAATTCAAATAAACAAAATGACAATTATTATGCCAATGTATCAAAAAACAAAATACAATTTCTTTTCACATTTTTTTTCTCAATGCTACCAAGAGTATACAAAAGTTTTAAAACAAATTACCTACAACTGAAAAGATTGTATGACGACAATAGCTATATTACTCTTTATGCAATAAGATGTCTCGAGCGCCGGATGAGACGCGCTGTAAAAATATTTTTATCACAGTTTTTGCGACTAACTAGGTTATTTAAGTTTTCGTTGAGTTTTATTCGCATTTAGCGAATTTATTCTGAATACACTAAACTTTGAATATGATGAAGTTACAGTATATACAGTTAAATTTGTGTTTTTCGACGGGACGACATTAATTATTGTAACTCTTTAACGCCAGTGTGCCGAATTAATCTAAATATAAAAATTATGGGCAACTGTTTTGCACCGAAAATTATATCATTCTATGAAATAAACCAAAGCTGCTGCAACAGTTAGTGCGGAAATATTTGATACATTAATAATACGAGAAATATTTTCTGCAAAAATAAATATTTCCGTTTTATTTTTTCAAGTCATCTCGATCCATGTCAAAAGATATAAAACAACGCTACAGTGTACAGATCCCCATTAAAAAGTTTTCAAAATATGTTTTGACAATATTTTATAGGCCTGTAAAAAAGAATCCAAGCCGACAGAAGTAAAAAATACGCAAAAAAATTAAATCAAACTCATCACAGTGCTAAAAAACACTAATCCAATAAAATGCTGAATTTTCAGTTTTCACAAAAAAAGCCGACGACGATGTCGGACTGGTAAGGGAATTTCATAGAAGGGTAGAAAAAAAGGTTGCTTATTGTAAAATATTTTTTTTTTAAATTGATTCCTTCGTTTATTGTAACCTGAACGAATTTAATTTACTGAATACTGCAATTACCTGTTATTTGTTCAAATAACAACTATTTATTATTTTTGTAAAATGCGTATCGTTCGATCGTTATGAAGATCGTATTAACTCATACGAATTGGATTTTAGTTTTTCATATCTTCTTATTTTATAACTACTAATTCATCATAAACTTCATTTAACAGTAGCGTATTCGCACTAACTGTTATAATTATTTTTCAAACATAACATAACAAATTGATTCAAGCTACCTATACGTATTATTTATTAGCATTCCAACGTCTACGCCTTTGAAATCCCCTTAAAATCTAGTTGAGTTCCGAGACATTGGCGGGAGTTTTTCAGTGCCGTTCATTTTTATTAAAATGAAGTTAAACCCGCTGACTAGGGACAGGAGGTGATAATTTTTATTCAGAATCTCTAAGAAGTCTTTATAAAAAATGTGCTCGATTTTTATTTTATGCGAATAAGATGGCAGAAGTTTGAAATACTTACATTGAAGTACCGAAAATATAGGTTGGTAGTTCTATTAGGTATGCGAGTTCATAGTATGTACCTACTTGGGTATTTAAATTAGCATAATAATATTTTACAGTCTATTTTATTGTTTTAAATAATCTACAATAGACGAGAACATTCTTCTTGATAAGGGCTTCGAGCGAATTATGCTCTAGTATCCACAGACACACACTCAACTTTTTCAAAGTGTTCAACCACAACAAGAGCTCTGAGAAGGATATTTCACACTGAAGGAAACATATTCATCAAATCATTAATGTACCCGATGTTAATAACTCAATTACGAATACCATTGAAAAAAAAACTAAAAATAAAAGTAATAACTTAACTTTTTAAGGGATCCCAAACAAAATCTTAAGCCTCATTGAGAATTCAAAGCTCAGACCACAATAGATCGGCTTAAAATGTTCAAAACAATGAAAAACTTGCAAGGGTTAACATGGAAATGAAATTAAACCGACGAATTGTTGGATTTCATTATCACTAATAGGATAAAGGCGGCCGATGGCGCAGAAACCGAACTGTTAACTCCAAAAGAGTTCGGATTTCAACTTAAATTGCGGAACAAGATATTTTTGTAGCGAGATTAACAACGCGGGAAATGGTGAATACAATCGATTTATTGTCGAGTATAGGTTACTTCGTTAAGTAATAAACTGAAATAAAATACACATAAATTATGCTTTATCAAAATGTATAAAGTAGATGATTTTGATAGAGCTGCTGAGAGAGATTAGAGCTGAGAAATGAAAACAAAAGCTCTTGAAATTCTGAAACATGTTTTACGTATATGTAGGTCTATTGAACAGTTTCATAACATACATACGGCAGTTTCATACATACGACATGAAAAAATTATACATATTATGGCTATATTTAGGTTAGCATTAAACCCATGCCTACTATGTTAAAAGATAAAAAAATACGCATCCATGACATTGCAACATTATTTTTCGTTGTTTTTCTATTAGTACCCAATACCATTTCCAAATACAATAGTATTCAATACATGACCTGCAAAACGACACTAGTTCCCCGAAGCCATAACAGTAAAAGATTTCCCGCTTCCCACACAGACTACATAACGTCTCGACCACAGATAAAAGAGAATATCGTATACGATATAATTTGAAATTCAGTCGGCAGCCGCTCCGAACGCGTGAAGCGTTAAATGAATGAACTTTTATAACTTAGGTCCTACTCGAGGCTTTAATACCGACTTTGAGGTTTCGCCGGGGTGATGAACATCGCCCTTACTTTTAATGACTTTTTGCTAATATTCAGAGGTTTGCTTTTTAGACGAAAAAAGTTTGCCGACAATTTCGGGGTAGGGATTAGGACGATGTACGGCCGCCTTGTAATGAATATTCTTGGCGAAACGTGGAGCTACTGGTAGATATTCAAATATTTACAAAACAATATTAATAGTAGATACATTTGCAAAGGCATTGCATACATTTAAAAGCATTATGCTGTACATCACATATTGTGCTATGAAGTAATCCCTAGTAAAAGTAAAACATAGTTCAAATACAAAATTTAATTCGACGTTTAAACGTTTCCACCAAAAGTTGTACGATGGTTTTTTAATCGGCGAGCTAACCCGCCGCTCACAGACAAAATTTTTAGCACAAACTCATTTCATCCGAGATTAATAATACTTACAAAAGCCGTGTCCGTAAAACAATTTAAAACTAAAATAAGCTTTGCCTGAAACGCGAGAGGGCAGCACTCGTCTATTTTTCATCATTTGCATATGGTTGGCCATGAGAAGCGCACGACACAACGCGGCTGAGCGTGTAAAACAGATTTTCATATTTAATTTTCTATTTAGTATAATTTCGTACATGTTTTCCATCCTTTGGCATGCGTTAAATTTGCATATGAGGAATGAAACTGTGTAATGGTTTTAATAACGTTTTTGGAATGTAATCATGCGACTGCAGATTCTTCTTTGAAACGGCACCATGTTTTAAAAACAAAACGTGTTGTGATTTTCTTGGTTGTTAGTAAATATTTCGTGCATTTTGTACTTTTCGTCACTAGTAACATGTCTAAGATAATACGTGCAATGTTATTAAGTGCTTATAGCGCTCTTTTATTTCATCTCTATCTATACTGTTTCAATTCGCAAGAAGACGGTTTGGAATTAAAATATTTTATAAGAATTCCAGGAACATTGAAAAAGATACACCGCGATATTAAAAAGAATAAAAGCAAATTACCGATGATGTTTTTAAATTTTACAAAGCCCAATAGGTTACCAACTGATTTTAAATACATTTTAAAATGGACGCAGGCGTATTCGCATTACAGTTCTGCAATATTTAAGAACGGACAAAAAGCATTTTTGGACCACAACTGTACTCAATATAATTGTTTTCTAACGAATGATAAAAGCCTTCTATTGGATTTGAGGTATTATGATGCTATACTTTTCGACGTGGAAAACAATTGGGAAGATCATCCACCAGTGAGAGCTCCGCATCAAAGGTACGTTTGAGGCATATTTTAATATCTATACATCTACTTTGGCATCTCTTTTTGAACCTGCTGTAATTGGCTCATAGATGAATTAAATACTTTCTTTAAAATGAAACACTAGTTGTACATGCGTATGAAGAAGTTTTGCCAAAAGAGCCAGCTTTGATCGAATAAATATAATTTTGTTTCAAGGTATATTTTCACTGCATCAGAATCCGCCGGAAACTATCCAATATGCGATGATTACTTCGAGAACTATTACAACCTGACTTGGACTTACAAACTGAATTCAGATATACCATGGACTTACATTACCATTGTGGATAAAAACAACACTGTGATAGGTCCAAAAGTAAATTTGACATGGGTAGAACATATGGATCCTACACCTGATTTCGTGAAGAAAAAGTTGTTGAAGAAAAAGAAGGCAGTCGCGTGGTTCGTAACAAATTGTTATGCAAAAGCCCGTCAAAAGGTTGCCAATGACATAGCGGTATCACTATCCAAATATAATTTAAAGTTGGATGTATACGGCTGGTGTGGTAATAAGACGTGTCCCAGAGATCGGATTGAAGATTGTCTCAATTTGCTACAGAAGGATTACTTCTTTTATTTGGCGTTTGAAAATTCTATGGCTGAAGACTATGTTACTGGGAAGATTTTATATCCACTGTTGCATTATACTGTACCTATTGTGTATGGTGGTGCTGATTATTCAAGGTACGATGTTATTAAAAATTTTAAAGTATTGTTAAAATAATTAAAATAGCAAATTTTTCCTGCACTAAATCACTATTCTAGTAATCATTTTTTCAAGTAACAGTTTCTGTAAACTTTATTGTATAACATCTGCCCTGAATGCCCCAAAACATTTATCATCTACATAATATATTGATTTAACATCAATATATTATGCAATAATTAAACATTTTTATAAAAATAGATTATAAATCGATATGATTCACTTTAAATATACAGGGTGTCACACTATTGGTATACTAAGCGCGAAGGGACTTATAGGTTTGCATACACTGATCATGAAAAAAATACTTAAAAAACAAAATTACGTCAAAAATTTTTAGCTAAATTTTTTCTGAAAATCCATGTTTTCTTCTCTGGCTTCGCGCAGCCGGCATATAACGTTTCTCTAATGTTAGCATTTTGTCTATGAAAACATAATCTTAAACGATAGCCCACGTGCTGGTGGCAAAGTTGGGCGGGTTGCTTGTTAGGGGTGTACACATAGAGTTTTAAGATTTCATCTATTTGAAAAAAAAAATGCGTCTGGAATTTTTTAAGTATTTTCTACGTACTCAGCGTATGCAAAACTATAACCTATTTTGAGCTTAGTATACCAACAGTGGGACACCCTGTATAAGCATCATGCAAATCAGTTGCAAAAACATGACTTAAATGATTCAAATTTCACTTTTCACACCAAAGAGATAAAATATGGGTTTGTATACCATTGTATCGAAATATCATAAAGGGTATTGTGGCATAAATGGAAAGTGGATAATTGATATTCGTTTTTCACATATACATGTTCTCACATATTGTTCATTCAACAATTAAACAATAGCACTCAGAGAAACACTACACTATTTTAGGGAAATATTATATTTTAACCGAATAAACTGATGGAATAATAGATATTATAATGTTGTTAATAACAAATTAATAGGAATATATTCTAAATTAGAATTTCGTAGAACACTGAAATATTAACAATTAAAAAATAGAGCAGCAAATAGAACAAAATATTTCCAATTCCAAACTCTTCCAAATCAACAAACATTGCCGATAAAAATTGTTATACTTAATGGTGAACTAAAAATGTTTAATTAGTGTCTATATATTTTATGAGTCGGACATATAATTAGGTATGTTTATCTATCTATAATATAAAAATGAATCCCAAAATGTGTTGGTAAGCGCATAACTTGAGAACGGCTGAACCGATTTCGTTAATTCTTTTTTTATTATATTCCTTGAAGTACGAGGATAGTTCTTACGTAGAGAAAACGTAAATATGTACCACGGGCGAAGCCGGGGCGGACTGCTAGTTATCAATATATATTTGTTCAAGTCATCCTTCGCGACAGAAAACTTCAAAATGAAATTGAAACTGCTTATATCTTGCTGATATTCAGTAACTTTTTCAAATGAAATGTACCTACTTTTCGATCGCAACTGCATATGATACGTATTCTGATACCCTGATTATAATAAGGCATGTTGCAGGTTTCTTCCGCCATCTTCCTATATTGATGCAGGGAAATTGAATTCTGATGAAATAGCGACCCTCATAGTTGAAGCAATACACAACCGAAATGTGTATGAAGACTATTTCAGGTAACGGGTGAAATTTTTAAATATTGAACTGTGTATTACGTAGGTATATTGAAACTTTTTCAATTTTAAAGTAATTTGATGTAGAATCGTGATAATTAGTTTTAAAGAATTTGCTAGATACAATGAAAACTTCTACACATTATTTTGATAATTCTGACACATAGTTCTCGAATATAGTTTATAGAATTGAGAAAGTCTGAAAAGTTAGAATCAAGGTCTCACATTACAGTATTATAATTATACGTCCAACATATATTACAAAGAGGAGAGATTTAATTTGAGATTAATGTATAAATATAAATTCAAACCGAACAACTGCCTCTCGGGCTATAATAATATACGTAGTAATAGAGCTACTAGCGTTAGCTACTATTAGGTATTCTGTGCCTACACTATAAATTATGTTAAACTATGTACATGTAACTATATGTTGTGGAAGGAAATAAAAGTATTATTTATTTTATTTAAACTATCTACAGATGGCACAATCACTACATTTACAAAGAGTCTCCGGTTATCGCTGACGTGTGTTCCCTCTGCGAGCTTCTGCATTCACGAGAAAATGATTTCAAATCCATACACAAGTTTAGACAATGGTGGAACCCATCGTATAAGGAGTTGTGTAAAAATGAACACCATTTCGTTGATATTAAGAATAAATAATTGTGGAAAAAGCTTTGTTTTTAATTTTTATAGAACTCTTAAAAAAAACGAATCATTTAGAAACAATAGGCAAATTCAAGTTATCAGCCGGTCAAATCTTATTACCAAAAGGTAACTAAAATATTCAAAAAAATTTAACTTATGCTTCTGATCATTATGTCCGCTCCATGATAATATAATATGTAATTAGAGAAGATATTTTAAAGCTTAGAATTCGATTATCTATAGATCTATAGGTATTAATTATCTGTGGATATTAAATATAATTCATCATCCAGATTTAACACGAGATCAGACAAAAGATTCCACATTCAAATTTATACGAATTTAAAATCTAACCTAGATTGTTACCGTTTCGAGGGATTAAAATCCGTTCTATGAAATTCAATTCGACACTAACTATCGAAAGACTTCAATAAACGGTTCAAATCTGGGAATCCCCTTGGACCGCTCGTTAAGGGTTCATAATATTCAAGCCTCAAACGGAATAATTGCAATTAAAACCCCGTCATCGCCATTGATTTTACTTTTTATACTTAAAAACGCTGACCATTTAATGGATTTATTAGAAACGGGTAGAATATTTGAATATTTATCGAATTAAACAGAGCTGATTTCTATTTATGGCTCAATGATTTATTTGAGATGTTAAATGTCTTTACAGTAATATATGTAATAAAAATCTTGGTTAAATATAGTTTTAATTGTGAATGTGTAATGTAAATATATCCCTAATAAAAAGTGCTTTCACGGTAATATTTTTTTAACCCATTGACCACCGAGCGCCCCGATCGGGGCGCGACACAATAGATTATCTATTGTGTCTGTGATTTCGGGGACTGATGGATTAAATACCTAATTTATTTATGGGTTTTTAAACAAATGGTCATGGCATCCCCATTGCAACAAAAACCCTTACTTAAAATACAGATCGATTACACTTAAACAAAAGAAAACAATGAGAAGGCCTAGAAGCCAGAAACGGTAATCTTGCTTGTAACAGACTATTAATTAACCTATTCTAATTTAATATTGATTATTAAAGTTTCCACTTAACGATATAAGAAATCGTAGTAAAACACAAATTATACATGTTTAAATGAAAGCCACGACGCTTAACAGTAAATTAAGTAACTTAAATCCTCGTTGACGGGAACTTGGATATTTTTAGTTTAATGAAGTCGCTTAACTGCAAACGAAAGCAGAATAAACTTATATTTTCTTAGACGTAACTTCATTTGAAAGTTTGCGAATGTTAAGTTGCAATGCAGTGAAATATGCGAATACGTTGACATACATCATTAGTCGCAAATACAGTCAGGAAAACTTTAACTTAACGTGTTCAAGCTCCTTGTTAGGAAGTCTGATGAAGTGTGGATATCCTATAACATTCTGTTTAATTTTATTATTTTTCCTTATTTTATATATAAGAGTTTGTTTACTGTTAACATTCGCATTATAGGAAATATACGTGTTTCAAGCTCCTTGGTAGAAAGTCTGATCAAGACGTGTTTCTAATAATATAAGTCGTAATGAAGATTGTACATATTTGAAATGAAATTTCTTTGTGTGAGTAAAATTTCAAATTCGCGTCATGGCAATACCATCACGTCATGGAGGACAATTTTGGTATCTTTGAATCTTGCCAAAGAAGCTTCACTTCTGACACGTGTGCTCACCACACGCACTTTTTGTCTGTTTGGATTATAAATTTACTAGATTTCCGCCCGCGGCTTCGCCCGCGTTTGCAAAGGAAAACCCGCATAGTTCCCGTTCCCGTGGGATTTCCGGGATAAAAACTATCCTATGTGTTAATCCAAGTTACCCTCTATATGTGTGCTAAATTTCATTGTAATCGGTTCAGTAGTTTTTACGTGAAAGAGTAACAAACATCCATACATCCATACATCCATACATCCTTACAAACTTTCGCCTTTATAATATGTATTAGATTAGATTAGATTACTTACTATACCTATACCAGATACCTACGTCGTACTTCTGTACTGAAAAATAAACACTTGTATTTATGAGTTGTCAGGATTTCATTTCATCATTTTCAACAAATCAACAACTCTGTATTTAAAAAACAACATGGACATGCCTTAGCTTTCTTATGAGGTCGGTGGCAGGCACGCTAGGATCATAGTATAAAGAGTATCTAACACTACTATGCTACGATCTCACGACAAAGCTATTATTTACTGTAAAATAAAATGTGAGGTATGTCCACACTTTCAATCTCTTTAATTTCAATCCCACACGTGTTTATTTCTCTTTGATATAATGAAGTTTTGATTTTATAATTATAAAGTATTGTATTCTATATATTTTAAGGTTCCTTATGCAAAAAGACACTCATTTGTAAAAGTGGTATACAAAAGTTAGTGCTCCTTGCCATTTTTCCTTTAGATCTTTTCTGTCAAAATTACATTAAAATGTATATTTACAAATAATATATTGTGCACCTACGCAAACGTACACATAAATTAATTATTCTTGGAAAATAGTTTTTTCATTATTATGTTACACAACACGTTATTTTTAGACGTAATACAATTATATTCCCAAATTTAATTTATTACGAGTTAAAAATCTGTTATTATACAATTATAGGTGTGTGGGGTTAAAATAGTTGTAGCATCAACCTGCCACCTCCATCTTTCCTTTCTCTATGGTTCCCTCTACATCATTGACAAAACAGCTACAACAAAAAATTTAACGCTAAAGACTCTTTTTAACCGACTTAAAAGAGGGAGAAGGTTCTCAATTCGCCTCGCATATTTTTTCAATTTCAATCATCAAAATACCTTTAAGGATTATCCTTCTTTTAGTTGACGATACAAACTTCATATTTCTAAAATAAATAAAATATTCAGTAATAAATCAGAAAAGTTAACAGACGTTATAATTAATAATCCGAATTAAATCTGTAATGCCTTCAAAAACAAAAGTGCTAGAAACTCGATCCGGTATGAACAAAAATTAGAGATGAAACTCGAAAACTTGCTAATTAGTTTTCTTAGCGCTGTCTGCATATGGGTACTAGATTCAGAGACGTTTCCCAAACTTTATATTGAAAGTATTCGTATTTAAATGCAATGGTTTTGTAGTACAAGAGAGATAATATATATTTTTGTACAAAGTAGTACAAAAAATATATATTATCTCTCTATAAGTATGCTTAGTGGAAATCCTAAGCAGGCATTCTTTTTTTTTTCTTTTTTTGTCATGTTCTGTAATTAATCGCGAAACAGATTATAAATAGATAAAATTTGATAACGAACCCTTTTTTCATATGATTATTACATAATATTTAAGCTGTTTGACCGTAAAGTTAATATTATATTGTAATTTTTATAACTTTCTACTCTTTTACCTCCTACCTTTTCAAATTATTAAAGCTACCTTCTTACAGTTTTAATTATTTTGTTTACAAATCTCTCGGTTGTCACCGGTCTGTCAATTGTAAATGTCAAATGTCAATAGATGTCAACTATCTCTGTGTCAAATGTCTAATAATAATTATGAAGCATTTACTTGCCATGTTTAAATTCCTACGTAAATGTGTTGTATAATCTTTTTATTTTTTAAGGGCCGATTTTTCAATCGCGAGATAAACAGTCTAATAAATACCCATCGAATAGATTTATTCAATTATTTATCTAACTCATTACGGCTCGCCTATTTTTCAATCGTGATTTATTTGATGAATAACTATCTGACCAAATATTTCCATATTGGCAGCACTGCTCTCGGAGTGGCGAAACAAACATATTAAATTAGTCAAGTTAGAGCGGGATAGAGTCAAATCTTGCAATTTGTCAACAACCGTCATTATGACTTTTATTATGATGAGTATATAATATATTATGATGAGTGCACTTGTCTTCTATGATTGTTGATTGTTGTTTTGATTCGAGTAAAGAGTTTGGTTAAATTTGTGTTTCAATTTATATATTTTACGATGGAAACGACATACTTAAAGGCAGCGTTCGGCAAATTTTCAATGGCATGGTCATCAGTACTATCAAAAACACCAATTTCAATATGATTTTAATTGATAATAATTATATAGAAAGAGGTTTAATTGTTAATAATTCTACGCTCTATGTTATGACATACGAAAATATCCCAAATTTGACGCGTCAGTTGTCAACTCAAACGCCTAACAGTCGAATAGCGCGCTATCTGGCCGTTGGAGCGGCAAATAGATTTATTCCTCAAATAACGTAGTTATTGGATAGATAAGTCCTATTCGTCTATTGAAAAATTGAATATTTTGTTAACTGAAGAATAAAGTCTATCTAGCTGTTTATCTGGGCATTGAAAAATCGGCCCTAAGTAGTTTTAAATTGTAATAATTGCTTTTGGTGTTTTGTGTTAAACTATACTTTTATTTTTTTTTTATAGTTAAATTCCGGAAGGTACTAGGTATATTATAGTATTAACTTATTCATTTATTATTATCATTATCGGTATATTTGTTTTTCTTTATATATATTATTTGTATATTATCAATATTTATAAGTAATTTATTATTATTTTTTTATATATAATGTCAAACGTAAGTTCTGAGTATCACGATTGTAGTTCTGATCTTTTAAACAGCGATGAGAATAGCTTTCATAGTGCTTCCTCTCCTCTCGACCTTGTCCTCTCTTCCTTGTTTAATGATGCCCATAAAAATTTTAACGTGACTCACATTAATGCACAGAGTATTCCGGCTCACTTTCCTGACATGCTTGCATCATTCGTAGAAAATAATATCCATGCTATCCTTATCTCCGAATCATGGCTAAAGCCTTCCCTTCCTTCAGCCAATTATTCCCTTCCCGGCTTTAACCTTATCCGCAATGATCGTATTGGCAAAGGCGGTGGTGGAGTCGCGATTTATCTTCGGTCTTACATCCCGTTTAAGTTGATTCGATCTTCCTCTCAGCCCCCTCCTAATAACACCACTGAACATCTCCTCATCGAAGTCCTACTACCTAACTCCAAAATTCTCCTTGGTGTTTTCTATAGCCCTTCCCTGACCAATAATTACTTCCCTTCCTTTGAGAATCTCCTAGATGACCTAACTCCCGAATACGATCACATAATTTTTATGGGTGACTTCAATACATGTCTACTCAAAGATGACCACCGTAGTAAAAAATTATGCTCTCTCCTTTGTTCACACAACCTCCAATTACTCCCACTTAATCCTACTCATTTCTCTCCTGGCTGCTGCCCATCCCTTCTTGATCTTATCATTGTCTCCTCCCCTCTTTCCGTATCCAAGCATGGGCAGTGTTCTGCTGATGCTTTTTCCTATCACGACCTGATCTACTTATCCTACAAACTCCGCCCACCTAAGTTCAAACCTTCCTCTATCCTGCTGCGTAATTTTGCCGGTATGGATTACGATCAACTTCGACTGGATGCTTCTGAGTGTGATTGGCAGGCAGTTTATGATGCAGACACCATGGACTTAAAAGTGAGCGTATTTAACGATGTCATGCTTGCTTTATATGATAAACATGCACCATTAAGACCTGTGAAGAAAAAGCACACACCTGCACCCTGGCTTTCTCCAGAACTTAAATCGCTCCTAAATAAAAAACATCGTGCCAAGTCTAAATTGAAAACTGCTAAAACTGCTGAGGTACAGGTCAAATATAAAAGTATCCGTAATCGTTGCAACGTATTGTGTAGGGATGCACAAAGGCGCCATATCTATAAGTCGGTCGAGAACGGCGACCCTGTTAAAATTTGGAAATTTTTAAAATCTCTAGGAGTTGGTAAAGCCTCCCACACCTTTTCTTCTTGTAACATTAATATCGATAATTTAAATTCACACTTTGCTTCTTCGTCTATTCTTAATCATAATGTACAACTTGCCTCTACTGTTAAAAATCTTTCTACCATTTCTACTCCTGATTTTCCCCCGTTTATTTTCAAGAAAAGTTCTGTAGATGAAGTTAAGAAGCAATCCTGTCCATATCATCGAATGCCATTGGTACTGACCATATCAGTCGTAATATGATCATTCCTATCCTTGATATCATTATTCCCGTCATAACACATATCCTTAATTTTTCAGTCACCTCCGGTTCTTTTCCTAGTTCCTGGAAGGACGCTCATGTCATTCCCATGCCCAAAAAATCTAATCCTTTGAGTTTACCTGATTTTCGTCCTATCTCCATCTTACCATTCCTTTCTAAAGTACTCGAGCGTCTTATCCACTCCCAGCTTACCAGTTTCCTTAACACTAATAACATCCTTAGTCCTTATCAGTCAGGCTTTCGTCCCGGTCATAGTACGACGACAGCCCTGGTTAAAGTTACCGATGACATTCGTCATGGTATGGACAACAAGCAACTTACTGTTCTAACTCTCTTAGATTTTAGCAATGCTTTTAACACGGTAAATCACAATATCCTTCTGAGTTTGCTACGACTTCTTAACTTTTCATCGACAGTTCTTAACTGGTTTCAAAGTTACCTGGGCGACCGGCGGCAGCGTATCCTGATGGATGACAAACATTCATCTTGGTGTGCAGTACCCGCCGGTGTGCCACAGGGTGGCGTCTTGTCACCTCTCCTATTTGCCATATTTATTAACAATCTCACATCTCAATTAACTTCTCCCTACCATATGTTTGCCGACGATTTACAGATCTACACGCAATCAACCCCTGATAACCTACCTAACGCAGTTCATTCCATCAACAACGAACTAACCAACATAGTAACATGGTGTGATCAATTTGGTCTAAAAATCAATCCGTCGAAAAGCCAGGTCATCGTTATCGGTAGTCCTTACCAAATATCGGAGGTTGATTGGGGTATACTGCCTTCTGTACAGATTCGGGGAGAAATCATACCTTATAGCGAGCACGTCAAAAATTTAGGTGTCTACCTGGATCAGACACTATCTTGGTCGCATCACATTCAGGAACTGAGTCGGAAATTTTATGCTGCTTCCAGTTCATTGCGGCGTCTTCGTAATTTCTTACCCATATCGACCAAAGTTATGCTAGCACAGTCCCTTCTCCTTCCTATTATTGACTACGCTGATGCTTGCTTTCCTGATTTATCAGTCGAGCAGATAGAAAAACTTGAGCGCCTCCAGAACTATGGTATCCGGTTTGTATTTGGTCTTCGCAAATATGACCATGTCTCTTCCTTCCGCAAGAAGCTCAAGTGGCTCCCAGTCCGCTTTCGCCGGAATGTGCATTACTTGCAGTTACTTTATCGTGTCCTTTTTGACCCTAAGACTCCTACATACCTTAAAAATAAATTTGACTTCCTGCACTGTGAAAGCTATTCCCTTCGTTCAGTGGATAGGCTTGTCCTGTGCACACCTTTCCATCGCACGCGCTTTTATGGTGATTCTTTTATTATTACGGCCATTAAACTATGGAATTCCTTACCTATACCCATAAGGCAAGCTCAAACTCTATCTAAATTTAAGAGCCTCATACGTGACCACTTTTTAAATCTTGCGTTTGAATCGATATAGTATTTTGTATTTGTAGTATATTTTATAGTATATTATGTTTATATTTTTATGATGTATTTATATATTATTATATTTATTTTATTTATAGCATTATATTATTATATGTATTCTATATCTTTTGGTATGGTATATTTTATCTTATTTTAGTGTGTATATTATGACTGTATTTTTAGTAACATCTATTTATGTTTAACTTTTTACCTACCTCCGCTGTAGTAATATTGTTTTTCACACAATCTGTTGGTTGCCTGGAAGAGATTACTTGTTAGTAATAAGGCCGCCCTCTGTGTTGTTTGTACTAGTTTAAGTCCTATTGTACCCACTTTTGTTATGTTGGCAGCACAATAAAGTGTATAAAATAAAATAAATAAATTATACAATTGTACGTAGCTAACAGTCTTAAAGCATTACATACCGTAACTAGAATCTGGTTTATACTGGATTTAGTATTGGTATAACATCAACAAAAACTATCCACAAGTATACAGTTAACACTATGACGTGTTAACACCGACGGCGCGTTTGGCTGTAAGTAAACTGCATAAACTCAGCTGTCTCGATAAGCGCTTACACTGTAGTGTGAGAGCTGATGACATTTTTGGTTACAGAGTTCTCTTTGGAACAACTTTGTACTCTCTTTGAATAAAGACTTCGGTATGATAAATTGTACCATATACATCTTGATATATAGTATCATCATGTAACGACTTATTATAAAGCATTACTCAATGACGCTCTTAGTACATACGTATACTATTATTATGGTAAATTGGTTTAAAATTTTATGATTTATTATTGACAAGTCATCCATTATACCGAATAGCTAGAAGAAAGTTGCACAAAAATACAAATGTTTAAGTTTATTATTATTTAAATTAAGCTGCATTTATTTTCATAAATACCAAAACCGGCAATACAATATTTGTTTCATTTACTGAATTTCATGAGCTCTCGTACTATAAGCCTTATCTTAACTGCAAATGTAAGCGCGCTGTATAAATAATGGGTTTTCTTATAAACTACTAGTTTATTCCCGCAGATCTGCTTGCAGTTCATTTTCATAAATATTCAGGCCTTGTACTAGATACTATAAATGGCTCTTTAGGGCTTTACAACTAAGTAAGTCAATGCATAAAATGTAACATTAACTTTCTACTGAGTTTTAAAGTACTAATTTTAATATTTATTATTATTTATTTTAATAGCTTCCTTAGCTGATATTTGCTTGTATTAAAATTTGTATCTGTTGTGAGTAAGAAATATATTATTAAATAATCCATACTAATATTATAAATGCGAAAGAACTCTGTCTGTCTGTCTGTTACTCAATCACGCCTTAACTACGGAACCAATTTGCATGAAATTTGATATAGAGATATTTTGATACCCGAGAAAGCATATAGGATAGGTTTTATCCCGGAAATCCTACGGGAACGGGTTTTTCTTTGAAAACGCGGGCGAAGCCGCGGGCGGAAAACTAGTTTATAATATATTTCTTACTATTAAATAATTTATATGGAATGAATAAGAAAATTATTTTTTATCATTTTGTGCTAAATTAAAATAAGTCGAAATAACTTAATAATAATTAATCCTATCCTACTAATATTTCCTACTAATATTATAAATGCGAAAGTTTGTGAGGATGTGTATGTGTGTGTTTGTTACTCTTTTACGCAAATACTACTGAACCGATTACAATGAAATTAAGCACACATAATTATAGAGGGTGTAGTGGATTAACACATAGGATAGGTTTTATCCCGGAAATCCGATGGGAACTATGTGGGTTTTTCTTTAAAAACGCGGGCGGGCCGTGGACAGAAAGCTAGTATGTCATATTTCTGATTAAAAGTTCGAATGATAAATATACATAGCCTATAAAAAGGTGATTCATAATTATAACATTTCAATGTTAAAAAATGACAATAATTATTAATTAGTTTAGGGTACAATGACATCGATAAAAGACTCCATTGTATTATTTCATCATTGGAAGAACTTTAAAACACACGATTTCTAGATTTTTTTTTATGCTATAGGATAGGAAACGAGCAGACGCGTCGCCTGGTGTTAAGCGATACACGCCGCCCATAAGCATCCACTCCACTGGGAAGTGGATGTGTTGCTGTCCTTAAAGGGATTTGGAAGGAGTTAGGGAGAAGGGGCGAGGATGGGAGGGAATGAGGATAGGGAAGGAGAGGATGGGTTGGGGATGGGAAGAGATGTGGGCCTCCGGACCCCTCACTCACCGAAAGGAACGTGAGATAAAGTTTAACACAACAAATTAGTGTTTATAATAAATCATGAAAGAACTTTCTCGAAGAAAATTTAATAACATAAACTGGTAAGTTAAGTTTGGACAAGTAACTTGTAAATACATAATTGACCGAGCGCGGCAAGTTCTGACTCCTAACTCGTTTACTGTATTCTTATTTACTATCTTTTATCCCGCGGCTTTGCTTGCTTGTGTTTCATGATCTATCAATAAAACAAGTTTTTAAAGTTCAAACTCTACGTAAGTTTTCCAAAATAGACTATGGCAAATTGGAATTTGAAATCGGTGCAACAACACTTTTCACCTCTGACGTCATTACAACGATAATATGAATTTGAATTAAAACAATACTGTAAGATCTATACTGAAGAACTGTAGGTGCAATTTTCTCGAGCAAAATTTTAAACACAAATAATTGTGCTAAATATCTACCAGTTCCATATTATACAAACGCTTCAAAATATTATTTGTCCAAACTAAGGCACAACGCGTCTTCCTAGTGAAGCCAATTTCTACAAAGGCACAAAGAACTAAAGATGGCCGCTGTCGTCTTTGAATGCTCTCTTGTTTATGGTTTTCTGGAAGTATAAAATTTATTTTGCGAACACGTTGTTAATAATAATTCTTAATTGTTAATAATAACTCTATAAGAAAATAATAAAGGATTATTTTTCTTCATTGTCAAAAGGAAAATGAACAAAAATTTGCAGAAAATTTTTAGTTCTTTTAGCTTGTAGCTATAATTTTAATAAATATAATTCAAAACCTTCTTTTTTAAATTATACTAGATTTCCGCCCGCGGCTTCGCCCGCGTTTTCAAAGAAAAACTCGCATAGTTCCCGTTCCGTACAACGTACCAAACACGTACCAATCTGATCCGATTTTCAAGAAAACTCAAATTTTATCCAATCGAAGCTAAAAGATAAATGTGTACCGTTAGATTCCCACAATTCCAAAGAATGCTATTCAGCAGATCGGTTTTATCTGACTCATCCACTTTCCCGCCTTTTTCTTGTCCCTTTTCAACTTACTTTTATATCCTAAAAGACTATGAGACGTTATCCTATACAACATTTTTACGGCTTTGCGATTTTTTTGTGAAGCAGTTTTATGTAACGGTTTGTTTGCTCTCTATTATTATAAGGAACTTCATTTATAAAATCTTGAAAAAAATATGATTTTTTATATAATATTAATTATTTTTACACACAGAAAGAATCGTTATTAAATTCTACGTTACTATAAATATTCACGCCGTCCAAAAACAGAGATATTAGGTACTATTTGTACACCTATATGAGATTCTATTTTTACGCAAACAACAACATACTTTAAGACTCTACAATTAAGATCCATTATGATTTAGCTGACATCTTGTCATAATTAACCTACTTAAAAATAAGAACACAGGTGTGAACAATAAATACATTAAGGATTAAATGGAGCGACCCTTTATTATGACACGGGTCTTGTATTTATGGCATTCCGATTATTATATCCGTACCAGCATAATATATTACTCAAGGGTCATCGTTTATCTAAAGAGCAGGCAAAACTGCTCAAATTCAGTGCTACAAAAACTATTTTATCCTAATTGATTTATTGAATAATTAGAATTATCAATATTATTCAGAACTATCATCTAACGCAGGCCTTCAATTTAATTCAGATCTCAGATTTAAAAATAAATTATATTTTTTACGTCATTACATATTTTTATTAACATTAACATATTTTCATTTGTCACATAAATATTTAAAACAATCCAATCTACACCTTTTAGACTTCCAAAACTGAAATGAATTCCTGAAAAATAAACCACAGGTGAAAAGCGTTCAGAGCATTGTAAAGCACATAATGAAATCGGCAGACAGAACAAAAAAGCATTCCCAACAAAACGAAAGATATCGAAAAACAAGGATAACAAAGCGAAAAAATATCACGAATTAATGGTTGACTGGGCGGTTTTTAGCCGCAAAACGCACTGGCGCGCATATCTATTCATCATTTAATTTACATTTGGCCAGGAAAAAATGGACCACGCTGCCGGTCGCAGGGAATATCGTCCACTCTAAATAAAATTGTTCAAGTGCTGGTGATTTGTGGACAGAATTTAATGGCCATTGAAAAATGTTTAGTTAACTAGTTACTAGGCAATGATTGTGGTAGGTATATGTTTTAGTTAAATTTTATCAACAGTTAACTATAAGAATATTGTTAGTAACAAAAGGACCAATGATGTTTCAATGAATAAATGAAATATTATTATTATATTTTGCAGTGCTAATTTTCTACGACGCACTAATTTTTCAAGAACATATCAGTCATCATTGGTGTTTTTTTTAACATCAGCTATCCAAGAATATGATAATACTAAATTGGGTTAATGGGACGAATGCAATATACATAATGTGATATACATAAATATTATTTTGTAAATCCATTCCACAATTTCAAGGATATCAGGTAGATAAATATTACATACCTACCGTATACAACTGACCGCCTTCTTGGTACAGTGGTTGACGCGTGAGCGTAGAACCGAGGGATCCTGGGTTCGATTCCCGGTGGAGACGAAGAAAAATGTCTCGGTCTTAGCAGGACACAGAAGGCTTATCTACTTGTCCCTAAAGAAAATCGATCAGTGAAACAAATGTATCTGCCCCTGCCCCTTACCCCACTAGGGGACATGGGACTTCACTTTTACACCGTGTAAAAGATAAGCTAACATCTCTCAAAGTCGAATAAACCGTTCGAGAAAGAATTAAACCAATAATAAAATTACAAACCTTGTTAGTGTAATTGAAATCTTAGACGTAAATACTTTTTTTTTAATCAAAACACGAAAATAATTACCGGTCAAGCATTTATTAACACAAAAGTACGATTCGATATAGAAGTCCTAATCCATGGATAATTTATCCTGGGTATAAAAAGTGAGAAATGATTAACCAATTTGTGATTGAACAATACAATGTTGACGCTTTCATTAATTGTATTGGTACGTAATATTATATTCTATATTATAGATAATTTTCATAGTATATAATATTATTTATTGGGTAGTGTATATTATTACTTACTTATTTAAAAAATATAATATTAAAATACTTATCATTCCATTGAAATAGGATACCATTTAATCGAAAAATTTTCTTAAAACTCACAGTTAAATTCGATTTAAAATTATATCTAAAATCTAATAATTCACGATTGCCATTTCAGATCTTACCAGTTATCCTATCATTACCACAAAAAGAGCAACCATGTGCAAAAGCACTACACAGTATCACAGATAATCCAGATGTTATTCTAATTCCCGACAAGGAAGATGACCAAATTGACTATAAATTTGCAAGAGTACGTAAAATCGATAATATTGAAAACAAAATTCCACCAAGATACGCTGTCATAACTGGTAAAAATGGTAATGTAGCGTTGGTGAACATTGGCGCACAGTGGCCTCTTACGAAACATGTTTTGGGCAATTCAAACAAATGGAATGGATTGATATTGAAAAACACAAATATACCATTGAAAACGCTGTTGGCGGTTGCAAGTAAGCCCTAATAATATTTATCCAATTTGAGAAACTTCAATCACAAGCTATAAAAATATTTGATGAAATAAAAAAATAATGTGTTTGCTTAAAGACCAAGTCGGTAACCATTTTAATAGCTCTGTTTATTTTTTTTTATTTTTTACGGAAACGATTATACTTCAAGGGTAAAACCAGGAACTTTTTCTTATTATTATTGGAAATCCCAGTCTAGTAAACCATACAATTTTTATATAGTCACTAGCGGTCCGCCCCGGCTTCGCCCGTGGTACATATTTAGGTACGTTTTCTCTACATAAGAACCATCCTCGTACTTCAAGGAATATAATAAAAAAAGAATTATCGAAATCGGTTCAGCCGTTCTCCAGTTATGCGCTTACCAACACATTTTGGGATTCATTTTTATATTATAGACTAGCAGTCCGCCCCGGCTTCGCCCGTGGTACATGTTTACGTTTTCTCTACATAAGAACCATCCTCGTACTTCAAGGAATATAATAAAAAAAGAATTAACGAAATCGGTTCAGCCGTTCTCAAGTTATGCGCTTACCAACACATTTTGGGATTCATTTTTATATTATAAGAAGATTACAAATGTCGAGATTGTTCTAACTAGTAACCTAGTTTACTTTTGATGGAAATAAAAAGAATAATTTATATTAATATACATTTACAGGCGCAGAAAATTATCCCAAGAACTTATTTTCCAACACAAAGGAACACCACCGTGGTGCTAAAGTATCAGATTTAGTTAACCATGATTGGTTAAAACAATTCACCATTGGTATAGATGGTTGGGGATCTCATGGCACGTCGATGGAATA
The DNA here is from genome assembly GCF_061535455.1 of Colias philodice. Lineage (NCBI taxonomy): Eukaryota > Metazoa > Arthropoda > Insecta > Lepidoptera > Pieridae > Colias > Colias philodice. The sequence continues at coordinate 6,417,198 of NC_143111.1, read as the reverse complement.
ACGAGGAATTGAGAAACGATAGCATTAATTGATCTTAATAAATAGTACTATTATTCACTTGTTTCATTTCATAAATAACAAAATAAAAAGACCTTTGCATCTTGGCTTTTCCTCTTTCTCGAGAAGCAAAGATGTTGATAAAACTATATTTAGGTGGTAGTAGTTAATTTTTATTATGATGCTAATATCGTGTTATTTGCTTTTACGGGGGTGACATTGTCAACTGTTGACAAAACCACTTTAAAAAAAGTAAGAATAAAAAAAAAGACCTTTGGTAGCTAATTTAACTAGTCTTCAACTAGAATCAATAAAAAGCGTTTTAAAAGTTCGATTGCTTATAAAGCTTGGATTGGATCTTCTAGTACCACTGTGATTATCTCTACTATCTATAGTCTATACTAATATTATGAAGCAGAAGAGTTAATTTTTTGTTTGTTTGAACGGGCTAATCTCAGGAACTACTGGTCCGATTTGAAAAATTCTTTCAGTGTTAGATAGCCCATTCATTGAGGAAGGTTTATAGGCTATAGATCATCACGCTATGACCAACAAGAGCGGAGCCACATTGGTGAAACCGCGGAGCGCAGCTAGTATAATCTTAGTATAATGCTCCAAGGTGGCAGATATTTCCTAAGATATGAAAAACTTGTTACATAATCTTTAAACATTGATGAGTTCATAATGTGTGAAAATATATTTTTGGTAACATTTTTACTTTCATATCTCATTATAGCGTATTGAGGCAAATAAACCCTTATCAGTTTTGAGGCAAATAAACTAAATATAAATATTCGGTGTATGATTCTCGGCAAAATACTAATTAGTGTTTATGTAAAAAAAAACATGAAAATAATAACCGTTAACAGTTATTTTCACGTATGAACCATTCGTTATGGTGTACCATAGCTAAATGTACTGTATAAAAAGAGAAATGTTGCTTATATATTTAATTAAGATACAAAAATACTACGATGTTGGCACTCTTCTGCATCGCTCTGGTATGTACTGTAAAATTACCTATTTTTAATTACAAATTATTCCCCTTAAATTGTTTTTTGAATAGATCTTAATCTAATATATATTATAAAGGCGAAAGTTTGTAAGGATGTATGGATGTATGGATGTTTGTTACTCTTTCACGTAAAAACTACTGAACCGATTACAATGAAATTTAGCACACATATAGAGGGTAACTTGGATTAACACATAGGATAGTTTTTATCCCGGAAATCCCACGGGAACGGGAACTATGCGGGTTTTCCTTTGAAAACGCGGGCGAAGCCGCGGGCGGAAATCTAGTTGTCTATGAATTAATCGTTATCTATTTTTTTTATTCCCTTAAGTCTTAAAAAGTTTGCCGCGATTTCACCCACGTGGTCAAAGGTAATCGCCATGTGAATGACATGTTCCATCGCCCTATCTCCAGAAACAAAAATCATGCTATGAAATTTCTCCGTTGCAACGCGAAAGACAAATAAATACACATTCTCATTTATCATATCAGTGAAGATAGTAGTACCACAGACTAATAATAATATACTACTAGTACCTAAGGAAAGGATTTACCAGATATCAATTTCACAGCTTTTCACTAACACTAGATGGCGCTGTAAAATAACACAGAGTATAGTATTATAAAATTATCTATGACACGAATATTTCAGATTTTACCGGCTGCTCTCTCCAGACCAGAAAATGGGGTACCCACGTCCCCCGCCTCGCGGGATGGATTTTGCCCTGAATGCAGTAGATGTGGTCTTCGACCACCACCCGATCTCATTCTTATCCAAAATGAAGATATTCCACGAGGGATTGTACAGACTCTACCTTTAACAAGTAAGTTTCTAGTGGTGTAATATATTTTATTTTAAAACTTCTTATTATTTATAATGAATGTACAGATAATTTATTGCACAGAATATAATTTATTTACTGATATAATTTATTATTGAATTAATATCATTTATTTATATTTGGATAGACTGGTATTGATGTACCTAGTAGTAAAAAGTTATTATTGTGATTTTACTCATTAGGTAATGTACTTTCGATATCAGTTTAAAGTTTTTTGATAGGTATCTGTAATCGTTACGAAATAATCGCCTGTGCACACTTAACGATTACACCCGGTATAATTCTTATACATAGTTGTATCAATCTATGATCTAACCCTACTACTGCTATTTTAAATAAAGCTCTTCTTAAAACCTCAATATCTTCATTTATAGCTGCAGACATAATAAGGAATATACTACTTCAACCAAGAATCGGCAGTCGCGACGCAGGTGCTGAAAAAGCAGAGGAAAATCCTAAAGTGCAGGCCAGAGGCGGGTGGGGCCCCCTACTTGGTCCACCAATCAACCCCAGGATCCATCTTTGGGACTGATTCCAGCTGAAAAACAATTGAAAGTAAAATAAATATTGCAGCAGTACTCTTGTTTTATATAATTTGAAAACTTGATCCGTAAATAGTTTTTAAGCACGAATAATATCATAATATGAACTAGCGTACCTACCTACTTACGCGTTGATATTTATAGACCTATTTCAAGCAATGTCCTATTTGTCAGTTTTATATGACGTAGTTAACTATAATTTGAATCAAATCCTCTGGTAGGATAATATACAGATAACAAGTAAGGACTTTTAAATATGCTCTTTAGACTTTAATACTAAACCTTATTTTCTTATAATGTGTTCTTTTACAAATTCGTATTCAATTTAGGTATAGCACATCGTACCTATTCTATTTATTACCTACTGAAAATAACAAAAAATATTGCAAAATATGATATTTACAAATTTAATTAGCTGCTTTTTAAATTAATTAGAGGCCGCACAAGGCTCTTCAGAGAAGGTCTATTATAATACATATTAAACCAGTCTCATTAACAGGCAGTGTCATATGCTTTTGCTTAAGTCTGCAATCTTCTCAGTATTATGCAAAACTGAACAATTTGCATACTTTTGTACTGAAACTTTTTGACGTGAAATAAAAAAAAACTTTATTATGAACTTATGTTGTAAATTCAATTGTTAAATGTTTTTTGCTTTTGTTGTAAGATAGTATTTAATAATTTTACGAGATACAAGTCGCAAATTTAGACAATAAGCAAAAATCACAGTAATGATTATTTTAGATACCTACTAATTAATATAAACACATTAATGAAGTTATTGTACACTAATAATAACATTAAACATAATATAATATGTAATTATATCCTGAAAGTAAAGATACAATAAAATTTATTTCGTTATTATGAAAATATTCCCCTATTTCGGGTCCCTAGCAATTAAAATATTAGGTTTAATTAAGGTTATTAGTGTACAATGATCCATAATAATTATGAGAATAATTTTAATGGCGTTATTTGAATTTGAGCTTCAATTTGGCTTTTAAAGAAATATTTAGAAATCGTGCAAGGTCATCGAATTTCAAGTTATTAATTAATCTTTGAATGATAAAAAGTTGCAGGATATTGTTTATTGCCGTAATATTCTTGTAGGACTTTTTTAACAATATCATTCAACTAATTGATAGATCGACTTCAGGAGATCAAAATAAAAAATAACGTAGACATTTAATGGAATGGCATTGAAATAAATACTCACATTACAATATCCATAAAAACCGTCTTCTTGAATGGTATTACAATTCCCACTGAGTATGTATTCTGCCAACATAGAAATTACATTACCTATAACACACATACCTACATACATAACCCATAATTGTGTAATAAAATAAAACACACATAAAGTTTCAGTCTGCTCATAAAGTAACTGACATTCCAAACCCGAAAAAACACACTTAGCAATTCACCTGAAGTCCCCGCTTCGCTAATTAATTTTTGTCGAAGAATTCCCGTAATCCTTTTAAAGAAGTTTGCTTCACTCTCGCATAATCAAGTCAAGAACTTGGTTTGGCAAGCGCCGCATTTCTAATTGCAATGCGAATCTATTACGTGGATTTAAGCCGGGAATATTATAATTAGATATTAAGCGTTAATATCTCGAGTGCGTTTGGATTTCGTTTATTTGATAATTAACTAACTAGGTTCACGCAATCCTGTCTTACAAATTAGATATACATGACCTATCTGTCATACTGAGAACTATCAAAACAAGAAAAGTTTTCGTAGACCTATAAAACTTTCAATTTCCCCTTGTTTAATATCTAAAAAATAGAGCGTGTGTGCCGAACACATGTGTGAAACTTCTTTGGTAAGATTCAAAGATACGAAAATCGTCCCCTTACTCAATGACGTGACGGTATTGCCATGAAGCGACCTTGAAATTTTACTGTCAACGCGCCTAAAGAAATTTCACTTCAAAATATATTTCCCGCTAGTTTTACTTTTACATAACTACCACGAATGTACATTTATATAAAAATCGTATGAAGTTCATATTTTAATTATATTTAGTACTAGCTTTCCGCCCGCGGCTTCGCCCGCGTTTTCAAAGAAAAACCCGTTCCCGTAGGATTTCCGGGATAAAACCTATCCTATATCCTTTCTCGGGTATCAAAATATCTCTATACCAAATTTCATGCAAATTGGTTCAGTAGTTAAGGCGTGATTGAGTAACAGACAGACAGACAGAGTTACTTTCGCATTTATAATATTAGTATGGATATCCATGACAATTTAAATTATTCTAGAAAAGTCGTTACACCCACGACGATAAATTCATTATGACATTTATCGAATTCGCAGAAATAATATTTGAAATTGTAGCAAATAGCAATCTCTGGGGATCCTGGCAGTCCGCCAATGTAACCGTTAACTTGAAAAAATTGTCTCGCAAATGCACTTCCAATATCCTTCGAATATTATCAGAGTTATTTTATAATGATAATGTTATTGTGATGAGCTATATTTATGTTAAATATATGTATTATGTATATTGTATAGACTAGCTTCCGCCCACGACTTTGTACGTGCATCCCCGTTTTTCCCCGTTCCCGCAAGAATTTCGGGAAATCCTTTCTTAGCGGATGCCTACGTCCTAATATCTACCTGTATGCCAAATTTCAGCCCGATACGTCCAGTGGTTTGGGCTGAGCGTTGATCGTCCAGGACCTGGAAATTACTAAATACATAAGTTTTAATCTAGCAGAATACAACAGGTAGACGAATAACCTGCATCATCTGTAGAAATCAACCAGAAAGACAAACATGAAATACAAGCCTAACTCACAAAGAAACACAGTTCATATTTAACTTTTAAAAATGAATACTTATATGTATTTCTTAAGTAATTCTTAAGGCGGTTCTCATGCGGATACAACAGTACTTTAATACCAACATTGAATTTACAATCTTCATAAAAAATTGGCATACTATAATTATTATCATTCATCAATTACTCCCAACCTTGATAATAATTCTTCACCTAAAATCCTACACATCCAATCATCGACAGGACAGTCACAAAGCCACATAGAACAATATAATTAGCACAATAGGATTGTCCACTATAAGTGTAGTCCAATGAATAAGCACTAAGGCTTACGTCATTCGGTCCGTGTGTACGCGGCTTAAAACTTTGCACAGTGCGGATCGGCCCTAATCTCCTAACCACACTGTTGTGAATTTGTAATTTTTCCTCTACTGTAAAATTCTGATCCAATATGGGATGTAGTGGCATTTTTAAACTGCACTCGCCGACTCTTTTGTTTTTCTTCACATCTCGCTTCAGACTTTTAAATATTTAGTTTTGTAAACTGTAATACACACCGTTGATATTTGGAACAAGCTATATCGTTGTAGCACGTATTGCTTCTTTAGCACATTATCGTTACAGTAACGGTTACCTTTTCGTAAAAAAGGACAAGTAAGCCAGGTTAGGCTTTACCCAAATAAAATTATGTTTGCTGCTTGTCTGATGAAGCAAACTGTTATCTATCAGATATTTTGTACATGATTGTTTATAACACTAAATAACATATTAATATTTTATGAAAATTTAATAACGACCCTACGAAAGACACACGTACGAGTAGACGCTCCCAACTCTCGTTGTCTTTTTAAGGTATGAGAATATTTCAGACATGAACTACCATCTATACTAATATTATAAAGAGGAAAGGTTTGTATGTATGTATGTATGGTTTTCACGCATAAACTACTGGACCGATTTTGATGAAATTTTGCACAGATAATCTTTAGACCCTGAGGAAGAACATAGGCTACCTTTTATTGCGAAATATGTACCACGGGCGAAGCCAGGGCGGACCGCTAGTAGGTTATAATTTTAAACTATTAAGAAAACAATGCATCGCTCTAGATAGTGATCTATATTTCTAGAACACATACTTTACAACACTGTCACAGATAAATAATATATTGTGTGAGTCAATAGCAAACGGTTTGGAGTACGTTAATGTAACTTGGCCATTACCATAACTCAACACAACATACGTGATATTTGAGAAGCCATCCAAACTTAATTGACGGTGAAATCTGAATGCAAATGCCTGTTCAAAGTTAAACATTGCACTGAAGTCCCTGGATTTACTTGTATTTTATAAGTATATGCATGAAAAGTGTTATTTTGGTGTTTGTTTTTAAACAATATAATATGGCCCAAACGGCAATAGTTTGGTTTGCGCACTTTAAAACTTTTATAGACATTCACTAAACAAAGCGAGAAAAAAATATTTTCAAGTAAGTATAATAAATTGTATTATTTTTTCAAACTATGTATATCGTACGTTATACTCAATTTTGTCACAAAAAACTACACAAACAGAAGTAGCAAATTTACTCAAGTGACATCGATCCCTTTGCCGGGATACATATCTCCGCAGTGAGGCAGTGATTCAACAAATACGTGTACCGTGGAAATCACTTAGCATATGACAAATAGTGTTGGAGTGACAAGCTTTTAAGAGGCATAAGGGTCAGCTCACACCGAGACGCGACGCGGCGCGACGCTGCGCGCACTTTTTTCATAGAGCGACTCAGAATATACTTTATTCACTACACGAAAAGATACACATTACATTGTGAGAATTCAGATTACGTTGCACCACGCAGCGCTGCGCCTCGAGGTGCCTCGCGGCGTAGCAATGTGTATCTTTTCGTGTAGTGAATAAAGTATATTCTGAGTCGCTCTATGAAAAATGTGCGCGCAGCGTCGCGCCGCGTCGCGTCTCGGTGTGAGCTGACCCTAATATACGCTCCTGCGTTCAGTGGCGTGTCTGCGCTTTTTTCGTTGATCTATTTATGAGGACGTAATGTGAATAGCAAATTGTATATATATTCCCTTATAAATCACGTGAGGGCCAGGTTTATTTTTTAAATCATGTATAAAGTGCTATTTTTTTCAGAGCTGATGTAATGGAACTAGAAGCATTTGATATCCATATACTATATAATATTATAAATGCGAAAGTAACTCTGTCTGTCTATCTGTTACTCAATCACGCCTGAACTACTGAACCAATTTGCATGAAATTTGGTATAGATATATTTTGATACCCGAGAAAGGACATAGGATAGGTTTTATCCCGGAAATCCCGTAGGAACGGGTTTTTCTCTGAAAACGCGGGCGAAGCCGCGGGCGGAAAGCTAGTATGGAATATATCTAAGTACTTTCTTTTCAAATGTGTGTAATATTTTTATACTCTGGTACTGGAGAAAAAAAATACAGTGGCGGCTGCGCATATGTAAAGAAAGCGAAGTCAACATTGACCCCGTTGCTATGGTCACTGCAGCCACCTTTGCAGTTCATCACCTACCTAATCACGATAAATTGAAATATTGAATTTGATATTTTGGTTTTATAGCACTGAAATGCTTTATAAATATCGGGATCACGGATGGCCGAGTTGGTCAGGCGTCGTCACGGAATGGCAGAAAACGCATGTTTGAACGTATGAAAACGCGGTTCGATCCCAACTCGTGATCAAATTTTTATATTCCTTAAGACGCGGGTATGAATCCCGTCTCGTGTTCGATTTTTTTTTATTCTTTAAAAATTTACATAACAAGAAATATTGTATTTTACAATACCATTTAACAATCGAATAACAAAGGTTTTAAAGTCAATATAATGAAGTGACCTAAAAGATACCACGGACCACATCCCATATCCCTTGTTCGTTAGATAAATACGCAGAAAGTTTATAGTTGACCCCTATCGGCTCTATTTGTTTAGTTTCTTTTGTGCCTAAAAGTTTCTTGCGGATCGATAGATTCTGTGGTTAATTAGGTTTGCCGTACATTCGTAGTTTCTCGTGCGGTGCCAACTTTGTAATAGATTAATCGTACATAATATGGTATATCATTTTCGACTGGGCTTGGGAAATAATTAAGAGACATGATTCCTGAAGGAATGAGTAATATTTCTATCAATTTTTTTATATCTAGTAAAGTACTTTGGAGTCTGTGTGTCAACTCAAGTAATTCTATATTGATACGCTATTACCAATTTTTCTTGGTTACATATTGTGTCTAAAACATTGTGTTGTATAATATGAAAAATAACTTCTCATGAGATGTTTATTTTAGTTTCATACGCTTTTCATTTTACAATCGACACTTACTCCACAGCCTATTCAAAAATCACATATTAAATCCCTTTTTACATCTCCAATTGCTAATTTTCTTTACCTATTCTACGTCCCTAATATCTTACGTCACATACACAGATAAACAATGAAATCAATGGCTCCTAACATTAATCCATACATCCGTGGTTGACGTACATTCGTCACTAGTTCATATCACTTAAGTTAGCTTAATGGCTCTGCAGACAGATAGTGTTCTGTTGAATTATTATAATCGCCTCTCGAATGCATGAAACTATTGAATTACTCGTGTATGCTATGGGTTATGTAGTTCCTGAGTGGATTAGTTCGTTCTTAAAATATACCTACGTTTAAGACACCTTTCTACATTTAGAATTTTAGGTAGGTACTATTTGATTTTTACTCATTTTCGTTTCTCTCCCTTATTATTATTTGTATAAGACGTTTTCCTAAAATTGAACTCAATGATAAATATTTCATACATCTTAATAAAAAGAACCTTTAAAATATTTTATAATAATTAACTACACAAAGTGATCACACATTTTTAATCAGTCGGGTAAAAAGATGTGCTACCTACTACTATTATTTTGTCATAAGCGTTAAAGTTTCCCAAAGTCTTCACAATTTTTAACTATCATAAAAGAAGAGCAAAAGCAATATGAACATTAAACATAAAGCCAAAGTCGGTCCCAATAAAATTGACAAATACATTGCAAGCTTCGATAGTGTCACAGGCGTAACAGACAGAATGCTTAGCAGGGAAAGTCGCTTACAATGCAGCGAAAAATATTTGGAGAATTCGTTACAGAATATTGAGTGCATAATACGGTTGGGGCTTCCGATATAACTGATCATTTCGTGTCTATTTGATAATAGAAGGTTTTGCGGTAACAATTTTAAATGCAATTATTTGCTATGTTATTTTTTTATTGAAATTCCTAAAACAAGAAGTATGCTCTTTCTACTCATTCCTTAGAACTTATTATTATATCATTGATGAACTATAAAACGCCGTAAAACTGGTTGTATTTAATTTAGATATAGTTTTATGGATAAATAGAAATAGTCTACGTTTTTTTAATCACCATACCAAAAGGGATAATAGAAATAGAGGAAAGGGAAATTCAAACTCAAACTCAATTTATTTATTAAATTAGACTTCTTCTAGAAGCACTTTTGAATCGTCATTACATATTTCTTACATTTACCACTAATCTATATCTATATATAATATGTATATATAATAAATCTGTAGAAGGGTCAATTCTGTACATTGAAAATATTGAAAAAATAAATAGCAGGGGGTGTTACTGGATCGATACCAAACCCAAATATGTGATTAAAAAAATTTTTGTCTGTCTGTCTGTCTGTATGTGAAGGCATCACGTAAAAACTAACGGTTCGATTTCGATGAAACTTGGTATAATTATACCTTATTATCCTGGGCATAAAATAGGATACTTTTTATCCCGGAAAAATACGTAGAAATAAATAAATCTTAATTTTTCCGCGCGTGTGGAGTCGCGGGCGGAAGCTAGTGTATAATATAATTTGTATATTGCCTACACTGTACAGCATAAACTTTCGCGCGTTAACATGTTTTAAACAGCTATACAGTATACGTATAGCATTATGAAACACACATTAACATCTAATAGTCTCTAAACCTATTGAATAAAGTTCGCTCAGTCCCGCTAAGCCTCCGCAGTGTTGAAGTTACAAACTGGAATCCTCTGTGAAACTTGGTGGAAATTTTAAACGTTTTATTTTATAAAGAGACGTTAAAGTTACCTCGATCAGCATTCGGTAAACGTTTGACCCGCTACTGTTTGACTATTCGAAGTATTATAATATTTTTGTTTTATTATTTTTATAGCATTTATATTTAAACACCACTTGTAAACTTTTTAAAATTATGCTCATCATCCGGAAAAATCCTGCAAAACAATCTTATTTATATTGTTCCGCCTTTTTAAAAATTGAATTAATTTTAATCGTCTGTCTAAAATAGAATTGTAATACAGGATTCATGCTTAAGATATTATATCAATTTGTTTTCAACTTCTAAAATCTAAATGCTAGAATATTCTTGCATTTCGTAAATGATTAACGTAGACGTAAATAATTCACCAAGTCAAGTCTTCTGAGCTTGTTAACAACCAGAATGAAATTAAAACCAAATTAAAACTCCAACAATCAGAGATAATCGCCAGATCCGGAACAATCGGCATACATAAAACAAAAGGACGTAGTTTCGCTTGTAAACAGGCCATGTCTGAAGTTAACGTTTTGACATGTAAATCCAGTCCCTCCCGATGCAAATCACTGTATAATCAGCTTATTGATATGCCGTCGCAATGACGCCCTCTGTTCTTCGCGTCCCGTTGCCTGAATTGTTTTTATCTCCATTTTAAATTGCACTATTTTACAGGAAGATAAACAGAGCTTAGTAGTTAGTATGCTGTAATTCTCGATTGTGTTTAGTAACTAATTTTGAGATAGAGTGAGTATCTTTACGTAAAGCGTGCTATGTTATTCTACGAATTAAGTACATTACATCTGAATAATGACATCACATAAAACCATAGAATGAATAGGACAGTTGTATTTTTGAAACTTACTTGTAATTGTATTACGTCAATCTATTACAATAATACTTATGTAGCGTACAATATTTAAATGTAAGGCGAATTTATTATATAAGCAATAAACACGTACATAACCTAATATATGCCTGGAAGCGATAAAAAGTTCGAAAGCAAATTCCCGCGCAAACTCGTTCCATTTACAAACTTATAACGTTATAGTCTATGGTCCATGGAGCCTATTTAGTGCTCGTCCGCAAGTAATTTCATCAGAGCATCGTCGGCCAGCGCAGTTAAGAGCGTCGTGTATCGAAACATCGAACAAACCCCATTACGGGAACCAAATCAGGAGTTATGAAGAGCCCATCCAAGCCTTAATAAGTACCCACTAGAACTGATACTTTACGTTCAGACTCCGCTACCAACAATATTTTTGCTGATATTTTAGTTGCAAAATATGGTTTGAAAATTATTTTTGATATTTTGTAGTGGAGAAGTCAATATTTTAAACTTTTATTTTGTGGTTTTAACGTAGTACTATTATAGGTATATTCTGTGGTTTTAGTTCAAAGGGAATAAAAGTGAAGCGAAGAATGTTAAAAATATTGATATAAGAAAAGAAAATATTTATGGCATAGGTAACTCTTTTCTGCAATATGTGTGTTTAATATTTATATTATTCAATTTTTATCTTCTGTAAATCAAGCATGATATCTTTCTCGTACTACATGTAGATGTAGCGTAGGGCTTGTAGGAGTCGTAGCAAGCAACAGCTACGAAACTATTAAACTATATTTTTGTATATATATAACTTGTGCATGTTTTTATTTGCGTACATATTTTGAAAGATTTTTCATTTTGAAAAACATGAAGAAACAGTAGGTAATACAAAGCGTTATGTGAACGTTTTCTGATTCCCTACTATATATAGATGAAAAGTTTCTAACATACGAGTATTTCCTCTGAAACATAAATATAAGACATAATATAAGACACTTCATCACAGTACTATACTGTGTATGGGCATTACGATGGCCAAATTGGTGCACGGCTATATCCAAAGTTTCGCCGTAAAATAACGTACAACCTTAGAAAGATCACTCAAAGTTGTAAGAGGAATTTATGTTTTATGAGGAAAAATTGCGGCCATTACTGTACTGGCATACCTAATGTCGAGATACTTTGTGCGGACATTTTGAGTTTCATACTGTACTTTGTTTACGACTCGTGTGCTCTTAAACGTTGGCCATACATGAAAAACGATATGTGTACAAAATTATATGTGAGACTGAAAATTGAACCATAATAAGTAAAACTAATACTGAAACTTTTGCAAGGACTTTCATATAATCCATACTAATATTATAAATGCGAAAGTAACTCTGTCTGTCTGTCTGTTACTCAATCACGCCTAAACTACTGAACCAATTTGCATGAAATTTGGTATGGAGATATTTTGATACCCGAGAAAGGACATAGGCTACCTTTTATTGTGAAATATGTACCACAGGCGAAGCCGGGGCGGACCTCTAGTTTAAATATAAATCACATCAATAGATTTACGACAGTAAAAACTTTGCAAATATTTTATTTTAAACAAAAATTGAACACTTTCGTAAAAAAAAGTATGTAATAAAAATCAGTAAAAAGTAGAAGATAACGTGCATTCAATTCTGAAATCACTTGAGCTTTTCCAAAAATTTGCACTTTAAACATTACTACGAATATCTTGAGTATAACACTACACTGAGTATAAAACTATACACTCTACTATCATGAGTATAAATAAAGTGAAAAACAAAGGCTTGTACATACAACCTCGGCCGGGTGACCACGGTTGCCACGATCCATCTTCATCTGCGAGGCGCGTCTCCATTGTCCGTACGTGATTAATTGTCGTATCGTCTATTTTTGTATCCCGCTTCCAGTGATGTACGACGCTTGTACTTTGTCGTTTTGTATGCCTGTGTGTTAATGGTGCTTTATATATGGGCTGCAACTTTCAATAAGCTTACAACGTTTAGACATACGATCTAATGGATCAAATGTAATAGTGTACATATATCATAACATAAATGGTAGGTAGACAAAATTAACTTGATATGAGGTGTCTTCTGGTCTCTTAATACAAATTTTTGTATAAATAAATATGGTAGTTAATTTTATTTATTTTTATTTATTTATTTTATTTATTTATTTATTTCAGGTAACAGACAATAAATTGTACAGACCCATATTATAAATACCTTACAGACTAACATACATATAATAATTTAAAACTAAACTAAATTAATACAAAACTAAGAATATATTAAGCACTACACTATACACAATTCACGGCACTGGCGGTGTCATATTGCGCTGAACGGGCTTTGGCTGGGTGTTGCGAAGCCGCCCGCGAAACCGCCGGAACACAACACCACGGGGCCAGAACTCCTCGCTCATGAAGGTCGACAGCTGCTCGCTCGGTACACGCACAACAAATGAATTAAAATTCAAATTGTTGCGCGGCTCCAGGCGCTGGACCCTCACGATAAACTTGGTCTTCACCCGCACATACTCCACTACATCAGAAGCTTGGGTAGAGTGGTGCAGGCGGGACACGTACAGCTGCGTCGTCGGTATGGCGGGCCGCAGCAGGTGGTTGTTACCGGTCGGGGCGGTACCGCACTTGTTGGAGGAGGGCTTCTTTTTCTTCTTCCTTTTCTCTACCTTTGTAAAGCCTTCCTCATCGAGTGGATGACTATTCGCGCTCGACAAGGGTGTCGCACGGCGCGGGGAGTCCCTGTGCTTAACGGGATCTCCATCTCGGGTGATATCTTGCCGCTTTACGGGAGGCTTGGCGGCAGCGGCCGCGTAACCAGCCGGTGTCGGGTTGGCTACACGTGGCGGGCTCTCCGGGGGAGGCGCGGGTCGGGCGGGGCGCGGCGTGACGTGGTCGACGGCCGGCGGCGTCGATTTTAGTGTGTTATGCTTATTTTACGTGAATTCAGATAATAGGTGTCTGAGAAGTTTTTCTATTCTTCAAAAAATTGAATGCAATAAAACGCAATATCAAAAAATTGTCTGCCGTTTCTTCAACTTCAACACGAGAACAACAGTGCGTACAATCGTGTCGCAACCAACAATGAGCACGGTTCCCGATTGAAGAATAGTCTCAGCTTAATGGAGGAGCTGAGTGATCGCCCTCCAATCTGACAAGTTAGTTCTCGAGTGATGGATGGTCACGCCGTGTCGACAGTAATATGTGATTCGCTATTGATTGTGTTTTTGTTGCGCTGTTGTTTAGTTCTGTTTACCGTTGTATAATGGACACAGTTTCAGTAAATTAGTAATTTTAAAAACCAAGTAAATATGGAAACTCCTGTCTATGTGATCTTTTACTTGTTAGAAACATGTATCCCAAGTAAAAAAAAATAATATAAAGTCTCCTTAAGCAGTATTAATACAAACACCAAAAACCTCTGCAAAATATTCCTTAACTACAATCCCATTAAACCATTAACACCATTGCAAACACAAAATACGATTAATAGTTATTTCATTATCCCATTTGCAGATTTCCACACATTCATTATATACAGTATAATAATTGGTAACAGCTAAATTTGTAAAGCCAGCCGTGCTTACCAATTGGGTCTGCTTGTTCCAACTAATTAAAGGGAATGCTTTACGTGTTTTGTATTTGCTTAAATTTAATTTGATATTTGTAAAAGAGACGATTATTTAAATGGATTATCATAATAGGTAAGCACCTATTTCTTATAATTAATCAAGAGAAGGTACAAGAGACAAAACGATTTTTATTTTCATATTGTAAACGTATATACTATGATAAATTAACATAATACTTACTATTTATTATTAAATGATTAGTTACCTACATAATAATAATAAATTAAAGTACCTAGCTTTCACATGTACATAGAGTCTAAAAGTTTTAATTTGATATCACACAATACTCAATAGGTATCATATTATATTAGTAAAAAAAATCGTTAAAAGCCTGCAAAGGTTTAATATAATCAACGGCATAATCTTATATATAAAAATGAATCGCAAAATGTGTTGGTAAGCGCATAACTCGAGAACGGCTGAACCGATTTCGATAATTCTTTTTTTATTATATTCCTTGAAGTACGAGGATGGTTCTTATGTAGAGAAAACGTAAACATGTACCACGGGCGAAGCCGGGGCGGACCGCTAGTTGTTAATACATTTTAATATCTGTAAATCCCAGAATAGTAATAAAAAATCCTGTCACTACATTAACATGATTCCTTTCAAATAGTATATATGTATAACTAAAAACAAACATACAAACTTTTCAATCTTCCACCAGCCGCGAGTATGCGCCATTAAAATCTTCGATAACAGCACTCCGAGCATCAAACTTTAGACAACCGCTACGTAAATCAATTACGATACAGTTTAAATAGTTGGTTACGGGAACTATGTGAGGAAATTATAACATTCAATAACTGTAATATAAGTAGAAATAACGCGAATAGCTGCCGCCGCGAAATTGCATATTTCGCCGACAAAGCGCGGACAGGTATTGTATATGTGTCGGTATATGTCACATTTCGTAGCTAATATTAATTTTGAATAGCTCAGCTTATGTTATGATATTTTGGTTCTTTTTGATATAGTCCGGGATACATCGCCCATTTTTGCAAGTGATTACTATCAAGCTAATTTTTCGTGAGTAGCTTTATTTTGATGAGATGCCCAATAATTTCATGTACGAAACTCTCGATTGTGGTAGCCAACAGAGGTAACAAGGATAAAAAATTTTGCTTTGATGGTTCTCAAATATTTATTACGCAATTTGTAGGACAATATGTCTGTTGAATTATATAAGTATTAAATAAGTGAAAATAAAAAAATCAGCTGGTTAGTAATCATTTATGATGACTTCGTTATCGATACACATTGGAAAGGGGGACTCTTTGATCAAACCATAGATTTTGTAGGACAAATATTTTTTCGAATAATTTACATAATTATCTTGAGATTGAACAAAAAAAAACATTCAGTTAGTAATTAATATTTGAGAACCATCAAATCAAAATATTTTATCCTTGTTTCCTCTGGTAGCTACCACAATCGAGAGTTTTGTACATGAAATTATTGGGCATCTCATCAAAATAAAGCTACTCACGAAAAATTAGCTTGATAGTAATCACTTGCAAAAATGGGCGATGTATCCCGGACTAATAATCTTGATGTAGGCAAATAGAGCCGTACAAAGCTTTCGAAGTGAATTGTTGTTTACTGCGTCTATAGAAAATTCGTTCAAGTTTAATTTTTTTATTTTGATTATTGCCTGGCTTATTAGACGTTCTGTTATTTTAAGCCTCTAGGTAACATTACGATTGTATTTTTTTATTGTATGTCCGCCCTTGCGTGATTTGATATTTTTTTCTTAGAGACAGAAAAATACTTGTCTTCAACAAAATATCATTTTAAAATCATCTGCCCCAAACTCACATGGAATTTCACATAATCATCCATTATTCAACCGAAACGAATATGGAATAAGTCAACTCAATCATCGAGGACCTCATCCTTATAAGCATGTAAACATAAAAACTATCACATCGCACGTACGATGACAAAAAGGCGACATTTCATATGGGATGAGCTAATGTATTCAAGGGGACCATTCCGAATTCCGGCCCACGCATGTGTCATAGACAGTGGGCCCCCGGGGACAAGGTAGACGGGCAAAAACTGAAAATTGCAGATATGTTCACATTATTGCTGCACGTGTTCGTTGTGAGAGGCGACACGACATTTTACGTACAGACACTTGTGACCTGGGTGCATCACTTGTAATACTTTTGGCAATTTGTTCATGCTTTATTTGCTATTTTATTTGAATGATAATAAATAACAAAACATGTCTACATGTGTGGAACATTAAAATAATTATTATATAAATGAATTTCTGGCATCTAGCCTCTAGGTACTACTAAATATTAAATGATTAAATGTTTTTTCTTTCTTTCTTTCAAATAATTATTATGAAGAAATTGACTACTACGTACGTTATATTTTTACAGTATAAATAGGTATTCAGGCTCACAGAAATAACAATACACATAAGTAATAACTATAAAAGTGTTAATAAACTCACAACGTGCTTTAAATTAATTTATTTCAAACAAAATTCATTACGTATTTCATATAGAAAATTCAAAACAATGTAGATAAAGACTTTTTTATTTTTTCTATAAACAATTTCCTGTAACAATGGAGACGCTACTCCATGCCTAATACATAATGGATAACAACCTCGCTAGTTTCAATAAAAGGATTTTTTGCATACTTCTAACATTTTGTGATATTGTAACGTCTTTGCCTTACAATTTATTTTCCTTTTATGCGACTCATATTTTAAATGGTACACTTGTATGGAGCACTATGAAATAATATTGAAGGACATTTCTACAGTTTTGTTAATATTGAATTATTTGTTAGAAATTCTATGTAGGAACTAGGAAGTGACTTATTCTATTAAAATGACATCTATTTCCCATTATAACAAACATATTTATAAGAAGAGAATTTAAAAGATCTTTATAGAATTATCTTTGTTAAAATTAAAATGTTTCTAATTACGGATAATTATAGTTGTTACTCCAATTAATACTTGTACAGATAATATTATTAACCATTCTAATGACGCTAAAGCTGTGTTCAGTTTAATTCTTAATTATCTGTGCACATAATACTTTGTTTTGTATCTAAACATCAAAGATAAATCCTCAGAAAAGTAACCAAAAACATTCGCGCGAACCCAGTTTATCTGATAAACGGATTATTTTCGAATTCGCGAACTAAACGAATCTCATTACTAGGGAAGGAGTTCAGTGGTACAATGTGCGCGAATCTGATCTTAAATGCAAACCGCGAGCCAAAGAATCTCATTAGCAAGACGACTCCGCTACCTAGGCGGGAGTGTTATTCTGGGAGATGAGTTTATGATGCTAGGAATTTTAGTAATACATAGTACTAGTATAGTATTATATTGTAATTGTACGACAGAATTGGTGGATAAATACTTTAATAAAGAAGCGTATTGTAGATTTGTAGCATCTATTATATGCAACCTTAGTTTGCTACGTTAAGAAAATGTCTTGATGAATGACGATAACTTCTACGAGCTGCTACAATTGCGATGGGTTTGAATGTTTTTAGTTTATATGATGATCTGTGTAGGTAAACATGTGTATGAAACTGTATTAGTAGTTTACACTTAAGTTATATAATATATACTTATCTACATTTAAACGTAATAAAATAAAATGTAATAAAAAGTTTTCCGACTTGCAATATATAAAAAAATGAGTCAATCGTTAAAACCCGCGCATTGTTACAATTTACATTACATTACAAAAACACTAAACTAATGCTCTAAAGTCTAAACCAAACAATTCCCAAGTTCCCAAAGTCAACAAAACATCCAAAAAATCTCGTTAATTCCCAGAATAAGTCCTCCAAGGGTACAGTGAAGACATCGCGTTTGCATTCGCAGCAGCTCGCTCATTGGAAAATCACCGTCGTCCACTGAATACTGAAGCAGCGTCGTATTAATTCTGAAACATTCCCTCGCACTGCATACGAAAATGTTTTTTATTTACACGGCATTGGAATGACTTTTTCTTCAATTCCATTTTGAGATTGTGTACGTGGTTGACTTTCGCTTTCAGTTACTAATCTCCCTTATAACTCATTGAAACTCGTAAAATTAAACTTAGATGCTTTTAAATACGTCGTTAATTAGTCTGTTTGAAATCTCTCAGTATTTATTCTTGTTTAGCATTGTTTATTCATTTTAACTATATTTTATATTTAAAATTTACAAATTAAGTATATTACAGAACAAGATTTTATATCAGCGTTTCCTAATATTTATAAAGCAAATATAAAAACCCACATTTACAATTCATTACAAAACAATTCCCCAAAAAAACGCGTAGCAATAAACGCCCGGTCCCTCGTTATCCACATCACAATCGCGACAAAAATACAATTTGAAAAGCGCCCATCAAAATGATTTCTGTAACAACGGCAATCGTCCATTCAAAAAACTTGTACAATTTTGTACGGGACCGTCCGTCCGGGACCCACATCATGTGCACAATGCCATGTGCGACGCCATTTTGAAAAAAATGTCAGTTTCCCGTGACAAATGAAATCAAATTTTCTCGCGCCATTTATTAGGTACATAATTTTGTATGGTTAATAAAAAGTTAACTTATGTGTAAAATACCAAACGATTCAATTCCTTACAGTAATTTAAAACATTAACATCGTTAATATAAAATAAACAAAATGTATGTTTATGAGAACGAATAGTACCTATGTTAGTAACAACGAATTCATGTAAGTGAATGCTAACTAATTCAATCCAGTCTATAATTTTAAAAACATACGCTGAACCTAAATTATCGATTTTAACAAAAAATATACATTCAAATGATAAATCAATGACCGATAAATATATTTATCGTACGGAGAATACACGTGTGGGTTTCCTGTCGTCATGATACAGTTGACCAAGATATATAAATAATTGAATTTGTAGCAGAAATAACGACACAGGATTTGACGTAGTAACTAATTGTGTTTCTCCGAGAATCTGGAACATTATACATGTTTGTAAATACAAGCTTACGTGTAGCTTGCCATCTTAGCGCCATTATCTTATCAGACTTATAAGTGTACTCGTTCCTAATTACGACCGTATTGAATCACTCATTCTATTTGAAAGTAAAAAATAAGATAAAATGTGAAGATGAATTTACTTAGAAATCAAAGGTATTTTAAAATCATTTCGCATCTAATTCTACTCACGGCCTTCGCATACATAATAACAAAACAAACATCACGCAAATTACCAAAAATTAATGAAATAACTCGTTTTGTACCCGATATGAAACACATATTAATTTGGACTGATATTCAAGATTTGGAAAGCAATGGACAATCATATTTTATCAAACGAAAATGCAATTACTTCAACTGCTATTTAACGAAAAACAAAAGCCTCTTTGGTGATTTGAGATATTTTGATTTAATACTTTTTAATTTGCAAGATGTGAGCCAGAACACACAAGTGTTGCCATATATCAGAAGTAATAATCAAAAATATGTTTTTGTGGCAAATAGTTCCGCACATAATTACCCTGTTTGTGATTCGATCTATGATAACTTTTTTAACTGGACGTGGACATATAAGTGAGTTTTACTTATATTTATTTTTATCAATATTAGAATAGATGTTTCAGAGTAGCTGCTAATTCAGTTTTTAAGAAGAGTAGGTAGACTGAGTTGGTTTATTAATTTAGCATTTAATCACTCCATTTTCATACCACTACCACGCATGTAGGTTTAAGAACATATCAGGTACCTATTCTTAAATTCTATAAAATAAATGATAAATTTATATACCATAATACACAATATCCATGTCAGCTACGCGTAGCGATCGAAACAAAATATTATACAGTCAGTACAGTATAACATAAAGTGCACAGTTACTGTACCTATTACGTAATACGTATCCATATAGCTTTACATCTTATATAGTGCAATGTATGCTATCTATAATCTTATATATAAAAATGAATCGCAAAATGTGTTGGTAAGAGCATAACTTGAGAACGGCTGAACCGATTTCGATAATTCTTTTTTTATTATATTCCTTGAAGTACGAGGATGGTTTTTATGTAGAGAAAACGTAAATATGTACCACGGGCGAAGCCGGGGCGGACCGCTAGTTATCTATACAAATATTATAAAGCTGAAGAGTTTGTTTGTTTAATATCTAAGGCTCGCGCTAATCTCAGGAACTACTGGTCCGATTTGAAAAAATATTTCGGTGTTAGATAGCCCATTTATCGAGGAAGGTTGTAGAATATAATATATCATCACCCTAAAACCAACAGGAGCTGAGCGATGCGGGTGAAACCGCGGGGCACAGCTAGTATAAAATATAGAGCTATAAAGATACAAAATTGTTGGAACAAAAATATATTTCCAGATACGACTCAACGATACCGTACAAATTCATAACAGTTCACAATTTGCAATACGAAGAACTGGGCAGCCATTTTCACTGGAACACCAACATGAAACCCATCGATGCGAAACTAAAATCCCAATTACAGACAAAATCTAAAGCCGCTGTCATATTCCTTGACGAGTGCCACAGTAGGAGCAAACGGGAAATATTAGTGAAAGAACTGCAGAAGGAATTAAGCAGATTTAATTTTACAGTTGACGTGTTTGGAGCGTGTAGTGTCAAACAATGTAAGAGAAAAACTATGCACGGATGCTTCTGGAGAGTCAAGAAGACGTACTATTTCTATCTAGCTCTTGAGGATTCTTTATCGCCGGATTATATCACGGATATAGTGCTTTATGCGTATAATAATAACGCTGTGCCGATTGTGTATGGTGGAGCTAATTATGTCAGGTATTAAATAATAATTTTCCCATAAATGTTAGTTCTATAAACTCATCTGTTTTCCTTTAATTTTATCAATTAAATATATTTCTAGATACCTACCACCCGGCTCCTACATCGATACCTACAAAAAAACTTCCTCTCAAATTGCGGAAGCCATGTACAACGTAATAAGAAATAGGGAGCTATACTACGACTTCTTCAGGTGGAAGAACCACTACATCATCAGCAAATCCTCAGGGTTGGATGGGTGTGCGCTTTGTGAGCTGATGAACAACCCAGCACGGTTGATCCAGCAGTATTCGTATAGCAGCTTCAGAAAATGGTGGAATCCGAAATATCAAGCGCATTGTGCGGTTTCTAGCAAATTGGTTTTGTAGTTTATCAAATAGTTTGTAGACGAAATAAGTTATTAATATACAGTATCTAGGTAAAACTATATGTAAAAATCGTGATGTAAAAGTGTAAACAAAATAACATTAATTGATTTACTTCAAGTTAGTATCTTTTTAAATCTAAAATAGTACGAATCATAGTTAAAATAACATAATACTGTATAACTAAAATAAAATCGTACGGTTAAACAGAAATGTATGTGGTTAAATTTAGAACCTGTGTTCTATTCAAACGTTATAAATAAATACGCATGCATGTTAAATTTATACTACTAATTTAACACTTAATAGTTTTATTTACACCCACCCTAAAAATAAACTTTGCCCTTATTTTTTTCTGTCTTCGTCCTTATTAATTATGATTTCTTAAGTACTTATTTTAATGAAAATAACCATTATGTTCCTTTATAAGACTGTTTGCATTAAAATCTCTACATTTTCAATTAAATGCATGCATTTAAGATATTTTATGTAAGTACTGAGTACATTTAATTGATTCACATAAGCTATAAAAAACAGTTGCAGTCAACTATATTATTACAATTATCGTATAAAAAGCAAAACAAAAAGAATAAATTAAGCGAGCGAACAAGCGGCCGGATCACATCCATTCCACAAACATGGATTAAAACTTTAAATTATTTTAACAGATTAAAATGTATGTTAAAACATCGCATTCATTGGATATCGTCCACACCCCGGGACCCGTGTTAATTTAACTTTAAATCCTGTTTTATGTAATTATTACGCTCACATGTATTAAATAAATCTACTAGGAAGAAAGTATTTCGAGGTTCCAGAATTGATTAATTACCTAAGTTCTACTTCTTCATTACAAGCCGGCTAAAACTTTTTATTTCTATCAATGTATAAAAATATTGATGAGAATAGTAATTTATTGAAAGCGTTACTATTTTTCTACGCTTAAAACAAGACATTCATGATCTTTGGAGTTTGGCTAGAACATTATCTTTTAAGTATATATTGAGAAGTTGGTAGGTACCACTCGTATTTTACGGAAAATAAAACCTACAACATACCTAATATAATTGTGATAATCGTAGCATCCACAGTTCGGAAATATCAAGCTTATACAAAAGTTGAGAACTAAAGGCGTCGATACACTTAACTATTTAGCGGTAAGTCGGTAAGTCAGTAAGTCGAAGTCGGTTCAACTATCGGAAAGCCGTTGAAACTATTCGCAATCGTAATCCCACTCCATTTTTAATAAGCCCTCAGAGTTGAGAGGCTTTTAAATTGTACTAACGGATGTAGGTACTTGCAACGAACTATTAAGTTTTACTCTTGATAGATGAAAAGAGGTTATTAAGGGGGCGCATAAAGCAAAATAACCAATCTTCTATTAGATGATACGTGTAATATGCAAGACTAAATCTAAAAAATAAAATATATATCAAACTAGATGATATGTTCAACGATTCTGTTTAATCAAAAACATAAAATATTAAAATTTACTCGATAAAAAAAAATCACCAAGTTAGCTCTAATTTTCACACTTTTACGTTTTCTACTTGACATGGTAATACTTATTATGATTTTTTTTTCATAAACAATTATATTAAAACATTTGCAAGATATTTGTCAGAGCATTTTGTGTAATTACTTTTAGTTTTGGTTTTATCTGCGATAAACCACTTTTATCGTGACAAAATCAAACGTTTATCTCGAGAAAAAAAGAGCGCCAAAAGTGGTTTATCGCAGATATTATCGCAGGTATTAGGTACTTGTAAATGAACGCTGTTCGTACGTTTCTAACTTTCTATTTTAACAAAGAGTACTCAGAACTCAACATTTTTCTTTTTTATTGGTTTCCAGAATAGAACTCTGAATTAGTAATCTGTGGTAATTGCCTCTGTCACGATCTCTCGAAATAACGTATCCCTGGTGAAGTACAATACTTTATAGTCCATTCGATTTAAGTTGTAAACCTAGGTACTACTTTATTTATTCTATTCGATTTAAGTTCTTATAATATGATATTTAAACGATGAAATTGTATGGAATATAATATACGCTTTACATTTTTACCTTAAACTTTTGCTACTTTGTTTCTGTATTGTTAGCTCAAACGATACTGCCAAAGAACTGAAAAGTCCGCCAACTTATTTTCCCATATTCTTTAAACAAAATGTTTTTTTTTAATAAAATGCTAAGGAAATTTCAGTTAAGTATAACATTTTCGAATTCCAAATACGAAAATGTTTTCAAACGGTAGAATGTTAATTTAAAACTATGAAGCGCGGTTGGTTCTTGGGAAAATGTTTAATGGGGGCGGCTGTTTACCTAAGACGCAGTTTCGTAAAGTTAAGAGTTGAGACAGAAAATTACCCTGCGCGATTCGCGGAGAATATTAACAGTTTTCTAAACTTTGAAAGAATTATTTCATAATGTTACCATTGCGAGTTAATTTAAGTTGCTTGGTCGTGTTTTTGAAGCAATTTGAATTTCGAATTGGTTTATATTTCTTTGTTTTTACGTTGCAGATGGTTTTGTTGAATTGCAATAAATATTTAATTTCATGTCGATTTCATTCCTTTTAAGAGTACCCTACCTATTATGTTATTTTTAAATATTATTATGATATAACTAGCTTTCCACCCGCGGCTTCGCCCGCGTTTTCAAAGAAAAACTCGCATAGTTCCCGTTCCCGTGGGATTTCCGGGATAAAACCTATCCTATGTGTTATTCTGATGTATAAGCTATATTGTGATAAAGTTTCATTCAAATCCATTCAGTAGTTTTTACGTGAAAGAGTAACAAACATCCATATATCCATACAAACTTTCGATAAAGTAGGTAAAGAACTTGAATGATTTCAAGGTCATGAATAATTTTGTGTCCAATGTCTTGGAAATTGATGTGTTTCGTCCCACAAAACTATGCTAATAGCGAAATCGACGAAAAAATGCATAGGTAGGTTTCATAGTTTTTACTACATTATACACACTAATCTTATACAGGAAAAACCTTGTTATAATTATTCATTATGAAAATTTTATACTTACCCAACTAAAAAGAAAATGTAATAAATCAAATGAAAAAATATAAAAACAAAATGCAATACAAAAGTATAGGCGCCGGCGAGATTCGAACTCACGATCTCCTGTTTACTAGACAGGCGCTTTAACCAACTAAGCCACGGTGCCGATGCGTGCCCGTACGAAAATGCATTAGATAATCAAACATAGATTATATTTCGACACTGTGATATAAAAAAGTTCAATTTTATAAAAAAAAAATGTATCGACATAATAATATATTACTACTATAATAGGTGAAAAAAAGCATACCTAGGCATATTCTGTGTATCAAAAACTATCAGTCAAATAAATTTCATTTGGTTATCAAAAGTATGAAAATCGATAAAAGTTAGCCATGACCACTTTTCGATAGGCAAGCATATTTGTTTGTAAAAAATATTTAATAAAAAATACGTCTCATCTGGTTATCAGATCGGTGAAGGACGATAAAATTGCTAAAATTATAATTCTAGTAAGATCGGATGGCAAGCAGCATCAATTAATTAGCTTTATCAAGCACTTGAAATGCTAATTATACGTACGGGATGTAACAAAAACAATACTCACGAACAGACTAAGACATCCAATTTCCATATTATCAATATCTGTATAATTTTATGGCTACAACCGGAGCCTCATTAGCTACGACTTCCGAGAACCACTGAAGGTTCATGTATGTAATTTGGTCTTAATTAATATTATGTTATAAGATGTCATAATATTTTAGGGTAAACTTTAAAAAAAAACAATATTTAGTAGATATGGTCTACCCAGCGAAGCTCCCTGAATAGGTACCTACTACAGGATATTTTTCATAAATAAGGAACAGTAATTTATAAGGAATTCGCATTTTAAGCGATATCACATTATATTCAATCCTTTATTTATCAAGATTACCGATGAAAAAAATACCAATACGATCACAGAATTCAAATATAAAACGATAAAACTTACGAAGTAGGTAGTTCACCCCAATACAGAACGGCAGTGAGAAAATAAATTATCTCTGCAAAGGAGGCGACTGTAAATATTTTCAGTTCAAAATGGAATACGTACCAAGTAATCCACTCCGACGGCACTCAGTTTACGTACGTAAATTAGTTGCTAGTTCTGTCTGTGAAAAAGTTAGATTGCCTTCTTGACTCCGGCTAGCCAATTTCTTTAAACGATTCTTTGAAACGGGAGTTATGATAAATATGACTGGTAATCATCTTTGTAGGTATGAGAAATGAAAATTGTAATAATCAGCTAACTATTGTCTTTGTGAAATTTATTGTTTTTATATTTTTTTATCATTTGAATTATGCATATTGTTAAACTAAGTTAAATTCTGGTCTATAATATTTTCTTAGGTGATTTTAATGAGGAAAGAACTTGATCATGAAAATCTGTTTCCGTCTTCTTGACGGAGAAATATATTTTCGTTTATGTAAGGCACGCCGCACGACCGCACGAGGGTAGTTATAAATGTTCAGATTACGCTTGTCAATTATTGTCATTTGAATTTGTAGGTACCGCTATATCTTTCTATAAAATACCACTATAGATAAAATTAAAAATTATGAAATTTATTCCACAACTAATATCTTAAGGTTTGCGAAATTCCTTTCATTACTACTACATTACTATTTACTACCTTCTCTTCTTTTTCTCTTTGTTAACGTCTCCACTCAATAGAGGGACTACGCAGATATTCGGCGTAGAGAATTATTACCTAATTGGACAAGTAAATCCCGATTAGCGGTGCATAAAGTGTGCCTACAATCTAATATCTATCTTTAAACATTCGTCATTGCTTAAAATCTTAAAATAGATGACACATTTTCATCTATGACTTAGTTTTTTGCGTTCATTTTTAGACAATAGACAGCTGTTATGACTTTTGACAGATGCATAAAATTGACAAGTAAACGAAAACAACGAGAAAAACTAGAAAAATCGTAAATAAAAATACAATAGCCTTGAAATACTTTTTATTGTCTCTACAGCGATAGTGTAGCGACTTTATTTTTTTATCACAATACCAATCGTGTATTAGGTTATGTATTCTTATGACTCAAGGTGATTAAGTTGCAAGATGATATGAGATTTTGAAGTCGTGAGTTCATGTAACGTACCTTATATGGGTTGAAAGGGTTTATATTTTGTTCCTGGTTCAACTTACGGTCAGTTAAGACAAAGATTTCAAGATGAGCGATCGAGAGAAAGCTAGTGGTTCGAGTTCCCAAGACGGAGAGAAAAATGACCAAAATATGCGAATTCCTTCACGGCCTATACCCACTGGACCAAGGTAATGTCATACTTTAGTAATTACATATTATTAATAAATGCAACGGTTTTTCTTTGTTCATAATAATATATGTAACAAAGACTTGTGTTGAATCTAATCACACAATAAGATTAGTTAACCAAGTAATAATAATTTTCCCTTTTATTATTACAGTTCAATATTTATTTAATTGGGTATCGTTTAATATCTTATAATGCCTGTTCGTAGATATTTTATAAAATTTATTATAAATTTTTTCTCCTTGAAAGGATCAAATTAGAAATATGAATTATGGTATCCCTATTTAAATTTCATCAAACTCAAAACCTTGAATAAACAAACACAATAATTTTCAGATAAAAACTATAATTTTACAAAATTGTACAAAAGTATAATTTTATTTACAGCTACTTTGCAAGTGAACCCCTCCAATTTCGAGTCCGAGGCTCAACAATAACTGGTGCTTCTCCTCCTAAGTTCGTCACTTTGGAGGACATTATGAAAGCTGCCCACGGCATGCAAAACATGGCACTCGCTCATGAGATAGCTGTGGACCAAGACTTCAAGCTGGAACCTTTTGAACCTCCGGATAATAGGTAATTTATTTAATATTTGCGTAAAAATAAAAGAAAAGTTTTCTGAAATAGTTCTACCATAGTATAAACTACATAGTATAAGTAACTAATTTTTTTTACATATTTCACAAATAATATTGCAATAAAGAAATAGCATAAGCATATCTATAGTGTAAATAGTTAACCAAGGTATTTTAGATTAGTCATAGTCCTATGTAATAAGCAGTATCAACTTTAGTAATATTCTATCATAAAAATATGAAACTATTACATTCCTGGACATCAAATAATGAACAGACATGATTTATAGTTCTTACAGAAACTTTATTTTGTCAAATATAGCTACCAGAAGTTGGTGAAGGAAACGATGCACAGAGCATATTTTGATATACTCCGAGAGCAGCTTAACGCAGATCCACCAGAATACAAGCAAGCTCTTATACTACTTGAAGATGTTAAACAGGTATTTATTTCTTCACTCCTTTGTTACTAAACAAAGAATTTAAATGTTAACATTTAATAAAATTTAAATTTTACTACATTCTTAGTTCTTACAGGGACAAAACAGTGACAGGGAAAAAAAAAGTCTTTATCTATCTGAAGGAAAGCTGCATATTGTTTTACACTGATAATTTTTAACAAAGGAATATTTACATACTCAAAGTCACCACTTAGGATTTTATTATTATGACAAAAAAAAGGTTCCTCTCCTTAAATGGAATGTTGTTGACTCTTATGACCTCTATTTTACTCCGATTCAATAAATTAACTAAACGATTTCTTTTATTTTAGATTTTAAAGCCATTTAACATAATGCAATCGCAGCACTAGAATAATAATAAAAAAATATATACAAGAGGTCCACCCAAGCTTTACCAATAAATAGCATTTGTGCACATATCTAGTGGTAAAAGATTTTAAATCGGTCCAGTAGATCCTGAGATTAGCCTGTTTAAACAAACATACTCTTCAGCTTTCTATTATTAAGTATAGTTTGCAAGCCACCTTTTTACAATACTTTTTATCAACCTTTTTGAACACAAAATGTTTGGTCAGGCAGAGAAATAAACTTTCGCGTTTTTAATATTAGTAGGATTCGAATCACTTAATTTTACTATGTTTTATTTTCAGGGTCTATTCGCAATACTGTTGCCAAGACACACGCGCATCAAGGAAATGATTGAAGAAGTGTTAGACGGTGACTTCATCAAGCAGCAAGCGGAGAATAACAGCCTCGACTTCCAGAAGTATGCGACTTTCGTGATAGATCTGATGGCCAAACTCGCGGCACCAGCGAGGGATGAGATGATACAGAATATAACACAGTTGACTGATACAGTGAGAAATATTTATATTTATATGGAATAGTTATTAAAGAATAGTCGGGAAAAAAACATACCGGCCGAATTGATAACCTCCTCCTTTTTTTGAAGTCGGTTAAAAATCGATTTGATATATTTAGTTTTAAAGCATACAAATGCGTTATAAATTATATTTTTTATAGAACGGAAAAAATTATATCACGAGGCGGGATTAAAACTGAATGGTGAAAGAGTAAAGGACGCGTGTTCGAATCCCGCCTCAGGATCAAATTATTTTAATTCTATTCGTATAAAAATTATCAAAAGTTGATTTGCTTAATTTATGACATATTGTTTTAAAAAGCATTTGATTAAAATGCATAGCTAATTATTATTAAATCAAAGTTTTGAACTTTGTTCAATCCTACTTATTGTAAAATATTTATTATAAAAAATGGCACACAACGATTTTGTATACATTTTTATTGAGAGTATAATTTCAAGGTCGCGCCATGTCAATGCCGTCACGTCATGGGGTAAGGCGACGATTTTGGTATCTTTAAATCTTGCCAAATAAGTTTCACTTCTGACACATGTGCTCGCCACACACGTTCTTTTTTAGATTTAAACAGCTGACTTATAATAAAAGTATGTAATTTCAGGTTGATATCTTCCGTGCAATACTAGAAACTTTAGAAGTATTGAAGCTAGACTTAGCCAACACACTTATAGCGATGATTCGACCTCATGTACAAAAGGAGAGTGTACAATATGAAAGGAATAAGTTTGACGAAATGCTTAAAGTTTCGGAGGGTAAGTAATTTTTTTTAATATTTAAATAAATAAATAAATCTCTATTCAAAAATTTAAAATGATATCAATAATATTATAATTCGAGAAACTAATGCCTGTTAGTTAAAAACTGTGTTACAGGTTAATATCTATGGAATAAATACAAATAAAAAAAATATATAGACTTTTTTATTGACATCTTTTCATTGTTATGAAAAATGTAAACATTTTATTATATTATTACATTCACAGATTTTTTTAAATAAGATACAGCCACTAAAGAATAAAAAATGTTGTGTGGTTTTATGAAACCACGGTAAAAGTGAAACTGTTCGAACGGTTCCGAACACTGCTTTGTGTAGCGCATGTCGCGTGACGGTCGGCTGCCGAGTAGTAGCACCTACTCGGCAGCCGCGATACACGCGACATGCGCTACACAGACCAAACAGTTTGAGACGATGTAATAAAAGTTTCACTTTAAAAAAAATGCAAAAAGTATAAATATGTATTTACAATTTCAGATGGTCTACAGCACACGAAAGAATGGATACAACGGCACATTGATAAAACGGGGCTGAGCTTACCTGTCAGTGATCAGAACATCATCAGAAACGTTACAGCTCAAACCTTGGCTAAGGCGTATTTGGAACTACTCGAGTGGGACGAGTCTAAGGATTATCCTGAGGTATTATTGCGACATTCATAAATAAGTTATTGATATATTTTGCACTTTGAATGTTGTTGAATGTATCAAAAATTAATATAATAACCAGTTTTTTATCGACTTTGTTCATTATTTTTGACTATGACATAGTTTTAATCGGCAATTATGCCTACGCATATTTAAAATATTCCTTCTCTGCGTCTGTCTCGATTTTCATTCGGTTTTCACCGATGGGTAGTGTGGTTACAGGAGAAAATTTTAGTACTAATTTAAAAGCAAGCAAAAAAAGCTTATTAAATTTGATTTATGAAAGAATCTTGCGAAAATTGAATTGAAATTACTGAAAAGAAATCCAAAACCAAACAGTTAAATTTACTTCCGATTCTAGAATGGTTATAAAAAAATTTACAATGGATAGAAATTTCGATCATGAAACCGTATTCGAACCCGCGTCATTTGCCGGAGCGAGTTTGGTACTCGTGATTTATATTGATAAATTTCTCATTTATAAAGTACATACTAGGTTTCCGCCCGCGGCTTCACCCGCGCAATCAAAGAAAAACCCGCATAGTTCCCGTTCCTGTGGGATTTCCGGGATTGCGTCATTTTCCCGGGATAAAAAGTAGCCTATGTCCTTTCTCGGGTATCAAAATATCTCTATACCAAATTTCATGCAAATTGGTTCAGTAGTTATAACGTGATTGAGTAACAGACAGACAGGCAGAGTTACTTTCGCAATTATAATATTAGTATGGATTTTCATTTAATAGCTATAAAACTAAATATAGAAAAATTAATCTCATATATTAAACTTTCAGACCCTCTCGCTGGACAAGCCACGATTCGTAGAACTGGGCTTGCAAGTATACCGCCTGATTTGCGTCGCCTCACTGCTATTAGTCAGCCCGTCGTGCGGCAACGATCCGAACGCGCAATACAAACAACAACTCAAAGACAAGATAGATATCATCATGGATAATGCGTCTAATGATGTGTGAGTTTTTGACGTGACAACGTCTTATAATTCGATAGAGCTGGCTGCACGCACGAAAAAACATGACTCATGCGGCGTTACCTCGCTCTGAGGCGTTCCGTAAGGCTTGAAGTGCAAGCGTGAGCGCGGAACGAGCGACAAAAAAGCACAATCTGCCTTAAGACGTTGTCACGTTCAACTATCGTCAGTAAACCGACTTTACAGACAACCAATTTTTTTTAGTACGCTTTTTAGCATAATAGACTCGTTTTTGACCCATTTTAATCAAACAGATAATTTAAAGTTTGTGCATTTGTCAAGGATCAGTGACAATACAATAATTTTATAAGCATGTTTTTTAGATTCTCTTTCGATACTACTTTTCTAGAAACATTTTCGCATATTTATTTCACACATTCATATGATATTAAATAATAATAATATAATATGTAATATTATTAGATATTGGGTATTGCATACAGATTGGTTTTAAACAATAGACCAATTTAAAAGTTAAAATATTATTTTTTATTTGTTTGTTATTATAGCGAGCTAAAAGCAGTGTTGCCATCAGTCGCGGAAGAAGTTATACTAATGACGGAGCAACTATTGGACACTATGGGCCAAGATCCTCTTACGTCAGAGACTAAAGAGTTGATTCGCACTCAAATTATATCTCTGGGAGATCCGGAGCATAGAGTTAGGCAGATTGTTCGTGAGTATTCATTTATTTTGCAACTTTATAGTATATTCATAAGAGCTATTACGCACTGTCGAACAGTCGCTGGCGACTCAGTCGCCGGCGACTGTGACTTACTATAGTTTAAATAGGGGCTTGCGCACTTAGTCGTCAGTCGTCCAGGAGTAAATCACAGTCGCCGGCGACTGAGTCGCCGGCGACTGGTCGACAGTGCGTAATAGCTCTTAAATTCATTATTAATTTCAATTACATTAGATGTTATTACATACCTTTGACTAATAATATAGTTTTTATTTGTTTCATTTTACACGAAAATAATATTATTTTTATAAATTTGACTTTAACAGATTTTAAACGCGGTTTATTCATAGTCACAAGGAGACGAAGGTCAAGTTAATAATATGTATAACGAATAAATCGCGTCATAATCCGTTGCAGTCTTTAATTTCTAATGATATATTTGTTTCTTTTCAGGTCAACGGGTTTTAGAGTTCCTAAAAGTAATTCTAGTCTGTGCGGGTGGGTCTAGACAGATTCCAGTTGGTCTTTCTGCATTCACTAAAGAACTAACTAATGTCTCAGGGACTTTGCTACGATATGTAATGCATAATAAAGCTGTGTTCACTAATCATTATTTGGAAATTATCGCTGCAGAACTGTGTAAGAATTAAGCAAATATGCCTGCGAAAAGGCCCTTTTTTATTAACTAGCAATGTATTTTTAATGTATTACCTATTTAAATATTTGGTTACTGTTGTAACCACTAACAACTAAACATGTTTTTACTTTTTAGTAAAGAATTTAATAGACTTTGAATTTCTACATGCAATGTTATAGCGCTCCAATAGATTCAAATATTTACAATCATAGTATTTAGTTTATAACTAGCAATATATAATGTGATTCAAAAATGAAATTAAATAAAGAACTCAGAAGTTTAGGAAACGAAACGTAAAATATTACGACAAATTTTAGCAAAAAGAATACTTTTATAGCCCTGAAATTTTTTATACCTTTTATACACCTAATAATAAGATATTAACGTTAACAATCAAATAGATAATTGGAAATATAGCCGCCTAGAAAATATCTACTTATAACTAGAACATGTTAATTCTAGAACCTGTTCATGAACATTTAATTTCATTATAGATACAATACCTAAAGAAATTATTAAAAGAAACACACACACAAACACGTTTGAATGTATTCTTTACTGTTGTTGATTTTCATAACGAAAAATCTTTTTTACATAAGTCCTACTTTAACTTTTTTTTAAGTTGTATGAACTATGAAGACTATATTTCAACAGTGAATCAAGTCACTGTTTATGCATTCCATACAAATTGTATTGGCTTTAAATAAATAATAAATAAATAATAGGCATGACGACAGTATCCATAAATGTTAGAATTAGTGTTTTTAAGGGAATATGTATAATATATAAATTAAAAATAGTAACTTAGAAATATTAAAAACATTAAGATTAATGAGATTATCAATAAAATAAAACATTGAAATTCTGCAGTCGGCCATTTTGACTAAAACACGCGTGACGTCACGTCTACGTAAACAACTCACAACAACTTCGCAGCAGGTGTATTTTGTTGTTATGAATATGCTGAGAATACGCATTTTTATTTATTTTCTATTTTTTCACGTATGCTTTATCGACTCAGAACAGAAATATAATTGCGAATTCACGAATATGTGGTTCGGGTTTCTCTGCGTCAAATTTATACAATCATTTCATATTATTTTCTCACTTTAAACAATTACTAACACTTTTTTTGGGTATTATTTTTATGTAGATTCACATTGCAATACTGCACACCACTTATAAACTCTGAAATTAGATTCTATAACACTTTATAATTAAATATTTGTTTAATTTTACTTCGCTATGCATACAGATAATTACGTATTTACGTAAGAGTGACGTCACGCCTACGCCATGATACCTGTGAGCTGTTTTAGCACAGATAATAAATATTTTTTGAAAAATGGCTTTTATCTTCGTTAAATTTAAGTATATTAGCGAAATATAGGGTTTTTCTTGTTTAATAAACGTATACACACATTATGGAAGAGGTTTTGAAAATCTTTCGTCATGCCTATTGGTGACAGTTTTTTTTAATAAAATGACTTCTTACATTTGGTATTCATACTGGATTTCAGAACATAATAATAATATTATAATATTATGTTATTTTTTCCGCATTTATTTGGGACTGTATGTCCCATTATTATTTTCTAATGATCTAATCAACTAAATCCATACTTCTATGAGTTGACTCTTTTAAATTATATAAATTATTAATCAAATGCTAAACATAATAAATAAAAGCTATTTACAAGTTTGTTTATTACAATAGCCGAAGTGATGATGATCAAAACTGGAGGCACAATGTTTATACTCTTTTTATAATCAAAATTACGTAACGTATTTTTATCCTCATTTATTTTTAACACTTGCAATCGTTGGGAACAAGGATTAAATGTATTATTTTAGCTAAAATATAACACTGATAAATGAAATGCACTAATAAAATATCGCTAAGTATCATAATTTTGGTTTTTATTTATTTATTTATCCCATGTGTTCGATGTGATGATTATATATTATTTATAAGAGAAACACCATATTATTATATAGTTTTAATTTAATGGTTCAACTAGATGTTCATCGTAAGTCTTATGTGCGAAATAATTTATGTTGAAATGGTACGGGAGCCAGGAACAGATTTTATGACCAAGTTCCTCTCAAGCGGTAATTAGTAAAATGCATCAAAGTATAGTATTATGAAGCTTCGTGAACGTCAGCTGGAGCTCGGTTGGGGGGAAGAGCGGTTGTAGCCTCCCGTATCAGCTGACGGTTTTTCCACCAAGATACAGCCAGCTGACCTATATATTTATCCACAGTTACATATAAGCTATCATCAGGTAAATTTTTGTTTGAGAGGAAATCACGGAAAATAAATTTTTCTTTAAATTTAACTTTCATGTTCGAGACACCAGCTGACGTATAATACACCATGTTGTAACCAGCTGATTATTTTTTTTCGTTGAGATATTGGGTTAGCTACAATTTGACAAATTTTTAGCTGAGAGGAAATGAATGAATGAATGTATTTTTTTTCCTACGTGCGTGGGAGGCTACAACCGCTCACCGCCCCAACCGAGCGCCAGCTGACGTTCACGAGGCTTTATAATACTATACTCTGAGGCGTCTGACGAATTATCTCTTGAGAGGAAATAATTAACCAAATTTGCACCTGGCTCCCGTACTAAAAGTCCTATCACGCACTTTAATTAATGTGTTTTCTCATAGATTAAAGGGATTTAAAAATAAAACACAATTGATGCCATCAATATGTTTATTACTAGGTAAAATATATATAAATTATGAAATTCAATCCGAGCCACTGTGTCGTGATGACGCACTCGATGCTGAACCACTTCGAGATCCCTGAAAATGAATTAAAATACATTTTAATAATTGAAATGAGGTTAGACGGAAGTAAGACCAAGTTTTAATGACATTTTTTGCTATAGTTGTAAGCCGTATTGCGTGCGCGTTTCTCTGTCTCTCTAATAGAAAACAAGAATTATGATAGTCTCAGGTAAGGTATGTTTTTTATACTCAAGGGTGTGCGCTATGGATGCCTGCTTTGTGCAATGTGCATATCGATACATCGCATAGCTCGAGATGTGCATCTTACTCGCGTATATATAGCGTAGCATCATTGAGATATACATATGGAGACGACACCGCCTACATCACTTATGTTCCGCTCAACATAAGCCATATGGCTTAACTGCACGCTCATTTTTTATTT
Source organism: Colias philodice (assembly GCF_061535455.1). Classification (NCBI taxonomy): domain Eukaryota; kingdom Metazoa; phylum Arthropoda; class Insecta; order Lepidoptera; family Pieridae; genus Colias; species Colias philodice. Next base: position 6,381,039 of record NC_143111.1, on the reverse strand, counting down.
TTTTTTAAAGTGAAACGCATCAAATATGCCTTCGTGTGTGTTACGATATTGCACAAATAATACGGAAAAGTGACTAACATAACTTTTCATCGGTAAGTACCTAACTAGATAATAATTTTTAAAACTTAGTTAGAGCAAAAAAATGGCGCACTGATTTTGTTTGTGGTGTCTCCTCCATACGTAGTAATATTATCTCAATGCGTAGCATATGTGGAAAGCGTCACATAGTTTCATAGCATGGCTATTACATGATCGTAGAATAGCATAGTACATCCCTGGTGAAGCACCCTAAATGTGGTACATCAACAAAAACTCACATTTTTTTTTTATAGTGGAGAATGCATTTAGGCATACCCAGGGCACTCGGAGAAAGAGCCCTGGGTTATGTCGGACTCACCCTGCTGAGTGGTCCTACCGACTAAACTCCACTGTGTTCCGCCGTGCCGCTTTATTGACGGGGCCGCGGGTATTCGGTTGAACCGCGTCCGCATACAAAAACTCACATGTCTAGAAGCACTCGCCGATCGGCTTCTAGAACGTTCCGAAGCGCTCGAACGTTTCCTTGAGCTCGCACGTGAGGAGCGTTTCGAACTTCCTTTGGAAGACGCGCGTGATGACGCGCGGGAACTTGCTTTCGATGACGCTTTTGAACCCTGCAGTGTAAAAAAGTTAAACTTAAATAACGATGACACCCGTAAAATCATAAATTAGCAGTGAAACATGTGCCAATCTATAAGATGAAATAAAAATATATCGTTAATTTCCTTCCTGCTTTGATCAAATAAAATAAAGAGCGTGTGTGCCGAGCACACGTGTCAGAAGTAAAACTTCCTGATTCAAACATACCAAAATCGTCGCCTTACTCAATGAGTTGACGGTATTGCCATAACGCGACCTTGAAATTTTACTCTCAACCTACCTAAAGAAATTTCATTTAAAAAAATAGCTCATTTGTATTTGTATTTTTCATAATTAACAGTTGAAAGTTGAAATAGTTATATTTGAATGACTTCAACTTATATATATCTTTTAAACTAAAAATCATTCAACAAATTCATGTTATTTTAAAATTAAAATATTTAAATTTAAATGTACATAAACATAGGATTACGTTACCTTATCACTAGCCTTAGAGCTGGCCCTAGACCCCTTCCCGCTGCGCGACGAACGCGAAGACGCGCGGGACGAACGCGAACCGGAGCGGGACCGGGATGCCGCCGACCTATAATTCAAATTCAAATTATATTTATTTGCCAGAATGAATAAATATAGGTGTTGTTATTACAATATTATAGCACTAATAAATTCTTATCATTAGTGGGCGTCCATAAATTACGTGACGTATTTTTGTTTTGCTGATGATGACGAAGAAAATACAATCCACAAATAAAATTAATATATATATTCTGTATGAGTATATATACTCATACAGAATTTCCAAATCATGCATTTTTTTTGTGTGGTGTCTTGATGTTTGCCAGAAGGGCTGCTACATTTTATCGCGAACGCGTGGATGAAAGGTGCGCCCTGGTATTAAACTTGAATGGAACTTATAAACTAATGTACAATCCAAACATAAATAAAAAAAACTTAATCCAATTTAAATCACTATAACCTATTTAATATTTTTAAGAAATAACATACCTCGCAGATCCAGACTGTGCAGAGCCAGATCTGGATTTACGCGAGCCAGACGCGGACCTCGACCGACTTCTAGATTTGGACTTTGACTTGGACCTGGACCTAGACTTGGACCTGGACCTCGACTTGGACCTAGACCTAGACTTGGACCTCTCGCGAGACCCTGACCGCGATCTATTCGATTTCTCCGATCCTTGCGGTGATTTGGAACCGGATTTAGATCGAGAGCGTGATCTGAAAATATGTAAACATTATGGTAACATAATTATATACAAAGCAACATTGCCATTAAAAAAAATTAATTGATTTGAAAATCATTATTTATAACAATTTTATTGAATTAAACATTATGAGGTGAGATCATAAAGTTCTGTTATGACAAATATGCAAATTCATGAATTAACAGTCAATTGTGCAGCAATCAATTTTAAAGTGAAACTTTTATTACATCATCTCAAATTGTTTGGTCTGTGTAGCGCATGTCGCGTGTATCGCGGCTGCCGAGTAGGTGCTACTACTCGGCAGCCGACCGTCACGCGACATGCGCTACACAAAGCAGTGTTCGGAACCGTTCGAACAGTTTCACTTTTACCGTGGTTTCATAAAACCATACAACATTTTTTTGTATATTACCTCTCTTTTTCCCCATTCTGTTCTTGTTTCTCCTCTTCTTCATCCTCATCCTCCTCTTCTTCTTCTTCGTCTTCCTCCTGCAAGTGAGAAAAATTATAAATAATAAAACGAGCCAAGCACACGTGTCAGAAGTGAAACTTCTTTGGCAAGATCCAAAGATAGGTAATACATTTGGTAATATTCAAAGATACCAAAATCAACGCCTTGCTCCATGACGTGACGGTATTGCCATTACTCAAATTTTAAAATTTTCGTGCTGAAAGAGTTTCACTTCAAAATACTCTCTTACATAAAGAACACATGAACGAAGTGTCTTTGCCTTAATAGAGACATTAAGGAAAGTGAATGGACACGTTCTTACTTCTTAGATATACTACAACTAGCAAATTAAGTTACATTTACCGGCCTCTATCCGAAAGAGCAAGAGGGACAGTATATCATAAAACCAACTACATATTCTATAATTCTTGTATTTCAAATGTTGCTAGCTCCTGTACTATTAGCATATAGTATAAGGCTAGATCGTAATTTTCAATAATGGTACCCTTGTTAGGTTCATTATTTAGGCAAAAAAAAAATTGGTTGTTTGTAAAGTAGGTTTACGATCGAGATGTTTACGTGATAACGTCTTATTGGTGGCAGCGCTCGAGATGAGACGGGAGATCGGTCCGTCTCTCTCTCGTTATACCTGCGATCGCGCTCGTGAGGTTTTGGTGTGACACAAGTTTCTGAACATGTCACCCGACTAAAACGATTTTAAAAACGTTATCACGGCAAAAACAACTTCATAATAATATATTACCTGTGCGGGCTCCAACTGTTTCTCCCTAAGCCTGAGCATGCGATGCTCCGCTGCGCTGAGCGGTCGGTGAGTGACCACTAGTCTCGTGAGCGCCTGCGCAGCCGCACCTGCTCTGGCGCGTCGTTTGGACAGACGCACACGTGTCTCCAACTCGTTGTAGTATATGCAGTGATTGCGGACCACCTGTTTATTGATTAAGTTTTCTCTCCATGATAGTTCAAGGAATATTATATTATAAAAAAAAGACTCTGGTTGCACTCCGGGAGTGCCGGCAGAAGTGAAAACTTGATTATTAACGTTGAGCATGTTTGATATTTTGGAATGGTATCCGTCTTACGCTTTTTCGATCAGGTCCTGTCCTGACGCGATCGAGTTTAAGATTTTATACCCATTACAGAAAAAGTGCTCAACGCCGCTAAAGAAGTTTTCACTTCAAAAATAATTAACGAATTCAATGACTAAAATAATTTGAACACACAGTTTAAGTTCTCAACATATTTTTAGTATTTAGGAAAAGTTTATAAAAATTAAATGTATAGAGTATAAGATTAATGTTATGTTAACTTATTGGCATAGATTTGACTAACAAAAATCAATTGTTATGAAAATATGTATAAGAAATGTGTTTCAATTTAAAACACTAAAATAGGAAAATCAAATTAATTCTCACCAGGAAGTAATTCTCTTCATAACCCTTAGAGGCTTTACTTTTAACGTTCCAATTGTATTCCCTAGCCATCTTATATTCATATGTATCACCGTCCATGTACGGTATGCCTTCAGTGATATCGCGTCGCCGTTTCTGTATTGTGTCCTCAGTGGGAAGACAATATGCCACAAACTGCTCTCCACTTTCGTCCATCACACCTCTGGAATTTAATTATTATTGGTTAAGCCGAAAGTGGAACAATTCTGAGTAGGTAACCACAGCAGCAATCAATTAATAGGTTAAATTTACCTAGCAGAAAATTTAATAAAAGTAGGAGTACCGTAAACTTGCTAAATATCTTTTTAAAACACATTTTCCATGCACTAATAATATTTTTTTCTCATATTTAGGCTTAATAGGAATTGAGATCTTAAAGACTTTAAATCTGTACATCCTAATTGAAAAAAAAATGGCTATTCAACCTCTTTCCAATCACAATTATTACAAAACCAACAACAACATTTGTTATTTTCTTTTCCTTTTAATAAAAGTGTTATCCAAATTACAAAATAAATAAAAAAAATCTCACCGAATCATAGCCTGCGACATAGCTTCAATCTGTCCAGCAATATTCTTATCAGCCGGCGCTGGGTCTGAATCGAATATGACCTGCGCACAAGGATACTTCCACATGTCAAAGTCGGGGAATATAGACATCACCTCCACTGGAGTAACACCAGGTTTGCTGTAGTGCTTCTCGATAGGTTTCTTGTTGTCCTCAAACGTCTTTTCAATAGCTTTGATCTGACTCTCTCTATCCATGTATAGTGTTTCTTCGCTGAATATTTTCTTAACATTGTAACCGACCTTGGCCTCCACCTGGAAATAATAATGATAATGTTAATATTATTGGTCCTCACACACAATAATTTTCAAACTTTCAAAACACCAAATATAATAAATGTTATGGGTAATTGGCTAAAACAACAATCCTATTGATGTGAATAAAAGTTTGTAATTATATTAGCATATTCATTACCTTTTCCATAGATTGAGGCTGAAATCTTGTCTGTTCTGTAGAGATATACTCAGAACGTCGCAGCCACGACACATTCTTAGCATGATGCCGAGACCGTTTGGAATCCTGTGGTGTAAGCACATCGTCTTCCAGAAGCTTCTCGTCCGCCGGGTCTAGTATCGCATTTCCATCCCCTTGATATATATCGCGATTAATCAAGTCTATGTGGACACCCAAATCGTGCTCCGTCAGTACTTCATAACGATAATTCTTCTCTAATGACGTAGGATTGTATTGAATAAATCGTGTCGAAGGAAATGGATACGTAATAAATTTTAGATCGAAAGGGATATCAGGAAGCGTATTACAATACTTTATGCGAGTTACGAGTTCCGACCTATAATAATAATCAACTATTAGTTATTGCAACAATAATTGTAAACATTTTAGAAATAAACATAGAATGAACTAACCTTCTTTCACCTGTGCGCTGAGGTCGCTTTTCCCTTTCAGGCTCATTAGTTTGAACCGTTGGTGGCATCTTAAAAATCTTGATCTAGTAACAGTTCTAGTAGTATCATAAAATAGAAGAATATTTCATTTTGTCATTCTATATAACATTTTAAAAACACAACGCTACAAAGTCACCATCGACCAGACAAGTACAAACAGAAACACAGAAACAGTTTCAGTGATTTGACAACGAACTATGATTGACATAGCATAAATAATACTACAGATAATGTATAAAATTTTTAAAATCGATGTACTCCTGGCGCGTAACGACACGCCACGACAGTCGACACGTAAATTTATTTATTGCTACCTAAAGCGTCTTATTTACGGTCCATCTTGACGTACGTCCCACCAAGGTCATACACGATGCACGACGCAAAACTACAGTGAATAGCGTTGACGTACGTCAATAAAAGTTATAAACAGACGTTCGAACTGGTGCGACCGGACCACCGTACTCGTGCGGTGCGATCGACTCGCCACACGACCGCACCGCACCTAGGGTTGCCAGTATTTGATTTAAGGGTTAACAGCATCAAAAATACGAGTTTTAGTTATTTTTTACGGGAGACAATTAAAACAGCAATGTTAAATAGAGAAAATTTATTTTTGGCATTTATATTTGCTGTTGGAAGAAACAGCTTTTAATAGCTCTTCATTTTCTAAAGCGAATGTATAAAAATCTTTGCACGATAATTTAAAATTACATTTAATTAATTTGCAGCTTCGCCTTTACAGTTTCAATATGAATATTCAATCGGTTTCGGCTATCCGTCCAGGCATTGCCGCACAAAGAAAATATTCTTTGTTTAAAAATTACGATTAAATTTACGATTTTTAAAAAAACATTTATAATATGTATTGGAATTTTCGCGGCCGACTAAGATAAATAAATTCGTATAAAAAAATAGATACACTGGATAATTTATTATGTTGCTAATATATGAAATGATTAAAGGCGCAAATTATCCCTTTTTGAAATTTTCGATATTGTCGGCGAAAGTATTGTAATTTTTACTGATTTTCGTTTTTATTTTTTTATATTATATGCAGGCGTTAGTAGAAGCTCTGTTTAGTACCAAAAGAAACCTTGAACTGAGTTCTACATGTGACAAAAATACCACATTCTAGCCACGAAGTTATTACGAGATATAGATTTTCAAAGAATGTCAGGATTGTCCCTAGTAAACAAAATTATATATATCATCTATCTATTACCAAGTTTTTGTATATGTTTTAGTCGTTAGTTATAGTCGATATTTCAATATATTATTATAGGTAGGTACTTAATCCTTATATGTAATAAATTAACTGAACAAAAAAAATATCTTAGATTTATAAGACAATTCAATAATATCAAATTAATACAAATTAATCTCCTTTTTTGTGAATATTTCGAGCATTGTTCATAGTAATCTCATTAAAAGTCAAACCGAATTCTTTGAAAATCTATTTCTCGTAATAAATTCGTGGTTAGAATGTTGTATTTTTTTCACATGTAGACCTCAGTTCAAGGCTTCTTTTGGTACGAGTACAAGTACAAGTTACAACAATTGAAAAGAAGAAAACGAAGAGAGAAGAATGGGCAAAATTATATTTAAAAGACAGGAATTCATTCAGACATATGCAGTCATATCATAAATCTTTGTAGAGTTCTAAAATTTATATTATTAATCTTTTTTCAGTATTAGCCACGTCATCCGACGCCATCGCCATTGATAACGATCGACCGACGTCCGTTTTGTTTGGCGGTAGAACTGTGACTAAAGCTGTAATAAGTATATAGTCTATGACTAATGCGCTGTCCGGTGCGATCGCCCGTCCACACGCGCGAATTTGGTACGGTCCGCACCAAGTTCGGAAGAAAAAACCATCGAACCAACCGTACCGTCAATAATAATAATTATGTCCGGCGGATCACTGTACACATGATCGAATATGGTCCGGAGCGCACCAAGGTCACGGTGCGGTCCGTACCAAATTCGAACGTCTGTTTATATTTTTATATTATCTTGCTGGATGTGCACGACCAACTTTTCATCCAGCGAGCACCCCCACCACCGCGAACGTCGTGCAGATGGACAGTGAATAGCGCGGACGTACAGCAGATTAGTGTTGCCAATAGAAATTAATGTAAATACTTGGAAACGTGGCCTATTGATATGATTTTTTTGTGATAACTTAGAGTACATGAGCAAGCAAGAAACGGTTATTTTATATTTTTATGTACACAGGAAATCCCAATTATCATTACTTTTGGATCAACCTTGTACACATGGACAGTTTATATTCAAAAGTTATTATTTTAAAAGAACTCCAAGGCGAATTGTTGAATAACACAGATTTTATGCAAAAGTCCACTGCAGAAAAATGGCAATTTATTTAAAAAAAATATCTTGACGAATTTGTTTGTTTAAAAAAAATTATTAGCTATATACTCTCTGTTCCCGCCACTTCAGCATTTACTGAAAGAGTCTTTTCGGTCATGAATGTGAAGTGGCGGGAAGAGAGAAACCGAGCTTCATTAAAAATTAATTAAAAATGAGCTCTTGAAATATATAAATTTAGATTTGGAATGTTTGGAATTATATAATTCATTTAAAAATAATGAAAAAATCTTAGTTACTGCAAAAAGTACAAAAAAATACATTTTTAAAAATATTTATTTACTCTTTATTTACCTCCTTTAAAATCAGATATACTCTATTTCTTCAAATAAAAGTTGGCAACCCTAGCCATGCTTGATGCGCGCACGATCGTCAGTAGGATACATCCAGCACCGCGGCCTTGAGCCGACGTACGTCGGGGATGGACCGTGAATAAGACGCTTTAGATCATTGCTACTGTAATGTATTTCAAACATAAATTCCTTAAGTGACCACTAAATTTAGAAAGGTGTAAGAAGGACAAAAGAAACCATTTTCATTTCCAATTATTAAGTTAGTAAGCTGTGCTGTGAGCCTGTGAGTAAGGCTGTGAGTAATTGATATTGGGTCGAACAAATGTTTGGCCCAACGGTCCAGGATTATGGTCGATGCTTTGATTCAGACTTCAGTCCAGATTTTTTTATTTGAATTAAGCTAGGTATCTGGTGTAGATTTTGTTCAAGTTTTAATAGGGACAAGACTAGGTATATAAATTATGTATTCACGGTCGTGGTAGAGATCGTTCAAAGCGAAAAAACTGTCTTTCCGTGCTCTTATTTTCGTTTATTTACTTGTTGCCTTATGATTATTTTATTATTAGCAAATATAAAATTTGTTGCATGTTTCTAATTTGTCTTAAACAAACTACGGTACCCCGAACTTCGAAGGTGGAAGGCTCAGGTCGCGCAAATAATCATATTAGAAAGAGGTATCATAGTAGGACCTTAGACCTCATTCACACGAGAGCTTTTTTAACGTCCGTTAAAAAAGCGTCCAAATAGAACAAATGCATTCCCAAGTATATGTTCACACGTCAGCGCTTTTAAAGCGCGACGCTTTTTTATCGCGCAGTGTTCTATTTTCAACGCTCGGCGTTGGGCGTTAAATAAAATAGACCATAGGAAACTTCTTACTATTATTCAGACGAGCGCTAAAAAAGCGCCGGCGCTGCGTTCAGTATGCCGCACGCTCGCTCAGCGGTAGCACGTGTTTGTTGTGCTTATAATCATCAGAAAATCGATACGATGTCGTGGATTGTTGATCCCGAACTATTAATTATAGATGTGGAGTCTCGTCCGTTCCTGTATTCAAAATCGTTATAGACATTTGAAAATAATTAAAAAAATTCCGGGGTATTGCCTTAACTCTTCGTACAGTGTCACAAACTGCCCTTTTAAGTATCTCTGTTCATTTAGAGGATGTACCCAGAATGCCTTTTGTTTTCTTTTTCGTCTTTTAATAACACAAATCGCTAGTGCCAATCTTTCCTTCTTTCTTTCTTTCAAATATACCTAACATATAAAAATTAAAACAGTAGGTATTTTTATCATATTCCTTTAAGTAACATGTTTATCGATGACGAGTTTGAACAAATACCTAAGTAGGTACCTACAAGTGGTTTATTAAGAACAAACTTTCCGAGGAATTCTAAGCAAATATAATAATATAAATATCATAAAGATATTACGCAACTGACATTACGTAATTATTTTAGAAGAAACCATTTCCACGTCTTACTGAAGCCAGAGACGAGACATGAGTGATTTTAAAGCGTTAGTATGAACAACCACAGAGAGAACGTTTAAAAAGCGCCAACGCCGGGTTTTAACGCAACGCTTTTTTAACTCTCGTGCGAATGAGGTCTTAGAGTATATGAATGAATGAATGAATGAATGAATGAATGAATGAATGAATGAATTCTTTATTGCACACACCAGTTGAAAGAAATAACATAAAATACGATACAAACAAATTGCACAATGGGTGACCTTATGGCTACAGAGCCATCTCTTCCAGGTGACCCAAGTATATATTGCAGTAGAGTATGATTTTGAAGTATTTAAAGTAGTAATTGTATAGTTAATAGTGTATATTTATTGAAAAATATTTCATACATGTAGACATAGCTTTATAAAGGAGTCATAAAGTGGTCATACAACATTTCACATCTTGTGCCTGTAATAATATAAAGATTATATTTTTCTTTAAGATTATATGGATAATAATTGTACCTATCATGATTTCTAAAAAACAAAATATAATTTAAGAAGTACGAACTCATTACGCTTTTGAATCCATAGATAATAACCGGAAACGATTGTGTTGCCATAAAATGCCTTTCAATAAATTGCATTCATACTCGTTTCGGCATTGCGCCGCCATCTTTCTTTTCATACAAGTCTGATCGGCAGAAAGGTAAGTTTAAAATTTAGTAAATTTTATTTTAACCGTCAGTTCATTATTGGCTTACCCAATCAAACTTAAAATTTAATAAATAGAATAATAAAGGCATTATAAAATATTAAATACCTGTGTTACTTGATCCTCAATTAAAATCGAGAGACAGGTAGACCATGTGGTCGACTACCAAAGCGGTTTATAATGTAACTGCGCATTAAGTTTGAGTGAAAAAAGTAATTTGTTTCCGTTTTCAGACCCCTTTCAGGTACCGCTTTCAAATGTGTTTTAGAGCAAGGACTATTTGTGAATAAATTTAATTTTTAGCAGTTATTTTACTCGAAGCCGGTAATTGGAAATAAACGTGGCGCGAAGTTATTTCATACTATGTTCTTTTGTGTTTTTTAGATAAAATATGGGTTCCGTGAAACAAAGTAAAAAAACACGAAGTGGTCGGACGTCTTCATCCGAAAACGAATCGGGACAAGAAGACGCTATTTTAGGAGACGACAAGGCTTTTCAAAATTTAACCAACATGTTCACAAGGTAGGTACTCAATTTAAAGAAATACATGTTGTTTTTGTTATTTACTTCTAAAGAGGAGCATTACTTAAATAAATTCAGCTTAATTTTTTTCACGATTTCTCGCCAAATTGTGTCAAATGTTGCACGTGTAGTGTAGGAACATGAGGCAACATTGATAAGCTGTTTTTGATAAGGTTAAGTACACGCATGTACTAATACATTGTTTAATAATTTTGTATGTTAAATGTGTTTCCTAAAAACTTCTTTTACATGAGGTGTTTCAGTTTTTATAGAACAAGGATCTTTTGATTACAGTTCAATGAACTTGTGACTCATTTTATGCTCCATTTACATCATGTTATTTGCTTGTTATAATCTGTTCAATGATTTCTTATACTGTATTGAAATTATTTTTTGTTGGTCTGAGTTTTTTAACATTAAAAGTGGTTAGGTGGAACTTTTTTTATTCATTTATTCCTAATATGGCTATATCGATGATCTAATTTTGAGTTTATTGGCTAGGCAAAAAGTAAGGTATTAAGGCCACCTTTTAATGAAGGAGCTATGCTATTATTAGAACAACTGATTGAAACAATTAGCTGGATCAGAAACATCAAAAAATTAAATGCTACCTACATCTCGTAAGGAGGTCATGCATCATATCACAAATTTTCCACCAAAGCACCAGTTTTCTTTAAAAAGTAGATTACTCAAGTGTCCTTCAGACATACATCTTTCTACTTATCACAACATATATACCTATGTACAATGTTATTACAAAGACATTTTGTGAAAATGTTAATCCTTTTAAAGAACAACAGTCTATCAATGTTTAATTTATATCAATCTGCAATAGACACTGTAGAATGGAATTTAAAAATCATAGTCATGTGATGTTGGTACAGTAATAAATTTCCAGAGTAAAGTCATAAAACTGTTAACATCAGTTATAATTAGGCCTGCTGTATTTAAAACATTGGCCTAGTTTGTAGTTAGGAAAAGAGTTAATGTAGTTTTTACATTGAATAAAAGAATTTATAAAAATTTTCATGATGATTTTGTTTGATTTTATTTTTTTAAAGATGTAACCTCTTATTAGTTGCAATCTCCTAATAATATTTAGTATATTAGCTTGTAATTTTTTTATGTTATGCTCTTTTTTCTGTTTTTAAATAAATTCTTTATTTGTCTTAGTATGGCTTTTAAAAACATGGTCGCACTTTCGCCCAAAGTGCGCAGACGTATCAACGCGTTGAGGGTCCTTCAAAAGGAGTTCATCGAGATAGAGTCAAAATTCTATGCTGAGGTGCATGAGCTCGAATGTAAATACGCAAAATTGTACGAGCCACTATTTGAAAAGGTAATTTTTACTTCTATCTATTTATATAGAACTGAATTTTTTAATGAACTGATAAACAAAATGTTTTGCTGTATGACCATTTATAAATATTAAGCAAAAGTTTTCAAACTTATAATTAAAGTATATTAGATACTAAAATTTTTTGAAAATAAAATTGATATTGAAATTAACATGATGACTATTACACACCAAGATCTGAATGCCATGATAGATCACAAACATGCATCACCAACTGAGGCTTTTATTATCTACCATTCCCTGTGATTCCATCACTACACATTTCTATAACAAGTTGTAATTTGCAGCGAGCGCAAGTAGTGAACGGTACATACGAGCCTACCGATGAAGAGTGTAATATACCCTGGCATGATGATTTGGAGGAGAACCTCGCTGAAGCTGTCCAGAGTACAGCGCTCACTGACAAGGAAACACCGGAGATCAAAGCTAAAGAGTATGTTGATACTTATTAAAAGTTTAACGCCATTAGTACATCTACGCATTCGCGTGCGGCAGCGAATCTCTGCGAAACTACTGCGTAGCGAAATATCTGCGGAACGTTAGTACTCAGCAATGTTTTCGCAACTTTTTCGCAATGCGTCTGTGTAATGGCCATTTCGCAGTTCCTTGCGAAACAATACTGACAAGGACGCAACTATTTCATCTATCTATGTGCCACACTACTGACAGATTTTTCGTTGTTTCGCTGCCGCACGCGATGGCGTCGGTGTACTAACGCCCTAAAAAGCAAAATAATGCCATGTTTAACTAGGCTCTAAGGCTGTAATATTTGAGCTAATAGATAGATCTGCTCAATAAAGATTAAAAGTGCTTAATACAATATTGAATGTAAAATTTCATATTTTTGACATGATGACTTATACACACCAAGATCTGAATGCCGTGATAGATCACTAACATGCATCACCAACTGAGGCTATATTCACTACAATAAAATAAACAATGTTACTACTGACAGTATTTAACATATGTCCCCCATTTTCAGACCTGCTGAGGACATGGACGCTAATGTTAAGGGCATCCCAGATTTCTACCTTACTATATTCAAGAATGTTATCATGCTGGGTGACATGGTGCAGGAGCATGATGAACCAATACTTAGATGTCTACAGGATATTAAAGGTAAGAGTAAAATGAAATCCAAATATGTATATGCAAATTTTTTATTTTCAAAACTTATTATTTTTCATTATAATATTATGTAAAACTAAAAATGAATAGGTATACTAAATAAATTTCACTCTAATTGTGGATCGAAAACCTGATCATAACTTGTTGAAATGTTTCTTTTATTGTATTTATTTAATTTTTTTAATGTTATGTACAGTGCAAATGCATGACGACACATTGGGTTTCACATTGGAGTTCCACTTTGCGCCCAATGAATACTTCACAAACACAATCCTCACAAAGCAGTACTCCATGAAATTGATCCCTGACGAAGACGACCCCCTGAAGTTCGAGGGTCCCGAGATCTATGCCTGCAAGGTAAGAAATATGTTAATATTTTACAGGGATACAAGATTGTGATGATTTTTAACATGCTTATATTAGCTTCCCTTTGCTTTGTATGTAACCCGTAACAAACTCTTGAACTCAAATATTATGACCTACTTTAATGGTCAGATGTAATTCAAATTTTGTAATATTATCAAGGACAATATAATAAATTCATGACTACCTTATTATTTGGTACACTAAAAAATGTACTCTTAGTTGGTTCTAACATTTTAAACTTATTGAAGTGAAACTTCTTTATCGAGGTTGGAAAAAAATTTAGTTTAACATTTTTCCGTTACGCGCCATCTTTTCCTTATCCCTACCACGCGTGATTCGACGTATTTCTGTAAAGTTGCATATAGTAAATTATTTTTTGAAAAATAAGGTCATAAAGAAGTTTCACTTACGTGTGTACACTAGTACACGTACACATTTTTTATTTTCTATTGTTATTTTAATAAAAAAAAAATTGTTCAGGGTTGTGAAATAGACTGGAAAGCGGGCAAGAACGTAACGATCAAGACGATAAAGAAGAAACAGAAGCACAAGTCGCGCGGCTCTGTTCGCACGGTCAAGAAGACTGTGCCCACCGACTCGTTTTTCAATTTCTTCGCTACCAAGTCTGAGGACCCTGACTCCACGGTCGATGCAAATACAGAGGTAATTGATAGTTACATAATTTGATCTAAACATTTTCTTCTGAGAAGTTTTTAAAACAATATAGGGGCCAATTGTTTTAAACACAGATTGCCTCGTTGCATATAAATCCAAAAAATAAAATATAATTCTACTGATCACCCCCTTGGTACAGTGGTTGATGCGTGAGCGTAGAACCAACGGGTCTTGGTTCGATCCCCAGTGGAGTTAAAGAAAAAAAATTTCTCTGTCTGGCAGGACACAGAAGGCTGATCACCTACTTGTCCATAGATCGTGAAACAAATGTATGCATAATGCATCTGCCCCTTAAAAAAAATGGTACCCCATACTACACTTAAACTCATAAAAATATAGTAAAGGAAAAATTTCTTAAAAAAAAAATCATTTCAGAATACAATGTCACAAAAAGTTGTTTTCCAGCCTATCTCTTGCAGTCATCTAACACACACTTATAATACATACTATGGACTTAGTGCAGTTTGATTTTCGTGTGTTCAAAATAGTAAAAAATCATATAATATATTCTATTAATAATAAATAATAATAATAATAATGTCCCAATTCCAGACGCTTTTGGCGCTCGACTTCCAAACGGGCCACTACATCCGCGAGCGCGTGGTGTCGCGCGCCGTGCTGCTCTACACCGGCGAGGGGCTCGAGGACGACGACGACTTCGAGGAGGAGGTTCGTGCGTGCACACACACATGCACACATGCACACAACACACACATACACACACCACACGTAATACACACACACACGTCATACACACACGCACCCACACACACACACACACACGTCATACACACACACATGTCATACACACACATACATAGGCAGATACATTGATACTTGGGACAGTCAAGCACGAGGGTTAAAGCATGTAGTTTAGCCCAGACATGCAGACAAAAATTCTAAAAATATAATACATATGTTTGGTTTCGGTATCTATTCCAAGATTACACTCCCCAAGTATTCTTTAAAAAAATATTCAGTAAAATCAAATATGAACATTCTTTATCAATAATTTTTCTCATTTTCAATTAACATAATTCAATTTACACAAATTAATTATTCAAAGCAAATATACACATAACATAATAAATAAACACAACACAAAAATGCTGCTTTTATTTACCATAGTAATTGTTGTGTCAAGCGACGCTTCTACAGCCATCTGTTGGCTTCGACTTAGCTTGCACGGTAGATGATTTCAGTTTAGCTAGGCTTTCCCCACCAGATGGAGCTATAGGCCTGCCGTATATCGGTTATGCTATGCGGTAATTCGATATTTACATCGATTTTATTTAGATTTGCATGTCGATATGTGTATTGTCCGTCAATATGTATTTTAATCGTTCTCAGATACGTTTTATACATTTTTTAAATGTACCCTATCGTTCTACTGTCGCTTTTTGAAGTGAATCTTCTTTATCGGGGTTGGACAAAAATTTTGTGTAACATTTTTGCGTTACGCCGTAGACATTTTTGCGTTACGCCGTACGCGTGGCATTTTTGCGTTACGCCGTATGCGTGACATTTTTGCGTTACGCCGTACGCGTGGCATTTTTGCGTTACGCCATACTCGTGACATTTTTAAGGTCATAAAGAAGTTTCACTTCTTACGTGTGTAGTCTAGTACACGCATACATTTTTTTAACAGTATCGTATTAGCTAAAGCTTATAGTAAAGCTACGACTACATTAGCGTCGGTGACCGTATCGAACACACGGCATAGCATAACCGTGCTGCAGCGCCGGGCCGCGGACCAACAGCGGTGTGTTTGCTTTCAGGAGGAAACGGACTCTGAGGAGAGCTCCGGTGAGGAGGAGGTCTCCGACGCGGAGGACGGCTCCGACGACGACTGCCGCCAGAACTTTATATAGCCCCTTTATATAGCCCCCCTCGCTCTCGTGCCTTTCATATCACTAAATTGTACCAAATACGAGTTGCGGAGACAAAGCTTACTAGCGCGCGAATTGGTTAGGCTACGGGCGCGTAGACGTGTGCGTGCTCGCTAGATGACGCAATTTGAAAGTCAAATTTCGCGATACAAACAGTTATGTTTAGGCTCTGACGGTGGCCAGGTGACGATGTCACGGTGGTTGTCAAGATTTTTTATATAATATGGAAAAGCGGTCTTTTCTAAATCGTTTATTGCACTGTGTGTATTAATAATACTTTAAAAATAAGGTATCCATTCAAGCCTCGAAAGCAATAATTAGAAATTAATACTAAATTTGTAACAACTTTACAAAAATAGGTGCGAATTTTGCACGTAGTTAGATGCTTTGTCTCTGTACCATTTATTTACTCGCGTGTTCGGAGCGCTCCGAGCACATGCTCGCAATGTTCGACGGATCGTGTAAAGTTCGCTCGCGTGGTACCGAGCGACTTGTCTATGCGTGGTTTATCAGCCCACAGATAAATATGTTTTAGATAGGTTTACACGTCCGGTGCGGTGCCTTATATGCATGTCACTAGTTAGTCTGTTACGATACCTATATTGCATTTCTAGTTAGTTATACAATTCTCGTTTTTATTTATTATTATTATACATGAATGATTATTGTAATGGAGTGTATTTTGTTTAAGAAATTAACGTATCGCTTATGTACTTTTAAATTTCTTGTGTTATTATTATTATTCTCTAAGGCTATTTATGTTGTGCGATGAAATTTAAAGTTTCCGTCATTCCAAGTTCGAGTTAAAAATATGTCGATGTTAACGAATCTCTGTGCCAAAAGCATTTTACATCTGTAACGTTCGTCTGTGATCTGTCTCTTGGAGATGTATTTAGAATAGTTATGTTTTTATTTATGTAACGAAGATGTTAGCGTATAAATATATATTCTACTACGAATATTTCAGCAGCTAGTTGTATCGGTTATGGCTTTTATGTTCTAGCATGATGACGTACTGATGACATTAAAATTATAAGCTTTTTAAAGTGTGTTTTATTTATTTTGATCCTTATTTTGCATGCTATAGTTAAACGGCAAACAGATGGTTGTAGAATAATAATTTTTTTTTAGGTTTCTTTTTTATTTAAAAGCAGCAATTTTGTTCGTTTTTTACATGATCATATTTTTTTTACTGTATGTTCCACAACATAATATGAAAAGCACTTGTCTGATGTTAACTGTTAAGCTGCATTAAGATTGACTTCAAATTCTGTTTGTCCTCATTCATATGAGCTTATTCATACAATACAAAATTTAATAGTCATATCAATTTTCATACACTGGATTACCAGAGCATGAGTAGATAAAATGTACAGAGATGCACGAAAAGTAATGACATTTACCCGATAGGTACACACGTGCCGTGTGCTTGTAGTAATGCAACCGATTCGCGTGATCGTCGTATCTATCTTTGTCTCTAAATTTTATTTACTTATGTGGTACCAGTAGGAGCTATTTGAATAAACTATGGTTATTTGAGAAAACTAAAATCTCAGCGACATGATTATAAAAGTCGTGCATTTCCGCTTGGCAACTAGGAGGAGGAGGAGGATGAGGAGGACGACGAAGATGAGGATGGGGAAGCGGACCCGAACGCGGACGTTGCCGGCTGCAAGCAGCAGTAGCCGGGCCCCCGGACCCTGCCCCTTCGGGGACCCGGGACCCTGCTCCTCGGGGCCCCGCGCCCTGCACAACCCGCCAGGCGAAACCTCACCCTCTATAACAAGCCCCGCATCCAAAGAAATTTCGTATCACGTTTAGGCTCGGACACTGATGTGATTCTGTGTTATTTTGTAAATAAAAGTCGAAATAACACTTGTAATTTGTAAAGGGTTTCAAATTAATTGCGCTCGTAATGAGTGCCGTTTCGATAACGTGTCTAACGATGTAAATATTATCCTTAGATCTGACACTGTTTTATTGTCAGGATAAAATTTAATTATGCATAAAAATTATGTACGTATTACCTTCATATTATGATAGGAGAAAAGCACGGCTTGCGTTTGAGTTGTGTTATTACACATTCTATGTAATAACTAATAACGTTAAATAACTTACATTTAAGGCGAACTAGTTAAATAAATTGATACGTTATTTTTAAAATTGTTTATATTTGCAGTATTCTGGTTGGTGTGATATTCGGTCGAACCACTGCCTAATGTTGTGTAGTCCCTAAATATAGCCATCATAATATGTAAAGTCTTTGTAGACATTCCTATCCGTACTGTATATACTAGTCTATAATTATCCGCCTTTCATTGAATGTCTGTTTGGTTAAAAATTGAGAGGTGCTTTTAGACATGGATACGTCAACATTTTTTTTAAATACTGCACATGTTTGTTGAAATATTGTTTTATGCGAATCTATATAATATTCCATAGATAGACGCGTGTAAAACGCAGATTCCGTAAACGGTAAATTAACATGCTTAAGTATGCCCTTAGTTATTTTTATATGCTCATAACAACAAGCGAGACCATCTTTTATTATGTGATAGTAGTTAAAATCGGCTGTATTTTGTTGTGAACAGCTGTTCGATACTTTTAACTGTCTTTAAGACTGTACTAGTTGTATAATTGTGATCAATTGTACGCTTGCCTTAACAAAGGCGGTTAGTTTTTGAGACGAGCCAAGGCCTAGTACGTGTGTGCAAGTTGCATATGTACTGCATACACCGGTCAGCTATTAGGGTATTTGTACACAACATTTTTAAATAAATTAAATTTTAACAACTTTTGTGTTTTATTTCAACCATCAATTTGATTTTTTTACTGAGTGATAGATCCTCTATGATTACAATAGACTGAGTCCAGTGCCGCGAGAACGAGACCTTGAATGTCAATGCAACTTTGGCCATACATTGCTGGCACAATTTTTATTTTCTTTTCGCCAGAAAAGGTAATTTGTAGAGAACCTAAATATAAGATTGCTATTACTTTTTATCATTGAATTTATATTTTCCAAAAATAAAAATATCTCATTCCCATGGGAAAAACAACCGGTGGAAGGAAAGCTAGTTAATATTAATAAAATAAGTAAAAAATTATTAGCTTTGTTTATTAGATCAAAATAATTACTGGTCGTATTATAAGGAATCTTTTACATAATATTTAACAAGTATAAGGGCAGTTGCAATTTCGATCTCCGCGGTGAGCAACGACAAAAATATTTTGTTGTTGTTTCTCGTTTTGGAAAAAGTTGATCAGTCTGCAAAGTCCTAATATTGCAGACTGATCACTTGTTATTCGATAAGATGCGACCCTTATTCCCATTTTATCAATAAACGTATTTCCATATTTTAAATTACATACGTATTTCCATATCATATTTTAAAGTAATGCCCGAAAGCAATAGCAATCTTTTATATTTTTAGTTTTTAACTCGATTCGGTTTTTATTACTTAACTAGCGGTCCGCCCCGGCTTCGCCCGTGGTACATATTTACGTTTTCTCTACATAAGAACCATCCTCGTACTTCAATGAATATAATAGAAAAGAATTATCGAAATCGGTTCAGCCGTTCACACGTGATGCCGTGACAACGCGAAACGGGTGCAGACCCGCCGCCTTTTTATAGCTCCCGCCGCGAATCGCGTCGAACGCGGCAACTGATACACAAAAATAATCCTTATGGCATGATTCTGTATTCACGCGCGATGACTTATAGCGTATTTCATGTATAACTTTGGTGTTTCTACACCGATTTACATGATTCTTTTACTATAACCTGCCCAGGAGTGTGAAGAATAATTGTGCCAAATTTGGTTAAAATCCGTCGTGTAGTTTTTGTTTCTATAACGAATATACAGACAGACAGACAAAAATTTTACTGATTGCATTTTTGGCATCAGTAGCGATCCCTTATCACCCCTTCATAGTTTTTTTTTAAATATATTTCATGTACAGAATTGGCCTCTACAGATTTATTATAAGTATAGATAGTAAAACCATTCAATACCTAAGTAAAGTAATAATAATCATCCAATAAACTTTATTTTGTCTACATAAATAAAAAAGAACATTATGATACATAATATCACAGTATTACAATATTATTTCCTAATTGTAATACTGTGATAATATTTCCAGTCAAGATTTATTTTAATTATAACGCCTGCGAAAAACGCAATAGCAAACTCATTATCTCGGCTCGCTTACGGTTTGACCCTGATTGTTTTTGTTGTTGCTTTCTCATATAATCCTCTTAAATTAAACCTAGGTTTTATTTCTGGCGAAAAGAAAGTCATAAAACACGCCAGTAAGTTGCGTATGCATTTGGGGCATCATGTAGTGTATATGCGTGTGAACACCTATATTAGTTAGGTTAAACCGCCAACTTGCGATAAGAAAGCTAGCTAGAAATTCTGTGCGGGTACTGCAAAAGTACTAACTGGAGATAGACAATTTTGCCGAATGGAAACATTCCTTTATTCTTAAAAATAAATAAAACTTCCTGAAAGATTTTCGAAAAATATGATATTACTGCAATTAGAACGGAGCCCACGCTGCCTAATGATAATAAATACCCATTAAATACCACGATAATTAATACATTGATCTGACGATTTAAGTGGTAATTTAATGACTAAAGAAAGTGAAAAATGAAAATAATATACATCGAGCGCGTGAAATTAAGATATGGGGCAGTTAATTACTATACAAGTGGAAGAAATGATGGATTTTTCAAATTTTCTAGTGCCCTGAGCGCACCCACAAATATTAACTGCTCATTCTGTCTGGAAGTAATCATCAATAGGTAAGAAACAGTCTCTTATATTTGTCGCGCTCGAGTAAATACCAAAATCCCTTCTTGCTCCTCTACTATTAATCCGGACCCATTCATAAGATAAATTATTACTGTAAATGTGTGGATTTTATTATATAAAAAAATACTATTTTAAAATAATGCTATATTATGGAATCTATTGTCTGTTATTCGTATAGGTAATTTTATTTTCTCAAGTAAGCTAGCTATTTGCTTTTCATTCATTAAATTGGGTAAAGGTATAGGTAAAAAAGAAAAACAAACTTCATTTTAGTACCAATTTATTAACTCTTTAAAAGAAGTAACAACTTATCACGATTTGTCTTTTTATTACATCAGATCTGAGTCTATAAATTAACAATTTCATTGATTAATTTCATTTGTATATAAATTATAGCTATGCTGGTAATTGCGCACTTTGTGACATTGCTCGATGGCGGAGTTCCAATAAAGAAACAGAAACTGAAAACGACGTATAAGTATGGCTTTTGATTGTACTATTGAATAAAATATACAAAATTAAGTACAGGACTTCACAATGTGGCCATATAACAAGCATTATATTTACTTCCAATACAAAAATCATCAAAATACTGAATACTTTTCAGTTGGCGTCACGGCGTCAGGAACATCAACAATAAGAGCGACTTGAGCCATTCGCGGTTTTCAGTCTACTAATGTTTGTTTAGCACCAAATTTCTTAAAATTAATCTACTCAGCTACCGGGCGATATCGCTATCATACTACAAAAACAAGGGAATGATGCGATATTGAACTGTTATTAAAATTAGACTAAATTTCACGACCTTTTGTTGAGAATATACGCGATGGTCGAAATAAATATTGCACTGAATATTTCATTATACATATTTAAATTATTGCAATACCGTGAATTGATAGTTTTTGGGTAAAATATGTAAAGGTGTGAAATTTTCTACATTAAAGGCTTTGAAAGTAGGGTTGCCGGTGAAATACATCGAAATCAAAGTTTACAAACTAATTAAATCAACTTACAGATCATAATAATCCGTTTAATACATTAGTCGTACTACACAAATGTGGGGAAAACTCAGACTGGCAACCCTACACACAACCATCATTACATCACACTGACACATATCCGTCTTTTAAGAACCTTTCCTTTCAAAAACACTCAAAGGCAAGTTAAGTCATTATTAAAAACTAAATATTTAATACAAAAATAAAAGGGCACAAATCTATTATTAATGTTATTATTTTTTTTCAGGCGTAAGGAATGGTTCTCACAAGATAAACATGATTACATTGCATTATCTAGTCTTCATCCACTTATACTCATAATATTTAATAAATAAGGAATAAGGATTGTTAAATAAATAAGTATTGCCATTGCATCAAATTTTAATGTAATAATAATAATATACCTCCTCAAGTATATTTATATAAAAAAAATAATGACTACCTCCATGCATTGCAAAGATTTCTACATTTTGCAAAAAAGTTTTAAAAGTCAATAAGTTATTGTCAAAATTAATTATGATAAGTCAACAAAAGCTTTACCGTCAAAATATTTAAAACCCTGAAGAAGAAAAAACGAGAATAAAAAAGAAAAACCAAACATTTTAAAACTTGGCAATACTCAAAATAATTTAGAATTTTTCTGAAATATTTTCTATTTTATTTAATAAATAAATAAACATGGAAATCGAAACAAACATTCCAACTTAAAACGATTACACACAAAATGGATCAAAATTTACAAAAGTTTTCATAAACAAGAAAGATAAATTCATTAAAATTAAACTCTAAGTAGGAAAATATATTGATTTCATTTAAAACGTGGATTGACGCGCTTCTACAATGAAAAATCACGCCATTTAAAGTCTAGGGGCGATACGGCGCGAAAAATCAACGGAAGCGATCGATACCACAATAAGTACACTAAAATAATATCAATTATCTAAAAACGCGCTACACATCTGCGTCGACGAGACACATCATACAATAAACGATATTATACAATTCGACATTCGACAGTCTCGCGGATAAAGCGGGTTCGGGCGCACTCAGTCGAAATCGTGAGCCCGGATCGGTAGTCTAAAAATTCTCAAAAATTAAGGCGAAACATTCAAATTTACAACGACGTTTTATTACAATCATCGCGGAAGACTCGGAAAATCGACTACCGATGCCTACCTACCGGGAGGAAAGAGCCGGGTCCAAGCGGGACTGCGTCACGCGGGCGTCTTCGCCTTCTTACCGAACGGCAGGTTGATGCGACGCTTCCTCGGCTTGGCGACCGCTTCGTCCTCCATCAGCGACGAGTCTGTAGACTCCTCCTCCGGCGTGTTCGAGTGTTCCGCGTGTTCAGGCACGGGTTTTTGTCGCGTGAACGGGCGGGGCGCGCGGGGGTCGTCGAGGTTGGCGGGGTTGACGGGGTTGGCGGGGTTCGCGGGGTTGAGGGTGTGGGGGACGATGTCCGTGCTGCGGGAGCGCGCGATGGCGGAGAGGGGCCGGCGCGGCGGGGGGAGGGGGGCGGTGCGGGCCGCGGCGCGCAGTTGCGGCTGAGACTGCGAGTGCACCGCACGTGTTAGGTCCTCGCCCGTCCAGTTCACGCTGAAAAATACATATAGATTTTATTTAAATTGTCTCTGATTTTTTTTTCGTGTCGTGCAACTGTAATTGGAAGACACAGGCTCCTGAAAAACAGTTCTTACTATCTTAGGAATGTTTTAAGTGAAATAAATTATTTATTTATATTACTAGCTGCATCGACAGACGTTTATCTTCACACAAACCGTCGAATATTTCAAGTACTTGTTAAGTTTTATAAATTTTGGCACAAATTTCTTAAACATTTTTCTAAATAGGCGATCACGCGTGATGTCATGACCGAAGGAAATAGGGATTTATTTTTATACATAGAGATTACGTGTGTGGTGTGTGAAAATAATTAAATAGTGCTATTTATTCTATCTACTTCATGGAATGGAATAGAAACATACGAGTTCTATGTACATAATATGTGTATCGTCTTTATTTAATAATAAACTGAACAAAAGATTATCTTATAGTGATTTGTTAACACTTGAATAATCGATGGTTTTCT
Source organism: Colias philodice (assembly GCF_061535455.1). Classification (NCBI taxonomy): domain Eukaryota; kingdom Metazoa; phylum Arthropoda; class Insecta; order Lepidoptera; family Pieridae; genus Colias; species Colias philodice. The sequence continues at coordinate 6,357,080 of NC_143111.1, read as the reverse complement.
TAATTAGTAATGTGTTGTTAAATAAATTTTAGACTTTATTTCCATATTAAAAGACTTAATATCTAAAACAAGATTTGTTAGTCACAAGTACACAACAATTTTACATAAAATACAAAGAATAGAAGGTATTATATTTTTTATGTTACATCAAAAAATGTAACAAGATAAATAAAATACAAAACATTGAACTATTTATTAGATAAAACCATTAAAATTTTACAATCATTCCAATTCCTTTTCTTTGCCTTTATCACAATTAGTAGTTCGATTCTACAAATAAAAGGTTAGTACATTAGTTCGTTAGTAGCAAATCCACAGTACGTAAGTTCTACTAACTTATCTCCTCCCAATATAAAGTGTACGGGCTCCTTCCTCCGGTCCTCCGTGGGACTCTTCCTGACGTCACTGTAAGACCCTCTCTTACACTCTTCCGCTATTCTCCTATCTTCTTTTCTGTCTTCTCTTCTTTCATCCATGCGTCTCTCTCGCGCTTCTTGCGCTAGACGCTCTTCTAATTGTAGCCTGCGATTATTAAAGAATATAATAGTTTGAGAACACTAAAAATTAATTAGTAATAAATAAGAATGGATGTATGTATATATTTGCATTAGATATTGAGAATGATAGGCTGCTTAAATATGTTTCAAAATAGTCATGCATGTTTATGCATTCACATCCGTCATAAAACTATAATTAAAGTCTATCCCTATTATGTATTTTATTTTTTATCCAATCCCATACCATAAGCAAAATAGCTTTTACGATCTTATCAATTCAAACAGTAACATTAAAATTAAGCTAACACCTCCGTAGCTACACCCACCGAAATCACCAGAAAAGAGATCACTTTTTGTTTGCGTATGCCATCCAAACAAACATATACACACAAAATCACAACCCAATCCCTACTTTACCAACGAATTATCTAAATTATTTACAAATTATCCTCAAATCATGCAAACGTAATCTCTATTATACCTTGCTTCCGCAAGTCTTAGGTCCAAGGGATAGTGTGGTGCGTCCGCCTCGCTACCTGAAGAATCTTCCTTCCACCCGAAGTTATCCATTACTATAAATTTAAACATATTTAAATAAAGCATTTTTATTCAACTTTTTATATAAATAATAATTCTATTGATGGTACGGCAATGTTAGTTTTAAGGGATGATTTTTACAATGTTCCTTTTCGTTGAATCAAATTAAATGATTAGTTTGTGAATTCTTGTAAATTTCCTTATAACCTTTTTTTTAACTCGTCTTCATTGTGATTTCAACGTTAAAAATATATAAGATATAATTTCTATAAATATATAAATATAATTGTGACACCTTGACTGTTACATATATTAATAATGTATCAATAATACAATAATTTCAGTGACAATAAAAAAAATAATGAACAACGTAACGATATTTTAAAAGCATGTATGAAATATTAAAGCCCCAGTAAAAGCAAACAGAAATAAATAATCAATGCATAAAAAATCTTACCTTTATACAGCAGTGTTGCCATAGCAAAGCAACTAAAAGGGGATATCTTGCAACACTAAGGGTAACTAGGTATTTGCGAAATAAAACAAACATCACAATCGTCAAAAGCTTTCAAACGTGCAAAGGGATACCGAAATTTGGAAGACATTCTTTGGGAGAAAATTTTCAGCCCATCTTCTATTAAATTCTAAATATATCCTTTGAAAGCAAGCATACCTAGTTAAGAATTGTTAGTTACCTATATTTTGTAAGCAGATAGCGTTTATTTCTTACATTATAAACAATGCAATGTTATGTGTTAAATTTTGGAAATTAGTTTCTTTTGTTTAAAGTTTCGATTGTTCAATTAGATGTCATATTAAGAAGACAAATAATCACAATTACATTAAGTACTGTTAAGTACTTTGAGACACATTTTGAGGATGCTTTTCCAATTATGTGCGAGGATGTGTAGCGAGGTAGAGATGATCTAATCTAAAACTGAACGCCCCTCCACTAAACCTAATTGTTCCAATGTGTGAGAGCAAATAATTATTGAACCACTTTATCTGTGTGCGTGCGGCGATTCTACTGAAAACTTTGACCGGTTTGTTAAATAATGGGGCGATCAGTTCAGTTGCCTAGGATTGTATGGCGGGGAGAGCTCACTTTGTACGGAATGACACGTCCGTTCTGTCGTGCATCGCGTCATTTATGCAATATGCACTAGTTGGCCAACTGGTCCTGTTGTTCAGGTTATTCTCTTGTTCGTGTCTAGCTGGCGACCGAACGACCAATGAGGCAGACCAATTTGTGTGTATTGCGTCTATACACCTACTTTGAATGTGAGCGTAAACACAGTGGAGGGGCGTTCAGTTTTAGATTAGATCATCTCTATGTGTTAGTAAATAATCAATAGTATCGCTTCATACTTCAAACTGAATGAAGCGATATGATTGGTTATTTACAAACAAATTCCTCGCATATTATTGGTAGAAATGCATCCGAATATGTGAAAGCTTTAATATAAATAGGATTATCGTTAAGTTTTCAGATGTAACAATTTAGACAACAGACATTATTTGAATGATACGATTATATGCATAACAATTGTGTTTTTCCATCCAATTTAAAAACGAAAAAATTAAATTTAACGCAATCGGAAAAATATCAATTCCCATATAATCAATGTTCAATTAATGTTTGGTGGGTCGAAATAATCTTATATAAAACAAGGAATAGATACGTTAAAAGCGTGTGCGTTGTGAAAACTCAAATACGTCTGTACTTAATATGATAAAAAGAGATAGCGATATAGTTTTGACACGAGAGCGATAAGGATGCGAATCTTGTCTTGTCATAAAAGTTCTAGATTGCTCGGAACAGATAGTAAATTGATATGAACGCAACATATCTATAGTTTTTGAAATCATTGTTGGGATGATTAAATTATTCTCGATATGAAAAATTGCTTTTAAGCTTAATGGCATAAAGTCGACAATTCTCTGGAATACTTATACCTATAGAAAATATATTGCAAAAGTCCGTCTAATATTATTTAATTGGTTAATAGGTTATATATTACAATTAAATTATGTATATTAAAATTAATATAGAGTACACACATGCAATTAAAACCCACACCCAAAAAATAAACCTCTATACTACTAAATACTAAAATTAATCTATTACATATTATATCATACATGCTTTTAAAAACATAAGCCTGAAAGCTTCCTACCGATTGTGATATATACACATCCATAAAAATATTTATTCAAAACAATGAAAAAATATACACATATACATAAGTGACTTAAACTAATTAAATAAATAGGGCATAGCATTAAATTTAAATATCTTTTAATATAAGCTTCAAGCTATTCGTACTAACTATAAACTTAATTAAAACTAATTTAAAATTTCTTAATACCCCTAATAATTAGTGATAAGAATTTTAAATATAGGTATTATTTTTTTTCTATAAAAAAAAGAATTTTGTTCACTTTTTTTAATATTTTTTTTCATTTAACATTGAACAATCCGTTTTTTGGGAAGCCCATTTTGTGTAGATAATGATAAAAAGAAAAATGATTATTGTATTTTATCACATAAATTACATCTTTCAGATCTTAGAGGAACTTTAAATAGAAAAAGCTTAGTCACGTTAAAATTATTCGAGAACTATTGTTATGTTAGAAAACTAGTAGTTTTATTTTAAATGATTTGTATTGATAAAAATTATAAGAGTTAAAAAGCAAACATTGTCTTTTTGATTTCTTACAACCGAGTTTGAGCCTCTCTTTTAATTCAAAGAGTCGAAACATAGTGTTAAATTTAAAATTAATTAAAAAAATTATAAACAACGATTAATAGGTTAAGTACTTTTCGTATATTCTTAAATATTGTCATATAATTTAAATATAAATATTTTGAATACTTACCTAAACAAACATAAAAATATATTAATTTACTACCTAAACTGAACATAACAATATATTAATTTACTACAAAAAAAAAAACTATTAATTTTATTATTGTCACAAGATCTTAGGATTTAGTGGCCCCTTTGCCAAAAAGTGCAGCGATTTCTATATAATTTTAAAATTTAATTTGTACAACAATATAAGTCACATTTAGTATCCATAGGAAAGGCTTATCAATACGAAAGCGGAAAAGAAAATACCCAATACATGTCAATTAAAAATAAATTTCATTTTACGAAGAGTTTATTATAGTACACTAATTAATTAATAGCTTGTAAAAATATGGAAATAAACAAGCGATTTAACAATTTATTTTTGAAACGCATAATATTTTTCATTTTCAAAGTTCACAACACCTTTAAAACGTATAACATTCCAATCAAAATTTGATACGATTTTTTTTCTTCAAATTAAGGGTACACTAAGAAAAATCCCTTGAACCCAACGTTCGAACGTTGGAAGGCACAATGTAATGACTATATTTCTCATATATTTGGTATTTTCCCTAACTCGACAGCCGAATTCAAGTAACTCTGGCCATATCAATGATATTATAAGTAAAAAAGTTTGAAACACTATATTCGATGTTCAAAAAAGGCACACTAACGCACACGCGATTAGACTTCAAAGATATGTTTCAAATATCGTGAGTGACAAAGAGACAGCTTAAGTAAAATATGGCTAATTAGCCACATTTAACATGCGGGCGTGATCGCAATCTTCGTCACAAATATCTAGACGTAAATTAGACTTTATTGCCATAATACACAATTTTATTTCGCTGATTATACAACAAATGGAAGCATTTTGCTTTATAAGCGAACATTTTTATTTTGTAAAGTTTATGACCTTTTCTATTTGCCGAATATGATTTGGGGGAGGAGTTATATCCCCTGTAACCCCCTTCGAACTGATTTTATACGTTTTTACTTATAATATAATTATTATTGGGTCTGGTTGTGTATTCAGTCGCTGTGTTCGTGGTACAGAAACACTTCGTCCAACTTACCGGAGCCGCAGATCGACGCGTCATCGCCGACGCTCAGGTCATCTTGCGAACTGCTTATACGGCCTGAAGATTGATCAAAATAGTTATTTAACTTTTTAAAGTACAAATAATATTATTGAAGTAAGTAAAGTAACTAAAGAAAAAAAAAACACACAGTTTTATTCTATTACGTGTAATAGAATAAAACGGTTTATTACTTAAATTAATTGTAGTAATGGTCAATTTTATTAATGGAAAAATAATATTGCAACAGTTTTAAGAGATGTCGCTTTTTATACAAAAGTGAAATGTTTGAACATATTTGAACGTTTAATAGCGAAGTAGCTAGAGCGGTAGGATATAGCTACGTTTAAATGTTACTTTTATTCTCGTCGCATAAATGACTACTAAGTTGGAATGCTTGTATGCGATTTCAAAAACAAATATTGCTGGTGTGTGCTGGCTGGAGCTTTATTTTTTGCTTTTTCTTACTCATATCGTCTTATTACAAAAACTGAAATAGACGTGGTTTAAACAACTGATTTAACTTTAGTACAGAGGTTTAAACTTATCCTGATCCATTGTCCTATCTGTCCTGTCTATGGTTTAACGCTAAAACCTGTTTATTAATTTGTTTTAGACCCGGTTTTTAGTTACTCCGTGTTTTTTTATAAGACGGATTATATTTACCTACTCATATATGAAAAAATTCTAATATGAAGACCCAAAACCCGTTGCTATGGTTACCTCGTTTTCCAAAGCTGTCACCGCCGCCTCATAGTGTGCGTTTCAAAGGAAATGAGAACTTTTAAACCATCTTGCTGTCAACCTAACGCTCTAATATTAATAAATAATATATTATTAATAATAAATATTAAATATTTACCTCTGTTTGGCTGTCGGCCGTTAGCAGTCCGGTATAGGGTGCTTTCGAGGAATTGTAGGCCGTTGTTGTTGATTATATTGAATCCGCAAAGTCTCTCGATTTGCTTCCAGCGATGCATTCGTTCCTGAAAATTATTTCAAATTAGATTTATATGTATGAATAAGATTTGAATGAATTTATGTTATTTCTAAATGTATATCTGTTGGGATAGTCTTTAATTTTATTTGATGATTAGGATTACTTTGTGCAATTTTGTTTCAATATATAACGCAGCTGCCTCTCATCCAGCTTTCGATAAAACTTAAAAATAGTAAAAGATAAAAAAATAATAAAAGATAGTAAAATACTGTATATGGTGCTATTTACAATTTGTAATAGGTCTATGTTAAACAAATAGACGGTGATATAAATGGCGTGTTTATTGGATGCAAACGACAATCATCGGCGGTACAAAAGTAGTAACAATACCTTATCACCTTACACTGAATTGGATTGTCAAGTTACTCACTGCCACATATGGTTGTTAACATATAGCTATAATTAAGTTTTTGAAGTGAAACTTCTTTATCGGGGTTGGAAAAAAATTAAGTGTAACGTGTAGTGTATCGGGGTTGGAAAAAGAAGTTTCACTTCTTACGTGTGTACACTAGTACACGCATACATTTTTTATCCTACTACTATTACAAAGGCGAAAGTTTGTAAGTATGGATGTATGGATGTTTGTTACTCTTTCACGCAAATACTACTGAACCAATTACAATGAAATTTAGCACACATATAGAAGGTAACGTGGATTAACACATAGGGTAGGTTTTATCCCGGAAATCCCACGGGAACGGGAACTATGCGGGATTTCCTCTGAAAACGCGGGCGAAGCCGCGGGCGGAAATCTAGTATAGCTATAATTAAGTTTTTGAAGTGACACTTCTTTATCAGGGTTGGAAAAAATTTAGTGTAACATTTTATCGTTACGCGTGACATTTTTCCGTTACGCGCCATCTTGATTCGACGTATTTCTGTAAAATTGCATATAGTAAATTATTTTTTGAAAAACAAGGTCATAAAGAAGTTTCACTTCTTACGTGTGTACACTAGTAGTTAGTACACGCACATATTTTTTTTTAAATTAAACTTCCTTTCTATTCTTTAATTTCAACTTTCATTCTTTCTTCCTATTAGCTTCACCTGTAAGTTTTTATGTAACCGACTCTTTTACAATCGATTTTGAGTTTTGACCCACTATAAATGGACGATTTACACTTATAAACATACACTCGAAACATCAACGATCAATACAATATCATAATTTCATGAGTATAAGCGTGTTTTTTTTTAAGTATTAATATTAATTATTTACCTGCAACTCCTGCGTGACTTCATTGAGCGCGGTCCTGGCCTCCACAATGGACCGGTCCACATCGTCGATGGACTTGCCGTGCGTGGACACAAACGCGCCCACCAGACTCGACCGCTTCTTGCGGAGTTTGTCGCACTGGAATATTTAAATGTATACGGTAAAATGGTTATTGTGGTATTAGAGATATAGTCATTAGATAAGGTTACTTTGTGTGAATTATAAATAACACATAGAAAGTGAAAACTGAATACTCTTGAGTCACTAATTAAAAAAGTGATCCTGTTGTTGTCAATATTGGCAGTGTTGCAAAAACTAGATCAGAAAAACTTTATTAATTAATAAAAAAAACCTAATATCAAACTGCAAGACCAATCAATTTCTTCTTCTGCTTTACGTCTAAATTATCAACTAACATTATGAATTTTGCGATAGCAAAACACGCAAAGCTGCTTGAATGCAACCCACCCGTAACCACCACCCGGGGGCGGCTGAAAGTCACACTAACTGGCGGCTGCACGTTTCACCCCCTGTTCCACATTATCCACCGGCTGCATCGCGAGCTGCGTCCGCGATCCCCATCAAGGAGGGACGCCTGCGCATGTCACTACCAGGATGAACAGCGTTCACCTACGCGTCCGCGTAAAGATGCAGTAGCCCTTCCAGTTAATCAACAGCTAAAAAATACGTGAGCTGCTGCACTGCTGCAGGGACACACTCACCGCGTCGCGCGCCTGCTGCAGCTGCACGTCGGCCTGCTGCTTCTTGCGCAGGTAGGAGCGGTTCTCCACCTCGTGTGTGAGCTGCTGCACTGCTGCAGGGACACACTCACCGCGTCGCGCGCCTGCTGCAGCTGCACGTCGGCCTGCTGCTTCTTGCGCAGGTAGGAGCGGTTCTCCACCTCGTGTGTGAGCTGCTGCACTGCTGCAGGGACACACTCACCGCGTCGCGCGCCTGCTGCAGCTGCACGTCGGCCTGCTGCTTCTTGCGCAGGTAGGAGCGGTTCTCCACCTCGTGTGTGAGCTGCTGCACTGCTGCAGGGACACACTCACCGCGTCGCGCGCCTGCTGCAGCTGCACGTCGGCCTGCTGCTTCTTGCGCAGGTAGGAGCGGTTCTCCACCTCGTGTGTGAGCTGCTGCACTGCTGCAGGGACACACTCACCGCGTCGCGCGCCTGCTGCAGCTGCACGTCGGCCTGCTGCTTCTTGCGCAGGTAGGAGCGGTTCTCCACCTCGTGTGTGAGCTGCTGCACTGCTGCAGGGACACACTCACCGCGTCGCGCGCCTGCTGCAGCTGCACGTCGGCCTGCTGCTTCTTGCGCAGGTAGGAGCGGTTCTCCACCTCGTGTGTGAGCTGCTGCACTGCTGCAGGGACACACTCACCGCGTCGCGCGCCTGCTGCAGCTGCACGTCGGCCTGCTGCTTCTTGCGCAGGTAGGAGCGGTTCTCCACCTCGTGTGTGAGCTGCTGCACTGCTGCAGGGACACACTCACCGCGTCGCGCGCCTGCTGCAGCTGCACGTCGGCCTGCTGCTTCTTGCGCAGGTAGGAGCGGTTCTCCACCTCGTGTGTGAGCTGCTGCACTGCTGCAGGGACACACTCACCGCGTCGCGCGCCTGCTGCAGCTGCACGTCGGCCTGCTGCTTCTTGCGCAGGTAGGAGCGGTTCTCCACCTCGTGTGTGAGCTGCTGCACTGCTGCAGGGACACACTCACCGCGTCGCGCGCCTGCTGCAGCTGCACGTCGGCCTGCTGCTTCTTGCGCAGGTAGGAGCGGTTCTCCACCTCGTGTGTGAGCTGCTGCACTGCTGCAGGGACACACTCACCGCGTCGCGCGCCTGCTGCAGCTGCACGTCGGCCTGCTGCTTCTTGCGCAGGTAGGAGCGGTTCTCCACCTCGTGTGTGAGCTGCAGCCACTGCTGCAGGCCGGCGGGCGGCGCCCAGCACCGGTCCTCCAGTTCACCTTCTGCACGCCGCAGCTCTGCGCGTAGCATCTGCAAGTGCCAAAACATTTTGCTATATTTCCATGTGAGAAATTTTTAAAGAATAGAAAAATCATCGATCACAAAGCGGGATTCCAACCCGCGTCTGTCGCCATGCCACTAAATATCATAGAAACGAACCGAATGAAGCTCGTGAACGAATTAGACATTTAATTCGTTCCAATAAAATACAAGACTGATACATCAAACTTTCTGAAATTCTATTATAATAGATGACGATGAACTTACTTCAATTTCACCTTTCAGCTGCGATACTTCGAGATCCGACGAGGTGGAGTTCAATAGAGGTGTATCTCCTGCTTCTCTTAGTGTCTTTTCCAAATGCTGCTTTTCTTTTGTTGCATTTTCCTAAAAGAAAAAAATACTTATAGGTATGTTAACATAAAAAGTATTGTTTTTTCACATTATCGAAAACTATATGTGCAAGACACAGACGAAAAATTTTGAGATGATTAAATAAAAATGTCACTTTAAAACGATGAATTAGTTTAAAATAGCCGAGCTGTATAACAGACAACAGAATATCACCCCTAACAAGCGACTGACAGCTGTTCCACCATACACCTGCAGAACATATAGTGCTCATCTCCTCTAATCGACTGACCTGTTCCAGCCTGGCCTTCTCAAGCTCCTTCTGCATATCATCGAGCGCCATCTCTGCCTTCCTTAGCTGCTCCATGTCCCGCAGCATGCGTTGCACTTGGTCGCGGCTCGCGCGGCCCGCACGCAGCGCCGCCCAGCCGCCCACCACCGCGCACAGCAGCAACGACGCGAGGAGCCAGTCCTTCCATCGACTGCCTTCTGAAAGTCACGGGGTATTTCAATGTACGTCGCCGTGAATGTGGTGGGCTTGACGCATTTAGTGCACATAAAATCTTATACACCATGTTCAAATTGTGAACTTAGCAACTGGTGCACTTCTCAATTAATGCACTTCGTAATAATTTCGATAATGGTCGAGATTGCTTTACACAAGTTTCTGTAGCGTTTACACCGGTAATTTTAAGTAATATTATAGTATGTTACAATTTAACTCAAAAACTATTTATTTATGTTATTACAGTAATATACATGATACATACATGATACCTTATATGTACTATCAAAAAATAAATAAATAAATAAATTGGTCCAATTAAACCTTTAGATATCATAATGTTGCCGATAATATTCGTTATTTCGCATGCGGTGAGTTGGCTATGTGCTTTCGTGATAATTATATTATACAATCAAATCAGAATCAGCATCAAATATGAAAACGTATACAGAAAAGCTTAATAAAATTCATTAAATGTATAAATTACTTGGAAAACCACCTATTGTATGCAGCAAAACTAATAAGCGGTTATAAAGTCATTAAATCGGAACCATGTAATATTCAGCACACTGCAACTGGTTAATCAAGTTTATAACGAAATATGAATTAATTTCTATTAAAATTAAAACAGATGATAAATTGATAAGTTAGTTATTCCTTCTGTTTTTTAATGAAAGCTTATGTTGGAGATGTATCTTCCAACCAAACAATATCTTTTGCACGCCTCATAAGCGAAGCGTTGAGGTGGGTACTACTGTCACTTCGCGCAAAACATCTGATTTTTCAAACTTAAAATGTCTTTATGTATCATACATTGCACTTGTAAGATAATACATACACACACATATTAAGAAAAAACACTATTTTTAACGTTCATGATATTTTTGATGTCATTTTTGTTATTTAAACTAGTTAAAAAACAGTTTAAAAAAGTTCTGTCTTGGACGTCCGTGTGTCTGTATGTGCGGATCCTTTTTCTTGTTAACACGATAGCGACCGAAATACTTTACTAATCGAGTCTTTTTTTTTCTCTTACGCTTGAGTATGCTCAGGAATAGAACCCTTTCATTTCAATTGTTATTAAATAAACAAAAATAATAATAAATAAATATTTATTAAAAAAAAATTATGAGGCGTGCACTTTTGGATTTTCCAAATTATTTTTAATTTTCTTCACTGCGAACCGTTTAAGCAAAATATGAAATTCAAAACTATAATACCAAAATTATTGAAACATTATTATTATTTCATACGTTTTCTATTCGCCTATTTTGATATACTGACGCAAGGATTTTCTGTGTTGTCTTCAAAGAATTATAGTTTTACGTATTCAATATATATAACGATAAATTTATAATACCGCCTGAATCACTCCCTAGTCCCTGCCGCTAATAAACGAATCACATGCCTTAGATTACTTTTAATTAGTCACGCATCATATTTTATTTCTCACGACAATTGTAACAAAACGATACTAGATACGATTAGTGCAGCTTTTGCGTAAACCTTTGTGATATTTATCTATACGCATATATATCAAAGTTTACTTTAGAACTAAAAGAATCGTTAAAATCCTAAAAACTTCCTCTTATCCCTAACCCTAACTAGCTGTGCTCCGCGGTTTAACCCGCATTTCTCCGCTCCTGTTGATCTAAGCGTGATGATATATTTATCATATAGCCTATAGTCTTCCTCGATAAATGGGCTATCTAACATTGAAAGAATTTTTCAAATCGGACCAGTAGTTCCCGAGATTAGCGCGTTCAAACAAACTCTTCAGCTTTAAAATGTTATAGTATAGATTGTCTATCTCATCGTCTCATCTAAAGTAAGGTAAGGAGTATACTAGGCGAGGAAATACATTTCTCCTGACTGCAGCGAAAATATTTTGAAATGCAATGAATTCATTACAAAAATACAAAGCAGAATATAGAGTATAATTACATAACATGCAAGTTCCAGCTATGCAGGTAAGTCCAGTCTATACTCAGACAATTAGACGTCTAAAAAATAAAAATAGATGTCTTTTCAAAACTTAGTTTTTTAGTGCAGAATACAATTATATCGCTATAAAGTGTATATTTGTCATGGACATAAACTTATAATTTGACATTATATAAAATACTTAATGTTAAAAATGACGAAGAGGCATGATTTCAAGAGGTGTAAGAATAACTTAATGATCACCTTATTTCGTAGTATCTAAAATGACCAGAAAACGAAAAGAAAAAAAAAACTTAAACTTTATTGCAAGGCAATGATCGTATCTCATTCGTAATGAGTTGATTACGGTTTTTACATTTATCTTGCTACTTTGCAAGTATGCAAAGTAGCAAGTTAAAATCAGAGGAGACACAGAAATACCATGGTTTCGAAGGTTCTTCAACAAAGCTTTAGTCATACTGTTACCATTCATTTCGTTTAAACTGTTATAAATTAAATTAAAATTTTAATTAAATTACAAAACAAATTACATTTAACTTAATTGCAAAGATGGCAGAATCTTTATAATTTTTTTTTCTCGTCCTTGTAATTATATCTATCACGTAATTTTCGATATTATATAAAAAGCAGATGACAAACTTTTGTTCTAATAAACTAAACACGGAAAACTCAAACACTGAATGCCGTGACTCGACCATTGTAACATTAACGACCTGTCGCTAATAATAATAAGTTGTGTAGGTGTTCAAAGGTAGTACGAATAAACTAGAGTTCAAAATTGTAAAGAATTTATTTCATTGGTTTTAATTTAGTTCGATAAAACTATTAGAACAATCCTTAAAATCTAAACGGTAGCAATGAAGAAACATAACGTTGACAACAAAAAATTGTTGCTATCAATAATAGCAATCAGATTTTTATATTGAAAGAACAAATGCATTACCTAAGTATCCATAGTATCTTATACTAACGTCTTTTATTTTTTTTTTTCGATTTAACGACATCTTACACCTGGCCCAGTTTATTGAAACTATATATTTTTAGATATATAGAGTTTCAATAATATTAAGAGCATATTATATATTTTGTTATCACACACTTTTTACAACTGTGAAACCTTATACATTAATTCCTTTGCAAAGGTTTAATTCACAGGTTTAATTAATTCAGTCATTATGAAATGACCGACTAACGACCATGATAAACAGTAACTGTAATTATGATAAAATATGTGAAAAATCTTTATCTAATGCTTCGACTAACTGACCTGGTTATCCTAGGAATTTAATGTTAAACATTATTTCAATTCTAAATTGAAATCAGTCTATAAAAAGTCTATCTAACACGTATTGCCTCTGTAGATTTTTATTGAAGTTATTGTACCTTAGTATTATTTGTTTGCAATATTATCAATTATATTTGAAGGATTGTGAGTAAATACACAAGATAACATTGAAGGGGATTACCCTGTACAATTATATGTACTTACATTATTGTTCTTACCTACGTTCAATTATATGTATTTAATTACGATAACTTAGAAAATGTAAAAATACTTACAACAATGCGTTGTTTTTATATTGCTAACACGTATTTGGAAATTTAGTTTATATTCACTTTTCTGACATAAAAAAATATAAAAATCTTCAAATCACTTCGTGCAGCAAACGCAAACGTTCAAATGTTCGATTCAATATCGCAAATGTTCAAATGTTTCTCATATAATATAAAACAGATAGACTAAAGATATTTGGGTTAAATTTTACATACCGATTTGCCAAGTTTCAACATAATATAGAACCTGCATACATTCAAGCTAGCAACACTAAATAGGCCGCTAAAAACAAATTACCTTCTAGATAAAACCGCGCTTGCACCAAATGATCAACTGCGAGCAAACTCAGGCGGCACAGCGTGTCAAACATAACATTATCACCAGTGCCATCACGTATTGCCGAAACCAACCCAAAAACGCACACAACACTTAAAAAATTCCATACATTAATGACAAATTTCGTGATTCACATAAGACTCTTCACTGATGTAACTGTGTGCGTGAACGATTCGCACTCAAAACAAAACTGCAGCGCACAAAAAGCTGTCAAAAATTGTTTTACACAGGCACAAACAGTTAACAGATGTAACTCGCATGTTGCACTCGCATATGTGTGCGTGATCTATTCGCACTATAAACAAACACCGGTTTCAGCTGCTCGATTTTGATTTCAGTGTCGGTTCTATATAATTATTGATGACATATTCTTTGCCACGGGTCGACAGTTAACCGCGCACAAGGTCGTGCCGCACTGTATGGGCTGTTAGCGGCGGCGCTTTGCGATCAAGTGAACCGTTTGTGTTGTGTAATGATTAGTGGAGCCATGATTGTTTGTGGACTGTTTTTTTCTGCATACTAGTTTTATCTGATTGAAGAATGAAGTAACAACATTCTATGAATGCGTTGTTCATAGAATGTTGTTAGTTATTAGGTTATTATATCAATCTCTTATTGAGTTCTTCAAGTTATGTAAAAAAATAGCGTATATCGATTTTTAGGGTACCATAATATAAATTAGCTCTTAAATTAATTTACATTTACTGTGAATTTATATTTGTGAATATGAAATGTAGTAGATAGTAAAGTTTACTTTCGTATTTATAAAAAATTTGGAAAATCCAAAAGTGCACGCCTCATAATTTTTTTTTAATAAATAGTTATTAATTATTATTTTTGTTTATTTAATAACAATTAAACCACATCGAATCAGACCCTGAAAAATGAAAGGGTTCTATTCCTGAGCATACTCAAGCGTAAGAGAAAAAAAAAGACTCGATTAGTAAAGTATTTCGGTCGCTACCGTGTTAACAAGAAAAAGGATCCGCACATACAGACACACGGACGTCCAAGACAGAACTTTTTTAAACTGTTTTTTAACTAGTTTAAATAACAAAAATGACATCAAAAATATCATGAACGTTAAAAATAGTGTTTTTTATTAATATGTGTGTGTATGTATTATCTTACAAGTGCAATGTATGATACATAAAGACATTCTAGTTTGAAAAATCAGATGTTTTGCGCGAAGTGACAGTAGTACCCACCTCAACGCTTCGCTTATGAGGCGTGCAATTATGAGAAAGAAATTCGTATGGAAGTACAAATGACACTGGGTCACATAACAAAATATTAAGAATGAAAATGCGAATTCTAATGTATCTTATATATATCACTGCAAAACTAAAAATATTGTTTAAATAGTTTCATTATTGTAATAAATATTAAAGTGACAAAAGGATCAACCCATCTTGTTTCTATTTTAAATCGTTACTCATAATTTGTGAATATAAAAAAATTAAGTACCGCAAAATCTCGAACGCGTGGTGAACCTATTATAAATATGACATAATAATACTTAACAATGACATGTTAGCATATGACGATGAGTTTTCGTTAGTAGTTTAGCACTTACAATACGCAATTATAGTGGATCAATTTTGATGAAACAAATGAATTCCTAAAGAAATGGCGAGTTATGGAAAACCTACACGCGTTTAAAAACACTAACATTAGCTTAGCATTGTCTTGGAATATTTAATTATTACCTATATGCAAAATACGTTAGTGTGCTTGTAAATGACGAATTTTTTGCAGTCAGAACAACTTTTGTCTGAGGATTTTAATTTTTCTATAGGATTTATGGAAGCTTAGCTTACAGAATTGAGGACAGCCAGAATAACAGGAGAGTATAGTTCTTACTATACTCTATTGTTTAACAATGTTGTTTAGTTTAATTTGTGTATTTGTCCATTGTCACTTTTTTCAAAGACATTCTATTAAGACATCACGTATCCGACGATTTCTCGCCTACGCAGCTACGTACTGTTATTTAAATAAAAAATGTTGTTTGTTCAATATGAAATACCCATCATTAAAAGGTCGAACTATAAAAAAATAATCTAAACTGTATGTACTTTGGACAATAATAGCGCAATTGTAAGTACAATTGCACGCTACACTGATTCGAAAAAATATATGAACGAATGATGTTTTGCTAAACATATTTCGTTTAAACATTTTTTATATATGTAATGACTAGCTTTCCGCCCGCGGCTTCGTCCGCGTTTTCAGAGAAAAACCCGTTCCCGTAGGATTTCCGGGATAAAACTTCTCCTATGTCCTTTCTCGGGTATCAAAATATCTCTATACCAAATTTCATGCAAATTGGTTCAGTAGTTCAGGCGTGATTGAGTAACAGACAGACAGACAGAGTTACTTTCACATTTATAATATTAGTATGGATGTAACTTTAGATAAGATTTTTGGGTAGTTGGAAAAATTACGATCGGAGCCGGAGCGTACAGCTAGTTACTAATAGTGTTTAAAAATATTATTAATTCTCTATCAATTAAAAGAAAACGGTTTTCTCTCTGTCATTGCAGTTATCTTCAAATTGCGTGCATTGTTCGGATTATAAATACTAAACCCTAAATACATAGTTAATTTATCTTTTGTTCACATACAAAAATAAATAACTCGGTTAGAGATTATCCATATGAATTTCTTTCCACAATAGCAATTCAATTTCAGCTTTAAATATCCTCTTATCACCACTCCTGTGTGTATAAAACAAATAAAAAGTAGCACAAGTTACATCTTCACCGGCTCAACACACGACCCCCGTTATGTGTTCGAGAAAGACCGGTCAATAGTAAGTACTGGACCTGTTTCAAAGATGATTCGAAACAAAACAGACAGACAGACAAAAATTGACTATTTTGGTATTTATGTAGCGTGTATACATAATACAATATACATGCATATGCATTTAGTAAAAAGCTGCTGATTTTCAATATTATACGTGCATTATGTACTGCTGTTGTTTTTGTTGTTGCTGTTTCACCGATCGATTTCTTTAGGTGATCAACCTTCTGTATTCTGCCAAACCGAGACACATTTTTTCCTCGTCTTTACCGGGAATCGAACCCAAGACCCAGGAGGTGTATATAAAACCTAATAATCCGTACCCCAGTATAAACTGTCCCTACCTTTAGGGGGTCCGAAGAGCACGACGTCCATCGCCTTTAGAGCGAGTTTCTGCTTGTGTATGGGGTCTTTTATTCCCAGCACGTTGCTCAGGTACTGCATATTGTTCACCGCTAGCCTGTGGAATATAAAAAGATTTTGATATTTTGTTATTTTTTTGCATTCAAATGTTTTACATATATACATTTTTTAAAAATAAAAAATTCGATCGCGTTTGGCGAAAGACGCGGGCTCGAAACCCTCCTCTTGATTGAACTTTTTCTACTCCTAAAAAATGTATCATAAAGAAAGATTTCAGTTCGCTGCAGTAATGAATGGATAAGGAATTCAAAACATTAAAGATATATTGTTAATTTGTAGTTTTATAGCATTTTAATTCTAGTAGAAATTTCCACCTAAATACCAAAGCCACTGAGCATAATGCTCTAACTTGTCTATTTCAGCATTATATTTAAGAAAACAATATGCTCAGCGCTTTATAAACCTATTAATTGAGATTATTCTCTATCGAACCTAAGAAAGAAGCAATATTAAAGCCACATACACATAATAAATATTATATAGTTAAAGCGCCATCTAGATTATGTTGTTTAATTACAATGTAACCAGCAATTTATTTAGTAAAAGTTCGATAGATGGCGTATTATTAACCTTTTTGGCAGTATTAGGTGTTTATTACATTGTACAAATTTTAAAGTTACATTGTGCGAACTATAAACATGAAACAAACTTTAACGATGATAATAAAGTTATATTATGTACAAACGACTATAAAAACCTAATAGATTAGTTGTTAAATTGAATTTGAACTTTATTACTATACATTAAGGGTGATTTTACCTTGGCAATGTTGCACCAGTGACGCGATGCTGCAGGAAAAGAGCCTTATACTGTGGCAGATCTACTGATTCCGACAGCCATTCGACTGTTTGCTCTACTGTCCAGTTATGCACCTGTTGAAAATAACATTAAATAAAAACCTTTATTTCTAAACTACACTATGACTATAGTATAGTTTAGAAATGCTGCATCATGTATTGACCAAGCCTTTAAGCTAAAGTTTTATGTATGTAAAATATTTGCTATTTTTATACTTTGTGTGAGTGAGAAATCTAGTCTCAATGGATAATAATATTAATACCTTAAAACTTGTGACTAGTCAATAGATTTGAAAAACATGTTTTGATAGTTTCAGTAATAGTTGAAGCATCAGGAAATATGTATTAGTTGTTAAGATAAGCCACTACTTAAACAAGAACTGTTTGCAAATATTGGCTGCCCTATTAACTAAGTGCTTGGCATATTTAATAAAGATCGAGAGATCCCTACACGAATAGGGTCCAGCACTAATTTTAACGCCAAGAAATAGTTGGTAAATACTCTATGTTGGTACGCTGTGCACATTTTCGTAAACTACATTATCTCTCATAATTTCATCATTGACTAGTTTTCGTGAATTGCCAACTTGCATCAAAAAGTACCAGGGCAATATGACTCTAAGGATAGTATATCCTCACCTCAGATCGCAGCCACGCCTCCCACAGTTCTTTGACGGATATGTGCATATCGTCGTTGTGGTGGAAGGCCCGCTGCCGCTTCTCATAGCCGCTGTCGTATTGCAACTCTTCACGGAGAAACTGTAAACAATTGAGAATTCTTTATAAAAAGAAACTGTAAATAATTCAGGATTATTTCTGAGATATTGGAAGGACAATATTTATAGGCTATTGTTAAATAATCGTATAGGAAATTATGTAATGCATTGTCATGATAATAATAATCTAGAGCCATAAATTTATATGACACTATAATATACAATAATGGAACAATACCGTAATAAATAAGTAAGCCATGTATAAAAATAATAATTATTATGCCCCCTTACTAGAATAAAGAGTTTGGGTGCTGCAAAAAGGTAAGATATAGCACTATTTGTATAAAAAAATCTGATTTATTACAAACTCAAATAAAAAGAAATATAGGTTACTCTCACATTATCACATAAGTATATATACTTGTATATTTTCAGTCCAAGACCACGATAATTTGTTCTTTCGATGTAGCATGCCAGAGCCAACAAAACATATTTAGGTGAGTTTTAAAAAGTTGTACAGTATGACATACCAATAAAACGAAAGTATATAGACACCATATTATTTCCATAGAACACAGCCGCGCACACCTACGTAATTTTGCACTATTGCTTTTGCGCATATCATTTAATTTATTTATCGACAGTCCCACACAAAAACTCAGCACACGTTTAACTGTTTCCACAAATCGTAAAGATAGTGAACCCATTTTGGCGTATTCATACAATTTCGCCGGAATCTCGACAATAACATTTACCTACGCTGTTTGTTTTATAAAACCAATGCTTTCTTTGAAATCGTGCCATTTGATTGATGAACAATGCGTGTTTCCAGTGATATTTAAACTAGTAGGTCAGTATATTGTTGGAAATAAAACATGATAATATGTAAAGTTCGAAACGGCTCGCCCAAAGTGTGATTGTTATTATAATACGCGTTCACCGAAAATAAAAACCTATGAGTAACGAGTATTCGAGGGGTTTAGTTGAGTCATTTGAAAAACTCGAAAAAGCATCTAAATTACCATACAAGATCAGCAAGTAAGAAATCATTTGATATTCTTGTATTTTTTTAAATAAACTAAGAGTCATTGAGGAGGAGAGAGACAGTCATTGACGTTTCCATCGTCAATAATAGGTGAATAAGAAAATTTTAATTTTTGTCTTGTATAAAGCGGCTATAGAATTTACACTATGTAAGATCGAGAATAGTAGAAGTTACAACTTCTACTATTCTCGATCGTATAAGGGTTCTTTTCTACCAATAATGTGCGAGGATGTGTAGCGTGGAATATGTTTGTAAATAACCAATAGTATCGCTTCAAACGCTTAAAACTAAATGAAACGATATGATTGGTCCTTTACAGACACATTCCTCGCTACAAATCCTCGCACATTATTGGTGGCCATTTTTTCTAGAGAGTAACCACACAACAAAATCATAAACTCACATCATCACTCTCACTAAGGTCGACGTTGCCGTTTGCGTCGTCGTCGAGCTGCCGGTGAAGCTGCGTAATCGCCTCCAACCCCGCGTGGTCCTGGAGGCAGGACGGCTCGTTGTGACACGCCTCCAGCAATACTGAAAGTGTAGATAGTCGAATGAGTTTGATTGTCAAAATACGTAAACTATGTATGTATTTAAATAGGTAGATACGTTGGTAGGTACCTACATAGGTATTTTCAATAGAATTGTATCAAAATTATCTATAACTAGCAGTCCGCCCCGGCTTCGCCCGTGGTACATATTTAAGTTTTCTCTACATAAGAACCATCCTCGTACTTCAAGGAATATAATAAAAAAAGAATTATCGAAATTGGTTCAGCCGTTCTCGAGTTATGCGCTTACCAACACATTTTGCGATTCATTTTTATATATAAGATTTATATGCTTTATTTTTTTAATATAATAAATAATAATAAAAGTTATTTCTACAAATGAGAGCCGAAATCTGAAAAATGTTTATTTTTCATTCGTCGCTTCATTATCTCTTTTAATTCAGTGTTCTATATTTATCATGACGTGTCACAATAATATGATGCAGTGTCATTGCTCTTTGTATTTAAATACCGTGGATTCCCGCTAAAGACACGTACAAACATATTATATTAGAGACGTGGTTTATCTTTTGAATATAAACAAGTTACTACCTTGTGAAATTCCTTGTTTACGTTCACAATAATAAGCCTATTAGAGCTGAATGTAGTAGTTAATTAAATGATGTTTATACTTTATTGTCCGTTGTAATGAAGCAATTTGTGATTTATTATGCAAATAAAAATAAAATCCCATACTAGTTATCAAGACTATTTGTTTTTAATGGGCAAAATCTTGCATGAATACCGACGCCTTCCGGGGAAGGAGCCGTAGGGTTATGAGGGTATCCTAGTGACTAAAACCCCACTGTGTTCCATCAGGTTGCTTTGGACGGAACTGCGGGACATACTTTACCGCGTGATAATAATATTAACAATTTCCAATCATCCTCACTTCACGCGGGCATGTACAAACGTTATTTTTATTTATTCGAAACGATAATACAGACACTTGTCTTTCATGATATTATCCGCATACTATCACGGCAATCACGATCCGCACTTTGCTGATAACTTTTATCTCTTATCAAAACGATGACTAAAACATTAAGGCTTCACTTGTCTCAAATAGGCTTAACCTAGTTACCTAGTAACCATTTAAGGCCAGGTTCTATTTAATTAATATTATTAAAGCAGCTCGAGTTTCATTGAATCTTTTAGCCATACAATTGATAAATATAATGTTTGAAGTTTTAGATTTGAAAAACTTTTAGGTTTAAGTTAATAAACAACAACTATGCCATGATTTTTCTGTATAAATTTCAATACGTATGTTGTCGCAGAATGATAAGGGCATAAATGCATGTTTCATGTATTAAGATCGATTTATAAATAAAACATTGTTTGATTTGATGTCCTATTGAAGTATTGAGATACTTTGGGATAAATAACATCTTATCAAACTATTAATCTATTACATATTTTTAAAACAACTAACCGTTTCAATCATTGTGTTATCCTTAAAACGTTTGATCCTTATGTGACGAACGTTTTAATTCGCATTATAATTTATAAACATTGCAAAGTTTCAAAATAGAAATCATAAATAAATTAATAATGCTTATGGGGCACTATCGCCATTTCACCGAAATAATTATTTCGTATTCAAATTACAAACACTGGTATATAATACAGGGAAATAAAAAGAACAGAGCATTGTATTATGATAAATTGCACACACTACTGATAAGCGTTATCGGTCAAACGGTTGTTTACGGTTTTATCTATGCTTTGCTATACTTACTTATTTTAAAACACGGAAAATGTTTTAAGCTATCGGTTTTATAAATTAACCTAAATTATGAAAAGGAGAGCCGTTATTGCAGTTTAATTGCTTTTGACAATATTATGTGTTTATTATGCCCTATGATTTTAGGTAAAGGTAAGGGCAAAAAAATAATTGTTGGTATGTTAAATATTATAAAACCCATATGATAGGGACCTGAATGAAAATGGAATTTTATTTTTGCCTTCTACCTTCTTCCTTCTTACCTTCTTTTCATTAAGTTTTTAAAATATATCCTACTAGCTTATCGCCCGCGGCTTCGCCCGCTTTGTCTAAAACCTAATAAATTATTAGGTTATATACACAAACCTTACTCTTGAATCACTCTATCTATTAAAAAACCGCATCAAAATCCGTTGCGTAGTTTTAAAGATTTAAGCATACATAGGGACATAGGGACAGAGAAAGCGACTTTGTTTTATACTATGTAGTGATAACTACCGTCTACGGTGTTTTAAAGTTTTGGTATGGTGTTTTAAATTTTTCATTCACACATTGATTTAATACTTCTTTAGTTTTACATTTAATAGTACTTTATTAAATAGTATGCTTGTATGCATTGGATGAGACGTCAACAGGAAGGAAGCTAATCTAAATAGAATTTATGAATAAGTAATGATAAATTATGTATTTAGTATAGCATGTTTGAATAGTTAGTGTCTATTTTAAGAATCAGATAATCCCATTTGGTAAATAAGTAAATAACTAGAAAAAACTGTAAGTAAGTAGGTACATACTCTAAAATAAAATTGTATTACAATACTAGTCACCGACAGGAACTACTCGTCATACCTTCAAAAACATATTTAAGTACACAATATATCATATGGACTTATCTCTTACGAAATATTCCATCATTACATGACAAAGATTTCTTCATTCCATTAACATATTTTACGGGTTACTTAGACACATTTAGGTATCCTTAAACTAGGAAATCACCACGCAAATGGCGCAATAATGAATTATTTAATGGAATATTTGAGCGGCACTCTATTTTGTTTGCGTCAAAAACGTCGTATTTATTCTGTATTTCAGCAAGATAACCGATAAAAGTAATTTACGCACCGTTTGCGTTCACTCAGCGCGGGCGGAGGATAAATCACATCTCGGCATCAATTAGTGCTCTTAGCATCCGCTGTGTGCCGACTGCCGACAAAGCGGATGCCTATTGCCTACACTGTGGGATATGATACTAGAGATACGGATGTTTCTTGAACTTTTATCAGAGATAATGGACAAAATGACCAAAATCAGGACAACGCATTCTATGCTATTTGTAATAAGGAATAGTATTCATAGTACAAATAATTTCATCATGATCAGATCATATCTATATTTATAAATACCACCCTTTTCTAAAATTACACACAATAATAATTATAACATTGTTGTGACTCAATACTAGAAATTGTCTCTTGTTGTGGGAAGGATGGAATGAGATTGTATGTCTCATTCATCATATTATTTTAAAGTTTTGGCACTCATTTGGGTCAAGTAAACTTTGATAATGAAAACTTCCTTAGCTTTAATCTTTGCAAATAACTAGGATTTAATTTCAAAACAAGAGCTAAAACTTTATGTTTTATCTTTTCTTTTACGAAATATATTTTCCCAAGTGTCATCATCATCTTCATTTTGATTCTTCGACATGTCGGTTTCCTCACTTTGTTTTCATTCACCGTTCGAGCAGTTGTGATGTTATCAACATGCGCAGATGAATTGAAAAACAAATTTCTTTCCTGCACCAGCACTGCTTTTTCCCCAAATGTAGGTAGGTATCTAATTATCCCAATATTTTTATAACAGAACAATAACTTGTACAGGCACATACAAATTCTTATTCTGCAATGTTGTGTCGAATAATATGTACAACATATTATTACAAACATATTATGTAAATTAGAATTACTAAATAGCGCACAAAGTGCAGATTAGCAATTCTCTTTTAACATTATACAAAGTACAATACTTATACGTCAACGTTTGTGCATTTGTCGTTTCATTAACACATGTAAATACAATATAAAATGTTGCCCTATATATAGGTCTATTCGCAATTGTAATTCAAACCAATCCGACAAACAACCTTAACCTGAAAAGTCCTTAGCTATTAGCCATTCAAAATAAAATAAACTGAAATATTACTCGCTCGCTATCATATGTAAATTATCCGGCTTTTGAATTACCAAAAATGGAAAAGACAAGCATTTAAGTTGCTTTTCCACCAATCATATACGAGGATGTGTAGCGAGGAATGTTTGTAAAGCACCAATCATATCGCTTCATTCTATCATTATTGTAATTGCGATTCATGAAACAGAGAACGAGGAAGCAACAAAACAAACACTTTCATAGTTGACTACTCCCAATTTGGTTTAACCACCGACCTTCAACCAGCTAACTCAAATTCAATTTCAAAACCTTTTAAATCATGACGATGACCATGTTTAAACTGACTACATAATAAACCTATATACCTGCAATTCTACAAACGATCCTGATTCTGCTATTAATTCTATCACTACAAAAGCTTATACGATATCACATTTCTAGTTCCATTTGAAAACATCCAATATTATTCACGTTAGCATATCAAATCAGACAATCGCCGCGCACGTGTTCACGGATCTCATTGTTTTATACATTTCCACGTACTCTCAAACGCATAGTTACCAGCCGATTTGTTACACTTTTCCAACCACTTCTAGAACATTCTATCGATTCGTACACTGCTACAAAGAAGTTTTCAAATCAGTTTGATATTCATTCTATACTTAGTGCAAATATTATTAGCATATAATTCTGCAATGCTAATAGTATGGAAAACATTTCAGATATCAATCCGCACTTAGTATACAATATAGGTACTTGCTGCTTGCCCGGGGATTAATCAGAGATTAAAAATTGCCTTAGTAAAGAGGTAAATTTCCAATTGGTCAAGTATTTTTTTTACAACAATAGAGAATTTTTTGGGTATATTCCTTACATACAAAAATAACTTCCCGTAACTATATACTAATGAAAAAATAAAAATTATCTGGGTAGCAACAAAGGTTCTAAACATACATTATTTACATACTTACAAATTGTTAAGCCAATAACTATAGAAATTAAGTAAATCACACGTTTAAAATTAGTTTCAGTTTGATATTCTTTAAACCGCATATTATCACTAAAATCCTAAATTTTAAAACATTGGGATTTAAAATTCAATCACTTTAAACTGCTTCACAACACTGGTTATATACGACTGATAGGAATAAGGAAAAGCGCCATAATTCCTGTAAAATTCAGAGTATTATTCATTCCACAATAATATTCTGTAAGTTAACAACTGAATTTATTCTGATTCATCATTCAACGTCCAAAATTTTGTTTGCAAATATTTATCACCAATTAGTTATGTACGTATATATCGCTGTCCTAGTTCAACAGTAAGATATCTTAAAAAAAAACAAAATTGAGATAAGTTTTGTTTCATGTGAAAAATTCGCTCTTCTGTCTGGTTCAAAACTCAGATATTTGTAAAACGCAACCAAAGTGCCCAAATTTAAATGTCTCACTGGCATATTTTTAACGACCTTTAGTTCAAGAATCTGACATCTTAAGATATCTTACAAAGTCAGGAAGATTTTTACTTTTCTTTTATTTCTACACAGAGACATCTTCAAATGTCCTTAAATGGAATTATAAAAACATTTCTATGTTGAGACATCTAACTGCCAAAAAAAATTAAAATCAGCCAAAAAAACTGGTAAACCTTATACAGTCAATGAAATAGGTTACCAACAGATTTATGACTGGAAAAAACTGTCTAAAATGGTGAAAAATTTCAACTTAGACGAAAATGGTCAAAAAATTGTATGGGGTGACATCAAATGTATCCAAGTAAAAATATACCAGTCGAATTGATAACCTCGTCCTTTTTTTTGAAGGCGGTTAAAAAAGGAAGATCCATACAAATTTGGCTACAAAATCTTCGCTTCACAAAGTCGCTTTCTCTGTCCCTATCTCCCTTTGTATGCTTAAATCTTTAAAAGTTAAAACTACGCAACGGATTTTGATGCGGTTTTTTTTAATAGAGTGATTCAAGAGGAAGGTTTTAGTATATAATTTATTAGGTTTTAGACAAAGCGGGCGAAGCCGCGGGCGGTAAGCTAGTAATAGTTACTGACTTGTGCAAAAATAATAATAAGATTTGAACTTATAATATGAGACTGATTTGTGCAATTAAGATACTAGGTATAATAAATAATACATTACAAGCAAACTATTTCTCAGTTTTTAATTAATTTTCCTATCCCGTTACCAAACATTTCCGCGGATTTAGTCGGACAACTTACATTCTCAAATATCGATGTACTGTAATACTGAGATATCTTAAAATTGTGTCGATCTCAGTGGATTTTCCATAAATTTGGAAGCTTGGTTGGATAAATCTTTAGTATTTCTTAAACAAAACAAAAAACAATAACTCTATGAGTTACAATATAAACTTAATTTTTAATAAACCATTTTAGAGACAACATTAAAAATACAAAACATGTTTTATTTAGTCTGAGTTCAATATAAGGTTATCTTACAATTAAAAGCCTTAAAACTAATATTCAAATTATTTTATTGATATTGAAATATAAATAACTCCGTAACACATTAAACCAAACTATAGTTTTAAAAAATCAACCACATTTCAATTAACAACGAGTGAATTAATGACACTAAAATCATAAAAGTATGAATAACTCAAAACATACTTTGTTCAAAATATCTTACTGTTGAACTAGGGCAGCGATATCTCTAGGTATCAAATCACAAGTTAAATAATTTACGTAAAAAATGATGATGATGAACACTTAAAACTTGTATCAATAAACAAAATGGAGTCAAAAGCAATCACTACAGAGCAATTTTGCAGTCCGTGGATTGACGTCGGTATGTTTACGTCAAGCTGTGAACAATTCCGACCACTGTTCTATAAAGCGATGGTTTTAATTAACCAAAAGTGGGAGACTCATAGATTGATGAAGGGGTTTTCATGAAATCTTAAATACTTTGATAACCCAGTATGTATTTTAGAGCTTAAATCAAATCGGAATACATTCTCTTCTGAATTAAAATCAACTCTTGAGATGGATTAGATTTAAAAAAAATATCCAGTTCAAATAATAATTAATAGGTCACATACGAGAATATGCTACGAAGGCAAAGAAATTGAACATAGACCACTATTCATTGGATATTTTCTTCAGTTCTTAATTAGCAGACGAATTCGATGTTTTCATCAATTCTTAATTAGGAGAACAATTCCAAAATTATCGACACCATTCATTTCAATTGACACCTACTAAAAAGGACATTAAATGACGACGAAGACGTGAAACATGCAACGTAACTATTTCACAACAGGCAACACAACAATTGAGCAGTTAATCAAAGTAGAAAACAAAAGTATGGCAATAGCGCAATAACGCCATACCATACCCGGCCACTTAACTCTGCATTATTGGGATCAATTAATGTTTGGAACTTGTATCTGAACGATGGAATACAAATTGCTGTGTAGAATTGATGTTGGCTCATGTGTCATTAATGCGTGTTACCCATTTACATTGTGTTCTTGGTGATGATGATGTGGTAATCTATTTAATTTTATGAATTTTCCAAACAATTACCTCCAGCACCCATGTATCTTTTTGTAATAACCGGTGGAAAAATTAATAGGTCGTATTAAGAAACCATGAAATAGTATTAGATGGATGAGATGGTCACATATTATGTACACAATCAATTATTATTCCCCTGATTCAAGGATTTCGCTGAGCCCTCCTTTTCTTACTTCATTCTCTAGACTGCAATTTAAAATACATCAAAATGCACAATGCACTAAAAAAACGGCAAACGTGCAAATTAGATTATAACGAATGCTAAGGAAAGGCCGTTTTTATCATTGAACGCCTCCAATGAGGTTACTCTAGCGTAGTTTTATGGGACATAAAAACCTAGGCTTCATTCATGGGGCCATGGCATTCGCAAACATTGACAATGCATACACGGCCTTACCAAGATATAGAGCTAACAATCGCACATTATACCCATACACACACAAGGATAACAATATATTGCGTGTTATCGGTGCGGCAAGGACGTATAGATTAGTCCCATTGTATTTAAGAACTACTTCATTTATTAACTTCTTCTTTCAGCGGAATTATACCATTAAACAGGGCCATTTTTAAATTAGAAGTTGTGCTACGATAAATGATCATTCTCACTAAATTTTGGTCACTATTTCATTAAATTTTTTACTTCACTGAGACCTGCCTATTTATGAATCGTACTTGTTACGATAAAAATAGATACAATGCCATGAAAAGAACATACAAACGGTTCTAAAAATAGACATGGAAGTATATTGGTAAGCGTTTAAAATTTATCAGATCGTTGCGACCTTATAAACCAGTTCGCGCAACATGTGGTGGCATAGCAATGAAACTGCATGTAAGTTGTAACATATTACGGAGCGTTATGTGCTATTTAATGTAATTACAGTGTTTCCTTAACCTTCACATCACATCATTAATTGAGATGGGAAAGTCTATAAACGATGATTATTAAAATTAAATGCCTTGTTTGTTTAGAGTTCAGAAAATTTGAGCTCTGTATCAGGGTATACTTGTTTTAGATACTTGATGTTACGATCATGTTTGAGAATAAAATTATGTATTTCCTAGAAAAAAGCTTCACTTTACCATACTCTACAGTCTACAGCACATAATATACCTACTCCGGTTCATTTAAAGAAGTAGTGAAGCCAACGAGCTTAATATGATCAGCCCAACCTTCTATCATTGCGAGAAAATTTCCCACTTCTGCACTATGTCATTAGGAATGACGACATTAAAATATCCTATTATCTTAATATTCCGCATTATCCGTGACTAATCTGTAGGGGCGTGTTAAATCAGGTGCATTGTAAAGCACTAAATGGTACTAATTTAGGCATGGGAACAATATTTCGGCGCGCGTTGCGTGCCAAACGTCTCTGCCTGCCTGTTTACGTGTGTCGCGAATCGTCTACGTTTTTAATTTATACTTCCCTATATTGGATGCGATGTAATTGTTATCGATGTTTATTTGTTATTGTTCTGTTTTTGATTTGACTATTGGAGGTCGTTATGAAACAGCGCATACGCTGAGTTAGTGTCTGAAGATCTTAAATATCATTCTGGTTAAAAAGTTGACTAGTTGCGTACAAAATAAAGTATAGAATAAAAGAACAGAGGAAGCAATAAAGGGACGACTTATCGAGAACTACAATAAAATGTAGATCAAGGCTCACAAGCAACATATTGCCTTCAGTATTGTTCAGTATAATATTCAGAGTAAATTAACTTAAATAATTTATAACTGGGTTTTTTATACTGCACCTTGATACTCACGTTACAATATAAAAATTGTATGAAACAGATAGGTACAATAACATTAAATTACATATTACACAATACATATTTTATTTGAATCCACTTTAACATGAATCACAGAGCTCAATAATTAATATAATATTATAAATGCGAAAGTAACTCTGTTTGTCTGTCTGTTACTCAATCACGCCTTAACTACTGAACCAATTTGCATGAAATTTGGTATAGAGATATTTTGATACCCGAGAAAGGACATAGGATAGGTTTTATCCCGGAAATCCTACGGGAACGGCTTTTTCTTTGAAAACGCGGGCGAAGCCGCGGGCGGAAAGCTAGTAATTAATAAGTTGAATAAAATATAATCTACTGGGGCCGATTTTATACACCAACTAGAGTCTGACGCCGTGTCGCTGAACTTTTCATTATTGCGATGCCGGATCTTCGTAAAAAATTAAGAACGCTTACGGAATCGATTCCTCGAAAAAATATCTAGTGATGCACGTGCTTTGCAAATATTGACATGCTTTAGCGATAACACATTTGTTTGCGCGTAATCCAGATTCCACAATCCACATGAAGCTTTAATACGTCAATATTATGTTAGCATTTTACTTGTGATAAGGAAAACATATTTCATTCTATGCACATTTGTCTTTGGAAGTTTGGCTCCGAACGAGGGAAAACCGGAGGCCAAATTGGATGCACGATGTTTTTTGCGATTTCGATAATAGTTGTCTTCCTCAAGGCAATTTGTCCTCTGTGTGTTACGTGATTAGAATGATAATCCCTAAGAGCTATTACGCACTGTCGACCAGTCGCTGGCGACTCAGTCGCCGGCGACTGTGACTTACTATAGTTTAAATAGGGGCTTGCGCACTGAGTCGTCAGTCGTCCAGGAGTAAGTCCAGTCTGGCGACTGGTCGACAGTGCGTAATAGCTCTTAGATAGTTATAAGATTGAAAGCCTAATTGTAAAAACAAACACAAAACACTCGAATTTTAAGTGGCATTTATCTTCAATCTCACAAAGCTTGGCATCTTTATGATCCTGTACTTGTAAAAATCTATTTATCAACAACATTTGATATTTTCCTTACCAACCTAGATTTTGAACTACAACAAAAACCACTTCAGTTTTTGTCCATCATCGAAGCAGACTTCCGTCAGTTCTCTGAATACACAATTCACATTGATCTTTTCAATATGAACTTGTGTACTTTAAAGTAATTTTATCTGAGTTCTCGTATGAAAACCGGTCACAACCTCCTTGGCGTTAACCTCACAAGAGCACAAAGTATATCGACGATAAACCGCCAAAATCACAAGGTCCACTTCACGTATCGCTAGACGTTGTTATGAGTCACGATGTATGTGAGTTATAGATAAGTAATAGACAGATAGCTATATGCTATATTGCAGTATAATAAGTATTGGCGTGAAAACTGAAAACATTAACTTTTCGTAATTCATTACCTGCTTTTAAATGCACGAGCGGCGTTTCATAGTGGCTTAAATTTTTAAATGGTAAATTTCCAAACGTCAATGTGACTTTAAATTAGGATAGAATATAGATAATTTAGATTAGATAATCAGTTTTTCAGGTGGATTCAATGATAATATAGGTGTCAAATCTTTACATTATCAGACAGTGGAAACATACATATATGATTTTGTTCCTGAGTCCTTATTTTGAATTGCGAAATATTTTATCGTAAGCTATAGCTTGATGACACAGTTTCATCCATTTCGGTTACTTAAAAATGTTTAAAACAATAAACGGTGAGTCTCCTTAAGGCATTCAGCAATTTTTGAGCCACGTGAACTGTCCTCCGTCTCTTCAACTTGAGAGACTTCTTCAATCAGAACATCCCATTCAAGAAGCATGAATCAAGTCCGCAATCATTTCGTACAGCGATCTGTTAGACGCGGTCTGATCGCAACTATTTCCGTCACCGAATCCAGACGATCGAATTGTAACACGTGATATGCTGAAAAGCGATTTTGTCACGCGTTGTCGCCGCGTATTTTAGTTCCTGATGCAAATCACGGTGCCTATCGTTTGTGGCAATGAAAATTCCTTCAGGTAATTAAAAACACCGTCTCGAGCCCATCGGGTGCCCGATTATCTAGTAATAGGCTACGACGACCGACTTCTGCCGCTAATTAAATTGTCAATAATCAAATGTAGGGTGATTCTATTCTTTAATAATTATTATTGTTACAGTATGTAGTCTAGTTTATATTTATAACAGTTCAAATGGCTGTTTATGGAACCGGCATTTAGCACCTATAAATACCACTGTTTATAAATGGTGCCTATCCATATTTCTCAACATACTTTGAAGTTCAGTGATCAAGCTTATCATTTTCTTTTTAATATTAGTATGAATTTTATAGGGCAAAAATTTACAGGGGACTTTTAACAGATTTCTCTAGTCACATGTTTCTATTGATATACAACTGTTCATTGAAGAATATTGAGCAAATGATTTCCCTGTCGTTTTTATAAATATTTTCTTCAAGGGCAAGTGATTTATAAGCATATGTACCTAAGATCATGGTCATGCTCTGTTATTATATATCTACTAGCTGGCCCGGCGAACTTTGTACCGCCCTGTCAATGAATGTTGTGTTACCTTTTAGCTGAACTAATTTAGGCTTTGATGAACGCAATACAATGATATATTATATGATGATGATGAATGATATGAACTCTTTTCATTCTTTAACTGTTATCGACCACGCCATCGTTTCGTTTCACTTTAGTTATGATAATAATTTTACCATTATCATTGGGCGATCGACGCTGATACAGTGGGTAACCATCGTTGCCTGTGATGGTCTCTGCCATCAATTTTCGTGGATACCTTTTGGTACACTCACTGTCAACCATGCATGGTGATTGGTGGTTGATGGTGTCACACGGTCCATGAATCATATTCGTGATAACAACGTTATGTCGGTCTAGATCGGTTTCAGGATTAGCAATCCCCGCACACTCATATATTTTATCTGCCCGAATCCTTTCGACTAACCAAATTAAAATGTGTGCATGCTGCTAGCCAGATTGTTGTCATTCGATTGAATACATCCATCATTGAATAATCCCAAAGATGTGTTCCATTAATGTAACTCATCAGTGATCGGATTTTTTGCTTGAAAACACTTGTGGTGATGTCGTGCCGATCACTTGATATTTGTCCGGGAAGCAGCAGTTGAATAATTTCCATCCATTTCGGATTACATATAAATGTAATGAATAAATCTGGCCGACCATAATGACGAACATATTATTATGTCATTGCATCTTGCGCATATTCACTTGGGCTACTTGTGTATGTCGCCGGTAAAATAATCAATAGACCAACATTTTCTGCACCTTCTTCTGTGCTAATTGCATCGCATAAATGGATGTAATCTTCAAAACGCAATTTAGCTTGTTTATAGCAATTTGATAGCAATATTGTTGACGCAGTCGACGAAATCGTTACAACAAATAATTGTCAGAATTTTTACATTTTTTTTTGAATTTTTTTAATAATTAATCGAACTAAACTTCTTGGTTAGTTTCCCCACCAAAAATACCTTATTAATTTCTGAAAACACGCGTAAACACAAACATTTGAGGAATTTTTATGTATCTGCTTTTATTGCACTTTTTAATAATTGATTTTAAAATAAATACAAACAATATTTATTCACCCTTTTTAATTTTTTATTATTTTACACATAATACATTTTTGAACGCATGAATGTCAAACATTATTTTCCTTAATTGACAGGATTGACAACTAATGATTGACATGTAAGTACGAAAATCAAAATTTTGGGAAAATATTTATTCGTCTAGTTTTTGTTGTTTTTATGATTTATTCTTCTATTCTGGACGGAGACAAATCCAACGAATCTAAAACCATGAAAATTGGTTCAGCAGAACTCGAGTTATAAGTGTTGGAACATACAGACTTTCTTTTATATATATAGATAATTAGCCAGAATAAGTTAAATAGAATCTACTCATAAGTGATTTTTAGTTTCCAACCATGAAATTTCGTCGATTAAATTTACTTTTTATTGATAACTTTATGAATCGTTCATATCGGATATCTTCTAAGGATTCCTTATCCATGTCCCCTCCGTAAAAAGTTACTAGAAAGCGTGCTCCAGCGTCTTCGATTTCTTCTGGTCATGATGACGAAATTTCATGGTTGGAAACTAAAAATACAGACAATGAAACAGAAAATTTCAGCGACGATAATGAAGAAGCCACCATTAACCAGCCCGGGCCATCAAAGAGAATTAAAAAATGATAGCTGTACAATTTTTAAACAAAATTAAAATTATATGATTTCTGTAAATATTATTATTTCCGTCGCTTGTAACTTTTTACCTTTAAGACTTACAGAATAATCATGTATGAAAAAAATGTAGGTAATTTTGTCTTCTTTGAACCCCTCCTAGACACTTTTGTGATTTAGTAAACAATTGAGAAGTTATTTAAAATATACCTAATTTTAGCACCTTTAATTCAAGATGGCGGCTAGCGCCTGGGTCCGTCAAGGTCGAAAACTTGGATTTTGATTAACCTTTCATACCTAAACAATATCGTTTCAAAACATTTTCTACGCCACCTTTTGTAGAGCATAAATACCTACAGACTGGATTAACAAGAATTTTGTAATAATTATCAACACACAAAGGAAACATGATATTTTTTTGATGTAAATATTACAAGTATAGTGTATTATTATAACTTGTACTGTATGTACTTATTTGTTATAGAGTTTCTTTTTATTTAAAATTTCTGAGATTAATTACATGAGCAAGAGTGGAACTGTATACATAACAAATAATTCTTAATATTAAATTTATACTTGAGAAAAATGTTTTATTCAACATAATAAATAAATGAAAAGTTCCAAACACTATTTATTCGAAGTTTTTATATCCCTATTGTAAATTTTAATGTTTTGTTGTTTTCTTTATTATTTAATTCCCTTTTACACATTAAATAAAGTATGCCTACTAGTTAGTTATATTCATCATTTGAAATGGGATTTAAGAAATAGTTATATGTTTACTAATTGTAAAGAATTAAAATAATTTTTAACAATTAGTAAACAACAAAAAAGACCTCCATGGTATACTGAGAACATTCTGGTAGAACTAGATAAGGTAAACAGATGTTTCTAAGGTCAATGTTTGATGGTTTACAAATCGAGCTATAATATAACGTCAATACGGATTTAATTCTAATGACTAAATTAAACACTACAATAAATCTATTGCCCGGCGTGAAGGACGCTAACAGGTGTTAATGATTGCACTATGTAACAGAATACTCACTGAGTTCGTTTGACGCTGCAGCCGCGGAGTCGCTCATAAATGAACTACTTCTCGATACAGGGCCCCAATGCATCCTTCGGCCTGTATCCTTCGATTCTGTCCGCTCCCCATCATCCGCTTTACACAGATGAAGAGCAAATACGCACCAATATAACACAAAACCGATACGCATCGTGATCTTTCAATGACACTGAACTTACTGTCTAAAATGTTCAAAATAAATTTTCACCACTCTTTGAACCATACACACAATCAACATTCTAACATGCAGTGTTTTTTAATTATGTTTATCAATTTTTCTAAGACCACATCACACGTACAGTTATAAAAAACTACAGCCAGCCTTTATCACAGAAAAAATTATGAGGTCGAATAAATTTGACGTAAACATATTTTATATGGCAACTTTTGTAAACGTCAAACTCAACGATCACAGATAATATAATTAAGCCTGAGTTTGAAATACGTAGATAATAAATAATTTATTAAAAACTCGTGCTACGTATTTTAATCCGTTGCTTTCGCAATCTACTAGGGAAATTTTAGGGAATTGTAGAGAATAATTAAAATATTACAATTTAAAATGGAATCACATAATATGTATTTAAATTCATAGATAATAGAACAAAACAAGGGTAATAAAATTATCTAGATGGGATCAATACATAGTCTGTGACGTCAAGTGACCTGTGACGTTAGTAAAATAATATCAATATGTCAAGGATGTCAAGTGACCTTGCGAGTTTGTAAACAATACGTACGAAATTATTAATAAATTCATTTTAATATACCAATTGAACAATTTGGTGATTTGTTTTTCTTATACCAATTGAGAAATATTTCATTCAAAATGAATATTGATTTTGAGACGATGGCTGTACTGGAAGAGGAATCCCAAAATGTAAGTCACCCATTTTCTTTGTCGATATTTTTGTTTGCGTTACTATTATTGTCGTTTTGGTAAGACGTAGACCAATAGAGGATGTAAATATTTTTATGTAAGTCATAGAAAAAAAGTCGTCCATATGTTCGTATCAATAACTTCCTGGTTTGGAATGTAACATTGTTATTGATAAATAATTTTGTACAATTTCTATTGCACAATAGTTTCGTCATACAAGGTGATGACCAAATTTATTATTGTAGGTATCGTATCGTATAACATAGATTCTACCATGCTAAAGAGTAAAGATGCATTCAAATACATTTGATTAAAAAGAATGTCGTAACAGAAGTGTTTTATGTCATTAATTAATACTTCTTTATTTTTTATTATTAGCTATAATATGTAGTTTAAAGATAAATAGATCCGATTATTAGGAAATAAAGCTAATAATATGATAATAACTTTGTGCTAAGTGAATGCCATTATATTGCAACTGTTCTAATTTCTTTATCTGGTTTTTGATAACAAATTTGATGTATCATGTGTAAATTTTGGTCAATTAATAATAATTATTATAACTCCTCTAAAGTCCTAAAGATTTTATAGATACTTATAAGTAAAAAGGATAATTTTGAATTTAAATAAATAATTATTCATTTATTGCATAAAAACATGGTACATAAAAAGATAATAAGATCAAAATTATAGAACATGTTTTACTATTACTAAATAGCATAATTATTATTAATTCACATTTTTGTTAATGATAATAATGTCCTTGTTAGAGTAGGAAACAGAGTTACAACCTTGAGAATACAAGTTACTACTACAAACTTAATATTTGTAGGTTTATTTTACTATTAACAGCATTTAAATTAAGTATGCTAAAAAGAAAATTTTATTACATTTTTCTATAATATGCCCTTGAGATATGTACGTTTATAGAATAATCATTATATTGTTATAAATTTTGTGATATAATAATTTCTCCACTAGTTGAGTGTCTAAAACCTTTACCAACAATATATTATGTATATTTGAACTTCATTTAATTTAATTTAGACAAACTTATGGCAAATCTTGTTGAAAATATATATGTATGGCACTCGAGGACTGCCGCGGATAAATTTTGTGATATAATAATTTCTCCACTAGTTGAGTGTCTAAAACCTTTACCAACAATATAACGTAACGGCACCAGTCTTGTACAGATTAAGGAAAAAATTGAAGTTTTTTGCAAATTTCTCGTAGGTTTTTTAACTTTATTGGATATTGTTTAGTTATACCTTTAGTTCTATGTTAGTTTAACGTAACCAATGTTAGAAAAAAGATTACAATGCATAAATAATGAAGTTATTTATAAATTAAAAAACCACTTTTTTGCACCAGTGTTGGACAGTGAAAAATCTAATGATGGACACCCAGTTTTGGACAACATCCAGTTATGAACACCCATTTATGGACTGTACCTAATGTCGTTTCTCCTGTTATTTACACTTGGAGAAGACTTATAGTTATCAATAGAATCTTGAAAATGGTGATTGGAATACAATAAATCGGGGATGTATTTATAAAAAATAGTACTTATTAATTATTTTGCATACTTAAAATATTTAAAACAGTCTTAATTTCCATTTTCTAGGCAAAAATTGGAAAATGCATCGTTAAATACGAGTTATGTCCGTTAAGAAACACCAATATGGTTTTTTTTCTCAATAAGTCAGGGATGAAAAATATGACTAAAAAAAGTACTGCCATTCCATCCATTTTGGAACTTCTTCGTCTTCGTCATATCACTCTAGGGGGGTAGATGTTACCCACTTCACGATGTTCCGCCATAGGTATCTCTCTGTTTCCTGGCATTCCGCTACACTCGTGAAGTGAATCGCCAATCTGAATCCGCCAGCAGCCTTAATCTGATCGGTCCATCGATATGGATTCCAAATTGTAGCACGAGGCAAAAAGCTTTTTTTAAACTGTTGTCAAGATGGTGTGGATGAAATTTAAGCGTGTGTGCTATATGGTGGTGGAATTTAGCAGCAGACAATGATCCAAACAGTTCATCAGAGAACTCTCTATGATAGATCCGTTACAATACGCATAAGTATGCGATTTCTCTACGCAGTGATAGAGAATGAAGCCGAGAACGAGTCGCACAGCACATAATGACCCATTGTTCTAAAATATATTCTTCATGTTTAGATAGATATAATGTTGACCCATTAGTGTAATTTTAACAAAAAATATCAATGTCCATTATAGGAACCAAAGCAAATCCAGTCATGGACAATTGTTGTACAATATTGGAACCCTTTGTTTGAAATGGTCGTGATAGGTATATTATTAATCAGAAAGAAAAGACAATACAGAAAAGCGCATGTCATTTTCAACCTTTAAAAAAAGTTTATTTTCGACATATGTCCATAAATGGATATATCCATAGAATTAAATCCAGTTATGAACACTGATGAATTTTATTTAAACAACATAACCTATCATGATACTAAATCGTGTAATATTTCGTACACTTAACTACTATAAATAAAAGTAATATCAAATTTTGCTGACATTAATACAAAAATTCTTATAACCAAAATTGTGTCCTCACTTCCTTAAGGATTTTCTTAGTAAAAACGGATTTCTTCGAAACGAGTCGCAGCAACTAAACATAACGTTCTGCCATCTTCAAACATTTTGGCCAAATAAGATGAAATGTCGTATTTTGATAGCTTATGAACCAAACTTTTATTTTAAGTATTGCCAAATTATATAACGTTAATTTTGGTCTTAATATTTAAATTTAATATTTATTTTGTCCATTACTGGATGCTTGTCCACGACTGGTGCCGTTACCTTATTATGTATATTTGAACTTCATTTAATTTAATTTAGACAAACTTATGGCAAATCTTGTTGAAAATATATATGTATGGCACTCGAGGACTGCCGCGGATAAATTTTGTGATATAATAATTTCTCCACTAGTTGAGTGTCTAAAACCTTTACCAACAATATATTATGTATATTTGAACTTCATTTAATTTAATTTAGACAAACTTATGGCAAATCTTGTTGAAAATATATATGTATGGCACTCGAGGACTGCCGCGGAATGCTATTGCATAGCATCGCATTACTGTGCCGGTTGGAGTGGAAGGTGTTAGGTTTTCTGATTTTTTCGTTTCGGAATTTTTACATTCGGCCGCCGCGATCAAAGTCTGTGAATTAAAAAGCTATGCAATAGCTTAAAAATTCAACTCCTATTAAGCAGTGGGT
The DNA here is from genome assembly GCF_061535455.1 of Colias philodice. Classification (NCBI taxonomy): domain Eukaryota; kingdom Metazoa; phylum Arthropoda; class Insecta; order Lepidoptera; family Pieridae; genus Colias; species Colias philodice. Next base: position 6,318,191 of record NC_143111.1, on the reverse strand, counting down.
CACCAGTTAGGCATATAATATTGTCCTATCCGAAATACATAACTTGTTTCAGTTATTGTTAGTAATTAATGTAAACTGCAGACTAGTAGATAGATCTGACCAAAGAAATCTAAATAACAAGACACATAGAAGTGCTATAATGTCATAATTCGTATGAAAACTGCTGTCGCCAAAATCAACACATTCAAACCGAAAGCTAAACAGTTCACACAAGTAAACTATGCCTTTTATTGGACAGCTTGATTTTAGTGAAAACTAACTTAACTATTACATTAAGCTTTTGAATATGTATCCTAACGCACGAATTTACGGTTTATTTTAGAATAACATCCCTAAGTATATGAGACTTTTTGCTCCAATACGAACAAACGTGATAATAAGAATGGTCGACTGTGTCATTCATTGTTATTTCGATTACTATGGTGACACTCGTAATACTTGTAAATAATTTGGAAAATCCAAAAGTGCACGCCTCATAATTTTTTTTTAATAAATATTTATTAATTATTATTTTTGTTTATTTAATAACAATTAAACCACATCGAATCAGACCCTGAAAAATGAAAGGGTTCTATTCCTGAGCATACTCAAGCGTAAGAGAAAAAAAAAGACTCGATTAGTAAAGTATTTCGGTCGCTATCGTGTTAACAAGAAAAAGGATCCGCACATACAGACACACGGACGTCCAAGACAGAACTTTTTTAAACTGTTTTTTAACTAGTTTAAATAACAAAAATGACATCAAAAATATCATGAACGTTAAAAATAGTGTTTTTTCTTAATATGTGTGTGTATGTATTATCTTACAAATGCAATGTATGATACATAAAGACATTTTAAGTTTGAAAAATCAGATGTTTTGCGCGAAGTGACAGTAGTACCCACCTCAACGCTTCGCTTATGAGGCGTGCAATATTCTATAATTTTAAGGAAAAACGGCATTATTTCTAAAAAAAAATATTTTCTGATGAAATATTATTCCTTTATAAGTATAATTACAACTTGTGGAAGAATTTCCGCAATGGGAATTGCTGAAACACACCATGTGTACACTCATACGTCTCCAGAGCAACTGAACAGTGACGAATGCACTGGTGATGTGAAAATCACCTGAGTGGTGACAAGGTCACGCACGCTTACGACTTCTAGTGTCTTGTTATTTAGATTTCTATGGATCTGACGCTATATTTAGTAATTGCAATGTTGATAGTTTTAGACTTGATCACTAGATGGCATTATATTAATATACTAATTTACTTCAGATTCTATAAGTTCATTGTTCATAATATACAATTAGTCTAGTAAGAAAATGCCTTTTTGGTAAACTTTATTTGGGATTCAGGAAGTGTCATTCAAAAGCATAATATGAAGTTCTGCTTGTAAACATTGCTAGTTAAGTTATTGTTATATGTAAGTACTATAAATTATGCAAGTAGTGCGGTAGTTCACAAATAACATTTTTTGTATTACCGTCAAGACATGTAACATCCTAACCTGTGATCCCGGACCCGCTCGCCAAAATGTCGGGATAAATCTAATAAGTACATTATAAAATTCTTGCGTCGCGGTGTTTAAAATTCCTCCGAATCGGCTTGATGAAATATGCATATCAGGTAGGCCTAAGAAACGGACATAAGTTGTATTTTTCATCTCCCTAAATGAGATACGAGTAAGGCAGAAGAATGTTTGCAAAATATTTTTTATTTACATGTATAATATTACTAGCTGTCCGTACAGCGTATGTTGCGTACAAAATTTATTTTAAAAGTTAAAAGTTTTTGTTTCCAATGTTTACAATCTTTCTTGATCTACCGAATAAATAAATAATTCAAATTAAAAAAAAAGCACGATGAATATCTTAAAACCACTGCTTCGAAGTAATTTTTTTTTAATATAATGTGTATAATATTATCATATAATTTCACCTAGAGACTGTTTTGTTTGCGTATTCGCATTGTTTTGACCGATTCTATTTGAAACGAATATGTTTACATAATATAATTGTTGACGTTCCACACAAAATTGTTAAGATAAATGCCTAAATCCACAATGATATGGCTGATATACGCGTGCTTAAAACTGATAACGTATGTTTAAAAAACAATGAATCATTTATTACATAAAAAAAAAACAAATATTCAATGATAAATGCACACAAAATAACAATTCCAATCAACTATTACATTGTAGTTTAACAGCTATGTAAATAAGTGCAATGTTTGCATTGCTATGCATTCAATGGAGAAATGAAAGTAATGTGGTTCTCAAACATTGTTCACACAAAATACGCCCAAAATTTTGCAATGTAACTGGCAACTGCGACATAACTTAGGTAGTTGTTCGCAGCTATGTATGCAGTTGTTACCGAGTGCAACCAGACGATAAGGTCAGTCTGATTCAAAGTGGGGAGAGTACAATACATTGCGACACTACGTTGGCAGCGTACTACTTTGCATTCAGTTTTATTCTTACTTTATGCTTAATGCAACTAAGTTTCGTTTTCCCATAAGCGGTGGCTGTTTCGAAGTCCTTTTTTTTTCGAAAAATAAAACGTAGCGGTCGTTCGCTTTGCGCAGCGGCCAGCGCGTCGCTGTCAGCAGTCAGTGTGTGTCGAGGCAGTCTCTCAGTCGGTCGCGGCGCGGTTCTGATAGACACCGTAAGTTTTCTTTATTTATTTCTAACAAGATTCTTGTGAGAAGTACCTCATTAAATCTAATGGTAAACAAGTTAGCAATTAAGGAATGGTTCTTAGCAGCGTAAATCATGTCAAGTACTATGCATTTAAGGTTAGCCATCAACAGTTACTACGCCGTACAAAATGATAGGTCGACGCGAACGACGCAGTTTGGTTGCCGGTCTTTTGTTGCTAACTGAGTTACACGAGAATTGCGTATTTATTACAATGTTATTCGATTATTTCATTCGTGCATGTATCATTTGTTTGTATACGCTAAAAATTAAGACGTATAAAATATATTTTTTTACTTTTTTATACCTAGGTACTTTAAAATATTTTTGCGTAAATCATCGCAAAGCGCTTTGAGAACTTTATGCGCACTATGCAAGTCACTGATAATAATTCGAACTTGCGGTAGGTCCGATACGGACAATTTATTAACTTATTCATTTATGCTTTATAAATTTACTAGGCTTTTGAATTAATATTTTTTTTTTGCATTCAACGCGAATGAGATAAAAAAAATATACAAAGCATCCTTTGCGTTTATTTATAGTACCTACTACTACATTTTTAATCTTCGAAGGACCAATGCAAAGAATCTAGTTCTATATTTTCGGGCACAAAAATAAAATTCTATTTGTAGGTATCGTGCATTTATCGGGCCTGCGTGCGTCCAGGAATCAGGATGCATATTGATTTGTCCCAACGCATAATATGAATACTAGGTATATACTATTCCAAGGAAATCTAGGTATCATCGGGGGGACTGCGCGCGCCTCTATTTTCAGACAGGTGAAATTAATATTGGTAGGGCTCATTTTCTGAACGGATGCAATTTATGCAAGTATTGTTAAAACGCATTTATTGTAGTGAACTACACAAAAATGCATTAATAACATAGGTATGTTAGTCTATAAGGCAAAACTACTCTGATACAGTACATAATACCTATAATGAGAATTTACGCTGCAACAGAACTGCCTACGCAGTGACGTCACGCTATTTTTCACATGCGCTAACAATAATTAGAATGAGAAAATACCAATTTTTGTATGTAGTCACTAAAAGGTTGCTAAAGGTTACTAAAACACACATTGCTCATCCGCCTAAAAGTGCAGTTATGTATTTAGAACTGCATATGTTTCTTTATTATTGCAATAAAAAATAGGGGACAATTTAAGAGAATGGGTAAAAGCTGACATATTATATAGTTAGGTAGGTATTCTTAGTTTTCTCTTTTCTCTATGTAACGTATAAATAACAGTAATAGATAATGAAATTCAAACACCATGAAGGACTGAGTATAGGATTTCATCTTGGCTGTGTCATTTTGCCAATGCTAATAGAATTAGCCTGTATCTTACTACAAGTATTTTAAAATAACAAGACCTACCTAATTAAAATCATCTGTACAGATTTGGATATCCGATTCATGACTTATAATTTACATATTATATTTTAAGCATCCGCAGATAGACTTGTTCATATATTTTAAGTATAATATCGATACATTTTCAAATTCTACCACTCCTGAGAAGGCGTAAGTAATTATTGTAATTCAATTAAGTAGCATACTCGATTTGTATAAATTGCGTTGCAAAGTTATTGCGACGTAGTTACTTGCGATTAGCAAGCAACGAAGTTCATTGTTCCGTTGATACGAACAATGCCTAAGCAAGGATTCTCTCGTCTCGATATATAATATATTATGCGCCCTCTTCACAATGGGCAGCGTTGGCCCAATAAATGATCGTCGATTTTTGTCGCCATTACGGTGAATATGAATAAACATCTATAACGACGTCTGATCATAGTTAGGCCCTCTACACTATCGTGATTGCCTCTACTCGCCCAGCGCTGCCCATTATGAAGATATTGATGATTTTACGACTTTCATATGAGTTCATACAACATTGTTTACGTGTGTCAATGCTTTTGTCAGCGCTGCGTTGAATATAGATCGTGGTATTTGTGGAAATGGAGATTTCGAGAAGGATTAGTCAATGTGCGTCTGTAACGCCATTACTCCATGGGGAGTTGAAGTAATTATTATATTATGTTCAAATTTTATTACAATAATACCTTATTCATCATTATAATTGGAACAAAATTTACTTAGGTACATATATTTACGATTTATAATTACGTTCAATTGAAATCAAAGAAAATTTTTCAATGTTCAATTTAATGATCATAATACAAATTTTAATAAAATGAACTACCCAAGGAATACAATGATTCGATTCATCAACATTATATGGGAATAATTTATACAATTTATACGTAGGTATTCTTAAATTTGAGAAACTATAGTCATCCTTAAGTATAAGTATATCAATATTCCTGTTGTTATGTTGTGCGCTCAGAAATTTTCCTGTAAGACCATTATCATGCAAGTAAACATTGAGTGTACTCAATGGAAATGATAAGGACTGCCTTTAGGTCGAGTTTTTATAACACTCTATAGTGAATAGTGATCCGCATAAAAACTGCGTGTGCGCAAATATCTAGAAATTGCGCAGTTTCTCAGTAGGTAGGTCAGTAGGCTCAGTAGGATTTTTTAAACGTGATTGAGGTTGGGATACCATTAAGGTCATATGTTAAGAGAATTGTTATTCTAAAATTATTATACTATATTGTAGTTTGTAGTTATGAAAGAAATGTAGCTCAAGCTATTTTCTGATAAGTATAGGAATTAATTGAGGCGAATCAGTACATTTTGTATACAATTAAGGATGTTGAAAACAATTACCTACCTATCTAGTCAATTACAAACTTCCGTAAAAGTACATGGATACTTAGAAATTAAGTAGGTTTTAGATGAGTTTAAGTTTCAGTAACTTTTTATCTTTGTTTTTAACAACATAACATTACAATCGGCATACTTACCTATTTATTATTTATTGATAAAACTTATTGTTACTGCAATAATGTAATAAAAAAAGGAAGACATCAGTTATAAATAAAAATAAATCTACAATAAAAAAAAAATAAAAAAATCTATCCAACTGAGTTACTTAATAGTTAATACTTAATATGTTAATATTAACATTATCATAAATGTTAATCTAATGTTCGTGAAATTAGATGCCTATTGTATTCATTTAAATGATAATAACTGAATTACATAACTGTATTATAAGGTAATTTGTGTTCGTGGGTGCGGTCAGTTATTAATTAGGTAACATATGACAATTACTATAATCTCATTAATGCATATTGGACATTTTACATTTTACATTTTACAATACATATGCATATTTCAAACATTCGCGTTTATTCGTATACGATTTGAATCTATTATATATTATATTTACAACGTTAAATATTATAATTTAGCAATGTATGTCGATATGCATCAGCGCCATCTACTCACACCAACAAGTACTAAACAAGTTAGTCGTGCAGGAATCGCTGGGCGGTGCGTACGTGTCGACGGGCGCGTCCGGCGCTGACGGGGGCGAGAGGCGAGAGGGGGGCAAGCGCGGCCGCAGGCCCGGCAGGAAGTCGCAGCTCGACAAGCAAGACATGAAGGCGAAATTGGGTTAGTATGGAAAGACTTTTGTTTTTTTTTTAATAGCGAGGGACTGGAACATGCTTTTATGTTCCCCGACTAGTAAATTCTGGGTGGCTTCAAGAGATGATTGAACGAACATACCGTACGTATGTTGAATCGATCGATCGTACGTACGTTCGATTGAATGTAGTATGTACGTCTTAGGAAAGCACGATCAGTTCTAAGGTTACAGCTCCTGTAACCTTGTTTTCATCAGGCGAGATCGTCGTTAGCGATGCCTTATAAAAAAAAGATTAATGTATGTTAAAATGTATAGATCATTGTCGATGCTTCAAGGTAAAGTTCTGTGCTTTGTACAATGCAAATCAGTTCTGCTTTTTATGTGTTTATCTGAGATCTAACTCATGATATTATCTCGGCTACAACGCATACAATAGAGGCGCTCTGTTACTAGATATTTAAAGGAACTAATAAATAATTTATTATGAAGAAATCTCAGTTACAACTGCATTATATTAAGTAGAATGAATAGTGTACAGATTTGTTGTAAGATTTGAGTTGGATTTAGATTTGCATAAAAAAATTTAAGGATTAGGATATGAAGTTTAGGAATATTAAATTCTCTTAAAACGAAATCTTATTGCACGCCTCATAAGCGAAGCGTTGAGGTGGGTACTACTGTCACTTCGCGCAAAACATCTGATTTTTCAAACTTAAAATGTCTTTATGTATCATACATTGCACTTGTAAGATAATACATACACACACATATTAAGAAAAAACACTATTTTTAACGTTCACGATATTTTTGATGTCATTTTTGTTATTTAAACTAGTTAAAAAACAGTTTAAAAAAGTTCTGTCTTGGACGTCCGTGTGTCTGTATGTGCGGATCCTTTTTCTTGTTAACACGATAGCGACCGAAATACTTTACTAATCGAGTCTTTTTTTTTCTCTTACGCTTGAGTATGCTCAGGAATAGAACCCTTTCATTTTTCAGGGTCTGATTCGATGTGGTTTAATTGTTATTAAATAAACAAAAATAATAATTAATAAATATTTATTAAAAAAAATTATGAGGCGTGCACTTTTGGATTTTCCAAATTATTTTCAAATTATTTACACTTACTGACTAATAAGTAATAAATAGCATAAACATAAAATATTAAAAAAGTGGGTAGTTTGACATGACGTTACACACGATTCCAGAACGCAGCCGTCAGTCGGCGCGCGAATGCCGTGCGCGCAAGAAGCTCCGCTACCAATATCTGGAGGAGCTGGTCGCCGACCGCGAGAGATCTGTGCTCGCGCTGAGGAAGGAGTTGGATAAGGTATTTTTAATTTAAATTATTAAATAAATACGCGGTTTCACGCGCAGTACTCCACTCCTGTTGGTCTTAGCGTGATGATTAGTGTTGCCGAACTATCGATAGTTTGACTATCGATAGTTGACCTTGAAAATAAGTCAGAATATCGATAGCACTATCGATAGTATCGATATTATCGATACTATCGATACTATCGATAGCGTTAATCATGGAATACTATTGATGAACTGCAATAGTATCGATAAAATCGATAGTATTGACTGCCAATAGTTGCTATACTATCGATACTGTCGATAGTATCGATACTATTGCTACTGAATATTGCAACTACAATCGATACTATCGATAGTACTGATACTATCGATAGTTTTGAGCTATCGATAGTAGTAAATTGTGCAATAGTATTGTTCACGATTTCTTGGTATAATGGGTCAGTCAATGGGCTTATTGGATTACGAATTAACGAACTAAAAAAAATGGATTGTACAAAGCGCCAATAGATAACTTGAAAAGTATTATAACCAAACATCTAGTTCTCTGTCATCCACTATAATATTATTGATAAAGCAATACTATCGAGAAAAAGGTCACTATCGATGGGACGATATTATCGATAGTATCGACACTATCGATAGTATCGATAGTTCGTTCGATATTGAGCTTCGATAGTATCGACACTATCGATAGTATCGATAGTTCGTTCGATATTGAGCTTCGATAGTATCGATACTATCGATGGTATTGCTATGTGTCGATAGTATTAACGCTTATAGGACTATCGATACTATCGATAGTATCGACACTATCGATAGTATCGATAGTGCTATCGATACTATTGCTTTTCCCCAACTATCGATAGTTAATCGATAGACTATCGATAGTGGACTATCGAGCGGCAACACTAGTGATGATATGTAGCCTATAGCCTTCCTCGATGAATAGGCTATCTAACACCGAAATAATTTTTCAAATCGGACCAGTAGTTCCCGAGATTAGCGCGTTCAATAATCACATCTTTCGGAATAAGGAAGTTTTCATCGAGTCTCTTCTTAGTCTCGTTAATAGAGTTTAATTTTGACTGTATTCCTTGATTAATGATGAATATGATACGTTATTGTGTTTACTGTTTTGCCGTTACAGTCCTGTGGTGAACTTGCGGCTTGTTCTAATGACTTATGACTAATTAATCATTTCGATCAGACCACATTTGCGTTCAATAAACTGCTATTGCGTTATATTTCAATTAAGAGTAACTAGATATTGATTCTTGAAATCAGACATTTCATTTTTCTATGGCATTGTGAAAGTGATAATTTCGCACAATAGGCATGACGAAAGATTTTGAAATCCTCTTCCATAATGTGTGTATACGTTTACTATACAAGAAAAACCCTATATTTCGGTAATATACTTAAATTTAACAAAGATAAAAGCCATTTTTCAAAAAATATTTATTATCTGTGCCAAAACAGCTCGCAGGTGTCATGGCGTAGGCGTGACGTCAAACTTTGGTAAATACGTAATTATTTGTACGCATTGCGAAGAAAATTAAAAAAGTCTTTATTTAATATGTGTTACAGAAACGAATTTCAAAGTTTATGAGTGGTGTGCAGTATTGCAGTATGAGTCCACATAAAAATAATGCTGAAAAATGTGTTAGTAATTATTTCAAGCGAGAAATAATAAGAAATGATTGTATAAAGTTGGTGCGGAGAACCCCGAACCACGTATTCGTGAATTCGCAATTGTATTTCTGTTCTGAGTCGATAAAGCATACGTGAAACAATAGAAAATAAATAAAAATGCGTATTCTCAACATATTCATAGCAACAAAACACATCTGACGCGAGTTGTTTACTTAAGCGTGACGTCACGCGTGTTTTAGTCAAAATGGCTAACTGCAGAATTTCAATGTTTTATTTTATTGATAATCTCATCAATCTTAATGGTTTTAAGATTTCTAAGTCACTATATTGAATTTATTTATTGTACATTTTCCCTTAAAAACACTAATACGATCATTTATGGATACTGTCGTCATGCCTATTGTTCTTGTCAACTACCCACGAGGTTATGTCGATGTTGGCAACGATCAGACATAATGGTGTGACGTCATAGTTACACGTTAAGTGTAATATGACGTCACCAAATGACATAGTCGCCAGGTGCGCTTCCGTTGTCTACTGCAAATTGCAATGTTATCTTTATCGCAATCGTACAAAGCATGTAATAACAAAAAATATGAAAATTTATGAATTTCAAAACGTTTAACAAAGTGGATGTTAAAAATAAAACATATATTATTTTTTAATTCACAGTATTTTTTTATATTTTCAGTATTACAAATGGAACTTAGAGTTGGACCAAGGGCGCATGCCTGAAGGTATAGAAGCATTGCTTCAAGAGATTGGTGTTTTGAAGCAAGAATAAATGAAACCTTACTAATGGATTGATTACTCTTTTTAGTTTTTAAGTTTTTTTTTTGTTCGAGTATTCGTTTTTTTTGCTGACAATTACTATTTACATTATACCTTTGTTTGTGTTGAAAATTTTGTATGAAATGTTTATCGAAATGTAATTTTTTTGTTTAATTTCATATTCGTCTTAATATATCTTCCCATTGTATTTATATCAGAGTTTGTTATAACATATTATATTACCATATATTTTTGAAATGTTAAATTTAATAATAGGTATATGTATTATTAATTATTATTATAATCTAGCTATAAGGTGTTAAGGATTGTACATATATTGAATATGGCGACTCTAAACATGGTAATAGATTTAGTTATTTTAAGAGCTTTCGGCTCGATATTTAATAAGTTGTTTATGAATATTATAGTATTTTTACCTTTTAGTGAAGGTTTTGTATTATATAAAAAAAACGTAGAAATAGGATATACGTCATTAAAAATGACATAGCTACTCGTCAAGTAAGTGATACAATGGTAGTTTTTTAAACAAGCGATTGTATTTAGAGGTGATTAGGCCTTGAACATTAGTTTTAAGAACAAAAATAGTAGTAGTAGAAGTAGTAACATAGTATAAAGAGAACAAGTAGGTTATCTTCGAACAAAGGTACATCGCGCCGTTTGTACGCAAGCTTGACGCACGCACACAACGCCGCTCGGTTTCTTCCCATGGACCGGTCTCGTGAGGGGCGCGCCATTGCTGTGACTCACAGCACCGTTTAAAAGCATTGTACATGATATCAATAGAAAAACGACTGATTAATCAGATATCTGATTTTCACAAAAAAGTTATAGATATTTTTGCACACCAAAAAGAACGACGTATGCATTTCCTTTATAAGTAATTTTTTTAATAAATTGTACTGCTTTACACCATGTATTTTCAGTGTTTTATTTCAAGTGAACACCCATAAAATTTTGTCACGAGCCACCTCTGGCTGTGAACGGTCGGTGTTTGTTTATACAATTATTTAAAACTAGCGGTCCGCCTCGGCTTCGCCCGTGGTACATATTTACGTTTTCTCTACATAAGAACCATCCTCGTACTTCAAGGAATATAATAAAAAAAGAATTATCGAACTCGGTCCACCCGTTCTCGAGTTATGCGCTTACCAACACATTTTGCGATTCATTTTTATATTATAGATATCAATGTGACAAGTGACAACCCTACGCCTCGCGAATTTAGGTACCGTGCGCTCCTATATGCCGGGAGTCTGCCTACTTGTTCTCTTTATACTATGGTAGTAGTGTGTAGATATTTTTTTAACAATTTAATTTTTTTTTGTACATATATTATTGCGAATCAAATATTCGCTGCTCCACGCCACGTACCGCCAATTAGGTTTAAGTATGTAATCAAGAATTACACTATAATAAATAATTAAGTATATAAATAAAAGTGTCGTTCATAAGTAATCTTCAACATGAAAATGGAATGAACTTTTAAAAATTAACTTTTAATGGATAGATTTAAATTTCGTTGACGAAAAAAAGATTGTACTATTTTAGTATCATCCAAATCTAAATACTTCATTAAGTTCTCGAATATTTTTTAGATTTGAAGATGATTTTTTGAACTACTTTTTTATTATTATATTTTAAGTTACGCCACTACTTTTTTATTATTATATTTTAAGTTACGCCACTCAAGAACAGATTTTAACGACTTTTGGTTTGCTGGATTTATCTCCGCTTGGATATGGATAGGTCTTTTTGTATCATAGTTTAGAAAAAACAATATTCCAATCAATATTATCTATGAAATCATTATATGATTCATATTAGCTTAAAATAGTATTAAAAACTTAACGTAAGGATTCTCTTTGTATAATTTTAGCCCTTATTTTTCATTTACCAACCAATAAACGTGTTTTTATTATAACTGAAATATTTTGTCACGTTCGTTGTCATTTTAAATATAATTTGAGAGCGAAAGTAAACAGTTCTAGAGATACTATAAACACGTTTTATGAGGTAGGTCGCCCTTTGTTGAATATTCGAATTTATTTTTTATTATACTTTTAATTAATAGATTATCCATTTCGGTGTTGGTTTTTGCTAATAGAGTTTATTTTTTGTTGCAATGGGTTCAAAATCTTTGTTTTTTTTTATTATACAACTATACACAGACAATTTTGTAGTTGATGTTTTAGTATTTAAGGATTAAAAAAAATGAGGGATGATCACAATTTCGTAGTTTATTCAAAATAAAAAGTAAGAGATTCTGTAAATATAGAGGTCTCTGAATATTGCTTTTAGATAGCTTACATAATAAATTAGACGAAGGGCGCCGGTTCGGATTCCGCCTGACGGAATTTCGTATATTCGGTAAATATAGTATAGTATGTTTCTATTGTAAGCATATTAATATGTGTGGAATAGTGTATTTTTTACCTATTTGTTGCAATTATATTTAGTTGAAGTTTATTTTTATGAGATTTCGTACTTCCTGCGTTCAATTATTAGTTTTTAAGTTGATTTTTAACAAAAATGGGTGTAAATAAATTAGCATTTTATGTTTCCTTTTTTATGTTTTTTGCAAACAGACACAAATATAAATAAATTACTATCAATGTTTCACTAAAAATAGTTTGACGAATTGCTTCAGAAATTACACAAAACAATGATGGATGAACGGATTTTAATTATTTTGGGTTTGTTGGATTTTTTTTTGTTTCTATAAAGATAATATCAAGTAACAACTACCTATACAGTTTTTTTTATACATTGTATTTGATGTACCTATATGTGTTTAAAAATTTAGAATATCTATATAATTCTATTTTATTTGCACCCACAAGTTATTTTTTGTGGACAATAGTCTTTAGAGTAATTTGTTAAACAACGGTTTTTGTCGGCAATCCGCCTTGATGGTCTATCGAAATGTATAGATGCGTTATTTTTTGTGTTTTTTTTTTTGTAGTTTATGTAGATATAAGGTTATAGCTGTTAGGATGTCGAGATTTTAAGTCAAAAGCAGTTAAAGATTAATTAAATTTTGCGTTACTATATAAATATATAAATTTTGCGTTAGTACTAATCAGACAAAAAATTACTTGGATGTATATCGTAATATCGACTCAGAGTAAATGTTTGCACACAGAGTAAAAAATAAGGCATGTCTACCTAAAGTAACTAAAAAGTAATGCTTTTACTTCTTCGTTATTTTAAGTATGTAGAATTTTATTTCTTGTTGTAGAATAGTTATCCATAACACGGAAGGCTGTATTTTTTTAAATTTTATTTTATACAACTGACTTGTGACTTAAAAGACGAAAAAATCTTGGAAAGCTTATACTTTAAACATCTAACCTCTATCTCTTACTTTCATATTCACTAAGACGCTATGGAATAGTTAAAAACAAGTTTCCTTTGATACTTAATTTTATTTATCTATATATTTTATTGTATTTACCATTTTGGTTTGTTTTACAGTTGGACAGATGAAAAAATTATTCCTTAATTATTTGATATTTAATCTTGTACGAACGATGTAAGTAATATAATATCAGGCGAATAAATTTATAACATAAAACTCCATGATATAACTATTAAACGGTGAAGGAAAACATCGTGAGGAAACTGATATGTCGAAGAATCAAACGTTCAATGACTTGACTGACATCTGTCAACCTTGCCCAGCCTTGGCCAGCGTGGTGGATAATGGCCCATACCCTCCTAAGAGGCCTGTGTCCCAGCAGTGGGAACGTCTATAGGCTGATGATCGATTATTACGTTGATGTGATGAAACTAATTGTTAACATGTTTTATGTTATGTAAAATTAAACAACAAAATGATAAATACAGTAAAATATTCCATTAAATTACTACTACAACCTATGGCAATCCACCTCAAATAGTCAATAAGGATAGCATTAAATTTACTTACATTGTACCATTATATCATTTTTTATGAAGTAACATGGATTCACTAATGACTAAACCAAACGCTTGATGTAAATAGCGCATTAGTTTTACTTTTACTAATAAGTAAAAACACTAAATTTAATACGATTGTTTATATATATAATAATTATTGTTATCACTCTATAAACTTATTATTATAGACATATAAGGTATATTAATACGGTTTATTAATTTAAGTATATAGTTCTTAATTCTTATGTTAGTTTGCCAGATAGTTGCGTTTTTTATTATTTTTTTTGTAGTGACTAGTGTTTTATTTAACCGTATGGCATCATTTTTAAATCGGTTTCAAATAAAATCCAAAATGCTTCTAATAAGTAAGTTGTAATTGTAAATTAATTAGGAGGATATATCTTGTTTTTTTGTTTTGTTTCTTGTTTTCAATTTAAGGTTAAAAACAATGTTTACTTACTAAAGAAAGCTTTTGTTTAACATAATATATTATAATTGATTATTATAAAGCTATACCTAATATATGTGATAAAATAATTTGTGTTTTATTTCTTTCCATTTTTTAATAAGTATTAGACCTTGAGAGATATTAACAATAGCAGAATCTATATCTCTAATTTATGCCATAGCCTAAAGATAAAATAAGCCCTAAGCAACTTATTTAAAGAAAACTATAGAGTGCTTTGAATGGAGAATGTTCACTAATTTTGATTATTAGCACTCCATATTCTCTGTCAAAAATAAATAATACTAGTGAAAAAATTACTTCGATACGTCAATTATTTTCCGATTTAGTAGTAAAACAAGTTGTAAACGCCCGGTGATGGTGTGACGTCACACTACAACACGCTCAATCTGGCTCACTCAGTCCGCTAGCGATCGCGCGCCCGCGCCGTCGAAATTATAATTAAATACTTTTAAAAATGTCCAATCCAAATACCAGAAAATCATGTGTTGTTCCTAAATGTAAAAATACAACTACCAATTCGCCGGATAAGTTGTTTTTTATAGTTGCAAAGGAAGTAAGCTACATATTATAATATTTTGAGAACATTGCAGCTGTTTTGCGTTAACCTTTGTTTTCTATACAAGTTTTAATCTATACTAGACTGTGCTTCTGCTCTGCTCGTATGGGCTAAGTATAGGTAGATGGCTAGTAAGATTTTTTCTTGTTTTAAGTTGAGAATGATATGGAGAACTATACTAAAATATAAGTTGGTCGGGGGAAGAATTAAACAAAAACAGGGTATAGTTCCACACAAATTCAAATGTCAACAGGAAAATGAAGATAAACCTCAGAGATCAGCAGTGCAAAAACGCAATCGTATAGAATATTTTGAGAAACTATTAAATAAAGATGAAACTTTGGCATGACTGTTATTTTATTAAACGAATAATAATTACTATTATTGGACTATTAACGAAATTCGCGGACGAAAACCCATCAAAATACTGCGCAAGCTATAACACCTACTACAGCGCTGCCGACTTGATACTAGGGTGCGTATAAAGCAAAATTACCAATCTTCTATTAGATGATACGTGTAATATTCAAGACCAAATCTAAAAAATAAAATATATAACAAACTAGATGATATGTTCAACGATTCTGTTCAATCAAAAACATAAAATATTAAAATTGACTCGATAAAAAAAAATCAGCAAGTTAGCTCTAATTTTCACACTTTTACGTTTTCTACTTGACATGGTAATACTTATTATGATTTTTTTTTTCATAAACAATTATATTAAAACATTTGCAAGATATTTGTCAGAGAATTTTGAGTAATTACTTTTAGTTTTGGTTTTATCTGCGATAAACCACTTTTATCGTGACAAAACCAAACGTTTATCTCGAGAAAAAAAGAGCGCCAAAAATAAAACCAAAACTAAAAGTAATTACACAAAATGATTGACGAATATCTTGCAAATGTTTTAATATAATTGTTTATGAAAAAAAATCATAATAAGTATTACCATGTCAAGTAGAAAACGTAAAAGTGTGGAAATTAGAGCTAACTTGGTAATTTTTTTTTATCGAGTAAATTTTAATATTTTATGTTTTTGATTAAACAGAATCGTTGAACATATCATCTAGTTTGATATATATTTTATTTTTTAGATTTGGTCTTGAATATTACACGTATCATCCAATAGAAGATTGGTAATTTTGCTTTATACACACCGCGCGGGGACGCGGCCGCGCGGTGCGTTGTGACGTGACGTCACAAGCGGTCACGTGACTATTAGCGGGACTCGATATTTTTCGAAACTTTGAATGCGTATAAAATCAAAACTACTTGGTATTTTTGACTACGACAAAAACTAGTGTATTTGTATACATACAGGCTTTACTGAGACACAATTTCAAGGGATTTGGCATACCTAGTAACATTCTTCATTAAAAGTACAAAGTAATTTCAAACTAGATTTCATTAATGAATGAATGAATGAATGAATGAAAAATAATTTATTGTACACCATATAGGACAATTTAAAACACATAATAACTTATATCAATGTAAAGAGGGCGGCCTTATCGCTGACAGCGATCTCTGCCAGGCAACCCAATTGACTAGGACAAATGCTGAGTATGGTGGACAGTGGTGCATACAGCATAATAAATTAAAAATTAAAGATTTTATTATAATAATATTATGTACTACAAATATTTTTTCCTCGTGGCTTATACATATATTAATAAACATTTATATATATACTAATAAATACATATATGTAAACAGATATCGTGGATAAATAAAATAAATACATAATACATAATATATACATACATATAATAAATACACACATAAATACAATGTACATACATACGTATACATATGAGCACGTAAGTAGCAAAATTAACAGCGAGCTTGAGACAGTGTTAAATAATGTTTTTTAACTTTATTTTTGAAAATGAAAATCGATTCAGCACGTCTTATCTCTTCGGGTAACGAATTCCAGAGATTAATGGCAGTGATAGTAAAGGAGGAGTGGAAGAAGTTAGACCGGTGAGGAGGAATGCTTAAAGTTAGAAGAATAGAGGAACGGAGAGTGATACTATGTTCGTTCAGATATTTAAAATTTTCTTTAAGATAGGAGGGAGTCTTAGGATCAAATAAAACACCATACAATAAATGCAGCATGTGAGCGTACCGACGGAAGCGGATAGGGAGCCATTGGAAAATTCCACGCATTTTCCGGATATTTCCAGACTTTTCCGAGCATTTTCCGGGGATTTTCCGGATGTTTTCAAGACATTTCCGGACATTTCCCTGGCATTTTTAGGGGATTTTCCAGGCATTTTCCACGCTCCTCCCGGACATTTTCACGCATTTTCCGGACATTTTCACGCATTTTCCGGATATTTTCCGGACATTTTCACGCATTTTCCGGATATTTTCCAGGCATTTTCCAGGCATTTTCCACGGTTTTTCCAGAAATTTCCACGCATTTTCCGGATATTTTCCAGGGATTTTCCAGGGTTTTTCCGGAAATTTCCACGCATTTTCCGGATATTTTCCAGACTTTTCCGAGCATTTCCCAGGCATTTTCCGGGAATTTCCCAGGCATTGTCCGGGGATTTTCCGAGCATTTCCCGGGGATTTTCCGGATGTTTTCCAGACATTTTCCGGACATTTCCCTGGCATTTTTCGGGGATTTTCCAGGCATTTTCCACGCTCCTCCCGGACATTTTCACGCATTTTCCGGTTTTTCCCGGACATTTTCACGCATTTTCCGGATATTTTCCAGGGATTTTCCGGAAATTTCCACGCATTTTCCGGATATTTTCCAGACATTTTCCAGACATTTTCTGGTTATTATCCGGAAATTTCCCAGGCATTTTCCGGGGATTTTCCTAGCATTTCCCGGGGAATTTCCGGACATTTTCCAGACATTTACAGGCTATGCCAGGGAAATGTCCAGAAAGTGCCTGGAAAATATCTGGAAAATACCCGGAAAATGCGTGAAAATGTCCGGAAAATGCGTGCAAATGCCTGGAAAATCCCTGGGAAATGTCCGGAAAATGTACGGAAAATATCCGTAAAATGCGTGAAAATGTCCGGAAAAACGTGGAAAACGTCACTTCAAATTTGCGAAGTAATTAAAGCAGAAAACTAAAAAAAGAAAAAGAAAGCTAAAATCCGGAACACACATATTAAATGTATATGGAATATTCATATTTCATATTAATGTATGGGAGGGTTTAAAGATAATTTTTTTGATATTTCTCGATTTATTTATAAAAATTTATTACGGCCATTTTACTCATTAGGTTAAGTACTTTTGATATCAGTTTAAAGTTTTTTGTTATCTGTAATACTTACGGAAAAATCGCCTGTGCACACTTAACGATTACACCCTGTATAATGTGAATTCTGTGATATTACGACCGAAAAAGAGGTATTTTTTGTTGTAGTTGTATTTCTAATCATAAAAGATATGGTTTTATGTTTTGTTGATTATTTTAAATAGAAAATACATAGTAATGATGATTTATAAGTAAATAAACAGACATTTTAATTTATTTGTGTATACTTTTTCATGTTTTAAAAATGGTATACCCTTGAAGACCACGACCGCAACCTCACACGTCACTTTTACATACGCGACTACTGTTGGGTTAAGGTGACGCTTAAAACAAACTTATTATCTTCTTCTTCTTCTTCTTATATATAAAAATGAATCGCAAAATGTGTTGGTAAGCGCATAACTTGAGAACGGGTGGACCGATTTCGATAATTCTTTTTTTATTATATTCCTTGAAGTACGAGGATGGTTTTTATGTAGAGAAAACGTAAATATGTACCACGGGCGAAGCCGGGGTGGACCGCTAGTTGAATATAATTTTAAGCAGATATTATTTATTAGTTTAAAAAGGTATATCGAAGCTCCAAATTAATTAAACTTACAATGTATACTTTCTTCAACTTTTATTAGTTTGTAAAAAGCTGGGTGTAACTATGATAATTTATTTCAGCGGAATAAATTTGTATGTGGGGGGTGGAAATACGCTGCTGGAGGTTATGATTTCAAATATAATATTGATGAATGTACGAAAATAGATTTTTCTATAACTCACCGATTTTTCAATGTTTTATCTATTGGTATTGGCATTTTATAAGCAGCTATATTAAGATATCTAATAATCCTGATCTGCTTAATAGCTTCTTCTAAATTTAAGTATTTTACGTTTAATAAAAGAAAACCAACAAAAGTTAAACTACCATGAGTTTATAACATTAACATTGAGTTAAATTATGAAAATAAATATTGGTTTAGGTAATAAAAAGACGGGTAAGTAACTAATAAGGTAAAAATCTTACAAATCTTTACTTCGTCTTTCGTTCTTGAAAGTAAGTAAATTGGGTAAGTAATTACTTAAACTTGAAGCTGTTCAAAGCTTGGGAAAATATCTGTTATGACAGGAACCAATGAAGACCTGTGTCGTTGACTTGTTGAAATTAGATACGGATCAAGTTATGGAGAGGATCAAATTTATTTCTTTAATAATCTTATTAGTGGAAATTCCTCGACATTGAATTGGAATCTCTCAACGTTATCATATCTTTTATAAAGAATCTACGGCTACAGAAATGAAACCATTTACTTATCTAGGATAATCTTCTTTCGAATATACGGAGTACGGAGGTAAGGTACTAACATAAGTTTACGTACTAATGCTCTTTTTTATTTTATTAAAACAGAAATGAAACCATTTACTTATCTAGGATATTTCTTTAATATTTCTTTCGAATATACGAAGTACGGAGGTATTAAATAACTAGGTACTAACATACGTTTACGTACTAATGCTCTTTTTTATTATATTTTATATCCCATTTGTAGTGAATATCGCCATAATATTGAGGATTATAGGGAACGCACACAGTTTATACTTATTTCAGATGCCGTGAGATATTTTCACCATTTTATTTGAGCTTGTGAATTTTCAACTCTTGGTTGTTACCTTCTTTATTAAAAGTTAAAACGCCAGCCAATTTATTTAAGGTTTATTCTCTAATAAAAGAATGGAATATTTTTCCAGTTTAAAATAATAAGCTGCATGAAATTCGCAATATTTTTGATTTGAGAAACACCAGTGTTTAACAACATTCAAATATATCAGTGACTAGCTGCGCTTCGCGGTTTGTCTTAGCGTAATGGTATATTATAGCCTATAGCCTTCCACGATAAATGGGCTATCTAACACCGAAAGAATTTTTCAAATCGGACCAGTACTTCCTGAGATTAGCGCGTTCAAACAAAAAAAAAAAAACAAATTCTTCAGCTTTATAATATTAATTAAAGATAAGTATAGATGATGGATAAGCTAATCAAACACGGCAATAATATTATATTCTTGAACTTTTGGTCTAGTATCAAAATTGTTTAATATACTTTCAAATGAGTAAAGTTTGTCTAACGCGGTTTATCCACGTCTACCCGCGGGGTCTCTGAACTAGAAACTTGCCAAATCCTAGTAGTATTTTGTGCCAAACTATTTTTATTCCTCATAAATACATATTTTTATTTTACTTATACAAGAATTCGTTAGTGAATATTTTTCATCCAATACAATGTTAATGGAATGAAGGGATAAAAGAAGAAAAAGGAAAAATCCACTGAATGACAATGGATTCCTAATAAAAATAACGTTTGAGATAGTTTTATTATATAGAAAGGAATATAAAGAATAATGGTTAAATTCAACATTATTATTTATTACCCATGACTATTATCCAATATTACCTACTACGGACGCCATTGCATACCTATCAATACTTCATTCCAATTTATTTTTGCATAATTTTATAAAATAAAATAAATTATAATCGCTATTAGGTGGTAATGGTATTGAGAGAGATATTTGTATTCCTGTGGAAACTCATCGTAATTACCTATCTACTTAGGTAACTTTTTTAACTTTAACCTTAAAGTTCAAGTCAAGTGAAAATTGAATTTGTTTACTATCTTTAAAACACTGTTTTGAAATTTTTAAATTAAATAATAAATATAAATTAGTTTGACCAAATCCTTTTAGAAAAATCTAATTTATCAGTTTCAAAAACCAAACATCTCAAAACGTCATTTTCTTTATTTAACAGCTTTTTGTCATTTGTACCATTGTTTTTTAAACATACAGCTCTGATAAGAGTTTATAGCGATTATCTACAAAAGAGCTGAACTAACAAAAACTGTGATTATGTAAAACAGGTGTTTGAATTCGGGACAATAAGGTCATATTAGCATAATTGTAGCACTGTAGTCAAATAAGGACAGGCTTCTGAACTTTCAACTGTCTTGTTGTGTACGCGTTGTGAGCGGATTCTTCCTGTTACAATGAATTTTTATTATAGTTCTTCCTAAATCATGAAATATGTATCATTGTGATAGATTAAGCCTGAAGAAGCTGGGTTACAAAGTTATGTTTCAAATTTCATCTTGAAATTCTAAGCAGTTTTTATCATCGTACAAAAATACTTCTAAACTCTTTACAAATAACAAAATTTCAGTTTAATATTGGGTTCCTAAAATTTAACTTCGCTTACCTTTTTGTTCATATAAATTTATTATTATAGGTTTCTCGTTAAAATTTAATCATGTATTCATCATCGTCATCAATGGTAAATACGTCCAAATTGAAAATATGTAATAAAGAAAATTACCAGATTATTCAGTTTTGAAATATGTATTATTGAAATTTGAAACTTTAAATATACTGTATATTTCTGTGCTAAGTATATTTATACGTTTCGCTCATCTCTACCTAATAGAGATGTTCAGTACTATGAGAACAATGTACCTATTGTATTTGAGTATTAAAGTTTTCTACGCTTTTACACCGCTGCTGCGTTTCTCAATGAAATTTTCAGCTTTCAAATTTCAATAGCAGTGTACGCGGTAAATCTGTGCGGTGAGGACGTCTGTATACCAACACATTATATTCTTACTATCGTAGTGAATTCAATGTTATTAAATAAATAAAAACAATTTAATAATAAAAATATATTTTTCAATTGTATTTCTGGCAATTTCCAAACGCAAAAAAAGTTGAAATGACATTCGAATTTCAAAAACTCGTGACCATTCGTAATTAAAAACAAATGTAAACTTATTTAAAAATGGATTCGCAAGTTTTCCTCCGCCAAAATGAAACGTACGAAGACTTTTATAATCGTTGCAATAATTTGTCGAACTTTGATTGTAGCGAGGAAGAAATGTTATGGTGGATAATGGGGTCACGTCGGCTGCCATTAAAAGAAATAATCCCTATTAGTTTCGTGTTAGTGGTTATTTTTTTAACTGGGGTTATTGGTAATGTGTGTGTGTGCGTAGTGATTATACGGAACCCCGGCTTGCACACGGCTACAAATTATTATCTGTTTAGTTTGGCTGTAAGCGATCTTCTTTTGTTGTTGTTCGGTAAGTATTTTGCATGAATCACGAACATTTTTTTTATGCTTTACAAACATTCCAAATTTTATGCGCCATTTCAGAGTTTTAAGAAATTCGGAATAACAAATTTGTGGTTGATATCACTCAGTCTTGCTACTGACTCAGTCTCATTTTTAAAATAAAAGTATTTCTAGGTATGTGAGTGCAATTAATATTTATTTATTTATACCTAAATATACATATAAATTATAAATATTAATAATCATTATGAATTAACAACCTAGGTGTCATTGTCCAGAATAGGTATGCAATTTTTCTTTATTAGACCCTATTTTCTATACTATTTATATTCCAATAAGTTTAATTATAAAAAAAATTGTATTAATATGGCACATATTCTACAAGATAGCTTTCATTTTACCAGTTATTTATCACAATAAAACTATTTAGCTGCAATTATATTCTGGTTTAATAACACAATCTGGTTGAAGATTAATAGTTTTGTGCTCCCTGAAGTGTCATTTCTGAAGATTCCATTTCCTTTGTAGTTTGTGAGGAAGATTTATTTTGTATCTATTACTCTGTTGAACTTTTTTACTCCTAGATAAATGTAACATACACACTTAGGTACTCTTTTAAAATACAAAATAAATCGGATCTGTTTGAAATTTGATAGAAATAGATTATCTTTCGGGTTTGTATTCTTTTTTTGGATTAAACGCAAGTGAAGCCACGTACCTACTACAGTATTATACTACCAGTACCTCAGACAAAATAATACTATACTAGTATCTGTACTAACGAAGTTTCCGTTAAAATGAATTGATTCCACGCAAACTGCAAGAAAGCTCACATCTGCTCAATTTTTTAATGCGACTCGACTAGCGACTCATGAATTTTCGTTAGAATTTTTTTTTCTGAGTGTGATCTAGTTTTGTTCTAGTTCATTTACTTTGCTATCACCCTACATGACTTTTCCGATGAATATTTTTATGCTTCAACTGCCTAGACTAGGTACATAAATAAGTATTCCTATCTTCAAAAAGTAACAAATTGTAAACATAACTCTAACCTACCTGCATGCATAAATATAGGTAGGTAAACTTATTGTACTTCGGTATCATTCAGTGACAACACTAATATTTGTAAATTGTAGTATGTATAAAAAAGTGAAACAATAGAAAAATATTGTTTGGCAAGCTTAGAGCTTTGAGAGACGCCTTGGATTGGCCAGTAACTCCAGCCACTTACTGGCCATTCACTCGCCACGAAAGTCCAATTTATTTATATTACAATAAATTTAATTATAATTTTTAATATTTAATAATATTATTTTACTCATTCTGTTTAAAGTCTCTCTAAGGACAGTCCACGCAATTTATGAAAAGTTTGTCTATGTATACCTACGTTATGGGCCTAGTAATAAATAGGGGTATTTTTCGTAACGTCCGCGCAGAACATAGCGAGGCCGAATTTTAGGCCAAAGCGGGCGTAGCATTTGAAACTACGAAAATCAAAGAGTATTTCGAAGCAGGATCGATGTATCGTTTTTTCAATATCCTACATATTTCATCCGTCGTTCGCGCGGGCTTTATTAAAATTTAAAAGTATTCCAATTTATTGCTCTGCCAATATTGTCATGTAATCCTTATCATTTTATAAACGCGAAAGTTTTTTTTAAAGATGTATGTAGGTATTTGTTACTCTCAAGCGCGGATCCAGGGGGGGGGTCACGGGGTCATGACCCCCCCCTGGGCTAGGTCCACAACCTAAGTGGACCAATAATTTAATATTAACTTTTTTAAATTAACAAATTAATACTGTTCAATATGATGTTTTTATTCAATTTTGAGACATAAAAGTAATATAGAACAATGAAATCAATTACAAACGGTAACGGAAGAGAATATTACAAAAATTATAGAAAAAATTTATTAGGGTCGACCTGTGGAATTAAAGGACAAATAACAGGTTTTTCGATTAAAAAAAACTATGTATAACTGCGGAATAAAGTGTAATGATAAAGTTGTATGTAATTAATTTTTTTTCTACAACTTTTGCTGTTACACTTTTCACACAAAACCTCAAATATCGAAATATCCCAGATGTGGATAAGACATAAAATAGCAAAATTTTTTTTCAAATGAACACTATAAAAATACAGTCAAATTACAACAAAAAATCGGCCAAGTGCGCGTCGGACTCGCGCACCGAGGACTCCGAGCAAACATATTTTTTCATTATGTTGTATCTTACAATTTTGTTTAAAGGATTTTTTTCTTTATCTGTGCTTGTAAGTGCTTAAGTCGTTGCTTTTAACCAAATTTCAAGACTATGTTCACGGGAAGTACCTTGTAGGTTTTGATTGATGATTCCCTTGCAAGTAGTTGCGAATTACAGAATATGCGGCTCTAATTGCTTTTTCTTCAGATTGCGTTGACATAGAATTTGAATTAAATAACAGATTTAAGTTATCATAGACCTGAGTTCTGATGTGAATATCAATTAAATACATGTAGACGTTCATGAGTAAAGGGATTGTAAGTTTAAAATTATTTGAAAATATATTATTATTTAATTTAATTAAATAATTAGGGTTTTCGCAGTACATCTGTGCTATAACATGATACTTTTTACTCAATTTCAAGACTGTGTTTACGGGACAGGGTGCTCCCTGCAGGTATTGATTCCCTTGCTAATGTCGAAATCTTACGGTCTACGGTCCCTTGATGCTGTGAAAAATTCAAACGTTTTAGCCAATGCAACGCAATCAAAAGATGAGCTGTAATTGCTGAAATTTTTCGACACTCCCTAAGAAATCAAAACCTACAGGGTAGTTCCCGAGTACACAGAGTTATGAAATTTAGTACAATCAAACGTCTTATAACGCAGACTAGCTTACCGCCCGCGGCTTCGCTCGCAACTTCTATGTCAACGAATCAGAAGATACAGCCGTAAATGCCGAAAAATTTCGCAAATTTCGACATTCGCAAGGGAATCAAACTCAAACTCAAAACTCAAACTCAAAAATTCATTTATTCAATTAGACTACTATTTAGTAGCACTTTCGAATCGTCATTACATAGTATTTTTAACATTTACCACCGATTCGGAAAGCAGTATCTATGGAGAAGAATCGGCAAGAAACTCCATAGTTGCTCTTTTAAAATAATGTCAATAAATTTACATAATATGTAACTTATATCTAACTACATAATATGCCAAAGAACTGTCCTGTGGTTTTTACGCGACAACCCTCCATGGGTCTTTATCGTCCATATATTCCTGAATACTGTAGTACGCTCTCTGAACTAGTACATTTTTTATGTAAGTTTTAAATTTAGAACTACTAAACTCTTTAATATTGTGAGGAATTCTATTGTATAAGCGTATACCTTGACCCATAAATGAATTTTTAACTTTAGCTAATCGGAAAAATGGCATTTCAATTCTATTCCTGTTCCTTGTGCCATAATCGTGTCTATCTCCTACTCTTGTGTGTAAGTCAGAGCTTTTGTGTACATGCAAAATATTATTAAATATATACTGTGATGGTACAGTAAGGATACCAGTATTCTTAAAATGATCTCTTAGTGAGTCCCGAGCACGTAAATTATATATAGAGCGAATGGCTCTTTTCTGTAAGATAAATATAGTTTCTATATCTGCAGCTCTGCCCCACAGTAGAATTCCATAGGACATAATGCTATGAAAGTAGCTGAAATAAACCAATCTAGCCGTATCTTCATCGGTGAGATGCCTTATTTTTCGGACTGCATATGCAGCAGAACTGAGCTTACCTGCAGCGGTGTTGACATGGGCTCCCCACTGTAGTTTCTCGTCCAATGTTAACCCTAGAAATACAGTAGACTCAGTAGGATGCAATACCTCCCCGTTCAAGGTAATACCTCTGTTCAACTTTTTTACATTAGGAAGTAAAAATTCAACACAAGTGGTTTTTTTGGCATTTAATAATAAATTATTGGCAGTAAACCATTCAGATATGTGTAAAAGAGCACTGTTCACTTCGTCAACATTTGGGTCATGCCTATCCACATTAAAAATTAATGAGGTATCATCTGCAAACAGAACTATTTCACACCTATCCTGCAAATAATAGGGAAGATCATTGATATATACCAAGAACAGGAAGGGACCTAAAATTGACCCCTGTGGAACACCAATGTTAATTGACGCACCGCTAGAACGTTCTCCATTAACAACTACAGTCTGTATCCTATCATGCAGGTATGACGCTATGAGGTTCTGGGCTTTTCCTTTAATTCCATAGTGATTAAGTTTACGTAACAAAGTACAATGTTCAACGCAGTCAAATGCCTTGGAGAGGTCACAAAATATCCCCAGAGCATTTTTTGAGTTTTCCCATGCCTTATATATATGTGTTAGAAGTGCAACTCCAGCATCTGTGGTTGAGCGCCCCTTTGTGAAACCAAACAAAACCAAACTCAAAACTCAAACCAAACTCAAATCAAAACTCAAAACCTACAGGGTACTTTCCGTAAACTCAGAATCTTGAAATTCGGTACAAAGCAACATCTTATAGTACAGATACAGGAATAATTGCAAAAAATATATATTTTTCAAGTTTGTCTGCCTGTGAAGACCCTTTTTCTCAGGAACGCGTGGAGGTATCAATCTGAAATTCATACCGAATACTCAAATCTACGGTTCCTTATAGCTATGAAAAAATCAAACTTATAAGCCAACGCAACCACGGCATAAATGGCTGTATCTTTATACAGCCATTTATGCCGTAAATTATCGCAAATTTCGACATTATCGCAAGGGAATCAAAATCTATAGGTATTGTACTACTTCCTATGAACACAGAGTTCTGAAATTTGGTTAAAAGCAATGTCAGCACAGATGGAGGAAAAATTGCTAAAACATACATTTCATGCTTATCAACATTCGCAAGTGTTGCCAGGAATCAAAACCTACAGGGTACTTCCCGTGAACACAGAACCTTGATATTTAATCTTTATTTAATATAAACTTACGTCTTATAGCACAGATAAAGGAAAAATCGCAAAAAGCATAAATTTAATATTAAAACATATAAAAATGTTTGTACGGAAATCTTGGTTCGCCAATCCGACTCGCACTTGACCATTTTTTTAAATCTACGTATCAATTAAATTAAAAAAAATAGCTTTTGAAAATTGACCACGTCTATGTGACCCCCCCCTGGCACTAAAGCTGGATCCGCCCTTGGTTACTCTGTCGCGTAACTATTGGACGGATGGACATGACTGGTGAGTGATTTTCAAAGCAAAATACCTACACATAACCCGTAACTTGATCATGGACAAGTCTGCCCACATATTTAATTGAACATAGGTACATTTCAAGAGAACTACTTTGTAGTTGTATGTTTATGGAATTATATGGATCTAAGTTTACTGATATATACACACCAACACTTACACAAATGTAGAGGACAGAAATATAATCATTAAAAATATAATAAATAAAAATAAATAAATAAAATCTTTTGAATTCATACATAAGTTTGACATATTGGATTGGGGTTCAGGTCCCCTTACTAGGTATAACCTGTATTAAGGGGACCTGTTCCTTCCCTAATATTGATCCCAAGCTTGCATGAATTAAAACATAAATTTAAGAAGTTAAGAAAAAGCTAATCCAAAGTCCAAAATAAACAGTGTGTGTATTTTAATCGAACTGCAAACCTCGTTATAGTCATCGATATAACCACAAAACCAAAAAGGTAGGTATACACCTTATTAGAACTTCCGCAAGCTAATGTAACATCATGTAATTTCGTGTTCCATTAAAACTCGTGACATACTTACATGTAAATTTTCTTTTGTAATCAAACATCATGTAACTTTTCGGGACTGTCAGTTGTGTGAATTTCGTATTAATATGAGCCAATATACAAATTTTGATACTCAAATTACTCTCGTTATGTTTGTAAATAGCATGTTCCATATTCCCTTTTGTAATCATGAAAACACATACTTGAAAATAATATAGGTATGTATATGACCACTACAAATGTTACGTACCTAAATATCAACCTACGCCTTAACTTATTTTATTTTAACCGTTTAAATATTTTTAGGAAACAAAAAAAAAGAAAATAATTCACATACCTACCTAATATCTGTACGGCTTTTGCTACGAAATAATAAGGTATACCTATCAAATATAAACAAACTAAACTCAACATTTTTTAACTTTACCCAAATCAAACCTTATCAAAAAACTAAACAAAATATAAATCACAATAAAACAACATAACATTAAATAAATTTTGTGAACTTTGTGGAAGCGTATTTCATAAACGATATATTATTAATTATGTACCTAGTAGATAGGTATAAAAAAAAGTAAAAGTGAAGTCCCGTGTTCCCATATGGGGTAAGGGGTAGATGTATTATGCGTACATCTGTAGGATATATTTTGGTATAGGAGGATAGGTATTTAAAGTGTTAGGTTTTGTCTTATGTACCGGTTGTATAAAATTGAATAATTAGATCAATTTAAAATATAACCATTTAGATAATAGGGCGGTTAGAGAACCGACTTTCCTCCGTTACGACGGCTGTGACTACATTAGAAGTTTTCGAAGTGCTGTTGTTATAATAATAAGTTCCGAATTAAGACATAATCGTTAAGTCGAAGGTTCTTCTAAACAGTATACATAATTGAACAATTAATATTCGTAGAAAGCTTTTTTAACTGATTAAAAGGGATGTTCTCAATTCGATCATATTTTTTGTGGTTGTTTGTTATCCAACTTTCGATTAGGTGAATCTATTTTACAACTAACGTTTTTCCAGCTTCGCCTGTGGTACTTGTTTACGTTTACTCTCCTCTTAGAACCATCCTCGTAATTTAAGGAATATTTTAAATAAAAATAATTAACGAAGTCGGGTTAGCCGTTCTCGAGTTATGCGCTTACCAACACATTTTGCTATTCATTTTTATATTATAGACTAGCGGTCCGCCCCGGCTTCGCCTGTGGTACATGTTTACGTTTTCTCTACATAAGAACCATCCTCGTACTTCAAGGAATATAATAAAAAAAGAATTATCGAAATCGGTTCAGCCGTTCTCGAGTTATGCGCTTACCAACACATTTTGCGATTCATTTTTATATTATAGACTTGAATTTGAATTTAATTTTTTGGGAAATAATAATTTTTAATTTACTTATATGTCAAATTAATGAAGATCTTAGTTTACATACTATCATTGTTTCGTGAATACAGAGTACCTACGTAATCGGCCTGTGTTAATTTTAACTTTACAGAAATGCAAATAGGTACCTTGTTACTTAATTTGTGGTAATTTATTTTGTAAAACTTATTTTCATATGATAAAACTGAAAGAAAATATTGTTTTATTTTGCTATACTTGCACCAGCTTTACGGCTACACTTGCACACAGCCAGCCAAGTTTAAAAATGTTCTGATTATAAATATAAATTTATAATGAATAGAAAAAATTCGATCACGAGGCGGGACTCGAACCCGCATCCTTTCGCGCCATTCCGGGGCGAAAGGATGCGGGTTTTCCATTTTTTCTATTCTTTATAAATTTATATTTATAAAGCACTAGCGGTCCGCCCCGGCTTCGCCCGTGGTACATATTAAACGTGGTACATATTAAACATATTAAATATGGCCTATGTCCTTTCTCAGGTATCAAAATATCTCCACACCAAATTTCATGCAAATTTGTTCAGTAGTTTAGGCGTGATTGAGTAACAGACAGACTTTCGCATTTATAATATTAGTATGGATTTGAATGTCATAAAACAAAAAATATCAATTTCAATGTTCTGATTGTTTTTATAAACTTTTTAATGTAAAAGCGGTTTCTGTAAAAGCTTTTAATTAATGTATATATATGTATGATAAACTCTCTGAATTTAATTTTGTAGTATTAAAACTGTAGACGGAATGAAAACTTTGTTGTTTTTAGAGTGCCACTTTGTGATTTATCGGTACTTGAGTCTTAAACTTAGACTTCGTCATTAGACGTTTAGAAATTTGCTATCTGGTGATTAAATTGAACGTACAGCTTTATTGCGTAATTAATTTCTAATTAGGGCTGATTTTTCAATCCTTGGTTAAAACTTATTCGTAGAATAATGTATAAAACTACCATTTTAAAAACGTATTCTTATTGTCCGTATTTGACAGTTTTCGTGACATTTTAATATTATCGTGTAATATACTTTATTGGACGGTTAAGTTTTAACCAAGCATTGAAAAATCGGCCCTAAGGGAAATTAATTGTTTATTAAATAACATTTTATATCCAACATTTATTGAATTACACATTATAGTCAGATAATATTACACTATATACCTAGGCACTGTAACACTCAGGTCCATATAGCATGATTATTTCAGTTAGATCTTAGTGATTGGTTTTTGAGATTAATAACCAACCAGACTGGTGTTAAGCACCTACCTAGTCATATTTTTTTAAATAGTTACATAATTTATAATAAAAACTAATTACAATATATTTCATATACATATTTCAGTTGAATTGTTTGTAATATATTGAGAATGTATATCAAAGTGACTAATTAAGTTGATTTAAGATCTGTGAAAAATATATTATTTTCAAACAAATCAAAGTTAAGTGTTAATAACTACGTCTACAAAATTAGCTATTCTTATTGAACTATTCTGAATCGCTGAACAAGCAAATTGGGCAATTAATAAAATAAACAACATATTTGTTATCATTTATTTTAATTACAGATAAATATAAAAAAAATGTAATACATACATACCTACGTAAAGTTATTCGGTCCTTGTTAAAAAATACAGATGAAAAATATTCACAGCAACAGCTCTAGTACACAAAATTTACCAATCTAGCCTTTATGTGTTGCCATAAAATTTGCATTTCACACAGTTTCACAAAAAATGGACAATCTGTGTGGAAATTCATTCGTGGTAAACCGTCAGATATTGGAAAAATCTTTAATTCCAAATATAATGGTTATATTATCAAAGCAATAGCGTAACATCAATTCTATATATTCCTTTCATTGCTTTGCACATAAATTAATTTACCAAATCATATAAATGTTCCCCAAACCAAACACATTTTCGTCACAAATCTAGTCCAAATAGAAAACATTATTTGGGATGACCATACAAGAATAACCATAACCGAACGTTCATTTCCCTGGATTGCGTTCCAACGGTTTCTTTTATAGGTATCATCCTAACCCGTATGTCAATTTATCTAGGATCTAACGGATAGGTTTGCTTTCAATCGGGGACATTTATATGTTTCTCATCAATTTATAAAACGCTCTGCGGCGTGTCTGGACCTTGGACCCTGTCACAGGTCGCCATTTTAGACCAATTTTATTAGGTAATCATTTTACATTCACAGATAATATAATAGTATGTAGAATGTCTTTCGTAAGATAAAGGTCAAAGATGTTATCACTCAAAGGGCTATCCAAATATTTATTGACTGCCAAAAACAACCACAACCCTTGTCAAATACGTCGACTTAAATTTTGACACTTTCATAATTAAAGCACTCGGTGTAATTTAAAATTGGCAACTCCGGGAGTGCTATACATATCGACGCAAATTTATTAATTGGCTCCAAAAGTTGTAAAAAGCACGTAACTTGTCAATAACAATGTGTTAGTTAGATAGTGTGTGGTGGAACTTTCATTTGCTTTTGCGTTGACTTTTTTTCTTATTTTTGTGATTTTCATTTATTTACTTAATTGAATTTTTAGACTTATCAATATTGGAAAGAGTTTTTTAATCTTTCAAATGCTATCAATTTAATGTTTTTAAAGCATAATGTCTACAAATAAACAATTACGTATAACGTAATGTTAGAAGATACTAATGTACCAATATAATAAGGTCGATTAATTCTAATGTTTAATAACGGAGCACTGCATAATTAGTTATTAGCTGTTAAAATTTGGAACAATGGCAGCAATCCCATATTATCTAAAATCCCTTAATGAGTTTCGAGTGGCCAGAGATAAGTTTTGTGTCCTTTGTTATCGCCAAATATATAATGTATCAAATGCTAAAAAGATACCGTAGCGTTTTTACCAATATATTTCACATGGCAACATATTTTTCTATAGGTACAATAGGCAAAAGTGCAATAACCTGAAAAGGGGGTTATCTGTAATCAAATATTCTAAATAGTTTAAGTATTATAGTTTATGATTTATCTCTATACAATACGCAAAAAACCTTTGCTCTTCATAGTATGAATGTAGATGAAACTAGGTAATGTTCTTGCTTTAGAATTTTTTATAGTTATTTGTTGAAAGGAGAGGTTCAAATTTGGTTCAAACTTCCAATATTTAAATGCATAGTGTAGCAATAGTATTATATCTCGTCTTTATTTGTTTGTAAATGAACGAGAACAAGTTTTCTTTATTAAATTCGGACTATGCATTTAAATATATGTAACACGATCAAGCATAGTTAGTGAATTTATTTAAAAGAAAGTAAAAGAGCCAGCAAAATGTCTTATTTAACCATTGAGATAATATTAATATGGAGACGACACCGCCTACATCACTTATGTTCCACTCAACATACGTCATGTGACGTATGTTGAGCGGTATTTTTTAATGGTTTTAAAGTGAAACGCATCAAACATGCCTTCGTGTGTGTTACGATATTGCACAAATAATACAAATAATACGGAAAAGTGCAAAGGAATAACTTTCATCGTTAGGTACCTAACTAGATAATAATTTTTAAAACTTAGTTAGAGCAAAAAAATGGCGCACAGATTTTG
Source organism: Colias philodice (assembly GCF_061535455.1). Lineage (NCBI taxonomy): Eukaryota > Metazoa > Arthropoda > Insecta > Lepidoptera > Pieridae > Colias > Colias philodice. The sequence continues at coordinate 6,285,098 of NC_143111.1, read as the reverse complement.
TTCGTGGTGTCTCCTCCATACGTAGTAATATTATCTCAATGTATTTAACGCGGATAAAGATGAGGACGTTAGCTAGTTTGTAATATAATTAAATTCTTTCTTTCCTCTTAATTTATTCCATTTTATTCCTGAAACCTATCTTTGTAAGGCGACTGCATTTCCAACGAGAAAAAGATAAAGAAAAATCATTTCGTTATGAGAAATATTTCATTTTTATCATAGACATGCTGTTGCCTGCAGCTCTGTCCGCGTAATCAAAATAAATCTTCATGGCACAAACTTTCATCCCTTATTTTATTCCCTTGGAGGTTTAATTGACTCAAGTCTCTTTGAAGCGGATGTCGCAGGACTGAAGTTGCTGCCTGAAATAACATTCTAAAACATTTCCTTATCAATATTTCATTCATGAGACATTCGTAAAAATATATTTAAACGAGGGGTCGCATTGATTTTTCTATTTATGCAAGATAAATAGTCAATAGGCCTTTTACAACAGAACAAGCATGTTATTTTGTAGAAATTTACATAAATCTCTGCCAGGGTTTTTATAAAGTATAGAATTTGAATAATATGTATTTACTTATAGATACAATATTTTGTACGCATGTATTGTCGTGGTCATTGTTCTTGTAGAGAACTATGAAATTAATTGATAAACAAGTAACTATGTTTACATGAACTAGAACTGTTAATTTTATTTTTTATATTAACTAGTAAACTGAGATAATAGTATGTGTGATATAGATAATAGTGTATAATGAATAAATCGCGTTTAAAATCCCTTAAAAGTCTTTAATTTCTATACGGTATTATGTATGCTATACAAGGTACATCTTTCCACGAGTTCCAATAGTTGCCAAGAAATTGTATCTCGCTGGAAATGGAAGAGTTTATTTAATTTTATAACTCTTTTGTCGTGCTCTGCGAAATTAATATGTAAGTTTCAAAATGTTTACCGGTCTTCTTGTCTCTAATGCAAATATTTTTACTTGGTATAAACATCAAATTTAATTAAGTAGAGGGAATCATTTCTTCAATGTTTTAATATATTATTTGTTAATTTGAGTACATATATTGTTTCCGTATCGTCACAATACGTACGAAACGAGATAAACAAAAGAACAAAATTGATTATCTAATAAGGCATGTTGTTACCCAAATTATTGCTAAGAATACATTATAATAATGTATGATCCTCTTATATCCCACTCCTGACTTCCTACATAATTTCTCTTTGAAAACCATCGATTTGCGTTTTGTTTCGGAAACTTTACTTCTCGTTATTTGAAGTATGGAGTTAGCTATAAATTGGGTATCGTTGTCGTTTCAATAACGATAACGCTATTGGATATAATAAGCTTATAGATAATGGGACATTGTCTCCTAGTTAAGGAGATAAATGACTTATTTACGTAGCTGTAGGTATTTTAAGGACAATGTTTATGCATTAAAATTATGGAACAGTGTATAATATCGCATTAAGTTTATAAGCTATATTTAGATGTAAAAATAAAATTATCAAAAATTAAGTCACGTAGTGGTTCCCTGGATTTATATTGTTTTTATTAGCTCCCTGTCAAATTCCACTCTTGAACGCCTAATATCTCAAAATACGTCAATTTATTTTCTTATTTAGACAACACAGCATTGGATCTTCGGAATGACGTGAAAAACGAGAATTTCTTTCTACATTTTATCACATTTTTCTGTTTAGGATTAGTCCAAGAATGAAGAATTCCTATTGTAATGCTCTGAAGGAAATCGTCCTTTGTCCAATTGTTATCCATTTATATGTAAATACGGAAATACGGATACGGATTAAAGGAATTCTAAAGAATTTTTACATAATATGCTAAACATAAAAGGTGAATGTCTTGTACGTGTTGTGTTTTATTTTGATCTGTTTATCTTGACGAACATCAAAGTTAACATTCATAGGATGAATTCTAAATTGATAAAAATGTTTTTCTCCTTTTCTGAGTCCGTTTAATCTTTTAATCTTTTAACATCTTAATAATAATTCAGTATGATACAAAGAGAAACTTTTTTTTTGAAATTAAGTGATACCTACAAATTTAAAACACTAGATATTTATTATTTTTATTACTCAAGCAGACTTCGCACACTTGTGGATTGGTAAAGTAGACTCAGGCAATTTTCCAGCGGTCATTTTAAATCCTCTACAAGATATGAGCGCTTATTTCTTATATTTTTCTTAATACCTATATTGGAGCAAAATATAATTTCTGCGCTAGAGGTCCAACAAATCGGCCGTCATTAGTTTCTAATTCTTCCAAGTAAGGAGATTGATAAATGGCATCCATTAGTCACTTTCCGAATGACCTGACGCGTTTACATCGAAAAATCTATACCGTATTACCTAGCTTTAATTACCACGAAAGGCATACATGTACGTACCTGCCAATAACCTAAAACCCTTAACTTCCAGCAACTGATTTATTTTTTGTTCGTAATTATTTTAAATAATACCTACAACCTTTGAAGGTACAGTACGCGTTGCAATTGGTCTGTTTTGTTTTTGATTATAAACGTAGCTTCTCTTAAAAAATATACCTGTATCTACTTGTAACTGTAACTTATAAGTAAGTAAGTACTGTAAGAGAATAAGTACGCTTCAAATGGTATTAAATTATGATGATGGAATGGTATTAAATCTACTCATGTACTTATCCAGACGTTAATAATATCTGTAAATCATCCATCCAACCATGGATTTTCATTAGTAGGATGGGATTAACTGAATAAAATAATAATAAAACATGATATCGTTCTTCCTAATGGAAAACTTCAAGAGAAAGATCATAATGTGTAACGACGAGTGGCGACCACTTTACCCCAATTCGAATCGCGTGGCTGGCATTCATACATTATTATTTTATTTTTATGGTGCAATATATTTGAATGGGTAGTTTTATTGAATAAGTTGAGTTTTAAGCCTCATCATATTTCATGATCTACGTAGTAGGTACCTAAAGTACGTATATACTTGTAAAACTAGACTGATATTTTGGTAATGCTCTAATGCACTATACGTTGGAATTGAATTTTTTCTTTCTATACTTTACACGATTTTATTTCATCCAATCAAAATAGATTAAAAAAAAATGTTTATGAAATTATACCTCATTGTACCGACTATACGAAAAAAGATTTGCGCCACAAATTGGATGTACATCGTAAATGCTAAAATACTTAAGTTTCAATATACGGGGAGTTAATTGGAAAAATAATATAAGAAAATAAATAAATGCGAAGACATTGCGTGTCAAACTACCAAAAAGCACTTACAAGGATCGAAAAACCTATAAAATTAAACCACGGATTGTTTTCGTGTTGGAAGTTTTGCAATATAAAAGTTTTTGATAAAGTGAGAGTATAAATAAAGGTATTAAATATAAATGGTAAAAGTATACAATACACTCCCCTAAAAAGATTTAAGAACACTATAGTAAACTCACTGGCTGAATTTCATAAAAGCTAAGGACTAGTTATTTATTCGTTAAATTATTGTAGCTAGAGCAAAGCAAGCTGTAAGGTTACTTTCACATCTGCTTGCTATCTATCTTCACGATTATCATAGATACCATCAAATCGCCTTGGGATGTGAAAGAAAGACGAACAAACATCGCATTATAATATTGTCCCCTCATTTTTCGTATTTTTTTTAAGTATATAAATCCTACAAATATTACTGAGTAAGTATAAGTACTAATTATAGTGTAATATATATCTACCCATAACGCAATCCCTGTAGCAACAACTAATATCAAACATTTTCGCTGTGTTACCAAGAACAAATTTATTTACTGGTTGATGCCAACTTATACGTCTGGGCAAGGGCTACGTACTGATACACACACTAACTAGGGTTACGGTAAATATTTATGCAATCTAAATATAATAGCATCTGTCCGGGAAGATAGGGTTCTAAATAGACCGCTAGTTTTCGTAATCCTGCATCTATCATTCTATTCTGTTCTATGAAAGTTCATTATTCTGTCGCATATTATATAGTAGTATAGTAGTATGTAGGTTATGGTCGTAGAACAAAAGGAAATTCTTATTTTATTGAATACCTACTTACTTGAGAAAAATGAAATGTTAAAACAGACACAGGTAATTTGTCCGTTAACAAAACATACTAAGGAACTTTTAATAATAATAAGTTCTCTTTGTTACTCTATGTAACTACCTGAGTTATATACCTACTACCTAGTCTGGTCGTAAGTTCTGTCACATATGTATTATTGAATAAACAAAAAGTTACTTTTATATATTTATTGTTTTATATGTGGCAATAAAGCTTACATATTACTTAATAATTTCGTATAAAAATTATTCAAAATGGCATCCATGTTTTGCGATACAAGCTTTCAACCTCCGCGGCCAGTCGTCTAGCGCAGCACGAACCATGTCCATGTTTATTTCAGCAGCTACTTTAATAATGGATGCTTTGGGTGACTCCAAATTTAGGTAGGATTTAGCGCAGGTTCTCTCCTCTAAATATTACCAGATTTTATAATCCAGAGGATTCAGGTCCGGGCTAGAAGATGACCAATCTTCATGACGAATGATGTCAATCTGATGGGCGGCCAGCCAATTTTGGATACCCTTGGCTTTGTGGGCAGGTGCTGAGTCCTGCTGGAATACCCAGTGCTGATTTTTTAACATGGTCAGGTCAGGAGGTTTTACGAGGTTTGTTAGGACCGTATTTTAGTAAACACTGGAACTTATTTTCACACCCTTTTCACAGAAAAACACCTCTGTTAGGCTAAAATAAGACACTCCCAGGAAAACCATTACTGATAAGGGGTGATGGCCACGTTGGACTCGAAATACACGTTGACACGCTTCTTCACTACTGTGGGTATACACTTTGATATTCTTTTTGTTGCAGCACTCCTCCATTGTAAAAATTTTTTCATCTGAAAATAGGATTTCACGATACATTTTTCTCGCGTATCGTTTAAGTAAAGCGCGACATTTATCCAGTCTTAATTTCTTCAGGCGTGTGTTAAGAAGTTGCGATGTTTTTCTACAATAAGCCCATAGTCCTAGGTCCTCGTTCAACACCCTTTTAACTGTGGTACTGCTAAGGCCCATCTGCAGTGCTAACTGTTTGCGATTTCGGACCGGACTTTTCCTTATTCGCACCTTTACTGCATTTATCACTGCTGTCGTCCAAATCGTACGACAAAGACCATTTCTATTCCTATCTTCTACTCTTGAATGTTACTTAAATCGATTTATAGTGCAATAAATAAATCTCTGGGTTATTTGTAAATTTTAAATCAAACTGAAAATTTCTCTTGGCGCGTAACCGCTACGATGAAGAGCGAGAACAGCGACTCTGTCTTCTTTATGCGTCCACTACAATGTAACAAATTCGTTATTCTAATAAAGTGTGTCGTTTTTTTAACGCGTAAAATAATCAAAAATCGAACGTGAAAAAGAAATTTGCGGTAAACATTAACAATTTGAAAATCTAACATAATGACAGAACTTATGACCAGACTAGTTATTTGTTTCTGTTGTGGTGTTAAGGGACACTCCCAACACCACAACAGAAATAGAACAAATTCGACTGTCATTATTAAATTCTGAGGTGGGTTAGTGAGGCCAGTTTTGGACGACCGTCGGCGAGGCGGAAGGCACGGTTTGGAATCTCATCTCGCTAACTTTACGCCAGCGTCCCTTGGGTATATTTCACATTATCACCCGTAAAACGTTTTCCATATAAATTTTTGAACCGGTTCCAACATTTTTAAGTTAAGTTTCTTCGATAATAGCCTGCTACGTATACTATTAGATTATAATATATAGGTACCTATCTGTTCTGCTTCCTCGTCGTAGTAACATTTATCTATAAATCTAATAATGTATAGCGGCTTGCATATTTTGGATGATATCGTTGCATGAATGAGCAAATAAGCTTATAATATTATAAAGTTTACTATTTATGAATCGAAAAGCGAAATTCTCAAGTAATAATAAGCATGTATTATCTATTGGTAAACAAATAAAAGTACGGTCTACTGTATCATGTATGTTTTATATGTAAGTATATTATATTATATGTGGACCCTATAAGTATTGTTATAGAACTTTTAGCCATAAAAGCATTCCACAAGGAAAGTCGTTCTCGGAGGAAATATTTGCTGACCTATTAGCGGTCTACCTTCACTTGAGAAATTTTCACCAATCCTAAGGGAACATCAAGGTAAAGAATCAAAGAAGTTATGTGGTTTTATAGAAATAACTTAAAGGAAAATGTCCATTAAAGAAATCTTTAATAAAAATAATAAATAGCTGTTTAATTTTCTCGATTTTACAAATTTGATTTGATTAATTGACTAAAAACGTCGTTTAACTTTATTTTAATTTCAGGAATTCTTTGAAGCTTTTTATTTAAAATATCGAGAAAACATTTTAATAATTGAACTATTTCTAAATAAAACGAAAATGAATTTCAAAGCTCCATCTCGCAAAAGTCGACAACCTCGAGAAACATGAATTTCAAAAGTTGACTGATTTATTATTATAGTTTAATCGTTTATACAGTTGTAAGATTTTTGACTGTATATTTATAACACACAAGAAATAAAAAAGATTTTAATTTGAGAAGCTGTTAGGTAACTAATATCTATGAATTTAGGTTTTTTTAGTAAATGTATATACTAAAAAAACATGTAAATGTATGTACATAACATTTTTTTTAATTCCTACTTATACCAATATTTTTATCCTGATTCGTTAGTAGCCAATGGACTTAAAAGGCTCACTTTTCCGGTTAATTCAGTTTTAACTGAGCTTTTCGTTATTATTGTACTGTAACTCCATTAAATTTTATATCAGTTTTAAATTAATCATTGCGAAATTCCACTTAGCAGAGCAAATTTCAGCTAAAACAAAACAAATTTATGTTTCTCGTCACGTCAACATTCTGTATACTTTGCGTAGTATAAGATTTACACAAGATCGTTTTCCTTACAAGTAATTGGGTTTGATTTTTACGGTTTTTTTAACATAATCTTGTACGAAACTACGATAATGTGCTAAAAGTTCAGAACGGTATCTGTTACATTCCAATAAGAAGTTTTCTTTATACGCCTACACAGCAACATTTGCATTTTATTTGACGTCAATGCCTTAGGCTAGGTCTCGTAAAGAAACCGTCTATTCTAGTTTTCTTTATAGAGATTTCTGCTGACCTTTCTTTAGGAAAATACTATCAATTGCAGCTATTTGAAGTATGGGCTGACCTTTAAAGACGTATCTATTCATGAGGAAACTATTAATGTAGTGCAAATAGCCGGAAGTGTAATCTTATCTCGCTTTAAGCGATCCTTTGAGACGTTGTTGGACAAAGTTCATACTTTAGGGACTATTTATATGCGTTTGGCGACAGATAGGTCGGAAAGTTCTCTTTTGCGCCTTTGTAAAGATAAAGGATATTTATAGTGTGAAGGGTGAGAGGCTGAGAAAACTATTTAAGCCCACTTGTTCCATCTTACGAATGACTCCGGAATATTTGTACTATTGTTTTTTAAGAGCAATGAACAAAGTAGTGGTTGGATGGATTTTATAATATGGATTTGTTTTAACTGCATTTTTATGATAATTTTTATTTGATGAAATTTGTGTGGATAGGTTTTAATTTTACAAAGAGAATTAGTTAGATTTTCATGAGAAGAAATATTAAAGGATATTTTCATGAATTTTCTGAAGGTGAATATTTAGTCAGTTCAGCCACAGTTCGGCAGAAAGCTAAACCTATATCCTAAATCCTATAAAGTTACCAATGTCGTAGAAACTAATAGTTTCATCTATTCTACGATTTGCGAGAAATCGTGAACGATTTACAAATAATCCAATACCTTTTTAGAAATAAATGGCTTATGGCTATTATTGTACGTCTGTTTTTATAGAACTAGTCTACAAGCTATTTTGTTTATAAAATTATTTTTTCCATTTTGTAGTGTGTACAAAAGAGTATAAAAAATAAGTTCGTATAATAACTGGAAAATTAGAAACGGGAGCTATTTTTGTCAATAACATTGAATCACATTATTTATACATATCTGTGTGAAAAAAACGAAAAAAAAAGGTGAAAAAATTGGCGCCGCGTGATTTGGACTGTGGAAAACAACAGCTGTCGAAGCTTGTGTTAATGAATCTACATAGAAACAATATTTCGTACCAAATAAACACGCAATTTTTATTATTTGATTGTTTCTTTTCAACGCTCAGTATTAAATCTAAGTTCAAACTCCTGAACAAAGCTAAAATGTTAATTACGATGATGGTGAATATTAGTAGTATTACAAAATTGGAAAGTGTGTTTATTTGTCTTTATTTTACGTCGCAACGTAGCGATTTTATGATAAGATTGGTATGTCTGGATGTCTGGTTAGGTTGGACTTTTTACTCGTGTTATTTTTGGTAACCACAGAGCAAGTAATATAGTATTATAGGTAACGATAATGGCAATAGAATACAGGAACTGCCGATATTATTTTCGCAATTCATAAATCAAAAAGCGTAGGTATTTGTTATACCTACCTTGTTACAGCTTTTAACCTCGCATCAATAGCAGCGGATGTTTATATAAATTCAGACGATGACACGACTATGTGCATCATGATTATTGTTTACAATTTTACAAATTTAGGTACTATTGCTAATTTCGTGTACCTATTCAGTTCTGGATTTTCTATTCCCTTTTTCGGTAATTTAAATAATCGTTTAGTTACAATATTATTGTTTAGTAAGAGATTAATATAGAATATACAAAAAAATGTTGTGTGGTTTTATGAAACCACGGTAAAAGTGAAACTGTTCGAACGGTTCTGAACACTGCTTTGTGTAGAGCATGTCGCGTGACGGTCGGCTGCCGAGTAGGTATACCTACTCGGCAGCCGCGATACACGCGACATGCGCTACACAGATCAAAAAGTTTGAGACGATGTAATAAAAGTTTCACTTTAAAATAAATGAATCTGTGATAATTAAATTTATAGAATTAAACGATGAATTATTGTTAAGACAAAGCAAGGCAATAGGCATATTATAGCGCAAGAGGTTAACAGTTATTTGTTCTAATAACAGTTCTCTTCTACTCCTGAAAGTAAAATTTTCTCGAAATTCCATCTCTGATAAAGATTTTTTTAAATTATTAATAAATAATATTATGTTCTCTTTTGTTTAAGGTCTACCCAACGATTTAACAGTCTACTGGCACCAATACCCATACAGTTTGGGCCTGGTGTTCTGCAAGCTCCGAGCTTTAATATCAGAAGCGTAAGTTTATGTTTAAGCGTTTAGTTTGTACAAATTTATTAGTCAAAGCTAAAGAGAATATAAATTTTAGTGCACTTTCTTAATTAGAAACAACTCCTTTTACTCATATCGTCTCTGTTAAGAACACTTTGTTTAAATAGTCGCTTTTCCTTGTATGTTGATTTTAGATTGGTAAAAAAGATGTTTAAAAATCTAGAGAATTTTTTAAAATATTATCTAAACGTCTCGTAACTTTGGAGGTCTATTATCATCAGTGGTATTAAATGGAGGTCGTTATTTAATTTAAATAATACAGTAATTTAGCATTATGGCAGTTGGCGATTTCTTCGCCCTAATTCTTATATTTTGAGCAAAGAAATCGTCCAAAGATCACAAGTTGGTGAATTCTGTTTTTAATGATCTTTAACATTCCGGCTTTTTAGATCTTTATGATAAATTTAAAAATACATAACTAAGTACATACTTTATATAATAAAATTCAGAATAAATAAATGTGTTATAATTTCGATATTCATACAAATACATAATAAAGAAGAAATCAGATTTTTCGGTATTTGTGGGCCTAGCAAAACCTATGTATAAACGGTTTCTAATTTTACTGTTTTTTAGATTACCGCTTTCTGGCTCTGTAATAATAAATGATATTGTAATAAATGTTTTAGGGATAAATATATGTATTATTGAAAATTGCACACAACGCAAACAGCGACTTTCAAAGCAAAGCTTTGTATACAATTGTAAATAACTGTCTATTTACTCTACTGTATAATATTATGCTTGTTATTATGAACACCCGTTTCAAGAAAAAACACAATATTCAATACATTATATTTATGAAACAGTTGGGATCGAGCACACCTGGCTCAATAATTAGGGTCACTAACTGCCGAGTCATGATATTGTTATACATTATTATTTTTCTAGAGAAAGCTTAAAGAAAATATTTTTTTTTTGTTACGATCATCAAGATAAACTATTAAAATGACTAATGATCCTATAACTTTCTAAGAGTCAGCCTTGCAGGTCTATAATTTTTAGATTCATCAGCATTTTAGAAAAATAAATCCATAATTTACTGATTTATATACTCTTAACATCAGGTACCACCTCTATAATGATTAAATAGATAATTATTTCAACTTCTGACATTTTTAACGCCGGCATTATTAAAGGAATGCTTAATAAGTTGTGGTATACTAATTGAATGTGTTAATTAAATTTGATGACAATTTACAAGCTGCGTTGGTGTAATTTCAGTGGGTGTACCGAATAGAATTCTATTTTCATATAATTTGTGACAATTATTGATAAATTCATTATAATTATTGGCATAATTACTTGCTACTATGTTATCCAGTAGGTATAGTCGAACATGATAATCACAAGCCACAAATACAAGATACAATCAAAATTATAATATTGATTTTAAAATAATAGTGTTTGTGAATTGCGTTTTGCTTTACAGAACCTTGTACAATTACTAGTACTTCTGTTACCTTCATAAAGGGTAGCGATTTTTATTAGTTACTTCACGAAGCAAATAAAATTAAAACCATGATTTGACCACTAGGAAGCGAAAGAGGAATTGAAAATCGACTTTGCTTGAATAGGACGTTTATCTCTGAATTTCATGAATCGTTTTAAATAATAGACTTAATAACTAGTCATACAGTTAGATCCTTATATATATGCGAATTTATTAGCTTATCGTTGGGATCCCAATTGTTTAATTTAGGATCCTAACCTTGAATGTTTTAACGAGCCCTTTTCGATATGTGTGGCTCCATCATTTTTTATAAGTACTAGGTTTACTAACTGCCAATAGGCAATACATCACGATCAACTTTGTCCATTTAGATTTTATGACATAGGTATAACAATTTTATGAAATGATCAATCTCTTTATCATAATTTGTGATACGGATTCATACTCAAAACTTATTCATTCATGAATACTTTAAAATTGTTTATAAATAGCCAATTTTTTGAAAGTTCAAGTGGCCAAAGTTCTATTAAAATCTTATTTGAATTCGCCAACTTCAAGTTTGTAACTTGAATAGCAGATAAGTCGCACAAAGTCGAAATAGCGGGTGCATTTTAACCCTTATTAAAACGCTGGGAGCTATACTTCCCACGTCTCAGATTGAAGAAAATCGTGTTTTATTTTTATATGCTTAAACCTAATGCAGTGTAATATTTATCTACGCAATCTTAACATTTTAGAGAACTTTTTTTCATGGAAACGCTTTTCAGAGAATTATTACATGTCATGGTAAACACACGTCAAAGTCAGGTGACGTGATTTTGCAGCCGAAAACGACCGTTATTTTTTAGTTTTTGGTGTAGTGCTCTTTTTGAGCACTACACCAAAAAATTAGATAAGTAGATTTGAGTTCTAGCTATGTAAACTAGACTATATTACGGTTGCGTGAAACGGAAAAATATGCCCAGAATCTTTCGTTTATACCTTGGTAGAGTCGATTGAAATTAATTCTATAAGTGGGAAGATATCATCCCAGTGTTCGTCACTGCACACGACATTCGGAAATTCTATATATAAAATCTGTGTGTCTAAAAAATCTTTTTTAGTTGGTATAAGCAACTTATTTATTGTTATTCGTTATTTCCTGATGAGATAATTAGAAATCTTAACTCAATACATTAGTATATACCTATTGTTTTTATTTTGTTTTATAAAAATGCCATTTTTATGTTGAAGTCATTCATTTTTCAATTCCCGAATTCTTCCCTCAGTAAAAGAAACTTGCATTGATGAGTACTTTCACCTCCTTTATTAAAAAACTTGATCTTTATAATTTTTTACGATAACATTAAATTCACAAGTGGAGTCAGGGCAACTAACTAGTGTTTTAAAATATTGATGTCTGGAGTGGACACTGGGAGTTCCCACCTTTCCAAACTTTTTACAAGAGAGAACAGATGACGGGATATATACTTCCCACCGAAAAAAGGGTACTTCCCCCCCACTAACCCATTTTTTGTGTGTATTTTTGAAATCTACGACCCAAAATTACCCAGGAACGTATCTTACTTTTTTGTTAGCTCCTCCACAGGCTCGCGTTTGAATAAGGGTTAACTAAATTAGGGATAATTGCATTTTCGTTTTGAACATTTGTTCAGTCTGAGAGAGCAGGAATAATAAGACGCTGCGTCATTTCATGAATTTCTCAGTTAATTATGCTTGAGCACGATTACTGATTTCTACAATAGATACATTAGATTCCTTCTCATAAGGTTAAGATATCACTGCTAAAGCGTTATGCATACATAGGCCTTCACAACATAATATATGGCCAAGGTTTCAGTTTTGCAAGTTAGCCTGTTTAATTGACGCAGACATAGATCTATATCTATACATATAATAAATCTGTAGAAGGGTCAATTCTGTACATTGAAAATATTGAAAAAATAAATACCAGGGGGTGTTACTGGATCGATACCAAACCCAAATATGTGATTAAAAAAATTTTTGTCTGTCTGTCTGTCTGTCTGTCTGTCTGTCTGTCTGTATGTGAAGGCATCACGTGAAAACTAACGGTTCGATTTCGATGAAACTTGGTATAATTATACCTTATTATCCTGGGCGTAAAATAGGATACTTTTTATCCTGGAAAAATACGTAGAAAAAAATTAATCTTAATTTTTCAGTTTTATTAATTATAGACGTTGTTCTGTAGAACCGCGAACACACGTTGCGTATTATTATAGGCCTAGCCGTATTTGGGTCCAATAGATATTTATAAGATGTCATTGTCAGAGTTACTCAAAATGGAGAAATAAACCATCCACGCGAAGACCGAAATCCGCGCGGACGGAGTCGCGGGCGGAAGCTAGTATTGAATAAATGAATTAATATCAATTAAGTGGCTTTTCCTAGATCGTATAATAAAAAGAAATGACTGTTGTGAAAAAGGTGCATTTTAGATTGTTTTGTGATTATACAAGAATCTATCAGGCACTCTTAGTATTTTTTTATTTGTAAATAGGCTTTTGAATTGTTTTCCATTTTGTCTTGATTCCGACTCTAAATGCGTTTCCTTTTCAGGGCAACCTACGTGTCCGTTCTGACGATATCTGCGTTCACACTGGAGCGCTATCTCGCTATATGTCATCCCTTGCACCTGTACGCCATGGCAGGACTGACCCGGGCTTCAAGGATCATCCTAGTGCTATGGGTGGTTGCGTTTGTCTGTGCGTCACCGTTTGCTGTTTACTCCGATATTAGTTACAGGGACTATCCGCCAAGTAAGATGTGAATCAAACATTATGTTGTTACTAACTTTCCGCACGCAGCTTCGCCCGTTTTGTAGAAAAAAAATTGGTTGTCTGTAAAGTCGGTTTACCGACAACGTCCGATTGTATTTCTTTGTCGCTCAAAAAAAAGTCATCAAATCCCTTACGTAGTTTTAAAGACCTAAGCAGACAAATAGACGCGGAAAGCGACTTTGTTTTATACAGTGACTAGTTAGTGAAAAGCAGTTGCTCTTCGCGGTTTCAACCGCGTGGCTTCGCTCCTGTTGGTCTTAGCGTAATGATAACCCTAGTATATAGCCTTCCTCGATAAATGGGCTATCTAACACTGAAATATTTTTTTCAAATTGAACCAGTAGTTTCTGAGATTAGCGCGTTCAAACAAACAAACAAACTCTTCAGCTTTATAATATTAGTATAGATTCTGTGTGTTTCCAGTATCCACACATTTATGACGTAGGTTAGTTGAAAACTAAGTTCAGGAGATAGTTGTGCTTATTTGTTGTATGTAAATTCCCTTTAACAGACAGTACGAGAAACTTTTATTAAATTATGTAGGTAGGTACCTATTTTTTTTTTGTTTTTCAGCTACATGATGTTATAAATAGGGCATGTAAATAAAGTGATTTTGATTTGTTCGCCACCTTCTATAATAATAATGTACATTTAATCTTATATCTGAATGACATGATCTAAATGACAAAATAAAGTGTTTTTATTTTTTTTTATTCTTTATTTATTAAACTGAGGATTTTAAAGTAACCATGCGACGGCTGTAAAAATAAATATGAAAAATTGGCTACCTAACATATACATATATGAAACGTTTACCAGCGTTATTTACCAATGTCATAAACAGCTTTTTAAAAATATCATAAAGTTGACACACCACACAGCAAACGGCGCTAAATCAATTTTATTGGAATTAATTTCCCTTTTACTCATCAATCATGGATTCATTTAACGTTAACCTGCGAGCCGATAAATTCACGTGATTTTTTTACCTTAACTCAATAACATTTGCACAAAAATCAGTAAAAACGCCGAAATTAGAAGGTTCCACACTTATTACTTCAGGAATTGAGAAAGTCAGATTGAGAATATACGTTTTTATATTCAAGGCTTTTAGAAATGTTGAATTAACATTTTATATCTCAAGCTAAGATCTCACGTTTAAAATACGTTCTTGTTTCATTATTTACGGGTTGCTACTAGTAACGACAGTAAGTAGATAAAAAGATCCCAATTAAAAAGTAGGTAATTATGTATGAATTACTATAATCTGAATTATAAGCCGTCATTGTTTCTAATAGACTGGGGTAGAAGCCTTTGAAAATAATGAAAAGATAAAAAAAATCGCAGTCGGATGAAACCCATTAGAGAAGGAGGGGAATATGATAAAAATGTAAGGAAAAATAAATTACGGTCAATCCGAGTTCGGGAAGCGGGAGGGGGGAGCTTTTAAGAGAAAAAAATGGTTTCTCTCAATTTCCGACAAAACTACAAGTCCTATAGAAAAAAGTTCAATGGCAAAGTTGTAGGTAATTAAAAGTTCTACAACTTTTGTATTCACAATTTTTTCACATAACCTAAAAATTTAGGTGAAAAATTCAAAAAACCAAGTTTTTGGTCTTTTATTTCTATCTACTTCAAAATTTATTTTTTTTCTACGAAATTTGGTGGAAACTTACTTTATTATGTCCCAAATACACTGTAATTTATTTGATTGAAAATATTTATTTTTTCGCCTTATTTTGAATTAATACCAAAAAAACAACCTAATTTTCAATCGAAAAGTCACCCGTCAAAATATCAGCTTTTTTCAAAAACTTGGGGTGCCTTTTATTCATTGAAATCTCTACTTTCATATGGTGTAAAAAAAATAAACACCACCATAGTAAATGTTCTCAGGAAATGCATACAAACAGTCTGAAAATTAGCTTTTACTAAATCAGGCACAATTCTTAAGGCGAAAAAATAAATATTTTCAATCAAATAAATTACAGTGTATTTGGGACATAATAAAGTAAGTTTCCACCAAATTTCGTAGAAAAAAAATAAATTTTGAAGTAGATAGAAATAAAAGACCAAAAACTTGGTTTTTTGAATTTTTACCAAAATTTTTAGGTTATGTGAAAAAATTGTGAATACAAAAGTTGTAGAACTTTTAATTACCTACAACTTTGCCATTGAACTTTTTTCTATAGGACTTGTAGTTTTGTCGGAAATTGAGAGAAACCATTTTTTTCTCTTAAAAGCTCCCCCCTCCCGCTTCCCGAACTCGCATTGACCGTAATTTATTTTTCCTTACATTTTTATCATATTCCCCTCCTTCTCTAATGGGTTTCATCCGACTGCGATTTTTTTTTGTTTCAAAAATTATCTACTCTAGTCTATAAACGTTTCAACAATAACGAAATTAAATGAAATAAATCTCTATTTTTTTGCCAGAGCTTTCACGGGTTTTGAGAATATACGACTTAATACCTGTGGATGCTGGACTAAGCACGTTTTTAAAAACAATTAGAACAGATAAAATCCCTAACTATGGTCCAGTTATCCTGTTATTTTCATATGAATGCCATTAAATTTGAATTTAATTAATAATTATTATTGATAAAAATATTTTAATGCTTAAAATAATTATTATTGATGAAAATATTATAATGCTTTGTTTGTTTACTTGAACGCGCTAATCTCAGGAACCACGGGTCCGATTTCAAAAACTATTTCACTGTTAGATAGTCCATTTATCGAGGAAGGATATATTTAAGCTATACATCATCACACTAAGACTATTAGGAGCAATGTGGAAGAGATAGGTAGTAAAACAATGGTCGAGCATTATTTATTGATTGTAAAAACTAAGCAACTAATAATATAAAGATAATGAAAATTATATTACCATAATAACTAAATTGATATGAAATAGAAACCAGCTCAATACAACGTCGTGAGCAAAATCAACATAAGCTGAACATTAACGTTCGCAAACATAATATTAATTCAATATTTAACTAATTTATATAGAGCGCTTGATGTTAGCTTTTGCAATATTGAAATCGATTTGTGCCATTTCGTCTAATTTTATTAACATAATATATAAGTGTTTTTCGTGTGGTTTGTGAATAAGTACAAGCCTGAAATATGATTAATGCAAGACATATAATTAATATTTTAGTCCGAAGATTGAATATGATGTATATTACTATCATTCCATACATTATGTACCTTATCTTATTTCAGGCAGGATTTATCCTTAATCCATAAATAATATCAGATCGGTAGAACCTTCAGAGTAGAGAGTAGAAATCTACTTATATTATTTTAAGGAAAATTATGTTTTTATCTAATTGTTACAGCGCATTTTATGTTTTCATAACTGTGATAGTTGTTATTCATATAGATTTACACCGTTTACATTTAATTCTTGCAAATCTTTAATTACTTTTTTAAATTGATATGTTTAGAACAAGGAAGGGACCAACATCTTCTTTGCTTGTAATGAAAAAATATAAGTATATATGTTAGTTACAAATAATAATATTTTACCTTCTATAGATTCCGGCAACATATCTCTGGATTCAGCGTTCTGCGCGTTGATGGCGTCATCACCCCTTCTAGAATTAAGCAGTATATTCTTCTTTTTCGTGCCAGCCATTCTCATCCTATGCTTGTATGTTACAATGGGATGTCATATAAGGTAATTCTTTATTTACTTGTAATTGTTCACTCACATAAATACTTTCTTGTAATCGATAGAATATCAAGAGTTTGGAAAGACATTTCTGGAGTGAAATGAGTTGTAGAATGCTCTAGGCGATGGGAATTGTATAGTTTATTCACTTTATTGGTAAATATCATGTCATTTTTTAAACATCCATTAAGTAGAAACAAATTAATATGCAAATAGGAAACGAATGATTTGTTCTTTTTATTGTCTATACAAATATTATAAAGAGGAAAGGTTTGATTTTTTGTTTGTTTGTTTGTTTGTATGAATTGAATAGGCTCCGAAACTACTTGGCAGATTTGAAAAATTCTTTCACTGTTGGAAAGCTACATCATTTCTGAGTGACATAGGCTAGGTTTTATCCCGGAAATCCCACGGGAACGGGAACTATGCGGGTTTTTTTTTGAAAAAGCGGGCGAAGCCGCAGGCGGAAAGCTAGTAGATAATATATCTAATGCAAGGAACATAAATCCATACTAATATTATAAATGCGAAAGTAACTCTGTCTCATGTCTGTCTGTCTGTTACTCAATCACGCCTAAACTACTGAACCAATTTGCATGAAATTTGGTATGGAGATATTTTGATACCCGAGAAAGGACATAGGCTACCTTTTATTGCGAAATATGTACCACGGGCGAAGCTGGGGCGGACCTCTAGTTTTATTATATTTTCATGAAATTGCGTTCATCGCGCGTTTGAATACTTATTATGTCATAACACATTAGATAGATTGAAGCAATTTGCTTGCTCAGTAACTGAATTAAAGTTTAAATACCATTATGTACGTAGAAGTATTATCGGCTGTAAATTCAAATTGCGATACGCTTACGCTCTAATGGAAATTTAGGGAGTTAATTTGCACTATAAAAGAGGCGTAAAATACCTCACAATAATATGGCAATTGTCGTAGTACTTAATAATTCTAAAAGATGGTTTTGAAATTAAAAGTCCCCAAGTTTTGGTAGCTTTTTAAACTTATGAACATGTTTTGAAATCTTATGAACATGTTTTGAAAAAATTTTTGTACCGTTTAATCGTTAAAGAATATACCATTTATTTGATGTAAAATTAAATACATTTTCATGATGACAAAATGTTTATTAATTTCATACGTAATTGTTCACGATCCCAGGTAGCAACGACACTCATCAATTATCCTTCAATGTAACCTTAATTACAATTCAATTGAACCCTCATTGCCATTACACATTAGCACTAAAATATTTTGAGACGATTCATTTGAGACAAGTGAATTAGATTGATTGGTTAATTAACGACTCAATTGCCGAATCGAATTGACGTTAAAACCAATCAGCATAATGAATATTTTTTTATTACCCAATTAATCTGACAAGAGATTTTCTCGTCTCTCGATTTAAGTATTTTTTGGATGTTTTATTGAAGTATCTCTCCATAATACACGGGTATCACCAGAAGGAAGATACCCGGTCCTTTGGGAGGCTTACGTGGGGACACAGGTCCAACACGCAGAGGCCCTTAGAGAATTTTAATGTGTTTTGGGACACCAGCCGCAGCCTGCCCATGACTGCACTATAGAGATACAGCCCTGGGCAGTCCGCGGCCAATGTAGGACTATTGCAAAATATGGGAATTACGAATCTAGGCTATGGAAAGGAGGTGTTCGGTGGATCGGTAGGTTGGGTCTATGGGGACTATGGACGTCTGCCTTTTCAATATTAAAAATTGAAAAATATGGCAGACGGTGACTCGCCAGTTCGGTCGATGGGCTCCCAAAAAGGTTACCGATAATGGCAACAAGGGGGCAACATCAGCTGAACGGCTAGGGGTGTAGAGAGGTGCGGCACCGGTTTCACCATCGCGGGCCCTCGGGCCCGGAGCGGGTTTCCCCGTTATTACGCCATTAGACACTTTATTGAAGTATTATTATTGAAGTATTATTATTGAAGTATTATCGAAGTATTATTATTGTATAATTGTGACACTATGATGCAGCAAACAATGCTCCTTTTGTAGTCACATTACCCGTCTCTCGATGAAAAATTTCTAATTTTAAATACGAATATTTTGTTACAGTTCTTACCTACGGCACTAAATAGATCTTTCCGCCCACGTATTCACAGAAAAACTCGTATAGTTTCCGTTCCCGGGATATGTACCTTATTTACTGTATGTATCTTATGTACTTTCTCAAGTTTCAAGCTATATTTGTATCAAATTTCATCTCAATCGGTTCAGTGGTTTAGGCGTATAGAAGAGACAGACAGAGACATCGCCAAAAAGACAATGCTACTTTCACATTTATAGTAACAGGCGGAACATAATTTATTATACGTTTTTAACTAAGCAACTTGCTCTAATTAATTTCTGGTCACCACGTCAGGTAAAAGCATAGTTAGCTTTTTAATGTACCAACTCTCCGATAAAACTCATTCCGAGGTAAATAAAGGCCTGCCCTGTGGAGCTCGGCAGTTTGTTATTGACATTTAGCAAGTTAAAGAGAGTTAGGGTCGCATGTGTACTTTGTCTGAAGGTTGGTACACAGTGGCTGCGAAAAATGAGCTATCTTCGTTGAGATAAATATTAAATAGATAACAGATGAGGTACTGTTATTTGGGATCTTTGGGCAACTTGAACTATTGTCCGTGTTACATAATTATTGCTTTTAAAAATGAAAACCTAGTGTGTATCTAATAGTGTACTAATCTATACATATAATAAAATCGTAGGAAAGTCAAAACTGTACATTGAATATTTTTTTAAAAGAATACATAATCCATGATCTATAATCGATATAGAAGCCAAAAACATAGTTTTTAGAATTTTTGTCTGTTTGTCTGTTTGTCTGTTTGTCTGTTTGTCTGTATGTTTGTCCAGGCTAATCTCGAAAAGTACTGCATAGATTGACTTCAAATTTTGCATGAATATTACTAACAGGTCGGGTGAGGCTTTTTTAAACATATTATCATGCTATCACCTCCGGGGGAGGAGCTGTGAACCTTTTTTTTTCTTACGTATTCCGTGTATTACGACAGCGTACAATCTAAAGACTCATGTTTAAATGTTGGTTTCGGGTAAGCCATGCTATTATCTAGCTTTACACAATAAAAACTATGTCATTTACGTAATTTGGGCAGAGAATCAGTTTAATGAATTTATTAGTATACAAATTTGAAACAGCGCCATCTATGAGATTTCGTAAAAATCAAATCAATTTACATGTTAACACTACTGAACACAATGTTAAAAATTAATAATTTAAATATAATTATGTTATTTATTTATTTAACTCTTTAACCCATATCTTCCCTTCCCTATAAGGTGCGCTTATAATTCGTGTGAATATACTACATTTTTAAAAGTGAGGGTAGATGTTTATTATTTTAAGTCAAACTAGACACCATTACAGTTAATCTAATATTGATTGTGTTCATTGGTTACATTTTTAAAAATCTTCGTGTTTTAAAAATTCGATAACGAGGCGGGACTCGAACCAGCATTCTTTAGTGGTCGAATTTTTTCTATTCTTTATAAATTTATTGTTTATGAATTTATATTTATAAACAATAATACAAAAAGGTTAGTTCGTTGATAATTATTATTCCTTCATCATTTACATGTTGTAAGTAAAAATATACTTTGACTGTTAATACTTTTGTTCAGTATTTACCTGTATGATTATTGCTTGGTAATTAATATATTTTCATGTCGTATACCTAATTAAAAACATAAGTTTGATGTGAAACTAGCTGGATTTATTTTTACACACTCACAGTCTTATATTTTGTGTTAATGTTAAAATAGTATCTATTTATAGTGTAAATCATAATATTTTTTCACAATTAAAAATATTTCCTTTTTTTGATGGTGTTGGCATCGAATTAAACCGCGCTGTCGTTTCGTTCACAAAAAGTGAAGTTATGAGGACCAAATATGTAGCCGCCTCAACTTACGGAAACGAGAGTAACCTGCGTTGTCTGTTAGTTATTGTATAGTCGAATTTAACGTTACATGGAAATTGGCATCTAATTATATGAATAATACTTATATTAAATCTGTAGAGGTCAATTCTGTACATGAAATATATTTCCTAAATAACTATCACGAGGTGATTAGGGATCGACACTGACGCCAAAAATTTTTGTCCGTCTGTCTGTCTGTATAACCGTTATAGAAACAAAAACTACTCGACGGATTTAAACGAAACTTGGTACAATTATTAGTATGAAAGAAATGTTCTCCATATTATATAAAAAATATCTCCCGACATCATAATTAATGTCTATCTTTTATGGTTGAGCTTAGGAGTTCAAAGCTTTCTGATTAAATTTGTCTACTAGCTGTGCCCGCGACTTCGTCCGCGTGGAATAGTGACTATGGGACCTATGACCATGGGCTCAGGGTGGGGCAACAATAATTGTTTTTATTTTCATGCTTCCACTCCCACGCCCACTCCCAGGCCCACGCCAACGCCCACGCCCACTCCCCTTCACAATTGGACCTACCAGATCAAAGCCAGGGTAAGCGCCCCACCCAGCCCCACCGTGGCTACGCCCATGCTGAATTACTACTTAACATACAATTATTGAGTAAATACGTACTACCATAAATAATTAAAAGAATTGTTATTAAAATTTCTTACTAAACTGAGCTAAAAAACTTACGTACCAACTTATTAAAGAAAATCAAGAAATGAAATGCCTAACCTATACCAAATAGTTACTACATAATATTGTAATTAAAAAATATGATTAGTATATAATATCGAAAATCAAAAAAGAAATGCCTAACTAATTCTACGTAAAATTTCTTTTAAATTATGTCATATTATTTTTTAGGAACCAGGGGGGGAGAGGAGCAAATTCTATTTCCTTCCTTTCTTAAATGGATGTTTTTAATAATGTATGGTGCAGCCACTGATCAGCTTAATCGATACTCAATTTTTATCAAATCCAGCAACAAATCCAAATTAGATGTTTCCTGTCTCACGCACGTAACTTAAGGCTGAAGAGAGAGAGAGGGAGCACGTAACTTAACCGTTTAGACGAAGAAAAGTGTATAGAAAAAGGAATAAATAATTTCATAAACTTCCCAACGATCTTTAAAAATAAATTATTATATCATTTTTTTCATTCCCACTTTTACCCCTATGTAGGTATAATAAGTGGATGAACCGATTTCGATACAATTTATCTAAGAACCAGCGTCGGAAAATATGCTGCCTAACAAAAAAAAGCCGCATCTAATTCGGTTTACCTGTTAGCCAGCTACGGTGCCATAGACAGACACACACACACACACAGAAATACATTGCAGTCAAACACATAACACCCGTCTTTTTGCGTCGGGGGTTAAAAATATAATACGACATAATTTAAAGGACATTTTGTGTGGAAAATTTACCTATTAGAAGTAACCATAATGTTAATTTGACCCCGCCCCCCCTACTACCTCAGCTTACCCCCAAACCCTTGGGGAATTTTGATATGATCATCTGGACATGTAAAGGAATAACTGTAGCGTATAACAGATAAATTACGTTTTATCGTACACTGTACAGTGTACAATAGAATGCCTTAGCAAATGTTCGCCGTGATTACTTATAAATTGTCATAACTTTTTTATTTATAAACCGATTGACATGAAATAAACACTAACTGTTAAATGAAGATTACCACAATACATTAGTGAAAACCGCATCTAAATCGGATAAGCCGTTTCTGAGATTAGCGTGCACAAACATACAGACAAACAGACAAAAAATTTTTAACTACAGTTTTGGGTTCAAGATCGATTTAATAATAACACCTGCTAATTTTTTTCTACATATTTTCATTGTACAGACATCGCTTTTCCACAATTTTATTATATGTATTGATGATGATGATGATTGATGATTATAACACTCTCAGTCCGTTTTAACTTAATTTTTATTTACTCGCATCAGTGCCACCTAAAAAATCTTTATATCGAAATTCGAGCAAAGCTAAGAAAATGAGAAATAAGAGTCCTCAAGGATCGTTAGAGGTAAGAGGCTTACTATTGACCGAAAACAACATATTGTGTTATGCCGAGAACCTGAAACCGCTTCACAACGAGAATTGCGGCTCACAGCTGACCGCGAACGGCATGTACTATCCTGTGAGACCGAAACCTTCACTGAGAGGGTATAACGTCTCACAGCTGATCGCAAATGGCATATTTTATCTCGATAATCTGAAACTTTTATTCAATATGAAGACCGATTGACAAATGATAGGGTGCACCATAATATTATTCAATCTCTTGAAGATGAACATGAGCATAAGCAATGACTAGAGTAGGGACGCGAATATTACCATTATTTGAGACAAGATTATTTGAGACAAGTACGATTAATAAGTTTGTTTAATGAAAGATTAAGAATTGAAACTATTTGGTCTCTTGAAACGGACGAATAGCGAGAGGCCCGTCTTACTGTAGACAGATTTCGACAGTCTTAATGACTTAAGAGGTAAACATAGAAGATCAATCTACGAATTCGGTGGTGTGGTCCGACAAATATAAAAGTGGGTTTGCTTATAACCTCACAATTGATTACAGATCATCTTCTGTATAGGCGATATTAACGTAGTATCACAGACTAATAATAATATACTACGTATACAAGTAGTATGTTCTTTTTGTAATGCTTTAAAGAGGAGTAAGGAGTCGGCTTTCGTTTGAAGATACACCAGAACCTTTGAAATCACTACTTTTAGAGGAACATGTGCAATCTAAACAGTTCTTAGACAATATTCGCTCTTATAGTAGTGCGTTTTAAATGATCCTTTGGTGCTCAACAATTATCAGAGGATCCTTTCATGCTTACTTTTAAGATACAAGGTCAAGTTTATCATTTGATAGGATCCCTTTTGCCTGAAGGCCAACCTAAGTTTCTTCAAATATATTTTGTATTCGACTACAACGAATAGTCGAATACAAGAAATCAATATTTCTCGAATTTAAAATATTACAATTTTTCCTACAGTAGGGCGACGAATGTATTTTCGCATAGTAACGGAGGGGAACTCGCGGGGGGTCAAGTGATGCGGGCCACGTACCACAAACATGCTTAGTTTGTTGTACCGAGCGCGAAAGAAAGTCATCGTGTTTTTAGTAAAATTACTATGTAAACTAACGTAATTTAATACTTAGGTACATATTATATAATGATGCGCTCAAACTGTTAATCTACATTTAATTTAGATTATTATTTGAATTACTAAGTAATGTAGAATTTAAATCAAATTCATGTTTTCCTCAGATTTTCGATGTCCTCCGATTTTAAGATTTTCTTATCAGAGTATTCAATTTTAATGTAGTTTATTTTTTTAAGAGACAATTAAGAACATTCAAAAATAAAGTGTCACGTATTTTTTTTAAACGACGAATGACGAAAAACGACGTAATCGCGGACGAAGTCGCGGGCAACAGCTAGTAGTGTATATAAAATGTATTAATCTAAACTGAATCTATTACATACGGTGGTAAACAGTTTTTCAATGTCCTTGGAGTACGTGATTTATAATAATACTAATCCATTGTTTAATTAACTTACTTAGGTACTTATATTTATAATGTTATCAATAAAATTACATAATAGTAGTCCACAATTTTATTTCCCTTTTTATTAAATATTTAATTTTCTGATGTAATAGGTCAACACGGGTGAATAGAAAGAGCAAGGGTCTACTGAACGGTCAGATCCACGGAGAGACGCGGCAGGCGAAATCCAGGAAAGCCATTATCAGAATGTTAGGTATGTATTTGTTTCTTAGCTTTTTGTTCTTAGAGGTGTATCTATTCCTTGCTTTTCGAATAAAAGTGAAATTTATATAGCTGATAGTATGCTTATATCTATTGGTGTTTAGCTATATTAACGGAATGGAGTTCAAAAGATAGCGGTATCAGATAATAGACATTTGAACTCAAACACACAAATGCATGACCACATTAATGCACATGCATTTGTGTGAGTTCCTTTGGAACTTTATCTTTAAATGATTACGAGAAAATGTTTTGTATCTATCTATATTTTACTTTTCAGACGATTTATTCATATATGTACCTACTACATTTGCTTTAAAATGTAATTGAGTAGGTAAGAGTATAAATAATTCACATTTCAATGAATAAGTATTACATCAAGGTAAATGAAAATGTTATGTAATTCTAATATCAGTGCGAATGTAAACTTTTACATGTTTAAACGAAACTGATCCACAAATAACATTGTTTATAGTGGCTTATATCAAAAGAAACTTTTTGATACACTGAAATTATAATATTCAAGGTTGTGGTTTTGTTTTTGCAGATTTGTATCAAGAACTTTTCAACTATGTAAAAATATGATTGCTTAATCCTACCTATCTTTTCGATTGCAAATTATATTATTGCT
Organism: Colias philodice; assembly: GCF_061535455.1. NCBI lineage: Eukaryota > Metazoa > Arthropoda > Insecta > Lepidoptera > Pieridae > Colias > Colias philodice. The sequence continues at coordinate 6,259,371 of NC_143111.1, read as the reverse complement.
TAGAATCGATGTAGTCGGGTGGTAGTTTAAAAAAAATCTTGTAAAAGTTTACACGAATATATTTTATGTTGATTAGGTATATGTTATAGGTAGGTACCTATAAGTATACCTACTATTATATTTGTTAATTAAAATGTATGTTTAGTTAAGAATATTCATATTTGGCACTTTGTCTAAATGTTATGGAGTACGTCTCTACACACTATAAAAAATCACATCGATAACATATTTATCCTATAAATATATGTAGGTAGCACAAAATAAATAGCAACTGTACTTTAATGTTCAGACATTGTTCTGACTATATCCGGTACCCATACTTTGCTACAAGTCAAGATCTTTGTAAGTATATTACCGAAGCCAGTAGCTTCGGTAATATACCTACAGACTTCCTTAATGAGGCAGATGTTTTGCGATACAGTTTATTTTGTATTTTTTCTAGTATTCCACTTATTTCTAACCACATATATAAAATTTATTGAATGAATAAATTTAATATACCTACTGAATAGTACATACTTTTTCTCTTTGCTCATTACTAAAGGGAGATAACTACTATATACATAGTAAAATTGTATTGCTAAAGATTCATGCTTTCTGGCGAAAAATATATTCCGTATTGAACCGAACCCTGACTTTATTAAAACGGACAAAAATACATTATTTGGTACCATGTAATAATAAACAACAGGATATTATGTAGGTAGCATTTTTTGCAAGATTTAAATTTTGTTGACAACGCTACTACGCTCCAAGTGGAATGACCCGAAAATATAATGTTTTGTTTATTCAAATAATATGTCAGCATGTTTTGGGTTAAATAATACTAGCATTTATTGTATAAAATATAAATATCTTGATATATAGAGCTCTAAAGTTTATGAGGATGGATGGAGGGACATATAGGTATTTGGCTTTCACGCAAAAATAACATATTATCGGATTTCAATGAGATCGGGATAAGATTAACATAAATCTGGATAAGCATATATCCTTCTTTTTAGCAGGGTAATATGCGTGTGACAAAGAAAACTGGAGTTAGTAGTAATTGATATATTTATTACTTCTATTATTTAGACACTAAGGGAATCTAGATTGAATTTTCAACGCATTTACATTATCCATAGATCAAGATATTATAATGTTTTCTGCCTAATTGTTTACTGTCACACAATTCAAATTATGACTCAGTTATTCCAAAGTTTATATTATGATGCTTATTCATCAAAAACGTTGCCCAAAAAACAACCACAACACTAATATATGTAATACATTGAACAAGTTTCTGAAACACTTTAAGGGTAAGGCCTATGGGTTAAGAATAGGTTTTGTGTTTAGGACTATAATGCCCTGGCTACAATTACGGAGGGTTACGGAGGTTTCGGATTTCCGGGGAAAGAGGTATTCAGAACATTGGTTCAAATTACGTACGGAATTATTATGAAACATACTTATATAATATTGTTTCATTTAAAGTTGACGTTTTAAACGATAAGTGTAAATAAAAGTAGTTTTAGATGGTATTAAACGTTCTTTTTGATTATTTTGTAATCATTATTATGCTATAGAGCTAATTAGCTTTCAAAACAATTGCTATCAATAATAATTTATGAAAACACACTCATTGAAACTTTCCTTGCGCTGCTCATTTATTTTGTCATTACAATTCTAGGTACTTAGGTAGTTATTGATGACTTTAATTTATGCCTATATACATCATACACTTTCAACATTTGTAATAAATATAAATAATTCCATCCCGTTTCTTGTATTTATTTCTAGACATAAATCTAAAAGTTTGAATATGAACTTCTTTGTATTTCTATCACGCAAGACTTTACGAACAATTCACCTGAACTTAGGTATGCAAATATCTCGAAATAGCACACAATTTTACGACTTTCAACTCTCGTATTTTATCTGCATAACCGCCCCTTTGGTATATAGGTAAAAATTTATCCGTGAAACGACAGATCTTCGTTCCGTCCCAGGTCAAACAACAATCTCTTAACAATATTATTATAATTCTCAGTCTGTGAAGGCAAGAAAGCTTCATACTAAAAACTTACATAGTTAACGTAATCATGAAGAAAAGCTGATCAATTAAAATATCATATTTAAATATCAAAGTACGCCCGTAACATGGGTCTTTTCCTTAGCCTATACTCCTATAGTATGGTCGATGGCAGAAAACCATCAAAGAACAGATTAACCACACAGCCAAAAGATAAACACAAGCTTTGAAACCATTAGGCTGTCTCATACCATAAACAGTTAGAAGTTCGTTCATCATTAGTAAGTAGTAACTTTCCCATTTTCCTGTCCCTAACCTACTACAACAATGTGAAGACCTCGATTAGCTTTACTTTCATGTCTCGTTAGGGTCAGATCCCTCTTACATCATGCGGCCGGTCTTTAAATTAGGACCCTAATAATGTGATTTGCCTAAGTCATGTAGGGCTTGTACGATATCTAGGTTGGTTTTTATTCTAATGTGAAATAAATGAATGTAGATTTTATAGTAGAATAGAAATTTAATCTTTTTTTTCTATCAGTGTCTTAGATGAATTTGCAATTGCAATATTCTTGAAATCATTTTAAAACAAAACAGGAAATAAAAGTAAAACCCGCATAGTTCCCGTTCCCGTGGGATTTCCGGGATAAAACCTATCCTATGTGTTAATCCAAGTTACCCTCTATATGTGTGCTAAATTTCATTGTAATCGGTTCAGTAGTTTTTACGTGAAAGAGTAACAAACATCCATACATCCATACATCCATACTTACAAACTTTCGCCTTTAAGATTAAGATAAACACAGTTTAATATCCAATATTCAATCAACGTAATGGTTTTTGGAGCTTTCTTGAAATTACTTTGGTTAATTAATAAAGAATTTGCTTTACTCAACGAAGTAGAAAACCTGTTGAAAATTAAAGTACTGTGTTCCATATTAAGTATTAAATTTGTCAAATAAATCAAGGAGAAAGTTGACAACATACCTTTGCCTTAGTTCTTGGCAAATTTTCATTAATTCGAAATGAAGGTTAAATTAATGAACTTGGTGAAATAGAAAATTCTTATCAATGTCGGGGCTTAATCAAAAAGTTTCAGTCGACTTATTTCAAATTTATAGGTAAGACCTAACCTAATGGCTAACCTACTATATATGAATTAAACACAAATGATGTGTAAGTAAATGAATAAGTAGATATGAATTATTTTTATTGTTTTTCAATTTGTTTTATAATTTCAAGTCAGTCTTCTCACGGATATTAATTTATTTGGTACGTTTTAACTACAGTATTTTAAATCAATATTATAGGCTTTGATAATAAAGACAGAAGTTGTACTTGTTGTGCTCAATCTGAAAATTAATATAGAAAATAGGTTTTGTAAAATTAAGGGCAAGATCTTTGCCTTATTTATGTATAGCTTTTACCTGTCCGTGATTACTCTCAAGTAAGTGATCGATGGGTCGCTTTAAATAACACTATGAATAAATTTCCTAAATCTTTAGATTCTTATTTACATAATACCGCTCTTAAGGCTCATATAAATTCAATTTATTAGATGTTTCAATCGAAACACGATGCTAGTGGTCTGAAAATTGCTTTGTTCTGACTTGCGCACAAATATGAATATTCAGATATAAGCATTAAACAAAAAAAGACGGGTTGCACTCCGGGACCCGTCCGATTAGGGCCCTTCTGGCCTCCTCCACTCAAGCGACAGCTCAAGCCGAGGTTCGTGGTCCCCGTCAAGGGGGGACGCCCTTGTGCATGTCGCTACCAGGGTGAACCTTCAGTTCACCCCCGCGTCCGCGTTAAAATGTAGAAGCCCTTCTGGCTAACATTGAGAGACACCACACAAAAAAAAAAAAAAAAATGCACTCCGGGAGTGCCGGCAGAAGTGAAAACTTGATTATTAAACGTTCAGCATGTTTGATATTTTGGAAGGTATCCGTCTTACGCATGGAATATAAGAGCTAAAAAAAAAACATCCGTCTTACGCTTTTTCGATTTTATACCCAACGCCGCTAAAGAAGTTTTCACTTCAATAAATAAATGAAGTTTAAGTACATAAATTGCATATTGCACGCCTCATAAGCGAAGCGTTGAGGTGGGTACTACTGTCACTTCGCGCAAAACATCTGATTTTTCAAACTTAAAATGTCTTTATGTATCATACATTGCACTTGTAAGATAGTACATACACACACATATTAAGAAAAAACACTATTTTTAACGTTCATGATATTTTTGATGCCATTTTTGTTATTTAAACTAGTTAAAAAACAGTTTAAAAAAGTTCTGTCTTGGACGTCCGTGTGTCTGTATGTGCGGATCCTTTTTCTTGTTAACACGATAGCGACCGAAATACTTTACTAATCGAGTCTTTTTTTTTCTCTTACGCTTGAGTATGCTCAGGAATAGAACCCTTTCATTTTTCAGGGTCTGATTCGATGTGGTTTAATTGTTATTAAATAAACAAAAATAATAATTAATAAATATTTATTAAAAAAAATTATGAGGCGTGCACTTTTGGATTTTCCAAATTATTTCAGAAGTACAAATAGAAACTACAGCTTCTAGCCTATACAGGGATAGGTTCACTTATTGCCAGATATTGTAAGAACCTTATTAATTTTCCTAGTGTACGTGTATACAAAAGATTCAATGGATTTAGATTAATTTATAAGTTTAGTGTTTAATAATGATAAACGAAACTTTATATGAAAACTCGAAGAAATGTATTTTCTCAGTTTATTTGTGTGCAATGTTTATCCATGAAAGTTTTTTATTATTTGTAACTTTCAGTATATTTAGAAGTTTATTTTTCTTGTTGAAATGATTTTCGCTATGTTCTCTTGTATTGTAAGTAATAATTCGAGATTAAAATAAGTAAACATAGATATAATTGATCTTCACAGCTCGTACTTTAAATTAAACCTAACTCTGACTTTGAAACTTATAATCATTTTATCTCAATTAGATAGGTAGGTACATAAATAATGTAAGATCGAGAGACTTAACTTAAATATGTATATCAAAATTTCGTAAACGTTTTGGAAAAATTAAGAAAAATTAAGATTTATTTTTTTCTACGTATTTTTCCGGGATAAAAAGTATCCTATTTTATGCCCAGGATAATAAGGTATAATTATACCAAGTTTCATCGAAATCGAACCGTTAGTTTTTGCCTTCACATACAGACAGACAGACAAAAAATTTTTTAATCACATATTTGGGTTTGGTATCGATCCAGTAACACCCCCTGCTATTTATTTTTTCAATATTTTCAATGTACAGAATTGACCCTTCTACAGATTTATTATATGTATAGATAGTATTTTCTTATGTTTGGTTTTACCCGAATATTATATAAAAAAGTTAAATCCATATTTTAACGGATTTTAAAAACGATTTATGCACTATTTATACCGACGTTTCGCAAAGTTTGCAGCGAGCGTGACCCACGCTCTAAATGTATCCAATTTTTTTCAAAATGACCTCTTAGCACCGTATTTTGATTTATGATTTAATAAAGGAACTTTTTTTTTAATTCTACTGAATTATCAATATTCATCTATATGTGCGTGTGTTTGTGTGTTACTGTTTTTTTTAACCATGTATTTTAAATATTTCATTAACAAAGCATTGTTAATAATTCCTTATTTCACCAGTGGCCGTGGTAATAGCGTTCTTCGTGTGCTGGACACCATTCCACGTCCAACGCCTGTTCTACATCTACGGGTACAGCCTGCCACAGTTCCACGTGATCAATGAACATCTATTCAATGTAGCTGGCGCTTTGTACTACGTGTCCGCGACGGTCAACCCGATATTGTATAATGTTATGAGTGCTAGGTAAGTTTTGGATGTGGTATCGTGGTTATTAGTTATTACTCGCTATGTATTATTTAACACGCTTAGGTATAGTAGCTCTACCTAAATGTTTGTATGTAACCGACTCTTTTAAAATAAACGGAATGAATCTTGTAGTATGTTTAGTCTGTCTTAAAGTGTGTTTTTAGTTCTTTTTTTAAACGATGTATGTTTTATTATTTATTGTATATAAGTATGTATATAAGTATGGCTCTATCTAGGCTCTACCTTACATCTTTAATCATATAAAATGCAATTTTTTTCAATAATCGTTCAGTTTTTAATTTTTATAATAAGCACATCAAGCTTTTCGCAATATTAGAAAATTATACGCTTTTAAGAAAATCCTCTAAATCTCTTTAGAGATTTATCTCTACTCCACTCTACTCCACACACTATTTATTGTTACAGCTCAACCGCCTATAACATTACGCAAGTAGGGGATTTCATACTCAAGAGAACACGAAAAAGCCATATCTATTAGCGATAAGGAAAACTATAAATAATAAAAGAAATCTATTTGAACCTTTCAAATCGTTGCTAAGAAACTTATTTCAATGAAATTACTTTTACCCTTTATATAAAAATATATTTAGTTAGGTATATTGTCTATTTTTTAAGTGAAACTTCTTGCGTTGAGAGTCAAATTTCAATGTCGCGTCATGGCAATACCGTCGCGTCATAGAGTAATGCGACGATTTTGGTATCTTTGAATCTTGCCAAAGAAGTTTCACTTCTGACACGTGTGCTGGACATACATGCTCTTATGTATATTGTCGAATATAAAATGTTACATAATACTAAATTCGTTCTTCCCATCATAACATACGTAATAATATTTCATCACATAGCTTTTCAATGTCTATGAGAATTAAAGTAAAATATAATCCTTGTTATTCCTTAATAAAGGCTCAAGTTTCCACGTGTCACATTCGTTGGATAAATACAATGAGAAAATCCAGTGTTTCTTTGACGAATTGAATGAAAAGTAAACTTTATTGCGAATAAATCCAAAACGAAATAAAATTATGGCTTAGTATAATAACAGTGCTGGTAGTAAAATCACTCAATCCAGTCGTGATTGGCATTGAGTTTATGTTTTTTTTAAATAAATTTAAGCTACACAAATACATTTAGTCTGTAGATAAAAAAACTGCATAAAACGTAAACAAACCAGCTCGATCGAAGAAATGTTTTGGCAAAAACACGAGTAATCTGGCGATTAAAAAAACATAGAGCACTCAACGTTAAACAAATTGTTATTGGCATCTCTAAAATATTTCATCAATAAAAATATACGTACAAATGACAATGTATAGAGATTTGCTATATTTGAACCCCAGATTGTCGAAATTATAAAACAAAAATGTAGAATTATGTTTACCATGTACATGTTTAAATTAATTTTTGAATTTGAAAAAAATATTTATACTATAGATCATCTTAATGCGACGTGGCCATCTCATCCATCAACTTGCGAACCTTATATTTGCGAATAGCTAGCCTGAATACGTTTTACCACGTTTTATTGTGATGCTTTATAACCATAGAAATCTAAATAATAATTAAGATTTCTATGATTATAATTTATAACTCTATGGATAATAAATGAGGAAAAAATAGTTAAAAAATGTTTACAGCGCTTTTATGGTAGAGCCAGAAAAGGGGCAGGTGTGATATCTCGATAGATGTTATGTAGTCACACATAAACACTAAAGCGCGTCACACACGGTGAAGATACTATAATATTTTATCTTAAGATACTGTAACATTTTATATCACAGTATCTTAAGGTATCCGGTATCAGCGTTCTGACCATCATTTTTCTTTTTGTCATTGCGTACTAAGACCCCTGTAGAACCGCCATCCTGTTACAAATGACCCACAAAATTTCGGGTCATTTGTTAAGATAAAATATTATAGTATCTTCACCGCTTTAATGTAGCACAAGTGTTAATCTTATAAATAGTATCGAAATTTTTGCTCAATATAGAACGAAAACTTCACGACTCATACAAAGAAAAGGCTATTGCTGTAAAAGACTGTATAGAATCCATCACAAGCACATAATGTCATAAGCAAGTATAGAATAAATAAAACGGAGAAGGTAGTTAAGAATCGTGTGCGAGCAATAAATAAAATTTTTAATCTGAACAAAAGTTACAACTATAATTTATTACGGATTTAGAAATGTCACTAAATTTAAGTTTAAGCTTAGATTATATCATGACAACACATGGCGAAATTATACGAACAAAGCTGAGTTTAATGCCTTCTTTAAGATACGAAAATAATATATTAGTTATTTGTGTGAGCTGAATTCAAATCTTTAAAACTTGTTGATTCTATCATTCAGTATTAAGTTAGAGAAGACATAGTTTTAAAAGCTCGAACGTATTTGGTTAGATTTATCTTCTACGTCTAACCAATCTATTGCTTCCGAGACATAGGGGTTCATTGTTATACCCCTAAGTGATTTACCGATCAATTCTTACAGTGCCTTAGGCCATTTAACTCGTATACGATTTACACTTCATTGCTCTGCAAGAGAATGCTATAAAATACTAGAGAGAAATGTATAGAGTTATTGAATAGCTTCCAGTTCTGTGATGCAAATGTTTCAGAAATTTCTACCAATCATCATATCAATATTTTAGACTATAGAATCATTATTAAATTCTGAGAAAGAGACATAAAAATAATGGTGTCTGTATCATGAATGTAAACCGTAGTAACCTGAATATCATAGTTACAACAACGAAATGTTCTAGAATATTCTACGATATATTACCAATATTTTACAGTATAGAAGACGTGTATCGAATCTTGGCGCTTGTCAATGCAAACGAGCACTCGGCTACGTGTAACAAACCACATTGCAATGTCTAGAAACGTGCTTTTCATGTTCTTTGCTGAAATAATTGTAATTTTGACCTTTCTCCAGTTATCCAGTTATATGCATAATATTTTTCTAACAAAACCTAAAGCTTATATATTATTTTCCTTATCTTTTGAAGTAACAAAATAATTTGATAATAACGTCATGCAACGTACCAACAAACATAACAAAAAATGGAAAAATTCAATTTTTACTAGCATTAGGGACAAAATAATTTTATTATAGAACAGATGGATTGTAGTTTGTATTTGAATCGTGAAGGGCTCGCGAGAAAGAAAACTTCATATAAAATGAACATGATCTATCTCTAGCAGTTTGAAAATTCAGAATTATTATAAGTTATAAAAGTATACAGATTTATACAATAATTTATTTACACAATAATTTATTTAAATTCAAAGGTATGTTGTTTTCGCTGAAACTAAATCTCTAGAAAACAGCCTCGTATGCAAATATTCTCGGCCTATCACCGACTTGATATATTATTATGTTTTTTTTTTGTATTGTTATACTAAAAAAAGTTGTCATTTATTTAAGAAGTGTCTTGCATAAGTCAGTACCTACCAATAGCGTAGATGTAAAGGTAAACATGTGTATTGTCTCCTAGCCTTTTATCTGTGCTTTTATCACCCGTATACTCCGTCTTCCTGTAATTCTTACAAGCTAAGCAATTCCTTGTATTTTCACCTACAAATTTACCATAAGAAATCCGTCAGCTAAATCTCCAAATATCACTATAGCATTTATCTAACCTGAGGATAAATGTATATTTGTTACAGATATTTTTATATCATATTTCCTATCGTATCTTACTAACATTACATTCTGTACAAGCTTGAAAGTTTGTACGAAAGTCTGGATATTTGTAACTCTTACACGCAAAATAAGATGAATGATGACAGTTCCGTATGTATTTTATTACATGAATAGATTACATGTAGTTTGGTATATGGCGAAGGCCGAAGCACTAGCTTAGCTGTATACTACACTATCAACTATATAATATGTACATTATACACGACTATCATTTTATTTCTTTTTCATTTTATAAAATTTACTTTCCATCGCCGTTTTCTTCGTATATACTTAAACTCTATTGTGTCTTCAAGATTCATTTTATGACCAAAAGTAGCTTATTCCCTTCATAAAGACTGTATATTATGTTCCCGTGGTGGGGGATGGGGCAGATAAATTATAACATTTGTATAATAGTAGGTACAATTTTCTTTACCTACAAGATGATGAGAGAGCCTTCTGTGTCCTGTCATGCTATTCTTTTGTTAATCCCCACAAGGAATCTAAATTCAGTGGTAAAGACGGTGATTATAAGTTTAAAAGTTCATACGTTAACCACTGAACCAGATGTCGTCGTTATGCTTAAAGCACACTACCAAAAAAGCAGTTAAACAGATTGTACATCAGCAAAATTGCTTATAGGCACAGAGAGAAAGATTAACAAGCAAGTATACACAGAAATAAAAGAAAGGAAAAGCAACTTGGCTGTTTTGTACGCACGATGACTAGCTTGTACGTGAATGGAACATTTCCTGGCTTATCCTGAACAGAGCCGTAGTACAAATGAAAATGAGAGTCACCTTACAAACTGTCAACGTTGATCATCAATTATATTGTAATAATAACTTTTGTTGTTCCGCAATCAATAGAAACCTAAGCATACATATAATATGTATTAATATGCAACGATACAAGTATTTGTATGCTAAAATAATTACTGAACAGTGAACAGGCGTTTCTTCATTCAAAGCAATCGGAAAATCATTATGTTTACCATAAGGCACATATATTTCGTCCAGAAGGGTATATTCTTGTTTAAAACTCGCTAGCGATATAAGTAGCTTTTAATATAAAAATTGCATTTTAAAAAAAAACTTTTTACAACTTTTATTAGGCGAAGCTTTGGAGACCCGTGATCAAATAAATAGTGTTTATTCATTAAAACCATACCCCCATATATTCCGTCTATTTAAAATATGAATTTACACTGTGATTCTTGAAATCTTGTGTAAATTCATAATTTTTATATCCATTACTTAATTTCTAATATTCAATATTATAACTTAAACACAAACTTACTAAAACCTTAAGCTACACATACCATAAACAAGAGTATTCAAAGTTCTAAAGCGCGTCACACACGGTGAAGATACTATAAGTCTAGTGTCCGACCGAAACTGGTTTCCAGGCCGAAACCGAAACCGAAACCGAATGTTCGGCCGTGGCTTCAGTTTCGGCCGAAACCGAAACCGAAACCGAAACTCACGTGGTCAAGTATGAAATTTCTAAAAATACTGAACTTTGGTGCATTTTACCTATTATTTTGCCTTAATTAGGGCATGAAATGAAAACACAGTACATTATATTTGTTGTAATCATTTATTTACTATAAAATAAAAAAATAATATTTTTAAGATATTAATAACTAATAACAATTTTAATTTTTATTATTTTTTTCAAATTAAGTTCTCAGTAAAATCAGTCATCTAAATCAAATCAGTAATTGTTACTGTTACTTTAAATACTAAGTTTTGGTATTTTGAGATCTTTCTCTTTATTAAAGAGTCTTTAATACTTTGGATTGGTATTTGTACTTAGGTACCTCTTATATAAAAAATAATAATTATTAATTACTATTACACCCCGTTCCAATCTCAACATAGATAATCAAAAATTGTTTCAACCAACGCTTTGACAGCGTCCGTCAAAGCGTTGCCGAGGAAAACGAAATTAGGCGAGCGTGTGCGTGTGTGAACAAGTATAGGTATATATTGGGGCTGTAAAAAAATCAAACTTATAACGCAACGCAATCAAAAGATACCTACATCCGTTAATACTGCAAATTTCCGCAAAATTCAATATTCGCAAGGGAATAAAAAAACACACAGGATGCTTCCCGTGTATACAGTCTACTATAAACTGCTATATAGTTTACTTCTACTTGGTAAATAGCAACGTCTTATAACACAGATAAAGGAAAAATTGCTAAAAGTGTAAATTTTAAGTTACAAACATAATAAAAAATAGGTTTGTTAGGAGTCCAACTCGCACTTGGCCGTTTTTTTGTTTCTATTGTTTGTGAATTACTTAAAATATCAAGTAAAACTAATTCAAAGTAGTAAAAGTTAAGTAAGAGAGTAAGAATATTCACGTTGCGTTAAATGTCAGAAGGCTGTTTTGAAAATTGAGACATTGTTTTTTCCCAGTAACACATATTATTAATTATCATTTTTAAACGTGTTAAGTACGTAAAATACATGTGCCATTATTAAAACTGAGAGATTTGTATTAATTTTCATTCAATTTCTTTAAGAATATTACAAAATTGTGTTTTTTATCAGTACCATGTTAGCCTCGTCAGTCCCCTGGAGGCCAATTCCAGAAAATTTAAAATATCTCACAATCTACTTAAAAAAGTGGCTGGCCCGATTTGGAACAATATATTCATTAGATTAGCTATCATATACACCCTAATTTGTAACAATCTGATATAAAAAATATAGTAAACAAAATATCCTCAAAAGTTACCCCATTTTTGTATAATCACCCTTATAAAGCCACTGAGTGTTTTACGTGAAGGGTTATAAGTATGGAGGTAAAGCGTTCAGTAATTAGAGGATGTATATTAGTATATTAGAAAGTAAAAAGGTTTATTTCAAGGATTAGGATTTCAAGGATGCCATCCCGTCCATGTTATGTTTGCGTGAAGATGAGTTGGTTAGGGTGTACTCAAGTACATCTCAAGATGACGATAGGAATTTGTTTTATTAGGTGTTTTATTTTACCTTTTTTATTAGGTATTCCCCTATAATATGATCGTTGTAATATGAACTTAAAATATACTTAATATCGTAACCTATACTTGTTAATAAAAGTATAGGTTCACTGAACTTGCGAAATAAGTTTCGGTTTCGGCAAAAGTTTCGGCCGATTTTGGCCGAAACCGAAACTGCGGCCGAAACTTGATTTTTGGCCGAAACTCGGCCGAAACCGAAACCGAAACCGAAAGTTCGGTCGGACACTAACTATAACATTACTATAATATTTTATGTTAAGATTCTCTAATATAAAATATGTATTACAGTATCTTAAGGTATCCGGTATCAGCGTTCTGACCATCATTTTTCTTTTTGTCATTGCGTACTAAGACCCCTTTTTTTTTTTTTTTTTTTTATAGTGGGGAAATCTTCCAAAGATACCCACGGCCCCCGGGGAAGGAGCCGTGGGTTATGTCGGCGTACTAAGACCCCTGTAGAACCGCCATCCTGTTACAAATGACCCGAAACACTGACACAAAATTTCGGGTCATTTGTAACTGGATGGCGGTTCTATAGACGCGCTTAACTTAGAACTAAACTAAATTCCACTATACATAATACATACAGTATTAGGTACATATTCGTTACGCAATTTCTGGATTCGGTTCCCGCGCTCAAGGCCCGCGATAGAAGCTATGCAATAGCTTAATAATTATAATATCATGCGAAGAGCAAAACTAAAACCAAAACAATTGTGTTTTGGTTTTATCCAATGACGGAGTGATACAAAAATTATTATAATTTTGTAAATACCGTAGCAAGTTCAATTAATGATAACTGGTAACGCCAATATAATTAAAATAGTAAATGTAGAAATTAAACGTTTATTATTTGTGGTGTGTTCCTTCATCCTTCCCTACATACGAGCACAACCAATCACCGCGTGGTCACTAACCACGTGACACGTCCAATAAGACGTGAACGCGACGTGCTTGTCGCTGCAGTCAGTCGGGTTCGCTCCGTGCCTTCGCGAGGTTCGGGACTCGGCCACCGCCGGAGAGCTTCCACGAGGCTCTCTAGATCATCAGGCATTGTGCCCTTGTAACACCACCGGGGTATCCCGTGCCCCGGCCCTTGGTCGCGCTCACCGCCGCGTGTGTGTTTGTGTGGAGTGTGGGACTGGACGCCGTTCTTGCCCGCCGCGAGCTGGAGGACCCTGACCGCGTGGCGGCGCGTGTGTTCTGGACGCTACTCCCTCCGACGAGGTATGTGCCGTATGATCCTGTCTATCCCTCTTTGCTAAACACCACGTAGATCTCAATACAGTCCACTTTCATATCGAGAAATATATTTACGTATATTTTTTATATTGGCGCGACCATTGAGTGGTCACTTCGAGCAGGATAATGCCTGATGATTCCACCGCCCTTATTAGGATACTCATTGTGTAGGACCTAATAAGCGATTAGTAGTATCTTCAATGCGAAATACTATATAATATACCGCATATAATAGAACGACAATGCGTCTTCTACTATTCATATAAAATATATTTTAAACCCGCCCTTATTAGGATACTCATTGTAGGCCCTAATAAGCGATTTAATGGCTGGTTCACACTTTGATTAGTGCGAGTGCAGGTGATGAGTAGTACTACGTGTGGACAGCGACTGTTTAGTGCGAGTGTTTAGTAGGCTGTGTAGTAAAGTGAATAGAAGCGTGTTCTATTTTTTTGCGAGTGGACTGCGAGTAGCCACGTCCCGCGCGCCCTCCCTTCCCCCTCACTCGCAGTGTGCCTGCCTAAACACGTCTGGACAGGAGTGTTTAGTGTTTAGTGTTTAGCGTAGTGTGTAGCGTCGCGAATTTCACCATTGTCCTGCACTCGCACTAATCACCTGCACTCGCAGTTGAATTGGACACTACTCGCACTACACACCTGCACTCGCACTAATCACCTGCACTCGCACTAATCAAAGTGTGAACCAGCCATAATAGTACATTCATTGTGAAATAACTATAATATACCGCATAGATCGACATTGCGTCATCTATTATTTTTTGCTTAAAATATATTTTATTCCGCCCGTAACATTAAGTTACGCGTATATTATTATTAAAATAGTTAATTAAAACTATATTCATATCGTTTATCCGCAGTTATAACGCTAAAATCATTATAAATCGAACATATTTCATCATATTTATTTATCCGCTACCCGCGTTCGAAATTTATAACGTTATCTAGGTCATTCCGCGATCCGCTGTTATAATCCGACCATATTGAAAATTCATACTCGGTTCATATTACGCTTGCGTCGCTGACCTACTTTATTTAGTCGTATTACTTGTTATTGTAACTTGTATTGTAACATTCTCTGTTTGAATATATACTTTTGTTATTAAAAATGCCGCCTAAGAAAATGACTAAGTTACCTGATAGTGACGCTTCGGATGTTAATGATTCGGAAGATATAAATGATTCGCAGTTATCCATGTTATTAGCTAAACGCGAAGTTATATTCGAAATGGTGCAACAAATGTATGATTTGTCTTTAAACGTTCATAACAACGCCTCGCTTATGGAAAGTTTCCTTGACGAGTCCGCGCAGATAGAATCATTACGTGAAAGATTTGAAAAGTGTTTAGACGAATACAATACTCGCTTATTATTATTAACACCTACCGCGAAACCTGATTATAAAAGCCTCGTTGCATTCGAGTCTTTATATAGCAGAGTTATAAGAATTAAATCGCAATATTCGCAACCAAGTCCGTCACACGGAGATATTAATAATTTGCATAAAAATAGGCCTAAATTACCGCCTATCGAATTAGTACCATTTTCGGGTGATATTCGCTCATTTCCGCTGTTTCTTTCGAATTTTGAATCAATTGTTCACAACAATCCCGGCCTTACAGATGCCGAGCGTTTATATTATTTACTAGGTAAATTAACGGGGAAGGCCACAACTGTTATAGCTCGTATAACCCCCTCCGCTGAAAATTATAATTTAATTTTACAAACTTTAAAAAAATAAATATGATGATAAACGTATGTTAGTTTCCGCGTATTTAAATCAAATGTTTGATTTTAAACCTTTGCTTTCTCCGTCCGCAACAAACTTTGATTTATTTACTGATAACTTTATCAGCGCAGTGCGCGCCTTACAGAATATAAAGTTAGATAATATTACAGATTTAATGATTGTTCATATCGCGTTGAAGAAGTTAGACTCAGATACTGTTCGCGCTTTCGAGACTAAGTTTGGTAGTGAAATGCCTACTTTTGATAACTTAGTTCAATTTATTCAAACTCGTGCGAAGGTATTAGAACGCATTCATCCTTCCACAAATTCGGGAATAAATAAACCGCCTCGAAAGTATAATAATTATAACCGCAGTTCAAATAATATTTCTTCCGCACCGCCTAAGACGTATCAGTCTTACGTAACAACCGCTGATTCCGCTTATAGTTGTCTTTGTAAAAATATTACGCATCAACATTTATTTAAATGTTCAAGTTTTCATAAAATGAGTCCGCAGGAACGTTTGAAATACGTAAAGGATAGAAACGCGTGTATAAATTGTCTCAGTATAAAACATCGAGTTTCTAGTTGTTCGTCTAATTTTAATTGCCGCATTTGTAAATTAAAACATCATACGATGTTACACTTGAAACGCGAATCTTCCATTCCCGCGCCTGCGTCTCACCCCCCGCCGCGCAGCACACCGCCGTTGCCTGCGCCGTCACCGCCGTCCGCGTCGGGCGAGTGCGTCCGCTCCGACATTGCGCTATGTACCGCTAGCTATACAGCTGATACTGATAACGCATTTCAATGCAACGCGCCCGCGAATAAACAACATACTATTTTATTATCAACCGCTGAAGTCGTAGCTTATAATTGTAAAGGCGAACGGCTTATTATTCGCGCGCTTTTAGATTCCGCTTCACAAAGTCACTTCATTACAAATGAATGTTGTGAACGCTTAGGTATTAAACCGCAGAAAACCGAACGTACTATTATTAAGGGGTTCGGTGGTTCAGAAAAAATTGTAAATAGTAATTCCGTAAATATAAAATTTTATTCGCGTCTTGACAACAACATATCTTTTAATATTTCACCGCTAGTTGTTGATCATGTTACGGATTTATTACCTACCGCTGTTATAGACACTTCTGTCTTATCGCATATTTCGCATTTACCGCTCGCAGATGAGAGTTTTGGTACGCCAAATAAAATCGATTTATTAATCGGTGCTTCTCTGTTCCCTCATCTGCTTCTCCCCGACGTAGTTCATGCATCTCGTGACTCGTCGGCGCCCGCTGCATTGCGCACGGTGTTAGGCTATGTAATAATGGGTTCAGTACCCACCATACCTAACATACATAAACCGCCCTTGACGTGTTGTCACGTTCAAGAGACCGCCGCTATTGACTCATTAGTCAGGCGTTTCTGGGAGCTCGAGGAGCTTCCTACCGCACCGCCCGTTCAACATCCCGATGATGTTGAATGTGAAGAATATTATAAATTAACTACAACCCGCGATCCCGTGAGTGGTAGATATATTGTTTCGCTTCCATTTAAGGATGATTTCTACACTCTCGGTGACTCATTTAATATTGCCCGCAAAACGTTTCATGTGCCTCGAAAGAAAGCTTCAAGCTTCACCTAAATTAAGGTTGGCATATGATGACGTTATAAAAGATTATCTAACGAAAAATTATATATCACCCGCGCCTCCGTATGATCCGCGTGACCCTACACCTATTTATATTATACCGCATCACGCTGTTCTGCGCGAGGATAAATCGTCGACTAAGCTGCGCATGGTTTTAGATGCTAGCATGCCAACTTCTGGAAGCCAGCGTTCATTGAATGACCTTCTGCATGTTGGACCGAATTTACAAGGCAATTTGTTTACAATAATTTTAGGTTTTCGTCTCCACGCGATTGCCATGACCGCCGATTGCCGCCAACAGTTTCTGCAGATATTCGTGCGTGAGTTTGATCGTCGTTTTCAATGTTTTTTATATCGTTTCAGCCCGCAGGATCCGCTGCTTCTTTATCAATTTAATCGAGTTTGCTTCGGCATCAAGTCTAGTCCTTATCATGCACTGCGCACGGTAAGACAGCTCGTAGAAGATGACGGCGCGAAATATCCGCTCGCGAGTGGCATTGCGTCTTCCTCGTTGTATATGGATGATATCGCCTTCTCTATTCCCACGGAATGTGAAGCAGTTTCCGCGTCGCAGCAGCTCATCGATTTGTTTAAGGGAGCTCAGTGGGATCTAGTTAAATGGAATAGTAATAGTAAAAATGTGTTAGATAATCTTCCCGCTTCGCACAAATTTTTACCCTCCGCGGTAGAGTTTGATAAGACCGTGCAACATAAATTACTTGGTCTGCATTGGTCAACTGTTGATAATTGTTTTTATTTTAAAATTACCGCACCCGCCGATGTGATGTGCACTAAGCACTCCATCTTGTCAATTGCCGCCCGTCTGTGGGACATGATGGGCTCCGTTGCTCCCACAGTCGTGTATAACATCCCATCAGACAACTTCTACCATGTTTCTGGTATTGAAATTCCCGCTGTCATTCTTTCGCGTGGCATTACGCCACAAAATCTCGTACCGCACCCTCTGTGGTTCCAAGGACCCCAGTGGGCTCGTTCGGACCCATCTGAATGGCCTCTTAGGAGTCTCGATGGTGAGTCTATTGCAGACATTCCCGAACGAAAATTATTAACACACACTGTGTGCTCGCCTATAAAGCATTGCGCTTTATACGATACCGCCCTTCGCGTCTCGTCGCGTCGTGTATTTTATATTTATAGGTTCCTTATATTATTACCCCGCCGCGGTGTTATGATGACCGTAGAGGAACCTAATTTCGCTGAGAATAAAATTATTCCCGCCCTGCAAAATGAATATTTTGCAGAGGAGTATTATAATATACTCTTTTATAAATTTTATTCGCAGGCCTTCAACCGCTTGAGGCCTTTTATTCGCAACAGACTTATCCTCATCGGACGTCTAAGCGATTCCGCCCTGGAATATGCACATAAGCATCCAGTGATATTACCGCGCAATGATCACATAATTATCATGATCATTGACTATTATCATATTAAATATATGAATATCATAACGCATTTGTTTCGTGTTATTTTAATTACCGCGCTTTTATTAGCTTTACCCGCGCCGCAAGTCAAATCTGACGTCAATCTGAGTCACGTCAGTTTGCTTTATAGGCATTCGCTACTGGACAAGTTAGTCCAGTCGTTTTGGAAACGTTGGAGATTGGAATACTTACACGGTCTGCAGGTTAGGCAGAAATGGAATACGCCTTCCACACCTATTACTCCTGGAACGGTCGTGGTTGTAATAAATGATAATGCACCGCCCCTAACCTGGCCTTTAGCCGTCGTAGAGAAAGTACATCCTTCAAAGGACGACGTCGCGCGCGTTTGTACAGTTAGAACCGCCAAGGGAACTTACCTTCGCCCGGTCGTTCGTTTATGTCCGCTTCCAAGACAATAGTCATACCGCATATAGTATATTACCGCAGTTAGTTAAGTTTAATTTTAAGTTTTTGCACCGCTTTCGTTTATAATTTCTTAGTTATAATACCGCCGTGACTTTAGGAATTTATATACCCCGCTCGCATTACGCGATCCTAGAGTCATAGAATTTGTTAGTTATATTTCCGCCGTGTCTTTTAGGATTTTTTATTATCCCGCTCGCATTTTGCGCTCCTAGAGCCATAGAACTTGTTATTTATATTACCGCCGTGGCTCTTAGGACTTTTATTAACCCGCGCGCATTATGCGATCCTAGAGTCATAGTTTTTCGCTGTATCTTATGATTGGTTTTAAATGGTGACCCATTTAGGGCGGGTGGATATGGTAACGCCAATATAATTAAAATAGTAAATGTAGAAATTAAACGTTTATTATTTGTGGCGTGTTCCTTCATCCTTCCCTACATACGAGCACAACCAATCACCGCGTGGTCACTAACCACGTGACACGTCCAATAAGACGTGAACGCGACGTGCTTGTCGCTGCAGTCAGTCGGGTTCGCTCCGTGCCTTCGCGAGGTTCGGGACTCGGCCACCGCCGGAGAGCTTCCACGAGGCTCTCTAGATCATCAGGCATTGTGCCCTTGTAACACCACCGGGGTATCCCGTGCCCCGGCCCTTGGTCGCGCTCACCGCCGCGTGTGTGTTTGTGTGGAGTGTGGGACTGGACGCCGTTCTTGCCCGCCGCGAGCTGGAGGACCCTGACCGCGTGGCGGCGCGTGTGTTCTGGACGCTACTCCCTCCGACGAGGTATGTGCCGTATGATCCTGTCTATCCCTCTTTGCTAAACACCACGTAGATCTCAATACAGTCCACTTTCATATCGAGAAATATATTTACGTATATTTTTTATATTGGCGCGACCAATAACCCTTGCCCACAAACTTTTTTGAGCTTATAATTATTAGCATTTATTGTTATAAGCTCTGGCCGAGACGCAATTAATTAACTCTACCATACCAATCTTTATCCCGTAATACTATTTCAATGATAATCCTATTTTTGTTGGCAATTTTCTGTAGAGCTCTACGATGATTGGAAATATACTCGATTGAAAGTATTCGACGTGAAATAAAAATGGTATAACGCTGTATTCGGTCGAGTCTGGTTGGGAATATGAAATGTATGAAATCTATAAATATATTAAAAATGCGAATTCTATGCCTGTTATGTTTGCTTGCTCGGACGGCTGTATTGTATTTGGAGATTAACTTTTATATATTTACTAGCATTCGGCCCGCGGCTTCGCCCGCTATTTCTGGAAACTTATAAATTATATTTATTAAATCCTTTCTCGAATCATCGTAGTCATATCCATTTAAAGAAACCTCATCAAAATCTGTTGCGTAATTTTAAAGATCTATAAGCACTGATGGCGGAATGTTTGTTTTATATAGTGATGATCACAGACATACATATGTCTGTGGTGATGATGGAAAAAGGGATATAAGTAGATATCACAATATCAGCGAAATAAAGCCAAAAAATGGACAGAAGGGAATACTAACAATTTTGTATGTTAAATAAGAAACTGGAAGGGTTGAAACTTGAAAGAGGAAAACGGCTATCTCCTAACAAAGTAAAGCCCCAGGCTTTGGGCTAGTGCTTGCTAAATACAAATTAGTTTAATTAAATCTTGCCCTGGCCACAAACGCTTCTACAAACCCTTTAATTAATAGAATTGTACGATATTATATTGTTTTTGTAATTCATTTTTTTCACAAATAACATTATTTTTCGCACGATTATATGTCACGGTGCATTAAGATTAAACTACAAGTTAATTCTAACACCAGATTGAGATAGTACTTTTAGTGTAAACAGGCGTTCGAAAAGATTCTATGCAATGCTCTAATATAACACTGAATTCGTGTTTCCATTCACACTAAAAGATCACGAAAGAATGCTCTTGCTCTAGCTTGACTGGCTCTATGTTCGTTTGATGTAAACAGTAAATATGCACCGTAATATGTTAAGTCTTATCAAACTTTGTGATTTAGCATAATTCTATAAAATTTCTTTCTTGTGTAATATCGTTATAATTTTATTTTCCATGTACAACAGCTGTATGTGAAGTTGATAAATAATACGGTGACGTCACACGCACTAGGCACATTTGGGATCAGGATCTATCATGCTAGAAAATACACAAACATTTTAAGGAAATAAAATCCTTTGAGAGTAATTACACGTTAAATTTTAGTCTTAAATTGTAAATTAGATGTTTATTGCAGATTACATGTTTAAAATCTATTCAATTTTCAAATGAAATGTATTCTAAAAAGTTGTAAGTCATTGTCCGCTATTTTATTTTCATAAATGATATTATTTAAAATATTGGCATGCATAAGCATTTTTCCAGAGATTCTCGATTATAAAGTTTTTATTAAAGATGATCGTGGAATTTTCTTTCGAATTTTTAATCGATTTATAAAGTTAGAATATACAGGGTGTAATCGTTAAGTGTGCACAGGCGATTATTCCGTAACTATTACAGATATCAAAAAACTGTAAGCTGATATCGAAAGTACTATGCCTAACAATAATAACTTTTTAAAAATAAAACGAGAAATATCCAAAAAAAATTACATTAAACACTCCCATATATATAGGCTTTCGATATCAGTTTAAAGTTTTTTGATATATTCTGCAATAGTTACGGAATAATCGCCTGTGCAAACTTAACGATTACACCCTGTATATTACCTTTTAAAATGATCCTTTCGATATTCTTAGTGATCCATAAAATATGTTAAAAGGTACTGCTATTGTTTTTATCTTTGTAAAAGTCATTTATGTTATCATACAACAAAAAAGAAACAGAAAAAGAAACAAATTCTTTTGATATATTATTTTCATGCATTGCGAATTGTGTCACTTGCGTGTTTTTGTTCTAGAAATTAATGAATAACAGACAGAATAGACACGGAGCTCCTTGTAAGAATATGATGTGATGGGATAAATATTATTCCTTTATGTATATAGACAGATATTAATTAAATACAATTTATTAAATTGATAACTACACGCGCATCATTTGAACCAGACCCAATTATTCCCAATATATAAATAAGGATATTTATAGACATTTTAATGATTGGTTGGTACTTATCCCAAACCCAGTTATATTTGTTGAACTGTATGATTACGAAATTGAATGCAAAGTGCTTGTATTCGAGTGAAATTTCAACTGAAAATTCATTGAATTCCTTTTATAGTGTCTGTTACATATTATTATATCAATTCGCGTCCAATTACTTCGTATTTTATTGAACAATATGTGAAACGATATTTTAATTATTTAACTTTGTTGTTGGTGGCAGAATTCTTTTTTAAATTAATTATTGGAGCTTTCGTAGATTCAATAATATTTTTTGCAATACTGCCTATGTAAATTAACATAGGTAGTATGTGCAGTTTTTTTTTTCTAGTTTATTCATACTATCTGCCGTTTATTTTGAATAAATGTTAAATTAATTATTAGGTAGATTCATAGATAATATACTACAGGTAGGTGTAAGTTTTTTGCGCTGCAAGCAATCCTAATATGTACTTCCATTTCTTGTTGCAGGTACCGCTTAGCATTCAAGGAGACGCTCTTTTGTCGAAAAATAGACCGAAGGGGTTCCAAAAACTTCGATCACTCGAGACGTGAGACAACCATGTCCAGTTTAACAAAAGTTCGTTCCAGTTTCTATGGCGAATCGCGCCAAGCGAAGGTGGACTTCGTTAAAGAAAACCACCGACCTTTCTGCATCGAAACGAAGGTAGACGAAGAAGTGATATTTTATTACTCCAACGATAATAAATCGATACCAAATGGCACAGAACTGGATCCAATAAAACTTAATAATTGAACTTTTGGCTATTTCATGATTGCGTACTTCGTCTGCCGCGAATTTGGAAGTTTCAGCGCAGTCAATTTATAATTTTTAAATAAATTATGTGTATAAGTATAAACTCTTTTAATTTTTTATTGATTTAATTTATCAATAAGTAATAAATGTGACAAGAATCAGATGTAATTTTAAGTGAATGTATCATTCTAACGGTGCATTTACATCAAACGAACATAGAGCTAGAGCATTCTTTCTTGATCTTTTAGTGTTTAAACGAAAACTCAGTGTAGTGATTCACACTAATTTTCTTTAAGATATCATGTATCTTAAAGAAAATTAGTGAAGAAACAAACAATGACATTTTAAAAATAGTCTATTTTGTTATAATATAATGTAATACGAATGATAGTATTGTGTATTTGTAATAGTTGTAATAGATTTTTGTATGAAGATCTCGTAACTATTTTAATACGATGTTGTTATATATTTAGATAAATTAAGAAATAGTTTTTATAAGTATCTTCAGAAGTGAACTATTGACCAGTTTTATTGTAAAACCATTTTTTGTTATCGAAATAATAAAGTATGGGAAAATATTGATAATATTTAATATTGTGAATAATATGAATTCAGTGAACATTACAATTTAGGTAATTATTGGAATTTAGAAATAGAAATAGAAAGCGTTTTATTTGCCACCATGTAAATAAAATTGATGTATTTTTAGATAATTATTAAGAATGGTTTTAAAATATATTATAGATAGTAGAAGTAGATATAATATGTAATATTTATTTTGGGATGATTCTTTATTTTCTGTCCATCAAATTAGTCAAAATTTAATTTACGAAATTGTTCCCAAATAAACACTTTTAAAAAGACTCACTTCTTAAATAAACACAACTATAATTAGGCATTGTAAAGTTATATTGACTTAAATATCCAGATAACATGCCTTTATATTTTTCCAAAACAAATTCCTCGTAGACGTCGTAGCCCGTAGACAATGTCAATATTTTTACACCAAAGTGCAACATCATCGCGATTTGTTCACATATTCTGGTTTTATTTAGGAACATACATACATACAAAGTTTTGCATTTAAATTATTGGTAAGAATAGGTACTTACCTATCAATTCTTAGCTTTAAACTCCAACACTTATGAGAATATTTAATAATAACAACTGTCTGAGTGTCTGGTTTTATTATCGTAAATTTTTGTCAGTTGCCATTTTGATCCTTTCATAAAGAGCATCATTTGCTTTGAGCTTTTTACTTTGTGTGTAAAGTCGATGTTCAGTTCGCAAATTCCTCTCAAGAGCCCTTTGACGACGCTAATTGCCTTCATGCTGTGAAATCTAATAATAAAAATGCATTACATATTTTATGGGAAATTACGTATTGAAATCATATTAATTGGGGATTTTTTGTTAAGCGTTTTACTAAAAAAAAATAAACGTGCCATATAAATATATTTAAGTTGGTAGAATATCATTCCGAATATAGTTCCGAAAAGCCTTCTATGTACAATGTCCTACATAGTAACTATATATTTACTATTTAGTAATCTATGGTAAGCAGTAGGTAACTACTCCTACTTGTATATAAAACCTATGATAAGTTCTAAACCATGTCTTCAGTCTTATCTTGAAGAAAATCCGTCACTTCCAGACCCTTGTAGATTTTTCAATTTTCGATATACTCTATAAAAATATTAAATGAAAGTAGTATTGTATTTTATATAGTAAAGTAAGTCTATGTTTAAAGCAAATTTTGTAAATATGATGTGTTTACGTAAAAATATGTTAAGAGGATCATGTGTGTAATTGTAAATATAATTAAAATTGATTAATTCATTGATGTTTATAAAATAAAATATCGTTAATGTCCGTACGTGTGTTTTTCTGTTCCTATCCTGTTAAATATCAAACATCTAGTAGCATTATTTAATGCTCATATAAGTATGTACATTTGTACATATATGAGTGTATCTAGTTTTTCGAATAAACTGTAGTCACTGGTTCTAGAAACATAATTTATCTAATCATGTTTGCATCTGACTAGTAGATGTATATAATATTGTATACAAAATACACCCTAATGTTACTTTAAGCCAGCCAGGTTCCCAACCAACTTTATTAATATCTTTGAAATCATCAACTATATGAAATGAAATAAAGGCATTCATCTTACGAACACAAACACATCAATCACAACAACTTTACTTTTGGCTTCAAAGTCTTTAAAAGGTAAGGCAATTTTCTTTTATAACGATTGTGCATATTAATCATCTACTTACCTCTGAAAATGTTTGATGTTTCTGTAATCAAAACCTTATAAAAGAAGACTAAATTCACCGTCACATAGGGTAAGTGCTTGCTAAAATTACTAAGTAAACGGTAAACAATTTTACGTGGAGAACAGTATTAATTTCTTGTGAAATGTGCCAAAGTTACATAAGGTCAAATTCCACAAGATTACCAGACGGAAAACAGTAGTATATGGAATAGTAAATAAAAACTCACATTATATTTTCCATTTTTTATTTCAATAATTCTTTATTTTTTCCAATCAAAAACCACAGTATTACAATATCTATAGGAAATAATATTGTAATACTGTGCAAAAACCTTGGTACCTATGTTTATTATATTAACTATGTTGTAATAGACTTTAATTTAGACTTCAAGCGCTATATATATCTACGACTTCTACGAGATAACATCTTAATTTACTATGTGGCTGGTGTACGTAATTAATTATTGCCATTTTCATCTGCATGGCTCTCTAGTTTAATCATATTTTAGGGAATATTTCAATGATACGAATTTCTTGACACGTGCTGGTTGCTCATAAATATTCATCTAATCTTCTATCCAGATGCGATTGATTAAGGGAGAAATCACATCTGTCAATTACGATGCGTATTTTATATAGATTTTTCTAGAATATGTAGGTATTATGTAGCTATCTTTTAACTAGATATAGCCTTATGACCTGAGGGCGGACTCTTTGTAAAAAGAAAAAGAAAAAAAGCTATCTTTTTAGCCGACCTTGTAAACATTGTTCTGCCGGGGCTTCCTTATCAGTTAGGGCTATAAAAATAGTTTACGACTTATTCAAAGAACTACCGAATGTACACAAAAAATTCATAAAATTCACTCAAGTCGTTTCGGAAGTTTCTAAAGATGTTACAAGAAAAGTTATCTGAAGGACATTAATACTGAAACTACCCATGACAGTATTTGAATATAAACTGGGTAATCCGTAACATTCCTGTTCAAATAAACCTACCGCGATAATTGCTTGATTTTAACAGGGTAAACTCAAGAGATTTGAACACATGTCTAATCCTCTACAAATATCGTTTTACATCAAACTTGTCAAACTTCAGTAGGTACATTTTGCATTAAAATATTTATAAGTGTAGCACCGTATCACAGATAATATAATACTATACAAGACCGTATTAACATAATCAACAGTGGTGACATACGTGAATGCGAAAGGATTCATTCAAGGGAATGTTTAGGTATTTATAATATATAAATGCATATGAGTGGATCTAATTTCCTTCGAAACTTCTGGCAGAAGCAAATGTGTCATGTGTGAACGTATTTCGATATTACAATAGCGATTGCAATCAAACTTTCTATTTGCACTTAAACCTAGCCACAGTGGTTCGTGTAACTTGATAATATGTCAGATATATGAACGAGCGAGTTGGATTATATATTTCAAAAGTTTAGTGAATCGAGATATGCCCTGGCTATTTGAAACATTCTTTTAAATATTACTTTTACTAGGTACTTCATTGAAAAAGGACTGAGTTATTTTGTCAGAGAACAGACATTATCAAACGAAACTAATAACATGAAGATCAAGAAATGTGACTAACAAATGACGCAATTCCAATTACATACCAAGGAAAATATTACACATTTTTATATATTATAGATCTTAACTTATATTTTTAAAATCATATAAGCTTTTACCCTAATCCCTTATCGGCACCTGAATCGAAAACATATTAATGTAAGTACATTAACTTATTAAAAGGGTATTTCACCCTTTTACCTAATATTAAATATTAGGGTTTAAAAGGGGCTCATTTAAGTTGATGATTTTTTCAATAATTGTACACAATCTCTTAAAACATCTGCTCTTAAAATACATAATATTAGTATAAAGGCAGCCATTTTAAATTCGTTACAATAATACTGACCCAACATATAAAACTAAGAACAAATTTTGTTAGGCCTAACTTAATTAATATAATTTATTATCGTTATCTTTCCACAAAACTGAAAACAAAAAATGAATGACCCATATTTCTATTGTTTCTAAAGTGAACATGAATGGGGACGTAGGTGTATGGAGACAGAGCGGAAAAAATTCATTTCATATTTTAATTTTTAACTCAAACTACCTTTTCATCCCTGCTTCGTCCTCCCCCGGTGGTAAATTTTATTGTTTATTGAATTTCATATTATCGACAATTCTATGGAGCTCTCTGAATCTGAAAAAAGTTCATTCACATTACATTTCATAGCAGAGTAAATAAACGCCTTAGAACATAAAAATTATCGTTGACAAAGGTTCTTAATTGGGGGCTCCATACGATAAATTTGCCCTGGGTATTCAACAGTAGTTAATTAACTGTCTACAACCAGCATATCATTCAACTGTGACGGAAATATTCAGTGAATCGTGTTAAGATTAGAGCTTTTGTTTCTACACCTGAAATTCATACAATTTATTCTTAACTAGCTTTCCGCCCGCGGCTTCGCCCGCTTTTTCTAAAACATAATAAATTATATACTAGAACCTTCCTATCAATCACTCTATCTATTTAAAAAAAACCGCATCAAAATCCGTTGCGTAGTTTTAAAGATTTAAGCATACATAGGGACATAGGGACAGAGAAAGCGACTTTGTTTTATACTATGTAGTGATGTATAATATGATGGCATAATTCAAAGATATTTTATTTAAACAATCCAAAAGAGAGTGAAAGATTTATAACGTTTAAAAAAAAGAAATATTCACGGGTGTCTAACTATGTAAGACATGCGTAAAATATTAATTTACAGTCTAGACATGCAAAAATATAAAATGTTAGTAGGAAAATGTTATAAATTGTTAGAAATGACATGTATTACTTTTTCTATGAGAATAACTTCAAATCAACTTTATTTTAGTGATCTGTGACACAGACTGTGTTAATATCTTAGAGTTAATATAAAACATTTCACATGTATCTGAGCGCTATTGCTACATTCCAATATATAAAGAAAAAGAAACAATTACATATTGCATGGCCGCTTGGATAACATACCTGTATGTATGTAACATGCCTGTATGGCAATGGTGTATGTCGTTTGCTAATTCAAGCACGTCTATTTCTTGGAGAATTTACTGCCTACACACCTGCACAAGTATATTAAAATCGCTGCAATCTATTTCCAAATGAATGGAGATAGATTATATGAATCCAGCTGCAAACTTCATAAATTTAATTACATATGCAAATGAACACCAAGTTCCAAGAATTGCAATGAGATTTCTGATAAGAATGTTAAATATTGTAGTTGAAAACCTTTAAAAAGTCGCCTTTATAAAAAAGTCACGTAAAGGGCATAAAAGATTGGGGCAATTGTTGGGTATTTTCGTAAAAAGGACAAGTATTTGACTAAATTGATTACCGATACGAAATGCTTAGGGCATTTTAACTAGACCAAACAAGCTATAACATTGTTACATTGATGATGGATAGTGATATATTCATGAGGGGAAAATAACATAACCAATAGCAAAATCTATCGTAAACGTTACCTATCTGGTTCTTTATATTTGCTGGTTTAGAATGACTGTGACAGAAATAACTTGAAGCGATCGTTAGTAGAGTGTAGACGGCTAATATCATCATAATTGAATTTAAGTGAAAAATGATACCTGACAAATTAGTGAAATTATTTCGAACTTCAGACACGGATTTTAAAGACATTTTTTGTAGGCGAAAATTAGGCTTGCAGTAGCCTCTTCTTTCAACAGTTTATTAATCACCTCTAACTATAAAGATTCATTATATTAAAAGTACCGTACAAAAATAAAAATCTAATGTATTTTTGTCACGAAATATACATTTGGTATTTTCTGTTTTTTCTCAATATGATCCTAATATCGGTTATTCGCCCATTAATGTTATCGTTCAATGAACATAAAATTCAATGAAGGTACAATCGTTATTTATTGTGTTTTCAGATCGGATAAAATTAGGAATAAATTTTTATTACGGTACCTATAAGTTATTATACTAAGGAAGTTTCCCTTGAATGAGAGCATTTTATTATTAAAACATAATAATGATTTAAGGGGCTGTTTGTTATTCATTTCCGTAGTTAATAACAAGAATTTTTTTTTTATTTCAACAAACTATTAACTAATTATTCAAATGTAAGACTGAATCTGACTTATCCTATAGATTATGTTATTTCTATAAGTGAGACGATTTTAACTATAAATGTTCTAAGCGTTCTTAGCGTTCTCTAGGTTGCGGTTTTACCTACAGTTTATAGTTTAGAGTTTTAGACCTATAGATTATGTTATTTCTATAAGTGAGACGATTTTAACTATAATGTTCTAAGCGTTCTCTAGGTTATGGTTTTACCTACAGTTTATAGTTTAGACTTCAGACAAATTCACCTATATTTATATTAGGAGCTATTAGATATATGATGACAAGACACGTGATACGCATAGTATTCGAGTAAAAGCACAGAATACTTAATACATAGTAGCTAACGCTAGAAAAGCAATATACAATTCGATAAAACTTTCTTATTCTTTTAAAATAAAACTTTTTTTGATCAGTTGAACTTTTGTAAATGAATTGTAAATAAATTATAAGTAGGTATACAATTTTATGCTGTAAAATTGTCATCTGAAAATGTTGTTTTAATTAATCATAAGCAATTCAAAGCCTGACAAACAAGACAATTTATGGAAACAGGAATGTCAAGTCTAAAACTTTTGGGACTTAGTGACGATGTGATAAGTTAACCTAGTTCAGACTGAATAGTTTTAGGGGCAGTTTATATATCTTCTATAATTTCGTCTTACACAGTTGTTTACACAGAGGATAAGAGTTATTTTGAATTTTTTTGTAAAATTATAGCTTAAATATTAATACATTGCATTATTATAATAATTGTTTGTTATGTATTCTAGGTTCGGTATCAACACCGCGGATTGGAAAGTAGAGGAGACAATTGTCCGTATTTATGCAAAATGGAACCACTCGACAAATTTCGTTTTTTACTTTTATTGAAGAATACTCATTCAAAAGTGGTCTAAATTCTTATACAAACAAGAACCACATGATTTTTACGTTGGAAACAAGGTATACTAAAAGCAGAAAGGAACCACCAGCAACAACGAATAATACCATATTAAGCAAAACCGAACCACAGCACCACGGGACTGCTTTGTTCAAACAAATAAACGATATTACTATCATGTCATTTTATACAAAACAGATCCACACCTACTTGGTACCATTATACATTACACATATTTCTATTAATAACAATTATTTTTAATACACAAAATAGAACCAGGTTTCTGTGGTATGGTTATGCGTAAAATAAATACATAATTTAATTGTAATTTTTTATTGCAAAATAAAACCACAAGCATTCGGTTCTATTATGCATAAATAAATATTGTAAAACATTCTGAAACCCATCATCGCTATATGGAACCAAATGCCTTGACTTGTTACAATGCTTCTCATCTTTAAACAACGTATTTCATTACTTAAGTGCAAAACTCCAATTTTTTAAGTAAAACGTCGAACATCTGTCAATATAGGTGACATTCAGCGAAGTAGTTCGAATACGTGACGGTGTTTTTTTCCTCCGCGAAGTAAGTTCTATTGTTTTTGTTAATTACCTTTAAAATTAAATGTGAAAATGTTTAGTAATAAATAAGCAAGCAATTGGTAAGAAAAGCATTGGAGACGAACACCGAAGATAATAATGAAGATACAACGGGTAAGTAGTTTTATTTAATGCATTTAAGTACTTATTGAATCTCAGATGCAGGTACGCTTTATCCACTTTTGATTCATTCCCGATTGTGGTGTGATTTTAAGAAGATAGTTCATTAAGTAAGTACAAGAGGAATCCTCTGTGGATTTACGTATTTTAACGACAATGTCGTTGTTCACGAAGGCGCGGCGAGTCGAATTAAGAGATCATTTTGTTACGATTCATCTGTCATTGTGAGATGAAACTACTAAAGTCTAAACCCTGTTTTAAAAATAACTGTCGATGATCTAGGTACCTACCTACTATTTTGGTAAAATACGTTTAGATTCAGATTCAGTACAGTACATTCAGCCACATCATTCAGCGCATATAATTATTTGTTTGATTTTAAAACTCGCGCGGCTACTGTTTTGACCGGAACAAGGCCCTAGCCTGCGAAATTCAAAATTTTAACAAGTTTATTTAATTTTTTGCTAGGGTTGCCACTGTTGCGCATAATTTTTAGGGTTCCGTACCCAAAGGGTAAAACGAGACCCTATTACTAAGACTCCGCTGTCCGTCTGTCTATCCCTCTGTCTCATGAACCGTGACAGTTAGATAGTCGAAATTTCATATGATGTATTTCTGATGCCGCTGTAACAACAGATACTAAAAAACAGAATAAAAAAAAGACGTGTGGTACTCGGGGACTGCCACGGTAAAGCTATTGCATAGCATGCCTTCAAGCCACACCTCCGAGCCCGTCGGAGTGGAGAGCGTGAGGTTTTTTCGTAACGGAATTTCTCGATTCGGTCCCCGCGCTCAAGGCCCGCGATAGAAGCTATGCAATAGCTTAATAAATATTTAAGAAGCTCCCATACAATAAGCCGTGATTTTTTTGGCGTTTTTATAGATAATGGTACGGAACTCTTCGTTGCGCGAGTCCGACTCGCACTTAGCCAGTTTTTTGTACATGGCGCATGTACATACAACATACTTAGTCGTCTAGTAGGGACACGGCTTTATAAGAACTAATAATATTTTGCTGTCGCCATATACCTACCTACGTATAAAAGCCACGCGGCTTTATTATTTTGATTTAAAGCTTTTTTCTATTTATTACAGAAGATAACGAAGAACCTTATACGTCGCTGCCTCTGGAGAAGCTTTTTTCACCTTCTAGCGATATTCAGTCCATATTACATCTCATTCCACAAGATGCACAGTTTTTATAACGGTCTCATTAGTGATGATGCAATAGAAGACCACATAGATGGACTAGACATGATGGATTTCGAAATCCAATTCGATGATAACGTCGAATAAACGTTCTATATAAGTATTATTTTATATATTTTATTAATTAAAGCTTTAATTACGATATTATAAATACATAGTTTCATTTATATCATTAAATCCCTGGGATGTGGTTCCTTTTTGTATAAGAGAAAACCTATCAATTGATAAATGTTAAAAGGAACCACATGCACATTTTCTTAATTATCTAGAAAGTTTAAGAATATTCAGAGCAAATTTATATACACATACTTAAATAAGTAATTTATCAATGAATTTAAATAAAATAAATTTTAATTTTACTTCATCTAACAGAGCTGCAAATGTTTTTGTAAATCCTTTGATATCTCAGAAGTGCGTTTTTGCTGGGTGGTTCCTTTTTGCTTAAATACGGACAATTTTATTTGAATGTTTATATTTTAATAAATAGGGACGTTTTTACGTAATTAAACACGATATAGAAGTCATAAAATTGGTCTAATTTGAATAAATTTCAATAACTATTGTCTTAAGATTTTTTTGCGTATTTGGCTGGTTTATTAAAAGTTTATCGTATCATCGTGAAAAATTACGATTATTTCGTTTCAATATAAGGGCATTTAATATTCACATAATTGCACATAGGTACTATTTGGAGGTTGTTTGCTTCTAGTGCCTTCATATTTATATGGTTATTTATTAGGCAATGTCCCTAATTTCTGAATTCTGATTTCTTGGTAAGTGAAGTTAATACATACCTACTTATGTTTTTATTGCCGAAGATATAAACTTTTGGATATGGAACACAGTGATATATGACTAAACTATACAGTGCGATTCACCATGAATAATATTGAACAACATCTTATTGATTACCTTATAAGCCTAGATTTTTGGTCGACTTACATAGTAAAGGAAATAATTATACGTAATATTAATGCCAAGATACAAGGATGTTTTTTGAAGTGAAACTTCTTTATCGGGGTTGGAAAAAAATTTAGTGTTACATTTTTTCGTTACGCGCCATCTTGTTTTTATCCCTACCACGCGTGATTGACGTATTTCTGTAAAGTTGCATATTGTAAATTATTTTTTGAAAAATAAGGTCATAAAGAAGTTTCACTTCTTACGTGTGTACACTAGTACACGCACACATTTTTTTTTTTCATATTATGAATGTAGGAGGTTAATCTACGAATTATTTGTATTTTATTAAAACTCCTACAAAATGATTACCTACCCATATTACATTTCTGATGAGAATGAAAAGATAGAGCATTCAATTTTGTATTAAAATATTTATTTAAATTTAATATTGAAGGACAACGGACATCTTATTCAACAGATTCAGTGTTGGAATAAGCTGTTGATAATAAATTAATCAAAGGAACTGTCAAGTTAATTGAAATATTGTTATTGTTAAATAATTAAGGTAAAATGGAAAGCAAAACACATTTCCAAGCGTCCGTTTCATCTTACAATATTTGACTCAAAGATTTACCAATTCATATTTTCTTTAAGAGGAATTAAACTTAACTCTATTTGATGTTGTTTTTGATTAGCCAGAAGGGTCCTCTAGTATAGCTGGGTTTCCCAAACAAAAGTACTTTTCCCTATCTGGTTTCCAGAATAAAGAGCCTTTTAACGTTTTAGTAATATCATGTTAAAATGCTCACTTATACAAGTCACGGAAACGAAACCTTTACAAGTGATTTTATCTCATTCTTTAATATTCAATTTAGTTTAATCAGTATTAAACGGTCATGATACAGGAAATGCTTGAAATTTGTTTGTGATGAAGGTAGAAGGATATAAATTATATTTGAAACACAGCTTAAACAACGTTTATTAATCTATACTTATAATAAATCTGTAGAGAGGCTAATTCTGTACATGAAATAAATTTAAAAAAAAACTATGAAGGGGTGATAAGGGATCGCTACTGATGCCAAAAATGCAATCAGTAAAATTTTTGTCTGTCTGTCTGTCTGTCTGTCTGTCTGTCTGTCTGTATATTCGGTATAGAAACAAAAACTACCCGACGGATTTTAACTAAATTTTGCACAATTATTCTTCATACTCCTGGGCAGGTTATAGTAAAAGAATCATGTAAATCGGTGTAGAAACACCAAAGTTATACATGAAATACGTTATAAGTCATCGCGCGTGAATACAGAATCATGCCATAAGGATTATTTTTGTGTATCAGTTGCCGCGTTCGACGCGCTGCGCGGCGGGAGCTATAAAAATTAAAAAGGCGGCGGGTCTGCACCCGTTTCGCGTTGTCACGGCATCACGTGTGAATGGCTGAACCGATTTCGATTATTCTTTTCTATTATATTCCTTGAAGTACGAGGATGGTTCTTATGTAGAGAAAACGTAAATATGTACCACGGGCGAAGCCGGGGCGGACCGCTAGTAGTATAATAAAAAAGAATGTTTCTTGGTATC
The DNA here is from genome assembly GCF_061535455.1 of Colias philodice. Lineage (NCBI taxonomy): Eukaryota > Metazoa > Arthropoda > Insecta > Lepidoptera > Pieridae > Colias > Colias philodice. The sequence continues at coordinate 6,224,632 of NC_143111.1, read as the reverse complement.
GATGTTAATATAATTTATTGTCAATTTCACAGTTAATGGTTTCAAAAACTAAGAATTCAACGATCCGAATTGGTGACAGCTTCAACCTTTACAAACCTTTATTTAACCGTTAATTATTATTAATAAAGTTCCTATTTTAAATCAATAAATCGGTGCCTTAGACTTTAGATATTATCAAGACTCCAGGGATTTGTAATAAGTGAAGAAAATAAGCATTTTCCTAAAGTATTATATTATCTGTGCCCAAAGTATGCAATAACAAGCTTTCGACAGATGTTTTCAAGAATTTTATACGAGGGTCGGGGACCGGGGTCGACAACTATTCATGGAAGTGACATCCTTAAGGAATTCCACCGAATTTATATTATATTTTGATTAATTGGATTATGGAGTTTATAACGGTTTAGATATTTAGTATATAAACATAATTGAATACCTATGATAGGGATAACTATGTAGATATAAACTTATAATTAAAATATAAATAAAAAATTTAATTCATTTGTATAGCGCATCTTAAGAAACGTTAACGATAAAATCGCGATTAAAATCCGCTGAAAATAAATAGGTATCAAATTTTTAAATAATCAAAATATATGAATTCATAACCAACAAATATTCAACCAGATTTGTGTATTAAATGATTTCTCACGAATAAAAACTGTTTACCGGAATCAACGCTGCAAAAATCAAAATAAAGGATACAATTATTCAATTAGGTATTATTTATATCAAACTGTATACTAAAATTGTATGTATTTCCAAATAAATAATAGAAAGGAAAACATGTAGTATCAGCTCGTTATCTCAAAAGAAGTATCTGTGTACCTACGACAATCAAGTCTCGTGGAGATTTCAATTTCTTTACATAGATAAACACGTTTCAGTGAAACACTTTATTTGAAAAATGTACCTTAAAGTAAATAGACAGAGTATGTTTTCGCTCGTCGTATTTTTTCAGAGGCAGCGTACCTTTTTGCAGGGAATTATTTGAGCCCTTTTAAATGAAGGATGATAGCATATTATTTCATTTTATTAAATGTTGAAGAGACGCTAATAAGATATTTAGAAATGCTGACTCCCTTTTCAAGGGGTCTTCAACGTTCTTTTAAATCCTAGAAATCCTTCACTAAGTATATCTCAATTGCAATTCACAGAAATTATATATTTTACTATTGTAATATGAGCTATATTAAAGACCTTTTAAGATTATTTCTAATATTTTAAAGTTCTTTTTAATTGAATTGATCCTGCTCTATGAAACTGAAACCAGTGGGACATGAAAGACCGCTACCACGCTACTTGAAAATATATAGAGATAAGAAAATGTACTTGTAGGTAATATGTGTAAAAGTGTAATATTCATATCAGCAGAATATACAAATGAAAATGATTGAAATCTAATTTGAAACAGCTTACCCGTGGGAGCAACAAATTATCTAATCAAGGACAAAATCTTTCTATAATTATTATTAGAAACATTTTGAATTATAACAAAAAGCGATAGCTAGTATATAACATAAGATGACCTTCTTGGTTAACCTTTTGTGCAACCAAATGGAAGCGACGAGCTATCGTAGCTACATATAAACTAAATGTATTTTCCGAAGAAACTATCCTATCGAAAATTATCTTTATATTGGGTTGTGATGTTCGAGCAAACTCGTGAAATCAACAAAAATGTGAAAAGCTATAAATAAGTAGCCATGTCTGGGCCAACAAATAAGAAAAAAATTCACATTGAGGAGCCGATTGTCGTTATTAATATTGTTTACGGTTACGACTTGTAGACATTTTCTATGAGATAAGTTGTAAACAGTTCACCTCGACTACTGCTAACGACGATAATATTTTAATATGGTTTTGTAAGCCTTCATTGTGTTATATTTATGTAAAATCACTTAAAAACTTTGTAAACTGGCTAATAGGCAAAAATATAACCAAGCCATTACCCAGTTACGTAGTTCAATATGGAAGGTTGGACCGTCGTAAATTCATTTTCTAACGGGACATGGAGTAAACTAATATGTGTGCTGATAAAATTAAACGACCCGTGGAAGTAGGTATCCCTTTCAGTATTATTATTGTATTAAAAATTTCAGAGAATATCTTCTAACGATCAATGATAGGTTAATGACTCGAATTCTACCTATATCCTACCTACCTACCTAATATATTGTAATTTGCAAAATTTAACTATAGTAATAATAATTTTCGTCCTTATTATTAGAAGGCTCTACAGACTGAAGATTGTAGGTAATATAAGGTACCTAATATAAAAAATATCTACAACAGATTAATTTCCCCTTTCTTTAATTCTAAAATTTAAATCAGAAACAAAGGTGTTTAATTATATTCGAGAATAGTGTAAAGTAAAGAAAGTTATATCTAATCAAAATAAAATAATTTCGTTCGTCTTTCTCCCTTTTATTTTGCCTTTTAATCGTCTTTAAAATTATTATTTATAATTGTATTCAATAGATAGTTGATTAAAATAAGACTTCTGAGTTTAAATCTTGTCTAAATCTGTTTATTTTTATTTTCTTTATTGGAAAACATACAGAGACAAAGACAGAGATATATAAAACAAAAAATCTTATTAACTAAAGATACATGAAAATGCCTCCTTATAGTGTTTTCACTGGGAACATATGTTATTATTTTTGCCAACACTCAGCAGTAAGAGCGACAAGAAAAAATAATCGATAAGTAATATTTATCATGCGTACATAAAAACGGAGGTAAACAAGTATTTGCAAAATCTTTACACATTAACATTCTTACATGTTGAATAGCAATTTTTTTACATTCATTTTGTAAGACGAAGAGGAACAAGAAAACATATCAAGATCATTCATATAGGTATTATAAAAACTGGACATTCTGTGAAGAGGCACACGAAGACCCGTATTGGTTCTGGCGGTCGGTATATGAAATAAGTCTTTTGAGCGTGTTGATCTGGATGGGATGCGATAATTTATTGAGCTAAGAAGTTCTGAACAGGCTATTTCTCCTACGCAGATTTTTCTTAACGTGAGAGAATCGATTAAATTTCGGCGCTGACTTAACGAAAGAAAATTGTAACGACGCAAAAGATCCTCGTAATGTTGCCGACCACCACTTAGGCGGAAATTTAGGATGCGTAGAAATTTCTTTTGAACCATCTCCAATTTATTTATGTAAATGTTGTAAAACGGATTCCAGATGGGACAGGCATACTCCAATTGAGATTGCACAAGAGTTTTATAGAGACATACAAATGCGTCTCCGTCCTTGAAAGCCTTAGTAACGCGTGTAATAAAGCCCAGCATGCGGTAAGACTTACTGAGTATGTGGTCTATATGTTGATCGAGTATTAAACATTCATCGAAGTAGACACCGAGATCACGAATGCAGGAAACCGAATCCAGTTGGTGACCTCCCAGATTAAATACTGTTGGAATTTTGTTGTTCTTTTTAGAGTAAGTAATATGTTTACATTTATTATAAGCCAAAAATAATTTATTGCGTTTACAATAATCATCCAATCTATTTAGGTCATCTTGAATATGAAGTATATCCTTGGTATCAACAACATTAGAGTACAACTTTAGGTCGTCTGCATACAACAAGAATTTACATTTTTCAAAACATTGTGAAATATCATTAATAAATAAGTCAAAAAGCAGGGGCCCGAGGATCGAGCCCTGCGGGACGCCCGAGGAAGCAGTAACTTGAGTGGAAGTGTAACCGTTAATAACAACTGATTGTACTCGATTGCTTAAATAAGCAGCAAACCAGCGTAGCAGATTTCCCTTAATTCCATTAAATGATAATTTTTGTAGTAAGAGTAAGTGATCTACCTTGTCGAATGCCTTTTTAAAGTCAGTATATATCGTTTCTATTTGTTGTTTATGATCCAGTGCATTGAATAAGTAATTGGAAAAGACAAGAAGATTCGATACGGTTGACCTACCAGCGACAAATCCATGCTGTTGGTCTAAGATGAGATGTTTTAAACTCGAATAGATGTGTCGGTGTATTAAAGTTTCAAATACTTTGGGAATGGCCGAAAGTATCGAAATGGGGCGGTAATTCTCTACATCATTTCTCTCACCAGATTTAAAGATAGGTGTTATGTATGCTTGCTTCCATATATTTGGGAAGGAACCAGAACTCAAGCATTTATTAAAGATAATCTCCAAAGGGGTACAGAGTGTTTTACTGGTTTGTTTAAGAAAAACTGGGTTTATTTTATCCGGTCCTGGACCCTTGTTCTGATCGATGTTTTGCAAGGCAGCGCGTATATCGGATTTAGTAAGACGAATGCAATTTATATTTATGTGCGTGTTATCATAATGACTGTCTGTGAGAATATTATCCACATTGTATGCCGCAGCGGATGTTGGCTCGAACACTGACTGAAAATATTTTGAAAACATTTCAACTATAACATTTGGATCGTCAGATTTAGAATTCGCCAACTTCATGACACGTGGGTACCCCGACTTAGAATTTTTTAGAGAAGACGTGTATTTCCAAAAGTACTTAATATTTTCTTTAAGAGACTTTTCAATGTTAGCCGTGTAATTATTGTAGCATGTAGTAAGAAGCTGTTTCACTCGCGTTCGTAACAGGGAAAACTCTTGATAATCTCTTAGAGAACCGTAAGTCTTCCATCGCGTCCAAAGTTTACGCTTACGCCTTAAGGCTTGAATTAAACATTTAGAAAACCAGACTGGGTATTTTGTGGACTTTACTTTAACCAAAGGAATGTGTGTGTTAATAATGTTGTAAATATTTTCGTAGAAAATATCAATTGCTTTGTCCGTTGGAAGAGGTGTCAGTAGAGTGAACCAGTCTATATTATTTATTTCAAAGTTAATTTGGTCATAATTACCTTTAAAAAAGTTCCTTTTAGCTAATAAGTTCACAGGCATCACGGTAGAAACAGATATCGAGCATACTATGTCTAAGGCCGGGTGATGAGGGACAACATTCAATAAGGGATCAGCAGAAGATTGAACACGATTGGGTATATTAGATAGTACTAAATCAAGCAGTTTCGCATTTTCGTTATAAATACTATTTGATTGCTTTAGGTTCATAAATGACATGGTATACATCAGAGATTTTGATGTTTCAGTGTGCACGGTTCCAAGAAAGGCGTCTGAGTTATCAAAAGACCATTTTATATATGGCAGGTTGAAATCGCCGATGATTAGAAAATTACTAAAACGTGAACTAGAATATACGTCACAGAGTTTTCGAAAATATGTATCATATGAGATGTTACTTAAAGCCGGTGGAATATAACATACGTTTAGCAACAGCCCCGAATTAGACGGAAAGTGTAAAAATATTTCTTCTATTTCAAGTGTTTCGAGTTCGGAAGTTCTCACAGCGTTTAATTCTTTTTTGACAAATACTAACACTCCCCCTCCCCCTTTCTTACCTGAAATTGTGAGATTTCTATCGCGGCGAAAAATAACGTAACCATCTGCTAGAAGCTCCGCGTCCAAAATAGATGATGTCAACCAGGTTTCTACCAATATTATTAAATCATAATTACTCGAAAGAATATTTAATTTTAGTTCAGTGAGTTTAGTTTTTATGCCTCCACAGTTCTGATAAAATATATTCAAAGTTTTAGAATGCATTGTACATAGATATAAGATAGAAATAAGATATAATTATTCCTTTTAACAATAAAACGACTGTAGAGTTAGTAATAGTGTTCGTGTTCCTCTCCGCATCAAATACAAAATTAAAATAAGACATTGAATAGTTAATATAATTATTAAACAGGGAATAAACGTGTTTAAACGACGACAATTTAGCATGCTTTATAAATAAGTTTTTTATAATTAGTGTAAAGTTAACAGCTAGTCATATGATTTTAATCAAGTCATCAGTACATCGCACATGAATGACCTTGGAATCATCTGTTTTGCGCAACAAAATACAGCTATTTTTCACCCAAGTGTATTTATAATTTTTTTCTTTGGCTAGAATACGAGATTTACTAAAAAGAATTTTATTTTTAAGTGTAAGGTGTTCGTTTATAAAGAAGCGCGTATTTTTTGTTGCATCCGCGGCGTTTGTAGGCGCACCAAAAAGTTGAGCAGTGGTGAGGGAGCGCCGCGCGCGCGCGCCGGCGATCAGGTCGTCGCGTTGCCGGCGAGTTGTGAGTTGCAATATGATATTTTTGGGCGGTCTGAGGGGATGCCTGGTGCAACACGGTGTACATTCCTGATATCGCTGTCTTTCAAATTGACGCCCACCAGTTTGCAAATCTCCAAACTAAGATGTATTAAATTTTCCCCCTTGCGTTCGGGTATATTTTGTATTTCGACGTTGCAACTTCGTGAAGCTTGTTCGAGGTCTTCAAACTAAGAGCTTAGCGTTTGCAGGTCCGCGCGGAGTGCATTATTTTCTTGTAACAACGTATTGTCCGGCACAGATTGCAAATGATTTCCGTAGCCCTTCTCTAATTGCGTTAACCGCTCCTCCCAACAGTTCATACGTTTCGCCAGGTTGTTAATATCGTTATCAAATTTTTTGGAGACTTCTATGATGGCAGAGTTTAAATCTTCGCGCCATTGCTGCCGCAAACTATCGAGTTTTGTGTCCATATAGCGAGTTAGCGCATCGGTGTCTACATTCAGTATCGATGCTGGCGCCAAACTCGCTTTAGGTGAAGACGAAACTGGGGCGGTTGTATGCTTCTTAGCTTTGCATGTAGGACACTTCCATTTCAATCTATTCATAGGCAAAATTTTTTTAAAGTCTGATTCGGTCATGTCCACGCAATAGAAATGCAGAACCAAATTACATGACGTACATTTAATGCCTTCCTTATCAGTAACAATCTTCGAGCATAATTTGCAGCAATCCATGTTCATTAATAAAGTTGACTATTATGAATAAAAACTTTGTAGTAACGCACCAGCTGATTCCTTTGTTAGTTGATTATAGTTGGGTGCATAGAAAATTACACAAGCGGGTAATATTAATATAATATTGTTCACGATGTATCGCAGTGTAAAAATGTCCGAGAAGAAGGTCGTAAGCGCCGTGCAATGAGCGTCGCTTACGCGTTTTAATAACACACTACGTAAACTTCACTGATTGTTGATAGTTTCGAAAGAAAAAATGTTTTTTTAATGTTTTTAAAGACTTACGGTGAATGTTTATACACTGAATTTATTCACTGATGTGCCAGTAACGAGTACACACAATTTTAAGCACTTATATATACTGTATACCACTCAAACTAATTTAAATGTTGGATACTAATTATTGCACTGCTACGTGACGGCGAGTTCGTTTTTGACTCGTCGTCGACGACGTTTAATTGATACCAGCGATGACCTTTTGAATATATTTAACTTTGTCTCTTGAAACTGCATCAGACTATAAAACAACCGGTGCAACAAAAAACACATTTTTTTCCGAGTTAATACGTAACAACATTCTCAAGACCACAACAACTTTATAATACAATACTCAGAGATATATTAGATTAAGCTCGAGTGCTCTAAATTTGTTGCAAGACAAGACTAAAGTAACAAGTAAAGACAATATTATAAGTTTCCTGGCACAGACCACAGTCCACAAGCGGCTTTACTATATCCTCATAACAGTTCTTCTCTTATATTCCTGACCAAAGAATAAGTGGGTCAAACATTTAGGACACTTTCGGTTCTGTCCGGAAATTAACCTACTTATGTTATTGTAGAGCAAGATGTCTCTTGATGAGAACACAATCCTAATATTATAGGTTTATTTATCAAAATACGAATCGGATTGGAAAATTGACTATTAAGTTGGTATAAATAAGATTTAAATGTCAAAAACATCTAATGCAGTTATATACACTCGTACATAAGAAATACAACGTACTTCTAAACGCAATAATTGTTCTAAATATTCTCTTACTTTATCCGTTAACATTTTATACTGAAAATACAATAATTTCTGTGTTTATATACTGGACAAAATGTCTACAGAGAGATATTTACATATCAAAGGAATAGTACTATTAAGTTTACTGTAGTAACCTCAAAGCTGGAAAACATTTTAGTTATAATGCTATTTTGCAAAAAAATATGTCTCTATCACAGACATAGATAGACTACGCAAGTACCGCGATCTGTATGAAAACCAAGCGTGTCATATTTTTTGTACTGACCTTGACGCGTTATGACGTCACGAGCGCTTTTTAGTGATGGTAATTTCATTTTACGCTAAATCGATTAGGACGCCACTCCCGCGGCGATTCTAGTATCGTCCTATCCCATCGAAGTAAATCGAAAGAAATCAGATCAAACTAGATCTATGTCTAAGAGGTAATTAAATAAATGAATCGTAATCGATTACTAAATCGATTCAAGACAGAAAAATGATAATTACCTTAGACAGAGGAATGATAAAATAAATTTATAAACCTTTTAATATTCTAACAAGTAAACTAATGTGTTTTAGCTTTTTCTTACATATGCCCATTGAGTTACCGTGTACTACGTACTAGAGAGGCCATCGAAAGAAAGTAATGAAACTGTCAATCAATCAATCTTTATGTCCCGTTGCATCAATCCATTTTTCTTTTATGTTCGGGTTACTTGGAAAACTGAAAAAACAAACATAGTCTAAGCAATAAGGAGTTTTCTTAAAAAACTCCCAAGATGACACTTTAACTAATGGCGTCCATGTCATAATATTTATTTTTAGTACCTTTGTATTAAAATACTTAAAAGTTCTAGGTCAAGTCGTATTAAATGACAAAAAAAAATCTATGCCTTTTTTTCTGATAAATTGCTCCTTCAAATTATCATTTTTCTGTTCGATTATAAAATCGATTAGAATCGAGAACTGTTGCATCAAATGAACATCACTAACCACAAAATTGGACAGAAAAATGAGAACAGAAAAATGAGAAGACGCTATTCATTGCTTGTTATCATACGACTCGATCTTTACCGTGCCAAGTAAAAGCCGCAATGTATTCCGAATCATTTCGTATGATTTGGTATCCGTGTTTGTCACGATCGTTTTCCACAGATATTCTTTATTTGATTTTAAAATAAATAGTGCATATTCTGATTAGAAAATTACTTACCGGTGGAAGGAAACATCTCTGCTAACTCGGCCACTCACAGCTGTGGAGTTTCTACAGTTTATAACGGCGTAATTCGGCATTTTACTTTATTCAGCTTCACGTCTTTCCTTGGCGAACTGCAAGCGCGGACTGAGTGTAGGCCAGCGTCAAGTAAGTTTCATAATCTTAGTTTGGACACGGGAAGTACATACACTCGCTTAGTCTATCTTGATACATGTCTGTGGTCTCTATACTCTTGGTAGCGCTTTCAAGTTTTATAAGAATAGAAAAGAAACTTTTAACTATCCTATAGAGTAAAAAAAGAGCGTGAGTGTTCAGCACACGTGTCAGAAGTGAAACTTCTTTGACTCAAAGATACCAAAATTATCGCCTTATTCCATGACGTGACGGTATTGCTATTACACGACCTTGAAATTTTACTTTTAACGCGCCTAAAGAAGTTTCACTTCAAAAAAATAATTACCATTAATTTAATTAAACGAAACTCAACTACGTTAAATTTTCATAATATTAAATAAATTTAAAAAAATATCCAACATATTAAAGGTGATAAGTCTCACACAATACATGATACTCGATCCTCATTAATAAAAACGTGAATAATAAAAGACCAGTATTTTTCATTGAGTCAAAATAATGCTTTATATAAATTACCAACGATATAATATTTCAAACGATATGTGTCTTCTTTAGCATCGATTAAATATAATATTATTCTACCAAATTAAAGTACCTACTAAATAAAATTGCCATTCATCCTCCCAATAATATGTATGTACATACATTTAAACTAAGGCTTTACCTCTATCAGTATTCTGGATCTCATTAATTCTTGGGAAGTGAAACTGGTTTATACCTATACAAACACAATACAAATTCAAATAATGAAGTGTGGTCTTGCCACCATGTTGTATAGCCTATTTCTAGACTGTGTACCTAATTCATTATTTAATAAGGTTTAAATATAATAATAAGTAACTAAATATTTTAACTTATAGGAGTGGCCTTTACAATCTTTATACGGTATCCATAAACCTTTATACCTCTGTTTAGTATGACAACATGCATTTACATTTTGAACACCAGTGGGATATGGTATTTTAATTTATTCGACAATTAATTCCAGACAGGACTTTTTTAGAATATTCATATGAATAAATTTTACTGGAAGCTCGGCAAATAGTCCGATTCCAATATTTTTATTTTGAGTAGATGAACGTTATTTAAGAACAATTAAAATTAATACACCATTCTCTTATAATCCTATCCTAATAATATTATAAATGCGAAAGTTTGTGAGGATGTGTATGTGTGTGTTTGTTTCTCTTTCACGCAAATACTACTGAACCGATTACAATGAAATTTAGCACACAATATATAAAGGGTAACTTGGATTAACACATTGAATAGGTTTTGTCGCGGAAATCCCACAAGCTAGTAATTAAATACTTTACTATTAGATAATTATTATTTAGTATGTAGGTAAGTATATGTTATTTTAATATATAAGCATCCTACTTGTCGCTAATGAGAAAGCTCTAAGCAAAGTACCTAAGCCTAAAATATGCATCGGCTGAAGGTAGAAGATTTCATAAGTTACTTTAAGCTAATTTTAGCTAAAAACTTATTTTCACGCTTCAGGAGCTCTTTAGAAAGTCTTTACGTCAGTAAAAAATAAAAATGTACGTTTTCAAAACGTTTATTAACTAACATATTCTTGATATTTATAAAAATTTAGAAAAGTTTAGATATAAATAATATTAGGACTTTGAGTCATAAATAAATCTATTCTGCTTTAAAAGTTAAAGAATGAAATAAATAAGAATTAAGAAATAAGTTTTCTTTGTTGTACGCATAATACCGTGGATTAAATATGAACCTAGGATTTTGAGGTACTTTATTGAAGTCTTGTCACGCCTCTTGCCAATTCTGATACTATACACACAATTGTGCCCTCCACCAAAATGTTAAAGTCTTTATCCATACTATTATTATAAATGCGAAAGTAACTCTGTCTGTCTGTCTGTTACTCAATCACCCCTACTGAACTAATTTGCATGAAATTTGGTATGGAGATATTTTGATACCCGAGAAAGGACATAGGCTACCTTTTATTGCGAAATATGTACCTATTGTAGGGGAAGCCGGGGCGGACCTCTAGTTTCATATAAAGTTCATATTGTAATAAAAAAAGTAATGTTGACATTTATTATTAAAGTTGATCTTTATATTAATGTCTTATTTACAAAACAAACGATTTTTTAGAAAGTGTATTTTTTTACATTCAGCGTAATTTTACGCTGATAATAAATTGAATTTAATAAAAAATAGTCGAGCATCTTATATTAAACAAATCACCTCTAACTATTTCACCGAAGCTGAATGCCCCAATCGAAGTTTGGGAGTAATTGAATGGTGACTAAATAAAGCTTTCCGAAATAACGAGATAAGTTTTATTGCTATCGTTAAATCGACAACTAATGAATTTAACCAATTTGTCGCTGTACGTGCGATTACGGTGACGATTACATAGTTTCATAAAAGGCTTTGTATAGAGACGAAAAATATACTTAAAATGATCGAACTAATATAACCAAAGTCAAAATCAAACTAAATGTAGTCGTCGTTGTTTTTTAGTTTTATATCAACACCGTTTGGTTAATTTAATAAAGAAGCTCTATTAATAAATAGGAATAGTAACTATACGTAAATAATGGACATTTTATACACGACATTTTATCTTACGAGAGTATTTTGGGAAACGTGACACATAAGTGCAATGTTAACACGGGTAGGTGTATCTGCTATTTGCTACCTCACTTGCAAGCATCTATATATCTACGTACATACATTAAGGTGATGAATTAATTTTTCTAACATTTACGGCCCTTTTTAAACCTTCGTAATTTTTATATTATTAAAGTTGTCGTGATGAAAATTCTTGACAAGAAAGTTCAATAGTAACACAATACGTCTACCGTTTTAGAAACATGATTCCATGATATTTTCTCGATAGAAAAAAAATACAAAGTTGTCATTGTTATTTTTTTTTAATCTCTGGCATCTTCAAAATAACAAACGTAAAGTTACGACTTTTTGGATATTAACTATAAAATATACAACCTATACGTCTACCGATTTAGAATTTTGAAATATGCGATGGTTTTGAAATAAACAAGAAATACTTGAAATTAGCGCGCGACCAGCCAATATAGCGAGAGCCGCCCTGTACCTTCCCAACCCGATCGCTGCACGAGTCATTCCCGCTACGGCCGTCACACGGGGAACTTGTGTCGCTCGCGCAATCGTAACAAAGGGTGACAACACGATAAGACAAAATGAGACAAATGGGGACAATAAAGAAAATAAGAAGAAGAAACATAAAGGTTGGAGGAAAAAGAATGATTACAATTGGAACAAATTAATGAAGTAAGTTGGTATTATGTTAAATTTGATGATAATTGTATTATATACGATGTTTGATATGTACCCCTGTTTTAAGTACATAACGAATGTGTAAGATTTTTTCATTTATAGCATAGATAATCTTTTCAGGAATCCGGAATCCAGAAGGAAAATAAACCCACTGATTGTTCACAATGTGAACCCACTCCTTCGTAAGTACCTTTATTCAGTCAAAAATGTATGTTATCAACGCTCTACTTTTTTTTATCGCATGATTCCATTTTTAGCAAAAAGCAACAAAGTGCAAAGAAATAAAAAATCATGGTGAACTTAGTGGAAGTATGGTGGATGTAATATGGAACAGGAGCTCATTGGAGTAGTATTATATTTAAAAAAAATACGAAAAAATTTCAAGAATTACATTTCTTAGTAGGTGGTAGATAAGTATGTTGTATAAAGAATTTTATGTTGATATTTATTTCATTTATACTTACTACACCTGTGCGGGAAATTGCTTAGTACTAAAACAGGTTTATATTCATATTTACATAGTAATGTGAGTTTTAATTTCGAAAAATTTTGTGTAAGTATATTAAATTGAGTTTCTGGGTGATCTGGAAACACAATTGGGCCCGGAAGATGGCGCTGCAGTCATTCCTCCTAATCACATGAACCGATTTGGATGAATATTTGTGTGTACATTTCATTGTTGTGGGATGATTGGTTGATTCGTTTTCACATTAGCTAATATTATGTATTTTTGTTGTAAACTTAATGTTTATAATACATTATTATTGGTATAAATAAGCCAGTGTTCGTCTCACATTGCTGTACCTGCCTACCTACCCTACCAGGGCCTAACTTTGTTCTGGCTATTTTATTTTGATTATTTGTAAAACACATTTTGTTTTTAAACAATTTTTTTATTTAAAAAAATATCATTCCGACCGCACCTATTATAACCTGTATTATTTTGTAATAAAGTAAACATAACGAAATAATAATAATTATTAATAATGTCTAAGAAGTTGTTAAAAAGAAGATTATTTGTTTATAAGCAAGAAAATAAAACCAATAAATCAACAATTAAATAAATGTATAACAATATTATAACTGTATGACGACTCCATACATGTTTGTCCCGAGTCGGCCAGCGGCAGCGCGGCGAGTTTGCAAGAATGACTTCGCGCACACCCGCGTTCTTGATAGCGAGCTATTAGACTCCGCCCGCCAAGCAGTGGATTTTTTTTCGTGTATCGTCTTAACACCTACATGCATAGTTGTCAAATGATTGTACACACATCAATTGTTACGTCGAAGGAACAATAGTATGTGCAATAAAACTGAATAGGTTCTATAGACACAGAGGACCGTAATTAGTTATTTTGTATACTTTGTATACTACGTTATGAAGTGTATACGTATTATATGTATATATTCTATAAGTATTGTACGGTTTACGTATTACATCGAATGTGGACTGTATTTAGGTCGCGTTATAAGCTGCTAAGAATGCTATGATATTATGGGACAACTGGGAACACTTTAATTATCGCTAATAATTATATATAATTTACGCGGATTCGAGCGGATAGATTAGCACTCGGGCGCTGCTATGGAAGAACTGCGCTTTCCGGCCGGCTCGGCCGTCGCACGATAATAATGCTGAGGCAGCTTGACCTCATTTACGTTATTGCTCAATAATTGTCATTACTGTAATGTAACTATGGATAATAAGTAATTTAAAATAAAATATTTGTTCGCTGCTCGAACATGCTCCCGAGGCCCACAGAAGATATATATAAAATTTTATAAGTTTGGAAATGTTTGTAATGCATAAAGATTATAGTTCCACCACTGATTCACTTATAGCAGAGCGTTTGTGAGCTATTGGAGACGTCGACCTATCGCTCCTTTTAAATCGCGCACTTGCCCATCGTCTGAGCCTGTTTTGTTCGCATGATACTTCACTACACTCTCCCCGCTCGGGTAAGGGAGACGCACGAACACTAGTAACACTTTTTTGGTGCACACACACACTAGAATCGACACACTCTTGGGGTATTGTCCGAGACTGAATAGTTTGTTGCGCTGCTGGGACGCTCTGCTGTTGCGCTGCTGGGACGCTCTGCTGTTGGGCTGCTGGGACGCTCTGCTGTGGAGTCGCTCGACTCCTTCGCCACCACACGAAGAAAAAGATGCTTGCTAATATTGCTAGTGTTAGTGTTCCATATGACACTGCGTATTGGTGTAGGTCGTGTTTTGAAATACCTAAGGTATCCGTATTCTCGACAGCGTTTTTCATTATTTTTATTTTCTCCCCAAGAGTTTTTAATGATGCGTTGATATCTTCGTCGTCGGAGTAGTTTTCGATAGGCAGAGCAGAGTTAATCAGATTGTGAATGGGATTTAATTTGGTTTCTAATATGTCGGGTTTCAGATATAGCTTGTTTTCAAGTTGCTTAAATGAGTACAGTGTGATATCTTGTCCCTTTATTATGCATTGTTTGTTTAGTGATATAAGCCCGGCCTTGCTGACTTGGCGCGACTGAATGTCATTGTCACATAGAATGCGTATACGTGTGCCGTATCGCATTGAAAATATAAATATGTAGTTAGATCGTGTAATTGTATCCAACTACTTTTACAGCTGTTTATAATGTAATTACATTTATTATTTTTTAATTCGCAAAAACGTTCATTATTGCTAAAGCTTATTATAGGACCGTGCAATTGGCAAAAATAAATATCATTCTGGTTTTGGCATGCTTGTAGTTCGGCTAATGTTAATGTAATGTAGGCATCTCTCTTTATGTTTATAGAAATATATTCCGCTATTGGTTTTATACTTATCATGTTGCTGTTAACTTGCTTGGGTATGGGTATCAATCTATATAGTTGGAAATTGTCCCGGCTAATCAGTGGTATGAGTATTTCAAATATAAAGAAGTTTTCGGTAATTCTAGCTTTTACCTTTATTAATTTATAGATTTTATACAGGTCTGTATGTATGTTCTCTATGGGTAATGTGACGTCCTTGGGAATTTGGCTGGATATAATTTGCAGCTCGTCGTGCAATTGCTTTGGTGACAATAAGTGTACATTTATCTGGCCGTGGTAAATTTCAGTGGTAGTGTCCAATAGAGTATCTTGTATTCTCCGTAAATTCTGAATCAAATTGTTGCACGCTATTGCTGATAAGGTCACTTCTTGAATGGTCTCAATTTCTGATTGGATTACATTTGTTTTATTGTTTAGGATATTTAAATGCCTGTTAAAGATTTTGTACTGGGTTTCGATGGTTTTTTCAGTTCGCTTTAATATGTTGAATTCGGCTTCTATGACTGATGTTTGGTTCTTCCAAAGTTGGGTTATATGATTGGCGTTATTTTTAATGAGCTCGATTTCCTGTTCATATTTCTCAGCAAAGCTTTGATCAAGTACTCCGAATAATGAATTAGCCACTGAGCCGACCGCATTGAAAAGACCGCGCCGGGTTCTTGACCGCGCGTCGAAATGCTGATTCAGTAACAGCTGGTTGTAGTATTGCAGTTCATTGTAATCGTGACGTATTTGTAACAAGATAGTCTGGCAGTGATTCGATTCATTCATATTAGTGCAGGTTTTTTCTAAGTAATCCGATAAAAGATCTGCCGCTGTGTTCCCTTGCCAATATGGAGACATGTCAAAATATGCGATTAGCTTCCATTTGTCCCTAGCTAGTTGCATTTCGCCCATCGAGTCAAAGTATATGGATAGATTGCTTTCAAGCTGTTTTAACTTATATTCCGCTGTAGAGTACGATAAAATGCTCATAAAAAATATTAATGATAATACGATGCTTACAAGTTTTGAAGGAATATTTTGTCTGATTCGACTTTTATTTCTTTCGCTTTTCAATTCGCTGCTGTTGTTTTGAATGATTCGACTTTCCTTTCTTTCGCTTTTCAATTCGCTGCTGTTGTTTGGAATGGATATATTATTATTTTGCTGATAATTGCTTTTTTCTTCGAGTGGTAATAATGATAACTTTACTACTGGCCGCTTTAAGATTCCATTTTTTGTTTTTAATGTAACGACTCTTACTAACCCGTCGCTTCCTGGATGGGTTTCTACTACTCGGCCCACTGGCCACTTCCCGGCTGGCATAATATCATCGTGAATGGTCACTAAATCCCCTATTTTAAGGTTTCTTTGAGGTTCTAACCATTTGCTTCGAACCGTCAACTGGCTGAGATATTCATTTTTCCAACGTTTCCAAATATCATTAAAAGTTTTATTTACTAAGTACCATCTAGTCCTGGCATCATGTGCTGTTTCTATTAGAGTATTCTCCGCTCGCTGATTTAAAAAATGTGACGGTGTTAAGAAATCTTCTACGTCTTCCGTAATTGAACATAAAGGCCTTGAGTTAAGGCATCCTTCTATTTGGGCAAGGATTGTGCTATATTCTTCAAAGGTTAATGCTTGCTCTCCCACTACTCTCTTTATATGCTGTTTTAGGCTTCTTATTGATCTTTCCCAAATTCCTCCTGCGCTAGGCCACGATGGACAGTTCCAGTGCCATTCTATCTCCATTTCGGTGATTTCTTTGTAAAAACTATCGCTAAAATTGCTTATTAATTCATTATATTCTTGTTGTATAATTTTATTAGCTCCGACAAAGTTTGTGCCATTATCTGAATATATATGCTTTGGGGTTCCGCGTCGAGCTGCCATGCGTCGCAGAGCCGCTATGAAAGTTGTGCTGCTGAGGTCGGAAACTATCTCTATATGTACCGCTTTCGTAACCATGCATATGAATAACGCTATGTAACCTTTCGTGGTTTTCACTCCTCGACCTTTATTAATCTTGACGTTGACGAATCCTGTAAAATCGACTCCTGTATGATAAAATGGAGGAGCTGGATTAACACGATAGCTAGGCATATCTCCCATTAGTTGATGTAATTTCGTAGGCTCTCGCTTTTTACATGTGATACAGGTACGAAGTTGCTTCTTTGTTGCTCGATATCCCTTAACTATCCAGTATTTTTGCCTTAAAATTGAAATAGTAATTTTTGCTCCACCGTGAAAAGAAAGTTCGTGTGCTTCGTTTATAAGTAGTTCCGTTAAACGCCCGCTATATGGAATAATTATTGGATATTTCATATCTTCGCTGATGTTTGCATTCTTTAAACGACCTCCAACTCTTAAAATACCATTTTCATCTAAAAATGGATTTAAGCTTAATAATGCACTATTCGATCGTAATTTATTTTCCTTTTTTAATTGCTCTATATCAGCTGAGAATTCAGTCGATTGAACATATTTAATAATTGCCGTTTTAGCTTTTCTCACGTCTTGTAATGTGAGATACGTCGGCCTTTGTTTTAATGACGGTGTAATTGCTCGTAATATCCATGCTAATACTCGTACTATTTTTATCAATGAACTATATTTGTTTAATAAATTATCTATTATGCTTGATGTGTATGTTTTTTGAATAATATTAACTTGTTTTCTTATTTCTAAATTTGTCGTATAATTAGTTTGCTGCTGCTTATTTTTAAAATCTGAACTCAATAACCATTCTGGACCTTGCCACCATAATAAATTTTCTTTTAATTGTAATGCTGTTTGACCTCGACTCGCTGCGTCAGCTGGATTCTCCTTCGTTTTTACATAGCGCCATGATTGAGGTTGCATTGTTTCGTGAATTTTCTTTACTCGATTTGCTACAAAGGGCTTCCAACGGTCGGGGTTGCCGTTAATCCAACCAAGGGCTACCATTGAATCGCTCCATCCATAAACTTCAACTTTCGTGCTGCTGATGCTATTTTTTATTTTATTCATTAATTTTGCTAATAACTCCATGGCACATAATTCTAATCTAGGTAAAGATACTTCTTTTTTATTCGGTACTAATCTGGATTTTGCTGCTATTATTATAGTTGAGATTGCGCTATTTTTTGCGACTCTGGCATATATGACGCATGCATAGGCTTTTATTGAGGCATCGCAGAACCCATGTAATTCAATTATGCTATTCTCATCACATTTATACAATTGCTTATATAATTGCTTGTATATGATTCAAAATAACGTTGCAGTGGAAGGTATTTATGCTGCCTCCACATAATAACCAGCCCAATTGCGTCTGCTGTGCTAGTGGTTGTGAGATTTCGCGGCCTCGAATGATCCCATCTAACATAATATATGAATAAATATCTGCTCCAAATAAAATATCTACTGCTCGGCTTTTGTTAAATTCTGGATCTGCTAAGTTTAAGTGCGCTATACATTTCGACCAGCCGGGTTTTTCAAACGATCTATTAGGTAGATTTTTTATAAGATTAGTCATAATGAATGTATCGACGTTGAAGGTAAAATTGTTATATATAGATTGGCAATTAATCTTGAGTTTTCCACGACAGTTGTTTTCTTGGCCCCCTACACCAAGGACGATCCCTTTGCTTTGTTGACGTTTTAAGCCCAGTTGCTGTGCTGCTCGTTCGGTTATGATGCTAATTTGAGACCCTTGGTCGATCAGTGCTCGCATTATGTGCTGTTTGCCATCTTCAGCTGTTACCTTTACCAATGCGGTGGCTAAAAGTACTTCAGAATCATCTTGCTGAGACATATTCGATTGATTTTTGGGGCTGTAATAGACCTTTCTTTGGGTGTTGCTACTCATCAATTTTTTATTTCTAAAATTTTCGCTAGCTTGCTGCTTAAAACATTCGTGTAATAACGTGTGATGTGCGCCAGCACACACATGACACCGCTTATTCGAAGTACATTGACTTCCATTGTGATCAAAAATGCAATTAATGCAAAACCGTAGTTGCTTAACCGTTTGTAGTTTATTCATAAATGATAATTTAATAAATTGTGGACAATTAGTGAGCGCGTGTTCGAAATTGCATAAGGGGCATTTTTTCGCTGAGGTGTGCATTGACGTCAGTGACCCTTGATTATTAATATTAATTCTATTTGAATTAATATGTATGTGCTGTCTGTTCGTTGCTAATAATTGGTTTGATGTTCTATGATATCTTTGTTCTGCTGCTGAGTTTTGGTTTCTTCGTGATGATTCAAGCGATGTAAATTTGTTTTCAAGAAAATCCAAAAATTCTTGTAGTATAGGGAGCTCTCGATTGCTTTTTAATGATTCTACGTATTCAGAATAAGTTTCGCTGTCTAATTTTTGCGATAATAAATGTACCAATAGCGGATCCCAAGTAGTTATATCTACGCCTAGGTTTTTTATAGCGTGCAAGCTTTCTAATGTGACGTCATGTAATTTTTTGATTGCTAGATATGATTGCTGCTGTATATTAGGTAAATTGAGAAATATGTTAACGTGCGATGTAAAAATTAGCTTTTTGTTATTAAATCGATGATTAAGGATGTTCCAACAAACTAAATAATTATCGGAGCTGATAGGCAAATGCTGTATAAGGCGCTCGGCTTCCCCGCTTACTTTAGCTTTTAAAAATTGCATTTTTTGCGCGTTCGATATTGATGTATTTTTATGTATAGTTTCATTAAAAAGGTCTTTGAATGATACCCACTGATGATAATTGCCAGAAAATGTCGGTATATCCATCTGCGGAGTTGATTTATCTCTATGACTTGTTGCACACATTTTTGAGTTTATAGCTCTCTTTGTATTGATATATATTTTTTCATGCTTAGTAAAATTAATTTCGTACGCTTCATCTTCCTCTCCAAGTTCACCCACTATCTCCCAATGTAGATTTTCCACCGCTGACCATCGATTGTGGAGAATACGAAGGGAGTCTTCATATTCCCACTTCTCCTCCAAATTATTCACATCAATATTGCTTACTGCTCTGATAAATGCTTTAAGATTGACTTCCTGCTTTCGAGATAAGTCGTCTAATTTGCTGTTGGTCCCCCGTGATTGAAATGTTGTAGACCTAGGCGTCGTTTGAGATTCTAAACCGGATCCTCCCGCTTTCGGCTCTAGATGGGCTTGCTTTTGTAATAAAAAATTATCATATGCTTCACTGATCGCTTCCTTTGTTCGAATATAAATGTCGTGAATGTTAATAAATTCTTCCCGCATAAAATATTGATGCTGTGTCGATTCATATTTTAAAAGCTTTTCATGATTTTTCTGGCATTCATCCCATAAAGATTCTAATATATCTAAACGCTGTCTGCAATATTCGATACTCTTACGCTCTGCACTATCTTTTTTAAAATTCGCTAATAACTTCTTTATTTTGTCCTTGATCTCAAGTTGGACCGTATATAAAGCTTCCATTGTAATATAAAATAATCAAACGGTAGAAATAAAAAATAAAATGGAAAATTCTTACTTGGCTGTCTCGGATACGGTCGACGTGGCTACGTCCCCGGATACCTTAGGTTGCTTGCTGTTGCTGGCTGACGTGGCGGTTGACGCGTGGCGGCACGTGCTGCTGACGTAGGCGGCTGGCTTACGTCTTGCTGGTTGCTGGTTGCTGATTCCTTGTTGCTAATTTCTGATGGCTATTTGCTGCTTGCTGATTGCTAGATGCTAATTTTTGGTCACTGATCGTCTGTTGCTAATTGATAGTTGCTGATTGCTAGATGCTGACTGCTGAATGCTCGATGCCAATTGCTGGTCGCTTAATGCTGGATGCTAGATGCTGATGCTAAATGCTAGTTGCTGGTCGCTTATTGTTGCTTGCTATATGCTAGATGCTGGAGGCTAGATGCCAAGTGCTAGATGCTAATTGCTGGTTGCTAGATGCTAGTTGCTAGATGCCTTTTGCAGTTCACGGATTGCTGATTGCTACTTGCTATATGCTGGTCGCTGATAGATAATTCCTGATTGCTACTTGCTATATGCTGGTCGCTGAATGATAATTTCTGATTGCTACTTGCTATATGCTGGTCGCTGATAGATAATTTCTGGTTGCTACTTGCTATATGCTGGTCGCTGATAGATAATTGCTGATTCTGCTAATTCTGCTGTTCTGTTAATTTCTATTCCGCTCGAATGCTGCTGCTAGATATTCTGGTAGAGGGTTTTGCTGCTGGCTGGCTGTAGTTTGCTCGGGGCGATGCGCGTGGCGACACGTGGAGCTGACGCAAGCTCTTTTATGGCTTGAAAATGCTGGATTTTGTATCTCGTTAAAATGCTAATTTTGGCTGCTGTTGAATGATATGCTGCTTGCTTGTAGTTATAAGATAATACGCTGAATAAATATCACGGGGGAAGAAGGGACACGTGGATTTCCGGTTCCACGTCACACTTTATACTCGCGACGCGGCACACTTTTTTACGGTGATCCGGCTCGAAAATGTACGGTTTACGTATTACATCGAATGTGGACTGTATTTAGGTCGCGTTATAAGCTGCTAAGAATGCTATGATATTATGGGACAACTGGGAACACTTTAATTATCGCTAATAATTATATATAATTTACGCGGATTCGAGCGGATAGATTAGCACTCGGGCGCTGCTATGGAAGAACTGCGCTTTCCGGCCGGCTCGGCCGTCGCACGATAATAATGCTGAGGCAGCTTGACCTCATTTACGTTATTGCTCAATAATTGTCATTACTGTAATGTAACTATGGATAATAAGTAATTTAAAATAAAATATTTGTTCGCTGCTCGAACAAGTATGAAATACTTAAGACAAAAGATGTAACATGATGAGTTTGTAGGTGTAGACAAAGCGACAGCTTTAATGTGTTATGTTCACCGAAATGAATCAGAAATAATTGTTATGTCATAAACACAACTTGGATATCACGAATCACATAATGGTATAGAAGGTATGTTTTGTAATGTATTGTTTAAAAATATATTTCTGGTTGTGAGGTATAAGAATGTATTATACAAGCCTTACGTCTTGGCTTCATGTGTTGTCACCAGTCACCACTACACCAGGTAAAAAATAACACAAAATACCCTTTTTTAATCCATTTTACTCAGCAAATTTCGTACTACTTAATACGTTACGTACATAAATACATAAGGATAGTTATCTATCAACTATAATATTTATTAAAATGTATCTAGAACCCTGGACCTAGTTACAAAGTTGTCGTCGGTCATCTTATCTAACTTTTATGGGACTGAAAATCGATCAAAGCTTGTTAATCTAGTTTCTGAAGCCGTTATTTCATTTTTCTTGGGATAAACCTTTTATAAATAAAATAATAAAGATCGCTGTAAACTAACAGGAATAAAACTAACTAATACTTATATGTGGCTGTAAAATATATTGGCGTAAATCTAAAAGCTTTTTCTTAAAAATATATGGAAATAAAGGCGGAAAATATCGCAGGTATCAAATGTATTTCGTCCATACTGTTGACACTAATAACTTAGAATTTTCTGTAACATCAAAGTAATAATTTCAAATCCCAGATGCACTTAAGTGAAAAAGTTTCTAATCCGGCAATAATTTACCATGTCAGTGTCCTTAAAGTTAAAGTAGAGACAAGATGAAACTAAGGGAAAAATAAGTGAGGATTTAAAACGTGTGGAAACAAATAATTGATTTCTAAAATTCGGCAATAAATTTCAGATTTTGAGGGACTAAAGATAAATTTTTTGAGGGATTATGCAAAATAATCAACCGTTAATCTTACTTACATTAATTATCTACTTACTTATTAATAAACTCATGCAAACAGCGGTGCTCTAGAACTCGTGCGCCTTCTTACCGTATCCACAATTATATACCTAATTAATGACTAAAATGTATAAATACAAATTCAACGCTGATCACATGCCAATACCGATTACCGAATACACAATATATGTACATATAATATACCTACTATACATACATACAATACGAACTACTGGCAACTGACAAGAGGCAATACTTACATTGAAAAACTATCCCTTTGTGTTTCACATTACTTTCACATGCTTGAACAGAATGACAAAATGATAAGCCTCATGTCGATTTTATTCAATTTGATTTTCCATGGTAGATTTTATAGCTCCGTTTATACCAACTTTATGTTCTTTATGGAAATTTACGTCCGCTCGGGTTGTCGAAGACTACTGAGCGATTTTATATACTTCCTGGTTCGAAGTTTTTGCTGTTTTACATACAATTTATGACTAGGGAAAAGCTGGCATAGTAAAATGCAATAAATATAGGAGTAAAATACTAAGTTTAAATATACAGATACATATAATATAACTATACACTGTATTTTATGAAAAAAAAAGTATTGAATGATTTTATTTTTAGTGACATAAGTATAGAATATGGGTTCTACATTCGTAGCATTTAATACCGTAGTAACTGTAGACATATTATATTAGTTTTATTTCCTTTTCACTCTCGTAGCACGATGATCTACGGTTTATCGTAGACTTTTCGTAGCCAACTACAAGTAGGTAAATTTCAAAAGGGACTTGAATGTGACTGTGTGTGAGATAAAGTTTGTAACCACATAATATTATGTATTCATCGAAATCCAATTACGATTCAGCGTAACACAACAACAAATTAATGTTTAGTTAACTAACAAATAGATTTAATTGTATGAAGTTGAATCTTCATTACGCTATAGCTGTTGTCAAAGGAGGCTAAGTTTGCCAAGTTGCTCAATACTACATAATACCTACAGACCGATACTCAACTTCCTGGTTCAGCCAATATTTACTGATAGAAAATTTAACACGACTAAGTCAAGTGAGGTCATCTATTGTGCATGAGGCAATTTAAATCATAGGACCCAATGTTAAAGCACATATTTGCTTAAACCCTGTTTAAATACTTTTAAAAGGTTTGCATAATGCTTGTAACGTTCAAACAATATTAATGTCTAGCAACCTTAATGTTACTAGAGCAAGTATACACAACATAAAAGATTTTCAGCAGTTTTCCGTTAGCATAACTTATTGCATTAGAATTTTGCTACTAAGTTCTAAATTCTAATAGGTATTTTATAAATGCGAAAGTGTGTTTATTTTTGTATATTTCATTCACGTCGCAAAAAAGCTATTTCAAGAAATGATTTTTGTATCCAGATAGTAAGTTGGCCAGAGTACGATATGGGATATCTTTTATCGCGGTGAAACATTGAATTCCCCTGAGTATTTCCTTAGAATGGCCGGTAAAAGACGCCGGCGGAAAAATAGTCGTTTCTTAAAAAATGAATCAAATCTAAATAGAATTATCTCTCTTTTTATCTGTAATATAAACGATGAAATAGTTTACGATCTTTTCTCACAATTTTCTATTCGGTAGGTGACACAAAAAGCCATAAAAATGTTTAATCAGAGGAGCTTAGTAGTCTAATATTTAGAAACACGAAAATTTTAATTGAATAAATAAATAAAAAATTAAAAACATATTTTAACTTTTATAATTATTGTGTTTTAAAACATAGGTAGTTATGTCGTTGCAAAGGAATTGTTCCTCTATTGTGATTCTGAGTTTCATTCATTCAAACGATTTCGGATATCGTAAAACCAGAATTATTCAGTTTCATGAGGCATTGTAACGCACTCAATTGGAATTTATTTTTCGCAATGAATAATAGATGCAATTAAGAAGAATAAAGCCATAAATTTTTTTCATTTTATCATTTGTTTAAATTGGTTACACAGCATTAATGTGAATATTTTCATTGATACATCGAATATAATTATTCATTATAATTATGTATGTAGTATTTTTATTTCTTTTAGATGTAAGTGATATATCTTTTTGTAACACACTACAATTAGTATGGTAACTTATTAACTTAACTTAACTTATTTCTTCCTATCCGGTCGCTAGGTATTTAATATAAACTCAGTTAGTAGGTATAAAGTCCTAAGTTTTTTTACTAAACTTTAGAAAGTTTCATAAAAAACCGTCATTTGTTTCAGCCAGGACTTATTACACTAGACCTTTGAAGCTAACTCCTTTTCCAATATCCTAGATACGACTTTCTACTAAAACTTTTTACGATCGTAATTTATGACGTGGTTGTTCCAATGTTGTAACAGTAATTTTGCTATGTTTTGCTGGAATTGTCTGAGAATTGGTGGGAAATAGGAATTGGATCACTCTATCATTGTTGGGGCTACTGAAAATGGATACACATACCTACACATAGCCACTGCTATTTTTTAAATTTCTAGATTGGTTAGATGCATTAAAACATTTTTGTTCTCATCCTATTGACACTTATATAATAATAATTATAGGCAATAATGTATGTTAAATATTATAATATACTAGCGGTCCGCCCCGGCTTCGCCCGTGGTACATTATATTTACGTTTTCTCTACATAAGAACCATCCTCGTACTTCAAGGAATATAATAAAAAAAGAATTATCGAAATCGGTTCAGCCGTTCTCGAGTTATGCGCTTACCAACACATTTTGCGATTCATTTTTATATATAAGATTACCTATGTACTATCTTTGTAAAGCCATATCACATACGACTTGCAAAAAAGGTAAATATGTATAAGCCCCGCAAGTTGATATTGCGATTGGCGGCCATCTTGGTGACGTAGTCGACGTCTCCCCGTCAGTACCGTTCGCTAATAAATAAACATATGTTTTTTACATACCAACCTGGTTTTATTTATAATTTATAATAACATAACATTAATTGAAAAATATTTTCATATTTACACATCAACAATATAATTGTTACGTAAATAAGGGTGAAATCATTGTTTTTTATAATCAGCATACAAAACAATTTTTTTATATGGTGCCGAAATTTCTTAGAAATATACCTATGGTCATAAACAGCCGTCTCGCTATCACAAATAAACCCATTACCCATGGAAATATATATAATTTCTATATTTCCGTGCCCATTACCCTAGCATATTTACTTTTTATTAAAACTTTTTTTGCTATCTGTACTTTTTAGCGACGGATGACGTTACGCGGCTGTTATTGTGACAAGGTTCCATCGCAATATCAACTTGCGGGGCTTATAAATGAGAATAATTAACATAGGCACAAAATAAATCAAGCGTTTGCCAGTCTTTCACCTTCAAGTGGTTTCCTAGGAAAGTGTTTGAGCCTAAAAGGGTTTTCACTAGATCTAATCGAAACGAAAGGGCTTTATTTATAGCCAATCTTGCTAAAAGTACTTTTTAAATCACATGACACATGGTCAACGGGATAACCGTGGTTATAACACATAAGAGGAAAGCCAAAGCAACTGTTTTTTAAGGATATTTGTATGGACCAAGCGGGTTATTAGCTTGTTAATAGTCTATTATATGTATTTATGTTTAATGTAATAGTTTCTATTTTCTAAGTTGCAATAAACAAAAATATTAGTGATTCATTATGCATCTACCTTTTTTGTAAAAATATAAAATTCATTTTCATAAATTTTAATTTGTCTCCCGATCCGAATATCTTTAAAGACAAAAAATGTTTATCAAGAACAACGTTTCCATTTTTAATTCACAAATTAAAGTATTTAAGTAATTATCACATCGAAAAGCCTTGATGGCTGATGCCAAAATTATCCAAACTCATTCGAAAAAAATTGACATTGACATTGACGTTTCGATCGTAACGTTGTGTTGCATTGCGTCTGTTTTTTTGTATTTACTGCCATATATCTCTTTAAAACTACATTTGTGTTATTATACTTTATTTTTAAACATACAATATCACTAATGCATGTAACTAGAAGCTTAAAATAGGCAAAACTTAGAGATTTGCACTAAAATGACCACGCCAATGACAGATGACATAAATGCCATAGCGATCGGTTCTGATGCTGATTCTCAAACACACGCTCATGAAGGTAAATAAACAACTTTTAAACTGTACTTTTTATCCTAACTTATACGGAAAATGATTCTTATGCTAATATGTGAATAATAATTATTATAAAAAAAATGTAAAGTAAATTAATTAATGAATAAACTGTGGTTTAGCCTCGTCTAGTGCAAACGCTGACGATGGTTCGTCAAGCAATGCAGCTACCCCCGCAAGCAGCGAGGGACAGGCGTCCAGACAATCAAACTTGCAGCGGATTCAGCAAAGAAAGCTGCAAGTGTACAACTGGCCGCATAATAAGAAATTACTGAAATTGGCCATTTATTCTGCTTGTCAGGTAAAAATGAATTATATTCAGTATTACATTGTGTTAATAATTCAATTGGATTGTTATTGTTACTACAATGCTTAAATTTTCTTTGCTATTGCTAAGAAATCATAGTTGCACTAAAAATGTGATTGAAAATGTAGAAGACTTCCTATATTGTAAATATTGATGTTTCTTGCTCTATTCTATTAAATAAGTTGCCTGCTTATTAAAATAAATGTACATATTTCACTCCCTGTCTAAATACAGCAAAGTAAAGCAAATATTCAAGGTACATATTGATTAAACTATAACCACACCCCGGATACTCCATACAAAATTATCGTTTTGACAGTCACACTGTAGAGACTGCAAATGTGTGTGTTAACGCTTTATGGTTGGCACATTTTGACTAGCGTAAAAAAAAATTCGCGTTTTTCTGATGAAATACATCCGTAAATAGCACAATATCTCACCATTTTCTACGAAAAACGATAATCACAAATCCAAAATAATAAAATTACTTTAAGTCAATTTGATTAATGTTGTCAATTTTCGTTGCGTATAGTCCCTGTAGAAAAATGTGGACCATTTTTAGACTGATCGTGCGGGGTGAGGTAAGGTAAGGTAAGGTGTTTAATTTTGGCGGGAGGCGGAGAGTGTCCGTTCTGTAGCGTTTAGCTACTATTATGTATTCTGTGCTATAACCTGAAAGGACTTTCTACACAGACCCCAGAATGTAACTGCAATGGGTGGAAGACTCCAGTGGCGCAGCAGACAGCCAGACCCAACACGAGGACAGATAACCAACCGCTGGCCAGCTTCACAGACCCTTGCCGGAATTGCAACCATATATTAGGTAGGCTCAAGGCTGATCACTAAATTTATTACTACATTTTAACTGGATACTGATTATGGTTTCTGATATATTACATGAAATTGTTCGCTACACAAATATTTTTTTCTCAGTTAAGGGTGGATTTTTCAATGCTTGGATAAAACTTATCCATCCAATAAAGTATTACACAATAATATTAAAATGTCACTTAAACTGTCAAATACGGGCAATTAGAATACGTTTCTAAAATGGTAGTTTTATACATTATTTGATGAATAAGTTTTATCCAAGCATTGAAAAATCGGCCCTAACACTTGTAACTGTGTAGTACTAATATTATATAATACACTAGTAAAAACTTAATATATATTACTTGCTAAAGATTACAAATAACGAAATAACACACATGAAAAATAACTTTATCTAACCTATTTCAATAGTTCTAGTTACAAACCTCTATCCACTTTTATGATAGCCATAACATTTGTTTACAGAAAAACATGTGACGCAACTACAAGGACTATCAGGTGCGGAAATCAATAGACTGTTAGCAGCTGTAGTAGATGTGGAAAATATATTTATGTCAATGCATAGAGAGGATGATCAGGATACAAAGAGAGTGTATTATTTTTTGTTTAAGGTATAGAATAACTTTAAATCTCTCTTTATTTATTTAAGTGTGAGTATTAGGTGTACTCAGTGCATTGCCGTAATTAAATACAAACTGCTTTATTCACAGTATATCTTAATACTGAGAACTAAAATAAAATACATGTTTTTATCTTTTAAATGTTAAAAATAATTGAAAATCTTTACTAAGGTTCTACTAAATTCTTCATTAACATGTATTATAATAGTCTAAACAATGTGGCAATGACTAATTATTAATTAATTATTGATTAAAATAATCGCCAATTATTTTACCTAATACCAATTTGTTGAAAAAAAGGTATATTTTTCTCATTTATCAATTGTTATGTAGATTGTAACTATAGGTATTGTTAATATATCATTAAACTTTCAGCTCTTAAGAAAGTGCATCCTCACGCGTTCCGAACCACAAATAGACGGTCCCCTCGGCCAGCCACCCTTTGAGAAGCCGTCCATAGCGCGGGCGATCACCAACTTTGTGCTGTACAAGTTTAACACCCTGCCGCAGAGGGAGTGGCAGACCATGTATGACTTGGCGAAGATGTTCCTGCATTGCTTCAATCATTGGAATTTTGAAACTCCTAGCGTTAGGAAACTGGTAAATATATTTTTTTATGGAATGTAAACTATAATTTGTTTGATTATTGTATCAACTGACTAGCTTAAGACTAAATATAAATATATAATCTTGTTTCTGTAACAAAATTCTATAAAATCATTGGTGTTTTAAAGATGAAAATTGATATTAGTTGATTGTTTTCAGCAAGTTTCAAATCCCGAAGATATATCTGCATATCAAATAAATTACACCAGGTAAAAACCATTCATTAATTAATTATCCTAAAAAAATTCCCGAATGTGTAGGATCTGAGTTTGAGTGGTTAGAGACACTACAAATTCTGTAAACAAACATTCACCGCCTTTTCGTACATATGTGCCTTTGTGTTATTCGTGTTTCTTTTTTTGTATTATTGTATCTTATTATTTTCTGTCTGGTATATATGTACAATCCTTACTAATATTATAAATGCGAAAGTAACTCTGTCTGTCTGTCTGTAACTCAATCACGCCTAAACTACTGAACCAATTTTCATGAAATTTGATTTGGAGATATTTTGATACTCGAGAAAGGACATAGGCTACTTTTTATCCCGGGAAAATGACGCAATCCCGGAAATCCCACGGGAACGGGAACTATGCGGGTTTTCCTTTGACTGCGCGGGCGAAGCCGCGGTCGGAAACCTAGTAAAGTATAAATAAATAAATTCAATGTTTGTTTGTGACACCAATGACTAAGATGCTGTAGCCAAAAGGCACTTACGCCATTATGGTGAAACATTTCCTAGCGAAAATCCTTTGACAATGCGGGTAAAGAGCTAGTAGAATTGCTAGAAGATTTCAACACAGTCATTTCATAAAAAATAATCAAAATAGTAATATTTTAGTCTCAATTACTAACAAAATAATCATTTTTTCGTTCAGATGGCTGGTATTCTGTCACGTGCCGGCATTCTGTGACTCTCTGCCGCACTACGACACATCGCTCGTCTTCGGACGAACGTTATTAAGAGCAGTGTTCAAATCAGTCTGCCGTCAGCTGATGGACAAGTGTCACTCGGAGAGGGACAGGATGCCGCCTGAGAAGAGAGTGAGTACTCTTTTTTATGTGAAATATTTTATTCATTGTTGAAGGTACTTAGTAGTTAATTCATTAATTGTATACATACTTTTAAACTTACTTTACGCATGCTGTGTTTGCCTATAAGTGTTTTTTTACATTGGTCATATAAAATTGTATTTTAACTTTGATGTTTTATCTGTGATGTAAAGAAACGTTGGTAAATCATTAACAAAAAATAAAAAAATAATAATAAATAAATATTTCGGGACAATTTTTACACACGGCACGATCTGATCCCATACTTTCGCTTGTGGAAACCAGATGGATGATAAACATATAAAATTTTAAATAAATACTTATATAGATATTTAACACCCAGACACGGAGCAAACATCTGTGTTCATCACACAAATATTTGCCCTGGGTGGGAATCGAACCCACAACCTGTGGCTTGGACGGCAGGGTCACTACCAACCAAGCCAACCGGCTGGTCATGTGAAGTGATTCTTTTAATTTAATCTTAAAATGAAACTAATTCTTTTATGTAAACTTATAAGAGTTTAAGAATATAATTTGACTCACAAGTTTATGCACAAGGTTTATGAAAGAATATTTTGTTCAGATAATACATGTCGCAGCCTGTTGTGGCTGCTCAGTAATATATAAAATGTCAAGTAGTTTGTTGCTATTATAATAATTAGAATGGAGTTAATCTGGTTTTGTTTTGTGTATTCAAAATTAAATATTGTTAGTATTATGAAATTTGAGGGACATTTAGTTACAGAATATTTTCTTCCTAATTGTTCATCTAGTTATGACCAAATAACTTTTAGGGCTGATTTTTCAATCCTTGGCTAAAACTTATTCATCGAATAACGTATTAAACTACCATTTCAAAAATACATATATTATATTTGTCCGTATTTGGCAGTATACAGGTGACATTTTAAAATGTTCGTGTAATACTTTATTGGATGGATAAATTTTAACCAACGATTGAAAAATCGGCCCTTATAGTTATTAATTTTATTTCCCAGGTACTAGTATTGAACCACTTCCCACGTTTCCTTGGTTTGCTCGAGGAGGAGATATTTAGCGCCAACTCGCCTATATGGGATCCCGACTTTAAGCAAATGCCGCCCAACCATCTACAGACTATTTTAGATAAGACACGTAAGTTATAAGTAAAATATTTTGTTATAAACTTATTATAATTTTTAGAGATGTATGGACCTTATGTTGATGGAGGGTTTAAAGTTTTGTGATTTAACAAAAATACAGTTTTTTCTATAGGTTACATATTTTTTTTATTTTACACCTGGTTTATTTAAATGGAAAATTTCTGCACATTACATTTTAAAGCCCTTATATAATAATTATGTAGAGCACGTGCTAATCTCAGGAACTACTAGATCAATTTCAAAAATTCTTTCACCATTGATCCCTAAGTCCTATATGCAATATATAAATAAATGTGTACCACGAGCAAAGCCGGGGCGATCCGCTAGTATTTTATTATAGCAAAAGTCCCTCAGTAGAGTATTTTTGTTTTTATCAGCTGGTAAGCGCGGTGAATTCGAACGTGTTACCGCGACGGGGGAAAGCAAAGACGGCTTCACCACTGTGTCGCTGTCCTCAGGTATTTTGATTGCTATATATATAAATATTTGTCTGTTCGGTCAGGTTGCATGAAATTTTGCACGGTAATTTTATGTATCGGAATTAGTTTTAATGAATTGTTATTGTATGCGTCTACTAAATACGCAACTAACAAAGACGCAAGAAACAACTATCAAAGACGATTAGTCTTTTCTTTGATAGTTGTTTTCTAAAGGTAAAAATCAACACAAATAAATTGTAAAAGGATAAAGAACCAACCATTACCCTAAAGACGCCAACTCCCATAAGAGAATAGCATATTCTTGAATTTAACATGTAATTAAAAATTTCAAAAAATCCGAAATCTGCAAAGTAGTCACAATAGCCAATAGCACATGTTGATACTTAAGCCAGTTGTGTGCTGTTTTTTATTTATTTTCTCAATGAATCCTTCTAAAAAATTATAGGTTGCATAAAACAAGAGAACCTAAAGCGTAGCGCAGAGTCACGTTCGGAGATCTCTTCTGGCAAGAGAAGGAGATTGGAAGAGAGTGATGACGTCAGCGAAAGAACGGTAGCCGAGATCGTGGCTACTATATCTGATCCTAACTATATGTGTGGACCTGATGTGAGTATAAAATTGAACCATTATCTGGGAATATACATACACAATAAACAGTAAACAAAATATTTTTATGTGGATGTGTCAAATTCATGGTAGTCTGTGTTTTTGTCTATAGAACAAGTTCAAACTCCCCAATCCGTGGTTCATCGATTTTGCTTTACGTTTACAGAAATGTAATTACAAATACAATCAGAGCCTTTGTTAGAAAACCAGATTATTTTTTGCCATAACATCATTAACTTACCGTTTAATAACAAATGTAAAATACCAATGATTGATGTGATATATGTAGTGCAATATCTGAGATTAATCATATCTATCTAGGCTATCTAAACATTATCTCAATGAAAAATCCAGATAAATCTCATGATTTGCCCGATACAGCAATTGGTAGTAAGTTATTCCTCTCTTTTGGTTTATAATATTTTATCTAACTCTCATTTGATCTAATTTTAAGCTTTCTAACACCTGGGATCCTGTTATTAAAAATTTAAATCTCCATGTCAAACGTACCAAAAGACTAGAAGACACGATAAGTCAATACTGCCAACATCCGGAAAAATACTCCACATATCAACTACGAAGAAATAGGTGGAGGTAGTTTACAAATAGCAATTTTTGAATGACCGTTAAAACGTATAACATCTCAGTTTCCTCGTGACCATGCTCGTTGTAAAGTGTTCGCTACGTCGGGAAAATATTATAATGAATAAATCGCGTTTAAAATCCGTTAAAAATCTTTAATTTCTAAATTATATGTGTATTTACTTTTTAAATAATCTTTTTTTTTCAGGCATTGTTTCAAATGCAAGCGCCGCGGGATGAAGCCGCCAAACTCGAAGAGCAAAGAAAGCTCATAGAGTTCCATGTTATCGGTAACTCGCTTACTGGACCCGTCAATAAACAGACCATGTTGTGGCTTATAGGTAGGATATTCTGTATTAATTTGTACAAAGTATGTAGTTTGAACTTCGAGATCAAATATATTTATTACATTTTTATTTTAATAATAATTTATGGTAATCGGTTGTCATTTTTTCGTATGTTTGAACAGATAGCGAATCGTGATTATTTGGAAAAGTTGGTTAAAAGTAACAATAGAAAAAAAAAATCCTCATTATCACATTTTTTTTCTGATGCTAATGTTTAAGCAGTTTAAGAAAATGATTAAATTTTATAATGCAGGTCTCCACAACGTCTTTTCGCATCAGCTCCCAGAAATGACTAAGGAATACATTTCGCAACTAGTTTTTGATCCGTGAGTATATTTTACTATTATTACTATTTACATAAATAATTACCGCGAAATAATAAATGCAAGACTAATCCATACTAATATTATAAATGCGAAAGTAACTCTGTCTGTCTGTCTGTTACTCAATCACGCCTAAACCACTGAACCAATTTGCATGAAAATTGCTATGGAGATATTTTGATACCCGAGAAAGGACATAGGCTACCTTTTATTGCGAAATATGTACGGGCGAAGCCGGGGCGTACCTCTAGTAATAAATAAATGAAAGACAATTGCGTACTTTATAATTGATTGACTTTATAAAACCCTTTTTACTCTACAAAGTATTGATGTAAACTTGAGACTGTACAGATTATATTTATGAAAATAGAAGAAAGTTATATCCAATATATTTCCTTTTCTTTCAGAAAACACAAAACATTAGCTCTTATCAAAGAAGGGCGACCGATTGGTGGCATTTGTTTTAGGACTTTTCATTCTCAGGTATTATTATAATAGGTTTTATTTGTTTTAAGGGCAACTATTACTTTTTTTAACATATTATTTCAATAAATATCATAAGTGGAACTCCAAATTAATTTGTATTTAAAATATAAAGTTACCTTCTATTAATCACAAATATAAGTGAATTTATTCCCACTAAAAAGCTACCTTTTCTATTACTATTTATATTAATTTATATTTTTCTAGGGTTTTAGTGAAATAGTATTCTGCGCAGTGACATCGAACGAGCAAGTGAAGGGATACGGCACACACCTCATGAACCATCTCAAGGATTATCACATTCGTAACAATATACTGCATTTTCTCACTTTTGCTGACGAATTTGCTATTGGTAAGTGTTTTTTTGAGGGTAGATGAAAAAATGTTTAACCAACTTGAAATTATGTACCTAGTTATATCTTGATCTCGTGGAAATATTATATTATTCAGTATGGACAGTTTGGTTTGAATGACAAGAAATAGAATCAAGAGATAGATAATTAATAATAAAAGTAAATCTCTTAAAGAACTTGTACAAATTGAGAAGCAATTGCAGGTCCCATAAGCAGAAGAAGAAATTGTTTTTAACTACAATAGATTCTGGATACTAATCTTAATCTTAGTTCATTAAATTAGCTTTTGGTCCTTCGAGCCGGATCTGTTCATTCTTTATTATGCTTGTATTTAATAATCTATTTTTTCCTAACATATAACTAAAATGTCGACAGGTTACTTCAAGAAGCAAGGTTTCAGTAAGGATATAAAGCTACCCCGTGCTATGTACCAAGGTTATATAAAGGATTACGAAGGAGCTACGCTAATGCATTGTGAACTTAATCCAAGAATTGTGTATACAAAGTTCACGTCTGTTATACGCAGACAGAAAGAGGTAAGATTATTTGTATATACTATGTAGTTATAAATGTAAAATGCATGAGAATCGTTATTTGTGTTTTTTGTTGTTTTATTTATGGCTGATAATTGAAAATTAATGTGTAATAAGGCATTCTAAATAACTTGAAGCAGCATTAAGAAATAGTGTTAACTTTTCCGGTTTTTATACTTAGCTCAGTGCATTTTGCTCTTCGGTACAAAAAGATAATCGTATTTTATTTTACAGATCGTTAAGAAATTGATTGATATGCGACAGAAAGAGGTGCGAAAGATACATCCTGGCTTAACATGTTTCAAAGAGGGGGTGAGTTTATATGTATAATTTCTTACAGGACTTATACAATGCATGTCGATTCGATTTCAATATGTGGAGATGTGTCTTAATAAATGAATTTTAATCAGCTTTCTATCAGGGACTTTTACTTGCCAAAACAGAATTCAAGACTGGTATATAGGGTGTAATCGTTAAGTGTGCACAGGCGATTTTTCCGTAACTATTACAGATAACAAAAAACTTTAAACTGATATCGAAAGTACTTAACCTAATGAGTAAAATGGCCGTACCTAATAAAATTTTTAAAATAAATCGAGAAATATCAAAAAAAATTATCTTGAAACCCTCCCATTGTATTGACAATATCAAAGGTTATGTAGTGGTTAACCCGGCGTTATGTACGCAATATCCGTTATGTACATAACGCCGGGAGTTGGCCTACTTCTCTCTTTATATTATGTACATACATACGTGCATAGGGATTTTTTTCTATATATACTAATATTATAAAGTTGAAGAGTTTGTTTGAACGTGCTAATCTCAGGAACTACTTGTCTGATTTAAAAAATTCTTTAGGTGTTAGATAGCCCATTTATAACGCTAAGTTCAGCAGGAGCAGAGCAATGCGTTTGTTTTCCCCGTGGGGCATGTAATAATAATAAAAAAAAGTGTGGCACTCGGGGACTGCCGCGGTAAAGCTATTGCATGCTATGCCTTCAAGCCACACCTCCGTGCCCGTCGGAGTGGGGAGCGTGAGGTTTTTCGTTACTAAATTTCTGGATTCGGTCCCCGCGCTCAAGACCCGCGATAGAAGCTATGCAATAGCTTATAATAATAAATTATTTAAATGTAATAATAAAGTGCTGTGTGTACAGGTGCGCAGTATCCCCATAGAGGCAGTAGCGGGGCTGCGCGAGGCGGGCTACCGGGCGCCGCGAGCCGCGCCCGAGCCGGCACACGACGCGGACCCCGCGCCGCTTAGGAACATGCTGCATGCGGTATATACATATCGGAGAATTTAAATAACTCTCCATAATCTATATATATAAAACTCAAAGGTGACTGATATAGTGATCTATCAACGCACAGCCCAAACCACTGGATGTATCGGGCTGAAATTTGGCATGCAGGTAAATGTCATAACGTAGGCGTCCCCTAAGAAAGGATTTTAGAAAATTTATCCCCTAAAGGGGTACCTAAAATAGGGGATGAAAACTTTTACCATGAAAATTTATCTTTTCCACGCGAGCGAAGCTGCGGGCAACAACTAGATATGTAGGTAGATATGTGAAATAATATTAAATAATGACTCAGTGCGCACACCTTGCGCGGTCGATGGTAGTACCGAGACGATATCATCGAGCTACTGACTCAAGGAATATAAACCATAGCATGGCCCGTAAGCCCATGCATTTCATATCAGTTCAATATCGACATTATGTTGTACACCATAGAGCACATTATAATAGGAAGGTATAGCCACATAACAACTACTCTATTATAATTCTCTCAATACAAACATACATATAAACACACAGTACACACGTGTACATGAAAAACATAAGGACACCCGAAACACACAATCAGAAAACACACAACATAACACAGCTACGAGCCAAACACACTACACGAGCCGCTGCGCAACATACAGCACGCGGTATGCACATACATACATACATTTGATTTATCGAGTTTGTTAAAATATTCCATCCTTAATATAATTCTCTCCGTTCTATTCGGGGTATCGGAAATCTTTGAACGCAGTTTTCTTTCTTTTCAAAAGTAGAATTTTCTATCTACAATATTATGAGTAATTTCCCTCCATTCCAGTGGCATTACCAAAATTCCACTATGTAAATTTACACATGAAACACATACAATAACAACAGGCAACGCATATCACGCGCCCTCTCACTAAAAAAGCCCCATTGCAACATTTTTATGTCTTCCCTGAAAAATAAATGAAAATTCGGCTTAATATCTAATTAATTATAATTTCAGGTGAAGAACCACGCGGCCGCTTGGCCCTTCCTGAAGCCGGTAGACAAAACCGAAGTACCTGATTACTATGACCATATTAAATATCCCATGGGTAAGTTACTGTATGAAGGCTTTTTAATTTGGAGTATATTGTTTCACTTTTTTTTAGGTATCAAATGGAAAGAAAAGATCTTGATAATTCATATTCTAACTCCGTCTACTTGATTGTAGACGAAGTTAGTAACAAAATACATACTCACATTATGCAAGTGAAGGGCTTGTTTCTTTTTTTATATAAAACCCAAATAATAATGCATGTACTTTAAAAAAACTAAACAAATCACGCTTAAACTCTTAAAATTTGTCTAAATATTGTCACCGATTCTTGCTAAAAGTACAAAGTTTGAATCTGTCCATTTAAAGTGGGTCAAAATCGAGTCTAAAGGAGTGGGTTACATAGAATAAAAATACTGTGAAGCTAATAAAAGCGTGTTAAAAATATAAAATATTTCGGGACAATTTTCACATACGGCACGATCTGATCCCATACTAAGCTTTCGCTTGTGTTATGGAAACCAGATGGCTGATAAACATACATATGTATATAATTTTAACTAAATACTTATATAGATATAGATATTAAATAAAAAAGAAAGTATTCTTAGTTAAAACAATCTAATTCGTTTTGTTTGCATTTGCAGACCTGCGCACAATGGGCGAGCGTCTAAAGGCGCGCTACTACGTGTCCAAGCGGTTGTTCATAGCCGACATGACGCGTATATTTACCAACTGCCGGCTTTATAACTCACCTGATACGGATTATTACAGGTAATCTATACTTATCTTTGGCATATTATAACAACATACATATTTTTGTAAAATTAAATTGTAATACTGACAATTTTATTGATATTTTTCACGACAATTGTAATAAGATCCGCAAGTATAGGCAAGTAAGTATGTAAGTAGGAATTATCTTAATTTTGTTTATTTTTTATTTTTTGCTTTGTGTACCACATAGTGACTTGACTCAAAAATCATGTTGTTCAATCTGTAAATGTTTGTCACAATTGTAATTTTTTTTTGTTAAATATAATTAGGTCATCCAACATTAGTCACAATAGGGTTCTTTAGGGTACATAATAATGTACCCTAGCTGTAAGTATTGTTGTGACTAATGTTGGATGACCTAAATAAATAAAATAAAAAATAAAAATGATTTAAAAGAGCAACTATAGTTTCTAGTCGGTTCTTCTCCATAGCTATTCGCTTTCCGAATCGGTGGTAAATGTTAAAAATATGTAATGACGATTCAAAAGTGCTTCCAGAAGAAGTCTAATTTAATAAATAAATGTTTGAGTTTGAATGTTGTAATCGTTGAAGTTTATTTGTTTGTGTAGTTAAACATGCTTATGTTAGGAATCTACGAGTCCGATTTCAAAGTTTATCGCTAAGACCCAAAGCCGCGAGGCACGGCTAGTAATAATTATATATTCATCACAATAAAATAAAAATTAAATAATGGTATTTCCCATATTATGTACAATTAATTACAATTTAATTGCTTCTTCTCGAACTCGATAGATGACAAAATAGAAATCAAATTTTAAATTAATTTAATTTTTAATTTAACTTGTATGATATGCTGATGAACTAATTAATAGGAATTTTTATATTTAATTATCCAGTAAAACGGTGAATGATCTTAAACTATTTTTGATAGTAAGAATTAAAGGAATCAAATTAATATCAATAAAATTATTTAATAAGAAATTTACTGACCTTTCTTTAAAAAAAAATATATTCATTTAATCGTATTTTTTGTTTACAGATGCGCGAATACGTTGGAAAAATACTTCCAAGCTAAAATGAAAGAAGCTGGCCTCTGGGATAAATAACTACCCAAACTAATTCAAATATATTGTTTTGTAAATATTATTATAATTACTAAGTGAAATCTCGTTGTGTTGTAGGCAATATTTTTTGGGGATAAGTCGTTTTACCCACCTTTGAATATAAAATGTATTATGTATGGTTACTTTGTTCTTGTTAAAAATGTCTGCTATAAATATTTTGATAAAACCGTGTGTGTAATACCGTTTTTATGTATGAAAAAGTAATTACGATATTTCAATTTGTAACCGTTAAGTGCATCAACTTTTGTATCAATAAAATATGTATGTTAATATGAAAATATTATAATTATTAATTTATACTATTAAAATGATCTTCAATTTAATTTGGTAAAAACCACGGTTCTAATTTTATTGTAATATTTCATGTTTAAGTGTTCTTATATCAAGTTCATACACATGAATGGATAATATGTGGTGTATAGGAAAATTTTAGTTAATTTTATTTATATAATCAACACTTATTTAACTTGCTACTGCAAGAACTTAATCCTAAGCCCTCAGTCCTGCTGAAAAATATATTTAAATACATTTGTGCTGTGAAATAGCTAAAATTAGGTTGAAATTGATGAATAGAAAAAAAATTTTAAACACAAATAATAGTGAAAGTGTTTTTAATCGTTGATTTAAATACGTTTTGTGAGATATGTGTGAAATCGGAAATAAAGACACTGCTATTTTATTTTTAGAAAAATCAGTATATTTTAATTTATCAATATTGATAGATGGTACTATCAAAAATAGTGTTACTTGTTGTGTTTTAATATCAGAAAAAAATGTGCACTACAATACCTTGTAGTTGGTGTTTTTTTAATTTTTTATGTTTAATAAAGTATGAATTTATACCAACAAGAGTTTTATTTTCTTATCACATTAACCATACCTCACTTCATGATAAATGAAGTAATTATATCAGTACCTACAGTAAAAACCTGTCATTTTATCTCAACAATAAATATAAATAAAAGCTTATAGAGCGTATTCTTAGAGCGTATTATTAAAGTATATTATTATGCCAATATAGTGGGGAAAATATAACAGCACTCATTCTGTACATTTAAGATGTGCAGGCCAAAATATTACGCGGCACGTAACTGTAGCGCTAAGTGAAATGTGGAGGAGTTATTGCGCATGGCTACTGTCGCGCCTTTCATACAATTATTACTCGTTTCCTTGTTTTTAACTACTGCGTCAACGCTAAAGAAATTTGCCACCCCTAATGGTTAGGGAGCCAGGTGCAAATTTGGTTAACTATTTCCTCTCAAGAGATAATTCGTCAGACGCATGAGAGTATAGTATTATAAAGCCTCGTGAACGTCAGCTGGCGCTCGGTTGGGGGGGTGAGCGGTTGTAGCCTCCCACGCACATAGGAAAAAAAATACATTTATTCATTCATTTCCTCTCAGCTAAAAATTTGTCAAATTGTAGCTAACCCAATATCTCAACGAAAAAAAATAGTCAGCTGGTTACAACATGGTGTATTATACGTCAGCTGGTGTCTCGAACATGAAAGTTAAATTTAAAGAAAAATTTATTTTCCGTTATTTCCTCTCAAACAAAAATTTACCTGATGATAGCTTATATGTAACTGTGGATAAATATATAATATGTCAGCTGGCTGTATCTTGGTGGAAAAACCGTCAGCTGATACGGGAGGCTACAACCGCTCTTCCCCCCAACCGAGCTCCAGCTGACGTTCACGAGGCTTCATAATACTATACTTTGATGCATTTTACTAATTACCACTTGAGAGGAACTTGGTCATAAAATCTGCTGCTGGCTCCCGGACCATAATATTTTGATAATTGATCGTGTAATCCTACGCATCAGACAGAATAATTAGTGAGCAAGTAGGTAGATAAATTATAGACAATCCTGCTAGCGCATCACTCTGCACTAAAAATGATCTGAATTTTTCGTCTACGAGTATTTTAAGATTCGCTATTTCTAAGTAGGTAATTGTGTTGTGTGAAGTTGTTGTTATTTCTGTAAATACTTTGGTACCGCATTGTCACTATTGAATTTATCCAAATAAAAATTGTATGCTTAGGGTTCATACTCCGTTATACATTGAAAGAAAGAAAGAACAATTATTTATTGCATTGCATAGATTGACTTTGGAAAAAAGGTGAAACTAAACATACAAAGATTTCTGTCATTCGGACGATTTCTGTTATTCTTTTTGAAGTAAAACTTCTTTAGGCGCGACTAGGGAGTAACTCAGATTTTTTTTCTGACGGAAGTAACGCTTACTATAGTCTGTGTAGTTTCCGCCATTTAAAAATAATAATTCTGATTGGTTGTAAGTATATGTCATATACTACACGCTTCTTGACTTATACGCCAGCTAGTGGCAAATATCATAATCAATTAGGATTATTTATTTTCAAATTTTCAAACGGATCAATTGTGAATAGCAAAGTGAATGAAAAATTCAACAGTTTTAAAAACATTATTATAAATTGCAAAATTTTTTGAAAATCTCTAAATATACTTGTTTATTTATTACTTTTAAAATAAGTAAATTAAAAATAAAAATAAACATGTTGCGGATTATAATCAATCTATTTTAAATATTGCTGAAGACAAAGTAGTATCCATAGCAACAGATATGTATATAGGTTGTCATTCAGTTGAACAAGAAGCATATGTACGCCAACAATTTCATAAAATGTCAGTTATTGATACAGGAGGATCGCCTTATGAAATCATATTAGTTCTTAACAAATTTTACATTATTACAACCAATATTGATGTATCTGATGGCTTAGCCAACGGTTGTGTTGGAAAGTTAGTGTATATTGAACGTGATGACAGTGATAACATCATACGCTTATGGCTTGAGTAAGGCTTGAGTTTCCTGGTAAGATAGGAGAGAAAATTAGGAAAAAAGCTGCCCATCATATTCAAACTCTAAACATTAGTAGAACAGCAGTCCCAATTTTACGAAGATCGTCATCTGTACCAATGAATAGAAATAAGACAATATTTGCAAAGAGAAATCACTTTCCATTAGTATCTGCTTGTGCGCTTACAATACATTAGTCTCAAGGTGGTACTTTTGATCAAATCGTTTATGAATACAATAAAAGTCACAGTCAGCAGCTGTTATATGTAGCATTATCACGAGTAACTGATATAAATGGATTGTTCATTGTCTCAAACACCGATGACAACAAATTTTATCATGGAAGAAAGCGTCCAGGGGGAATAGTTGATTTACAGTGTGAATTTGAAAGACTTTCAAATTCTCGCCTAATAACACAACAGGAAGAATTATATATTATATAACCTTGTAAATGAGAGTAACATTACACTATTTTCCTTCAACTGCCAAAGTTTACGTGCTCATGTTTCTGATCTGAATGATAAAGTATTAAAAAGGTCCACATTGCTGTTATTTTCCGAAACTTGGATGAAAAATGACGAACAAATTCTTATTGAAAATTTTTATTGCGTTACCCAATACAAACGACCCAACTCAACTGCTGGTGGAGTAGCTGTATATCATTCATCTACAGATACACTGAACAATGTAACACCAATTCAAAATATTTC
This sequence comes from Colias philodice, assembly GCF_061535455.1. Lineage (NCBI taxonomy): Eukaryota > Metazoa > Arthropoda > Insecta > Lepidoptera > Pieridae > Colias > Colias philodice. The sequence goes on along the minus strand of NC_143111.1, from coordinate 6,181,401 downwards.
ACCAACTATATTATCACAAATTTCCGATGAGGTTTCACAAATTGGTGACATCGCCTTGGTTCGATGTGTTAATACGAATGACCAACCTGTGATTATCGTTGTTATTTATATTTCTACAAATACTAGCCTGACAAATATCATAAAATTTATTCATCAGCAATTACTTCACTTCACAATTGAAGGTTCTCGACTTTTAAATAGTAATTATCATGAATTACCGATGATTCTAACTGGAGATTTTAATGTTAATTTTCGCTCTCAGGAATCTCAGCCGTTAATTGATTTTTTAGAAGAAAAATTTGATTTATCTATGAATACTTCTCGACTTCATTCAACAACGCGTTTCGGTACAACGATAGATGCTGTATTTTCAAGAAAAGTAGCAAATTTAGAGAGTAAAATTTATGTTTCACATTATAGTTACCACAAACCTATAATTTCGTACGTAAGAAATTATGATGACATTCAATTACCTGTTTCGAAATATTAATATAACATTTAAATAATCTTTGTAAAGCACATGAATAATAAATATAATTAAATTATAATATAATATTTATTTATTTAAGTTAATATTTAATCATTTCAGTGATATATGTCGTCAACGCCAAAGAAGTTTTACTTCAATCGCGCGTAAAGGTTACACGCACACACTTTTTTTTTTTATTGAATTTTGTGCAGTTAGCTTTTCTCTTGTATCATTCATCATGTTAGGTATGGACAAGGTATTAAATGAAACACAAATATCAATACTGTATTGGTTTTTATTTTAACACTTGGTGTACACACGAAGAGTACATTAGAATATTTATGAGGGGAATGTAAATACATATATATAACTTTTACACCATAACTGCTGTTACCGTAAAGTACATACCAGTCTCCTTGTTAATATAAAATCCAATGGATTTTCAATAATAAGTACCTTAGAAGTACAGTAAGTAATAACTTAAATGCTCACTTACGAAACTTAATATATTTTTACTTAAAAATAACACGAATGACATCGCTTTCGTACCGATGCTTTGGTTGAATTCCACGTACCAAAAGAGAATAATACGAAACGATTAGAAAGCGATGAAATTCCAAGTTCAGACTAGAATTTATTTACTAAATTATTTAGAGCCACGAATTTTGCAGTCTACCGCTGTTACCTAGACCAACTGATCCGGCTGGTTGCTTGGCCCGATTCGTATTTATTAAAGAATTTCTAGAAAGTTCAACACAAATAAGTTTAAAATAACTAGCGAACTATGAAAACGTTAAAGGAAAGAATGTTAAGCAAACGTTAGAATAATAGTGTTATAGAATTATACTATGGACGGACATCTTATAATAATATGACGATATTGATATAACAAGCGGGAAGGGCCAACACAACCGTGTCACTCGTTCGATTGTAAATGTTTGGATACAATGATGAGATCAACCAAATGGGATTAAGTACAATTTCGACGGCTCGATTGTAAGACAATGGATCAACAACTCTGCTAAATATCAACACTTCTCTTATTAAAGCAATAATAAAAACTCAATTGATTTTCAAAAAGATGATATAACAAGTCGTGTCAACGAATATTTAGCAGAATAGTTCATTAAAAAGCATAATAACAAAGAAATTTATTATTTGATCCATTGTACCATGAAATTTGTTGACTAGGCGGAATCGCGGTGTATATAACTAGTCTATATGCTAAATAGTCCATTAAAAAAATATCACTTGTCCACCATTCTTTCTTATCACTGGAAGATTGTTTTTTTTTTTGCCTTTTTTTGAGTATTTTTCCTTAGCTTAGTGATAAATGAACACAAGGAAACACTAGCGCTAATACTGACCAATGGTAAGGGGCGCGACAGTTGCAGCTTATACACGATACTTTAAAGAAATCTGACATATTTATCTATGACAATAAAGTTCATATTCCTGTGAAAATATTGAATACAAAAAAATGTTGACACTTTTTCAAATATTAATGAAAACTATCTCAAAAAACACAGAGTAATGAAATTTATTATCATGTGATAACTCAGATTTTTTAACTATTTTACAATGAGCTGCTTCTGAATGAATTGTCTAATACTAGAATTATATGTTACACCAATTTACCTCGTCTACATTATCTATAAGCTGTGAATTACCCTTATTATAGTATACTTCGAGTCAACAATAAAGCAACATATAATTCTAGTTTTAGTTCTAACAAAGTTGAAAAATAGGCTAAAGGATGCAACCTAGAAATTAGGTTTTTAGATAAAACTCGCCTTTTTCCATACTTTGATAAACACCCCTACAACATGGTCATATTTGGTCACTGACGTTAGCTAAGGCGAACGAAAAAATCCACAATTCACTTCAAACTTTTGGTTAGTAAATTATTATAAAACTCATCAAATCGCGATGTGCTAATTGGTCCATATTTACAAATCTTTATCGACACTTATCATTGCACGGTTTCAAACTTTCCACTATAAAAATCCCAGTTTAGGAGTCAAATCCTCATATCTTAGGATGGAAGAACTCAAAACAATCTCTTCTCTTATCTTCAAAAGATATGTCTATTTCATCTCGTTCATAATGGTGGATAATTTCGCGTCCTCTGCAGTCAGAACACATCCTTGATATTCTAGCGCATATTATTCCGAGGATATGTAACCAGCGTATATCTTATTCCTCGAGTATCCCAGATATCTTAACGAAGGTTCCACAATGTTTCAAGCATCCTGAGCAGGAAATCCTAGCGGGAATTCTAGGGTGGACACTGAACATCCTATAGAGGATTGTCCAAGGGTAGATATCCTAGCGTAATCCCAGGGGCAGGCATCCTAGAGGGATATCCTAGCGTGATTGTTTCCTAGGGACGATATCCTAGCTATTATCCTAGGGGGGACATCCCTGGGGGGTATTTGGCACGGAGTGGGAGGAGCTGCGGCATCAGTCGCTGGGGCCCGCACCGGAGCTTTCTTCGGGCGAACAGTCCTCGTTCTGCTCGCTTGGGGAATCTTCGTTATCGGGTCTGGAAAAGAAAAAATGAATATTAATATGCAGAATTTTGCATGATCTTTGGAAATATGAACTAGGTGATATGTTACAGTTCTTATTATATTCTGTGTATATAAAGTTGAACATTTTATTTTATTGTTTGTTAGTTTATTTGAACGTGTTTATCTCGGAAACTAATGGGCCTATTTCAAAAATTTTTTCACTGTTGGATAGCCCATTTTTCGAGGAAGACTATAGGATATATCTGCTTCTGCTACGCGCTGTCGCCGACAAGTGTAACCGACACATGAGTGCACTAGTTAGTTAGTTACCCGCAGTTGAACATTTTATTTTATGGTATGTTGATTTATTTGAACGTGTTTATCTCGGGAACTACTGGTCCGATTTGAAAAATTCTTTCACTGTTAGATAGCTCATTTATCCAGGAAGACTATAGGTGACTAGTTACCCGTGTTGCAAGTCGTCTCTGCGCACGAGCTGGTCGGGCGAGGCGGCGCGGCTGCTGCGCGCGCTGTCGCCGCCGCGCGCCGACGCAGCGAACCCGCTGTCGCTCGACAACTGCACAACATTATAATAAAAATTATTAAAATTAAACAAAAAATAAAAAAAAGCGTGTATGCCCAGCACACATGTCAGAAGTGAAACTTCTTTAGCAAGATACAAATATACCAAAATCTCCACTACTCCATGACGTGACGCTATTGTCATGACGCGACCTTGAAATTTTTAATTTAAATTACTCTCAAGAAGTTTCACTTCAAAAGCAAAATGTCAGTGAGTAAGCACGCACCAAAGTGAGCGGATGCCTTGTGCGCGCGGGCGACAGCGCGGGCGACAGTGCGCGGCTGCGCGCCTCCTCCACGTCCAGCTGCAGGATGCTCTCCTGGCTGCCCGTGAACTGCACCACACACGTTTACACAAATTAAATCATACCGCAATACTTGTTAAAAATAGACATAAATTGACAGTAACTATAGCTATAAAAAAGTAATTAAATAACCACTATACATAACGCAACACGCAGCGTACAATGTATGCGTTAATGCGTGTTTTAACGTTGCCCACGTCACCACGCATAAACAATCTACACACGTTAATTTATATAGCTTAATACTTTGCTACTAACTTATGATTATGCGCCTAAAAGCGGAGTGCGTAACTTTAGAAGAGTATTAAACGGCTTTGTATAAAATGAGTATTTATGAAAGTCAAATACGCGCGTGAGTGCGTAAAACAGCTCGCACATACGCGCGTAGGTGCGTTATGCGTGGCAGTGTGATAATCGCCTTAGAATTTAAAAATGTTGATGAATTTAAAAATTTATAAAGCATGACAGACCACACCCAATAAATTTAAATACAATTCAGTAATACAGTACGTATCAAATAGCTATACGTGTGAAAACACATTAAAACCAAATAACTATTTTGTGTGCTTTTTACAAACCCATAGCCTACTTGTGAAATCGTCTTTAATAGACACATTCAAAATACTTAACCAATTTCGAAACAACAATCATTATAAAATTTTCCTGAGTAAACCCAGGGCGAGTGAATAGTATTTCATACGTACTGTATAAGGACCTCCGTGCAGAAGGATAAAAGTATATTTCGTCGTAATATTGAAGAATTGGAGCAATCACAATTTGTCGCGCCCTTTCGTGTCTTTCCGCCTGATTATATAGAAGCGTGCAAATAAATTTTAGATTTAATACCTTTGTCACCGAAATGCGCTGCATTACTTTAATTTAAAATAATAGATGTATTCTTTATTGTAGGTAAGTTTATATCAGAGAACATTACAACTAGACTTTTTAAAGTAATATTTATTTATTTTATTTATTTATTTTATTTATATTGACTAGCTTCTGACCGCGGTTTCGCCCACGTTAACTGCCATTAATTTTATCGACCATAGATGCATTCAATTACACGAAGAAAAATTGTGAAAACGTAGTACACAACCAGCTTTATAGAAACAACAATAATTTCTTCCATCGAATGTTTGATGATTCTCAATCTCATAGTCTATTCATACATTCATTATGTTTTTAAAACTAGAATAGTTTTATAAAGCAATTATAAATCACACACAGTATAATTTATTTATATATTTTATTTATTTTTCATATAAATATAGTACTCACCACAAAGCCGTAGTACTTAAGTATGTCCATTTTGCACATGGGGCACGTGCGGTGCTCCAGCAGCCACGGATCGATGCAGTTCTTGTGGAAGTCGTGTCTGTTTGTTTGTTTATAATATAAAATTATATTATCCTTATGAATAGTTAAAAGAGTTAATGTTAGAATGTTTGACATAAAAGGTTTATTCTTTCTAAAGTGTTGTATCCATGGTTGTATCCTTTATAAATGGTTAAATGTCAGATATATGCGTGAAATGTCACTTTGACAGAAAATTAAAAATAAAAATATCTAAAAATAGCAAATATCATAAGAATACAATATATTTCCAATAAAAGACATTATATAGTTATAGGATAGTCTTTGATTTTAGCTCTTTAAGTTCGAAGTTAATGATGAATTAAATTATATTAAAAGTACAAAAAAATAAAGCGTTCTCTCACCTACAAGGAAGAGATCTTAACGTTTCCGACACTTTGTAGGGCTCGATACAAATGGCGCAACATTCGCCATCACCCTGCACCTCCTGAAATATAAAAAAAAATATAAAATATAATATGTTCATAGATAATTTAATAACAATACATCTAATATATAATTATTCGTTTGATAATGTTATCAATCGAATAATTATATCTCGAAAGAATTGTAAAGAAGTTTTAATGCTTACCCTGTCATCAGTCTTTAAGCTCTTGACTGGAATTTTCGATAGAGCTTTCTTAGCAGCGCAGCACAGTCGCTTCTGTAATATTGAAAGCAAAATGTTCTTATGTGAATTATAGCTCAATATCTTATTGTATTCAAGAAATTTAATCATACTCTAAATTTATAAATGCATTATCGAATTCACCACAAGCAATATGGATAACAATAACTAAACGAAAATTATATAACACCGATTTTTGTGCAGTTTTTTTTTATGAATAGTGTAGTTCAAGAGGAAGGTTTTTGTTTAGAAAATCTAGTGTAATATGAACTCACAGAGAGCCTGTCCTTAGCGTGTATATACCGGAAGCGCTGGATGTAGTAGAACACCAGCCACGCCAGCGATATCACCATCAGCACTATGAACGATATCGACACGAACAGCACCGATGTTCTGGAATGTACAAGTCATCATCATCATCACCTTCTACATAATTTTGTTTTGTATTTACTGAGGGGAAACAAACTATAGGGATGTTACGATAAGCTAATATTATATGATAGATACAATATGATAAGAAAAGAAGTAGTAAACAGTTGATGTTGATGATGATGATGATGATATATTTTAATCCCTTAGGGTACAAGGTCAATGTTGTTCAATTAAAAATCTATAATAGACCCTATGTATATAATTACACTCGAAATGGTAATTTAGCTAGTAAAGTATAGGACATGTCTTTTTTGCAAAGAAAAGGCTCAGAGACATACGACATAGCCTTTCATTTCAGACATTTCATTACTTAGCACTAGTATTCCGCATCTACAATCATCTCTATGATTTGATATTTGATATACTCGATTAATTTGACTAACTTATTAATATTATTGTTGATATGTGTAAAGGTCCGGCCCTTGATGATCGCTACCATGACGCGCGTGCCATTGTCCACCAGTTTAGTGATTTCTTCCCCTTTCCACTTATATATGAATACTGCACTTATGTTTCCTGAAAAAGAATATTTTTCATATGAATTATCTTATTAGAAAAAATAAACTAGTTGAGAATTGAGATAGTTGGGATTTCTCGACTACCAAATGGTCAAATACCTACTATGATAAAAAAGGCTTCTAATATGTACACATCTATTATGGAGATGTTTATTGCTCTTTCACTAAGAATAAAATATAAGATTTATTTGGAAAAATAGTAGAGTAAGTAAACTCTGTTTTTAACCGACTTCAAAAAAAAGGAGGTTATCAATTCGGCCAAAATATTTTTTTTTATCACAAAAGCTTGAAAACCTTTAAGTTACCTTTGAATTGAATTAACCATATTTTTGAGGAAATAATACTATAAAAATATACGCAGATATATCCATAAAGGTGCTAAAATGTTGTCAGTTTATATTACATACCTACATTAGAATCAAAAACACGTTAAGTAAGTTTCCACACAAGGTTTTTATTTTGATCTCAATACTACGATCATAATATTATTGAAATCTAATTTGCGGATCAAATTATCTTAAACCACAAATAGCTTGAAGATCAAGAATCACGAGTGAAAGTAAACATCATAGTTGCACGATTTTGTCAGTGGAAATTGTAAAAATACACACGATTTACCAGATAATGTATGTGATAAGAAATTAACAAGACAAGTAAGATATTACCTAATACCTACTTGTATTATAAAACCGAAAGTTTTAGGAACGTAAAGATCTTATTGTTATTTGTTTAAAAAAGAGCGTGTGTGCCAGCTCACGTGTCAGAAGTGAAACTTCTTTAGCAAGATTCAAAGGTACAAAAATTGTCGCCTTATTCCAATGAAGCGGCCTTGAAATTTTACTCTCAACGCGCCTAAAGAAGTTTCACTTCAAAATCTGGAGTAAAACTAGTATTTTGTATAATATTATGAATTAAAATTGTTCTGTATAATGTCACCGCATATTAGTTTTATCGGATAACAAATACCAATATCAATGGCTTTACATATCGGATAAGGAACATTGTATAATATTTAATGACATTGTTTTATTGCCAATATTAAAATAGTGCTTGTAAAGGCTATGAAGAAAACGTTGTTTGTTGTAGAACATTAAACAGACGATTTGTCTAAAATAATGCTTTTGGGTAAACATAATAGCAGACTGTTCAATAAAATAACAAACAGAAATTTCCTATATTAAAACAACAAATAAAAAATACAAAATTTAATTTTACCGAGCGACGTTATAACAACTTGAAAAAATAAACAGAGCCATTGCTGACTTTTACATTTATTTCCTTTGCTTTTATCTGGCCACAACTTAAATTATAATGGAACATTGTTCTAGATTATTCTACAGATCAGTTTATTTTGCAGTAAACGATACAATTTCTTTAATTAAAAAATTACTTATGATACCATATCATACAATCGTTAACAGATTGTTTAAAACACCTTTTCTTCAATCATTTATATGTTGGGGATATTATATTTACAAATTTTTAATCGAGACGTGCTGAAGACTTTGTTGGATTGGTTGGTTCAACGCGGTTATCTCAGGAACTTCAGGTATTTCCTCACGTAAAAAAAGGAACTACGGGTCCGATTACAAAAATAATTTCAGTATTAGATAGCCCATTTATCGATTAACGCTATATTATCATCACGCTACGACCAATAGGACCAGAGCAGTGCAACTAGAACCGCGGAACTCAGCTAGTACGAATGATAAGACTATACATTGTCATTGCAAAGTTGACTAACTAATAACGAAATGTATTTCACTATCGCAATGCAGGTATAACATAAACGTTATCTGTATCGAATTGAATCCCCATAGATTTATAATAACATAAACAATATAATAATAGGCGTATAATAGGATTTTCAGTTTCACAATTCCATAACGCAATTATTCATAATTGAATATTACCGTTAATCAACTTAGTCGCAAATTATACCCGTTCCCTGGTGGTTCACTGATTACACTATTACATGAACTGAGGCAGCTATGTATTTATGGTGAACTAATTAGATTTAAAAGGGTTTCATTGTCAAGGTTGCATGCAACTGTGCTTGTGTAAATATAGCTGAAGATAGAAAGCTATGTTGGCGATGTTTTTTAAGCAATGATGGATTTTTTTAATATCACAGTTTTGACTGTAAGCATTGCTAAATAAAAGTATCTTCCTATTTTAAGAATAAATAAAACATTAAATATAATTAAAAGGAAACTTTTTATACCACACATTAACACATAAGTACATTGTACTTCCCTGAGTATTATTTATAGAGGCGAATGCTCATCAATGACGGTATTATCAGAATTAAGCAACTAGCTATCCACTTGGCTTTGCAGGTTTTATGTTATCTGTAGGACGATAAGGTAAAAAAGTTGATGCTATTTTTCAATAAAATGATAATGCATTTTTCCTGTACATTTCAAATACATTTATACATACCTATTTCAACCTAGCCCTTAATCGACTATATAAAAATAAGTCGGGTTTTCCTTCCTGACGCTGTAACTCCAGAACGCACGAACCGATTTCCACGGTTATGCATTCGTTGGAAAGGTCTCGGGCTCCGTGAGGTTTATAGCAAAGAAAAGGTGTCTCTGTTGGCGAAACGAAGTTCGCCCGGTTTGCTAGTACATTTTAAAATTGAAACTTTCACATAGAAACATAACACAACTATTCATTACATTATCCCCAGGTTCCTAACCTTTACCAAACGTGACCAGACTTCAAAACTATTGGTTTCCATCTAAATATAACCTAATTGAGTTAGTACTTCTACTAATAACACCGTATAATTATTCGAACCACGACAAAATAATCCGTCGAAAGCACGTGTTCAAACATACATATGTGTTCATGCCTTTACAAAGAATTATCAAAATTAATCACTAGTAAATTGAAGTTAGAGTTGGTTAAATCTAATTAACAAGTCACGTGCCACAAGTAGTGGTTGTGCTTTTGGAATGACGTTTTACAGAAGCAGTATGATGTTTTCTTATGGCGTAGTATTAGAAATTAACTTTGTGAAAAACATATGACGATTCTTGTTGCGTTTAAGGCGAATATTAATTTTAGAATTGATTGTCTATATCTATACTTAATATTTGAACGCGCTAATCTCTAGTCCGATTTGAAAAATTCTTTCAGTGTTAGATAATCGAGGAAGTAACAGACGATATAGATTCAATAGATAATACTTAAATATTCTAACGACCAATAGGTAGACCTACGTGATACACAAACTAAGAATGTAGCATTTTAATTTATGTAATACATGACAGGTCTTATAAATATGTAAATATGTCATGTAATTGCAAGCAAATACACATTGTTTGCTGTTTGATTATTTATATGTTTATGGAAATTAAATTATGTCTGAGAATTGCGAGTAGGTATCAACGAAAACAACACCTAAAAAATAATTTAAATTCAGCAATTTATAGAACATAAAACATGTAACATTAATTCACTAGATAATAATATGAGAAAAATCTCATAATATGCTTAGCGCTTATTGTATAATGTATACGTCAAAAGTAACCAAACTCCAAGCATGTTTTTAGTAAAAAAATAGTACATCTATACTAATATTATAAAGCTGAAGAGTTTGTTTGATGGTTTAAACGCGCTAATCTCGGGAACTACTGGTCCGATTTGAAAAATTCTTTCGGTGTTAGATAGCCCATTTATCGAGGAAGGTTATAGGCTATATATCATCACGCTACGACCAACAGGGGTGGAGCCACGGGGGTGAAACCTAAACGCGGAGCAGCTAGGTAATAAGATTTATCCTACATCTCATACATAAAACATTTAAAAACGTATTCTAGAACTACTATCATATATTTTTATATTCTAAATGAATTAATTCAAATGTATAAATTCTATTTATAAGTACTCCTTTAAAAGGTTATAAAAACTAGTACCTATGCTACAGTGACCATAAACAAATGTTAGTTCACAAGATATTTCTGCATCCTGCACCTAATGTTGCCATTTGGCGCATTCAGTTACTAAGTATAGACTCAGAATATATATAGTATTGAAACCCGTCCTAAACTGGGTTAATTTCTTATTCTAGGAACTGTAAACGAGAATATAGTAAGAACTAAGGAGCCACCTACTTACAATACCTACAATCAATTTGGATAAAATAGTATTAATACATACACAGTAATATGCAATTAGTATACCTTTTTAATTAAATTATTATTATTGAAGATTCATATAATATACTAGCTGTGCCCCGCGGTTTAACCCACATTGCTCAGCTCCTGTTGGTCTTAGGATGATGATATATAGCCTATAACCTTCCTCGATAAATGGGCTATCTAACACCGAAATAATTTTTCAAATCGGACCAGTAGTTCCAGAGATTAGCGCGTTCAAACAAACAAACATACAAACAAACAAACTCGTCAGCTTTATAATATTATTATTAGTATAGATTAATGATGCTATAAGAAAATAAAAAGAAACTTCGTACGGGTTGAAAGGTGATAAAGAATTTCAAATCCAGGTTATAAATTACTACAAAGGTACTAACTAAATTTCAACCAAAACAAGTCCGTTGTTTTTACAGTAGATATTGAGTTGTAAACATCCAAACATAATAACTTCTCATGATTTATAGAGCAACAGCTGATGAAATATAAAATATAAGATAATATTTTTGTTATATTCGAAATTTCACGAACAATAAATGTAAAAGTTATTACTATTCAATAAATCTTATCTATAGTTGTAAACCAATTCTATAATTACAATTTACTGTTTGATGTGTTATAAAAATGTAGATAGCTGCAAAAATATAAGTTTACTAGATTTCCACTAGTGTCCGACCGAACTTTCGGTTTCGGTTTCGGTTTCGGCCGAGTTTCGGCCAAAAATCAAGTTTCGGCCGCAGTTTCGGTTTCGGCCAAAATCGGCCGAAACTTTTGCCGAAACCGAAACTTATTTCGCAAGTTCAGTGAACGTAGTTCACACACGTTCACGCTCGCCTAACTTCGTTTTCCTCGGCAACGCTTTGACGGACGCTGTCAAAGCGTTGGTTGACCCACGCTGGTGGAAACAATTTTTGATTATCTATGTTGAGATTGGAACTGGGTGTAATAGTAATTAATAATTATTATTTTTATATAAGAGGTACCTAAAAGAGATTATTCTTCTAAGTACAAATACCAATCCAAAGTATTAAAGACTCTATTAATAAAGAAAAAGATCTCAAAATACCAATACTTAGTATTTAAAGTAACAGTTACAATTACTGATTTGATTTAGATGACTGATTTTACTGAGAACTTAATTTGAAAAAATAATAAAAATTATAACGCGTTTCATTAAAGAAACGAATCTTCAATGGCGGCCAAAGCTGACACTGACATATGGTAGGGTATTTTATTAATTATTTCAAATTGTTTATTGACAAACTTTTTTGTTATGGTATTTGTGTATTTATATGAATTATCATATTTACGTATACAGAATGCAACAAAATCCCCATAATACTTGTAATGAGCCCATAAAACTGAGCAACTTTTCCCAAAGAAAATATTTTGTCAAATTCCAAAAAAAACATTATTTATTATTCGACCAAGCCAACTAGACGCTCGGGTGGAATGCGGCCTCCCCGCCCGCTTACCGCCTCAGGTACCGCGTTCGCCTTAGTACGGTTCGCAGCATCGACGCATTCGTACGTTTCGCATCGCTAGTTATTTCTGTACTTTTTATTATTAATCGTTAAAGCTTGTTGTTGACTGTTAAGTTTTTCGTTGTTATTTGTTTAAGTTTTTACTGTGTTGTTATTCATAGACAGCCCTCGAAATGGGGAAAAATAAGACTATTCATAGCGGAGAGCGAACAGTGATATTATTAATATTTTTTTTTTTGCTATCTGTACCCGAGACATGGGCGGGTGACGTCACAGTTGAAAAGGGTCTAGTTGGCTTGGTCACGTAGTAAGTACTATCGCAAATACATAATAGTCATTGTTAATTTATGATAAAAACTATTATAGGGAAAATCAAATACATTTTAGTGATTTTACTTTTCCCAATTTTTTTTGCATGTCGTACGGCCGTGTGTAAGCAAGAGGGAATGATAAGCGCCGCCATTTAAGATTCGTTTCTTTAATGACATGCGTTATAATTATTATAAAATTGTTATCTACACTAATATTATAAAGAGGAAAACTTTGTTTGTTTGTTTGTTTGATTGTAATGAATAGGCTCATAAACTACTGGACCGATTTTGATTAAATTTGGCACAGATAATCTTTAGACCCTGAGAAAGAACATAGGCTACCTTTTATTGCGAAATATGTACCACGGGCGAAGCCGGGGCGGACCGTTAGTTATTAATATTTTAAAAATATTATTTTTTTATCTTATATTAAATAAATGATTACAACAAATTTAATATACTGTGTCTTCATTTTATGCCCTAATTAAGGCAAAATAATAGGTAAAATCCCCCAAAGTTCAGTATTTTTAGAAATTTCATACTTGACCACGTGAGTTTCGGTTTCGGTTTCGGTTTCGGCCGAAACTGAAGCCACGGCCGAACATTCGGTTTCGGTTTCGGTTTCGGCCTGGAAACCAGTTTCGGTCGGACACTAATTTCCACCGGCGATTTCGCCCGCGTATTCAAAGAAAAACCCGCATAGTTCCCGTTCCCGTGTGATTTCCGGGATAAAACGTATCCTATGTGTTAATCCAAGTTACCTTCTTTAGGTGTGCTAAATTTCATTGAAATCGGTCCAGTAGTATTTGCGTGAAAGAGTAACAAACATACATGCATGCACATACAACCATCCTCACAAACTTTTGCATTTTTAATATTAGTAGGACTTGTAGGATATAGGATTCATACTTAAAATATTTTATTCCTATCTATAAATACCATATTGATATCTGTGATGGATTCTGATAACAATGACACATCTAGAATTTATCGTCATAAGCAAATAAGCAAGCATTGTACATTAGACGAACACAATATGTAACATAATATTATATTGTCATCATTTTCGATAAACAAAGAACGTCTTCATGTGAAAGGTAGGTCAGTTCTTTTGTTTCTGATATATTTACTGTGTATTTACATATAAATAGTATCTTCATACAGGTCGTTATTTTGTTTGTAAAGAGATATTTCTATAATATAAAGAGATATTTCTATAACTATAATATTATAAAGCTGAAGAATTTGTTTGTTTGTTTGAACGTGCAAGTACTGGTCCGATTTGAAAATTATTTCGGTGTTAGATAGCCCATTTATCACTACATAGTATAAAACAAAGTCACTTCCTCTGTCCCTATGTCCTTTTGTATGCAGCTTAAATCTTTCAAACTACGCAACGGATTTTGATGCGGTTTTTTTTAATAGATAGAGTGATTCAAGAGGAAGGTTTTAGTATATAATTTATTAGGTTTAAGTCAAAGCGGGCGAAGCCGCGGGCGGTAAGCTAGTCTAGTATATGATAACATAACTAGTCAACTGTATATCATCATAATGAATAATTCCTTTAATTTTAATTCCAGACGATATAATAAGATAAATAATGTTACAGAAACCATACGTTAGGTTATAATATTGTTAGTGTGATTATTGCAGACAAAATAACTTAGATAAGTCGTTCAAGAGTTCTAGAAAATATCAACTAACTCAATTATAAGTATTAATACAATACTCAAAACGGTTATTAAAGCAGTTTTAACAAATACATATGTTTTTTTATTCCTTTGTACATTTAGTATATTTTCTATAACCATTTCTAAAACCAGTTTTTTAAGTCATTAGACAAATTGAGTTGGGGTGACACTTTATACTAAAATAACAATAACCTTTTTAAATTGACCCTTATTCACATGATCGCCCTTTTGATGATTTTTTATACTAACTTACTTAAAATAGCCTAGTCACGCCCGTATTATGAAGTTAAGGTGATGAATTAATTTTTCTAACATTTACGGCCCTTTTCAAACCTTCGTAATTTTTATATTATTAAAGTTGTCGTGATGAAAATTCTTGACAAGAAAGTTCAATACGTCTACCGTTTTAGAAACATGATTCCATGATATTTTCTAGATAGAAAAAAAATACAAAGTTCTCATTGTTATTTTTTTATAATCTCTGGCATCTTCAAAATAACAAACGTAAAGTTACGACTTTTTGGATATTAACTATAAAATATACAACCTATACGTCTACCGATTTAGAATTTTGAAATATGCGATGGTTTTGAAATAAACTAGAAATACTTGAAATTAGCGCGCGACCAGCCAATATAGCGAGAGCCGCCCTGTACCTTCCTACCCCGATCGCTGCACGAGTCATTCCCGCTACGGCCGTCACACGGGGAACTTGTGTCGCTCGCGCAATCGTAAAAAAGGGTGACAACACGATAAGACAAAATGAGACAAATGGGGACAATAAAGAAAATAAGAAGAAGAAACATAAAGGTTGGAGAAAAAAGAATGCTTACAATTGAAACAAATTAATGAAGAAGTTGGTTTTATTTTAAATTTGATGATAATTGTATTATAGACGATGTTTGATATGTACCCCTGTTTTAAGTACATAACGAATGTGTAAGATTTTTTTCATTTATAGCATAGATAATCTTTTCAGAAATCCGGAATCCAGAAGGAAAATAAACCCACTGATTGTTCACAATGTGAACCCACTCCTTCGTAAGTACCTTTATTCAGTCAAAAATGTATGTTATCAACGTTCTACTGGTTTTATCGCATGATTCCATTTTTAGCAAAAAGCAACAAAGTGCAAAGAAATAAAAAATCATGGTGAACTTAGTGGAAGTATGGCGGACGTGATATGGAACAGGAGCTCATTGGAGTAGTATTATATTTAAAAAAAATACGAAAAAATTTCAAGAATTACATTTCTTAGTAGGTGGTAGATAAGTATGTTGTATAAAGAATTTGATGTTGATATTTATTTCATTTATACTTACTACACCTGTGCGGGAAATTGCTTAGTACTAAAACAGGTTTATATTCATATTTACATAGTAATGTGAGTTTTAATTTCGAAAAATTTTGTGTAAGTATATTAAATTGAGTTCCTGGGTGATCTGGAAACACAATTGGGCCCGGCGAATGGCGCTGCAGTCACTCCTCCTAATCACATGAACCGATTTGGATGAATATTTGTGTGCACATTTCATTGTTGTGGGATGATTGGTTGATTCGTTTTCACATTAGCTAATATTATGTATTTTTGTTGTAAACTTAATTTAATGTTTATAATACATTATTATTGGTATAATTAATAAGCCAGTGTTCGTCTCACATTGCTGTACCTGCCTACCTACCCTACCAGGGCCTAACTTTGTTCTGGCTATTTTATTTTGATTATTTGTAATGAATAATTACAATTATATAGAGTGCAAAAAATAAATACATGCGTCAATATATTTTGTGTTTTTTTTAAAACAATTTTTCTATTTAAAAAAATATCATTCCGACCGCGGCTTTGCCCGCTTGGAATTAGGTTATATCGTGAATCCTGTTTTATCCCACAGAAGTGTTCAGTTCGGATAAAAAGTATCCTATGTGTAAATCCAGGCAATTAGCTATATTTTATCAAAATTGGTAATGTAGTCTTGACGAGATTAAGTAACAACTAACAAAAAAATATACAAATTAACATCCAAAGTTTCGCATCAGTTTTACTGTATTAGTGATATCTTCCACTCTTGACTTTGACTGAGAAGAATTAGGGTTTATAACTTCTTTCAGAAATAGTACCTTTCATTTCTGGGCATGATGTAATATCTACGTCAGCATCAAATTCTATCTAAATCAATTCAGTAGTCCGCGTTATTGAGTACCATTTCATTTTTTCAGAGTAACAATATTTTTTGTTATTTTAAAGATTATTTATAACCTGTATTATTTTGTAATAAAGTAAACATTACGAAATGATAATAATTATTAATAATGTCTAAGTAGTTGTTAAAAAGAAGATTATTTGTTTATAAGCAAGAAAATAAAACCAATAAATCAACAATTAAATAAATGTATGACAATATTATAACTGTATGACGACTCCATACATGTTTGTCCCGAGTCGGCCAGCGGCAGCGCGGCGAGTTTGCAAGAATGACTTCGCGCACACCCGCGTTCGCGATAGCGAGCTATTAGACTCCGCCCGCCAAGCAGTGGATTTTTTTTTGTGTATCGTCTTAAAATTTTGTTAGTTGATACTGTGGGGTTCAAGGGAACTATTGGTATATTTTTTGCTGAAAACTTTTTATTTAAAGATATATTATCTTATTCTTTATCGTAGTAGGTACTCGTCAAAATGTAAGGTAAATTATGTCACAACATTCTGTAACTTTTCTAGTTTTAGTTTCTGTTTTTTCTAATAATAGTGATCTAAAAATATCATTATCTCATTTCCTTTAGGGTCGCGTATATCATTTTATCAATGCAACGTAAACTTTCTCATTCCTTATTTTAACATTTAGAGTCATACATAAGCTGATTCAGATTCGAGATTCAAAAAATCTTAATACGATACTTCAAATCTATAGCATCCGTGGAACCTACGTATAATATTATGTACCTATAGTTATATGTTCAATCCTATGTAATCTTGTACACTTGGATAATATCTCTCGCAAAACTACACCATCTTATATTATTAATAGCTACATATAAATTGCCATCACTTACGTCCACTATCAGTAGATAGCTTCATTTTCTCCAGCAGAGTGGTGTCTCTGTCATTATATATGAGTACCGCCGACGCATTCGCCCGCCACGCGTTCTGCACCTGTAAGAGATTATATTTATGTTAAACTATGTATATATCATGTTAATAAACATACTATCTGTCAGCCTCGGATCCGTTCGTGGTACATATATGTATAGCCTATTATAGCACGCAGGCATCACGGATCAAACTGTGAGCGCTCCCACCGGAGATCACGGGATCCCCTCCTTAGTTGTAGGCCGTGAAGTTTTAGTCAGTAGGAGTCTGACATAACCGTGCTGCTGCCCCCGAAGTAGCCGGTATACATGATGAATTTCCTCACGTAAAAACAAGGCATCACGGATCAAACGGTGAAAGATTTTTGAAATTGATCCTGAGATTAGCGCGTTAAAACAAATTTTTCAAGCTATATATTACTTGTTTGGATATAGCCTATAAATATAGGAATATACATATATTGTTGTGAATAACATTGAAATAGTCGTAAAAGTATTTATGTATTTGCAGCTTTTTGTATTCTGTTTTACGTTTGAGACATTAAATTCTAAACAATTGTGGATGGTCAAGGCATTTACGCGTTTTTCTTGTAATAAAAAATAAACATGTGAATCTATTATGCCTCATATTTAGTTATCCTCAATTCACAGACACATGTTTGACCTCCTTTTGCTAACAAGTGAAAAATGGGATGAAATAAGAGAAATGAAAATGACAGCACTTGCAACCTGTGCTTGCAACATCTACAATAAACAAAAATATAACTGTCATTCTGTGTTATTTGCAATTCAATTAAAACTAGACGACCCGGTGAACTTGGTTTCAACTGAAATTGATTCGACTCGGATTTTCCCAATTTTCTGTTTCTAGAAATAAACTTTAAAAACAAAAAGAAATATTCAAAACGTTTCAGTTGTTCCAGTCGTAATCGAGTCTTGCAAGACTAGTGCAACAGTGTTAAATAAGGAAATAATCTGAAAACACATTTATAGCACCCAGAAAATAATGGTCTAAGTCGACCGCGCCGATATTAGAAATTATTTTCTTCTGATCTTGATACCTTATATTATTTGTATATTTTTTGTGTTAAAATAACTGCTAATTATCTTATTTAATCGTTTTCTCTTTCAAGCTATAAAAATATGGTTGTTTCGGTTGTATGGCCACTTATAACAAAAGCGTGGACAAACTTTTTGCCACTACATAGTCCCAAAAACACGTAAAATATATTCATGGATGCAATTACCTAAGAAATTATTACTTAGCTTAGGATTAATTTGCATATTTCTCATGTTTATAAATACGTGAACTGAATAACAATGACCATTTTATTAACAACTCATTTGTTAAGATGTTTGATGTTTTTAGCTTGAGAAATATCGCCTATTCATTTTTTCTGTGTTAGATGGTAATGTAATTTGGCCTTATTTACACGGACGGTGTACATCAAAAAAGTTGAACTTCAACATTTCATTTCAGAGAATTTAGATGTTTATCTCTAAAATTGGGACTTAGCTCATTGACCCGAATAAGTGAGACTTCATCAGACTAAGATATGTTATGACATACTTGTTTACAGTATTTTCCATACATATTTACATTACGTTCTCTGTTTAAAGGACTGTCATGTTGACCTACATATTCGGTTATAAAAGTTTCCCTGTCAGCAGGATGTATAGCCCTAGCCCATGACTTAATCTATAAAAATCATATAATAAATCCCACCAATTTTTTCTTCGTTTAGTTAAACACGCTACATTCAGGAACTTCTTATTCAACTTGAAATATTCTTTTTGGGTTGGATAGAAGGTTGTATAGGCTACAAAACATCATGCTACGACCAATAGAAGCGGGCCACCAATGATAAATGTTGCAAAAGCGGTTGGCAGTTAGTGTTGACTGTTGTACAAATCCATCCTCCATCCAATCAGCAAAGCTTAAAGCTGTAGTCAGCTAGAAACTGATATCGAGTATACTTAGGACTAGGTATATGTAATACCTTGATCTCGAAATTGCAGCTGCCCCGGCGAATCACAGCTATCCAGGGTTCGCTGGGCAGCGGGTCGTGCGGCGCGGCGACGGACAGCAGCGGCCACTTGCAGCCGGTGTGGTCGTGCGCGCCGTCCGGCCCTCGCGCGCGCACGTGCACCGCCATGCCGCGCGCTGAGCCGATGTAGCCCTCGCCGTATTTACCGGTCTGTAAAGAATGGAAATAACGTTTAGATATTGAAGGTTTTTAACAGATTAATTAGTCAAAAGACTTCTTTCTTTTTTATGGGGTAAATCAATTTTGATGATTATTAATGCGTACCTAAGCTGGCGCCTTCATTTGGCAGATTTGATGTAGAACCTGTGGTAGAACTAACGAGCAACTTTTGAGTTATTATTCATAATGCGTGCTCAGTTAACTTTGCCTTCATCTCTACTATAAATTGGTTCTTTACTTCTTTCTCGGTAAACATTTGTTATGATTTATACCAGCTCTTCGAAAACATTTCAATATGAATCCCCGCCTTAAACTAAACAACAAAACAAGCGTCAGTGCAAAACGTTGTTTGGAATACAGGAACTTCGCTTGGGATTATTGATTTGTGTTTAATATCAAAAGTTTCGCAGTGCTGAATTGTTTATGAATAGTCAACTTTGCGAATGTATAATATAGGTACCTTTGATCGCCAATTGATCGCAGTATTTACTATAGAAATGTTCTCGTAGGTATATACCTAGTGGCTAGTATACATACCGTTAGTTGTTTTATTGTATTGATGGTTAATGTACAAATATTTTTTCCTATATTGTTTCCTTTGTTCGCTAAGAAAATTCGCGTTTACACGCAATAATCACACCCCTCCAGTTTTATAGCCATGATATCAAGTCCATTTCCTTTGAGAAAATTCTATTAATATTTCCGTACAAAAACTTTTTAAGAGGTTTAGACGAATACGTAAAAAGTAACGATACTTTTTCAAACTTTTCATTCATCTGATTACGCATGGCATGACGTAAGAAGTATGTACTTAAAAAGTATGTACAAGACATGCATCTTTTTTATTGATCAATTTTATTTCACAAGGAAGTCGTTAAAACAATTAAATAGCATTTGCTTCCCTACACCAGAAACAAACAAACCTCTTATATATATTTAATGGCAGTTTACAGCATTTATATGTTGACCACGGAAGATAAACATAGGATAAAGAAGATATTTCCTATATTATTATTTACTAGCTTTTCGCGTGCGGCTTCGTTCGTTTTGTAGAAAATTTAACAAATTATTTACTAAACCCATCCTGAAGAATTACTTTATCTATTAAAAAACCGCTTCAAAATATGTTGCACGGTTTTAAAGATTAAAGCATATTACATATAGAGACAGCGCCTAAGCGCAACAGTGCGGGGTAGAAACCTAAACTAAATAATAAATAATAAAGCGGACTATATATTAATAAAGCTGATATTCAAACTTTGAAATATAACAGAAGCCAGAAAGAATACAAGTCCTTTATACATTGGAATAAGTTTGCGAGTATTGGCAATTGTAATTACAAAATTACGATACATCATACAGTACGCGTTACGTTTTGAGAAGACTCGTTACTTTGTAATATCATAAAATAAATAAATCCAAATAAGTATTTTCTTCCATCAAAGGAATTGGTCCAAAGATCAAAAGAGTTTATAAAAAGTGAGTGCCAAATTAATGTTAGTATAACAAGAAAAACGCTTTTGATATAAGTAATAATATATGCTGATCTTTAAAAATATGTTCCGTTTGCTGTAATCTGTAATAAACCTTGATAAATTTTCTGTATCCCCACGCAAAAACTTTTTTGTAATATTTTTAATTTTTATTAACTCTTTCTCGCCATCAACCTCTCAGTTAGCTTTGCTGCATCATATTGTTATATGGTACAGATATTAAAAGGGGTAAAAAGATTCATTCTATATAGATATACATGGCTAAAAATCATAGAATATCACACATATTACTTTTACAATATAAAACATTCGTTGCAATATTTCCTCTCCATTGTTTATAGGTTTAATATAAAATCTATATAATATACAAAATTCGTAACTCGGAAAATGTTTTTCATTATCCTTCCCCACATTTTTTATCTACAAGTCTATTAACGCAAACAATGTGAAAAATAAACGTTTTAAAAACAGATATAATCAGAGCAAGGCAATGGATTACTATTGTATTCACACTTTTGTAAAACTCAAACAAGTGACGATTCAAATTTGGATATAGTAAACACAATAATTGTACACATACACTTGTATCAATAATATAATATGCAATACAAGCCTGAAAATTGTATGGTCATAAAATGGAATCTCCTCTTTAAATTTTCATACATTTTCTCATCTACAGAGTATTTTCGTAAGGGCCTTCGGCCTTGAATTGCTATTATATATTCAATGCATACTCTTAATATAGCCAGGTTTGACATCTGTCTGTCATTACACTTGCAAATGTAGCCCAGCCTCGAGATCCTAAGATAGTATACAAAACGTATTGTGTTGAAAGTTGAAACCATTACAAAGAAGTTATCGGGAATTTAATTTTTCAGGATTCTTCCTTTGTAATAATTGTATTATTTATCGGTATCGGTACTGCACTACAATAACTTTTATTCTTTTGTGTAGTTTATTCTTTGACATTCTTACGCGTGTATGCAGTCGAAGTTTCTCTCACTATGAGACCTACCTACTGTATGTAAGGTCTTTTAATAATAATCTATTGATAATAAGGCTAATGTTACTTTTATGTCACGAATTCACGATAATTAAGATTGATTATTAATAACAATACAATCGGTAATTGTTTTCTATTCAACTTCTGGTATAATTGTCTTTAATATCTTAGAAGTTGCACAATTGCGATATGATAAGATTAGTTACAAGATAAAACATGTGTTAAATAAATCGATCTATTATTGTGTTGTAAATTTTGTAAATATTTCTAATAGCGTAATTTCAAACAACTTTAATTTACAATTTCTAAACTCAATGTTGTTGGTACATAGTACATACCGGTAATACAAAACTATGACATAATGTATTGTTAAATTTTCAAACAAAGCCATGCTAAACATAAATGTTTGTAAAACCGTACGCTTAAGGCCTCTTGTACACACACGGTTTTCCGACTTGAAAATCTACGGTTAATTCGCCGTGTGTAGGCATGGTCGTCAGTGTTGTATGGGTCACTATAATGGAAGCTTGTAGACGAGCCCGTACAGCTGTGTCCTGAAAAACCGTGTGTGTACAAGAGGCCTATCTGTTCAACATCATCTCAAATGAAAGAATTTGTTCTGTTACATAACAAATTTCTACGAAATTCTGTATTAAGCTTTATTCTGTTTTATTTTTAATACCTAAGCTTATATGCATGATGCAAGCTTTTATATAAAAACAATTATAGGAAGCGTTTTCCTACGATTAACTTATTGAACTGGAAATAATGGGTTTTATGAAGTTTTATATAGAAAAATATAAAAATAACGTTCATAAAATCATGAAGATCCACCATAGTCTTCTTTGCACTCGTATAGATAATATCATAATATAATAAATCATAAAGTAAATATTTGATAGGTACCTATGACGAATGTGATACTTTCAACTTATAAGAGCAGTTCCTACTTCTTTCGAGTTCCTTCTTACTTTCGGACATGCATTATATTATTACTTGATATCATTTACTACATTATTTGTGAAATGAAAAAGTTTGTATGTTTGTCTTTTTCTTGTTGATTTTTCTTTTACTTTGTTCCACTTTCGTGTCTGGAGATAGTTAGGAAGTTAGACAGTGACATAGGTTACTTTTACCGCGGTGTAAGCCCCAATACTTATATTCCAAAGACATTTTCTTTAAATACGCGGGCGAAGCCGCGGCAATAAGCTTAGTAAAAAATAAACTAATTTTATATGTTTGACAGTTTAAAACTGAGTACAGTTAAAACAGTCACACATACATAAGTCGCCATATCACCGATCTCGGTCCTATACTCTGCATACAAATGGACCAATCGAGTCTTCCGCTTCCCTGTATGGTAACTTGCTTGTTTTGAAAACGTTTAATTTGTCATGTGTATTTCATTTTATATGTGACGCCCGGACATTTATTTGGGTTATCAATTATAAGGACTTTGCAATGAAATTCTGTAGTTTCCCAAATCACACAAAAACAAAAACCATGTAAACAAAGTAACTTTGTATTATACATACCAATATTGACAATCAAGATATCCATTGATAGTATCCCGTAGATATATTGTTTCAGTTAACCTCATGATACACCGTTATATGATTGCTGTTTGGCTGTTCATTATATTTTTAAGATGTTATACGTCAATATTTTTAATTAGAAAATTTAGAGAAATTCTTCAATTTTAACAAAAAAGACCCAGCACCTGAACTAATGTTTTGTACCGACTAAAGCACTTCAACATAAGCAATAATACTTCTAACATCATTAAAATAACTGTAAAAACACCTGAAATAACAAATTACTGTGTAATGTCGTAGTTACAACTATCCAGGACTGAAAATCGATCACTGCAATGCAATAGACGCCATTTTAATACTATTAAAAGAACGAAATACTATATACGAAATAATGTTAACATGGAATAATTTTCACAAATTGTTGTGTGCTATTTATATCTATGATACTTGTTTGATGTTCCTGGCATATTTTCCTTACTGTTCATGAGTAATTTTAGGTAATGAAAGTTGAAACCCTTTTGTAATTTCTATAAACACGCATCCTTATAATTTACTTGGTAGTAAAATCTCAAGTTACAAACAGAGAAATATCTGTTTTGAATTAAGCATGTATTTACAGTATTTATATACAAATCGAACCGTCTTAAAATTAACATTCTTATCAAAATTAATACGCATTTCACTCAACTTTACAAAATGCCAAAAACAAATAAAGAAGTAAATTCGAAAATGTACCCAATTCAAGTACTCTTCAGATTAATTATAATATTTAATATCCGTAAAAGTATTTGCATATTATACAATAATAAGATGTACAACTATCGCGATGAACTTTGAGGTCACTGGAGACCACGTCTATTTCATGAGTCATGTGCACGGAAATCAAACAGTATACGCACAACATATCTCATTATTGTGAAAATAGTGCAACCAATTACAAGCGTAATGAGAGTGTAATAAAGAGTATATTGGCTCGATATTATATGTTTATTAATAGTCATATCAACATTAGTTGTTGAACGCATACATTTCAATTAAAACGGTAGCGAGCTTAATTCGATATTGTTGACTCTAGAGAGTTATTACATTATAGCCGAGCTTGCTCGTTATTTATAATGGTTAGGGAGCCAGGTGCAAATTTGGTTAATTATTTCCTCTCAAGCGATAATTCGTCAGACGCATGAGAGTATAGTATTATAAAGCCTCGTGAACGTCAGCTGGCGCTCGGTTGGGGGGGTGAGCGGTTGTAGCCTCCCACGCACATAGGAAAAAAAATACATTCATTCATTCATTTCCTCTCAGCTAAAAATTTGTCAAATTGTAGCTAACCCAATATCTCAACGAAAAAAAATAGTCAGCTGGTTACAACATGGTGTATTATACGTCAGCTGGTGTCTCGAACATAAAAGTTAAATTTAAAGAAAAAATTATTTTCCGTTATTTCCTCTCAAACAAAAATTTACCTGATGATAGCTTATATGTAACTGTGGATAAATATATATGTCAGCTGGCTGTATCTTGGTGGAAAAACCGTCAGCTGATACGGGAGGCTACAACCGCTCTTCCCCCCAACCGAGCTCCAGCTGACGTTCACGAGGCTTCATAATACTATACTTTGATGCATTTTACTAATTACCGCTTGAGAGGAACTTGGTCATAAAATCTGCTGCTGGCTCCCGGACCATAAACAATATATACATTTATCACACTGGAAGTCATAAATGTCATTCAAAACCGCCATAATTATAACAGATCGCATTCAGGAATAGGATATTGGTTTATCCTTTATTTTAATAATAGATTTGAATGACTTTGGTTGCGGACAAATAACTATCTATCATTACTTCTGTAGTTATGTAGAGCTAAAACATGACTGTACTACTAATTTCTGTTATTATTTCATGCTTTCTAAGTTTCTGTCCACAGCTTTGTTTTATATGTTTTATATTGACTAGGGCTGAGGTTTGAAAACGTAACAAGAATAAATAGATCAAATTATGCATTAATAATACATAATAGAAAGTCTGAATGTATGTGTTTTGTATTGAAAAGATATTTAAGAAATATGTAATTCGCACTTCAAATGGCTTAGGCTTTATAATTCATATCGTTTTAAATTCTGGCTATATGATACTGACAAATTTGGAATTTTGGAAATTTCATACATAATATCTATATCGATAAATTTAATTGATCAGCCATTTACAGTATCTTGTTAAACCAACTCCTACTTTTTGTTTCTACTGTGGATAGTATAGGTGTTAAATGATTCATTAAGCTACATTCCATCATAAGCTACACTATAAAATATTCAGTATATCACACACCGTTTGCAAAACAACACATTGATCGATGACATCCGTTGAACCATCTGAATCTATTTTAACTTCTCTGACTGTATTTCTGGATTTACATTGACATTGAGTCACGCATAGTTTTGTTCTATTTTGCATCATTAAAACGCTTCATAATCAGATACCTAAATATAATTTACATACATTGAATATTTTTTTAAAGAATACTTAGGGCGTGATCCAAAAACGATATAGAGTACAAAAATATTTGAGATTTTTTTTAGAATTTTTGTGTTTGTCTGTATGTATGTCCGAGCTAAACTCAAATTTTGCACTATTACTAAGTATGTACTAACAGATCGGGTCAACATTTAGGCTATATATTATATCAACACGCTTAAGCCATAGGAGCGGAGCAATGCGGGTATAACCGCGGGGCATAGCTAGTGTACAATAATGAGCCTTATGTAAGATGGGTTACATAATTACTGTATGTTTATATATCGAGATAAACAATCATTCGCTTATCTAAATCTTATTAAGCTATTGTATAATAAACATGCAAATGGACTTTGAACTGTGTGTTAATTACAATTATTTTTTGGTGTTGTATGACGATTTGTTTTAATAATATGTAATTAGGATATGGTTTATGGATATTGTGGGAACGACGGTTGTATAAATGTTTATGTATGTATAACCTAGTTATAAGTGAGTATTTTTAAGGTAATTTTTTTCCTACCGGTAACTGATAAGCATTAATTATTCTCTGACGTACTTAGTGCCTTTCAAACATCACGATTATACCTACCTACAAATATGTATGTTATTTTATTATATTATGTTATTTTTTGTGTTTTAATGCACTACATACAATGTTTATTAATTCACTAGCTGTGCCCGCGACTTCGTCCGCGCGGAATAGTGACTGCATAGTAGTTACTACTAAACACACAATTATTGAGTAAACACGTCTTGAGACACGTACTATCATATATAACTAAATTATAAGTACTTACACATTATTATAAAGTTAAGAAATAATATAAATAATAACACAAAAGAACTGTTAGTAAAATTTATTACTAAACTGAGCTATAAAACTTAGGTACGAAGAAGAAGAGTTCAAAATTTCCAGGATGTGGTTATTCTCCCGCTCCCATATTCCTTTTACTTTCACAGACTTTCAACTTTTCCCTTTCACCCCTAGTAAATGGCAGAACCGATTTTGATCTAAACCATGTCTAATCATACCTATATATTATGTACATGTCATATCCTTTCGTTTGGTACTCCATATGGATTATTTATCCCCACTATCACCCCTAAGGTGCCCTATCTTAATACTATTATAAAGGCGAAAGTTTGTAAGGATGTATGGATGTATGGATGTATGGATGTTTGTTACTCTTTCACGTAAAAACTACTGAACCAATTACAATGAAATTTAGCACACATATAGAGGGTAACTTGGATTAACACATAGGATAGGTTTTATCCCGTAAATCCCACGGGAACGGGAACTATGCGGGTTTTCCTTTGAAAACGCGTGCGAAGCCGCGGGCGGAAATCTAGTAGGTATGTAATAAACAGATTAACCAATTTTGATAAAACATGACTAATTGTAATTCACACGTCATTTGATATGCCGCTTGATTATATTATTATTTGACCACATTCGATTATTCATTCCCACTTTTACCGCTATAAATCAATAAATGGATGAACCGATTTTGATTATATATGCCTCATCATACTTCTCACGTCAGGTCATGCCCTTTCATTTGATATGCCACTTGGGTATATTATTTGACAACTTTTATTCCCACTTTAATACCTATATCCAATAAATGGATGAACCAATTTTGATAAAATATGTCTTATTGTACTTTACACGTCATGTCTTTCATTAGATACGTCACTTGAGTATATTTGATAAAATTCATTTATTTACTCCCACTTTTACCCCTATATCAAATAAATGGATGAACCGATTTTGATAAAATTTGACTAATTGTTTCTGACATGTCGTCTATTTTCATTTGATATATCACTTGGGTATAACCTACATTAACAACTAACATTCGTTTTTTTCATTCCCACTTACCCCTATATAATATAATAAACAACTAATGTAACAAAAATCTATTTATGCATCTAATTCGTATTACCCGTTAGCGAGCTACGGTGGCACAGACAGACACGCAATACACACATAGCGGTCGTAACACCCCTCTTTTTGCGTCGGGGGTTAAAAATATAATACCTACGATATAATTTCAAAGACCTTTTATATAGAAGTAACCATAATGCTATTTGTGCAGGTTTTAGACTTATGAGCAAAAATCTAAATAAAGGTCCTTTGACCCCCCCTACCTACTACCCCCTCAGCATAACCACCCCCCCCCCACGCTTGGGGACTTTCGATAATATGATCATCTGGACATGTCAAGGAATAACTTTAGCGTATAATTTACGTAATAAAGTAATTCATGTATAGAATGCCTTAGCAAATGTTCGCTGTGATTACTTAAATGGTCATAACTTTTTTATTTATGAACCGATTGACATGAAATAAACACTAAATGTTAAATGAAGCTTACCACAATATATTAGTGAAAACCGCATCTAAATCGGATAAGCCGTTTCTGAGATTAGCGTGTTCAAACATACAGACAAACAGACAAACAGACAAACCGACAAACAGACAAACAGACAAACAGACAAAAATTTTTTTAACAACAGTTTTGGGTTTGGGATCGATTTAGTAATAACCCCTGCTAATTTTTTTTTACATATTTTCATTGTACAGACACCACTTTTCTAGAATTTTATTATATGTATTGATTATTCCCACTTTAATACCTATATCCAATAAATGGATGAACCAATTTTGATAAAATATGTCTTATTGTACTTTAAACGTCATGTCTTTCATTAGATACGTCACTTGAGTATATTTGATAAAATTCATTTATTTACTCCCACTTTTACCCCTATATCAAATAAATGGATGAACCGATTTTGATAAAATTTGACTAATTGTTTCTGACATGTCGTCTATTTTCATTTGATATATCACTTGGGTATAACCTACATTAACAACTAACATTCGTTTTTTTCATTCCCACTTACCCCTATATAATATAATAAACAACTAATGTAACAAAAAAACGCATCTAATTCGTATTACCCGTTAGCGAGCTACGGTGGCACAGACAGACACGCAATACACACATAGCGGTCGTAACACCCCTCTTTTTGCGTCGGGGGTTAAAAATATAATACCTACGATATAATTTCAAAGACCTTTTATATAGAAGTAACCATAATGCTATTTGTGCAGGTTTTAGACTTATGAGCAAAAATCTAAATAAAGGTCCTTTGACCCCCCCTACCTACTACCCCCTCAGCATAACCACCCCCCCCCCACGCTTGGGGACTTTCGATAATATGATCATCTGGACATGTCAAGGAATAACTTTAGCGTATAATTTACGTAATAAAGTAATTCATGTATAGAATGCCTTAGCAAATGTTCGCTGTGATTACTTAAATGGTCATAACTTTTTTATTTATGAACCGATTGACATGAAATAAACACTAAATGTTAAATGAAGCTTACCACAATATATTAGTGAAAACCGCATCTAAATCGGATAAGCCGTTTCTGAGATTAGCGTGTTCAAACATACAGACAAACAGACAAACCGACAAACAGACAAACAGACAAAAATTTTTTTAACAACAGTTTTGGGTTTGGGATCGATTTAGTAATAACCCCTGCTAATTTTTTTTTACATATTTTCATTGTACAGACACCACTTTTCTAGAATTTTATTATATGTATTGATGATGATGATGATGATATCGGCTTCATTACTATACATTTTAAAAGATTCTACCTGTGCTATGCAAAAAAAATAGTCTCACTTTTGATATCCAGTCCAAATATCCAGATTCTCTTCAATTTCCGTCTACAAAATAAGATAAAATAAGTTTTTATCACATATATTTGATATCATATTGTAGTATATTAGTGAGGGTACACACAAATAATGTCACCGATCGTATGTCAGTTTGTGGTGTCAAATAAAAGTGATTGCATCATCCTTGTGTTTTAATATAAATTGAGCCTCAAACACCATAATTGGCGACGAGGAAATAGTAATTCACACGTGAAAAAGTACAAAGAATACAGTGAAATATGTCTTTTGTTGGAAATGCATCATTTGGCAGCAATCTCACGTTCGACCACCGCGCGCAAGAATGGAGTATATTCATTAGTCGTTTTAAGCAGTATTGCACGGCTAACAGCATTGATGAAAATACAGACAAAGCCGGGGTGAAGCGCCGCGCGTTGTTGTTGACAGCGTTGGTAGAAGACACTTATCGCGTCGCTAAAGATTTATAGACCGGGAGATACTGACACAAAATTTCGAGTCATTTGTAACAAGGATGGCGGTTCTACAGGGGTCTTAGTACGCAATGACAAAAAGAAAAATGATGGTGTGAACGCTGGTACCGGTGGCTTAGTCGCGTGGGCGTTTGTCGAACTCGTCGGAAAAATAGCGAAAGTCAAACGATTTGTAACACAAAAATTTTAGAATTTACCGATAGCCCATAAAAAAGTAGTAGGCGGTAGTGTCATGCCATACTTTTCCGGTGTGACTTACAGCCCGCCATACCGACGCGAATGTGTTGATTTAAATAAAACAATCATTCAACCATTTGTACCAGGCTAACTTTTGCACAGGTAACTATCGTCGTGCAGCCATTTACGAAAATCGCCATGCCATACTTTTCGGACGATTCCAAATGGTCGCCATACCGCCGAAAATCTGCAAAAAATTTTTATTTCGCCATACTTTTTGTACCAGTATTGCATTTGGATTTTTGGAGAGTATTTGATAAAATATGACCATTATTATATTTGCCATACTTCTAGTAGGGGGAAAAAGTGCTGTCATACTTGAAAACTTAATTTATTATTAATTTATATAAGTGAAGATTTCCAACACATAGATCTTTGAAATTTTGTATTTATATTTGTTGATCCTCAAACTTACAGGAAAAATAAGTGCCATACTGTTACAAATCGTTTGACTTTCGCTATTTTCCGACGAGTTCGACTAACGCCCACGCGACTAAGCCGCCGGTACCAGCGTTCACGCCATCGTTTTTCTTTTTGTCATTGCGTACTAAGACCCCTGTAGAACCGCCATCCTGTTACAAATGACTCGAAATTTTGTGTCAGTATCTCCCGGTCTATTAGTATTTCCTTCGGATTTAGAAAACATCGAGTACGCCACACTCGTACAGAAGTTAAACGATCATTTTATCTCGAAGAGAAGTACTTTTGCTGAAAGATATTTGTTTTATAAGGCTGAACAAAGACCGGGGGAAGATTTATCTGAATGGGCGGCGCGAGTACGACATTTAGCGCAACATTGTGGCTTCAAGGGCGAATTGGGCACAGCACTACGTGATAGATTCGTATTGGGTCTAGTAAATGCCAAAGAAAAAGAAAAGTTATTCGCTGAGAATATCGATAATTTGTCTTTCAACAAGGCGTTGGAGATGGCATTAAGCGTGCAGTGTGCCCGCTTGGCATTGCAAAGTGCTGATTCGGCATCATCGGCGAGTTTGCAGCCGGGAGTTGAACGAGGTCCGGTTGGTGTGTTCGCCGTCCGTCCCGGCGCCCCCGGGAGGGCGGCCCGGGGCCCCAGCTTCAGTGAGAAAGTGTTATGTGTAGTGTGCGGTGGTAAAGGCCATTCAAAAGAGCAGTGTCGTTTTAAAAGTTATAGTTGTAATAAGTGCGGTAAACAAGGGCATTTACAACGAGTTTGTAACGTTAATGTTAAGCGTAATAATTATGTAGAAATGCACGGCGAGGACTCTGAAGTTGGTGAGTTATTTAATATTAAATGTTTAAATGGAGAACCTATGCGTCTTTCGGTGTTGTTGGATTCGTTAAAGTTTATTTGTGAAATCGACAGCGGTAGTGCAGTATCCGTTTTGCCATATCTTATTTATGAAAAATATTTTAAACGTAAACTGTTGTTACAACCGAGTAGTGTGGTGTTTAATTGTTATAACGGGACTAGAATTAACCCATTGGGTTATATTTGTATGAATGTTACCTATGATAATATCGTTAAACCGATTAATTTTTTTATTGTAAACACACACAAAAACCAACCGATACTTTTAGGCCGTGATTTTATTTCTATTTTTAGTTTGGAGTTTAGTTCGTGTAACTACAACAGTTTAGAATCAAACGGACTTGCAGATAAGATTTTAAATAAATATTCTGTACTTTTTAGTGATACCTTAGGTACGTTTAATAAATATAAAGTGACTTTAAAAATCAAACCAGGGAGTCAATTGAAATTTTTTAAACCTAGACCGGTGCCGATTCCATTGAAAACTAAAGTGGAGGCGGAATTAAATCGTTTACTTGATTTAGGTATTTTGGAAAAGGTTGATTACTCTGATTTTGCAACACCTATCGTTCCCGTTTTAAAACCCGACGGTAATATAAGAATTTGTGGGGATTTTTCAGTAACTTTAAACAAAGTGCTGTACATCGATAATTATCCGCTGCCTAGAATCGAAGATATTTTTTCTAAATTACACGGAGGGTTAGAATTTTCTAAGCTAGATCTTTCTAGGGCTTACAATCAATTATTATTAGATAATTCCAAAGAATTGACATGTATCAACACTCATTTGGGTCTCTTTCGATACAATAGACTGGTTTTTGGTTTATCGAACGCTCCGTGCATTTTTCAGCGTACTATGGATCAGTTATTGGTGGGTATTGAAGGAGTTTGCGTCTTTTTGGACGATATTTTGATAACGGGTCCTACAAAAGCATTGCATTTGCAGAGATTGGAGCTGGTTTTGAGTAGATTGCAGGATGCGGGTTTACGTGTAAAACGAGAGAAATGTAAATTATTTCAGACATCTATCGAATATCTCGGTTTCGTCATAGATAAAAACGGTCTACATAAATCAAAACAAAAAGTTGAAGCTATTTTAAACGCAAGTTGCCCAAAGAACGTTAGTGAGTTGAAATCTTTTCTAGGTATGGTAAATTATTATAGATGTTTCATACCAAACACATCGAATGTTTTGGATCCGTTACATTTGTTACTAAAAAAAGATACAAAATGGTTTTGGGGCCGTGAACAGAATGAGGCGTTTTGTAGAATTAAACAAGAATTATCTTCGGATCGGGTGCTGGCTCACTTCGACCCCGAGCTGTGTACGATAGTGACGGCAGACGCGGGGCCGGCGGGGCTGGGCGCCGTGCTGGCACAGCGGCAGCCGGACGGCGCTGAGCGGGTAGTGGCGTATGCGTCGCGGTCGTTGTCGTCCGCGGAGCGTAATTATGCGCAGATTCAGAAAGAGGCATCTGCTATAGTTTTTGCAATAAAAAAATTCCATCATTATTTGTACGGTCGTACTGTTCCTTTCACCTTACGAACTGATCATAAGCCTTTGTTGTCGATATTTGCATCAAAAAAGGGTATTCCCGAACTCGCTGCGAACCGTTTGCAGCGATATGCGTTGTTTTTATCGGCATACAATTTTAATATCGAATATATTAATAGCAATAACAATGTTGCAGATTTTTTGTCTCGATCGGTTCTAGAAATTCCGTCTGAATCTGAATGTGATTTAAATACAACCGACTCATGTTCATACGTTAATTTTATTGCGAATTTATTTTTAAAACCTATATCTTTTAACGAAATTAAGAGCGCCACTGAAAATGATAATATTTTCATTAAAATTATAAATTTCATTAAGCACGGTTGGCCTAAAAAGCTTGCGGATGTAGATTTAAAACCGTATTTTATGTGTAGAAATGAACTTTCATATGAAGATGGTTGCATTATGCGCGGCCATAAGATTGTAATTCCTACCATTTTACGTGAACGTTTATTGAATGAATTGCATAGTTCTCATTTTGGAATCGTTAAAACTAAGAACGAAGCGCGCACTCGTATGTGGTGGCCTAACATCGATAAACATATTGAGCAAAAAATTGGTTCATGTAGTATTTGCAATGTTTTTCGTAGCAGCCCCCCGCGCGCGCCCCTCGCCCATTGGTCCTACCCCGAGCGTCCTTGGGAGCGCATTCATTTAGATATGTTTTCGTTGAACAATAAAAATTTTTTAGTAGCAGTTGATGCATATTCTAAATGGGTAGAATGTTTTATTATGTCAACGACAGATAGTGAAGCGGTGGTATTGAGAGTCAGTGAAATGTTTAGTAGATTTGGTTTAGTTAAAGTTATAGTGACGGATAATGGAACTAATTTTTGTTCAGCTTATTTTGAAAATTTTTGTCAACGCAATGGAGTAAAACATGTAACCATTGCACCGTACCACCCAGCGTCTAACGGTCAGGCCGAAAATACTGTGAAAACATTTAAACGCAGCATTCAGGTGATTTTAAACGAAGGCAGCTCCAAAATGTTGGTTGATAAATTATACGAATATTTATTTAATTATAGAAATTCGGCTCACTGCACTACCGGTGTCTCTCCCGCAGAGTTGATGTTTGGCCGTAAGTTACGTTGCCGTTTAGATTTACTTTGTGAACGTAGTACGGTGGCTGGTGGCACTTCACCAACCTCAGAGTCTTTGTCAAGTGTCATTAAGGATAATGTTCATGCTAAACAGATTTCACAAAGTAACGCCTATGGGGGTCATCGTAAAATTATATTTAAAACCGGAGATGAAGTTTTGTTTAAACACTATTATAAAAATGGAACCAAACATACTTATAAATTTGGTATAATTAAGAAAAACATTGGCTCAAGGATGTATTTGGTTTATGTACCAAAACAAAATGTCTACGTTCGCAAACATATAGACCAAATTTTGATTTATAAGGGTTCTAAAAAATACAATGAACATGTTTCTGATGATGTGAGTTGCTTCGGGGACTACACTTCTAATGAGGTGACTGAATCTTCAGTTCCTGGGGAACATGTTACGGAACAAGATCCACCGCAATTGCAGGGGGTTCCTCATGATTCAAACGTCTTGTCATCGCCAGCTCCTCAACAAGAACAGGTAGAGGAGGAGAGGAGTGAGTCGGTACCAGTTGGCTCAGATTCTGAAGGAAGCTCTGTCACTACTAGCGTGAGTTCTCCTTCCGCCCCTATAGACCCCCGGAGTGACGATCAGTTGACACCTCGTAGATATCCTTTGCGTATACGTAAAAAACGTAAATTTTTGTAATACCTAGTCATTAAGTTGTAACTAAAGGTGGAGGGATTGTAGTATATTAGTGAGGGTACACACAAATAATGTCACCGATCGTATGTCAGTTTGTGGTGTCAAATAAAAGTGATTGCATCATCCTTGTGTTTTAATATAAATTGAGCCTCAAACACCATACATATAGACAAACTAACAAAAATGATAAGCTAATATAATATTGGCACATCATTAAACACACGGAATGGTGAAAAATGAATCAGAAGTCAATATTAAGTTTTATCTTTTTACCGTTTGTATACAAATCCTATCATTACGGTAATGTTATTCACTGACTTGTCGCAATGCTGTGTAAGATAGCAATTAATGAAAATTTTGTAATTATCACATGTTATTTGGAAACTTTTAAAATAAAAATAAATAAAATTGTTTTATTTCAGGACATATTGTGTTCCCATATGCAAGTTACAATGTACATAATATAATTGTACATGTGTATTCCACATTCTAACCTATACCCGCTAGACATGGAGTCGCCCCATCTGACATAATTTGTTTGATTTCCGTACCAGACTCTCAACAGACGCTGTAAGAAACTCCTGTTGCTTCCAGTTTATCCCAAAGAATACCATAATTTACCAAAGACTAGTGTGTTACTAGTTACTACTGTTCATATCTATCTGCGTATAATATGTATGAAATTGCAAATTGCAATCATTTGTATGTTGATAGGCAATTCGTAATATTTCAATCTATATTAAAATCGTTAAATTAATGTTATAAAGTAAATTTTTCAACAAATAAATATATTTGTAGTTCTTGTTTTTCTACCGAAATTTTATCACTCGCGACTTAAAATATTGTTCAAATATTGATACAAACGTACTAATAAATATTTTACTATAAACAGCTGGGTAGTAACAGCTGTTGTAAATAGGGAATCCAATCCCGCAAACGCGGGATCCCGCTAATGCGGGATCCCGCACCTTTTTTGCGGGATCAAAAATGCGGGATTACTCATGCGGGATCCCGCACGTTCGCGGGATTGAAAAAAAGTAAGAAAAATAGGCTCAGACGATGATCTGAACTATTATCGGACGGAACGGAACGTAATCAATGTCAGTTCCAGTAGGTACTCTATGACTGGGGATTCCACTACGGCGCACGGGGATTTAACTTTGCGCGTACTGAATGGGTGGCAGAGTCTAGAGCTGCTGTGCGTGTACCCACTCGAGATAATTCAACTGATTTGATATTGACACTTTTTGAAAGTGGAGGGAATAGGGGGAAGTATTTGGAAGCTGTTTATACTTATGTAAAGTCAATTCCGCCTACAAGTGTGGAAGCCGAGTGTGCTTTTTCCGCCGCTGGCTATTTATGCAACAACATAAGATCAAATCTAAAAGATGAAAAGTTTGATACTTTATCATTTCTTCGAAAGTATTTTCAAAAAAAATAAGCTGATTTAAAATACCTCTAAAACCAATGAATATGTTCTATTTCAAATAAAAATCTAAATATGAAACGTGAAATATTGTGTGAAATATTGTATTGTCTTAAACATCATCATTATATTTAATTCATAATATATATAAGTGATAACTTTGCTTCATGTTGATAAGAATAATCATAAAAAAAAATATTTGTGTGTATTTTCTTTCTTTAAATTACATGAAACAAAAATAATAATAATTAAAATCAATCCCGCAAATCCCGCGGGATCCGCGGGATTGATGATCTTAATCCCGCAGGCTTGCGGGATCGCGATTTTGATGCGGGATTGGATTCTCTAGTTGTAAATATACAGGAAAAATACACCTCCTTTCATTTTGTTAAAGTCATTTTGTATTATGAACACTAATAGGTTTTTTTTTTTATTTTACAAAAGGTCAGGGATGTAGCCCTGAATTGTAGTAGGTACCTATGTGTCAAGAAATATTCACTTATTTCGTTAACACTTAACAGCAACACCCACAATTAGCACGCAGAATCAATGTCAACTTTATTGAGAAACATAACATTCGTAAGTTAACTTTTTGAAAAAAAAAAGAAATACATATTTATACGTACATAATATTATTAGAGTATGAGATAGTTGATACCTAAACGACGTTAGTAAATATTACCGGTCAAAACTTAACCACTAAATATCAAATGAGTATATGTTTAGCATTTTAATTGCTAGGTACTTAGTACTTAGAGTAAAGGAAGTTTATTGCACGCCTCATAAGCGAAGCGTTGAGGTGGGTACTACTGTCACTTCGCGCAAAACATCTGATTTTTCAAACTTAAAATGTCTTTATGTATCATACATTGCACTTGTAAGATAATACATACACACACATATTAAGAAAAAACACTATTTTTAACGTTCATGATATTTTTGATGTCATTTTTGTTATTTAAACTAGTTAAAAAACAGTTTAAAAAAGTTCTGTCTTGGACGTCCGTGTGTCTGTATGTGCGGATCCTTTTTCTTGTTAACGTTGTTGAAATACTTTACTAATCGAGTCTTTTTTTTTCTCTTACGCTTGAGTATGCTCAGGAATAGAACCCTTTCATTTTTCAGGGTCTGATTCGATGTGGTTTAATTGTTATTAAATAAAAAAAAATAATAAT
This sequence comes from Colias philodice, assembly GCF_061535455.1. Lineage (NCBI taxonomy): Eukaryota > Metazoa > Arthropoda > Insecta > Lepidoptera > Pieridae > Colias > Colias philodice. The sequence goes on along the minus strand of NC_143111.1, from coordinate 6,143,474 downwards.
CAATAAATATTTTTTAAAAAAAAATTATGAGGCGTGCACTTTTGGATTTTCCAAATTATTATTTTCACTTGTCATCGATCATTCGAATCATTTCTAATATAAATTAATAAATGTTAGGACCAACTGGTATTCGCCCTTTTAATCCAGGTCTATAACCTGAGGTCATTTAGTTTTTATAGAAGCCCATGGCACTCAGCCAATGATACGATTTGGCACGGCCAATGCACTCGATATCAATATATTCCCCAAAAATCTCGGATTAAAGTGTCAATAAACTTTTGTACGAGTGTAAACAGTTCCCTAGATAGGTAAGTACCACAATGTGAAAATATTTTAACTACAACAACAGTTATTAATGTCGGTATAATCAGGGCCGCGCCGACCCCCGGCAGCGCCTGTGTGCGAAACCTATGAAGCGCCTCTTTTTTTATAAAAATTCAATGCGCACCTTACACACACACACTTACAATCAAATGATTGTTCATTTGTTTTGTTTTGCCTTAGCTATCTTGTTCGTTAAAATCGGGGAATACCCATGACCCCACCCCCGGGCCCCGCTTGCGTCGCACGCATCGCATCGGGTTGCGTTCAGAAACTCACTCATTCATATTTAGTCCACTCATTATATACATTTAAAAAAAAAGTGAATTTGCGCATCTAATTTTTTGATATATTGTAGGGATACCCAGAAAAGCTTAACTTGAGTTTTTCGACCAAGATTTCCTATGAGCTTTTGCCGCCATCTTAAAAAAAAGGTGTAAAATTTGTTTTTCGGCAATAACTCGGCTATCCGATGAAATTCGGAAATCACTTATAAGACACTTTTTGTTCCTTTTTTTATGCTCTACAATTAAGTCTGGACCATTTTTTCCGTATCATGCATCGTTATCGAGATATTGATCGATAAAGTAAAAAAAATGTGTGCGTGTACTAGTGTACACACGTACGAAGTGAAACTTCTTTATGACCTTATTTTTCAAAAAATAATTTACTATATGCAACTTTACAGAAATACGTCGAATCACGCGTGGTAGGGATAAGAAAAAGATGGCGCGTAACGCGTAACGAAAAAATGTTACACTCAATTTTTTTCCAACCCCGATAAAGAAGTTTCACTTCAAAAATTCAGGACACATTTTTAGTTTTTTGCTTTTTTTTGTTTAGGACATAATACATATACCTACATTATGTATAATATGTATCTAATACATATAGATGTATTTAAAAAATCGTAGAATTCAAACTTGTAGAGAATATGCAGACCTACAATTTTCTTTTTGGAGTTTTTTAGTTGGACAAAAATTACGATCTCCAGCGCGCCGCAGAGTCGGTGAATTCACGCTCACCGTCGAGCGAGCTGCTCGCTCGGTTGTGTTCGCATGGCGAATCGAATGGGAAATTGTTTAGGAAATTGATGGGATAAAAAATAAGTACATAGACCAGACTTTAGAACAAATTAAAGATCACACTAAAGTATATTTTTAAAACAAATAATTTGTTTGTGCAGTAAAAAAAAAGTTGAACTGTACAATTGAGCGAAAAAAAGTACAACACACGGTAAAATGAATGAAAAATGGTTTCAAGAAAATTTTGTAATTGAAAAAATGCAAACACACTCGTCAAAACGGATGCCAGGTTTTATAATCTCGATAACTATGCACGATACAGTAAAAATGGTCAGGACTTAATTGTAGAGCATTAAAAAAGGAACAAAAAGTGTCTTATAAGTGATTTCCGAATTTCATCGGATAGCCGAGTTATTGCCGAAAAACCAATTTTACCCCTTTTTTCAAGATGGCGACGAAAGCTCATAGGAAATCTTGGTCGAAAAACTCAAGTTAAGCTTTTCTAGGTATCCCCTACAACATATCAAAAAAATAGATGCGCAAATTCACTTTCTTTTATTTGCCTTTTTTTTCGAACGAAATGAGTGGACTAATTTCATACTCATACAAACTCGGCGCCTCTACGGTTTAAAATAACTAGTACTTTTTCTCTTGTTCAAAGAACTGCCGTCGTTTTAACGTTGAGCTCGTAAGAAATGTAACCCTAAACGTAAAATGAAACCATAAACGTGAATAATAATAAACATTAAATATTGAGAGACTTGTTCAAGAAGCGTTATAGATGTTTTGTTGTTTACAAGGCCTATGTTGCGCCTATTGTACCTACTTACTTGTCGATACTCCACTACAAAAAACAATCATATACCTAGGTAACAAAAATAATTTTGGTGGCAGTGGCGGCGCGGCGCCCCTATTGTCTTGGCGCCTGTGTGCGCCGCACACTTCGCACACAGGGGCGGCTCGGCCCTGGGTATAATCTTCTTATCTTCTTATATATAAAAATGAATCGCAAAATGTGTTGGTAAGCGCATAACTCGAGAACGGCTGAACCGATTTCGATAATTCTTTTTTTATTATATTCCTTGAAGTACGAGGATGGTTTTTATGTAGAGAAAACGTAAATATGTACCACGGGCGAAGCCGGGGCGGACCGCTAGTACTATTATAAAGGCGAAAGTTTGTATGTATGGATGTTTGTTACTCTTTCACGCAAATACTACTGAACCGATTACAATGAAATTAAGCACACATATAGAGGGTAACTTGGATTAACACATAGGGTAGGTTTTATCCCGAAAATCCCACGGGAACGGGTTTTTCTTTGAAAACGCGGGCGAAGCCGCGGGCGGAAAGCTAGTCTTATATATAAAAATGAATCGCAAAATGTGTTGGTAAGTGCATAACTCGAGAACGGCTGAACCGATTTCGATAATTCTTTTTTTATTATATTCCTTGAAGTACGAGGATGGTTTTTATGTAGAGAAAACGTAGATATGTACCACGGGCGAAGCCGGGGCGGACCGCTAGTTGTTAATATATTAAAAGATTTTAGCAACAAATACCTACGCGTCCTCGTTTTAGGATGACTTTAATAGAAGAATAAATAACTGCATCTGAGATTTAAGGTAGGTAATAATAAGACATATAGGTATCTATGTAAGAAAGAAAGAAAGAAAGAAAATACATTTATTTTAATGTCTTGCCACACAGGAAAAAAACAGAGAATAGTAAAATACAATAAAGTTTGGAGTGCGAAGAAAACAGAAAATTATATTCAATACTGATTTTAACATTAACACATAGGGTCTGTGCAGCATCAAACATTAAAAAAGGGAACCACTCGGTGATATTCTGTGATGCAGAGGCATCGCAGCACCGGTTTTCAGTGGGCCCTCCTCGACAGTCAAAGGAACAGTGTAAATTTTTAAATAATATATTTATATAGTTAAGAGAAAGCGATAGGTATACATAAATAATTAATATATTAAAAAAGAAAAACATATTACATAAATATACAATATACATAATTACATTATAATTTGTATGTTATAGAATTATAGAAACTTTACTACATATATATTGACTAGGTTGTAAGGGGAGCAAACAATGTGAAACATTTAGTTACGATGCAACTAAAGCTGGCCTACCTGCCTTATGATTAGATAATTTTTATATTTATTTTTAAAATTAGTCACAGATTGAATGTTACGATAAGGAGGAGGCAGGTTATTCCAACATTTAGTTGCATTGTACTTAAAACTGCCTCTGAATGCGTTTGTATGAAATTTTTGAAAATACATTATATACGGAGTTGCCCTAGTATTATACCTGCTGTTTATATTACGCCCCCAAGTTATTTTATTATGGAGATACTCAGGTTTAGTAGACTTTACTATTCCAAATAGTAAGGTGGCAAAATGCATGTGCCTTCGATTTTCCATATTTAATATTTTGGCTTTATTAAGATAAGGTGATATATGATGCCTAGAAGGTATGTTCCAGCAAAATCGAGCACATGCATTTTGAACCCGCTGAATAGCATTTTTAGTTCTTTTAAGTAAACGAGGGCCGTATACAGTATCTCCATAATCAAATTTTGAGAGAATTAATGTATCACATAATCTAACCTTTACTTCAGAATTTATATAACGCTTCAGACGGTATAAGACCTTAAGACGATAAAAACAATTTGAAATTATTTTGTTCACATGTTTTTCAAACCTCAAACCTTCGTCAAATATAATTCCTAGATTGCGGGCTTCATTAACACGTTGCAGGACCGTGCCCTTAATTGACACTTCTATATTTTGCTGTTTTTCAAGCTTCTCAATTTGTTTTGCTGTTCCCATAATAAGATATTTGGTTTACACAACTTTTTCTAAGATCTTTGAGAGACATGGCAGTATACTAACAGGTCGAAGATCTTTGAAATCAGTAGGGTTATTGTTTTTCTGAAGTGGTCTCACAATTGCCCGCTGCCACAGAGACGGAAAAGTGCACGAGTCTAGTGAAAAATTGATAATATGAGTAACAACGGGTAATAAATCTGACATTACAATCTGCATCATATCCAAAGATAAACCATCGATGCCAACAGCGTTGGATTTGAGCCCCTTAAACAGCTGCAAGACTGTTTCTTTAGATATGTATAAAGTTGTTCCTGCAAATAAATAGAAAACACATGCTGTTTATTTTAATTAGTGTCAATACCGACAGTTTGCACAATAAATACTGATTATCGAGTTAATAAACTAACAAATCGAGATTGAAAACATACCCAGATAGAAGATTAAGTTGTAAGCCGCTTATCAGCTAACAGTCAGCAAAATAATATCGAACGAACTAAATTGTTATCTCTCAAAGTTTTACTGGCTTCGATCAATCAAAAAATCGGCTCACAATATTACAATTTTGCTAAGTTTCAATCGAGTCGAAATTACTGAGACTTGACGTCTTTATCATGTTTAAAAGTTCCAAAAATTTTCCACTTTTACTAGTTTTACGATTTATCAAAATAAATATTTGTATGAAGATTATTTTTTCTTCTTCTTCGCTTTATTACGACAATATATCTTCAGCAATGATTTGTCAATAATTTAGAACCAAAATTACACCATCTTACACTATTCAGTTGATTCATACAAACTATAGGAAAAAAAACAAGACAACTATAAAATAAATGAAACAAAAACTATGTACATTTACGTCGACAAGGTTTTTTGCACACGTGTAACGGTCAGCTGAGTCAACTTGCGAAAATGGCAATACTGGTTTATAAAGAAGTCCTTAAACTTCCTGGTTTAAACGTGTTTTAGTATAAAAGTATTTAATATCCCCAGCTTATCGTAATTGTGATGATAACCGACACTGTAACACACGTAATGGTATTTGCACTACCTATATAACATACCTTTGCATAAATGTTGTTTGTCTTTATGTCCCTTATAGTAGTGTAAACTATGAATTTGATCATGTGATGTTCTTCAGCACAGAAACACACACACGTTGTGCATGAGCTCACGAACGTTTTTGAGTTTGTACGACCCTAAGGTACGACTTATCTTCGACAGTGTGTACCTCGTGCTGTAAACTATACAGCGCAGTGCACTGTATAGTATACAGCACGCCAAGCCGGGATGCATAGCTAGTACAACGAAAGCCCCATATATAATAAAGAAAACTATATACTCAAAAAAAAAAAACAAGTTATAAAAAACTTACTGATTGTGGAACATCTACACCAAAATTTCTGGTACTTAAGAAATCCTCTGAACTTGTCAATGTAATTTTATTATAATCGAGTAGTTTACACTCAGATACATTTATGAACAAATACACATTCTATAAGTTGTACTACATATTACAACTTATAGAATTTCGCAGTAAATACGTTATCGTTTAATAAAATTAGTACAGTTAACAAACCGTATGTGGGCGTAACTTGCAGTTTGCATTTGTTAAGCGATGTTGAAAGCTTTACAATTAACGTGAGTCATATATTGGTTAAAAATATATTAACATTTACAATTGATAAAAACAATAATCTTTATTAATTCTCAGAAAAACATTCACTACAAGTGCAAGCAAGTGGATATCACTCACAATCCAATATATTACGGAGTAAAAGTTGTTGCAATAAAAGTAAACTACATACGTTACCTAATTACTCGTATTACAATTTAAATACCGATCCTTCAAATATCTATCAAATAGAACTATCGGTTCAATTACTACACTTACTTGGAAAAAAAAACGTGAAAAAAACATTTAAAAAGAAAGTTGTTTATTCAATGACATACCCTTAATCAACTATACTAAATAACTTCTTATTATTCCTAACAAGTAAATTAGTTAAAGCTAAGATAATAACGGTTAGTTATTATTCCATCTACGTATAAAAGGCGAAAGGTAAAGGTCATTTATTATGAAGCTAATTAATTGAGTGAAAGTTGTTATATAACGTGCATCGTGATATATGATATCCAATGCCCTTTAGTGTGTTGATTTTATCTATGTTACGACATTTATTTGCTCTTAAAAGAACTTTCGTCATGTTATGTACTGTGTAAGGAGCAAATAACAGCAGAGAGAGAGAGAGAGAAATTCAGCATTCAGTTTAATTTAAGATGTTGTATAATATGGCACATATTCAAAATTCTGTATTTCACTTCTGGCAAATTGGCCATAAAGGTAAGAAATAATGGCACAATAAAGGTCGATAGATACCTTTTCTACTACATATTTATTTAATTACACAAATTACATTATTACTTTAAATAACAACAATTTTGTGTACGTAATTGGATTTTGATGAAGACTAAATTTGCTCAGGGTTGCCGCAAATATCATTTTGATATGTTACATTGTAACAAATTAACAATTCAAAATGCTGACGCCAAAATCATTAACAATCGATTGCCTCTGAACAATGACTAATTGTTTTGTGAAAAATCATTACTATTCATTACTACCGTGAGTCAACCCTACCGTCATACAAATGACATTCAATTTGATATTGTTAATTGACCGAAATTTTTAACTGGAACAAAATATGTATTACGAAGATTTGTATATTTTTATTAACCAACTCCCAAAGAGGTGGAGGTTTTATGTTTGTCTGTAGTATGTATTTTGTGTATATTTATAGTAACAGTCATTAAAAAAGTAATTTTGTAAAAATTGACTACTTATTAATCTTAATTCAATGGAATAAACGTTAAGTACAGAAATATTTTATCACTACAAAACCCGTAGGGATTCCCTGTTAATTCCAAACGGTTAATTGCATTTATGACTAAAATAGACATTATAAAGTAAAACGTTCGTATTGTTTATTCTTAAACAAGAGTTACAGCTTTCCAGAAAATCCGTATCTACAACATGAGTCTTTTAAAGAGAGAGCAAAAATATAAATTAATTAGAAAAACAATCAGAAATACCTACTAAAGATTAATATATGATACCAAAAAAAAAATAAACCTCGATAATAATAGTCAGAGTGCCACGATATAAGCTTTCATACAACTAGATTATTTCTTATTTCTCATAACAGTATCTTTGTAGTAAAATAACCCACCGTGAAACAATGAAACAATTGAATAGTCGAATGTGTGTTACATTTACGTAACATATCTCTAGTAATATTGTTTATGGATTTAAATTCAAGATATGATAATAAAGATAATAATAATATCTACAGACAATATCTATAGATACGGCAGTCAACAAACTTCCCCAATGTGATAGCGAAATGGCGAGCCAAAATAAAGTCCTACTATCTATATACTACTATCATAAAATCCTACTAATATTATAAATTACAAATGTGTGCTTGTTTGTCTGTCTTTCACGATACAACTGAGTGGTATTATGATTTTCTAATTATTTTTTACCGCGATTACACATCACATTTCCATGGGACCTTTGACTACGCGGGCAAAGCTTGTGGCGCAAACCTTGTGATGTGCCTTTAAAATCCTTGAAACGTAAAAATACAAATATGAAATTTTACTACCCTGCTATAGAAAACTGTGAAATAAAATGTAAGAAAGCTATAATATAAGGTAGTGCTGTAAAACAAATAATCTAAATATGTAAACGAGGGTTCAGGAAATTTACAAAACAGAAAAAAATGTTTAGACTTTAGGGAACAGTTTAAAGATGAAGAAAATCGATTCAGCAGTCGTTCAGACGTTCAGATGTAAGAATTTAGTTTAGTAAGTAACGAGACATCAACTTATATATTTTGTCCAATAATAAAGTTGTTTATCAATACTTCGGATAATACGTAAGAAATATTTAATCAGATATTTTCGTAGAGGCTAACAACTGATAAATTTATCGCAACAATGTATCTAAAGGCTCAATTTGAGACCGAGCCAACAAGCGTAGAGTACATTCACACGATGTTTGTAAACAGTTTTTTTTCTATACCAATACTAATATTTTATATATTAAACGTAAAAAAAACTCGTATGTATTTCAGAGAGATTTCTCAATGTATCGCGATGATACATACACTTTGTTGAAGTAATACTAGATACGCTTGTACAATCAGCTTTACTCTATGGTCATGATTAGACATCGGATTATATGCACTAACAAAATGCCAAAATATGCATGCAAATATGCACTAAAAAAGGCCGAAATATGCACTAAAAACGACTGATATGCCTAAAATATGCACAAAACAAAATCAAAAAACCTTTATTATTTTATATATTTAAATCAAAGATTGTACAAATACAGTGAAATTTTCATGAAATTTAGTATAGTTTTTGTGCCAATATACAATTAGGCATTTTTACCTAATTTTCGAGCCCAAATTTGTGACGTTTGTCACCCGCGAGCCCAGTGTTGCCACCTTAGACCTTTCCGGGCTAAAACTAGCCCTTTTTTGGAATTCAACCCATGTTTTAAGTTTTAGGGTAATCTAGCCCTATTTTGAATAGCTCAAAATTTACTTAAAATGGAGCCCATTTTGTAATTTTTCGCCATTTTACCATGCCAAAATAGGGTTTGTTTACTCGCTGAGCGTTCTGATTGGCTAATAAAGGTTAGTCGACCAATCAAAACTCCCGTTACTTAACGAAATATGCACTATTGGGGAAAAAGGCTAAAATATGCACTAACGCCGTAATTAGCGAGTTTTATGCATTTGCATATGCAAATATGCAAATGCATATAATCCGATGTCTAGTCATGATGATAGGAAAATTTGTCGAATGTTGCATTCTTTTAATACTCAATTTATCATACAATTATTTATTAAATTTAAGACATTTTTCTGCATAGCAACAAGTTGGTACAAAAAGGTAATAATATGACATTAAATAAAAATCACAAAGGGCGGCTCTATCGCTGTGCAGTGATCTCTAAAGGTTAAAAAACGAAATACAATATGTATTTCGTTTTTTATATTTATTTATTTATTTTGATACAACAATTAATATATTATATATATGATACAACATATTATATATTAATAGATGAGTATATTTTAAAGACTTGAAGTAGCTATATTGACGAGGGTAGGCAAGCATACTAAATAAATATCACATTATTTACGATGAGTTAGTTTAACAGAAAAGAAAATTCGAGCCACCGAAGGAATAAAAACTTAATTATATTTAGCCTTTCAAATACCTTGAAACATTTTACCGCTAACTCACCTAATTATACAATAATATTATCCGTGTTTTGTTTAATTGCGGTTAAATAAACATTACAGTTAATAGTTACGGGGTTCTTCCTTAAATCATTGGGCATTGTTATGAGAGTTATCTGTTAATGAGGCTGTTACAATTTAAGTGTTTCAATTATCTGAATACACTAGCTGTGCACAGCGGTTTTACCCGCATTGCGCCGCTCCCAATTGGTCTTAGCCGATAAGACTTCCTCGATAAATGGACTATCGAACAGTGAAATAAAATTTGATTACATATTAAGAATGAAGTAAATTACTTTGAAATAATAATTGATGCTGCAATGAGCTAGCTGTCTAGTTAATAAATAATTACTTGACTGACTTTTTGCCCTAGATGTCCACAAGTCGAGTGGCCCCGACAGTATTCCTCCAATTGTGCTGAAGATGTGTGCACCTGAGCTAGCACCGGTCCTCACGCGACTCTTCCGGTACTCCTACTCCACAGGCGTTGTCCCGAACTCATGGAAGACAGCGTTAGTGCACCCAATCCCGAAAAAAGGCGATCGCTCTGATCCGTCCAATTATCGACCTATAGCAATCACCTCCTTGCTCTCCAAGATAATGGAATCCCTTATTAATCGCCAACTACTGAAATATCTGGAGGATCACCAGCTGATTAGTGACCGACAGTACGGTTTCCGTCGCGGTCGATCAGCTGGTGATCTTCTTGTATATTTAACTCACAGATGGGCTGCAGCGATTGAGAGCAAAGGTGAAGGCTTGGCGGTCAGTTTGGACATAGCGAAAGCCTTTGATCGGGTTTGGCACAAAGCGCTCTTAGCAAAACTTCCATGCTATGGGCTTCCCGAGAGACTTTGCCAGTGGGTAGCCAGTTTTCTCACAGAGCGTAGCATGAGTGTCGTTATCGACGGTTCTTGCTCCGACCCTAAGCCTGTGAATGCTGGTGTCCCACAAGGTTGCGTTCTGTCTCCCACTCTGTTCCTTCTGCATATCAATGATATGCTGCTCAACAGCAGCATTCATTGTTATGCAGACGACAGCACTGGTGATGCAGTTTACACCGGCCGTAGCAATGTCTCTCAGGATCGCGTCATTGAGTACCGGAACAACCTCGTGTCTGAAATTGAGGCTTCTTTAGACGAAGTTTCTAATTGGGGTCGACTAAACTTAGTCGAATTCAACCCGAAGAAGACACAGGTTTGCGCGTTTACCGCTAAAAAGCTTCCCTTCGATGTAACCCCTATTTTTCAGGGCACTCCTCTATCAGCCACAGCTAGTATTGGTATTCTCGGTCTCGAAATCTCGAGTAACGTGCAGTTTTCCTGTCATTTGGAAGGCAAAGCCAAGTTGGCTTCTCAGAAACTTGGTGTGCTCTGTAGAGCGGGACAGTATTTCACGTCGCGCCATCGCCTCAATCTTTATAAGGCGCAAGTCAGGCCGCACATGGAATACTGTTCCCATCTCTGGGCCGGAGCACCCCAACAATACCTCCTTCCATTTGACCGCATTCAAAGGAGAGCTGTACGACTCGTTGGCGAACCGAGTCTCACCGATCGGCTTGATACTCTGGCATTGCGAAGAGATATCGCTTCCTTATGCGTTCTCTACCGCATTTACTATGGGGAGTGCTCTGAGGAATTGTTTGGAACATTACCCACCGCTGAGTTCCATTACCGCACAGCCCGCCATAAACAGAAATACCACCCTCACCACCTTGACTGCTGGCGGTCGACAACTGTGCGCTTTAAACGAAGCTTCTTTCCGCGCACAACCGTCTTATGGAACCAGCTTCCTAGTACGGTATTCCCGAATGGTTACAATCTGGGGACCTTTAAGAAGAGAGCGTATTCTTTCCTAAAAGGCCGGCAACACACTTCCAATGTCCCTGGCGTTGTGGGTGCTTATGGGCGACGCTGAACGCTTACCATCAGGCGTCGCGTCTGCTCTGTTGCCTCCTCTCTCATAAAAAAAAAAAAAAAAAAAAAAAAATTAATAAACACATAAATGTAAAATAAATAAGATATATGTACCTAATGTTAAAAATACGTTTTTATTACGTGCTACAAGAGTAATTACGTGATATGATATTTCTAGATGTTTCCCGACGCAATTAATTATGTATTTAGTAATTTGTTTATGGAGGTTACGATTAAATGTGTTTAAATAATAGTGCAAACAAACATCCCATTGCATGCTATTTAGTATACAGTGCTACAGCCTTTATCACTACATAGTACATATAAAACAAAGTCACTTTCTCTGTCCCTATGTCCCTATGTAGGTATGCTTAAATCTTTAAAACTACGCAACGGGTTTTGATGCGGTTTTTTGTAAGGTAAGAATTAAAAACTACATTTATCTAAAGTAAGTAGGTATTTAAATTTCAAATAGGTACTAGACTAACTCAACTGCTCTAGTTCAAACATTTCTTATCAAAATTATTATTATACACGTATTTAGGTTTTATGGACGTTTCTAGAATAATGTTTAAGTATTAAGTAAATACCTTATATAAGGTTCTTGATGTTTGTTCACTATTCAACGGAAAAGAATCACTTATTTTACAACAATAAACAAATGTCGGACGTTATTTAAAAAAACTGGAACAATTATCGCTTCCACAATATTATTGTGTACTTATTATTTATACGGAAAATGTATATCGTCTGACGTAGATTTCTTTTGTTTATAAAATAATAGGTGTAATTGTACGATAAGCCCGGCCAGCAAAAATCTATTTTTATAGATAATTTATTCAAATTTAAAATAAATACCTCGCACAGCATAGCAACCGTTGGTTTATCTTTAACACAACATTAATTGAATAGAAACATAAAATTTCAAAGAGTAACGTACCTACTTTGGTCTTTGATACGATATCTACGGCCTAGTTTTCGCAAAAAAAATGAACATACGAAAGTTTATTTGCTTTTAATATTTTTTGTATTGATAAGAATATAACGATACGTGCAAGGTTTTATGTCGAATACGTATACATTTAACATATATATATCTTATTCTTTTAGTTAATGTTTAGTTGCAAAAACCATCTTACACTACGTCAATAATGTAACAAAACGAATGTCCATAATATCTACTCACGAATTGACTTGCGAAGTGTGTCTTTCTCACCTCAGAAGTATCATTAAAGATCTCGCCGTGTTCGTCCTCGTATGTAATGTTTATATTCGCAATGGTGTATGTGTCGCTCGTGAAGCGTTCGTCCCCGGGCCCGTAGCGGACCGACTCCAGCTCGCTCCCCGGAGAGTGGCACCCCACTAAAGTCACTACCCAGCTCAACGCCAGGCCCGACCAGAGGTCTTCCGCACGCATTTTAACAACAAACACTGCACATTCAATCGAAACTCACTTCGGCTACGTACTGTCAATGCAGCTCGAACGCGGAACACGTCTGCGTGCGCGCACGATTCTACACAGTGTGACCGGGTTCTTGCTATCGTTATCGAGACACTAGTTTGAGAACGCTGTCATATCCGAGTGGAGTCTATGCGAGAGTTATCGTCTTCGACGCAGCCTCCCGCATGGGTGGTGCTAGGATATCATAACACGGGTCTGAAAGTCAACAGCTGCCCCATAACCGGCGAGGTACTTCACGACAGCCGGCACCTGTAACAATAGCATGACGTTAGTTGTTTTAATAATGTGGCTAATGAAGTAATGAATCACTCGCGTAGCCTAATTGGCGATTCGAAGAAAACCATCGCTTGTCCTCAAGTTTGTATTTTCATTACTGAGAAACGGAAATTATTGCCCTTATAATATCAACTCACAACTGTGACAAACAATTCATACCTAGTATTATAATTTACGTATGTAATGTCCGTTCTGAAAAATAAATTCTTATTTGCGCAGTTGTTCCGTTTTAAGTATTGAATGAGAACAATACAACAAATTATTAATAACCTGAACCAATAATATGAAGGTTCATCGAATGAATTTAAAGCTCAATTATTTCATTTTACCTCGTTTTATTTAAATTAAACTTTATTTGAAGACGTAAATTAACACTATTTTTACATAAACTTTTCCATTAACAAATGCGCAAAAAGGCAAGAAAAAATATACAAAGGGCTTTTTATTTATGTCATAAAACAGTGTCAAAAGCATAGCTCTCGTGTTTTCCACGTATAAAAATAACTAAAAGTTTATTCAGTTAAAAGCAACAAAGTAACTTTCATGAAGTATCCCTACTACAGTCAGAAGCATAAATATATTACCATTTGCAGATTAGCAATAATATCTGTCATAAGAACGGGTTCAATAATATCTGTCTGCCCGTATACAGCAAAAATATCTGACATTAGTAGGCAGCATAATAAAGTGACATCAAAATTATGTGACGAAAATGTTACAGCAAATAATTGTGACAACCTCTCGAAGCATAAATATGTGACGTCACCTAGGAGGCAATAATGTCTGAGTTCTGACACAATTTTATATTTCTGTATTGTAAAATATAATTGATTCCTCACAAAAAGCATAAATATGTGACACTAGCTTTCCGCCCGCGGCTTCGCCTGCGTTTTCACAGAAATACCGCATAGTTCCCGATCCCGTGGGAATTTTGGGATAAAACCTATCCTAAGTGTTAACCCAAGTTACCCTTTATATGTCTGCTAAATTTTATTGTAATCGGTTCAGTAGTATTTGCATGAAAGAGTAACAAACACACACATACACATCCTCACAAACTTTCGCATTAATAATACTAGATTAGTAGGATAGGAAGTAGGATTATAGTAGGACTAGTAGGATAAGATAGGATAGGATTTTAAAAAGGCAAAACGTTATTTATTGAATTAGTGTTATGTATTTTGCTGGGGTAAGAATATGAACAAAAGACACATTATATTTTGTAAATATTTTTTTTTAATAATATGTTATTACGATAATATGAAAACTTGCCATAATTTTCGATACTCAATAAAATAATAGCAATATTATAGGCTAATTATAGGTAAATGAAAATGAATAACGGAGCAATCGTGTCAAACGCCGCTAACGTCAAATATAACAAAACATGTGACAAAACAATTTCTAAATAATACACGAAGGTTACACTGAACCTTCAAATAAAATAGATCTACCCACAGAACAATAAGTGGGCATTCATATAAGTATTAAGTATATGAATACTTTAATTTTGTCATGATATGATATCCTTCTAATATTATAAATGCGAAAGTTCGTGAGTATCATGTAAGGATGTTTGTTACTCTTTCACACAAATAAAAGAGAAAATGGAATTTAGCACACACATAGAAGGTAACTTGGATTAACGCTTATGAGAGCTTTGATTGATTTTATGAGAATTTTTCTTTGAAAACGCGGGCGAAGCCGCGGGTGTTAAACTAGTAGGATATAATATCTAGACATACAATATGTAGTATATATACAACGACGGCACATTTTAATTAATATGGTAATAATGTTTTAAAACAACGTAGTTAAAATAAAATTTATTTATTTTGTATTAATTCAATATTAAATTGAAAATAAAATTGTGTCAGATATTATTGCTTCCTAGTTGATGTCACATATTTATGCTTTTAGTGTGGAATCAACGCAAAATACAGAAATATAAAATTGTGTCAGATATTATTGCCACCTAGTCGGTGTCACATATTTATGCTTTGTGTGTGGAATCGATGCAAAATAAAGAAATATGAAATTGTGTCAGATATTATTGCTTCCTAGTTGATGTCACATATTTATGCTTTTTGTGAGGAATCTATGCAAAATATAGAAATATGAAATTATGTCAGATATTATTGCCACCTAGTTGATGTCACATATTTATGACTAGCGGTCCGCCCCGGCTTCGCCCGTGGTACATATTTCGAAATAAAAGGTAGCCTATGTTCTTTCTCAGGGTCTAAAGATTATCTGTGCCCAATTTCATCAAAATCGGTCCAGTAGTTTATGCGTGAAAACCATACATACATACATACATACAAACCTTTCCTCTTTATAATATTACTATAGATTTGTATGAGGAATCGATGCAAAATACAGAAATATGAAATTGTGTCAGATATTATTGCTTCCTAGTTGATGTCACATATTTATGCCGTGAGAGGTTGTCACAATTATTTGCTGTAACATTTTCGTCACATAATTTTGATGCCACTTTATTATGCTGCCTACTAATGTCAGATATTTTTGCTGTATACGGGCAGACAGATATTATTGAATTAGTTCTAGTGACAGATATTTTTGCACATCGCCCCCTAGGCATATATTATTGCTCGTGACTGTACCTTCAATATACATAAAGAAACCAGTCTATCTAGTAGAGGTCCGCGCCGCAGTCCAAAAGCCCAGCGGCGGCGCGCCGGGTGCGGCACCCGGCGCGGCGCGGCGTCGCCGGCGTGGGCTAGTTATTTTTAAAGTTATTAGGGGGTGGGCGGTAGAGTATAGAGTATAGAGTAGAAAAATCTCTCTTTAACATTAATAAAAAAAAATATTTTTATTAAAATCAAGTAGCTTAACTATTTAGTGATGAACATGATAATTATAAACATTGCCAATAATTTTATTGGCAATGTTATGTCAGAGCAAGCAAAGGAGCAGGTGGGCCACCTGATGTTAAGTGGTCACCACCGCCCATAAACACTTGTAACACTAGAAGTGTTACAGGTGCTTTGCCGGCCTTTTATGGACAAATAAGCTCTTTTCTTGAAGGCCCCAATGTCGTAGTTGTTCGGGAACACCGCAGGTGGCAAATCGTTCCATAGTTACACCGTACGCGGAAGGAAGTTGCGGGTGAAGTGGACAGTGGTGGAGCGCCAACCATCCAGATGGTGCGGATGGAACTGGTTTTTACGGCGTGTGGTCCAGTGGTGGAACTGTGCGGCAGGTAAAAGGTGGGACAATTCCTCAGAGCACTCCCCATAGTAGATTCTGTACAGTATACAGAGAGACGCAACGTCTCTTCGCACTGACAGTGGATCGAGCCTATCGGAAAGCCTACGGTCATCGACAATTCGAGCTGCTCGACGTTGGATGCGGTCAAGAGGAAGGAGTTGATACTGTGGGGCTCCGGCCCAGAGATGAGAACAGTACTCCATATGCGGTCGCACCTGAGCCTTGTACAGCTGAAGTCGGTGGGCCGGCTTGAAGTACTGTCTCGATCTACTGAGCACACCAAGTTTTTTCGTTTCCAAATGACTGCGGAATTGAACGTCACTCGAGATTTCAACTCCGAGGATTCCGATATACTAAGGGGAGTACTTTTAAACCGATGTTCTACGACAAATGGGGTCTTTTTAGCGATGAACGCGCAAACTTGTATCTTTAGGGGATTGAACTCGACAAGATTAAGTTCGCCCCAATCCGAGACTTCTTGGAAAGAAGACTCGACTTCAGACACAAGTTTGTTTCGACTCTCATTGAGGCTTTCCTTTGAGGTGGGATAATTGATATATCGATATAGTACATCGATATAGTAGACATTGTCTACTATATCGATGCGACGTTGCCGTGTTGTAGACAACAACGCGTGCGTGACACATGGTTCGCGCGCAAAATTTGAACTCGGCGCCAATTTTTCTGTGACCCGGCGGCGGCGGCGGCGCGCCGGGGTCTCTCGGCGGCGGCACGCCGGCGTGGCGCGGACCTCTACTATCTAGTAACACGAGTTATGTGCAGTAAGCCTCGTACATAACATGTAAATCTGACACGAAGTTGACACAAAACCTCGTGCCATGCCTTTCCAAATTATAGGACTCAGGCTACATGTTAGGTCTCACGTAGGCAGTTTTTGCACGTATATACCTAACGGAATCTAGACTTTTCATAGTATTTTCTTGATGAGCTTAAAACCTACATCTGTATCTTAAATTCATTATTATTTCGATTATTCAAGCTAAATTTAAATTCTAAACATATTTTGAAAAATTAAATGTTTATAAAATTTCTAAACAAACCTATTAAATAAATATAAACACATCGAAAGAAACTATAATCATATTGGATTTTATTGCAATTAGGTCACGGACAAACACACAGATGGAAAGGTCATTGAACCGCGGTCAATAACCGTAGCAATCAATAAAATAATAAGTTTATTTATATTTTATTTAATACCAATAGATAGGCCCCTTTTTTCAATTGGCAGAAATATTAAAAGAAATATGTTATTTATTTAAAACAAAAGGTTTTAGCAAAATGCATAAAACAGGTTAATTATAAAAATGTTGGTTTTTAAAAGTCGTCTAAAATAAGAAAACCGAAAATACAATATGTACACAAAATTTTAAATATACTTAGTTATAATTTTAAAATAACCGCATAATAATAGAGGCTTCATTAATTTTCTGATGAAAGAAAGGCTTCGGTCTAAGAAGGTACAAGTTACATAAAATCTGTAAAAAAAATTGCGAAGATAGAATTACTTACTGTTTTTAAGTAAAAAATACGTGTATTAAATATAGAACTGTAAGTATTTATAACTAATAGTATATTTTTAAATAATTGGTTTATTCTTATAGGCAGAAAATTAAAAGAATTCAATGAATGATTTTATAGATACATGATATTTTGAGTTTACACACATAATACAATAGAATATACAAATGACTATAGCCAGATTTTACCCTAATATTTCTGCAGATAACAAAACAATTAAATAAAAATCTTCGATCGACGTCCGATATGACCTTTATTAAATACCCTATTAAAGTTATCGATGGTGTAACAATATTTCCACACGTTTCCAATTGTGAGGAGTCACGACATTTTTCTATTAAGTAATAATAATTAGAAGGCTCACGACTTTTGTACAAAATACGCAATGGAAAATGTAAACGTATATGTATATATAGCAGCGCATCATCACTACATAGTATAAAACAAAGTCGCTTTCCCAGTCCCTATGTCCCTATATCCCTATGTCCCTTTGTACGCTTAAATCTTTGAAACTACGCAACGGATTTTGATGCGGTTATTTTTAATAGATAGAGTGATTCAAGAGGAAGGTTTATATGTATAATAACATCCATTAAATAGTGGAGAAGTACTGTTATTTTTGAGGTTTCTAATGTGATGTCGTAAATAATTACATTTTTTTCCGCTTATATTGCAAACGCAGGCTGAACCCTACGAGTTTTATCAAAATAATGTACTAAGTATTGTACACATTGAAAAGGTCTACAGAAAAGTCCGCGATGGTATATGTCTATCTCTTATGGATAACCCACAATAACTTTTTTTTGTCATTTACTTTTTACTACAAATAATGGATAATTTTCGAAGCGATTTTAACCAATACATCATTAATCCTTAACCAATTAAATACCTTGAATACATTGTTCATTTAATATAGATCTATATGGCCCTTTACACCGTATGAAGTGAATATTTTCGAAGATATTACAGATTTAAAAATTGCGGAACGCAGCGTTTGCGGCGGTACCGGCCGGCCGTCATTGCACCCGTGCGAAGCCGGGGCGGGTCGCTAGTATTATTATAAATCGTTAGAATAAGTGAATTGTAAAATTATTTGAAATAAATGTCTCTAAACCTAATATTCTGTATAGGTACGTATGTAAAAATGTGAAAGAATTCCATTAAATGCGTAATTGAAAACCCTTAGACCAGAAAATGAGTACAAAGGACTTAAATTAATCAAAAACACAGGATTAACACATTCGGGATGAATGTGTACAATATGTGTCGAGAGAATTTGCAATATTTGTGAGAGAATAAATTACTGGAAAGTAACATTGAAATAAAGCCAAATAAGAACCGATGTGTGAACTACAAGCTTAGTGAAAATGACGAAGTGGGAAACGTTATTCCTTAAAAAGAGTTGGATAAGGGATGTTTTTTCTACATACAAATAGAGGAATTAGTATGTGGCATTAATATATTTAAACATGATAGTTAATGCTCACCTATAATTGGTTTTACAAGTAATAATGTTGCACGACCGCAGCGTGTTTGTGTTACTGCTTAACCGCAACATTTTTAGTTACAACCAACCAAGAGATATAATATACAATATACAATTTTATCTAAAAGAAAACAGACTATCGCCACTATGCAGTAAAATAAACTGCTTTGTCTATTATTAGTAGGATTGCTAGTGAGAAGCGACTCCCGCGTCCCGTGTCTGTTTCACAGAAGAAGTAGGTGATCAGCCTTTTATCCTGCCTGTCCAAGACTTTTTTATTCGTCTCCAGAATCCAGGAATCCAACCCAAGATCCTTCGGTTCTACGCTCATGCGTTCACCACTGTACCAAGAAGGCGACAGGAGTATTGCTACCAACAGAGTAAATCAAGCTGATTTCTTCAGCCTTTGATCATTGATGTTATTACATCGTCATTGCTTATTCCAAACTCAATAATCGACTCCAAAGGAATATTCATGAATTGACATGTATATTCATTTTATTTTGTTTGTGACGAATATACCTGATTCATTAATAGTTGATGGAGCACCAAAAATAATGTTTACATTGCTACAAGTCTCCCATTATTAAGCCCACAACTAATACGTCTTTTACAGACAAATGCGAAATAAAAAAACTATAAAACGCATTGAGGCCGTGAAATAGTCATAAAAACACAAAGGTACAGGAAATTAGGACACTATACCGAGCCGTAAAAGAAAACCTAAGTGTGTGTCAAGTATTAAAAAAAAGTACTAACTCTAGCTAGAAATATATGTACTAAGAAGTTTATATCCCGAGAAAAGACTCATTTTTCAAATTCCATTTTGTCTATGTCATTTTTTTGTTTAATATAGGAAAGATTACAAAAATCGAGCTTATTGTTTTCTTGTTTGAATGTATGTTTCTTTTCTACAGCCTACTGTATTGTTTGCATTATAAAATATCGTAATACTTAATAGTAGGTATCTAGTATTGCGTTACTTACGTACGTTGACTTCGCAATAAAAAATAAACATCCTGTATTATTGCACTATTGAATGGAATTTATAAAGTTCTTTGGGAATGCGGGATTTATCTTAATTTTTATTGGCAAACAATGAAATAAGGCGCAATCTTTAGAGGAAGTAGGTAAAGTTATGGAGTAAAGTATTAGTATTTTTGCTATGTTAAAATATATCCGTGACATCACGTACAAGAATATTCCTACCTTTTTTATTATTTCCTAAATTAGGTATGTATTTTAGGAATCGGACGTCAAATTAGGATAACGTGTGTGTTTAATCTGATTTGAATGAAACACTGAAAAATTAGGAAAGCTTTGGACATCAATATAAATAGAAATAAAAATGAAGGATTTCTCACTATAGTCGTACCTATTAGTAATTAAATCCGGAGAATAAAATAGAACAAAATGATATCATTCAAACATGAATATTGGACATACATAATATTATATTATGTATATAGTTATTGTCTGCTAATTCTACGTCACCTTTAATGATTGTAGATAGCTGTATATGTTATCTACAAGGCCGAAGGTTTTTATTACAAATATTTAATCATTTTAAAATATTGAAACGTTTTGTATTCGTTACTTGTTTGAATTAATCTGCAAAGTGCAAAGTAAACTTGTTTGTATTAGGTTCTAGCTGTTAGTTTGTGTAGGAAATAGGAAGTATTTTTATGTAGCATTTAATTTACTAGTATTTGTATGGTCCGTCTTTTCTATTTTATACGTTTCTTTTATTTCATGAAAGTGTCCCTATTATAATTGTACAGTTGAACTACATATGTATAACAACTAACCTATTTTTTCACAAAGAAACGGTTACCCTTCCGTATAAAATAGCACAAATCTATATTAATATTATATAGCTGAAGAGTTTGTTTGTTTGTTTGAACGCGCTAATCTCAGGAAAAAGGATTACGAAATCTAATGTTATCCTTTAAAACAGGTCACCTGTTAGCGTAAACCGATCTCAATGAAATACTGTTAAATAGAATTCTACTATTAATGGATCCCAAAATCTTTTGAACTAACATTCTACTTGTAAATTCACTACATTATACACATAGGTACATACAACTTAGAATTAATTGATAAAATATGCAAATATTATATCGACATTTTGACTAAAAGACCTTGGTATTACAATTACGGACTACTTCTTTATCTTTGCACATATTCTTTAAATCTTTTAAGGAAATATTGCAGAGAAACGTTTTAAACAAATAAGTAAGTAATTAACGTTCTCATTATTTATCTTATCTTCCACTGAGATACTAAAATTAAGGTTACATAAACTCATTTAAAATAATTCTCACGATAAGTTTCACAAAGACATAATTTTGAAAAAAAATAAAAAAAACAAACAATTATTTATTTGCTATCTCTACATAAGGTCAATAACCGCTGTATCGGTTAGCAGAACATTACGATATGTTTTTAGCAGATTAGAACTAGAAGAAGGCTATCGGGGCTTAGTATTCTAGATATTTGTCCTGGATATTAATTGAAAAACTAACATGTTATCATTCCAAAATATAAATTATAAAACAAAGAACATTAAATTTGAAACTATAAAATTGATACGTATCGATTCATTAAATTTGGGAATGTGCATTAACATTATTTTAAATTAATGCTGCTAGTATTTATGGGCGGTGGTGACCACTTAACATCAGATGGCACATCTCTTTACTTTCTGCCTTAATCTGTATAAAAACAAATAAGTAATACATATATGTACATAATCAAAATCCAGTGAGTAGGTATGAACAATTTTTTATTTTTAATAACTAAATTAATAGATTTCATCACAATAACGTCTTTGTAAACAACAAGATAGGTATCTACATACACAATAAAACCGCATAATATAAAACCTTGTACATCCCTCACACCAATCAATAGAGTATTTAAAAACGAATAAAGGCTAATAATATCTTATCACATACTAAAAAACAGTTTACCATATAATTATGGTAAATATATCAAACAGAGAAAGCGACGTCGGAAGGGCATATTCTGACCATGAGGGCCAAGGCGCGTCCTTCGCTACCTTCCGTGTTGTAGTGATGTCTGCTATCGATAAATGGAGGGTCGATGAACTTGATTATTTGTAAATAATGCATGAATTAATGAACCGCATAATTAGCATTGTCATTTTTATGTTGATTGTAGGAATGTTATCATTTTCATATATTTTATGTTATTGTTCTGGCATTGATAAAAAACCATGCATAAGTTGTATGCGGGCGTTAACATGTACATGTTTTTTTCTTTTAAGGAAGTACTTTTATCATAAAGTAAAAATTACATAACTTAAACAATATTTTTAAATAAATACTTAGCTAAAAGAAAATACGTATTCTTTGACGATAGGTAGTTTTCGTGCTCGTGCATCAGATATCAATTCAAATTTGGAACACAGCAGTCGATTCCAACGAACATCACAAACTTCTTTGGAATACAACCAATATAACCATCGACAACGAAAAGGCGCGTAACTCCCTGTGACCTTGTTATTTCCCTTCGCGTGTTCTCTGTCATGAACTTAACCATTTGTTTGAGGCTACGAAGTCCTAACCTAATGGATCGACATTGGCAATGAAC
Source organism: Colias philodice (assembly GCF_061535455.1). NCBI lineage: Eukaryota > Metazoa > Arthropoda > Insecta > Lepidoptera > Pieridae > Colias > Colias philodice. The sequence continues at coordinate 6,120,427 of NC_143111.1, read as the reverse complement.
TGTGGCTATTCGTCGTAACTCGTAGCATTGTATAGGGAACAGTATTTGTGCTCGTGTATTCTTATATCCGCCTTCTTGGTGCAGTGGTTGACGCGTGAGCGTAATACCAAGGGGTCCTGGGTTCGATTCCCGGTGGAGACGAAGAAAAAAAAAATGTCTCGGTCTGGTAAGACACAGAAGGTTGATCACCTACTTGTCCCTAAAGAAAATCGATCAGTGAAACAGATGTATAATGCATCTGCCCCTTACCCCACTAGGGGACATGGGACTTCACTTTTTTTACTTTTTATTCTTAGATTTGTCCTGAAGTGAGGTTCTATTGTAATTATACGAGTTACGACTGGATAAGTTCGAGATGGTTTTTTAATATTATTTACTTACACCTATTGAAAGGGTCGTGGTTTATATTACATTAATGTGTCATTTGGCTAAACCATGTGCATGACAACATCTCACGTTTAATTAAATATATGTATGTGTGTGTCTTGCTATACATTTACTAAACCATCGATTTTTACTGATTTCATTGATTTGATTTTTTAAAGAAAAGGTTGGATACAATCATACTCAAATTAGATAGGTACTTCGTTTTTAAAATATAATATCTACCGGTGCAAGTAAATATGAATACTTATAGCTTATATAAAACTAGCTTTCCGCCTGCGGCTTCGCCCGCGTTTTCAAAAAAAAACCCGCATAGTTCCCGTTCCCGTGGGATTTCCGGGATAAAACCTAGCCTATGTCACTCAGAAATGATGTAGCTTTCCAACAGTGAAAGAATTTTTCAAATCTGCCAAGTAGTTTCGGAGCCTATTCAATTCATACAAACAAACAAACAAACAAAAAATCAAACCTTTCCTCTTTATAATATTTGTATAGATGTATAGATAGAACACTACTATTTGTGAACATGAGTTGATAGCTGCATTGATTTACGTATATAAAACAGTTTTTTCATGACAAACCAGTTTTTAAGGGGCCCTGCTCCGAAATGTATGTTTCTAAATCATGGTTTTTGGATAGAAATCATCATATTTAAAATCCTAAAAAAATATATAGCACAGATAAACGTTTGATCTAGTGACTTTTTTGGATAAAAACACAATATTAAACATTTGACTCGATCAAAAAAAAATCAGAAGTAACATCGATTTTAAAAGCATAATCAGTTTTATGAGAATTAGGGGAACGCTATGTTTATGAAAATTTGACATTTCATTTACTAATCAGGTTTTACAGGGAAGTTTTTGGATAGATTTTTAATTTAGCCCTTATTTTTTTCTATATAAAATATAATACGTAAAATGCGACTCGCGCGCACCACGTCAGTGCAGCCAGAGTCCAGCCGGACGTTATCGAGGGAGGACCTGTGCTAGTTTTGCTCCCGACCACGTTGCAGTCGCCGTTCGCGTATTAGAACCGAGCGGCGAGTAAAACGGCGAGCATGTCACGGTATAAATAAATCAGTAGTTTGATTTTGTTAGTTATCGTAGGATTATTGTTGTAAATATAAATTAACTTCTTATTCTATACTATTAAACGAACAATATTTGCATATTAATATATTTGTTTGTAAATACAGTGTGGAAATTTTCGATGGGCCCTGGGTGAAAGTACTAGAAATACTGGAGATAGCAAATTTCCTTTATTTTTAAAAAGAAATAGAACTGCATTCAAAGATTTTCAAAAATTTAGAATACACTAACTTACTTATTACATACTTATATTCAATTATTATTTTGCCTTTTTTATTTGTTTTACTTTAAATTATTATTACCAATATTTTCAGAAGAAAATAAATTAATGTATCCAGAACGAGAGTTTCATTTTAAACTTTAAATGTATGTATAAAATAGACCAAAAAATTTTTACGAGAAATTAACAATAAATTATCTTTTATATTGTTTCTATCGATTTGAATAATAAAATAAAATTTGAAAAAGGAATGTTTCTTTTCAGAAAAATTTGCTATCCCTAGTATTTCAAGTACTTTCCATTCAGGGCACATCGAAAATTTCCACACTGTATATATACAAACAAATATACAGGGTGTCCCAAAAAGTAGTGATGAACGGAAGCTGGGAGGTAGAGGACCAAGAGGGCTATCCGAATCACCCCCATGTGTGTTATGCGATTTTTCGTATTTTCGGAGTTATTACATTTTTTTCAATTTTTCATCTATCGCCGAGTACGATGAGATTTTTATTTATGGTGACGTGAATTATTGCGCTAGATGCTTGTTTTTTTTTGTGTGCTAAGCTGAAAGATAGGCCAATTCAGTATGGTAACATTTACTATCGTTAGATCTTCGAATGGAATAAAAAAAAGAATTAAATGCCAAGAAAGATAAAATTACCCAGTATGTTCATAACTTCAAGGGCCCATAAAAAAATAAAATCACATAAAAAAGGTTTTCCATTTGGCTTTTAAAAACTTGCTCTATCGATCAGGTAGCCACCATAAAAATTTCATTTTATTATTCTGAAGGCTTCAATCGAAAAATTGAAATCTAAATGTGGTAAGTGCAAAATTTTTATTAACATGATGATCATTAAAACCAATAAATAGGTGTTTAATTACCAGAATTTTTTTAAATAGCCCCGCTGTTGCTCAGTGCAAGTGCGACATCACCGTAAAAAGTTGTCTTTTAATTGTCTGAATGCTTTTTTATCATTTTTAATGGTTTCTTCTGCTACTATGAATTTCCGGGTTATTTTGTCCAAATTGGGGCATTCTCTCAAGTAGCCGAGGTCTTTTTAGTATCCCCATTGAAAAAAAATCAATGGGGTTTATTCGAGGGACCGTGGAGGCCAGGCTTTAAAGCAGGCGTCACCGGCGCATGCGCAGGCTGCAACGACCAATCCATCTTTCAGGGTATTTTTGCCCTTTAGCCTGGCCTCCACGGTCTCCGGACATAAACCCTATTGAATTTTTTCCGTGGGGATACTACAAAGACGAGAGACTGCCACAATTTGGACGAAATAACCCGGAAATTCATAGTAGCAGAAGAAACCATTAAAAATGATAAAAGAGCATTCAGACATTAAAAAGACAACTTTTTACGGTGATGTCGCACTTGCATTGAGCAACAGCGGGGCTATTTAAAAAAAATTCATTTTTAAACACCTATTTATTGGTTTTAATAATCATCATGTTAATAAAAATTTTGCACTTACCACATTTAGATTTCAATTTTTCGATTGAAGCCTTCAGAATAATAAAATGAAATTTTTAGGGTAGCTACCTGATCGATAGAGCAAGTTTTTAAAAGCCAAATGGAAAACCTTTTTTATGTGATTTTATTTTTTTATGGGCCCTTGAAGTTATGAACATACTGGGTAATTTTATCTTTCATAGCATTTAATTCTTTTTTTTATTCCATTCGAAGATCTAACGATAGTAAATGTTACCATACTGAATTGGCCTATCTTTCAGCTTAGCACACAAAAAAAAACAAGCATCTAGCGCAATAATTCACGTCACCATAAATAAAAATCTCATCGTACTCGGCGATAGATGAAAAATTGAAAAAAAATGTAATAACTCCGAAAATACGAAAAATCGCATAACACACATGGGGGTGATTCGGATAGCCCTCTAAGTCCTCTACCTCCCAGCTTCAGTATATCACTACTTTTTGGGACACCCTGTATAAATATGCAAATATTGCTCGTTTAATGGTATAGGATAAGTAGTAAATTTATATATCAACAACATTCCTACGATAGCAAATAAAATCGAACTACTGATTTATTTATACTGTGGCATAATCACCCGCCTTCATAGGTCACCGGAGTTCATGCCGCGCCGGCTCCTGCGCAACGCGGGCGCGAGCCATCTCAGTGCCTAAAATGCCTAAACTTTCAGTACAAAGGGCTCTTAATAAGCCCTGCGTGTATAATACTCGTATAAGGACAACTCGCATTTTACGATAAATACATATTTAATATCTACAAACGAAGTTATTTTTCATGCCTTGACATAATGTTAATAAGTGGTCGGATTTGCGATAATATTTATAATTTAATATGATTGCCGCCCCTGGAGTCAAACCTGCGATTTCCAGTTTGCCAATAAGAAAGATAACTAACATAGAATAAGATGATCATATTTTATTCACTTTAGGGACAAGTTCAAATAAAAATGTTATTAAAACCTCCTGAAAATACTTCTTAATCTAAATATCAAACTTTTGAAATAAGATAGGACTGCTTCAATATCTACCTCACATAAGAGCTGCCAATCATTTCAACACTATCGATTCAAACAAAACACCCATAAATCGATTCATCCGTTTCAGATCTGCGATACAGACAAACATGTGAAATACGCAACTTCTTATAGGGGTTTAATAACAAAATGCGCAGGAAAGTACTAGAATAATAAGGTTCAAAAGAGACCCATCTCAACGTCCAGTGACTCGGAACAAGCTTCCTCAATGTTTTTTGCACGATTCAATCAAAAGGCGAAATGGAGCGAAATAGTCTTAATTGGTCAGTTTTTGTTCGCTGACACTTCCCTATGAAAAACTATTACTAATTCATCTGCAAGAGGTCGTTAATTAACCGTTCATCCTCACTGAACTATGCATTTGGTTTTAGTGGAAGTTACGTAGTAACTAAATTATATGAAAGTGATAAGTCTTGTACACATTCTAATCTCATATTTCAATATGACTTTTTTAATAGCCAGGATCATCTTAAAGTTATAGTTGTCTTAAAATATTTATACTTAAACAAAAATAACAAGTAAAAAACATTTATTCATCCAAACAAACAATGTGTTTATGAAGAAGAAAGAACGAGGTTGTGGCAAAGAAAATTAAATATTACCTGCTATTTGTATGATTTCTCAAGGCATGAATGACCAGCGAAGCTACTCAGGTACTTACGTCAATTTATACCGTGTATTCCTATATAAATATTGTAGACGCGTCATCGTCATAGAAATATTAGTTTTATAGACGTACATAAACTCTTGTTACTTTGAAATTGACGCACTTGAGGCGATACGCATACAAGAAACTTAATTCGAAACTAAATATAAGAAAAGAAAATTGATTAAAAAATACAAGAGGTTTTATTTTTATTTTACTTATAAGTTTCTGTAATCTTCATATCAAATTCTAAATAGACTGTGTAAAATCATAGCATTATATTTATGACCTCTGTTATAGTACTCTTTCGTGTAATTAAATTCACCACTAAGCGTGAAATTATAGCCTTATAGACACATGGGCGGTTTATTAAAATATATTTTGAAAACACTTGTTTCTTAGAGTTTTTTTCAGGTTTAAGTGACATTCCGAATTAATTACAGTTTGAGTAAAGAGAGCAAAGAAGGGTCTTTTCACACACACACATTTGCCTAGTACTAAATTTTCAATAATAAGATATCTTTCCTTTCACACGGCTACAAAATAGCTATAGCTATGATCGTGTGAACAGCTGCAACAGCTATCCTCAACATCCTGACCACAAAGCCTTCCATGCGTACCATGTACCAGCGCGTTGCGTGACCAGATGACGGTGTGATAGATCACGTAAACTAGTTTGTTAATACCTTTTGTATGTAGGATACGGACAAGTATTGTTCTAGCCTCTAATTAATTGATAACGCGGTATCATACCAAGTAAATTTTACTAACAGAAGAGTCGTAATTGAATTATTGTTTTTAGGACAAGCGCAATTGGGGTTAAACTTATGGTTCCTATAAAACATGGTACACATAAAATTGGCAGGGCGGAGGGCCAAGCTTTGAATGTACCTATGGCAGAAATAAGTTTTGTTCAATCTTTATGTCAATGTATATTTAAAATTAGAGTAGGTATAGTTATTTGGAAGGTAAAGCTCAATGATATAATAAATGCATCGCGTTTAAAATTTCAATTGCCTAATATTTTTCTTGCTCAATCTCTACTACAATTGCATAGAATGCATATTTATCATACACATGCACAATACGCACAAGACACAGGATATAAAGAAACCAACGAGGACAATTAATACGTTCCATCTGTTTCCTCAATAAAAGTGCGATAAAGTGTCGTTGTTTCAATTATCGCGAGTCAAAGGGTTAGCTTTATCAGAGAGCAACGTTCCTCTGGTCAATGCTGAGCTGAGGTGTTGCCGAATCGGATATTCAACTGCAAGTTCAATGTTGGTTAACGATCTCAATGTTATGTGTAAATAGGAAATATAAAGATGTTTTTGTTATTAAATGCATAAGTTAATACGCATAAGCTTCTTTACATTGAACAGTTGCTTTCTTGAATACACATGCAAGTATTTTTATTTTTACGTTACTAATTAACCTCTGAGACAAATGACTTTCTGCCCCTTTAGCCAAACGTCAAAACGCCAAGGAATAGAATACGCTATCGATAGAAATTGACATAAGCGTGTGATGTTTTGCCTAAGGATTCGGTCACCCTACCAACGACAACGACGACCACGAAAAAAATTTTAATCCAGTCGCAACAATTAAAAATTAAATTTAAGAATTTCCTGTCGTATTGGTGTTTGGAAAAAAAAATTTTGAGATCAATGGATAAACAAACATGTTTTTCATAGAAACGGTGGCTCCTAGAAAAAAATGTATTTAACCTTTTTTATAGATAATTAGATGATCTACAATTTTGATTCAGGTGATTGTATGATAAACTTACCGTCTCGGCGAAAATCGCAAAAAACCCTATTTCTTTTTATTAATTGACCTCGAATTTTTTTATTTCCGAGAACCAGAATGACGGGAGATTTTAATATTGATTTTGGACAAATTTCGGCAAGATTGGAACTTTGGTCGTGGTCGTCTGCGTCGTTGGTAGTGTGATCGAACCATTACCAAAATGTCATGAGCTTATGTCAATAATTAGCGTTTGCAGTTTCTATTCCATGGCGTTACGTACGTTTGTCTAAAGGCCCTGCCCCCCTAGTCAAGTGGCTTTCTGTTAGCGTAGCGTTCAATAGAGTAGACTACGAATGTATGAGATTGACGTAGGCTGTAGATAAACGTATCTACAGGTTACGTCAATCTCATACATTCGTAGTCTATTCTATTGAACGCTACGCTAACAGAAAGCCACTTGACTAGGGGGGCTGATCGGAAATGTTATTTTGAGATTGAATTTCTACTTATGGATAAAGATACGTGAATTCTAAATTCTAATACATTTTTTATACCAGATGTTCATTATACTTTTAAGTAACGAATACAATAAAGTTAAAAAAACTTACTTGAAGCTATTCACATTTTTGTAGGTTACAATTTTCACAAAATGTATAGAAGGAACATATAACCAGAATACAATACCTATGCTAATTCACAAAATATAGTTCCTTACACTTTTAAATATAACCTGACATATGAGTATCTTCATTCTTCACAAACAATAACACGTTGGGCTTATCATTACCGCTAATGGGCGCAGTTACAATAATAATTGAGTTAGATAATTTGTTTGTTCGACAACGTCACGCGACATAACATCTATACTTACTAATAATATAAAGCTGAAGAGTTTGTTTGTTTGAACGCGCTAATCTCAGGAAACACTGGTCCGATTTGAAAAATTCTTTCGGTGTTAGTTAGCCCGAATCGAGGAAGTCTATATGTCATCACGCTAAGACCAACAGGAACGGAGCACTGCGTGTAAAACCACGGGGCACAGCTAGTTTATTAATATAGAGGAAAAGTACTCTCTTTACTAAGTACTGTTTAACCATAATTTCAATCATTATTTTGGTATTTTTAACCATAATTTCAATTATAAAAGAAATACAACTGAGTACTTCATGGAACCGTGAATAATGCTCTGCGAAATGAGCGCTTTTGTCGTTTCAGTAAAATACAACTTCTATTGTAGTAAGCTTCATCCTACAATGTTATATTTTATTAACAAAACGAAACAGACTTTATTTAATATCATACATATTACGAATCTGATAACAACCTCAACAAAGATTCATAACAATAACGAATTTTACTATAACAGAACAATAGAAAATTATGCAAAAAAATTTCAAGCTGCACTAAAATTGTCGAAAATATGTTTCTCTTGTAACTTGCGGTTTGTATTGTTGAACAATGACAACATATGCCTAGACAACATGTTATGTGAAGCCCAAGTAGGTCAATATAATGAGAAAATATCCACAAGTATCTAGATTGTACTAGACCACATGAGCGTGGATGTTGTAAGGTTTCTCTGCTATTACCTACTTTAAATTAACAACTCATGGAAAAAATATTAAGTCTGCTAATAATGCTTATCTGATTAGACTAGAACTATTGTTTATATTATTTTGTTGTGAAGTTATAAACAGTTTGTACAAGTGAAAAGTAAAGTATAAAAACATTATGTTTTCGTTCTTAATATATCAACAAAAACATAAATCATTCACAGCATTTATATAATTATATGTTTGAAGTGACCAACATGTTAATACATTATATATTAAATAGTAATTCACTCTGCTTTCAGAAGAAAAAGTATAACAGCTATAAATAATATGCCCTAAGCCATTCCAGTAATAACTATTAAAATAATAAACTGTCACACATAATTGCATGGCTTTATAAACTGTTTATAAAAAGTGGAACTTGTAATAAAAATACTATCTAGATATAGGAAGGTTAACAAGGACTATTTCACAATCTATTAAGGAAGCATTACAACTATCGACATAATAATTACTATATTCTTATATAATTACCGCTTTGTTTCTAAAACAACAAAGAGATTGTTATTTTTTGCGTCTTTTCAATATGTTTGTATTCAATGTATTGTTTTAATTTATATTTATGTCGACAATTTTCTTCCATTTACGTTCAAACATGACTTGATAATAGTTAGTCTAGTTTTTTTTTAGTTTCATATTTAGAAATCAAGGACTTACAACTTGATTTATATATATTACTAGCTTTCCGCCCGCGGTTTCGCCCGCGTTTTCAAAGAAAAACCCGTTCCCGTAGGATTTCCGGGATAAAACCTATCCTATGTCCTTTCTCGGGTATCAAAATATCTCTATACCAAATTTCATGCAAATTGGTTCAGTAGTTAAGGCGTGATTGAGTAACAGACAGACAGACAGAGTTTCTTTCGCATTTATAATATTAAGTATGGATTAAGCGATATGATTCCACAAAACCAATACCTACTGAATAATCAAATATCTTACATAGGCACACCTTTTTTTTTAAATGGGGAAATGCACCTACACTTTATAAGTCCTGCCAGCAAAAGAACTAAGTGTCTCGTCGTAAAAACTGCACATCAGCTTTGTAAATTGTAAACTTAAATAGGACGAACTGCATGTACCTACGTATTTATATAATGTAAGCGCCAACATACAATACATGTTTAAACACTTGATATTCAACACCACTTTTTCCCGTTACTCCGCTTTCTTCGTAAAACAATGTTGTAATGGTATACTGAAGATAGGGGTTACTGCCCGTCAATGCTGATTCTACTCGTCTTCTCAACTACTTATATACTTACTAGCTGTTGCCAGAAGTTTCATCCGCGTGGTGTAAATTTTTATAGTACAAATTTTCATTCTATGTTTTTACCCTTTGGGAATAGAATAGAATTTTCAAAATCCTAGCGGATGTCTACATCATAGTGGCTATCTGCATGCTAAATTTTAGCCCAATAGGTACAGTGTGCACCTATCGGTCACGTTTGCGTTATATTTAGATGTAGGTATACCTATATGTCACCTACACAATATGGAATTAAATATACGTACCTATGAATAAAAACAAGTATTAGTTATAGCTACTAGTAAAATACACTAAGCGGAATACTAGTTTTGAAAATTTAAACGTATATTTTCATATTTTCTGCAGTCGACGTTTTTACGATGAAAATTTTCTAAAAATAGCGTTCCCTGAAATTCATTTTACGGATATCCAATATAGAAAAGTAATTAACCGACCATTAGCGAAAAGCTTTTCATTTATAGTTGAAAATCCTTTCAGAGGCGTATTTTATTCAGCCCTCCCACGCTTAATCCTTTTAGACCGGGAGATACTGACACAAAATTTCGAGTCATTTGTAACAAGGATGGCGGTTCTACAGGGGTCTTAGTACGCAATGACAAAAAGAAAAATGATGGTGTGAACGCTGGTACCGGTGGCTTAGTCGCGTGGGCGTTTGTCGAACTCGTCGGAAAAATAGCGAAAGTCAAACGATTTGTAACACAAAAATTTTAGAATTTACCGATAGCCCATAAAAAAGTAGTAGGCGGTAGTGTCATGCCATACTTTTCCGGTGTGACTTACAGCCCGCCATACCGACGCGAATGTGTTGATTTAAATAAAACCAACCATTTGTACCAGGCTAACTTTTGCACAGGTAACTATCGTCGTGCAGCCATTTACGAAAATCGCCATGCCATACTTTTCGGACGATTCCAAATGGTCGCCATACCGCCGAAAATCTGCAAAAAATTTTTATTTAGCCAAACTTTTTGTACCAGTATTGCATTTGGATTTTTGGAGAGTATTTGATAAAATGTGACCATTATTATATTTGCCATACTTCTAGTAGGGGGAAAAAGTGCTGTCATACTTGAAAACTTAATTTATTATTAATTTATATGGGTCATTATACAAAAATGGGGTAACTTTTGAGGATATTTTGTTTACTATATTTTTTATATCAGATTGTTACAAATAAGGGTGTATATGATAGCTAATTTAATGAATATATTGTTCCAAATCGGGCCAGCCACTTTTTTAAATAGATTGTGAGATATTTTAAATTTTCTGGATTTGGCCTCCAGGGGACTGACGAGGCTAACATGGTACTGATAAAAAACTATAACTTGTAATATTCTTAAAGAAATTCAATGAAAATTACTACAAATCTCTCAGTTTTAATAATGGCACATGTATTTTACGTACTTAACATGTTTAAAAATGATAATTTATAATATGTGATACTGGGAAAAACAATGTCTCAATTTTCAAAACAGCCTTCTGACATTTAACGCAACGTGAATATTCTTACTCTCTTACTTAACTTTTACTACTTTGAATTAGTTTTACTTGATATTTTAAGTAATTCACAAACAATAGAAACAAAAAAACGGCCAAGTGCGAGTTGGACTCCTAACAAACCTATTGTTTATTATGTTTGTAACTTAAAATTTACACTTTTAGCAATTTTTCCTTTATCTGTGTTATAAGACGTTGCTATTTACCGAGTAGAAGTAAACTATAGTAGACTGTATACACGGCAAGCATCCTGTGTGTTTTTTTATTCCCTTGCGAATATTGAATTTTGTGGAAATTTGCAGTATTAACGGATGTAGGTATCTTTTGATTGCGTTGCGTTATAAGTTTGATTATTTTACATCCCCAAGGGTTCTTAATCTTGAGTATCCAATATAAATTTCAGATTGATACCTCCACGCGTTCCAAAAAAACGTCTTAACAGACAAACGGACAACAAAGTGATCCTATAAGGGTTCTGTTTTTTCCTTTTGAGGTTCGGAGCCCTAAAAATCTACCAATATTTATGTTAAAAGTACTAATTATTATAAAATTAAAAACCAAAGGCTCGAATGAAAGTCTCATCTGAGTTTTCATAAGAGCCCCTTGACATTTTTATAATGTTATTAAGTATATTAATTAACTTTTATGTTATTTTGAGGTAATTTTACTTCACAGTATTATACGTATACGTATTTATCTGATAAATATAAAAAGCTATGCCCTGAAAGCATCAAAATCAATAATTAAAAGAAAATAAGATCTTTTTAATAAAATTATTAGTAGTTTGTTTCAATAGCTCTTTTCTTTGCTACTATTTTTTAAATGTTTCTTCCCTAGTCAAATTCAGTTACTTTTAGCGTGGCGCAAGATGTTTTTAACTGAAATATAATATAGAAATGCTTATACCAATAGCAATCAAGATAAAAGTTCTCAAAAATGATAGAGTCATCAGTACTATGGAGCCCCGTCAGTCCTCTGGCGCGATATCTGACAAAGGACTGATGCCAGCGGATTGATGAAAAGGGACTTAATATGAAGTTATAATCACAAATTAGGTTTTTTTGCCTAATTTCTAATATCAACAAACTATATTTTTACAAATCATAGTTAACCATTTATAAATGAAAATAAAAATCGGATTAACAATAAAATAACGACTCACCATAGGACTGAAATGTTGACTGGCGCAGCAAGATTTTAGAGGACAAACACAACCCTAGCGCTGGTACAGTTATGACGGCCGTCAAAATATGCGGTGCACAAGTAACTTCATTACCAACATTAATACTTAGACAGGGATTTGACCTCGACTTGGTGATATTTAGCGAGAATTTCGAATTTAAAAAACACACAACGGACTGACTAGTGAAAACGATGACAAAGTTTAATTTCATTTTTTAAATAAAATGGAAAACATTGCGTTATGAAAGTTGTAGTATATAATACTATGTACATCAAAGATTGTAGTGAATTAGTAAGTTTTCTTAAATCGATGATAATGTTTAAACGATAGTCACTTGATTGTTGGATTTCGGAGTTGTGACATGCCAAAGTACTGACGTTTGAGGTATTAATTTATTATTTTTATTCATTTGTATTTTAAATAAAGAAGTGAAATTGAGTGACCAAATAAAGGACGCTTCATTGTTTTAAAATAGATTGTTATTTGAATAAAATATAATAAGACTTTGTTTAAATTGGCTGATGACATCGAGTTACCCCATTTTTGTATAATCACCCATATAAGTGAAGATTTCCAACACATAGATCTTTGAAATTTTGTATTTATATTTGTTGATCCTCAAACTTACAGGAAAAATAAGTGCCATACTGTTACAAATCGTTTGACTTTCGCTATTTTCCGACGAGTTCGACTAACGCCCACGCGACTAAGCCGCTGGTACCAGCGTTCACGCCATCGTTTTTCTTTTTGTCATTGCGTACTAAGACCCCTGTAGAACCGCCATCCTGTTACAAATGACTCGAAATTTTGTGTCAGTATCTCCCGTTCTATTTGACATTAATCGTGTAAATTTTGTGCTCTATAATTGACATTAATTTATAAACATTCATTCAGTATTTTCGTATAGAAATTAAATTCATGAAATATCAAAATATTTAAGGGCTCTTTCAATTTATGCGTTTCGTATCGGACCGCTACAGTGCCGAAGCGGTGCGTTTGTCGTACGGCGCACGGCCGGTCGTTTGTTTTCATACAAAATGCACGGTGCGGCAACAGTGCGGCGTCCGTACCGCAAACGCTCGACAGCAGGACGGCAACGTCGCAAGTCCCATAGGGATGTCGGAAATGCAATAAAGTATCGATATAGATCGTATCGATGTTTTTTGAAAATATCAATATCGATATTGATATTTTTATTAAAAAATATCGATATATCGGTATGATTTAACAGAGAATATTCGTGCTCTAAAAATTAATTTTTTGGTCTAATCTAATTCAATCATCTTACATTTCTACGGGTACTCAAGTACAGAAATACGCGCGTTTTGAGGTTATAATGTATAAGTCAGTCGTGGTAATAATACGGACGGGCAGTTGAAATTGAAATTGACTAACAGAGTTGCCAACTTAAAAACCAAACTATAAATTTAAAACAGCACTAGCATACAAACGCACGGCAGTCAGATACGCTTTCAATTAGCGTTTGGTAACGGACTGCTACCGTACTGCAACGGCACGGCAGCGGGTTATAACTTATAACTAGCGGCACGGAAAACGTGCGGCAGCGGTCCGATACGAAACGCATAAATTGAAAGAGCCCTAAGGAACATTTATGATTGACAGAATTTTCGTAGAAATTTAAATGTTCTTTGCTTTGTTAAATTAAATACGTAAATTTTAATTTTAAATGCAAATATATCTCTTTATTTATATGTTTGTTAAGTTTTGTTTGCATTAAAAGAAAAGCTCAGAACGAAAATATCTATACTAATATTATAAAGCCCGAAGCCTGATCGAATTGAAAAATTATTTTGGTGTTAGATAGCCCATTTATCGAGGGAGGCTATAGGTATATTATATCATCACGCTAAGACGAACAGGAGCGGAGCAAATCAAGTAAAACCGCGGGGCACAGCTAGTATCTAATAATCTGACATCATATTATGGTGAATGTATAAAGTTTTTCTTCGTGCCTATAATTGGCATGTTGCTAATCACACACAGATACAAATTAAAACTATGTTTGTTAGCATAAAGTACCTACGAACATTGCAGAATACATTAGCATTTAGTTAACCTCTAATCTGTGAGTCAGTACCCGGTAAAAACAAACGCAAAATGATTAAACAAGTCACGAAGTGTTAAAAATCAAATATGTAAAAATTTCATTAAAAAACGTATTCTATCGTCTAATAAAAATAAAATATAATTCAATTAATTGTAAAAACTAAAGAATCTTTGAGTATTTTATTATAAGCTGAGTCGAGTAAATAGAATCATGCTAGCAATTTTTAAATCAGACATTTCTTCGAATCAAAACAATGAACAAAAACGTGTTGTAACAATTACTATAAATTTGCTTATATATTATACAAAATTAGCGAGAATATTCGTAATATTTAGGTAACTTTTAACTTTAGTATTACATATTTTAATATGTTTAATTAATTTTAATTTAGGGTCATTACCCTATGTGAATTAATGAATTATTAAAACAGCTGTTCACTAACTACTAGATTCCAATTTAACATTATTTCGCTCTATGCATTTGGAGTTGACACAAATTTAATTCGTTTTTATTATTTAGGTTTTTAAAGCTGCTTAATAGTCTTTTATACGTCTTGAATGAAATACGATATTTTATTAATTTATAGTATGATCTCACAAAATAATTTGAAGCATTAAAATATAATTGAAGGGATATAATCACATAAAATAGATACAAAAACATGAACTCTAAATTGATATCCTCCTATTAATTCTACTTGATAAAAATTCTAGATGACCGTTCGACACATACGGGCATGTCCATAATTTTAATCATATTTGCAAAAAGTGAATTTGTAATTTATAAAACAGAGCACGTGTAACCCAGGAAGATCCTTGGGAGCATACAGGAAACGTTTCAATATGTATGTTACGACATGAGTTGCTAATTTATGGTAATATCGCAAGCATATAAAGAAAATATGGTACAATGAAATGAATGTTTTGCAAGTGAGTGGATATTTATTTTCTCTCTTTAGGCCCTATAGAGTGCTTATTATTATAGTATAAGCACAAAATACTTAAAAATAGCTAACTAGTATAGGCTCGAGGTGCCTGGTAGAGATAATGTCCATTGTTTTATACATGAATTTTATTTCCCTGTCTCTTTTGTTAAATAAAAACAAACATTGGTTTACTGGTGTTATTTAAAATTGAAATTTTTGCATTAGCTCCAGAATTACTAAATATGTTATCCATATTGAAGCACTAAAATATCAACATAATCAAACAATTGAATTACCTACAAGAAAAATTAAGAATAAATAAATTTTAAACTCTTCTCGTCAGCCTGAAACTATCTTATTAACAAACATTCCAATTAAATAAACTATGAGAATTGGAAACTGACAGATGTTATCTCTGTTGCTAACGATATTTATCACATTTCGCTACATGCGCGTGCGCAACGCGTGCGTGACGACCTACAATTGTTCAGCATTTGCCCATGTATTTTTAAGAAGGAACTCTTATCGTACAGTTGTATCAAATTTATATTTCCTGTTATTATATTGTAATAAGTTTCGACATGAAATGCGGGTGGTCGTTAATTTACTTGTAAATCATATTTATGGAGAAAGTGAATAAATATGTATAATATCAATCAGTACAATCATAACAGAGAAGGAATAAAAGGAAGGAAATATCTGTATCTACGGTCCTAGGAATATAATTAACATTCATTTATGTAAATTTCAATTAATCTAAAGTGTAGAGAATCTAATAGAGATCTTAGAACCAGGCAATTAGAAATATCAATTTTAAATACGATCTCCAATGAAGATACTGCAATATTATTATCACCTAATAACATGAAGGTAAAGCCTGTACTTGCCAATTAATAATAATCATCGCTACATTAAATTAAAAAGAATTATTAACATTTCTATAAACACCCTTGTTACATTATCCCATAGATTCTCATAATCATCTAAATCTAATTATTCACGTGATCAATAAACACGTTTATAGATAATATTATCAAGTTCATTTTATCTATAAATTATAAGTACGTGATTACTCTAAAATGTCGGCACATGTATCGTTATAAAATTACAATGAATGCAACGCTTTTCTTATCAACATGTTGGGTCAAAGATGCATGAATGGTACTTTGTTAGAACCTTATACTTTGTGTTGTGCTGATGACTCAAGAAAATGTTGAATACGCGTAACAATAATATAGTGGGAGGCTATAACAATTTATTGTTTGATTAATAGTGGGTCGTTATAGAAAATAGCGTGAATATTTACTCAAAGCTGTGGTCGAATTAATATGCTAAATGTGTTTCGGAGGAGGCTGGAGAATGTTCGACTTTTCAATACCGAATTTTCTATATATTATGTAGCTATACAAGCATTTACATCTACATCTTTTAATTTAAAAATAATTAATTTTAATATGCCTCTTAAATCGTTTTGTATACAAAATATCGCTTCCTAAATTACCTACTAGATTTATTTTTTATATACAACGACCAAACACAAAGCGATGACAGTATTATTTAATTAATTCCCGTTTTACGTTTCAAGGACAGGTGGTCCTACCGAAGGCCGATGATTATCAAAACGAATAAAACTAAATCGTCGTACAATTTAAGTACCTACCTACGTTTTTTACATGAAATCGTATTGCCTTGACCGAATTCCTGTGTTTAAATACACACGATTCCCACCCTACAATTATAAATTAGCACGCAATATTTTTTTCATTCCATTAAAACTATGATTCATCAATCACTTCACACTTTTGGGAATTAAAATCAAATACATTATTTGCACCTAAAATTTGCACGAACAATTTATATTTTTATATTTTTTTGCTTGAATAATCAAATATTTTGTATCGAATGTGATACCTATTTAAATTCACATTAATTCTTAATCATAAGAAGGTACTATTATACCGTGTAATAACTAATACATACCACTCTCTAATCTCTGACTCAGTATTTATCACAAAATCCGATAACTCACAACCACACAACAATAGACATGCTTCTGCAAACATTTTCTAAATACGATTATAATACAACTACATTTTAAGCTTCACATCATTTCACTTAGGTTGCAACCAAAACACTGGCTTCATTTCGTCTACGGTCTAGCGATGTTCGAAATGCTAACGTAACAATAATACTTTTTGTTCACAAACACGTGACAGCAACCTTAGTTAAATTGCAAACATTTTGATATAAAATAATTGAAATACTCTGAGGTCAATAGAAGTCATACGATCGTTCATGCATGCCTAGTCACATTATGCAATGTTATATAAGAACGAGATATTATATAATTGTATACGAATCGAGTACGTGAGGATCATTTGTTTATTGTTGAGATATCTATTATGCTTTGAAGATCAATAACACTTATAATAATATTATCAGGCATTGTATAGAACTAAATATGTAGATGAATTTAGTTTGAAATCAATTTTCAGATTATATAGCTTTCCCCTACGGCTGTACTCGCATTGTGTACAATTTAACAAATTAGGTAAGTACATACTTACTAAAATCTTTGTCAGGAACCTAACTATCTATTTAATAAAACCGCATCAAAATCCGATGCGTAGTTCTAAAGATCTAAGCATACATAGGCACAAACAGCGGGAAGTGACTTTGTTTTACAGAATGTATTTGAAAGTATGTACCTAGTTGTTTAGTATCCCATAGTAATCTGAAAACTTCAGTTAAAATGCATAAAAATCATAAGTTACGCTAACGTTAGTTTAATGGTTGGATTATTTGAGGTTTAGAAAGTGAAATTTACATAAAGTGGTTGTTCACGCTCCCACGACCTGTAAGCTGTAACTGATTTGTATTGTTGCTTTTATAAATTATTAAAAATGCTTTGAAATCAGTATAAAGGTAGGTATACCAAATGTGATATTAACAATGCTTGGAAATTAATAAAAATGTGTAACATACCTATTCAGTATTTAGCTATGACACATAAAGCTTATCTTTCGTTTGTTTGTTGTTGAAGTTTGAACGCTGAAAATGTTATAATAATAAGTACCTACCTGTTATCGAGAAATACTTTATTTTCTTTTTAAAAGGAAAGTAATCTCGAATAGTTCATGATTAGATGCGAAGAGGATTATATAAAAATATACAAACAAACATAAAAACTATTCAAGACAGGCTTATCTTGATACACGGTCACTTAAGCCTTCAAGTGGTAAATAGAATTACAATGGGATGACAGTTGAATGCGGACCACGATGTATTTAAAACAAGAATTATTAAGAATACTATATTCTATACTAGCATTATAAAGCTGAAGAGTTTGTTTGTTTGAACGCGCTAATCTTGGGAACTACTGGTCCGATTTAAAAATTCTTTCGGTGTTAGATAGCTCATTTATCGAGGAAGGTTATAGGGTATATATCATCACGCTACGACCAACAGGAGTGGAGCCACAGGGGTGAAACCGCGCGAAGCAGCTAGTAATTTATAAACCTACGTACAATTTAAAAGCTCTAACTTATGCGTGTTTAAAAAATGTATAATTTAAAAATATATTATCTGGTTTTGAACTATTTCACTATTTTTATACAAAAACGATTCAGTATTCTCTGAAAAGAACGAATTATTTTACGAAGAAAATCGTACCGACACCACAGTATTTTAGTAATTCATCTTTCCTTAAACGAATTAATAAATAATAAATCTAGATACATATTTATCAATTCATTAACACATATTTCTTGTTACATTCATAAAATTCAAACTTTCATTCCTAACAGCCCTTACCCTTGAAAATTAGTGGAATTAATAATTGACATTGTCTATGGCATCGTTAAACGCCCTTCCGGCTTTTGTCCCATGCTTCCATTAACTTATGTACACTGAGAAGGTTATTATGGTTCGATATTGACATTGGAATATGAAGGTTAGAAATAATAGGAACTATAAATGAGAAATGAAATTGGCTGTTGAAAAGCGTTCTCTACATTTACATTATTGAGGAATAGAATGTTTGTAATAGACAAAGATGAAGTTCTAAACTGATGAATATTCTTCCACTTGTTAAAAAAGCTTTTAAATTATTTTAAGTTTAATAATTTATATCAAAAGTCAAAACCTACTAAATATAGCAACATTTGACGTGTATCTTATTTTAGATAAACACTGTAATTGTAGTCTGTAGATCAAATGATCAAATTAAATAATTTAATGCAAATAAAATGTAATTATTCATAACAATTGTTTTTAATCTAGTATGATTATCATCTCAACATCTATTCTTACAGAATAATCGTTAATATAAATGGGACGTAATTCTCATGGTGTTTTTACTTTCAATACAAACTACGGGTATAGACTACGAAATAATTTGGAAAATCCAAAAGTGCACGCCTCATAATTTTTTTTTTATTATTTATTAATTATTATTTTTGTTTATTTAATAACAATTAAACCACATCGAATCAGACCCTGAAAAATGAAAGGGTTCTATTCCTGAGCATACTCAAGCGTAAGAGAAAAAAAAGACTCGATTAGTAAAGTATTTCGGTCGCTATCGTGTTAACAAGAAAATCCTCCGCACATACAGACACACGGACGTCCAAGACAGAACTTTTTTAAACTGTTTTTTAACTAGTTTAAATAACAAAAATGACATCAAAAATATCATGAATGTTAAAAATAGGGTTTTTTCTTAATATGTGTGTGTATGTATTATCTTACAAGTGCAATGTATGATACATAAAGACATTTTAAGTTTGAAAAATCAGATGTTTTGCGCGAAGTGACAGTAGTACCCACCTCAACGCTTCGCTTATGAGGCGTGCAATTGTTAATTTGCGTTTTTATTCCGCAATGAATATGCTATTATGTTGGCAGCACCGGCGGTAAACGTTTGATAAATAATTCATTTGCCATTTTAAATTATTTTGGCAGCATTCACTGTATTTACATTGGTGGCGCCAAAACCCTGTTTGTTATCTAAGACTGGGCTTACTTTTACTTTCGCAAACAAATGTTTTTAACTTATCTATAAATTATTCTAACTATAAAACATCAGCGTTTCGCACTTTTATTATTTGCTGATTGAATGCTACAAACTGGTACGGACTACTGAACTTTTTACTGATTTCATTACCAAATCGTATATATAATATATATGCGTAGATACAAAATGATTGAAAATTAGTGAATTGATTCACACATAATAAACATTATTTTAAAAATAACAGTTAAAAACAGAAAACATTTCAGTTGACTTTATAGTAAAAAAATCGATGCAGCACGTCAATACTTAAAGCCAATAAACAATGGTAAACACCAATAGCATGTCGTGGGCGGCGTGACGTCACGATCCTTAGCCTCGACTACCCGCAGGTCAGCTCATGGTGATTGCGTTTCATTGCGCCCTTGGCATTTACAGTAGCGTTGTTACATCTTTATGTACTGCAATGTATATTAAACTTTTTTATCGTTGGTTTAATTATCTTTGGAATATTGTACATAATATTAAGTTTATACGAAAGGGGAATATGAAGATTGAAGACACGTGGAATAACATGTTTTAAGCTATTCTATGCTTACTATATGTACTTCTTTAACCAGTTAATAATGTATGAACATAACAATTTTAAAATGAAACTTGCAGTCCTGTAGGCTGCACACTCCTAATTTTGATCAGATAATAGTTGCCTTTTAATTATCCATTTACAAACCTTATAATACCTCTATCATTATTTTCTTACATCACACAGACAGTTTATAATAGCAACACCTAGATTCTAGAATATACAGCGATTGCAGACAGCTATACGTTCGCCAAATAAATAGGAACGTCGCCAAATGACGGAAACTTGTTATATGCAAGCACCATTTATTATATTACAAGGTAAGTGGGAAATTATTGCTTATTATTTTGCTACTTCGATGCGAGGTCTAAGGTCAACGGGAATAGTTATGTATGTTTATTCGATGTCTTGAACATTATTCATTAAAATGGCAGTGTAATTTAATTCGATGAATACCGGTATGAAATACCGCAAACATACAGCACCAGAGACATTAGGTTTTTATCAATTACAATAAAAAATTAAAATATGTACTTGTTTACAGATAAATCACAAACTAACGTAACCATCCATACAGTTCAACCAGCGTTATTTACAACGCGTGCGTTAAGTAATATAATTGGTTCTTTTTATACAGATAAAAATATTGTTTTAATCCTTATAGCATATTCTGGCAACACTGTGCGTGTGCCAAAGTGCTAATGAAGCCACGGTTCACAGCGTTGTATAATACTTATCGTCATGGTGTAATTAGTGTAGGTACAATAGTAATGGAAGACAATAATAGAAGCATTATAATGCGAATAACGTGCTAATTGACTTCTGTTGCATTATCTTGGTATAAACAATAATATTGGACATGAACTGTGTGTTTGTTTTTGCTCTGGTATGACTATCTTCGATGTATGGGGGCTAAATAAAACATTCCTAATGCGTTATGTGTGTTTTAAATATGTATGCTTTCTGAGGAGTACCATGTCCTGAGAAAGATTAGTTTAGTCAGGGTTTAAAAACGTGATAAATTAGAGCCAACTATAGTTTTAGATATTGGAAAAGTCTGCATCCATTTATTTCCCAATGGACGTAAATTTAAATTAACTAGTTACAGTGTTTATTTTCCGTTTTAATAATATTTTTTTCTATTATGATAACAATCGTTATTGAGGGTTTTTTAATTGATGCAAACTTATACAATACTAGCGACCGTCATACGTCATACCGTCACCGTTTTGTCGGAAATCAGGAGAAACCATTTTTTTCTCTTAAAAGCTCCCCCCTCCCACTTCCCGAACTCGGATTGACCGTACCTAGTTAATTTATTTTTCCTTTTATTGCACGCCTCATAAGCGAAGCGTTGAGGTGGGTACTACTGTCACTTCGCGCAAAACATCTGATTTTTCAAACTTAAAATGTCTTTATGTATCATACATTGCACTTGTAAGATAATACATACACACACATATTAAGAAAAAACACTATTTTTAACGTTCATGATATTTTTGATGTCATTTTTGTTATTTAAACTAGTTAAAAAACAGTTTAAAAAAGTTCTGTCTTGGACGTCCGTGTGTCTGTATGTGCGGATCCTTTTTCTTGTTAACACGATAGCGACCGAAATACTTTACTAATCGAGTCTTTTTTTTTCTCTTACGCTTGAGTATGCTCAGGAATAGAACCCTTTCATTTTTCAGGGTCTGATTCGATGTGGTTTAATTGTTATTAAATAAACAAAAATAATAATTAATAAATATTTATTAAAAAAAAATTATGAGGCGTGCACTCTTGGATTTTCCAAATTATTTTCATCATATTCCCCTCCTTTTCTAATGGGTTTCATCCGACTGCGATTTTTTTTATCTTTTCATTATTTTTAAAGGCTTCTACCCCAGTCTATCAATTAATAATTCTACTATATTTTATACATTTTTTGTTCTGTCAGTAAAAATATATTCATAGCTATGATTACGATGACGCAAAATAAATAAATTAGCATAAGGGGTGGAAACTCATGAATAATTATCATTAATTCGTTGTTTACAAAATTGATACATACCTACATTGAAAACACCACTAAGTATAAAATACTGCACACTACATTCTGTATTGTATTAAATATTAATAGTTGCCAGACTATTGGCATAGAATATAATATACTCTAACGCGACCTATTGGTATATATTTCATTGTATCTAAAAATAATCCCACAAGATATTTATTAAACAATGTGCAGATTAGACAATGCACTGAGAAAATTGCTGAAACATAGACACATATTTGTTTTATAACAATTATAACATAGGAAATCAATGGATACATATGCTTGAGCTTATGTAGACGGGCATTCAAATATATGAGGTTATGTTGGATAGGGAAGATAAGCAGAACATTTTTTACTGATAAATTTTTTGTAGGCAATTATAGCTGATCAATGATCACCATTCTAAGTCCTACTAGAATGAGATGTCTTTTACTAATCTCGAAAAGAGTTCGAACCCCAGGACCCGTTAGAACTTTCTTACCCGTTATATGGAACCGGGATATATTCGATAAGACTTCAGCACTAGCCAGTACATCAAGGATACATTCGTTATTTATAAATAAATTATGAATTATGTATTTATTCAAATATTCAAGATTATAAATAGAGAAACCAGCCCCCGTACCATGATGTCTTAAATCAGTATTATATCCAGTATGGAAAAATGACAGGCTCACTATATAGGTCGTCTAGCTCCATCACTTTCTCACACTGGAAAAAACATTGCTATAAGACATTGTTTTTTTAAAGCAATTATAATTCAACGAGAAAATCTTTTTAATTGTACCGTAATCAAAAGATAAAGCCTTGAAGGAATTTAGAAAACATGACCCCGATACACTCGTGAATTATTGTCAAAGCAATAGAAACATCTAATCCAAGGCGAAAAATATTAAATACTTAGTATGCAAAGGTCGCTGAAACTGAAACAATTACCTGTTTTAAGATAAAGAAAATTTCATTTTTTTATGTAAGTACGTACATGTACAAGTTGCTTAATACAATTATGCTCTAATATCTTGTGGATTCGTCCTGGGACTTGGAAGACTACTGATTTGTAGCCAGCTGAAAATTTAGCTACCTATTTAAATTTTCATCAAGTCATTTATCCAGTATCCACGTATCGACAAAATGGGTTTCAAGAAAGAAGGTTATCTAATGAGAACCTTCAGTAAAAATATTGGTAGGTATATCTATACTAATATTATAAAGAGGAAAAGTTTGTAAGTATGTATGTATGTATGTATGTATGTATGGTTTTCACGCATAAACTACTGGACCGATTTCAAAAATTCTTTCACCATTAGAAAGCTGCATCTTTACTGAGCAACATAGGCTATATTGCATTTTCAAAAAAAATAGAGATCCTTACTAAAAATGCAATAATGTAACCCAAGGTGTAAAAAAATCCTCAATAAAACTTCTGTCATCGCGTGCGCTGCGGAATCTATTGAAGATAGAACAAAAAAATGTTCTACGGTATTATAGAATGGATCAATATCTACAAGAAAGTCCGCGATACCATATGTCCATCTTCAGTAGTTATGTTACTACAACAACTTTTTTACGTTTTCAAAGTAAATAGAAGTGCCGACAGTAATCAAACCATGTTATCCATACACATATATTAATCCTTATCCCATTAAATGATGTATTATTATAGACTGTTTCAATACCAGCAAAATACTTTTTAAATGAAAAGAATTGGATATTCCATTCAAAAGATATAACGAATTTTTAAAAGTGTCAATCTACAGAAAATAGTAGGTATACTGTTCGAGCAGGCCGTAGTGCGGGGGTCACGGAGGAATTCTACCAACATGCGTCTTGACGGAACACAGTGGGGTTTTGGTCGGTAGGAATCCGACATAACCCACGGCCCCTCCCCCGGAGACCGTGGGTATCTATGAAAGATTTCCCCACTAAAACAAAAAAAAAGTAGGGCCGTAGTGCGGGACGGGGTAAAGGTGATTTTCATGTGATTAAAAATTAAACCTATAGTCCGACCTATAGTAGACTTTTCACTGTAACGATATCGCTATCTATGCGGGTGAAACCGCAGGGCATTGCTAGTCTTGAATAAAACAGTAAAATGAAGAAAAACGACCTACCCATTTCATAGTTTACTCGGTAACTCTGTTACAGACGGACAATTCGCCGATCAGAAAGCGTGCATCATTTTTGCAATTACACCACCACAACAAATCGTTACTTTAACATAGCAATATACATCATATCACAACGAAGTAGAGTTTAATTTCCTTTAAATCCCGCTGACTGCAGTTCGTTTGATCCGGTCGAGACACGACAGCCTTGAATACAATGGTTGCGCGTGATGTTAATGTATGGTCACTTTTCATTCTTATTGTTTTTTTTTTTTTGTAAAAGGCTAAATCGTCGGCCACTTAACCTAGAACCCGTCTAGAAGGTTTTCACTTGTTGCTAGTTATCGTAAACTGACTTCTTATGGTGATTACAGTACAATACTAGAAATTCGAAGAGAATAGAAAACATATAACCATAACCATAGTATAAGTATTCTTTAAACTTTGCTACAACTTTCTTGAGTCAAAATTGAAGTAAAATAGGGGATCTACCTACCTCAATATATTATAGCGGAACAGTTATCACACGATAACGTGAACTAACGCGAGCGTAGCCACAGGCACAAAGCTAGTAACTAACCTAACCTAACCTAACGATATTATTGTAGGTACGTTGAGGGATCCCTCTAAACTACGTAAGATAAAATCGAATCAGGATCTTCTAGATGCCGTTAAATTAACCGTACTACACATCCGGATTCCGGACTATGTCTTAATTTTTTTTTTCTAAGATTTTTTTATACACAACTTTCCGTCACTTCCCTATTAAAACCATGAACTCTATCATTGCCAACTGTAATTTATATTAGTCCATGTCCAAGCTAAGATAACAAGGTCTTCAATTGCAACAATTGATTTTACGACTAAATCTATATAATATGTAATTATGTAACGTTTGTTTCTTTTTTTATAGGTTGGAAAAGGCCGTTTTTATTAATTCACAAATGGGAATAGATCTGCCTTGGGAAACTTATTGCTAATTTATACATAACAAAAAAACAGTATAGTTTATTAGGCGGCCTTATCACTTAGAAGTGATCTCTTCCAGGCAACCTGGGTTATTACTCACCTCACAACTCGCTTGGTCTTTAGATGCATGATTGCATGAGCCAGTCATGCTGCATGCGTCATGCACGACTTGTTCTTGATAATAATAATCAAGTATTTCAAGTAGTAAAAATAAAACAAACCGACTTAAAACTATCTACTTACAGTAGATAGCTTAAAAGTAAAAATAATTTAATTTTTTTTAAATCTTTATTTTGACTGACTTCCAAAAATGTATTTTTATCTCCGGTAAGTATATTGAAAACTTTGATATAAAAAACGTTTTCAGGACATAAAAAGTTAATAATATAAAACACTTCTCGTTATGTATATGGTCAATGCCACAGATACATCGAAAGTAATGCATTATGCATCTGACCCATGATACCCCACAAGGGGTCAACAGACTTCACTTTTTATTATCCATACAGGCTATTTTAATTTTGATAAATATAGCACGTAGCGCGCGCAGCTAATAAATATAAGATAAAATTGCTCTTGCATTAGGCGATAAAGATTAAGTCCAATTTTTGTTCCTTAGCGCATACCGAATAATATAATCCAATCCAGTTTATTATCTGGTTTAGTATAATGGACTAAAACCGAAATGTAATATGTTAATAACGATTAACGAGAGCATTTCAAAATAAAATATAGAAATTGCTAAAACTTACAAATATCCAGATATTCTGATACATACTATGTACATCTATTAGCGCCAAACATGGTAAAAAATCGTTCCCAAATACGTCTTTTGATAAAATCACATTCAACACGCTTCACCCGCCTGATCTACGAAGACACAGATACCAACATATTATTATTACATCTTAAACCTATTACCACACCGCTACCAGCTGCATACAATAGACATTTCAGAAACTTACACACGCTTGTCCTATACAATGCTCGTATATATTTGCCTTGTTCCCACTTCCCACTACCATGTAATAACTCCATTTACCGATACGATCTATATTTAGCAATGTCACCACACGTGAACCAAATTGCTACCAGCTTATTATGATAACAGCCGCCCACATGCCGCGCACCATATTTACTTTTAAGCTCTCATAATATCTGTTTAGACGTTATTATAGCGGTTGGATGAATTTATTTTCATCGCATGTTGTTTTTAATATTAATGAGCATGAACGTGAATATCGGGACGTTATGACTTATGAGGTTTGGAATATTAAAGGTTTTAAATATGGTATAAGTAGGTTGTTTTTTATGTCGTACGTGACTGCGCCCGCGTCTATGTAATTAAACTAGTACTTTATATAATTTATCGTATAACTTGTCTGCTAGATAGATATAGTATATAATGTGTAGCCACGTAAGTTTTTGTAATACAAATACAAACTGAATATTGAACTAACTTTCAATGCACTTCCATCTGACCGGAAACAGACTTAATCCGGCTCTGTTCATCATAAAGAATAAGTAATATAAGAAATTATTCACATATTTATCAACAAATGATTGACCCAAGAAGAAGAAGATCCTTTTGCAAGAAAGTGTATTGAAAACAGCGCTATGCAGTGCAAATATGTATGCCTTCTTATCAACAACAAATACTGACTAGACTTATCGCAGCCATAAAGAACACAACAGTAAAGACATCTTGTTTTAACTGTATGGCATTGGCCGTAATATCAGGCATAAACAGATTAAAGGATGAGAACGTACTACAAGTAAAATGTGCTATAAAGACCCGCCCTAATTCCCTAATTTTCAAAGAGATTCCCACAAACTATAAATAACGCAAGACGTTATAAAGCTTAGGCGATAAGTATGTATTAATAAGTCTAACTAACAAAGAACAATATTCACAACAATTTAAAGCCCATAACAACCCACGATATTTAGACACGAGAGTCGAGACAAAAGGACCCATCAAGGCCGATCGGCTTCCGCCAGCCATATTTGTTTATTTTTAAACATCAGGAAGCCTAATCGAAACTTTAATGTTATGCGGAGCGCGACTGAATCAAACTTTTTTCCTATAGCATCATTTATTCAATTCCTTTGTCCTATCTGTTTATTGAATACTAAATTTGCCGCTGACCAAAATGGTGAGTGAGAAGAGGAAGTTACTTGAATTAATAATAACTACATTATGTATTTCGAAATTTATTAACATGCGTCGTGATTTATTAAAATATTTTAAGGAGGTATTATATTGAATGACTATTGATTTTATTGTTTTGCGATT
Source organism: Colias philodice (assembly GCF_061535455.1). NCBI lineage: Eukaryota > Metazoa > Arthropoda > Insecta > Lepidoptera > Pieridae > Colias > Colias philodice. The sequence goes on along the minus strand of NC_143111.1, from coordinate 6,092,244 downwards.
TAAGGTAAGTTGTTATCGTATCTACTAATCAGCTATGTATTATAATTTTGTATGCTATGCTTTTGTATAGATTTTATGTGATTGGGAATTGTGAGGAGAAATAAATAAATGATTTGATTTGATTTGATTGACTAATGAACCAATACTTAGTTTGAAATTTGAATAATAAGCCATTTAATTGATAACTTAACGAAATTACTGAACTATTTTATTTAAACACTTTAAGGTAGTACCTACCTAGGTAATATATCTGATAAAATATGTATAACGTCATCGTGTTTATATTCGCCTGCATTTTAATGAAGTAATATCCTACTTATCTCCTTTATCACTTGACGAAAAAAAGCGGTTAAGTACTAACAATAAGCCCTACGCGACGTGCGCATACGCAATATTTACCTTTGTTCGCCTTTTGTTATCTAAATATACCATCTTGCCAATTCAGGCATCTTTGTGCTTAAGCCTTGCAAACATTTATCATGTTGTAGGTTTGAATCATCAGGAAGTAATTGTTTTATAAAATATTTACCACATTACCCAATAATTGCCTCATTATGCTTTGTACTTTTTGTATCATTTACTTTACTTGCTAGCTGTTTACGCGATAACTGAATATATTATGACAAAACTTTTACATGACACACCGAAAACGTTCCTTCGCAATTACAAATGAACTAAAATAAAATGTTATTCGTGTCTCTACACATGAAGATAAGTTAACAACGTTCATATTAAAACTTTGTAATCTACAGAACGACAACATAAAACACCACGTTATAATGTTAGTCGAAAGTTTATAAAATATGGAAAAAGACAGGGAAATTTAACTGGAAGATTATCATTCTTGCCAGTTGCCATACAATCTTAATAAAAACGCTCTTATGTATTGTGTAAGTATATATGCACGTATATGTTACGTTTAGTTAATCCATCAGATAAAATGACAATATTAGAACATTTACGTGAAAAAATGGAAATTAGACTATCACGTTATCATTTACTTTCAGCACACTCAACTGGACTTCTTTTAATATCGTTTTGCAATCCAATACCCAACTAAATATTTAGCGCACCAGCATGATTACACCGGCTTATTCTTCGACTCTTACACATATCTTTCAACGCACAAAAACATTAGTTCCAAACTTTATTACGCGATATATCTGTCGATATCTTGCAACTCGTTATAGTACCTACCGCAAGTTGCACCGATTTAAATTTAGGATCACTATTCACAGTTAACTGAAATTGCTCGCCACGCAACTGGGTTATGAAATCATCCGTTTTGATTTTTACGACGCGACATATATTTCGTACTTTCGAGTGAAAGTGATCTTAATGGATTGAATTATCATGAAATCAAAATGCATTCAAATTGTATTGAAATTGTGAAATCGTTTCAATATAAGTTACGGCAATATTTGCGTAACAGAAGAAGTTTTGTATTCTGGAGAAATTATCCGTATTTTCTCTGTTTTTATTTGCACCAGATCTTTCGTCTACAACCTCGTATCGTACTTCGTAACCAACGTATCTTACAACAAATATCTATAAAATACCTCAACATCATCACCATCAACCAAAGCGATACGAGATAAACTCGTTCTCGTTTTCAATTCACTTCCATTAATAGAATTCGCCCCAAAAAGATCACTCAGCGCAATGAGTTGTGCATTTTATCTTATTGCGACAAAAATGTGTGACCCAAATACATTAGGATCGATACTTACATCTCAAAGGAAGATCTGATGTATCTACTATCTATATCCACTTTAGATACATTAACCTAGTTCGTAATCGATTTTTCGTAATGCGCTATTAATATTAACCAATTATATATTCATTAATTATGAAACGATAGCAAGCATTAAATGTTGACGTAATTGTTTATCCTGTGTTATTGCGTATTTTTTTCAAGATCATAAATAGAAGTGAATATAAGCCTATATTATATGTTTCATATTTTATGTTTTGAAGTTTATAGATATAGTTCTAAATACATGAACCAAGATAAGGACAGGAATAGTTACAGTATGATTTTCAAATGTTAATCTACGGTTAAGTATAAAAAAACGAACAAATAGTCCACAGTTTGCTGAATTAACAATAGTTATAAACGTAATATTTTAATGAATCTAAATGATAGGAAGAATTCGTTTATCTTCGAGAATCGATCAATTAACTATTAAATATTCTACCAGATGATATGGACAGCTGTCCAGATATTTTTTTACGAATTATAACCACAACAAATTACATAATAGCGTACAGCAACACAATTGAATCGTAAAACAACAATCCATTACAGTTTATTTTCCGTTAAAATATAAAATACACAGTTAATAGACAATTGGAACAGCTGCAACTATAAACAAGTTAGATGACACTTCAGTTAAAATGAATCAGCGCTTACCGAACTATATTTAGTTATTGTACAATTGTTAAGTGCTTTAAAACAACTTTGTTAGTTGGATCAATAGCAAATAATAAGTACTTGGGTCTGAAATACAGATGTATACAAAAACGAATTGCATATTATTTATTTTTTACACCCAACGCCGATACGCGAAATTTCGATGATATGTGCATTGTACTAGGTGCACTACTATACACACATATTTTTCATCGCTTATTTTATGTTTCAGCTGATCAATTCTTAATTATAATTAGGTATGTATACGAAGTCGGAAACGTTCGAGATGTTACAAAATGCTTGATCCGTTTGATTACCCGGATTCTGGGATTTAAGATAAAGTGAAGTAACAGTAGGTACCTAATGATAATTATGAATTCACTTAAACATATTTATACATGCCCATATATTTTCTGCGTTGACACTAAGAAGTAAAAAGTGGACTGCAGCCAATTTGCTTTTAAATGCCGCTGAATTAAGACAAATTATATCTTAGGTGTTTTGCGTGTTACATTAATTCCTCTGTAATTTAATGCATTGTTCAAACTGCTGTTTGAAATGGTAACCATGGATGATTACGATTATCTATTAGCGCAGCCATGTCGTTTTATTATAATCTATAATTTCACAAAAAAAAGAAAGCTTAATGGAGAAAGTAGTAATGATCGAAGATAATGCAACAGCGTATCTTACACTTGTAGCACAAGACGCTTTCTATAACACAAATGTTATTTGAAGAAAAAATATGTTGTTATTTTTCTTTGTTTATTTAGGCATGTATCAACCTTTCTTTTTAAGCTCTTGAGTTATATTATGGATGAGAAAGATTCGATATAAAGAACGAACTTATGTGTAAATCTTGAAAAGAATTCAGACATATTTGGTAATATCATGATTAATGTTTTAACCATGAAGGACGTGCATATAGATAGCTAGCAATATTTTTGTGTGACTTTTTAAATTAGATACATATACTCTTAGTATAAAATATATTTTACTTAAGACTTAACACACCTAGTGCATATAAAATCAAACAACTGAACAATCTCTTGTCTTTTAGCTTGTTCTGTGGTTTATTTAATGCTTACGACTGTAGGTTTGAATGTGTTCTAAAGCACTCTTGAAGTGAAAGCCTCACTATTATTATACTGTTACTTTGTATTTTTTAGTATTTTACACGTAATTTCTTAGCTTATAAAAGAGTTTTCTGCTATAAAAACCTAAATTACCTACAACATAGCATACCAAGATTACATGGCATTATTCTTAATTCTTAAAATAACCATACAAATAACGAGCACAATGTCTATTATTGCTTATTTTTTATCGAATCGAAATGGCCCCCCTGGCCATCATTGTCTTATAGCAGTATTTTATCCAATCATCCAGTTTGGAAAACTGATCGCGCACACTGGAAATAATAATGCTTTATGTAAGACATCATGGTACGGGGGCTGGACATGAGATCCTTCCTGCGCTTTCTACACGGGGCGGGCTATTAATATCTCATTATATTACTATAGGTCATGGGTCGAAGACTATCGCTTTTCACATGGACTGCACTAGAAACAGAATACATGTCACATGCGTAGGCACCATTTGTAATTGAATCAGAGCGATGAATCCCACGTAGTGCGGGCTTAAACGACTAGAACACCTCAATCCCATTATTAGTCTAGAATGTGTCGCACGTGATGGTATGATTAACATAGCAAAACAATTCGCATTGGGCGAAATAGCGTATCATATATAAATGTGACAGTTTGTCTATGCTCTGTCTTTCCTAATCACGTGTTACCAAAGAACCGCAAAATAAGCAAATAGGACCTTGAAGGAACAGGGCTTACGCTCGTCGCGAGGAATATAAATGTATGAATCATAATGGATGAAAGTTTGTATTGATTGTGAAAATGAAAGTGGGTTCGCATAAATCTGTAAAGATCAGTCATGTCGGACTCGAGCATGTTTCGGTAAAATTTAGATCCCGTTAGTCCTTGGGTGGTAACCATATGAAATTTCTTCTTTCAATTGTAAAGTGATTGGCAACATGATACATACATGTGTGTATCTGTTTCATATTCTGAATAACATATTTTTATCAAGCAAATCCAACGGATGATAAAATTATTTTTTGTCTGGTTTATACTTTGGTTTATCTGGCTTGAAAACCAGAACGATAGTTAGGTCTATAGGTATATAATATAAGAAAAATTAAGCTTTCTATAAATTCCTAGAAGATAACGCGGTAGTAACTCTCAAAAATAAGAAATAAAACATTTAAATTGCAATTTAGATTCGAAGAAAGACATAACGGACATGATGATTCACAATAATTTAAAAATCAACCAGGATATTAGTTTTCAACAAAGAGTCCGTCCATCTGAGCGGATGAATCATCAAAAATGGCGCCTGCATTATGGCGGGAATTGCAATACGCATCCGTGTAATACCGGGCTTTCTGCGTTTAATGAGGGAAAACAATTTTCTTTTCGTTTAAAATAAAACGTTCTTCATAATATGTAATACGTATGTTTATAACTAGGTATTATTGTAATTGTAAAGATAAGTATTTAGAAATTGTGTGTGTATTTTGGAGGGCCCAGAAAAACTCGCGACTTTGTTCGCTTCTCGCGGAAACCTCATTAATTTTAAAATCAATCGTAACCAATGTTAGAAATCTAAGACATTCATACATTCAGACATCATAACATTAATTTTATATCATCAAGATATGTAAAAAGACGTAGGTCGATAAAATGTTGTTGGGATTGATGGGAGTGAAGCTGCCTGAAAGAGGTGATGCGCTAATCTATAGGTACTAATATTATAAAGCTGAAGAGTTTGTTTGTTTGTTTGAACACGCTAATCTCGGGAACTACTGGTCCGATTTGAAAAAGTCTTTCGGTGTTAGATAGCCCATTTATCGAGGAAGGTTATAGGCTATATATTATCATCAAGCTACGACCAACAGGGGTGGAACCACGGGGGTGAAACCGCGCGGAGCAGCTAGTTTTCAATAACCCTGTAGGTGGTAGGTATATATTTTGAACTTGTTTGTGATGTTTTTAATTGCATTTTATATTTTGTTTTATTTTATGAAAATAATAAACTAATCGACAACGATTGTCGATTCGATACGTAGATAGGTAGGTAGATACTTCAAGAGAGGACAAGGACCAAGGTAGAACGTGGTAGAATTTTAAAGAGAGTGATAAACGCAACCACTAAGTACCGCCAGCCAGACAGCCCGGACTCTAACCGAAATAGCAAGAGAAACAGTTAAGTATATCAAAAACCCAACTATACTAAAATGACTTTTTTTAAAACGTTGCTAGCTCCCGTACCATTAGTAGATAATCTACAAATAGGTAATTTGAAAGATTCGCCGTTTTTAAAAAATACACACTTTATGCAGACAATAATTATGTAGGTAGGTACTTATAAATATAATCGTGTGGTAGGTACGTACTTTGTATTGTATTTAAATTGATGTTTCCTATTGTAAGCAAACATAATTGTTATAAAATTATTATAACTCGTTGATTTCAATAGAATATCACTAATCACTATGTTGTTTGACTTTAAGCATATTATTTTATTTTACTATAAACACGTACAGCTATTTAAGAGTTAAATAAATAATAAAGTAAAACTCACTTGGTGTATTTATTGGTCAAAACAATGAGACAACAATGAAGCTTCGGCAATGCATGATAGTAATCGATAAGCAACATTTAACACTGTGATCGTTTTTAAATTCGCGATATGAATTAGCTTTTCTATTATAAAAAAACAAATATATTGTAAATTACTTACAATACGAAGCATACTATGCTCAAACAGCTGTTAATTTTTCCCTCACGGTTCGAAGTAACTCAATCTGCTCACCCCAACAACAAATGAAAACATAACAAACTGTTTGTTTATTTTATTTATCAAATTCACTGTATTCTCTACTGTAAAACGTCAGATATTATCAAAGTTACACTTATTTGCTGTTAAACGCTTATAATTGCTATTTTGATAATGTACGTTGAATTAAAAAAACAAAACTGCGAACGCACAGTAGTCACGACGGCAGCGCGACACACGTCTCGCACGCAGACGAGCGAAAAACCATTTGATTAAAATTGAGTATAAATTCTGATTTGAGCGAAGATTTTTATAGATTACAATCTGGCAACACTGTAGTGGATACCGAAGCTGCGATTGGAGGATGTGAAAAATATTACAGGTCGCAACTGGAAACACCTAATATTAAAAAAAAATAATGGATCATTAATATGATAATTTTTATTTACCTATTTAATTAAATAAATCCATTTATCATTTGTAATTTAAATTAGATAGATTCAATCATAATATGAAAATAGACAATAGTATTGGAAGACTTTACACGCTCTATCATCTATGGTTAAATGACAGCAAATTAAAAATTGCCATTGCTTAAACCAAATCTCCCGATTAATGACCACTATGAGAATGTAGACAAAAGTCAAAATCCAATAAACAAAGTATGTATGTCAATATAAAATTAAACTGTATTGAAACTGAATGAAAAAAACTTTTTGTTTAAAATATCAAGTATGGTCCAATAAATATGGTGTATGTGTCATGTGAATTCACACTTGAAAATTGGTCATTTTTTCAGAGAAGGCACATAATAAAAAATATTACAAATTCATTTATTATTTAATTTTAATATTTCATTGACAATGAAGTGTTTAATTAAATAAAAATAAATCCGCAGTCTGCAACCAAACTTAATTACTTAATATTATTTTCCTATTTGCACTATTTTTACGGAGATAGTAATTTAATCTTTAATCTGGTAACATTCATATTACGTCCATTTTCTATCAATTTGCAAACTTAAAAAAAAACGACGTCGAAAAGAATTTCTTTTGTCGGTTGACTTATTAAATTTTCCCATTTAAAACGATGTGAAATATTGCATGTAGAGTCTTATTCGTATTTTTTCTTAGTTTTAAAACATAACCGGACATAACTCACAGAATAACGGTAAGTTAAGGCTTTCAAGACATTTTGTTTGTATTATTAAAATAGTGGATAGAAAGTAACCGTTGTCGGGCGGTTGTTACACTATTTAGTTGCTCTAGATTCACATCTGGCTATAAATGAACCGTTTAGTAATTTAGTTATGTCTGTAAGGTTCCAGCTGCGCTTTAGCTGCAATGTTGTCTACAAGACGAGCATCGTTAACGCGTTGAATCATCACTTATCCGTTTCTACTGCATCTCATATTCTTCAAATAAATTTATGTGCCAACGGTTTATGCGATATCGTTCTGCATTCTACTGTATTTAAATGTATATATATGCATCATCTGCAATATGTAGAAAGCGTAACAATTTTCAGATAATTTTGTAACACGCGAGACAATACGATTGGAAATAATTACTCATTGTATTTCGTGTTCTGAGTATGAGTTATTCATTTTAACTTGATATGATATTTTATTTTTCAAAAATGCAATTCCTCTGCATTAAAACAGCTGCAGTCCTTGACCTTGGAAGGGAAGCAACAAAAGGTCATTCTGCATGCAGTAAACAAATTGTATTCATGGCAAACAACATCCATTTAAAGTCTACAGTTCAGCTTCCTTTAAACCCTTATTTGATTTTAATACATTTATATCATCTGTATAATTTAAGACCAAGAAACATGAAATAAACAAAACAGTCCCAAAAAAAAAATAATTAACAAACATAATATGTCTCAGAAAGTATAGCTCTTTATAGTATCATTTATCTATTTTGTTCTGATTCATAAAAAAAATAAAAACTGCATTCAATAAATAATCATTAGTGAACAAATATTTATTTCAATATTTTAATTGGCAGTTATAAGTTAAGTTGAAGACACAACATCAAAATGGAAGATGAAAATGAATTTAAAAAGTTACCAACAGAAGAGAAATGTGTACACAAGTTATGGAAGGCTCGTGTGGCTGGTTACGAAGAAGCCATCAAGTTATTTAATCAAATTGACGATGAGAAGTCACCGGAATGGAATAAATACCTGGGGCTTGTCAAAAAGTTTGTAATTGACAGTAATGCTGTGGCGCAGGAAAAAGGTTTGTTATTTATAAAGGATTCCATATCAAACTGCACAAATACATAAATATAATTGGTTAGGAGGCAACATTGTTTTACCATAAATGGCTATAACAGTAAACCATAATATTTACTATTACATCTACTGAACTTAATTAAAATTAAATACTTTTTATAACCACATTTTATAAACAAGTCTTCTCAATTTATTGTTTGCAATGTTCTCATATAAATTAGGCATAATCTTTAAGAAGTAATGAATCTCAATTAAAGACTAATAAAGAGTAATTAGTTATTGTTTAGCCGTATTGTCTGCGAGTTGATACACTTCCTGCTATTACCAATTATACTTTAAGGAGAACAATAACCTTATGACCCCAGTTCTCATATATTTTATCAAAAAGTGATTCAACCCACATATATACGCCTAACTATTAATCCATATATAGAACACTTTCTTATATGGTCATTATTAAAATTTATTGTTGCTCATATTGTTATTTAGAAATGAAGTCACCATGCCTATAGGAAATTTATGCTTTCATAAGTTATTTATATATAATTATACTGAATTGATAGTGGAAATGTAAACTTATTTGTTATGACTGGCAAAACATAATGAAACAAAATAATGGGAATGCCATAATTTTTTTTTTAAATAGTGTTGTCTTATTGAAATTTACAACTTAATCTTGTAATATAAGTTCCAATGATGTTAAAATGTAATATTCTTATAGGTCTTGAAGCAGCATTGGTATTTGTGGAAAATTGTGGGCATGCAGGAAAGACGACAGGGGAAGTTATGTCAGGCATTGTGGCCAAGTGCATCGCAGCTCCTAGAACTAAGACTAAAGATCTTGCCCTACAGGTATAAATTAAGAAATAATTAATTACCTTGCTTACTGTTATTAATATTTCTTGCATATGAAAAATAATTATAGTTATTTATTTTCATAATACATATTTATACATTTCAGGACATTTTTCATACGCTCTTTGCTTGTGTTATGAAAAAAGAATAAGGCATTTCATATATCATAACACAATACATTTTATATATTTTTAATACTATTTGCTGCTATTTTAACATCAAGATTGTATCATTCATCAATCAAGTTGTAATATTGTTATAAATTTTACTCTTTTAGATCACACTAATGTACATAGAAATAGAGAAACATGAAGTTGTTGAGGAAGAACTTTTAAAAGGCATGGAACAGAAGAACCCTAAAGTGGTGGCAGCATGTGTTGCAGCATTGAACACAGCACTTAAACAGTTTGGCAACAAAGTTATAGCAATCAAACCAATGGTGAAGAAAATACCAATACTGCTAGCAGATAGAGACAAGACTGTAAGAGATGAAATGAAGGCGCTGGTTGTTGAAATGCACAGGTAAATTATTGGTGAAATAATATGTACTGTTTTAATTTTATTAAGTTCCTAACTTCAATGTCTTTTTAGGAAATTTTTTTAAATTAATAGAGTGCAACTGAGATTTCTATTGTTTTGTTTTTTCAATTAAAATCTTTTTTAATTACAAGTTTAGTTTAAATATTGTGCATATATCAGCAAAGCAACATGTAAGGTCACTATTAAAAATTTGCTTTAGGGCCGATTTTTCAATGATTGGATAAAACTTATTCATCGAATAATGTATAAAACTACCATTTTTAAAAACGATTTCTAATTAGCCCGTATTTAACAGTTTACGTGACATTTTAATATTATTGTGAAATACTTAATTGGACAGATAAGTTTTATCCAAGCATTAGAAAAATCGGCCCTTAAAAAAGTTAAATAAAGAATTTGAATCAATACATTTATTACATTTTCAGATGGATCGGTGGAGCAATAGAGCCGCACATAGCCTCCTTACAAGCGGTGGTACAACAGGAGCTACGAGATGCCTTCGCGGGCAGCGGTGGAGCTCAGCCCACGAGGTACTTGAGATCTCAGCAGAACAGGGTTAGGGATACGCCCGCTGCTGATGCTACTGATGGTGAGATTTGTTGTTTATGGTAGTTTTGGTTTAATATTGAATTATTATTATTGAAGTGAAACTTCTTTATCGGGGTTGGACAAAAATTTAGTATAACATTTTTGCGTTACGCCGTATGCGTGACATTTTTGCGTTACGACATACTCGTGACATTTTTAAGGTCATAAAGAAGTTTCACTTCTTACGTGTGTACACGCATACATTTTTTTTTATTATTAGCCTTTGTTCAGACTTTACACATGTATGTAATTAATAATTATATACTTATGCTAGGTTTGATCCATTTTTGCGTGTCCGTTTACCAGTTGGCAAAGGCCTCCTCCAATCTCTTCCATTCGGGTCTTTCTATGGCCATGCCTAATATTGAATAGGCAGAACAAATTAATCCTCAAAAATAAACATTGTATATGTAATGACTCTTTTGCTGTTTATATATTTGGCAATGAATAAATTTAACATGATTAGTGAATGGAAAACTAGATAATTTTGTATATTGTTAACCATACCAATATTTTAAACTGTTTACAAAAGAGTTGAAAGTCACAGTGACTGAAAATTATTGACTTATTTTGTTACTTACAAATAAATTAGCCTTAAAATGAAAATACTATTTATTTATTTTTTTTATCTATCGCTTATACAATAGGTGCCGCGGAAGATGACGACGCAGAAATAGGGAACGGTGATTCCGGTGAAATGGACCCTTACGATTTATTAGACCCCGTGGAAATATTATCTAAATTACCGAAAGACTTTTACGACAAACTCGAAAATAAGAAATGGCAGGAAAGAAAAGAGGCTCTAGATGCTTTGGAAAATCTTTTGAAAAATGCTCCTAAGTTGGAACCCGGTGATTATGCTGATCTAGTCAGAGCTTTGAAAAAGGTAAGATAACAATTTACATTAAATTGCAATATGAAATAGAAAACGAAACATTAATTTATTCAGTTATGATATATATCTATCGTCATATGAATGTTTATCCTTGAGTGGCGATAAATAATAAATTAATAAATATTAAAAAAAATTGTAACTCAATAATGTAGTTTATCTACTTTCTCAATTAACTAATTTTCAACAAATATGCCATTGATTATGGGATTGATTAGTGTCATCTCTGTGTTTGACTACCAAAATAATATTACCTACATTGTTTTATAATTTTTGAAGTGAAACTTCTTTATCGGGGGTGGACAAAAATTTAGTGTAACATTTTTGCGTTACGCCGTACGCGTGACATTTTTAAGGTCACTTCTTACATGTGTACTCTAGTACACGCATCCATTTTTTCTGTACTAAGTAATAATTTATTTCCCAGGTGATATCAAAAGACACAAACGTAATGCTAGTAGCGCTCGGCACTCGACTAATGGGCATGGTGGCAAGTGGCCTTCGCTCTAAGTTCCAACCATATGCCGTGTCGTGTATACAGGCTTGTTTGGAGAAATTTAAAGAGAAAAAACCCAATGTGGTGACTGCTTTGAGGGATTGTATCGATGCTATTTATCCGTCGGTGAGTTTTTGCAAAAATTTTTGTGTTTTGAATTGTTACTGTTTTTATGTAATCTGAAATAGAGATAGACTGAACTGAATTGAACTGAACGTGTATTTAACGTCAACTCAATGCATATACAGTTTCAGTTGTAGATTGTCTGATGTCCATTTACTATTGAAAATATATAAAAAAAATGTACTTAACTAATGATTCTTTAACATTTTTAGTATATCGTTAAAAAAATATAAATTAATTTGAGGTATTTTCTTTGTACAGACTAACTTAGAAGCGATAATGGAAGACATGTTAGCGGCTTTCGATAACAAGAACCCGTCAATTAAAGCGGAAAGCGCTACGTTCCTAGCTCGCTCGCTGTGCGTCACACAACCCGCGGCGTTCAACAAGAAACTCGTTAAAGCGTATGTGGCCAGCTTGCTGAAGCTGCTTGAAAGTGCTGGTAAGTGCTATTTGTTTGTTTTAATAAGAACAAGTCAATAAAAGCGGAAAGCGCTACGTTCCTAGCTCGCTCGCTGTGCGTCACACAACCCGCGGCGTTTAACAAGAAGCTTGTTAAAGCTTATGTGGCCATCTTGCTGAAGCTGCTTGAAAGTGCTGGTAAGTGCTATTTGTTTGATTTATTTAATAAGAACCCGTCAATAAAGGCGGAAAGCATGTTCCTTACTCACTTGTTTAATACTAGATAGCTATCTTATATAGGATATGCAGCAGTGTTAATAGTGTTTCATATGAAAAATAACTTACAGTCAGTTTCCCTGTCAATGTTTAAAAAAATAATAATGAAATAATGGCAAAGATATTCCTTACTAGACCAGACTATTTCTGGGGGTTAACTTGTTGATAAACATATAACAACACAGAAATTCAAGTGATATTTTTTTATCTAGATCCAATAGTAAGAGACGCAGCGTCCGAAGCACTCGGCACGGCCACGAAACTCGTTGGTGAAAAGAACATAGCGCCACACATTGGTAAATTGGACAATTTGAAGGAGCAGAAGATTAAGGAGTTTGCAGATAAGGTATGTGAAAGGTTACAATTATAAAGCGCCGTTATATTTTTCAATAACCATATAATTTCAAAGTAGCTGGACTAGACTGGTCTCTAATTTTTTTTAAATATCCATACATCTAAATTCTAATTGCCGAGTAGGTATATAAATATGTTTCATGTTTATTGGAATAAATAAAATATCAATATTTCTTTTTCATAAATGAAATAATCATATCCAAAAAAGATAATGTTTTATGACAGAATAATCACTTGATGTCAAGTTGCGAAAGCATGCCCATATTATTATTATTATAACTATATCAGTGCATATATTTGCTCCCGAATAAAATCCATTGTACTTTAATTTGCATTTTTCTAATAGGCTGAAATCAAAGTAAAGATATCAGCTCCAAAGAAAGAAGCTAAGCCAAAAGCGGCACCGACTGGTAAAGGAGATGCTAAGCCCAGTGCGGGATCGGCACAACCTAAACCTGTGAAAAGGCCACCTTCAGGTATGATTTATATTGAATTTAATGAGTTTTTTGTTTGGTAGTTGTCTATTTAATAGTTAATTGAACTTTTATTGGTACTGTCTTGTTACATTTTGCACGTTATTTAAGTTATAGAGACATTTTTATTGCCTGCTGAAAAGTTTCTGATATCACATTTATCACTTTTATGTATGTTTTCATACAATATTTCTAATTTTAACTGACAGATAAGCTAATCAGAATTTATCAAGAAGTTGTGAAATTGGTTATAAATATTTAAAATTTTATCTATCTATCCCTATTCCCTTACTCCTGAATTCATGGTTGATAAAAAATTTGCCTTTTTCTATTAAATTTTCGGGCTTTTATATATTTTTTATTTGTTACACAGCCAAGAAACCAACAGTGACAAAGAAAGCGGTGGGCAAAGTGCAACAGAGTCCGCCTAGAGAGCAAGAGTTGTCGCCCGAGGAGGTGGACGCTAAAGCCGAGGTTTTGTTCCCGCCTGATGTAATAAACGGTGAGATAATTTTATATTAAGTATATTTGTTTTATTGATGTGATATGTTTAAAGTTATTGTTAAGAAACACTCATTGTGAATCCTTTTGTTGTTTTTTAAACTAAATACTTTCGATGTCCTATTGAAAAGTTATTTGTGAACAGTAATTCCATGCTGAAAAATTTCTAAAAGAAAATATAAATTGATCAAAAAATGATTGATTGATTGATTCCTGTATCCTGTTTTCAAAATTCCCGGTTTGAGTAATTTGAACAAGTATTATTGATATTCAATAAAAATATTTGCAACATTGAATTTTAATTTTAACTCAAAGTTATTTCCCATTTTTAAATTCAGGCCTCGTAGATGGCAATTGGAAGAATCGTCTAGCGGCTGTACAATCATTCCACTCAACCGTACAAGGTCTAACCACGGAAGACACAAATGCGCAAGTGTTATATCGAGTGCTGAATAAGAAGCCAGGTCTTAAAGATACCAATGTGCAAGTGTTGAAGGCCAGGTTGGAGGCCTGCAAGTATATTACGGAGAACTTCCCTATTTCTACGTAAGTTTCGTATATCAACTATATATTAGTTAGCATTTTTATTGAAAATATGTCAATAATTTAAAATCTATGTGCAAATATATAAATTCTTCTTTCCTTCTAAGCTTATAATGAGTTTGTTAAAAATTATGCTTCGTTTTATTGTGTGAATAACTGTGTCCCTTCGTCCAGCATACTCACCACAACTCACCATGGAATCCTGATATTTCATGAATGTCAAAAAACTGTTCTGAAATAGTGCTAAATAGTGCCCAAAGGAAAAAAATAGTGCTCTTGTACTTGCGAAGTTATAGCCATAGTTCGATGAGTATGCTGGACGAAGGTTTCGCCCAGCATACTCACCTCCGTCCGGAGAATCTGTATACGCTTCAAACATAATTCATACTTCAAAAAATAGTTCCCTAATAGTGCCAAACGGTGCCCAAAAAGAAAAAACAGTGCTCGAATAACTTCGGAGTTACAGGCTTCGTTCAGTGAGTATGCTGGGCGTAGGTTCTACGCCCAGCATACTCACCTCAGTGCGCGAATATCGAACGAGCTATAGGAACAATTTACGTCTCAAAAAATTGTGCTTGAAATAGTGCCCAATATCAGTCCAATTTTTGCTTGACTTTTGACCTAGAAAACCATTAAATTTGATTGTAAACTTCTACATACATTACATTGAGTACAGTCGAATACAATATTATTAACTTTCTTTCTAACAATTTTTGTCTTGTGTAAATTATTTGTTTTGTAATATTGTCTATGTAAGGGAGTATTTACTTTAGAATCGCAATATTATTAATTACACATTATTTTAATAATACTTTATAATAATATGATTAAGCCTTCGCGCGTCGCATGGGACCCCGGTAGCTAGGAACAATGATTTTATATATTTGTCTAGATCACGGCGCTTGAAGGATTAAGATATCAAATGAAGTAAATCATGCATGAAAAATAAAGTTGCTGTTATTAATGCTTACATTACAACTGACAAAATTATTCAAAATAATCATTTTCCGGATCAAGGACGGTACCACAACGTTTACGGAATTGACCTGTATTCCTCATGTGATAAAGTTCAATATAGTGTGGCAGTAATGGATGCACCTACGGTCAATAGGTATGGGGCTTACGACGCGCGGCGCCCGCGACGCTAAACATTTTTTTATATGTATATTATATACAACATTAAAACTACAATTTTTTCTATTTACATTGATTATATTATGAATGTTAACAAAAGCTGTGAACTAGTTAACTAGAATTCTGATTACTTTGGCCCTTTAAATAGTAATAAATAACGTAAGTAATTAAAAATGTTTTTTATTGCTAAACCTTTCATTGATGAAACTATTGGAAAGAGTTTTAAAAATTTGTATAACTATGTCACAGTACTAGTTTTGACTGGTTATAAGTTTTGCCTGCAACATATATACAAAAAGAAACTGTATAATTTCCTTTTTACAATTTTTCAAGATATTAATTTTATTGGCTGCAAATGACTTTTTTTATTCAGACAAACACACAATGCAATGAAGTAATAGACTTCATTTACGCTTAAAGTTTCATTCATTTATTATTATTTATAAAATATATAATAATGCATTTAATCGAAAGTTTTTGACATGTGAGAAAATACCATAATTATTTCCAATAACATGAAGTCTACAATTAGAAAGTTTAATATTTTTGTCCAAAAACATGTGTCGACGACTGTACCCCATTTTACGTTAGTATGTAGAAGTTTACATTAAAATTTAATGGTTTTCTAAGTCAAAAGTCAAGCAAAAATTGGACTGATATTGGGCACTATTTCAAGTACAATTTTTTGAGACGTAAATTATACCTATAGCTCGTTCGATATTCGCGCACTGAGGTGAGTATGCTGGGCGTAGAACCTACGCCCAGCATACTCACTGAACGAAGCCTATAACTCCGAAGTTATTCGAGCACTGTTTTTTCTTTTTGGGCACCGTTTGGCACTATTTGGGAACTATTTTTTGAAGTATGAATTATGTTTGAAGCGTATACAGATTCTCCGGACGGAGGTGAGTATGCTGGGCGAAACCTTCGTCCAGCATACTCATCGAACTATGGCTATAACTTCGCAAGTACAAGAGCACTATTTTTTTCCTTTGGGCACTATTTAGCACTATTTCAGAACAGTTTTTTGACATTCATGAAATATCAGGATTCCATGGTGAGTTGTGGTGAGTATGCTGGACGAAGGGACACGAATAACTGAATCCATTCGTGATACTGTTTTCTCTGAAATATTTTCTTATTCTGTTTCTGAACAGTAATTAAAGCAATTAAGAACATTTTTATATCACGTATTCTAACTACTCACAGGACGGCAGCAGACTTCGTGCTCCACGACGTTGTGAACAAGCTTGGTGAAGCATCCTGCTCGGCCATAGCATCAGACTGTCTAACCTCTCTAGCCGAAGGTTGTGGGTTGGAACACGTGGTGACCGAGGGGCTCGGCTTCGCTATGGACTCGCAGAAGAACCCCAAGGTGCAGTCGGAGATGTTCAACTGGATGACTAGCTCGATAAAGGAGTTTGGATTCTCGTAAGTTGTTTGGTAACTATGAAAACTAGTGAAGCTCGAATAAGTGTTTAAACAGTATTTAAAATTTGTGTAATATAATGTTAGAGACTAGATAAATATTGTCTCGTATGTTAAGTAACAGCAATATTTTATGTTTTATCATACTTATTGTGTTACAACTTGATTATGTATTTTTTTTACAATAAAATAGGTGTTTGTTTTGCCACTAAACAAAAAAACTTAAGAAAGTTAACATTGAACTTTGCCATATTAATTGTTCCACTTAATAATCTTGTTTCTATTAATTACAGAATGAACATCAAATCAATAATAGCGCACAGCAAGAAGGCTCTATCCGCCACGAATCCAAACGTCCGCACATCAACTATTAACTTCCTCGGTGTGCTGTCTCTATACACTGGTCCGTCATTACTCAACCACTTTGATAGCGAGAAACCGGCCACCAAACAGCTGATCAGTTTGGAAATTGATAAATACGCTAATAGCACACCACCCACGCCTACACGACAATTGGGACGTGTTAGTAAGGTAATTATTATGATACTGTTGCAATAGTATGAAATTACGTGTTAAAATTGTTATTTGTTATTGCCTTGTTAAATGTTATATGAATAGTTGCATGAGCTATTAAATTTGTTTAATGTTGTATAGGCGCTTAATTAATCCGTCAGTCCTCGGATCACAGACACAATAGAAAATCTATTGTGTCTCGGCCCGATCGGGCCGCTCGGTGGTCAATGGGTTATGAGCCTAGGCTATCAGTGAAATGGCAAATTTTAAACAGCTGTTTGAGTTTTCATTTCATATACTAACTAGCATGTAACCTTGTATGTGTTTTCTCAAAAGCAATGTTTTTCCCATTTTTGCGTAATTTATCATGTTCAAACAGACTTCATCTCTACAGCATGAATATACATAACTGATACCATGATTCGATTCAACTGACCAGTTGGCTTAGTTGGTGACCCTGCCTTCCAAGCCAGAGTTAGTGGGTTCGATTCCCACCCCAGGTAAATATTTTTGTGACGAACATAGATGTTTGCTCTGTATCTGGGTGTTAATTATCGATATAAATATAAATTTAAATATTATATTTGTATGTTTATCAGCCATCTGGTTTTCATAACACAAGCGAAAGCTTTGTATGAGATCAGATTGTGCCGTGTGTGAAAATTGTCCTGAAATATTTATGATTGTTTCCAGTCCGCAAGCAAAGGCTCGGTGGGTGATGAACTGGAGGACGTGTACGAGGACGCAGCGGATGATGAGCCGCCGGTGGTGGAGGACACGCGGCCGCGCACCGACATCGCGCCGCTCATCACCGATGCGCTCGTGGGCGAGATGAACGATAAGAACTGGAAGGTATGTGTTATAGAGACTACAAGTTAGCAAGCAAAGCTCGGTGGGTGATGAGCCGCCGGTGAAGAACTGGAATGTATAAAAAATATGGTTTAATAATGGAATATAAAAAAGGGATTGTATTTGAGTTGATAATTTCTCTGTTCTATCCATTTTTCCTCTTGTAGTACAAAAAAAAGACTGATGATTCAAGTAATGTATAAAAATGTTCATCCAAATGTATAAAATTGATAAAAAGTAAAAAGCTAAAATTCAATCGACTTTCATTGCGAATTTTTAACATTGAATAACAATCTTCAATAAAAATGTATGTATGTATTTTAAAGCATACTTTATTTTTCCCCCATTATAAATAGTATTGTTTCACTTTTCTAGACATATTTCATTTACATTTCAGGTCCGAAACGAAGCGCTAGACAAGTTAAAAGCGATAATTCTAAACTCGGCTCCAATCAAACCAACACTAGGAGAACTGCCAGCGGCCCTAGCGGCTAGACTGCTAGACTCTAACTCTAAGCTTGCGCAGAGTGCGCTACAGATTTGTGAAGTGATCGCCACGTCTATGGGGCCTAAGTGTAAGCAGCACGTGCGGACTTTCTTCCCGGGATTCTTTCAAGGTAAATTTTTGTAGATACTGTTGTTTATAATATTGAGAGTGCATATGAAGGTTGTTCATTGTGCATTACTTTAATTTCTATCTTTTGGCCGAAGTAATCTATCTTTCTTTTTGGTGTGCCTAGTAATAACTGATGGTCTGCTTCGAAAGAAGACTAATTTAACGAATATTTGTTTGAATTTGATTCGTATGACAAGGTAGATAAATAATTATTAGGTCATAATGTCCAACATTCTTGTTTGTATCTTTTACACCTTATGCCTACACCTCAGCTAATTTTATTACATTATATTAGGTGTGCTAACAAGTAATCATTGCATTATTATTTTCTTGTTATAAATAACATGGTGAAGAATATGAAACATGCTATATATTTGAGCGTACTCCTAAAAAAAGTGAAGGTTGCATCCTGTAAACATTATTCGCTAACCAGTGCTTGTGTGTTATTGTACATACACACACAGACACACACTTATATCCGCTATACATTACCAACTAACCATGCTCATCCGCCCACAGCGTTCGGCGACACCAAGCAATAGACACGCGCAGAAGTTTTTGCGTGTCATTGTACACATATCTTTATACAGTATACATTACCAACTAACTGCTACACGTGTTACACAGCGTTCGGCGACAGCAAGCAGTGGATACGCAGCGCGGCGGTGGCGTGCGTGGAGGCGTGGTGCCGCGAGGCGGGCGCGGCGGCGGCGCTGGACGGCGAGATGGTGCACGACGCGCTGCGCAGCGGCTCGCCCGTGCTGCGCGCCGCGCTCTTCGCCTGGCTCGCGGACAAGCTGCCCCACAGTGAGTGCCGGGGGATTTGAATTTCGAACATTTTTAAATGTTTTTTTTTTGGAGTGGAATTACCGCGTTGTTCGTTTTTTTTATTTGTTGGTGTTGGGAAGTGGCCAGTTTGCTTTGTTTCAAGTTGGATAACTTGGTATACTGAGAAAAATAGGCAGCTATTATTTTGATATTTAGCAACATTGTGAAACTATAAAAGAGAGCGTGTAAGCGGAGCACACGTGTAAGAAGTGAAACTTTTTTGTCAAGATTCAAACATACATAAAACGTCGCCTTACTCCATGACGTGACCTTGGAATTGTAGTCTCAACGCGCCTGAAGAAGAAGTGAAACTTCAAAAATTAAATATGAAATATTAATTTAATTTAAATTTGCAATTGACTGTAGCTCCTCTTCAATCCGACTATTGCTAAATCTTTTTCTAGCTAAACAACAAAATAATTATTTGCATAAATCTAGTATTAAATTCAATGCCTCGTCCTAATTAAAATTCAAATTGAGCAGTTATTACCTACCATTATTTATTAATTTTAACACTATTATTATCCCCAGTACCACCCCGCTCGTTCCCGCGCGAGGAGCTCTCAGTGTGCGTGGCTTTACTATACGCGGGTGTGGAAGATAGGTCGGCTGATGTAAGAAAAGCGGCAGCTGATTGTGTGCTGCCGTTTATGCTGCACCTCGGTTACGAGCCTATGCACAAACAGCTGGATAAACTTAAGGTAATTTGTGTAACAAGAAACGTTTATTTATAGATTTTGTTTCGAAGAGAAGAATCTTCAAAATAAAGAAAAAAAAAATTAACGACACAATAAAGCAGAAGAAAACGCTTGAGTAAAATTGTGTAATGAACAAGTAGTGTAATAACTCAGGCCCCGGAATCACAGGCACAATAGAAAATCTATTGTGTCGTGGACCGATTGGGCCATTCGGGGCTCAATGGGTTAATGCATCTCAATGAAAAAAAAATACATATGGTGTAGATTTATAGCAGTATATAAGCCATTATGCTTTCTACATGTATTATTTATTGTTCTTGCCTATTTTAACCGTCATATTTCTATTTCTATAGCCAGGATCGAAATCAGTAGTATTAGCAGTACTAGATAAGGCTCGACCTAACCTACCGGTACAGCCACTACCCGCAAAAGCGAAAGGAAAAGAAGAACCGAGGGGGGTTAAATCCGCGGGAGCTATGAAAAAGGAAGCTGAAAAGAAAGGAGTCGCTGTTAAGGCTAAGGTATTATTTTTTGGTTTTATACAGCCAGGGTTAAAATGAATAGTAATAGCGCGAGCGGTGGTAGAAAAATCTCGACCCAATCTACCATATTTAATATAAAAATTGTTTTTCTTTGGGATAAATTGATAAGTCAACAAAGTTATATGATTTACTAGCTGTGCTTGTAGGTTTCAGCTGCGAAGCCGTAAATCTTAAATCAAATATTTGTATAGTTCATGTGTTATTCTAATGTGTGACATATATTGCTGTAAAGTTTCATTCAAATCCGTTACATAGTTTTTCCGCGAAAAAGCAACAAACAAACATCCTCAGAAACATTCGCATTTATAATATTAGTATGATTATATATTAAATGCCTTCAATTACTTATAAAATACCTTTCATAATATTTTAAATATAACGTAATATAGGGACCAGCGAAACCAGCGTCAGCAAGCAGTCGTGGTAAAAAAGAAGACGAAGATTGTACGCCACTACTGCCTAACAATAATGCCAAGAATCAGCGTATTGTTGATGATCAAAAGCTAAAGGGTATGTGAAAATATTATGAAACAAGTAATGGTTATTTGCTTAAAATAACATTTATTTAGTTTATGAAGAATAGAGCTCAATTTATAACCATTAAATACTAGTAAAGTGAGTATAGTTAGTTGCCTTGACAATTTTATGCTACAAACTAACTTGTATTGCATTGTAAGTTTAAAAAATGTCAGTAACGTATTTTTTAATTTAAATATGACTCTCAAAATTTAAACTATCCCCATAAATTAATTAGCCAACATATTATTATTTATTTTAACGGTATTTATTTCAGTTTTAAAATGGAATTTCACAACGCCACGAGAGGAGTTCTTTGACTTACTAAAGGATCAAATGAATAGTGCTGGCATGAACAAGCAACTTATCGCTAATATGTTCCACAGTGATTTTAGGTAAGATAACATTTATATGTATTTTTTTTACTCTGTTTATAAAGATTGATATTTTTACTAGATATAATTATGATTATTTTCCATAGTGAAAATACCAAATCCAATCGTTATAGGTGACACTTCGTCAACCACATCATAAATGCAAATATTTGAACTTATTACAATTGTGCAAAATATTTTTTTCTTGCCATCAGTTAGCTCACAGTAATTTCAATACATTGAAGACATATATCTACATAAACATAACCCTATTTCTTACCATTACTCATTTTATTACTATTTTTTTATATGTGCAAATCAGTCAGATTCATTTATTTTTGAACCACCTAAAATCGGTGTACAATACTTACCACATAGGTCTTTTGTAATAAGGTTGATACCTTATTACAATCGATAATATATGCAATATTCTTGTTCCACAAAGGTATCACTTAAAAGCCATAGAAGCGCTATCCGAAGATTTACACGAAAATGGTCAAGCATTAACAGCAAACTTGGATTTAGTACTCAAATGGTTAACATTACGGTTCTTTGACACTAACCCATCGGTCATACTAAAGGGATTGGAGTATTTGAGCCAAGTGTTTCAGTACTTGATTGATAGTGATTATACCATGGCTGAGTATGAAGCGAACTGCTTTATACCGTATTTGGTGTTGAAGGTATGTTGTTTTTAGTATGGTAACAAATTTTAGTGCGATATTTTATTATACATAAATTATATAAAACAAATTGAGTCGTTTACTTGAGTTATTTGTAGGAATTTATAGATAATTGGTCTATAAAATGAATATACAAAAAAAAACTTGTAAATCATTTCACTTTTTCTGTAGTGTTGGAATAAATATTATGTAAACCTCGGTAATTAAAAATTCTGAAATCTTTTCAACTTATTTTAACGGGCTATATTAATAAAATATTTTTCGCACTATTTTCACAGGTGGGTGATCCTAAAGACACAGTGAGGAATGGCGTCAAGGCTCTGTTCAGACAAATTTGCGTGGTTTACTCTGTTACAAAACTGTTTGGATATTTGATGGAAGGACTGAAGTCAAAGAATGCGAGACAAAGAGCTGGTAAGTTGAATTTATTGATTTATTTTAATATATTGCTTCTGGTATTAAATAACTTATGTTTATTTTTGTTGTTTATAAAATGTTTTTCGTTAGCCTTGCATACATCTTCTATTTTAGATGTTATACATATAAGCTGAATAACAACTTTCTGTTACATTTGTGTTATATTATTTTTATTAATTATTAGGGATTAGGGATTGAAACAAATAGTTGGCTTATAGTCTTTTGACCATATCTGTTTAAACATATAATTCTATTCCTTTCCATAATCAATTTTTTTAATCACCCAGAGTGTCTCGAATGCATCAACCACCTGCTCGAGACATACGGGTCAACAGTAATGTCGGGCGGTGGTGGCGCATCGTTGCGCGACATTGCGCGACTAATCGGCGATAGAGATAACGCGGTGCGATCCGCAGCCCTCAACTGTGTTGCCAGCGCGTACTTCCTGGACGGCGAAAAGGTGTACAAGAGTATTGGGCAGGTGAGTGTTGCCAGCAGAAAAATATAGTAATCTAGTGCATTGGGGGAATTTGGGATGAGGGGCAATTTCAGAAGATTGTGAATACCACTTCAGAGCATCGCTTTATCGTAAGGGCTTGAAGATATATAGGTTTGATATTATTAGCATACATACATATTTGCTTAATCTATCACTAGTTACGTATTAATTAAACTTATACATATTTACCCCGTGGCCGGAATTACCCCAGTGCACCTTAGTTGATATTGCCAGTTGTGCGTAAATTTAGGTCGATGGATTGATGTTGCCAGTTTAATGTCGTTTTTGGGTGTATGTTTATATGAAATGTAGGTAAATGACAAAACGAAAAATAAACAAGCACAAAAAACCAATTTTTCTTTCAATATGAGGTATATTTTTGTAAAATTTTAAGTATACCACATATCACATACATATTCAATACAAATGTTTAATATAAATTAAAACTTAAAACAGTACTGAAACTTAATTCAACAAATTTTGCAGATATCAGACAAAGATCTATCTCTACTAGAAGAGCGTATAAAACGCGCGACGAAAACACGCAGTGCGGAAGCGAGACGCTCTATGGTGGTCCCTCTCTCGGCGAGTGGAAAGCCCATAATATTACAACAACAACAGATGCCTGAGGTAATTTTTATGTTAATTACTTCGTATGCAAAACATTCAAATATCCGTAAATAAATTATATATATTAAAAATTGTATGAATAAGAATACCATCAAATATTTATTTTTTTGTAATTAGTAAAGTAAGCCAAAATTTGTTATGATTTTATCGTATGGAAATTAGACAGGCGCTTACTGTTATCATATCAATAATAATTATAAATGAATAACATTGATAAAATTTACATTCACACCGTCTTATCGCACATGCTAATCATATTATCAATACACTATAATTTCTTATTATCACAAATAAATGTAATCTCCACATTTTTAAAATCATTCGATACAAATAGTTGTCAAATTACGTGTTAAACAAACACCGTAGAGATGTAACTCGCGTATATAACTACGTGCGTAAATCTTATTTGTACTCGCACGATTTTTTCATTATGAACTCGAGTTATGACATAACAATTATTGTCAACTCTAGTAAAATATGATATATTATTAGTAGTATAATAAAACGTATGTGATGGTGGACTCTCAGGAAAACGAGCGTGTGATCACAGTGGAGACGACGCCGGGCGTGGACTATGAAGAGGAGGAACCGGATGAACCGCCTCCGCCGCCGGTGCAACAGTGAGTTGATGCTTGTGTAGAATAATCTTGTGTTTGTCTTATTTTATTTTGACACAGATTTGTGTGAGATCAAGTTGTGAATTTTTTCTATAACATGTTATAGTTTATGTATAATTGAAAAAAGTTTAGTAATACAGTTTTATAGATGCTTCCACTTAAAGTATAAGAAATAGAAACAATTTTAGTACTTGCTGTATACAGGGTGTCCCACTTTCGGTATACTAAGCGCAAAGGGACTTGTAGTTTTGCATACTTTGAGTACGTAAAAAATAATTATAAAATTCCAGACGCATTTTTTTTTAAATAGAGGAATTCTTAAAATTCCATGTGTACACCCCCAACAAGCAAACCGCCCAACTTTGCCACCCGCATGTGAGCTATCGTTTAAGATTATGTTTTCATAGACAAAATACTCACATTAGCGAAGCGGTATATGCCGGCTGCGCGAAGCTAGAGACGAATACATGGATTTTAAGGAAAAATTTAGCAAAAAATTTTTCGCGTAATTTTGTTATTTAAGTATTTTTTATGTGATCAGTGTATGCAAAACTACAAGTCCCTTCGCGCTTAGTATACCGAAAGCGGGACACCCTGTATAAACAAATTCTTTAAATATTTTTTTTTTATTGCATAGTAATTTTTTTTTATTTGAAATCCGTGAAAAAGTTATATCAAAAATCATTTATATATTATGTACATTTTCTAATCTAACTTTACAAAAATATATCGGGCGGTCGTGTAAACATCATTGTAACGTAATGTGTAATGTCCACAACTAAAGCGCGGTGTCCAGGGAACAAGAGGTGCGCACGGTGACGGGTCCGTTCGGGCTGGACCCCGAGCTGATCGCGCGGCTGGACGCCGCCGTGCCGGTGGTGCGCCGCCCCAACCTGCCCGACCTCGACCTCAAGTTCTTAGATGAGCCCGTGCGTGCGCTGTCCGCTCCGCACAGACCGAGGTATGCATGTACATACATACATACGTAACGCACGAACTCACACAAACTCAAACTCTAACATTTATTTATTCAATTAGACTTCTTTTAGAAGCACTTTCGAATCGTCGTTACATATTTTAACATTTACCACCGATTCGGAAAGCAGTATCTATGGCAACCGGCAAGAAATTCCATAGTTGCTCTTTTTAAAATCTTGTCAATATTACAATTTAATTTTACATAATATGTAACTTATATCTAACTACATAATATATCATAATATGACAAAGAACTGTCCTGTGGTTCTTACGGGACAACCGCCCATGGATTTTCATCTTCTATGTATTCGTTAATGCTGTAACAGGTTGTCTGAACTAATACATTTTTTACATAAGTTTTAAATTTAGCACTTCTAAACACCTTCACACTACACTAAGCTAGTGCCTAGTACATCACACCATCACATTATACCGCTACTTAACAAGCGCTATATCGCCACATCCTACTGCTACACCGCACTGCATCATCACACTATTACATCGCAATGTATTACCTTCCTACACTATACGCTATCATATTATTATTACTACTGAATATAAACAACTATACTTTCGCACAATCTCATATTCGGATTGAGACATATTTTGTCCGAAATAGTATTAATGAAATTAATTTTGTTAGAGTGCTTTCTAATAATAATTTTATTCCAGTTCAATGGTGGCGCTATCCCCGCCCCGCGCAACGGCGCCGCACCCTTTAGTGTCGGCGCAACCAGTGCCCGCCTCTGTGGACGACTCGCAGCTAGCTGACACCATACACTCTATAGCTAGTCCTGATTTGAATGTGAGTGCTATTTTAGTAATAAATATAATACTTTCTCGATGTTTTATGCTTGGTTAGAGTTGTGTATAGAAAATAGTTTAACCGTTATAGGTTACCGAAAAATTTCATTTAAAAAAAAATTTAAAACTAATAAGTTTGTATAGAAATGTGGACTTTATTATTTTTCTTATTATATAGGTAGATTAGTTCATTTGAGAGAGGCTTGTTTTTTTATATGTTGTGTTTTTTAATAATAGAACATGTTGTGTGGTCATTGGAAATTTTAGAACTTTTTGAAGTGAAACTTCTTTATCGGGGTTGGAAAAAAATTTAGTGTAACATTTTTTCGTTACGCGTGATATTTTTCCGTTACGCGCCATCTTTTTCTTATCCCTACCACGCGTGATTCGCCGTATTTCTGTAAAGTTGCATATATTAAATTATTTTTTGAAAAATAAGGTCATAAAGAAGTTTTATTTCTTACGTGTACACTAGTACACGCACACATTTTTGTTTATATGAAAGCATGTATGACTTTATGTTTATATTGAAGTGAAACTTCTTTATCGGGGTTGGACAAAAATGTAGTGTAACATTTTTGCGTTACGCCCTACGCGTGACATTTTTGTGTTACGCCGTACGCGTGACATTTTTGCGTTACGCCATACTCGTGACATTTTTAAGGTCATAAAGAAGTTTCACTTCTTACGTGTGTACTTTAGTACACGCATACATTTTTTTATATAATTAAAATGTTTGTTTGTCCACCAGGCGGCGATCCGTGCGCTGTCCCTGATATCCGGCGCGCTAGTGTCCGGTCGGGGCGCAGCACTAGCGGCGCACGAGGCGCGGCTGGTGGCGGCGGTGGCGGCGCAGCTGCGGCGCCTGCGCACCGCGCCGCCCGACGCGAGCGCGCTGCCCGCCTACAAGTACCTCGCCGGCGCGCTCACCACGGTGCGTGCACACACACACATACACATACAGACACACACACACACATATGCACATACAGACGGATGGACGAGACAATAGTTTAACGATACACCGGGTTACGGTCACACAACTATAATAATGGCGTACTGTACACACACACACACAGAGAGATAGTTGCACGAGATAATAGTTTAACAAGACACCGTGATATGGCACACATAACTATAAAAAATAAAAAAAGTTAAATAATATGTGTGTACGTTGCAATTCTATAAGGTGGAGAAATTTGACGTCTCTTTTCGCGGCTTGTATAATATGCAATAGCATTTTCAAGATACATCGGGCAAAAACACCAGTTATAACTATATGATATGTGTCGCCGTTTAACTAATATCAATAACTAGCTGCGCTCCGCGATTTCACCCGCAGTGCTACGCTTATAGCGTGATGATATATAGCCTGTAGCCTTCCTCGATAAATGGGCTATCAAACAACGAAAGAATTTTTCAAGTTCAACCAGTAGTTCTTGAGATTAGCGCGTTCAAATAAACAAACAAACTTCAGCTTTATAATATTATATTATATACATATATATAGTATGCATCCTCACGAATAATATACTTTCGATATCAATTTCAAGTTTTTTGATATCGGCAATATTTACGGAATAGTCGTCTGAGCACACTTAACGATTACACCCGGTATATGCCTGTTGCAGTTTAACGTGTAATGTAACATTACAGTTCTACGAGACAGCCGGTTGCGGCGGCTCCGTAGGCGAAGCAGCATTGCGCGCGCTGGTGGGCGAGCTGCTGCTGCTGCTCGGCGCTGCTCCGGCCCGGCCCGCGCCCGACGCCGAGCGGCTCGTGCGCATACTGAACAACGTGTGCGTGCGTGTGCTCGAGCACTCGCCCAGGACGCCGTTGCTATGGTAACTGTACATGCTTCACTGGTGGCTTTACATCTTAGCTTGTTCATTTTTTTTTTTTTTATAAATAGTTACAGTAACAGATTGCAGAACAATACCTTATATCTAGCTCTTACATAATATTATGTAATACATATAAATTCCACAACCTAATTAATACCGTACACAGCTTTGAACCAAAAAAGAAAAACCGTTTACATTATGACCATGTTTTTTTGCCAGGAACAAACACAAACCAAGAACAAAAAAATTCTAACAGAGAGAGAAAAAAAAAATCACTATTTAAAATACAAAAAAAAAAATACGTTGTTACAGCAATTTATAAACATTACTTCTAAAAACATCCATTTTGCGTTTAGTATGGAGAAACTTACTTTAATATTACTGGTATGTTATATACTTGTAGTTAGTATACATTTCAACTTAAAAGTATGGGCGTAGTCAAATGGGAGTGTTAATTTTGGAAAATTATTGATTAGAATTTTAAAAATATTGATTTTAAATTACATAGTAATAAATACTAATGTTCATGAAAATTCTACGTTCGTCACATTCCTCCTTTTTAATATGAATACATTTTACATTCTTTTTTACATTCACTTATTATGTGCTATGGCTCCACCCAATAGAGTATTATAATATTTTAAATAACCAAACATTTTTTTTTCATTTCACAGCGCAATAGTTTCTCTCCTACACGACTCGATAGTTGAATCCGACCCAGCCTACCCCAGATATCAAGATCTACTGCTCAAATGTTTCTGGAAAACTCTTAAAATGATATCTTCATGGGAAGTCAATTCGATAGACTATGACGCAGTACTGTACAAGATACACTTGTTCTATAAGGCATATCCGAATAGCTATTGGAAGAAGAATCCGGAAATTAGTGATACGCCGTACAGGTAAGATTTATTTATTTATTTTCTATTATATCTTTGTCCTTTTCTAACAAACTGCATATGTAACTTGTTTCCTTTTGACACAAAATATAAAAAAGGCTTATGTTTCTTGCTAAAATATTTATTTGAAGTCTTTTGGTTTTTGAATATATTTTTTGAAATATATACAGTTGTTTTTGAGTTTATTTGTTACATACCAAAATTACAAATCTTGCCACTTTAAAATATTAGTGTAGTTCTATGTCACAATGCTTGTGTCTAATGTTTAATGTTTTAGTTGTTCTGTTTGAGATTCCCAAACACTGTTATATCCCTATTTAATCAAAAGGAATATTTCTTATTTTATTTGACACTAACAATGTATTATTATTATACGTCCATAGGACGGTAAAAACCCTAGTGCACACTCTTGTGAAGATGAAAGGCGCGTCCATCACCAATCATCTCACACAGATACCAGATGTTAACGAGTCCGACCTGTATCCATATTTGCACAAAGTTTTGAAGGTATGTTTTTTAAAATGAATACTGTCGAAATTGATTTTATTTTCTGTAAAGAAAATGAGGGCAATTAATCAAAAATTGTCTGAAGTAAATTTCTGCCTACGCGTCTATTGGGCAGAGTTTCTAATGAGCGTATGCAAAGATTTTTGAACATTACTACAACGAAATAAGATGTTAATTCGGATTAATGTTTTAATATTTCGCCTTTTTATGAATGTACGTCGGTACGTCAAAGAATGAATACAGAAAAGTTATTTTAGATTTCATTTCATAAATATTCAACTTATATTCTATTGGTAAATTCAAGAAATAAATAATAAGTAATACATTCATTTCAGCAACTAAAATTAGACGAGAAAAAAGACGCACCTCCAGACAATATGAACGGCAGCCTTCAAAGCCTGGGAATGGGTGTAACGAACACTGCCCTTACTTCTGGCAGACTACCACGGGCATTGCATGAAGAATTAGCGCTTATTCTGAAAAGGATCGGCTCTAAGGAACATAATAGGGAGGCGCTTGCGCAGCTGTATGATTTGAGGGTGAGTTTGTGTGTATTGTGATTGGTTTATGAAATTATGGTGCATATTGTATTGTTTTGAATTGTGGATAACTTGTGCTAGGCACAGTTAGTTTAGTTATCTAAACTAAAGCAACCTAAACTAGGTTGCTTTACTTTTAGATAACCATATTTATTCATATATAGGGCATAGTTAAGTGTGTTTAATTCATTCGTTGGTTCAATTAGTACTGGAATAATCTTTATTATATCTTCTTTTTAAAATTTTGCTTCTTTAGCACTTGTCTACTTCATAAGACAATATAATATGTACATTTCGCTTCGTTTTGCATTCATTCATATTTCTATGTTATGTTACTTTCTAAGTGTTCTACGAAAGATTTTTATAATATAAAAAATGCCACATTTGGGGTACACTAATTTTGATGATTTTGTCATGTTATCAAACAGTACAGATAATATTATTATTATTTCCCACAGGAGCGTCACCCGGAAGTAGATATCTGGACGTTCATGGCGGGCTCGTCTTTCTATTTCCGCAACTATGTCGAGTGCGGTCTACGAGAGGTGGCCGAGCAGCGTAAAATGCGGGCACACCCTGTATACAAGCCGGATATTAAGGCGGAGCATATCGGTATGATATTTTGTGACTACCCGCAATTATATTTGTTTAAGGGCCGATTTTTCAATGCTAGATAAAACTTATCCGTCCAATAAAGTATTACACGATTTTATTATGTCACGTAAACTGTCAAATACGGGCAATTAGAATACGTTTTTAAAATGGTAGTTTTATACATTATTCGACGAATAAGTTTTATCCAAGCATTGAAAAATCGGCCCTAAATTTTATGATTTGATAACTACTTCTAACTTCCGAATTATAAAATGTATTCTCGGATTGCTAACGAACGGAATGTACAAATTGATGATTTAAAACTTATACGTTTATAATATGAGTTGGACTTATTATAAGGTTTCTATATTTTCAGATGTTAGTAACGAAAACGATGAAAAATCACACGTCGACTTCTTAGAGAGATTGCGAGCTTTGCAGGTAACAACTAATAACTTAACAACTAAATTCAAATATTTAACTTACTATATACTCACTATTAGCATTTAATATTATCGTAGTTATTATATTGATATTAATTATAATGCTCTACTACTTGGTAGAGATATTTTTTTAATTTTAATGTTTACAAATCAACGAGATCTAGATCCATTTATTTCTTTTAAGTAAAAAAATCAGTGAATATTAATATAAACATTTCAACTTTATCATTACTATCAGGTAAAAGCTGGTCTCAAAATGGATTCAAACCCATCGTCTCAACCCAGAACACCGGTGAACGACAATCGAGCGCTTACAGACTCCATCAATGACAACACCTTGCCAAGAACTCATAGTATTGATCCACAATTAGAGGTAAAATTATTAAGTTTATTCATTTATTGTATAAAATATAAATAAAATAATGTTTATAAATAGCTTGTGTAAAAGTAAAGATATTGAGAATTACGAGTGTACATACAATTTTGATGTAAAATAAAAGTAAACCGACGGACTTTGAACAAGGTATTCCATTCAAAGTCAGCTGTATCACTATAATACATTTTCAAAAAAAGTCAAAATCAACTTTTTCTTACAATTTGATTGCAAAACAATACTTAAAAAATGAAGAAATAAAAAATTATAAATAACAAAGGCACGATTAACAATTCAAAAGAACTAATTAGAAAATTAATTTGTATGAATAAATTTGAATTTATTTCCAGCTACATTCAACACAGTCGGTATCACAAAAGAACGAAGCGGCTGTAGATGCTCTACGACTCAAACTGCAACAAATCAAAAGCTCGTCCAAGAGATAGGCATTCATCTTTACCACACGGCAACTATTTGTATACTTATGTGCAGAATACGTTTATATTATGTCGAATAGACTGCGACATGACAAATTGTGTCGATTTACGTTTTATTTCGTCTAAAATCTGGCTGACTATCAGGACATTATGGAAATATTAATCATGTGTGACTTATAACTCTTATAAGTCTAGGTCAGGCTATATTAGGGTCATATTAAAAAGTCATGAGATCTTTTCTGTCTATAAGTTCATGCTTTAAAGGAGAATCGACACAACATAATGTATTCGCAGTATTATTGTCAGTCTATTTGTCTATCAACGTACGCACGACTCTATTGAGCTATCTATGCACGAATTTTATCATTCCCGTCATAATATTGTATAACACAATTTTAATTATTAATTTGCGTATATTTAAATTTTTTTCATTAACAATTTCTTTGATTTTTTTGCGAAAATATGTAAACGAAGCGTGTTATTCCTTTTTTTTTTGTAACTCAAGTCTTCATAACGCAAAAGAAAAATTAAGGTTGCGCAAAAGAAAATTTTAAATTAAGGTTGCTTCTTTTTCAGGTTTGGAACCATTACTATAGCATTATTCCAAGCTTTTTAGTTCCTAACGCTATAATATGACGTCCATTAACCCCTTAGTATATCATGACAATATAAATGTCCTTGCAGGGTAAGTGGGGTTGAAATTATTAAGGGTTACTGTGGCATTCGTGTTTGAGGAATTTCCGCAATGTGTTGTTTTTCATGACTCCACCGTTTTTTAATATGCTTTTGATTGCAATCATGTTATATATAGTTTTTGATGATCAAAATAGTTCATGGCTTGTCATTATGAAAGTTGAAAATATATGAAAATGTCGTAAAGCATATTTAAAAAGTGGAGTCATTTTCACTCGTTTTTGCACGTGTGTCTTAATCCCTTTGCCCCATGTTTGATATTATGTATGTTTCGATGTAGGTAATGTGTAATTGAAACTAGTGGAAGTCGTATAAACATTGAAATGTGAAAAAAAAAATCATGTAACATTACCATGTAGAGAATAGTACATTAATTATAAATGATAATCCATGTAGTGATGTAGTGTGAATTGTCTTATTTTTGTATAATGTCAATGTAGTCTTCAATGTATTGAAAACTTCGATTGACATGTTGTAATTTATGTTTAATTTTAGTTATTTTCTCAAACGTTACTGTCAAACTGATTATAAGGCAATGAATTTGTGATTTAGAGTTTAAGAGCGGCTGTATGGACAAAATTATAAAAAGTCAACCAATCAAATATATAACATTTACTGTATTGGGAATATAAATGTTAAAAAGTGCTTATTGAGCTTGAATGTTCCTTTGGCAGTGGAACAAAATGTCCATACACATTTATCCATGACTTCAAGCAGTTTGATAGTAACTCTCTTTATATCCTATGTTGGACTGTCGAACGATTATAAGACTGGTATCGAGGCATCATTTCGAGGAATACTCATATGTTCTTGTTTTTAAGTAGCAGTCATCCAGTAGGTTTGTTAGTAAACTTTGTAGCTGCGATGAGGCATTTTCCATTTATTTCTAACCCATCCATCGCCCATTAACCGAACAAAACATTCCTACATTGGCTTACACACTCAGTATGAAAACAACCGTGCAATTAATTGTTTTAGTATGAGCGTACACCTACCACTGTGTTTCCAAGTTTATGTTGGCAGTTATGACATACATTTACGGTTTTTAAAATTTTATATAATATGAATTATTTAATGTTTCGATATGACATGTTCTTGTTTGTCAGAAAAGTTACGAGTGTTTGAAATTATTAATCTTTGACTGATTTTTCGCTATTTTATTGTCGATAATGTTAGTGTTGTATTTGATTTTGAAATAGTTTACAGTTCTTTATGTTAACAATTGAGAAATTGGTATTGTTTATCCTTTTCATTAAGGCCTAATGTTAATCATGAAAATGCTTTCAAATTTCCTAAACATCCATATTTAGGCAAGTCTAAAAGAAAATAATAACAGAGCAATTATTATTATTGTATTATGAAATAGCCTAGAATAGAAAGTAATGGTTCAATAGAATATCAACGATTAGTAAAGAAAAGAAATGAGATATACTTAAAATAAATTCAGAGCCATATATTTGTAACATTGTGCATTTCATTAAAACAGAATCTGTGAAATTAAAAAATATTAGCACGTGTTTATTTTTAATAACATAATATTTTGCATTGATGTCATAAGTAAGCGCTTTTTTACGAACCTACTAAATAATAATTGTGAGCATTTATTTATTTTATGTAAATTAATAAATCATGATGTAATATTAATAAAGTTCATACAACACTTATTTTGTTGTTTTATTTATTTATTTTTTTATAAAAGAAGCCAATTATATTTATTTAAAAATATTTACCATATCGAATATTGATTATTGCATTCAATGTTTATTTTCGGTAAAGGTAAACCAGAATCTGATGGCAATTAGGTAAATCAAAATTTTGAGTGTGCAACCCTAGGGAAAATGGACTGAACGATCTTGATACTGCTTATTTTTTATTTTGTCCTCGATATCATTACAGAAGTGGACAATACTGTACTTAATAATGAGATATCCACTTAATATTATGAAGGTACATACTTACACATATTACTTTTTTATAGGTAATACCATGGACTAATAGAATGTAATACATATTAAATGTATTTACACGTACCTATATTTGTATATTTCATTATCATTATGTCATGTAATAATATACAGTGCGACACAAAAGAGATGAAAATAAATGAGGGCGCCACCGTCGCTCATATAGCAACACTGATACTGCGACGCAAGCGATCTTGATACTATAGAATAAAAATCCAAAAATCTATATAATATAATCTAAAATAAATACCGCGATTTAAACCGTTATAATTGTTTCATTGTAGCAATAGTGTAATTTAAGACAAAAATACATTAGTATTTTAATTGACCTACCTAGGTCAAATTTTACTTAAATGTATTTGGAATTAGTTATTTTATCAAAATCGGTCAAGTGTTTAGACTGCAGAGGCGCACATAGAATCAAACATACAAACAAACAAGCATACATGCAGCTCAAACACATTACCCTCTTTCTGGGTCCGTCGGGTAGAAAAAAACAAGGCGATTTGAAAACCACATATTTTTATTTTTTTTGTAGATAAATTTTGTACATTAATATAATTCATCAAAATCTAAATATTCTACTCCTTCAAAGGACTGATCATCACTCTGTTTCGAAGTACTGGCAAGAGGGTACGGGGCATCTTCAGTATCTGTAAATATGATACAGTAAATATGATTTTTTTCTTATGGTTTGATTGATTAATAGATAGATAGCTTTATGAAAACAGTTATCACTAAACTATGTAGTAAAATCTAAACTAGGTACTTTATTTGAGGCTGGTTGGATTGGATATAACTTCTTGACTCAAATTGTGCTGGTCGCACTATAAAAACTAGTTTTTGTTTACATACAAATAACCTCAAATTAAATTGCGAAAACGTAATAATCGCCATACATACATACATTATACACTCGTCACTAATGGAATATTCTATTTTACGTAGTACTGAGCAAAAATAAATGGAATCTCACCGGTATATTCTGCTGTACGTTTGTAAACGTTTTCAAATCAGTCAATAAATTTCCAGCTTGAAATTCGGACAAACACCGAATAAAAACTTTATACACCACATCACGGACACCGCTACGTTTAACCTTTTTCGTGATGTCTCCTTTTTTATTTAAATTTCTTGTTCTAAATAACAATTTTATCTCAATAATTCTCCACTTCACGAAAAAAACAACAAATTTTTATTCAACTTGACAGCTACATTGCCAATTCAGGGTTGCCAGGTAATGAAAAACGAATTAGTTCCAAAATAATTAATTTCATCTCTTTTATGTCGTACTATAGATGTAATGATAATGCAGATCAAAACTAGATTGTTTATATTTTTTTTTATAAAATAAAACAATAATAAAATAAAATCATGTTTATTTTCGTAAGTATTAACGGATAGACACATTATAAAATTAACTTGGACTTAACTGTAATAAGTTTTCATAAAATTATATTGTAACTAGCGACCCGCCCCGGCTTCGCACGGGTGCAATGCTGATACTAAATACACTACAGAACAACTTTTAACGTTGTATATAAAAACCTTAGATTACAAAATAAAATACAGATGGAGCATGTCAATCATTCATCGCCCTTGTCAAAGAAAATACGAAATCAAAAAGGAATACGTTCCTCCGCTAGTGCTATAGCGATTCTAGTGTCATGCAATACGTCAAAAGGGGTTTGATATTTTAGTAAAAAAATGCTGTCTTGTGATATTAAAACGCTGTAAAACTTGTTCCCGAAAACAAACAAAAAGATAAAACATCGTTTTACAGATTTTCTGTAGATTATTTGGCTTATTTAATTTTGTATACAAATAATAATTTTACAAATACGAAGGAATTCAAAACTTCAACGTATGCTGCCAGTATTTTGAAAATGAATTTGCCATTTTTAGGGGTAAAATGGTTAAAAGATATTCGGGGTAGTGCTGTTGGATTTTTCGATCGTGAATGTGATTATTTGTATACTTAGTGCAATAAAAGTTCATGGTCATTATTAGATTATTTTAAAAAGCATTATACATTTTTTTGTTACTTTTATAAAAAGCGTCGTTTTCGCTTGCGATTTAATTCATGTGAACACATGATGGATATGATGAAAATAAAATGTCCCGCATTCTCGACTAAAAACTACCGCTATTCGCATTCATATGTTTTGAAAAATAAAACTTTTTTTAATGTAATTTATTTAATAAATTTAATGTAATTTATTTAATAAAAATTGAATAAAATTATTTTGTCCATGTATAACTTTAGTAGCTATACTAGATAGGTGATAAAATAATTTTTACAATATTATAAAATAATATCAAATACCCGAATTTATATTAAAATAAAAATTAAAACATGACTGCTAATAATTTATGTAGCCTACGTCACTACCACCACATCTACCTTCATAATTCAGATGATTGCAATGACACCTCACAAGTCACAACTCAAAATCGATCCAACAGTTTATACTGCAGGGCGTGTCAAAGAAATATTATACATACATACCTACACTCGAAAAACATAACCCTCTTTCTTCCGTAGTCGGGCAAAAATTTGGGAAATTTTTCATTATCTGGTAACATAACACGCACACAGAAGCACCGTGTACGTACAGTGCAACGGCGAAATGACAGCACACATAGCTTTATGGAAATGACGATAAATTATTCGGTTTAGTTCGGCAACGCTCCATCCACCATCTGTCTTTTATTTTGTAATCTAAGATAAAAACATAGCGGCCCGGCCGGCCGGTACCGCTGCAAACGGTACGTCCCGCAATTTTTAAATCTGTCATATCTTCGAAAATATTCACTTAAATCATACGGTGTAAAGGGCCATATAGATCTATATTAAATGAACAATGTATTCAAGGTATTTAATTGGTTATGGATTAATGCTGTATTGGTTTAAATCGCTTCGAAAATTAGCCATTATTTGACATAAAAAGTAAATGACAAAAAAAAGTTATTGTGGGTAATCCATAAGAGATAGACATATACCATCGCGGACTTTTCTGTAGACCTTTTCAATGTGTACAATACTTAGTACATTATTTTGATAAAACTCATAGGGTTCAGCCTGCGTTTGCAATGTAAGCGGAAAAAATGTAATTATTTACGACATCACATTAGAAACCTCAAAAATAACAGTACTTCTCCACTATTTAATGGATGTTATTATACATATAAACCTTCCTCTTGAATCACTCTATCTATTAAAAAAAACCGCATCAAAATCCGTTGCGTAGTTTCAAAGATTTAAGCGTACAAAGGGACATAGGGACATAGGGAAATAGGGACAGAGAATGCGACTTTGTTTTATACTATGTAGTGATCAACAAACAATATTATAGTTACCTACTTATAATATTTTTAATTTCAAGTATCAAAACGGGTAAGTCCAATTTACCAAAATTCAAAATTGAAAATTGTGATGTGTTTGCATTGTGTTTGACCCTTCTTTATGGGATACTAGGTTTCCGCCCGCGGCTTCGCCCGCGCTGTCAAAGAAAAACCAGCATAGTTCCCGTTCCCGTGGGATTTCCGGGATCGCGTCATTTTCCCGGGATAAAAAGTAGCCTATGTCCTCTCTCGGGTATCAAAATATCTCCATACCAAATTTCATGTAAATTGGTTCAGTAGTTTAGGCGTGATTGAGTAACAGATAGACAGACAGAGTTACTTTCGCATTTATAATATTAGTATGGATTTTCTCTATACACATTATAAATAACACCTCTTGCTTCTGATCGCAGCGGCATTTTCGACATTTTCGAAGATTTTTTCGAAGACAAAATCCTAAAAATTATTCATCAACTGCGAAGAAACAAATAATTTGACAACCAATTTGATAGTTGTCAAATAAAGTTGCCACATGAAAATCTTTTATTTCTTAAATATAAATATTATGCCATCAGATTCTGGTAGACCTATAGACTGCAAGCTGAAGTAACTATACATTTTCCTTTTTCTCCATCGTTCATCGTTCGGAATACAATCTCGTTCTCAATTTTCTTAGGGTTACTTATTATTATTGTACTTTTTCTCAGTAATTCAATTAATACCTGAACTTCAATAATGAAATTGTTTTTTAATGAGATGATAAGTAGGAATCTCCCACGAATCTCCCTAAACGTAATTTATTGTTCTTATCTGGCAAGAAATTGTTAAGGTCAAAGTTCATTAGCAAAAGCGGCAAAAGCTGACCTTGTGTCATAGACAATAAAAACAAAATATATTAAGTACATTTGGCTCGGAGCAATTAACAAGCCTGGAGAAGTAACAATTAATTGAACAATAACGCACTAGTTTGGCCTTTTTAGCTTATGGCAAAATGTCATGCAAAAAAAGAGGACAGATAAATGTCAGTTCGACAGTTTGAAATGACATGGCTCCATTTCAATTTGTTTTGATCACCAGTCTGGTGATCATCGCTTGGTTATTTTAATTATCTTTTTTGAAGTGAAAAACGAGTGTTTTAGTTTAATTTGTTATTTTATGAAAAGACAATTGACTAAAGATAACATGGCTTGTGTTGCTTACGGCTGTAAAAGCCGTAGTAATGTGAAATCGGACGAAGATAGAAATTTATCATTTCACAGGTTAGTGTTTAGATCAATTTTTTTGTTAATTGTATTATAAATAAGTTAATTTACCTTATTTTCTTAATCATCTATGTTTTATCCAACCGTAATCATTGAAATGAAATCATAATCAGCTTAGTTTTTAGAAAAAATGCAAAATATAACTTCCATAGTGTTGTGCAATTATCGATACTTGACCGTATTATTATAGTACTCTTTGATACTTGAGTAGGAACGAAGTACTTCATTGATAATGGCTGCTTTAGGTTAGGAGAAAAAAAAAGGTATTTAAGTATGGATTTTATTGTTATTTGCAGGTTTCTGGCTTGAGAACAATTAAAAGATGTTTGGGTTAAAGCTATATATAGCACAGGAAAAATTGGAAGCCTTCAAAACATTCTCGGCCTTGTTCAAATCATTTCGAATCAGACGGGAAGAAAAGTAAAGTGCTTTGCAGAGATGCTGTGCCACAAGTTTAAGGTGGCATCTATTTTAAATAATAAATATTGTAATTTGGTAATTAAGTATCGAAATTAAAAGGTTGTAAAAAAAATAAATGTTTATTTGTTTTATTTGAAGCAATTTATTTTAAACTTGTAAATTTTTTCCTGTGGGAATGAGTTATTTTCCTGCGGTAAATTGTAGCCTATATGTTATTCTGATGTTTAAACTATATAATTGTAAAGTTCCATAAAAACTCATTCAGTAGTTTTTACGTGAAAGAGTATCAAAATATGTCCATTCTTATATATTTTTGCTTTTATAATATTAGTAGGATACGACTATTGATTTGTAAAAAGATCAACCAGGTGGAAGTCAGATTCGCGCACGAAGGGTTCCGTATAATTCTATGAATGAATCTATGAAAACAGGAAAAAATACGTACCTTTTTACGAAACCATAAAAACAACCTAAACCGAAATACCTCATAATATTTTTTTTATAAATACCACTACCATACAATGCCAGGCAGTCAATACGCATCGTAAATGAATAATTCCAAATTAAACGAATCTTAAAATTTGGAATTACCTATCCATAATTCAAAATTAAACGAATCTTAAATTATCTTCAAGCAATTTTATAACTTAATTTTTTTATTTATCGATATTTTAGTATTCGATAACGTAAAGTCAAGCACTACCTTTTTAGAACAAAAAGTGGCTACATGTGGATTTGAATGCCAAGCAGATAACAGTGTGTTGTCTCTTTCTATCGCATTAATTAGGGTATTGAATAAAAGAGAGCCACTATATAAGAAACGTTCAATTAATTGTTACTTCTCCAGGCTTGTTAATTGCTCCGAGACATTTGGTTTCAAAAATGTTTTATTTTTATAATCCCACGCAAATTGTACAACTTTTAATAATGATTATCAACTTTTGGCCTATGAATAATTTGTAATATTGTAATTATATGAGTCGTTAAAAAAATCATTGTATCATTACAATTTTTACAAATTTAAAATAAAATGGCTTCCAAAAGCTTACATCGCTACAGATTTTAATCATATTAACGAAGTATTAACGGTTCAAATGATATTATATAAAAATGTGTAAAAATCTAATAATATAAGGTATATAAAAATCTTTAAACAATGCGCAATGGCAGAAATGGCAACACAACTAAAACAAGGAAACCAAAGACAAGGTGAAAGAAACCGAATGAAAGTTCGCTTTCCGCCCAGCGTTCCCAACCGTACGATAATTATCGTACAAACACGATAATTTGGTGCCTACGTACGATGTACGATAGCATGTTATTATCGTACGCTGATTTTACGATAATTTCTATCAGGCAAAATTCGAGAATTTATATTATTTCACCCATACAAATATGAAATTTTGACGTGTTTCATATCGAACTTTCATGGGAACAGTGAAATTTTGTCAGATTGAATTTTAAACTTGGCGCGTTTATTGAACATAAAGTGGAAATGGAATCGGTTCAGTCTGTAGTCTGTACCATGCGTAAAACCAAAGAGTATAATGAATATTAAGGCACGTAAAACGTTTGGGTTTCAGTATGGTTTCAGTGTCCCGTTGATTTGACAGCGGTAGTTAAACAAAGATTAACTATAGAGAACTTGCATACTTATCAATATTACAATTTATATGATTTATTTATTTATAATTGACTTTATTCTAAAAAGTACGATAACTTCGAACCAAAAACGCCTAATGTACGATAATTTTACGCCCCTGGTACGATAATCAGCTCACTTCAGGTTGCTAACACTGTTTCCGCCACATGTCCGCCATATCTACTACATTTTCTTCTAATACTGACGTTCAATATTATTTCGTATTAGATAGAAGTGTTGTGTAATATTTTGTTGTTAATTTAATTAATTTTTAGTTTATAATAGTCACGGTGAGTTAAATTTAAAGTGTTAGTATCCATTAAAAGCATTTTTAATTAAAAAATGTTTTAACCGCGGTGTCTTCGAGATTGTGTCAATGTTTAAAATTATTTTGTTATCATATAATTCCCTAAAATCATACGACAAAATAAATCAAATAATAAGGAAATATTGTTTTGGATGTAGCGTATATGTGCAACTTATTTGACAACTCGTTTTACATTGTAACATACGGAATATATTTCTCTCCAGACCCTGGATACACGAAGTGAGGATGGAGTCGCCGAGAAAATTTAATGACTGTTATTTCTATTATTATTCTACTTGCACTAAGGTAAACCATACCTTTTTAATTTTGTTTATAAACAATAAAAGTTTTTATATAAATGGTGTTTTATCGTTTACATAACGTCATACCGACTGTGTACCGTGTAAAACAATTTAATCGTTCGTTTTATTTTCGTATTTAACGACCACGATAAAACATGGAATTCATTACATTTTT
Source organism: Colias philodice (assembly GCF_061535455.1). Classification (NCBI taxonomy): domain Eukaryota; kingdom Metazoa; phylum Arthropoda; class Insecta; order Lepidoptera; family Pieridae; genus Colias; species Colias philodice. The sequence continues at coordinate 6,049,823 of NC_143111.1, read as the reverse complement.
CGAAGAAATTTTTTATAACATAGTTTTTGGTAGATTGTTAATTAAATATAAATGCTGATAGAAGAATTATTTAACAGGGTGATAACTGTGTGTTTCGCCATGAGCCTTCGGCCCTTGGATGCGAAACAATGTGCACAGCTTGGCAGCAGGGCAAGTGTCTAGATAAACACTGTAAACTCCGCCACATGGAACTAAGGGTGAGTGATTGGAAATGTTACATTTAGCTTTAATTTGCTGTGAAATACATTCAGTTATTTTCACTTAGCTACTTCATGTTTAATTCTGGATTATAGCAACTAATTGTGATACTCAATTCTTGTATTATTTTGCCTAGCCACAGCTTATTTATACATTTATGTACACTTTATTTTTTGTTCCAAATAATCAATTGTTGAATTTGAATTTATCTTTATAAATTGATTGGTATTACAGAAAAACCGTAAGCAAATCCCCTGTTACTGGGAGAACCAGCCAGGGGGCTGCCGCAAGAAGCACTGCCCATTTATGCACAAGAATCCAGATGCTCGCACCGATGGCATAGCTCCGAGCCAGCCACTACCTGTTGCTACTGTATGTATACTATTTTCTCAATGTTTCTTAAATGATTATAATGTTGTTATGTTTGTTCTTAAACAGAAATGTTATCTTATAATAATGTTTCTTACTTAAATATTTAGTCACATCCAGATATTTGGCAAAAATATATTTATACAAAACGGCTATCTATAATGCCTAATATACAAAGAAAATAAAAACAACTTTGTATAGATAACACAACAATTATAAATAAGTTGTATTTTACAATACAACTTTGTATAGATCAATTTCATCAAATTAATATTTTTTCAAAGTATTTAAAATTCTGTTTCATGTAAAAAAAAATATTTACCTAATTGAGTATCTATAACTAACTTAGTTTGACGAAAAGAAAGCTTTATCAAGGTTTATTTCATAAACACATAAATGAATATGCATGTATACAATATAACAAATATACAATGCTAGATTTCCGCCCACGGCTTCGCCCGCGTTTTCAAAGGAAAACCCGCATATTTCCCGTTCCCGTGGGATTTCCGGGATAAAACCTATCCTATGTGTTAATCCAATTCCTCTATATGTGTGCTAAATTTCATTGTAATTGGTTCAGTAGTTTTTACGTGAAAGAGAAACAAACATCCATACATCCATACCTACAAACTTTCGCGTTTATAATAGTATACAATATTCCAGAGCCCCGCAACCAGCAGCATACCAGAAGCGAGCGCAGAGCAGGCCCTCACCGGTGTGCCGACACCCAATGTGCCTCCACCAGCCGCTGTTCCTTTGCTGTGGCAGCAACAGCGCCAAGGTATAACGCGAATCATGTAAAAAGAACGCTGGATGAAAGTGATGGGGTGTGTCTTGGCATGTTTTTGAAGTAGGCTCTTGAGTCGTGGCTTCGCAACTACATATTTGTTATTCTAAAGCCGGGTCCCCTGCAACGTGTTATCGTGTTAGCTAACACGATAACATGTTTTGCTAACCGAATAGGGGCGTGGCCTAACAGTTTTGTTAGCAAAATCACAATAACATGTTTGCTGAGACGAATGGATAACATTCCCCGTGTTCGCCTGCGGGGAGGGGAAGGAACGCATTTTATGTTCGCACTCACGAGAAGAAGACGTCCGTCCTAATTTATCTATGGTCCGTCCGCCTATATTCTCTTTGACGTCCGCCATAATTGTGTTGATTTTGTTGTTGATTTTGTTTGTTGGACCCGGAACCTATTTTTATTATTTCTTTGGAGAACTAAATCAACTATTGCTAAAACAACTTCCACGTCTTCTTCGTCGGAACTCATTTTTGAAATGAAATAAAAACAATAACAAAAATAGGCGCAGCGGACGAGCGGTTTTGCAAACATGTTTTGGTAACATGTTTCGATAACATGTTTTGTTAGAAAATTGTCGCTGCGGACCCGGCTTTATTCCACCTCATAACACCAAATAGACCAATAAATCGCCAATGCGCAGCTTAACCGTCAGGGCGCTTGTGCACTACAAGGAATTTTACTGTCCGGCATTCCGATTTTTTACGGTCCGGTTTGGCATGAAAAAACCGATGAATTGCTTGTGCACCTGTCCGTCTTTACTCGGATCAGTGCGGTACAGTTCAAGGAAGTATGGCGGTATAATGCTATCATAAATGATTGTTTTCGCATTTTACAAGAAACAAGTAAAAATATAGAAGGTGAAATATTATATTACTTCGTTATAATAAAAAGTAAAGTTCCGTAAGAGATTTAAAATGCGTGTTTCACTTATTTATTTTAATCGGTGACGAGGAGCTAAATCTATTCCCACTGGAACTTTAACTTATCAACACTTACTTAGATAATAATTATAGGTCAATGCTTGGTCAATGTATATAAAATAACAATACCGACTTCTCAAATCTCATTGCCAGCTAAAAGAAAGTAAAACAAGAGCTTGCTTTCAATTGGCATATGCAATAAAAAGAGTAAAATCCAAGCAAGTGGGCACTCGAAAACAATTATACCTACAGCGACTCGTAAACTCAAAAAACCATCCGGAATAGGGAAAAGTAAAATGTCGGACAGTAAAATTACGTATAGTGCACAAGCTACTATTAAGATTAATTGCGTGCCATACCGGACCGTAAAAAATCGGAATGCCGGACCGTAAAATTCCTTGTAGTGGACAAACGCCCTCAGCGTTCTTTTTACATGACGCGACCTATATAGGTCTTTGGATTTTTGATGTGAGAGAGTATGACCAATAAAGGAATACAGGGTCATTTATAAACTATGTTTAATTATGTTTGACAATTTCTAATATTAACTTAAAAGGGGTAGATAACATTTCTCAACTCATTTTTCAGAATGTTTTTATCTATACACCAATTGACAATAGATTTACATTTAAAATAACCATTAATTTCATCATAGATTAGATTAAAATTAACCAAAATGAGATCTAATTTTTTCCTCAATTTATTTGACATTTAAAAATCTAAGAAATCAGTAATGCTTAGGACATAAATTTTTCGTTTTGTATCATCACAATACAAGACAATTTCAAGATAATAAATCTTCTGTATTTCGCAATATTATAACTCAGCACCGCTAATAGACTATAATTATACGCCTATGCCTCCAATACTACTAATATACACTTTCCATAATTATGATCACTTCCGCCACAGATCACAGAAACTAAAGGGAGATATGGTTAGGGGGCGGGACCGGTGTCGCAGTAATATGCCCAAAAAAAGAATAAGCTGTAGTCATGCTGTATACGTACGTCACTTACAATCTAGTGTGTGAACGGATAGTTGCTCTCATATTTTTGTGTGTTGACATGCACACAACGTGAAGTATTGTTTTGATTTTGTTTACTGCAGTTGTGTGCGTAAATTTGTAATGAGACACGGTTTCGTACTCAGCGCAAGCGATTGGCATCTCTCTAGATCTCTATGACTTCCGCACTACTAACACACCACTTCCCGCATTCCAGTGGTGCTCGACTCCGCGATCCTCGGCGTGCTGCCCGCGTCCACAGACCTCCTGGGCGGGCGGCGCGTGGTGGCCCACGCCCACACGCACGCCCACGCGCACCCACATGCCCACGCGCACGCGCACGCCCACGCCCACGAGCCGTACGCCCCCCACGCGCCGCTGCCCGTCGACCCGCTCGTGGTCAACTTCGAGGAAGGTATGCGCCTGTATTGAACGCGCCGAACGCCCTTGGACCGCGGATATTGTGCGCTGTGTAAGCGGTACGTGAGCGGTTCCTTTGTTTAGTGGAGTTCCCTGTTGCTATGGTAACGGTAGACGATTGAGATGTAAGCCGTTAATATTAAATGTGTGCGAAAACATAGATAGATTTTTGTTGAATCGATCTTTGTTTTTTAAGAGTAGAGGGAATTCCATGTTAACAAACAGCATAATACAGAGCTAGTCGAATTTTGTAATACTATGAAGTATTGTAGAAATGAGGAACCGCTCACTTGAGAGAGTTGTCCAAGGGCGCAAATATACTATTCGAAGTGAAAAACTCATTTTAGATACATTCTATTCAGACGGTTTTCAGTATAAATTATCTGTAGTAGTAATAAAATAAGACATTGCATATTGTGTAAACGTATAAATATGTAGGAGTTTTCAGATATTATTTTTTCTGTAACTTGAAACTTTATCTGGCGGACATTTTAAATGTTTTGAGTGAATCGATAACTCCTCAATATTTATATGAGTGAGCGAATCAAAAATATATTGTTTGTTAAATTCGCTCACACCTAAATGACACTGCATAGTTTTTAATTGTGGCGGAAATGTGATATATTCTGTCTTTTATACATTTTGGTTTAACTTTATTCCATAATATAATATCTGATATGAAGAAAAATTGACACAAGTCGTAAAAATCTTCTGCACTAAAGATATTTGTTGATGAATTAGGGAATAATTTTATTTATGAAAAGGCACTATGTCAAAACTACAAAGAATATGTACTCCTTAATCTATTTGACCGAGCTGAAGTTAGGCGCGAATCGATGTAGAAAGTAAAATATTCACTACAACGAAAAATATTCTCTATACCACAGTAATAAGAACTACCGATATAATGCAAGATAACACTAATGCCAACTATAACATTATTTTGTAAAAGTAATATGCAGGAAAGAACATTGCTGCATATAGACTATAATATATCTCGCTATAATATAGTCTATAATATAGTAGTAGTATTGTAGACTAATATAGTCGCTACACCAAAAAATTTTTTACGTGAAAAAGAAGGAACTTCAGTTCGGTCCATTAGGTTTGGATATTACGGTATGTATACAAAAATAACGAGGAAAAATGGCAGTATGGAAACACTCTGTTACAGAAAATTTAAAGTATAGATAGGTAATGATTGAATTATTTGGAAAGCAATATGAGTATCAACTGTTTGGTTGTAATGCTAAATCCTGGATGATTTAGAAAAAAAATAGGGAAACTATATACTAGTTTGTTTTTTATAAAGGTTGTTAGGCGAAAGTTAAATGAATTAGCTTAGAAAGGAAAAGAGAGACGAAGTAGAAGTTTTAGTGTCAAAGGGCTTTGGAGAATGTAATATAAAACAGGCCATTTTTTTAGCTCATCCTTAAGAAGGCAGAATTTGTCACTTGCCATTCATAAGCTGATGAATTCACGTATATTTAGAGATAATATTTATTTTCACACGTTATATTATTTTAGTTTCTTTAAATATATTTTTTCTTATAGATTATAAAATAAGTGTGCAAAGTTTATTTCTTATATATTACATACATTAATAAATGTATTCAAAGGATTTTTATTTTAGGGCAAATTTGATATTATATTAGGCGTTTATGCAGTGTGTCCTTCATGAATTTTAAAATAAAATTAATTGTTTTAAACTAAAATAAAATTTAAATTTTGAAATATTAACTAAAGATATTTAAATGTATTGAAAATAAAATTGTTGGGTTGTGGTCACTTCCATTTTTGGACACATTGTATCAAACTGCATATACAACAACTGAAGTTCTGTCTAGAGAGAATAGTTGTATTATTTTTATGAAGCCAGAAGCGGCAGAGTTTTGTTTATTTCTTAGATTTTATTTTATAAATTTTCACTATATTTATAACCTATAGACTATTTTTAGCTCTCTGAGTCCGACCGTAAATGAAATTAGCTAGCGAGGTCGGTATTTTTGTATGTGCAATAATTTAGAGACGTATTCTCGTTCATATCTTAGCTAATTATATCTATTAGAAGAATATTGTAACTCGCTTTTTCATTTTTCTAGTTATAATGTAAACAAACACACTGACATTTCAAACATGTCTAATGGATTCGTTTGAAATGCGGTGCCCACTTAGACGTCGATGTAATCCTTGTCTAATCCAAGTACATAGTGATAGGTTAACGATTTAAAAAATAAAAATATATATACACAATACTGTAACTCATTAATATTAGGTGAAATGAGAAAAAAAAAAGAAAAAAAAGTAATGCTTCATGCGTTTAATATTGTACGTCTAGAAAAATTAAGAGGTTCGCGTCTTCTTACATGATTTATATTTCGCACTGTGAGCGTTTAATATATGAGTAAAAAAAAATTAAAAAAAAAAGTAGTTAGGTAGGCGGATAGATGTCACAGCACTGCAACTAGACTGAGACGATGTGAATTGAACATTTTGTTTTGTAATACTGTGATTTCTATTGCGATTTTTAAAATTTTCGTGCTTAAGAAACGTATTACCGAGTTAGGTGACATAAAGTATATAATATTAGGTATTGAAGTATGACGGAGCATTCGCTTGGAGCATCCAACACCGGCACTGTAGTCTGAATAGCGGAATTGATTTCGTTCCATAATATGAGATGTTACATTGTTTTGCACTGACAGTAAAGTTCCTATTGTTACACTTCGAACACGGAATGCTTGTAAAAATGGGAAAATTCGTTAGGGTCCACGGTACGCCTAGTCATTATATTATTTATGTACGACGATTATTTAACAATATTTTAACCTAAAAACATAGATTTTAATCGGTGGTGGGTATAGAGATAACGCGTGGGATTTTTTTACTTTTGTCTAATAAAAATAAGATTGAAATTGAAGCGACTGTGGCTTTAAAAGTTTTTTAGTATTTGGCGGTTTCGGTAATTGAGTACAAAATGTCATCTTGGTAGGCAGCTCATTTATTCGGTTTCGTTTGTACCTGTTTAGTTTGTATGATTTACAGGTATATAGATATACTGTTTTTTTTCTATTTATATATCGATACGTATAAGCGTTTTGTTCAATATAACAGAAATGGAATGGGAAGACTGCTTTTTATAATGGTTTATAATTTGGATAAAATTGCATAATATGTATATGTACGTAAATAGTCAAGTATTTATTGAGACTTATTTTAAAATTGTTTCGAAAGAAATTAAAAGAGACGGAAGACGTTTGTTTTATACATGTATCATAGTTTTTAAGGTTTTGTACCAAAAGGATAAATTCGCAAAGCAAAATGTATTACAGGTCAATATTTTAACTTTATTTATACATGTATGGAAGGAATGGCGGTTAGGTTGTATCGGTATAGGCGTGGGTGATCCAGGGATGGCCTGCTTCAGTTTACAGCGTCCTTTAGTTGTGTTATGAAGTTATGTATTGTTTAAATTTTTATGGCGCATTGAAGTGTCGTGGGCATGCGTGGAATCCCATAATATCGTCTATACACGTAGTACAAGTCGATACGTAGAAGGTTTTCTGTTATGTTAATGTTCGGGGACGGAACGCCCCGAGTTTCTCGTTCACTTCTCGAGGAAACGTTGTTATTTTAATATTAGCATTACTATAAGAGTTTCAATAATTTTAGAGCGATGCGTATCGAGCACTTCGATTTATACTAATTTAACCGGTAACGAGAATGTACTCTGGCTTTGTTTTAACGAAATTGTGTTAATTTATCGACGAGCAAATAAATACGTTTCGTATTATGATTTTTGTAATTATTTTTGACCGTCCACCCCCGAGTCAGTTTCAGATGCTTGCGAGGAACACACCAAGTTTTCGTGGTCGTATCAAAATTAATTACGAAAATCATGTACGAGTTGAGAGCGGGCCTTAACGATCACTTGGTGTGTTCCGCAGAGTCGGACAACGAGAGCGCGCCTTCCACTACTCCGACCAAGGGCGAAGTCTTCGACGATCCCTCGCGGATAGCTCGCTCCAAGTCCCAGGAACTGCTGCTGCTGGAAAAGATACAAGCCGAAGCTGCCGCCTTCTACAACTACGACTCCCTCCCACCGGCCGAACCTCCCAAAGAACGAAAAATAGTCCGCACCAACCTCACTAACAAATACGATAAACTAACCCTCGACGAGATCGCAGGTAAGACACCGGCCACGGAACGAAGGAACTCGCTAGACTTCAAAGTTCTATCTCTTGATGAAATCAGGGCCAGAAAGAAAGTGTCCGAAACGATAATTCACACTACGCCTATAACGCTAAATTTAAGTAGGAAGAGAAAATTGTCCACACAAGAGACGATAACGACGTCGGGCAATAAAATTATTAAAGTAGTTAGGAGCAATTCGATAGTTTATAAGAAGGTAGATAAGAATGCGCCCGCGCAACCGAGTCAGACTAAATCGGATGGTAAAAAGACAGATGAAGTTAATAGTAGAAAGAGAACGTTATCAGAACAGAGTGATGTGTATGAAATGCAAGAAGATGAGCTAGTCGATAATTGTTACGAGTTTAAAAGAATCAAAATCGGGGAACATACATCCAAACCTCGACTCATTAGGAGTCGCAGCACAAACAAATCAATCAGTGAAAGTAAAGACGACGACTATTGTAGAAATGATCAAGATTCAGATACAGATGTACAATTCGTTAGCGTGGAGTTAACAGAAAAGTGTTTTGATGATAAGAATTCTGACAGTGATATTATAGAAGTGGAAACTACAAGAATGGGCGAGCCGATAGATGTAGTAGATCTGTGTGATGAACAGGAAGACAATGAGATTACTATCGCCGATTTAGACCTAGATCTAGTTAAGAATGTTCCAGACGTAGTCGCCAGTTGTCGCAATGTATTAACTAAACCTGACGATGATAAAGATATTTTAAGCGATATAGATGCTATCCTGGAGGATTTATGATCGTAGATTAATTCATAGGGCTTAACACAATATAGGTTGTAAAACGTGATTTATACTACATAGTTCAAACTGTAAATTATTTCAATTACCTACGCCTTATATTAGTAGCGATTTGGTAACAATTTGTTTTACCAAAAGACATGTTATTAGTGGAACTACGTTACGTAGAATTATTTTTTAATTTAGTGTTTCTATTAAACATTTTGATATTATTGAATGACGACATCGTTTTGAAAAAGCTGTGCGATATTCGTATAAGAGCGTGATTAGTATTTATTATTATTTTTCGTATAAGCACATTTATAAGGTAGGTAGATTAATTTGTTCTTAAAAATTAAACTTGTGTTTTCTATACTTTGATGGTTATTTTCTAAATAATCTAAAATGTAACTTGCAATAAATTACTTGTAGAACATTTGATCTCATGTTAATTATCTCGTTTTCCATAGAAGTTATATTTTTCTACTTCGTTTTCCTTAATTCAGTGAAACTTTGTATATAAATTCATAGAAAATGTATGTAGTGGTACATTTTTAGCTATGGAAGAGGCAGGGTTGGTACCTGGTCCCGGATTTCGAAGATGGCCATACTGGTGGTCTGAAGAACTGACAATGTTACGTGAAAAACGTATAAGAAAAAGACGAGTATATACAAGGCTGCGTAGACGCAAACGGCGTGATGAAGAACTAGAAAAACAAAGTTATCTGGAATATCGTGCGGCTGAAATGGAGTATAAAATAGCTAGAGAAAAAATTAAAGCTGAAAAGGATTTGGCTTTAGGAATTGGTGAGAGCCAGCAACAGGTTTCAACCATTCGTTGAACGTTTGGGACAAAAACTGATCCAAGTATTGGACAATGGACATTATGGTTCCAAAAAGAATTGAGATTTTTTAAGTGTGGAAAGACGCCCATAGATGGCATATCATACGAAAGTGTATAGTGAAGCAAGCAAGCAAGCTATTTGTCAATCACTGCCATAATTTTATAAGTAACTAGTATTGTTTGACTCAATATTTGTTAGGCTTAACTTGAGTCTACACTTTGCTATCTTATGAAAATGTTGAATATTGTTATGAATAAACTTTTTTAGTTCATAACTCAGGAATCTGTTTATCTGTCTCTTCCACACGTAAAAGTACCATGTCTGCCTTACAATGTGTAACTAAGTTTATGTAATTTATTTGTTTTCGTTATGTATTTATGTTATCTGTCTGTTATCTAAAAAACTTGTTATTATCTGTAATAATTACTTTTCAAAAAATGAAAATCAATATAAAACTGAAAATTTTTGAGCTTTAATTAAAGTTATGGTTAATAAAAAATATTACATGATTCGTTTCTTTTATTTTAACCCTCAATTCTTCTCTAATCTTGAATCATTAATGTTCCGAAAGACATACAAATATGAGATTACACCAGTTTGTGTAGTATTTTGGTTTCTTTCTGCAAAGAGTTTTATACATATACCTAACATTAATAAACATTGAGTGTGTTTTTAAATTTGAAATAACTGATTTTTCCTAAATGCATATGGCTGTATACACTACATAGACCAAAATAGTAATTTTTACAATTTTTGTCTGTCGCAGGGGCGCAGCTAGTCACAAATAAGTTAATTTATACGTAGTTCAAAGGAGTGGGGGTAAAATAATACACAACATATCCTCCAAAAATGTAATATAATATAATGCAATTAATAAAACGTTTTATCGACATCACACAATTATTCACAATGTTAAGTACCTAGTTATCAAGTTTACATTTATATTAATAAATTCGAAATTAATTACCTAAATACATAATTGATTTTTGTACACTAATTGTCTTATTTTAATGGACTTTGAGTTCTACGGTTGTGAGAAGTAGTTACTTTTGTGCTTAGTACCAAAGGTTTTGTACCTAGGCTATATCGTCCTATGTTTATAACGATGCATTATAAATCATTAAAATATACATTCTAAAGTAAATTATTTCGGAGTAAATTTACCATGAGTCACATTTTAAATACCATTCTGTACTTTTTGAGACGACAGTCAATCAAGGATCGAACCCAAGACATGCATCTTATTTTTACGCTTAGGTACATTGCTATGATTTTGTAAATTCAAGCAGCTGATAAACACAGGACGATATTGCAATCTAATTTCTCTACTCATTGAAAAGAAATACATAGAAAAATCTGATGACAAATGAAAGGATGTAAATGATCACATATTAGTTCAAACGTTTACCATTTAACAATAAAGTCTTATTATTTACAAGTTATCTAAGAAGCCCTGTTGATTAACAAAATTACACCTAATTACTTTATAAAATCACGAATAAATGGACACCAATTTCATGATTAATTATCATTTTGTACACTGCTACATTCATACATCGATACAATGTAACGTAAGTATTAAAATTATTACAATTTGCAGAAACGAAAACTATTACAATAACATGTTAATACAAAGATGCACTAAATACTAAGTATGCTTATTTTAATGGTAAGTATAATACATACATACAATTTGAGCCCTTATTTTGTGCTCTGTGTGCTGGCTAACAGATATGTTAATTCTTTATACTATCGGTTGGTAGAATAGTTACAACTAAAAAAATACTTCATCTAAAGGAAATTTACATTCAGGAATTGAGGTAACACAATAAGCACTTGGTATAAATAAGTTTCTAGTATATTATGAAATGATACGAGTTTTAAACAGAAATAATTCCTTAAAACTTACGTTGCTATTTTAGTTTTACCTATGATAATAGTTGTGAATTGTGATGTAGGTAGGTACATTTGCTATGTGCGATTTGTGACAGATATGTAACTTAAATAATAAATAAGTATTTAAACAAACGTGACACATTTATGCAAATGCTTATTAATACTTTCTAATAGATATTACAATTCACAAGTAAGTATGTCTTTTACATTACTCTATCATCTTTTACATTCTCGGCTAAACTAAAGAGCCGATTGGAATAAAAAATAGTAAAAAAGGCTATGGGACCAGAGCAATGCTTTTTTCAAAAATCAACCCCTACTTGTAATAGCGTTTGAAATTCTTGCCTGTGGTTTTATCCGTCGATGAGAAGGAGCTCGTATGAATGAAAAAGCCATTTATGAAGAAAAAAAGTACATTATGTAGGTTTGGAAATTGGAATGTAAAAATAGTCGTAAACGGTTAACCGTTACCGACAAGGTGGTTAACCACCTTGTTATTTTTATTATAATGCTTTACATAAAATATTATATAATAGAGCACAAATCACAAATAATTGCAATATACCAAGCAACAATAAATTTATGATTGATAACATCACATTGACCTATATTCTTGCAATAAAAAGCCACATTGATTAAACGAGAACCAAATATAAAATGGAATTTAATTTGTTGATTATTATTAATATATTTGGCGTGGATTCACAATTAAATGCTATTATGTTATCAAATATGAAATGTGAATTGAAACATCAATCCTATATCATACACTTCGACACTCGTAATTTATGTGTTGAACGTCTTTTTAATTAATTAGGCTTTATTAAAAATTACGAATTGAAGAACTAAAGCCTGTCAACACCAAAGTTACATTTAGGCCAAGCGCGCACCACGATTTTAATTTTTGCGACACGATTTCAAAATCGCGCTGTAGAAAATAGCAGAGAGTACGGTGCGCGCACAGCGATAATTTAATAGTGATCATTACTCACTTTCATCATGGATTTCGTACAAGTTGCTTGTCTTTAGTTACTACTTAGGAGGATAAGAAGAAGAAAAAAAAAGAAAATTCGTCAATATTGGACTCATCCTTTTACAGCAGATATAAATGTCAAAGATTTCTTTTATCAGAAATACAATGAACTTGTGTATGGATATCCATACATGGAAGTTCATTGTATTTCTGATATGGATGTATCCCAAAAAATTCTTTGGCTACTATAGAATGAAAATTCCGCCAAAAGGCCGCCCTTTGTGTTTTTTTTTATTATTGTAACCTTTATGTATATTTTGCACAATAAAGTGTTAAATAAATAAATAAATAAATTCAAACTTTTGACAGATTACTGAGTTTATGTTTACCAAAAAGTACCTATACCACTACGATGTTTACTGTTGGACAGACGAAACACAAGTGAAGTGCCGGCCGGGCCCGAGTGTGCGATTTTATTATCGCAGTGCGCGCGGTACCATACAATTTCATATTCTGCATTTCATTTTCGCGACAATCGCGTCGCGAGCAGTCGCAGCAAAATGTAACAAATCACAATTTTAAAATCGCTGCGATTACTTAATCGCATGTGCGCGCATTGTCATAGTAACTCATACGTTATATTTCTGCGATAAAATAATCACGCTGCATAAAGTCGTGGTGCGCGCTAGCTCTTATGAGAACGGCAGGTTCCTTGCCGAAAGATCTTACATACGTTCACGGGACAAAATGGGACACAGCACCTTTGATCTACAAAATAAATTATTTTATAACAATATTCCTGGCAAATGACATAAAATAACTAGAGCTAAGCTTTTTAGTTATCTTTAGAACATTAGTTATTAATTATAATGGTACCTAGTAAAAAATAGCAGTCCTAACTAAAAATACATTGCAAATTTGAAACCACACATGAATAAGTGCCATAAAATTTATGATATTGATCATTTTGTCCCGCATTCTTTAAAAGCGTTTTCAACCCTCCAAGGTGAAAATTCTCGAAGGTATATAGTGTTGAGGTCTAGTTCCACCAGGGTCACTGCAGGCGCGACCAGTACTGCTGCGAGTCCTGTCCGGGCACGGCCAGCGGGACTGATACCCCGGCGCCCAGGAGACCTCCTAATTCTGAGGATCGATGTTTGGAATTAAGTTCGGTAGTTCTATTTTGTGTCTATTACCCACGATAACCATTCTTAGATATTTATTCTTCCGTAAAAGGACAAAGAAATGTCATTTAAGACCTGGATATCACAAAGCTACAATAGGTCTCTGAAAAATGTTGCCGACTATAAGGATATTGCATCATATAACTTGAATTTAAATTGTGCAAAGCAAGAACACATTATAATAAAATAAATATTCAGTAACGAAGTCCTAATGCTAAACACCAATTTATTAAATAAATCTGTCAATATGATAGTAAGATATTCTGTTAAACTCAATTACCTGGTGGAGGAGAAGCCGGTTCGTGCTGGTACCCGTGGTTCACATAGGGATGTGGCTGGCGGTAGCCCAGCTCGTACCGCGGGTAGCCCAGGAAGCCCCCCTTGCACAGGTCGGCCTCGCTTCCCTCGCAGACTGACGCGTCGGAGACCATGCCGCTGCTGGCTCCGTAGCCCATGGGGGTTAGCGGGCTGTCAATGTTTAATAAATAATATGTAATCTATTTGTAGGGCGATAGGTACACTGTATATGGGCATATGGCTACGTTGTATTTCTGAAATAAATATAATTTGTTGAAGAAAGTGGTTTTATTGCTAAAATAGTAAAAACATATCAGATTGCAGTGATTAACCTGTAAGAATCATAGTTTGAGTTGCTTCCACCAAATGCTCTTTAAAATTGATATTGCGAATTTAGTTCTAACTAGGTATGTATCTAGTTCTAGCAACACACTTGTTAGGATCACCGACTCTGCCGTCCTTTAACTAGAAAGCCGTTAGTGACATATCACACTAGCGGATTGCGAGCGGTTTCAAAGCGGAGCGGGTGCGCAACGAATACGTTGCGGGCGCGCAACGAACACGCCGCGGTTGCGCAGCGAATTCGTTTCGGACGCGTGGCAGATGCGCAACGTTTACGTCGCAGTCATGTACACTCATTAACAAAATGGAATCCGTGCTGGTTGTTACTTAAAACTTGTGATAGTATAATGATTATGAGATCATTATTTTTTACGAGTTTCATAACATGTTAATGTTTAGGGTATTTTTTTATCCATTAAATCTTGGTCGAAATGCAATCAGATAACTTAATTGCTCATAAAGAAAGTTCATTAGTGAAATAAATGTTAAAGCTCCTTAACTAAAACAGGTCTATCTTATTATTAGGTAAATAGGTAGCAGTGAGTAGAAAATTTTATCAAGCAACCAGCAACTCACTAGTCCTAGTAATTCAATTTTATAGCACCTTTTTTAACAACTCCAGTTGTTACTATTACATCTTTAGTTAAGTAAGTGCATTTCCACAGTACGGTTAAAAAATTGAGTGCTACAGAAACGATGGAAATATTGAATGGAAGTTAGGCAAGGCGGAAGAGCTGGCTTTTGTGCGAGAGTATACAAAATGGCGTCGACGCTTCTATTCCGCGACGTGTTCGCTGCGCATCCGCGGCGTGTTCGTTGCGCGCCCGCAACGTATTCGTTGCGCACCCGCTCCGCTTTGAAACCGCTCGCAATCCGCTAGTGTGATATGTCACTTAAGCCCACGAAGTGAGTTTCGAGTAAATGGCAAAAAACACGGAAATCGTTATTTCTTAAAAATTATGACACTTAGAATAATTATTGTGAGATACATCGATCGAAATTTAATTATATTATATATAAATAATAGTTTTTACCCAGAAACTGTTATAATTTATTTTTAAATTCAATTTTTCTCGTTTAGTTCAGCATATAATCTGAAAATTTTAACTATTTACTGGACAAGACGGCCGTTAACATACCATAGCGACTTTTTAGCTAAGTAATTTAGTATTTTTATTTTCATTTTGGGATTTTTTTTTATTTAGTAATAAAATGCTTACCTAAAACGTCGTTAAGCTACTATAACTACTTTTAAGCTATGACTTTCGCTTTAATTTAAATTTCAAAAACTTTATAATCAACGGTTAAGGGCTTTTAGATGGTTTTGTACTATGATTCTATATAGTTGTACTAAATTTTAATCTTACTAATGTTAAAAATTTGCTGCTGTCTTAGGCTTTGCTCTCGGGAATTACATCCTCTAGGTCAACCAATGGAAAGGAAAAGGATTAAAAGCTTTTAGGTTTAAGTATTAAGGATTTAAACACTATCTAAATTAATGGTTCTTGCGTCTGTTTGTGAGTAACAAGTATTGTAACTCTTTTACTAAATGACTCTTTTAAGTTGTTGATAAAATTAACCTTTATTTCTCGTCATGTTCACGTTTATTTCATTACAGAGGCTCATTAAGGGGTTAAGATTATAGATAAATCTTCTCGCTTTTCTTTTTGGAACCGTATTTTCATTTAGAATTGCAATTATAACGTTATTTTATAAATACTCTTCTGCGAAGCCATCATACGAGTCACGGATATGTGAGTACATATAGAACCACAAACAATGTAAACATAAATCGTTTCCTGAAAAAAAAATAAGACTTGTGCACGAGGTTTTTGAAAAAAACACCATGGTTTCAATAGGGCTTCAAGCTAGACTTACATGTGGGATGCTCTTAATAAATAATGTAGAACCGCTTATCAAATGATTAGAAGACTCTTTCATCCACATTTAGAAAATATAATATACCAGAATATATGGAAAATAGCAGGAGGTAGAAAACTTTTTATTTGCTACCATGTAAAAAAATACAAATCTTAATAATCTAATATAAAGAAAAGAAAAAATAGCAATAGTGGCAAAATGGTCTCCCCGTCAGCGGGTCAAAGGTAGTGTACTCATAACAATTTTTGTATCACCATCTCTAGTACATTGCTTGACAGTCGATTACTAATTCCACCCAAGGGGTAAATTTAAAATTACATTATATTTTATAAATAGTTTTAAAAATTAAATATTATAGACTGCCTATGTCCTCTTTCTCGTTTACAGAGACAAATCAGAGTCTAAACAGAGAAATACGATTGAAAGTTCGCAATGTCGTAACCATTATCTACCAAATTTTTGTAACTTTGACTTGTTATATTTTCCGTAATTTAGCTGCTAGATTGTTTAAAACTTAGTAAACTTGATCAGAAATAATACGTCTTGTAAAAGAAAATCAAAAGCAATCGGTACTCTGCTTGGGGGCGACATTATTTCATCATCACTCTCATCCCCAAAACTGATGCATCACCAGAATCGGATAACTGCCTTTTAGCTAAAAAATGAGGGTTAGCTGCTTTGTAGCTAAGCAAAAAAGTGTTATTAGAATTTGTCCTAAATAAAATTACTTAACTAAAAAAGCGTTAAGGGCGAGTAACTGCAAATAAGGTAAGGATTTCCATTGGAATAGTTATATGAAAGCTTATCATAAAGCAGTTATACTCCTTTTGCGTCTCTATAGTCAAGTATAATCTGATAACGTACTTTTAGTCAAGTAAAAAGCTAAAAAATAATTATTAAATCTGGCGGTTAAGGTACTTTAAAGGAAATTTAGCGAATTAGTGTTGGTTAGACGCTTTCAAGTTATGGAATCGCTGAAAATTGTGTTATTTAACGACTTACAATATTTTTATATCTCTATAACTATTAATGCTAGAGAAATGATTCTTAGACAGAAAGATAGAGAATTTTGAACTCTGTCACCCTACATTTAAAACTGAAAATTGACCATTTGTTGGTTAACGGCTTTTTAGTTAAAGGACGGCATGACTGAAGGTATTGCAACAAAGTGCTGTAGCTGCTTTTTTTTCTAGTTATATTCGAAACTTATGGCTGGTTCACACTTTGATTAGTGCGAGTGCAGGTGATGAGTAGTACTACGTGTGGACAGCGACTGTTTAGTGCGAGTGTTTAGTAGGCTGTGTATTATGGCTGGTTCACACTTTGATTAGTGCGAGTGCAGGTGATTAGTGCGAGTGCAGGTGTGTAGTGCGAGTAGTGTCCAATTCAACTGCGAGTGCAGGTGATTAGTGGGAGTGCAGGTCAATGGTGAAATTCGCGACGCTACACACTACGCTAAACACTAAACACTCCTGTCCAGACGTGTTTAGGCAGGCACACTGCGAGTGAGGGGGAAGGGAGGGCGCGCGGGACGTGGCTACTCGCAGTCCACTCGCAAAAAAATAGAACACGCTTCTATTCACTTTACTACACAGCCTACTAAACACTCGCACTAAACAGTCGCTGTCCACACGTAGTACTACTCATCACCTGCACTCGCACTAATCAAAGTGTGAACCAGCCAGTAAAGTGAATAGAAGCGTGTTCTATTTTTTTGCGAGTGGACGAGTAGCCACGTCCCGCGCGCCCTCCCTTCCCCCTCACTCGCAGTGTGCCTGCCTAAACACGTCTGGACAGGAGTGTTTAGTGTTTAGTGTTTAGCGTAGTGTGTAGCGTCGCGAATTGCACCATTGTCCTGCACTCGCACTAATCACCTGCACTCGCAGTTGAATTGGACACTACTCGCACTACACACCTGCACGCGCACTAATCACCTGCACTCGCACTAATCAAAGTGTGAACCAGCCATTATTCATGCATGCAGCTTTTCTGTGTAGGTTCATATCTGTAAGTTTATTTTAGTTCTACAACATACCTGTAAGAATCCACATTGACCGGCGGCTGGTACGCATGGTGCGCGTGCGGGGCGGCCGGCGCGGGCAGCGGCGCGGGCGCGGGGTGCGCGGGGTGCGCGGGGTGTGAGGGGTGAGCGGGGTGTGACGGGTGTGAGGGGTGCGAGGGGTGCGCGGGCGGCGGGTACGCGCAGTCGGGGCTGCGCCGTTGGCTGCGGATCTTCTCCTCGCGGCGCCACTTCGCGCGACGATTCGAGAACCACACCTTAATGTCGGGTTAGGTTAACAACACGCGCGCGGGACGCGACTTTGTGGCTATTGATTGTTTCTAGTCTTATGTATTTTAAAGCCCTCTTTATTATATACTAGCTTTTTGCGATCGGCTTCGTCCGCATAGTTAAAGAAAACCCCGCATAGTTCCCGTTCCCGTAAGAATTTTAGAATAAAACCTATCCTACATCCTTCCTCTAGTTTCAAGCTATATCTGTACCAAATTTGAAGTAAATCCATGCAGTACTTTTTGAGTTTAGCCCGGACATACATACAGACAAACAGCATTGAGCTATTACAGTAAAGAGTTAGTTTTCAGACAACCGATTTGAATGAGAGAGCAAACAAGTAAAATCTAAAAATAGATATAACCGTAACCTGTGAGGTTACGGTTAGGTATACAACTATACAGATAATTATTATCGTAGTTATTTAATGATAAAAAAAAATAGAAATAAGAAAGTTTTTACTTGGAAAGTAAAATCGGTATAATATTATAATTTTAAACACGAGTAAATTGAATTATTATCAATAAAAAATTAAGTATCTATGAAACAAAATATTTTGTGAAAAATTTATAATACACAAAAAGTGTTTCCGCCCAACGTGGGGCTCGAACCCACGACCCTGAGATTAAGAGTCTCATGCTCTACCGACTGAGCTAGCCGGGCTGTGGAACTGGTAGCGAAATTAGCAACTAGCTTATAGGCATAGTATATTATGTGCCTATATTTTTGGGGTATTCAGACAGAAAATAGTTTATTTAAAAATATTTTTATCTCCCTCTCGTTTTTAGTTTCCGAAAAATAAGAGTTGGAGATAAAAATATTTTTTATTATAGTAGAGAAAATTTTGCATATGGACAGAATAGTTGCATCGAAGGTAATTTTTTTTAACAAACATATAGTTAAGAACACATAAGTTATTATTTAAAATCTTTTTAATACAAAAAGCTTCGGATTCATATTTCATGTCATAATTTTATTATTATAACAATGGATGTGTGTGTGATGATCTTTTCACTTTTGTATTACCACAATTCTAACAAATAAATTATTTGAAACTTGAAATGGTTTGAGGTTTCACTATTAATTATACATATTGACCAATATTACTTATATATCGAAAAATCTCATAAATTATATTTTATTTTCAAAGCCATTTCTATTCTTAACTGACTTAAAAAAAAACAAAGTGGACATCCTTAAATTCAAATATTTAATCAATAGTAGCAGCTTACCTGTATTCTAGCTTCAGGAAGGCCGATCTTGGCGGCGAGTCTCTCTCTGGCAAACACATCTGGGTAGTGTGTTCGTTCGAATTCTACAACAATATTACTACAAATAAAATGACAGTAATTACATAAATATGTAATTAGTACCTAAAATTCATTAAATGCAGAGTTTTACGATATTTTATACTTTATAGCTTTAAAACTTACTAACTAAGCTTACTAAGCAAAAGCACAGCTTTGAGGATTTTCTTTGTTGCCAACAGATGGCGTTGGTAGTAACATGTTATATGTATTTTAATGTGTAATTTCCGTGAGATGGCAACAGATGTTTGTAGAATAAACTTTTGCACATTACGATTAATAATTTGTCATTAAGGAACTCAGATATGGTTGTCTTTATTCCACCTTCTCATTTCCTCTCTTTTGCGTTTAACTGCATGAAGCGATCAATATTGTACTTTCAATTCGGACAAAAATACGTATAATAATTTAATAAGACAACACACTGCATATTTATTTTGTGATTTACATCTACGTTCTAAAAGCATGACTATAACCAAACTCATTCGAAGTGTTCGCTAAATAAAGTAAAAACCCAAACAATAAACACAACATAAAACATATAACAGTTTACACCTAACTCTTACACCACTAACCTCTCTCCAAGCTATCAATCTGTTCATTAGTGAAGCTGGTGCGGTTCCTCTGCAGCTTGCGTTTCAGCCGGAGCCTTGCAGCATCCTCGTCAGCACCGCTAGAGCCCGCGTTGGAGTTGTCGCCTGAACCCGTCTCGTCGGAGTTCAGGCCTTCTATGCCTTCCAGGGCTTCCTCACCTATAGAAAGTTTGGAGTTATAAAACAAATGAGTGTTTGAAATGTAATATAATGTAATATGTATAAGTGTATGCAGTTGCAGCTGTTGTTCTGTTGGTTGCAATAAATCTTTTGTATTATATTATTATTATTAATAAGGATAAGTTTAAACTGTTAATTAATAATTAACCTAGGTTTAGGTATCCTGTAAAGGGATATATTATGTAGGGTTTGTAGGATTAATAAGCTTTTAAAAGAGTGGAGAATTTTATTGAAAAGAGATAATAATTTATAAAGTCAGTTAAGCTTTTAACAACGAGTTTTTATATGTAAGTTAAACATGTAATTATATTTTAACGCTGAATTTGATGTGGTATAAAAACAATTATTTGTTAAATCTTATCAATGGTTGAAAATCTTGACTTTGATATAGTATACCTACCTATATAAACAGCAGAAAGAATGCTTCACCAAATAAAATAAAAGTTATAACATTTGTGCCAAGTAACGTAGTAGGTACTATATTTTACTACCAAGTTTGATATCACCTCAACATACAAACGTATAAAATTAATGCAATGAATCACAACTCCCTTTAAATAATGTTCAAAGTATCAGATACGGAATCTTATCGCGACGTGTTTCCGCAAGTTGGGCAACAATCGTTACTCACAACTTATTCAGTTGAAAACTCCGCGATATTGCTTTTGATTTATAACTACACTCATTCTTGTTCTACTTTGCGGTTAGTGTGAAGATTTTTCTAATATAATGTAATAAATATTTTATTTATTTTATTGTGCCTTGCGCTGATATTAATGCAAATGTTCATGATTGAATAAATTAAAAACACTATCAGCATTCTCTCCCAGGCAATCCACATTTGTGACATGGAAATAGGGTTTAAATGTACCTACGCATTTTTTTTATGTAAAACTAATCTATGCATAATTTTATTTCTGTTCATATTCAGAAATAAGCTTGCTACTGGTAAATGAATTATAAAGAATAAAGATCAAAGAAACATATTATGAAACATATTATGAAGAAACATATTTTATAGTATCATTATGATAATTTAACCTAATGTACAATAAAGAATAAATAAATAAATAATTTGTAACATACCAAGTTTGTTACCTACCTAGTATATTTAGTAGTGTAGTAGTTAAGTAGTATAGAAAAGGACATATAACAACATTAGGTATATATACACATTATGTTTCATGCTATGCTGAAACATTTATATTTGTCTATCAGAAGATGTCAATAACATTGGTGATGTTTTTGGAGTGATGTGCAATATTCGAAGTAGGAATATGACATGTCGAGGAAACATTCGTTTTCCTGGTTTGTGAGTGAAGTAAAGGAAGGGGAATTCCCAGAAAACACATTATTCTGTCTATTTGATATAGGAAGTTGTATTTATTAATAATAAAATTTTAATAAATCCATAATATTATGTTCTGGTATGTTACTTTAAGAATTAAAAAGTTAATTGTTTTTTTTATTTATTGTTTTTGTTAGAGTCAATAGTCTAATGATATTCACCTATCCGTCGCTAAAAAAGCCTGTTTTGCAGATAACAGCTAAACAATCATATTTCTATCGAAATCGTGAAATTTTGTATGCAACAAACCAACCATTTACTCCTTACTTCAATTACGTTTTTAAAGCAGTACTGCGTACTTAATAAAGGTATAAAAACTTCGTTCGAACAAGACATTACGTTAAATAATCTGTACAGTTATTTTCCTATTAATAAGCAAATATTCTCAAGGAATCTGAATCGTATTGTGTTCTAAATATATGTAATTCCGATTAGGAGGATAGGTTATTTTGCGGTAGATCTTGTAATCCTCTGAGATTCGCCGCTACGGCCCGCTACGGAGCGTAGTACCGTAGCCGCTACGGTGCTACGTACATTGTATGCCTTGATACTTGTTTGGATAAATTATTATTTTATGAGATGTTGTTTCATGCTATTGTTTTATGTTAGTTATTCGAAAACAAACCATAGTTATGTAGACACACATGAGAATTACATATTTAATATCATTTAAACTTGTATTTTTTATATGGAGACATACCCTTCAGTTAATTGACATACAATTGGTATTAAGATTTAAAGTTTATAACGAATACAGTAACATTGGATGTTTTTTGTTGTAGAACGAATTGCACTCCTTAAAAAAACGTTGAGACTGAGCTTTCCCAGCCAACAAAAATCTCAACAAAGTATCAAATAATATCCCTTATCTTTTAAGTTACAGTAGTAAATTTCAAGTGTCAAGACTGTTCGCTCCGGGTACGTTGGCGGGGGTCTGTCGGGCGGTGGGGGGGGGGGGGGTAACGTGCGCGTTCATGTGGAAGGACACGATAACAGCCCAGCCTACCACGTAACCCTGGCGAATGCGATAGCGTTATCTCAACTTAAAAATGTATGGCCCATAATGGAGTGTTCTTTTGGCAAGGTGTTGTTTTTAAGTCTGAAGTCAAAAAATATACATACATGTATATTTTATAAGCAGCCTTTTTAATAAATTAATGAATGTAATTATTCTATAGAATGCAATTAAGTTACATTATTAATTTAGTTAGGTAGAGAGTATGGAAAGCAGGTTCTATAGAAAAAAATCTCGCAAAAAGGTATCTAATACTTGCTCTTTCCATCTCTTACAAAGTACTTATAAGTTATAATACTAGTTATCAGTTATTGCAGAAATATTTTCCTTTACGTTGAACAAGGCACGTCATGGTGATTGAACATAATATAAGCATCGGTAATATTTAATTTATATACTTACTAGCTTTCCACCCGCAGCTTCGCCCGCGCAGTCAAAGAAAAACCCGCATAGTTCCCGTTCCCGTGGGATTTCCGGGATAAAACCTATCCTATTTTCCGGGGTAAAAAGTAGCCTATGTCCTTTCTCGGGTATCAAAATATCTCTATACCAAATTTCATGCAAATTGGTTCAGTAGTTAAGGCGTGATTGAGTAACAGACAGACAGACAGAGTTACTTTCGCATTTATAATATTAGTATGGATTGCTTCAAAGGTAATATATTAAGTTTTAATGGAATTAAATATAATATTCCAATTGTATATTTATATGTATGAAATCTTATACTACTACAAATCAATTTATAACTAATGAGTTAGAGTTCTAGAGTCAACAGAGAATTAAACTTTATCGGGAAATGTTCTCGAAGTCTGCATATTAATTCATTGTGAACTTCAAGAACCGATGCGACGCTTTATTTATTGTAAGTATCTTAATTATTTATAGAAATCGGATAACCTCCTCCTTTTTTTGAAGTCGGTTAAAAATACTTTTCGTATACGAGTACAGTTAGTTCACTAAAGTATGAGATGTTATTAGTAGATACGTACAAATAAGGAGTATAAAATAATAAAGTTTCATTCAATCTAATAATTTGCAATGTAACTTAACTCTATGTACATAATGTCACAAATCTTTCATTCTAATAATCAAGTAATTTTTCCTTTAAAGCGTAATGTATGAAAAATGGAATATTTATTAAATTACTGGGATATCGATACGGTAACATGGTAGAGACGCACTACATAGTCGAGTGTTTTTGTAACCCCCGTCTGATGTGAGAGTTTACCTTCCGGAGTGTCGCACATGCTTGCATATATTATCATATTTATTTTCAAAAAGTATTCAATGATAATTAATGATCCCGGTGTTTAAATATGAAGTTAGTCAAAAGTAAATAACTTTTTTTAATAAGCATTGAAGTGACTTGAGTTATAGAGCCTTATTACAGTAAAATCAATAAAAAGCAAATTAAGGGTGCACTCACACACATCAGTCACCGTCACGGCACGTCACCGGACAGGATTAAAAAAAAATATGTATCAATAGTTCTAGTATGACTCTGTTCCCACACGACAGTCGCCGGCACGAAATCTATCAGTGACGTCCCCGGTCAGGCACGTCAAATAATCTTTCCATACATGTACCATACTTTTATCCCCACTCACCCGGTGCCGTCACGTCTCAGTTCAGTCAGCGTCGTGCTACCGTCAATTGCTACATGTTCTCTAGCGTGACACACGTCTAATCACTGACTAACCTGATGTATGTGTTCAATGATTCAGTCAAACCGGCGACGTGACTGACGGACAACATGACGGTGACTGGTGTTTGTGGATACGTACACAAACCGTCACCGATCAGTCATCGGTGACTTGACGGTGACTGATGTGTGTGAGTGCACCCTAAATGATTTTAAATAAATATATTTGCAATGGAATAGCTGCCAATATTACATTTGTCAACCAAACAAATAATTCGTTCACTAAAACTATGCTGAGAACTATGACAAACTTCTAAAACTTCAATGCTTCCCGCATCTCAAATGATTCGTACCTAATATAATAACTTATTGAACGTAAATATACTTATTATATAGAGAATTCATCGTGTTTTCTACACACATTTCGTAAAAAACATACATAAATAACGTTGTCACCATCTAGCACCTGATCTATTTTATCAAAAAATAACAAAGTTATAAATAAATATAAGTGCCTATTTTTTCACTCAAATTGCAAGCGAACTCAACCGCTGACATTTCGTAATTATAAGCCCACCCACTTCTCTTCGCAAACGAATATGACACCTCGAAACATGATCTCCTATCTTCGAAAAATAACGCACCGTCAGTTACACCGTCAGTCCTCCGCTATAGAATATCAAATCCCCTGGCGACGGCGCGACGACGGAGAAATGACATTCGGTGTATCGGGAGCCCATCTGTCAGGCGGGAAAACATTAATGTTTCATGAAGCGGTGCTGTACGGAGATCCATATCAGATAATAGATGTGTCTCTATTTGATGTCAATCAAAATTAGTCCGGACAGGGTACTGAGAGCGAGGTTTTCTTAATGAGCAAGTATATCTTTAGAATTGGTTGTAATAATGACCAAAAAGTTATATACATATTAAGTAGCAAATTAAGTCTGTACATACTATAAAATTCTTTTTTATAAATTGATTAGAGTCCAACTTAATAAAAATCAATCCACAATGCACAATTCTTGTCAAATTACATAATTTCCAAAATTGTATTAAAACATTTTGTGGGACTAGGAAAATGATTTTTGTAGTTAGCAGGCATGTCACGCGTCGGCCATTTTGTAGGAAAACGGCGGGAAAAGGGCCGCACAGGTGTTTTGTAACCGATACGGGCGGCCGTGCTATGAATTTAAAATTAATATTTGAAATTATTTTCAATTTAACGCTCAAATATTATTTCAATGCATAATGGTTAAGATATTGTTATTCTGTCAGCTTGTTCAGGCTATTACGATAAGTTTTATATTACAATTTAATACATTATAATTATTTATTCAAATAGAACAAAAAGTAAAACTAGGTAAACTGAATATCGCGGTTATTGTTTGCAATAATTATAATGTAGATTAAGTTTTTATAGTATTAATTCTCATTAATCTGCCTTTGACTACATTCCATATAATATTTTTGTTCCATTGACTTAGATACAATTTAATATTTATTTTACTAATGTAGAGTTCATCAGAATTTGTTTAAAATATTAATTTTTTCGTATTTATTCGTACAATTTCTATCATTAACTTTATTCGTCGACATATTTATTAAATTAAACATAATATAATTATATGAATAACACTTCAAAGTTGAATTTTTTAAAATTAATTACCAAATTGATATCGAAACAGAGCTCTATTTCTATTTTCGACCAAGTTTTACGAGAGCCAAAACTTAACCAAAATGTATATTGATTGGACATATTTTCATTTAATTATAAGCCTTATATACGAATCGTTAAGACAACACAACATATAGGTACGGTTTGTAGGCATCGCATATGTCATAGTATAATTATAATGTGTTTGCGCGGCGCAACGGGGCGGCACTAATGTGGACCCGCCTACCGCGCCCTAGCCTTTTTTAACTTATTATTTCATACGCTATTTCGATATTGAATTAATGGATTTTTAAATTAATTCCCATTGTGGTTAGTTTGTTTAGTCGCGGTTTAAATGATATTATATGAGTATACTTCTAGAGTCTAGACAATGTAGTTACCATAACTTTTTAGTCTGCATGGAAGCTTTGTTGAATGTTGATATATTTGTCTATGATATAAAAATATCAAAAGAGAAACAATATTTAAAAATGAGCAAATCGAATCAAATCAAACAAAACTTATACAATTTTTTTTTATACTGTTATGTAATTAGGGGCAAAAATAGGTAATTATGAGGATTTCTAAGTTAGCCTTAAGGGCTAAGGTAAACTCGTAACATTTAAAAAACAATTAATGGTTAAAGTTTAAAAATGAACGTCCACCTTGTATTCTGTATGTTTCTAAGTATTTTTTGCCATCATTTAGTTAAATTGTGTACTGTTTGCCATAATTTTAGGAATAGATACAGTTTTCTTAACGGACGTAAGAATTTCATTATAAGTGAATTGGTGCAAATAATAGATTCAGATTCAGTCAATATTTTTTTGTAAATCAATTTAATATCTATTCTATTACTGTATACAAATATATTAATGTATTACACCTCCACATACAATATACATATAATATAATTAACGAATACAGATGAAAGCGCTCCAAACGAGGTAACTACCTCAGTCCTCAACACACGCAAATTAACAGCTATAATTACATGTAAAGTAACAGAGGGTTGAAACCGCCCTTTAGCTAACGTTTTCATGTTTTATAATCCCGTTTCATGCGTTATTGGCGTCGGTAAACCCTTTGTATGGGCCGCTCGCTCGATTACCGTGCGACGTTTCGGAGATTGGGGTTTATTCGTTAATTTTAATTAATATTGAATAATATAGGCATTTGAGGTGTGGGGTTTCCTTGACGATTTGCTTTTGTTAGATATGTGTACGTGGGTTTACAGGTATGTGTGAGGGCTTTCTTATTTTGGGAATAAATAGCAACAACTGGCTGAGTATTTTGCTGAATGTAGGATTAAACTTTTATTACACTTGCAATGAAGTTATATTTCTTTACTTGTTGAAATGAGCATTTTCTTACACGTTGAAGTAGCTACTTTGATAAAGAGTATAACAGAGATAAATTAATATTAATATAACTACCTATACTAGGTAATTATCATTGAAAAATATTAATAATAATAGAGTTAATAGATTGTAAATATGGAATAAAAGATTGTAGTTAGGTGAAAATAAATTTTTGATTTTTATGAATTACACTGACAAAATAAGGTTTTATTTGCAATGTTAGAGTAACAAACATGAAAAGATTTTAGATGTAAGAGATTTCCATAGTATCAATCATTATATTAATCAAAGGAACATTCATAGTATTAGTCAAATGAACTATACTTATTTAAATAAAACTTAAAACTATTGTATGTGAGCAATTTGCGTGATAACTTTGTTCTTCGTTCTGTCAAAGCTAATACTTTCAAAATGAGTGCACCCTCATTGGTCGCGCGGGCTGTATCGTAGGGTACACGCTTTAATTGCTATTTTACTTGTGTTATGTGTACAGTGTTTTGGGGGATTTGCTGTGTATCCGCCGTTTAGAGAAGATACCCGTTATTAACGTCATATTTCGAGTTATTAATGTGTTTGAGTAAATCTCAAATGTTGAGTGTTGAATTTTATGAGGGATATCATTACTTAACAAGCGTTTCTTACTATAATAGTGTTATTTTTTGCAATCAGATAGATTTTTTATTTACTTTGAATTAGAAAATCCCAATGTAGAGTTGGCCGTTACTTTACTATTTCTGGTTTAAGTATTCGAAAATTACTGTTTTGAATGTAAGCTATGTTTCTTATGTCGACCAGAAAAAAATTGGAGTATTAAAAATTGCTGATAAAGCTAAGTTGTGTTTTAGTAATAAATTAAACACTACTAACAAAAGGCAATCAAACTCTACAATCTACATTATACACATATTACTTTATTTATTTATTTATTTACTAACAAAAGGCAATCACACTCTACAATCTACATGTTTTCTAATTATTGATACTCTGCATACACTACATCGTAAATTTATGTTTACAAAGTAAAAGAATAATATGCTAAACATTGGTAGGTACTTGTTTAGAATAAAATTACCTATCATAAAATATTTTGCAAAAGTACTCGTAGAGCCAGTTTTTTTACACATTCAAATATACTGTAGAGACTCATTCCACTCCACTGATTTTGCATCATGATACATATTCTAAGAGACACTAATAATAAATAATCGTTTTAACTCTTTGATAAACATAATTAATATATCTTGTGTGGTATTTGCTACTACTCTTTATATGTTTGTATCCAATAAATAGATTTAGTACCATAAGCTTCAATAGTTATGAATATATTGAATAGCCTAACACAAACATGAAAACAAAATCCACAGATTCAAAATAGGAGACGAAAATGCAAGGGTTCTGTAGGTACCTACTACCTAGTGTACCTAAACAGATCAAAGGGTTGCGGCGTGCTTTGAGCGTGCCGCCGCCGACAGGCGTATGTACTCGAGTGTGGATCACATACGCTTATGTACGGGATTTTAATGTGCTATGTATGCGTGATGGTTTGATAAACGTGTGATGGGTGTGGGTGTTTGATGTCTCGTAAATACAGTTGAAAAGTAAGGTATTGAGGTTTCAGAAAAGTACCTATGAAAATTTCGTGCGATTTTATAAAGGATCAAGAAGAAGTTTCATCGGTACTCCTACCTATGTATATTTTAACATAATAATAATAGTTGACCTAAAAATCTTTATAAGTAGGTAGAATTTTTTACCTACATACATAATTTGAGAATTTTATAAATTGATTCAGACGCATATGATTACATTTCAGATTTTAGATTGATAAACTTATATTTACAGATAAATAATAGAATATGTTGCTCTTCGAAAAATATTGATATTTCAAGGTGCCAGGAAGTCTGCAATAATAGTCTATATGTATTTATACGTCGGGAAATTCCCGTTCGTGTGATATTTTCCTTCATCGGTTATCTGACGCAAAGTTTTCAATATGGTAATGCCTATAATAATCTTCGGTTTATACGTTTCCTTATCTTTGTGAATATATATTTTAGATAGTATGAAGAATAACAAATATGGAGACAGATTTGACACTAATAATGTGTGGTTTTATTTTGTGAATGATTTTATTTCAATCGTTTTAATCATTCTTAAAATAAATACGTGTTCCTGACTCTTGTTATATTCATAACTCTCGTTTCTTATTCGATTGATTTTTACAATGAATATTTTATTGAGTATTATCGATCTTTTTAATTCCGTTTTTTAAATTATTAAACTTGGCAGTTTCGACTGTTCTAGTTCAACAATATTAATGACATTAGATATTTAGAATTAATTGTGAAATAAAGATTATTGAACTCTAGGAAAGAAATTGTGACTATTAAGTGCTTTATAGTCAAACGTGTCAACTATCATTGAACAAACTTTCTCAAACTCAAGAAGGAAACTGAAGATGATCCAAATAAACCAGTCCATTTGCCACAGCTAGGCCTAACGATAACATAACTTACTCGTCGCATAAATAAATATTTAACCAGTACCATATATCGCACTAATTTACTACTACGGAACCCCATAATAACCATTTATCAGGTCCCTGCGAATAAATATTCTGCGACATTTTTCTTCGCCTTATCTAAGGCTCAGGCCAGACGTGATTTTGTCTCTTTCACTCTTATGTGTTGGCGTGGTGTCGTCTCGCTTCCGCGGCGTTTATCAGAACCCACCTCCCCTTAGTGCGCGTTATTTAGTTTTGGGTCCTTAATGGATTTATTCTTCGGGTCCTTTGACCTTGTCTGTTTGTCTTCCAGTTTGAGTTCACTTCTGAGTTATTTCGGGTCAAAAGAAAAGACTTGTTCCGATACAGTTTTTTGTGTCACGCAATGTAGAGTCACACGTGAGATACCTATTGTTGCGTTTGTCGCATATTATTTTGAAGAGTTCGCTAAATAATTATTTTTACGTTAAATTTAAATATATTTGATCCCTAGAACTGAACGAATTTGGGATAGAAAAATACGAAAAAATTTAAAGATTAAAGTAGACGTTATTTTAGTAACTTTTAGTTGTAACTATGTAAATAAGTAGGATGAGTACTTACTGCGAAATTATGAAATGAACAATTTAATGTTTTTTTATAAAAAAAATTTAAGCTTTCGTTTCTCTTTTCATTTAATCACTTTTAATTCACACCAACTAATTGTATATTTTCAGTAGGTTTGTAATCCTATAAAAATGGAATAAAATGCTAGGAATCCTAGTAGCGAATACAAATAAAGTGTTCAGTCGATAAATAGCATATTGCCGAGTGTAAACCAATTTCACGGCGACTCACACATAACTTTGTTGTGGTTACTATGAATGTGAAGAAATTGGAAACTCTCACTGATATTATAAGATCAACTTTATATTCTGTATGTTAGGGTTTTATACCTGAACCGCACTACGGTTTTAGACCATGTGTTTATGAAGATAGATGAAATCTTGTAAAAAGCATTTTCGTGGCGGGGATATAATTTTCAGAGGGGTTGAAATAGAGCTTTTGCGATATAACCACTGCGAAGATTGTATTAATACCATTTAAAGGTTTTTTTTAATAATCATAGTGAACTAGAAAGCATCATTGTATATTATATTAAGTTTTTTTAACTAAAATATTTAAACATGTCAACATGGACAAATCTCAGAATTTTTTAAGTTTGTAAATTGTTAATTAAAATAGTAGAGCATCCTACGTCGCGATCTCTACAATTTCTATTATAGTTTTAAATATCGTCTCCCAAATGTTTACAGGACATTATATATTTATTAAAATAAAATGTATCTTTCTTGTATTCTTATCATATAGTATCTATTAACAATGCTGCTATAAAAATAGGATATTATCATTCTATTGTTTGCAACCAAAAATAAAAGTGTACTTCAAAGTTTTAATATTCATTTGTTATGAAGTTTTACTGATTTGCTTGGCAAAACTTCTTATTGAAAGCTGCCAAGATACATTTATAAGAATTTATAAGAATTTTAATAGTCGTTTTAAAGTACAAATTTCATTGAATTCAATCTGTGTCCTACACATTCATGTGCAGATAATATAAATAAAAAAAAAATTCTATTTAAAATAATAATATAACACAAATACATAAGGAAATACTTTACAGAAACGTAATCTTCAATAGGTATCGAAATTAAAAATTCCATAACTGCTCCGTGCCGTTGTCCGGGTTTGAGAAAAACGTTCAAAGCCAACCTAATTGGATACAGACTACAGACCACTACAAAGGGGGATGTTTGAGATAAAAATGAAAATTAAATCTTCCAAGCGGATGGGCAGAGTAATGTTTTTGACGGTAGGGAGGCTGGGGGGTGTCCCGCAAATCGACTATCAAAATGCCGAGGAAAAAAGTGTTGCCAGACTGTGACCGACCGCGGATTGCCATTTTGCGATTTTTTTTTGTTTTTGTTGTTGTTTTTTTTTTAATTATTCCCGTCTGTGATGCGTTGCGGTTGCGGGTTCCGCTGTTTTAGAGGTTGGTTATGCGTTTTTTGCGTTGGTGAATTTTTATCATGTGTTTTTTTGATGAATGTAATATAAAGGAATGTATGTGCAAATTATGTTTTAATGTAGGTATATAACAATTTTTTTTACTGATTCAAGTGTCCCTTGTATCCTGTTAATGAAACGTTATATTGGTGTTTGAAATTAACTTAGCAAAAAGTAACTTAGCCTATTTTATTCCCTAAACACGACATTGTTCGTTAACTACAAAACCACTGACCTTTCTTCATCCCCATATCTCCATTGCACATCGGCTGTGGTCCAGGACTCAAGCTATGCAGCTGGTACGGGCTGCGAGTATCGATCTGCGTCGGCCAGGGAGCCCTGGGCCAGTTGGGAGCTGCCCCCGGAGTGCCCAACAGCCGCAGACGCTCGTACACTGGTGTAGAACAGTCTGTAGGGGGCTGCTGGTTAGTTGACTTCTCTTTTTGAGCTGCCAGGTTCCGGAGTACTCGGTTGATTGATGATACCTGGAAAAGTAGAGACATAAGAAATATTGCCATAGACAAAGAACTATCGATAATGAGTTAATTTTCTACACTAGGCAGACTATGTGTAGCTTTGCAAAGCTATTTTAAAGTAACTCGATTAGTCTTTATAGAGATTGATCCAACCTCTATATTATTCTACCTCATCATTGACTTGCCATGGATAGGTACAAAAAATAACAGTTTTTAACGTAGATTATTTTGCAGACATTTATACCCTAAAATCTTAATGGTGCTTAAAATCGCATTCACTTCATAATTGAACCCTGAATTAATAGGTATTGATTGATGAAGCAGATAGCAAAATAGACGCACTAAAAGAATTTAACTGTGTCAGTTTGCTTTATGACCAGTGATGTATGATAAGCATGCCTATTTAGAGTTTGGGTAGCACTCGTATAAACAGCCATGTATTTTCCATAATGCTAAGTAAATTGATAATAAGTAAAAAGAAAAACTATCGCTACTTTCTTTTGAAATTTATCAATCAATTTATAAACAGCTTTATCTCGTTTTTCCTTCTATTAAATAGTAGACCGGGAGATACTGACACAAAATTTCGAGTCATTTGTAACAAGGATGGCGGTTCTACAGGGGTCTTAGTACGCAATGACAAAAAGAAAAATGATGGTGTGAACGCTGGTACCGGTGGCTTAGTCGCGTGGGCGTTTGTCGAACTCGTCGGAAAAATAGCGAAAGTCAAACGATTTGTAACACAAAAATTTTAGAATTTACCGATAGCCCATAAAAAAGTAGTAGGCGGTAGTGTCATGCCATACTTTTCCGGTGTGACTTACAGCCCGCCATACCGATGCGAATGTGTTGATTTAAATAAAACAATCATTCAACCATTTGTACCAGGCTAACTTTTGCACAGGTAACTATCGTCGTGCAGCCATTTACGAAAATCGCCATGCCATACTTTTCGGACGATTCCAAATGGTCGCCATACCGCCGAAAATCTGCAAAAAATTTTTATTTCGCCAAACTTTTTGTACCAGTATTGCATTTGGATTTTTGGAGAGTATTTGATAAAATGTGACCATTATTATATTTGCCATACTTCTAGTAGGGGGAAAAAGTGCTGTCATACTTGAAAACTTAATTTATTATTAATTTATATAAGTGAAGATTTCCAACACATAGATCTTTGAAATTTTGTATTTATATTTGTTGATCCTCAAACTTACAGGAAAAATAAGTGCCGTACTGTTACAAATCGTTTGACTTTCGCTATTTTCCGACGAGTTCGACTAACGCCCACGCGACTAAGCTGCCGGTACCAGCGTTCACGCCATCGTTTTTCTTTTTGTCATTGCGTACTAAGACCCCTGTAGAACCGCCATCCTGTTACAAATGACTCGAAATTTTGTGTCAGTATCTCCCGGTCTATAGCTTGAAAGTAAAAGAGACAAAACACTAATTAAATAAATCGATGACAAAATATTTTTATAATTAGGCCCTTATTACATGTTTTGCATATAGCAGATATTATCTATATGTGGTAATATGATAGATTTACATAAGTTCACATCAGATTTTATCTATTATATTTCTATATTAATTAGACTGTGACTCGTGATAAATTATTTGTGTGGTCCTATAGGAAGATAATATTAAGATATCGTTCGATGTCACTGATAATGTCGTCAATGCGAGATCAGAAAAGCGTGTAACGTACTTGGCGTCTTATTGGAATTTATGTATGTTTTATATATTATATTGTTTCTATTTTAAGACTGATGGTGGTTAAATGTAATATTCTTATAACAAACAGGAAACTGCTTTTGAATATTTGTTTTGTTATCTCTTTGATATTTTACTTGCAATGGTAGAGAGAGTCTGATATAGTACACCAAATTTTTAATTATAAAGTTGGTACTTTTTTTTAAATATGATGATGTTAAAAGTTAAATTGTATTACAAAAAATAATTAGGTTGTAATGATCGTGGTAGGTTTTGTTTTAATTTAACATTAACTTATAGGAGAAGCATGCTAAGTGCAAGCGACTTGATCTGTTATTTAGAAAACTAATACAGTCATATTATCAAAATTTGCTAGATAATAGCTAAGCCCCAAGATAGGATATCCAAGTCTCAAGATATAGCCTCCAGGCCACCCGGGTACGCGTAGACCAAAACTGTCCACACACCAACTGTCACACTGACATGTGACAGCGCGGCAAACGGACGTACCGGTAACTTAGACGTAGGGCAGGAAGGCGAGACACGGTAACACGATACGCAGACACGCGGTGGTCCGATCGGCGTGCTGACTGGCAGCTGGCGCGATGCCCGATCGAGCGAGAAAGCGCGGCACGTTCGAAAAACGAACGCTCGATATTTTTTTATTGTCTATGATTAGCAACTTTTTTTTGGCGGGTAATTGTGCGCTGTGATTGTCGAATTACAACACACTTGTAGTTAACGTTGGTTAGAGATAAGCACGATCTAAAAAACTTAGGTACCTACGCTGCAATTTTAGGAAAATGAACACCTTCATGAATTTATAGGGATATGAAAGCAAAGATACATATTTTTTTTCTAAATGACTCTATTTATGCCATTTCTTCATGTCTAAATACCTATGAAACATAGACAATAAAATTGAATTAAAATTATCCAATTCAAAGATACTGTTATTGTTACTGTAAAGAATTCTTAATTGCAATCTCAGGTGATCAGAACACTTCGATTAGAAAATTATAACAAGGCGTCTAATTAAAAGTCGACAATCTTGACTGTCCGACTAGAAAAATGGCTCTCAAGGGGTTGCAACTTATAAAATTTTCTAACAAAATGAACTGAAAATTTTTAACAAGGAACGAGTGATGTTTTCAAAGATTGAACGCCAATGATTCGTGCCAATTAAATATTTGCTATTTTAATAATAGACAACAATTTTAAAATATTCAAGCGAAGCTTTAAAACGAAAAACAAATCTGAGAAAACTTTAGGATGAATGCGTATTAAAATAAGCATAACAATATTAATGAATAATGCGAATAAAAACGTAAAGATATTTTCCTACTAGAGTGCTCTGAAAGCTTTCAAAGGTGCGCGGTTTGTAAAAAACAATTATGCATAACCATAAACAAGCGGTCCGTGTAGAAGTGTGGCCATGTGTGAAAAACGTCTGTGCGCTGGTCGTTTGTAAAAAAATAAACTCGGCAAAGGACCTGTAAATGCTTCCATAATTCGTATTACACACTCATTGACTTGTTTTCACGATTGTACTCGACTAATTCACCAATTAGTAAATAACCCTTCTGTTGTAGGTATTTATGTTTATATCT
Organism: Colias philodice; assembly: GCF_061535455.1. Taxonomy (NCBI): domain Eukaryota; kingdom Metazoa; phylum Arthropoda; class Insecta; order Lepidoptera; family Pieridae; genus Colias; species Colias philodice. Next base: position 6,014,004 of record NC_143111.1, on the reverse strand, counting down.
GTTTACACATATTAATTTTCTTTATGAGAATGCATTTAGACAATATCCAGTTAACAATCGTTTCTCGTTCGGTTGGACTTAAATAGATTTTTTGTGGTTTTAAATGTTCACGGGGAATTAAGTTTACAATGCAGCTAACGTAAGTAGTGACTAGTGAATTACTTATATTTATTGGAAGGATTTAACTCGTAAATGTCAAGTAACATCTTTTTAAATGTTCTTAAAAAGGTATCCTTTGGGATTTGGATTATAGAGTCTTTACTTGTTTTATGTTATAAGAAGTATTTAGTATAATAATTTCATATGTTTAATATATTATAGATAATACACATTTGCCACATTTTGAGTTAAAATATTTTCAAAAGTTAGATTAGTTTCTTAAGTTCGATTTGATGTAGCATATCGTAGCTTTCATATTTATAGCTCTATGTATTTGTAGCATTGATATATCTCAAATTTTGGTATTACATTTTTATGTAGAGCAAATATTTTGTTTTGATAAAATCACAGAAGACTGATTTATTTACTTCAATTAGTATTTAAAGATTGACATTTTATATCTTGGCTTAAATGCCTATTAAAATAACGATATCATATTAAAAATATAACATAACCGTAAGCTACTAGGTAACATAATACTTTACCTAGTCGCTTACGGTCTTGTTTACGAATATGTAGAGCCTATCTATTTATCTAATAGTATGTACATTGTACATAGAATCTTTTGAATATATTCAGAGCAATTGAATTTAGTATGGAATGATGTTTAGTAGGTAAATATTTCTTGTTCAGATTACAAATGTTCTTACCATAGAAATCTAAATACATAACAATACACTAGAACTGCTATAATGTCATAATTATAATGAAAACCACTGTCGCCAAAACCCACACATATTTAAACCAATAGCTAAATAGTACACACAAGTAAACTATGCCTTTATTGGACAGCTTCATTTTAGAGAAAACTAACTTAAAAAAATAAATTCAGATTTTTAATATGTCGCACGCACGATTTTATATCCTGTGTTTTGAAAGAGCGTTTCTTCTCGCGTAAAAGGTACTTGAAATAAAAATATATAAACGCTGCGACATCCACGGAATATTCGTAGAACGAAATGAAATTCAAACACCATACCGACAATCGTAGCCCCGATACGAGAAGTCGAGTTTTGAATACAAAATAAATTACATTATACCTACCGTACCTACGAAACGGTACAGTAAAAATGAAAGGTACCCTCTAAATACCGGGTGAGGTGAAGCGAAAAAATTATCTTATATTTGCTCAGACGCCGTGAACGTAGGGCGAAAATACTTTTCAATAAGCTTAGGGATTTTTTTTATTTTTACCACGGCCATCTTGTAAATGAATCGATGGAAGCATTTAATAATTCTAATTGCATTTAATCGGTTTATAGCCTGCTTGGAATGCATTTATTTTCATGGATCTTGGTGGTAGTTATTGGAAAAACTTTAAAGAAAAAGATCTTCATTTTTATTTTATTTTATACTTAATACCCTAATTTTATTTAATTAAAAGAGAACAATATAGAGTTAAATATTTGGATTCATAGTTAAAAATAAATCGATTTGGAAATGTCAACTACTGAAATATATGATAGTTTAGTAAAATTCATAAAAGTATCTGAATAACTTCCTGATGTTTCATGAATTGTTTCCATTTAAAGATCAATTAACAAACTTTATAAGTGTGTATAGCTGGTTAAGCATGAAACCGTTACACACACACACAGGTAGAGTTACATTATTTTATAAACATGATTAAAATGTTCCCTCTATATCGTGTTTAAAGTCTCTGATCTAAAAATAAACCTACTAACAGTTCTACCGAAGGGGCGGTTCAGGGTTCTATGTATGTTATTAAAACACCTAAACGTACCTACTACATATGGTTTCACACAAAACGCCTACGACAAGAACTAAAATTAACTACATGAGTTTTGTGACACTTTCGTAAAATATATAAAACTACCTACGATTTTGCTTTTTTTATGTTTTTTTAATACCTAAACCCAATAAAACATCCAAATAAGTTTATTGGCATCAAATCTTCGAGTTGCAGGCAATTAAATTCAATCTTCATATTCATTTCTTTCGTTTACGTATTTATCATTTGCAAAATGCCATTTAAAACTATCGCGCTATCTAGTACAACGCTCGCTTACTTCGTTCAGAATTATAATGTCGCCGAATAAAAAAGCAGTGCATTACTCTCAGCATTGTTGAATACTGAAGGGTCCTTCACAATAGGCAACCTGCTGGGTGTATTGTGCGCGAAGTCGGCACTTTGCGAGTCAATATTTTGGCTGACTTTTACTCTTGTCAGATGTTTTAAATCTTTGCAACGTAAGCGTACAACTGCGCACCTCGCAGTGCGTCGGGCCTCGCTGCATTTCATTGATTATCCTTTTGTTTTTTCTTTTCACGTTTTGAATTTCGAATTCAATGCGAAAATCTGGTGTTTATGCAGCGTCATTATATTCAGCTTTTTGTTGCTTTTTTATCTGTTGAAATGCTTACTTAATACGAATGCGTACGCCGCGACGCTGAATGAATTTCATATTTTGCATAAAATATTTAAAGGAGAAATATCAAACAATGACTTGCGAAATTTGAATTATTGTATACTTAATTCCGCGTGATAAAAGGACAAAAGAATTCATGCTTGGAATAATTGAAATAAAGCTACCACAAGACGCCCCTTGACTTAAGAACCGACGCCTTCTGAATTAAAAAAAAAAACTTTCCCGCCCATGCTCGATGACAGCGCGGGTCAACATTTAATTCGAGTCATTCCCACGATTTGAAATTTCAATTTAATCGTTAACTATTGTTGTTTGCAATCAAAGAAATGGGTCAATACGTAAAGAGCTCATAAATTCTATTGTTTGATTGAGACTTATAGGCAGTTTATCAATACGGCATTGCATTGTGACGCGGCGGGGTGCGCCCATACAATATTACAAGAATCTAAGGTGTTTCGTTCCTCATTCTGAATCATTTGAGAGTGAAATGATATGCAACCATTTATTAGGTGCTTTCTCATGGTGGCTGCTGAGCGAATCGATCCGTGAATTATTTCGTCAATATGGTAGGGTACTTAATTAATTTTGTTTGAATAGTAAACTTGGAATTCGCCGATAAATATGTATTGTTCGTCCTTTATTATTTACGTTTAAAATTAACATGTCAATACATTTATATTTGTTTAGTTATTTCCTTTACTGAACAAAGTGAATAACGAAGTGATATCGAAAATAGATTTTCTTCGAAGGGGTAATAGGGAAAATATTATAGTAAATCACATTTTATATATTATTCACCTTTCCGAGTCGGCAGATATATCGCTATTTTCCGCGGAATGGTCGACTGTTTCCAGTGTGAGCCCAAAACCCCCGAAAGGGCTGGCGTGAAATTGATTATTGATTTATTTTATTATATTTTTAAGGATGGATAAGGGTGGCTTCCTTTCGAGCTTGGTAAGAGTGAAATAATAGGAAGTGTGACGAAGTGATTGCGCCGGTCGTAAAAGCGTGATAAATTGTTATTTTATTGATTGAGGTTAGACTTATATTTGAGTAAGGATTACCCTTAAATGCTTAAATACTCATTGGACCGATTTTAATCTGTATGATTAGCATAAAGCTATTGGGTTCACTAAAGACATGTAACTTTTGTACTTATGTATTTTTATTAAAGTTATTTAAACTATCATTTTTATTTATGTGTGTTATTTATTTTTATACTTTAATAATAAACTCATACATAGGTACACTCCAGGGCACAACGAAGATTTCTTTAAACTAGCAAATAATAAAGTGAAAACAGGGAGGGTCAACACAATTAAATACCTTCATCTTTGAGAATCAACCAAATGGCAAAAGTCAATTGTGTTTATTTCATGAACCGCTCCGAGTCGTCGATAATGGTGATTTTATTTTAAATGACAATAATCATTATTATTAATATAATGTATTATATTCGGCACGAGGATGAACGCTCGACTGAATCATAAAGACTGGTAACGGACGTTTTTACGTTTATATTTTATGAAAATAAGCGTTACTTTTGTTTGCTGTTAAAACGTGTTCGGTTTGACGCGTGCTATTGTGTTATATGAAATATACTTTTGAAACAATACAAGTCGACGCGAAGCTTCGAAAGGTGCGCTTGAGTAAGTATTGTATGAAGTGAGATAAAAAAAGATAATTAGGTAGTAATGATATTTTAATGTATGTATTAAGTATTTCTAATGATAGATACTTATACCTTATTGAACGAATTTTTCTTAAGCACTTTACATTCGAATACCTACCTAAACGGTTTGATAGAAATTATTTATATTTTAAAGGTCACCTTTTATGAAAATGAATGAAATGAATATATGTTGTATATATGTGCTTTTATATGTTGTATCAATTTCAATATAGAAAATAAAATTAATACTACATAGAAAGTTTGTAAGCAGTGAACTTATCAAAATTAGTCGTAGTTCAATAAGTGTGAACTACCAATTTAGATCTATACTCTAGTAATAAATTCTACGAATTGCAATGAATATAATAATTATAAATCAAACACCAACCAAACTGCGGCTGCGCAATCGTCTATAATTACAGACAACTGACACCCTGTAATCACCGAATTAAATCTCCCAAAAAAACTTCATAAATATTCATTTATACATATCTCGATACTATTATTACATTTAATACCCACCCTCGAACAACAAAACCCGACAAGGACATCGTTTAAGCACAAAAGCACTGCACACTGCATAAAATTATAATAAATATGAGAAAGAGCTATAAATTATAGTCGGAGCGAGAAAGATGGGTAGAGCGGTCATCGCGAATGCTATTGCAGTGTTGCCACATTCGTAAATCGCGAGGTGACAATAGTGACATGTCATTTGGGGGCATCAATGTTGTAGGGTAGTTGTAATAAGTCATAACTCATGTTAACTCGAGGAGGGGTATCGTAATGACTATGAATTCTGATTTAGATCGAAACCTATTATTGTTGGGTGACGACGCTGTCAACGCTTTCTTGGGGGTCGACGTGATCTGTGAAATTATTGTAAAATGGTTTTAAATTCGCAAAATTATTGAGGACTATGGGAGCATGAATGTGGTCCTAACTAGGAGATTGCATAATTGCGTATTGACTGCTTTTTAATTATCTCTTCGACCGGCTTCGGCGTAAAAATTGGTTAAATTGTCATTGTCTAAAAGAAACAGTGTCTGGGCGCTGTCTGCGCGTTTGAACGTTCATTTCCCTATCTAATACGCACGATAATCTGCATCTATAACCACAGATGTAAGCTGTATGTATAGAACTATAGAAGTGAATGCTAACAGTCGCATTTAGCTAAACAAGCAGAATGCGTGGTCAGTGGATGGCGTGTGTGGAATGCTAATCCAGATTGGGTAATGAATGGTCGGCTGCGTTTGGCCGGCGAGCTTTGAGTTGGATATTAGCGTATTGATTTGTTTCATCAACTATTCAATACAAGGCATCCCTTTTACTTTTGTGCTAATCTTCTAATATGTTTGCACGATGTTTGTTTGAGATATATTAGTGACTATAATAATCAAGGTAATAATTAAATATATAAATAAGATCTACCCTCTTCTACGAGTGTAGAGCTTGTAAAGCTAACATCATATTTGTGATATTTAATTTTTTTTTAAACGTGTTTTTTCGTACCTTAATTATAAAGTTATAAACCTCACAAAGTCACAAAGTAGTACCTAATTTAAACTTTGGTTCAAAGAATCATGCATCACACTTTAAAGTTATAAACTAGGTACTTACTATACTACTACTAAGTTATTCACATGTTTTAATTAGGTTTATATACCTTCCTTCGTTAATTTTCAAATCAGAAATATATATTTGTTAAACGTGATACTTGGATAGCTATAACTAAATTGAGAAAAATATTGTTAAACACGACATATTATCATTTATCCTGTCTCTTACCTATTCGCCATATTGCGAATAAATAAAACCGATTCCCGTAATTCCAACATTTTACACATTTCAACGACCATTAACTAATTTGAATATATCATAAATAGGGAGATTCCTCAAGCGGGTTGAAGTGGGATTAAAATTAAACTTGCGTAAAACGTATAGCATATGTCGATAGCGAGGGCCGCACCCCACTAAATAAGATTTTATTCTTTTAAAAAATAAATAAAATCACGCTCCCAAGTTCCTGATTGTGAGCAAATACGTAAAATTAATTAGTCTTGGAAGCTTTTTTGATGTTTAGTTAATAGATTGGCTGTTCTAACGGTTTTTCTTGAGACTATTTGTGTAGAGGGCTTTTTTATTGTAACTTGATATATTTTAAGTTACATAATCTTTCTTTTTATAATTTTTTGATGGCTATTTATTCCAAGCTTCCAACTTTCCAGCAGAATTAGTTGCTTTTAGTTATTAACTTATAGAATAATCAAATTATCATATACAGAGGTTGTTTTTGTGAGAAAATGTTGAGGCAAATTAAATATCATAGACCATATTTATTATGTGGCATTCAAATGTAAGCTACCTACCTAAATTACAACTATACAGTGTAGACATTTTCGATGGGCTCTGGAAATAAATTTTTTTATTTTTTTTTAATTTTTTGTTAGTTCAATTCCCGGGCGAAGCAAGTGAATTTTCGCAAATCTTTGAAAACAGATCTATTTCTATTGAAAAATAAAGGAATATTTCCTTTAAGCAAAATTTGCTATCTCCATTATTTCAAGTACTTTCCCTCCAGGATCCATCGAAAATTTCCACACTGTATAAGGTAAACTTACATCTTACATTATTCAAAGTAGTTATAATTATAGCACCAAAGAAAACAATCCTCAGATGAACATACAAAGACCTATCATAAATACACAGAATTTCCATTACAAAATTTAACAAGATAATACGACAAGCAAATTAAATTCCCTCACAACGGCTAATGTTTATCAAAGAAAGCCTAAGAGGCTGATTATGACTGTTTGGTAGTACTCCGTTTGAAGTGCAGTCAAGCGTTGTGGCCCTAAGAATGCCTTTAACTGCGTAACTTGCTAGGCAAATATATAAGGCATAGAGCACATAGATATATAATATTTGAAGGTAAATGGAGATGAAAGTAACTAGTTTGAATGATAACAAGCTTACTACTAGGTATATTAATAAGTAATTATGTAATTTTGTAATGTAGGAGATTCCGTGGGAGATCGTCCTTCACCGATCTGATAACCAGATGAGACGTATTTTTATTAAATATTTTTTATAAACAAATATGCCTATAATTGCTTGCCTATCGAAAAGTGGTCATGAGTCTCCCACGGGCTCTTAGACCATAATATAGGTAAATAAATAGAACTTTAGAACGACTACGCGTGGTTTGTATATAAATATGTAGTTAAATTACACATAATTAGAAATAACAAAAATACACACAGAGTCAATTACTCCTCGTGTAAATAATGTAGAGTTGCATCCGATTTATGCAAACTTTATAGCAATAAACTAAAGGCTTATTGATTCGGTGTTTTCATTGTTCGAATTTTGTCCATTTTTATGTTGTTTTTATGCATTGCTAGCAATATTAGAAATTTTGGGAGAGTAGTAGTAGAGTCACTGTCACTATAGTGACTCTACTATCTGTAAACAATTTGTCTTATGTGACGAAATTAATTATACTACCTAACTAATTATGTTATTGTGATAAAAAGTTCTGTAAATGATATAATCTATGAATAAACCACTTTAAACTGCGTTGTAAAATGCACGTGTTCCTTTTAATTGTAATCAAATAATGAGAGATTTTTACAAACTAGACCCTAGCCTAATAAAAGCGTTTAATTCGTTACAATACCCCAATATGTAGTCCCAAGTTGATACTAATCTCGTATTTTATCTAATCAAGTATCTGTTGATATTGCGTACAGGGGTGTGGTATGGTCAGAATAAAAGGCAAATATTAGTCATTAGTAAGAGACCTAATCTCGAGAGATGTTAAAAGTGCGATATTATAGGATCGTATTCAAAATTTCTCTGAAAAAATACACTTTATCAATAAATAAATTGATAAATCTGTGTTGACATTTTTATTTTAGTATCTACCTATTCCTACCTATTAACTGGATACGCCATTGCTTGCATTTTTTTATCATAAAAATTGTCTAATTCCGTTTCAGCATGAATATAATATTGAAAACAATTTTACTTGATCTTCACTTTATTTATTTTATTATTATTTCTTAGCAATTTTTTTGCTGTCCGTACACGTGGGATCACAAGTGTGGCATCTCAACTGTAGTGGACGAAGGGATTAAGCGCTAATATACGCAATCCGTTCCTACTTGATTTTAATGTTGTAATTATACTGTGTACATAATATATTCATACGACGAACAAAGTGGTATTTTTTATATGTATAGCTTGTTATAATTATTGTTGGAATTTTTTCTAAGAGAAAAAAATAACATTAGGTTAGTAGTTTATACTTTATACTTGTATTTTCATAATTTAGTAGAGCTAGAATCCTGCATAAAAATCCTGCAAAAACACTATTTGCATTATAAAGGAAAAAAATCGCGAAAAACTGTTGTTGAAAATATAGCTTTTCCAAATTTAACTCAATGATATAATTTTTTGTGAATTCTTAAAATAATAACATTAAATTATTTAATATTTTCTCAATAAAAGAGCTAACCAATACATTTCCAAAACTCTTCAATGTAAAACTTAAAATTCTACAGAACTACAATACCAAATAATCTCGTTCAAAACTAGAATAAAATACAACACTTTAAATATTGCAAATAAGAGGAAATAATATAAAAATTGCATCGACGCACGTGGCGTTTAGATACTTATCTCGCTTCGATTGTCACCCTTCGGCTCGTGTTAGTGATGAGCTTTGAAAAGTACAAATATTATGCTCACGGAAAACCGACGTGAGATATAAAAATATAGTATGTGACGTTATTAGGTTGCCTTTACGGCGAACTTGTGTAATTTTCACGTTTTATACTAGGTATTTTTAAGGGAAATCTTATTTTTAGTGTTGAGATGAAGATAAAACGAATATAATGAAACAATGAAACATTTATTTTGACAGAGATTTTAGTATAAGTACGTAGTATAGAAGAATGAGCACAATACGGTATAAATTTTTAGGACAGCTCTAAAGTATTTATTTTTCAATGTGATATTTCGTCATTTTTTGTACGTACTGTAATTGCGTGGAAAACATAATATTTTTTCGTACAAGCTTGATCGATGACAAAAGAAAATACTTTATAAGTTATTTAATCCATGGGAGCAGGAAGCTTGTATATTTTTAAGCCACTACAACAACTCTACATTTGTTGGATACATAAAATTCAAATGAGAACTCGAAAATTATTGAATATTTCTGACTTTGATTGTTTATATGGTTCGGAATGACTATCATTTTCTCACACTTCAAGTAATACAATACTGCTATAAGACATTATGTTTTACCACCCTGATAGTGAAAATTCATAAGGAAACCTTCACTATTCAGGAGTGACAAAGGCTACATTTTACTCGTTACTAGCTAGTATACCATAAAATCCATATGGTACTTATAAAGAATCAATAAGAATTAAACTCAACAATAGTCCAGGAGGCGGTTGCGATCACGTGCCGGCTCGCCTTATTGCACTCAAAACGTGTAATTAACTGAGGGAGAATTCTATTGACACCTTAGCTATAGTTATTGGTTTCATTAAATTATAAGTATTGTAATTATGTGATAAGTACTAGGGCGGTACGGAAAACATTTAATAACGTATTAGGACATTCAAATGTTCCTTATCTTGGTATTTGCGCTCTAGGTTAACTCTACATCTAAAAAAATGCATTTAACTGATAACATATTTTTGGAAGAAGAAGACACAAAACAAAATAATGTGCATTTGGGATAGGTTAATCTATATGAGTTTTTCAATATATTTATTGGAAAGCTTTTTATTGAAAACTGCAGAAGTACTCGTATGACATTAAAAACTTTCAGATAAAAATCTATAATTATAAAATTCTTTACAATTGTTGTAAGTACGTGACATTCGATTAACTGGATTTTATACTTCTATTTTTTATCGCTGCAAGGCATTTGCATGTGGCATCGTCACAAACAGCAAAACTAAACAATTGTTACGAATACATATTTATTTGCCGGACCGATCACACTCAAGTTTAATATAAGCCTTAAATCCCACGAATTGTGGTATTAATTTCCCTCTGACGCTTCTAGCTTTAAAGCAACTTTACAACGAGGTATTTCAAACCAAATTGAACTCTATGTTTAATAAATAGAATACAATTTCGAACAATTTTTGGCTATCAAATCTATTTAGCATTGTCATAGAAAATTGATCATTACTGCTCTGCAATAAGGTATGTTTTGCAGTGTGCGTAGGTTTAAGGGGAAGACGAGTAATACTGGACCACATGCATGTCGCGTGCGCGCCACGCGTTCCTGCGATAATCTTCTTTGACTCTCTTTGTTACAATTTGTTGCCGCGATATCCCAACCCCCGTGAGATCGCCGTCTCAGATATGATACGTAATGATATTTTAAATCAGTGTTCTGAGCTATTCGCCGTAACAATCTGCGCCTAATATCGCTGTATATTGTTTATTTATTTTCCGTGTGTAAATTTATAAGCCATTCTGAATGTGATAGGATAATAAAGGAAAGCGGTAAAGGATATATTTAGGAAACAGGAATAAAAATTTATATTCTTTATGCGATAAATATAAGTAGAAATAAGAACAAAGATAGGGCCTTCACAAGGGATTTAAAACTCGATTAGTTTTTACATTACAAAATTACGGCAGATTCCCTGCCTATTGAGTGTACGAATGTTAAAAGACGTAAAATAAGATAAGCTCTTAACTTATACAGCTTATAATGTATGTAAAGTGTTTGCGATAATTAGATATATTCAATTTCCAACACCGTTCTTCTCCATTCAACTTTAGAACGAAATAATAAATATAAATGACTTTGTGTTAAATTTTATTACCATGACATTTGCGACTTCGAATGTGTCACCAAAAAAATGGTCCAACATCATGCGTCGACAGTAACGTGACAAGAAAATATCGCGATACAATAAAATAAAGTTGTCATCCCCAGCAAAAGTGCCGGGAGCGTGCTAAATGCATTAATTTGGCCTGGATTTAGTGGCCCGGAAGTGATTTGCTACGGGAAAGCATGCTCAACACGATATGACCCTATGACAACCCTGACGACAATATACCCTCTCACCGCATATTTTTATTGTTAATTAAAATCGTACTGTAACATTATGGGTATTAATCACACATTTGAACGGCAAAACGAATCGTTTAGGGCTGTGTATTTAGTAAGGTTGAGTGGTTCTGCTTTTTTAGTTAAGGGTCGTTACTGTAAAGGTTTAACTGTAGTTTCAATCTTGTTTGTTATTAAGCTAAACGAGACGATTCAATAAGGGAATCAAATTCATACTCAAATATTCTACAAAAATTGTTCTGTAAAATTGTTACGTTAACATAAATTTATATAAGAAATAAATTATATTCTTATGTTGCTTTGTTCGTAACATTAAAATCATAGTTTAAAAATGATTTATAAAAAGTGTAAGAATAACATGCAGTAATTAAATACAATATACATATAAAAGTAAAAACCGTAACAAATAAAATCAATTAATCGTATGTTAATTTAATATAGAGTTCCGTTCATATTAATTTTAGCTCAGGCATCACATTAACAAAATCAGACGAGAGTTGACGTCATACTGAATCGATCCCTTGACGTTAATATATTCACCTTTAAGCACCCTTAAATGTATCTACGTAAACACGAAATAACCCTGTCCTCGATAAATACAGAGAGCGTTTACATATTATCTACCTGTTTATAGATACCTAAGAGCCCACCCTACCCTCGCTGATAACTTAAAGACTTTATCCCCTGTACAGGAATTTTTACGGTAACAAAAGCCTTCATATTTTCTTTATTCGCTCCGTGTCAAAATCGCCCTGTTCCCCCCATCCATTGAAAAAACGTCCAACTCTTTCGCACCTATTACAAAGCCGATATCTTCATCTCATTTTATAGATACCTTCCATTTCGGGGTTTTATGTTTTTCTCGATATTCTTGGCGGAGTGCTTAATGCTTCTTTTTCTCGAACCGTCAACGACAGGGTGATGGCATGAATTTATTAATTAATTTATGTTAAGTATTCAGTAGAAGGGGTGTTTAGGAATTTGCCCGTTGCTTAAATTCGACTTAATGACTGTGTTATTTTCGCATCTTAATATCTTTTTGCGCCGTTTCTTTTTAGAGGCCGTAAAGAGTTAAGACTACAGTAAAGTATGAGTTATACGTAGCAAATGTTTTGTTATGACTTTCATTTGTCAACACCCTTGTATGGAAAAATTCAGACTTATTACTAAGCTGACTTATTTTTATTTCCTTCCATAATCATTTTTCTGTTTATAACTTAGTTATAACAATCTTTACGGGCAGGAAAGAACAAATATTTCAGTTTTACATTACATATTAGACAATTACCTATATACCAATAACTATCTACCTATCTTAGCTGATTTAAGAATTGAACACATCAATATTTTCCTATAAATATCAGAAATAAAATGATTATTAAATCCACATTAAATAAAGCCAGCAAACAAAAGCATCAACCTCTATAGAGGCATCGACGACGCAAGGCACCAGTAGGGAGAGCCTTATTCAAAAAAGGGAAAAGACGAAGAAAAAAGTTATAACGTCGTCATATTGTTTTGCCAAGGGGTGGGAGGGGGCTAGTGCGGGAGATAAGGCGTTATGACATCCTATGTATATTTTAGTATGATGTTTTATACGATTTGAAATACTTTAGTTTGATACGGATTTTAAATTTGAACGTTTCGTGTATTGAATGGAAGTGTGTAGAAGCTTTGAATGATGTTAAAATGGTTTGAGTGCAAGCTTTTTTCGAATAATTAAATAACACTTATGTAATTTATGTTTCCACTTGATTTATATGATAGAGCGATACTGCACCTAATCGATTAAATTAAATAAAACAATAAAATTTACTAATATATTGTGTCGCATTCTGCAAACATTTTCATTGGGAAGACCTAAAGTTTTAGCACATTTTATCGATCATAAGCTTAATTTTTAACTACCTACCGGCTACCTGATTATTAAAAAAATAATTTGATTAATAATAACAGGTATTTGTACACTCTTAATTAAACCTTTAGCACAAAACTACATTATTGATCGCTTTTATAACTACTACACTATTGATATTTATAGAGTGTACTCCTATTTCTTGTTACTTAAGTTAGAAAGGATCGGTGTCAGAGGCCTTCCATTACAATTACTGGGAGATTACTTAAAACATAGAAAGCAGCGTGTAAAAATAGACAATTGGGTTAGCGATGAACTACTTGTGCAGTACGGTGTCCCTCAGGGTAGTGTTCTTGGACCTAGCTTATTTCTTGTGTATCTAAACGATTTATGCCAACTTCAACTGGACCATGGTAAAATACTGTCTTTTGCAGACGACACAGCACTTTTGTTCACGGGTGACTCATGGACAGAAGTGTTTCAAAGTACACAAAAGGGCTTTGATCAGATTTGTGAGTGGCTAAAATGTAATGTTTTAACGTTAAATGTGGATAAGACTAAATATATTGCCTTTGCATCAAAAAAAAATCTTCTTCCACCTGTAAGTTACAAAATTACCTCACATACATGCACACCTATGACTAACCTTACCTGCTCTTGTCCTCCTATTCAAAGAACTGACACTATCAAATATCTTGGAGTTTACTTGGATCAAACTCTCACATTTAAGCCTCACATTGAAATTTTAGTTACACGGATTCGCAAACTGATATATATATTTAAAATTTTGAGACATATTGCTGATTTCCGGACAATAAAAATGGTATACTCAGCTCTATGTCATTCAATCATTAATTATTGTATTAGCTCCTGGGGAGGCGCTTGCAAGGTACACCTCATAGAAGTTGAAAGAGCACAAAGAGCCTTACTCAGAGTAGGAGCTGGTTTACCATTTCGCTATCCTACTTGCGAACTATACAAACGCTGGGATGTACTAACTGTCAGACAGACTTTTATCTTATCTATTGTAATAAGGCAACATGCACAAATAAACTATGATCCGAATTTCAATAGGGACAAGCGTAGAAAAGATATTATTTGTAAAAAGAACTCTTTTAATTCATGTCTATCACATAGATTTTATTATTTTCTCGGGGCATTTTTATACAATAGAATCAATAAGTCTATCTCAATATACTCTCTTAGTACATCAAGGTGCAAGACGTCGGTATGTAAATGGCTCAAAAAATTAGACTATCAAACAACAGAAAATTTTATTCATTCAATTCGGTAAATAGAGAAACTGAAACGTACATACTCCATCGCAAAAACCCATCCACACCTTACCGTCAATCACTCACTCACACACACACACACATACACGCGAGCACATACGCACACTCACTCACACACTCACACACGCATACACAAACACACACATTATACACATAGTATATCAATTCACTTTAACCTTTCACCTCATCTATAATAATTTATAATATGTCCATTGGTAATTTTTTCTATTTTAATTTTTCATTTAACTTTAGTTACGATTAATTCTTTCTCATTTCATGCTCACGCTCATTGTATATCTTATAGATGTGATTGTTAATGCTTTGGGGGCCTGGTGACCCGTAACACAAGTATTTTATACTTCTCGCGGGCACCAGTCTCTCACAAATGTTAGTGTTAAGATATTATATAGATTAACAATGTATATATATTGTGCATTTGTGATGAGAAAAATAAATAAATAAATAAAATTTCTATATTCCGATACTCAAATAATTGTAGGCCAAATGCACTAACAAAGACTTTAAACGCCGCGGCCGGCCACAAACTGTATTATTAAGCTGGTAAAGTCGTTTTACAAGTAAACCTCAGGCGGTCATGTTGCATGACAATCGTTATTGTTCACATAAGCCTATTAAATTATTGTACCACTCAATTTATTTCAAACTGAGATCAATAAGTTTAAAATATCATTAGAAGAAGTGTTAGAAGCCAAAAGTTAAGCGATTTTTTATTTAATTTGATGTAAAATTTTAGAAAATTCATGATTCGATGGAGAAATATAATTTCCCGGGTCTATTTATACGATTTACCCATAGACATAGTAGTGATTAGTGATTTAGTATTACGATTAAATAGTTACGAATATGTTTTTATATTTTCCATCCAGAAATCGTAATTATACATAAATTGCTGCTATCCAATTACAATACAGAATTTGTCTAATGTATCAACTATCATCGCGATACATGTAGTTGAGCAATTGAGAATTTGTAACTTAAATAAAACAGTCGAATATGTAATCCTAATTAATCTATTGTGTATGGATATAAAAAAGGTACTCACACTAGGTATATTATCCGAAGTACACACTCCTTCACTGAGCAGGCGATCCCGGATCTCCCAAGCGAAGATAGAAGGACATTCACGTTTGTACTGGGCTATCTTGCTGACCACCTCTGCGGTGGCCACCCGGGGTTTAGAACCACCGATCGCACGAGGTCGAATGGACCCCGTTTCGTAGTATCTGTGAAGTAGAAGACTGTTTATATGGGCAATTAAATAGGACATATCGATGTGTACAAATACATATTATGTACCTACATAGAAATATGAATAACATTATGGACAATTAAATTATGTATTTGTGAAATGTTTCAAATAGATTTTTTTCGATTGCTAACCAAAATGTAAAAAAAAAAATTGTGCGTGTACTATAGTGTACACACGTAAGAAGTGAAACTTCTTTATGACCTTATTTTTCAAAAAATAATTTACTACCTTTATGCAACTTTACAGAAATACGTCAATCACGCGTGGTAGGGATAAAAACAAGATGGCGCGTAACGGAAAAATGTTACACTAAATTTTTTTCCAACCCCGATAAAGAAGTTTCACTTCAATAAGATGCATAAATGAATATAACTATAGAAAAATTTTAATTATGCTGGCTGTTTCATACTCGTGAAAAAACTGTCAACTCACCTTTTCATTCTTGAACCAAAATAGTTATATAATTTAAAGGAAATCATCGAAGGTTAAATTGGTCGTGAATATTACTACATATTGAGCTGTAAATCTGTTCATATTTTGCTGAAACACGTGTATGAATTAGTGCGAAAATTTTTCCCTTTTATATATTTACTAGCTGCCCGGGAAAACGTTGTTCTGCCTTACTTTTTATCACTTAGGAATATGAAAAAAAGGTATTTTTCCAATTCTCAGACCAATAAGCATACAAAATTTTATGAGAATCGGTCAAACCGTTTCGGAGGAGTTTTACTACAAACATGAGAATTTTTTTGTTTTTCAAAAAATTCTAGATCTAGGCTTATATTTCCAAAAAGATCTATATCTAAGCTTTTGATATTTACAATGTTAAAAAGGTTTCCTGTGCCGATATCACACGGTAAAAGTTTTTATCTAATATCAAGTTGCGAACTGGTTTGGTGTCAGGTTCTTGAAGACGCATTTTGTTTTATTACCTGGCCTTATGTTTACTATGAGTTTTTTAGTATGCTAAAATATACCTAACGTTTGGTAATGTTCACTGTATTGATAGTATAAATTAATTATTGCCCTTGTTTTTCTATTTTACATGGCTCTACGGATACTTTATTCTGCTTTAATTTCTGTATCTATAAATTTATATGTATTTCAATTATGCTTTATAAATTTCTATGTATTTACATAAGAAAATTCATCGAAATCCATTCAGGAATTGAGGCGTGAATTCACTACAAACGGAAATAAGGTAAGTAACTTTCGCATTATGTTCGCATCGCCAACATTGTGTTTTACAATTTTATAATAGGTATAGTTACACTTTAAAAATATAAGAATGTCTTATAAGATATCTTACACAATAAAACTTATAAAATCTCCTTCATCAAATCGACATGGAATTTCGTTATCAGTAAATAAAACCTCAATATTCATATCAACCGCAAACTTAATAAAAATCAATATTCAATGCGTCATGAAAATAGACCGTGTCACGTTACACGTCTGTCACCTAAAACCAACCTTCGGAGTTACCTTGTCCGTCGAATAATACCGTCAATTTATATTTTCAATATTTATTCCATTAATCTCTTCGATCGGGTATTTTTAATCTGGCCGGTTTGGCTGTTTTGCTATGAAATGTGGTTGCAACTATGATACTGCGGTTGGGGCCTGTTAGACCTCGTATTGATTACAGGCAACATTTTTCGGATAACTGGGTGTAGTGTTGCCAGCGCTGGTCGGGATCTATGCTACTACGTTATGACGATTGTGGTTTGATCTTCGATATTACGATTGATTGAGCCGTTTGATTGATCCGGTCCAAGGATTAGTGGTCACCTAGAACAGTAGCCCAATAGAATCTTATTTGAAAATGTGGTGTAATTTTATTTGTATCCTTTGATAAACACTTCTGTGTCGTTTAATATCCTTTCCGATTTATACCGTGTACCTGAGCATAGGTCTATTCGTCCAAACTGTAGAAATGCTGAAGAAATATCATGGATCTTCGACGATCTTCTGATGCGTGGAGTCGAGCAGCGGCATGCCGTTCACGTGAGGAATGAGTAAAATGTGGCACAAAGCGACAATACGTTACCTGCCGAGTATCTTAGACACGCAGCCGTTGGAGACCTGCAGGATCCTGCTGATGTCGCAGGGCCGCGCCCCCGAGTGCGCCAGCTCGACGATCTTCTGCCGCGTGGAGTCGGGCAGCGGTCTGCCTCCTACAAACACGCCGCCGAGCTGGTTAACACCGCTGTGACCTGTTCACCACAAGCCTGCTTACTCTAATTAATCAAGTTTCAACTTCATGATGCACAGACTTATAATGTAACAGGTTCTGCCACAGCAATGCAGCGAACGAGCTTACAAGAAACGCAGCGCAGGTGTGTTGCGTTTTTTGTAAGTTACAAGAATGTTATTTGGTTTAGTGAGTTAATATTTCTAGGTCTAAATACTACGTGGCTTGATTTGGCTTATAGGGATGACACATAAATACTTAAAAGCTTAATAGTAATCTGAAAAATAGCGTTCTTGAAATTATTATTACCATTATTTTATAAGGTGATATGATTAATAATATTTCAAGCTTGCCGTGCACTTGTGTGAAAATATAAAGCAACTTGAGAATTGAATACGGTTTGTTAAAGCCGATCAATAAAAACGAAGGTGTTATAAGCGGATTCTAGACACTTTATAGTAAGAAATCAAAAGGCAAACACTACTCAAATCGTTTCGTTGTGAGAATCTGATCAAAATATTGACAACTTTTGATAAGCCTTGTCTATAATCTAATGCTTTTCAATATTAACGTAGTAGATATTTTGATTGCCTTTTTGCCGATACTCAATTTCTCTGAAATAACTAAATAGATAGTGTATATTCTGAAATTGTGTAAAGAATTTCTACAAAACATTGACTGAATCTATCTAACAGGTCAATCATCCTCTCAAAAAATCTCCCTTTCTTATTACTTAGTTTCAATATTCCAATCAGACTCATTAAATAAACAATGGTGGTCACCATTACCTTTACCTTTGTGCGCCAGGTCGTCCATCCTGTCCAAGAGTTGGTCCGGCGGCCAGGGTGAGATGGGGGTGATCTGCTGCGCCGGCAGCATGGTATATACCCCGTATTCTTCTATGGTGATGCCCTTTGTAAACATGGTATGAGTTTATAGTACAGGGTGCTTTTTTATGGTACAGGATGCTTTTTTATGGTAGGTACAGGTGATTTTTATGGTACCTACAGCTACAGGTTGATGTTTTTCGGAGGTTGAATTGTAATGTGATACGAAATTTGGTGGATAAAAAATATATTAACATAGTCAAAAGTATAGAATATAGATATTCTGAAGAAGAAGAAAAAAAGGGAACAAAAATGAATTGGTTTTATTAAAAACGTAGAATGTTATTAGACCATGCCAATGTGTTATTTAGTTCCTTGTAGAAAGGTATGAAAAAAGAGTAACACACTCATAATATAAGGACGATCATGCTTAGGTGTTAATTTGAAACCTTCAAAGTAAAATTAAAAGTAATTACTACTATTTACTAAAAATATCTCGTAAATATATATATGAAACTAATCGATATTGTTTGTTTCTATTGTAAATAAATTGTAATTACCTAGGTAAATAATATGTTTTTCTTATTGATTGCCCAAACTATTTTATTTGTTTAAAATCTTATTATATACAACATTTGTAAGTCATAAGATATAAGAGAAAAAAAGATAAGGCTTGCAAAAAAATCTTTGCTTAAATTTTTAAGAATTAAAGACTACGACGCCTTTGCCCTTCAAACTTTGGTCCATAATTAAACCTCTTAAGAATACCTCAAAAGAATCTATCATTGCCCTAAATTACGTACTAAATTATTATTTTTTTAAAGTTTAAATTGCGTCAGCTGGTTTATCAGACGATCAATTATTATTACAGTCCTTTATTGTAAATTTTACTCGCACAGTGGTATTAAATTAGGCAGTTTATTTATCGGACAATCAATGTGCTTTTTATGCTGAATTAAACTTGTGTGTAAAAATATTTTTAACCGACTTCAAAAAAAGGAGGAGGTTATCAATTCGGCCGGTATATTTTTTTTTGTTATCAATTCCAAAAAAACGCCTAAACAGATTGTGATAAACACGTATGACTTTTTTCTTGAATTAAAACAAGATAGGTAGCATATCTACAGTTATTAAAATTTTAAGCATTTCTTTTTTATTTTTACGTACCTACAGAATCCACTTAAAAAAACATTAGGTACTTCATTAACTTATTTTAGCCATAACATTTGAAATACGGATTATGTAGGAACATATTTTTGAATATTTGTTATACTGAATAGTATCATGAGTATATACCTATGTGTATGTACCTATTAAGTATGAAATAAAGAGCAGATACGTAAGTCCAGAATCCGAGAATCTGATAAATAAACATTTTAAATGCGATCCGATTTGAGATGCATAAATGATGAAAATTGAATAAATAAGAAAGCCATAAATAAACAAAATCAAATATGTGGTCGAAACAACTGGGAAAAACTTGCATCCCCAAATACTACCCGTTAGGAGTTGATATTTGTATTTATTTGTAAAAAAAGTAGACTATGTTTTTTCACAAAATTTTATTCTAATTGGAATCGGGGTTTTTGTTTTAAATCGTATAAGATAGACATTCTTTACACTTACAATTTTTAAAGTATGATTGACTTCACTCTACTTGGGTAAAATCTTAAATTAGATATATACTTAAACATTACTCACTGATTTTTTGTTTATATAATAAGTAAGTACATTTAAATTTACATAGAAAATAGAGGAACTACAAATAAAGAGAGCTAAAAATAATGTAACCAGCAAAAAGTGCTATCAAGTGATCTAAGTTTCGATGTAACTGTGAAAACTAGATAAACTGATTATTATAGTGCATCCAGTTGCTTTATATTTTCCAATTAAATCATTACTTTTGGACATTTTTTAATGTAAATTGTACCTACCTACTACTACTAGTTGTGTGGCTATAGGATTCTTATATGAATTATTTACTTGATAATAAAATTATTATAACCTCTATTATTATTAAAAATCACTTTTCCGATTTTTTTACCATTACCACATGTAAAACAATACTTTTTTCTTTTAATGAGTTACCGACGGCGTCTTCTTACATAGGTACCTATGATAAAATGTACCTACCATGTACCTACTAATAAACCTACTTATTGCACGCCTCATAAGCGAAGCGTTGAGGTGGGTACTACTGTCACTTCGCGCAAAACATCTGATTTTTCAAACTTAAAATGTCTTTATGTATCATACATTGCACTTGTAAGATAATACATACACACACATATTAAGAAAAAACACTATTTTTAACGTTCATGATATTTTTGATGTCATTTTTGTTATTTAAACTAGTTAAAAAACAGTTTAAAAAAGTTCTGTCTTGGACGTCCGTGTGTCTGTATGTGCGGATCCTTTTTCTTGTTAACACGATAGCGACCGAAATACTTTACTAATCGAGTCTTTTTTTTTCTCTTACGCTTGAGTATGCTCAGGAATAGAACCCTTTCATTTTTCAGGGTCTGATTCGATGTGGTTTAATTGTTATTAAATAAACAAAAATAATAATTAATAAATATTTATTAAAAAAAAATTATGAGGCGTGCACTTTTGGATTTTCCAAATTTTTTTAAATTATTACTTACAGGTATAGGTAATAGTTGTATACGTAGTATATTATTATTAGTCTGTGGTAATAGGTATACAGCATAGAATATGTAGAGAATCATATCAGGCATAATAAAAAAGTGTATATCAGTAAATGGTTTTGTTATAACTACTTTAAATGATTTAAGATATATATATTACTAGGTTTCCACCCGCGGCTTCGCCCGCGCAGTTAAAGAAAAACCCGCATAGTTCCCGTTCCCGTGGGATTTCCGGGATTGCGTAATTTTCCCGGGATAAAAAGTAGCCTATGTCCTTTCTCGGGTATCAAAATATCTCCATACCAAATTTCATGAAGATTGGTTCAGTAGTTTAGGCGTGATTGAGTAACAGACAGACAGACAGAGTTACTTTCGCATTTATAATATTATAGTATGGATTATGTTATCTAAGGTTCAGTTACTAAATTGAATTACGTGGTGAAATTAATCGAAGCGGTTTGAGGTCTGCGGAAGTAATGTCAATTAAAAGTTGCCTTGAAAATATCATTTAAAAGTATTTTATGACATGGTATAGGTACCTATAATGTAAGACATTTTTTTTTTTATTAATCCATAGGTTAAGGTCGTTGGCTAAAAGGGTCGTTGGGTTAAGGTATGACAATCCTATTTTTTATTGCTGTAAAGATGGTTACGTGATAGTATTTTTAAGTGGGTACCATCCACAAAAAATATTGACAGAATTTTTATTTTTATTGGCAATACGTTTTTGAATTAATCAATAATCATCATCTTCCTATTTGACGTATTTGAAAATTTATTGTACGACAAATAAATTAATTGAAATAAAATATAAATTTATTCAGTACCTAATATATAATTCAAGAACCTGTTTTTTTTATAATATTTTGAATATTTGGCTGTATAAAATTTTTATCTCAGGAAATCGTTACCTGTAAGTTTCTTAATACCTAATACTCAAAGCATTATCTAAAATTTTGAAGTGCAATAGAATGTAGAGATCTTATAGGTAGAGATATAAAATAGTATAGCTAGAGGTGTTTAATAATTTACCGATACGTAACATTAATTTTTAATTTTAACAAGAAATTTTAAATATCGGTATTTTCTAGTAGTTACATAATTTTTTTATCTATCTAAGTATATATGTTACCGGAAATGTATGAAATCAAGGAATTGTATACAATTCCTAGGAAATGTGTACAATTCCGATACCATTTAGGAAATGTATAAAATATTGTTTAAAAAACTATTTAATGCATGCATATCCTAGGAAATGTATAATCTTCCTAGGAATTGTATACAATTCCAATATCGTATTAGGAAATGTGTAAAGTAAATGCTTTCTGTAATAAAACACGTTGTTATTTTTTTTATTATAGCTCTTATTGATACAATCGGGTTAAACAGTCATACCGTAAAATTGTAATAATATTATGTTCATATTATTATCTTACTAATTAACATTTTAAAAATCAACTATCTAACTTTTAACGTAAATATCACAAAATCAACTTATATTTATTCTTATAAAATCAAATTTTCATTTGGCAAGTAATCAGTCCCCCGTCCCGCTGTCTATGCCGCTAGCTGTTTTAATATGCCGAAAATTCGTCTTTTTCCAAAATTCTACAAAAAGACGGTCGCAAGCCGACGGAGCCCCACTTCGTTTGGCTCCTATTTCTGTGTAGTTTTAAAAAACACGAACCTAATAGAGCAGGCTCCAAGGAGATGTTCGTTTGCAAAAATAGCGGACCTAAATCTGACTTCTGATATATATTGTATAGGTCCCAGACATCCTATAGACAGATGTTGCCAACCAGTTTTGTGGTCCCCCTGCCCGCACCCCGGTAATTAAATATGGCATACAAAGAAAAAAATAAAAATTTCCAAAACATGCCGTGTGGGGTATCAAATGAAAGAGCTTATTGAGTAGATCACGAATATATAGCATACTATATACATTTCTTACACTTTCTCTAAGATTTTTTAGAAAATTTACGAAAATGGTCCATTTTTGAGTTAACTTTAAACCACTATAGATTGAAAACTCATGAATATATTTTTTAAATTATTATTTTAAATAATTAACAATAGTCCATTGTTTATGATTCAATAGTTCGTAATATAATATAAGTGAGCTATGTGGTGGATTTGATGTAAATAACTATATACTATATGAACTTGAAAATATACTCGCCATCTTTGAATGCTCCCCCCACTCCCCCATGCAACTATTTCACTGTACAAAATATTGAATCGTAAACAATGGACTATTGTTAATTATTTAAAATAATAATTTAAAAAATATATTCATGAGTTTTCAATCTATAGTGGTTTAAAGTTACTCAAAAATGGACCATTTTCGTAAATTTTCTAAAAAATCTTAGAGAAAGTGTAAGAAATGTATATAGTATGCTATATATTCGTAATCTACTCAATAAGCTCTTTCATTTGATACCCCACACGGCATGTTTTGGAAATTTTTATTGTTTTCTTTGTATGCCATATTTAATTACCGGGGTGCGGGCAGGGGGACCACAAAACTGGTTGGCAACATCTGTCTATAGGATGTCTGGGATCTATACAATATATATCAGAAGTCAGATTTAGGTCCGCGATTTTTGCAAACGAAACTCCACTGAGAGTCCGGTCTATAACCTAACCCACCCCCTTATCCAAACCAAAAATTTCTGATTACGAATTATCGGCATAGTTACTACAAAATGCCGACCGTTTGTAAACGCCCAGATTATATACTATTAGCCTGCGACATATCAATATCTTAAATGTTTTACATTTCCGATAGCTATTTAGGAAATGTAGATATAGATTTCCTAGGAAATGTGTATAAAATAATTTATTTTACACATTTCCGTGCGATTTTAGGAATTATATACATTTCCTAGGAATTGTATACAATGACGGATTACATACATTTCCAGTAACATATATATAAAAATGAAACCCGTTTTCCTTGGTCTCGGCATCACGCGTGAACGGGTGGACCGATTTCAATAATTCTTTTTTTATTATATTCCTTGAAGTACGAGGATGGTTCTTATGTAGAGTTCTTACGTAAATATGTACCGTGGGCGAAGCCGAGGCGGACGGTTAGTTGTTCATAAATATCGATTAAAAGGTAATGGAAATACCTATACCTATGCTACATTTGATATACTGATTTAAAAGACCTTTATGTATTTAGATAATTTTAAAATGCTTCTACATAAGACAATGATATTCATGTTCAAAATCATAAACTACAGGTTTGATAATTTAATACGGCCGTAACCTACGACATCTACATTATCTACCAGATTATATAGAAAATATTAATCGCTATGAATAAAACACTTTTGCCCAACAAATCGTCCCCAATAATTCATTATTGGAAAACCGATATTGTGATTAAATTTCACAGCAGTGTTCAAGCGAAACCTCTAATCATTTGCTTGTTTATAGAAAATGTCACCATGTGTGAACATGAATTGTGTTTTTGGAGGGAAAATATTCATTTCTATCGTTATTTTACTGGTTTACGTTACAATTGTTAGAGGAAAAACGAAGCATGATAGTGGACACTTAAGTGAGCGTTTAATTAACGATTTGTATCAGAAATATAAAGAAGCTGTGTCTAATGGTAAGTAATGTAATTATTATAATATGTAGATATTAAATTTCATTGGGTCTTTTACTTCTTACAAACTTGAGTTGCTAAGATTCGACTCTACATAAATTCATTTGAAGTTTTTTTTATATTTTGCGCACCTATCAGTTCCTATCTAGGTAGTGTTTATCTACACTAATATTATAAAGAGGAAAACTTTGTTGGTTTGTTTGATTGTAATGAATAGGCTCATAAACTACTGGACCGATTTTGATGAAATTTGTCACTGACAATTTTTAGACCCTGAGAAAGAACATAGGCTACTTTTTATTGCAAAATATGTACCACGGGCGAAGCCGGGGCGGACCGCTAGTGATTTTATAAGAAGGTATAGGATATCAAGCTTTGTCAAATAAGGCACACCACCTTATTAAACCTATTGGCTATATAACTATTCAGAAGAATAAATTTTATACAGTCAATAAATTTTTTAAGCACATTTTATTGCTTTTTGGTTATTTTTTCACATTTGGTTATTCCAGTTCTTCATCATTCTCACCATATTTTTACGTTTATAGATGCGGACATTGTTATACTAAGACGTCTATTTGATCATAATCGTCTATTCGAAATCCATATAAAAAAGTTGAAAGAAGTAAATGGATTAAAACAGCACAACCTTATGATCAAAGGGAATCCCAGATCCGGTAACAACCCATTTATTTATATAAATAATCCGGTAGAATCGAAACTACCCAACGCGTATTTAACGCTAGAAGAATTTAAAGAAGCGCTTACGAAAAGAGTTGAGAAACAAAGAGAAAAACTCACGACAAAAGCAAGGCGGATAGAGTATCTCGATGTGGATAAAATGAAAAGAGCTTACACTAAAAAAGTAACACGAACAACTTATGAAGAATCATTACAAACACTTATCTATGATAAAGGAAATGATATTGACAAATTCTTGAAAAGTTTATACAGCGCTCCCGAAAAGGATATCATGTTAAGAGCATCTGATACGAAAGAAACTAAAAAATCAAAGAAGAAAACATTGGCTACTACGAAATTTTCTATATTTACACCTGAAGATTATTCTAGTGTTGTTACTGAGACGGTAAAGGATAGGATCGAAGATGCATTACATATAGAGATAATAGATGAAGCTAAAACAAATTCCACTAGTACAAACCACGAAATAAGTGCTAAGCCTGAACAGTTACAGAATGAAGAATTAATATATTATAGGCCGGCTGTTGATGATATAGATTCTTCTGTAAGAACGTCCATAGGTATGGAAGCTGAAGTAACAGCAACTTCTTTTGTAGATTTTCCTCGTTCTGAAGTGAGATCGAATAGAGAAGCTGTACAACCAAATGATCATGTGACGACGAATTTAAAAGAGGCTCTTAATAAAACTGACAATGATAAAAATGAAGATCAAATACCAAAGATTTCTACAAGTAATAATCCCAAGACTATCCAAGTAAATAAAAAGGAAGAAACAATAAAAGTTTTCACAAAACAAGTTACTGACTCAACAACAGTTTCTCCTAAGCGTGAAACACCGAAACGTAAAAGTACAATAAATAAAACACTAATTAAAAATAAATCAGTTATTACAAAAAGATCTACGTTAGGGGTAAGTAAAATTTATTATAAATTTGTTTTTAACATCATTTTTGCTTATATGAGATTAAGTACATTTTCTTTTTTTATTTTCAGAGGCCACTGGTATTTATGGGAGGTCCCTAAATAATTGTAAGATAACTTTTCTTACCTTGTAGACCTTTATAAAACTAAATCCTCGTTATTGGCAATGCAATAACCGTGGTTAAATTTTAACTGCGTTTATTCATCACTCATTTAAAATGTAATCACTAAGTTTGGCTGTATTAACTAGAGCCTTTGCGTGTCGAAAAACGCGAAAATTGTGTTCCCGCCAAACAAATGTCAAACAGTCATGCGCGCGAACATTGTACCTCCAGTTCAGAATAAAGGCGCCACTTCACTGATTACAAAACACAATCTCACGTGGAACTATGACCGTGCCGTCCGCTTATACCTTTACAGAAATGAAGGGCTGATATTATCGAGATAGCTCTATTTGCCGACGCCATGACAGAGAGAGACGACACTAAAGCTTTAACTCCCATTGTAAGCCGCTTACCGTACTTGGGACTGCTCATTTGCGCGAGAAGGACGCTTATATTTTTAGCCGTGTTTCTGTTTTATTTTCGCTCCGCCCTCTTCTCTTTTATTCCCAAGTGGTGGGGCGAAGTTGGACAGTTTTAAATTATCTATTATAATAAAATTATTTCGTGAAATAAGGGGTTGGTTTTGTTAATGATGTGTTTCATTTGCCACGGTGTCCTTAGCGTTAAGTCTACTTCAATAATTATCAATATCGCGATTGCATACATTATTCTCCTATTAATTTAATTTACTTTTGTTTAGGCTGTAATCATTTAAGTAATAAATTTTGAAGTTTACTATAAGAATCATTTTTTTTATTATAATTTACATCTTTTATATGGAATGCACACTTTGCAAGTTATAAGAAGAAATGTTGAGGAAATATTTACTTGACATTTTTAATGTATTTCTTGATTCAAGTTGATATTTTCGTTGAAAATACTGTCCACTTTTTTCAAGAGAGCACTCATAATCCTTTAGTCTGAATATCTAAAAAAATATATTCCGTCTCGCTCTCCTAGCTAACCCACAGTCTGTAAGAAATGTTCGTCACCAAATTTTGTACCCTATGCAAGTGCATACACGGTGCATTTTCGGTTAATTAATTACAGAAAATGGTCTGTCAACATTTGCGGTCGTATTTTGGTTTATCTCCCCCGCACAACAGTTTAGTCGCACAAATATTATCTGTGGCCAATAGTACGTGAGCGCTAACGATTTTCAGCCAATCAAGCGGTCGAAATTTTTGGCTTTACCGTTCCTTTTGTTTTATTATTTGAACATTATTCGCGACGGTTTTTGTCGGATGTGCCGTTGGTCTTTTTGTTTGCATGTTTAATTGAGTTTTTGAGGATGTTTTCGTTGGACTCTATTTTACAATGATTATGAGCACTCTGTATATGGTTCTCTAGTTATAGTTTGTGTGTTGTTTTTGTCCGTATATTGAATATAAAATTTGGGTTTAGATATTATTAACAGTTCCAGTACCTATAACGAATTTGAAATATAGGATGATGAAATTAGATAGAAAAAAAGAACATACCTAAGATAGTTTAACGATCAATCAAGCTTGATTTGAAGAAGTGGGTAGGTACTTCACCTAAGTATAAAATGTTGTAAAAGCACACTTACAAATTAGTGAAGTTAAAATCGAAAATAAAATTTCTAGTAAACATTCACTAGTTGCGCCGCGCGTTTTCACTCGCGAGGCCCCACTCCTGTTGGTCTTAGTGTGATGTTATATAGCCTATAGGCTATAGCCTTCCTCGATAAAATATAAGCTACCTATCTACCACCGAAATAATTTTTCAAATTGGATCAGTAGTTCCTGAGATTAGCGCGTTCACACTTGTAAACAAACTCTTCAGCTTTATTATCTTAGCATGTAGATTTGCTCTGTTTTCAGCTTTCGAATAGATTTAATGAAGAATTAAAGGAACTATTTGAAATGATGTCCGTATTTATAAGTATGTATCTCTATATTTAAAGGAGGTATCTTAACACTAGCATGAATTGTTATGGTACTCTTAGCGTTGAATTGTTCCATCCACAGTCTCCTCCTTATTCAAGTATCTGCAATAGACTAGAAAAATGATTAAAAGAAGAAAAATGAGCCTTTCCTTTAACAAATATCCTTATACATTAATGCCTCTGAGAGAGCCTTGGTTGTTGTTTTAAAACTCTACTTTAAATAAAACTATTTTTTATTATAGCTTCTATTTATAGGTTTGTATCCGCTATATTAACTACCCTACCAATTATAGCGTGATAGTTTGACATTTACATTTACTTAACAAGGAATTAATTCAGATCACAATACATAAAGTCGAATATAATATGAGGAAACATTTTCCTTCTTTAAAATGTATTGTCTACGCTATGACCTATCTGTGCCATATTTTTCAAAACGGCTGATGGAAGATTGAAAAATATGGCACAGATAGTTCAAAAGGTAGGTACTAGCCTGGCTGTAGATTTTCCGTGATAGATAGTAGAAGATAGTAGGTACCTAGCCTATCCATGATCTATCTCCACAAAATGAGAAGAAGAGAATCTCACAAATATAAGTACCTTCTGCAAAGGACAAAAAATGGACACAAAAATCATTATGTATCCTTGCCATGAAGAGAGAAAGATGAAGATCAAGATCAAGCCTACGTGATTATCTTGCAGACACCTCCGATACAATCAGCTAGTATTTCTGCGTGAAAGAGTAACAATCATCCATGCTTCCATATGGAGGAGGTAGGTACCTACAAACTTTCGCGTTTATAATAATAGTACGAAATAGGTTTAGCTTCAGAATTTTTGTCTGAATTTAGGCTAGACTTCCAAATTGTATAGGTAGCAAGACAAGGTAGCAAGCAATATTTATATCTACCTAAGTATTTTTCCAAGAAATTCTATCAAGGTGTCACAGTAAATAACGAATGATAATGTGTATACCTATAATGATCTATAAAAAGTAAAAACTGGATAAGATATTATCCACAGTACCTACAATTGATTAATAAAATATGAAGATATTGAGAAAGAGACTGGTGGAGGACGTAACTATGTATGCGTATAATCTATCTACCTATATTCACCACAGATGTTCACATAGGTTTCTGATGAAAATTATGGTTGCAATGGTTTGAAAATTCTCACGTTACAGTTACGACTGTGAATAATATAATAATATATATATATTTTTTTTTAAAGGCACCCGTCATCACAGGGTGTTCGCGCCACCAATGGATGTCAATGGTGTCCAGAGACTCTTTTTTGCTTTTTTTTTTTTTTTGTTCAATTTTTAGAAATATTAACATACTGGTTAAGCACTTACATAATATAAATATAAATAATGTCAGTACAATTAAAATTATAAGATCTTAAATTAAATCACTACATAGTATAAAACAAAGTCGCTTTCCCTGTCCCTATGTCCCTATGTCCCTATGTCCCTATGTCCCTTTGTACGCTTAAATCTTTGAAACTACGCAACGGATTTTGATGCGGTTTTTTTTAATAGATAGAGTGATTCAAGAGGAAGGTTTATATGTATAATAAGATCCATTAAGTAGTGGAGAAGTACTGTTATTTTTGAGGTTTCTAATGTGATGTCGTAAAAAATTACATTTATTCCGCTTACATTGTAAACGCAGGCTGAACCCTACGAGTTTTATCTAAATAATGTACTAAGTATTATACACATTAAAAAGGTCTACAGAAAAGTTCGCGATGGTATATGTCTATCTCTTATGGATAACCCACAATAACTTTTTTTTGTCATTTACTTTTTACGACAAATAATGGCTAATTTTCGAAGCGATTTTAACCAATACAGCATTAATCCTTAACCAATTAAATACCATGGATACATTGTTCATTTAATATAGATCTATATGGCCCTTTACACCGTATGATTTAAGTGAATATTTTCGAAGATATTACAGATTTAAAAATTGCGGGACGTAGCGTTTGCGGCCGCCCGGCTATGTTTTTTATACCCGTGCGATGCCGGAGCGGGCCGCTATATTTTTATATACCTATACATTATACAACGTTCACAATTTTTCTGTAGTGTATTTAGTATCAGCATTGCACCCGTGCGAAGCCGGGGCGGGTCGCTAGTTACAATATAAAATAGAATCAAAATTATTAAGTGAAAATTCAATAAAAACACGGCACCAAAACACTCAACTTAATCCTATATCACAGTTAAACTAATATCACACACTATTTCTTTGGTTAACTACGACTACAATATGCTTACAATATTGTAAGAACGCATCCCTACACTTATCCCCCAGGGCGGAAGGCAGATTCTCACCCGTCATCGCCATGCCCAATTTTTGCTCAATACTTAGCATATCTATTGCTTGCAAAAATTGGGCACTCGAGTAACAGGTGAGGAACCGTCTCCTCTACTCCGGGCTGACATAGACATGACGGATTCTCCTTCAGCTTGAATCTGTTCAAATAGAAGGCGAATCCGCCATGACCAGTCAGTACTTGTGTGGTGTGGTGAATAATATATTATATTAGAAACGCAGAGGACACAATCAAATCGATGTTATTTTTCTTTAATGGAAGGTAACTGTTGCAAATAAATGGTATGCCTGTAATAAAATAAAACGTTAGGTATTCCTCTACAGCTTTTTAAAGCTAACAGCATAGATATCATGAAATGTTCAAAACAATAGATTAGAAAACATTTCAATGGTGTTAGGTCTGAATCGAAAGACAAATCCTAGTTATTATAACAACTTATAACTTTACACTATTGATTGTAATTTGGTAAATAATCGTTACAGTTATCACAATATAGCGTCTTCTCAAAGGTATAGGTTCGTTTCCAGACATTTTGTTTACTTCTTAATTCAGTACCTACAGCCTTCGCAAAGGTATACCAACTATCATATTGGTAAAATGGTTATATAAAAACCTTATTTACCATGCAAAAGGCGCTACATGATTGTTAGATGTTATCTCGACCACGGTCTCATATAACGTTGCAATGTGCAACCACTGGGCTCACTTCCTACACAGCACTGCGATAAAAATGCTAATTACTATTATAATCATGTTTCTATTCTAGTACCTACTTTGTGCACGGATGTTGGATGAATAGATTTAAGTGAAATGATGGTGTCATCTGATCAAGTTATATAAAAAACTGTTGTCCTTAGGTATCTGTGTCTGTGAAAGTCGTCTTTGGTGTTGTTTACACGATTTACCTATAACTCAAGAAAATTTATTTTTCGCCGTTTGGATTAGGATAATATTTAATAAGATAATATTTTGAAAACTTTCAAAAAGACTACTGGAGCCGGTGCAAGCGCTTAGTTGTATATAAAAAAAAGATAAAGCATTCATTCCTTTAATGCACAATGCTGTTTCTATCTACCTTCAATTACGTTTGATATTACTATCTACTACGGTTTCGTTTATTATATCAATTTCCTAAGCAATATCTAAAAAATAAATCTCTAAATCTCTCTAAAATTAAAAATAAGAACTTATTTTATGAAGAATTCGGATAGTTAATGTTGCAAAGCAAAATTTTTAATTGTGTAATTCCCCAATACAATATTAAAATGTTGTTAAACCTTTCTTGACTACCTTTGAAACGAATTCTAAGTTATTATGTGCATTAAACAAACATTATTTTACAAATGTTTAAAATTACGATTTATATTATCATTGCTAGTAGAAATTATTCTTAGAACTTGATGATATAAGAAGAGAGGAATACACAAAGATAGAAGAAATAACTGCGAACCAATATCTCATTTATAAACTTGTGTAATTCTTCATTGAAATACAATTAATCTTACAGTAATTCTACGCTGCTAGATTTATGTGTAGATTTAAGGTAAACATCTCACTGGCGCCATCTATTTGATGGTAAGTGAAACTTAATGTTTCAACCACCCCATAGATGGCACTGTAGCTAGCATTTTTTCTAAAAAACAGTAGATGGCGCTTACATTGATTTTGAGAACTGAAAGTTGAAAAGGGAAGCTCATTTGTACTTCTGGGTGAAGACATTAGGTGGCGCTAGTATCAAATAAGTTTTCAAGCCACTAAAACAATGGCTGAAAATGAGCTTATTAAAAAGGAATATTTTTAAATCAAATTGTAATATTGCTTTATTATTTACTAGCGGTCCGCCCCGATTTCGCCCGTGGTATATATTTACGTTTTCTCTTCATAAGAACCATCCTCATACTTCAAGGAATATAATAAAAAAAGAATTATCGAAATCGGTCCACCCGTTCACGCGTGATGTGATGTGATGTGATAAAAATGAAACCCGTTTTCCTTGGTCACGGCATCACGCGTGAACAGGTGGACCGATTTCGATAATTCTTTTTTTTATACCTATTCCTTGAAGTACGAGGATGGTTCTTATGTAGAGAAAACGTAAATATGTACCTACCACGGGCGAAGCCGGGGCGGACCGCTAGTAAATTATAAATATTTGTATGCCAATTTGTTGGCGATTTGTGCGGACGTGAAATTTATTATAAAAACTTTGTAACCATTTTCATTTTCGTGTTCGTGTTACGAAAACGAACAAATCATTTTCATTTTCATTTAGGATGGTCTCTTTGGTTTGGCAATATTTTATTTTTAAATGAAATCGCTGGTAGCTCTTTAATAGCGCAGGTACCTACTTAAAGGCAGAATATTCTGTCTACTGTTATAGGCACCTATTTTACTAGGCCCAATTATACCCTTTTGTTAAACTAAAGATAACCTATTTGAAGTGTAAGGGACAGAAATATATCAAAATCTGTTAATAATTAATATAATCTCATGTTACTTCCTTTAATCAATGACCCATTAATATGATAAACATTAATAATTGTAGACGTTAGCAATAACATCAAGCATCTCATGCGTTATTTGCTGTTTGCTTTTGCAAAATCAATAAATTTATAAAATCAGAACATTTGAATTGGCTGATAAGCGAGTAGCCAGGCAATCTCTGAATCTACTAAACTGAAATTAACATTCTTTTACCACCAGAAGCTGCATCTTTATTGCTGCATGTACTATTTTTTTTTTATCTGGTCAGCCCGGACAAAACTGGGGCAAGCAGCTAGTCTAAGTTTCTTCCTTTAGTATTTTTCCGTTAAGATAAGATATATTCTATCTGATGGGCTAATGTAGTCATTTGTATACTTAATCAACGGGTAATACAATCATGTAAATAGTTTAATTAATTTGGACCCTGCTGAGAATATTTTACAAATTAGCAGTTAATTTCATTAAAATGTAGGTGTCCAAGGCTTATCTAATAGTATTTTATTAAAAACAGAAGGTCTCGTTTTTTTATTTTATTGACTACCTACTTTTCTCTTCGTGTTGCTGCCGGCTGTGACGTCATAAGCAGCTCTCTACTTGAATCATGGTTTGTTTATATCTTTCATCATCCAATATAATTTGAACATAATTTTCGTTTTATCTCTTGTGATATATTAATTATTATGATAGATACATTAATTATGTAGAGTCTATGCTATAAGTAAAAAAGAATCATTAGGAGGAAAAAGGTCGATTAGGAGAGAAAATAAGTTGTTTTGAATAGATGTAGTGAAAGGCAATGTCTATTAACTATTCAGTATTATATTATGTATTTATATAATTAGTCACCGAAATGGAAAATACATTTTTTACATTACACCTAGTTAAATTGTATTATCCTGCATCCTTATATAATATATTACGATTTACAAATCTTATTTCTTATTAAAATATTAGTTAGCTATATTAAAATTCATCAATAATTATAATAACTGCAGCGACAACATTCATTATTGACCTTAGGTATAATTTTCCCCGAAGGATTTTTAAAGCCGTAGACTGTTACAAAAACAATGGCCTTCAAACATACGTAATGTAAATTCTATTTCGAGTTGTAGATCTAAGTGTGATCTTAATATTGTCACGTAGCACACTCACTCACAATTTGTACTAAGTGTGGACGCTACATGCATTATTCATTCATTCATCTGAACAATCTGTTTCGTAAGTCGGTTAATGAGGATGTGTGTTTGGGGATAGGTTAAAAATTGTCTGGGGCGTTATACATTCTATATTATACGTATCTAAAATAAAGACTTTTTTGGTCTTTTAGCAAAATTCTGCCTGCATAAAACTAAAACTGCTTACGATTCTAATATAACAAAGTATGGAAGCTGTGATTAGTAGATATTATGGTGGTAGAACTGTTATATTAAGGAAGAAAAGTCTGTTTAGCTACCTATGTTGAGTCTATTTTCGATTTCACTTTTTATTTCAATTTGACGTTTCTAGCATACCTATCCTTCGTAACGT
Source organism: Colias philodice (assembly GCF_061535455.1). NCBI lineage: Eukaryota > Metazoa > Arthropoda > Insecta > Lepidoptera > Pieridae > Colias > Colias philodice. Next base: position 5,978,968 of record NC_143111.1, on the reverse strand, counting down.
GTAATATTCGTCGAACGGTGTAGATTTTGTTTTTAGTTTTAATACTAAAGATCATATTTTTTTTGTTTGTTTCGGTGCATTTTATTCCAGACTTACTTACCCGCTACATCTTTCGCATGTTGTTCAAATAACTTATGTGCATGTATTATAACCCTAAGTATGCTAGAATTAGACTATAAGCTATTAGCTATCTACCTCTGTGAAAATTTCAGTAAAAGCTGTTCAGCTATTCTTGCGATGTACCATTAATGTCAAACATTCCCCATAATAACCCATTGACCACCGAGCGGCCCGATCGGGCCGAGACACAATAGATTTTCTATTGTGTCTGTGATCCGAGGACTGACGGAATAAGCAACATTAGGATTGTTTAGTTGATAGGTTATACGAATTTTGTGTGTAATTTTTTATAGGTATTAACATTTGGTTTAGTTTTTAATTACTGTGTAACGAAGACATAGTTTTGGTCTGGTCTGAATTTTTTTATCTAAATTTAAAAACTAAGAATAAATTGTCGTTACTTTGAAAAGCATTTTGCAAGAACACTACCTACTGCAAGCTTTCGCGATTTCGCATAAGAAAAGCACTACTATGTTGAATAGGTGAATAACTATTATAAAGGCGAAAGTTTGTATGGATGTATGGATGTATGGATGTATGGATGTATGGATGTATGGATGTTTGTTACTCTTTCACGTAAAAACTACTGAACCGATTACAATGAAATTTAGCACACATATAGAGGGTAACTTGGATTAACACATAGGATAGATTTTATCCCGGAAATCCCACGGGAACGGGAACTATGCGGGTTTTCCTTTGAAAACGCGGGCGAAGCCGCGGGCGGAAATCTAGTAGGTGAATAATTAAGTATTTCATACATACTTATTATTAATATCATAAATATATTTCACATCAAAAACAATGAAAGTAGCCTAACAAACTTTTTACTGATTACCAAATTTGTTTGAAAGCTTCGAAAATGCATGCAAATCACATTAATGTCCCGTCTAATTAAAAGCAACCCTTTTGTATTAAATAAGTTAGTATATTTGTATTCAATGTATTTAGAACTTTGAGATACATATTTCGTTTCATAAATACTTTGTTGTAAGTACTTAAAATAATTTTGAAATTAGTTCAATGTGACACTATCGTACGCACATAGATAAGTTTATTAGTGTGAAGTTTTTATAAAATTAATAGTTTTCAAAGTAATGACTTTGTTATTTATATTCATAACTAATGTCATATTTATTATGTAATATAATATATGGTTCTTATAATAATTAACAAACAGAAAACTTGCAAAATGTTTTTACTTTCTTGCAACTTGCAAAACGTATATATATATATATTTCCCAAAAAACGTTTAATAGATTATAAAAGCTAAAGAGGTCTTCAAATTAAATTAATACTAATAATAATTCAATAATATGATGTTAATACGAGAGGTAAGTTGGTGAAAGACCCTCATATCACAGGTATTCCCATGACATAACAAAGCTTTAAATTAATCTGATTTAGTAATTATAATGTTTGAAATGTATTTCTACAAAATTTACATATTATTTGTTTTATAATCTTAAAAATAAGCCTGCCTAATAAATTGTCTTTGATCATAGTTTATTTGTATCGTATTAATTATACCTTAATTCAAAACAATATTATAGAGACAATGAAGAACCTTAGAGCAAGGTAATTCCCGTTCTCACGAGTAAGTATATTACCGACAGTTAATAACAATACAACACTCTAAATAGCATCAGGGGTAACATTTAAAATAAGTAATAATGTAAAAAACGAATAAAAATAATCATTATAACACCCAAATAACAAAATCTAAAATAAAGTGATTATTAATTCAATCAAACAATCAACTGATACTCAACATCAACAACATGTATTAAAAACTACGTCACAAAACAAATGAACAGTGACGTAGAACAAAATATGACATTTGTACAGCTAATAATGTCGTTGATACAAGTAAATCCTCACTGAAAATAGTAAGAATCCCGCGGTCGTGAAAATGAATTACCTCAAACGCTGCGGACGTGATGCCCGGACCCGGGGGACAGGGGTTCTCAAAGTGTAGCTTAATCACCCCCTGAGAATAGAGTATTTTGCATAATACGGTTGTGGATATGTTCAGTGTGGTGCTTTGTAACGATACCTTTTTGGAATAGAATTTAAGTCACTTTTGACGTGACAACGTCTTAAATTAGGTTGCGACTGGGAGTCACTTATGAAAAAGTGTAACGCTCGGTAACGTTACGATGAGTCACCGAACGAGAGAGAGGCCCGCCGAATGCCTTGCGTCTCTCTCCCACTCAACTATGATCGAGAAAAAGACGTTGTCACGTAAAATCTTCGCCCGTAAAACCGACTTTACAGGCAACCATTTTTTAATTATATTGTGCACTTCTAAAATTTAACAGCTACAATAGACATAGAGCCTAGAGATATCTTGCGACTTTAGACGAAGTACCAACTGCAACATAATTTATGTCAATTGAATTGAAAAAGAGTTTCAGTTTACTTTTCTGTTTAGATATTATAGTTTCTTCGATCACTGAAAAATATGAAAAAATACATCTTCAATGAATTATAGGACATTGAATTTATACCAGTTTTGGAACCCTTTCTTTACTATTTAATTTCAATTTCATATAGGTATAAGTGAACCATTACTTTTCGTATAAAAACTACATAAACCTATTAAAAAATCAAATTAGGTATTTAACTATTTATATAGCTTACTATCATAATTTCCGCAATTTTCACATCTTCCATTCCAAATATTTTAAACAGTCGTCGAGTCTTCCAACCACGCAATCCTCACAAAGGGGGATAATTTGCATCTCAACAGTTTGAGAAGCGCTGTATCGCGGACGAAGCGTCCTATATAAGTGTGCTTCAGGCGCAAACACAGCATTCAGTGGCAACAGGTGGCATACAACGGTAAGTTGGATGTGTCGTGGATGTTAGGGATTTAGTGCTGATATTTTCTTAGATTTTATAAAATAATAAATTCGAAGGTTTTGAAATACTAATAGCTAGCCAGGGTGCATTTTAAATGATTATCAAATTTTTAAAGTTACAATTTTTAATATATTTTATAAAATACATACTACTACTAGTACCTCGGATGACGGATCCGCCCGTGTATTTTAATGTTTGTCAAATTTTAAGTCATTATCGTAAGCCTATAAATCTAATAAATCAGAAAGCATTTAAATCTGTTCAACCATTCTTGAGTGGTGTTACGATTTTCTTTTACACATATACATTTTCACTAGAACTTGTACGTCGCGTCTGGAAAAAATATTTTGTGTCAATATTAAACTAAATTGATAATTATTACTCAATAAATACATGGCTACAATTTAAATTTAAAATTAATGATTGTGCATAATTGGATAAAAATATTATTTTTCATTCTAAATATGTAGAATGTAGATACTCATCAGATTTTTTTTTGGAAAATTGGGTTAAATATTGATGACCTTTGCTATGTAGTAGACTAGTAGGTATATGCTCTATGTATAATATTATGTAAATATATGAATATTTTCTTCCATTCAAACTGCAAGTTTGCATTGCGGACATTTTCGTAGATATGACGCGACAGTTTTTTTTTCTATCGACGCGACGCGATATAGCCATTTATTCCAGTTATCCCTACGATTGGGTATATTTTATTTAAATTACTTTATCAATGCACACAATTTACCCCAAGCACTTATTTTTGGTGTCTTAAAGTTTCATAATACTTCTGAAGATCTAACATGTTTAATAATGATTTTCGAAGGACGAAGGTACCTACTTAGTTTAAACATAACTGTGAAAAATAACCAAAGGGTATAAAAGTAAACTCTATCTAGGAGCACGTCCGATAAAACGAAAGGGGAGTCTCAAGGGGTTTGTAAAAACAATGTTGAAAATTTTTAAATATTATTCATTCTATTTATTATAGGTAATATGTGCGAACTTTCTAAAACTTATAGTAACTCTGTACAAAATGTACACGTGATATTGAACTGGGTGAAGTCTAAAATCTCACCAAGTACTAGTTTTCTCAGAGGAATTAGGAGGGTTACAAATTACTAAAACATCTCTTGAGCGTTTTCAAAAAAAAGTGTACCCCTCACTTTCGGCCTGTCCCCTGTGTTTCAAGTCGAATAACAAGTAAAATTTATACTTGGCTAATTATTGTAATGCTTGAAAAGTATTAAATACATCATAATTTGATAAATGCAAACAATTAATTCACGGAAACATTGCGTACTATTTTTGAAATAATCATTTTTAAAACTAAAGTGTCAGTTTTTGGCGTGTCCCCATCCAAGTTCTTCGATGTTAGAGAAGCGATACTAAAAAGTTTTATACCAGGGTACCATAAGTTTTAGTGTCGTTTAAAAGTACATTTATTTGCGAATCGTCGCATGTAGTTCATAATTACGACCTTATAATCGTTTAAAAACAATTTGATTTCCAAAAATATCTTATAAAGTGGTACCGACCGGACATGTCGGGTTTACCATGGCTAATAATGCCACTTAGAAATTTTAGATTACTATTTGAATTTTTTTAATGGCAAAATTATCATTTACTTTCACCGTCCGCCAATTTAAAAAAGCTTATTTTCAAATACAGTTCGAGTAAAACAGATGTGTTTTGTGAGTGCAACGGCCGTTGAAATTTCTACTGTCTGGTTTGAGACATATTATTACTTGATACAGGTAAGTAAACATCGTTTAAATACTTTCAGAAGATGAGCAATATATTCATTAACCGTTATTTACATTTGATAATGAGTGTAGGCACATTTTTTCGTCAGAATATAATTTTGACTAAAAACTGAGAAGAAAACGTCACGTCAGTTTTGCAACATTTTGCTTCGTGACCTATAGGCTGACAAGAAAAGTCGCAAAACTGACAGCATAAAGCTAAGTCTAGATTGTCATTGTAATATTCTACATAATTTTTATAATTTTTTCATATTTTTAGGTTTCACTAATCTCGGGACCAAAAAGGACATGTATAATTTGCAAAAAATGGTATTGCAATGAATGCGTTGGTCAGCAGGTATACCCTGAATACATAATATGTGATGCATGTATGGAAAGTTAAAAGGTGTAGTGTATTTATTTCTTCTGAGTTTTACCCTAAAATTGATATGTACTGTGTCAAACTGTGTGTTGGTGTATTTTTTTATGAGACTAAAATAAAATTTTTGTAAACGTTTTCTCGGTTTTATTTTAACCATGTAAATTGGATTCAATATAAACCTAGCCTTATAAAAAATGGTCTATCGGTTTTGCGACAGTCCCCCGTTTTGCGACAAGAAAAATTGTAGTTTTTACATTTTTTTATTATAAGGGACACAAATAATTTGATTTCAATATTTAAAATGGTTTTGCTGTTCCGAAATAAAATAATCACTTTGCCGATTTTAATCAAAATGTATTAAGTATCGTAAAAGTAACGGCTACTTTGGCATCAGCTGTGGCAAAACAGAACTTAAAGCTAGTTTAATAGGAATTTTATTAATTTGTCGACTTCAATTTTCTATTTTTTAAATAATGTATGTTATAATCTTCGTAACACAATCAAAATATTTTGCGTCTTCCTTCGTAGTTAATAGTTACATGAGCATTGATGACTGTCGCAAAACTGACACTTTTTTTCACAGTCCCAATTTATTTTGATGATTTCTCTTAAAACAAATTAATCTGCAAGCAATTAAATACAATTTCACTTACTATGATGTATATTTAAAATTTTTAAATCAAAATTTCATTAAAAATGCAACATTTAAAATTTATCCATAAATTCAGTCATGGTACACTTTTTTTTGAAAACGCTCTCTTAACAAATGCACGAAGATATAGCAAATCATACGTTTTCTAAGATAGGACCCTAAATATGCCGAAAGCACTTTCATGCCTATAATATAATAAAACTACTATAACAAAGAGTAATTTCAAGTAGTAATAACATTTGGCAGTTCTAAAATTGCATCAAATCAATTGTTGAACAAATCTCAAACTCCCGTCCTAATAAAATTATCAAGTGATCTAGTTTCTATCCATTAGCAATCCCGAAATGTAAATTTCAATTTATTGGATATTTTAAGTGATCCTAATTCTACTAGACACTGTTGAATAGTTAAATTCGTGGGACAGTATTGCCATTAAAAATTTCAGGGTTGCCATATAATATTCTATTAAATTATAGCAATGATTGTATGCTTTTAGGATAGTGTTGTCTATTTTGACTGTCGTATTAACTACCTACTTATAGATAACATTGCTTTTCATTTAAACCATTTATGTAGAGTGCTATTGGCTAAATTTGCTGATTTTTCTTCGCTTCAATATTAAATTACTATTCCTATACAAGACTTATAACAGAAACGACATATACTGTAATCGACATATCCTTACTTAACTCGGGCTTTTGCCACAAATTCAATAACAGATTTATGTATTGCATATACTTAATGGATATAATCTAAGAAAAAATTATGATTTTTCGTTAGTAGTATATTCTTGTTTTTTTTTTTTCAAATAAAGCCATAGTAACAATTCGGTTAAAGGGACATACCGACCATTTTGTCTTCTAATTGTAGCAACCCTGGTCCTTAATTCTGCGATCTCCCCGCGGCAAAAGATTACCATTTCGGCGTCGTTCTAAGTAAGTAATTCATAACGCAAATAAAGCTACTAGCAACGTTTCATTATGTTTCTTTGCTTGTCTCATTCACTATTCCTTTCAAAATAGTTTTTGAAGCATAGAACACAATGCATGTTTTATCCTTAAATCTTAATAAAGTTTAAATTTTTGAAGTGAAATTTCTTAGAATTTCGAAGATTAAAATTTCAACCGTCACGTCATGGAGTAAGGCAACAATGTTGGTATCCATGAATCTTGCCAAAGAAGTTTCACTTCTGACACGTGTGCTCGGCACACACGCTCTTTTTTAAACCAACTGTCTAGTAACATGTCTATAGGTTTTTCAAAAATCTATAGTCGGACACTTGTATTACTTATTTGAACAGAGAGAAATAATCTTCAATAATTGATATCGTCTTCGTATTATTATTTTTGTGCAGAAAATGCAGGCCGCAGCTCGAATCACCCTCTCCATTTTCCTGCTGGTAACAGTCGTGAGTGCAGCTCGTGAGTATGACTCAAACATATATTATGTATAAATTATTTTTTTTCACATACTTGATCTACTTATTTACCTAAGCGTGGTCTGCAAAAACGTTTGAACCAATCATAATTAATCGTAATATTGTTAAAAAAAATGTTATTGCAATTATTATTTTTTCATTAAAACATTTTACACTGTTATTATTACTTAAGAACGAAAAGTGAAGTCACTTAAAACTAAATCAAATCTGTATTTTTTAAAATTAACGTAAAACATCAAAACAGAAAAGAACTTCATAGAAAAACGAACGTAATTGCAAAATGTGGGTGGGTATACGAAAAAATAACAAAATTTTTGGACAACAATAACACAGCTATCCACAATAATGTCCCACGTCATTTAATTAACTTTAAGGGATAATTCTGATTGAATAAAAACAAATGTAACAAGGTGTTGCTAAGTAGGAATTTTATTTTGAGGAAAATCTTTTTTAGATCCGTTTAGAAAAACCTGTTCACGTACCTGTAGTTAAATAATATTTATTTTTTTCACTGACAGATAACTGTTGTTATAAGGAGAAACTTAGGCTATTTTTTATACCGATATTCCCATAGGATCATTAGGATTAAAATGAAAAACTCATTCATGCGTGCAAGTGAATCCGCGTGTCGCAGCTAGTTTACAATACAATGCAAACACTATGTCGATACAGTATTGAGTATATACTTATTTATTTATTTATCATAAGATAGAGTATTTTGGCTCACTTCCCGAATGTCAATCAACCGAGAAATTATCACGAATAGAAAGAAAATAGAAAGAAAAAAATAGAAAGCACGTAGCCCCATAAATAAATTCCATATCTTGTAAGAGATCGATAGAAACAGTAGGAGGTAATAAGATCGGGGAACAGTGTAGCTTCCACGTGGGTTAAACTATTGATAATTAACTAATATCAGCTGAGTGCATCCAACACCTAACAAAGTTATCTACGTCCGCCGGAAATTATTTTATGGCTTCTCACTGTATGTAAGATATTATATGTACCTATGATTTTACCTTAGTCTGATATTATAGTAAGAGTTAAAGATTGTTTTGGTTCAATTCAAAGTTTTTCATTACATTTTCCTATTCTTTCGTCTTTCAATCGACTTTGAAAAAGGAGGACGTTCTCAGTTCACTTGCATTTTTATGGTTTCCTACCTCAGAGCTTTCGACTGGGTGAACCGATTTTGATAAACAAATTTCTATTTGATAGCTGGCGCCTTCTGGTTTTTTTTTTAATAAGTAGACTAAATTGTATCGATTAGTACCTACGCTTATAAATTTAGCCTTTACCTACAATTAACTAAATAGTAATATTAAAATACTAACAAAAGCTCAGTTTTACAAAGCTACATTTCACCTCCATTCATTGATATTCCTTAAACTCCCATGAGCGTATCGACTTACAAAACTTATACAGATAATTCTCAAATGTGTAAAGTTCACAAAACTCGAAACACCTACGTCTTTGAAACCAACCGATTGTTTCAAAAAGTTTGTTCATTAAATAGTTTGAACATTATTACCTTCGTATTTAAAGGAGTTAAGTAGGTTTTTAGAACGCAATTTGGGGCTTGGAATTGTTTTTTATTAAGCTTTGTGCTTGTCGAATGATAAGAGTTTTATATACATCAATAATTATTATTAATTCCATTGGATTTTTTGACAAAAGTTTATTTACAAAAGTCAAATGTAATGGATTTTTACTAAGCGTGAATTAAATAAAGTTTAATTAAATCTACCGCCTTTTAAATACAGGCCTTCTCTTAATTGAAAATAAATACACTTTAACTAAAATAATCAAAAACAGCATAAACACCTACAACATAAAAATGTTTAGAGTGTCGGAATAGAATAATAATAAACAATAATTAAACACTTAGCCTGAAGGCTGTTTGTGGTAATTTCTCAGATCCTTATTTAATTTAAAACGAGCAACGATAGAAATAAAACGTAGCTGTAGCAATAAGGTTGAAATAAACGAATATTTTTTAAAGGAATCCCTTATTCCCTTATCCCCTTATACTGGAACACCGTTGACATTTCATAATATGTTAAATACATTCACATGATTGATTTAGGCGTAATAAAAAAAATATATAAAAAAAAAGACGGGTTGCACTCCGGGAGTGCCGGCAGAAGTGAAAACGTGAAGTTGAAACTTGAGTTGAGCATGTTTGATATTTTGGAATGGTATGCGTCTTACGCTTTTTCGATCAGGTCACGTGTCCTGACGCGAGTTTAAGATTTTATACTCATTACAGAAAAAGTGCTCAACGCCGCTAAAGAAGTTTTCACTTCAATAGTTACCAAGGCTACTAAGTAAAATATTCATTGAATGCGCATTTTATTGTAAATATATTGATTGTAGAGTTAAATATTATCTAACCTCGTAGGTATCTATATTTAATGCAGCTGTGTTGTCAGTTTTGTAGACACGGAGTTTATGTAGACCACGCTTTAGGAGCTTCGAAGTTCAGATGAAAGTTGTGATGAGTAAATATATCATTTATTTTACGAAAAAACCAACGGTATAAAATAGCCGTATCATACAGAATTATATTAGATAGAGCAATTATGGCAAATCGACTTAAAAAGAGTTAAATATCCATAGAACGTAAACAATTTAAAACAAAACATTCAAGCATTTTCCAGGGAGCTTTCGTAATTTGTAATCCACTTTTAAATATCAACAGACAATGGAGAATAAAAAAACAAGTTTTTAAAGAGCATTACGACCGGAGAACGGGAGAAGTTCCCAAATCGAGTTATAGAGTCCATCAGTGGATTCAAACAATGAAAAGGGCTCGTCTATTAGTATCAATGAAGAACTGACGTTTTTGTCTTTTTTATTGATTTTGAATTTTCTAGACGAGACCTAGTGAATTATTTAAAGCAGTCTTTTAAATAATTTGATAAGTGTATATTTCAGAATGGATTATAGTAAGCCGACAAATTGCAAGAGACAGTATTTTTAGTTTTTCGATGTTAATTTTAGTTTCCAAGAATATTTACCTAGTTATAACTTACTGTATTTTTAATCTAAATGAATAACTTTTAGTAACTCAAATAAAATGGTTTATCTCTATATTTCCATTCCCTTGCTCTTGTGCGAGAGTGTATCGAGATTTTATAGTAGGTACTATTTTCTACCGATCAATCTAATCCAGTTTTTTTGCAATAAATAACAACCAAATAAATTATTACTGGTTCGTAATTATTACATCTTTATCTTTTAACAATTATTATCCCCATAATTACTCATCATTTTACAGATACATTTAAATATTAGCTAAAAACTACAAAATATAAGTATTCACAATAAAATAAAAATAAAAATCTTTGTTCATAGACAGCGGGACAAAACTGCGCCGCGATGGGGTCCTCAATCTGTATCCCTTCCCGAGGGTCGGCCGCTCCTCACATCAGACTTGGCAGATACCTATTAATGATCTGCTAGGTAAGATTGGACTTTAACATGCTTAATATTACCCATTTTTTTGTAAATTTGAATATTCAATTATCTAAATTGTATGTTTAATTTCATTAGATATGTATATGATTGCTGATAATAGCGATTGCTCTTTTTTTTAATATTACATAATATAATATCTATCATCATCATCAGCCCATACTATATGTTCCCACTGCTGGGACACGGGCCTCCTATCCTAATATCTATGTTATGATCTAAATCCAAACTATCAGATTTTTTAATTCTAAACTTACAAACTAAGCTCTAAGGTAATACTTATAAATAATAATACTTAAATAGGAGCACCGTAAAAAATTAATAATAAAAACTTTTGATAAATCTCCTACTTGCACTGAACGTCAACGATAAACGTAAGCAAAATACAAAAAGGCTGCTAAATATATTTGACACGTTTTCAAGACGATAATTTTTACATATTATTTTGACTATTGAGTACGCCCAACATATTGTGTCAATCTATTAGCAATTAATTTCCATTCCAGACCAAGAAATCGACAAACGCCAGCTTTACGCGTTCCCGCGCGTCGGCCGTTCCTATCCCATGCAGATGTCTCCAAGATTGGAAGACCTGATTTTTGGAAGGAACCGCTTCGTCAAACGGGAAAGCGAGGGCACGAGTGACAGCACCGGGATGTGGTTCGGACCACGACTCGGACGAGGGTTTAGGAGTGAAGATGATGGTACAATTTAGACTTTATGGAAATTTGTTTAGTGTTTCAATTAGCTTAATTAGCTAGGAACATAGGCTTATTAAACGGGTTTGGCTACTGTTGTTAAAATAATAAAGAAGAAAGGTGTCTTTATGCCAAATAATGCAATGAGGAAAATAAACTTGTATTTCTCTGTAGATAAATAGACACTAGGTTAAACATTAAAACCACTAGTAGGTACCTAATAGCTTTTAGATTTGAACCAGGAACTTAACCGTTTATTCTTTGATATTTTGGTGATACAATATTACTAGATACAATACATAATATGTTACAGAAATGCCAAACCAAGAGGAACGCAGCGAGCCTGAACAAACGGACCCCGAGCAGACCGGTCGAGAGAAACGGCAGATTAAAGAAACGTAATCGTTATCATTGGATGTTTACTAGTTATTTCTTAATTTAGTTAGGAAATTCGCTATTGATTGTGAACAATGAAAAATAACGCTTAAATCTAGTCCATTACGGTTCCAATTATCTTAATTAGGAAGCGTGAAAACTCATCGAATCAAATTCGAATTAAGGGCTCATGTTTCTTTTATCTAATCCTTTTTTTTGACTTTTAAATACGTTCAGTTATTGTCAATTTTACCGCCAATGTATTAAGTCGATCTAGAAGTAAGATTTATGTAATTTTCTTATAAATATTTTATAAGTACTTAAGAGTTAGTTTTGTAACGGAATTGTTTCTCTGGCTGGGTGGATTGTAATTTATTTCTAATCCAAGAAATGATTCTGCTACAATTAATGTTTTAAAATGTTTATAACGCACTATGTTATTGAAATAAAATTATGCAAAATTAATAAGTGTTTTATTTTAAAATGTCACAATTAAAGAGGACTGTTGTTATTTTACAACAAAAAATAATTTATGTTTCCTCATAATATAGTGTCGATGTCAACTATCACACAAATTTGTTTATTGAAACTGGCTGCAAACCAACAAAAAGTACTTAGTTAAATATAAAAATTATTGAAAAAAATATTCACTTTTGGACATAACCTAGTAACATCAATTAAGGAAGTATAGGTACTCACACTATGATAATATATCGAATTTGTTAAAATATACAATGAAATATTTACCTACATAGTTATTTATTCCAAAACACTGAGATTCCTTTAATACTTTAGTAAAACAAAACGTACAAATAACAATATTTTTATAATGTGGTAAAGTAAAAGTCAAAGAAATGGTTTCTAAAATTCGTACTCACCCTCAAAATTATAAAGCCTTACCTGTAATTACTCCTACTTCTACATAATATAATATAGTCAATGATCCGTATCAATTATATGATTTAAAATTCAAACGACTTCAAATAAACTCAACGAAGCAAAGCCTATCTTAGCTTCACTATCATTTCTTTGAAAAGGAATAAGTCAACTATATCATAATTTATTAAATGCAAACTTAATACCTCCTTGAGGGCTAAACGTGGCTAAACTCACAAATTAATTTCTCGGAACTTCACACTGTATTCTAGCAGATAATTTTATTATTATGTAACGGGAGATATTTATAAATCTAATCATCCTTTGCTATTTTAAATGAAAAAGAATAGATACCTAAGTGGGTGAAGATGCGATAACCTTTAACCTTATTTCCGCTAATTTTGTAATGAAATATTATTATAGCAACGCAATGTACTAAGAATTAAATGTCTATGAAAAATAGAGGTACCTACTGTTACTAAGAAATATCATGTTTTTTGCAACGAAAAAAAACAACATATTGCCGACTTTAGCTCTCATTTTGGGGAGAGCCCATAGATTGTTCTAATGGCACTCTTTGACCGAATTTGGTATTCGTTTAATTTTTATTTTTTTGTTTACTTTAAACATAGGTATAATAGGAAGCATATTTTTTTTAGCGTCATTGTCATGATTTTTTTTTATTAGCATACACAAGTTTTCTTGTTCAATATATATTTTGGCGCCTCTTACTCGCCTGTTAATTAATCGTCTCTAACTCTCCTCAACTTCAACTCTCCTCAACACAATGCAATGAATACTAATTGAAAAAGAAAATTATATATTATGTTACAGTCAAAACCCTAAACCAGTCAATAACCTTATTGACCGGTAAAATTAGTCAATAAGGTTATTGACTGGAATTCTCGTTTACGCTAAATTTACCAACAATTTCGAAATCCAAAACGCGTGACACAACAAACAAACAATTCATAAAACGGATTGTAAGATATATCAAACATAGCGCTCGGAGGGTAAACTAAATCTCTTAACCCCAGTGATCCATATTGCATAAAAACAAATACTGGTAGGTATATCCCGGTCAACAGTGCGGTGGGGAAAAGCCCTAACGGTGGTTCGTTCACACGGCGCAGTGTTGACACACCTTTATTTATAGAATTTTCTCGAATTCAAATGAATTGATGTTTCATTTAAAAATCGTGAACGTTAAATATACGTTAAAATGGGTAGTGCCATTTCGAGGAAATAATGCCGTACGTGCAGTTTTTATTATTTCAGTAATTGAACTTTATTCGGGATTATGGACTTATAATTAATAAACATTATCGTGCTTTATATTATATACTCACCGTTTTCTATCTATGGTCAATAAAAAACGAAAGGTATATTTTTATAGGACTTCAAATGGTCCTAATTTCAATTCAAAATTAAAAAGCGCTAAAAATACAGATTGTCATTGCACATGTCATGGACGCACTGACACATAGTCCCGAGGTGGTCAACATTATTATCCTAGAAGCAGTCGAACTAAAGAAAAACCACCACACTTTAAAAATCATTTATTAGCGCCAAAAGTACAAAATGGCAGAAAGACACAAGAACAGAACAGATATGCCAGTAGGGTCAACAGGTTCGCTACTATTGCACATATCATGGAAGCATTGACAGACGGTTCCGAGATGGTCACTATTGTCGTCCTTATAGCAGTCCTTCTCGTGAAGCCTCCAGCCGCAGCTACGGGTCACTCGGACTTCGGAGTCACGGTGGGAATGGAAGACTAAAAAATAAGTCAAATTTTATTAGCAAGAATATGGATTGATGGAAAAGGAATAGAGGTAAACCTCGAAAACATGATGATTTAATAAAATCGATGGGCAAAAACTGTATGGAAATTTCTCAGGATAGGGATTATTTTGAGGAGATAGGAATAAGGAGTCCGTGGAAATAAAAAGAAAAGCAAAACTAACATTACTTACTAAACATAGAATTCAGTTTTACTAACAAAACATTTGCAATGTAAATCAAATAGTGCGTCGAATTTTAGATTGTTATACCTACAATTTGTCTATGTACTTATTTGACATAGACATAGACACACATTTATTTACAATCAATAACACACACAACAACTGACAAAAATAATAACAAAACACAGAACATTACAAATAAAGCAATATTTGGTCTACTTTAAATAAATTGATAAAGACGAAAAATCACATAATAAAATGCCATGATTGTGCTTTAAGACTTAAGACCAATTTATGACTATGACATTAAGAATGGAATAGCAACAATATTGTATATCTACTCAGAATTTCTCCCATAATCCGATCACGTGTCCAAGAGGTTAATTAATGAGGAAAATCTTTAGAACTTTTAGAAAAATAAATTTTATTTTGTTGTTAAATTATTCTGATCTGAGCTGTATCAGAGTGTTTATTAAAAACAATGCAATGTAATATTGTTCAGTAACTATTACCGATTACTACCACGTCAGAGATAAATTAACAGAAGTGAGGTAAATTACAACTGCAACTTACTTAGAATTTCTAACCACCACTTTTTAAGTAGGTAGCACCCAAGAATATAAAGTTACCAAAATGCTTCTGAAACATCCTACTAATATTATAAATACGAAAGTTTATGTTTGTTTGTTTGTTAATCCTCCACTTAAAAACTGATAAATCGTTTTCATTAAATTTGGCAAATTGGCACACACATAGAGAATAGCTTTTATCCCTAAAATCCCACGAGAACGGGAACTATGCCGGTTTTCCTAACTACGCGGGCGAAGTTGCGGGCGAAAATATAAAACAAACTTACTGGTTTGCACAATTTTCCTGCAGAAGAACTGCATCTGGTTGGAATTAGGGATGGACATCTCGCAGTCGATGATTGGCACGATGTAGGGATGTTCCCCGCTTTCATACTTCTTAACGTCGAGACAGGCGGAATTGTTTGCGCTATTGCAGTCGTAACAACGTATGCTTGTGGCTGAAATATACATTTGGAAACTTAAATTAAGTAATTTATGAATTTAAGATGTTTACTATTTGAAAGAGGAAGCAACAAAATGTGATGAGTTACACTCCATGATAATCCTGCATCGAAACACTGGCTCTATTCCTCAATTTAGATAAGTTTATTATAGCAACTACGACTACGAATAAACATAATAGATGCATTTTGTAAATACAACAAAAAATGTAACACATAATTGAACAGCCAGTCGTTAGAAAACACGTTAGGGCGCAGGTATGGCTATACCAAATTTTTTTTCGTCCCTTTGGTAAAGGCTAATAAAAAGTACAATAAATAGTAGTATTTTTACATATTCCTTAACATGACCATACATAACATTGTGTAATAGTTTCGTAGTCTAGCAATAGATAGAGCATTATCACTGAAGCCATAGTTCAAGTAAATTAGATAAGGGGTGAAACAAACTGATACTCACACTCATATACTAAAGAGAGGAACACCAACGCACAGAATGATTCCTTTATCAACGACATCCTAATCTGAAAATAGTTAATAATAATAAATAAATGAAATATCTTTACACCATATAGTTGGAAGTCAGAAACTAAACAGAGAGCGGTGTTTTATCTTTAGTTCGGATTATGCGCGTCCCACCCACGGATAAAACTACGCGCAAAGCTATTTCCTATTCCTACCCTTTAGGGTTGGTTTTTAAAAAAAGTAGCCTATGTTTGTTTCTTGGTGCCAATATAGTTGAAGTTTTTCATTCCAAGTTTCCCAAACCCAAAAAAATGGACAGACTTTTATAATGTTACTGTGGCCTAGCATGGCTTTGCGTGCTCTTCAGATTATCTCGTGGTACCTATTTTCCTCATCTATTACAATCACATATTTTTTTCTGAATAAAAGAAGTTTTCCCTAGAGATAGATCTTTCTCAATTCCAAACTTTATCTAACTCAGTTCAATGGTTTAGTTGGGTACTACAGTAGCGTTTTTTTAGGTACTATTCGCTGTTCCTACGGAAGGTTCCACTGAAATATAATCTATTGACATATATTATACTTTATGGTGTAAATAAATTGAGAAATAATTCACAATTTCAATTCATAATAATATGCCCGGATTCACAGCTTCGATCAATTTTTATAAACTTATTCATTTAACCCGCCAGCACTCGCGCCTCAAGAAATTACATCAGCACTCGCGTGTAGAGCATTTTGCTCACGTTTATGAATGTCAATAAATGCAAGTTTCATCAAAAAATATTAATAAAAAAATATTTTATTCAATAAAATACACATTATTTATTCTACAAAATATATATTCAAAGAGTTAACAATATTAATCTTTTTTATTTTAATTAACAATCATAGACACTAATTTGCCAGTCTTGTAAGGCAGTCTTCCGGAAAAAATTGGACAAAAAAAAACTTTTCAAAAAATAACTTAACTAAATATAAATAACTAATCTTCGTCGTATACGCGAGCTTTACACATATCACATACTGTACGACTATGCTCGGTACATAAAAATTTTTGGCAGTAAATGCAGCTCTTTTTGGTCTTGCGATTTTTGCGTCTTGGGCAAACCGCGCAGATACCAGTTGGTTTTTCGTCTTCTGGTAACTCAGATTCTGCTAAAAAACGTTTCAACACTTGCTGAAGAGGATATGAAATATTTTGGAAGGTGCTTCTTCTTTGGATATGTGGCTGTGTTAGTTGAAAAGCTAGTTGCTTCAAGTAGTCTCTGCGCTTGATGATTATACCCGTATTTTCTTTGTAAATGGTTTGACTGTTGATTCCGATTTCCGGCTATGTTTAGGATCGTGAAAAATAATCTCAGCGACCATCTACATGCCACTCTTGCCACAGAATACTCTTCTTTTGGTCGATTCACAACATCAACACCTCCTTTCGTTTTATTATAAAAGGTGATAATTTCTGGTTTCACGGTAGTTCCAGTTGTTGGATCGATTCTGTCGTCGTTATGAAGTGTACTTATCATAAGAACATTTTTTTTTATTCTTTTTGTTTGGTACGTAAGACACCAGAACCTTGCTCTTATGAAAACCAAAGATACTACTAAGTTTTGGTCTAAAATAAAATAAAATTTGTTCATCCCTTCGATCATGATCCATCTATAATAGAAATACATAATAGATTACATTTCAGTAATATAAAATCATAATATTACATAAAAGTAGCAGTAAAACTGTCCCTAAGATGAAAAAAAAATAAAGTCATGAGTAAAAAAAGTACTTGCGTCGATACCCGCGCGATGAGCAATACGCCGCCTGATGGTACACGGCGCAACAAACCACCTCGTCCAAGTAACTGGCGCACACTGTCGAGAAGTGAACTGCATACAGGGGTAGGAGACGGAACAAAACTCAGCTACCAAATGAACGATGTACGTACGAATAATTTTGACAAAATGGCGCGTGTTTTAAATTTACTGTGAGCAAAATGCTCATAGCGCGAGTGCTCGCGGGTTAAGTTAACTACCTATATCTACCTACTCTTCGTCACACTTTTTCCACGGCACTAAATTTTCAGGCTTTACACAGCTACCGCACCACACATTTTATAGACACATTTAATCGAATATCAAAACAAATTAATTATTTATTTTGTTCATACATAGCAACAAAATAACTCATCTACACTTCTAATGTTTTTATCATCAACAAGATAAAAAAACACATTCCTAAATAGTTACTTGGATACAAGAAACACGCGCATATCATTTATGTGATTAAAAAAAACCTGTTACATATTACCTGAATTAATTATTCACTATTCTAAAAACAATTAACTTCGCAATCGATATAAATAAATAAACCACACTTGTGATAATTACAAGTTGACTATCGCACTGGGAATATTTTATGTTACTGAGTTTATGACCATTCACGATATCTTTTCTATAAGTTAGAGTAGTATAGTGTGACATAATAATGTTGATACTTGAATTAAAAAAAAGCTTGGTTGCATTATTTTTATGTATCCATACAAAACTAGCTGCGATTTCGTTTGTTTACAAGATGTTTACCTACGAGACAAAGCTATTCTAATAAGAATCCAGTCATAATTTTAACTTCTTCAAAGTTTTTTTCCACGGTGAGAAGACTCCTCTGTCTTCATGTCTAATGCACATAGTATTGTTTTACCAACACATTATATATGAAATAAACACAGTAGAGTGAATGTGGAGTATTTTAGTAAAAATTCGATATTATTTTTAATATGGCCTTACTACAAGTTCCTACAGTTGGTCCTTAAAGAAAATTGATCAGTGAAACAGATGTATGAGTAATGCATCTGCTCCATACCCCACTAGGGGACACGGGACTTCACTTTTTTTACTACAAGTTCTCAATCAAGTTCAGTTGGTTAGGTTTTTTTATACAAATACTACCTACATAGATATTAAATTTATTCGTAGATAAATAGTATCAAGTCTCTGTGATCCCTAACTCGCTATCGCATTGACCCATGTCCCGTTTGTAAAATATTCATTGATATTGAAACTTTATATAATTATTAAGTTAATAATGTAAACAATAATTTAGTCTATTGTGATAGGTTTTTAATGAGGTTAATATTAGATATTTTACTATTATAGCTATTCATTTTTACACAATAAGTTTAGTAATAAAATTTATAAAAGTAGTTTTTCTTCTTGAAACAGAGTAAGAACTCTCTGAATTTTCTTCAAAGAACTATTTACTTTACAGTAACTATTTAATGTTAAAAATATTTGTACCTAATTTTAGATATTATGATTATACAGGAAGCCTCGTATGTGGTATATTATGCTCGATAGAACTTATTATTTAGGGAAAAACAGAATAATTAACAAAAAAAACTTTACCGAGGAAGGAATGGTAGAATTTTTTTTTTCATTTTTCCAAAACTTCTGATGGCTACTAGTTAAAAATCTGCTCCACATATGTATAAAAAGTATCTTGCCCATTAGATCGTCCTACAAGGCTCACAACTAAGAGGTTATTTACTCTAACGCATATAACTTCATTCTTGTAAGTTGAAACATGACGCTACTTTGTAAGGCTTCCGAACTATTATGCCTCACATCCGAAGTTTCGAGAATCAACATTTAACTCCAAGTATAATGGAGTTTGAGACTGTTGTAAGTTACTGTATTCATTTCAATTACATATCCATAGGTAGGTATACACACTTTTTTGTTTAAAGTTAATTTTCATCTGCTTCGTTATCCAAACTTGGTGGTTTGTTTGTTTTTCAGTTTACTTTCTAGAATTTAACTGAAAGTCGACTTTAAAAATAATTCTACTAGTACAAATCTATGTATGGTTACCCGTATTAGCTTAGGTTGGTTTTATTTTATATTCTTTCCAGCCCCCCTAGTCAAGTGGCTTTCTGTTAGCGTAGCGTTCAATAGAATATACTACGAATGTATGAAATTGACGTAAGCTGTAGATAAACGTATCTACAGCTTACGTCAATCTCATACATTCGTAGTCTATTCTATTGAACGCTACGCTAACAGAAAGCCAATTGACTAGGGGGGCAGGTCCAACCCAGTATAACAGGCTAGTCATTATATACTGTTATACATACTATAATGGGTAGGTACCTATATCATAATCATCTAAATTCTAAACAAGCATGTAGCCTTCCATCTATTATAAAAATATCAATGAAATAAATTAAAACATGTGCACGTTCATTATTAGATACTTATCTCTATTCTAAATACGCACTTCCGGACATTACGTTTGAGATAAAATGATACTTTTAATATTTCTGATCACATTATTTTGTTTCCATAATAACTACGACAAAAAAATATGATGTGCAAAACTAAACAGCCAACGGCATTTTGAAAGTAGCCGAAGTTGTTTTATACTAGTTACTTATTGAAATTCAGGTGTGTAGAATATATTTCGTAGAACCATCTTATTGGCAAACTTTTCCACTCAAAAATAAATTGCTTTCATATGGAAGTAATAGACGGTATATTGGTATATGATTCTTTTCAAGAAGCACATAAATTATATTTTTTAGGTTTGAGTGCGAAATCTTAAACAAGTCGATATTTTTTTAGAACTATCGAATGATGTCTTGCAATGCAAACTATATTTTGACGGAATTAGAAGTTTACTGAAGGAAGAAGGAAGTTACGGAAGGTTACAAATAACTAAAAATAAGAAATAGATACCACTTCTAAAGTCTAAAGAGACATACTTAAAAATAGACATAGAACACGACATTATATTGAACCTTTTACAGTAATTGCTACAGTTAATGAAATGCATTTGCATTCAAGTAACACCACTTCTAACTCCAAAGCGGACACAGCAGCACCATATTCTAATCACAATGAAAAAGATCCGTAACAAAAACAAAGTGAACATCAAAAAGATACCGACAGACGAAATAATAGACATGCAATACGAGATTTCTATTTAAAGGACTTCAAATATATCAGCCCCCAAGTGACCATTAAAAAGGACGAGCCAAAGAGTTTGAGATTGTTCGCAAAACTGTGGTTTAGGGAAGTGATAAAGGGCCTCAAACAATTCCTTTATGAAGGCTCTTTGCATGGAGTCAAGTGAGTTAAATTGATTAGGAGGAATCGACGCGTAATGAACTTACGCTCTACAGATTTTATCATTCGATTAGATGTGGGCGATTTGGTAGTTCGACTATTTAAATTTGTTATTAGTTTTGAACTGTTGTAATGGGATTGTAGTAAGTTTTGTTTCAAATAATAAGCAGACGGTTAAATGGATCGCGGTATATAAATAAGTGCAGATCTATTTAAACTTTTAGGTGTAATTTAAAAATACTATATCTACTGATTAATAACTATAGGTACTACCTACTATATAATATATAGGTACGACTTGATAGATTCTCGAAGTTTCCAGTTAGACTTACCAGTTACCAGGCAGACTTTTGCCATGAAGAAAACGTTTTAACAAAAAGCACGTGCTGAGAAGCGTATTTATGTTTTAGCTTTAGGTTTTTAATTTCAGATATATTTTCGAGCCGTCCTTCAGCCACAAGGAACGCATAGTCTGGATCATCATAGTCGTGATCAGCATCATCATCTGTGCCATGAACATTATCCAGCTGGTCAGCAAATGGACCTCCACACCGTTTGTTAATGTTATCGACTCTCTACCAACACCAATATGGGCGATACCCTTTCCAACTGTGGTTTTGTGTCCCCATATTCACTTGAAGCTGTCCTATAAAAATGTATCGGAATTGGACGAGTAAGATTTTTCCCTAGAATGCTATTGTTTATTGATAATTCAAGAACCATCTCCATTGTTATACAGGTTTACCCACGGCTAAGTTCTAAGCTCAGATAGAATTGTAACCTGTACATTTGTAATAATTAAAACGTTGTTTTCAGATTAGAGAAGTCTTTCGCTTCATTAGTGTGCCCACACATGGTATCTAATCGTTCTAAAAATCAAAGATTAACAACGGACCAGAACATAAAGCTTCAGGAATTTATTGTGCAGGTTAGTAATGTAAAATTGATTTAATAAAAAGCAAATATTCTCTGTTCCATGTGTGTTTAATGTGAAATCATAGATACTTATTAATTATCCTCATTTTTCCTCTCTTTTTGCTACTTTTAATTATTGTTAATTTAATAATGGTGTCAAGAATAAAATTAATAATGCAACTAATTTATACTTCTAATATTCCATTTAGGGGTCTCCAAAATGTGAAGAAATTGTAAAATTCTGCCATTGGCGCCCAGAAAACAATACAGAGTGGCATTCATCAGATTGCTGTGAAAAATTCTTCAAACCTGTTTTTACAGAATACGGTCTGTGCTATACTTTCAACGATCTTCCTTTAGGCGGAATGTAAGTTACTTGATTCTTGTAAAATTATGACCTGATTAAGCTTAAATAATGCACAAACTTCTTCATAATGTAGCAATCAGACAAAAGACAACGCAAGGTAAACTATTATGAATTCCTACTTACGTGTTAGTAGTAAGGTAGGGTCAGGTATGCCGTGTGATCATTCAAATTACACACATCGAATTATACTTACTGCTATATAAAATCACAAAACAAAATTACAGGACAAACAGCACATTAAAATGGCAGCAAACATTTAACGAAAATGTATCAGCTACTCCTCTAGAGTGGGGTCTAGACATCGGCTATCCCACTATTTTCCCACCTGCAGCCGACATAGTGCCTTATAGGGTGATGGCGTCAGGAGAAGCAAATGGAGTAGATATCGAATTGTACCTAAACATAAGTGAACACCAGTACATTTGTGATGGACATTACAGAGGATTTAATGTAAGTAAAATTAAAGTGCCTTTATTGTATGAAATCTTAGAATTAGGTACATTGATGAAGGTATTTGAATATGAAGGGAATACGATAAGTAACTTATCTTTTAGCCTAGAAGTAGTTAGGAAAAGTAGAAGTTTAGGAAAAGGTAAATTAGGATTTCTAATAAGAGCAAGTGTGAAGAGATTTGAAAATTTACAGGTCTTATTTATTTATTTATTTATTTATTTATTTATTTCTAAAAGGTACCTTACAGCTAAACATAAATTAAATAGAACATTATACAATACTATACGCCAATTACAAGGTACACCAATAACAATACGATACAGTGTGTGAGCAAAAAAGAAAACATAAAAGATACAGTACTAATAATAAACAAATCCTATATTACAATTAAGTATAAAGGTAACATTATGTATGTGTGAGTGAAAGTGAAGTGTATGTGTATGTGTGTGTGTGTGTGTGTGTGTGTGCATGTGTGTGTGTTATTAGTGATTTTCATTACAATTTTGGTCAATAAGCTGTAGTATTACTTTTTTAAACTTCGTGCGAGATAATTGAAAGGGATCAGCCGAGGAGAATTTATTATTATAATTATTCGGAAGTCTCAGAAAGGTTGAATGTTTGAGATAATTAGTAGAGGCTGCTGGCACACTAAAGAGAGGCGTATGACGAGTACGTTGTGATGGCACGCGATACTGTAAGTATTCTAAAGCAACAGGAAAATCAAAGTTATTATTGACAATATCATACAATAGCATAAGGTCGATTACGTCTCTACGATCCTCTAAGGTATTTATTTTATAGTGAGAACAAGCTTGTGAATAGGTCAAGTCATATTGTTTATTTTTATAGTTCATTTTATTTACAAATACCTTTTGAATCTTTTCCAATTTTATTATATGGCATTTATAGCTAGGTCGCCAGATGACGCTAGCGAACTCAAGAATACTGCGTACATAAGCATAGTACAGAACTTTCAAACATGCCAAATCATTAAAGGGTTCAGCTTGTCTCAAAACAAATCCTAAATTTTTATAGGCTTTTTGAGAAATAAATTCAATGTGCATGCGGTAACTAAGTTTGTCGTCGAGGATCACACCTAGGTCCCTTACTGACGTAACGGATGGAATAATTTCGTTGCTAATTTTATAGTCAAAACGTATAATTTTAGTAGCCTTATTTCGAGAAAAAGTTATTTTTTGGCATTTATTTATGTTTACTGATATTTTATTTAATTTATAATAATCGGTAAGCCTATTGAGATCGTCCTGAAGTAAGAGGCAATCCTGAGGGGTCGTGATTTTTCTAAAAATTTTCTTGTCATCAGCATAAAGCAGAAATTTTGAATTTTTAAAACAAGTATCAATATCAAATAAATAAATATTATACAATAAGGGACCGAGGTGCGATCCCTGGGGGACTCCGGAAGTAACATCAACAAAGTCAGATCTATAGCCTCCCAGGATAACAGACTGACTACGATTTCGAATATACGACTCCAACCACCTGAGGAGATTCCCTCTGATGCCAACCGCGTAAAGCTTGCGAATTAATATATTGTAACTGACTCTGTCGAAAGCCTTCTCAAAATCTGTATAAAGCACGTCGACCTGCGCTCTTTCATTCATGCTACTATTCACAAATTGTGTTAATTCTAATAAATTCGTAGTGACATTACGCGACTTAACAAAGCCATGTTGGTTGGAAGGGATGCAATTAATCGTTGAGCTATATAAGTGTTTATGTACAACTTTCTCTAACATTTTCGCGAATATATTAAGTAAAGATATACCTCTATAATTCGTTATTTCATTTTTAGATCCTTTTTTGTGTATGGGTATGATTAAAGCTTCCTTCCAGCACTTAGGGAAGACTCCTTCGTTTAAAGAACGCTGGAAGAGTAATCGTAAGGGTATTACTAAACCAGACTGACAGTTTTTGACAAAGATTGCAGGTAAACCATCGGACCCAGCACCCTTCCGACTATCAAGCTCTCTGAATAATGCTTTTAGATCCTTATCGGTAAGAAAGATTGAACATAAACAGTCGGCTACATTTGACTCCTTAATAGGATTTACAAGATCAGCAGAATCGTCTGATCGAAAAACAGATTGAAAGAAATCGCTAAATGCCGAGCACATATCTTTACCCTTGCTTAACATATGTCCACGATAAGACATACAACATGGATAGCTAGAATTCCTACGTTTATTATTGATATACGTCCAAAATTCCTTAGGAGAAGATTTAATAGAATTTTGACATCGTAAAAGATAATTTGAGTGAACTTCTACTTTTAATTCTTTTATTCTAGCTCTGAGTAGTGAAAAGGTTGAATAATCGCTAGGATTCTTATATTTTTTCCATTTACAGTGAAATTTATATTTTTCTTTTATGATATTAATCAAAGCCGGAGTGTACCATTTTGGATAACGCCGACGCGAAGAAATACGAACAGAAGGCACATATTTATCTATTAATGACCTTATAATACCATAAAAATTATTGGTAGCATCATCAACTGATCCAGAGTTTAAAATTTCATCCCACTTAAATTTACTTAATTCTAAGTTGATAGCATCGTAATCCGCTTTAAAAAACTTTTTTACTTTACCAAACTGTGGTCGTAATGGCTTATTATTAATGTCGTAAATTGTAATTAATAGAGGTGTATGAAATCTATCCATATTGACTAAGAAATTAGAAGTAATGTCCTGACAGTTGATACTTAAATTAGAGAAAACTAGATCCAAAATATTTCCACAAAAGTTTGGTGTATGGTTAAACTGACCCATACCCATTAAATTAGTTATATTTAAAAAACCCAAACTGGCTTCTAAAAGATCCGAATTGCAATAATTGTTAATGCTGTAGTTAAATTTATCCACCCAAGAAATAAAGGGTAAATTAAAATCACCAATGATTAAATAATTATTATTGGGATAATTGTCATGAATCGAAAGCAACGCAGAACTGAAAGACCTTAAGAGATTAGGCAGATCTGAAGAAGGAGGCAGGTAAGCGGCAATAATGTGGAAATCCACCTTATCTTCGAACATATCACCCGACATTGACAGCCAAACACTTTCTACATTACCACATTGAACATTTTGAGTGATGAGAGCATTGTAAATTTTTTTAATGCAGATTAATACGCCACCGCCTTTCCTATTGTGTTTCCTATCGCATCTAAAAACCTCGTAACGCGAATCGCAAATCTCCGAGTCTAAAATTCCATCGCATAACCAACTTTCTGTGATAATAATTAAATCATAATTGTTCGACAAAATGTTTCTATGCAACTCCGGTAATTTCGTACGTAAGCCGCGAGTGTTTTGATAATAAATACTTATATCCTTACTTCTGGAAGCCATTGAAAAAGAATGAAATTAACAAAAGCTATGCAATAAAAAACAAAAAACAATATTAATGAAACTATAAGAATAAGTTGATAAACTATAATTTCCATTACAATAGAAGCATATAACTCGGTAATCCAAAACATATTGTTAACAAACACGGTTTTTAATGTACTAAACGAATAATAACTATTTAAATATTCACGACAAAGAAATACAAGGTCGTTACAAAAAATATCAAAAAACCCGCGGGCAGTTCTAAAAAATGTCGTCAAGTTCAATGTCCATTGCAAACGAACAGTGTAAATCGGGGGAGATAAACCTTTTAAAGATCGGAAGTAAATATGGTTATGCAAAATTATGGAATTATTAGTAATTATTAATAGATCGAACAGCACTTTAATATTAATAACTGGAGTAAAATTAGGACGAAAAAATAAATATGTATGAGATTTATGACTAGTTATTATGTGTAAAAATGAGTGTGGATTTGTATAAAACTGTGAATACGTGTAATATGGGGTAAGTTTTAACGTGTAAATTTCAAACAATAACAAATAAAAAATTTCTATAATTTGGAATATAAAATTATTTTTAAATCTATTAGGTATATAAATATATGCATGATTAATTTTTATGTGTAAATTTGAGTGTAGATTTGTGTTACGCTGTGAATATGTGTTATATAGGATAAGTTTTAAAGAGAAAAATTTAAACATAAACAAACAGAAATTTACTACAATTTGGAATCTAAAAAATTTTTTAAATCATCTTCGGAAGATATAGCTTTGGCTGGAGCCTTCTCGTTTGCGCGTATGTATATGGTACAGTTTTTAATCCATACAAACTTAATATTCATCTCCTTGGCACGTTTCTTACAAGTATTTAATAACATTTTATTTGCCACGGTGAGGTGTTCGTTAATAAAGATCTTCGTTGCGGTACCGGTAAAACCAAGGTCATGCGACATAATGCTCTTAGTTTTATTACACTTCTTGAAATTGCTTATCAAAGTATCTTTAGTGAGTTTATCCCTTAATTTGGCGACAATTTTACGTGGGGAGTCCCTCTTCTCTCTGAATGACTGAACGCGAGTAATGAATTCAATGTCCTCCTTATTAAGATCACAATTAATAGCTGATGCCAAACGAAAAAAGACTTGAAGTAGATTCTCGCTTGATTCTTCCGGTATTCCAACTATTTCCACATTCAAAAATCTACTTTTTTGTTCAGTACGCTTGGATTCACGTTCGAGGGATGTAACAGTCGTTTGAAGGTTTTTTATCATATCATGACTCTTAACTAAATCCACCTCATACTTATGCAACCGTCCCTCGAATCCCTTAACTTGCGATTTCAACCTCTGGATATCTTCGTTCAATCTGTCTACTAAGGATAACTTAATGTCAATATCTTCGATTCTTTTATACATATCCTCAATGACATTGGGATTAATTTTGCTCGTTAAGTCATTAAGATCATTTCTTAATTTTTCGACCTTATCAGGCAACGAAGAAAGAGTCGAGAGCATTTCCTCAATTCGATTTAAAGATAACTGATATGAAGAAGGTTCTTCGCAGGACTTGGCGACTTCACCAGATGCAGCTAAATTTCTACACTCCGGACAACACCACGCACTCTGTCTTTCGTAGCCGAGCCTACGCCAGCCGATTTCTGTTAAACTAGCACAATGAAAGTGATATGTGGAACGGCAGCTCGAACAAAATGCTCCATCAGACACTAAGTCGCTACAACGTTTGCAATTCATGCCGAAGGTTGTAAGCACAGGCGACAATAGAACGTCGTACAGAGCTAAATACGTTCACTTGTTTCGCGCAAAGTCTCTTAGCATAGATAGCTCGAAGTCGCAACCGTCGGGCCTTCGATCCGCGAAACCAGAGTTCAAATCCAAGGCGGGCAAAAAAAAAAAAAAAAAAAAAAAATTTTTAATTTTAAGCACAATCTTAGAAACACAGACGGAATGTCCTGCCACACACAAATCGAAATTCGAACTGAACTTAATCAGATCACCAACAGACCACGTCTACAGTACCACAATTTTACGTCTTCCTATGGATAAGATGACCACCATAGAAGTGACTCCAACAACTTATAAAACGGATACATCCCTTCGAGCTCTGTCTCCAGATTTAAGACAATGTTTCTTCCAAAACGAAAGGAAGTTAGAATACTTTGAATTCTATACAGATAGCAATTGCCAGCAGGATTTATTGATGCGCGAAACAATGAAGAGATGTAAATGCGTTATGTTTAATTGGCCAAGTAAGTTAAAAAAATATTTTCAATTAATAACGTTAAAATATATAGTATAAGGAGATAGGCACGCTTCCGGCTTGTATAGTATTATCACATACTAGAAATAATATACTATATAGGTATTATAATGTTGCAGGAAAATCTATTTTGGAACCGATCTGTTCAACAGTTCAAGATTTTATTTGCATCAAAGAAGTAAAAGGTAAAATCAATCGTTCTTTTCAATCATTGAATTCATTGCTTAATTAATTGGATTTAAAAATTCGATATAAACACATCATTTAAAATTTTAATTACCTAGATAAAATGATTATACAAAACAATTTTTTTTGTTCTCAAATCAGTAGTTTCTGAGCTAATCGCGTTTTTAACCATAGAAACGAACAAACATGATCTTCAGCTTTATGATATTAGTTTGCGTTTGGAGCTTCTCGGAATCGAATACTTAGTTGTGAAGCTTTTGAACTATAATTTACAATTCATAGATCATACTAGTTAGTTTGATTTATACGAATTCTTGAACTGTAATGCTTGATATTACAATGATAATAATTCCAAAGCTGATGTTCAATTTTGAAACGGTTATGGATACTAGATGATTAAATAAACGATGACAACAATTTTAATAAGCTCATTTTAAAGACTTTTACTTATTAAATATCAATAAGCGTAAAACTAACGTCTATCCTTTTAGCCTTAGTGGAACAGCGTCTGATCTACGCCTACTACAAGGACAGCGATGAGCAGAGGGAACATCACGAATACTCCTCATCTTGCTACCCTTCCTGCAACGATGTGCTTTACTCTAGCCAAGTTTATTACTCCGATTTAGGGGAAGAACCGAAGAGGACAACCCCTCACTGGAGTGAACCAAAAAAGTATTATGTTTATTATTTTTAACGATTTTCTTTGATCCAACTATCCTACATACGTCAAAAACGCGAGAGTTAGTAAGAATGTATGAATGTTCATAATATGTTTGTACTTTGTACGGAGCTGATCAGATTTTTAAGAAATATTCTACACAGATAGTATAGTCGGGATTAGCATATACGATAATTTTAAATCAGATAGTTAGCGAATGGTGCCGCAGGTTCCAACTAGTTCTTTCAAATTTTCACTATGGTACTCCAGCCAAATTACGACTCCAACCAGTGGCATTGTGAAGTTATTGCGAAACTTACAGGATACTTCATTATTACAAATAAGTATACATATACGTCTCCTAATACCCTGCAGCTTCACCTACTTAAAATATATGTTACAGAGGTGAAAGAACACGAGTTAACGTACATTTCTACAACGACATGTTTCTGGGTCAGCACCGACACGCTCAGTACGACGATTACTACTTTGCAGGTGGTATTCCCTTTCAGCCATTTAAAATCGTACCTTATGAGTTTATTAAGTCTAGAAGGATAGGTATACATACCTAAATAAAAAATAACGGGTTTTGCTACTAACTAATCGCGAATATGGAAGTGTTTAAATTACATCTTAGGTAAAATAACAATTTTCAAAATTGAATTTATTTCACGCAGTTTTTCTAGCAGGAATTGAGAATCTATATCACTTGCTTTACGTACCCTACTTATTTACGTACCCTACATGGCAGTTTTCAAGTTTTAATACTAATTTTATTTTTAGGTGCAATAGGAGGACTATTCAGCCTCTTCTTGGGATTCAGCATCATCAGTCTAGCTGAAATTGTTTATTTTGTCATGTTAAAACCCATTTATATGGCAGTGAAAAATACTTTCTGGATTCGTTAATATATATTTACGACTTATTATTAAACTCTACTTATGTTATTTTTGTAATTAAACATTTATATTATTATTTATATAATAATTTTTGTACTGTATAGCATTGTGGTGTTTTGGCATGTCTGTAAGCCAAATGTTCTATAATTAAATAAATAAATTTATTGTGAATAAACGATAAAGAAAGAGTATTTTTATTAATATGTGATGGGAAGGATTGAACCTTACTCTTTTCTTTTACCTATTAAAATTGATACATTTTAAACATAACTCCTTTTTTTCCTTAATGTTTATTTATGGATTGTATCCTATGAGTATCTATATTAAATTTGATAGCTCATGTCTCTCAGATCATAAAATTTTTATTTTGAACGTATTGTTTATAATTAATCATTCATTTATAAAATGTTTTGTGAAGACGCGTGCTTAGGCCATTCAAATGGTTTGGATAAAATTAGAAATATAAATGATAGGTTAAACGCAAAAGTAGTAGAACAAATAAATGGTTCTCAAGAATTGGTTATGCTAAGTAACTTTGCAAGAGAATCACACGAATATAATTTTAAAAAGAGCTTACAAGAAAGGTATTTAGCTAACCCTAACTTTAACAACAAAACCTAGAAATACAGAATGTTTCATGTGGGCTTCAATAGTCTAGTTAACAATATTAATACATATCCACATAATATGACTATGTAACTAGCTGATACATAAAAAATGTTTTATATCTTTGACCTTAGATATGAATTGATCTAATCAGAACTAAGACAAGTTAAAACTACTTATGTTCATTCAGATAAAACTAACTTAAAGTCTATTAATAGAATATCAGACGTAACTTCTTGGCGTTGGGTGTTAGACGATCTATCTAAACGTCTAGAAGAAGCTATAGTTTCCTTGAAGTATGAAGACAATGCTCTGAAAGTTGTCATTCAAAGGATCGAGGACGAGATTCGAGAACATTCTACACAAGGCACACGACCAGGAGCCATGAGCCCATTGCGTGATGCTGTAGAAGACGCTATAATACAAGTAATTTCCAAGTCATTAATAATGCGAAGCGACAGTATCTGTATCTTTTCTACAGAAAATGTAACTGGTCAAAATTCTGAGCTGCGTGTTTATTTATATCTAGATAAGTACCTATTAGCATAATTTAGTATCTTCGACACGACGATTTGTTAAAATATTTCATATAATGAGCGGTATCTTCACCTTTTTCTTAGGAATACAATTTTCTTCGTGAGGAGAAAAAGAAATTTGAGAAATTGGTCCCAGAGCTCACAAAACAAATTTTACTTCTAGAAAAAACTAAAAAGAGAATAGAATCTGATATTCTCAATAAGGACCAGGCCATAAGTGTGGATGAAACATGTGTAGACAAAGATTATAGAAATGCTAAGGTGGAAAATTGGAAGGGAAGAAAGAAAAAGTGGGTTATTATTATTTGGAAATATTCAAACTATTGTTCGCCGCCAGTTTAAAATTATGTGATGCTGTGATGTTTATGTAACATAAGCGAAGAAATTAGAAACATTTGACAGAAT
This sequence comes from Colias philodice, assembly GCF_061535455.1. Classification (NCBI taxonomy): domain Eukaryota; kingdom Metazoa; phylum Arthropoda; class Insecta; order Lepidoptera; family Pieridae; genus Colias; species Colias philodice. Next base: position 5,947,083 of record NC_143111.1, on the reverse strand, counting down.
ATTCTACTATAGAAATGCAAACGCATTTCGCGCTGTTATAAGGTTTAGGTACATTGTCTCCTATTTGTTTACCAACATACTTGATAGATTTTTACTTTTTTAGAGGCTTATCCATGAAAAAATGGGAAAAACGATGTGCTTTACTAAAAAGGGCAGGACTACGGGCACTTAGATACACTATAGTTACTCGTCTCCAGGTTTGTGACAAGGAAGGAAGGGCGAATTATCAGTGTTAATAAAGAATTTTCAATACATTTTACTTGAAATATTTATAGGTTCGAGGCGCAAGAGTGCAATTATCTATCGCAGCGCAGGCCATGGCAACCCGAGTCGATACTATCCTCAGAAGACGCTATCATACCAACTCTTTGAAATTGGAAGATTTGAAGTGGCAAAGACAGGAGGTAATAAGGATCTTCTTACCTAAGTGTGGTGCTAGGTTTTATTTATTCTACTTTTAGAGAGTAGGCTATAGGCCGTCTTACCCAAACCTATAACCTGAATACGACTACCTACTAACAATTGACCGACATTATCAACTACTACAAAATTGAATTAAGGTACCGAATAGTATCGAGATTGTGAATCCCAAATAACTACAAAATGTGAAGAACTAAACCACATATTTTCAGGCTATTTTAATGGAGTTTTCAATTGACAGGCAATACGTGACCTTAAATCTCTGGAAGAAGAACAATCACAATCGGAATATAATTTATTGCAAATCATGGATCAGGAACGCAAAGTCGAGGCAAGAATCATTGAACGAGCCAGAAAACCCGGTCGAGAGCTCATCAAAGACGATGCTGATCGGAAATCGAAATATGAATTGATACAGATAAGACTGCTTGCTAAAGAACTAAGGAAGAATATAGAACGAATTGTGTAAGTAGGTACTAAAATATAGCCAAAATGTATATCAAACATGTCCATCGAACTCGCTATACATTCATACCGCTTACCAAGTCACTTTTCATATAGTTACTAGTGGAGTATCCTTATCGAAATGTCGAGTAATTCGTTATTCGTGCGCACATTGACTATCTTGGTGGGGAAAATTCACAATTACATATTTACATTCAACAGACTTAGAACGAGAAGTTAAATAAGAAACGAAGACTACATCAATTAGTTGTTCATATACTAATATAATATTACCACAGGTCCCTTCAAGATGCGGTAGCGAATGCCATTACGAAAATTGATTGCACAGCAGAAGATTTGTCTCAAGTTCTTCTTTTAGACGAAAGTAGAATAAGGTCCAGAACAGGGGAGGTCCCAATTGTATCTTCTGGAAGTACCCAGTCTGCCCAGTCTCATTCTAGAGATAGATCTCCACAACCTTCAGATAAGTTGACTGTCATCCAGGAGGAAAACGAAGATGACTATCCATTTGATTTCTAATCACTAAGTACTGATTGTATAAAGCAGAATGTGCATTTTATATTTGGGTACATCATTGGCGCAAAACGGCTTAATCAATTTGGATGGATAGATTAAACCAGGACATATATTTTGATCTAAAATAAAATATGAAAGACAGGAATATATTTACTGGATAAATATTGCATTTATGTATTCATAATGCACTGACAATGGTCTAATGAATCTTCATGATAAGATCAAACTAGCAATCCCTACTAATAACATTATAAATGCGAAAGTAACTCTGTCTATCTGTCTGTTACACTTTCCTGCTTAAACCTCTCAACCGATTTTGATGAAATTTGGCACAGACATCTTTAGACCCTGAGAAAGAACATAGGCTACCTTTTATTGCGAAATATGTACCACGGGCGAAGCCGGGGCGGACTGCTAGTGATTAATAAAGTCATGGTTATGGAATCAATTGTATAGAAATAGCTTAGCTTAACCTGGTATACAAACAAGAAGATATTAAAACTGTATAATCAAAGTATAACAAGATTTTATGCAGAATACATTCATTTTGTTATACTGTATAAAATAATAAATTCTAATTAATGATAAATGAAGAAACCTGACCGAGATAAATATTTGTGAAAACTTAAATTACATCCTTACAGAAAGAAAAATTTAAGTTCTGATATTTGTTGTTTATTGATTTAAAAAAAAATTAATTGTAATAACATATCTTGTATTTTGAAATTATTAAGCATTCATACAATTACTCTAAATGTATAAAACTATTAAATTATATTTAAAAAAATGTTATAAATCTTATCTTATTCTATATTCATTATAATACATTTCTCTAATATAGGTATACTCATGGTATACTTATATAATTTCAAGAAACAGTCTGTTTGGAACTATTTTTATGGCGTTTACCTTTTATGTGTCGCTCCAGATTATCAACATTGCATGCAACCTGTGTTTTACAGCTATTGCAAGTTGCTTTATCTTCCGTTGCATTTGTCAAATAGTTATCAATTGTTATATTCTGTCCTTCGATGAGTCGCACAATTTTACCCAACTCTTTATAATGATCCGGATTGTCTACATGGTCAAATATATTTTCAATATAATTTCCAAAGTATTTGTGACAGATTTTACACCATAGGTCATTGGTGCTGCCTTCAACAGAGAGGATGCCATTAAACGGCTGCAGTACTATGGATTTTGCTCGCCGATGTTTTTCATTGTTAATATGGGTTAAAATATCATTTATAGTATACAGTACATATTCATCACAAATTGTGCAGTGTGCGTTAGTTTTGTCTGCTCGTAAGACCCATGTTTGTAATATTTTTGATGGTAACTCAATAAAACCACCATCCATCTCGACAAAATCGTGTATCTTTTTCACAACTTCTTTATGTCTAGAACTTTGTATATGGATTTTCAAATCAGTAATATTACTAGCGCATAGGTAACATTTCATAGTTTTACAAATATTGTTAAGAATCAACAGTCTTTCCAAAGATAATCTAGTGTGTTTCTCTCCTTCTATGTGAAATTGAATTACTTGATTGTTGTTTTCTATTGGTGTTTTGCATAATAAACATGCTAAAGAGTTACCTTCGGTTTCTATGATATCCTCATAAAACGCCATTGTGTAGTTAATCTAATACTTTATCATTACTTTATAAACATTCACAGTTTTGATAACAATGTTTTCGATGTATTCACCATCACCATGTATTTAGATTGTCACACAATATTAGAGGAGCGATGTTCTCGTTTATAAGTTAACTTACTGACAGTACTTGAAAAATTAATGATGCGTATAAATATATAATTTTATGAAAAGTATATTAGGCCAGTAGAAATCGACACTAAAAAACCCTAAATTCGCAAAGCACGATGTAGATTTGAATTTTTGGTATGTTGTTTGGATCAGTTAGGGTGATGTAAATCCCAATTTGCAACTTCGAAAAAGTTGTGCTCGCTGCGCACCACGTGATAAACTGCGAAAATTTTGGACTTTTTTCACTTTTTGCTCTAAAAGTCATAAACTATGCGTTTCCGACAAGTATCATTCAGTACATAAATTAAGGTTATTAAATTTGCAACAATTTAAGCCTAATTAAAGCTCTCTAAATCTTATAGCGACTAAACTGTGGCCATTCGAAGATGGTTCATTTTTCCCGAAATATTGAAATTTTTAGTTTTGCTCCCGTTTGAAGCAAAATATTGGCAAAAACCGCTCGTTTTATGAGAAGTTCGTATAATAAAGTTGTAGTGCATTTAATTTTCTTTCATAAGAGCATAGAACAAAGTCTGTGAGACAAATACAGTGAAACTTGGCTAAGTGGGACCTGGATAAGTGAGAAACCTCCATAACTGGAACTCATGCTGAGGTCCCAACACTTTGGCACTGAATTACCTCTGTTAGTGGGACGAGGTAAACCTCTATATCTGGGATTTGTTCTTTCGATTTATCATCATAGTTACCTCTATAACTGAGACAGCAAGTAAATTTTATATGCTTACACCTCTGTAACTGAGATAACATTGCTTGTTTACTCATTCTTATTCTACACACAAATTCCACACGTAATTCCAAGTACGTAAGTACAAATTTTGAGCTTCAATTACCTTCAGTTTTAGTTTCGCTTTACTATCGTACAGATGTTTATTCTAAAAATGTCAAAACGAAAGCTACAATCGTTATCATTACGTGAAAAACTGAAGTTAATTAATGGAACCCTCTGTAAATGAGACAGATATTTATTTATACCTGTATATCTGAGACACTGGGTAAGTGGAATACCTCTATAAGTGAAACGACATTGCAGGTCTCTTGATGTCTCACTTAACCAGGTTTCACTGTAGTTCACTCACAATATCTGAAAAACAAAAAGAAGGTAGAAATAGATTTTTAAAGAATTGAAACTGAGGGCATATAAAATCATAAAAAGGATAATACTTTTTCATTTGCAGGATAGGTAATTAACAAAATTACAAAGATAATTAAATTTGCAACAATTTAAGCCTAACCGCAGCTCTCTAAACCTTATAACAACTAAGCTGTGGCCTTTCAAAGATAGTCAGTTTTTCCCGAAATTTTCAAATTTTTAGTTTTGCTCCCGTTTGAACCAAAATATTGGCAAAACCGCTCGTTCTATGAGAAGGTCATAAAATAAAGTTGTAGAAAATTTAATTTTGTTAATTACCTATACTGCAAATGATAAAGTATTATCCTTTTTATGATTTTATATGCCCTCAGTTTCAATTCTTTAAAAATCTATTTCTACCTTCTTTTTGTTTTTCAGATATTGTGAGTGAACTATTTGTCTCACAGACTTTGTTCTATGCTCTAATGAAAGAAAATTAAATGCACTACAACTTTATTATACGACCTTCTCATAGAACAAGCGGTTTTTGCCAATATTTTGCTTCAAACGGGAGCAAAACTAAAAATTTCAATATTTCGGGAAAAATGAACCATCTTCGAATGGCCACAGTTTAGTCGCTATAAGATTTAGAGAGCTTTAATTAGACTTAAATTGTTGCAAATTTAATAACCTTAATTTATGTACTGAATGATACTTGTCGGAAACGCATAGTTTATGACTTTTAGAGCAAAAAGTGAAAAAAGTCCAAAATTTTCGCAGTTTATTATTTGCGTATAATCTTTTTTCCTACTTTCCCAAATTTTGTAATTTTGTTAATTACCTATCCTGCAAATGAAAAAGTATTATTCTTTTTATGATTTTATATGCTCTCAGTTTCAATTCTTTAAAAATCTATTTCTACCTTCTTTTTGTTTTTCAGATATTGTGTGTGAAATATTTGTCTCACAGACTTTGTTCTATGCTCTTATGAAAGAAAATTAAATGCACTACAACTTTATTATACGAATTTCTCATAGAACGAGCGGTTTTTGCCAATATTTTGCTTCAAACGGGAGCAAAACTAAAAATTTCAATATTTCCGGAAAAATGAACCATCTTCGAATGGCCACAGTTTAGTCGTTATAAGGTTTAGAGAGCTGCGGTTAGGCTTAAATTGTTGCAAATTTAATAACCTTAATTTATGTACTGAATCATACTTATCGGAAACGCATAGTTTATGACTTTTAGAGCAAAAAGTGAAAAAAGTCCAAAATTTTCGCAGTTTATCACGTGGTGCGCAGCGAGCACAACTTTTTCGAAGTTGCAAATTGGGATTTACATCACCCTAACTGATCCAAACAACATACCAAAAAGTCAAATCTACATCGTGCTTTGCGAATTTAATGTTAATTTCCACTGGCCTATATTATCTAAGTAGCTGTGTATAAAAAAATAAAAACTCTTAATTTAAGTTTTAGGGATTTCCCGCGATTTTCAATCCGAATCATTCCACAGAGTGAAAATAATCCATATCCTACCTACCGGCTACCACAGAGTAAAGTAACTACGCAGACATCCATCAAGACGTAATGTTTACATTCCCCGTTTTCCAATTACAGAGCATAATGCGACTCAATGCCGCACAATGCCGAATTATGCTGATGCTTAATTGGAACGTGAAACGCACCAGCAGGTTGCGCTAAGTTCAGTGTTGAAAAAAAAATATTCATAGAGTTAGCAATAACCTCAATAATGTGTAAATAAAGTGGTATACATACATCGAGATATATGTACTACTAGAGAGATTATTCCATATAAAAACATTGCGCGCGGCCGATGTGGTGGGGTACGTGTGGAACGAGCGAGGCGTGGCTTCAAGTTCAAAGATTAAGCAATGCGTGCAGATGCGACACATTGTGCAATCTGTTTACTCGGTACTATCTGGTGGTACTGATACTAGGGAATTAATAAAAAGAGGATTTTATATTAAACTATGTATTTTAATTTCCTTTAAATAATATCAATTTAGTAAGCTTTTGTCGTTTTGTGTAGTAAGCAATAGTTTTATCAGTTTTTGCTTCATGATGTAAGAGTATTGGTTTATAATAGCCCTAACTAAATGGATACGATGATTCAATGTTGATGGCGTTTACGTATAAGAAACTCACATTTTGAAAAATCTCACGTGAGATTCGAGGATGGGGGAGAGGCTTGAATAAAATCTCACGACATCTCACCAGGGGGGGAGGGAGGGGCAGAAAATTTAAAAAAACACCTCACGTAATTTATGGACGCCCCCGGCCCTTACTCGATCACAATTTTTGTAACGAATGTGAAAGACGAAACAATAAATACGTAAAGTGGCTTTTACTATAAACGGAACTACATTTAAAAATATACTTTATTTATTGAGTTATAAGGTTGCTTCCATTCTGTTTATTTACATTCTCAAAAACATCAATCGCCGCAGAGGCGGCTTGCGACAAAGGCGGCTTGTGTCAAAGGCCTCGGCGATATCATTTAAGAACATAATATACTTAAGGCAAACTTGTAATAAGATCTATTTTACTTTCTTATTGACAAGGATATTGGGTAAGATACCTATTGGAATAATTTTATTATTATGTATGTAGTATGTACTAATTAAATCCGCGAATAAAAAAAATTTAGTCGCGAATATAGAAATTGGGTCGCATTTTTTTAATTCGCGAATAGTGAAAACGCGAATAAAGGAAGCGCGATTAAGGAACTTTTACTGTATTAGTTTCTGTGAATGTTGTGTTTATTTGTAATTGTTGTGCATAATAATTTATAAATCCTATTGGAACAACTGTTGATGAACCTTTTTTTAATAAATAAAAATAGGCAAATAAATAAAATAACCTACCGTTTTACTTTGCGTAGTCGGGTAAAAGTATAAATATTTAGGTACTACACCACGGTAATCTTTCCTAGTATATATTGTATATACATAGTTAAAAAATCCAGTTACATTTTTTTAACAGACTCATCGATAGTGTCACGTCTGTGCTGTTGTTAGTCTATGAAAAATGGCGCGAAACGCAGAACGCGTGGTGATTTTTCGCAAAATGATAACAATATTAGTAAAATGCATGACTTACTCATAATAAGGAAACTTACTGGTGAAAAGTCACTCCTCGGGCTTTGTTTGTATTATGGGAACTGTTAAAACAATTTCTTAGCACACACGAAGGCATTTTGAACAGAGCAATAACACGTGTTGACGCGGCAAGCGGGAAACACAGTCCGGCACAGACTAATGAGACTCGTGACTTTTGACTCTAGCTCGTTGTAAAGAGAGTGTAGTAGCGATCGCCTCTCTAGTGTACATATATCTCGATGTATACATAATAATTTGTTGAAAAATATTTACGGTTATTTTAAGTAATTTGGATTGTGATTTTTTCATTAACATTTTTTTCAATGTTTGTACCTTCATCCATACTTATATTTATTTTTTTAACACAATTTGAATTAACTTTGATTATTTCGAAAAAACTACAATGAAACGAAAGCTTTCAATTTTTTTCCAACAATTAATAATTACTAACGATAAATCGGTTGCACGCATCAATTCACGCGCATTACTTTTTCTAGTGCTCGATTGTGCGAAGCGTTGCTGTAGTTGGAACATTCAACGTTAAGCATTATGCCGCATAATGCGCTCTAGTGCTGTAATTGGAAAACGGGGATTCTGTGCACGTAAACAGTAGAGTACCTATATTTAAACGATTGCGAACTAACAATTAATAATGATCAAACAAAGAGTAAAAAAGAATAACCTATTAAAATAGACATAATATTTTAATGCCAACTTTGAAAAAATATTTTATTAGGCTATTGCATAGCTTTTATCTCAGACTTTGAGCGCGACGACCTAATGTAAAAATTCCGTAACGAAAAAACCTAACACCCCCCACTCCAACCGGCAAAGCGATGGGACGGATGCGATGCCATGAAATAGCTTTACTGCGGCAGTTTAAAAAAAATGAAACCACGGTAAAAGTGAAACTGTTCGAACGGTTCCGAACACTGCTCTATACCTACTCGGCAGCCGACCGTCACGCGACATGCGCTACACAGACCAAAAAGTTTGAGACCACAGTTTGAGACGATGTAATAAAAGTTTCACTTTGAAATTAATAAAGATTTGAATTTACTTGAGAGGTGTCAAGCGTGTCAAGGGACAACCGAATGGAACCTGTGAATGGAACAAATTTCTTTTCTCTATGAGAGAGAAAGAGACAGACAGAGAAATACGCGCACGCCACACGCCGCACAACTATAGCAAAAAGTGTTGTTAAAACTTTTCGTCTTATTTTTTTCCGTATTCGCAACGTGCGATAGGGAACTTCGTTCCAATAAAAGTATGGCTCATACTTGTCACTGGCAAATAGTCGAATATCTTCTTGCGCGCTTCTTGCCATTTATAAAGAAAAAAAAATGACATTGACAAAAACAAAATGACATTCGTTATGTGAAATTCCTTGACGCTTGACGAATGACGGCTGCGGGCTGAGCGCTGACAGATTTCTGTTTTTCTGTGTATCTTGGATGTTGGGATAATTTTTGCAAGATACATTCTGATTTAAGCTTTGTATTTAATCAACAACTACAACCAATGTAAAGTTTTTAAACAAGTCTACGGGATTTGATTTTGTGTAAAATTTAAAATACATAGAAGTAATGATGGCTGAAGATACGGCGCATTTAGACAATGCAAATGAATTTATTGAAAATCTATCTGTAAGTATTTAATACTAACAAGTATATGTACTTCTAATAACATTTTTACTAGACCCAATTATATTTTAAGTTTTAAAACTTGTTGCGAATACTTAAACTTAATATTATGTACCTACATAAAAATGTATGCTACTTTAACCTATTTATTAAATATTTTATGATATTATAGCAAGAACTACAAGAGCTAATTACCTATCGTGATATGTTTTTCGAAAACAACCCTATAGAAAAGGCAAAGGATAAACATAAATGTGTTGAAGAGAAAAAGGAAAAGTTGATAGAAAAGTTTGAAAACATTGATGGTAAGTTTGAAGAACCATTTCCCTTACCATTTACTACTTGTTGTATGAATTTCAATAATATAAATAAAAAAATAAAGTATTTATAATTTTTTTTAAACACTAAATAATCATATTTATTATAATACTTCGCTACTTTAACTTTATGATAAATATATTTAAAAAGTCACCACTATTATAATAAAAGTTTACACTAAACTTGATATATTGTTGCAGTGGATACACAAATACCCTTCTCTCTAAGAGCAAAATTCCAGTACCTAAAGGGTAGATGTTATAATGTAAGTCTCAAGTATGACGCCCGAGCTACACAGTGCTTAAGTAAAGCTGTTAAGCTGAATCCACACATGGTAGAGGCTTGGAATGAACTGGGAGAATGCTATTGGAAGAATATTAATGTTAAAGAAGCTAGGGCCTGTTTTGAAGGAGCTTTAAAGCATGTGAGTATCCTACTAATATTATAAATGTGAAAGTTTGTGAGGATGTGTGTGTGTGTGTTTTTACTCTTTCACGCAAATACTACTGAACCGATTACAATGAAATTTAGCATGCGTATAGATGGTAACTTGGATTAACATATAATAGGATAGGTTTTATCCCGGAAATCCCATGGGAACAGGAACTATGCGAGTTTTTCTTTGAAATGCGGGCGAACCCGCGGGCGGAAATCTAGTTTGTTAATATATTTGATACTTTTTGATTGTTGTGTCTATAATTAACTGTATTATTAGCAGTCTTCCATACATTTTTAAAACCCAACTGAATAGAAAACCTAGTTAATTTTCCTTTACTTTTTTTGTTTGCTCTCAAGAAAGCTATTTAAGCAGTACTTTTTTACAGTTCTCTACAACCACTGTTAACTTATATAAAATATTTGTTAATAGAATTATACTTTTGTTTTTATATCAATATATCATATGGAAATGCTTGCAATGTACAATCACAAAATATTAGTTATAACAATTGTTATTAACTTAGTCTTTGTGTATTATATAATATACTAGTGGTCCGCCCTGGCTTCGGCCGTGGTACATATTTAGTATCCTATGTCCTTCTCCTGGTTCTAAACTACCTCCCTGTAAATTTTCAGCTAAATCGGTTCAGCCGTCTTGTTTTTTCTTTTCCGTACTCATAAATATTAAATAGTTGTAAATTATAAGACATACTGCGTGACTCTTTATGGCGTATAGCAGATATACTTGTCTGTCTTAATCTTCATCAATGAAATGTTATTTCAGGAAAGAAATAGAATAACACTTCGGTGTCTCTCTATCATACTCCGCCAAGAAGCCAGTTCAAGGAAAGACAATGAAGCCACACAAATGATACTAAAAAGCGTAGATTACGCCAAGGAAGCAGTATCGCAAGATATAAAGGATGGACAATCATGGATTATACTAGGAAACTCATATCTATGTCAATATTTCACTGTATCACAAGATCCAGCGATATTGAAGCAGTGTATGAGCGCTTATAAACAGGCATATTTGGATCCAATTGCCAGAGGACAGCCGGATTTGTATTATAATAAAGCAATTGTGAGTTGGTTACGGTTTTCAGTCTATCAGCATATTTTGTATGTTGTTTCTTTCACAATATTTTGTGTATTATGTTTAAGAATATTCTGCGAAAGTTTTACATGCGAAATGATTAACTGCCTAGTGAATTGTCCATTATCTCAGCAGTTAGGGAAGCAAAAATAAAGCAGAAAGACTTTCAAAATGTATAATTTTATCTTCGAAGCAAAATAAAATCAGTAGTGTCTTATTTTTTTTTTGTTCTTGTTCATGGTTATATCGTTTACTACAGTCATTTCTAGTGCTACTTCTAGTCCACTATTTTACACGACTTTGCCTGAATAGAATAGTGTGTGCTTATTCAGACAATTAAGATGTAAAAAATATATACATATGTCAATTACAGGCACTTAAATACGAAGAGAACTACAGCGAAGCGCTCGAGACATTCAATCGAGCGTGTGATTTAGATCCACTATGGATGCCACCAGATAGAGAAAGAATAAAGCTCAAACAGTTTCTAGCTAGCGCAGTGGATTTGTTACGAACAAGAGGCAAGATAAAGTGCAAGCGATTGGCTAATATGTTGCAGGTACTTGTGTTAGCGAAATTCATTGTAATAAGTGACATTAATTTTAAATTTTATATTGCTACTCCTTTTCTTGCTGTTGCTGCGAATGTAACTTTAAATTATTCACTAGTAAATTAAATAAAACAAAGCAGTTTTCGTAAATTTTTAAATAAAACACATACATAAAAATTTTAAATGGTTTATTTACAATTTTTATTAACTTAAATGGTTACTAACAGAATTCTATGTTAATCTAGATTCTTCATTTGTGTACTAAATGTCGTACGTTTAATCCAGCTACATATTTAAAAAAACGACACAATCTTAACAATTTATTCTATTAAATATGTTTATTACAATTACATAATCATCATCACCATCATCAGCCCATATATGTTCCCACTGCTGGGATACGGGCCTCTTATAAATATTAAATATCTAAGGGCCGATTTTTCAATGCTTGGATAAAACTTATCTGTCCAATAAAGTATTACACGATAATATTAAAATGTCACGTAAACTGTCAAATACGGGCAATTAGAATACGTTTTTAAAATGGTAGTTTTATACATTATTCGACGAATAAGTTTTAACCAAGGATTGAAAAATCAGCCCTAAATGTAACAATATGAATATATTTTGCAGGCGGTCGATAAAAAGATGCTAGGTGACTATACCCCAGGATCCTTCGTGACCATCGGCTCTCGTCGCGATGTTATTCTTGAGCAAGTGCGAATAGATGCATTACAAGAGGGAGCGAATGAAAACAAAGTTATATTGGGACGAGTGGTCGGATCTATACATAGTGAGAATGCTGTGCCTTTGTAAGTTTGTGTAATTAAATAGTAGGTTGATTTGAGTCATGAGATAGATACTGAGCAACAAATGACTGACCAGTTGGCTTGGTTGGTAGTGGCCCTGCCTTCCAAGCCAGAGGTTGTAGGTTTGGTTCCCACCCGGGGCAAATATTTGTGAGATGAACATAGATGTTTGTTCTGTGTCTGGGTGTTAATTATCTATATAAGTATTTATTTAAAATTATATATATTTATGTTTATAAGCCATCTGGTTCATAACACAAGCAAAAGCTTAGTATGGGATTAGATCATGCCATGTGTGGTAATTCTCCTGAAATATTTATTTATTTAAATAGAATTTATGTCACATAGGTGTTTTTTTTCTTTCATTTATAAATGTTGTATACAGATGCGGCTCGTGAAAATTGTATGGGTGTTCACTTGAAATAAACGAAAAAACAATAGCGTTAGCGGGATAATTTATTACAAAAAAAATGAGCACCACATTATGTCTATATTTCAATTTTCAAGTAAATATATAATTTGCAGTGCATTCGGCATAATAGACGAGAGCATGAAATGTATGGTGGTTACCGCGTACAACTGGGCGGCAGGTAGGGGCACTCTTATCGGGGACTGGGTGGCCATACCGGAGCCCTATGTGAGGACACATAATATTGTTACACCGGAGATGGTGAGTTTATGATAATTGATGATTTTATGTGTATCTTTAATGTGTTTAAAGAAATTTAAGAGCTGGGGATTGTAGATGGCGGGATATGGCCTTGAAATTTTTGGGTTGGAATTTGTATTTTTCTTTGCTTAGCATCATTTTATTATTTTATACTTACTAGTGTAATTTATAATGATTTTAATGTTGTAAATTACAAAGGTGTGTTCGCTACTTTTCTAGGTTACTGATTGATGATTTTTATTACTATTAAATGGTAAAAATAAAAATAACAAGGAAACCCTGTTAATAAATGCATAGTAAGCTATTATTACTCTACTAAATAAGCTATAACATTAGTTTACAATTTTCAAAATACATATTTTTACATATTTGAAAATAAATCTGAGCATATTTCTATCTACTAGAATCTAGATGGATATTTAATTTATAGTCGAGCCAATTTAATAGGCAACATTTGACGTCTATCAATTTTATCTTCGAAGAAAGGTAACCTGCTTAAAAACATCGATTAAAGTGAATTAATCGATACGGATTTGAAACATTTGTAAATCGAATTTATTAATTTATGATGATTTTTGTTCACAAGTAATCAATGCATTCGATTCTAGATGTCAGATCTCGATTTTTAGAGTAACATCTCTGGTATTTAAAAAGAAAAAAGGTTTATTGACACAAAATTGTAGCGACGTCAGTTCTTCAATTCAGAAATTGTTTATTATGTTTAGAATGGTTTATCAGTAAAATGAAATCTTAAAATTACTTGTATCGGTCATTATTATTATAAATATGTAATCGTTATTGAAAAAAGTTAAGCAAATGTGCAGATCTAACAGAAAGAAATATCATGTTATTCTATGTTGTCGTTACTAGGTTACGTTGTTTAATTTTGTTGAACTGTCAAATGTTACCTATTAAAATGGCTCTACTATAATAGTTATATATGGGCCGATCCCGGCGGCACTGCAATGCCGGGCCGACCCGTGGCGGGAGTGGAGCGAGCCCCGAGCATCCCGCCGGTTCACAAAAATCAGTTTAATATACTGGTCCCGCTGTGCGGGAACTTTCAGATATTAAGCTGAAAAGAACAGATACTACACTTTGATCTTAGCCAAAAGGCCGAGAAGCGATGGCGCTGCGGGGCTCCGGCGGGGTGTTACGTGCGAGACACGACACTTCGATAGCGCGATCTAACATGGGGGTAGTGACATCTATCAGTTGTTTTAGGGAACTAAATATAATCTTACTTTTAGATTTAAAAACATTTCATCTGGAATTTAACTTCATTTATAAATGAATAGGATTTCTTTTTAAAACAGCAGTAAATAAATAATAATTGAAATATATAATGAAAATACTTCCTAATACATATTTAAAACAAGTAAAACCCTATGTGGGCTGTGAAAGCGACATCTATCTATATTGTATGGAAACTCAAAGTACTTACTCTTATTTATTTCGTTACGTCCGCGTCAATTCGATAAGTGACCTATAGGTCATTTAAACTTATGCTAAAGACTTCAAATTTTTTATTGCACTTGAATCCACATTAAAAAGTAGAGTAGTGTTAAATTAAATTAACTTACAAATTGAAACCTTTTTTGATATTAGATATACCGTTGAAAAAAAAAAACAATCCATTTTAGCCCGCGGCTTCGCCCGGTTTGTCTAAAACCTAATAAATAATATACAAAAAATTCCTCTATATTAAATCGATTTAAAAAAACTGCATCAAAATCCATTGCGTAGTCTTAAAAATTTAAGCATAATTATACATATAGGGACAAGAAAGCGACTGTGTTTTGTACTAAGTAGTGATTAAGGGTACAGCTTTTTATGAGAAACATGAATCTTACTTATTTTAATATGAATCTAAAAACTGAACATGTATTTCGTAAATATATTTACAACGGTCAACGAGATGCGATTTAAAATGTTAGTATCTAGTATCTACTATATGCTACTATCTATTTATACTAACATTTAATTAAACTTAACGAAATTTGTACAAGTTACAACTTACAAAAATATAGTAAAACGTTATTGAAATAAATTACCTAAATGTTAGGTAATTTTAATGTTGGTAATAAAATGGTAATTTTACAATAGGTGAGATGTGTCGGTATGTATGTGTTGATAGTGGTGAAATTAACTGAAATCATCACCATGACTTTAGTTCCCTAAAAGCACCGATAGATGTCACTACCCCCATGTTACATCGCGCTATCGAAGTGACGTGTCTCGCACGTAACACCCCGCCGGAGCCCCGCACCGCCATCGCTTCTCGGCCTTTTGGCTAAGATCAAAGTGTAGTATCTGTTCTTTTCAGCTTAATATCTGAAAGTTCCCGCACAGCGGGACCAGTATATTAAACTGATTTTTGTGAACCGGCGGGATGTTCGGGGCTCGCTCCACTCCCGTCACGGGTCGGCCCGGCATTGCAGTGCCGCCGGGATCGGCCCATATATAACTATTATTTAATATATAATTATCTAGTAGATAGAAATATCTTCATTATTCATGCATGTTTACATGATATGATAGGATAATATCATTAATACAGTTATGAGTTAAAAACGACTAAAAATACACTAAAACTCATGAATTTATTGTATTGTTCCCGATCCTTAATATGTTTACTAAGTTTGAATTAAATCTGTCCATTTAAAATGGGTCAAAATCGAGTTTAAGCTCTAAAGAGTCGTAGTCGTAGTCGTATACATAGAAACATTTGGTTAGTTGGTTACATACAACATACATTATTTTGCAGGCGTTAACTAAAATGTTATAAAACGAAAGTACTATAGAATATGTTTTTAATTTCCAGAAGTACATGTTCAAATCGATCCGTGTGAACAATCCAATGACGCTATTCGTGAACGGACGTCGAGTAGAACGAGCTCAAGTTGCCGGCACGAGAGTATCCAGTACTTATGAGATGCACTGACGGCGGGTTACTCGCCGATGAGGCGATTTGTCGTGCGTGTCGTGAGGTCGTGTCGTGGTCGTGTCGTGTGGGGTTGGAGGACTTAAAGTAAAATAAATAAATAAATAAATATTATAGGACATTATTACACAAATCGACTTAGTCCCACAGTAAGCTCAATTAAGGCTTGTGTTGTGGGTACTAGGCGACGATAAATATAATATGTATATACATATATAGATAATAACATCCAGTGACCCAGACCCAAGAACAAATAATTGAGTTCATCACACAAATATTTGCTCTGACCGGGGATCGAACCCGGGACCGTCGGCTCAGTAGGCAGTTACTTGACCACTGCGCCAACCGCGTCGTCAGGAAAAGGAACGTAAAGGAAGTGTTGGACGATATGTCGTGGGGTGTGAAGTGTTATGTCGGTATACGATATGTTGAACAATATTGTGTGTAGTGCGCGAGGTACCGATAGTATACCAGGTATACGATATTAACTATGATCTGAAGTGTGAGCAATGTCGGTATACGATATATCGTGAGTGTAGAGTGTCGTGCGATAAACTTATTAGCTGTACGGTGTCGATACTATAAGTCGTACGATGTAAACTGTATGGTGTGTTTATTATCAGTGAAAATGTGAACATCGTGGTTTGAATGACTTCTAACAATATTCGGACAGTGGTCGTTTACGATATTAGATCGCAAAGGTACAAATATGTAAAGTGATTTAATAATGACTGATTTGTGAATGTTTTGTATGTTGTATCGTAGGTATGTCGTAACGACTGGTGCGCGTAGTTGATAAGTCTTGTATGACAAAATATACTTTATATGTAACGATATTAATGTTTATACTACACGATATTGAGACAAATTAATCGTACAATATGTGTTTTTAATTCTACTATCTGTATAGCCCAAACTGTTGTTTAACTCTTGCAATTAATAAGAAATTATAAGTTATAAAATGAATATTACAAACAACAATTTTTAATAGTTTTTCAACCACTACTTATATCCATTATAAAAGTTGGATTTACTAAACTATTTTCTATTTTAAATACATGTTTAGACTATAAATTTTAGATTTAACGATATTTCGATAAAATTATAATTGTACACATATCTCGTATGTTGTATGTTCTTAACTTTTTAGGCCAATAACATCTCTTGGACTATAATTTCTCATCTAATGATTTATTTCTATGAAGGTTTAATACTAAAATTGGCTTGATATTTATACTGTCGGCAACAAAATTGTTGGGCAGAGAATTAAAACGCAATTACTAAATCACATCGTATATTGTTTCACAATCGACAGCCATATTGAATAAGTGAATACAAGAGAAAAAGTAAAGCGCGAGCTATACATTTTACAAGCACAGATAACAAAAATAGATTTAATCTGTAAAAACAATAATCGTTTCACACACGAACGAAAATAATAGTTATTAAATTTTATATGTATTCATAAAAGAAAAACAAACATTAATATTTTATCTGCTTTTTTGTAATCCATAATGTGTATCATAACAACGCTTGATTTATTGTTATTTTTGCATGTCTGTCAGACAGTAGTCAGAATAAGGGCTGATTTTTCAATCCTTGGTTAAAACTTATTCGTCGAATAATGTATAAAACTACCATTTTTTTTCAGTCCGCGTGCGAGCTTAATTCGGACTTTTAACCTCCTAAGGACCAAGCTAAAAAAATCCTATTCTGCATTACCACCCATTGTTCTTACCTGAGTACATAAAAATACAACAGACCTGCCACCCAATGGTATTTTTTTGTTTTTTTTATTGTTAGAGTTAAAATTTACTTGTGGGATTTTTTATCTGTGTAAAATATAGCTTATAGAATACATTTCTGAAAAAAAAAACTCGATTTATTTTGTTCCCATGTGATCACATCAGACCTAAGTGAATCCAAAAATTTTTTTATTAAAATTAGGTTTTACTTGTAGATTTTTTTATTTACTTATGTTATAACATATGAGATCATACCATAACCTCTAAAAAGTATACAAAAGAATTAAAAACAGTTTTTCTTAAATTCTAAATGTGTAAGTTTACTACATATTAGGTAATAAAATATCTAAACTATCTGAACATATGTTAAAAAAAGAAATAAAAACATTGGAAGTACAATATTAGGAACTTGAAATATCAATGAGCTAACTAAAAATCGATTTGGAAACAAATGGTGGGTCTCCTAAGTCTTCATCACTAGGAATAAAATCTCCGTCAGTCGGCTAGGAAATCGATGATAATATTATCGTCACGAATAACTGAAAAAATAAGGAAGATAACTGTTTATTTTCATTGCAATAGTAATTCCTGTTGACAGTTTAAATAAATTATAATCATAAAACAGGACAATTATACTCAAAATTACTGTAAAACAACAAAATAAAATTTTAATTAATTAAATGTTTTATAGTCATTGACTACCAATGTCTTCAACTGAGTACAAAAAAAATGAAAATAATGTTGTAAGTAACGACCAATGTTCTCACATGATCACATAAAAATTATCCGTGAATTTAAAAAATACAATATGAATTGTTTCGTTAAATTTAATTAAAATACGTTCCTGTACTGTTTTTACTATTTATTTTTCAATACCAAATGAAAATCAAGTGAGAGATTAATATGATAATTAACGATTTAACTTACCTCTGTTACGTTGACCAGCCATTTTAAAAACTTTAACTAAAGTATTTTAAAATTCTGTGATTGGATAACCCATTTACCTACCAAACCTAATAGTTCAATTCAGCCAATCGCGTTACACAGTGATCATAGGCAGAAAAGCGCGGTATTTTTTAAGATATTTCGAATTTTCGATTTTGTCATCGGATGAGGACGGTGGTTGGTAATTTAGTTAAAACTTTTTGGTGCTTTGGGTTGTAATGGTGATGGTGTTTATGTACTTATATGAGGCCATTGGTCCTTAGGAGGTTAAGGAGCGGAATTTTAAGGAATGTTGACGTAATAATTTAGAGTTGTGTTAGTATCGATAGCTCAATATCGACTAAATTACAACTCTATATTATATACTATCCCTTATATAATATATTTCTTAGCATATATTCGCTCGACTGCGATATCATATGCGTACTGGCATTCGAGTCTACATACCAGTCTTTGTCACTGTATTTTCCCGTTAGGAACATTGCACTAAATGCATTTACTTGTTTCTCTTTATGCTTTTCTGAGAAACGACATTGATTTTTGTAATGTCCGACTTGTTTGCATTTATAACAACGAATATTTTTTACCGGCTTTCCGTCAAAATGGCTGACTTGCCTATTCGATGTTGACACTTGCGTTCGTTTCCCGCCATTTTGATTTTGGCAAGAATCTTTTGAAAATAATGCTCCTTCGGTTTTAATTTCGGTGCCTGCGCTCATATCTAGCAGCTTAGTCTTTATTGTATCTGCACTTATGTTCATTCCGGAGTGCTCAATGGCCATTATCATGGGCTCGAACTTATCGGGTAAACCGGCTAATAGAAGCGAACCGACCCACTCATCATTTATTTCGAAACCGGTACCTTTAAGCTTTTGAGCAGTATCCACTGCTTGAGTCACATACGCAGTCATCGATT
This sequence comes from Colias philodice, assembly GCF_061535455.1. Lineage (NCBI taxonomy): Eukaryota > Metazoa > Arthropoda > Insecta > Lepidoptera > Pieridae > Colias > Colias philodice. The sequence goes on along the minus strand of NC_143111.1, from coordinate 5,927,629 downwards.
CCGAGTTTTCAAGACGTATAGAAATTAATGTTCTGAGTAAGCTGATACGACGCGTAAATCCGGAATCGTCAAATAGCGCCTTTAACTTTGCCCACAAGTTTAATGCACTTTAGTTTCATTCTTGATGTATACGTAGAGCGATGGGTCGATAGTCATCACCATCTTTGCTTTAGCCACTTAGGTTAGCACTATTCTTAATGTCGATGCCTTCGAGGATTAAGAAGTTCTCTACGGCGAATGCCCAATCGTCATAGTTATCACGTCCCTTCAACTTTGGAACGTTCAACGAATAATTTCCTGCCATTGTAACTGCACTTATTTACTCAAAATGACTATTTTTTAATTTGCTGGGCCCTTAACCTAATAAATGCGCAGACATCTTTAATCACATTGTAAGGAAAGTACACACGTGGTGCCAGTTTGCACAGAGACAATATTTTGTTACCACAGATAAACAATAAATTTTACAAGTTTATTGTTGACTTTGATTTTTAAGATCTGTTAGTATCGATAGCTCAATATCGACTAAATTACATCTTAAAAAGCAAAGTCAACAATAAACTGGGATAGTATTATACGGGTAATGGAGAAACGGTCGGGTGCGGAGACACGCCCCCGATTCCTCGGAGCTCGCATGCGTACAGTAAATACAAAAAGTTTTGTCATAATATTCGAAATAATGTAATATTAACTAATGAGAGCTTAATTTTTCTATTAAATAAATTACGTATATAGTGTATATAAAATTCATGACGTTTTTAAAATGTAATACTATCTAGAAAAGGAAGCGAAGTCACGAAACATAACTAGTTAAATGTACAGACGGCAACAGGGTTAGTAATTTGGAAGGATTGTTCGCCAAAAAAAATATAATTTTTCTTACTTTGACCTTTGTTATTGTAATAAAATATATTAAATTAGTTAAGTAAAACTGATAATAATATTTGCTAAAGGCATGTTCTCGTGAAAATTCTAAATGGTCACTTCATAATAAAATTAATAAATAATGAGACCTAGAAGTGGCAGTAGTTATTATATACTAGCGGTCCACCCCGGCTTCGCCCGTGGTACATGTTTACGTTTTCTCTACATAAGAACCATCCTCGTACTTCAAGGAATATAATAAAAAAAGAATTATCGAAATCGGTTCAGCCGTTCTCGAGTTATGCGCTTACCAACACATTTTGCGATTCATTTTTATATATAAGATTATCAATAATTTTTATATCAAGTTGTAAACTTCAATACAGATAGAATAAATGAAAGTCTATCTATAATTTATTTTATTATTATAAAAATATAAAGTTCGCCTAATATCTTGGCTGCATGTATGTATGATTTTTAAATTATGGATGTATTAATTGAATTGACATTTTACTATTTAAAACTTAGTTTGTAAAAGAATATATTATGGTATTAAATTGTACTAAGATCTCAAATTACTAATAAAGTAACTTATTATGTGTTATTATTAATTATCGTAATTAATTAGAATAAAAATAAATGTTACACAACTAAAAACACTACCATAATTGTCATAGCCTTTTTCGAGATTTCAACACAAAGTGTGTGTGCCAAATAAACTGCACAATTTTTTTTCCTTTTAGCACATATCAATAAACAAACAGGCACAACTACATATTTTTTGTATACTACATATATAATTATAAAATATTAACTTTCGTGAATGGTGATTTAAATAAAAGATTAAAAAAAATATTTATTGTTTTATTTATTCACAATACTGTACAAAGCAACAGAATTAGATAGACCACGTGATCTAACGCGGCGTATGTCAATCCCATACATTTTTGCCTTTTCTAACTTCGTTATCGTTTTTTAATTGTTACTTTGTCTAAGGCCCCTGGTGTACATTATATTTAAAAATATGTTGTAACTAACATTATTTAATAGGTGTTATTCTCACTTTGTGGACTAGCTTAAATTATATAAAGTAAATTATAATTATTTACTGATGAATTGCATATTGCAATAAATGTAATTTTGGAATAAATAATATCCATCATTGAAATACAAGTACTCTTTGGTTGTAAATAAACTGTAAATGTTACATTGTTTTAATAACTAAGCCTATAAGCCTTCCTCGATAAATGGGCTATCTAACACCGAAAGAATTTTTCAAATCGGACCAGTAGTTCCTGAGATTAGCGCGTTCAAACAAACAAACTCTTCAGCTTTATAATATTAGTATAGATATGCCAGATAAATTATATTTACATTATAATTTATAAAAACCTACTTATTATACAATTGTATAACCAAAATATGTAGATATATATGTAACTATACTTATACAACGATATCTAATTTTCAATTATTTAAAATGTGTGCACTTTATTTTTCTGTGTATTACAACTTGTATTGATTCAACACATGATGAAGCTCAGTGATAAACAGACATACAAACGTGTTATAAATATGACACGATTATGATAAGAAAATAAATCGCAACCGTCATACGTGATTGTTCTTACGTTTTGTGAAGTTATCTTATCCTAAAGCGCACTGCGCAAATCTTAAGTAATTAAAGAAAGAGCACTGACTTCATTTCCAAGATTCAAAGATACCAAATTTGTCGCCTTACGCCATGACGTGACTGTATTGCCATGACGGCACCTTTAAATTTTACTCTCAACGCGCCTAAAGAAGCTTCATTTCAAAAATCTTTACGAACAAACCTCTAGATACGAATCGCTCAGTAAAACAAAAAATTGTGAATACAAGACTAAGGCCGCCTTTCCATCTGCAAGAAAACTTCCGCAAGAAATGTCCGGCAGTCTGTCTGACAGCAGCTTGCAAGTCTACTTGCAGGTGGAAACGCGGAATTAGACTTGCAAGCTTCTGTCAGACAGACTGTCGGACATTTCTTGCGGAAGTTTTCTTGTAGATGGAAAGGCGGCCTAATAAACCTACCGCTTTTATATTAGCATTAATTCAAATTATTATTAACTACGTCCTGGTTTGGTCCTAGTCTTAATTTTACACTACTAACAGAATCTATATATTGATTATATTTAAGGATTTCATTGCTACCTAAGTTTACTCAATGGTTAACACAAAAACACGTTCAGAAATAATTAAACTGGAAGACAATTGAGGCTATTTACTATTAATTATTTAGGTACCTATAATATTTCATATCTTTCACGTATTTACTTCCCATAGTCTCATATCGTTTTCTACAATTTCAGTGAATTTTTGAGCTTTATACCGATCTTTAAACAGAGGTTTTAATGTTTTTAAGTTAAGACTTAAGAGGGCTCCATTATCTAACATGTCGTCTAATTGAGACGCTAGAATTGGGTTGTAATGAAGGCGTAATAGGCTGGGTCTGGAAAATAAATACTGGCTATCTTTGAGGTTGTTTCTGGCCCAGGTTTCTACTGTTTTGTTGCCACTCGCTATCTGAAAAATAAAGACAATATATTAGAAGACAAAAATACGTGAATTTTTTTGTTTCTTCTTTCTTTGAACATAGCTTATTCTTTTGGAAATTGTGAGAACCTATATTATATCGAAGAATATTGCACTAAGCATTGCATAGTTTGATATTTATTGATGAGTAAGACAGTACAGGGGATGTAATTATTTTTAAACAAAAATTTCCTTTAAAAAATCAACAATACAAAATGAATACTTACTTTTATATCCCCGACTTGTTTCAAGAAGTATGAGGAAAAGTAAAATCTCAAACTATCAGAGTTGGATTTTCTGCGCTCCCGATACCTTATATACGACTTCAGTAAATTGTAGCCAGTTCTCTTGTACTTGAATACCTGAAATACATATATGTCATTAATAATTATGTACATTAAATTATATTCTGCGCATACATTTTTGTTTTTCACAGGCACTAATATTCTTCAGCGCTGCTTTGCTTCAGAGTAGGTATAGGTATCTGCATGGTAGAGTAAGCGAAAATTCCTAGTAGGTAGGTACAGGTAAATTACATACCTATGCCGATGTATCTTAAAAAAAATCAAAGTTCGCTAGCAATATTTCACAAGAATAGGTTTATGATAGCCCATTCGATTTCCAAATAAAGAGAAAATTGTATCTATGTCCAATTAATTATCTCTACCTCTAGGATAGGTACTGGATATCTGTGATCTTATTTTAACAAATAAATAAATTATACACTGCCAGGTCACTTACTTGGTAAATACAATTGCCAGTAACATAAGAATCAATGTAGTGCGTTCCATAGCTCTTCATAAACCGTCTTATCTCCGTAGAATCGCTTATATTCAAGTGGTCTATCGCTTTCTGAACGTAGCCTTTAACTTTTGCGTCATTGAGGCTATTTATTTTCACGGATGTTTTAACTTTTGATAGTTTAACAAGAACATAACAGCAATTATCTGGTCTCATGTCGTATTCAATGCCCAACGCTCGCATAATTTCGTTTTCCATCCAATCACCGAGGAAGGCTTTAGGTGGCATGTCTGTACTGAAAATATTATTATTAATGATTGATTTGAAAAGTTGAAGATAAAACTGCTACAACATTTAAAGAACTTTTTCATAGTACCTACTAACTAGGCAGGTACTGTTTAGCTCTATGTACGAAGATTTTCACAGATGAAAGTTTTACACTAGACTAGGTAGTAGATAGCTTTTTTATAATTTAAATTCATTCCTAAACATAAAAAAATATTTAAGTACCTTATTATATAAGTACCTCTCCATAAGTAGGTAATCATACGATGTTATAAAGACTACACAACTTAATTGACCCTCAAAACACAGAATACAATATATAATCTACAAATATTAACAATATTGACCATACCCTTCAATAGTAAAGTTCTGGAAGTACGCCTGCAGCAAATCTTCGAGTGTCTCACATAATTGTATATTCATGTCCACCATAGTGTCCCCTGGGGTGACCCCACTGTAGATGTTATCAAAGACTCGTATATTCTTCTCTCTAAATGGCTCCATCGGCTCATAACTCTCTTCCTCATAATCAGCTGATAGTACTTGCATCACTTGGGAGAGATCGCCATAACTGAAATAATAGACAACTTATAAATTTATGGTCTTACTACAAAACAATTTAAACACAGTGTAACTTTAAACCAGGGATCTGTCACTTTAATAATTATGTGAAATACGACAAGAGAACCCGCGCATAAAGTTAAACCCTGTCTAAAGTTTTTTGTGGTAAGACAGATAATTTTTTTGGTAGGTAACTATAAACAAACGGGGAGTGAGGTATACCTACTCTACAACTAGTATTTTCTGGAAACTAAAAGATTTCGTCTATTTTGTTTAATTAATATCTTTTTGAACCTAGCTTGTGAAAACCTTAATTTCTACATCGTACAATTTCTTTATTGTGAAAAAAAAACGTAGTCTACAAAGTGTCACATGGTAACAAGTAAATAAGTACAATATAAATTATAATATGCAAATACATTGCATTGTTAAGCTCTCTGGTATTTAATTTATTCATTCTATGTTTCATGGATGTTTCATAGATTTTTCATCAATCATTAGGTAGGTACTAGAAATATTTTTTTAAAGACTTATCCACCCCTTACAGCCAGCCCTTTACCTACAATGCCACATAATAATAAAATAAAACCTTATTCCAATCTGTTATTTAAAAAAAAAAGAAACAGAAAACTAACCGATTATGTATGTACTGACTTTACAATTCATGAAATTTAAAAATAAACGAAAAAAATACCCAACATGATAACTAATTATTGCATTGTCCTGTATTTCATTTATTTCGCCCAAAATTTGTGTAAAAATACCAAATACCGAATCATTTAGGTAAGTACATTATCGCTTTATATCTGTGACTGCGACCTTAACACTATGTCCGAATAGAAACAATTTGCATCATCAATTGTTTTACAATCTGAACTTGGCTCCTGATAATAGATTTAAATTTTTACATTAATTAGTATATTATTAAACTAAATAACTCATCCATACCTTGAGCGAGATTTAATTCTGAAAATTATTTAACTGTTACATTACATCAATTCGTTGTTCGTTTGTTTTGTTTTCGCATGAATAAATATTTGTATAAATAAAACAGGTTACTTTTTTTTAATACATAATTACTATTACCTTACTACCTACGTCATAAAGTTAAGCCTATGTTATAAATTATAATACATATACGTCGTTACTACTTACTAGGTACGTAAAATTAAAACTTTATTTTGTACGAAAATATTAATTAAGAGCGCACCAAAAATTAGTTAGGAAAAAGATAAAAGACAATCTAGTCACATCGTCTTTAAAATGTATTAGAATGCAGATACATAGGTATTTATTACTGTATAATAAGCAGCAATTCATTAATAATAAAGCCCTTTATTCTGAAATCAGTAAACAATTCAACATAATCTAACACTATACATAAACAAATTTTTGTTTATTTTACAATATGTCTCTAATTTCAGTGTGCCTGTTGGCATAGGCCTCCTCCAAAAACTTCCACTGGCTTCTGTCATTTGCCACCCTTCTCCACTTTGCACCTGCCGTCAGTTTCAGATCGTCTTCCCATTTTACTTTTTGCCTTCCTCTATTTCGTTTTCCATCTCTTGGGTACCACTCAGTTGTAGCCTTGCTCCATTTCTCATTTTTGTCACGCATCATGTGCCCTGCCCATCGCCATTTTTGTTTGTCTATTCTTTTGAGTATATCCGTCAATTTCGTTTTCGATCTTAGAATGGTGTTTCTAATCCGATCCTGTCTTCGTGCGCCTGTCATACTTCGCTCCATTGCCCTTTGGCATATTGCTAGTTTTTCCCTGAGCGATTTGGTCAATGACCAGGTCTCGCAGCCATAAGTCAGACACGGCAGTATGCATGTGTTAAAAGTTTTTGTTTTTATCGCCATACCAAGGTCTTTAGACTTCATTATTTCTTTTAGGGCCCAGTACTTTTTCCACCCTATAGCTATTCTCAGATTTATCTCTTTTATATTTTGTTCCGTGGTAGAAATAATCTGTCCCAGGTATGTGTATTGTTCGACATATTCGAGATGTTTATATCCAATTTTTATGTTCGTTTTTTGGTCATTTGTCATAAGTTTAGTTTTTTCGGCGTTCATTTTTAATCCGACTTTCAGACTTTCATTGTTTAGGCCTTGAATCATGACTTCTAAATTTTTGGGGTTTTCCTCGAGAAGGACTAAGTCGTCCGCAAACCTGAGGTGGTTCAATTTTTTTCCGTTTATATTTAGACCGAAATTTTCCCAGTCTAATTTTCTGAAAATATTCTCAAGAACTGCGGAAAATAGTTTGGGTGAGAGCGGGTCCCCCTGTCTCACCCCTTTCTCTATGTTGAATTCTCTACCTAGAGACTCTAATTGGATTCTGGCTTTACTGTTTGAGTAGATTTTTGTTATGATGTTAATGTATACTGCCGGTACTCCTTGTTGTTTTAATGTCTCCCATATGTACTCGTGTTTTATGCTATCGAAGGCCTTGGCATAATCTATAAAGGCTATATATAAGGTTTTGTTGTATTCATTGTATTTTTCCAACACCTGCTTGACTGTGTGGATATGATCTAAAGTTGAAAAACCTTTTCTGAAGCCCGCCTGTTCAATCGGTTGCTGTTCGTCAAGCATTGGGGTGATTCTATTTAGTATAAGTTTTGCAAAAACCTTGTATACATTTGACATTAGGCTTATGGGCCTATAATTACCAATGTCTTCCTTATCTCCTTTTTTATATAATAATATTATATGGGATTTGGTCCATTGTTCTGGAATATAGCCACTTGTCAAGATCTCGTTGAATATTTTGGTCAGAACTGGTACTAACTCTTCCATTGTTCCTTTTATTAGTTCGTTAGTTATTTTATCTGGTCCTGGTGCTTTGCCCATCTTTTGGCTTGTAATGGCCTGCTCCACTTCTTTCTGTAAGATGCTAGGAATGGTTTCTTCGTCATCTGTATTGCAACATTTACTAATTTTGGATGGTTCTTGTTCTGCGTATAACTGTTGGTAGAAATCTGTTGCTGCATCCTTAATAGTTTTTCGCTTCGAGGTGGTCTTCGATCTCTTTCTCAGTCTTGGTATCCACTCTTTCCCAGTCTCTTTTAATTCACTTAATGCTTTTTTAACGCCTCCTGTTCTTGATATGTGGAATTCTAAGGTTTGTAATCTTTTCATCTTTCGGTCTTTCCTTATGTTCTCTCTTATTTTCTTGCTTAGTTCTGTTATAAATTTTATATTTTCTTTCCCTATTTGGTTGGATATTAGTTCTTTTTTTTCATTGATTAGTTCTAGAGTTTTGTCACTAAGTTGGTATTTGTTGTGGTTTTGGTTTCTGTTTGTGGTCACATATTTCTGTAGCTGTTTCTCAAGGAGACTATATTTTTCTCTCACGTTATTTGCACCACTCATTATAACGTTCACCATGTCTTCTAGGTAATTTGTGTTAAAGCTGCTGTAGTCAGCTTTGAGTAGTCAGCAATTCATTAATAATTGAATTTACAGATACTATCGTCATTCATTATCTGCTATTAGAACTACTTACAAAGATTTAAATGGTCAGCCGATAATTACAATATTAAATTACACTCAATAGTTCACTCATTTCAATTAAACTATGATGAAATGTACTTACTATTTAAGTTAACATTATTCACATTGCGAAACTACCCAAAATATAGACGTAGAGATTGTTTTATGCACCCCATTCATAGGTAATATAGAGCCTGCGTATGTCTGTGGAGCCTGCGATCCTGTCTGTTACTTTCTATGTAGGTACCTACCTCGTATCATTATATGGAGACTCTACTATGAGTTAAAAATGTATTAAAAAAGCCGGAATAACTCAACTTACTTAGCGAAAACATCAATTGCATTCCCAATATTCAAACTATATCCAAGATCACCTTCTTCACTATCACACAAGCCACAACAGAAAAACACGGTCAATATTAAAAATAACATATTTAAAAAAACTGAATTAAAGCTGAAAATGGAACCAAAAAAATAATTTAAAACACACCGCGTGACGGCGGTATTGAAACTGAGATTTTTTTACATTTTGCTAATGTTACGCGTAAACATTGTGTGAACTTGACCCAAGAGATTAGGTCTGTATCATTGTGAACTATGCTTTAAACGCGTATCTTCTTATTATATTTATGTATCAGAACCGTTTGTTTAAGCAAGAAAACATTTAACATTGTTTTCTGCATGACTTGGTTTTAGCTATATGCGAAAATCGGCTGCAGAAAGCGAATCAATATTTTTACAGTTATATAATATAAGACCACAATATTATTAATGTAGGTACTCTACTATCTGAAAATGTTCCTGATTCAAAACTAAGTGTGATTATGTTCAATTATTCTCTAATTTATGATTTGATGAATGATGATGAAGGTCATGCATAAATGTTGGTCGATTTTGTGATTTGCGTTTGTGTCCAAAGTAAATTAGTGCAAATGTTTAATAGATTTACCTGTACTTTGGACTTGCTATTTGACCTTATAAAAAATATTTTTTTTCCTGTGAAAAAACAAAGTCTGTAGGTACTTAGTTTGTTGTGGAAAAAATTTCACAATAGGTAGTAAAATTGGAAGAGTTTGGAAGAAACTTGGAAGAGTAAAAATTTAAGTAACTTTCATTCTCAGTTATCTTCAAAATATAATAAATTTACTTATACCATTCCATATAAAATTTTAGATTAAATATCTGCCCTTCTGAAATACTTCCAAATATGTTGCCATGGAAAATGTAAACCCGGAAAATTAACGTGTTCTTTTTTTTCACCACAAATTTGCAGATAGCAGCTAGGTTAAACAGAAAAATAATTGTAGAGCAAAGTTCGCATTTTTAAATAGCATGTTTTATTTTATAAATTACGAACAAACTGACAAAGAAACATTCATATAGGTAAGCATTTACAGATCTCATCTGATCTCACTTCCCAGTGCAGACTGATTGCATTTACAATTATTATGATAATGTAGGTATATTGTTACTTCACAATAAATGTGACATTAAGACAACAAGCTACATCCTCTGGGTTCTCACGTTCCTTATTTATATTTAATGTGAAGGATGTTATAGGTATATTATAGGATCATAGTTGTTTCTAGAAATATGCTTTACTGTCATGAGTTTTTGATTTAGGTACTTCGCATTATAATTGTTTTAGGCGTAATGGCTAAGAATTCAGTGGTACTGGATTCTATTGCCTTAGGTGACAGTGTGACACAGAAGATCTAAGTATTTGCCCGTAAACAAAATTAATCGAACGATAAAGAATCCAATGAAAAATGTTGCAAGAATTTTCTTGAAATATATTATTATTTTAAAAATCTATCTTCAATTTCTCAAGTTATATCAAATTAAATCCGATCAGTCACAGATATGTTATCCCAATATGTGTTGCTAATAATTATTTAAAAGATTGATGTTATTAAATCTAATGATCTTTGGCTACATTCCGTCAAGCCGGCATTAGTAGGTATCTAGATTTACACTATGTATGTAACTAAGCAGGTCTAACTTTTTGATTCTTGGACATGCCAGTTTCCTTACAATTTTTTATTTGCTGCTCTGACCGATGAACTAATAAATGCCCTAATTGAGATATAAAAGTGACAAAATTCAAGGCCTTAGCTCAGTAATTCATGGCACGTTTTTAGATAACCCTTTGAACCGTGCGAACCAACCCTTATCATTTACATTGACTCTTAAATTAGTTGGTTTTAAATTTACAGATATATATAAAGATTTTAAAATACATCCTACAATATATTATCGTTAAATTAGCTTGATCAAACTATTATATTGACATTATCTTAAATATTTAACAATCAAGTGTTTATTACTGTATTTTTTATTTTTACTCTATCAAAGTTTGGTATACATTTTAATAATTGTTTATTTTTCAGTCACATGACTCTGCTATCTACGAACGGTTTAAACTTTATATCTGCAAATAGCAGATACTTTTTTAAAAATAATTACTGATTAGTTCAAATGTATTTTAAGTAATTTGTACCTACGACGTAGGTATAAGATATCCAGACCATTTTCTATATAATATGTACTACTACTAACTTACTACTTACCTAGTAGTAGTAGTACCTACCTATGTATGCAGACGAAACATTAGCTACAAATAAAAGAAATATTATTTTCTGAAGCGTCAAACGAGGGATAACTATTATCAAGGAGTAAAGTCAGGTGCAATATCATATTACTAGTATGTTGTATGACGTGTACTTACTGCACTATGCACACGTCATCTTAATAAATATAATTAATTCTATTAACCCACTTATCGTGGAATTAATACGTGGAACAATTAGACATATTTATATATACCTATATGCATTCAGAGATTATCCATGATATCTAGGACTAAGTATTGCATGTTAAAGAAAAAATAAATTAAATCATCACGCATAGTTTAGTACAGATAATTTGGTCTTTAACTATGAATAATTTGTACCTAGTTAATCTACGGATTTTATAAGTTGCAGGTTAAAAAACGTTAAGAGCAGTTGATGGGTTTTGATTTGTGTTTTCGCTAGTGAAAGCATAGGTAATTTGTAATCTAAGCATAAGAGGTTTGCCACATACAATTATTACATACATAAAAAAGTAATTTTTCTACTTTCTAGGAGAAAAGGTGGTTCTCATCTGTTTTTCACTGGTTTGGTTGTAATCGAATGCTGAAAAATATCTAAATCATAACAGCTGCTCCGATAGCAATGTCTGTCGAGCCCTTCTGATATTTGATATCTTTTTATTTTTATTGTCTCCATTTTTTATAATAATTTTGTGCACAATTTTTTTATTTTATATGAATAGGTACTAAAGAGTAAAGAGTGAAAGTAAAGGAGTACCTATAACGCGTAAGCTCAAGCTTGTTTCTATACCAAGATATGCAACAATTTCCTAAGATACTTCCCAAGGAATGTTTAGAAAAAATATTTGCATGTGTTTAAAAAATTCAAAAGTTGAACGACACATTATCAGCAGCGGGTTAGCTTTGTGATAAATTGCCTTGTCTATGATTCAGGCAATGGCCTCAATTCTAATGATAAGCCATAAATCACAGAGACCGGATGTTTGTATTAAAAATACAATGTAATTATATCCATTAATTAGTGGTGTGAGTTTTATTTTGGAATGTATTGTAGGTCTATATAACTTAAAAGGGAAGTTCCAAATGTTTTGGACCACACCGCCATGCTATCAAATAAATAAATTGTTTAAATTGTAGAAACTTACGAAAAAAAGTAGGTACATATATGTGGGATGATGAGGTGAGATGTATGATTAATTGATGTTTCTGAACGTGTAAGATTACTTTCTGAACGATGATTAGAATGGAAGAACTATGAGCGAATCAATGAGTGAATGTGAATGTGAAGTAGAGAGCGAATGAGGAATGATCTTTCTCTTTTCATTGGGATCGTGGGTGAAGACGGCTGTTTCTCTGTAAGATGTTTTCTAAAAATTAAGATTGTGGTCCGAAAATAAATCTCAAGAAGTTCAAAGTGTTTTTCATTTGGCCCCGATCCTACAATCTTGGGGGCTCGTCCAATTGAAAGAGGAAAATCAAAGATTACGACGGAAAGACGATCAGCGGGAAAGTTAGGTTATCTCACCGGGCGAGGCGGCGCGGCGTGGTACAACTTTTCATGCTAACAAGACGACGACGACTAATAAGACGTATTCCAATAAGACGACAACTATAAGAAAGACGCAAAGATGGGAAAAAAGGACAAGAGAAACAGCAGCAGTTTTAATATTGAAGACGAAGGAAGGAAAGAATTTAAACAAAATGGCGGCGACACACAGCAGCAACAGAACACACTATTCATGACGGCGGACCTTATACCGAAATTTACCGGACAAGACTCTAATTACCCTGTACACAAGTGGATTCAAGATATCGAAGATAATGGATTAATATTTCAATGGACACCATTACAGCAACTTCTTGTTGCCAGGCGATCACTAAGCGGGACGGCGCTTCTTTGGCTTAAATCGGAACGACCATTCAAGACATGGCAGGAGCTGGCGGAAGAAATAGTAAAGGAATTTCCATCTACGTGGGATACGAAAACGGTACATGAATTAATGAGTGCGAGAACGAAAAAGCCGAACGAAAGTTGCATTGATTATCTACTTATCATGAAGGAGATGGGTAAGCGCGGCAAATTAGCTGATTACGTGACTATAAAGTACATAGTTGACGGTATTATTGATGATGAATCCAGTAAGATTATGCTATATGGAATTAAGACGTATGCGGAATTAAAAGAAAAGCTGAAAATTTATGAGTTAGTAAAGTCAAAAACGAATAAAATTAGTCCCAGTCAAGACCGTCAAGATAAGCCTACAAGTGTATATTCGAATTCATCTCATGTAAGAAACACATTTCGTTGTTATAATTGTGGTGATCACGGGCATGCCTCATCAAGCTGCCCTAACAAAGAAAAAGGAGCTAAATGTTTTCGTTGTAACTCATACGGACATATAGCATCAGCATGTGATCTGAAAAAAACAGGCGCATCAAGATTTGAAAATAGAAGCATTCATAAACAAGATGGCGTCAGCGCAAGCGGCGGCGATAAGAACGAAATTCAATCGCAACAAATCAGAAGTATGAAAAGAACGATGTTCGGATCTGTCGGCGAATCAAGTTTCGATCTGAAGTTTGTCGGTCAAGATGGCGGCATAAGAAATAATGAACGAATGATTGACTATGATTGCAATGAAGTTTCTATTAATCAGTTGACAGATGACAAGTCTCAACAGGTTATGAAGATTGTAAACAATGACGAATTAATAAAGAAAAGTTTAAGTGAAGAAAGTCGTTTGAAAAAAATAATTTTGAATAATACTGAAACCACAGCGCTCATGGACAGTGGTAGCGACGTGAATTTGGTCAACGAGGACGTTTATTTATCGATGTGTACCCCAAAATACGACGACAACGTTGTACTCACCGGTCTCGGCAGTGCAAAAGTTAAAACACTTGGACATTGTGTTGTGAAGTTACGAATAGACGGGCGTGATTTCGAACAAGAGACATTTTATATTGTACCTAATGACTGTATGCCTTACTGTGCTATTGTAGGTCGTGCGTTCTTGAGCAATGTTTTTATGGTAATGGATGAAGGAACAGTGTTTGTATTTCCGAAAGATGAAAGTTGGATGACGAAAATTAATTGTTTTTTCTCTACTGTTGATCTTGTAGGTACAGTAAGTAATGAAAGTGTGAAAGATGAAGTAGTGAGGTTAGTTGACAGCTACATGCCACAGCAAACAAAGGAAGCTCCAGTGGAACTGAAAATTACTTTGATGGATGAGACACCTGTTGCACAGCGGCCACGCAGACTGTCACCTAAGGAGCAGCACGAGGTTGACAAGCAGATTCAAGAATGGTTAAAAGACGGCATTATAAGGGTAAGTTATTCAGATTTTGCTAGTCCTCTGGTATTGGTAAAAAAGAAAGACGGTTCAATTAGGATTTGTATTGATTACAGACTGTTAAACAAAAAGATTTTAAAAGATGAATATCCTCTTCCAATAGTAGACGATCTTATAGATAAATTAGCAAGCGCTAAAGTGTATTCAGCCTTAGATTTAAAGAATGGATATTTTCATTTGAAAATAAATGAAGAGTCATGCAAATATACAGCTTTTGTCACCCCGACAGGACAATATGAATTTTTGAGAGCACCTTTTGGGTTAGCTACTTGTCCTAAAGTGTTTATGAGATTAATAACAACAATTTTCAGAGATATGATTGCATCGGGAATTATCATAATATTCATCGATGATTTGTTGATTCCAGCTCGAGATGAACAGCAAGCTGTTATGAGACTGAAACAAGTTTTACAAAGAGCATCAGAATACTGTTTTATTTTGCCTTAACATTTTTATCTGTTTCAGGTTATTCTGAAGACTTATATATTTTTCTATAATAATGTGTATGAAAGACTATGCTTGAAAGAAAGGTGGAAGATTTGTTTATTTTATAAGATTTATTGCTCAAATTATTATCTTGTGATACATGTTAAAGTTGTATGTGTTAACTACACTACTAAGAAGGAAAGGTCATGGGTTAAATAAAACAATAAGGTTTATTGTTTAAAGTCTTTATTTATATTTTGTGTAACAAGATGTAAGAAAAAGTTTTTCTTTAAGTTTATTTAAACTTAGTAATTAACTATAGAAAGGTTTTGTAAGTTTTGATTTTATTTGAAAATGTAATGTTTTCTTAAAGGTTTATTTTGTTATGAGTATTTAAAGTAGAACGGTACTATTGTTTTTGTTTAAGTTGAAAGTTTTAAAGTGTAAAGAAACTTGTAAGATTTTGTTTTTGTTTAATAAGTATGAACTCTAAACATTTAAAGATATTTGTAAGTTTTTGTTTATGCGGAAAGTTTAAAAAATTTAAAGATACTTGTAAGATTGTTTGTATAACTCTATAATTGTTTGTGTTAATACGGTGTTATGATGACTGATGATGGAAGATGATGATGATGATGAATGACTGATGACTGTGTGTGCATGTCTGAGGGCAGACATGGTGCAGGAATGGCCGAGTGTGGGATGATGAGGTGAGATGTATGATTAATTGATGTTTCTGAACGTGTAAGATTACTTTCTGAACGATGATTAGAATGGAAGAACTATGAGCGAATCAATGAGTGAATGTGAATGTGAAGTAGAGAGCGAATGAGGAATGATCTTTCTCTTTTCATTGGGATCGTGGGTGAAGACGGCTGTTTCTCTGTAAGATGTTTTCTAAAAATTAAGATTGTGGTCCGAAAATAAATCTCAAGAAGTTCAAAGTGTTTTTCATTTGGCCCCGATCCTACATATATAGGTATATAGCTGGTTCTGTAATCTATGCCTTCCATGTTAGTTCAAAAGTATTCATAACTTAAATTCTAAGTAAAATTATAGTCCCTTATGTTTAAATCCTTAATGTGTATCAAATAGCTATGAATGTAATATGTAATTAGCATTATCCTATCCTGCTTTCTACTAATATTATAAATCCAAAAGTTTGTGAGAAACATCCATTCTCAGTGAGAATGGATGTATATAGTATGTGGTACTCTTTCACGAAAAAACTACTCGACGGATTGTGATACTATTTGGCAGTAATTTAGCTTATGTACCCGGAATAACACTTAAGTTATAAAGTACCTACTTGCTTTTGTCCGCTGGTTTTTCTGCGGGTGAAACCACGTGGCACAGATAGTCATATTATAGTGTTGGAAGATAAAATGAAAAAATTTATTAGTCTTTAAGTGTAACTAATGATATAAATTATATGTAGGTGTAAATTATAAAATCTTATTTCAGAATTATATAAGGTGATAATAAAACAAAAGCGAAGTCATAAAATATTTTATTCTCCTTACAAACTACATATTTACATCACAATCATTTTTAACAGCTAGAACATTAAATGCACTATCAAGTTTGATCCCGTGTTGTGCTTGTAGAATATTATTTATAATAAATAAGTAGAAAGGTAGCTATTGGCATATTTTTTATTAACTAAAAGATTAATACCTACACATTGTATACTATTTAGTTATTTAAAATGTTTAAGTTTCAAATAATTTTGCTCATGGAAGAAAGACTTTCGTTGAACATGACGTTTATTTTTCAGGATAAAGTTCAGGATAAAAAAGAGTATTCGATAGAAAAGTATATCAACCCCATTTATATGCGGGAACTGTCATTTTGACAGTCATTAATTGTCAAAGTTAGAACGAAATGTAATTGAACCACTTTATAATGATATTTTTTTAGGGATGTCTTCGGTATTAATTAAAATTAGTATATTATTCTGTAGTATACAATGTGCAGGCTCATTTGTGTTCATTTAAAATCTTAATAATCAGAATTTATCAATTTAATCAAACTAATAAGTAGGTCTCTGACATAAATCTATTTAAAACAAACAGCTGGCTTTAATATTGGTTGAAAGAAATCCAATGATAGGTAATTTTACAGACAATTTTAACAAAAAATACAATTTATCTGGGTCCCAGAATTGATGTACAAATATTTCGTATTTAAAATGTATTCAGGATTTCTTTCATTACATAGACTGTAATCATCTTTATGATCATAATAATACTTTACATATTGCACTTACATAAAAGAGTTCTATAGAATGCAACTAGATGGCGCTTTAATAAATAAATATAGAAATTAAAAGCATGAAATACTTGGCAGTTAGGCATCTTGCCATAAATGTATATAAAAATATTATTTATTATATTCTCTCATATCACATTTATACTATGGAATTAAATATATTTTTTATATAAAAATTGGACGAATATTCAAAATTGACTTTTGTACTTACACTGGTGAATCTAAAACAATCAAATTCAAATCAATCACAGAATCAAAAATAATAATCTTGTAGAATCAATAATTTTTTAACTAAAATGTCTTTTCCACAACACAATTTAAGCACCGTCACATGTTACTTTCCCATAATTTCAAATAATTGTCTATGACTTCTTCGAACCACTGTTTCTTTTTATCGTCCTTGAACGCAGGCGATAATGTCTTTAATTCTAATTGTAATAAGGCTTCATTTCCTAACAACGTGTCTAGATTTCTCAATAGGGCTGGCTCTCCGTGCAATTTAAGTAGACTCGGGTACGAAAATATATAGTAATGTACCCGCAATCGTTTCATAGCCCAACTTTCCACTGTTTTGTTACCACTCGCCACCTGTAAATGTAAAGTAAGCTTCATATAATCTTCCATAGTAAAAACTAAAGTTAATACATTATTTTGGTAAAGAAAATCTTAGATTTTTTTTCATTACATTTATAGGATTTAAAAGAAAATTATTTGGAAGGCATTATTAAAAAATGATCTAAATAATTAAAAAAGGTATCAAAGAAAAAATAATCTCTTTAAGAGAAGAACATCAAGATTGGGAAATATTAAAAACGTTCAAATTTCAAACTAAAAAATGTGATCATGCACATGCCATGAATAGACGGACAAAACATTATGGCAGGAATACACACAAAATTGTAATAATTATAATTAATCCTGATATGACACAAAATCACAATTCGTGGATATTCCCGCCATATAAAAAATAGAACGATTCGAAAATGGAATGCATTTGAAATCTATGGTCTGACAATGTCATTGATGCCAGTGAAAATTGGTCTTTCAGGTTATCGTCACAAGGATAGTTTTACCTTAATCTGGCCGATATGTTTAGCCTGCCACGGCGAGAAGTAACCCTCCAGCTCTTTGGCGGTTATATCGGCAACGCCTTTGCTTTTAAGTCTCTCTTTGATCATAGAGTATGCGGTTCTAGAGAACACAAACACCTGGAGTGAGAGCATAGACAAGATTCACGATTTTATTTTTACTTTTTTTTTTCTACGGGCGTGGACTCGAGGACTGATAAGCTTCTTTTCTTATTTCGTTTATCTTGTCTATTTTTGTGGAATGAAAGTGCAATGTCATGCCAATGGTATAGAATAGAAAAGAAGTTTATGGTGTTGACGTGATAGTGAAGCGGTCATGATGCAATGTTATATTCGGGATTGATTCTATGGTTTTCTATAAGGTAATTTTATACATGAATGCAGAAGTACGATGTCTTTAAATCTTTTATCATCTGTAGGGTGAAGGAAATTCGAAGTTCTGAAATTGTCCATGATGTCTTAAAGCAGTATTACTTCCAGTATGGAAAAGTGATGGCACTATAATACGACCTATATAGTTTTGTCCTTTTTCCACCCTGGAATTAATACTGCTTTAACATCGTAATCTGAAATGAAATGACGAAGAAAAGCGTAGGACCAATCCGAAACATCAAACCTTGACAGCGCCAACATGTTCCGCGTAAAGGGGGGAGAAGAAATTGTTCATTTCCGCGGGAGGAATGTCGGTCACACCCCGGGACTTTACCCGCTCTTTTATCCGGGAGTACACGCCCCGGGAAAACACGAATACCTGGGAAGAGCTTCGGTTAGACTTATGTAATAGTTTTGGATTGTTGAGACCTGCTTCATAAAAACTAGTTTTTAATGCTATGGAAATATAGTTGGCTTGATTCATTTAACCTTCCGTCTTTACTCTTTACAGAGGTTTAATTGTCTTTAAGCCTGTTTATTTTAAGCATTTTCAGAGGAATTCAGAGTTATATTTGATGAATAGATTCCATAGTTTTGTTTCTAATAAGGATCATATTAGCCAATTGCAGGACCGTCTTCTTGGTACAGTGGTTAAAAGTTAAAACTTGGTTCGATTCCTGACGTAACTGACCAAATTTATAGGTCATATTCCTAATTTACTAAAGGTAATGAAACTGTCTAATAAGGCTTGATTCTAATATTCTTTGTGTTGACTTCTCTACATGAAGAAACTGGACATTGTGATATATTTGAAATCACGTTATATCGTGACTCGTGACAAAGAGCATGGTGTTGAACGTGAGGCGTGTTTAGAAAACAAACTCGGATACTTTATACATTGATAATTTTGCTATGTAAAATTGTGTGACACATAACTTCGACATTTATAGGCAACTTTTCAATAAATAGGTCAGAAGTATGAGGACTGAATTTAAATCTTTGTGCTTATCTAAGTGTCAAGGAGATTTTAAATGTATAAAAAATCCAAATCAATTGCTCAACCTACTAGTAATATGTTGAAGAATAGTAAATATTTTAATTACTTAGATACATAGATCCAAAATCAAAAATTCCATCTTAAAGTTATAGGTATGTAAAATAATTTCGTATATTTAATAGTTCTTTCTCACCTGATACAATGAATTCCCCGTTATATAAGACGCTATATAATGTGATCCATATTTCCTAATAAAGTCAGCTATAGACACCGTGTCTCCAATAGTCGTGTCTTGAATGGCTTCGAATACCACATCCTCTACTGGTATGTTTGGTGGCAAGTCGCTTAGCTTGGCTGTTTCGCGAAATCTGGAATTGGTATTTGTTTTTGGTATTAGTATTATTGTTCGATATTAGTTTTTAAAATGAAGTAGAAATTGGATAACGGTAAGTGTCTATAACAATAATTTCTATTTATTTCTGGTAAAATTTTAATAGCGTGAATGTTTATCGATCTTTTATGCAAATCTAGAAACATCATAAATCGTTTAATCTATTTAAATTTGCTTTATATACCATCAAAATATTTGCTATAGGTAGCTAATGATTGAACTAACGAATATTTACCCAAAGAGGAAAATACGCAAAGAAGTAGAAAAGATGTAATATAAGAATGAATGTATCTTGTTCTGTATTTTTTGTAAGTAACAATTTTTTTTTCGGACCATATTCTATATTGTTGGTATCCACAACAATACTTACCTAGACACCCTAACCAGCACATAACAATGATCCCCATTGATAAACGACGAGTTGATCCCCAAGTTCCGCGCCATGATGTCCGTGGGCCAGCCCGCGGTGAAGGCGCGCCAGGGTCGTTCTAACCTGCATTTAGTTAAGGGGGTGTTAGTTTTAATTTAAATCTATACTAATACTGGCGGTCCGCCCCGGCTTCGCCCGTGGTATCTACATGTTTAAACTATCCTACCTCTCAAGTTGGATCGAACTGCACATGGTGTGCGAATTTTATTATAATCGGTTAAGTGGTTTAGGAGTCCATTGAGGACAAACATTGTGACACGAGATTTATATATATTAAGATTATAAGGTTGTTTGTGTTTGTTTGTTTGAACGCTAGTCTCAGGAACTACTGGTCCGATTTGAAAAAATCTTTCGGTGTTAGATAGCCCATTTATGGAGGAAGGCTATAATTATATCATCACGCTGAGACAACAGGAGCGGATCACTGAGGGTATAACCGCGGAGCACAGCTAGTATTAGATAAAATTAATAACATTGAAGTTGCTACTTATAGGCTTAAATGGAAAATGGCTGTAGCCTTCGTTAACTAGTAAATATGGTATTGATTCTGGATTGAATATTAATTTTTTTATAGAATCGTTCGTTCGTTCGTTCGTTTCAGCCGTGGGACGTCCACTGCTGGACAAAGGCCTCCCTCAGGGTTTTCCACCACGACCGGTCACCGGCGGCCTGCATCCAGCGGCTCCCTGCCACTCGGACCAGGTCGTCTGTCCATCTTGTGGGTGGTCGTCCCACGCTTCGTCGCCCAGTACGTGGTCTCCATTCGAGAACCTTTCTGCCCCAACGGCCATCGGATCGGCCTCCTACGGATCTCCTCATTTCTGATTCGATCTCGTAGGGAAACTCCGAGCATAGCCCTTTCCATAGCACGTTGAGCGACGCTGAGCTTGTGCACAAGGCCCAGGGTTAGAGACCACGTTTCTGTACCGTATGTCATCACTGGCAACACACACTGCTCGAAGACTTTTGTCTTCAGGCACTGAGGGATTTTGGATGAAAAGATGTTATGTAACTTCCCGAACGCTGCCCATCCGAGTCGGATTCGACGATTGACCTCTTTCCCGAAGTTGGACCTGCCTAATTGGACCGTTTGTCCGAGGTAGACATATTCGTCAACAACTTCGAGAGTAGAGTTTCCAACAGAGACTGGAGTGGGCACAACATGGACATTCGACATGATTTTCGTCTTGTCCATGTTCATGCTAAGGCCCACTTGTTGTGAAACTCTGTAGAGGTCATCGAGCATTGCATTAAGGTCTTCCATGGATTCTGCCATGACTACGATATCATCGGCAAAACGAAGATGAGAGATGTACTCGCCGTTAATATTGATGCCAAGTCCTTTCCATTCCAACAGTTTGAAAGCATCTTCCAAAGCAGCGGTAAAAAGTTTGGGCGAGATCACGTCGCCTTGTCTAACACCGCGCTGCAATGGGATTGCCTTTGTGCACTGATCTTGTACTCGGACTGACATTGTGGCGCGTTCGTACAAGCTTCTCAATACTTCGATGTACCGATAGTCAATACGGCACCGCTGGAGAGACCTTAATACGGCCCAGGTCTCGATCGAATCGAAGGCTTTTTCATAGTCCACGAACGCTAAGCATAGTGGCAAATTATACTCCTCGGTTTTCTGTATAATTTGCCGCAGCGTGTGGATGTGGTCTATGGTGCTAAAGCCTTTACGGAAACCGGCTTGTTCGGGAGGCTGGAAGTCATCTAACCTGCGTTCGAGACGATTCGTGACAACCCTTGAAAACAGCTTATAAACATGACTCAAGAGTGATATCGGTCTGTAGTTCTTCAATAGGGTCTTATCTCCCTTTTTGAAGAACAGAACAACCACACTCCTGCTCCATGCTTCAGGCGTTGTGCCCTCGAGCAAGGCGGAACTGAATAGCCTCTGGAGCATTCTGAGGATTGGTTTTCCACCCGCTCTCAGTAGCTCAGAGGTAATTCCGTCCTCACCCGGCGCCTTGTTGTTCTTAAGCTGTTTCAGAGCTATCCTAATCTCGTACAGGCTGATGTCCGGGATATCTTCGGTGAAATGTCGGGTTAGTCGGGCTCTTGGGTCTTTCGCCGGACTATTAACAGGCTTGGCAACTGAGGTGTAAAGCTGCCGGTAGAACCTCTCGACCTCTCCTAATACCTCTGACTTGGCCGACACTACTACGCCACGGTCTGTCTTCAGCTTCGTCAGCCGGCTCTGCCCAATAGACATATCTCTTGCAAACACTTTCGAGCCTTGGTTTCGCTTAATCGCTTCCTCAATGCTTGAAGCATTAAAGGAGCGAATATCGTGTCGCAGAGATTTAGATATCCGTCTATTGAGCTGCCTATATGACTTAGCATCTTCAGATGTGCGCAGTGGCATAGAGCGCCGGTCTGCCATAAGTTTCAGAGTATGGTCAGAGAGTTTTTGCGGGTTTACGGGTTTTTTTTATAGAATAGTACATACATATTGCATTCCTTTTATTTTTTGATAGTATAAGAAGGTCCCATTTTAAATTATACAATGTTTATTGTTAAAATATTGACTAAAGCAGTGTGAAGAATGAAGTTGAGGAATCTGACCAATGATATAAATTGTGGAACTAAGAAGAATCGGTGCTTAAAAATATTTCGTGTTTATCATTATTATTACATTCATTATTCATCACATAAAAACCATAACATTAAATACCAACCTCTCAAAGCTAAAATCCCTAAAGTACGCTTGCAACAACTGCTTCAAGTTATCGCAGAATTCCATATGAAAGTCGCCGTCGAACAGCGTCTTGGCCTGCCGCGGTTTCGGCGCAAGCGCGTACTTCTCGACGTCTCTGAAGACGGATACCGTGGGCTCCCGGAACACCCAGCCTTCTGTGTCGTTACGAGGCACCACTCGCATGCATATGCTGAGGTAGCCATATCTGTAAAGGTTTGGATAGAAGAATTATGTTGCGTATTTATGAGATCTTTGGAGAGCGCCTTGAGTATTTCTGTGTTTTCTGGATAGCGCCATATAATTCTAAACCAATTAATCTAAACGGGTTCTTGAAGGTATGGAATGTTTTGGACATAATATATTATGGCAACGATATGTGTTTTCACTCGAAATGTGAAACCTACATCTTTTCTACTTTCTACCTTTTCGCGTGAAAACATAAATAATTTGGAAAATCCAAAAGTGCACGCCTCATAATTTTTTTTTAATAAATATTTATTAATTATTATTTTTGTTTATTTAATAACAATTAAACCACATCGAATCAGACCCTGAAAAATGAAAGGGTTCTATTCCTGAGCATACTCAAACGTAAGAGAAAAAAAAAGACTCGATTAGTAAAGTATTTCGGTCGCTATCGTGTTAACAAGAAAAAGGATCCGCACATACAGACACACGGACGTCCAAGACAGAACTTTTTTAAACTGTTTTTTAACTAGTTTAAATAACAAAAATGACATCAAAAATATCATGAACGTTAAAAATAGTGTTTTTTCTTAATATGTGTGTGTATGTATTATCTTACAAGTGCAATGTATGATACATAAAGACATTTTAAGTTTGAAAAATCAGATGTTTTGCGCGAAGTGACAGTAGTACCCACCTCAACGCTTCGCTTATGAGGCGTGCAATTCGAAAGCGCATAGGCACAGAGCAAAAATATGAATGACATCTGACTATAATTTTTAGAAAATTTTGTGGTGACAAATTATTAACCTACGAATAACATTTCAAAGATACGATTATAAAAACACTGAACCTTTATTCCAATAATGAAATAAACACTATAATTGTTGGCATGTGATTAGATAACAATATTAAATATCAGCAGTCTGTTATTCTATAAATGAGCTTTTTATACAAATAAGGTAATAATTGTTAGCAACGCATTGTTTGAATTATACAAAATTATATATTGCAGAATGCGGTAGGCGTTCGAAATGAATTATTTTTTAATTGTTTTGTTTGTGTTATATAAACATATTTTGTTTGTTCTCCTATACATGTTAGATATTTTTAAATATAAATTAAGTCAGTGTCTGAAACAATGTTGCTTGATAAAAAATAAAAAATAAATTATACCTAATTTGTTTTCAATTACCATACCTTTTCCTATTAACGATATATAACATAGCAATTAATTCATTGAGAGATTTCTGAGTTCTGGCATATTGCATAAAAACTAGGCCTATATCTATTCAAATCAGACCTGTTTGTAACAGATATTATACTAAACCCTTGTTGGTAAACTATTTAATCTATTATGGTATTTTATTGACCAATTACCACATTATGATACATATTTTTAAATATTTTAATTAAACATTAGCATATTCTCATGCCTTGTCACTCAATAGATATGTGTGATGTATGCACTTGTCATCTGTATGCCAATAATAATTGATTATGCAATATGATTTAATATGATTCTACCTACGTTGTGAATAATTATTTGTTGCAAAAACACGTGTACATGACGTATTTTTAATCCAGTAGTAATTTGAAGTTTACATTGTAAAGCTAATTCCTTTCTGGTATCAATTTAAATAAATGACGTTTTTTTCAGAATTTCCTAAGACTATTTCATGACTAGTGGTCTTTAATTTAGGAGCTTAGTTAAGATAAAAAAGAAATCGTATCGATATAAAAGAATAATGTTAATTGTTTATTTAGCCGTCAAAAAACAAAATAGGAATAGGAAAGGAGGAATAGGAATAGGAATTCCTATAGGAATAGGAATGATGTGTATTTGTTTTTTGCTTTAGGAATAGGAATATGCCTAGCTCCTATCATGATGTGCATTCCGTATCCATAGCGTATCATTTTCATCATACAAATATGTGATCCGATTATTTACTCGACTAAGTATATCGAATGTTCCAGAAGCATCTAGTATATATAGTCGTTCTTATTATATATAGGTAACTGGTATGATATGAGCAGAGTATGTATAATTGTTGTAATATTCCTATGGCATTATGATGTACATGATGCATTATTTGCACATAATAATAATATGCATCTGCAATGATAAACAAATGATGGTATAATAAGGAATTGGACAAAGGGCCATAACTGCATTCTCAGGTGTTATAGACGGTGGGAATGGAATTATTATTGGTGCCATTTTAGTTATTATTTGATACTATAGACCGATAGACCAAGAGCCATAATTTGTTAGGAGTTATGAGTTACTTAGATCATAAATACTTGATATAAAATGTTATGACAATGCTAGATTTATAGGTCATATGCTAAGATACTTTTTATGCGAATATGATTTTTAGTATTAGAGTGTTAATTAATTGGAATTTATGATTTTATTTATAGCAAGCTTGAGGTAAATAATAGATACTGTGAAAAATCCAAAGAGTTATTTAACAATAATTATTACCTACACATATTTTCTTAATTTGAAACTTATAACTTATTAGACTACAGGCCCGTGTTGAAAAAATTATGGGTCATTTGACCCACCAGGTGACCTATCTAGAACGATATAAGAGCATAAAATAATAAGATTCAGCACTATAACGTCACTTGTAAGCTGTCCACCGGAGTGCAGATGAGAATTTGAAGGTTCAGGTAGAGATTTTCTCCCCTTGTCTCCATGATTTTTGTACGGCGTTGCGGAATAATTGATTAAAAGTAGTATAGAAATAGTATGACACAGATGCCGTACAAAATCAAATGACCTTTACCCCGGCAACTGTCGAAAAATAAAAATAAATTCCGACTTTGTGGACAACCATTTTTGGCATCTTTGGCATTTTTTTTCATCGGCATTTTTTTTTTTTTATATATAACTTATAGTCAAACATTGTGTGATGACGTCTTTAAAATTAGTATACCTAATACTCTTCTAATTATAAAAATGGGCATCCATAAAGAAATATTTCAAGTATTTAAAATAGAAAATTCAAGTATGTACTTATTAAAGTACCTACATAATTATTATATATTTATTTTCTCCCTGTTTACTAGTCATAATTTTCTTAATATTTTATCTTAGCCAATATATTTAAATTGTATAGGTATAATTACCTCATAAATATATTAATAGATTTCCCAACACCTAGCTCGGAGTCGAGCGAGCCCGCGCGGCAGAGTGCTACCGCGAGCAGCAGCACTGTAGCGCGCATCACACACGCACTGCACCTGGAATCATTAATTAATTATTAATTAATAAGCATAATATTTTGAAACAACATCTATATTCTAAAGCTAAATTATACACGCACGCGATATGAATACTACTTACAATAAAAAATATTCCCACACGGAAACAACAGTCTTATAAGTTATACAAATATTATTTGATTGATATTCTGTTCGTTTATGGTTATTATTATATTGAAGCAATTTTACACGCTAGCGTGAAATAACTAAATCACAGTTATAAAAAAAACTTACTTCAATTTTCCGCTAATGTTCATTTGAATAGAAAAATTTGTAAAAAAATATATTTCATGGTAAAAATATCGTAATATTTTTCCATGTTGTTTTCTACAGTAATTTTCTAATTTTAAGCATTAAAAAAATACAAAAAAGTTTTGTCAGAAGTGGGATTCGAACCCACGCCCTCAGAGAGGACCAGAACAGCTCAGTACCTGTTTGACAGGCAAGGTTTCCCTTGAGTCTGGCGCCTTAGACCGCTCGGCCATCCTGACAGATACGTGGTGTGTCGAAATAGGCGAACAGTTTGTATGTTACTTTAGTTTCATTATGAGATACTAGATGGCGCTATGGGAATGTCTTTGAGATTAGTAGTGATATTTTGTTAGTTCACTGTTTAATAAATCAATGTCGAAAGTTTTTCAATTGCTAGAGCATGTTTTTTTTTAAAGTGAAACTTTTATTACATCGTCTCAAACTTTTTGGTCTGTGTAGCGCATGTCGCGTGTATCGCAGCTGCCGAGTAGGTATACCTACTCGGCAGCCGACCGTCACGCGACATGCGCTACACAAAGCAGTGTTCGGAACCGTTCGAACAGTTTCACTTTTACCGTGGTTTCATAAAACCACACAACATTTTTAATATTTTAATATTTTATGGATGATATTCGCAACACAAACTTAAAAAATAAAACACTCCTAATTTAATTTTGCCCTCATCAATCAACCACAAGAAAAATAAGACAAAATGCCACACGGCGCAAATAACTTCACGTGATTCCAATCAAGAATAATTATGTTAATATTAGAACAGATAAAAATCACGATTCACAACAAAGTAAGGGACACTTAAAATTATTATTTTTATAGTCCTTGACCAAGATTGGCCATCAATTGTAAGAAACGAATCGCATTAGGACGCACGAATGATTTTAATTTACAATAAGTCACCCGTAAAATTTATTGTTTCAGCATCTTCGTATCGTTTTAAAATTACTTTATGCTATTAAATTTTGTTATATCTAGTTGCTGACTTCTGTAGTGGCACAAGTTACAAAATAGGTAGTTATCTAGGTAGGTACGTGGTAATAGAATTAATAGCATCGTCACAATTAATCTTCAAAATCCATTTTATAATACCTAATATTCTACCATACTGACGTAAAATATTTTAATAAGAATAGATTCATAAGTCATGACATGCATAGGTACGTCAGCTGTTTATGGTGGTTAAAGAGGATACTGGTTTAAAAAATATGATAATAATTATAATTGTTATAATAATTAAAAAAAAAACATCCTTTCGGTAAATGTATTGGTATATATCAACACACTTGAAGTAATTTCGATCATTGATAGCTAGCATCGATATTGCATCACTAATTGAGAGCTCTCGAGATATTCCAATTGTAATAATGCATTTAATTCTCAATTGCTCATAATGCAATTCTGAGTACGCTAATAACAGGCTCGTCCGGTAGTAAATAATTTACAAACATTACATATTATTACGTACCTATTATAATCTAATATCTAATATTCTAATATTTCTAATATTTCTAATATATTTTCTAATATATATTATAAAGGCGAAAGTTTGTAAGGATGTATGGATGTATGGATGTATGGATGTATGGATGTATGGATGTATGGATGTTTGTTACTCTTTCACGTAAAAACTACTGAACCGATTACAATGAAATTTAGCACACATATAGAGGGTAACTTGGATTAACACATAGGATAGTTTTTATCCCGGAAATCCCACGGGAACGGGAACTATGCGGGTTTTCCTTTGCAAACGCAGGCGAAGCCGCGGGCGAAAATCTAGTTTTTAATAAAAGAAAATGATGCGTAGATAATAATATATCAGTCTCACCTTACGCTACACGAACTTTATGCTATTTTTGATGTTTTAAAAAGAAAAATATTGTTTAGACAAGTATGACTAAAAGTTTAGCTACTTGCCACTAGATGTCGCTGTATCAATTTTCCTAACAATGTATGACTTCTAAACTTTTATTCGTAACCTAAGAATCTTGTGGTTTCAATCACGAAACCACATATTAGTGATATTACTCTATTATTTCGGAGCCCATAGTAAATACCTATTTACCGAATTAATACCTATATCTCCTATGGAAGATATTTGTTTTGCAAATTAGTGTACCAAACATTAAATTTTATGTACCTAAGGAATACCTATGTAAATACCTATACTTAGTTTATTTTTATCACATGTCTATATTAAAACATAAATAAACGGTGATACATCAAGAGTCTTTCAATCTTTGTTCATCAATATTAATATCCCAGAAACTAATAAAAAGCCAGACAACATAACAAAATATTGATTTTACATACGCATAATAATGAACAACAAACAAATAGTTATATTTTCGTCGATATTGACGGAACGGTAAATTCTCAAATAACTTATTTATAACTAATTAACTTGCAACCTCTCAAAAACGATAAGGCAAGTAAATGTTTGTGTTTGAAGCATGCAAAGGGGGAATATATTTAGCCCACAAACTTTAAACAGTACGGTACGGTCAGCAAACAAATAATATTGTTGTAATTTGAGCGGAATAAATTAGTATTGTATTGGGTTAATTATTGTTGGTGTTTATAAGCGATCTCTTACAATGTAGCAGTGCTTTCTACTCATAGTGCTAATTTTATTTTCCTTTAAAAAATAGAGGAAATATTTATAATAAAAAAGCAAAGCAAGCGTAGCGCGTATGTACCTACTGTACATTATCTATTTTCAGTTTAAATAAATACAAATAGTTTTTTGAACCCTCAATTTGAACAAACTAATGACATTGTTTTTATTTAGTGTAAGAATGTGCATACAAAGTAAATCTATATTCATCTTATAACATAGACGACACGATACGAAATCCTTCAAAGACAAATCCATACTAATATTATAAATTCGAAAGTAACTCTGTCTGTCTGTCTGTTACTCAATCACGCCTAAACTACTGAACCAATTTGCATGAAATTTGGTAAGAAGATATTTCGATACCCGAGAAAGGACATAGGCTACCTTTTATTGCGAAATAATATGTACCACGGGCGAAGCCGGGGCGGACCTCTAGTTTAATATAATATCGATTCAAGACAATATCTAGTGAGTACTAATTGATAACCTCATACATAATCAAGACTGGTAATACATAATTAATTACTCTGGACAAATCGCATTCGAGCGCGGCTATCAGTAATAACTGCACTCGTAATGATAAAACTAATCAGGCTAGTAGCTGAACTTGGTTTAGTGTA
Source organism: Colias philodice (assembly GCF_061535455.1). Lineage (NCBI taxonomy): Eukaryota > Metazoa > Arthropoda > Insecta > Lepidoptera > Pieridae > Colias > Colias philodice. The sequence goes on along the minus strand of NC_143111.1, from coordinate 5,897,512 downwards.
CCTAAATGTTTATAGTGTGCTGATTAATGTATTCAGAATATAGGGTTTTAATTAGATAATATATTTTATGTGTGTAAGTATATCTTATAATAAGACTAGCTTACCGCCCGCGGCTTCGCCCGCTTTGTCTAAAACCTAATAAATTATATACTAAAACCTCCCTCTTGGATCACTGTATCTATTTAAAAAACCGCATTAAAATCCGTTGCGTAGTTTTAAAGATTTAAGCATACAAAGGGACATAGGGACAGAGAAAGCGACTTTGTTTTAAACTATGTAGTTAGTGATTTACGGGTATAATAAAGTTTATTTTATTTGCATGAATAAATATCACTCATTTATTATCATAGGTGTTATTATTTAGTTTAGTTTGGTCTGTATAATATATGTTTATTTATCAAAATGGGTTAATTCCATAGAAATTAAAAACACATAATAATGATCAACACTTTATGTTATCACAATTCAGTATCACCTACATAAATTCTAATCTTTTTATTGATGTAATTTAGCAGTATATCTACAGTTCACGCAATAACCTAACCTAACTTTTCTCTTCTTTAAAAATTTGCACTGAAATAATGTACTGAAGAACAAACCAGCCCTGACTCATAAAATTACAGTAATCATTTTGAAATGCATACTAAATCTGTATTAGAAACGCCTGTCTAGAACCAACTACGAAACTGTCTTAAGAAATAATGACAGTATTTAGCAAAACTTTGCAAAGCAGTTAAATTAGTGTTGCATTGAAATAATTCAACACTTAAATTAATACAAGTTACGCTGCATGGTCATCGTTACCTTTTTAATTGTAAAGTCTATTGTATGAATAATATGTAATACAATAATCGTCACGGTACTTAACTAAGGAATTTAGACTATTTAACAGTAACTGTAAATGAGATATTATGTTTAAATTAGGAAGAGTTTGAATTATTTTATACAATACAACATGGACATGATAACATAAACAATTAAACAATAACAACACCAAAAATACAAAATGAAAATATATTCTAGAAATGATAAACTGTAGATGGACTAAATTTACAAAATATGTGTTTTTTCTATATTTATTAGACATAGTGTACGTATTAGCGTATTAGATGCATAATGCATATACCATAAGCAGGAGTACGTGTATGAACACGATTTCAGGAATTCAATGAAAAATGCGCACTAAATATTTTACACTATTAAAACTTAGATGTTCCTTATGGCCATGTAGAAATAGGAAGCAGGTACTGACTACTGACATATCATAAATCTTACAATAAAACCTTCTTCAATCTATTTATTTACTCATACTAGTTTACCTCGTACAATCAATGTTACAAATTAATACATAATAAATATTCAAATATTAATTGGCTTGTTTTGCTGTCGGTACGGGAACTAGGATTACCGGATTTGAATGAGTTCACGTTGATCTGTTAATTGAAGATAAGAGATGTTTGCTCAGCTTTGTTGCCATAAAGCAGAGTACAATACAATTAAAGTATGATTGTTGCATTTGTTACTAATTTGGACACACGGTTTCACTTGCAGAAAGTTTATATTAAAGTTCCAAAGAAAACATCCTTAAATAGTTTCTATTTACTTATATTAGTGATTAAATGCAGAAATAAAATGCTTATTTGACTCATGGTGCCAAAGTTTTAAAGTTTAGAACTCAACATGTTTTTTGAGATCAAGTTTTAGTAATAGATCAATTGAAATTGATTATCCAATCACCCTTTTGGCATAAATTTTAGTTAAGTGTTAGCGAAATTACTTTTTAAATCTGGCTTCTGATGGACTTGAGCTTTATTACGACGGCCGCTGCGCCTGCGCGTCGCCGATTGCAAAACGGTTTGCCTTCAAAATGATCGTATGAAATTTATGCGAAGATTCACACCGATATATTACAATTATTGCCGTATAAGGCCTTTATAAAGAACGCTTTAAAATATGGCTGCGTTCTTATAATATGTTTTTTATTAAATATTGTGTATGTTTTTACTGAGTACATATTATAATTCAAAGCACGGATAGTGCTTTGATAAGGGGTTTTGTGTTAATAGAGTGCGTGTATACTTTTATAAAATCTGCATTATTATGTAGCAAAATATCCTACTAATATTATAAAGGCGAAAGTTTGTATGGATGTTTGTTACTCTTTCACGTAAAAACTACTGAATGGATTTGAATGAAACTTTACCACAATATAGCTTATACATCAGAATAACACATAGGATAGGTTTTATCCCGGAAATCCCACGGGAACGGGAACTATGCGGGTTTTCCTTTGAAAACGCGGGCGAAGCCGCGGGCGGAAATCTAGTGTTACATATGTTTGGAATTTTATTAAGAATCGATTAACAGAAAACAACTAAAAATAGTTAACTTCCATTAATAATTAGATCCAAGAACAACAAATATATTATGGCGATATAAACACATAATATAACAACTTTATATAAGCAATTATTCTGTACATAATCAGCGAGTCTAATTGTATCTTGTTATTTGCTTCGACATGCAGGTCCACGTGAACTATTTGTACCTATTTAAAATGAATTCATAACAATAATAAGTATTATGTAAATATTCTAACACAACTATAGCTGTTTGACCTGGCTTTGCTAAAGTCGACTCACTATAAATAATGTAGGCTATATTATTCGGTAGTACTATATTAATTACTAATCAATGGAAGTACATAGTTCTAATTTAGTTATTGGGCAGGTTCCATATCTGCTTCTTGTTTGGCTTGTCTTAAAAATGGTCAATTCGTTCTGACTTATGTTGATAAATTGAAGTAGGAGGTTCATTGAATCTAGACGACAAAATCAAGGACATTCATCTAATTTCATGTCAGCTTTGTGAGGGAGCAATAATATATTAGATTCTTAGATGAGTCATAGTTTCCTGTCATACAGGTGAATGGCTTCGTAAATACAACCTGAGCCGAGAATTAATGTATGAAATAATAGTCATTAGTAGACTTGACATACTTGGCGCAATAATAAATGGAGTTGCAATTTGTTTGTTTACATTTTCAAGTTGTGTGTGAATTCCTGAATCCATATGGTAAGTAATATAGGTACTATGGTAATATTGAAAGGTACCTATTGATAAAACTTGTCTGTTAAGGATTGAATCTTTTCTGCTAGTATGTGCATTATGAATCACGCGGTATCTGGTGGTATCTGTGTCAATTGATATCTGATTGACCAAATTAAACTAGAATTCAAGAGGTTACAAATTATTACACTGATTCGACTACTAACTGCACTTATACCGATGAGGTAGGTAATTAGAAAAACGGGAATATTTTTGTTTTATAATATTTTTTTCTTTTTGTCTATTATCAGATTGGGACTGGCATATAATTCAATCATTCAGGCAATCGTATGTAAGTGATGTTTACCAAAGTCATGAGTTACTAAGTGCATAGAAGCGTTGGCCTCTTTAACAATCTATTCTATGAACTCGCAAGTGAAGTGTGAACTAATATTTGAAGTTCAGAGCAATTACAGCCGGAAACTGTAATCAAAACAAAGACGGTCAAATGTTATCGCGCTCAACTTTCGCATTTGCGTTATCTAAGCTAATGTTTATAAACTATTGGCTCGTGGGAATTTACCCGATAATCATTTAATGATGTGAAATTCTCAATTAATTTTCTCGCATTGGCTTGATTCACACAGAGCGAGCAGCCTCGCGAGGCAATTTCTGCGCGATGCAGATCGGTCAGTGTGAACGTGGCTTGTCCGAAAAAAAACGACAAAATATAACAAGCGCGTTTTTCCTCAGCTTTTGCTGCTGCTTCATAGCAAAGAGAGCCGTCAAAAGTCTCAAGGCCGGCGAAATAAGCGCAATGTTTTATGTTCCCTTACTTTTCGATTGCTTATAGGCGGCGGTGATCACCAAACATCAAGTGCATTTTACTGCTCCTATGTTTGTCGAATATCAAAAAAAGTAATTGCCTCGTGATACTGCTCGCTCTGTGTAGACCCGCCTATTCTTTATTTGTTTGGATAACGAGGGTGAAACCTGACGGGTATGACATACCCCCGAAACATAAAATTACAGAGAACATGTATAGCTTATTCGACTTTTAAAAGGAAGCAAATAGTGTAAACGGGTTCAAATCTGAACAAAGGAACATTACGAGTCACCATATAAAGTCTCTACGTCTAGCCTTTACCTATAGTGGTAACAGGCATGAACAACTGTACTTGGGTGCAACGCCCTGTATCGATATCCTGTTGTATTATAGTCTGGATTTGTTATTTAGATTTCTATGGTCTGGATAGATTTAGAATGGAATAATAATGAGAATAAGTACTTTAAGACATTGGAAGTACCTATATATGCCGGAATTAGGTACTTTACCCGAGGCCATTATAACAAATTAAATGCTTCTTGCAATAATTGCGAGCTTGAAATTTTTGTAGGCAATAAAATTAATACAACAAGGACAATAAAAATACAAAATTAGTGTTATGAAGGGGAACCCAATTTAAAATAAATTACAAACAAATTGTAAAAGTTAATCTATTTTATATAAGTAATATTATTCTTCATTATAAATAACAAAGTATCTAAAAACTTTACAATCAAAATTCCATTACAGTCAATAAAGGCTTGGAGTAAATGTAAAGAGTACGTCTTTACAAAATAATGGAGAGACAAATTCATTAAATACATTGTAATACATATTACCTATTTACTAGCTATTACGTATTGCAAGTTAAATAACAAATTTTGAAAGTCGGTCGCTGCACTAAATAGCTCGAATTGAAATAAATTAGCTATCGTTATCTATTTAGTTTACAAGTCAAGTGTCATAGTGTAGATTTAATTGACGGTAGTTGAATCATACTCGTGCAATAGGTACGAACGCAAGAAGGTATTTGTTTTGCTGTATTTGCAAGTTGAAATCGAATTCACGTCGATTTAAAAAGTGAGTACCGCAAATCGTGACGTATTTTTTTATTAAAATAATTATTAAGGTACCTATAATTTCATTTCAAGTTTGAACAAAGCTAGATATATTTAGTATTTACCCCTTAAATATAGGTAACCTATACCTAGTATAGTGTTACTTATCTTACAAAGAAATATTCTCTGAAGAAAGACGCAGACATAACCTTCTAAGAAGTCAGCATCGTAATATCCAATAAAAAGCAAGCTATGATAAAGCCATACCATACACAGCACAATAAGACATTTTTCTCAATACACGTGAACAAAACTGGTTATTGAATTAATTCACTGCACATAAACATTGTGAATAAATGTTTTTATTTAGAAATATCTTTAGTAGAGCCAAGGTCGGCCATCTGTGTCAAGAACATCACCTATTTCCATAATTTGTGTAAAAACAAGTGTTACTTTAACTTATAATTATGAATAAAAAATGTATCAATAATATTTTATCTATTAATAACGCAAATTATGTGTAGCAATGTATATAAAGGACAAAGACAGAAGAATATAACTATGTTTAAGGTTTTTCTTCCTTGACCTTTTTGCTACTTCTACTAACTATAAATCCGTGTATTTATAAGTAGAAAACACTGTTATAGGATCTTACAGTATCGATTTACTTGTGTAAGTGAACACCGTTGGAATGAAACTATAACTATGGGAATCGGGTTACGTTTTTGCAAGCAAGGCATGTGGATGAAAATAGTATGTGACGGATGTGAACTCAAACAGTTATTTAATCGACTTCTCTTAGAAACGATTATAAATGTTTACTTTTATAAGAATAAGGTAATTACCATCTATTCAGAAAAATGTATACATTGAAATCTGCTGAATGAGCTGCAGTGCCCCGCGGTTTTACCGCCATTGCTCCGCACCTATTGGTCTTTGATAATTGTCAATCCATAACATCGCCGATTATCGATTTTTCACGGTATGGTATAACTCGGTATAAGCCAAAATGGCACCGTATAAAATCCTTCAAGAAAATAAGAGTTGATTTCTTAAACTTTTGTTTCTTAATGTGACAAAGCGAGTACCTTGGGACTTGGGAGTCAGTGCCCTTAATAACGTCCGCAATAACCAATACCATAAAATACTTTAAAAGAAAAACCCCGTCTGATTCATTCTTACGGTGCATTTACATCAAACGAGCGAATGCTCATACTAACCCCACTATGTCAAATTCTTTTAGTGTAAACACGCGTAGAACATTCATTCGTTGTTCTTAGTGCGTTCGAAAAGATTCTATGCAATGTTTGAAATTTGAATGTTCTAATATTGACCAACACTGAATAGGAGTTTTCGTTTACACTTATAGATCACGAAAGAATGCTCTTGCTCTAGCTCTATGTTCGTTTGATGTAAATGCACCGTTAAACGATTATCTTCAAAGTTAAATCTGTCACATATAATTTAATCGTATAACCATGTATAACTTTAATCGTAATATGCTAGCTGCGCGCGAACAAAGATGACATTTTACTTGCGCGTGCGCAAGAACGCTTAAATTACAAGTTCTGACATTTGAAGTTCAAACGATGATACAGGGGATCTATGAGATAATGTACAGGATGTTTTAATAATTTGTTTTTGAAGGAATTATTTTCATGGAAACTGTCAGTTATAAGTCAAAATTAGAAGGAAATAAATTGGTTGCATTTTTTATTTTATGAGCATAATATAAGTAATATTAGTATTTTTATTTTTAATTATACGAAGAATATATTTTATTTGTTTATAAATGTATGAGTTGAGTTTTATATAGAAGATGTTAATGGTAATTTTATAATAATATAAGCAAATATTGCTAATATATTTTAATTTTAAGCGACCTGTAATTTTTACAATAACACAAAATGATTACAAGGGCATTGTTAAAACTCAGTTATTTATTCCTTTTTAAAGTCTAATTAAGAGTTAGACATAACAAATTAAGAGTTAGGATGAGGTAGGTAGATATCGTTAATCACTACATAGTATAAAACAAAGTCGCTTTCTCTGTCCCTATGTCCCTATGTATGCTTAAATCTTTAAAACTACGCAACGGATTTTGATGTGGTTTTTTTTCATTCAAGAGGAAGGTTTTAGTATATAATTTATTATGATTTAGACAAAGCGGGCGAAGCCGCGGGCGGAAAGCTAGTGTAACATAAACAAACTTATAGAGAAGTTTTTTACATAAACAATGATCTAAGTTTTTTTTTCTGTTATGGCAAGAAGATATAAATGATCTAAGTTTAATTGCAATAAAGTCTTTTGTTACTATTTTATTTATTAATGTCTTTAATAAACTAGTCCAGGATAATCTGTGGGTATCCTACAGTCTGTACTATTAACAATTCTGTGCTACAGTCTACAGACTACAGTGCATGCGTGCTAACTTACGGTATCTGTGCAGGACTGTGCTCAATATGTCAAATGGGTTCTCACGAACACAGTTATTTATTATTAGTTAAAGCAAAAATAATTATGAAACACTGCCTAATTGTAAAATATGATCCTTACAATGTGTTTGTAATTACAATAAATAAAAATTATTTCATTTTAATTAAGTTGTTGTATAAGTTTAATCATAGTTTAATGTTGCTCTAGACTCTATTATAGAGTTGGTATTATTTGGTTAGTTGTAGTTGGTATTACCAACTACACATTTACTCTACAGTATATGTGTAGTTGGTATTTGTTGGTATTCATATATAGAGCTTCACTGAGTGAAATTTAAGTAATGATGATAAACATCTACATTAATGAGACGTTTAATTTCTTTGAGAACACCCTATTTAATTTTTTTACCAAGATTTAATTGGGTGGTAGTTAATATATCATTATAAACAAAATGTGTAACCGTCTAAGCAAATGTGAGACATTGCGGTAAATCACGATACCCCCATATTTTAGATTGTTCTCATAGGCCTCCTAAAGATTTCCATAACAACCTCTTATATTTAAATATATCTAAAGGATAAAATCATGATACTTACATCACGTCGATACTTCAATTACAATTACCCCAACAAAACGACAAAAAAATACACATACAGCATTTAAATCCACAGAGGTTTACAAAAACAAAGGACAATATCATAGCACGTATTTCCTCGGTTCCTCTGACCTTCGGAAATATAGAGGAAGTCACGTATGACCTTGCAGCTCACGGTTATGTCAGTTATATAAGATTTATTCTGAATTAAGAAGAATTATCAGAGCGAAATTAATAGTTAGAAGAAAGGTTAAGGTTGTGTTTAGGTAAAAAAAATATCGTTTTCTAATACTTGAGGTAAATATATTTGTTTGTTTTTGGAAAAACATTAAAAAATATAAGTAGTTAAAAACACACGCTTATAAAGTCGATCCTTGATAAGTACCAATACAAAGTATGACTTAAATCAGTCCGTTTAAAATGGATAAAATTCGAATCTAAAGGTTTCGGTTACATATCCAAACGTATATTTTGGCATTTTAAATAATATATTTTTCGGTAGTTAAAAATACATTTTTCAAAGGTATTTAACATGGACATACAAATGCTACTTTAAGAATAAATTAAAAACATCATTCTATTATAATATTGACATTGAGGAATAGTAATACAATATTTCTCAATCTGCAGTGACCTTGTGATCTCTAATCCCGAATCCGATTCTAATAAGAATTTTAAAGTACCATTTTTATATTTTGCTTATTATTTTATATTTATGGATCTTTAACAATATCAATAATCATTTAAAACCAATTTATCAAGTTTCGTTTAAGGAAGTCGAATTACGAGTAGCAATAAACTTAAATACATTCCGGTTTTTTGTTGCAGTTTTTAACATTTATTAGTTTAATATTTTTGATAGGCGTATTAAGTTCTATATAATGCCAATAGTTGTATTGCTTTAATTTATTTATACTAATATCGGTATTTGTTTGACCTTCTAAATGCACTAGCCTACGTCACAACATGTATTGTGATGAAAAATACATTCGACATGTCTGCATTGTAATACGAAAACGACCATATATGTAATAGGTATCACATTGGTAAATGGTGACAATACTATTATGCTATAAAATGATTTTTGGCACCTTTACCACAGATTACATTACTAAAAAGTTATTACCTTTTACTAAAAAAAAATGAAAAAAGTGTGATGAGATCTGGATCATATTTGGTACAGAGAATTAAGTACCTAGTAAATATAGGTTTCTATTAAACTATTATTAATTTATTAGCTTCAGCTGTATGTTGCATTTAAGTTGTAACCAACTCTTTTAGATTAGATAGATTTAATTCAAGCCTAGTACACTTAGGTATCAAGCCTAAGTGACAATACAATATTATATACAGTATTATTATTATTATATACAGTGCGGTATAAATTTTTCAGTATCGTCAGCTCAAACGGACTTAATTCACATTTTGCAACACTTTTTAAGGCTACAAAAAGTAGTGTTAATTATTCAGAAGATCCGAAACAAAGCTCGAAACTTACAATGTTAGTAATAGTAAACAATATTGCGATATATAGCGCAGTTAGATGTCCTTGATATCTCGTTGGGCAATGAGAGTGAAAGGTCTAATGATCGATTATTATGTGTTGAGTGACTTAAAAAGTTAGGATAATTTAGAATATTTTGAAAGTTGTGCATGAAACGAATAATTCAAATAACCATGTTTTTAAGATATCTTCATGGATATGTTTAGTAGATAAGTAAACAGAGTGATAAATTTAAAAAGTTATTCCTTCTAACGGTGAGGCGAGGTAGGCATAAAAAGGCAATTTTTAAAAATCTTACATTCATCGATTAGGTACTCTATAATAACTCAACTTTGTGTTAATCCTAGATTGAGTTATTAATACGTTATTTCGAAACATCTTTCCATTTTAGTAAAATATTAATTACTCTATCATGATTTAATTATACATTTTATCTATTGTTTACAAAACATTTATTTCTGTGTGTTTTAACAGTAAGATTTATTGTGTGTTTATGTTAAAAAAAATATATTAATTAAAGCATCACTAACCCATAATAGCATTGTTTATAAAACAATACGATACAATCAGTTAATTTCAATTGAAGAGCATGCAATGTGCAATCCGCCGTGTAAACTAACCGTTATCATTATATTGGTGCGGTGTGATAAGTTATGTTGCAGGTCAAGTGGGGATATGGGGCAAATCGTAAATTAACCATGTAATTAATTTGAAAGAAAATCAATTAAATACAATTAGTTGAGTTGCGATTAGCGCAATGTGCAATTGAAATGTTCTAATTAATTTGAAAATTATTTGAAAAATCGGTGAATTTGTTACTGGTGACTATGACTCTAATGTACATGGAATTGGTACCTAGATTGTGCTCAAATTATATGAATACTAAATATTTATCAGTAAGAAGTTAACTTACCTAACCTAACATAAAAATATTATTTCTTTCAATTTAAATAATAAGTAGATATCTTATTTTGAACCTACTTAGATTCTAGTTTCGACATAGAAAGTGGTGAACATATTCAAGTCAGTTAAAGAAAGAGCGTACCTACAATATTTTGGAATATGCGTGCGAAAATGGCATTACATATTTAAATTTTGCTCTAAAAATCCCAACCTTGAACTGTAATATTTAGTTTGAGAAAAATACATTGAAATCGTGATAATTGATTAAGATACAGATAAAAGTGAACAAACTTTACCCGCAACATTATAACAATGGATATTAAATGGGTTTAGTAGTCTGAGAAACAAACATATGAACAGTTGCAGTTCATGGCACCCTGGTACTGAGATTTATCCATTGTTTACACTTTTATGTAACTAGGAACTATTTTTCTATGTATGGTTTTGTAAAAAGCTTACTTGCGTTGTATAAACATGGTATTTGCTTATCAATTAGAATTTTAGAAATAACGTGAGCTGCTATAGGATTCCAATTCTTCAATTATGAAATTTAATTTATATGAATGGATTGATGTCTATTGCTTTATTGTTTACTAGCTTTTCGCCCCCACTTCGCCCACATAGTCAAAGGAAAATCCTTTCTGGGATTTCCGGAAATAAACCTAACATATGTCTTTTCTAAGGTCTCCCACAGTCTCTGCACCAAATTTAATTCAAATCGGTTCATTTGTTTAGGCCTGAAGAAAAGACAGACAGACATAAGTAATCATTTATTTAAATTGCATGATTTTTTTTAATATAATATTATGTATTATTTTTAATAAAGTACCATAATAGATATACTTCGATCACTAGATATTTTATAATCATTATTTCAACGACGTACCTCAGGAGGAAAGCTCTCTCAAATAAAAACTTATTGATAAATGTTCAAAGTAGGTATAGTGCGATTCACGAAAGATGACCACAAATGGCGGCCGTCTGCGCACGTATGAAAAGACTTAAGACAAAATAATATTTTGATGTTGGTTAAATAATTTGTGTAATGTTGTAAACGCTGGTTATGCAAAACCAAAAAGTCATTCATGTACGTGGGCAGACGGCCGCCATTTGTGGTCATCTTTCGTGAATCGTACTGTAAACGGTACCTATTTCCGTATACTTTAACATTCGGTACCTCAATGTCAAGCGTAAATAAGGACAAAGAGAACTAGGAAAATATCGTGATGTCATTCGCAATAAACACCTTGGTATGTAGCGTGTTATGATTTTGTGTACCTACTTCATTTTTTGTGCTATTTTTAGATCATAATATGATAACTTCAATACATTTTTGTTAGAACTTTTCGTACCTACTACGCATATCACTATAGATATTAGATAGTATAAAATGTCGGTTTCTCTGTCATGTCCCTCTATGTATGTTTAAATCTTTAAAACTATGGATTTTGATTTATTAATTACATAATAGATTTTATACACTTGATGGAAGCCGCGGGCGGAAAGCTAGTTAGCTGTTAGAATATAAAAAGAAAGGGAGGCTAGAGAGGCTGCAATCTAAAGTCTAAACGTACCTACTAATTTAATTAAAACATCTAGTTTTGTTTGTCCTTCCATCATGTCTAAACACAGCGATTAACGCGATTTTTCGATGGGCTAAGAGTAACATAGACTAACATTTTAACGCGGGAATATCTTACTCCCACGGAAAAACATGTAACACAATACATTATTATCATAATATTTTGTAATTCTCAGTAAAATCTGCTCAGTAGCTAAAGTAGATTACAAAATATGTTGAAAAGTATAAGAATTTAATTTTACTTGTGAACGGCAGAGGCTACTTCAGCCGTCGCCACATATGTCGAAGGCAGTCATCGACTCAGTCAGTCTTCGGCGGCAGCAGTCAATACGTCGACGGCTGCCGTCAACGCAAACTGCAAGCGTTTGACGTTTGACGATAACCGTTTTTGCCTGTTAACGGCAGCCGTCGATCACCCTTTAAAACTTGCCGTTCATCTGTTAGAACTCTAAGCTTTAATAAGCAATTGCAAAAGAAAACTTCAGCTATTACTTAAATATTATTAAATTGGATAAAGATTTATGCAACATAAAAAAACAATGACCTATTTCTCAAATAAATTCAATGAATTTAGATTAACGAAAACACAAAACGTGGTCTTATTATTTAGTCTTGAAAAGATCCATAGCGAATTGCGCAACATTTTATATTTCCAAAGAAAAAATCGTGACAATATCGCGGTCTATTTGTTATAAGAGAAATAGGGAATTGTGTCGAAACTGTTACAACAATAGATCACGTACTATGATGATTATTTAATTAAAACTAGTTGATTTATTTGCTATTTGGTTGACTTGGATGCTGTTTGAATTTATATTTTTGGTTTTATGGCATTCAAATGCTTTATAAATATAAATTTATAAAGAATAGAAATAAATTTATATTGGATGCTGTTTTTCAAATAACGTAAATAGAACCCAATTAATTACAATATAGTTCGTATTTTAATGTAAGTTATACATAATTATGACACAGATTATTATTAATTATTATTTGACATTATATTATTAATTAATTAAATAATAAAATTGGAATAACATTGAAGTGATATTATTGCGTATCTATAATCATTGTCATGATTATTGCACGCCTCATAAGCGAAGCGTTGAGGTGGGTACTACTGTCACTTCGCGCAAAACATCTGATTTTTCAAACTTAAAATGTCTTTATGTATCATACATTGCACTTGTAAGATAATACATACACACACATATTAAGAAAAAACACTATTTTTAACGTTCATGATATTTTTGATGTCATTTTTGTTATTTAAACTAGTTAAAAAACAGTTTAAAAAAGTTCTGTCTTGGACGTCCGTGTGTCTGTATGTGCGGATCCTTTTTCTTGTTAACACGATAGCGACCGAAATACTTTACTAATCGAGTCTTTTTTTTTCTCTTACGCTTGAGTATGCTCAGGAATAGAACCCTTTCATTTTTCAGGGTCTGATTCGATGTGGTTTAATTGTTATTAAATAAACAAAAATAATTATTAAAAAAAAATTATGAGGCGTGCACTTTTGGATTTTCCAAATTATTTTCTATTATTTTCAAATTTACGGAGCATTTTAAAAATAGTCATAGTAGGTATTTACGGGAGTGTTTTAAAGTATAGGTAAGTAGTAGGTAGGTAAGTGTAGGTAACAATACCACAAAAATGTAGGTATTGTATTTTAAACGTTTTTCTTTGTTATACATTCCTATAATACAATAAGTATTAAGTACATACTACATAGTATTACATAACACACATTCCTTGCTATTATTATATCTCTAATTACTTATAAATATGCGATGTTATGGAATTAAGGAAAATATTAAGTGTTTAAAGATATTTATTTAATTGTTTAATGGAAATGGGTCAGATAACATAAACCTTTATCGGGATAAGATTAAGTACGAACAAACAAACAAAACACAGGTATAGAACATGTTATGTATACTTGATTGCATTTTTGTTGCACGTGACTTGTAAGAAATAAAGATAAAAATCTGTAAAATTAGTTTTATTTGCATAGACATCATTTTATTATTTAAAACGTTATTGGAGTAATCAGTAAGATGTAATCTACATTTACATCTATTCGATTTGTTTTTTGGAGGAACATTGCTATGTGCGAAGCTAACTACGTGTTAGCCTTTTGAATTTGAATTACACGAACCTCCAAAGTAAGGTAAGTAAAATAAGTCAAACACCTCCAAATCTCGAAAAAATGTTTTGTTCCCTTCCCTTCAAACACCAAAACCTCCATTACTTGAAATCTTGACCCTCTGTTAGTCGAAATAATCACCGAGTCCCTCCAAGCCATTTTGGTACATATTTTCACTCTCTATTGTTCGAACAAAAATAAGTTACCGACTTTAAGAACTTTTCTTAGAAATAGTTTTAGGAGTATACGATAATAAATTTATGACTCACGTAAACACGTGCTTGCATTATCGATTCAGTAGCTCAGAAAACCGAAGATGACATAGAAGACGTGCTTACATGCGCTCCATGGGTTTCCATCAAAGTGCGAACCGCATTGAATACCTTACGTAATTTTATAGAGCAAACCAGTAACTCTGAAGAAGAAGAATTTTCTGCTCTTTATAGATTAGACAATGTTCAATATAGAGAACAACCAAATTATCTAAAGCAAAACAAAAATACCGACTTTTTTTAATGCCATATTTTTAAATAATGTTGATTTACATATAATAAATAAGAATATGTTTGTCACCTCTGCAAGTTGAATTTTTATTTATTTTACCTCTCTAACTCAAAATTTATAAGAATAAACCTCAAACTCTTTATGTCGAATCAAAATCCGCCTAAGTCGAAATCCTCCATAAGTTGAAAACTCTATTACTCGAATTTTTTGGCGTCTCCCTTGATATTCGACTTATAGAGGTTCTACTTATGATAAGTTCTAAGATATTGAAAAATTTTTAGTTATGATATCAATTCAATGGTTTCTTAGAGCTATATTAAATTTGATTGGTATCAATGTTATACATATATATGTCGCAGGCAAATTGTATTATTTCGCCGTTCACAAACGCTCGGCATTTTGTAAAATGTCGAAATTCGTAATCAGAAATTTTTGGTTTGGATAAGGGGTGGGTTAGGTTAGGTTCTAGTTTTTAAAACTACCTATTTCTGTGTAGTTTTAAAGTGACAGACGCCGTTTGTAAACAGAGGAAATTGTACAATTTGCCTGCAGCGACATATACATATCTAGTTACATGCAGTAACAACAAATGGGATCGACACTGACCTTCGTCAACTGCAGTATTAAGGTACCTACTAGGCTACTAAGATTATATATCGTTATATTGTTGTATAGTTATATATAAATCAGTATAATTTAGTACGACAACTTATCAATAAGTTAACACTAAAACCATATAAGAACCATGTGATTAAAACTAAGTAAAACTAGACTTTGAAATTGTATGATAACAATTTCTAGCAGTACGAAAGGTTTTAAGACATTGAAAACAAAACAGGTCAGGAAAATGACGTCAATATACAGAACGACCTCTCGAATTGGGAACTTCCATATCGTAAATATCCTTATAAGAAAATAATATATGTAATAGATATTCTTATTAATAAAAACACAATATGAGATGGAATCAAATTTATGACTTCTACGTGTTTCCCGCAACCCACGTGGACATAACTTTATATAAATTTATGTCCACGTCCAACTTTATATAATTTTTTATATATAAATTTTATTTATGACATGCTTGAAATAAAAACAAAATATATTTAAACCTTAAATAAATTAGTCAATACTTTTCAATCCACTAGTCACATCCAAGTTTATGTGTACAAACAGGTAAAACTTCTAATAATAATTGTTTTGGTATATTCCTAAAATTATGATATCGATGTTTTTCTCATACATCTTTCATATTCGCTTAGGTACAAAACTATATCGACGTACCAATAGAAATAGGGACATTTGTACTGTAGCTATGCCACAGAGCAAGACAGGTAATTGCAAAACCATTACAGGACATAGTATACGAGTAACATTGACCGAGTTACCGTTATATAACCTGTTGTAGCAACCAGAGGCGGCTCGTGACAAAATTTTATGGGTGTTCACTTGAAATAAAACACTGAAAATACATGGTGTAAAGCAGTACATTTATCAAAAAAAATTACTTATAAAGGAAATACATACGTCTTTCTTTTTGGTGTGCAAAAATATCCTTAACTTAAAGCGACAAGACATTCGTAAATTGTCTGTTGTTGCTTTCATCACAACCACACAACCACGGTGACCGGTGTTTTCACATATTGTTCAGATTTAAACACACGCGTATATGTTTTCGTTTTTGTCGTACATTTTTGCGTAAGATCAAGTTCAACTTTACATTCAAGCCGAATTGTAACGTTTTAGCACACTTTTTAATGAACGCCACATTATAATTATTGTTCATTTTAACACTCACAAGTAATACTGATAACTACTGGCTATTTCAACACGTATTTTATAATTTTAATTAGAAAATTGCATTAATCGCGCGCGTGCATTGAAGTTGACTCGAGTGTTTGTTTATATGTATTATAGAAGTGGCAACTGGCAAAGTCGCGCGCAATAGCTGTCCTGCCGGGCGGTAAAAACGAACCGGCAACGTTTGCGGGTGCGGCGCTCCGAATTTTGCTACTTTTCCATAGAAAATCTTTTGTTTCACGCGCAGGGCTCTGGCAAAACCCTCTCTTTCGCTCCTATTGGATTTCGTATTAGGAAATGTACTAAATCTTTTTTCATTGGAGCGCAATCGTGAGCGCTCCGCTTCGCGCGTTACATAATACAGTAGGTATTATACAGGTGTATGGGATGATGGAATGATGGATATATTCATGGGTATTAACAGTAGTTGTAAAGATTACGATTGATTTTAAATAGTAATAATAAATGTTAATAATTAAATTAAGGAGTATGATTTTATTATAATTATTTATGGGAGTTCACTGCACCAGCGCTCCTTAGGGCGAGCCGCCTCTGGTAGCAACATCTATTGCTTATTTAGACGATTGTCTTATTTAGTTTATGTTTCATCAGAGATCATTGTAATTTGCCACTTATATTGAGATATATAAGATCGATGTTAAGATTGCTAATAGTAAATACTTTTATGTTGTTGTTTTTAAGATTGTAAATAAGTTTGGTTGTTAAATTTGGTGGTTTTGTTTACTTTTTATTGTATCTTAATATAGTTTATTGAGGCTATAAGGAAGTAAAAGGCCGAATATGGTTTATAAATAGAAATGTATTTTGGGTGGACATGAGTTAATTTGTAAAAAAAAAACTAGCTTTATGACTGCGGTTCCTCTTGCCAGTTACCAGAGCATTTATTTTGGCATGATAGCCGAATGTAAGCTTTCAATCCCGAATTCAACATTTTTCAAAAAAAGATATTAGATACCTATAGCTTTGTCATTCTTCAAGATGTACCTTAGATGTACAAACTAGTTATGTGTTCTAATTTAATATTAATTAAAAGATACTTGACGGTTTCCAGTTCCTACTTTCCTATTTTAGATTGGATTCTAATGCCTGTTAACTTGTAGGCTAGTTGCCATAAACAGTTTGCACAATTCACGTGGCCACAGATACAATATAAAGTTTTCGAAACCTAGCTTTATGTATTTGACTAGGTATATCAAATAGTGATTTGAAAACCAGTGCATATTATTATACCTATTCATTCTGTTCTTTGATTTCCTTCACTGATTTAAAACACCAAATATGTTTTACAAATAACCGTATAAAAACAAACATGTGGAATTAGATAAACCCACTTTTTCTAACAAAACGTGATCACAAGCCATATCAACCCGGAATCTTTGAAAAATAAGAAAAAACATAATATCGTCGTAACTAAAAATTGGATGGGCTGCGTCATTGAGCGATGTTTTTTTAGTTTTATAACGAACCTTAAATCTTAAAATTATTGTATTTTTACACCTAATTATAATTACATATTGTGTCGAAGTTTTTTGTAAATGCTAATTGAGATCGTAAAAAAGCCATTGGTTTGTAATTAATGAAGATTTTGATTTATAGACTACACAATGTTTAATAATTTTAATAACATATTCACGATGCGATGGTATAAAATGTGTTATTATTTCGTAGATTTCCACTTTGCTATCGTTTGCTCTATTGTAATTTGTTAATTTATTTTTTTAGGTAAGTTAATATTTCCTTGCTTTTGTATCACGAACTTATCGATACCAGATGGACATTATCTTATATATAAAAATGAATCGCAAAATGTGTTGGTAAGCGCATAACTCGAGAACGGCTGAACCGATTTCGATAATTCTTTTTTTTATTATATTCCTTGAAGTACGAGGATGGTTTTTATGTAGAGAAAACGTAAATATGTACCACGGGCGAAGCCGGGGCGGACCGCTAGTAATTTATAATTTAATGTTCCAAACTGTGCGCTATTTTTTTCTTTTTTCACCTTTCGAATCGAGTACAAAAAAAAAAGATTTAAAACACCAATTTTAAGATTGACACAATCGTGTTTTTGTTTTTTAAATAATTTTGTTTGTAATTGCTCACAAACAGACTGCCAAAACAACCGTGTCCTTGGTAGTTATTTGGCAATTATCTTCCTCAAAATCAGAGCAAAAGGTGTTGCTATATTCACAGATCATCTCGTAATTCACAACAATACAAAGTGCGAACCAAATCAACAAGGCCGTTGGCCTTTCAGATGTGAAATGTGCTTTTGCTCTATTACAAGGTCACAATGCTAAAGTAATGCAAAGTTGATATACGGCATAAATACCTACTTTGTCTATAATTCATTCTATATCTCAATTCTCATTGGTTTAAAATTAAATAAGTATTGAAAAGCTCATCAAACTAATAGCATCACGCCAGCCATGACGGTATAATAGCGGAGAATCCATCGAAAATATTGCAAATTATAATAATATGTAAATTGTGGAAACACTAGTAAAGTATAGTAGACTAGTTGACGCCACACTACGTCAGATTTAAATTATATTTTTTGAGAAACCTTAATAATTATTCTGATATTAAAGTTTGCCTTATCGCCAAAAAGCTCCATCAAGTCAAGGTTGAGTGGTTTCGGAGAACCGGAGTAACCGCATAAAAAATAGTTTAAATTTTATTTTGCATCGTATTTACTTTCATATAAAATAATAACAAGCTGCTAGTAAGTAAGTATAAACCAAAAACACTTTTTATGTACCTATGTACTTATGTAGGTACACGTAATTGATGTGTTGGTCAATCTTTATTCAATTTATTAATGTATGATGTACCTCATGATTTAAACGATACTAAAACCTAATGAGAACAATTGTTTACAGTTATTATTGTTTATTTTATTAACGAGGTCGCTCACCTTTCCCCAGTTACATAGTTGATATAAATATCTAGATCTAACAGGTGTTTGGCGTACTGTTAGATGACTAATACTAGGTACCTATTGAAGGTGAATCTTGGACCTTAGTAGGTTAGATATTATGTTGCTTTAAATTAACTAGATTCTTGAAGATTAGGTTATGGAATTTATTTTAGTGTGAGGTTAAGATAAAATGCTAAGTTGAATTTTTGGATAACTCGTGAATCGTGATGTTTTCGTATTTCGTATGTTTTGCAGGATAAATGCGTGAATTTTCGTCTTGATATTGCAGAACATTTGTCAGACATAACCTCAAGCATAAACAATTATCTTTTAACCATTTACTTAGCGTAAACTTTGTGTTTCTAAAACTATGGTGATAAACAGATTTTTATCCAAATAAGTTGTGTGCTAAATATTTTATGTTATTTTGGTATGGCTTAAGAATCTGACTATATTTAGTCAATATTACGTTAAAAGATTGGAATCTTGTCTAATTAAATACATGAAGTACCGTACTACTTCATAATTTATATTCGACGATTTTCCCTAGGATTAAATTAAAGCTATACCTTTTTTTTTTTTTTATAGTGGGGAAATCTTCCAAAGATACCCACGGCCCCCGGGGAAGGAGCCGTGGGTTATGTCGGATTCTTACCGACTAAAACCCCACTGTGTTCCGTCGAGCCGCTTTAATGATGGGGCCGCGGGTATTTGTTAGAATTCTTCCGCGACCCCCTCGGCGGCAGCCCATCTCCAGGCCAGGCGCAAGCCAAGAACAGGAAAGGTGGTTTGCCTGCTCTTCCCTCCCGTTGGCGGCATGAGCGGAACACGTCTCAAGTCGCCTCACCGCACCGGACGATGGATTACATTCCCGCCCGTTCCACCGCCCGGCGAAATTAAAGCTATACCTATACATATTATAGACTACAGGCCCATGTTGAAAAATTTATGGTACAAATTGCGTAATAAATATTTGAGAACCATCAAATCAAGATATTTTATCCTTGTTACCTCTGTAAGCTACCACTATCGAGAGTTTCGTACAGGAAGTTATTGGGCGTCTCATCAAAATAAAGCTACTCACGGAAAATTAGCTTGATAGTAATCAAGTGCAAAAATGGGCGATGGATCCTGAACTAATATGATTAAATATACCATAGAATATAAAAACACTCTAAAACGACTACGGTCTCAACATCCTTCTATAAAAGTAGATCAAAAGGCTTAACGGGATGGCAAAATGCGTTAAATACAGCTTCAGAAAGTCTATGTAAAGAAGCACTACTTGACACTACAAATTATGGAAATATCAACTCATGGTACTGCGCAATAAAGTGCAATTTGGCTGCACAAGCGCTCAGTTAGTAACTGTTTAGTAGGTGAACTGTGGCGCACTGTCAAACGATATTCAGCTAAACATCGTAACGGGGTAAGCAAAGCTGTTTAGTATTCAACCCGTGCTACCTTTGCTGACAGGTAGCCTGGCAATGTGACAGAAAGGAAGAATGGACAAAAAATGCGATACGAATGAGCACAGCTATTGTTTTTGGGTCGGTAAAAAATGGTAGTTATTGAAAGTAAAGCATGAGTGTGTGAAATATTTAAAAATTAATATCGTTGTAGGCAATGATGTTAGATATAAATAAAAAGGTGCAGCCACATTACGACGTCTCACCACCGGAGCGCTAATAACCTATCCACATCGTTTTACTTATGATATCATTGGTTACAGGCATTTTTTTCTTTTGATTGATGTAGTGTCACTTATAATTAAGAATTTAAGATGTTGTTAAGATGAGTCTAAACTCTAAAAACACCTGTCGAGCAAATCATCAAAGCATATACGTCAGCATGCAAAGAATTTTATTACCTACCTACACTCATTATATTAATTGTTATCTGTGCTTCTTGCGCAATTGGAAAAATGAAACGATAAATTAGTTGTATTGTATTTTTAAACTTTTATACATCTACAAGGATTTAAAATATGTACCTATTATGGTAACTCGTTTGTTTATTATGTTTATCTGTTAACCAAATTTCCCGCCTCCGCGTCCGGTCTAATATTTTATTCATTTACAAACTAAAATTTATTAAAAGTAAACTTTGCAAAATTTTATCATTAATCCTTTGAATAATTATTTCTCGATTTACAAACACACATTATTGATTGGATTATAACCATAGTAGATAGATAACAAAACTGCATTATATCAGCTGTTAGTATGCAGCATACAACTTCACAGCATAGGGGCTTTTAGATCTTAGATAACAGATGTTTTGTTGATAATACTGTTTACGTGATGTCTGAATACGACCTAATTATATATACGGTACCTACATCTACATAATAATAGTAGGTATTCAAAACAAAATAATACTATATTATAGGTACTATGTACTACCTAGAGTAATGACTATAAAAATATTGATTTTTAACCGACGTTCCTAAAACTAAGCTCGGAAGCTTTCAATTCGTGGCGTATGCTTTTTGTTTCTGATATTTTTAATCGCCATAAGTAATCCGATAAGGTGAAGAAACCGTATGCTTTCCTATAAACAAAGAAATTCTAATCATTGCAATTATTTCTAAGCATTTTACCAACCGCATCTAAGCCTCTACAATATCAATACGCAGGCAGGTCATGGCTACGTCATTAATAATATATTATAATATTTTAATGAATCCGCTTCTCCGAATACCGAGATGGTCAGTTTCGCAAGATGACCTTTAAGTCGCCAATACCATATTTCCATTCAAATCGAGTCTACATTATACACAATTCATATCGTTTTGGGCTTAAGAAATTTTTAACGGTTATGACATGCCGTGACAAATTGTTTGAATATTTTTGTTAGTTTGAACGTTAGTATTGAGATAAAATAATACATTATGCTGTAGTATTACAATTTTATATTGTTATCCAAGTGCGTAAAGACGGGGTTAAAGCTTGTGCTAGATAATTTATATGCTTCGAAGTTCGAACGTGGAAGTTCCAAAAACTGTAACCTCAAACTAAAAAATCCGTCAGTCAAATTGCACTGTATATTTTATTTCTCATATTTCAGACAATACTACCTGATATATTTTTTTTGTTTTGATTTTGTAACTTTAAACTTATTTCTGGTATACGGTTGCCAAGCTAATTGAAAACCTTGCGAGTTATCACAAATAAGATTTTCACACTTTCGAATTGAAAATAACCAATGTAATATATTGTTAAAATATTAAGAATTGTTCTAATTGCTTCTTATAAGATAAGCCGGTTGAACTACCGTCATTATAATTACACAATTACCTACTAGAGTAAAAATTTACTGGCCGAGAAGAAAAGCTTTATATTCTATCGCTTTTGCCCTGTCATCATAATCTTTGCTTTCCATAATAGTTAGGAACTCGTTATATTCCAGTAAGCATAGGTGTATTATAGTATCTAGTACCACAGATATTATAATACCCTTTAGTTTCTGTGATCTGTGTATAATACTATACTAGTACAGTAAAAGTTCCTTATTCGCGGGGTATATATTCCATAAATATACCGCGAATACAGAAACCGGTAATTTATATGGGATTATAGGGGATACGTTCCTAGGTGACGATTGAGATTTTTTTCATGACGAAAGTTTCGACGAGTTTCGACTCGAAACTCATTTTTTTTAGTTGACAATATAAACTAGGAAGAGTGCAGTAGACGTTACTCGAACACAATTTTTGTAACGAATGTGAAAGACGAAACAATAAAACACGCAAAGCGGCTTTTACTATAGTTAAACGGAACTACATTTTTAGTCGCGAATATAGAAATTGGGTCGCATTTTTTTAATCCGCGAATAGTGAAAACGCGAATAAAGGAAGCGCGAATAAGGAACTTTTACTGTATTAGTACGTAGGTACTGAATCCTTTCAAAGACTTACTTCACGACCCTTGAAAAGACGTTAGAGTTATACAATGCCTTATTTACACCAAATCCAAATCAACTTAACCGTCAAGTGAACATCAAATCATGTGTGAATAGCAATTGACCTCGCGTGATCTCATCACAATTGGTGCTTCCCGTCTGCAGTGATCCTATAACCTATATACGTCTTGGACGGATATACGCAATCACTGTATGTATTGGCAGTTTAATGGGGGATGTTTCACAGCCCCCTTATGTGTGGATGGCGTCTTCATCATTAAAAGACATAAAATGTACTCAGCCGCGACTGTCTGTTCTCAATAAGTTCAAAAACCACTGCACCAATTTGCATTCTGTTTTCACCAATAGATAGAGTTTATCCATCTTGAAAATACTATAAAGTTGTACCTTTCCCTAGTGGAGCTGGAGATGCTTGCTGCAGAAACGAGTAAGTAAGAACTAAGAAAACAAGATGATTGAGAGGCAAGATTTAAAACATTGCGACTACCTTTTGTTAAATCCGAATTATTTTACTGTAGCAGCGAATAAAAAGAACCTCAATCGTTTTTGGGAACGGTTTAAGAGGATACATAAATTCTCAGAATAAAATTTGTGATATAAGATAATGCCTATCAAGTTTTAAACTGCCTTCTTACATCAGTTTAAACCCAGAGCTTTTCATGTGTAAAATTTTAAAATAAAATTTAAAACTAGTTATAGTCCTAATAATATTAGGTCCTATAATTGTAATATTTGCAGAATACTAAACTATATTAGGCTAATATAGTTTAGTTTTAGTTACCACAGGACAGATCTTTGGCATATTATGTTAATATAATTATTATGATGTTACATATGTAATTTGTAAAATTGTAAAACTGACATGATTAAAAAGAGCAACTATGGAGTTTCTTGCCGATTCTTCTCCGTAGATACTGCTTTCCGAATCGGTGTAAAAGTTAAAAATATGTACCTAATGACGTTTCAAAAGTGCTTCTAGAAGAAGTCTAATTGAATAAATAAATGTTTGAGTTTGAGTTTGACTTTGAGTTTAGTATTCTGCAAATATTACAATTAATCAATATTTTAATTTTTATAGAATTCACTCCATATTATCAAACATCTCACAACCCTATATACATAGTACATTATACACATACATCTACCCGCAAAAATAATTGCAACGTACTTGAATATTGACAACAAAATTGCATACAAAATTCCATCCATTGCAAAATGACGATGACACGTGTTCTTTACAAACATGTTTGTTGCATCACGAGAATCCTTTTGGATGTTATTTTGCTTGTATTTAAGATAGGGTTGTCACTTTCGTCATAATTTCGTAAGTTTCCGTATTAAATATAGAGTTGATGAGCCAGTGAAATAGTATATTATGTACATTATAATATATTGATATTTGATAGCCAACGAGGGAGTTTGAAAAAATATTTCGAGGTTAATTTCAATAAGAAATATGAGTTGAATGAACCAGTAAATACAACACTGTTAAGCGTATTCAATTAAATTAGTAACGAAAAAATTATATTTATAGTAACGTTTGTCATTTATTATAATTAACTGATATGTAGACACTTTGAATGTAGATAAATTAAATAAATAAAATAATGTTCATCGACAGCCCTAACTTCGCCAAATGCCATCGAAGTAATGGAAGGACGAATTATTTATTTCAAGGAAAATATCGATAAATACGTCATAATATTATTGAAATTATTATGTTTATATTCTGAGTGCTTAATATAAACAAGTTGCACATGTGTTTACATCAGGTTGGGATTGGAGGGGTTGATTTCACGAAAATTGTTTCACGGATAGTTACACAATTTTACTACAAGAGATATCAATATATATTTTTATATAGGTACCTACGGATTATCTTTGTACGAATTTAGATAAATATTATATGCACAAATAAAGATCTATAAAGAGAGAATATTTTAGGATAATAATGGCTATAGACTCATTTTTAAAACAAAACTAGAAGAGGGCGAAATACTCGATTTAAATGAATAAAATTTAATTGATACCCTTCGTGCTATAGTACTTTTAATAGTTTAAAATAACGCTATTATTAACTAATTGTATTTTTAAATAAATATTACACGCAACGATTTCCTAATCAGCTTTTCTACCGAATAACTTAAATTCGCATTATTATAATTAAATTGTATTTATTTTGCATCGTGATTTCAATTCACGATTCCCCTTTATATATTCAGATTCAAAAAAAACATCACGACATCTTCGTAATCAGAGAAACTGAATAATGATTTTAAGTGCCCACGTTCGCGTTGATATAGCAATGATGGTGAAATTAAAGTTTAATATAGTTAAAAAGGTTTCAAATTT
This sequence comes from Colias philodice, assembly GCF_061535455.1. Lineage (NCBI taxonomy): Eukaryota > Metazoa > Arthropoda > Insecta > Lepidoptera > Pieridae > Colias > Colias philodice. The sequence goes on along the minus strand of NC_143111.1, from coordinate 5,871,890 downwards.
GTGGTGTTTGGTTGATATATCTCTAAAGATATATGGAAGAGGTGACTGACTGACTGACTGACATAGTGATCTATCAACGCTGCAAACCACTGGACGGATCGGGCTGAAATTTGGCATGCAGGTAGACTCGTACTCGATTTTGAAATTTTAGTGCCTGAAGAACATAGATGCTTCTTTCAATACAGGAATTTTTACGAAAATCGATGCATTTATTATTGAACATTATATTAGGATCCAATAACCATATCGCACATAAAGATATAAACGTAATATCACATCTGATTTAAATTTTAAATAGCGTGACATTTGTCCAAGGACTTAAAACCTGTAAGTTTTATCGATAATATAATATGATATGTTACGGAAATGATTTCAATTTCAATAAATCACTATTTAAAATAGAACACACCTACGCTTTGTTTATCACGTGGCTTTAAGCACAGAATGCTTAATAGTATAACGCTAAAAGAACGGTAAATGGAAATGAATAAATGAAGTTTTAATTAATAATATTGGTTTATTAATGTTTATGTCATTTGTGGCCAATTAAAAGAATAATATGTTTTGATGATGGTTTTGTGAGAAAGATGTGGACTATATCATCTGACAGTTGTGCATTGTAGTTAGTGGTAAACCGTAAAAGCACATTTTTTTTGAGGTCTAAGATTTGATAACTGATAATTATACATCTAATAATTTGTATTATTAATTAATAAATTATAAGTAATTCCTTTCGATATTACCTAATTTTAACAATTATTTTAAATTAGTTTCGAACTTAAATAAATAAAAAATAACACATCAAAATAACACACAAACCCAGGAAACATAATATTGAATAACAGATATGTATCTACATACAAAGTTTGCAAATGCATTGAATATCCTACACGCTAAAAAAATATCCATTATAGTGCGAGAGTCAACGCTAAATTGAAATAATATTATCGACGTCAATAGTTAAAAATAGCATTAATTAGGAACTACAATATTCTAACATTCTGTGATAATAATTAGAACGATGCTCATTTAGATTCAGAAATACAAAAAGTGCATTCTAGAGAGCTTATCGTAAAATAAGAATCATATTAAAATTTAACGCTGCCTCCCGTACTATAATGATTTGTATTTGTTTATCCACTGTAATAAATGCTAAAAGTTGTACTATTATCACATAAGTGCGAGTGAATATATTTGTTAAAGGGTATTATTAATAATAATATCATACACAAATAAACAAATTAAGTATTACGTAATATAGTGTAATGCTAGGCGTCTATTAGAGGCGGATCGGGCCGGGCCGCATCGCAACGGGCCGTCTCTAATGGACGCGCTGTTTGCTCCTGCGTCCACCTGTACGGGGCGCGGCGGACCGCCTAGGCGGATTTTATCTAACAGACGCTCGCCGCTTACATCCGCCTGCCTGCGTCCACTAGACGGGTCGGGGCGGGCCGGGCCGCAGCGCACCGCCGGCAGAAATCCGCCTGCGAAGCGATATCCGCCAATGCGTTGCGGCCCGCCCCGACCCGATCCGTCGCTAATGGACGATGTTTCATAAAAAACATAGACCGGCGTATTTTTGCGTTGCGATGCGGCCCGGCCCGATCCGCCTAGTGGACGCCTAGCATAATGCCGCTCCGTGGTTCTTCTCACATGCTCTTCTTGATTATTGCCATTCAAATTATAAAAGCATCTGCTCACGGCTTGACTCGTTATCCAGATAAAAATTAAACAGACAATTACATTTTATTCATTACATTATAATTTATATGCTATCTTCCTTGTAACAAAAACGCATCCAATTCCAATCAGCCGTTTTGCCTCCAAGAGACATACAAACATGCATCCATATTCAGTTTCGCGTGTATGTATGTAAGATAAAATCCATTATCTACCGTAAATAGGTGAACAATGCGAGATGTCGAGATTTTCTGAGCTAAGCGACATACACGTGTAGGTATTGTGATGTGTAATACTAGATTTTCCACGCTATAGTAATGGCACGTGACTTCGGCTATGTTAAATCACTGTTTATTCTAAGGTTGAAGTTATTTAGGTTCGATGTCTGTCTCATAAAAGTCAAGAACTGAATAAGAAGCTGATCACCTTATTGTTTGTAATAAAATATATCAATGAAACTGAAGTTAAATAAATATTATAAATTGTATTTTGCTTAACTTGATATACCTACGCGGAAATTTGGGGACAATGATGCGTAACTACCTACGTCATAGGTAGGTACTAGGTACAATGAAACTAAAAACTTCCAACTTCCAAAAAAGTTGTTTTTTTTTATTTTATTTTAAGTTGAGTGGCCTTTACTTACAAGAGGTTTTTTGTTTGTGTTGTCCAAGGTGATATTTAAGTGGTTACATATTATTTTATGCTAATGTTTTCAATATGTTCTTTAAAAATTAACTGCATCATAGGTAGGAGATATAGTAAATACTAATTATTAATTAATAATATATACAGTTTACAAAAAATGATATAAAATTAAGCAGTTGATAGTCTATTTATTCATTAACCTTTTACAGTTTACTATCAGTATAAGATATTGAAGTAATTATTTATTTTATTTTATTAACCGCAAATATGTACCTAAATAAGAGGATTGCGTTTCTGTCCTTCAACTAAACACCAACCAGAGCATTTCGTGAAATATTAGGTATGTAGGTATCTATATCGAAGGGTCTCAAAGGCTTCGATCGAAAAATCGATCAGTGAAAAACATATTAATTAATTTATATAAGGACACAGACAATATAATAATAGATTGCCTTCAAAGTACACAGACGAATAAGTTAAATAAGAAGTAGGTACCTATGAGACCAAAAATACCTACTTAATCGAAACTTGTCGGTGCGTCTTTGTAGAAACTTAAAAAGGGAGTGCAAAAAATAGAATGAACTGTAGGTACTTATTCCTTGGGGGTTCACGAAACAGATTTGAAATTATATTTATTTATATTTATATAGGTATAATATCAGAATTTCATAGAATTTCATTGAATTCATGTATTTCTCTGAAATACATGAATTCAATAACTTAAATGAATGCTTTAATACTTTTTATGAATTATTCCAACTGTTTTACAATCTCTGTTTCCCATTTATTAGGATTAAGAGAAACACAGGAAAACCTTACATTAATTGGATAACCAAAGGATTGAAGAAATGTTGTGTACGAAAGCGACTACTATATTTAAAAAGTATATATTACAGGAAAACATTTATAAATAGTTGGGGTTATTATATAAAATACAAAAATATTCTAAAAAGGTGCATTCTTAAGTCAAAGCAAATTCAATGTGAAAAAATTATTAAATTATCAAAAAATAAAAATAAGGCTTTATGGCACATGATATCTAATAATATTAATGACGAAAACAATATTAAAGAAATAGAAGAGATTGTAGTCAATAATAATGTATACAACTCAATGAATGATATATGTGAACAATTTAATAACTTTTTTATTAACATAACAAATCAAACGAATTTTAAATATGATGCAACTCAAATAAAAACGACATTGACTACGGAAAAATGTAATACTATATTCTTGACACCAACAAGCAGTGACGAAATTCTAAAAGTAATAAAATCCCTAAATAACACGAATTCCGTAGGAACAGACGGTATCAGTACAAAAATATTAAAGGCTTCCAGTGTACATATTTGCAAACCGTTATCCTTTCTTGTCAATTTATCTATGGAGCAAGGAACTTTTCCTAATGTTCTAAAAACATCAGTTATAAAACCGTTATATAAAAAAGATGATCCAAAAGATATTAAAAACTACAGACCGATAGCACTAATTCCAGTTTTATCTAAGATATTTGAAAAGGTAATTTTAGAAAGATTTCAAAATTATGTTGATAAAAACAAGATATTATGTCGGGAACAGTTTGGATTTAGAAAAAATAGTTCTACTTCTTTAGCATGCTTCGACATGATGAAAGAAATTATTCAAGCCTTTATTGAAAAAAAACCAGCAGCCACCATATTCTTAGATATGAGCAAAGCATTTGATTTTGTGGACCATCAATTACTCTTGTTTAAGTTGGAGAAATATGGGATAAGAGGAATTGCTAAAGAATGGGTAGCAAGTTACTTAAATGATAGATATCAGTATGTGGAGATTCATAAAATGATAAATCAAACACGAAATTCATATAGGTCAGAGAAAAAAGTTAATAAGTCAGGTGTACCACAAGGAAGTGTGCTCGGCCCATTTTTATTCCTCTTATATATTAACGATTTACCGAGATCAGTGAAACACAAAACAGTTTTATTCGCAGACGACACTACCCTTATTGTTAAATGCACGGATAAAAATACATATGAGAGAGATATAAATACAGCATTACATAATATAGTAAAATGGTTACAAAATAATAATCTGAAAATAAACTTAGTAAAAACAAAAATAATTCAATATTATACAAAGAATTGCACCAAAATTAATCTAGATATAAAATGTAATGATCAAGTAATCGAACAGGTAAAACACCATAAATTCTTAGGTGTTCTGGTAGACGAAGGTCTAAAATGGGACAGTCATATTGAATATATTTGTGATAGGATAAATCGTTTCGTTTATGTATTACGTCGCCTAAGAGATACTGTATCTATGAATGCTGCAATAAATGCCTACCATGCATATATATCGTCGATACTATCTTACGGAATAATTCTTTGGGGACAGTCTTGCGAGGTGCGGAAAGTATATTTTGTGGCACAAAAGAAATGTATCCGAGCCCTGTGCGGATTACATCAAAGGGACAGTTGCAAACCAATGTTCGGTAAATTACGTATCCTTACACTGACCTGCATATATATAAGAGAAGTATGTTTATTTGTTAAATACCACCCAGAATATTTTAAAAAGAAAGGAGAAGTAAATTCGCATATGTTAACGAGGTATCAAAATAAACTGCACTTTCCAACATGTAGAATAAATCAAGCAAAAAATAGTGTGATATTTATGACTATTACAATATATAATAAAATACCGGATAACTTTAAGGATCTCCCAGTAAATATATTTAAGAAGAAACTGACGAAATGGTTAATGGAGAAACAATTTTATGATATTCAAGAACTTATTACATTGCGGAATCTGTGACAAGGAAGAATTAGTGACGTTTAACAATAGTGATTAGTGACGCGAAGAATTTGTGTAGTGTTGGTGTAGTGTAATTTAACTTATTTCCATTTAAATATTTGCACACCCAGAAAATGGGTAGAATGTATTAGCGCGTTAACATTGTAATAACACCTTTTTTGTAACTACATTCTTGTAAATAAATGAAATTTGAATTTGAATTTGAATTTTATCCTTCTTGCATTGTCTAATCATAATTTAATGTTAATTAATAGTTAATGAACATTAATTAATATTTGTTTATGTATGGAGATCCTTATCAATTAAGTATTTAAGTATTACATTATATTTATTGCTTATTTAAATAAACATGGATTTACGACTAATGTACGCTAGTGTTAACAATTTTAAATCCATTTACCTTCGATATCTAGACTACATAGGTACCTAGGTAGTACCTATTTGACTATCTACCTCCCGATGTCAAAAGTTGTAAAATAAACATAAATAATAATTGTTAACCATTTGTTAACTGCTTTTTAAATTAACGTTGGTTTGAAATCTGAAGATAGCATAAATCAAAATAAATTTTCTCAAGGTCTTAAGTTTAAAAAATCAGACCTAAATATCGTTTAAGGTTATCCACTCGTAAATATAAGGAGCAAAGTAAAAGTTAACTTACCAACAACAAAATCCCATTAAATAGAGTAAAGTCAAGGATGTTTAGAATTTAATCGTCAATAACATCCTTCCATAGCTAAAGCACTGTTTGACCCATTCACAAACAATATGACACAGGACGCGGTAACGCAAAATCACAGCAAAATAAACTTTTACGAATCAAACTGCATTATTATTGTCACCAGACACAGTATACGTCCCGTCTCCTTTGATTTTTACATTAACTTCATACTGTTTGTCACAAAAAATGTGAGTTTGTAGTTTCCTTGAAAAGACGCGGCCGCTTTGATTATTTTTAGCGCGGGAACGCTCCTCTCACGATTCACTTCGGTCACTGACTGTGACTGACTGAACTGTAATCTACATAAACTAAGCTAACTTGCTTGACTTGATTTAAAAGTTCTATTTTTATTTGTTTAAGAAAAATTCACGATAAAGAACATTTAATAGAAGTAAAAAATATTATTATTTCAATAAAAAATAATTACTTATAACTTTATCAAAAATTAAAAAGTGATGAAAGTTTCTTCCGTCCAAAATATTATTGATATTTTTTATACAACTGCCATCTAGAATTAACTGTGAGGATTTTTATAATTTCGCTTTGTTATAGAGGTATTTAAACTGAACGAGAGATGGCGCTTACATAAATAAAAAAGCGACATCTATGAGCACAACGTTATACCGCTACATTCGTTCTCGAAACCAAATGTAGTATTTAGTTTTACAATCTTTTCACAGATGGCGTTTATGTCGAACTCACTTTGTGCACTTTCACAGTGCAGTTCTATTTTATTAAGTATGTACATTGTACATAACATAATAAATAATAATATAATTACAAGTAAACAATTTAATGTTATAATAATAATAGTATATTTTTATTTTAAGATAAATTTTTCTAAAAATGACATGGCTGAATATGACTATAAAAAAATTAAGATTTCAGAATTTAAGTTTGATTCGAATTTCGAATATTTTATTTTTGCGTTTCCTACGGTGAATTTTTTTGATTTAAAAGCATTTTTAAAAGCATTATTGTAAGCACTTGTAAGTTTGGTGGTTTGAGATTCAACTTGTTCAACATTATGAATATTTTGGTGAGTTTAAAATAATTAATATACAATATACATAGGTACCTATTTTAAAACATATGACGCAGATGCCTTAGATTAAGGATTGGTCTCCGCGCGCGCGCACCAATCCATAATCTAAGCGCATCGGCCATCGCATTACAAATCGCAATCTAGTTAAAACTTGTAAGTATAATAGGTATCTTTTATTTAATTAATCAACTACTGACTAGCTAATCGATAGTAGCTCAATGATTTATTTTATGTATTACATATTTATTTTAATGTTAGTACTTAGTAACTAAATGTGATTGAAAGAAAGAAAAGATTATTTTTATATAATTCTAATGATAAAACTAAAATATGTAGTACTAAATGCCATCAATTCAAGTACTCTATGCATCATGTTCAAATTACCTATTCATATGGATGCTTAGTATGGATGCATTGAGCTATTATTACCTACAGAAATGTAAATGTATGGATGTTAGATTTTTTTTGTATTTCTGAAAACAGGTAGGTACTTAACTATACGTAAATAGTTTTGTTCTTTAATTCGAACTTTTAAATGCTTAATTGCAATTTCAGGAGTGAAATTAAAATAAATAAAAAAAAACAAGTGTACCATTGCAGCTCTGTAATCTTTATTAATAACTAAATTTAATCAAGTCCGTAAACAAGCCGTGGTCATTCAAAAGAACGATAACCTTAAAATCTTTATTCTTCCGCTGTTACTTCAGGAATGCCAGACCTCCCTTTACTACTGACTGGCGTACCGCTGCTAGTAGCTGGTCCACCTCCCACAATCCTTATACCTGGTACTTCATCACTGTCTTCCACATAAACGGGATTACCTTGTTTAGCAACCACACCAGGTATTACCCCATTGGCAGGTGCACTCCTTTGCAGATAAACAACGTTGTTATAACCAGATCTGCCGCGATATGTATCGTCATCAGGGAACCTACCCTGACGAAGTTTAAAAGTTATTGGTATTGGGTGTATAATTCCATCATTTTGATCTCTTTCGATGATGTATAAACCATTGTTATTGTTAAACAGCCCATTGTCTAATAAAGGACATGGCTGATTCTTCTTGCACTTATGATAAAGTGAACCACTACGCTCATCTATTGATCTAGGTGAAATTCGTATTGTTTTTCTTGGTTGGATTGTGATATCTGAATTGCCCGTATTCTGACACTTTATTTCCTCACCTTTAAGGTTTTTACACTTTTTCACTTTAATACATTTACCCCCTTCACAGGTAACTGTTGTCTCTATAATTTCTACGACCGTGGACACTTCAACCTGTCTACTGCCAACAAAAATTTCACCAATCGGAATTAAGCCGAGGACCTTGGATTGCCGTCCAGATATCAGTAAAACTTCTATAAATACTATATTCATTGGTATTTTGAATAACCCATTATTAATAACATTGTCTATTAAAACAGATTCACCTATTAATATCGGACGTAATACTATATTCGCCCAATTAATAATATTTCCAGCGGTATCGAGGAGAAAGCCATTTTGGGATATAGTGAATCCAATCTTGTTAAGTATTTTTAATACAAGGGTTTTTAGTGCAGTACTATCAATTGCTTTCGAAGCAAATTGTAGCTGGCTATTCAAATAACCGATAAATATGTTTAACCATTTATCGTAGGAAACATCAGTGGTAATTACAGGATAATTCAGACTAACATCGATGTTTGGAGGTCTATAAACAATTATTTCGTTTACCTGTTTACCAATCAACCCTAGAATTAGATTTATATCATATGGGAAGTTTATTAAACGTCCTGGTTTATATTTTTTCACTTGGCCACTAATTAGCCACTTTGGGTAGAATTTTGTTATTTTTGCAATCAATCCTTTGTATATATTTGGATATAATTTCTTCAGTTGTATGAGTTTTTCTATGATAGTTGAACCTGTCAATGAACTAAGTACTTGCCTTGCTTCCTTATATCTTTTCAAGTACAGAAAGATTGCATGTAGTTTCTTTTTATTTAGATTTCCTACGATCTCTAAATTAAGTTCTGGTTTGTGCGGTCTATTCGCGTGAGATAACCAAGAATTGATTGTGACACCGAAATGTTTAGTTATAATTTCGATGACATTTTCATTCAATGTGTTAAGTACATCACCCCTGTCGTAGATAATATCTGGGAAAACAATTTGTCTCGCTGCATTTGGAACGTAGATTTTAACCTCGTTTGTTGCGGTATTTTTGTAGAAGTATACGACTAATCTTTCATACTTTGTACCAGGGCTTGGAAGAAGGTAGTGTGAAATTGGTTTACCATTAGGGTTTCCTGGGAAGCATGGGCACTTCTTTCTTGGTAAAAGATGGAAGAATCTTCTGTTTGGTGAGGTTTCTTCTGTATCGTCCTCTTGTGTGACGCCCTCCCTACTAGCTGCCTCTTTTGTGGAATCCTCTGCAGCAACCCTCTCTTCAGAGACGGCGTCTTCAGCTTTACGTTCACGGGTCACATCTTCGTTGGTAACGTCATCTGCAGCGCGTTCGTTAGTGAGATTATCTTCGTCATTGTCACCTGCAGCAGCTCGACCTTCTTTTGAAGCATCCTCGTTGCTAATATCAACTAGTTCGCTATCATGTCCTATGACATCATCTGCTGCTTTACTAAAACAACATTAGTAAAATAATTACTAAATGTAGTTTCTTTAGTTACAAGTTTCCTTATTTTAAATCATATTTGAAAATTTAAATCTTACAAATGTAAAAATATATTTAAAATGATGTAAAAGAGATATTAAAACGGAAAACGAAAATATATCTGTAGGATGTAACTATTGTTCATTTAGGACTTATTTAAGTGGTACAAATAATTTTTCATATTCTTCAGTTTTTCCAATTTTAAAAAATGCCATAAAAATAAATATATATTTAAAAGAAATTGACTTACTTATCACACTGTGCCAAAGCGATTAAGGTAAGGAATAATGATATCTGAAAAGAGGGATTTTAATTAAATTTTATCGAATGTAAGTTGCCACTATGTTCATTTAATCATTCACTCAACCACTTTTAAATGTTTTCTTTGCGACAAAAATCCATAATCCATACTAATATTATAAATGCGAAAGTAACTCTGTCTGTCTGTCTGTAAATTCTGTTACTCAATCACGCCTTAACTACTGAACCAATTTGCATGAAATTTGGTATAGAGATATTTTGATACCCGAGAAAGGACATAGGATAGGTTTTATCCCGGAAATCCAACGGGAACGTGTTTTTCTTTGAAAACGCGGGCGAAGTCGCGGGCGGAAAGCTAGTCTATACAAATATTATAAAGAGGAAAGGTTTGATTTTTTGTTTGTTTGTTTGTTTGTATGAATTGAATAGGCTCCGAAACTACTTGGCAGATTTGAAAAATTCTTTCACTGTTGGAAAGCTACATCATTTCTGAGTGACATAGGCTAGGTTTTATCCCGGAAATCCCACGGGAACGGGAACTATGCGGGTTTTTTGAAAACGCGGGCGAAGCCGCAGGCGGAAAGCTAGTGTTATATATTTCTAAAACATCACACACATCTTCATAGTCTATGTTAAATACTAAACGAAACGGTCTCGTGCCCCGTTTTTAAGATGCTGCGTTTTCCTATTTTATTTATTTTGAAATCGACTTTAATTGTATTAGAAGTACTATCTAAGTTCATGAAAATTGAAAAGTAATGAAAATGAAACGTCTATAAAAATTAAAAACTAACATTATTAAACAAACCTATGTAAGGGAAAATTTTAGGCACTGATTTATTTTATGCGAATATGAACACTAGGTATCTTTATAGGAAAGAATACTCACTGTTTTGAGATCCATCTTACAAAGACGGAATCATTACCCACGTAAAAACGATTTTAGTGCCGGTATATATACGCAAAATATAGTATAGTAATAATTAGCGTAAATATTTTAATTATTATGTTAATTAAATTAGCGCTTCAAATTAAGTTTCATCCATGAAAGAGCAATTAAGACGAAAATAATTATTTTTCACACAATTAAAATAAATATTGAATTGAATAAGTCACGTTCAATGTTCATCCATACTAATATTATAAATGCGAAAGTAACTCTGTCTGTCTGTCTGTTTCTCAATCACGCCTAAACTACTGAACCAATTTGCATGAAATTTGGTATGGAGATATTTTGATACCCGAGAAAGGACATAGGCTACTTTTTATTGCGAAATATGTACCACGGGCGTAGCCGGGGCAGACCGCTAGTATTAAATACGATATAGATTATTATAATTTATAAGCATAGTATAAAGATGTTATAAGTGTCCAAGAGAAGACAAATTGAATTGTAAAAATAAGTACCTAAGTGCATTTTAGTTAAGTTAGCTAATGCACAGGGTTAATCTATACTTACTATAATATTATAAAGCTGAAGAGTTTGTTTGAACTCGCTAATCTCGGGAACTACTGGTCCGATTTGAATAATTCTTTCGGTGCTAGATAGCCCATTTATCGAAGAAGGTTATAGGCTATATATCATCACGCTACCACCAACAGGAGTGGAGCCACGGGGGTGAAACCGCGCGGAGCAGCTAGTGTATAATATGAGTCATAAGTTTACATAATTTATTGTCCGCCATTTACAAAAAAGTTAAACAGATCCATCAATATTATGTATGTTTGTATACGAAGTCGGTTAGTATTGATGTATAAGATTTGTAAATAAAATTCGAATCGATCGATTTTTGGTGGCTTTATTATAATTTATAATAGTACTTATATGCTTATATGAATTATCTCCAAAAATCGTAGCAGTAAATGTTTATAAACTCTTTACAAAAAAAATCAATAAATACGAGCATATAGATTTCTTTAAAAATCTGACAAACTCAAAAATAACACAACACAAACGTCAAAGTCAATATACCTAATCATAAATTATAATAATTAGAAAAACACAAAAATATTTCACGTGATGTTTTCCCGTTTTGTCCATAGAGTAAAGGTACAAAATGGGAAATTTTATATGTCACACGTAAATTTCTGTAGTCCCAGTGGTTCCCCTGGGAGAGGGGCTGGTAAGGGGGGTGGTGCGGGGGGATCTGTGAGGGAATCCGGAGGAGGTCTCGGGGAGTACGGAGCTGCGCAAGAGGAATTGTACTTTTTCAATAAACAGAAGGAACAAATCGAGAAGATGAAAAAGAAGTTGAAAGATAAGGGCGAGTTGAATAAGACTGGGAACTGAGATGATTTTTATTGCATTGATTGATTCTTTAAAATTATGATGAAATAAATAAATGCACTGTAACTTAGATTGTTTTAATTTCTTGATTACATACATTTTAAATGTGTCTTTATACCATAGTAAAAAGATAGGTACGTCCAGTTAAATAACCAGCTCATATATTTATTTGTTTTACCTGAACGCACGATTGTAGTAAGTAATTGAAATCATAAAACGTATATATTTATGGCTATATATTAAGGTGTTTAGTTATGTGGTATTCTTCACACTATATTACATTTAATTAAACATAACATTACCCCCTTTTTGGACAGTTGTACAAACTATTACACACACAATAAACAACCCATTTTTATAGATTCTAAGATGCATTAAACGTAAGACATTTCAATCAGATATTTATATAGTTAAGTTAACAGGCAACGTTGATAACGTTTGTTTTTCGTTGCAGCGACAGACAGCCAGATGATCCCAACAGATTGGCGTCACGCTGCGCGCGGCAAGCTCCTGTTCCCATGCGTGTGCGCATGTACCGTCAGCAGAACAAGCCATGAGTTTATTTTGTTAAGTATTAAGAATATAGAATATGATGAAGGTCCCGGAGGTGTTTATGTTTAAGTAACTTGCTATCGAACTGATTTCTTGCCTAGATCTGAATGTAATACGAAAGGTTGTTAACTGAAAAACTAATCAAAATAAATTTGCCTTTACGTACGCAATGCACTCAGAGGTAAATACCCAAATATTCTTTTATTTTAATACGTGTGCAGGTGGTGTAAATTGTAATGCCGAAAAATAAATTAATAATTATGCATCTCAATTTATTTTAAATAAATAAACGCTATAATATAATTGTATTACCTATATTACAAAGTAATTTTCTTGTACATTAGTTTTGAAATTCAAGAAGATTTTTGTAGAAGTGTAGTTAAATTAATTTTAAATTGCGCTTTCGTTAAATTAAAACTCCTAAAAGTTTCCCAACCATATACAGTATAAATAAAGCAAAAGTAAATATAAACTAAATTGATTTGAAATTGTTTTGCCATCAGTACTGGTGATGCAGTGACAGTGAGGTCTGAGGTTCAACTCCCGCTGTCAGGAGCACCGCTCCAATCTACGTACGGTCTTGACGAATCCCAGGAATGTTGAATAAATCACTATAGGTATGTGTAATTACGATTTCCGAATAAATTATAGTGATTCGGATATACCTACCCATGTTTTACCTGAAAGAAAAGCTTTTTCGTTCACTTCATTCACTTAGTTTTAGCTTTCATTTTCCTGTTTTTTATCACAATTACCTATTATTATATTTAATAACTGAGTTTCCTTAAATTGCTATACTGAACAATATAGAACGTAGAACCTAGTCATTTTTATAATTTCACAGTCCATAATTAATTCACGTAGCACCTTACGCGCAAACCTGTCGCTTCTATTTGAAAACATCCAAACATATCTCCAGCCATATTTACTTCATCTTTACCGTTGTCATTGTTCAATGCAAAATATACGAAACCCTGATTGCTTTTCATTTAACACCTCAAATCCCTCAATTGAATTGGCAATACTTAAAAGAAACCGTTTACATTGACCGCTGCGGTTCCGTATCAAACGGGCCGACGCTTTGAAGACCAGCTTTGTGCTACCGAGGATCCACACTTGAATCATTACGAGATTTTCAATTGATAATTAAGCTCGTGTTACACGAATACTTTCTAGTGGCGATCAAAGAAATTCGTAAGAAGAGCGAATGGACGCTTTATTTGAGAAGTAATGATGTAGCGTTCGCGTGTGGCATTATTAAAGTTGATTTTATTGTTGTTCATTTGAAATTTGAAATAGACGTGATGTATGTGAATGTAGTTGTTGTACAAATCATAATTAATATCTACTATTCGCTAGGATCTTTAGAAAATGATTTATTAATTAAATGACCACTCTTAACTTTTGGCTTTTGGGCACAAGCTTCTCACCATTAGTGCCATTGCATTAGTATCACGTGTTAATGAGATAATGGCTATTCCATTAACATAGGCATAAGCATAACTTATATCAATAAATTGTTACGTTACCTTTTCATTTTCTCATTTTTAATTGTTTACTTCTGTTACGACCATATACACAATACAGAAAACCTCTATTAAAAATACAAAGTTAATTTACTGACCTTCGCAAAGTACTCTGAAGTATTTTTATAGTAAACAATTTATGCAGGTCGTTTACTGACCACGTTAAAAATATTCCTCAGAACCGTAATGAACATTGTTTATCGCACTGAAATAAGTGGTTAATCAGGCAAAAAAGAATTGCATGTATTGTAAGGCGAGACGTAGACTTGTACGAGCGATACTGTCTACAAAGTTATTGAATGCAGGGATAATCCGACAAAGTGCCGAAACCTCCCAAGACGAGTGGCGGATAGTTATGTTCAAAGGTATTGTTGTGGAGCGGGGGACATATTAAAATGCCTGGTTTTTAGAGCAAAATCGTTACCTGGTTGTTAGGTATGGTCCACGTGTCTTGAATAATTTTCGGATATATCAAGAGATTCCCTTTATGATAGACTTTGAGGACACATTAGGTGCCTTCTCTTGATAATGCAGATAACGGAACAGATTTGTTGAGAGAGAACCTTATTTGTTGAGGTAGAGTATTTAAAATATACAAGTGCTCGGGGATGACATTGACCTTAAAAGAAAGGAAAGTTTTTCCGGTGTACAGAAAGAGTAGGTTAATTTGGGATTTGAAAGGTTTCATATTCGCTGTTATCGTACTTCCTACTCCCTGCTTTTTCCAGATTTTTATCTGAAATTTTTCCTCTGATATTCGCTATGATTGTTTTGCGTTAATTATGAGAATAATGCCACCTACATAAAATTGTAATTTGCTCCGTAGTTAAGTGTTTATTTTCCTTCATTGCTATTAAGGGTTTAAAGATTGAAATCGCACTGACGCAGAGAACTGTCCCATTGGTCATTACAAGAGTACTATAAATACTATAATTAAATGTAATCCGAAACAATGTTTACCGTCAGCCATCTTGTCGTACAAAGGGTTGATCTGTGGTTAAGTACGCCCACATCGTTATATAATACAATAGCGATTGAAATCTTGCAAGTGCGTGTGTTGGCCATTTTTGTCATTATAAATAAATGGGCGATGAAGTCACATATATGACGTGTTTTTGTAGTGTTGCATTTTACACGAGTAGGATTTACCTTAAGGTAGTGAAGTCCCATGTCCCCTTGTGGGGTAAGGGGTAGATGCATTATATACATCCGTGTCACTGATCGCTTTTCTTTAGGGACAAGTAAGTGATCAGCCTTCTGTGTCCTACCAGACCAAGACATTTTTTTTTCTTCGTCTCCACCGGTAATCGAACCCAGGACCCCTCGGTGTTACGCTCACGCTTTAACCACTGTACCGAGGAGGCGATTTACCTTAAGGTAAGTAGGTATTAGTAATTTGGATCTTGATTATTTTTGCTTCTTATGCATTCGGAGTTTAAATGCTTGATAGTTCGTTGTCACGCTTGCTATGATGTTTATGCCTGTTAGCTCGTAGCCACGCTTGCTATGAAGACTGCAATCAATGGTAATTGTATGATAAGTTATTAACCATAAAATGAACACAAAAAAATATCATTATGTATTTATGTAGGTAGGTGTACATTGTCCAGTGACAATAATGGTGTGATAAACATTTGATATGTTTTGCCTACACAGTTTTACAAAAATATCCCCTAAATTTACGAAATTTGATCCTTATTTGAATGAAATCGAAATGAATAGAATTGTGGAACGCTTCAAGAAATTTAAATAAAATAATTACCCATACAATCTTCACCCACACTTTAGACTTTAGAGACCAGAGAAAATTGATCAAGGATGTGTAATTCAATGCATAACACTTTGAACAACAACAATGATACAAAATAAAGTTTCAAATATACTAAGGTAGGTACAATGTGATCGTTTTTAATAAAACCGTGTTATCCTACAACCGATCAATGCTTACGTGAAAGTAAATTATTTTATACCAATGTTGTACTTATTAAAATATTTATTAATACTTACACAATTTAGTACTATGTACTATGTCTTTGATATTGAAGCTCTATCTCATACTTTACATTAGTAGAGTAAACTTAACTTATTTATTTTTAACGAAAATTCAGTGTTTTTTCTAGTGTATTTTTGTATCCAATTTTTATTTCATATGAAATTATCATGAACATAACCTATCTACATAACTTAATATCTGCTTCATTCTTATCCATACCCTTATTCTTCGTGTCTGATTCGTGAAAATCTCTGGTCAAATTAATTTAATGTTTTATTAAGTTTTCTGGTCGATATCAAGTATTCATAATTCATATATACCTATGTATTTCTTTGACAAATAACTGCGGCTTTCAGAAGCAGCGAAGCACTATTATAAGGCACCGATTTTTTCACCAACGCTGGACACAGATTTCGGCGTCTAAGTTGTTTGTACAGAAGTATTAGCCGGGATTTAGATATTCAATTGTTGCATGTAATGGATATGCACTAGAGCATAAATGGATGTTTGTTTGTTTGCGAGCCGACGCGCCTTTGTAATCTTACTGACCACCGACTTACTTCTTACGTACTTCAAACGTTAAGAATTCTTTCGGCTACTTTCAACAATAGGTGTAGGTGTTTTTAATTTTGCTCCAGCATTTAAAAAAAGATTAAAAACATTGATATGTTTAAAAACATAATTATAAATTCAATTTTACTTAGAAACTGTTTATATTATAAATGAAATTTTTATATTTTTTATAAGCTCAGTTCTCGAGAATGGTTGGATATGATTACTTCTTTCGGGTCACTAGACAAAGCAAAGATCAGAGTATCGCTACTGTTTGAATGATAAATCGTTTTTTGTTGTTTTTAATCAAGAGTCATTCATAGAATGATGATTATTAGAATTCAGTAATATAATAGGTAGTATGAAAAATATATTTATTAATATGATAATAATATAAATAGCTGTTATTAGTTATCTCTAAGATTTTGTAGTCACTGCCAGAGCAGTGATCCTTTTACCGTTTTACCTTTTACCCGTTCACCCTGCCTTAAGCTGTATAAGCCATTCATGCTAATAAGTTAACTAACCACAAAACAGGACTTCTAAGTTCTATCTCATATAGGGACGCGATTAGGGTTTAGAATAAAATCATCACTGGCTCTGGCAGAAAACGGAAATTTATATGAGCAACACTTTTTAACCCACTCTTGCGAACCTATTGTTTATAACTATGGTTATAACTTATAACACAGTCGTGTTTGAACATTTTCATTTTTTTTCTAAATTTCAATTTCAAATTTCTCCAATTATCAATATTATACAAATTACAATGTCTTCTTAGAAATTGTTCAATCATCACATTACGAGCATTCTGCATAATTACTAACCGTATGATATGTTTTTGCTTATAATCTTACATCAGGTTTTTCTTCCAGGAAAACAAAATCAAGTCCATCACTATATTTTGTTCTTCGTAAGAAATTAACTGTTTACAGTACAGAAAAACATCGGTCAACAACCGAACAATCATGCAGATGTACCTACGGCAAGTATAATAATTACAAGTCATTCATATATCATGTTGTACTAGAAATAATTAAATTACAATTTGACCTCTGCTACCGAGCGGGAGGCTGAGATGGCTCTCGATTTTGTGTGGTCAGCTCCGTCTAGGGATACAACGTTTTGATACTTGAGTTATGTTTCTAGATATTCATATAAATGATCAATTAAAGAATCGATATAGGGGCTCCTTTTGAAGGTTAAGTTGTAGAGAATTTTTTTACAAAAATATTTTATTATGTTGATATGTTGGACAGGAATAGGGAATGAAGCGAATCTTTTGTACCCGATATATTTTATTCTGTATTTATTGGCCTGAAAATATACATATTTAAGGAAGGAAGGAAAAAGGTTTTCATTTTAATTAATTATACTTCCTGATAGAACCTTCATTTATTTGATTTTGGTTAGCTTCGATGAACGAACTTTTTCTTGAAAATACAAATGATCGGTAAAAAGTTATAAATCATATTCGTTTTGTTATTTGTTGGTAACAAAAATAATAATTATTATTTCATAATAATTTTATTATTAATCAATGTAAACGTTTTAAAGTATCAAAAATGTATAGTCGTTGTTATGTGGATAGCAAAATCGAGAAGCTCTATATCGACACCTATTCGATAGAGCTTTCAGAAATAAGACAAGACTGGTATTATATGGTTATTTTTTTCTTTATTATAAAATCAGATTAATATTTTTAAGGGCCGATTTTTCAATGCTTGGATAAAACTTATCCGTCCAATAAAGTATTAAACGATAATATTAAAATGTCACGTAAACTGTCAAATACGGGCAACTAGAATACGTTTTAAAAATAGTAGTTTTATTCATTATTCGACGAATAAGTTTTAACCAAGGATTGAAAAATCAGCCCTAAATGGCATTGCACGTTGTTTTTTTTAGTTGCGATGGAAAATAATTAATGTAAACACCAGTAGGTACCTATTTAAGAATATTCTAAGAATGTGATCGCATTGTATTTATAAATTATACATACCTACTTACATATACTGCAACAATATAGGAAGGTCGATTATTCTTGATACTTCGAATGAAACAGAAATTGTGAATTTAATTAAAATATCATGTACCTACTTAACATTAGTAGTGTAATAGAAGACAAACATAAGAATGCAGAATTAATATTGTTTATACAAGAGGTATTATGAATCTTCATCCTCTTCATCTTCTTGTATAAGAAATAGATTAACAGTACATGTAGTATTTTAAATTTAGCTAAGCAGCTTTTTACCTACTGTATACTTTAAGTGTGGAATTTTTTTTGTCAGCTCTCGACGCACGCACCGGCGACAAGATTAAAAAATATTCTCAAATATTCTAAGAAATATAAAATACAAACTAAACAACCAAGTCAATTATATTTTTTGGAGAGGATTATGCTGACGACAAGTAATTGTTATCTAGTATTCATAAACTAAAGAGTTAACACATAATCTATGCACCATTTCTTCTCTTATTGTCATTTTGTAATTTAGAAATGGTATTAAATCTCTTGTTTTTAGACAATTGTCTGTAACACTTACAACAATGTTAAAAAGCAGTGAAGAGGTGGTACAATAGGATTAGCGGTAAATTAAAATTAATAAGCACTTATTAGGGTTTGTCAATAATAATAAAAAAAAACATTTTGTATGTTTATGTAAATTTTTATTAGGTACCTTCAGTCTTAATGTAAATACTAGATACTAAACTTCTAGTTCATTCGTTCCTTTTCGTCTTGAAGTCAAAATACTTTTAAATATATAGAGTCCTCACAACTCGTCTATTTCAAGGCATATCACATTATACGGAACCTATTTCCTGTAACAAACAACCCATTAAAAAGGATTGAATCTTAGAAGTATGAAGTATCCGAAACCGAAATTCTATTGAAGGCAAAAGTTTAGAAAGTTAAAAATTAACTTTCGCTCAATAACTTTGTATAAAGGAAGTTAATATGGCATGGTACAAGCTACTGGGCGGTCGTACAAAAATAAGAAGTAGCTGGAATTGTAAAGTTATTTAAATGTAGGTAATCGGCTTCCTTAAATTATAACCAGATGAAAGAACTTCAAGGTACTTGCGGTAAAAATTGGAATATATCTAATTCTAAACATAAACATAAAGATTTAAAGCGAAAACAGAAAATACACTGCAGATGTAGATGAATGAATAAAGAATTAATCAACAGAAAATACCCATTTTATACTTGTACTAAGTAGATGCTATCAGAACTAAAACGTCTAATAATACATCTTATATATAAAATTCTCGTGTCACAATGTTAGTCTGCATACTCCTCCGAAACGGGTGCACCGATTCTCATGAAATTTTCTGTGCATATCGGGTAGGTCTGAGAATCGGCCAACATTATTTTTCATATGTACCACGGGCGAAGCCGGGGCGGACCGCTAGTATACCTATATAATTGCTATGCACGGCTCCGGTATCCAGAAAAGGTCCCAAAAAGTCAAGTGTTACGGTCTACGGACACTTTCTTTATAACCGATAAACCATGCCTGTAATGACACTTTTGACAAAATATAGGTACTCATATGACGCTCCAACCACAACTTTGTGAAAGTGTGACGTCTAAAGTGTCAGGAATCTTCGCCGCAGGTGTTCTTGTAAATATGTAGCCACTTATGGAAAAATAATATTAAGTGCCACATACACCCTATTACATATTATAATATACAAAACCTATAAGTATTTACTCAGATGCCAACTCATAGTTTAACCAACACTTAACCTTCAGATCTCGGTACCAAGGATATATGTATTTCCAAATCGGCATTCGCAACAAGCTGGATGAGATACGTCGTTCAGATAAAACCATGGTTATCTAGTAAATCATCGGTTAAACCATAAAATCTCTTGACGGCGAGGCGTTAGGGTGCACTCACACACATCAGTCACCGTCAAGTCACCGATGACTGATCGGTGACGGTTTGTGTACGTATCCACAAACACCAGTCACCGTCATGTTGTCCGTCAGTCACGTCGCCGGTTTGACTGAATCATTGAACACATACATCAGGTTAGTCAGTGATTAGACGTGTGTCACGCTAGAGAACATGTAGCAATTGACGGTAGCACGACGCTGACTGAACTGAGACGTGACGGCACCGGGTGAGTGGGGATAAAGGTATGATACATGTATGGAAAGATTATTTGACGTGCCTGACCGGTGACGTCACTGATAGATTTCGTGCCGGCGACTGTCGTGTGGGAACAGAGTCATACTAGAACTATTGATACATATTTTTTTTAATCCCGTCCGGTGACGTGCCGTGACGGTGACTGATGTGTGTGAGTGCACCCTTAGCCGTATCGCTGGGCAAGTAGGTTGGCACGGCGCCGGTGTGACAATGTCTTTATATGCGGTATTGTTCTAAAACTTAATTATTTAGAGGATTTAGGGATTATATATTTTAGGAAGAGAAAAAAGTCTGGAAAAGAAAAGAAATGTCTCATAAACAATTATGTATTAGGATTGCAACTAATAATAATTTTTCGATGCGGAATTGATTCAGTAGTAGTAGAGCATATTATTTTACAATTCACTTTACCTATCTAATGCAAGAAGCAAGAGCAATTATCAGTTGAGATCATATTTTTCCTGCTCGAATTTACTATAGATACTAATGTAATTGTTTTCTCCGCAAATTGGATATTTCTAATCTGTGATATAGAGACATTACTGTGATTTCAAATAACGCTATCTTCAGCGC
This sequence comes from Colias philodice, assembly GCF_061535455.1. Taxonomy (NCBI): domain Eukaryota; kingdom Metazoa; phylum Arthropoda; class Insecta; order Lepidoptera; family Pieridae; genus Colias; species Colias philodice. The sequence goes on along the minus strand of NC_143111.1, from coordinate 5,850,431 downwards.
TACATTTACATCGTCGGCATGATCTATTCAATTAGTTATAATGATGAAGTAAATAGCCAATATAATAACAAATGACAAATTTACAGACAGATTAAAAGAATTCGCATGCCTAATTGACGGGCCCTTGTTAAGCGATGTTAACTCGATTCCGACACGGGTTATGTCGCTGGTGATTCATTAATTTCAAAGTCCCGAAACGATTCCGAGTCGATAACGATTATTATTCGATTAAAGAAACGTCCGCGTCTCGGTCCGACACCTCATCGCGGGATCGATCCATCATATTCACAAATAGATGGCGATGCTCAAAGTAATAAGAATGAGTTAAAGCAAATAACACTGTTGCGTGTATTTTTTATTATTTTAATCTGTTACATTTAGAAAAACTACGTAGATCTATCTACACTCTACACTCAGAATGGATCATAGATGCATCTAATGCTTTAGTCGGCATTTGGCAGTAGAGACTGCAGTTATTAAAAAGGGAATTATAAATTCAATAATATTTTTATGTGTATATTTTCTATGAATCCATAATAAAATAATCATAGTTTTAGCTAATAGGTAAGTAGGCTAATATTCCATAAATTATTCAATTAAGTTACACTCTTTTGGTAGATATAATTTTGAACGTACACAGAGTACTTGATACGTAGCTCTTTTATCTGCTTATAGTTTATTTATGCCTATTGTAGGTACATAGTTTACATGTTTAATTTTACGCTCTATTACTTCTACACTGCTACGTTTCAACCACTTTATTTTATTAATCTCTACATACAATAATTAGGTACTTAATCTAAATTTGACTGTCCGGTTGGCTTGGTTGGTAATGGCCCTGCCTTCCAAGCCAGGGTTCGATTTGGGAATCGTTTATTAATTTATTTAATCATCAAAAGATTGAGAAGCGCTGTGTCGGTGGGCGGTCGCGCGACATCGTCACCGCTAATTATCGATAGACCGATACACGACGATTATTCCGAATAATTAGTCTGACCCCACTCGAGTAGATTGATCGCCGCTATTTTACAGAATCGTGGTGCAGAAAAACGTTCGTGATTTTGTTTAAGTTTTATACAATTTGTAACATTTATTAGGCAGATAACAATGGAGAAATGGTGTGAAATTTGTATAATATGGATAAATTAAAGGGGTTATTTTAATACTGTCATAATAAGAAGCACATTTATTTTTAAGGAGATTTATAATAAAAAGTACAAATATTATTACACATAGCAATAAAATACCTACGTGTCAAAATTATATATACAAATGTATTATTAGAGTCTGAATAATTGTATGTAAGTAGTCTGAGATTTTGGATTTATTTGAAATAGAGACCTTTAATTAAAAATTTAAAACATTTGAAGATTTTGACACTATGTAATTAATATGATATAATTTGATATAAAATATACAGAGGACAAAAATTTATTTAAGCCGTACTCGTAATTTGATTAGTTTTTTCATTAATATATTTGATTATTATTTTATAAGTAACATCAAAGTAAAATAATAATTATTTAATAATACATAAATAATATTCTACATGTTATTCCTCACCTGCATTTATTTTAGTTCAATTTCACCGACCAGATCCATAGCCTGTTCCTATATTTTATATCAGGCCCTATCTCATGATCTTGATGTTTTTGTCGTCCATATTTTAATTGCCGCCAAAATAATCCTACTATGGAAAAATCGTCTTTATCACAAAGTAATAAGGTGATTAATTACATGGATGTTGTATTTAATATGTTTGTAATGTTGTCATGATCGGACGCACAGACAATTTAGTTAAAGAAAGTGTCAGCTCTTTTTGAAGACCACCGAGCGACGTTTTCGAAGATAAGAGCTTTGATATGGATAGTTTAAGTTACAATTAGTGAGAAGTATTTTATTTATCATCAATACTTTGAGTTAAGGATAGATTGATTGTTATTGGTAATGAAATGGGGCTAAATTATTAATTAGGATGTTTAAATTAGTGTGATATGGATCATTAGCAAGTATGTAGGGGATATGGAGAATGCAGATCAAATGGCTGTTTTACCAATATCAATGAATCAATGTAACAGCACATCAATGATCTGAAGTGTTTAACTTTAAGCACTTAATATGAAAACGCACTTAAAAGTATATTAGGATGATATTTACCTACCTATAAAGAAATTGTAAAAGTATACGATTTGCACAAACCCTTGTGAGATAGAAGTAACTTCGGTAAGTACGACAAAATCACGCCAAACTCGACGGCCTAATTGAGCAAGCGTAATAAGTAATAACACAACAAGGCAGATAATTTAAGATACCTAGGTATGTAATTAGTAGTTAACATGTGTAGAAGTAAATCATTACGAAAGTGACTCACTAACTATCTTCCTAAATTCTGTATGTTAATATGGTCATGTAATTTAAGTAAATATTTAGTGTGCAACAGACGATAGAGCTAATTAGGTAAGTTTAAGCAAAAGTATATAAATTTACTCGTATACGAGTAAAATTATTTCGGTTCAAAGCACATGGTATAAACAAGTCCAGTGCCTGTGTATCACGCCAAAGAAACGTATAATCTTATCCTGAATATTATCAGATAGCACCTAAGCCCATATTGAATGGAAACCAACAAGACATCAAAGATGCCGACGGTAAAGAGTTGAAAAAAAGGTTTTAATCCGCCCCAAGTATCAAATAATAAACTTGGTAGCAAGTGAATTTAGGAGATCGGGTTGCGTTGCGTCCCAGTGCGCGGTAAAAAATGAATACATTTTTTTTTAATTCAAACTTGATGGCAAACGTCAGCGGGCCAAAGAGGTCAGATATTGTTTTGGTTTTATTCATTCGGTTATAATTTTAAATTGTAGAATGTTTTTAAGTATTGTTGCTACGAGGAACAAAATATAGACCGGGAGATACTGACACAAAATTTCGAGTCATTTGTAACAGGATGGCGGTTCTACAGGGCGGTTCTATACCGCCTACTCCTTTTTTATGGGCTATCGGTAAATTCTAAAATTTTTGTGTTACAAATCGTTTGACTTTCGCTATTTTCCGACGAGTTCGACTAACGCCCACGCGACTAAGCCGCCGGTACCAGCGTTCACGCCATCGTTTTTCTTTTTGTCATTGCGTACTAAGACCCCTGTAGAACCGCCATCCTTGTTACAAATGACTCGAAATTTTGTGTCAGTATCTCCCGGTCTAATACTTACGAAAATATATTTAAAGGATTTTCTGTAGATATTGCTCCAGATTCTGTTACAGATTACTTGAAATGAATATTCTGATATAGATGAACTTTACTTAATATCATTCTCTTTATGTGGTTGTTTGTTATCTACATTCCATATTTGTATTTTTTAATTTGTTACTGCGTAAACATTTGAGGTTTATAAAAATACTAAGACAAAAATTATGTAAACAATCATTTATTTTTTTCGCTATAAAATTCGTAATCAAAGCTCAGTCATAAGCATAACTAAACAAAATGTGCGTACATAGTATATTTATTTCTCACTAGAGGTCCGCCCCGGCTTCGCCCGTGGTACATATTTCGCAATAAAAGGTAGCCTATGTAAGGACATAGACGAGAAAGGTCTCGGGTATCAAAATATCTCCATACCATTAAATTTCATGCAAATTGGTTGAGTAGTTTAGGCGTGATTGAGTAACAGACAGACAGAGTTACTTTCGCATTTATAATTCGCATAATAATAGTATGGATTAGGTATGTCATGTAATAGAGCAGGCTCCAAGGAGATGTTCGTTTGCAAAAATCGCGGACCTAAATCTGACTTCTGATATATATTGTATAGATCCCAGACATCCTATAGACAGATGTTGCCAACCAGTTTTGTGGTCCCCCTGCCCGCACCCCGGTAATTAAATATGGCATACAAAGAAAAAAATAAAAATTTCCAAAACATGCCGTGTGGGGTATCAAATGAAAGAACTTATTGAGTAGATCACGAATATATAGCATACTATATACATTTCTTACACTTTCTCTAAGATTTTTTAGAAAATTTACGAAAATGGTCCATTTTTGAGTTAACTTTAAACCACTATAGATTGAAAACACATGAATATATTTTTTAAATTATTATTTTAAATAATTAACAATAGTCCATTGTTTATGATTCAATAGTTCGTAATATAATTTAAGTGAGCTATGTGGTGGATTTGATGAAAATAACTATATACTATATGAACTTGAAAATATACTCGCCATCTTTGAATGCTCCCCCCACTCCCCCATGCAACTATTTCACTGTACGAAATATTGAATCGTAAACAATGAACTATTGTTAATTATTTAAAATAATAATTTAAAAAATATATTCATGAGTTTTCAATCTATAGTGGTTTAAAGTTAACTCAAAAATGGACCATTTTCGTAAATTTTCTAAAAAATCTTAGAGAAAGTGTAAGAAATGTATATAGTATGCTATATATTCGTGATCTACTCAATAAGCTCTTTCATTTGATACCCCACACGGCATGTTTTGGAAATTTTTATTTTTTTCTTTGTATGCCATATTTAATTACCGGGGTGCGGGCAGGGGGACCACAAAACTGGTTGGCAACATCTGTCTATAGGATGTCTGGGATCTATACAATATATATCAGAAGTCAGATTTAGGTCCGCGATTTTTGCAAACGAAACTCCACTGAGAGTCCGGTCTATAAATTGATTTGGTCACCAAAATTCGTAAATGTATACGCATATTGGCAACGTTACACAGCACCATAGGATGATAAAATTACCGGTCAAATTGCCTGCAAAACAGAGGTCAATTATGGAGTAAGACAGATGATACCCTCGCTTCCAAGAAGATGGGAGCAACGCACGCACCGCACCACAGACTGCATACCGCGCGCCCGCGCGGAAACTGTCACAATTTGACGTTTCACTTGACGTGACGCCTCAAACAGCCCGCCTTTTATTTTTCTTTCTTATCACCGTCTCAATCTAACGGCCAGCACTCCAAATCGATTCTAAATTTAAACCAAAAAGGTTCTATATTGAGTGACTTAAAACAAATGGGATATAATCTTTAAACCCTCGTCTGTCGGAACACAGATCTGAGCCAAAAATTTTGTACCCGTTGTCTGTCGTGGCACAGATCTGTGCCAAATCATCGCCGGTTGGAAATTAGCTCATTGTAACGCAAATATAGTTCAAATCTGCATAAACGACTATTTAGTTGATAGCTTATGAATTACTGAATATTTAAAGTCCATCACTTAATAATTTGACCGATAAATATTCGAAATATAACAGTAATTATGTCATACTTTAGTCGAGTAACTTTTAAATTTTAAAGTTTTAAAAAATGTAAAATTTTGCGGAAAGTTGATAAACGGTAAGTATTTATTGTTCTTTTTATTATTATTCACTATATATCCTAATGTTTATGTGCCGAAATAATGAAAATTACCAATAATTATACCACAAATAATGGCTCCAAATATGTATCTACCATTTCACTGTACGTTGCTTAGTTTTTGACCCCTGGTTAATCGTATTTTATTTTTAATATTTTATTTGTTTTTTTACATCATTTTACAAGAAATTTTATGAAGATTTTTATAATATAATTCAAAATTTGATACTGTGTTCCATTTTAAAGATATTTCGTTTTCAATTCAGAACCGACAATAATTTCCCCGTAAAATTCGCGTACAGGATGTTCGCATATTGTATGAAATTGAAAAATTTAATTTTTCGTCTTCAATTAAATTTTTCAATTTCATACAATATAAAATGTAAGTACATATGTTTTGTTTATATTGATGGGTATCGTTTTTGTGGTATTTATTGTCCTCAGGTTTAATACGATATAATCAACTATACAAATTATAGTCCGTAACCTCTATGGAATTCCTTTAATTTTAGTATATTATGGTTAAAAGTGTATATTATATGCTGGAAAAATAGTAAAAAAAACCTACATCGGGAACAATGGTTTTCACTATGACCTAGATATATAGGACAAAGTGACTATGTTACTATGTAATTTGTGTAGGACAAACTGGAAAAGAAATTTAACACATTAATTGTACAACATATTCTTACCTTAATACAAATGCAACATATTATTTTTTATTGGGGAACCATATGTTTCTGAAAAAATAAAAAAACGGCCAAGTGCGAGTCGGACTCGCGCACCGAGGGCTTCGTACGAACTAATTTTTTTAATTATGCTGTAGGAAGGCTGTAGGTATCTTTTAATTCATATTTTAGAATTCTTTATCTGTGCTATAAGACTACTATTTAATAAATTTCAAGACTCTGTTCACGGAAAGTAAGTTTTTATAAACCTTGCAAATGTCGAAAATTACGAAAATTTGCAGCATAAACAGTTGTATCTTTTGATTGCGTTGGCATATATTACGTTTGATTAACTGTTTTTATTTTGTTTTTCTGTCGTCTCACAATTTCAAAATGAACGACAACACGGGAGTTGTCATTTATCTCTATTTTTGAAACCCAGATTGGGGTTATTTCTTTAAAACTGGAAGAATGTTTTTTTAGAGTTTTGAACCTCAATACGATTCGCGCTTCAAGGAATCCGAACAAACCTACTTTTTATGATGTTTTAACTTTAAAATTTATGTTTTTAGTGAATTTTTCTTTATCTATGCTGTAATACCTTGCTTTTAACCAAGTCCACTTAACTTTTGACCCGTAGGTTTTGATTCCCTTGCTAGTAGTTGCGGTTTTCAGAATATGCCGCATATGAATATTATTTCTTCTGATTGCGTTGATTTAATTATAGCTTAAATGTATTATAAATCTGAGTTTTTAATGTGAATATCAAGTTAATACATGTAGCCGTTCATTAGTTGTAAGTTGAAATTATTATTTTTTTTTATAAAGTGTAATTAAAAAATCATGTTATTTGCGATTATTCTTATATCTGTTTTATAAAACATTGCTTTTTACCAAATTTAAAGATTTTATGTACTTGGGAAGTACCCTGTCGGTTATGATTCCCTTGCAAATGTCAAAATTTGCTAAAAATTGCAGCATTAACGGCTGCATCCCAAAGGGGTTTTTAAGGGTCCAAAACCCTAATAGGATCACGTCTGTCCATCCCATCTGCCCATCAAGACCCATTTTCACAGGAACGCGTGATGTGACATAAAACTGAAATTTATATTGAATACTTGAGTCGATTGAAGCTGTGAAAAAAATCAAACTTATAAACCAACGCAATCAAAAGATAAAGCCGTTTATTAACTCAGGCCCCGGAATCACAGACACAATAGAAAATCTATTGTATCGTGGACCGATCGGGCCGTTCGGGGCTCAATGGGTTATGCTGCTAATTTCGAATCGACACCTACAGGGTACTTTCCGTGTACGTAGAGTTTTGAAATTGGGGTAAAATAAGGTCTTATTAGCGCAGATTGAGGAATAATTTCGAAAAACATAAAATTTTGGAGTTACAACATAATAAAAAATTGGTTTGTTCGGAGCCCTCGGTGTGTGAGTCCGACTCTCACTTGGCCGGTGTTTTATTCTTATGTACTAGATGTAGTACATTCGTAGGTAGAATGTTATAGATGAAGATCGCTGCCTGAAGAAAATTATTTTTTTTGCATTCATGACTTTAAATAGCCTTGGAACATTACACATTTAATAAAACGAATTAAATGCATCATTTGCAGTACGTCTGCAAATATAAATCTACCCTCTCAATTTGTAAATGACTAGCGATAACAATTATTGTATTTTTGGTGTCAAAAATGCTTCTATTACCCAGAAGAAGAATGCAATTTTTCTATTTGAAGATATCACATTGCTATCTAAAACTACATAATCAATAATAACTTGTTTGTTAGGTAACCCTAAAATAAACTTCCGTCTTGATATTTTAATTTTCTTTCGAAAATAAAAATTTGTATTTGATAGAATAACCTTTTCTGATTCGTAAGCATTTGAGTATCAATTAAAGAGAATTCAAATGGATCCAAACAACGATCCTTGTGGCAATGGGTGACAAGACACTCCAAGCTTACTTTAACAATAGGACGTAACAGTATTTGAAATCAAGAAATATAACTCTGTATATTTTGTCAAATGAACAGATAATAATACTAACACGATCAGTGTTTGGGAATTTACAGCTTTTAATTCCTGATACCAGGATTCTTCATGAAATTCTACACATAACACGTCTTACTTTATTCCAATCAAAATATTTTTAAGTTTCATGCTGTTTGTGTACTATGGACTCCCTAAACTACTGAACCGATTTTAATTCAATTTTACCGATTAGTTTATATCTTAATTACAATATGCTTGGAAATACTGCATGTATTAAACTAGATTGGATAGCGTTCATCACTTTCCTGATCACATTCAAGTGGAACCTCGTGGTAATAAATCGTCGTCTTGAGGCGGTCGTTGTGTCCGATGTATTACATATAAGAAAAAATGAACAGAAGTTAACGTTATTTATGCTAAGTTGCAAATATTCCTATTTATTGGCCAATGTTGGCGTCAACACCACACATTACAACCACATGAGTATATAAATAGTACAGACACAAAAAGCTTCATAAGAATTTTTTTTTCTGTCAGTTAAGTAAAATTTATTTAAGTAAATAAAACATGTAGATGTATAATTGTTTATTTATTTTGAATCTTTAAGTTTATTGATTTTTATCCTTAACATAAGCTGTATTTTATAAAAAATATTTAAAACTCGAATTTCCGAAATTTTTGATTTATAAGTTAAATGTAACGGTTTATAATTAAGTTATGGTATAATTAAATGTAGATTTCACTTTTGTACAGCTTAGACATTTTTCTGTATGGATACAGTGCCTTTCGATTTGTAGTTGGACAACATTTCATTTTATAGGTACTATATTATAATAATTAAGAGCATGAAAGAAAAAAAAGCATTTCTTCATAATGCTATTGTTACCACAAAAAATATTTTCTTAATCGCTAATTTTAAGAAAAAATAAATTAAAATTAAAATTGATGTGGAGACGTTATACATACAGACGTTAGAACAAAGTCCACCATAAGAATGAAGTCATTTAGGAATAAGACGATTTTTAAACATTAATAAAAACCTAAATATTTAAAAAAAGTAAAAATTACTGTTAGTTTTTATCTAGTTTTGATTAAAATAAAAATAAAAAAAAAGTAGCAAAAATTTTTGAAATGTTCTAATTTTGGAGCAGACTGTAAAGTCTGTATTTGTATGAACATATGTGGAGATCGCGTCCACTTATTTTCATGCGTAAACGATGATATTCATACTCAACTTTCTCGAATTTTTATAAAATAAACCTATGTTTTTGTTATATTCACTCAAAAGATTGTCTATTCTAGTGTGAAAATACAAAAATAAAAATCTAAAATACCTTGATATTATTTTTTTATGAGTATTTTTCTTTACAATGTCATATTTTTTCAAAATGTGTGGGAAAAAATGCTTCTAATAAGTAAAATAAACACGCCAGGGAGTAAGTAAGGTAACTTATATAAAGTTTGGTTATCTAGTTAGGATCAAAATTTACAAGAGTGTCACAGGTTAAAGTTTATATCACAAATTTTAATATCGAAAAAAATCGGCAAATCAGCGCCGACCGCTCGAATTTCTCCGACAGACAGCACCTTTTTGACGCGGCGCGCCGCGACAGCTGAGGGGTTAATCTGGATAACCTGTTGTGAGGGATTTCGTTTCATGCATCTGACACGATTAATGCATAATATAGATGGAAGATTTTTGGCTAAAGTCTCAAATTTAAGGAGGCTTTCTTTTAAAATTGGTTTAGATTACGTAAACAAGGAAGATTTTTTTAACATATGGCAGATCTTTTTAGCTTTAGAATATTTATTCTAACAGTATTGTGAAATGCGCTTTTGTGCAAATGTAATATTGCACTCTATAATAGTAATATTGGGTCAACCATTACTATTATAGAGTGCAAAACCTAAAGTAGTACCATCATATTGTAAAGACTTTCTGTAGTACCTAATACCTAAACGAAAAAGTGGAGGACTATAAAGACGATGTAGATACGTCACAGGTAGTTATGTATTTTGTAGAGATAAATTCTTATTTTGGAATTGTTTGGCACACAATTTAACAATTTCTACGAACTTGTCTAAATTATTTCATAAGAAATTACCACGAACATGTTTGATCTGCTGTTATAAAATGTCTCATTTAGTACTTGAAAACACAATCGAAACAAGGAAATATAATTTTAGCTTACAAGTGGGGAATATGATTTCCATAGCATCGGTTATTAGCAATTATTCGCTTGAACAGTATCTAATAGACGAAGAAGGACACGGGACAGACGCTAAATATCTACAGATGACACTAAATGGATGGACCAATTATATTTTCCAATATAATTGTTCATGGCTCAGTACATTTTTGGAAACGTGAAGTACGTAGGCAGATGTTGTGTGGGAACTTGGTACGAAGGTATTAAGTGACATAAATTAAAATTGTTATGTTATTATTTAAACAAAATATATTGGAACATTTAAACTGTTAAAACTTATGTTTTGGTGAGAAATAGAAAATGACTTCATACATGTATAAATTGAACTGTTTTACTGATCAAGCTACTCGATAATAACTTTCGAATTTGGTAACTTCAATGGGCTGCAAAATTATCCAAAAATTATTAAAGACATAATTACATTACATCTATCCACCTGTGTATAATAATTATCAGTAAGTTTTTATATAGGATCTTTGCACTACGAAATACTGGGAAAAATATGTAGTAATAATGCCGAAAAATACATGGCAGAGCATTGATAGAGTTACGCCGTAGTTACGCCGAATGTCAAGATCGACACGCGGAAGTTATTTCACTGCTACGAGCTTTCTTTCACGTTCCTATCGCGTGATAACATTTTCTTGTTGGAAATAATATTCCTTATATTAGCTACTCGTTTTCAGCCTTGTTTGAAAGATAGAAAGTAAGTCACATCACGCTTCAAAGATTTATTTCATGTGTCTATTTAGTTCGATCTAGTAGACAGACGTGTTTTACAATAATTATAATTACAATTTTAGTTTTGGCATTTAAACGAAAAAGACGAACATATAACATTTTATATTTATATATAACAGAGTAATATAAGCTTGAAGTATGGATTTAAGTTTCCAGAACTTACCATTTACGATACTATCATAGCATCCCAGGTAAAAGTTTACAAGAAGCCAGAAGGGGTGGTTTGTTGATCCGAAGTGAACCCAATAATATCTTCGCCATTGATAATGTTCACCAAGCATGTTTGAGGTCTCATAATAACATTAAACAAGTCTAAATCACAGCCGAAAGTAACATCGTCTTCCCACACTCGGTCCGTCTGCTCAAATTGAAAATATGGAATAACTTTGTAAACATCTTGCTAGGTAGTGCGGATCGAGTGGTCTTGATAGTTGTGCTATATATTGTTACATGTAACAATGTGCTGTGTATTTGAGTTTAATGTTTTCAATCACATAGTTACCTTGTAATACATTTTGTGAATGTTAATACATATATCTTATACAAAACTAGAAGAACAGGGCTATAGATAGCATATAGATCTATAGATAGATTAAGCTGATCAAATGTATACCGTCCTTACCAGGTAATGCTCATCCTATGATCGAGTTTTGTTACTGACGACAGACTGACTGATGTTTTTAGAGGACCACATTTGAGAGGAAAACAAATAAACATCAACATTTCTTGTTAGCTGTATCTTCTTTTATAAGTCTTATATATAAAAATGAATCGCAAAATGTGTTGGTAAGCGCATAACTCGAGAACGGCTGAACCGATTTCGATAATTCTTTTTTTATTATATTCCTTGAAGTACGAGGATGGTTCTCATGTAGAGAAAACGTAAATATTATGTACCACGGGCGAAGCCGGGGCGGACCGCTAGTCTATAATATAAAAATGAATCGCAAAATGTGTTGGTAAGCGCATAACTCAAGAACGGCTGAACTGATTTCGATAATTATTTTTTTATTATATTCCTTGAAGTACGAGGATGGTTTTTACGTAGAGAAAACGTAAATATGTACCACGGGCGAAGCCGGGGCGGACCGCTAGTTATTAAATAAAACAAAGGTATATTAAATTTAAACAACAAATTTAAAGTATCAAAATCATTATACCAAATAAAATCCGGGAGCCCGATGCACCGGAGCGTGCTAACCAAATTACGTCGGTTCGTGAATTGAACTATGAAAAATAGGATTTCTTTACTACCTCCCCCCTTCCCCCCTCGAAGACAGCCAACGGGTGGGATTACTAAGATTATCGGGAACTGATATTATAACAATCGTGTATAATTTTTACGTTGAAATTAATCTTTACCGTCTTAGAAAATAGAGTATCTTTGTACTAGGTTTTTATATTGTTTCTAAAATATACCTACTCAAGTGCTAATCTTCATAATCAATATTGTAATACAAGTATTGTATCTGTGGCAATACTATTAATTTATGATTGTTTAATTAAATATGCCAGAAGCATCTCAAGTGAAGAAAAAATACGAAAAGCCATACCTAAATACAAATTTGTAAATTTAGATAGGTAGATACTTCCAAACAAATCATTTGTCACTGTTTCCCCAGTATAATGTAGGGAAATTACTTTTAAATTAAACTTCGAACTTAATAAAAGATGAGCTTTAATCACTCGATATTTTTGGTTAAGAAAATTGTGTGGGTAGAAAAATATTTATAAAATGTTACTATTTAGTCACCACTGATCTTAATGTCACTTACCTATATACGGTGTCATATTATGTTTCTAAGCCGTAACACAGGCTGCAATTATTATGATCAAAGTCATACAGATAATTTATATAAAAAGTCGCATATTCGATAGCTGAACGAATTTTAATGATTTTGGGCGTGTTGAATTGTTCTCCCTCTGAAAATTTGAAAACTTGCAAGCATTATGAAGATAAAACCTGATAGGTCGCGAACGGCAGCTTAGAAAGAAATAAATAGCAATAATGGACAAAATAAAAATATGAAATTATGTATTTTACTTGTTATTTAGTTGTCTTTCAGCCGGCAAAGTGCAAGAAAAATTTGAGATTACATAGCGCTGTTAGATTTCTTATTTATTAAAAAGAAAGTGATCTCTTGTCGGCGCGGCTCGTCGGTGGGAAAACTCAAAACACCACAGATTATAAAATAACAAAAACTATTAACCTAGCGATGTACACGAATGCCGAAGATATCAAAACATTCCGCACTTGTTTGTACAGTGTAATACAAAGGAAGATTAACAAAATCTTACACTTTTGTTGCGCAAGCGCATAATCGCAGCAAAGACGCCGACAAAGGGATGCCGATTGAATCGTTAAAGGTATAATGGAAATATTGCAATTATTAAAAAAGAAATAACGTATACACACCACCTGATCAATGGACAGGTACATGTATTGGGATACAAATATGGGCATATTTTTTAACCGTCAAAGCCTTTATTCAATGCTCTGTCCAAATTTTCGGTATGTAATATGTATTTTTTTTATTTTGACTTAAATAAGACGCAAATAAGATAGTATCAAACAGCCTGGTATTTTATCTACTATTTATTTGCTTCGTAAAATCTTTAAAAGCAATTTCTATTCAACAAGTAACTTAACTACCTATAGCTTAATCTAAACAAGATAGGGATATACTTTAGATCTTAAAGAGAAAGCTAAAAATACTTAATAAAAATTGAATCTTATCCAACTTTTACCAAAATATACCCATTACTTATACTCTGTGATAACAATAACATAATTAACTTAAAATATTAAAAGCGCCATCTGTCGGGAGGATGCAAAAGCATCTAGTCCCTCCAGAATCCAGATGCAGAGGGATGATTTCGCAAATTTCCAACCCTCCTAACGTTCGTCTAAGTTATGCCATGTTATCCCATCTAAAACTAAGTTATACGTAGATGACGCTACTTGTACCAACTTAGCTAACTTAGATTCTAACAAGAATTAAGCCAATAAGTCTTAATTACAATTAAGTTAACAGTAATTACTTTTCTGAGTAAATATTGTTTTGTATAATTTGTAGATTTTCTTTATATATTTCGAAGTTTGAATTTGTTACTTTTGGTGAAGTAAATAAAAATACCTATAGATGTTTTACAAATAGATAAATAAAAGGTACTTATCTATACCTATAAATTATAAAAAAAAACTTTTCTTTCAGATCGTGGCCGTGCTCAAGCGCTTCTTATTTTAACAATAAAAATCTTTCTCTACGTAGAGTAGATACAAAACTTAGATACAAAAATAATACTTAAAATCAATGCATATGAAAATGTTTATTTTAAAGCATAATATTTGCTGAAAGTCAATAAATATTCGTTTCATTAGGGAGGCTATATATAATTCTATATATTTTCAGATAGTTTTACGAAAATAGGAATTTAGGTTAATTGTGTTAGGTAGTTGAAACTTGAAAGCATCTCTTTATTACCTACTATAAATAAACGATTCTTTGTGTGTTTGATCACGAAAATGCACAAATTAATATTCCAACACCTTATAAGTTATAAATCACTAGTTAATCTTAAAAAACATATATTTCAAATAAAAAAGGGAAACTCAAAGCAATCGACAACAACATTAAGATAAAATTTTCCAAAGATCTCAATAAGTTACAAGAAAAACATATAAGTAACTAACAGACCGATCATTAAGCACCAATTATAACAAAGGCCGAAACAAATAAAATAAAAAACGAATACAATAATAAATATCCACCCTAGAGCTTGTCGGACCCTTCGCAACTAGTGATGTGCCAAAGCAGTTAAAAATTTTTCGATAAAATGTTTGTGCACGCGATTTTGGTCCTTGTAGTATGGAGCTTAAAAGTAAAGGTTAAGAAAATGAAAAGGCTTCTTCATTCATATACTATATAAAAATATATTTCTTGATGGTGTAAATTTTTTACCTATCATTATAAAGTTTATCGAATGACTCAAATAAGTCAATTAATACAAACGGTAATAATTGCAATGACATTATGTTTACTTCTAATTTTTAACTCTTAGTTGTTTTTCTTCTTAATTAATTATATGTTATAGGGTATGAAATTATAGTTTGAAAAATTCATAATACATATATATTAAATCGATGTCTGGATACAAACGTTTCTCCTTGTAGATTTTAGAACAGTAGGCGTATGTCTATAACTTCGTAGTCCATAGTTTGTAAATTACGTTTTTCTATTGTAAATAGATATAGAAGTAATTTAAATCAAATACAGCCTATCACATTTTCTTTATACCTACTAAGTAATTTTTCACCGATACATAATTTTTCTTTAAATTTATTCGCACCATCTAACAGGAAAATACTTAACTGGCATCATATTTACTACAAAGCTATTGATTGTTTTCTTTTTCAGGTAAGAAGTATAATGTTTTTAAGAAATACCACGGCAGTAGACGGATTTCCTGAATTCGAGAGGCACCTATAGGATGAGAAGGCATCAATTTTATTTATTACTAGCAGTCCGCCCCGGCTTCGCCCGTGGTACATATTTCGCAATAAAAGGTAGCCTATATCCTTTCTCGGGTATCAAAATATCTCCATACCAAATATCATGAAAATTGGTTCAGTAGTTTAGGCGTGATTGAGTAACAGACAGACAGACAGAGTTACTTTCGCATTTATAATATTAGTAGGGATTTGCAACAGAAAATTAAAGTTTAAAGAGTTACTTTAAGTATAAACCTTTTTTACATTGTATAAACGTAAGATCAAAAATAGCTTGCAGCTTCGAAGCTTTTTTTATCGATAAGACCAAGCACGACCCTTCGCTTCGATCCTGATCCCCGATACAATTACACCCTGTGTGTAGACTCGTTACTGCACAATCTTCTCAACACTCCTCCGAAATACCTCACTCTCTCCCACAACAATAAGCCCTAACACAAACTCTTACAGTTCATTTTACAACAACACACCAACCCCAAAACTTTCACCTCTTTCAATAGGAGTTTAAACCTAAATACCTTGCGTAGAAGCTTTCACTTTTCAGGAATTATTTTAGACGATACAATCAACTCAATTTGCGCCCAATCTTCTTCATCTTAGAGTTGAAATTTGTCGAATTAGAGCGTAGTTTTTCCGAAGGCAGTAGGCTTAAAACTCTCGAAACCAATTCTCGAGGGTTCGGGAGGTTTAAACCCTCCAAACAATAGATAGAACAATTCGATATTTAGCCGATTATAAACATTCAACGTAATGCTCTTAGCGAGGTGTGATTTTTGTGTCTTGAAATTCATCTTGTTTTGATATAAATAGGTATATGTATATATATAGGTAATAGTTGATGGTCTTATCACGAAATCCTCTTAAGGATTGGTACCTACTTACAATATTTGTTTATTCGATTGCGAGAGATTCGAAGCACTTAAAATTATAAAATAAATTACGCATACTATTTTCTTAGATTAATTCTGAGGTCTGAATCTGAAGTTTTTCAGTTTATTATTCTTTAAGTAGGTAATGTAGGCATCTGTTATCATACATTATAATATTAAAGGATAGTGGATAGTTTTCTTTTTTCAGACATACTTATTAGAAAGGCTCCTTGTTGTGCTATTTTACGCCCAGAATAAAAATTTAGGAGGCAAGGAGGAAATATAAATAAGTGTCTAATACCTATATAAAAAGTTTTGAAAAAGGTTTCGGTTTTAGTAAGCATATTGGCTTATGTCTCTCACAATATTTAGAAATACTATTTGGAGTGTAAATGAAAGTGATTTCTCTCATGACCATTCCGTTTTAATTACAAAAGCTTTTATTACAAAATAAATGTTTGTTTTATAGAGTTTTGATATTTTGGGAAATGGTAGATATTTAAAATAATTGAATGAAATAGTTCAAGATAAGTTAATTTAGTTTTTAGTTAACACAATATGTTATGTTAGTGAACTTAGCAGATCATTTTTAGCAGATCAAAAAAAAATGTGAGTTCTTATCGCGTGCAGTTGAGTTCTACAGTTCCTGATACTTTTTAGAAATAGTTCTGGCGTTTTTACCTTAAAAAACGACATTTGAAAAAATGATCTGCCAACTTCCCGTAGCAGATCATTTTTAGCAGATCAAAAAAAAAATGTGAGTTCTTATCGCGTGCAGTTGAGTTCTACAGTTCCTGATACTTTTTAGAAATAGTTCTGGCGTTTTAACC
This sequence comes from Colias philodice, assembly GCF_061535455.1. NCBI lineage: Eukaryota > Metazoa > Arthropoda > Insecta > Lepidoptera > Pieridae > Colias > Colias philodice. The sequence goes on along the minus strand of NC_143111.1, from coordinate 5,833,215 downwards.
CTTAAAAACGACATTTGAAAAAATGATCTGCCAACTTCCCGTAGTAGATAATTTTTAGCAGATCAAAAAAAATGTGAGTTCTTATCGCGTGCAGTTGAGTTCTACAGTTCCTGATACTTTTTAGAAATAGTTCTGGCGTTTTAACCCTTAAAAAACGACATTTGAAAAAATGATCTGCCAACTTCCCGTAGCAGATCATTTTTAGCAGATCAAAAAAAAATGTGAGTTCTTATCGCGAGCAGTTGAGTTCTACAGTTCCTGATACTTTTTAGAAATACTCGCGTAAAATGAAACACTAGAAAATTTATTTGTCATATTTCATCACGCCGTAGCACCATGCCGTAGCAGCATGCCGTAGCATCATGCCGTAGCATCACGCCGTAGCATCATGCCGTAGCTTCATGCCGTAGCATCATGCCGTAGCATCATGCCGTAGCATCATGCCGTAGCATCATGCCGTAGCATCATGCCGTAGCATCACGCCGTAGCATCACGCCGTAGCATCATGCCGTAGCATCACGCCGTAGCATCATGCCGTAGCATCATGCCGTAGCATCATGCCGTAGCATCACGCCGTAGCATCACGCCGTAGCATCACAGCGTAGCATCACGCCGTAACACATGCCGTAGCATTACGCCGTAGCATCACGCCGTAGCATCACAGCGTAGCATCACGCTGTAGCATCACGTCGTAGCATCACGTCGTAGCATTACGTCTTAGAATCACGTTAAGCCGGGTCCAGGTCGGGTTTTTTCAAATGTCGTTTGTTAAGGTAAAAACGCCAGAACTATTTCTAAAAAGTATCAGGAACTGTAGAACTCAACTGCACGCGATAAGAAATCACATTTTTTTTTGATCTGCTAAAAATGATCTGCTACGGGAAGTTGGCAGATCATTTTTTCAAATGTCGTTTTTTAAGGTAAAAACGCCAGAACTATTTCTAAAAAGTATCAGAAACTGTAGAACTCAACTGCACGCGATAAGAACTCACATTTTTTTTTGATCTGCTAAAAATGATCTGCTAAGTTCACTAACATCAATATGTTTTCATTTCAATATAGGCTCTATATCAATGTTGGTGGAGGCCATGGGTTTGATTCTGATTACAGAACAAATATTATTTAATTTACTTTGTGTTTTATTACTGAAAACATACGACATCTAATACTAGATGCTCTTATAGTGGATTTTGGCATGTTTTCAGTTGTTTAATTTCCTTAATTCTATGTTTAAATTAAAAATACATAGCGTTTGAAAAGTCCTAGAGCAATTAAATATTTCTTTATTAAAATATACAAAACCAATACATGTTAAAAAATAGGTAAGCTTTGCACTCATCAGCAAGATTTTTAAAATAGACGTCGATTAAAGCAGGCTGTACTATGGTCCGGTGCGCACACGCATTGCGCGGCCAGTCGTGTAATGTTGTAATTGAGTGGTTCATGTGTGCGCACCCTTACATATACATGCTTAAGTATTGGGTATCCACACTCTCTATTAATAGATGTATCTTATGACACTATTTTTATGGTCATTTTTATGGTCAGTTTGCTCTGATTTTGAAGTGAGTTCTTTAGGCGCGTTGTGATAAAATTTCAAGGTCGTGGCAATACTGTCACGTCATGGAGTAAGGTGATGGTTTTGGTATCTTTGAATCTTGCCAAAGAAGTTTCACTTCTGACACGTGTGCTCAGCACACTCGCTCTTGAATATATTAGTGGATATTGGCAGTTTTAATACCTGTTTTCAATGATAGAGTTTTAGAAGGAATCTATCTATAATGTATTTAAAAGGAATTGCTTAGCCAAAACATTGTGATTTAAAATTTTAGAAGATAAATGCAATTTTACACAGTAGAAAGTACTTTATTGCTTAGTAAGTATACCTAAATGTAGTTAAGTGTTTATCATAAAGGTTGTAAATGTTCAAATTAAGAGGCTTAATCTACAGGTCTTAGGTTTCTAATAAAACAAAAAATTTAAATAAAAATATTTAATGTTTATTTACCTACGTTAATGTTACATAGAAAGGTTATCTTTTCTAAAGCCATTCTGATAAACTTATTTAAGTATAAGGAGAAAATAGATAAGTTACCAGTATCTACTTAATACCAGATATGGTAAGTAATTAATGTCAACCCATATCATCTCTGTAATATGATATTATTTAAATGTTTATTATTAGAACTTAAATCAATTTTAATTTTATACAATGCACAAAACAATTTTGCAAATGTATATAGAATTTTCCAATAAGAATAGAACAAGATCTTGAATATTTTCGTATAATAAGCACAGTTTTCAAACTCTACAATATTTATTTTATTAAAACGTGATTTTATGTATGTTTATAATTAACAAATTATTTCTACACACATTAAAATTTAAAATACAATATTTAAAATAGGAAAATAGTGATCAAAAATAGGAAAAACACTGACACTCCCTTAAAACTATCACGCACGCACTAATCACTGAACTTTACATAAGCAGCCGCCATTTTAAATTTACAACACATTTAAAAAAAGAAAGTATGATAAACACGAAAGAATTGCGATAATTTCGATAGAGCTTCTGCCGTCGGGAAAGTGCCGGCGGTGGCTTGCCGTCGGCCGGCGTTCGCCATTACCCCCTCCACCAATCAGCGGGCAGAACACGCCCCGGCGAGACAGGGACAGCTACATGAGGAAAAACCACGAGAGCAACAGAGACAAAACACGTGCGTGTGTAGGGGGAAATGTTATGATGCATCGTGTTGTTTTAATATCGGTTACTATTGGTTTTTTTCTGAAGAAGTTGGGATGAATTGCATGAGTCTTTAGTTTATGGATTTTATTTGTTTGTCACATTGAAATATGGTTGTTTAATACAAGTTGGCGAGAGGCATGATACATTTCCTTATTTTCAACAAGGTTCCTAAGTTGATGTTTATAAGTTTTATATTTTGATGAAAGTAATATTTGCAGATTTTTTACTGATAAGTAATAATTTAATATAGGAATTATTTAAACCTTTTCAAAGACTAAATTCTTAATTTTTGAAAAGTATAACATCTATTTTAATTAATTAATGTTGTTCTAAGTTACAGATGTCATAGATAGACAGATAATAATTGAAAAGCTTTTTTACTTAATTTTCCATAAATGTTCATACCAACATTTCAACTTTTCACCAAACAAAACATACCTACCCGCAACTTTCAATAAAATACTTGTCATAGAAACTAAAATTTATCGCAGTCAAGAGTCAAATAGTTGAATATTTTGAACATGACCAAGAGTCAAATTCGGATAGTTGAATATTTTGTATGAGACTCGCATCGGTATGTGGTAACTGGTAGGTACCTATGTGTGAAATTGCATTTGTGTGCAGTGTGCAGGGAAAGCGGAGCCGAAAATGCTTTCAGAATTTTTTCGATTATTCAAAAGCAATGTTGCCGTTTCATACATCTAGAAATGTAATTGTATTTTTTGTGTACAGTCTGCGTTTAGTGTTGCTTGGCTTCTAATTTTTGTAATTGGTTTGGAGAAAAATTTTGCAACTACCTACCTACTTAAATCAGTTAAATTAAATTTTTTGTTGAGATTTTCAGTTTAGTTTCATTAATGTAGGTAGGTAGATATCTACCTTATTACTTAGGTAGGTACATACTGTTTACACAAATTTAACGTAATTAGAACTTAAAATATCTAACTACCTACCTGAAAATGATTTATTTATTTCAATAAGATGTTTTTTCTTCCATTTAAAGCAATACCTATAGTACATAACCCTTTAAATACGGTTACATTACAATCCGTTCCCCTAAATTATTACAGATGTATCTCAATAATTATAAATTCAAAATTCTTTGTTTCCTATTCATTGCTGAAAGCGAAGGGTACATATTATTAAAATTATTAATTTCTTTGTTTTCGTTAAGATCCCATCGTTAAGCTGTGTTAAAATTATCTTTTATTTTATTATACCTTATACCTATAGAATATAGATCATAGGCTAAAAACCATTGTTTTAAGGTTTTATAGAGCGTATAGACCCTGAAAGACTTAGAATGATTGCGATAAAAAAGCAGATGAAAAATCGAAAAAAAAGTATTGTTTACTTTATAAATAGATAACACAAAAAATGTGGTTTGCGGAAGATACGGCACATCAAATTGGCCACAACGCGATCTAATCTGTAACCTATCGGTGAAAAGGATTCCACCTTTTTTAATACCTACTACTGTTTGGTGTAAGGCATAGGCGACTCTATCATATATTTTTTTACTCTACAAAAATTGAGGGGAATTTTCATTACATAGGCAATGTTTTATCACAAATTAAACATATTAATCTGTGTCACAACATAACATGACCATTAAAAATGCTATTATAATTTGGAATAAATGACATTATAAAATAATACCCACACACGTTGCTTGTAAAATTGATCATTAATATAAATTTTACTACTAGTTATAATTAAGTATGTATCTACAATATTTCACTAGAACATACTGTAGGTATTTCCAAAGGTCTTCACAGCTAAATTATAATTTATCATCGATAATAATCAATTTATTTCGCTTCTATATACGAGTACTGTAGTACTTATTTCATTCAAACATAGTTCTTTATTAATTATACTTCAATATCCATTAACATTTCTCCAATATTACTCCAAAACCCGCTAACCGCTACTCCGCCAACCGCTACACGATAACCCGCTAACCGCTCGCGTCCGCCGCTCACACCGTGCAATCTATCGGCATGCACAAAGCATTCGTTACTTAGCCGCGCCGTTGTGAGCCGCCGGTGATGCGTGTAAGGCGCTGCAGCTGCCACTCTCGCTATCTTATTGTTTATGTGCTTTATTGTCTTATGTTTGATTGGTTGGTAGTTATAGTGTATTGCGTAAGTCTAGGTCATTTGGGACATTTTCAGTAAAGTCGTTGTATGTAGGATGTAGGTGGTAGATACTTAGATAGAGCGTTGAGTCGTATTGAGGATGGTAAATCGGAGGTTTTAAAAAAATAATGTATAAATATAAGCATATCATAATGTTAATTATTGTTCATTGTTATACAATTTTAAGAGGAAATTTTTCTCTATACTTTTATAATTATTTAAATTGTACTTAATTCGCGTAAACGGTTCTCGTTTGAATTAGTAAGGAGGTATCAAATGCTTATAAAAGATAGATTACTGATTACAAGAAAATTAAATCTTCGATCATCAAATACATACCTAACTATAAAAATCAAGTTAAATCAATCGAAATTAAATATAAAGTAAAAAATAAATCGCACGTAAATGATATAAAAATAAAGATTAAAGCTATATAAAGGTTGTACAATAGCCGCGCAATGTTACAAAACGGGCGAAGAACAATCCCTTACAAATAGGAACCAAAGAATATATGTAGCGATGCGTAAATTAAGGATCAGACGCTATTCACCCAAGGTAAGTGCAAATAACAAAAAAACATAGAAAATACGCGTCTACCCGCTGCGGTGTTCATCATTGTTCTTATACAAACACTTTCTTTATATGAAAAGCTTTTTTTTCATTGTAAAAATCGTTCGGTTGAATTAATTTAAGTCGAAAATTTGGTATTGTTACGGAAACTTCGGTTTGTTGCGTAAACAATACGTTTGACCCCGTATAAATGTTGGGATTTAATACGGGGAAGAACAAAACACAACTTGGTTTTCGATGTTTCTTACTTACGATAAATGTTTATGATAAGATATAAAAATATACTTTAAATGTAAACAACATAACATGTGAATTTGAAGGACTTTTTTACATGAGATGAATTTTCACTTAGGCACAAGAATAGTTTTAATTTTCGTTAGAGTAGGTACACACACAGACGTATTAAAAAAAGGGTTGATAAATCAAGTTATAGATACTAAATAATCTAATTAGGTACTGTAATTTCTTATGACACTGTATGTACGACTCGTGCTAAAATATAGCAGTAACTTAGCTCTCACGCCTTGCTATCAAAAAATTCGCAGTTCATGCATTGCTAACATCTCAATCTAACCAGGCCTAGCAAATCGTGTGTCAGTCTCACAATAAATAAGAGTAACCGTGAAATTAGGCCTTTATGAATTAGGGCCAAGCGTTGTGCGGGTAAGCGGCGTAACGAACGCCGCGTGGCGGCATTGTGTTGCTTTTTGTTGATTTTTCCCAATCATACCGACGCAACTTAATTGGTAGTGTGACTAATGTATGCAATTCATTGATCAATGATTATGATCCTTGTACAATGATTGAACTGACAGTGACGTCATACTTGTCAGATTTTTGCGCGTTTTTTTTTTGTTTTGTTCTGTGCTTTTTACTTTTTAAGGTCTACCAGATCATACCAACGCAACTTTCTAGTGTGAGTGTGACTAATGCATACAATGAACTGCATTCATCAACTATTATGATCCTTGTACAATATTAATTGATCTCTCAATGACGTCTCACTTGACATATTTCCGAGGGGTTTTGTTTGTGGTGTGAAGTTTTTCCCCAGCATAACATGCGATTAGGTATTCGTGAAAAATTATAAGTGCATTTAGATAAATAAATAACTAATTGTTCAACTAATAATGATCACAAGTAATAAATTGTCAAAAATAGCATAACATTTGTCAGATTTTCGCGGTTTTCAGTGGTTTGCCTACTTTATTTGTGGTTATTCTATAGTTTATAACAGATACCGACTATTGTTATCGAAAACTATTTAATTCGATATTTTACGTTGTTATAATGTAACTACTCGTTGTTTTGGTGCCTGAGATGTTTTTGAACATTTTCCAAGATTTATTTAAATTCGGTAAGAAAAATTAGTTTTATTGTTTATTTTAACATAGGTTACCTTTTTTGATGGAGATGTAGAGACTAGAGACTTTGAAATAAATAATTTAATTAATTTTCAATTACGTCTCTAGTCTCTACATATTTTGATGAAGGCTAAACTATAGATACAGCTATATAAATCCAGCCAAAACTTAAATCTTCGTTAATCGAAATTACCTAACTCTTATTACCGTGGTAAAGTAGTAAAATAAAGTCATATGAAACGCAACATGCAGAATAGTTGTTATAAAAGTTTTAAGATCTTTTCTGCTTAGCGAGCAAACGTTAACCATTTCGCCCAAGTCGTCATCAACTGCGGAACTATAAAGTTGCAAACCGCATTTTACGATCTACGGCTCAGGTCGGAACATTATATTATCCTTACAATATACCTATACTTATGTTATATATGCCATTTGTGACCAAACTTGCGTATAATCAAGCAAACATTCCGCACTACACGGAAAATATCATATTATAACACGATAAAATATTTTCCAAATCTGGAACAACACCAGAATACGATCCCATCAAAACTCTTTACAAAACACGCCAACACCTCTAGATTTCGGCGCGAAAACGTTCTCCGTTTCGGGCGCGCTAAAACAAAAAGGTGCAAGAGCTCGCCAAATATCAAAACTGACAAACGAACTTCGATACCTATTCGAAAACTTGAAATCAAAATTGGTACGAAATCACAGCATGCTTGGCGGGTGCGGGTGTGTGTGTGTGCGCGCGCGTGTGCGTGCGCGGCGCTGTGTGCGTGTCGGCTGGCCCCGCCCCGCAGTGCTCACACGGCTGAGTTGGAATCAGATGGCTCGGCCAGTCGTAAGCGAGCCGTGACATCGCGAACGGTTCGCAGCTTCCGCACCCTTAATATTGAGCATTCGATAATTCGCGCTACGCTGGCCATCGGTTTAGAAACTCGAATTAAAGAAAGGACACGCTCGATTAGTTGCATTGATTTTGGACTGTGCGTGTTTGTGGTTTAGTGGACTGTGTTTCCGCCGCTGCGTTTAGGTAGGTCGTTGATCTACACTTGGGCTTTTTGAAAGCTGTCTGTGATACCTACAAAGGTTTATATTAGGCGTTTTTTGTAAAATACTAAAATAGTGCACATAACGCAGATTTATCAAATATAATAACAATTTCATAGCGGTCGTTCAGGAATTTATTCCGTGTTTATAAATCATTAATCAATTTTTTATCAATAATTATTATCATGTTAACATGACCAACTCTATAATTTGTAGAGTAACATGAACTCTACCTTTTTACAACTTTCACACACAAAATGACACATCAAAACAAATGTATCAATAGCTCTTTAAATTGACTCTACATAATAATATTATCCATATAAAAATACAACTCTATTTATTTTTAAAGAGAAAATATTGCAATATTTCACGGACTCTACCTGTCTATTATGCACATATAATTGACCCTATTAATGTAATATGATACTTTGTACAGATTCCTTTTAACTAAGATGGGCAAATCTTGTCTAATTTCTTTTGTGAAATAATTTGAAATTGTAAACATTTGGTAGTAATGTTAATTTTTTGCGGGATCGAATTTAGAAATGTTATTTAATACGGGTGCATTGTATTGCGATTTTTTTTTGCAAATCAACAAATTTTGAATAAAAAGATAAGGATGGTTTACTTATAAATTATTAGGTACACCATATTTTTTACTCTTCATTACTTGTTATTTTTTTTCATATGTTCAAAATAATGTAATTAAATGTATTAAGTAAAAAATTAAAAGCGAATGTGATAAGATTTTATTTTTATATCAATAAAATGTAGAGTAGATAGGTATGTTCAAAAAGATTCATTTAACAGAACTTAAAAATATTAATTTAACCAATTCTTAATATTTGTTTCATGTTAATAAATCGCGGTAAAGTTCACTTGTACAAAATATTACAAAATAAAATTAAAATAACAGTATAAAAATGTCAAAAAATTCAGCATAACACAGTGCTTTACATTTATATCCTTTGAAGTTACCGCCTGTATCCCATAGAATGGTCTATTGTCAAATTGTAAAATTTGTTATATCGTTCATAAATAGATATCTCAAGTTGCATTGTAAGTAATTTTGCGGTAAGTGATACTTGCAACACAATAGGTGACGTGGGTTCGATTCTGTACAACATTGTAGTTTTGTTCACTTTAAACGGACTAGACATTATTTATAACTTGGATCGATATCTTTATTTAGATTTGATACATTTGAAATAGTACATCTGGTTAGCATAATTTGAAATAATCATTAGATCAGTTCATCAGTTTAATTAAATCAAGGTGATTAAAATAATTTTTCTATGTGTTAAAATAAGTGTGACTCTACTGTTAAAAATATTGGTAAGTAATTAATTTTAATCTTACACACATTTTTTAATTTTTCCTAGTTTAAATAATTTTATTTACCACATTATTCGCGCGGCTAAATTCTTGACTTTCGTGAAAACTAATACACACTTCACATAACAATGGAATAACAAATATAATATATTTTATCAGAAAAAACTGTCAATTCTATCCCCGCTGACTTGCGATTCACATTTTCAAGTGTCATGTCACCAAAGTCATAAAATCAATAAATTTGTTCTTCAATTGAAGCCGAAAAAAAAATACAAACGTACCGACTTATTATTTACATTTCAAATCGTGTTGACAGCACATTATACGTCTCCTGGGGTGCTCCTGTTATTTTTTTTCTATTTTTTCTTTTTTTTTATAAATGACACATTTTGTGACAATGGATACATGACCATTGACATAAATTCTCACAAACTGTCATTACACGCTGCTAATGTGTTCGGGAATAATCGATTTGTTGTAGAAAATTTTTGTGTGTAATTGATAAATTGGGAACGTTTTAGTGACAGAATTGATTAAAATGTTTATTCTAAATTAATTTTATAATGGTAGCGTTTGACAGTTGACTTTATTAAAAGATGTACATACTTAATAATAAAATACTTATCTTAAGTCTATGATATTAAAATAAACGCTGTCAAAGATATTATGAGTATAAAATGGAGTCTAGTTGAAAAAATATATTTTACTTATGAAAACACAAATTAATTAACAACTGAAGGTCTAGATGAAAATAATAAACTTTAAGAATTTTAAGCTTTAATTAGGGAACAAGTTCCAAATATATTTCAAAGTTGAATAATGCTAAGAAGTCGTAAGTTTGAAAATATGTATATTATATAGAAACAATAATACATACTTTAATACTTTATTCAAAATTATCTAAGTAGGTATTCATAATTGTATAAATTTTATCAATAAAACTAAAAGTTTCATAGTAGATTCAATAAACAGCGCTTACAAAGCACCCTTAAATACAATCCTGTCAAAGAATATAAACAGTAGGTAAATAAACTATACATATTTCATAATCGTCTTATAATTTAAAATATCGCCTCCAGTGTTACGGAATCTCTGTATAAAAAATAATCTTTGATGGACACAAAATAACACCTCGTCCAAAATCAACCGATGAAGGCTTAAGGATTAAGATATAACCTTTTTAACAGTTAAAAAGCTTTCGTATGTATCTCCCAATTATTTTATTTTATCCGTCTTCGATATCTCGTTTAAACACATTGTCTCTTATTTTTTGTTATTTAAAGCACCGCTTTGGGATTTGTATTTCATTTTGTATAAAATTTTAAACTTACCGATACGTTTTTAATGAAAAATTCGTGTGGTTTTGTTGTAAGTTGTAAGTACTTACAGAATATTGAAAGCTGTATTTAAAAGTGGATTGTGTTACTAAAAAAATCTTATCAAATGGACAATAAAATTGCCGCGTCTAGAGTCTTAATAAAATATATAAACAACCTTCAAATATTAATTTCAACAACGCCGTTACAATTATATGTTACTTGATTATTGCATTGCATAGGTATTTATTTGCGATAAAAATACAAACTTTGAAATTTGCCAAAAAGTCAAACCAACCTTAAAAGCATAATTTTAAACCTAATTGAAGACAAGTCCAACAAAACAGTGCTACCTATATTACTATCTAGGTACGTATTATAATATCAGTGGTACAGTAGACAAAATAGATCTTCCACCAATGAGATCATTAGAGGTCATTAACTAGTTAGTTTTTACAACGTAGCCCGGTAGGTTAGATCTGCATTGAGCTGATCATAAAGACTGATTGATTTCTCGACACTGCCTCCGTAGTCTGTACCGATAGCAAATAAAACTAAAATATCACATCTAACATTTTTTAATTAAATTTTTTGGTAAAATTATAATGTTCGTAAGATAATAAGCGTGCAAATTGTTATGTCTAAATTTAAAAACATAGTAGCTATGAAATATCGTTTAAAAATAGCCTACAAAGTTCGCAAAATGCAATAACAATTTCAAGGCAAAGTGAGAGTAAGTTAAACGTAATTTCAATAGAAGTATCTGTAAATAGCTAGATTGCATTGTATTATACTCATTTTTCTGGACTAGGAAACACTATCTTTACCGATATTGAATATCAACATTATTAAAAATAAATAACAGAGAAGTCAGCAAATTTCGACAACTTAACTAATAGCCTTTTCTGTACACCAATGTCGCTTTAGTTATTACTTATTATGTCTATGTTATCATGTTACATTATTAATAACATACAAACTCGCAAAAACTTCTAGCATAAATTAAAATCATTATCCAATTAGCTAGTTTAAAATTAACATATTCAAGTACTTGTTTTGTTGTCTGTACAAATGATTCACATTTCACGTCGCTTTTTGTTAGCCGTACAGACAGACAAGCCGACAGCACAGTTTATACTACCGAATTCTATAGAAATATTTCAATGTTTTTATTTGTGTATCACAAAGGTTATATTTATTAATCAAGTTATTTATAGTAGACCGTATGTTAGTCGAGAGGCTTTGATGATTCTTATTTGTGCTTTGAGGTTTTATATGCAAGTTTAGATACAAAAATACCTTAAATATGTAATAATATTTTAATTGCAATTGAAAAACTGACCTATAGGTTCGATAATAACAAACAAAAAATAACGAAAATTAACCAACAATAAGTTTGTAACAATCACAGCATAAAAGACATATCATAATACAGTATTCTTGTTACGATAGCAGTGTAATTATTTCGCAAACGTCATGCTTAGAGCCTAGAGGTTACGAGTCACAATTAGGCAAAGCAAAACAACAGCACCGCGTATAATCAAGTTAATACTATTATCAAAGTACGCAGACAGAATTATAAAACGATTTCGTTATAAAGGTACGAACATCAAACGTACATTATGACACTTGACAATTCAAAGGACGTAAGCGCTGCCTCTAAAAACGCAACCGCTCTCGTTAATTATGTATAGACTATATATGTAAAGCGCCCTTTCTGCTTTATTTTTTAAAAAACCCAGTGAAAAGGAAGATGCTTTGACGTTTGCGACTTGGCGAGGACTCTTTATGTGTTGTTACGCACGTGCTTTGGTTTGTGCGTTTTGTTACTGTTCGTTGTTGCATTTGAAGTTCACCAATGAGCACGTGCTAGCAATGTATGTTCAAAGGAATTTTCAAAATCACTCTATATCTCAAACTTACATGATTTGCTTCCTAACCATGACGATAAATAAGATTATAAGGTGGCGTGCGGACATAAGTGAGATTTTTTGGTAAAATCTGCAAAGGAAAGCTTAAGAATACTTTTACCAGATTCTATTTTATATGCTTAAATTAGAAATATATGAATTATTAAAAAATAACATAGAGCTGACGTAGAGCGCTTATTTGGCATGTTTATAATTCACATCTTAAAATTAAATCATGTGTAATATTGTAAAGTATTCTATATTCACTTGAAATAACTTATATTCCAAGTAAATTATTATGAAATATTGAAAACTCACCAGTAGAAGTAGTAAAACACTCATTAGTCTGAAAATAAACCCTATCTACTTGTGTAAAGCCATAACAATTCTTACAAATAAATACCTATTAAACCATAGGACTAATCCCTGTACAATGTGCAGAATCTTGTATATGCTAGTTAAGTTCATACAAGTAATAATTTTAGACTAGTAGATCATATAGATATAATAAATAAAACTCATAATTTAAACGAACAAATATATTAAAAAAAAAATTTAAAAACATATTTAATAAATAAACTCCATCGCGTCTTATAATTTACTCCATAGTTTGTGTTTATTATATCTTAATTTCTCATCGCACATCAATCCATCATTGTTTCATTCATACTTACATGAATGTGTTTATACCAATTAATTATATTAAACAATAACTAAATAAAGATAAAATATCCATTATGCATATTTTAGGTGCTCAAACGTGGGTAATGTACAATCTATAGTCCATGTATAAAAAAAGTTTAATTCTTTTTTTTAACCTTACCTGCCAGTGCGTAGGTATAGTTTTAAAATTATTATTTATCTGTGATAATTTTGAATTTTCGAATTCGAATGATGAAATTTCGAATTTCGAATTGCATTCAACCAGCACGCATTTGTAACGTTCGTTGAGCGAATTAAAAAGACTCCGCAGTTAGATTTAAAAGATAAACTATTCAGGGATTCGATTACAGATCTATCCGTTTGACTAAAGAGTCGGGCATTAGCGCCACCTGCTGAATCAAAGCGGAACTAATGAGGTGTGCAAAACCGTCTTGAACGGCAAACCAGACGTTTAACTTATGAGTTTTCGTGTAGTTTTTGATGTTTAGTTTAATATTGTAAGAAAATTTGTGGAACAAATAGTTTTTGATGTTCACACTACTGCATATTGAGGTAGGTAGAGTCTTTGCAGATAGTCGCTTGGCTAAGGTCAATGAACAAATGTTTTATGCAAATATTAGACGGAATGGTGTAAATCGATGTTTAGATTTGAATAATGTTATTATGAATATGGATTTAGTGTCAAAAAATGTTAAGTAGGTACGATTACTTTACTGTACTGCAGTGAAGGTATTCGTCATATTTAAAACTAGCTGTGCCCTGCGGTTTTACCCGCAGTGCTCCACTCATGCATAGCATATAGCCATCCTCGATAAATGGGTTATCTAACACCAAAATAATTTTTCAAATCTGACCAGTAGTTCATGAGATTAGCGTGTTCAAACAAACAAATTCTTCAGCTTTATAGTATTAGTACAGATAAATTGATTCCAAATTTACATGTGTCTACAACTAAGTCAATAATTAATATTGTCAATGTAGTTTAAGATAAGTTATAATTAAAATATTTTAAATTTATATAAAGCGCTTTTTTGTAAGCGTCCGGCAAGAAATAGTGAAAGTATTTTATAAATCTTCAACAGAATAAAACACCCGGTGTATATATTTTTATGAATTATTATGAAGTTCATTAACTTCCAAACTACATTTTGATAGAGTCACTTATTTAAAAAGGCATCTGAATCTGTTTCCATGGGATTAAAAGGTTAAAAAAGCCAAATTAGAGAAATTAACATTCACTTCTTGTTTACCGTCACGCATGGAGGTTACTTTAAATTGTAAATTGATTATTAATCCGAATTTTTCAACTGCTTATAATGTACATTTTAAAGAAATGAAAAAATAAATACTGTATGAATTGATTGATCTGCTTATAGAACTACCTAACCGGGAATACGTTGTTCTTCCCTTCAAATTTCAATTATCATTTATAGTTATCAGAAATAAATATTGGCCGATTCTCCGACCTCGGACCTAGTCGACCTACGATACTACTACAACCTACTCGATACGCACACAAAATTTATAAACATCGGTTCAGCCGTTTCGTACGAGTTTAATTAAGATCACGACACTACAATCTTAATTGTGTATATAAATCTCGTGTCACAATGTTTGTCCTCAATGGACTCCTAAACCACTTATAATAAAACCGACCTATTATAATAAAATTCGCACACCATGTGCAGTTCGATCCAACTTGAGAGATAGGATAGTTTTAACATGTAGGTACCACGGGCCAAGCCGGGTATGATTTCGGGGTATGGAAAATACCGTGATGTTGGCCGATTCTCAGTTCTAAATGCACACAAACTTTATAAACATGGGTTCAGCCGTTTCATAGGATTCTACAAATTTCTATATTCGTCTACAATTGCATAATATATTAGTTTACCAAAAACACGTAAATTCAACATTCATACATTTCAAAATATATAGCACTATCCAGTCGTATCGCAACATGCAATCGTTTCAAGAGAGTGCTTAGCTTTGAGCCGAGCCACTGTAAAACAGTTTTTTCAACTTGTGTACTCAGCTTTATATTTGTTTGTTAACTTACATACGTTTGTCAAAACCATACGTCTTATATACGTGGCTATGTGTTTGTGGAAACTATTTTGAAGTTAGTCGTTTCAAAGATTATTGTGTAGGTACCTACCTACAAATAAATTAATCGAATTTTTATTTTATTATATCCTGTACTACTATTATAAAGGCGAAAGTTTGTAAGTATCGATGTATGGATGTTTGTTACTCTTTCACGTAAAAACTACTGAATGAATTTGAATGAAATTTTGCACACATATAGAGAGTCACTTGGATTAACACATAGGATAGGTTTTATCCCGAAAATCCTACGGGAACGGGAACTATGCGGGTTTTTCTTTGAAAACGCGGGCGAAGCCGCGGGCGGAAAGCTAGTGTTAGTGATTAATGTGTACAAACGAACATGTGAATTTTATTTTATAATTATGTTCTTATAGAGTCTGCCAAGCGCTATCAACAGTCTCATTATTCACTGAATAAAATTTGATTGAAAATATAAGAAAAGCATTTTTATATCACCTAGGTAGGTACCTACGTATTTTATAATGGATCTAGAAAAATCATGAATTACATACCTACGTAACAAAATACATTAAAACCACTAGTTAAAATAAGAAAACAAAATATATAAAGTAACAAGTATGGGTATCTATAAATATCACAAATCACAACGTTTACGTATAAAATTGAAAGCTATTTACATATTAAAACTAAAGTGAAAAGTTAAAAGATCGACCTTTCATATTATAATTTAGAAAAGAAACTGCATACTGATTTTCATAAGTCAACAAGATGCATTGAATAGCAAAGACCGTGTTTGCTTCCCACAACCGGAAAAAAAACATGATACCATAGAGCTAATAATATTATAACGACTTGTTGAACATTATTTGCATTTAAATTGACCAAGAAAATAAGTGTAATTGCTTGTCTTCATAGAATGAGAAATATAAATTATTACACGAGTTATTGCTACCGTTGTCTATTTTCATTTTTCTAATATTAAATACTTTAATAAGATTATCTAGAAAAACATACCTATGCTTTGAAACAACAAATAGAAGGAAAGAAAATTTATGAGTCTTAGTATATTTCTATGAGTATCAACTATTAATCCCACTAAATTATACATAACAGACATTCTCTACACTGTTTAACCAATAATTCCTCCACTGGCATGTCTATACATTCGTAACTCTACAAGCTAATTATATTAATTAGAAACGGGTATACAGTAACTGGATCTCTGTTGCAGAGATAAGCACAAAGAGGCCGGCGATCGCGGCTGATAACGTCCGATTGACCGTGATGTATCATATTTGTACTGTTCGTACTTGGGAATAAATATTTTATATTGAAAAACGATTTATGAAATATAATATAATAAACGATTACAGTTTAATATTGTTGAAGATTAATGTGTTGAAGTTTTGTGCATTATATTGTATTGGGTTTATCTATGTGTGCATAGGTATGTGTAGAGCTGTGTTTTTCGTAGATTATGTTTAAATTAAGCAATTTGTGGACTAAATACTATTACGTAGAGCGTAGACAATTAAAATAATGATGATGGAGACATGTGCATAAAGAATGCTGGTTGTGAAAAAATATAATAGCGTTTTTATTTCTATCTACATAATTATTGTTTTGAATATAACTTATTTCCTAGTACGGTCTACTTATTTCTAGCTCTATCAATAAGATTAATTATTATAAAAGTAATTAAACAGATGAAGTACTGAAATAAGAAAAATGGAAGTGGAAGATTTAAAAGTCTATGTTACTAACTTAATTTAGTACACTATGACAGGATAATGACTCCAATGATTTAAAAATATTAATATTTTTCCAATAATCAAAACTAACGTTCCTACACAGGTATTACGCATTATGTAAGAAAATATTATACTTTAATTAACTTATCTTTCTTTCTATTTGCGGACCACGACAACAACTTACAAAACATTGAAGTTACATCTAAATTACAACTTCATTCAATTTAGGATTCGATTAATTAAAGAAAAATGGTCAAGTATGTCCCATACCCCATTAGTTTGACTACGCTGTCCGCTTTCACTTTGACTAGACTCAAAGCACCCCAGGCCCCTTTGCCCCATTGTGACATTTCTGAAAGGGGAAACCAGGGAATATCAAAGTCATTCGATTGGCAACTTGAAAAGATCAAATACGCAATGCTAAAGTACCTGTGCGTTACTTTTCATACACTTATAATGGCCTAAGTCCCGCGAGTTTTGCGTTTTGATGTAGCTTATACAGTCAAGTCGATTGCGTTATTGGAATATTGATACAGCTTGGTGTGTTTTATGTTTGATATTATAGTGATACTTATTTGAAGGTACGGTAACGATGTGCGTATAAAATGATCCGATCCCAGGGATGTCTTTGTGTTAATCGAAGTTTTTAAAGATAAACATTTTTTCCGTCTTTTAACTGCTTTTTACGACTTGTATGTATAGATATACCTAATTAAAAAAAGCGTTGTGGAATAATAAGTATTTAATTACGTACAAATAAGTAAAAAATAAACAAATGATGAAATAAGAAGTATAATACAACTCGAGTGCTAAATAACTCAAAGCAAACAATCTCTTACAATAAGGTACACTCAATTAACGGTACTGACATACACTTTCATTGACCTACACATTACTCAAATAAATACTCAAACAACCCGACAGATTGACATACAGAGACGACTACCGTTCGGTTGCTACACGCTGGGTGGTACAGCCTATCTACCATCTCACTTCATTACCGACCATCGATCATTATCGTCTCACGAACTAAAACTATTCCTACTATGCAACAATAGATGGCGTTCTACACAATTCAGCAGCATCATCTACCAATTAGCATCCCCCCTCCCGCTCACACACAAACGGCTAGAACGAGACGCCGCACCCGTAATATCAAAAGGCTTGATTGTAATTGATGATGCGATTGTCTAAGCTTTGAGGTCAATAAATAATCTCTCTTTGCAGGTCACGGAGTTGGAGTGAAGAGCGAAGCACAATCGATAGTCATTCGCAATAAGTGGCAAAAGTTAGTGATAAGTGAAGTTAGGACATGCGAGTGTGCGACGCTAGGACAGGCTAGGAGAGCGCTTGTGGCACGCTAGGAGGCACGATAGGGGTGTGCGCGCGCGGGTCGCGGGTCGAGATACTCTCGAGGCTGGCGCTGCACGGGGGCTGGGGGCGGGCCGCGCCGGCGCCCGCGCACGCCGCCACCACGCTGGTGGGCGGGCTGGTGGCGCCGCCGCGGGAACCCACCACGGCGGCAGAGGCCTTCTGGAAAATGCCACATAAAGGTAACTAGCTTTTACATTTTTTTACACGATAGGTGTCGCAATTGAGCAATAAATAGTTGGAAATTTGTAAGGAAGTCCAATGAATCGTGTTTTATGGAATTTCATTTAAAATAACAATATGTTACAATTGACCAATTTTGGCACCTGATGAATGTCATGTAAACTAAATCATTTGAGTTGGTAGGTTAGACTAACAATTAGCCAAAATAGTATAATTATCTTGTATGTGGAGTGTCATAGGTACCTACCTACTAGATAATTATTCTATTTTGGCTTTGGCGAGGTATAAACTTCGCGATTGATATTACATATTTCCTATTTCCATAAATAAACATTTGATTAACTCGTCTGTAAGTCCGTTATATTTATAAATAAATAAAAAAATATATACTGTACCTACCTACTAAACTAAGGGCAACTATTTCATTCAGTATATAGCTATAACTTCCAAAAACATAAACAACCGTAATATATCATGTGTTCATAAATTAAAAACACAATAATGTCCAATTAAAAACACAGAAACGAAATCATGAAGCCGCGTTGTAAACCGTAAAGTTAGGCACTAACAAGACGACAAGTTAGCTCCTAACTTCACAATAGTTCGCAACTTGGCAACTCCCAAGACCTATTACTACATAGTTAAGTGGTCACTTTATGCCCTTTTATTAGTGTTGTACAAAGTGGAACTTACTAGCTGACTAGATGTATTAGTTAGTCTTTCTTGTGAGTTATGGCTGTTATTAAAATTAAGTATCAACCTTGTTAATTACGCAATACCTACATCAATTAATCGACTATAATTTCATAAATTTTCCAAAACAGTCCACAAATCATGATATTATACAAACGCAAAGGAACAAGATGATTTCTTTAAACTCTACATTTCTCTCGTGAAGTTTTGTTCAATTGCAAAGTATCTAATAAATTAAAAAAATAACACATTCTTAAACAATATAAGTTAGGTATTTTAAAACTGAACGAATAATTAATTAATTATGTTACCAACATTCCTTTAATGTTATTATCATTAAATAGTATCACCAGTGACGACCAATAATAATTTATTTTGGCAGATACTACATACAATAAATCTAACGCAATAATTTACACCGATATCCCTAATAGTTCCCGTTATTTTGAGAAATAACAAAATAACACGATTATTCTAGCAAGCCAGCTAAACGGAGCATGCGACATTCGCGTCACATTAACTCTAGATAGAGACAAATAGAGCGGAAAATCACCGGTAAGAGGGAGATAAACAGCGTTTTCTTTGTTGCGACGTTAAAGTAATTTTAATGATTAAGTACTATCCCGTCTGGGTCTAGCTCGGTTACGCAGGATAAAGTTTAAACCTAAGTTTTCGTACAAAATAGGTTATTTGGTTACATGCAGATTTCAAGTTTATGTTTTGATATTTTCAATACTAGGGCAGTATAATATTATAATTTATATGTTATATCGTAATACTTTATTAAATAAGTATATAAATTCAACATTTTCAATTCATACATTTTAATACCAAGTACTTTCTTATCGATCTTAAGCTCTATTAGACGAATTATGATAAATTTTAATAGATAATCTGTGAAACAGTTACGTTTTAACGCATTGTTTAACTGACAATAAACAAAGGGCTTAAAAAATGTATAAATAACTGTTAATATTGTTAAAAAAATGTTCGTGTATAATATTAGATATGATTAATTTTTCAATTTTAGAATGTTTTTGGCGCCATAAATTCGCAGCCGTTGAAATGAAATTTATTTATTCTAAAATGTGAAACTGATAAACTTAAAAATCAAACAGAATTTTGTACACAAGGGTCATACATCACAAACTTTTTGAACGTAAAATGTGTCAACTTATAGTTTAAGCTTAGCGATTGTCAGTTTTTTGTCCTAAATGGGCGTGGTTGATGTCATAAATTATGTCATGCCGAAACGATGTCATTTCATAGACTATAAAATATTTGTGAAAACGATTTGCTACTGTTGTTTATTTAGTTTATGTTATACTATATTATTAGGCACAAGTATTTTACAGGTAATGGTTTTATTGAAAAAGGCAATAGTAAATTTTGTTTTGATTTTTGTTATGTGGTGTTCTATTTAAATGGAAAAAATTATTATTTTACCAGTTTAATACTTAAATTAAGAACATTTTATAATTTATATGAAATATCCATACACATCGTCATCCTTTACAAAATGAAAAAGAAAAGTTTGTTTTGTTTTAAAAATATAGATTTAAAATTGAGAATTTAAAAATTACAAGTTACTTTATATTTACATTATTTCATCACGTACATAATTAAATCCCGTATTCAACCCCACGTGAGCGGGATGCATTTAAAAATGGCGTTTATCTATACAATTAAACTTCCCCCACAGATTATCATTCAAATACAGATACAAAATAATAATAATAATAGATAAGTGGGGTATGTGTCTGACACCAGGTGTACTGTCAGGGCCAGGGACGACCCTTATGTATGTGTTATGTATGTATGTATTTGATTAATGTTTAATGGAAGCTTTGGTTATATGGTTTTTGGTGTGCGTCGATTTTTGTTAATTCTGGAACATTGATTTTAGTATTTATCTTTTTTTAATTAGTTACGAAAACAGGAGAAAAACCGCAATAAAAAACGCATTCACGCAAACTTTTCCTATTAAAAATATTAAATACATAGTGAAAAGTAAAAATTGAAGCTTTTAGCAACTTTAGATATAAATAAAAAATAAGTTAGGTTTAGATATAAATAAAAAATAAGTTAGGTTGTTCATAACAGGCTTAATTGTTGAACAAAAACATTAAAGGTTTTTTCTTCTTCTTACATCATATTTATCACCAAAACTATCTGAAAAACGCAACAAAACATCGTCCACAAATTTCATACGACCGAGCGTGGCGTCCATTGTGAGCTTAATATAAAAAATCAACTACAACTACACATAAATTTATAGTCGCGGCCATAAAAACGGGGATTAAAAATAAATCGCTCGAATAAATTGCACCTCTGAAATTAAAACGCTCCCTCACGACGCGTACTCGCGACAGTGGGTGTGAGGATCGTATAAGTTATAAGCGGAGGCTGTAAGCGGTAGCGGGTTTTGATTTGTTATGTGAGCGTGAAGTATATTTAGTTTTACAGCTTAGATTTTTGAATCTGTAGTTTGGAACGTTGAAGTTAAATCCGAGGGACAAAGAAACAGTTTATATTCTGAGAAAAAGATATGATAGTATGTTAAAAGAATGTTTAAAGAACTTTAAAGAAAATGCTGGGAATACACTGAAAACCAACCCCAAACATATATGGTCCTTTGTGAATAATTTAAAACGCAACAGTGGTTCTATTCCTAACCAGCTGATCTTAGGTACTAAAACGGCCTCCGGTGGAGAAGAAATATGCGAGTTATTTTCGGAATATTTTCAGTCGGTATATGAATTACTTCCATCTTCTATAATATCCCAACCACAAAATAGCCCACCATCTGTGTTACCTGATTGTTTGAACTCAATAAGTAATATTTGTTTAAGTGAATGTGAGGTACGTGCAGCTTTAAAAAAACTTGACCCAAATAAAGGATCCGGCTTGGACGATATACCGAACGTTTTTCTTAAAAACTGCGCGGATAGTTTGTCTGGGCCTTTGTGTGAATTATACAATAGATCTTTAAAAGATGGCATTTTCCCACTGCACTGGAAAAGGGCGCGGTTAACACCAATACATAAAAATGGTGATAGAAACGCTGTATCGAATTACCGACCTGTGTCTGTTCTTCCGGCACCTGGTAAAGTTTTAGAATCGCTGGTTCAACAGAAAATTTACTGGCATGTTAAACATAAACTGCACCCAGAACAACATGGTTTTTTACCAAAGAAATCTACCACCACAAATTTAGTCAGTTTCATTGAGGATGTTGCGGGCGCGATCGATGAAGGACAGGAAATCCACGCTATTTACACGGACTTTAGTAAGGCGTTCGATTTAATTGATCATATTTTATTATTAAGAAAGATTTATGAATTGGGTATTCATGGGTCCTTGTACCGATGGTGCGAATCGTACTTAAGTAATCGGACTCAATTAGTCAAGATTCGTGGATATACATCACGAGCTAATGTAATCCCAACGGGCGTGCCTCAGGGATCCCACCTGGGTCCCCTTTTTTTCCTCTTATTTGTGAATGATTTGGCCAATGGTCTAAAGTGTAATTTTAAGATGTATGCGGATGATTTGAAGTTGTAGATGCGAGTCAAATGCGAGGACGATAGGAATATGCTGCAAAAAGAATTATATCACGTTGAAGATTGGTGTCTCAGGAACAGAATGCTATTAAATGAAAATAAATGTTATTGCATGAACTTCACAAAAAAGAAGAACACGTTACCTCTTTCATATATTTTAAAAAGTAGCAATCTTAAAGAAGTAAACAGTATTAGAGACTTAGGAGTCATAGTAGACAGTTCACTAAATTTCAAAGATCACATGGATCACATAATAAGTAAATCGTCCAGTCTTTCCGGATTCATTTCTAGGCAATTGAAATACTTTAAGGACCCTGGCGTTGTGATTCCTATTTACAATTGCATTGTAAAAAGCGTCTTGGAATATAACAGTTGTGTTTGGTCTCCCAGCTATGCTGTGCATTCCAGTAGATTGGAGAGAATTCAGAAAAGATTTGTGTATCAACTGTCCTACATTAATAATCAATGCAAAACATTGGTATCATACGAAAAAAGATTGAGTTTTTACAAAATGAGGCCTCTAAGTGTACGCCGTAAGTGTTTGGACATACTGTTTCTGTACAAACTGATACATGGTCTTGTGGATTGCCCTGAACTCCTTTCGCGCATTAAAATAGAAGTTCCACGTCCTGCTAGCCGTTTGGAAAATAGGAAGTGCTTTAAATTACCCTATTGTCGTACTAACGTAGGTCAAAACTCTCCTTTATACAGGTGCTGTTCGTACTATAATGGTGTTAGGTACAATTTCGATATTTTCTCGAGTTCTCTATCCTCAGCCAGAAGTAAAATTTACTCTGCGTTGTGTAAAAATAATGGTAGTGTTACTTGAATTACTATAGAAGTTTAAAGTTTAAAATTTAAAGTGTAGCGTGTACATTGTCAGTCAGTTTATGTAGTTTCACTAAGCACGACGTGCTCACTAGTTTAGGAATTGCACCGCAAATGTTTGTTTTAGTAAATAGTTTTTAAGGCTGTTTATGTGTCAATTTCAATTTGTGAACCAAATAAAAAAAAAAAAAAAAAAAAAAAAAAAAAAAAAAGAAGTTATAAAAAAATGGTAAGTTTGCGAAGATTTTACGTACTTAACTTGATTGAAATGCGATGACAATTGACAAGAAACTCTTTATGAATGAATATTGTGAAAATACCTTGAAATTAAAACACATAGATGAATTTTTCGTTATAATTTTCAAAGATTCAGAATTCAACATTTATGTCTGTTTGAATACAAAACTTTTTTCCGTTCAAATTTTATTTTTCATCAATAAAATATCCTTTATAATGTATTGTAATTTTATATTCCATTACAATCATACTTACGCTAACCGCCTCCTCCTCTCCCTCAAACCTCACATACAGCAAGTAACCCCAACGATTGTCCATTGTTCTTTTAACAGTCGTTTGCTTGTTAGTGCATGGCCAGTCGTTGATGTTTGACGAAAGGTGAACCAAGAGGTGTTATTTATAACGAGTTTTGGCGCGAAATCGTTCTTAATTGGTGCCATAATTAATATTGAAGGGAACATTGAACGGGAACTTGTTTAATCTGTAATTAAAGGGCATCGTATATTGAGTTTTATGTTTAATTTGCGTTTAAGGACATATTTAAAACAGAAATACAGCCTTAAGTTGAAATACAGGGTGTCCCAAAAAGTAGTGATGAACGGAAGCTGGGAGGTAGAGGACCTAGAGGGCTATCCGAATCACCCCCATGTATGTTATGCGATTTTTCGTATTTTCGGAGTTATGACGTTTTTTTCGATTTTTCACCTATCGCCGAGTACGATGATATTTTCAGTCATGGTGACGTCAATTATTGCGGAAGATGCTTGATTTTTTTTGTGTGCTAAGCTGAAAGATAGGCCAATTCAGTGTGGTAACATTAACTATCGTTAGATCTTTGAATGGAATAAAAAAAAGAATTAAATGCCAAGAAAGATAAAATTACCCAGTATGTTCACCACTTCAAGGGTCCGTAAAAAAATAAAATCACATAAAAAAAGTTTTCCATTTGGCTTTTAAAAACTTGCTCTATCTATCAGGTAGCTACCCTGAAAATTTCATTTTATTATTCAGAAGGCTTCAATCGAAAAATTGAAATCAAAATGTGGTAAGTGCAAAAATTGAATTAACATGATGATTAATAAAAACAATTTAAAACCAATAACAAGGTGTTTAATTACCAGACATTTTTAAAATGACCTCGCTGTTGCTCAGTGCAAGTGCGACATCACCGTAAAAAGTTATCTTTTAAATGTCTGAATACCCTTTTATCATTTTTAATGCTTTCTTCTGCTACTACGAATTTCCGGGTTATTTCTTCCAAATTGTGGCAGTCTCTCGTCTTTGTAGTATCCCCACGGAAAAAATCAATAGGGTTTATGTCCGGGGACCGTGGAGGCCAGGCTAAAGGGCAAAGATACCCTGAAAGATGGATTGGATGATGGTCGTTGCAGCCTGCGCATGCGCCGGTGACGCCTGCCTTAAAGCCTGGCCTCCACGGTCCCTCGACCTAAACCCCATTGATTTGTTTCAATGGGGATACTAAAAAGACCTCGGCTACTTGAGAGAATGCCACAATTTGGACGAAATAACCCGGAAATTCATAGTAGCAGAAGAAACCATTAAAAATTATAAAAGGGCATTCCGACATTTAAAAGACAACTTTTTACGGTGATGTCGCACTTGCATTGAGCAACAGCGGCGTTATTTTAAAAATTTCTGGTAATTAAACACCTATTTATTGCTTTTAATTTGGTCTTAATGATCATCATGTTAATAAAATTTTTGCACTTACCACATTTAGATTTCAATTTTTCGATTGAAGCCTTCTGAATAATAAAATGAAATTTTTAGGGTAGCTACCTGATAGATAGAGCAAGTTTTTAAAAGCCAAATGGAAAACTTTTTTTATGTGATTTAATTTTTTTATGGGCCCTTGAAGTTGTGAACATACTGAGTAATTTTATCTTTCTTGGCATTTAATTCTTTTTTTTATTCCATTCGAAGATCTAACGATAGTAAATGTTACCATACTGAATTGGCCTATCTTTCAGCTTAGCACACAAAAAAAATCAAGCATCTAGCGCAATAATTCACGTCACCATAAATAAAAATCTCATCGTACTCAACGATAGATGAAAAATTGAAAAAAATGTCATATCTCCGAAAATACGAAAAATCGCATAACATACATGGGGGTTATTCGGATAGCCCTCTAGGTCCTCTACCTCCCAGATTCCGTTCATCACTACTTTTTGGGACACCCTGTATATTTCGTGATATAACTTATTATCGTTTATGTTTCAATGGATTTAACTTTAAAAGAAAGGCGCTTGTTTTATATACGGAAATATTATGCAATGAGTTGAATACTATTTGTTAATCTCGTTTGTAGTATATTGTTAATGGCATTTATTATATTTTAAAATAACATTAATTAACGATAGGTTCTACAACAAACGTTCGGGATACTAATGCTATAAATATCAACTAAAATTCTACAATTTTAGTTGACATTTTAAGCATAACGTGTTATTGAAATATTCTATAATCTCATATTCAGTATCCAATCAATGAAATAATAAAAATTTCAATCAAACATTCCAAAATTGTATTATTCGCCCCAAGGCAACCACAGAATTGCGCGACCAAAATCTACCATTGTTTCCCTAACTCCCACCCATGGTGTAATCAAGTCCTGCCCCAAATTCGCCCACAAATTGCATCCAATTGTTCACTTTTTACCATGTAAGGGGTAAAATTATCTGCTCGACGCTTGATCGCATTCGTCTATTCGTGAGTATTGGTGCGGATGAATCGCTGACGTTTGTCGTTTGCACCACAAGGCACAGATGTTTAGGATAGTGTTGATTAACCTATTATTTTTTGTGTAATGGAAATGTCGATAGTTTGATCTCAGTGTCAATTACTTTATATGTACAAAGCTAAACCAGCATCGATAGAGCAGCAAAGAAAATGTATATTCAAAAAATATCTCTTCCATTTTTCATTTCAATAACGTTGAAGATATTCAAGAATATAATAGGAATTGCAGCATCAAATCAAACTGCAAAAACTTGAGAAAAAAAACTATAAATTTTCGCCAACAATTTTTTAAAGATTATGGTAGCTTTCTACCCAAAGCACTTCTACGCACAATAGAAAAATTAAAAAACTAATGAAAGACAGTTTTTAACCCGTAACGGCTTACAGGACACAAAGGCTGAATGTTAACAGATTAGACAATAATTTGCGGTCTATCTCACCCTTTTTGGCCAGACATCTCGCAAAGCGGATTATTTTTTTAACGGGTTATATTTTTTAAAACACGATCCGTGCAGGTAGTTGCAAAAGTTTTTGCCATAAAACCTCCACTCGAAAATATTTTGAATCAATACAGCCACTTGAGAAAATTGCATTCGCCGAAGGAATATGAAATAAAGAAGGGTTCGGTTATAAATTGAAAAACGTATCGAAAAATCCAATCTGGGATTAGGGATTATAAGGGCTAAAACTAGTATTTTAAAAAATAAAAAAAAAATAAAAATAAAAATAAAAATTGTTTATTTCTTTTAAACAAGTTTTCATCTTGGGTTGGAGGTAAGTGCCTTCATTTAAGTGATAAATTTCACTTGTGTTAGAAGGCGCTTCTCTTCCATAACAATTACTAGGCTTTAACAATTAAAAGAAAGCTTAAAAAATAAGGTAATGTTAACATAAAAATCCTCTAAAATTGGTAGAATGGATGTATGTGTGTGTTTGTGTGTGTATGTGTGTGTGTGTGTGTGTGTGTGTGTGTGTGTGTATGTGTGTTCGAATATTTTTGTTTGTGTAGGTAATGTACAAGAATTTAAAAACGGTGATTTTTTATTTTATTTTACATTTTCATTTTACTCTCTACTAATTACATGTTTTTAATATGTCTTCTGCTTCTGTATAACTAATTTCTTTAAGCCATTTTAAGGTATGTTTTTTACATTCGTTGTAACGATTTCCATATATATTTATAATTTTATTTACATTTTTGTATAAAATTTCTGACTGTCTATTGTACTGACGCTTACTAAATGATGTGTTCGTTTTATGAAACAGCGGAATAATATCCCTTCTTCTACGATTGGTTATGTTAGGGTCGTATGTAATGGTCTTATGTTTTTTTAGGATAGTTGCAAGAATATATAATTTGCGTATAGATAGTAGGCCCGTTGTGGAGTAAAGGAGTTCAGTAGAATATTTGTATGGTTTAAAATGCATAACCTTTATTAAAGCACGTTGTGCACGTTCTACTTCTAAAAGTTTTGTTTTTGTGGCTCCGCCCCACACTGGTAAACAGTAGGTTAAAATTGATTGTGCTAGTGTTACATATATTTTGTTTAGCAAATCCTTATTAGCAACATGGCGAAGTGTTTTAAAAGTCCATGTTATCTTCCTAATTCTGGATGTTATTAAATCTATTTGCGGATGCCAGGACAGTCTTTGGTCAATTTGTATTCCCAGGTATTTCGCTGAGGTGACTCTGTTTATGTAAGGACAATGGCATGTAGTGAGATTACATTGATTGTGGATTTGAATACTAAAGTCGTTAGAAGGTTGAGTTTTATTAGTTATTGAAAAGCAAATGAAGTTTGATTTGGTTGCGTTTAAGGTGAGAAGATTAGATTGTAACCACGTAGCAATTTTTGATAGACCTACTTCAGCTTTGTGTCGAACGGCATCCCATGATTTCTCCGAAAATACTACTGCGGTGTCATCAGCGTATGAGTAAATTTTTGCTTCATCTAATTTTAGTTTACAGAGGCTGTTTATGTAAACCAAAAAGAGAGTAGGGCCCAAAACACTTCCCTGAGGAACTCCAGTAGTTATATCTGTGTCATCGCTGTAGTATTTTCCAATTTTAATCCTTTGTGAACGGTTTTGTAGGTAGTCTTTAAATAATTTTAATGGCGTTCCTCTAATACCTATCTTTTCTAATTTATTTATAAGTAAATGAACCGAAACTGTGTCAAATGCCTTCTTAAGATCAAGGAACACAGTAAGACATTTGTCTTTTACGTCTAATTTGTCAACTATTTGTGTGCTTAAGGCAGTAATGGCATCCTCTGTGCATCTTCCAGGTCTAAAACCATATTGGTTGTTTGCAAGTATGTTAAATTTGTTAAGATAATTTAGTAATCTGACATTTAATAGTTTTTCTAGGACCTTCGAAATACAGGGTAGGACAGAAATCGGTCTGTAGTTATTGAGATCACTTGTGCTGCCGCTCTTATATATTGGTGTAATGATCGATCGTTTCAGTGGTTTAGGAAAAACACCTTGCTGAAAGCATAGGTTTGCTAAATGACAAATGATAGGAGCCAGTTCTACTACAGCTAATTTTAGAAATTTCGATGAGATACCATCCCATCCGGGGGCACTGTCATCTTTTAAATTGGATATAACTTTATGAACCTCATCAACATCTGTATCCAGTAAACAAAGTGAAGTTAAATTAGTATCTTCTTCATCAAGCGTATTTAGACCTATGTTAGATTTTCCTATCTCGTCCGCCAGTTTATTCCCGACATTGGCTAGGTAAGCGTTTACATAATTTACTGATTCTATGGGTGTGTTCTTAATTTTTAATAATGTTGTGTTGTCTGACTTTCCCTGTTTTAAATTTGTAATTTTGTTTATGTTTTTCCAAAGATTTTTTGTATTTTTAGTTGATTTTTCTAAATTTTGTCTTTCGTAATTGCGTTTCAGTTTTTTTATAAGTTTGTTACAATGGTTGCGGTATCTTTTATAAGTAATATTCAGTATTTCGTTATGTGGATCCATTTTAAGTTTCTTTTGCATTTTATTTCTATTTCTTATACAGCGTAAAATACCTGCTGTAATCCATGGTTTAATTATTTGTTTTTGTTTTGAGATAGTCGTTGTCACTGTATTTTCTTTTATGATGGTTGTAAGTTTTTGAATCAAATGATCAGTCAGTAAACACGGGTCATCACAGTGTAATAATTCTGAGATATTAATATTTGCAAGATCGATAAGAGCTTTTTCAAAGTTTATTTTTGTTAGAGTTTTAGGACAGTTATTATATGAAATTTTAGTTAGGTGTAGGAATATCATCAGGTGATCGGTTATAGACGTATTAAGAATAATTATGTGGGCACAGGTTTTGTTTCGTTCAATATTTAACATAAAATGATCAAGACAGCTAGATTCGCGAGTAGGTATTGTGTGCCCAATTAAAAATCCTTGCATTGTCAACATATTTAAGTACCGTATTCTATTATTCTTTTCATTATTATTTTCATTTGGTTTGGCCAGTATGTTTATATTAATATCTCCAGTTATTATAGTATTTTTAATAGATTTATAAGAGGTTAATTGACTATCTAAAGAGTTTATAAATTTGTCTGCGTTAGTATTAGATGGTGAACGATAAATTCCTAGGATTGTGTAGTTGTTCGATTCTATTTGTAGACAGGAAGCTTGATCTAATTTTATCTCTTTTACTGTAGCATGTAAAGAATCTCTAATATAAGTCACTACACCGTCATTTTGATTGATATGATTCGTGGTTGCATGTGAGACATAATCTTGTAATTTAGGAATAGGTTTGTTTGGTGTAAGTCTACATTCAGTGAGAATTAATATATCTGCTGTACATTTCAGTTGAGTAAGTGTAATATAAAGGTCGTTACAATTGCTGTATACGCTTCTAATATTTTGAGAAATGATAGTTAAATCATGTTTTTCTTTACTTATATGTTTGGATAGTTGCTCAACATCACACTGTGTGACGCGAGCTGCTTCACTATTATCTATATCTTGCAATGTATCTATATTTCTGTCCATGCTTGTCGAATATAAAGGGTTGGTGTATACATGTTGGTACAGGGAATATTAGTATATTTGAAGATAGACGTGACATATAAAATATAATAATTTAATAACCTATTTAAGGGAGACTGAGAGAAATGTTGTGCATGTAGATGTATTTTATACAAGAGAGTTTGTTTAGAAATGTACTTAATGAGTTTATAATATTTGTTTATTTGTGTGTGTGTTTGTATTGTGTAAGTTTGAATGTTTTGATTGGTTGAGTAGGAAGTTACTATTACAATAAAGGCAAGACTTAAACTAACTAATAATAAAAACAAGCTGAATGTTAAAGAATAGCGGAAGTTGCGGCATAGTCATTTTTCTTTGAGTGAAATGTCTTGGATTTGTGCCTCATTTTTAACTAATATAATTTTTGAGCTGTCGTCTTTTCTTAAATAAACTTTCCCATAAGCTGTCCAGCAGTACTTGTAGAGTTTGCGTTTGACCAAATCTCGCGCGAGAAAGTGAAGACGAGCTCCCTTGGCAGTTAGCTGACTTGATATGTATATAGGAGTATCGGCAGATGAAGTAAAGCCTAAGTGCTTGGCACAAAGTTTCGTTTTCTGCCTTATGTTGAATGCCTTGCTCAATCTTAACATTTCATTTTTACAAATGGTAGATGAGGTCTCAACTATTATTGTAGTGTTTTTAGGTGTGTCCTTTTTAGCGCGTACTCTATAAACATCCTTTAGGTCTGACTTGTTAATCTGACATCCAATAGTCCGAGACAGGCATAGAACCATGTCTACTAAATCCGTTTTAGCTTCATTGGGTTTTAAAGGCACATTTTTAATTTCAAAGTTTGACTTCCTGCTATCTTGTTGAATATTTTCAATTTTATCCTCCAACATTGTTATATATTTACGATCTTCTTTAATCTTTCCTTCAAGTAGTTCTATTTTATTCTTCATTTCTTCATTTTGCGATGTTAGAAAAGCCAAGGCATTTTCAATATTAGAGTTAGCTTGTTTAATTTCCTGCAATGTAGCGGCGTTACTATCGAAGCCTTGTTTTTGCGCTGTCATCACCGAAGAAATCATAGCTTTCATCTCTTCCCTTAATTCAGTTAATTCATTGGGGTCAGCTTCTCTTTTCCTTTTAACTCGTTTTATTAAAAAGTTATTGGTAGGAGTTGTATCTGTTTGTTCCATTAAGTGGATTTCTGAATCCGAAAGTGATTTGTCCATATTTATGTACTATTATATTTATTTAGATTATAACTTTATATATATATATATATTTCCAACTATTGTAAATTATTCAATTTCAGATAATATTTTTCACCGTCTCTTAGACTATATTATATCCAAATCAATGCTAGTGTGATTAATTAGCTCTTGCACTATAAAGTAATAATAGTTGGAAATGGTATAAACGTTAGGCTGCGCCTGCGCATCTATTGGTATTGTTCCAGTTTCTAATTGGAGGCTTATTTTCTATTCATAAATAATTTGTGCAATCAGATACGTAAGAGGCGTGGCCTATTTTTTATTGGATAATAGGCAAGCAAATTAGGTGCACTGTTCTTGGTTTGCAAGTGGAGAGGGCAATGACGTTGTTTCTTGTCTTTTGTTTGTGCTACCAGGATCGCAGAGCGAACGGGTGATAATAATTGCGGATTGGATTAACTGTTAGCCAGTCGTGATAGCTGATGCAGTGTAGTGTCGTGGGGATGACTTACGTGACACAGAGCTTGTACCAGGGCGCCAAGAACTTGCAGTCTTCACTTAACTCTTTGCCTCTTATGCACTCCTATTATTTTGCGTGAATTAAATTGGTGTAAATTTTTAAATTAATTTAGATTATTTGTACGTGAACACGTCTGTATGCTTCTATGTCCGAGGGGGAAGAGGAGAGTATTTTGTTATGAGTTTTTATTGCTGTGTTTATAGAGAATGAAATTTTAATAAGTATTTGTCTGAATAATTTATGAGGTATGATACACATTTCTCTTTTAAAAAATCATTAGATACTTTTATATTTTAGAAAAAATTGTTTCCGATATATTTTCTGCTATTTGGTCAAAAGTACCTATACAATATTTTTTATCGATCAATCAAAAATATTTCATGTAAAATGTTGCCAAGACGATAGAACATACACAGTCAAAAAGTTACCGATCTAGTGTCAAACTCTACATAGCTTTACTCTACAGGCCTTCATCTAACAATCTCTACACCTAAGTTAAAATAGGTATGTGGCTTGTCTGCTAGGTGTGAGGTATAAATTTTTTTATAAAAATGTATAATTATTTGTTACATTAGTTGTATTAACAAACCTATTAATGAAATGGCCTAGTCACATATCCGTATAAATGATGTTATACAAATACTTTATTCTTTCGTGTTATAACGGTTTGTGGAGCTTTCCAATAAGCTACTTAAACTTCACAAAGCCATACGTTTCTACTAGAATACATATAAAGAATCATGAACAATGTCAGGATAAATCACCACAAATTGCCAACAGATGAGCTGATGCACAGCGCAGCCATGGGCGGCGGCGCGCTGTTCGGCTGCTCCTCCGCCGGGCACAGCGGCATCAACCAGCTCGGCGGCGTCTACGTCAATGGCAGACCGCTGCCCGACTCCACGCGGCAGAAGATCGTCGAGCTGGCGCACTCGGGGGCGCGGCCCTGCGACATCAGCAGGATCCTGCAGGTCTCCAACGGCTGCGTGTCTAAGATACTCGGCAGGTAACGTATTGTCGCTTTGTGCCACATTTTACTCATTCCTCACGTGAACGCCAGACCGCTGCTCGACTCCACGCGGCAGAAAATCGTCGAGCTGGCACAAGATTAATAATTATGTATGTATATAAAATAATGCTACTTAAATCAAGTATATTCCTAAATACGCATATATGAATGCGTGAACTGACTATTGATTGTATTAGAATATAATTGAATTAACTAAACTTCCCAAGTGTCACAATAGTCAAAACTAATCCGCTAATAATAACGTATTACAAAATATGTACAAAATAGTAAGCACCCAACAATCAAAGCGAGCGGTTCGTTTAAATGAATTAACACAAAACCTTTTGTCGGCGAACAATAATGTCGGATCGATTGTCTAAGATGAGGTCAAATTCTTGGGGACACACGTTGGCAAATTGACAGAATTCCCATAACGCCTGCTGAGGAGCCGCACAAAGGAGGAACAAAGCCGCGGAGTTCGAGATTTTATGACTTAATCAATACAAAAAGTAGTTTACATTCCCATAGAGCATTGTTTTATTTGAAAGGACGTGTGCGCTCCTGTCGAGTGGGAACCCTGGGTGCTGGGGTGACTAATTTCCTCGGGGTTAGTGCTGATTGCGATTTTATCGCCTGTCGCTAAGCATTTCGGCCCTCCGGCGCCCGATTATTGAAATTGAGTTCAATTCTATTGTAATGTAAACAAATGTTTTTGTTTTTTCTTACGTTGAAGTTTAATAAGCTTTTAATTTATCGGCATTAAAATTTCATCATTCAAACATTATATTATCTACGTTCGCTAGTTGATTAAATCTAGAATCCTCGATTCCTAATTTAAATCAATTTATTTATGCTGTTATTATTTTCACGCTCCACGTATTTCGTTCATTTCAATATTCATAATACAAATTGATGTGAACAAAACGCCAAAAGTCAATCGGAACAATAAAATAATGTAAAGACGTCAATCAAAGAGCTAGAATTTTTAATACAGGGTGTGCCTTTCAGGGCTGTCCCACGACCGCCCCTAAATAAAAATGAAAATAAAACATTATTTTGTGGTAATTGGCGCCCCTGCGGCGGCGACCGCTTGACGTCGGTAAGAGATCTTCGAGAAAAGTGAATTTTTGTTTGCGCCCTTTGGCCCTTAATAATATTTTGTGATGTTTGTTCAGGGGCAGCGCTTGAGAACGAGCTTTTTGTAAACAGTCTTAGTTATATCCAATTAAGTTTGTATATCCCATTATGTGGTAATCTCGTTAGTGTCGTAAGATTGTAGCGTCGTCGCTCCGACCTTCTTTTTGGTGATTCATTCCTATGGAATGACAGATTTCTTCTGTTTAATTAGGTCTTACATACATATGTTTTATTAATGGATTCCCTAAAATTTAAGGGCTGATAAAAATATCAGACTTTATGTAGCCTTTAACTAACTGTAATTAGACCGAAATTAAGTATTTTAATTTAAAATGACCTTCTCTTGCAGTGGAATAAAACATAATATATTCATTGACTTTTTCATTCATTGATATTATTGATAATGAGATATAAATGTAATTGCAAAATTTGAGAAAAAACAAACAAAAAACATTAATAATGAATAACAAAACAAAAAATATTTCAATCTAGCTTGGGAATACAAATGATTCCACATTAATGAGACCGTATCATTACCAAATCTCACTAATGACATGCATTTTTAAAAAGTTCTAAATTATTTCGATATTGATTCTAAAGCACTCACAATTGATTGACGAAAAACCGAGTAATGAATACTTATTGAAATACTGAATCTAAAATATCATTAATGTGACGCTGAAATAATTTGAATCTCATTAGAGTTCATTTTAAATATATGTATTTGTAAATATGTAATATAATACACTGTAATAAATTTAGTACCTACCTATTTTTTCAATGCCTATTTAGTTTTCATCGATTAGACAAGATTTCTAAACTCCATACATTTGTCGATTACGATAACTCGGATCGTATTACGGATCAACAAGCAACTCTATTACCGAAACATCGTAATTCTAAATTAGTCTAGTTTCCATTTAGTGCAAGGGCTCATTCCCACAGATACTTATATTCTTATCGTGCCAATTGCAAGGGTTCCTTAGGGCTTATAAAAAGGGCAAGCGTGGCGGGACTCCTAATTAAAGAGGCCCCCCGGTAAGGCAAGATCTGAGTTCCTGGTTATTTTTTATCGGAGGTACGCATGAGTTACCAGGCTGGGAAGTGATTGAGCAGATGTTTAGGAATTACTGTTTTTGAAATTTTAAAAGTAGTACCTATAGTCTAGGATAGGTACACAATGTAGTAATTACATTCGTAATAGTATTTACCTAGTGAGACTATAATATCGTTCACGCAATATAAAAATTGTAATCTATTTTTGAATAATTTTT
Source organism: Colias philodice (assembly GCF_061535455.1). Taxonomy (NCBI): domain Eukaryota; kingdom Metazoa; phylum Arthropoda; class Insecta; order Lepidoptera; family Pieridae; genus Colias; species Colias philodice. The sequence continues at coordinate 5,797,500 of NC_143111.1, read as the reverse complement.
TTTTGCATAAATGGTAGTCACAAATGGCTTGTATCAAGTACATACATTCATTGAATCAAGTATTTTTTTTATCTTAAGAAATTTCGTTTGCAATTTTTAAAATCTACAAATTTTAAGCGTGCCTTTTTCATTTTACCAAAAAGTGCGTTTTCCAACTTTTTCAAACCGTTAAAACTAATTGCAAATTATTAACAAATATACCAGTAGCTAAATAGATTGTGCCCACTCCAATCTCAGTGCAGGATCAGCTCCGACCCCATCGACCCCCTACTAGCAATCTTATTTATATGGTTTTGATAGCTCACGATTATTCTGTAATTGTCTAAAACGTTGTAGCGATAAGGATTTTGAATAAACGCCGTTTAAATAATAATAATGTGATTGTTATAGATTTTTAAGGGTTAGGCTTTTAAAAGGAGTTTTCAGTTGAAATACTTTATTAAAATAAAATATTCTGCGAATTATATGCCTATAAAACCTCTGTTTCATACACATATAGAGTCTCTGCTCTACATCGATTTTCATATACTAGGTATATGTTTTAGAAGACAAAAAATGTGCGTAGATCATATTTTAAAAACAGTTTCATAATATTAGACCATTGTGTGTTATATGTGTGTTCCTGGTTTATCAAGGTTAAGAACAAATAAACTATTTGATTAAAAGTATTTAGATTAAACACATAATTAGTTACGAAATTTCACAACAGATTCGCCACGCAATTTCCGCGCAAGGTCACTGACCTCAATCTTGACTTCTATTTACAAAACGCACCGCGACCCTATTCTGGGAGAGTCGCCCGAAGCGAAAACGATTACAAATCGCTACAGGCATCTCCGTAGCACTCTTCAACGTAATAACCTCGTAATAGTCCTCCACAATGGCTAAGTAAACACGTATCGACAGATGACACGATGATTTTTATTCGATAGTGTTTGTTTGAGGGTTGACAGTGACTATTTATTGTATTGATGATGTAACGGTTTTTACGTTTTACGGTTTTGGATAACAGGATTTGTTTGTTCGTGGGTTTCTAATGTTATGGGTGATGTTTGGTTTACTTTTTTTTATTTGGGAATTAATACAGTTAATGACGATTGACAATTTTTTTAAGAGCCACTTTGTTTAACATAGGGCTGATTTTTCAATCCTTGGATAAAACTTACCCGTCCAACAAAGTATTACACGATGATATTAAAATGTCACCTGTAAACTGTCAAATACGGACAATTAGAATACCTTTCATAAATGGTAGTTTAAATACGTTATTCGACGAATAAGTTTTAACCAACTACCAAGTATTGAAAAATCAGCCCATAATATAACAAACTAAGTTTCCTTTTTTTATCATAGGTCACCTACACATATTGTAATAGAAATATCTGCTTATGTAATTAAGAGTTTAATAATATAATGTTTCAAATTAATATAATAATAATTTCTCTTCAACAACCCCTGATATAGATATAGATTTCTAATAAAATACATTTAAAGCTCCATGTTACTAAAAATCACATATCTCAAGCCCAAAAGAAATATTTATCGACAATTGTATCTGCAACGTCCTAAATATCGACACATGTCGATCGCAACAATAGCATTCGAGTACATCCGATATCAGAATATGGCTGTTCACCACACGCTCTTATTGCCTTGTAATAAGGTTGATTTTCATTTGTATAACTTTAAAGTTAAGTTTGTTGTTCCTGTTTGTATAGGTACTTGAAGTGAGGGGATAGTTTTGAGATTATCGGTAATTGTGCGCTAATGCTGTTCGAGTGGATAGGAAGCTGTTGAAATGTGCTGAGTTTATTTTGTTGCATACGATTTCAATTAAGTTTTATTTGAGGGTACTTTTTCAGTTTTTGTACGTTATTTAAAATTAAAAGTTTACACAGTGATTTAAAAACTAACAGTGTTTTGTTTGAATTACTTTTGCTCTATAAGTACAAAACATGTAACATATTATGTCTCCTTTATTAAAACTACCAACATGAAATAGTTTCTTAGCATTACCAATTGTTAAGGAACGAGGATGTTAAAAATTACAACAACAATTTTCCTGTTAAACACTTTATTCACAATAATTAAACACATCCTATTATTAAAAATAATTATAAGGGTATAATTTCTACAATCAGGTACGAGACGGAGTTCGTACCTCGAGCAACCTTCGGCGCTAAGCCACTGGCCTTAAGGTTGAAACTAATTTTATTCATTACTAACCAAAGTTTAACATACAGGAACGCATGGACCGATTTATGTATAAATCGGCCGATTCGCGTACTAATATTGAGAAGAATTCCAGAGGCATATGTCCTTTTCCTTTACCTTTCCTATATTTTTCATCAATCCTTTCTCTATCCTACATCTACTATAGCTGGCAATTCATTTGCAAAGGGCCTATCTCTGCAAATGTTCAGCGGTGGTCGCTTACCATCAGGCGACCGCTAGCCTGAGTTAATTTTTATTTTGAGCGTAGTTCGAAATCGGCCTAAAATCGGTACATGCGTTCCAATGCTAAGTTCATACTATTGTTTTGGTCAGGTATTACGAGACGGGGTCGATCAAGCCCCGCGCGATCGGCGGCTCCAAGCCCAGGGTCGCCACGACCCCCGTGGTCCAGAAGATAGCTGATTACAAGCGGGAGTGCCCGTCGATCTTCGCATGGGAGATAAGAGATCGTCTGCTGAGTGAAAACGTGTGCAATAACGACAATATTCCTAGTGTGAGTATCTTTTGTTTTACTTTTAATTTAAGGTTAATATAAGTGAAGGTTATTTTGACTCTACATAATGATAACTCACACACAACTTCGTACATCTCATACCTACCTATTACATATAACACATCAAACAGTTATATATTTTTTGTTCTACAAGTACCTATTTTTACTTTATAGATAGGTATAGATCCAAAGACTAGACAATAATGCCAATGTATGGTAGAATTAATAATATAATTTCACAATACTGCACATCTTGAAATTCAAACATAAGAGTCGTCCACCTTGACACGTCAATAATAGATGGCCAATTGAATGATGTCAAAACACGATGAATTTAATTAAATTCCTAGGTGTATTGTAACGCCCTTCAAATAAGCCGGTCAGAGTCTTAACAATGTGCCTTTTAATCCAATTTTGCGACATAAAATTTCTGGTTAGGAGCATATGTTTGGTATTTCGAAGCGGGACCATTGTATTCGGCCTTTTGACGGCACTGACCATTCTACACGCGGCCTTATGATTTCTGTTGAGTTTTTGCTATCTATACAAATCGATGTCTATTATAGAGAAGTTCATAAATTCACGATGACAGCCGTTTTATTTGATAAATAAATTGCAAAGTTAATAAACTCGGTGATATTTCTTTTCTTTGGGAATATCGCTTAGTGAAAAAAAGACGAAGAATTGCTTAGTGAAAGAAGAAGGTTCTTGTAAAGTATTTTTATTTCTGTTTTATAGTGTCTTCTTCAATTTTTTTTAAATCATAACTGCCATGTTAGGTAAATGAAATAAGGAATTGTAGAATGTAGATATCGGTAATTTGCTAAATTACATACCTATAGTTAGGTACCCGATGCAAATAATATTAGATACTCCTAACCTAGGTAATATTATGCTTTGTACAATATCAAAAGAAAATAAGCTTCGCACCTTATTAAAGAAGTGCTTAACGATAATTAAAACGATGTTAAACCTAATTGTGTCTAAAACAACAAAAAACAAACTATTTAAATTAATAAACCGCGCTCCAAAACAAATTAACTAATTTACACAAACAGATAAAAACACTTCATTCAAAACTATAATTGGGCCAAACAAAACCCTCCCCCGCAGTGCGTAAGATCACAATGACACACGTTTCAAAACTTCGGCACGATTAACGAAAAATTGGTCCAATTTCGGCGAAAAAAAATTACAATATTGTCGAATAGCGGCCTTTATATTTTTTGTTCACGGCAGATGTCCCGATGTCTCGTTCGATTAGCCGCCATGTCACTTCGCATGGCTTTATACGAGTACGCAATATTTTTCGTACGGATCAACATATTTTATCGCATAATTAAAATCGATGTTCCATTTTTGTCGGTTATTTTTGAAGAGATAATTTCGAGAAAGGATGCGTTTTGCGATCGTTGTCGACGTCATTTATATTTCAATCGCAATTAACGTGGACGCGGATTGTGTTAATTGTTTCGTGCTTTTTATTTCATTTTATGCAATTATAAAATTAACTAACAATTAACCACATTAAATTTCTACTACAATTTTATTGTCAGTGACAATAAAATATTACTCAACAACTAAATCGAATCGAAAATTTTAAACGCACACATCGATCTAAAGCTATCCGTGCACACAAAGCTAATACAAACCACACCTCTACAATAATTTCGTATATTACACGTTCACCTATAGGCTATAACGAGAGGCAAAATTGAAGCCCTCAACCCTCAGCAAGAAGATTCGGCGCCAAAGGGGCTATTTTTATAACTGTCGTACGCACCCGCACGACTGGGCAAATAGATGAACGGATAGATGCATTTACACGTACGTCAGAAAGAGATAGGTATTTATTGTCAGTTGCGTTTCGTAGTCATAACGGTCGAATGGGCGTGATGTTTCTTACCAACTGAGAGCGAACAAAAATAACGAACAATCGATTGCGGCGCGGCGGAAGAGTGGCGTATGTACTTACCTCCGTGATTTAGGTGTACGTCTAGGTATTTGCATGTGTTATAAATTGACAGACGATTTATTTTGAACGTACATTTTAGGTTGAGAAACATTGTGGTGGTGTGATATCGTTTTGTGGAAAGAGCGCATTTACAATTTACATATCGTGTGTCTATTTGAATAATAAATATAAATATTTCTTGCCAAGCATGCATTAATTCATTAGTTTTTAAAAACGAATTCTGTGTCTCTTTTATGTAACTATAAATAAACGGGATCCAGGACTAATATATTTAAACACATTACTAAATAATTAATAAATAAAAACCTTGTATAAGATTTGTATTTAAAATGATTGTGCAACAGATTAATTGTACAAAGTGAAACTTAACAGCTTTTTTGCGATAAAAAAATAATTTGATACGAGACCTTCATTGCATTAAACTCATTGAAGTGAAAACATACGTCATTTTTCTTCCCGCGTTCCGCACTATAATGCCACGTTTCACGCGTGAGTGCACAAAACATCTGTTGTCCCGCTCACACCCATAGTAATTCTTCATAAGTAACCGTCGAGTTGTTTTCCCCTCTCATTCACCGGATTAACGTCAACTGCTTATGGCATAGGAATTGATGGTTAAGTCCAGACTCTAGGAATATTTATGAAAATGGCGGGCGTTTGAAGTATGGTGATGGGCTTCGATGGTGTTTGGAGCAAATAATTATTTTAGCATTTCATTTGTTTAAGACGATTTGCATGGTGGAATAAATTGCTGGATGTCTGCTCAGTTTAAGGTTTCACTGCCTAAGAGGAGATTTTTTCACTAATACTAATCCACGTTTTAATCTATTTTACATTTTTACTGGTAACAAAGAAATTAAAATTATTCAACTCTAAACATTGTTCTACGACATCAACCATAGATTTTTCATGTAGAGAACACACTATAGCAATATATTATAGCTAACAGATAAGAATCCTCACCATAGACTTACACCACTATACGTCACGTCACAAATGACTCCAAAATCAAGTACCGGTCGATGTTGGAACACGACACCTCCGAACTACCGCGCCGCAGTTCGGGGGCTTCATGTTAGCTGACCCGCGTTTCGGCACGCACGGTAATTAGATCACTTTAAGACGATGACGACGTTACGGCCTTTTGGTAGGTTTTGTGGGACAAACGAACGCATGAAGGAGGTCCTATATACCACCAAAGACCTGAAATAATCCTATAGATACTAAAACATCTATTATAATATAAGTAGTTATATGTTCATATTTATCAAACCCTATTATATTTATACATAACCCACCCAATTATATCTTCTTATATATAAAATTCTCGTGTCACAATGTTAGTCTGCATACTCCTCCGAAACGGGTGGACCGATTCTCATGAAATTTTCTGTGCATATCGGGTAAGTCTGAGAATCGGCCAACATCTATTTTTCATATGTACCACGGGCGAAGCCGGGGCGGACCGCTAGTAGCTCTATATAATTATGCAATAGATGTAAGTACTGGTATGAGTGATAACAGTAGGTACTTTATCTGATGATATACGTATTTGCCTGTCCAGTTTATTTGTAAGGTAGCTATTTGCATAATTTCTAGGCACACAGCAAAGCTTCAAATGATCGAAATCCTACAAATACAAATTGAAAATATTCATTTGAAAATATACCTAGAGGCTTTTTATCAAATTTTGTATGCAATTATGTAGATTCTTTACATTTTACAATTTGTAGAATAGGTAAGCAGTCATTACTGGAATTTTAAGTTCCTATGAAACAACGAATATTCACTACACAATCCTAATTAATATTATAAAAATTACTTAATCTACTTTCAGCAAATTAGAATCTTTGCTTGTTACACGTAACAGTACTACAATACCATACTAACATCGCTTCCACCAATAACCTCCCAATAAACGATATTGCGTTATCTAAATAACAATTTAACAGTCATAAAGAGCTAGAAACCACAGCCAAACTATCCAATCTGTGCGTCCTGAGGGAATCAAACCCCCAACTTACCGCACCCTTACCCGCCGGGAACCGAACTTGGGTCTCCGCGGGTTAAGCGTACGTTAAAATGTTTATAGATAATGCCAATGTAGGTAATAGTAATTCTAATTCCAAGGGTCGCGACCCTTACGGAATTTTCGTTCGGCATAATGGCGCTACGTTTTTGATACTGAAAAAGCTTTTTGTCGCTTTCATTTCTTTTGCTATTTGGGGAGGTTTTCCACTGTCTGTAGCTGAGTGTATTAAAAATAGACTTGTATATTTGGTTATGGTTATACACTCTAGCAAAGGCAACCTTTAACTGGAGAAGGCATCAATTTCTAAGCTATGGAAAATTTTTCATAAACTCTTTACTCTTCAGCTCTAGCTTGGCACCTAAATGCTGACAATACACTTAGCTGGTTAATTAATAAATATAAAAAAATCGGGATAGTTAAAAGTCATATACGTAGTAATAACGTGGTATAATATCCTACACCACAAAATATCGAACACACAGTCCTTGTTAATTTCACGTCCGATTTACTTAACAGGCCTATCGATAATTTACAAGACAGACTCTAATAGGCGACAGGGCCTTTTGTTCTCACGTGTTAGGACCACCTATATTGGCGGATCTATCACGATATCAACGAGATGATCTATCGCCGTGTCCGCGGTAATGATGCGCGCGCGCGTCCACTGACACCTGTCAACTGTCACCGTGACGTAGGAACGCACGGGTCTGTTAAGGGTGGTTTACACGGTGTGCGTTCAGGAATCTAAGAATGTTTTGGTTCAGCGAAGGATAGAATAGCGCCTTAATTTGACGTCATTGCTGTTAATTCGTGATAATTAATAAATTCAAGTTAGCAATGAAGTTTGAATTTGATGATAGAGCCACGAAAAATAAAATAAACCATTAATAATAAGCAATATATTTGGTCCATGTAAGGTTTTACGTAATTCATATAATATGTATTTCAAATTATATTGGGTGTTAGTCCCTCGTATTCTTAGTTGGATCAAATACAGTGAAACTTGGTTAAGTGGGACCTGGATAAGTGAGAAACCTCCATAACTGGAACTCATGCTGGGGTCCCAACACTTTGGCACTGAATTACCTCTGTTAGTGGGACGAGGTAAACCTCTATATCTGGGATTTGTTCTTTCGATTTATCATCATAGTTACCTCTATAACTGAGACAGCGAGTAAATTTTATATGCATAAACCTCTGTAACTGAGATAACATTGTTTGTTTACTCATTCTTATTCTACCCACAAATTCCACACGTAATTCCAAGTACGTAAGTACAAATTTTGAGCTTCAATTACCTTCAGTTTTAGTTTCACTTTACTATCATACAGATGTTTATTTGAAAAATGTCAAATTATTATTGGAACCCTCTGTAAATGAGACAGATATTTATTTATACCTGTATATCTGAGACACTGGGTAAGTGGAATACCTCTATAAGTGAAACGAAATTGCTGGTCCCTTGATGTCTCACTTAACCAGGTTTCACTGTAGTACAAAATTATGGATTTGCTTTGTTTTACTCGGGCAAAACAAAGTTTAAAACAATGAAGTAAAAATGACTCTACATGCATAATTGTTCATACTTTTTTTCCTTCTTAGTTTTTTATACTTGTATTGTGACTATTTACAGCTAGTTGCGTGTTCCAAACACTTCCTTAAATAGCTTTCATTCATTCCTCGTTATTGTGATGGATAAATATTGTTGTTTTTCATCATATTTGGGCGGTTACGACTTGCGTGCCGTGCTGTAATTCTATACCAACTTTGCGAAATTCCGTTACATGTTTGCTTTTTTATTTTTTATCTGTTTATTATTTTTTTTTATATTAATAACATACATATAGAAATTATAATGTTTACAGGATAAATTTAATCGTCCTGTAAATCTAAAAGTTCTTAGATATTTATTATGTGTAATTTAATATTGTGCTTCTCTACGTATCTGTCAGTTAAAGTATCTGATTTCAGAACGTCTCATAATTTCGGTAGTTGACGGATTTTAGGCTTCACCTCACGATTTCATTAATATTTAATTAAATTTAAAGTTATTACAATACAGCTGGTGTCAGGGAAGTGCTCAAATTTGTTTTTTAGGCTTTACTATGGGAGTTTTAATAATACCTAGTGGTTAAAACACTTCATGATCAGCGACATTTATAAAAAAATCTAAGTAGATAAATCAACAAAATCACAAGGACACATATCCGAGGTAAAATGAATGAAAAAAATGAGCCAATAGGCAATTTAATATTTGATATTCTTACTACTATAAACTATAAAGTTCTACATCAAATGTTCATACAAAAAATACATTTATATATTTTAACGGCATGTAATAAATCATATTAATATTTCTAAAACATTAAACGAAGTATAAATATTTGAAAACTCAGGCCCCTTTCAAATTCCCCTTTACGCCCTACGAAAGTTTTTACTTTTTAATAGCATACATCAGTGGATACTAATGTGCTCACTTTAGTTTTGTAAAGACGTAACCGCCATACTAATAAAGCTTACTATTTGAGACTTTTTAATTCAAACAGATTTTAAAATAAGAAATTTAAAAAATAATAACGTAAATAACATGAAAACAAATTACAAACATACTAAATTTAAATTCTGCTTTTTACTGCCATATATTTGTTTAACAATCTTTGAAGTATCTATTTTTATTCCATAAACAAATCCAATTTAACAATCAATTATTATTCAAAGATTTTACAGTTTTTCTCCTATTGGAATTTAAATTTAAATTTCGAATAGGAGCACGCGTTTCTATCTGATTGGCCATTGAGCTGTCAGATGCAAAACACGTTTGAAATGCTTCTCTTATTTGTTATTTCAAAAATCGAATTTGAATTTTCGAGAAGGATTAGGATTAGAGCATTAACATTTTAATTGTATTTTATACTTGATTTAATTATATGTAAATCTTTAACGTATAGACTGAGACAGATTTCTTGATATTAGACATTTTTAATTGTTCAAAACAGTAATATGACTTCTACCTATATTATACCTACTTTATTATTCCTATTGTAATACTTTTAACATAATAATATTATATTTTAATTCTGATTCCAATTGCTATGTCTACAAAATGTTTATGATAAGAACCTCATTCATTCATATTTCTAAGTAATAAATATTAGTGTTTATTTTTATACGAACATAAAAATAAATAAGTCAATCAGCATTAAATCTTGACCTTTTCATAGACTAGATTTTGACAAGTTATTTTGAATAGTTCTCACGGCTTTAGTCTAATAAAAAATACTTATTTTATATAGGTATCTAAATTGTTTTCTTGAATTGAAATTAAAAAATAAATGCATATCGTATATATGTTATTTTTTATTTTAATCTATTAACATTTTCTCTCCTAATCCTTTGAATTCAAAATATTTATCAAGCAAACTAGTAACAAAGTAGGTATGCTAAATAATATCGTAGCTACATCATTTTTTTATCTTTTCGACGAATCTAAAGCTCCTATTAAATTGAAAAAGACTCTACCAATTGCGAATATAGTTTTTGATATAATCGCGTTAAAATCTAAAATTTATACATTTGTATTGGAAACTAGCGGTCCGCCCCGGCTTCGCCCGTGGTACATAATATTTACGTTTTCTCTACATTAGAACCATCCTCGTACTTCAAGGAATATAATAAAAAAAGAATTATCGAAATCGGTTCAGCCGTTCTCGAGTTATGCGCTTACCAACACATTTTGCGATTCATTTTTATATATAAGAAGATATACAATTAGTACAAGACTGAAAATAATTATACAATTAGAATACCGAAATCAAAATTCAGTAAATACCTCGATGTTCGGAAAGGTGCGTCCATTAGCGAAACACAGGATTAGCACACCGGTGTTACATTTGGTCCAATATGGACGCCATTTTGATTGCCATTAAGATAAACTGGTTAATTACGATTTTCCTTACACTATCTATGTAATATAGTGTATGAATTTAGGAGTTTTGTTTCGTTATCTACTTTTTTACAGAGATATTTTTTCGATTTATTCGATTCTGTTAGATATAATGCGTTTAAATTTCGAATTGTTTTCAGTTTTAAATCGAATGTTATTCGTATAAAACGATATAAAAGTTACATCCAAACATTTATTCTATTTAGTACCCTTAGTACCTAAAGTGTTGGTATTATCTTATAATAAACTTATCCTTTTATTTTATTCAAAATACTACTTCAGTCTAAGAGCTTCTTATTCCTTTCATGTTACACAGTTTCGCAATAAATCCTATTTTACCAAACCTTTCTTTTTATACGGAAAAATATCCCACCATTGCCAATAGCAACGGAAAAACATAGATATTATCATCCAGGGACGCCCCGCGGTGTCTATACGTACATAGTTCTCTATAATATATAGACCATAGATTATAAATAACTAGAAGCCGCAAGGATTCGTGCCTTATTAGTATTTATTTTTAAAGGAAGTACGAAGCAATGAACTCTACATTATTCCTTCTTATCTCATCCTTTTAGCGATTTCAGTACAATTAACAGTTTTTAATATCTATTCTAGATATGATAATTAATAAAAAAAGGCTAATTGAAATATTGCGGCTGAAAACTTGTTTTGATAAAACATCCGAAAAGTTTTTAGTTTAATAAATTATAGATTAAACTTTTGTCTCTACGGTGATAAAGCTTAATAATATGCATTTGAGTTCTTTTTGCAAGCCGCGATTTTTGTGCGTTTATTTCTTCCCTTGTTAATATGATTTGATATTTACGTTGTAAATATGAGAACGTTTGTTTTATATAAATAAATTAAACCCTATCTAGTACTCTATATCTCTACTATATACATAGGTTACATTCGTGACTCAGGTTTTTACGCATGCGTGCTTTTTCGCCGAAAGTAGATGGATATTGGGGTTTTTAGGCCCTGAAGGGGTGCGGGGTGAGGGAGGGATGCCCTAATCTGTGTCCCTTTGAGCCTCCCGATTGGAATTTAGTAATCATATTAAATTTTAAATTACACGTACAAGTTAGGGTGGATAGCAATTTGTTTCCTATTAATAGTTGTTTACTGGTTTCTAATAGATGCAAGTGGGGAGCTTTTGTCTTTACAACATGTATATTGTATATTATGTGTAACGATCAATAGATAGTGTAAACAAAATGTTAACTAGATATGTACATTGTACATACTAAAATTAATTCGTTTGCCATTATCAAATAAAACAACCAATATTCATATTATCTTAAAGTTTATTTACTTCTCTAATCTATAGGTACTACATGGTACAAACTGTTGCATACTACATTACGCTGACTAAATATCGATATAATAAAAACATCATAGCTATAAGACTTACACCAAATCGACTAATAATATTACACATTGGCATCGCCGGTTATGTACAGTAAACTTCCATTAATTGCTTCTTCACCAAAACTAAACAACTACATACTGTCTTTAGGTATCATCAATAAACCGCGTGCTCCGAAACCTCGCGTCCCAGAAAGAGCAGGCAGCATCAGCGCAAAACGACAGCGTGTATGAGAAGCTAAGGATGTTCAACGGCCAGGCGGCCACGGGCTGGTGGTACCCCGGACTGCCGACCGCTCCTGCAGCGCCTGCGATACCAGCCCCACTGCCACCACAGCTGAACCGACCCACTGAAGAACATAAGCGAGGTATGTGCTGTGAAATGGTAATAACTTTCTGCAGCAAAAGCGATTAAATATTGGAACAATTTGGCAGTGTCACTTTTTACAAAAAATAAATACTGTTATCCCAGTATGGAATTGATAAAAACATTAATACAATTGCTTTTCCTTATTTCCGTATCAAAATATCTATTGTGTATATAAAGGCATACAAAGCACTAAGATATAAAGCACTATCGCAGTGAAAATAATATCTTTTTGTTCACGAAAAATTTATAGTAATACTAGCGGTCCGCCCCGGCTTCGCCCGTGGTACATATGAAAAATAGATGTTGGCCGATTCTCAGACTTACCCGATATGCACAGAAAATTTCATGAGAATCGGTCCACCCGTTTCGGAGGAGTATGCAGACTAACATTGTGTCACGAGAATTTTATATATAAGATTTTAAAAGTGTGATTTAAAAACTATAACACTATCTATATATTCACAAACAGTTAGATACTCTCGCAAAAGACGTGTTATTTGGAACTATTCACACATTCAAGTATATTATGTAAGGTGCTGGGGTCGACAGTTGGCGCTACCTTTTTCCATTTCACTTTGACGTGAGGCGCGAACCTTGTCTTTGCTTGCCTTAAATTGTCGACTAGGGTTGAAAATGTTATTATGATACTTATATTAGCTAAACTGAGATATAGACAGTTATATTAAATTATATAAACTGGATACGTAATTATAATTACTTCTTTTATACATATAAAAACAGTGGTCAGTTATAGTAAAACTAATGTTTATCGATACTAAAAAAAATACCTATATACCTATCAAATAACGCTCTGAAATATCTAATTTCTATGTATTTTCCAAATGCTGTGTATACTGTATTCTATATTTATAGGCATAAAATACTAAGGGTAGCCCTAAGAGCCATTCCTTGAATGATATTGGCGTGGGGTGTGGAAAGGCGGGGGTCTTGCTTGTGGCGTGCCAGATAACTTCTTTTTGTGCATTCTCCCCTGGTACTTTTGTTTTACATTTGCTAAAAGATCCAGGTTTTGTATATAAATCATATCTATTTATTACTAAATAAATAAGAATAAAACGTTTTGATTATAAACTAGTATTTTATATTAAATATGGGCATTATGAATTATCAAAACGTCCTATAGTTGCCAAAGAAGTGCTTGCATCTCTAAAAAGATTTTTTCAAAGAACTACCAGCAACAACAATTCTTTTAAAATGTTACCTTATAAATCTATCGTTTACTATAATATCTCAATATCAGATCATTCTAAAAGATATAAAAAAAATCCTGCTCTTTCAAATTGCCAATCAAATTATATTCACACATATCACTTATAACTTCATAATTGGTGAAAATATCGTAATATACAAAGGTTAGAGAAATGTTCTCAGAACGATTTCTTCGTTTCCGCTTATCAATTACTGGGATCTGAGGTAATTTCTCGTGAACCCACCACCTGGGCATTGTAAATTTAGCCTCCTTAGTTCCTCCGGTTGTGGGAACGAAAATATTAGTGCCGAATCATTATGCTTTAGTTATAGTAGCGTTATGTATGATTTGAATATTGTGTGTTAAATATCAATGCTGGTTTCTAATGGGTACAAAAATCTATGTATTCACTGGCAAACAAAATAAGACACGGAATGTTTTGAAAATATATGTACAAGTTTCAGGATAGGTATTACTTAGGTACGTCTTATTTTATTTCGTTTTAGCTTTTACCGTGTACAAATCTAATATTTTCGGGTTCTTGGCAATAGCAGGCTTAAGTTAAATTTACAACTAGTGTACAAAATTAAAGAGAAAAGTCATGTTGGAAGTTATAAAGTTTCCGCTTTTGCTGATTAACACCTCGTGTGATGCGATCGCGATCGTGACGGGAAACCTTATCACACTGCGCCAAAATGCTTTTATATGCTTTTAGATGCAATTCATTTTTTATCTTATTACGAAATGTATACGACTTCAATTTGTACAGCTTTGAAGCCTTTGCATTGGTTGGTGTTGTAGTTTCAAGTTCATCGAATTTTATTTATAGGTACTTAACCCAATATTTTAAGGAAACAGTTATAGGTATACACAATATTATCCGTCTGTTTTAAAATATTTTATCTAATGTATAGTTTTTCATATCTGGATATTTTTTTTCCACGAAAACGTATTTTTACATTCCTCTAATCAATCACTAATAATTTTTAATTTACCTGTCCTAAAACCGCCACCAAATGAAATCGCGACAACCATAAAATAGAGATAACATTACGCTGTGTTTACAGGTTGGTTACACAAATAATTGCACAAATTGCTTGCGCAAACCGGCTTAGAACATAAACACAATAGTGTGTAGCGCGGTTTGCAGCGCCGATAGCGGTCAATCGATGATAGCAACCATTTGATAACAATGCTTTTTATGAAAACTTGCTTTTTGCAATTTTGCTCGCGTTTCTTAATATCACCGGTTAATATGAACTAAACAGAATTGCTAGGTATAATAATTAAATTTAAATATTATGCAGGGATAAACACTAAAAATCAGTTCAAATTAGGAAGGTACAAGAAAATAACGTTTCATATATTTAGTTTATATAATCTACCTGCGAGTGTATTATGTGTACCTACCTACTTATCTAAAGATTTTATACAACCGAATTACAAATGAAAGATAGGTAGTCGTAACTTTTGTAATTTTTACATAAAAATGATTTTCATGAAACTTATGCTTATGCATGAGTAATCAAGTTCATTTACATGTTGTGAAGTGGACGCGTCATTTCGTAAAAATATAGATTTTTGTATATTTAGAGGAACCATTTTCTTGTAATGCCATTAAATTAAGGAAGCTTCTTACTCGTTAAGGTTTAAGATATGGAATAAATAAGACTACCCCATAAGTTTTACCCGCTTAATTACTCGTTCAGGTTTAAGATATTGAAGAAACCTACCCCTGAATGAAGTTTTCCATTCAAGCAAACTTTTTAATGATTCCAACAAAAAACACAACAAATGAAATCGTGTAAATTACCACAGCGATAGAGCCTTTATTGCTATAAGCCACTCAGTTACAAAACTCGGCAAACCGTTTCTATTCCACTCGAACATTAAACGCTGAATTATGCCACTATCGACACAATCGTTATGAATGAAACAATAGCATTTTAATTGAACTCGTCGAGTGCTACAGTGCAATTGACTTTAAAATCGAAAGTGTACTCGACGGAGTAACACGTGTTGAAAAGTTAATAGCTGCGTTCCGCCTCGCTGGTTGCAATGTTTGATTTGAAATCGATATCTTTTATTCGATTCGCGATTTGCAAGTACTCCCCCTTAAATTGAAACGTCAATTGGTGCAATTTAAGGAGCAGTTGCTGTTTTGGAACGCTCCATAGATTAAAAATACTGTCGTGTTCTTTTTAGAATTGGAATATCTTTAAATAAATATGTCGGTTTAAAAATGTATATTCTGACCCACTCTGACCTGACCTATATACAAATATGTTATCAAAATTTTTGTTTTTTCAATAGAAATAGATCCACTATTGTAGAGCTACGGTTGCCTTGAACGGTCTCTCTAATTACATGCTCTAAAACTTATTTAGAGCCTAACGACAATCGAAAACAAAGCGAACAAAGTAATTATCGAAAAATATATTTTTCGACTTTTTCTTCTAGCTCCGAATTACTGTATAAATTAGAAACATTTCATTAACAACAGTTCGCAAACGGCAATTGTCTCTCCAATAAAAACTAAACATTATCTACCCTACTAAGTAATTTAGAGGACCCCAAATAAAGCGAATGCTTGATTACAAGTGACCAACCGGCGTGACCCATGTTCTCCCTCGACGGTCGTAAAGTGTACAGAATTAGTCGTACAGTTTCGCTCACGAGGGATCTTGCCGAGTGGTTGATCTTTGATTATAAATAAGGGCACAGGGCGGCAATGACATGTCATTAAATTGTAATAAATAAAGCTCTTAGTAGCTATTTGATACACAATATTGGGAGAGGAGCTTGTCGGCGCGGGGACCCCATGTGAATTGCTTCTTTTCAATTTGTTCTGTAGAGACGTGAAGTACGATCTTTCATCATTTTGTTTGGTAAATTTTGCTGGGACATATTTTTTTTCTTTTAGATGTTGGACTTTCTGTCACTTTAAAGTTTTATATTAATTATGTCTAAGAGTTTTAGCATGATTATTGGTGTTGCATTACTTTTAAAATGTAATGTACTGTGTACATATGTATGGTATATAAAAGCTTACACATTCATTGTTATTGGTCAATCTGTATTGATGCAATCTAAAGCACTGTAATAATGAAATTACGTTTGTAATGAGATATTTTATGTCGCAATTAACATTTAGCCCCAAACTTGATTTACGGGAACGCGTCGAATTAGGCGAAATGCGTCTTGTCCGACCGGAGGAGGTCGCGGGTTCTGTTCCGTTCAAGTTAAAGAAGGTAGCGATTTTTATTAAGAAATATATTATGTATTATGGACGTAATAAATACTCGATAAAAATAGATTAAATGTAAGATAATACCACTGGAGAGTAAGTAAAGAAACACTTTTGAAGTCTTCCTGATCTTTTAAGGAAAAATGTTTCAAATTGAATAAAATATCACAATCCAAACAAATCCAAAAAGAAGAACTTTTTGTTTCTCTCTAATTGCCTGTTTAAGTTATCATCTTCTTATCTTTAAAGATATAAGTAGTAGAAATGGTTCAAAAGTTTATAAAAAATCTCACAACTATCACAGATAATTAAAGCTTGCACCTCCCGTCGCTTGTCCCTCAGCTTGAGTGACAGTATCGATCTAAGATAATCGCCGAATCGTCCCACCTACGTATAGCCTCGCTTCGCTAGCTCCACTCTCCTTATTTCCACCAGTTTTTTCCCCTTTTCCCACTATTATTCCCCGTTTCATGTTTCTCTCTTGTCCGCTATATTGGAAAGTTTTTCTTCAATCATTTGTGCGGTTTTGTAGGTCGTTATTTCGAATTGTGTTGAGGAGCGGTGGATTTTTTAAATGAATTCTTTTATGTTTCCACGGTAGATGTCTGGATTGAAAATATCAATCTTTGTTCCCTTTTCGGTTTAAGATGTAAAAGAGAATTGAAGCTTTTCATTTTTATGCCTTCTATTTGTGGTTATAATATGTATACATATAAGTGGTTTCTGGTCGAATTGATGTAATAATTGATTGGTTTTGGGAGAGAATCTTCCATTTATTTATATATAAAAATATATTAAGGCTACTATTAAATACTAGGTATACTAGGAACACAATTATCTAAATCTGTTGAAATAGCAAAGCCACTACACACTACAGTATTGAAACGCTACCACAAGACTGAACTTTGCCTTCTATCAAAAACATTTTAAGAAATACGTATCGAAACCCCTTGCTCATTTGTGCAGAGGGTACAATCAATCAATCATAATTGTCAACCGATTGGAGACATCCATCATGGCTCGAGTGTCGTGGAATCGGCACAGTTTAACTGGAACACGGCTGTTGAATTAAACTCGTTGTTGGAATATTTTTGGAACATAATATGTATGATGTTTGTGATGGGCGATGTGAATGTAGAGATGAAAATAATAGTGTTGGTATATTTCATATACATATTATGCTTTTTTGAATTTAAGTTAATTAATAACATTACTGAGTCCAAATATATAGATGCCTTGCTTATATTAGCTGGAATGAAACTCGGCCGTTATAGCGTAACAACTAACAAATCATCCACATTAAAGGTTTAAATATATATTTTTAACGTTAAATTTATTCTTTCGATGTGAATGCTGGCTATAAATTATGTGGAATTATCCATATTAAATTAAAATATTAGAACCTATACGTAAAAATATGTTTTACCACACGTCATGATCCTTTGAGCACATAATCCTTAATTGAAGCTATTAATAAAATTATCAATTACAAGCGTAAAAATAAAATTGTTTACCGAATACAATACATCCAGCCTCCAACAGAAAAAGTGACAGATTGCATAACTAGCCCACTATTCACTGTATCCAGCGGCCCATACAACCATTACCCGGGAATCGAACTTGAGTACTCACCATAAAGCAAATTAATCAATTAGCCAAGGGCATGTCGACATTAGGAGCAAACGTTTAATTTTGTGTATCACCCTTGTAAATGCCCAACTAGTATAACTTGAGCCGTGTGTACGTACGTACGTTCAAAGAAGCAGGGGTCATGATGACTGGTCGTAGTTTTTCTTTGGGGGTTGCGTATCGCTGACGCATTTGTTGATGGTAATACAGGGTATGTTGATAGTTCATGATGGAGTACTCTTTACATTTGTTAGTATGAACGTTTTGGACTGTCATGATAAGGGTTCAATTTTGCAATCTATCTTGAGTCTGTATCTCTCCCTTTCATCAATCTAACTATTATGGAAATAAACAACTAAATGGTTAATCTATTTAGAATTACCACATGTTGTTTGAAGAAGCAAAATGATTTTCCTATAAGATTTTTTATGAAATATAGCAATTGTTTAATTCTTATAAGAATTGTTAATTCTTATAGTGTGTCCAATAAGCCCGTCTTATCTTACAAAACTTATAAGCATAGGTAATCATCGTATGAGTCCGTCAAAAACTAAACCATGTTTCCATATTTTGTTGTGCTTAACGAACTGACATTAATCTAAACTATATTTCCTGATAACAAGGAACACCATAAAATTAACGTCTTTCTGTCAGTATCCAAACTTCACAGAAAGTCTCTATTCACAATAAATACATAAATAAAAACTATTTCATTATAAATAATTATATCCTATTATTTTACTTACACATGTAAACAAAAAGCCCGCCATTAACCACAATATATTTTAGCAGATGCCCTCCAATCTGAAGCTGGTTCCGACGGGAACAGCGAGCACGCATCATCAGGGGACGAGGACTCCCAAATGCGGCTCCGGCTGAAGAGGAAGCTGCAGCGGAACCGCACCTCCTTCACCAACGACCAGATAGATAGCCTTGAAAAAGGTACAGGTATATTCATTGTAGTGGTTAGTGTGTAGACAGTTTTCTAGGGGCGTAGAAGGGAGTTAGGGATTCATTTCTGTTTATTATTAATTATTTATTTATTATTATAAATGAATCTTTCTTTCTTTCTTCTTCTATTTAGATTGTTACTAAAATATGTAATAGAATAATATACACCGGTTTGAATGACTCTATGATAAAGAGTATGGGGGTTGCTTCGAATAATACACACAATTTTTTTTATCCAAATAGTTTAATGATAATAAGCAATAAACATTAACTTACTGGACATGACAATCTATAAATAAAACATTACAATAACATATGACAAAAACTAGATTATGATTTATGCAAGTGATCCGGCAACACCCCACAAAACTAATAATTACCACTTGTAAAACCCAGTTAAGGACATCAAACACTCAAGACACCCCAGAGACCTCATAAACCTATTTGGGAATGTCCCTCTATTTATTATTTGCAATAACTGTTATTAGCAAATAAATATTTTTTTCCCGTTGTTTGCTTTGCTCTCGGCCCGTGGCATTCTGCCCAATTATCGGCTCGCGATAATACTGGCTTCTGTTTGTCTCTCATACTATTATTGCTTTTCTTATTTCTTTTATGACAATCTGTATTGATGAGTTTTGTTAATGTTTACGATGTTAGGTAGACTAATTTTACGTTATCCCATTACGTATACTTATTAGACTTATCCATACTAATATTATAAATGCGAAAGTAACTCTGTCTGTCTGTCTGTTACTCAATCACGCCTTAACTACTGAACCAATTTGCATGAAATTTGGACATAGGCTACTTTTTATCCCGAGACATAGATAGGTTTTATCCCAGAAATCCCACGGGAACGGGAACTATGCGGGTTTTTCTTTGACTGCGCGGGCGAAGCCGCGGGCGGAAAGCTAGTAAATAATAAATTATTAATACTTAATGTTCTTACTAGTTTGTATTCCAAATTGACTAACAATTTTAATTCCAACTAGAATGTAAAAGACCATAGATACAATTGGAATGCAAACGAACGTATTCAAAATGTGTTCGATTCGAAATTAAATTTTGGCGCGTTCCACAGAGTTCGAGCGCACGCACTACCCGGACGTGTTCGCGCGGGAACGACTGGCCGAAAAGATTGGATTGCCTGAGGCACGTATCCAGGTAAAATAAACTCCAGTTTACGCCGCGGTAAGGTGGCTCTATGTTGTCTATGCCTAACAAAAGGAGTCGAACGGCCGCGGCGAGCGGTCAGTGTGTACTAACTTTGGTTGCTAATTTTAATCATAATGCGTAGCTAATTGTTTTAAGGTTTTAATTAAGATCTAGTAGTTGTTATTAGAAATTAACCACATTAGCGTTTATACGTTGAAATGCACAGTTATGTGCACGTGTGTCTACATTAATTAACATTGCATGTTCAAATTAACTGGTAACTTAAAAGAAAAATTTGATCAACTAACTTTCATGTAACATGTTCTTACATTTATAATAAATAAGTATGTTACATCTTTATCAAACATTAGAAGTGTGTGAGTAAACTCGAATTGTATTAATTACGGCGGGTCCAAATTTTGCATAAAAAATCAAAGCTCGTTAATTCACAGCTCGAATTAAATGTTTGGGGTGCTTTATTAAAAACGGACCATGGATGCGTTCATAAGGGCATGTTTACACTGCCTGTTTACATAGGCTCGGGCCGCATGTAGATGCGTCTTCAGCAAACAGACTAAAAAAACAAGGGCTATATTATAAGCTCGGCGTGGCGTGTAAATATATGTCGATATGTAATACATAGCTAAATCAAACAGTTGGCTATTGGGGGATATTGTAAACATGTTTTTATTGTTTGGAATTTTCATACCACGTGTTTATCCTGGGTTATTTACCCATCTTTGCGTATTTGATCACAGTTAATGTAATTAATACTATATTGTCGCGTGAAAATAATATTTAATATGTACAACAAAATATATTCAATGTGAAAACAAAACCAATTTGTACTCAGTTACACAATATAATGGCTTGGAAGTTGGTACATTAAATTCCTTCTCATTCCACGTGGAAACCGCGTACCTACTTACCTGTGTATCAAATATTACGAACTAAACAGAATTCGACTAGCATTAAAAATAGCTTACAAAACAAATTAGTTTTCAAAAGCGTCCTCTCATTTATTCATCCAGTTAAAACTGAAGTATTTTATAAATATAAAACGAATACTTAATTCAAAAAAGCATGAAATATCGTCACTAAAACGTACGAGCTTCATTCAAGCATGTAAAACACTCGTGTGCCATTTAGCCAACACCGCATTAGTGTTGCCAACAGTTTAAAAGATCGTTTATCACTGAACTTGCCAACTTTTAAAACGTTTTAATGCAATATTTGCTACAAGCTTTTAACGATTTTAGCGCTAACGTGCACGAAATTGAATTAGACCGCCATTTCAAAAGTATTGGTGACGTTTTTTCGTTCGTTCGTTCGTTCATTTATCTTCGTTGGATTTTGTCTATGCTCTCAGGGGTAATTGAAATTTTAAAATATACCAGTCATAACATGAACATTAAACTAGTATAAAATAGTAAGCGAATTATTATGTGACAGTTGAAAGCATTCATAATTTATAACATTAAAATATGTGATAATTCAAGCTTCTATAAGTAAGCATATCAAAGTACTTAAAAATACAAAAATGTAATATTTAAAACAGGTACCTACAATGGAATTTATAAATAAAATTAATTTCAAATCGTATTTATTTTCTAAATGTAATAATTTACTTTACGTAAAATGCAAGCTATAGAAATTATATTTGTTTCTTTTATACGCGTCGTGAATAAAAACGTCGGCATTGTCAACGTGCACTAAGCTCTTACATTAACCCCCGTCGTCACTTGCTATTTAACATTCGCAGTGCACGGTCACCGAATAAGCAGGGCTCCAGAAAAGACTTTACAAGTCTGCCTCTATTGCAATATTAACTGAACATTTCAGGCAATGTAGGTTAGTTCATGTTTACATGATTTTAAGGTTTAAATGTGGGTTAAGTTTTATGAGTACTATTGTCCTATTACCTGAAGCTTTTGAATTGACATAAAATGTTGTACTGAATGTAATATTGAGAATAATAAAATTACATAAATAGCGGACTTTAAATATACTAGCATTCATAACAGGCATAAAAGATTCTCAGTTTTATAACAGCTCCACGAGGATTCCGATATTCTTCATAATCGTTTTAGAAAATCGTTTAAAAAGCAGCCCTAAATGGAAATTGTTGGCCGGAGGTGTTTTGCATATTTCAAGCTAGATTAAACTTTAGCATTTAGATACAGAGTTCAATTTCCATAACAGTGAGGCTTGCAAGGAGCAGATCGTACCGTTTCGACAGCACGTGTCGGCGGGGTTCAAGGCTTTGTTGAAACGGTTCCGTAGGACAGCTTAATATAAAAGTTGGGAAAAATAAACGAACAAAGTAGGATGTCTGAAAGCATTAAAGCAGGGAAATTAAAATAAACACAATTTGTAACACGGTTTTTAAATAATTGCCTTTTATGCACTTATAATAATGTAGAGACTTAAAAGCGAAAATAGAAAATCATTCTAGCACCAAGTAGTCAAAGAATATAATGCATTGTGATATTAATTTCGTTTAGTGGAGAGTTACAAAAAGTATATTAAAAGGTCCGTTAAAAGTTTCTCTATTATTCTAAATCATCACAAAATGAGCCACAAATAATCCAGTCTACCTTCGTCTACAGCAATTCGATTATCCTCCATTCACTGTAAAATAGCAAATAGTCATCCCTCATGCCTCCGACATACCTACATCGATTATAAATTCAAATATTGTACGGAATGTTCAAAATAATATTCACCCTACGAGGGGTTGTATCGATCCTACAGCCTATAGGAAACGCGGGGTGGTAAGTTCCTGTAAAGAGGGGAGTGTTTTGAAAAATTGGCACCCACACAGCCTTTACTGAAAAATACAGAAAATACAACCTTATTCCTTTAGCATATGACTCTAAATTGAACTTTAGCTTAACAGGCTTGATAGATTTTTGCGTCTCTGTTCTGTATAGCGCTATAAATGGATTCTATATTGGATTGGCGATTCTGGTCATGTTATTTATCTACAATAGTATTTCTGTTTTAAAACATATTAAGTTGAATAGTAATAACGGCTAGTCATATAAAATTCCACATGTATTAATGGAAACAATAGATAACAAAGTAAAGTATGTTTATTAATCGTTCAGAAAATGACCAAAATATGTTTAATAAAGATGATTTCGAACGAAAGCCGCGTTCTAACACATTAATTCAGAACGAATCTATTAAAACGGTAACGTAATAAAATAACATCGTGGATTGTTGTGGCTTGCCGGGAATATAACAGAATTATGGCAAATTTCATTTAGCAAACCCAGCTAACATTATTTCGTCCCAACTATGAGGGTAACAATTTATAAAGGCCAACGAAATGACAGAGGCGGCAAACAAGCTGTCAACGCTGTCACGTAGTAATGTCTATGGATAGAAAAAACGAGAGATGTCATAATATTTCACCGTTTATAAGGGTAGTGCACAATATACGACGTGATGTAATTTCGTTGCTGATTCTAATTTTCTTAAAAGGAAATTGACATAATGTTGTTATGTCTGTGGTTGTTTATATTATTGTTTCCTACGATTGGAAAGTTATTTGAATCATACGATTCATACGGCAGTAGGTATAGATTGGTACCTATACGTTATAATTGTCTAAAAATACATCTTTAATAATACGATATATTATTAGTTTTCGAATTTAGTACAATAAATATTGCTTTTAGACAATTTTAGCTCTACCCCACTCCAAGTTTCCACTTTCCAAGAAGTACAAACAAAAACATATTAGCACGTATAATTCTTATGGTTATAATTCTAAATTAAAAAGAGTACAACGTAATAAACATATAGATGGATCAAATAAGTATATAATGTTTTATATTAAATATAACAAAAATATCCACGATAAAGCAATATCTCCCGCAATAATAAAAAACTAAATGTGAGTGCCCGCCCTTTCCCGTTCTGGTTAAAAGACCCTTCTTTTGCGAAACTTTTCCGAGGGACGAAATAAAATATTGTCGGCTACTCGCGATTTCGTCGAAGGCTCTGGCAATAATATTATGACATATTACCTCCTGGCCCCTCCGACCTCTTTGTACGTAAGCTTTTGCGTATAAATTTTCCTTTTTCTTTTACCAATGGAAATAAACGCAAAGGATACGGGGTAGTATATCGGTCGTAAAGTTCTATTCGTTATTATGTAACAAGCATTAGTTTTATATTTATATTCTTAGTAGGTATCTTCTTTTTAATATATTAGCCATTTTATCAAACATCATAATATAACAATATAATCATATTTCTTCAAGTTCATTAGTAAATTCTAATTACATCGTTCGTAGTCAAATTCATAATTCGACAGCAAGATATTACAATGTAACAGATAAAGTTGTAAGCTCACAGTTGGCATCCCAACAGTGACAAAGCGCGGGAGCTTGGGCGCCATATTGCTACGCCATGACTGTCGGAAGTACAGCGCACGTGAGCACTGCTTCCGGAGGCGCGTTCCGTTTCACGCAGTTTATATCATAATATTGTGGCAACGAAACTTAATATTTCATTTGAGATAATGTAATTTATTTAGGACTTTTGGAAACAAGTTACATTATTGATAGGTACCTATGTCTTGATAAAACATAGTTACAAAACTTTGTGACGGAGGTTCTATGTATGCGTAAACATCGTAGACAAAGACTATGGCTTTATTAGAGAACTATTAACGTATTTTATTAACATTCTATTAAAATGATTATATTCACACAATTTTTTTATAAAAACATCTATCAAATGTCTCAACATCCGAATACTCAAGTTTCTGACAAAAGAGATACTCCTGTCGCTTCATTAAAACCACAGACTAATAATAATATCTAAAACCTGTAGCTGTTATAAGGCGGTTCCACACAAAGCGGGCTGCCTCGCGAAGCATTTTCCGGTGAAGTTACTCCGTCTATGTGGCTATTGACTAATCGGTTGTTGGATTCATAGTCTATTTGACGTTATATAAAAGAGATTTACATAGCGGTACAGTACATTTGACCAAGAACCATACACTAACATATAGTGTGTATAAGAACCATAGACTAACGTAATTCTCTACAGGTATGGTTCTCAAACCGTCGCGCGAAGTGGCGACGCGAAGAGAAGCTGCGCAGCCAGCGGCGGGACGCGCCCGCGTCACCGCCCGCGCCGCCCGCGCGGCTGCCGCTCAACGGTGGCTTCAACTCCATGTACAGTCCGATACCGCAGCCCATTGCTACCATGAGCGATACGTATAGGTGAGTGACGATGATGGTGATGATTGGAGGTTGGTAGTGTTAATATGTGTTGTATTGCCTGATGAAATTAGATATCTACTTACGTCTTATAAGTTAGGCGTAGAGATGCTACGTGTGATGAAAAAGGTATCTATGGTTTTAAACGTAGGTATATAGTTATATAGTCTTAAAAGTATACGTCAACAGTAAATAAAATTGTATGTTTTTGCACTTGTATTCTGTTGTATCTAATAAGCAATAGTAATTTATTAGATGAATACATCAGCAGTGCTATAAAACAAATAAAAATATTAAAACTGGTACAGAGGCTCTACCTCCATTGAATGATAACAAATTGTGAAATACATATTATTACCTATACAAGAATCGTTGAAAGGGAAAATAAAAACACATATTATAAAACAGAAAGATATTTTATAATTCGATAAACAACGAATACACGCAATGTTCATCCTGAAAGAAGTAGAACGCACGAGCTCGCGCCATCTCTTACCGAATGGCGGAACTAATGTGATAGCGCGAGCAATCGGGCGGCAAAGGTCGCAACTCCTTGCTTTTCCCGCCACTGCACCGAGACGTTCCGATTGCGAAGTTCAGCGCCGAAGGTCGCCCGAGTTTCCACTTGAATTGATTTTTAATAGTGAACCTACGGGTTTTAGCGTTTGTCGGAGCAAATTAACTTAGTGAGACGAGAAGTTCCCACTTTAGCTCAGTCTACGGAATAAATTGATTACCTATGCTCTTTTTTGTGAAGCGACTTTCTTGGAGTTTTCTTATTTTCATTATTGCTTTTTGGGGTAGGCCTATACTTATACATACTTGTAGAGTCATCCACAAAAAATAATTAAATTATAAGCGATGAGTTAATTATAAATAAAAGACGCCACCTATTATGCTTCAAAAGGAAGCAGTAGGAATTTAGATGTTTCTCTTCTATACTTGTAATACTGATTTTAAATAAAAGACAGACGCAAAAGAACACTGTTTAGTATTTACATGTTTACTATAGTGTTACAGTGGGAATTTAATCGTTATCACTCATATTATTTTTGAACTTTCGTTCTAAATGTTTCAATTACATTTATCCTCTTAGGTACAATCCGTTGATCTTAACACACCAATTCATCGCTACATTTAAATCCTTCATTCATCAACATATTATCCGTTCATCTTTACCATACCTAATCATAATATTCCATAATCATAATCGTTCACCATTCACCATTCTCTAACATCCCGCGACACGGTATTGACAGTGCGCTTTCCGACAGTTCGATGTCGGGCGGTCTGTCGTCGTCGTGCCTGCAGCAGCGGGACGGAGGGTACCCCTACATGTTCGGGGACGTGCTGGGCGGCGGCGGGTACTCGCGGGCCCCGGCGGCGCACCAGCAGCACGCGGCGTACTCGCAGCCACAGGCCGCGGCTAGTACGGGTGAGTTGGTGATTTTGTTATTTATTTATTTCAAGCATCTTATGTACTTTTTATATATTTTTTATATATAATACGATACAGTAATACATTAAGATACAGACGTTATTTTTATGCTTGTGTATATAGCCTATAGGTTTTATATAATAGAACTATTTGGCGAAAATATTCATACCATTATCATTTTAACGAACAGATTAGCTAAGTGGGAAGCTGTTAAACCAGCTCTTATTCGCTGCGGTATCAGTAGGTACTGCGACGATGAGTAGGTACTGAAAATGTATTAATTTCGGTTTTCTGTGTTAGCAAACCAGTGTTATTTATTCAAATAGGTTGCGTGATTTAATGTATGCTGAAAACACTTAGCTAATGAGCTTTTTTCCGTATTGATATACCTACTATAGGTTAGAATAAGACGTATAATTTTTATATGTAACTTTTATAAATTATTGCAGAATTAGGATATTTCTGATCACAAATTATACGAGCCACGTATTATAAGAAAGGTGGAAGTAAGTTGTTTGTTGCGAAGAGATTAGGTATTGAAAATATTAATCGAAATTGACGATATCCAAATACCTATGAAATGATTACGAATTGCACGGTCTTATTTGAAATAGGTTTGAAACGAATTTGAAATGTAAAAATAATTAACACGTATCTCATCATACGTACCTAAAGTAGTACTTGTTCTTTGTATTTGTGTATGCTTTCTTAAAATTTCCAATAATAGGAAATGTTCAATCATGAAATTTTCACGTCTGTTACAAAATCGGCGAAATCAGGCCCTGAAAAATATTTACCAACTACGTAATAAAATGTAAAAAACGCTGAGTCAAGAGCTGGGGGCGTCTGGCTCACAAGACCGCGACATGACGGGGAAACAAAAAATAAAAGGGAAAAAGAGAAAAAAATGGAAGTTCGAGCCCCAATTGGATTTGCCGTTGTCTGTTCCTTACAAATGGCTTTTAAATTGATTTTGAATATTGAACGCTTTTGTTAAAAAACTGTATGAATGAACTGGATTGTAACGTTTTCGCAAGAAAATGGAACGGTTTTAAGTGCCTTACAGTAGATATTATAGTATTCGATTATGGATCGAACTTTCATACGTGAATCTTACGTATCCATGTAATACGTATTCTTATAGAACGATATCAACGCAAATTTATATTAAAATAATCAGAGCGACATATAATTTAGAAAATTATGTTCAACAAAAAGCAATTCCAACGTAACATAAATGTAACAGATTTCGTAATAACGAGCGCGGACCTTTGCCATTGTTTTAAAAAGCCATAACTTTTCTATCCGATATTATATATCATGGAGCGGACATTTTTACCCGTAGGTGGCGGAAAACGCTATGAATTATTGTTGTTGGCGCGTTTCATTGTTCCATTGCAGAGTTTTCAACGTCAACCGCGAACAAAAGAGTTTTTCACAATTCAAAATGCACGCTCGCGTTTCATTTACTCTTTTGCACTCTTTCCACCGGACCATTTCCAGCTTCGTGCTTTATTAAATAACGAAATTGTTTTTGTTGTCTTTGGCTTACATATTTTCGCGCAACCTATTGATGTTACAGCGTATTTTCAACTGGATAATTTCTTGAATGGTGATGTTAATGTTATGCGGTAATAGTAAACGGGTAGATTAGATTAAGTGTTATGTACTTACTTATCTATATTTCGTAAAATAAAATAAAATAATTCATACAAAGGTTGATATTATAGTGAAACGGACTGTTATTTTTTAACCGCTGTTTTTACGAAAAACGGAAAATATTAATTTACTATATATTTTATTCCTCGAATCACGCACTTATGATGCAGTTATAGCTAATAATGTATTTCATAATATACATATTTCTATTATGCAAATTTCAATATAATCTTGTAAGCATCCCTTGTTTGCAATTAGCGCGCGTTATTGTTAGTATGTACTAATTTCAAGACCAATAAATCAACACTATAAAAATGATAATTTGTCTTCATAAAGCGACGGCTATATCACAAACCATTGAACAAACGAGTCTCCTAGGAGTCAACGGGTGATAATATCGTGTAATGAATGTAAGCGTCACCCCTTTGGACCTTATCACTATTGAACACGCGCCGGGAAAATATTACCACTCGTAAATATGTTATATATATAACATAACATGAAGTATTAAACTGTTCTGGCGTGGCTGTGAAGTGCCATTCATAATAATTTTATACGCTGCTTTCGAAAATATACGGAGGTTTAATGAATTTCAGATGTCAAGAATAAAGTTCTAGATTGTGATGAATTTTCAACGAATCGTTACTATGAAAATTTTACTGCTTTATTACGTAGGTAACGCATATAAATCATGTAGGTACATAGCGTAGGTATACATATAGATGAGACGTCAATCAAATTCCATACATAATCTAATACGAAACCTATTAACGTCATGCATCAGTATCAGCCCGGCCATATGTCTAATAGGATTCCAATTGCATTCCGTCTATTACACAATCGTGTTATCTCCACGTTTCGATATGGCGGGCCAGTCATAAAGCTAGGTGTCTATGCTTGTAAACCGCCATTTGATTGGTCAATACGTGCGCCGTGTTACAGCTTTTCGTACGTTTGTTTTTATGTGTTATTTTATGTCAGTTTGTAAATGTTATTGAATGTAAAAGTTAATACTTAAGGGTTATTGGTTAACACTGCAATAGATATTCATCAATTTTAAAAATATATTGTATTACTAATTTCGTAATCATTCATTATAAATATCAAACTATAATGTAACCTTGTTAATAATGAACAAGATACAATATCAGTTACCGGTTAAAGTATCTAAAACGCAAGTTTAAACGCTCGCGTGCGCCTTTTTGTACAATTTTCTAATAGACTGCATTCTAATCTGGAATCTCTATCGGTAGGTGTGATATCGGCGGGCGTCAGCGTGCCTGTGCAAATTCCATCGCAAGGGCCGGACCTCGCGTCGAATTACTGGGGACGGCTTCAGTGATCTCAGCTATTCGGGTTCCCGCATCGACTGCTCTCGATGGGGGAGAACCCGAGCAGCGTGCCCGAGTCGCCCTCTAGCGGCGACGTTGCGCACAACTACGCCGACTCGCATCTGTCCATGAACGCTCTCAACATGACGGCCGGACACGACTCCGTTTTGGCGGGAGACATTCAAGAGAACAATAACTCGGTGTCGTAAATATTCCGTATCGCAATATTTGGGATTGTTTATCAGTGTTTATATGGTGCAAGATGATGTATATTCGTTAATATATAAGAAACTGATGATGTTCAAACTTAGTCTGTAAGTATAGCGATCGTGCGCGATGAATTATGTTAATTCTTCGACATCTTTGTAAACATACATTAATTTATTTATTCTTGCTCTCGAATGTTGAGGATTTCGAACGTTTTTCATTGTGAATGATCGATTAAGGTAAGGACAAAAGAATGCGAATTGTAAATATAGCTAAACGCCATCTATTGTTGAGTAGAGGAAGTTTCCTTAGCGACGGTACTGTGTTCACGATTCAAATGAAGAAAATGTAAATGATTTGGGCCAACATTTGTAATAATTGAGTGTAATGCGCCCTTTGCGAGCACAACCCTTCTATTTCTTTGATGTATGCAGTAGGGGTGCGAAATATTAATGCTATAGAGAAAAACGTGGCAATAAGCTTCGTTACAGCGATTTGTTTCACAACCCTCGGAGACAACAAATTGACATGAACTAAGCATGTTTGTATTATTGTATAATAGTTACATTAATAGATGTTGTAATGTGTTGAGTCACAAGTAAAATAGCACATTTCGAAACGAATTAATTTATGTTATTTATTATTATTAAGAAGATCAATATTGCTGTGATTATAAATATGTAGGTACCTATCAAATAAGATTATTTTACAGACTTTCGGCTAGTTTTGGGAACACGTTAAATTCAAAGGAAATTTCTACAAAAAATATAAGAATCTCGATGTAATAGTAATGTTGGTACAGCACAAGTCATTATCTACATATTATAAGAAAATGTAAATGGTTAATATATTTTCACTAAACTACGCAATACGGATGTGTTATAAATAGATACGTTTAACTGTACTTACTTGAATATGTGTAAAATAAATTATTACTCGATTATAAGTGCATATAGATTGAGGAGATTACAGTGAAATTTATTAATAAATATGGCATTAACCACTTGTTTTGTTTTCTTTACAATAACCCTCTGCTTACAGTTCTGAAGTGTATCGAATATGGTAACAATACATTTAATAACGATGAGATATCGGGGTTTTTGTTACGTCACTTAAAAATGGACTTTATTAAGTGTGATTAGTGTCTAAAATAGTTGTTCGTTGTGTGGAACGGTTTCTGTTAACTATATTTGGGCGGTGCTTATTAATTTTGCGTGTTGGCTCTTTATAATCCCAATAGCATTTTATATAGGGAGCCACAACTGCATTCCCCTATTTTACGCAAGGGACGCACAATGGGATGGGATTAAATGTTCTGTATTGTAGGCATTAAACTTATCTCGAATTTGTTGGGGCGTATGGCTTTTCGTATACAGTGTGTGGTTTGAAGCAATAAAAATAAAAATTCAAAATTCAAAACAGCTGTTATAAGTATTTGTTTAAGTACATAAAATTTCATTGATACAGTCAATTAATACCTGACGTATTAACACGAGAATATCTAAATTCCTAAGTGTATTCAAATAGTGACATCCTTTTTTACAGAAATAGAAATGAAAAATAATTCGTCAGATAAAGTGCTTTATTTCATTGACAAAAAAAATACAAAAACTTGCAACTTAAAAACTAAACAAAACAACCTATACTGCGACGGAATTCTATCAAAAACACAACTACATTTCCCTCGCTTTTCAAATAAACAATTGCACAGATTATCAACGCTTATAATTGGTTTAGATTATCTGTTCCCCCTTCGAACGAATCTTTTGTCCGTCTTTGACATGTGTGGTCTTAAAAGTAACAATACAATTAACATGTTCTATATTGTCATGTCTGTTTAATGTAATTTAATCTATGAATAAAAATAAATAAATAAAACCTACAGATTGAACACGAAATGCTTGGATAGTATTTGGTTGAGGTTTAAAATTCGTTGCGAAAATATACACAAAAATAATTATTAAAAATGTAAGAAGTGTTGGAAAATGTTATATTCAATGAAATTACTGGGATTTTTAAGTTACATAGATATAATATTATAACATATTCATGATCACAAAAGCAGTCTTTAAATAATATTAAGTTTAGAGCTGTGATATGTTTTTTAAATTTTTTCTAGGGAATAATACACATAGTGTAAGTAGATATGATTTTAATACATTTTTATATGTATAGGCAAAATAAAACCCTTCCTTAAAAATCTCGCCATCTCACTCCCACACTTTCAAATTCCGATATGTCAGAAAGAGAAAGTACAATACAATTACATTCAGTCTTATAATTCCACGTACATGAAGCAAAGTATATTTTATATTTAACTGACATTAATGGCAATTTCATATTCTTATATAACATTAAATTTTTACTTTATATAATGAGATTTTTATAATATGACTCTGACTTTATTGGTAAATGATTTTACATAGATTTCGAGCATCGTGAAACTACATAAAGTATTATTTATGTGAGCAAGTATTAAGTACATATATTAATTTAATATTTTCAGGTTACACAGGTATGATACAGGAGTAGTAAAATTTCTATATTTCATGAGATATTAGCCCAATAAATACGACTACATTAATAGATAGGTACCATATGACTATTTTTATTTTTGAATAAAAAATAATAAACACTTTATTATTATTTTTACAAAATGTTAAAAAGGTATAGAAAAAGAAATATGCAATAAAAATATCAGTATTCAGAACTGTCTTGCTCGTGCGCTATCTAGCCATTTCTCTTACTCTTATGAAAGATACATTTGACAGAAAGAGACAGTTTAATAATAATTAATAACATACATAATTATCATCTGGCTATCTTTTGGCTATTTTATAAGATAATTTAAATATATAGATTTTAAAGGGTAAGGAATGGTAAGGTAATAATTTTAATTGTTTCTTTACGCCAATAAAGCAGATCTCTCAGTGATGACCGTGCTCCTGGGCAGACGTGAAATGTGGGGATTCCTGAAATTAAAAAATATATTTTTTAGTATTACAATGGAAGAAGGTGAGATATTGAGGGTAGGTATACCATATTGTATTTTTTTAACATGACGGTAGTTTTATATTTCATTTAAAAATGTTTTTAACTACAGAATGTGATGGTTCAACTTTTTTTAGTTTTTTGTTATGTTTAATAATTATTTACTTGCATGTATTTAAATAAATTAGATTGTCACCAAGATTACGTACGCATCTTTAAAAAAATCCTTCAATTTAAGGAAGTTATATTTTATCAAAAATTCCCTACTAATTTTGGAAAAAATAAAGAGCAATAACCTAAAAAAAAAATATTAACGTACCGTCCACTCCTAGGACCCGTGGTGCCATACATGGACCTAGGCATGCTAGGTCTTACACTCCTGGGCGGCGGCGGGAACGGAGGCCTTCCATAGTTGTGGAAGTGTTGGAACAAGAAACCGGATATAACCAGTGCTATCCAGAGAAGCGATATTAGGGAATCTGGAATACAAAAAAATATATCAGAAATACAAAAAATACATCTGTATGTTAAACAATGATGGCCTCGAAGGACCTTTTTTTCAAGAAAACTTATATATAATTAACATTTTGTATTGCTGGCGTATCATGTAATGGTGATTTTAATAAAAAAAATAATTTAACATAAATATTATGTTCAACTGGCTGTTTCCCGCGGTTTCACCCGCATTGCTCCGCTCCTGTTGGTCTTAGCGTGACGATATACGTTATAGCCTTCCTCGATGAATGGGCTATTTAAAACCGAAATAATTTTTCAAATCAGACCTGATTCCTGTTCGAGATTCGAGTTCCTGAGATTAGCGCGTACAAACAAACAAACAAACTCTTCAGCTTTATAATATTAAGTAAAGATTGATAATTAAAAAAAAAATCGGTCACGACAACTCCTAGCGAATTTCCTCTACTCTTTCAGTTTGGGGCCTAAGGGACACCAAATTTTTTATATTCTTTCAAAATTACTCATTCATAAAGCATTTGAATGCTATAAAACTATGTAAATAAATATTTAGATTTACAGGACGATAGGGAAGCGCTTGACTACGATCTTGCCCGGTGGTAACTAAGATGTGACTTAAGATGTACGCGAACCCGCTTCCCTAGAAGGTAGTTTTCTCTACGCGAAGGTAGTTTTTTCAATGCTAGTAATACGATATGCAAACTAAAGGTTACATAAGAATTTCAATATTATATACGTAATAAACGTAATTTTTGTGATAGTTTTTGAAAAAAAAAAATAATAACTACTAAAACGTAGAATCGTCTGTGCGTAAACAAGGAAATATCAGGTGGCATATATTTTTACAATCTTACAGTGCATTTACATCAAATGAACATAGAGCTCTATGTTCGTTTGATGTAAATGCTCAAGCTAGAGCTAGAGCATACTTTCGCGATATTTCAGTGTAAACTATAAATCTAATTCAGTGTTGTTTGGTTTTAGAACATTGCATAGAATTTTTTCGAACGCACTAAAAACAAGGAAAGAACGCCTTTTTACACTAAAATAATATGACATAGTGGGGTTAGAATGAGCATTCGCTCGTTTGATGTAAATGCATGCAATGAATAATAAATATTATTGTTAAAGATAATTAATTAGATAGATGTTAAATCCACAAAAGATACAATAGGTAAAATACTGATAGTATTTTACAGTGTTCCAAGTATTCCATATTTTATCCTACTAATCTTATCTTACTGATTATTATTAACGTAAAAAGTTTGTTAAGAAGGATGGATGAACGTATGTATGTTCCTCTTTTACTTGAAAACCACTGAACCGATTTTAATGATACTTGGCAGTGATGCTGCTTGACATAATATAAGCTTCAGAAAGCTTGCTTTGGCTCGCGGGTTCGTCCGCAGGTGAAACCACAGTATAACAATATTATTTCGGTAATACTGTGGGTGAAACCGCGTGGCACAGCTAATGCAGCAGAAACTAGTACCTAATAATATTATATCGTTGCTTTCGTATCAAGTTGCAGATTTATAAGAACGTAGATGAGAGGCGTTAGAATAAGAATTATCATAATAGGAATAATAATAATTGAAAAACTGCTTTTAGAACCGGTGGTAATTAAATTCCATGTAATACATGCGTGTTGACATGCCGAAAGAGCTTTTTATTTTTAATTGATTGAATACATTATTTTTTTAATTTAATTTTGTTTGCATTTGGATATCTTACTAGCTGTGCCCGCGACTTTTTACGTACGTGCGTAGATTCAAATTATATTCTTCAAAATAAATTGTAACCTATACATATATGTTGCCGAGGACTAAAAGCTACATAACACATAAGTTTCATTGCAGCTGGACCGAATCATACGCGTCGAAGAATAAATTTTTATTTACAAAATAATTATTTGTTCGTATGTATTCAATAGAATCCAAAATTACAGGACGTAACATTGTTATTTAGTAGCATAGGCTATAATATTAAGATATTGCATAGCTTCTATCGCGGGCCTTGAACGCGGGGACCGAATCGAGAAATTCCGTAACGAAAAACCTCACGCTCCCCACTCCGACGGACACGGAGGTGTGGGTTGAAGGCATGCTATGCAATAGCTTTACCGCGGCAGTCCCCGAGTGCCACACGTCTTTTTGACGTGACAACGTCTTATAATTCGATAGAGCCGGCTGCACGCACGAAAAAACATGACTCATGCGGCGTTACCTCGCTCTGAGGCGTTCCATGTAAAGCTTGAAGTGCAATCGAGAGCGCGGAACGAGCGACAAAGAAGCACAATCGGACGTTGTCACGTTCAACTATCGTCAGTAAACCGACTTTACAAGTTTACAGACAACCAATTTTTTTTTATACAGGGTCAACCCACGCGTCGAGACTAGATTTACGAACGCTTGCACACTAATTTATACATGTTTTTTCATCCTCTTTATTGTCAAAAACATCAAAAATACGAATAATTATTAATTTTATTTTAATCTATAAAAATAAGTCAGACAAAGGGTAACACTGTTTTCGGGATTCTATATTAAAATACTATGATAAACAAAACTATGACTCACGGTCATTGGACTCGATGATATTATTTTCTTTATCAGGTTTATTTATTCCAACTCATATAATATAGAAATAGTTTTTGTTGAATATATTTTATAGGTAAGTATTTTTTTTAATTGTCTTTCAAATTATAATTAAGAATGACGCTGAAATTGTAAACGCAACAGTATAACCAAAGTGTTGGTCGCCTAATCTATACTTAATATAATATTATAAAGCTGAAGAGTTTGTTTGAACGCGCTAATCTCAGGAACTACTGGTCCAATTTGAAAAATTCTTTCGGTGTTAGATAGCCCATTTATCGAGGAAGGCTTTATTTTATCGAGGAATATATCATCACGCTAAGACCAACAAGACCGGAGCAATGTGGGTGAAACCGCAGGGCACAGCTAGTTAATTATAAGATTGGGTATTATCAAAAATGAATCCAATTTTGAATGAATGCATTTTTAAAAACTTTTGTTGGAACTTTTGTAATAGTAGCTTTTTGTGAGGTTTCATAATTATGTTTTCAAAAATCACGATTTTACAACTCCATAGTCTACTATTCGATCAAATTCAGTCAAAAATGTATAAAGGCATATTTCCACAACCAAAAATTCCTGAAAAAATCACCAAAAAATAACTAAAAAAACTCACCATTCCACTCAAACGGCGGCGACAGCACAGCCCTATTGAATTTCGGCACCACAGCACGTCGGATCGTATTGATGATGATGTACTTCAAATTGGACCCTAAGTAGTAGTCCATAGAGTATACAACCGCGTACGCGCCGAGTATCGCGCAGCATAGAATGTTCGAGAGGAACGTCATAGAGACGAGAAGTAGGGACGTTATGAGCATGATGCATATGAAAAGCGTCCAGAAGTTTACGTCCGATTCTAGTGCTATGAGACCACCTGGAAGGTAATAACTAATAAACAAATGAAGGTAGAAACAAAAAATGTCTTCTGAGTAAAAAATGAAATAGCTTTTTATCATTTACATTTGGAATACCTAATATGTGTGTAATTCAAATATTTATTTCTATACATTTTTGATATATTTCAAAAATGTATAGAAATAAATATTTGGATCGAAAATTTAACTATTGTTTTTAATTTCAGAATTATTGTCTAAACAAAAATAATATTACATAAGTAAATATTGAAATAAATAAAAGATTATAAATGCAAATCTTGAATTTAAAATTGTGTTAATAATAACAAAAAAATCCAACTACCCTCAAAACTACAATGCACTTACCTGGCAATCCATAATATATTATAGCAGAGAACAAGAACCCAACATCCAGGGTTGCCAAAAACACAGCCAGCACAGGTATGCCATAGAACCACCAGAACAACAACCATATCGCGCCAAAACACATGCCCGATAGTATTGATGCTCCCAGGAGAGCTGCAAAGATTAGGCATTTTTCTAGAAATTTTAAGGGTAAGAATATTGCCAGAAAAAGATATCACATTCCCACATAATCGGCGTGAAATAGAAGCATGTAAAGGCTACTGTGTTACGTTCGATGAGTACAGGAGCGGGGGACTATAATATATTTTAAGCAAAATGCTTTAAAAAAAATTATCTTAAGTAAAAATAATCGCGTTATTTATTAAAATATATACGCTATTCTGCAACTATAGCAAGAATTTAGAAACGAAACACATTAAAATCTCATATACAAACATCTAAGGGTAAGGACCAAGATCTGCTAATCCCTGAAATTAGGTTAACATGATAATAGATTTAAAAAAAAACTAACCTGGTCTTGTCAAATCAGCCATCAAAGCTATCAAAACGTATGTCACAATACCACCACTTACAAGTCCGATTAAGAACATTTCCGTCTTAAAGAACCTGTGTCCGAAGTAACAGACAAACAATCCAACGAACAGTAGACATGCACATATCAATTGTGAGAGAGCGTCATCTGAAAATGTATTAGTGTTAAGTATCTTTCCTTCTGGGTCTTAGTTTTTTATTGGTAGAGGACCAAAAAATGTAGTAGGATAATATGATAGAAGCCAATATAAGTCTTTTATTGGTAAAGTTAATTAAATGAGTTCTAAAAAATGCTTCTCTCTTCTTTACCCTTTGAAAAGTGTTACCCAGATTTTTAAAATCACGGGACAATATTTTGCTAAAGCTTGTATTTTTTCTAAGAGTAAAGCCGTTCATTCAGAATTTATTAGAACCTTGCTCAGTTTTATGTAGATCAAATCGGAGAATCTCCAACAATACTGGAGGACCTTAAATTTTTAAACCCTCGAATAAATATTATTTAATAACCCCAGATCATATTTAGACACTATACCATTGAATATTCTAATGTTGAAAAAAAAGAAGCATTCCCTAGAGTCTAGACCAAACACATCCTCACATGCCAAACTTACCGAAAACCTCACAATCCCCATCTATCAAGGGGTCACAAGCATAGCTATACGTGGGCACATACACCGAATATGCGCTAGTGTTGACAGCACTGAACGCTATCGCCACGTATATGGACCCCACGCCGGGGTACGCGCTTAACATTCGACGGTTGTGCAGACCGTTGTCGGGGACCTAGAAATTATTAAGGTCGAACTACACGATAGTTTATAGCAGTACAAGAATCTTTTGCCATTTGGACGATATTTTCAGGGTAGTTGGTGTGAAGGTGCAATTTGCATTATTTATATTTATTTACACAAATTTTTACATTAATTATAACTATAGATAGACCGTATTTTAAGTAATTAATGGAATAAAACAAAAACAAATACTGTATATAGAGAAACATTAAAACCACATTAGGTCAAAACATCCTTGTAGCACTATAAATGTATACAAACTCTAATTTATTGGTTATTAATTGTTATGTTAATGAAAAGGAATTGTTAATTAAACAGAAGTAGGTATAAAAACAAAAAAATGTAATCTTCCTAGTGCGTTGCTTTTTGGGATTATTAAAGGCGATATATTTAGTAATCGTTCTTCCTACCAAAACATGAATTAGAATGAAAATACTATAAATATGAATGAATGAATGAATGAATGAATGAATGAAAGCCTTTATTGCAAGAAATTTACAAGTAACAATAATTTATAGCTTAACTAGATTTCTTCTGGGTATCTTGCTTGTCTTTCGACAAAAGCCTCCTCCAAACTCTTCCATGATTGCCTTTGAAGTGCTATTCTTCTCCAGGTCACTCCTCCTACAATTTCCTTTAAATCATCTTCCCATCTAATTTTTTGTCTCCCTCTGTTCCTTTTTCCTTCCCTGGGATACCATTCCAAGAGATCTTTAGTCCACTTTCCTTGTTTATTCCTCATTATATGCCCTGTCCAACGCCACTTTAGAGATTTGACTGTCTTCACAATGCTTTGTAATTTCGTCTTTTTTCTAATATTGGTTATTTTTACTTTGTCGCGTCTTTTAATTTTTAACATGCTTCTCTCCATTCCTTGTTGGCACACCTTTAGTTTTTGTAATTGTTTTTTGGTTAAACACCATGTTTGGCAACCATAAGTCATCACTGGGCGTATGCATGTATCGAAAACCTTACTCTTTAACGTCTGGCAGATATCGTCGTTTTTAAAAATATTTTTCAAGGACCAAAATCGTTTCCAAGAACTTGCTACCCTTTGCTCTATTTCTTTTGTCATAAGATCATTGGGAGATATGATCTGTCCCAGATAAAGATATTCTTCTACATACTCTATGTACCTGTTGTGGACTTCTATTGGAATTTTAGTTCTATTGGTCATTATTTTTGTTTTTAATGTATTCATTACAAGTCCTACTTTTGCGCTTTGGTCGGCAAGCTGTTGTAACATTTTTTGTAGAGTTTCAGGTGTTTCGGCTATTACAATGAGATCGTCTGCGAATCTTAGATGGTGTAGGCGCTGGCCATTAATGTTTATACCGCAAAGGTCCCAGTCGAGATTCCGAAAAATACCTTCAAGAACAGCCGAGAATAGTTTTGGTGACATGGGATCCCCTTGTCTCACCCCTTTCTGTATTTCAAAGTCTCTTCCAACTCTCTCAAGCCTAATTTTAGCCGAAATGTGGCTGTAGATGTTTTTGATGAGGTTTATATATTTTTGATGGACTCCCTGTAATTTTAATGCCACCCAAAGATAATCGTGTCTTATAGAATCAAACGCCTTGCTGTAGTCTACAAATCCTATATAGTAAGGTTGATTATATTCATTACATTTTTCTATAAGTTGTTTAATAACAAAAATATGATCAAGTGTTGAATAATTGCTTCTGAAGCCAGCTTGTTCTCGAGGTTGTGATTCATCCAAGGTGTTTGATATTCTGTTTAGGATTGTTTTAGCAAATATTTTGTATAGGTTAGGCATTAAACTTATTGGTCTGTAGTTTTCTATTAATTGTTTGTCTCCTTTCTTATGCAGTAAGATAATCGTTGTGTCGGTCCACTGTTTAGGTATTTGTTCAGTCTGATATATTTCGTTAAATAAATGGGTAATAATCGGGAGAGTCTCTGATGCAGTCTTCTTTAAAATTTCGTTGCTGATTTTATCATCGCCTGGTGCTTTGTCGTCTTTTTGGGATGATAGGGCCTTTTCTACCTCACTTACTAGAAGCGGTGGTATTTCTCCATTTTCTTCATCCATGTTATAAACTTGATTTTCTATAGGTAATGTAGCGGTGTCCTTGTATAGTGTTTCGTAGAATATTGTAGCAGTTTCTAAAATCTTTTTTC
Organism: Colias philodice; assembly: GCF_061535455.1. Taxonomy (NCBI): domain Eukaryota; kingdom Metazoa; phylum Arthropoda; class Insecta; order Lepidoptera; family Pieridae; genus Colias; species Colias philodice. Next base: position 5,756,262 of record NC_143111.1, on the reverse strand, counting down.
TATTTGAGCTTGTCGTGTTAGTTTTTGTATTTTTTATTTTAGGTATCCAATTTTTGTCTTGACTTAAAAGTTTTTGTGCTTTTTTCACTCCACCCGTCTTTTCTATTTGCTCTTGTATTAGTTTAATTTTTGTTTTCTTTTTAAAGTTTCTTATGTTCCTATTGATCTGTTTACTAATGTCTTGTATTTCTTTCTTGTTGGATTTTCGATTTTTTAATAGTTCTTTCCTAGTTTCCAAAAGTTTTCTTGCTTCGTCCCCCACTTTATCTCTCTTAACTTTCACAGATATCAAGTTTTCTTTTAATTTTATAAGGTTCTTTTCTAATACGTTATATTTGAATAAGACTGATTTATCGCTATTTATCTGCATTTCGTTATTGAGTGTATGGCCAAAACTTTTCAACACATCATCTGGAATTGGTGGAATTTTCTCATAGTTTTGTTTTATGAATTTTCTTGACCTTTTTGGTTCTATTGATTTTATTGTACCTCTCAACAATCGGTGGTCTGAGTTAAAGTTAAGTGTATTAATGACTTCTACGTTTTCAAAATATTGTGGCTTATTTGTGAGTATAAAATCGATTTCGTTGCAGGTTTTGGCGTCCGGGGATATCCAAGTCCATTTTCTCTTAAATTTCTTCTTAAATAGTGTGTTCATGATTTTCAGGTTAAATTCTAATGCAAAGTTGATTAATCTTTTTCCATTATCATTTCTTTTACCGTAAGTATGAGGGCCCATAATCTCGTTTTCAGATTCTGTTTTTTGACCTAATTGACTGTTGAAGTCTCCCATTATTATTAAATTGTCGTACTGTGTTTCTTTTAATGCATTTGTTAATAATCTATAGAAACTGTCTTTTTCTTCGCTATCAGTTTGTTCGTGTGGGGCGTAGGTCTGTACAATTGTCCACATTTTGCTGTAACCTGGTATATTTATCTTTAACATGATTATTCTATCCGATATTCCTATGAATTCTACTACTTCCTTTTTAAGAGCAATATTTATTAAGAAACCAACGCCATTCCTTCCTTTTTCCTTACCTTTGTTGAAAAATATATATTTACCTTCTACTTCTAACAATTCTTCTTCGTTTCTTTTTGTTTCACAGATACCTATTATGTCCCAACGTATTTGTTCTATGGCTAGTTCAAATTCTGCTTGGCGTTCCTCAGTTCTCAAAGTGCGGACATTAAATGTGGCAATGTTGAATTTTCTATAATTTAAAGTTTTATTGTAGGATGCGGTTGATTGGTTTGGAGGGTTGTAGTCTGAAACCCCACGGTGACAAGCCGGATTGGGGAGTGCTATATTAAAAGTTCTTCTAGTTTGTAGTTGGTCTGTAACCAGCTGTCGGGGTTTTGTTAGTTTTTTGCAGAGGAAGGGATAGTGGAGAGAGAGTTGCTTCTTACTCTCATAATATCGAAAGCATTTTTCCTGTGAGACTTAGATATTTCTGTCAGTTTTTGTTTGTTGTCCGGGATGTTTTTATTTGGTGATTCTGATCGATTACGTTTACGTTTTTCATTCTTGTTTTTGTTATCACGTACTATAAGTTTATCATATTTTATCACTGCGTATCTTCCTTTTTCCCTTTCTTCAATTAGTTGTTGTTGTAATAATTTCCTTTTATCCAAAATATCTTTTGGGTAGTCCTCTACAATGTAAACGTTTTTAATCTTTTTCTTGCTCTGTATTACTTGTTCTTTTTGCCATAAACTCAAGAAAGAGATAAGAACTGGGCGAGGCTTATCACTTTGCAAATTTTTCTTACCAAGGCGGTGTACTTTGTTAATATCACTTGGTTTTAAATCAATTGCAGTTCCAGATGTTATTAAAAAAAAATACTATAAATAATAAGTAATCAAATAAAAAATGCGTCCAATACCCATTTAAAAAATATCTTTATTTTGGTAGACTAAGCAAAAACTCAGGATTTACATAAGGAAACGATGTTAAAATTGATAAGGGAAATGACCAAATCGTAACCAGTTTGTTGGCACACGACACCACACATTCAAATCACTTTGGCGTAGAAATGTTGCCAACTTCAAATGAAATTGTTCACAACATAATATTACTTAACACCGATCGTAAAGAGATGATTTCCCCAGTGCATATTGTCGTACTTTAATTCGTATTGCCGATCAAAAACCGTAACATTTATTAGATAACTAGATTTCCGCCCGCGGCTTCGCCCGCGTTTTCAAAGAAAAACTCGCATAGTTCCCGTTCCCGTGGGATTTCCGGAATAAAAGCTATCCTATGTGTTAATCCAAGTTACCCTCTATATGTGTGTTAAATTTTATTATCAATCGGTTCAGTAGTATTTGCGTGAAGGAGTAGCAAACACACACACACGTCACACACACATCCTCACAAACTTAAATTTATAATATTAGTAGGATAGCATCCATACTAATATTATAAATGCGAAAGTAACTCTGTCTGTCTGTCTGTTACTCAATCACGCCTGACTGAATCAATTTGCATGAAATTTGGTATGGAGATATTTTGATACCCGAGAAAAGACATAGGCTACTTTTTATCCCGGGAAAATGACGTAACCCCGGAAATCCCACGGGAACGGGAACTATGCGGGGATTTTCTTTGACTGCGCGGGCGAAGCCGCGGGTGGAAAGCTAGTTAGGTATATCTTTACAAATAAAGTGTTCCTTTTTTTCTGTTTGTTATAAAAAAAAACGATCATTTTTAACTACTCAGTAGAAATCTATGATTGTTTAAGTCATTATTTTTACAACGTCAAGTCAATTCAACTTGAGCTAATTTTTATGGATATTGGGATAAACTGATATAATTTCAATAATTTTAAAAGAATGTGACTTCTTATGTCGTATTACATTATTTATAGACTCAGCATTATTAGCGGGACGAATTCACTACGTTCAATGCAGTGTTTGAAACATAGTTTATCTACATAGTAAATAAAAATATGATCATTGATCACCATCATAAACTTCAAAATCATCTTATACTATGAAAGAAAAGATCCTTACATATTCCCCATAGCTCTGAATGTACTCCAACGTCATCATTTGCCGAATACCCTCAAAATAGACATTCGGATCGAAATTTTGTTCTGGCAAGTACATTTTGTAAAATAGCATCACTAATTTGTCAGTAGTGTTGCATTCGTCATCAATGGGGTCTTTAGCTGGCGCTGCATCGACTAGAATATAATCTGTGTTATATTTTGCTCGGAGATAAGGCGATATGGGTACTGGAAACTCCATATTGCAGCCACCGGGAATAGGGTCTGAAAAAGACTATGTTTTAAGTTCTAAAAATATGAAGATTTTTTTAAATGCTACTATATTAATTTAACATAAAAAATATAGAAATGTGTTTTATTTAATGAAGACAATTCCCAATCCATAGGATGTTAGAAATTAAAATAAAAGCAGGCTTAAAAAAAAGTATCAGACTAGCTTTCAAAATGAACATTTTAAGATAAGTAGTCAAATTACATTACCATTTACCTAATAAATTTGTATAAATTATTTAAATTGACTATGATAAAATAGATTTTTTTGCATTACACAGAATTAAATCACATTTATTGTACTAAAATTGAATCTATTCCTAAACCTGAAGCATAACAACAAAAAGTAAAACATTGTATCAACTGAGTTGGCACGCTAGCAAATGAATAATTGATTGGCGTAGAGAGTGAGATCAAATGTAGCATTCTTGTGGATAAAACTGTCATAATATATCTGTAGTTAAGAAACTTCTATCAAATATTTTGCAAAATTACTATTAATTTTATCGCACTAATACTAATCTTGTTGATTACTGCACTGTTTAATAAATTTGAATTTAAGAAGAGACACATAACACATTATATTTGTAAAACTATAGACTTATAGAGTGACTAAAAAAATATGTCAAATAATTTAAAACTTATATTTAATGGATAATAGAATCTGTTATCTTATATATTTAAAAATGCTTTTATATAGATACTAATAATTAATAATGGATGAGTTGTAATTGAATATGCTAAAATAAAAGCAGACATTTTCCTTGTCCATCCATAGAATAAGAATCCAATCAAATCTAAGATATATCAATTAACAAAAATATTATTAGTCTTATGTATAATATTATATTTCTTTGATATTTTAAATATTATATACAATCAGTACCTAGTAAAAGGGAATTAAAATAGATAATTTATTCTCTTGGAACAACAGACGCTAAAGCAGCAGGCATTACAATCGCTATCTAAAGAGATTTATAATAGAAAAAAATAAATATAATATCGCTCATTAAAAATAGCAATCTCATTAGTCACTCATTATAACTACAACAAATACTATAATTAATTAGTTCTAATTAATGTCTAGATAAAAATATAACATACCATATTTATTGTATCCATGCACAGAAATGTGCACCCTGAGATCAATTTCATTTTGGTTCATGATAAAAAATGTATCGATTTTCGGTATAACAGCACTGTATAATCCAACATTGGTACCGTATACAGACGACCCGTACACATTAGTTGTGTTATACAGAGTTATATTATACAAGTGACTATGAACTTGGAAAGTTATGAAGGTAATATTCAAATTTTCATTCACACAGTCGACTTGCAGTGTGGAATTCGCATTGAGGGTTATAAAACTGTTGTACAGTTCTTTGTTTTCCCATGTTAGAGTTTTGTTTAGGACAATCGTTGTGGCATCTGAAAAGACGAAGTGTTTATATTTCTGAACTTACATTATGTTGCTGGTGTGGTTGTGAACAGCCTAGGAGTTTTGTATTGCCTAATGAACTAACTTTAGGTATTATTTTTTATGTAATGAGTAACATAGCTATATGCATGGCAGAAACTAAATTTCATAAAAGATAAATATAATCAGTATTATATTTATTACCTACTCTTTAACTTTTATCTTTTAGTCAGTACTTTAATTTAATGTTGGTGACAACTCCAGAAAATGTAAGTTAAAAAGAGTCGAGTTATTTCAATGATATTGATATAATATAGTGTTCTTAGTAACTACCTTCAATACAATTCACCAGAGAAACTGTAGTGAAATGAATCTGCGGCAAACATTCAAGTCATTACCATAAGTTCCTTGGTCGAGCCATTAGGTAGAAAGTAAATACCTATATTACTATTTTTAAATCTAACTAAGTACCTATTTGGCAACTTGTAAAGATAATGTCCATCTTTTTAAATTTTATTGATTGTATATTGTATTTAATGCAGTTTAAAAATATCACTTTTAAATGAACAATGAACTCAAAAAGTATGTATATGAATACCCTGCAGTTCTTAATTTAAAATTTTATTTCAATAAGTTCTAAGTAAAATGAAACCACCAGGATTTGTGGTCTTAGAAATCCAATTTTATGTCATTGACACATTGCACTGCCACTTGGAGTAAGAAAAGAAAATACTTACATGAATCATTATGCAACAAAAAAAAACTTAATTATTTTACATAGACAAAATTTTAACATGTAACGCTATAGTAATCGTGAAATAAATTAAATATTATACTCACTTAGACCGTTACTGCTTTTCACCGTGAATAATATAAAAACAAAAACAAGTTTACACTTAATCACTGATAACAACATTTTGAATGGTATATAGAATAATTTTAAATAAGCATATTAATAACAATTAACAAGGCACTTATAGAAATCGACTAATTTAATTTGATGTGTTATGATCAGCTGTTCATGTTGACATTTAAAAATTCCCATATTATTCAACAAACACAGAAAAGTAAAAAAACTTGGATTTTATCATTAACAAACACACGCGGTTATTTTATAGTCGGTTTGAACTTATAATATAAACAATAGAATATCCACACACAATCAACAACGTGAAAATAATAATTCTCTCAATACATTGAACTGTCACCTGTGTGAATGTCCAATGTGAATGTCACTTACAGAACGAATGATTAACCGGCGCATTGAACGAGTGAATGTTTATTCATTTCCAACTGTCAACAAACGTGCGAATGAGATAGTCCTATATAGATTTTGTTTTTAGTTGTGGAATATCTTAAAAAGAAATATTTGAAAACACAGTTCGTATTTAGCACAAATAAGTTCTGTTTTTACTATTACTATGCCACTATGTAATTTAAAACAGTTAAAATTGTTGTTTTTTCGAAAATAGGTCGAGTGTTGCGTGTCGGTCCCTCAATCTCGAATCTCGATATCGATTCCTTCACTGGCCGCTAGAGCGCACTCAGTACTCACGTCTCACGTCTAATCTAAATATGGCGGCTCGATCAATGAAGTTGTAGTGTGTAGTGAAGTCTAGTGTAAAAAATTGAAATGATTAAACATTGTGATTATTTCGCGTGTTAATAAATAAATGGGCCATGGGAAGAGGCCAGGATTTGTTGGATGCGGCCCGTAAAGGCGATGAGCGGAGTGTGGAGAAAATTTTAGCACAAATAACTAAAAGGAGTGGTCCTTTTACGAGGTAAGTTCATGTTTTTCGCAAAAGTAACACGGAGACGCTTATAAATAAACGATTTTAAGGAACTGCTGAAGTAAGTTATGTATGTAATGCGTCTATTATTTCGTACCTGATAAAGAAAAATAGATAAAGAGGAAATAACATTCTCTATACAAGTTTCATGTTTTGAAGCATATCAGCAGCATCTTATCTTTCAAGAAATACCTTATATTTCGTTGTATAAGTATGTAAGCACGTCCCAGTTTTATATTCGTAATATACGTACGTAGATTAAGGCTATTTTCCATTAAGGAATATGATACAAGGCGAGACTACGCACTTCTTGATTTATTTTGCCTTGGTAAAGTAATTTCTGAGGAAACATCAATCTATTTGTCCAATTATCTACAGTCACACATTCTTCCAGTTACTATCTATAGTAATAAATCTTTAATTTGTGAACTGTGAAGAATCGTAAATTAAAAGTCTAGGTAGGTACCTATGTTTGCAAGCTTGGGTTAACAATAATAAAATCTTGCTTCAAAAAAAAAAATAGAATCTTGTAGGTACCTACCTAAAATATTTAGATACATAATAATGTAAACTAAATTCAAACATGATGAGGCTATACCTAGTTTTATAAAAATATAACTTTATGATGATAACTAGGATAACAATAACTGGATGTTGAATCGTTATTCGTTACCTACCTATTCGTTATTATATTATTGATAGTAACGATAACAACGCACAATGGTGACATGCCACACATTATTGCAATGAGTAATTAGTGTCGATTCTCATTAAACAATAGCTTCGCATTTAATTAAGGAGCCGCAATAAAAAACTACGTCTTGAATAAGTTTTGTTAAGGTGGGACTATTTCGTGTGATGTGAACAATTTCGTGTTTATGTTTCTAAATTCGAATAGGTATTACTATTGCTAAGTACCTATACCGATGCATGCGCATGCGCAGACACATCAACATTCAACGCAACGTCATAAACGGCCTTTGCCGTACATATCTTTTCGTAATAAAAAACCTGCGTAAACGACCTTACAGTAAACGTAGGTACCAAATCGTCGTAGTTAGTCATGGTTAACTAACGTGAATGAAATACGAGTAGGTAAGTAGGTACCTACTCGCTTAACTGCTTCTATCAAAAGCGATAAAATTCACCGAGTAAATTAACGTTATCTATTTAAGGAAGTAAGTAACTAATATCGTTTAAGTGTTTGGCTCTCTGCCAGACGGCGATGCATGTGAAATAAGGTACATTGAACTTGTCCATCTATAATATTCCTCCCATTCACCCACATCACACATATCGCATGCAGTTTGTATGCATGCGCGCACGTCTTGTGCACCATCGAGGACCGAAGTAATTATTATCTTCGCGCCATTTACGCATGTACTCATCACTCGAAATTGATGATTTGAATTTCGAATGTTTATTTTTCTTTGTGGCCAGTGTGGATGTTAATAATATGATGATAATGACAAAGGAGGTTAAACTACGGGATTTTTCATGGTGGTGACTGGTGATGTACCTATATCTATTTGAACTTTTACACGGGTATTAAAACACCTATATGTCGAACTTTCATTACAATTAAAATGTAAGTAAAGAAGAGAACGAAGAGAATAATAGTACATAATAGGTACATAGAATCAATGATTTAAAACTTTCACGAAGAAAAAAATAAACAACGGAACCAACTCCATCGGTACTCAATAGTAAGTAAACCCTGTTTAAATTTGGTTCCACCACGAAGACAATGTTAAAATGAAGCAAGGAAACGCAAAATCTGGTCAAGAAAGTAATATGTACTCATAAAACCCTTTGGTCGTAACTACAGTTCGATGTTGTGCAATCTTGATTTCTATTTTTATGGTAATAAAGTACACATTGCAAGGGTATTGCCTGATTATAGATTCCTTTGTTGATAACGATATAAGCGTCCAGCCTTCGCCTTTCTTCGGTGTTTCGGAAGAATGTAACCAATAAGTTGCGTTGCCAGATGGCAATACTAAAGAACCGGCCAAGTGTGAGCCGGATATAGAAAGTATTGTAAATAAGTACCTATACTATATACAGTGTTGCCAATTTTCCATCATATTTTTTCTACGCCTTGACCGCAAAAAAAATTGTCATACAGCGGTATTATCATATTAACTAGGTACCTACCTATAATATAGTTTTTTTTTGTTGGATCCTGAATACTAAACTAACAACCATTGAAAAAGAATTCTAGTTTTTAAATCATATACAATGTCGAATATTAAACTAATGCATTGCTTTAATACCTATAAACAGCTTTTTTGAACCAAAACAATAGAATTCACGCGAATTAATTTAATTATAATTCTAGTTACATTTTCAGGTTAATGTTATGATGTCATAAGTCATAACATGAACGTAACGGTTATTACATTTGCAAAGAGATAACGGTCTGTCCATTTGTTTTCAGTTAGGATTTGTAGGTTACCTACGGGCCGGGTTTTGATTGCCTGTGGACTCGATTTTATAAACGAATGTATCGCTCGATCTTTCTATCTTTTCAATAACGATGGAACTGGGTGAAAATATTAATATCGTGTTTTTATTGATCTGAAGAGTTTTCAATTTGTATTATTTTAGATGACCATAGGAGGCTCTGCCTGTCCTGTCCCTCCAGTGGTAACACAAATGAGCTGTTGATGATGATGATGATTTTTATTTTAGATAGTGATATTTGAATTTATCAATATACCTAGGTAAAATACTTTTGAGTTTCTACTCAAAAGTAAATTAGTTCTCTGAAGAGGAAGGAAATTCACGTAATAAGAATTATTACAATATATATAGTAATTAATATAATATATTCCGCCAAAATACGTGATATATTTATAAAATAAACAACAATTAATTAGTCATTAGGAAGTAAAATATATCTGCTGACTGCAGTGAGGCGACATGTGGCTATGTGTGTGTACGTGCAATATCATTGATAACAAATAACAATGATAATGTTAACGTAAAACAAAAAAAGTGCCGATATGTTGCCGCCCCTTTTTTATTAATATAAAATTAATACTAGGTTAACACCGCGACTTGGTTCGTGTACATTTCATTATTTTTTCGTTCTACCCCTTTCTAGTGAAAGAAGCGCATGCGCACAGTACCTTGCCTCATGCCTGAAAGAAAGCTCAGAAGTCGAATAATTTTTAGCATAAAAAGTATTTTGGTAGGTTTTATTGACAATAGGGAAGCGCTTGACCAATCTCGCCTGATGGTAAGCAGAACTGTGATCTAAGATGGTACGCGCTTCTCTGGAAGATACCCGTTCATGATAATGTTGATAAAGATATATATATATATATATATATATATTTACATCATACAATCTTTTTGGCGTCATGCACGTTGTGCATCATTACGACGTCCCCCAGTTCCCCTTGCTTTTTTTAACATGTTTTAATGAATATTGCTTAGTTTTTCGATAGCCAGCTCCGTGGGGTACGTCATTTTCGGATAATTTAATTTTTCGCGATATTCTTCTTGCGTTCGTGCCGCAACATTTTTGAGCCCCGAACCATGGTCATAAATTATAGGCGTCCTGGATATATTGATCGTGATTTACCTAATGCATCGACTATCTAGCATCCTCATAGCATGAACGGCATTTGTGAGTGCGATGTTGCCAGATTTCGGTTTACTATCTCTTTCTTTTATTAACGCTTGTCTTTTCATTTATATACCAATTTCGTAAGATCTATACATATACGGATGCACATTATTTTTTTTTATCATTTATTATTAATTATTATCTATCTACACGTATTAGTAACAATGGATTTTGATAAAGTTTAGTACCCAAAGAGTTTATAATACGATAAAGAAAATTAAGCTCCTGTCTGTAATTTTTACATGAAAAATCACAGGTAGTTGCTAAAATAACAAGCATATAATTATGTAAATGTTTATCTAGTCTATTTTTTATAAATTTAAGACAATTAGGTAGGCAATAACTTCATTTGTGGGTCAATATCCCGTCCGATTAGGGCCCTTCTGGCCTCCTCCACTCAAGCGACAGCCCAAGCCGAGGTTCGTGGTCCCCGTCAAGGGGGGACGCCCTTGTGCATGTCGCTACCAGGGTGAACCTTCAGTTCACCCCCGCGTCCGCGTTAAAATGTAGAAGCCCTTCTGGCTAACATTGAGAGACACCACACAAAAAAAAAAAAAAAAAAGTGGGTCAATATAAATATAGGTATGATAAAATCGGGATTGTATCCTACCATGGCCTGAACCAATATTATAATATATGGACGTCAAATATTATATACGGACGTCCAATATCTATATACGGACGTCCAATATCTATATACGGACGCCTAATAGCTATATACGGACGTTCAATAACCTGGCTACTTTAATTGTAAAAATACGGCACTATTTTTTTTCTTTTTATAATCGATAGGCAAACGTTTGACCACAATCAGACCTGATGGAAAGCAGCAATGTGGTCTACTTGGGTGCACGTCTGCCTAGGAGGAGCCTATTCACCCTAGCTTTGAAGAGGTCCAGGTTGTATTGCTCAGGAAAAATAGTTGTAGGGAGTGAATAATTCCATTGTTTGGCTGTTTTAATTATGAAAGAAGTCTCGAAGCGACGAGTTCGAATGTTAGGGATATCCACAATGAAAGGATGAAACCCCTCGGCATGCCTCGAACTACGATTGAGGAATAATTTACTATTTGAGGCAGTACTGTTTGGCTACAAGCTACTGTATGATGGAAATACTATTACCAATCGTGTTGCATCACTTGCACCATATTGGATTATTCCCATTTGTCCCCACAGATTTCCCCGGGATCAATGGGAATTATTGGCATTTAGTAGGAAGAAATATTTTTAGAGAGAAGAAGAGAGATTTTGAGAATATCCCACTAGATTTGAATTGAACATTCGTATATAGCAATTGGACGTCCGTATATATAGCTATTGAGCGTCCGTATATAGCTATTGGCCGTCCGTATAAAGCTATTGTGCGTCCGTTCAATATAAACATATTATTATGTTGCTATTTTAACTGAAAGTTACGTTCGTGGTCTTTTCGCTTTAAATCTTATGGCTTATAAAGAATTTCACCCACGATAAACATTACTGTTCCGCTACCATCGCTTAAATTTCCTCCAATTTGGTAACATTTTTCATTACTGCTCCACTCCTATTAGCGTGATATTATATAGCTTATAGACTACCTCAATAAATGATCTATCCAACACTGAAAGAATCAAATCAATCAAATCGTACTAGTAGTTCCGGAGATTAGCGCGTTCAACCAAACAAACGAACTCTTCTGCCCCGTAGGTGATAGCTTGATAATATGTAGCCTATAGCCTGACCTGACCTCTTAGTAATATTCATGCAAAATTTCAAGTAAATCCATGCAGTAGTTTTTGAGTTTATGCCGGACGTACATACAGACAAACAGAAAAAAATTCTAAAAACTATATTTTTGGCTTCTATATCGATTGTAGATCACGCCTCAAGTATTCTTTAAAAAAAATTCAATAACTGCACGTAATTTTTTTTGTATTTTCACCGACTTTTTAAAGTTTTTAAATAAACTCGGGCTCCTAATGATACGCAACGCGTACACCTCCTACGGCGAATATATTGTTATAATTGCAGTCAGTGGTAAATATTATGATTGTGATCTATCGGTGCGAACGAGCTGGCAACGTCGCAGTTGTGGACGCCAAATACGCGGAGTCGGAGTCAGGAAATCTCCGAGTTATACGACTGTAAATATACGCGCGACAGCAGCGCCTCATCTGCGCTAAGATTTTTTCTCGAACTTTTTAATATATTATTGCAGCCATTTAAGCGATATTTTGGCATCTATCGATATTTGTCCTACGGTTTGTCAGGACCAATAGGACGTGAATGCCACTGGCTATCAAAGTGGCGTCCAGTATTCGGACGCCAAAAGCAGGTGGACGCCAGTTTAAATGCATTTTTGTCTTCAGAGGACGGCTGTTTGTTTGAGGGATAAATATATATATATATATATATATATATATATATATATCTATGACATAAAACATTGCTAGTAAATAAAGTCTCACGATTGAAATCCGAATTGAATCTGAGACATTAAACATAAAATTAGAATAAAAATAATCGGCATGACTCATTGCTACGGAAGTAATTACAATTAACTATTTATTGTGTTTCCTTTCCAAAAATAATTATAATGTGTAATTTCATAAACGAGTTTTCACGTAATATGTAGTTACTTATTACGTGCTATTCATAATATTAATTAGCATTTCATTGCAGTTTTGAATTATAAAATAAATATATGTAATTAGTTGGAATTACTCTTAAAACTTTTGATTTTTAACAGAAGTCCAGTAAAATAGTAATAATTAATAATAATTGCAATTTAGATACTTAACATATATATATTAAATAAATTCATCAATGCTTTTTTGACTAGACGACGAGTATTTTATTAATTTACTCAGTATCTTACAGTCAAGATATACCTAATTGAAAGAAAAGAACCACTCTAAGGGTGACAAATCAACATCGAGCTATGCTGCGCTGTACTGCGCTGTGCTGTGTTTGGTCAACTCGCTCGTCTAATATTTTAATGAGGATACAAACAAACCATGCTGTGCTGCGCTGTGTGAGGCTACGCTCTGTTTAAAAACGCAGCAGTCTCGAGCGAGGCGCGCTACCCGCCGTGCTGGGCCGCGCTGTGCCGAACTGTGCTATGTTTTTATGGAGCTCTGCCATGTGCGCTGTGTCGAGCTAGGTTTGGAGCACGCTGCGTGCCCCTCCATCGCCGCATTAAATTCATTAAAATTTTCCTTTTTTTTCACGTATGGTGTGAGGTAACAAGCTACCGTGACTGGACTCTTTTAACGACAAAATAACACATAAAATATCCATATCCGCTTCTTCTTCACTTTCATCTTCATCGGATTCAACTATGTCGTAATGTTTACGTTTTTTTTTTTTTTAAATAGGGTCATATTTGACGAGATAAACGACTACACGAGCTGCTGATTACTTTATACTGAGCTAGATTGTTTAGGATGTACTGAAACAAAATAGTATTGATCATACTTAGTTTATTAATTATTTTATTGACTTATAGTCTATCACAAATCAGTCCTCGAATTTGAGATGTTTTTCTTAAGTACTGGGGAAAACTAAATTAAAAACAGAACTTCTTTTTCAAAACAAAATAAACTTCTAAATAATAATAATAAACATATCAAAGCACATAATATTTATCTATGTTTGGCTTTGTTTTGAGCCTTGTCTGTCCATCTTTTCCCAAGAAAAAATCACTGGAACTTCACTGTGTTTTTCCTCAGATATCTCTTCATTGTCATCGTCTTGCTCGGTTTCGTATGTCTCTTCTTGTACCTCCACGTTGTCTTCCACCTCACTGTCATTTTCGTCTTCATAGCAGAACCAGAACTTGATTCTTCCAGCAACAATCTGATTTGATCATCGTTCATTTTGACATGAAGTATGGCCTAAAAAATTGGCCAAAATATAATTTAGAGCAACATTCATACATATATTTTACTATACATACTTCATAAAGAATTCAAAGTCTGTAAAAATATATAAATGTACAAAATATATAATATTAATACTTACACAAAAAGTTGCACCTATACTCGCGTCGGTCTCATGGACCGATTGGTGCCAAATGCTATGACACGAGAACTTCTGCCGACCACGCGACGTGCACTAAAATGAAGTTAGCCCCAAATCCGGAAACTAGCAAGGAACTCGACTTCACAGGATTTACCTGCATAAAAATAATTACGAAAATGTGTTTCGTCGGTCTCACAGACCAACGCGCGAGTATAGGAAGGTTAAAAAACGTAGCTTAAGAAACACAGCACATCACAGCGCAGTACAGCGCAGCATCGTTTAATTGTTAAAAAAACGTAGCTTAAGAAACACAGCACAGCACAACGCAGTACAGCGCAGCATAGCTCGATGTTGATTTGTCACCCTATAAACTAGTTATAAAACAATTGACATGTGAAAAAAATGAGGTTATTAAATCTCATGCCCCGTAAAGAGGTGAAGTAAAAGCATTATCAGTTATCACAGAATATATACTGGCATTATTAATATTCGTATACGAACGACGAATCATTTTAATAAAATGTTGGTTCATGGTTGAAATTCCGTTTTGTCAAAAAACTCAACCTACTCAATCGTATGTCATAGAAAACCACATACATAATTATCGGCATATATTATTTGAATCCATAAACCATTGAAAAATACATAATTGTGTTTAAACGGATTTTACATTTTTATTATTTTTATTAATCTCAATACCATTCTACCTATTCAAGGTAGGATAGAGATCGCATCGATCCCATTGTTATTTAAAAAAATCTGCATATAAGTTGTATATTTGTATTGTGAATCATCACAGATAATTTTCCTAGAAAAAGTAACACTTTTTGCTATTTGCCAAATTAGGTAAATGCGTGTGTAAACAATTTAATTCATAATAGGCACAGCATGCCAAAACACGTTTGAACCTTACGGTAAAAAACATAAACACACATAAGGAGTTAAGTAAACATTCAACATAGGTAAAGAGCCTAAATAATTAGACCACTAACTCGAAGGAAACAGTTACACCGCAAAAATACCGCAATAAAAAGGTCTAACTGAAGCAACCTGTTGGCTGCCCGATGATTCATCCGTCGGTGTGATGGTTAGTCACTGACGACCGTTTCCACGATATGGTGCTCTTGTAAATATTTAAAATCAATATTGGAGCGGAGAAGTTAGATAAGGAATGGCGCGTAATCGATTTTTAACGGTCCCTTTTAACTGCTAAAAGGTGAATTATGTTAAGTGCTGGTGAACATGAAGTTTTGGATACCTTTTTTCGGGAAAAGGGATATGTTTCGGAAGTTGAGGAGGCGGTTCAGGTTTGTTTGTGGACTTTAATTTGATATTAAACGTTACAAAATTTAAAAAAAATGAGTATAATGCCCATGCTTCATAATTTTTAAATGATTGATTCACAAAAATGATATATTATTATGATTAGTAGGTAGTAGGTACGTATTAGGATAAATAAAAAGTATCTATAAAAAAATAGTAGATTTTGGGAAAATACTTTCAAACCCAAAGTAACAGTTAAACACAAAGAGCTTCATAGAAGAGGTATTATGTGAATTTTGAATATGCTATTTAAATTCGTTAAAATAACTGTTGTTTAAATGATATATTAAACTACCTAGTTAAAACAGTGTGGTAACATTTGTATGTATTTAAGTACATCATGTTATGCATCTATAATAGGTTTCCAAGAATGAATTCCTAAATGTTATAGGCAGCTAGTAGTTGTTCCGTAAGGTAGATAAAATATACGATACGAGAATTAGTCATCAGTTTGGGATATTTATTTTAATCTATAGTAATTAATACTTCCGTCATCGTACCACCATAATATTATATTCTTATTAGCAAAAAATACCAGTTGTAATCTTGCATTTATTGAAGGAAAGGTATTATAAAAACGATATACGATTACCTTATTGCAGTGAAAACAAATCAATTTAATTTTAAAGTCTGTTTATTTACAATTAACGGTCTGCTGATTGATAATATTGAAGATAAATTGAACAATTATTTGTATTTGTATTAAAATTTATTCGTAAAGTTTAGAGTACAGCTACACCAGACGTCTGATTGCTTTTTGATTGTGTACATCCATACTAATATCCATACTAATATTATAAATGCGAAAGTAACTCTGTCTGTCTGTCTGTTACTCAATCACGCCTAAACTACTGAACCAATTTTCATGACATTTGGTATGGAGATATTTTGATACCCGAGAAAGGACATAGGCTTTTTTATCCCGGGAAAATAAAGCAATCCCGGAAATCCCACGGGAACGGGAACTATGCGGGTTTTTCTTTGACTGCGCGGGCGAAGCCGCGGGCGGAAACCTAGTACATATCTATAAATGTTGTTTATTGTAAGTACATATCTCTAATACATCAATAACTGTCGTATTGTTGATTTGAATTTGCCTAATTATATAGTTAGTTTTGCTGTGTATTTGTACGGTTGTTAATGTGTACATATTGTTAGGTCGTCTGTTAAATCCCTGCAAGAGAACTAATTACATACAATATTTTTGCCAGGTAAACGAAATCTGAAAGTCAAGGAAAGATCGTGCATGGCACACCTGTCTTTTACTATTTTTAGGGGATACAGGTTTCAATTATTAATTACTCACTCCGGGATCGCAAGGTGTTATATCAACCAATTTACAATAAAAAATGAATGCATATTTAAAGGGTGTAGGTACCTACCCATTATTACTCTTTTTGCATTCATCCGTCTAAAGGTGAAACAGCTTGATGTATTTTTGCAGATTAACGCAAAAATGCAGATGGCCTGATGGAAACGCCTGTCTGGCATGAGCCTGTAAAAGATTTGTGTACAAACATGTATCAAACAAGTCTAAGGATTTAATCGAAACCATGCCTAGAGGGATGTGTTAAGCCATGCCCAATTTCATGAAGTAGTTTTTGCGTAATTAGAATAATCAATGATCATGTTTTGTGTATATCTTCCGAGCATGGACATCGACTAGTTTCACTTTTTCTTCGTAGACTATAGATCATACTTTCTAGCAATCCGTCTTTACGCTTTCATAGAAAGAAGGATTAGATTGTAAATCGTAAACATAACTAACCAATATAGGCATGTCTGCTGATATAGTTGTGTAAGGTGATAGGGATCAAGATAAACCGGTCGTTCGGAATTGCAGCCCATCTTTCAGTAATCCAGCTTTGAAGTCATTCAACTAGGCTTTAATAAGCATGAAGTAATTAGCAACAATTACGGTATTCGCTAGATTTTACTATTAAATAAAGCATTCTGATGAAATTCGCCAGTGAATCACTTGAGCATGCAAACAGACCCGCTCCGGCCGCGGTCCTTTCCAGTCGATGACCTTGAAACCGGTAAAATAAAAGGTCCGGGTACGTATCCCTAGATGCCTTGCAGCCTGGTGTGTTGTGGATATTGTCGTAACGTAGGAGAATATGCTAATGATTGTGTCTGTGGTTTGGATGAAAATAAAGGCTAGAATTTCCGAAACTATTTGGTATAAATAACCAGGTAGAAGTATCATATTATTATTCCTCGATTAACTTATTGTCTGGGCAAATTTATTTTTTAAATGTTTTATTTCACTACACAAGACACATAACATCTAGATTCTAGACTTCGATGATTTACCGCATTGATGTGATTATAAGTGTAGTCGATTGAACGTTCATAAAGTATATTATTGCGTGTAGCAACTAGAAGTTCATGGTTAGGTGTTTAGAACAACAATTTTTCCGTTCTCTACCCATAAAATTATTATCACAACAAGTAACTATAGATCTTGTCGTCTGTGTGTGCGTCTATCTAGTACACTGATATTTTATTTTTACGATTATTTTTAGAACATGAGGATAAAGCAAGGTTATTAATCATAAATAACTACTCTATGTTAGAAGTAATAATGTAGAATTGCTTTTAGAAGTGTCAAGTATTCAATATATTATTTATTATTGTTTTATCATTTTTGTAGAGTCTAATAAATTATAGTGCTGCCAAGGCATAATACAGACACAGTTGACAGATATATACTACGTACATACAGTTAGGAAACTAAGCCCCCCCCATGAAATTATGACGTATAGCTATAGGGCTGTTACTTTTTGATATTTAACCGACTTGAAAAATAAAGGAGAAGGTTATCAATTCGGCCTGTATATTTCTGTTTGCTTTTTTTCACAGTTGATTTTGTGGTAATTTGGAGATTAAAACCCGTTAAAATACAAAAATGGTGTAGCCTAAATATGAATTTACAAGAAGAAACAATCCGAATTAATACAGCTTGTAAAAGTAAATACGTTTTTATCAGTGCTATATTTCAAAATCTAGTTTTGTTATGGACGCCGAAGGCTATTTAATGTACCTAAATTATTTATAATGCTTGATATTTGTATTATACATATATTCAATAATTATTTTAAACCAGAATTTACAATACTTGTATGTAGGTATACCTACTAAATTATTTTTAAAACGATAATTAAATTAAATTAAAAAAACACAAAATATGCAAAAATAAATTAAAATTATTATTATACGAGCATAGAACCTCTACCTTTTTGTTTTAGGAAGAAAAAGAAAATAGTTTGACAGGCTTAGTGCTTGACAAAGTGGAGACGCCACGTATCGATAAAAATACAATAATTATAATATCTATCTTTTTCTTCCCTAATATTTACGTAATTATGCACATAAATTTAAACAAGATTTTTTTAAGGTTTCCTTTTTTTATATTTTCGTGCTCTTCTAGATTGCGTAAAAAATAGATGCGATCTTTAAACAGACTGGACTCCTAATAGGTACTATTTGTAGCTATCATTTTGATAGAAAATATGTCAACATAATATAAAACCCATACTGCCATATCTATAGAAATTAAAAAATAGTCTCTTTTTAACTTGTAGTCAGATATGGTACTTACAAATATATTTATTGAAAGGGCTACAAACTGAAACAATCGATATTTATTTAATGTGAATTGACATCACTTTAAACTTTTTTCCATACTATATTCAAAATCTGTGGATGTGTCACCCGCTACTATCGATCCCCCTCAATACCCTTGTAAACACGCTTGATGGGGGGGGGAGCCATTTCGAACATTTTGTATGAAGTTTCCTTACTGTATGTATCTGTATATTGTGATACAGAGCCTCTATTTTTAGTTAATCATCGTAACCAGTAGACCAACAAATCAGTCAGCTTTTTGCTTAAATATTATAATTGAGATCAAAATACATATAACATCGTTTCAAATTTGTACTAAAGCTGTTGCCTTGATTCACAAATTTTATTTCAATTAACTCAAATTGCAAGAAATAAACAATGGTTATTTATTTGGTCAGTGATCTAACATTCCAGATTTTGCCAGTCATGCTCGCGTGTTTTATGTATACGTTGAGGAAAATAATTTCATTCAACCACAATCGTGACTAATGGGGGACAGGCCAGCTAGTGACCCTATTCTTGGTGACCAGATATACCCGAGTTTTGGGACGATTTTCTTCTCATAATAGCATCAGTATGATGTGCTTTATTTAGCGAGATCGACAAAGTATTGTCTTTATGCATACTTGCATTATATTTCTACTTCTTTCTTTTCTAATTAATCTGTATTCCTACTTTCATCAGACTCTTATTTTTAACTTTGCAAGGTTGTCACTTGTCACGGTAATTAATTCATCTGTACAATAAAAGCCTTTTGACCTAATTTTGTTGTCGATACGCAATCGAATGGTGAACGAATTGACTGAATGTTGATTATCTTTGTGACGAATAATGACAATGAAGGTCGCCGCAATTAAATTGATAGTCCCACATTAAGCTATTAAATACGAGATACCTGGTCACCCTTCTGGCTATATATATTTCTCGGCTATGTCTGAATAGGACTATATTGTTAGCTATGCGGTTTGAACGGCGTTTAGAACTATTAGTAAACATTGTTCTACTTAGGTTTGGCGTTGTGAAACTTGTCTTGGTTTTGAGTTATTCTCTAAATAGTGAAATAATTATACTGGATAGACTCTCTTAAGTATTTTAATCTAAAAGGAATAATTCATAATTGAGGTCCGGACCTAATTGCCTTACTGCAAAATTTCTACGAATATTTTCAATGAGTATTTTATGTAGGTATTATTAAATCATATTTTTATAACTTTAATATTTTAATGTTCAGACTTGTAAACAAATGTGTATTATATAATTTTCAGAAAGCATGTGATACTATTCGATGACATAATGTTACGTGCTTTGAATACAAATGTAATGTTTACTCGAGACGTTCTTCACTAGAAGCAATTCAGTTTTATTCCTTCTATTTTTATGCCTAAATGTAAAATTTTTACAGAATTCAACAACTAACTTAAGTAGCACAATATGATTTGACAATGCATTGGTGTCAGATATATTGTAATAATTAATTTTTGTAGGAAACTTCCGAGGATTGTTCGATTAATAAGTATCGATTATAGTCTGTCCACTATAAGAATTGCTTTTTGACAGCTCGACGGGTGATACCTGAAGTGATGTTCAAAAGATTATCGATTGTGATACCATTTCAATTATAAATTCAAAATATTATCATAAATCGAATCAGGTAAGTAAATAATAATTACAACGTAAACGTACTAATAAGATATGTAATAATAATACCACATATCTATGCATTGTATGTTAAAACTAAACTAAACTAATATTTTATTTTTTATTGGTTTCTATCTTACAATTTGGTTGTCTTTACGTTTAAATTATATAACATAATAGAAGAGTTTTTCTGTATCGGATATATTTTACAGAGTATTTCTATCGATTATTATAATCTATCGACCCATCATTGAATAATTCTGTGTAGACATCACTAAGTGGGCGGAACCTGTCCATGAAGAACGATAATTATTTGTATGACATTTTAACATAGACAATACAATCCTTCATAGGCGTGCAGCTGTCAAAAAGCAAATAATATAATGGACAGAGTATAGGTATATAATTGAAATACATATTCTTTATAACGACAGCATTCACATTTATAACAACCATTAGCAGTTACGTGTTAATTTTACATTAATTTATCGGAATAACCCCGCCATCAGTAATTACCCCAAAGCACCTCATAACACTAAAAGGGTTGCTTGCTGATAGTGTTCCTGATAACTTAATTGACATTTTGACTTATATTTTTCATAATTTTTGGATTTTAACTGACAGATAATATAAACTAAATAAGACATATCCGAGATTCAAGAATAAGACAATAGTTAATCTTAGTATATCTAAAGATAATGTATTTTTAGTTTCATGCGAGTTTCCTGTGATGATTTCTATTTGATTAGATAATACTTTATTATCTCCATTATCATAATTTATCAGTATAAAAAGGGAAATAAACTTGCTTTATTGTCTTTGCTTTCACATTCAAATATGTAACGCCTATCAATGATAAGATAATTTTTCGTGTAATATATAAATGTCGTAGTAATTACTTGATTTGCTACGACATTCATACAAATAGTGGGGCAAAATTTTAGTTATCACATTCGTAATATTATGCTAATTCCTTGAACTACTTCTGCAATCTTATCATCTATTTATCATAAGATATTAATTTATTAGTAAACGCAGTCCCTCCGCGTCCACCGTGACAAAACCTGTTTTTGACTCGACCCCATGGATTCCTATGAGTCAGTGTAGAAATATGGGAACATACCGACGGTGTTAGTGTATATTATATTGTTATCGAAAATGGACGTTAATAAAAATGTGCAGTGTTTCGGTACGTTTGATATTTGCGCGAACATTTGCGAGGCCAAGTGCAATTTGTATAGGAAATGCGTGAAAGCGAAGCGCAAGATTCGGTCTAAGATTTACGATTTTGATAGGTGAGGTTTTGTTGTAAATTTAATGTTGTTTTGCTTTGTTCTAGGAAGATATTGTGAGGTGTACTTCTTTGTTTTAATCTGTACTATCTATGATGTAGTAGATTGGTTTAATAGACAAATAGGTGTATTATAACCAAGCATGGAATATGTGCCATTCGCGTGATAAAGGATAATAATTATGGTTAGAACCCGGAAATTTGTACTCGTGAAAAATTGCTAAATAGGCAAGCCTATTAAGTCATACAAAAACAGATGCAAAATAGCCTTGTTTTTGAGTACCTAATACAAAAACATAAACATGAGTATTGAACAGGCATTTAACATCAAAATAAGTAAATAACTCACATGTATTAAATACACTGAATATAATAAACTGCATAAGGTGTAAATTGCATTATTTTGCTCAAAAGTAATGCCGGCTAGCCTTAATTTAAGTGGTGCTCATTGTTTCAAAGCTCATTGGATGCATTGCGTTTGTCTTCTCGAAAGCTTCCGGCTGCGAATATTTTATTAATGTGCAACAACTTGTGCTAAATGTGTAAATTATATTATTGATACATTTTCAGATTATTTAAAGGAAGTTTTAAATTATATAAATGTTATTGAAATAATCTTCAAAGAGATGTGAACATTTTAAGTGGGTTACTGAGATTTTGGACAAAAGCACAATAGTTTGTACAACTAGGTATGATATTTATTTAGAACCTCATGACTCACGTAACCGTTTGAGTCGGATAAAACATAATTTTAATTCGTAAAATAGTGACCGGTCATAGAGGTTTAAAAAACGCTACGAATTGAGAACCTTCAATTTATTTATTGGAACGTCAGCTAATAATTAATAACAATGATACATTTACATTCCTGTATATCGTTTATTTTAAACCCACATACAAAATAAACCAATGGTTTATTGACTAGGTAGAACATCCGTGGAAACGTACGTAAAAACCGGGTCACAAGTAAATTGCTCAATAATAAAAAATGAACATTACTCAAATTACGCTCAGCAATTGGGTCGACGTTTCGGATGGAAATTATTTAATTAAATCCGCACAGATGCCGCGGGTAACGGTTGTTTACAGTGTAAATCCTAAAATTAGGCGAATGCAGGCTGGCCATTGTTTCAATGAGGTCTTTGACCCCTGTATAATGAATTGTGTAGCGTGTCAAGGCCGATCTCGAGGATAAAACAGTTTTAACGGTAGTGGCTTTGTCGCTAATCAGGTGACGACATTGTAGAATCGTACAGGTGGAATGTGTTAGATTCATATTTGGAAGGAAAATAAAATATCAGTACTTAAGTGTTTATTACAAAACTTTATTGAATTATTGAACCGAGGTTGGTTTTACTTTGTGGTTTTGTAGATGACCTATAAATACGTGTATTCTTTATATTATTACATAATTGAGAAAACATATCAATAAAATATAATAATTATCTAAATAGGTACGTACCTATTATTATTTTGTCCGTCATTTTATGTGATAAAGGTTACGAGTACAACATGTATTCAACTTTCGCAAGTTCACATGTAGCAGTCGTGGCCGAGCGGTTAAGGCGTCTGACTAGAAATCAGATTCCCTCTGGGAGCGTAGGTTCGAATCCTACCGACTGCGGATTTCTTTTTATTTTATTTTTTGTTTTTAATAAATTTCTACAGGATAACATATTATCGGTCGTTGTTATTCTTGTTCAATCAATATGCGGTGATAATTTTAGTTTGTTTATGTTTCACAATTCTACGAAACACGCTAAATTCATATATATTTGTATTTTTGGTAAATATGGTTTTTGAAATATATCGATATGAATTTCGATAAGGCTTAGACTTAATTAAATTCACAGCCAATGAGTACCGATCTCTTTCCTTGCATTCCGATTGTTATTTATAATTTTATCGTTTATTGTTTATACTTAGATAGATTGTTTTTGTCAACAGCTTAAGAAGAGGTGCCGGTGTGAACGTACAAGATGACAATGGGTACACGCCGCTGCATCACGCGTGTCTTCGTGGTCACAAGTTAGTATTTTAATTTTTAATATGTATTAATTTTGGCAAGATTTTTCCTTGTAGATGTTGTCTATATGACTGGGTTTTTTGTGTTCGTTGAAATGTTGATTGACGATTGTAGAGTTTTAACGTATGTTTTTTGTTTTATTCTATTATGATTTTAATTAAGATATACATAGTATTTTTGTGCTAAGTATTTAATAAAAATATATTCAACCTTGTACAGATTGTGATGTGTTCATAAAAAATAAGCTGATTTATTGAAATCATTTGTGAGTTTAGCTGTTACAAAGAGTTATTTTTATTTGCTCTCTCAAGTATATTTTATTTGTCAACATTAGTAACAACAAAACACTAAGAGGGCATGAAAATTATTGCAATATTTTACACGTTTGTTTTCCCCTATGGCCTTTCATATGCGCCCGAGTATTTATTATGTACTTACCTATATTTATTACAATTAGCTACTTGCTACCACATTGCTGACATACGTCTTAGTTTTGAGCTATAACCCGTCACATGCAGCCTGATACTTAAATTTTTTATGATCTCATTAAAACCATTCATATTTTTAGATACATTATTAACCATACATATAATATATTAGATTTCCATGTTTGTTGCTTGTCTTTTCCAGCTACATATCACATTCCAATAATCCTTCTAATTCTTGCGAAATTGTTTCCTAGGGAGATAGTACGATTGCTACTATCAGTGGACGCGTCGCCATGCGTGGCCGACAAAAAGGGCGCCACCCCCCTCCACCTAGCCGCGTGGAAGGGAGATTCAGACATCGTGGCTATGCTACTAGCGCATAATAACCCACCCGTTAATGTTAATCATGTGGTGAGTATATTTTGGTTTATCTTTTGGTACCTAGGTGTTGAGGTTTTGCCCGAGTGATCAAAGGAAGTTCCCATGGAAACGAGGATCGGCGCGGTAACAAGTAGCTTATAATATCTCGTCTTATAAGCTAGAAGTAACAGCGGAAAAAGTAGCCTATCATTTTCAAAGTATGGAAAATTTTAAAACTAGTTAAACGGTAACATTACATATTTTTCGAAAATTAATTCTACTTACTTTTTGGACCTATCCATCCTGCGTATAGGTATGAAGTTTCAGAATCGGTTCTGTCCTATTGAAAAAAAGGTTTGAAAATTTGTATGAAATGCCATACAACGTAAAGTTAGAAAATATGTCAAACTTATGTATGAATTCAAATAAAGAAAAGAAGTACCTAATCTTTAAAATGAATGTATTCAAGTATGGTTGAAATCTGAAAAGTTTGAAGTCAATGAAACGATCAGTCACAATTGGATGCACTTAGATTTAAGTTAGAAAACTAACAAATAATTACAAAAATATTGCATTCCGTTAAACAGCTATAAACTCTTTAATGAAGAGAAAAAACCAGGGTTCATTTATTCTAACAGTTAATTTTAGATAGCATCTTTACGGCTGATTACGTCGGGTTGGAACTGGACAAATAAAGTTTATTTCTAAGCTTGAGACTATTGTCGCAGAATACTTTTTTGTTTTTCTTTTACGTCGCAAAAGAGCGATTTGATGGTATGATTTTGACGTCCGGAGATAGTCTGGAGGCTAGAGAGTGATATCTAGGGCTACTTTTTTCCGTGGTGAAACATCTAAATCCTCTGGAAAATTCCTTAACACGGTCAAAAAGCCAGTATTATGTGCATTTTTAAATAAGCATTATTGAAAATATTTAGGTATATCATTTACCGTAGATTGATTTTGGATTTTTCATATTGCACGCCTCATAAGCGAAGCGTTGAGGTGGGTACTACTGTCACTTCGCGCAAAACATCTGATTTTTCAAACTTAAAATGTCTTTATATATCATACATTGCACTTGTAAGATAATACATACACACACATATTAAGAAAAAACACTATTCTTAACGTTCATGATATTTTTGATGTCATTTTTGTTATTTAAACTAGTTAAAAAACAGTTTAAAAAAGTTCTGTCTTGGACGTCCGTGTGTCTGTATGTGCGGATCCTTTTTCTTGTTAACACGATAGCGACCGAAATACTTTACTAATCGAGTCTTTTTTTTCTCTTACGCTTGAGTATGCTCAGGAATAGAACCCTTTCATTTTTCAGGGTCTGATTCGATGTGGTTTAATTGTTATTAAATAAACAAAAATAATAATTAATAAATATTTATTTAAAAAAAATTATGAGGCGTGCACTTTTGGATTTTCCAAATTATTTTTTGTTACTGCAAATCTATAACCTTGCTTCTTAATACTAATAAGTTATTACTATTTCAATAGGTTATTACTACGAAGATTATTACCGCACACCTTAATTACAGACGCTGGATCAAGAGACAGCGCTGTTAATGGCCGCTCAGTTCGGTTTCGTCAACGTGGTCGCGCAGCTCATAGCCCGCGGCGCTGACGTCAACATTAGGAATATTAAACAGGAGAGCGCTTTGGATCTGGCTGCTCAATATGGACGGTAGGTTCGATTTTTTCCTTTCTATATGATAAAGTGGTGTTATTTCTGAAAAAATAAAAAAATTGGGGGTAGGAATATCATTTTTGTATCCATTAAGCAGGAGAGCGCTTTGGATCTCGCCGCGCAATATGGAAAAACCACTCGGTTTTGATGTTGTACATGTAATATTTTGAAAAAAATCCAAAAAATAATGGAAAAATTACCCAAAAAAGTTGGTAGGAAAATTATTTTCGTGACCAGTTGAGTTTTTTTGAAATGAAAAAAAGATCTTGAGTACTCATTTCTATTGTGAACATGATTCACACTATCGTTATAGTCCGGGATACATCGCCCATTTTTGCAAGTGATTACTATCAAGCTAATTTTTCGTGAGTAGCTTTATTTTGATGAGATGCCCAATAATTTCATGTACAAAACTCTCGATTGTGGTAGCTACCAGAGGAAACAAGGATAAAATATTTTGATTTGATGGTTCTCAAATATTAATTAGTAACTGAATGTTTTTTTTTGTTCAATCTCAAGATAATTATCTAAATTATTCGAAAAAATATTTGTCCTACAAAATCTATGGTTTGATCAAAGAGTCCCCCTTTCCAATGTGTATCGATAACGAAGTCATCATAAATGATTACTAACCAGCTGATTTTTTTATTTTCACTTATTTAATACTTATATAATTCAACAGACATATTGTCCTACAAATTGCGTAATAAATATTTGAGAACCGTCAAATCAAAAATTTTTATCCTTGTTACCTCTGTAAGCTACCACAATCGAGAGTTTCGTACATGAAATTATTGGGCATATCATCAAAATAAAGCTACTCACGAAAAATTAGCTTGATAGTAATCACTTGCAAAAATGGGCGATGTATCCCGGACTATTAGCTTTTATGCTTAAGATGTGGATGTATTAAGAAAAAAAAATGTTGTTTTAAAATAACGTTTTTAATTCCCTTCGTTCTAGCTGCGGTTGTATCGGAAATTTTCCTTTACAAATTCATTGAATTCTCGTGTCAATCAAATGCAGAAACCTAGGATAAAAAATGTGCATTGTACGATTACAAGAAACGTTTCTAGCGAGAAAATATTATTTGAAAAGGAAACCCTTTAATATTGTCAACTAAAATTAATATTGTGATTTTATACTTTTATTAATATGTTGAAAATCATCTAATAATGTGTCTGGGAATAATCTATTTAATTATAACTATTCAAACGAATGAATTTTTATACTGAATTTCGGATAATTTATTTTTATTTTAATTCCTTCAACAGGTTGGAAACGGTCCAGCATTTGTTGCGAGTGCAACCGATGCTAGTACAGCCATACAAGTATCCAAATTGGAAAGTTCGATCGTTTTCGTCAACGCCGTTGCATAGAGCCAGCAAGAATGGTCACAAGTGAGTATTATTGTTTTTTTAAATATTTAAATATTGCCGTTAATATCAAAGTGAGGATATATCCAAATATTAATGTTATTTTAATTTTATTTTATAATAAGCAGGTACCCAATAAATTAATAATATCTACTCCTAAAAGGAGTCAGGAAATAATAAAATTATTTTAGAACGAAAATCGATTATTTTACTCTACTTTACAGTTTATTGTTACTGGGGAATATAATAGAACTCCAGTTAATTGTTTAACATTTCATTGATAAAGCATACCAGTGACTACTTAATCGTAATTCGTACCCATACATGCGTATAAATTATTTTTGTAGCGTTTAATATTTTATTACTTGAAATACCAAGATTTTTCCGATAATAATATTAAAGTGAAACTTTTATTACATCGTCTCAAACTTTTTGGTCTGTGTAGCGCATGTCGCGTGACGGTCGAACCGTACGATAATTATCGTACAAATACGATAATTTTGTGCCTAAGTTTCACTTTTACCGTGGTTTCATAAAACCACACAACATTTTTTATGCTCAGAGTAACATTTCCTAGACAGATATTTGTATTCTATATCTCTTATTTGTATCAGCATAATAAATATTGAAGATAAGATTAATAAATACTACGTTAGAAAAGATTTTATAACCATAGTTTCAAATTTTTTAATTTATTTCGATATCATTTGTGAATGAAACATAAAATGAACACTGCCATTTTAAATTGATAGTATAAACGTGCGTATATTGAGACCCTAGTCTAATATCTCACCTAATTACTAATAAATACTAATCATTAACTCAGTATCACCAAGGGGAGACTGAGCTAAAAACTACCTAAGCTCCAAATAATTAATAAACCACCATGTAATTCTTGATACATCCGTCACACGTTCCATCCCTTGTTTTGTCGCTCGTACACTACAATCTGAGCAACTATTTACCATTGAATATTAATACATGCTAATGTAACAGTAGGGGACACCGGCGCGATTGGCATATTCATATTCATTCGTTCGTTATAACGCTCCAATCGACACTGTTGACGATGTTAGGTGTTGAGAATTTGTGTTGGTTGTTGTAAGACGAGGTTTTTTGGTATTTCAAATGGTTCGTTTGTAGTCAAAACGTTATTTTTTCAATTTCTTATTCTAGGTACCTCTAAGCAATCATAGTGACAGAACTACATTTTATCTCCTTTTGTATATATTTTGTAGTGTTGTAAATTTTGTCAAAGAACCAACTTTGATGAATTAGTTAGTCGCATTCATGTACATATAAATTCTTATCACGAGACATAAAATTAATATTATCATAATAGTTTTGTAAGATAATTTCACGACCTCTTGATCTCTATACAAAATAGTATTCCATATAACCAGATGACGCATCTGCGGATTCCCCCCCTATTGCGGAAAGTTAAAATTTGAACACATTATATTATTAGTTCATTTTGGATGTTAATCACAATTTCCTCTTCGTCATATTGTTATTACACACGTCACATACAAAATTAACTTTATACTTGTTTTAATTTAATCACATTACATATATTATTTATAGGTTAATTTTGGACAAGTGTTAATTCCTGCTCTTCATTTTATCATAACACATATCACATACCAAATTACCTTTAGATATCTATATCATATATGTCAGAAGTTTGGTTGGATTCGTTAAAAAAGGTTCATAAATATGCAATTCGCATCGGAGCGTTAATATTTGTTCTGTGCTGTTTGTGTTTCACTTTTCATTTGTCACTATTCGCGGTATCAATTCGCTGATAAAAGCGTGCAATTAAATTGTCGTGTATCAATTGTTCGCTTTTTATCATTTCTATTTTTGTTTTCATAACGCAAAATAGTGTTTGTAAAAAAAACAATTTATAGAACGTAACAAATTAAAGTACATATTTGGTGAGTTATAACGTTGTTGTTATTAAAGTATTTGATGAATTTATATCGTAACATTAAACATAGAAGTATAATGAAATTCAATTAAATTAACACATAATTTTAAAAACCTGTTCCTAAAAACCTTATTGTTGTATTATACAATTGTTAATAAATACGCTCGTATGTGCTAGTTAATAATGTTGAATTTGTAATGTTATTAACAATTCAGAGGAGTTTACTTAAAAATTAATATTGTTGCAACATTATTACTCTGGATTACTCAGAATAGCGTATCAGTATTTAATCTACGAATAAAAGAAAAAGATAAATTCCTTCAATTAGGCAATAACAACGGCTCATTTTTAAATAGCGTTATGCTTATGTCAAACTAATATTTTAAAATTGAAGAGTTTATTTTAATAAGCTAATCTCAGAAACAATAAACTACAAACAACTTGATCGAATTGAAAAATTTTGGTGTTGGATTATTAGCAAGTAATGCTATAAATTATTTTGGATCACGCGCATAGGAAAGAGGCATCAGGAAAAATAATCATTTTTCACTGAACAACGCAATTTAGTTTTTCTTAACTACTTTGCGCTGTTCAACTAGTTTGTCCATAATTAACCAGACCCAAATTTCTCCCAGGGAAGTGGTCTCCCTACTCCTAGCGGCGGGCATAGACCCGAACATACGCACAAACTCAGGCACACCCCTCCACGACGCTGCGTGTTTCGGCAAAGCGTCTGTCGTACGAATATTATTGGCTAAAGGAGCTGATCTGAGGGCGTTAGATGGTAGAGGGAAGACCGTAGAGGATCTCCTGGCAGACTATTCGGAAGAGGCCACCAGACGGGTCCGGAGGGTTATACGAGGTGGGTAGTAAGAGGGACAGACTTACAAACTGCAAACTATTCGTGTTTTAGCCAAGCTTGTTGTGGTTACTTCTTATTTCGTAGCGTAAGTTGGTTAATTCCTTTTCTGAAGAATTATTATTATGTAATTTATCAGTAATCATGTCCACAATCAAAACATTAGCTTCGAAGTCTGTAAATAATCTGCAATCATAATTTATATCAGTCCAATATTCAATAACTCAAAACCTCTAGTCTACTTTATCGCATTTCCTTTAATTTATAACAAATCAACAAAAATATTCACTTCTAATATTTGTTTCATAGAATACGAAAGTATGGCTCGTAATAACTACGAAAGCGAAGAGGACCTACCACCGTTCCCCGTACAAGACTGCAGCCCCACTAGTTATCCCCACCAACTCGTCATGTGAGTATAAAAATATTAATTTATATATCATTAATTAACCTTTAATATTTGAAACTGATTTTTGATAACTAAATATGAATGAATTTTCTTGAAATCTGTTTAATGTTGTGTGAAAAATTTCTCTACTTTGTTAATATATTTTAATGTATAATATAAGTTTCGAAATACAATGCGCACTAATAGTGTAAAGATTTTTAACACCTAAACTAATAATAACATAAAATTAGCAGTAGGTATACTTATGTTTCTAGAAATAACGTATAAAATATTGATAACGACTGCTAAAGCCCAGTTAGTATTTAAAACATTCCGCCCTAAATCTCTCGCGTAATACAACTTCTATTACCAAAGGGGTGACTTGTAAAGCATCTTTCTGTTTTTTTTCTTTTGCTCGTTAACCCACTAACATTGCATGCTCTAATCACATTTGACATATATAAATGTCTTCTAAATACGTGTTATCTTAAAGGAAACCCTCCCTGTAATTACTCGGAATACTCTTTAGACTAAATGTATGTTTTAATTGGAGAGCGGCTCAATTATAACATACTACGTGCCACCTTTGAACCCCTTGATTGCTGTCTTAGCGATGTGCTTTTCATGTATCGCACAAGAGTTATAATTTACGTTTAATTTAAATTTTAACTAAATTATAATGAACCCCCTGAAATACTAAGCCGTATCGCAATTATCAACCGTCTAAGCGTTCGCCTTGCAACTTTTTTCGATCATTATTTTATTATCAGCACATTACAATGGATACTCATTGTTCGGAATCCATATTTGTAAAGAAGCAGAACGAACAATCGTTAAAAATGTACGTAGCACTTCTTTAAAGGATGCAAAACAAAAACTCAATGCGAGTCTCATTAAAATCTTCCGTCCCTTTGATTTTGCCTAGAAAACGGTCAGGTACGAGTTTGTACACGAGATAAAGACTACCGTCCTTTGATGGCAGGCAAAGGACCGGCTGAGATAGCACATTCAAACAAAATTAATATAAACGAAACGTACACTTTTTACTTTGAAAATGATACCGTTAAAAGAATTTCTGATCTAACAAAGGCTTTAGAAAGTTAGAGGAAATTAAAATGTTACGTTGTGATGTAACTAAATTATATTTAGCATCTGGAATTATTGTAGTACCTCGCTTCGTTTTAATAGAAGGCTTTGTTGATACAGTTAGCAGAAATGTGGTAGAAAGTAGTATTGTTTTGTTTGTTTTTTTATTTTTGGTGGTGGTACGTTTAAGATTACCCTTATTTTATTATTATGAGTTGTTTTATTTTTTTACCCATGATTTATTTTTGTTGCTTTATGTGTTTTACAGGACAGCCCCCGAGACCCCGAAAAATAATATAAATGATAGCTTTTCAACTTCATCTTCATCACTTGTAACACGAAATCCATCTCAAAGTTTCGTTAAAAAGCTTGCTTCAAAATGCTTGGGCCTTAAAGCAAAGTTTAACTCTGCTCCTAACATTACTAACATAACAGAATCGAATGTCGATGTCAAAACAAAGTCTGAAGTAAAATCTAATTCAAACGCCTTGCATATAGGGAATAGTAAATTTTTCAAAATATTGGCAAAGAAAGAGGAGTCTGGTGAAATTGTTTGTAATGATGAATTCGATACGATTTCTTTAGATAGAGTAGGAACTTTAAATAGAGATTCCACTGTGAATAGGAGTAATAGAAGTTGTCCAGGTTTTAAAAATTCCCTACCAAACATATCTGAAAATAATGAACTAAGTGATTCGAGAGAATCTTTACCAGAGTCCATCGTTATTGCAGAAGTTGACAGTGATAATAATCAGGATAGTAAAAATGTAGTTGAAGCGGTTAATCCAACTGCTATACAAGATATTTTCGAACCAAGACCTCAAAATAATAGGAAATCAACGATATCGAACATGTCTTCGGAATCGGCTCATCTAGTTAACGAATGTTACGAATCGTACGAGTTTTCCAGTTCAATTGTAACTAGTTCCTTTGTTCAAACGAAAGAAGTCAATGATATAATTGCAGTGTCAAAACCAAAACCTCCACCGCGTTCAATCATACCGGATAGTTCTAACAACAACAACACGATTTACGCTAACTTTGTGCTAGAAAAGGATAACACTCTATCTCCAAAGCCAGCGAAACGTACACATATCCCTGTAATAGAACCTAATTTTAACGCAGAAAAACCAACGGTATACGAAAATATTATTATTCCCGTCCGTAAAGCACCTGAGCCTCCCAAAAGAACGTTCATTCCAACTCAAACCAATAATTCTTCGCCTAGTGTCAGTAGATCTTCTACGTTATCTTCAGATTCTATGATTGATGAGACAAACTTAGAAGATATTCTGCTATCCGAAAAATCGAGATCTTTTCGCCACGGTCGCAAATTGGTCTCGCGAAAAGAATCTAGTAAATCCAGTATAAATCGAACTCAATCGAATGCTTCGGAATATTCTGATATCACAGAAGCGAGTGCATTAGAAAATGTTGATTGTAGTGGAGAAGTTGATGAAAAATCTATGTATTTGTCGATGACGGGTACATTGCCGAGTAAGAAAACAGAAAGAACTGTTAAAAAGAAAGTCCTGTTTAGACATAAAACATTCACTAATATTGAAGTTGATAGAAATTCAATTAATGTTAGAGATTTGCCAAAATGGAATGATGCATTCTTAAAAGAAACGTTAGCTCACTACCACATAAGAGGCACAGGCCATTGTGTGTATAAAGGTCCCACTGTTCAGGAGTTTCTCTCTATTTTCAACACAGACACCATAGGCACTGATTCTTCATTGACTAAAACTAATGAAAAACGGAAAAGTTATTTTGAAACCGCTATATGTTTTTGTAGAGCTAAGCCTCCCAAATTCCATAATAGTGCTGAGGATCTTTTAGATATTCCGCCTAAAAGTGAAGAGACTGTAACTATAGATATGGACGTTTTAAGAGATAGGATGGAAATGATTTCTACATCATTTAGATGTTTCTGTGATTCAGGGAAATGTTCATTACACGCAAATAAGCGAGACTCTCCTATAGACTTAATCGTAAAATTCTCTGCTATAAAGAAAAGTATATCGACTCCAGACATCACGTTAGAGACTACTCTTTCTTTGACCAAACAAAAAACCGGTTTAACGAAAAATAAATCCGTGCCGTCCAATTTAGAAGAGCCTTACGCCGTAGTTAACGTGCAAGATATTTTAGAAAGGAATGATTCAAAGTCTAATAAAGCAAATCGCGATAGTTATACATACGTCGAAATGTCACCACATTCATCTATATCGTCGACGGCTAGGCCTTATTCACTTAAGGATATATCTGAGGTTATGTCGTTAAATTCAAATAGATCAACATCGACCGATTCTAAATCTATGTGTGCTTCTGATCTTCCGCTGAACAAGTCGAACTCCTCGGAACACTCTGGTCACTGGTCGTTGCAATCATGCAACTCGAACGTTACAATCATATCCGATTCGTCATTTAAAACTTGCATGGAGGAATCGTCGGACGACGGTTCCGACGGGTCGGGTAGCGTGCAATCGGACGAGGACAGTTCCGACGCGGACACCATAAAGTCTGACGTCAGCGCAACGAAGCGTCCCTGGAAGCATAGCGATTCGTTTCGTTTCGGGAGTACTTTAACGCGCGGGTTGGACGATTTAGACGAAGAGGGTGAATGTGGGGGGGATAAGTCCTCGTCCGATTGCTCGGACAGCGGTGTTCCGGGGTCGTGTGCGTCGGCTTCGCTTGAGCGCGGCGCGGGGTTGGTTCGCAGCGGGTCGCGGCGTCGCTGGGACGAGGAGGGCGCGAGTGAAGGCGACGCGCTCAGCGTGTCGAGCGCGGCCTCCAGCTGCGCGCCGCACAGGCACCAGCACGAGTATAGCAAAGTTTCGGTGAGTTTGCTACATAACAAACAGGTGACGCCAATGTTTATGGCGGCTCAGATATTAGTTGTAAGGTTTTTGCGTCCCAGTGACACATGGAATTGTGTGCGCAGCGACTCGCACGATTTTCACAGCCGCCATAAAGTTTGGAGTCAAATGTACTTAAATGTTCTTTATTACAGGTTGCTTTCTGTGTTACTGTACCTATCTATTTGACGTATTTATATGCTTATTCTAACGAATTTATGTACTCCCTTATAAATACACTTTTATTAACAAACATTCTTAATTTAATATCATAGAGTTGTTTCTAGTCATATATTAATTTCATACCCTTAAATTTTTTTGAAGATTTCTAATTTGGTTTTCCTACTAAATAATTTTCATTTATACTTTGACATATAACCTGAAATATTTTATATACATTAAGTTTTTCAGCGTATTTGCAAATTAAGTGAAATTTCAAATTAACCTTATGCTGCAAATAAATTATTTCATTTCACCTTGACTTTCCCACGTCCCGTTCCTAATTCATATTAATTAAATAGTAATTTTATTTCACCTCTAATGTTAAATGCCTTTTCAAATCACTCGGCCCACCCATGACCTGTTGCTCGTCACGCTATAGTGTAATTAATTAATGTTTGTGTGACCTGTTGATGTTAAAGTTCCTAAAATCTAAATTATCGGAATGTTTAATGCTGTTAGGAATAAAAATGATGATAGCGAAGAATATTTGATGGCTTTCAGGACAATAGATGTTGGTTTATTTACGTATTGAACGGTTTAAATAAATTGTGTAATGTTAGAAGCATTTATTTATTTATACTTTATTGCTCTGAAATAACTTAACTAGGAACTTAATCTAATTATAAATTTAAACAAATGGCGGTCTTATCGCTACATAGCGATTTCTTCCAGACAACCAGACGTACGGAAGGAAGTTAGTTTGAGGAGAGGAATAGCATAATAATTGATGTAGAAAATGTACAGAAAATATTTTCCTGGTTATCCAAGAAGTTAATAGACTAGTTTGCTTTATATAGGCATTTCTTCAAAATAGTTCAAATGTGTAGGTTATTCATAGTTTATGTCCTAAACTATGTCAGTAACGAAGTTTGAGCGTCTAGAATATTCGAAATATCCACAAGAAATGGGGGCAAACGTGTCCTGGCATTGGAATCTCTAAGTAGTAGGTCAGCTCTCAGCTTTGCTAACATATTGTATGAAATGTCTCTTGAAAATTCGAAGCAGGGTAGGTTTAATAAGGCTTTGAAATAGATAGGTACCTTTTAAGACGATGGAAATAAGATATTTAATAAGTAGTAGTAGGAGGATGTATATAAAAAGCTTTTCGTTTTTTGAGATAAATTTCTTGACAATTAGGTAAATAGGATCCGAAGTGTGTTACTGCAAAATTTGAGTCCATAAAAGCAATATTTACTCACCAAATGAATTTTGTAATAAGAGGTAAACAAAGGACCAAATAAAAATCGATATTTTATTATAAGAGGCGGTTAATTTGTCTTATTGCTTCTAAAATATATGCTCTTTGCAACCGCCCAAGTAAAAAGGTTTAAATACAATCGAAAATTAAAACGTATATTTTCAGAATAAAAAAGATAAAGAATAAGAAGTTTATAATAATCTACTTGTTCTTAATAACATTTATTATGGTATACTTATGACCATACGTGTCGTGGATTACAAAGCGCATTAACTAATAGACTATGATTAAGATGTCGTGAGAAAGCTCTGCTAACTCGACACATGCGCAGGCGCAGGATGTTGTAATGTCCAATGGATGAATTGCTGTGTTTAATTTAGTGCTATGCAATCTGTTTAAGAAATTTTCTTCTGGATTTTTTGAAATTTTGAAACTATTTAACAAGTCAAGGTGCTATTTTGTATCGGATATTTTTACGCTTTAATCAGAGATCATAATGATTTTTTTGGTATGATTGATGGGAAGATTAACTACATGCAGTGTTAAACTTTGGTTTTTAAGATAACGTTTATGTTATAAACTCCTAGTTAAACCCTCAAGACTTAAGTATTAGGAATTATTCTTAACTAATATTTTCTCAATAAATCCTCAACTACACGGTAAAGAATTCCCGCCTATAATACATCGAAGACGGTGTAAAAATAACCGCAAATTAGGGCCACTATAAAGTTTATAACAAGATTATGGTGCCCACGTGCGTTCCGGTCCATCCGAGGGAACGTCAGTCGCGCCGTGCGTACGCGCCGTGCGTAGCGTGTATGTGTTCGAGAAGTGTTTGTGTGTGTTCTGTGCAAAATGTGTGTGTGTGAATTGTGAGGAGCAAGGATATTGTGGATGTTTGTGTAAGTTTTTTGTTTTTTTTTTGTCGTAAGTGAGTTTATTTGTAAATTTTTTAGATATTGGACAAATTTTTTTAAATATTTTTTTTTAATCGTAGTTAGGTTTAGTAATAAGAATACTGTCATTGTTTATGCGATTAAAGGAAAAGTTTTAATGTTTATTTCTATCTGAAAAAGCGTTACGGATATTGCGTTGGAAATGTATGAACGT
This sequence comes from Colias philodice, assembly GCF_061535455.1. Taxonomy (NCBI): domain Eukaryota; kingdom Metazoa; phylum Arthropoda; class Insecta; order Lepidoptera; family Pieridae; genus Colias; species Colias philodice. The sequence continues at coordinate 5,718,708 of NC_143111.1, read as the reverse complement.
CACCTTTATTTCGGGAATCTGTTTTAAAATAAAAGTATGCCAAGGTCTCGATAACCCAATTTTAACTTTTCGTAATGCTGTAGTTTGCAACATTGTTTCAAATTCAAATTCTAATTCAAATTATATTTATTTGCAAGAATGTAGTTACAAATTATAGATGTTTAATTACAATATTATGTGGCTAATACATTCTACCCATTGATTGGGTGTGCAAATATTGAAAAATAAATTTGATTAGTCTAATTATTTAAATGTACACACAAAGATTAAAATACGGAAGCGTTGCGGAAGTTTTAGTAAAGCAAAATGAGCTAGTAAGCAACAGTAAATTTTATAGCGTCACTTGTATTTAAGTGCCTTAATAGTTTCCCATGTCCTTTATAAATTGCGCTTAAATATCGTTGTAAAATAAAATATTTATTTTCTTATGACCTTATGGAGCGTTTTGTTACAATTGATTTATGCAGTACTCCAAATTTTTAACAGAAAACGAATTGAAACGATGATATAATCACCGGTATCACAAAAATTTTAGGAGTATGAAACGTGTCAGAAATGAAATTTCTTTAGAAAGATTCTTATATACCACACTCATCGCCTTACTCCATAATGTGACGGTATTGCCATGACGCGACCTTGAAATTTTACTCTCAACGTGCTTAAAGAAGTGTCACTTCAAAAAATCTTTTAGACAGTGCGCGCACGAGCAACTTTGTCTCCGCAACTATTTTGTCTCCCCAACTATTTTGTCTCTCCACCCATGGGCTAGTATGAAAGTGCGCGCACGTAGCGACGCAACTCCCCATACAATTGATGGGAGAGACAAAATAGTTGCGGAGACAAAGTTGCCCGTGCGCGCTCGCTCTTACACTTACAATAATGTGACATTTGTCATGTCCGATTTGTTTCTAGCTGTCGAATGTTCGCAAGACGGAAATATACCACAATCTAGGTTTTGGCGAAGCGCCAACATAAGTGTTTATATGTTTGTATACATTACCGATAGTACCGTATTGTTAATTTTGAGTAATTTTGTAGTTTACTTGCGATTGAAGTGCACCAGATCAAATAAATACCGCTACGGTTAACATTAAATTTAATGTTCTCCACATTCAATTGTTATTTGTTTTGTACATTTAGAAAATGTTAAGCAAATATTTTGCTATAAAAACAAAAGAATTCCGTAACCTCTATTATAACATAATTCGGTAACGTATGTGTATAAAATTATAGATGATTTCGGATGTATTCGGATTCATTTTAGGGCTGATTTTTCAATCCTTTGTTAAAACTTATTCGTCGAATAATGTATAAAACTACCATTTTAAAAACGTATTCTAATTGCCCGTATTTGAGAGTTTACGTGTAATACTTTATTGGACGGATAAGTTTTATCCAAGCATTGAAAAATCGGCCCTTGATATGGTATGATTGCATTGAATTAGATATGCTGAAGATTTGTTATTTCTAAAATATATTTCAAAAATTTAAACAATAGTTGCTACATGAGGTTTAAACTACATGTAACATGTGTAATGCATCACACCATGTAAAGGTACAACTATAATACGATCAGGTTGTTAATACCCTATTGTTCTAATTACGGAATATGTTAGAAATTTTATGAAGATCGATTGTAGTTGTAAAGTAGGGTACGTACCTACATTTTGTGAAGTTTCAAGATAGTAATCAAGAATATACCTACTTATAAGCCAAGATATGTTAGAAAAATCTTATGTTTAGAAGAAAATCAAGCAAGATGTTGAGACTACTTTGCCTAATTAGCTCGATATAGTTCAACTTTTGTGCCAATATCAGTGATATTAGTATACTTACTTCTAACGTTCGTAGATGTTAAAAGTTAATGGTTTAAAAATATATACAGAAAGCAATGATTTTAGCATTTAATATTAAGTATGTTATATACATATAACTATTTTACGCATCTATCTGAATAGAATGTAAAAAATTTTCAAAAATGCATTAATTATGGTGAAGAGATGTACTTTTAAAGTGTTCCTAATTCGAAACAGTTACACTGAATTACTAAAGGAAGTCGTCTATAAACTTCTTACTAACTAAAGTACTACAGTTATAACAAATTAATAGCATGTTGCACATGGACATGTGATGTATAGAACCGACGCGATCTTTAGAATTATCTTTAGAATGCGTTATTATTATTAGTTATTGCTATGTGGGTTACTGGGTTATAGTATTTTAGAAATGTGAGTTCTGTGATAGATCTCGTGTTTGATATTTCTTAAAGTTATTGGGATAAACATTGCAATGTATGTAGATTATCTATAAGTAATAAATAGTCAAAAATTACCAATAGGTAATACTTATTTTAAGTAAACTAATATAAAAATGCTCCACGTATTATATCACAACTATTTTAAGAGGCTATTTCGGAATTTATTAATTTTGATAGGACAACATTAATTGCCCAGAACACTTCTATCCATTTCAAAATAAGATGTCGTAACACACATACATGTCAATTTATTCAATTCACAAGAACATTAATTTTGTAACATAATAACAAGCACAAAAGGGAATAGTTCCGCGAATACAGCACAAAAGTACTTCAAAGGACTCAATATAAATTGGATGCGCCCGCGCCGTCACGGCCGCGATGAGGGCATTAATATGGCGCCAACATCCAGCCATGTTTAAAAGTTCACAAATGGACTAAAACTAAAACTCAATACGATTCAACGAAATTGGAATACATTGCTGGTTATGTTAGATAAGTTATTCAGCTTCAATCGTTTATTGGTAATGTAACAAGCAATGTAGATCAAAATTGATTAGTAAGTCATGCACCGTCAATTGTCGATACAGCAGAACAGAGGATGCGGGATAATAGCATTTAAATAAAGATGGATATCTGATGTATTGTACCAAGAAATGTTCGTGATATTGTGATGATTATTATCTGGAAATGGACTTAAATGATACGGATGATGGCAACGTCAGTGAGCATGCTTATTATTGATGGTTATATGATTTTCATAATATACACTGCTCTTTTCACTTTGCCTTGATCCTCTATGACTGAAGTCAACCTGTAACGCGCATGCGTTAGAGCTGATAAAAAAAGAATTTGCCAATTCGATCAAGGTATAGGTTAATTGCGAAAAACGCAAAACTTGCACCATGACACGAGACATGACTGGACAAATTCTGAATAATATCATAGATAAATAATACAACACGTATAAATACCACTAGAAGACAAACTCAATTACGCACAATCCGTATTAACTAGGCATGAAAGGATATCCACAGTTAATAGGCTTTTATGGAGAAAATTGTCCATTCAGTGTCCGCCTGCTTCCAATTTAGATCTCATCCGCGGACTGAGATTCAATTACCCGCTCCGCTTGTGGCTATAGAGATTGGTCCATGTGTAAGACAATAGCGATTATATTGAATGGCTATAATGAATCATGGATTTTAGTTCGATTTAGTACCAAGTTTTGAGGGCATTCCAGTAATAAGTCATATTTATACAGTATCAATGCTTTAAAGTAAATCTATAGCATTTTAAAATTTTAAGCTTACGAAATTGTTATGCATTACTCTGTTTGGAAGTTTTATGTCTTTAAAAAGTAAAAGAGTAGGTAACTGGAATTAATGGTAGTTTTGATGTAATGAATTCAATTCATAGCACAACAATGTCATCTTTATAAAATACACAAAACACAAGCATAAGTTATTTTCACTGGAAAGTTTAAACTTTGAACTTTACGCCAACGCCGAGTTCCGTGATCGTTCAATTTCACAATTACGCAATTGCGGGCACTTATCTTCGAGCGACGACAATAAGATCCCTTATAAATAGATGCTGACATTCTCGTAAATTACCGACAATTTCAGCGTAGGGATGTATCTCGTTTCCAAGCCATCATTTCCTAGAATCCTACTGAAGCGTACACGACGGGAAATAAAATTACGTAGTTGAATCTAACAATGCTAAGAACTATTAATTAAATGAATTGGAACATTTAAATCTAGATACTAATTTTCAAGTAATAGGGGAAGAAATTACTTTTGTTGAAATGATTTAATAGTATTTGTATGCTCAGTAAAACGTTTTATAAAGTAATTATCGTACTTTTGTATTGCAACAGGTCATGGGTTATTTTCTTTTAATAAATCTAATCACTCAAAACAAAAATCTCATATGAAAATACATTATCATAGCATATAATGTGTATACTATAAGTACTTAACTCTCGGACATAAAGCTGAGACTCTGTTTCGACAGCCCACCCCTCCCAAGAAGCCTCCCAGGAGGAACCTCTCAGTGTCCCCCACCCATGCCAACTCACCTTCTTCCGGTTACAGCTATGAGCTCAGGTCTCATGCTAGGAGTCAAGATGACTTGGACGATATACAGGTGAGGTGTAGATGACGGCTGTCAGATGTAGATGTCGGCTGTAAGATGTAGATAACGGCTGTCAGATGTAGATAACGGCTGTCAGATGTAAATGACGACTGTCAGATGTAGATGACGGTGGTCAAATGTAGAAATGATTCACTTTAAGAATTTTATACAGGGTGTACCAAAAAGTAGTGATGAACGGAAGCTGAGAGGTAGAGGACCTAGAGGGCTATCCGAATCACCCCCATGTATGTTATGCGATTTTTCGTATTTTCGGAGTTATGACGTTTTTTTCAATTTTTCACCTATCGCCGAGTACGATGATATTTTCACTCATGCTGACGTGAATGATTGCGGAAGATGCTTGATTTTTTTTGTGTGCTAAGCTGAAAGATAGGCCAATTCAGTATGGTAACATTTACTATCGTTAGATCTTTGAATGGAATAAAAAAAAGAATTAAATGGCAAGAAAGATAAAATTACCCAGTATGTTCACCACTTCAAGGGCCCGTAAAAAAATAAAATCACATAAAAAAAGTTTTCCGTTTGACTTTTAAAAACTTGCTCTATCTATCAGATAGCTACCCTGAAAATTTCATTTACTTATTCAGAAGGCTTCAATAGAAAAATTTAAATCTAAATGTGGTAAGTGCAAAAATTGAATTAACATGATGATCATTAAAACCAATAAATAGGTGTTTAATTACCAGAAATTTTTAAAATAACCCCGCTGTTGCTCAATGCAAGTGCGACATCACCGTAAAAAGTTGTCTTTTAATTGTCTGAATGCCCTTTTATCATTTTTAATGGTTTCTTCTGCTACTATGAATTTCCGGGTTATTTCGTCCAAATCGTGGCATTCTCTCAAGTAGCCGAGGTCTTTTTAGTATTCCCATTGAAACAAATCAATGGGGTTTAGGTCGAGGGACCGTAGAGGCCAGGCTTTAAGGCAGGCGTCACCGGCGCATGCGCAGGCTGCAACGACCAATCCATCTTTCAGGGTATCTTTGCCCTTTAGCCTGGCCTGCTCGGTCTCCGGACATAAACCCTATTGATTTTTTTCCGTGGGGATACTACAAAGACGAGAGACTGCCACAATTTGGACGAAATAACCCGGAAATTCATAGTAGCAGAAGAAACCATTAAAAATGATAAAAGGGCATTCAGACATTTAAAAGACAACTTTTTACGGTGATGTCGCACTTGCATTGAGCAACAGCGGGGTTATTTTAAAAATTTCTGGTAAATAAACACCTATTTATTGGTTTTAATGATCATCATGTTAATTCAATTTTTGCACTTACCACATTTAGATTTAAATTTTTCTATTGAAGCCTTCTGAATAAGTAAATGAAATTTTCAGGGTAGCTATCTGATAGATAGAGCAAGTTTTTAAAAGTCAAACGGAAAACTTTTTTTATGTGATTTTATTTTTTTACGGGCCCTTGAAGTGGTGAACATACTGGGTAATTTTATCTTTCTTGCCATTTAATTCTTTTTTTTATTCCATTCAAAGATCCAACGATAGTAAATGTTACCATACTGAATTGGCCTATCTTTCAGCTTAGCACACAAAAAAAATCAAGCATCTTCCGCAATCATTGACGTCAGCATGAGTGAAAATATCATCGTACTCGGCGATAGGTGAAAAATTGAAAAAAACGTCATAACTCCGAAAATACGAAAAATCGCATAACATACATGGGGGTGATTCGGATAGCCCTCTAGGTCCTCTACCTCTCAGCTTCCGTTCATCACTACTTTTTGGTACACCCTGTATATTACTGGTGAGATATGGTTGGAGATGCGCTTTAGTTAATAGTTGGTAATGTGGAGGAATAGAATAGCTCCTGAGCTATTTTAGGTCATCCTGAGACAGGTCTCATATTAGGAGCCAAATGACTTGGACGATATACAGGTGAGGTGTAGATGACGGCGGTCAGATGTAGATGATGGCGGTCATATTATGTAGATGACGGCTGTCAGGTACGTAGTGGTAATGGACATGGATGATGTAGATTTTAGATTTTAGAGAATAATAATTCGTTTTAAGAATTTACATAATAAAGGTAAGATTTAGATGATAATAAATTAATAACCAGATACGTAGTGGTTGAGAATAGATGCACTTTAGTAAAAGTTGATAGTGTGGAGGTAGAATAGAATAAAAAACTAAGCATTTTGAACATGAATTTTTTGAAGTTGTGATTCGGCTGTTCTTCGTTTGTGGATTATATTAGATCATGCATAGGTGCACTGTACATTAGCTAGCAAGTTGTAAAATAAGTCAAAAATAATTCTATCTTGCAATGTTGACTGTATGCTGTTTAGAATAAGAATAGATTGAAAGTATAACTTCGCTTCATTGGCATGCTGTATATAATGAATACTCTTCACCCAAAAATAGTTGTGCTAGAAAATAATAATATTGATTTAGTAGCAGTATCAGAACGATGTTTTTCCAGAGGTATATTTTATTCCTACGAGTCTTTCACTCTCAAATTATTGGGAATTTGTTTGACCATTGATTCAGGTTATTTTAAAGAACGATATTATATTTCATGTAATTTTGCCTTGTCTACGCAAACGATAACCTAATTGGTTTTGAAAGCTTTCATGATCTCTATCTAAACAAGATTGAAGGTCAGATAATAAAGTACCCAGCTTCTAAAATTTAGGATAATCTGTATTGGCATTTTCCATGCCTCTTAATTCTGTAATGTTCGCATCCATTACATCATTGTCAGAATTATTTTAAACGTTTACATATTCGCTGCCAATGATTGCAACAGCAAGGTTGAAGACAATGTTGTTCATTATTCCGTAATCCATGTTATAACAGACTTTGAAACAGTTTACTGCATTGTGTATTAGTCATAAATTAATGGTTCGGAAAAAAAATAACAGCATGTGTAGGATTACCCGTTGTATATTAAGTCAGGCCCCGGAACCACAGACACAATAAAAAATCTATTGTGTCGTGGACCGATCGGGCCGCTTGGGGCTCAATGGGATATTTATATGAATATTCTCCGTTTATTAGCACAATTTATCCATAATTTACCTCCATTGTAGTATAGAATATTGAATAATTGTATTAAACTACAAAGGTGATAGACTATTAATGATTAGGAATATATTTAGGTAATTCAGAACTACCTTTCTCATTGTTGCAGGGTTCAAAACACTACCTCAAGCACGGTCGCTCGGTCGACCAATACGTTGACGGTAAACTATCCTACATGGATTACGAGGAACACAATTCCCCTAGAGCCATACCAGTGCCAAACCCCAGGACTAGCCTGAAGAACCGCTCACAGCCCGTCGCCATAACAGCCATGTACGAAAACGTAGTGATCAAAGAGCAGAATCCAAGACGGAAGCTCAGGAGAAACAATTTTGGTCCACAACACGACGATGTCGCTATAGAAAGAGTGAGAAAATACTCGAACCAAGAAAGATCGTCTCTAGAGAGTCTTCTCGATGACCAATCTATGAACAGTCCGAGCGATTGTGAGCGGTATTACGATGGGCCTAAGATCGAAATTCCCTTATCACCGTCGCACTATGAACAACCCCCTACCCCCGACCACCCGCCCCCCTCCGCAAAACAGGCAGAGAGAAGTATACATGAAAGGATACGGCCGTTGAGTCAGGTTAGTCCTGAGTAGATGTAGTTTAATGTGGGTGGGTAGTTGTAATTTTTATGCACTTAGGATGCTAGTAGGTGTAATGCATGTATGATGTCACTGTACTATAAAATTATAGATGCGGTTAACCTATATTTGGAAGAACGATCGAGTTATTTGTGACTTCAATTGTTTTTAGTTCAGAAATTGTATGTTTTGTTTACGAAAAAATTGCGATAACTTAAGTGTTGTTTATTATAGTTATTTTATTGTAGCATCACGAATGTTATAAATCACAAGGTCGTCTAAAACAACACTAAAATTAAATACCTATTACATATATACCTATACCTATTAATTTACATTTAAATTTTAAATTTATCATTAACATAATTTTAAGAACAGCCGCATGCGCATGTTAATTTATTTTTTGCACTTTAAATTGTTTTTTTTCCAATATTTCAGCTAATTATGGAGGTTGTAGAAGAAATAAGAATTAGGAAAAAATCGCAAGGCGATGTAACAGATCCGTGATATTTTATTATAGATTTTTATTGTTAAGATGTATTTTATTGTATTTCGTAATAAAATAATAGAAAAGAGTGAAATGTATGTGATTTAAATATGCGTAACGTTCAAATTACTTACAAATAAAAATAATAGTGACAATACTGAAATTCACATGTTTTTAGATTAAAAAATATGGTCTTAATTTAGAATTGGTGCTGAAAATGTAAATATTATGAAGTAAGTTGTATTGTTTTATCGCTAACAAGTATTCCTTAAGGTGCTATTTAGATGTAGAAGCTTTTTACAAAACAATAGTAATTTTTTTATAGATTGAGCATTTTTTCAAGACATGCATTTATTTTATTTTTTATACCTACCACTACAATAGCATATAAACGAAATATATTCAGCTACATATAGTATTATCGAAGTGATATAATTATAATATTTTGATATATAACATTGAATAAGACAAATTAACAATATCGGCTATTTAATTTGGTAATTGTAAGGTTTATTGTATTTTATTTTACCTATGTTAAGGCTTATGATGTATTATTTTCGATTTTATTTAGTTTATGACAATAAATTTTTATGATTTCTTTATTTTGTTTCTTTTCTTGTCTTTTTTATTGTATACGCTAATTATAATTTATTTTAATTTAATTATAATTTAATAACGTAGCGCAATGTTTCTAATATATTTTTTTGTTCCTACTTCTTACATTCAAACGCCTAATAAAATTTTAAACGCAACACCACTGTAATACATTCTTAAGGCGCCGCGCATTTGATTCACAACAGGCGTATTTTTTTTTTTGTTTAAGCCTTACGATAATAATATGGTTAAGACAAATAATTGGTATCTTATTATACTATGGAAATATGTGGAAGTGACTAAAACGTAATTACAATCAACACAACAAATGTTTTTAAATCTTAAAGAAACTTTTTTATAACCACTGAAGTAAATTCACATATACAAGGGTTTCTAGCAAATTTTATGGTGACCATAATCAACCAATTTATATGTTAGGCAAAGAAGCTGTTGTTTTAGTCTCACAACTCTTTATAGTAAATAAATACTAAGATCTGTTAATTATAATAAATTTTGTTCAATACTAAATAATAAAAAGAACAATTTCAATTTTTTATTGGTACCTAGCCATTTTCCAACAACACAACAAGTTAAAGTAGTGCAGTAGTAGCAGTAGGCAGTAGGTTGTACCTATTTAAAAAAAAAGACGAATTGCACTCCGGGAGTGCCGGCAGAAGTGAAAACTTGATTATTAACGTTGAGCATGTTTGATATCCATCCGTCTTACGCTTTTTCGATCAGGTCACGTGTCCTGACGCGAGTTTAAGATTTTATACCCAATGCAACGCCGCTAAAGAAGTTTTCACTTCAAAAAATGTCCATTCAAAACAACTTGTAAAAGTTTACAGGAATAAACATTTGAGATAGAGTTTAGTAATTATCTAAGCAGGTAAACGGTATACAAAGTGCAAGTAAAGTCTTCAAGGAACGCGTATACTTGAGATTGCTATGAAAATTACAATAGGGGCTAGTATTTCTAGTATTGCTGAATTTTATTCAAGGTGGGTAACTTTTCTTATTCTATTAGTTGCTGGTATAATTATATACTTATCTCAATCTTCTTAGAAAGATTTTAACCCCTCCTCAATTAGTTATTTTGTAAATTCGCTCCAATGAGTAGTTAACTATGTAGTTATGAAAACTAAATTTTTATTTATTGAAACATTTATCTTGTCGTAAGTAATCGTAAAGTACATGTTATGTACGTATTTAAGTAGGCATAAAAACCTTTTTTCAGAATTCTTAAACAGAATTCAGCAGAAACTATATATACCTTAATACTTACAATCATTCAATTTAATCGTCGAATATTTTATTAAAACTAACATGGAGCTAAACAATATGTACATATTTTATTTGTCGATACTTTAATTCGAGTATGTATTAGGTATTAATTTGTTCAAATACCTCTCGAATCAATCAATCAATCAAAGGTCAATTTGTAGTTTTGTTCTGGTAAGTATTAGGAAGCGTAGCGTGTCATTAACAATCAGTGAGTTTTTAATTTGTATTACTTATGAATATAATTATTTTGTTGTAATTAGATCCTATCAAATTATGAAAAAAGAAAATAATGTTTTAAAAACGTCACAGTATTAAAATATCACTCATCAATTTTGAAATTACAATAACTGATCTTCAGTAGGTACTACTAAATAGTTATTGCAAATATAATTAGAAATCTTATAAGATATATTTATAGACAGTAGACACCATCAACGAAACTTGGAACCCAAACATAAAGGTCACCTCTCAACAGGAATACAAGCGGCGGTCAGCGCTGCGAGACAGCCAGACTGAGACGGATATCTATCTGTTGCGCGCCACGTCAGCGGTGTCTGTGGCCAGCGGGGCCACGGATCGCAGCGGTACTGACAACTGTGTTGAGGAGTATGTGTGCGACGTTCCTTTTGCTGGTAAGTGCTAGGTTAAGGAACTTTATGCTATTGCCTTGTTATTATTTGACTCGGAATATCAGGTCAATTATGTATTTATTTAGATTAAGTAGCTCTTATTTACAAGATAAAGTTTAATTTGCAAACTACTAATTCTAAGCGAATATTGTCATAATTGTTTTACAGGGAAAAAAAGACTCGATAAAAGTTTTTTTCGATGGATAAGCTTTATAACAAGAAGTTTGGGATTAATTTGTAAGTTTTAAAGTGATTGTATTCGGTTTCATAATGAACTTAAATATCTATGTGTTAGAACTAAGAACAATAGGTAGGTAGGTATACATCATCAAGCTTCTGTTCTATTGAAAACTCCAAGTCTCTACAGTCTACATTCTAGTTGTTCCTGCAAAAATATTCTAGTATAACATACCTAGCCTGGTTTATTCGCAATGATATTGACGGAAGAAGAAACTCACGAAATGCATCTTAGGTACGTGTAGTGGACTTATTTTTTTATTTTTTAAAAGCTTATAACTATTTAAAACAACGCAAATACCTAGTTGATATAAACCCGAACTATGAAGCACCAAAAGAACGGTCCGTCCCGCTTGTAACAATGAAATATAGCTGTATTTCTGACGGGTGAATTTCAATTTTTCCCGATTTCCTTGTTAGCATAGCAAATATGGCGTCAACGCGAATGGCTGCCAGACTGCAAACAGCGCAATGGAATACTCGAAATATTTACCAATATTTAATGGAAACTTCGGCTATATTATGTTTTATTGTGTCCCAGTTTTTTAGTTTGTTAAATTATGATATCATTGGTAAGTGTCCGTACATAAAATGTTCAGTTAAGAAATTAATATACCTAGGCGATAGGTAGGTACATATCACATCCATATTGTGATAGATATGGTTCGCTGTTTACATCTATCCATAATTTTATTAACATACATTCGTAAAATAAATAGGATTTCAATAATAACATATGTCCAAAATTAATGCATCGAGATATGCGATTTGTATTATCCATAGATCTTACAAGGCATTAAAATATTTTTATCTCTGAAATTCGCGAAGCATATCTAGAATTTAATTAAATCTTCCCAAGAGTCCCGACCACAAACTTCCTCATACCATCTCTCCATTCACCTTAACACCGCACATTTATTACATTAAACACATCATAACATATTATTAATTTCATATCACTATATACTCAGGTTTCAAAGTATGTTGGTTGATTTGGTGTGAACGTATTTTCTTTGTGGCCGCGGGTTTGAATCCTCGCGGAAAATTAATGTGGTAGAAAAGGTAGGTTGACTGAAGACAGTTACTTTTTCTTCGTAATTTTGTCAGAGGTTATGGTTAAATATGCTTTAGTAGGTTTCTTTTTTGCATAGTTCAAGTAAGTTTAACTTCAAAGCAGCAAGTTAAGTTTAAGTTTAACCATAACATAAACCAACTCATATTATCATAAAGTTTCCCTTAAATCTTCAAGCACAGGTAAAGCAGATTATTTATAATTGTAAAAAAGCTAAAGCCGTCGAGACGCTAGACAACAATAGTCCAACAGTACGATGCGCAGGCGCCGGCGTCTCTAAGCATGCTTTGTTTTGCGCCACGATTATTGTAAATATATCCTAATCTTATATGGACATTCGACGAAGACCAGTATGTTTGTAAGCGTCTAACTTGAACTCTTTTGTTAAAAGGATATCTAGTATTATGCAGGTTTTGTTTTACGTAAAGAAAGTGCATAAAAAGCTAAGTATAAATGCTAAGCAAAGATAAGTAAATACACTAAGGGCCGATTTTTCAATGCTTGGATAAAACTTATTCGTCGAATAATGTATAAAACTACCATTTTAAAAACGTATTCTAATTGCCCGTATTTGACAGTTTACGTGACATTTTAATATTATCGTGTAATACTTTATTGGACGGATAAGTTTTATCCAAGCATTGAAAAATCGGCCCTTAATGAAAAACAACATTCCGTAGTTATCTGAACTATAGAAACTGTAACATCGTATAGAAAATGTAAACGAAACATTATCACATACTCTGCCATATATTATACAGATTATGGTACGGATATACTTTTAGCGTTTTTTTTATGAACCGGACGTCCGTAAATCAAGTGTTGTCAGATGTGAACCTAAATAAATATCGGTAATATTTATTTTATTATGACATCCACGCGACGGTACCATCTTCTCCATTTTTACTGTCTAAACAAATGTTTTGTCCAATGTTGCGCAAAAATCGACTTATTTTTTTATTATGATTGATTTTTTCTATTAATTTGTGCATAAAAAAACAGTCAATTTAATCTATCTAAACATCCAAACTTCAATAGAGAATAAGAAATAATTTTCATTTCTATAGTGAAATACCTAACTGTCGTTTTAAATTTTGTGTTAAAAAGCCTATAAAAATAAATTATCCATAGATATAATGTTTGTTTACAAATTGCGTAAATCTCATAATTCGTTCGCGGTCTGCGCGTGAGATAACTTGATTATTGCTGCGGTTACCAGCTAACTGTGAATTTCATCAGCATTAGTGAATGTTCATTTAAAGGTTAGGCTCTGTGTTATTTGAGAAAAGACGTGATTTCGTTTACTAATATCTAGCGACTAGCTACTTTCTAGAAGTTGTGCTACGTTTAATAGAGATATAAGTATCACACGTTTAAATATCAGAGAAAATCATGCTTAAATCTGAGACACTTACAAGGGCACGTGCCCATACTACGAATATTTTGTGTATATCCTAACGAATATTATGAAAATATAAGTTTTAAAACGATAAGCATAAGCGCAACATAAAATGCGCAAAAATGTACAGAATTTTAAACAACAGCGCCAAAATACCAAAATCATCGCACCATAAATTATCTTGCTCATAAACTGTCAACCTTATATTTCCGAAAATTTCACCTTCAAGTAAGTAAAAATTAAAATATAAAGTACAGTAGCACCTCTATAAGTGGAATATCAAGGGAGACGCCAAAAAATTCGAGTTATAGAGTTTTCAACTTATGGAGGATTTCGACTTAGGCGGATTTTGATTCGACATAAAGAGTTTGAGGTTTATTCTTATCAATTTTGAGTTACAGAGGTAAAATAAATTAAAATTCAACTTGCAGAGGTCACAAACATGTTTTTATTTATTATAAATCAACATTATTTCAAATCATTTTAAAATAAAAAATATGGCATTAAAAAAGTCAGTATTTTTTTTGCTTTAGATAATTTGGTTGTTTTCTAGCATTTTATAATCTATAAAGAGCAGAAAATTCTTCTTTTTCAAAGATACTGGTTTGCTTTATAAAATTTCGTAAGGTATTCAATACGGTTCTTGCCTCTTTGATGGAAACCCATGGAGCGCATGTACTATTCACGTCTTCTATGTCATCTTAATCATTAGTATCGGTTTTCTGAGCTACTGAATCGATAATTTCGTCATCAGATACTTAACGCAAACACGTGTTTCGTGAGTCATAAATTAATTATCGTATACTCCTAAAATGTTTTCTAAGAAACAATATTGTACTGGTTGTAAAATAAAACGTTGCTATGTTCGAGATACAGAGGTCAAATTTGATTTTTCGAGTTATAGAGTGAAAATATGTACCAAAATGGCTTGGAGGGACTCGGTGATTATTTCGACTAACAGAGGGACAAAATTTCAAGTAATAGAGGTTTTCGGGTTTGAAGGGAAGGGAACAAGACATTTTTTCGAGATTTGGAGGTTTTTGACTTATCGAGGTTCGACTTAACGAGGTGCTACTGTATAAGCTGAATGCCCTTTCGCAGACGCCGGCCAGACGCGCGTGTTAAGTTAGGTCATGATCGCCTTAATTTAGGCTCCTTCCACACTGCACTCTGTACTAGAAAATAATAATCTCTATGTATAAAAATTAATCCCTATTTCACTTGGTCACTGAACGCGTGAATGTCTGGACCGATTTCGATAATTGTACGTTACGGTCAGGAGAAGGATGCGTTGTATTGTATTGTTTCATACTCTTTGCTTCTGAAAAAGGATTTTTTCATAAACATAATTTTATGTTTTCTTTGTACTTTGTTTTATACTATAACTGTATAACATATATATATTACTAGCTTTCCGCCCGCGGCTTCGCCCGCGTTTTCAAAGAAAAACCCGTTCCCGTAGGATTTCCGGGATAAAACCTATCCTGTGTCCTTTCTCGGGTATCAAAATATCTCTATACCAAATTTCATGCAAATTGGTTCAGTAGTTAAGGCGTGATTGAGTAACAGATAGACAGACAGAGTTACTTTCGCATTTATAATATTAGTATGGATTAAGAGTACAAGCTAGCTGCTATAGGCAATACTTGCGCTTCATGATTCATCCAATGCTAAAGTCGGTTACTTTACCAAAAACACAAGGTATTTCTTTATTTTAAGTTCCTACTATTTTGCCACATAGAAAAAATAGTACATTGAGACTAATTTGTAATATCGTTGTTAACAAAATAACAAAATTAAAAAACCACACTTACATTATTATCTACAGTGTGCATAGTCCCTTAGCTCACGACAATAATTATCGTTGGCGCCCTAGCCTCGTTTATTTTTAAGTTACGCATTGTTTATGTGCAGATGTATGTCTCATTTACACAAAATCGTTTTACTTTTTCTATTACGTGGTTTCATACATTTAATGTAAGAAAGTAAATCTGTCTGTCTGATAGGTTAACACTCGCGAAATAGTGAACTGATTTGTATAAAATTCTCATAAATAGGCTAGGTACTTTAAAATTAACATAATGTTCATTTTGTGATATTCATTCTTCTGTTCTAATGAAGTACTGTAAAAACAATATAGTCCAGGATCCATCGCCCATTTTTGCAAGTGATTACTATCAAGCTAATTTTCCACGAGTAGCTTTATTTTGATGAGACGCCCAATAATTTCATGTACGAAACTCTCGATTGTGGCAGCTAACAGAGGTAACAAGGATAAAATTTTTTGATTTGATGGTTCTCAAATATTTATTACGCAATTTGTAGGACAATATGTCTGTTGAATTATATAAGTATTAAATAAGTGAAAACATAAAAAATCTACTGGTTAGTAATTATTTATGATGACTTCGTTATCGATACACATTGGAAAGAGGGAACTCTTTGATCAAACCATAGATGTTGTAGGACAAATATTTTTTCGAATAATTTAAATAATTATCTTGAGATTGAACAAAAAAAAAACATTCAGTTGGTAATAAATATTTGAGAACCATCAAATCAAAATATTTTATCCTTGTTACCTCTGTTAGCTACCACCATCGAGAGTTTCGTACATGAAATTATTGGGCGTCTCATCAAAATAAAGCTACTCACGGAAAATTAGCTTGATAGTAATCACTTGCAAAAATGGGCGATGGATCCTGAACTAATAGTAAATAGTTGGTCTAATATCTTAATACCTACACAAAAATATCAATAATTTTCATTTAGGTAAATACCTTTTATCGGCTCAGTACAATTAATTTATGACGAGGCGGTCGTGTATTTTTTAATTAACTCTTTCGCTTATTCGCGAATTTTAATTAATTGATAGTAATTAGTGGGAAATATTGAGAAATAGTCATTAGCGGATGCTGCCGTGCATTCGATTTAAGATAATTGATTACTTGAATTTTGTATGTACGTGCTTCGTGAAATTCCATATTTTAACGCAATTAACATGGTGCAGTTTTATATGGAAATGTCTGAATATAAAAATATTGGAATTCATTAATCAATATGACCGTGAAATAGTGAAAACGTATATGAATATAATTATAGGAAGTAATAATAATTAGTATAAGTATGGGAATAATTAAATTTTTTTTAATTTAAAGCATAACAAGATTTGTGTTTTTATATTCACGATATAATAATACTCGCTTTTGTAATATCAGTAGAATAGTGTAATCGAGCGCATTTAGATTTAACAACCTATTGAATTTTATTAAAATCTTGTAATAGTTCTCAATAAAATTTTATTGATCGTATATTTTATTCGTTAATTGTACCTTTCACAATACGTCGCTTTGATTGAATAAATTTATAAGTGTAGAAGGCAATAAAATAATTGCAGGCGTCTAATAAATTATATTAAGTGCAAGAACAATATACATTCAGCGGTGTTCGTTAAATTTTATAAAAACCCATAAATAACACAAATAATAAATGTCTTTTCAACTGAATTCAAAGAAAATATGAGGTTTGTCAATTCAACAATTTTTAGGTTTACTACTTGAGAACTTTCCACTGGGTGGTGATATTTCTTTGTTAATTTGAAAATTCCTTGTCTTGTAATTATAATAATTTGAAGTCGGTTTAGTTTCATGTTGAAAAATAGTGATTTCAAGACATATTATCATTAATTGTATTAGCATTTAGCATACGTGACTCTACGAGGTATTATTTGTTTTAATTTTTAAAACTATCTTTGTTTTATAATTTTGTGACTCATGTATATCAGCAATACATTGGCGACGCGTCACGTCACTTGACGTCAGTTAGTCGCGTCGTTCAGCTGTCTGGGTGTGTATCACTATTAATAATGTTAAGGAAATGTTCATATTTCAATAAATAATGGTTTCGAACAAATTATGTTGATGTGTCATGTTCTATAACTTTTACAATTTTTATATGAATTTTATGGATGAATGGGGACTTAATGGGGATAATATGATTTGGATATACGATACATGGCCTTTCTGTTTTATAGACCGAAAGTTTGATGATTTTCAATTATAAGAATGAGAAATGAGAATAATTTAAGTACTTACTTAGTTTTCTTTTTGTCGTGGAAATCTTGAAAGTGTTTTAGTAAGGATAAATTTTTAGTTGAGGCAACGAATATAGTACAGAAGAAGATATTTATCAGAGCGTTTTTAGAGAGACATGCAAAATATTATACATAAGCTTATTATGTGACTGAATGAATACAGCTTTACATCCACTGCACTGACACATTGTGTCGTGTCGGCGTCGGATCGCAGACGGATCGTTCTGTCGTCGGATGCAGTAAATAACATATTTTAAAATTCGCTTACAATTTGTTAATGTGTCGCTTAGTCATTAGTATTAGGGATTATTGTCTTTATTCGTATAAAATATAAGAAGTAAGATTTATCATTTAAAATACTACTACATTAATGAATTAACATTTTTGAGAGATTTCATTGTAGAGATCTTTTTAGATCAGTTTTAAATAGCACGTGTAAATTGTTTATATTTAAAAATGCCTCTGGCTCGCAAAACTTTAAATTCGTAATAGAGTCGTCCGGGCCTCGTTACATCTATTCGCCGATCAATATATTGGAAATATTTTTTTTATCTTTCCTTTATCTAAGTCATTTCAACGACGATACAAACAAACAACGATTCGCATTTCTCTGACCTACATACCAAATTTCATTGTAATCTTTTATCTTTATATACATAAATCAACGAATCACTGCGTACACATGTGTATAGTCCCTCGCAAGCTCTAATATAATCCTGCGCGTACGTTGACACCGTTCGTTCCGTGTTATTGATCCAAATCGATCGAGTTATAGATCAATTGACGTATTTAGAATACACGCGCCATTTTTATTGAGGCTAGCTATTTTTAAACGGGGAAATATGGGATAAATCTCCTTGGACTAAATTATGATTAGTATTGAGATTTATTATGATAAATATGAGTTGTTTTATTTGGTTGATCTTATGTCTCTTTAATAACGCGTATTTGTATCGTTATCTTGAAACTCATTGCCAAAAATAACGTATTTAACGAACTTTTTTCTTGAACACTGTTGTTAAAAATATCTTTAAATATTGTAAATATTATAAATATACGAGAGTGGTGATGGACATACCACACTTGCCTTGCTTGCTGTTAAGTGTTGGGTAAGAAAAACTAATTTAAACCAATGTTACATCATAATCTAATAAGATAATACAAGCTTAAAGTCTATAGAAAATACCACGAAGTACAATGGAAGATTAACATATTTTTTTAATAATAAGTATCTACTTATATTATTACCGTTACTGCTAACAATTGTTAAGTCTTAGGCTATGGGATTTATTTAAATCCTCTTTTATAACCGTTACAGTATTAAGATAAGCTTCTCACAACGAGAAGGTCGAATTTCAAATATAAACTGTCGATTTGTATTTGTAAATAATATATTATATAATCTATTTTCAAGGCGATTTACTTATAACTCGTTTGGAAATATCATTGAACTAAATATCTAGGTATATAAATATTGAGAGATTCATTTTATGTTTTTATAATTAATTGATGATTCGAAATACATATTATATACGATAGTAGCAATATATTATTTTCCTTATAAAGGTAATCCGCTCTATCCATATTAAATATCTGTAATGAAGTTGAAATTTAAAGGTGGTCTTCTTAATATCTACATATTAAATATGATCCTTATTCCTTATTCCTATATTTACATTTACTTTAGAAATAATTTGTGAATGTACATATTTTGTATTGCTTCAATTAATTGCATATCAGATATCAGATTACAGCCAAATCGGTTCAAAATTTTTTGCGTGAATGAATAAAGAAAATTGCATTTATAATATTGGTAGGAGGTATTTTTGTGCTCATAATTAATATTATAATAGTGATTTTTACCCATTCAAGGTACCTACTTAAATTTAAGTAATAATTTATAATTTACAGCCTTTTCAGAAGGATATCTTGGCATGGTCTTAACGATGTATTGTTAACGGCCCTACTATGTAAACTAATAATATTAAAGTAACAAAGGATTGCCCTGAATGGCCTATTTAAAAGGCGATTTCTAAAGCCCCCATTTTACAATCCCACTTACAATTGGAGCCCTTGGCCCTAAACGTTACCTGTCTGTATTTACTAAAAATACTTACGTAGAATAAACATTGTATAAACCGACCAAGTTGAAAACGCAGGCTTATTACTGCGCGGCTTACTGAAATGGAAGCTTTTTAAACCGGTCAGGTTACACATGCGCCAGCGCACGTTTCTGATGATTCTCTGTCAGTTGCTCTCGCGCATCGATCGATGTCGACGCGTGTTTTTGTAAATTTTATAAATTAAAGTTCAAAGTTTATTTATTTGTGCTTAAAGTTTGCAGTGGATTCAGTTACAAGTGCAATAAGGAACTTCGAGTGTAAAGGTTGTTTTCATTATTTTTATGTCAATGATAGTGGTTTGTTTGGTTGTTTCGTGAAATGGAAATGATTCGTAAAATTTATGTTTTTATTCGTTACGTAATTTTGATATTTGTACGTGAATCAGATGGTTCATCTAATGAAATATTCGTCATTAGCTGTTATGATATTTTCGTAAGTTTGTTATCGTATATAATGCGTCATGTTATAGGTACCGGTCTTTAATCGGTCGGGATATTACAACAAGTATTTGTAATACTTCGGTTACAAAATATATGAGAGATAAAAGTGTCAACAAAATATGCATTCTTATGTTGTAGCAAGCATTCAATTAAATAACAATTTAGATTATTTTAATAAAACGGTGATCACATAAAACCTTTTAACTTTTTAAGGTTTCAGTAAAATTAAATTGTTGATGTTTGTTAATGAGTCCCCTTTTTAATGGATTAAAACAACTTACTAATGAATTTTTTATAGTTTTGAATTTTGATGAGACGACGATTACCATTCAATTATGTAAATTTTAATGTTAGTTTAACTAATTCAGTGACATTTATGATTTGAAACGATCAATAAATAAATTGGATAAGGAATGTTCCCACATTTCGTATACAGAGAAAAATTTATAAACCTTTACACGTAAATTACAAACAAAATAGGTATTTATTCCTTCAACTGGAAAGGTCCTTTTACCATTTAAAAGTAGGTAGCTGTACCTTCAATATACATATCTCGTAATCCCTGAGAAAATAGAGGCATACTCCAGTAAAAATTTTCATATTGTCGTTCTTTTTAATAAAAATATTTCAAACGAAAAGTAGGTAATTGCTATTACTACTAAAATAATAGTTGTCGAAGCTTATTGATCAGTAAATGTAGGAGGAAGGTGCATAAATATTTTATTGAAATTAGTTGGGATCCTTTATTATTCAATGTAGGAGTTTAGCATGATTATTATTATTACAAGTATAAGCTCACTTGGCTTTCTACTTTTAAAACATACAAAATTTCAAATCGTTTCAAATGTAATAGACTTACAATTTATTGAATAAACGCTCTATTTTTGGAGAATAAACAGAAAGAAAGCCCGACAGCCCCTAAATAAGATTCATCTCCAGTGAATAAAATTCGGAGGAAAATAAAATAAATACATCAATTATTCAGTAATCTATTGATACCCGGGCACAGTCCATGAATCACTCTTGATTTAAGGCAATGTTGTGTTTAGCTAACGTTTTGTTTTCTGTACAAACATCTACTGGTCAGAGAGCTGGCGGCTGTTTCTTCTAACTAATCAGATTTTTATATTTTGTACTACGTTCAAATTGTGCTGTATAGAGTTTTCATAACCGAGCAGGAATAGGACCACCATTCTATTTCATTTTTAAATTGTTTCAAGAAGTGTATGAAATTTCTTGCGAACGTCGCTTCATAGTCTCTGATAATAATTAATTATCCAACCCCCCTAAATCGTTTTCGTATTTTGATTTCAGTTCGAAAAGCATATATATACAGGATGTGTATCATCATCTCTAATAATATGTAATTGCAATAACTGTAGTAGGTATTCTAATATCTACACTGGTATAAAAAGGATGAATATAATATGGTAGTGCTACGATAATACGTTGAAAATGAAATGTAGGCCATTATTTTTAAGCGAGTAGTGAGCGTGGCATATCCCTATTCATAAAAGAGTATAATTGAAATGACGAGAACTTAAGGCTACGCGCAGACATACAGCGTTCTGCGTTCCGCGTTCTGCGTTCTGCGTTCGTCAGTTCTGCGTTCTGCGTTCTAGCGCACACAGGAGCCGTTCAAGACATTTGCGTTCTATTTCGTGACTCTCCGCACGTGAAACATGTCTCTCGAAAGTTCATCTTCCGAATATGAAGCCTTGCTTTTGTGGAGTCTAGAGGAGTCAAAAAAAAGTAGAAAATGTTGGGTACACCCTATCAACACGAAACGAGATGATATGGGAGAATTTAGTATTCTTATGCCTGAGCTGCTTCAAGATGAAGAGAGATTTTATATTTATTTTCGAATGTCAATAAATAGCTTCAATGAGTTACATGACTATGTAAAATCTGAAATAGAAAAACAAGATACCAATTGGAGAAGACGGACCAGCCATAGCGAGAACGCGAGTTCTTTGTAATTCTGTACAGAGAACGCGAGAACGCAAGCGTTCCGAATGACCGCCGCGGTCTAACTGCGTTCTGTGTGCGCCGGCGCTATAGATCCTTCACATTACAAAGAACGCGGAACGCAGAACGTAGAACGCGGAACGCAGAACGCTCTCTGTCTGCGCGTACCCTAATAGTGATCTTCATAATAATATGTCGTTGTGATTAAATGCGTATTTTGTCCTAAACCTAACAGATATAATATTATAAGGCTCTGTATGCTGTATCCAATACATTGTTCGAAAAGCTCTCTGACTATTTTGGATTTTTTTTTTTTTTTTTTTATGTCAGAGCAAGCATATTTTGGATGTGATAGAATCGAGGTATCATTCGTGACTTCAATATTATGTTAACAGCTGCATTTTTATCAAATAATCGTGACTGTGAATTTTACTCGATAGCCTCTTATCTAATCTCAAATTTAATTTCTTACTTTCTACAAAATTTTAACTGTCCTTTTCGTGGCGTTTATCTAATCGTAAATTTATAACTGTACTTTCTACTTGTTAGTTATGATTATGTCACTTATAATTGACTATTATATTAAAAAAATACATTCCTTCAATATTTCACCATATCTACTGCAGTTTGTATTACATGTTGTTATACCTATCTTGTACGGAGACATAACTCCACATAAGTGGAGCAAATCGTGATTTAAATGTAATTTAAAATGAATTATTACGAAACGTGATGCATCTCAAGTCGAAGCGAGGATCTGTTTTCAAGGTTTGTTTTATAAATAATTTATTTGCGTTCAGTTTGAGTGGTATCCGGTGTTCGAGTGCGGATGGTAACGATTAATTTTAACCACCCCAGTTCCGATGCAAAAAATGTACCGTTGAAATACCACTGGTTATCGTTCCCATGGCATATGCTTCCCAAACTAATGTATCATCTGCTAGTTTTTTTGGTACAAATTGCTCAATTTCTGGTGTCCTGTTTATTGGTTATAATTGCTGGGTTGGAGTGCCTTAATGATTCGAAGACTGTAATTAGAGCAATGTTTAATTGCTTGTGTAACATGTTATTAGAGATTGTTATTAATTTAGATGACAATGGAATTAAATGCTCCGCAAAGATACATCGCAATATACTTATGTAGTTTTTATTAGGAACCTTTCGTGAATTTAAAGTACTTGTATGTCGATAGATCTACGATTTTAGCATTCAAATGTGGTCTTTATTAGGTAACATTAAGAAAAACTCCTATTCAAATAGAAGACGCTGTCCAAAATGGAAACCAAAGTTCATTTGGTGATATTTCTCTGTTGCGTCAGTTCCACCACACAAGGAATAAGTTAGTAATGTCTTGGATCAATTTCCAAATTCTATTTCATTAGAAAAATGAAGGTTACTTGAAACAAACAAACAAACAAACAAATTCCTTACCCTGAACTAGTTGCGTAGGTACACCACTAGACTTATAATATGAGTAGCAATTTAAATATTACCTCTATTCACAATAGCGTTATAATAATGCATACAAATGCAACCTATATAACCGACTTGCATTCTAAATGGAAAATGATTTCCATTGTGCAAGTCGTGAGGTTAGCAACACTAACGACCTTAGACCCTAGTCTTAATGTCTTGAAGCTTAGCCAACTCTACTTTCCCTTATATTGTTTGTTTACTTTATTATAATGTGGATATCGAAATTATTCGATGTTAAATAGAGAGAGAAAACCTGCACAGTAGTACCAAGTTCTTCCAAGTATGAAAGGATATTTTTCTTTCTCTAGTATGACTGAGTCATCTTCTTCATTTCGTATTTCGTATCAACTCGCATCATGAACCTTTTTATTAATCTTGGGTTCATATTCTATCCTCATGTCAACCTTATCAGCTATAAATTCGATTCTGAAATAATACAAAAAGTTCTTCCTCTTTAAGCAATCGTATAACCCAATTTCACGATCCTTATTCTCTTCGCTTATTAAAGCAACATCACATGCATTATTTCAGACTACCCTACCTTTTACAGAACATTGAGCAACACTCCATTTCTTCAATTTTGAAATCGATGATTCAAATTAATCCTTAATCATAAGGTAATAAAGGATCATATTGGGCAACATCTCAGTTAACCGACAACTTAATAACTTCTTACACAACGTATTGATTGTGAGCATAATTAATTATGTCCGCCGATATGGCGTGATGACATTCGTGTAATTATTTGATTTGTGGCGCATTTTAACTGTGCTGAAATGATTTCGAGTTAAATTTATGTCCATGGAGTTTTTACTTGCATCGGTATTGATTAATTGATAAATGATAAGTACACCAGCTTTTATAGGTAATTGAGTTATAAGGTATAGCTTCTATGGAATTAGGACCATATTATAATTGGTCTACAATTGCGTGTTTTGTAATAGGAACTATCCATAAACTTTGTATGAAGACTAGCTATAGGTACCTACTATCAAGTTTTCTACTCGTCACGTAAGCCATATTAAACAGGTTGTAAATGGCTTAAATCTTATACTCTCTTGAGATAAACCTGGTTTAATAAATCAGTTGCAACACCCTGTTATCAGCGTTACTTGGCGACATATAGTTTCCATTTTATCTCTATTTTCCACTTTCATAACATCAGCCTGTTAGCTGGTTTAATTTGAGTAAAACATTCACACCGCTGGGAATAAGAACATAAATCATTATTTTCTCAGACTTCTTTTACTTTATCGTAAATAGTACTATAGTTGCATTTGCTCTTCGAAGACGTGGTCTATCTAATGTCAATCCCATACATTTTTCCTTTTCTAACTTCGTTATCGTTTTTCAAATTGTTACTTTGTCTACAGGGCCAGGTATCTACTTTAAAACGTTACAATCACCAACGTTCTCAGAAGCATCCCAACAAAGAGCTGCCTAATGCCCATGTGGTCTCTTTGTCAACGCCTTATTAGCATCCTCTCGTCCGTCTGCTTGTCACACGCATTCGTTTTTGAATGTCATCATTATATGGGCCATTGTTTTGAGTCCACCCACATGTGTCAAATACAAGAATTATGAATCTGTCGTGTGCTTTAAGTTGAACGATTGGTTGCGTAACAGGAGGCTATTCGTGGATGATTATAATGTCGATGTGTTATGCATTGCTTTGTTTTGATACTGGTTTGGATTCGTGATTATGTAATTGGTAGCACAACAAGTAAATTTTATATTTGAGCTGTATTATTAGTTAATTGAATGATACATCCATATGTTTGTACCAATCAAATTTATATTTATCAAACAGAAGAGTTTTCTGTGAAAAGTTTACGACATGAGATAGTATTTTGTCTTCTTCATTTCTGGAAGGATACCCTATAATAAAAGGCAACTTTTACAGAATAATAGACCTATGTTTTAACTTTCTTAGACATAAATCTAGGACTAAACAATATCTTTATAACACTATTGTTCCGTTCTTTTGTAAATCTTAATAGTTCTTACTCTATGCAAGCGATATCGAGTCAACCACGAATCATACTTACATACGTAAATATTGTTATCTGCCTGTAGTACCTACTGTTCGTAATGTTATCATTATTCATTGTCAATGCTTTATTGTCATTGTCGTTACTTTATTATTTATTCTCATATCTATTGTGTTATCTGCTTATAACACGTATAATTTAGGTTTTATTTTAATAAAGGAAATGGATTTTAATGTGTATTTCTGTAATATAATTGTTCCGTTTATTTTTTTTGGGCTATTTTCTTTTTTTACTATGCGTCAACTAATACTAAAAATAAATGTTCTTTAGTTCCATAAAAATGTCTTTATTATTAGTTGTGTTGATGGAATATTCTATGCTCTATGGAAAATGGAAATTAACGAGCTTAATTACTCTAATTATATTATGTATAGCTAATTATTACAATAAGGGTCAAAATGCACTGTTTTAAATATAAAATTGAAGCTATCGTACTAACCGAGTAGAGTTAGCATTAGCCTTCCACTTTTTTATATAACATATTTTTCACAACCTATAAAATCGTGTAAATTGAACGTGTCGCAAACACCTTGAGAAATATCTCCACCATGGATTGATAGCATTTCTTGCTTCATATTTACATGCATATATTTACATTTACTGTGGATGAAGAAACCTTATCAGAGCCAGGTAGTTGGCAAACATCCGTGCCCTAGCAGGCTGGAGAAAATTGGAACAAGATACAGCCATAGTATAAGAATAAGGAATAGCGTAACACAGCTTGTGTTTTATATTATACTCAAGCTGTACCTTGCTGTAGGTCTTGCTGTAGACCTGCCAGGGTATGTCTCCGGGGATAGGAAGAGAAACTAAAAAAAAATGTAGCTGACGTCGGCTAGGCTAGCTTACAACGATTTTGTGGTATTAACCAATTATAAAGACTAATAACCTATTTGTTGTTACATTGTGCGATAATTAATAAAAAAAACTCTATTGAAACATAATATAACGTTAGTAAATGTTGATAGAGCACGTATTATAATACGTAACTTAATGTTATTGAACGTGAATTTAGCATAGTTTTCATACATTTCATTGTTTATCATATTTTATTTGCATCTATTATGCACCACTATTAAATATTGAATATTGGAAATAATTCTGTATTTTTATACTTTTCAAAGATCTAGAGCGAAGCACATCGCAATTAAACATTTTGATATCCCAAACAAAGAAAGCGTCTAATCAAAATAGATTGATTATTTTTGTATAATAGACGTGTAACAACAAATTAAATTTTAATGAAATGGCTGTTACGATGTAGGTCGTGCCCTCCATTCTTGTATGGATGGATGTTATAAAGAATTCGTTACGTGAAATTACATTCGATACGATCAATTGTATCGATTTATTCCATTGGTTTTGATTAATTTTTATTGAACGACTATGTAAGGGCATTAAAATTTTATAACACACGTAATCTGTGGCATTATATATTATTAATCTGTGGCAACACTTTCTATCGTTAAAATAATTGCTTATAAGTTTTTAACTAGAAAACTTTAGAAATACCTATAATGTTTATAACTTTTATAAGTATTATGAAATAATAATAACTATGCATGTAATGAACTCATAGAATATTTAAATTATTGTCGAACTACACATCAATAGTCATTTTAAGCATGTCTCATTAGAATAAGTTGAATTTACTGCATTCTAACTTCACACACACATTCACACACTATTTAACTCTACTTGGATGTAATTTATCTGACTTTGACTATTTACTTTTTGTTACATACTATCACTGTTTATAGAAAAGGAACTTTAATGTCAAGGGCTTAGGTATATTATGGTGTGAATGATAGGGCGCCTATTGTGTTCAATTTCAACCACAGAATGGTAACAATTGCTTGATTACAACAATTAATGACAATTGAGTGGAATTTGTTAGACTTCCTACAATAGGCGTTTAACTGATGCTTTGTTGTAAAAAATAGTTTGATAGTGATACTCATAGTTTAGTGCTCATCTGTTTAAGTGCTTTTTTTACAATATTAATAGTGTTTTGAAAACTTTTTGCGAAAAAAAAAAATGTTTATATGTGTTAGTAAAAAGTTCAGTTTGGAGTCAAACATTTCATTAAAGTACCTATGTACTTAGATGAATACTTATCTAAATAATTATTTCTTAATTTTGTAAAATAAATATGGCACGATAATAATATCACGAGTAAGTGTCCATATAGGTACGGCATAAATAGTAGAATTTATACTGACTTTTACCCTCCTTTTCTGCCCCCATTGTATTTACTGTTTTGCATACATACCGAAACAGTTTGTTTTATAGTTCGCGTGGAATCATTAAATCGATGACTCAGTATTTACCTCTTGCTATATGAACACGTAACCAGGTCTCGATTTGAATGAAGATTGCAGATAAGCATTCCGGTACGAGGAAATACGCGGGAATATTGTTAAATGCATGTGTGCAGTTCAAAGAATACGGGCGAAAGAGTCCGGAGCGATGATTTCCTTAAAAGATTATTCTCGATTGTATTATTAATTATTTTTGTATTATATAAGATGAATTGGGGAAGTAGGCCGTGTAGTTAGTTTAGGATAGGTTGTGTTTGATCTCAATGCACTCATTTTGTTAAAGGTATCTAGACGTAGTTATAGGTCGTACATACTGACGAAATAAAGAAAATTTTGTGCTTCGTTTCTGGAACAAAATTACTCGGATAGATGATTGTCATAATTATTATAAAAAAAAAAACTCTTAATATGAATTAATTATTAAAGTAATTGGTTAAGGTTGGTAAGAAATGCGATTTAAAGTTTACAGCGCAGGTGAACCCAAGATAAATTCTTCATAAATAAAAACTCAGAATCCTTACCAATTTACCTGCACCTGCGAACCCTTACTAATAATTAAGCAAATTTTTAAAGGATGTTTTTCATACTAATAAGCCTTGATACGTATTATTGTAGCAGGAAGCAGAACCGTGCTCATTAACGAGTTCACTATCACGTGGTGTGGCTAATTACGGCGGAATTCAACTTGCCAAGAATTTAGTCCATTGAATGAATCCCTCCAAGGGGGGTCTAGAGTGCGTGAGTTAGTAACGTAAGATGTTTCTTCGGAAACATGTCAAGAGTCCCTAGGTAATAAACATACTAAAACCCCGGGACACTAGGAGGAGCCCCGGAGTGGGGGGAGGGGGGGGAATGGGTCCATTTTTTCATTTTTCGCTTAAATCTCAAAAACGGTACATGTTAGAGAAAAACTCCCAAGGAAAAGTTGAAAGGCCATAAAATTATCTACAAATTGTACCACAATCATTTTTTCCTATATCCTACCGTTTCTGAGTTATACGCAGTAAAAAATGATTTTGGCTCAAACAATTTCCCTATACTACACATCAATCGATCAAAAAATATTTCTTTCTTCCAAAAAACTCAAATGTGCAACTTGTGACCGGTACTGATAGATTGCTCTTAATTAGGTCTATAATTGGTAAAATAAACACATTCCTCCATGGAAGCCTTTAGGAGGAATCGATTGTCAAAATATTATATTAGGGCAGTTTGAGTTACTGAACTTGATCTTTTTATTTTTTTTCTTCCAAAAAACTCAAAAGTGCAACTTGTGACCGGTACAGATAGATTGCTCATAATTAGGGCTATCATTGATAAAAATAACCAGATTCCACCACGGTGGCGTTTACGGGGAATTGAATTTTATTAGGGTAGTTACGATACTTGAACTTTTTATTTTTTTTTTCTTCCAAAAAACTCAAAAGTGCAACTTGTGACCGGTACAGATAGATTGCTCATCTTACGTTACTAACTCACGCACTCTAGAACTTTTTATTCAATGGACTAATTATACACTGGACTATTTGTGAATTTGTACTGAAGTTCCCGTTCCCGTGCAGGGATTTACACATACACATCCTCACAAACTTTCGCATTTATAATATTAGTAAGATAGGATAGTAGGACTAAATAAATTGCATAACAATTAATAAGACTACTGACAAGTATTGATTGCATGAAATAGTGAAATATTTTAAATATACCTACCTAGTTAATAGTTAATACATTAAGTTAATAAAATAATATTGTAACAAATTACACTTTTATTATAAAAGTAGAGTGTATTACAAAATATGTAGATACATATACATGAATATGTTAATTTAAATAATGAATGGGCAATTTATTTAATTACACGTTTCGGTGTAAAAACATTAAAAAGATACGTTTATGGACTGATATTAGATAGGTTAATGTTTTCATCATTACATTTATTACATACATTAAGCTTTATTAAGATTACAGGTTTTCTTAATTTGTTTAGGTTGTGATTTGTATCTGTTCGAGTACGTTGGTGGTTTTAGATATATCTCACTCAATGTCGTAGAAAAAAAAATTAATTAGATTTAAATTATGCTTTAGTACCTGTATATCATAATAACAATGTGTCTGCAAAATCTTCTAGGCTTAGTTATGAACTAAAATTACAAAAAAATTCAGGCTTTTTAATACAAAAATTATTTCGGCATGGCCTTACCTTGCAAGTATAATTATCCGTTTATCCGTATCTTTTCTTAAATATTTTGATTAAAAAAATAGGTAATTTAAGAATAAGTTTTGATCATTATGTTGCCTTATCGCTATAAAACTTTTTTCAAGTTTTTACACAACTTTAGTTCAAATGTAACTAATTATATTGGTCGAGTTTAGGCCTATAGGCATGCAAATAACTAATTAAAGGAATGACATCACACGGCGTCAATTGAAGCTAACCCTGTGGTCAGTTAGCATTATCAGTAACAAGAGATTCGTTTTATGATTGCGTTCAACGTATTATCATTGTGCTCCAATTAACTAAATAGTATTGGAATGTTTGGTTTTATTGCTACATTCCATTTAGCAATAATTTAATAGATCTCTATAACAAATAAGGACTATATTTAATATTAACAAAGCTCATGTTTATTCATGGTCTAGATCACTGCGATTTATATTTTACCCCCTACAGTGAGAACATAAATAGCATAATGTCAATAGACTAGCCATTTTTATTTTTCACTACCTCTAAGTATTTTTATTCCTTTAAAATTACGAAAAGTAACAGCTGACAGCATAATATGATGCTTATCTAAAGATGAATAAGATTATATCGGACGAATTCATCATATTGCATATTGCAGGGAAGGAGGGCGTCTATAAAATGCTAATTATAAGGAACAGAGAGAGCCATCTTGCGTTAAAAAAACAACCGAATGGCGCCCGTCTCGGCGCCTGCGCATGTTGTTTTGTTTTACATTGCGCACGGTGAATTGGGACACCGAGCGTGTGAATGTTAATTTATGTACGCGACTGTAGTTCCCTGCGTAGTATTACACGAATAGTCCTTCGAGTTTTAATGGTTTTCTGCGCGCATGTACCGGCCATAAAAAAGTTACTGAAGCGTGTACAAATTTGGTATAAGACTGAATATAGAAATGAAAATGTAAGAGAAACATTGCAAAACAAAAATAGGAATTGGACACCAGTAGTTGAAGATTAGTCTGAAGTACAATAAATTAACACAATTTGTAAATAAATCAAAATAAAGAAAAAGACGCGATTGTGATTTAATTAAATTCAAATTAATTACTACCACTCATACAAACACTACAATTACAATAAAACAGTTTACGAAATGTTATTTTCTCATTAAAGAAACCGCCTAACGTGTATTTAATTGAATGATTAGTCCATTGATTGATAGATTGTGTTGCGAAATCTCGCTGTGCTCTGTCAAAACCAATTAGCTGCCTACTTAAAAACAACCAAGTCATTATTATTAATTGTAAGGAAAGTATCATTTGTGAGATCGTAAATATTGGAAGTAAGTACTTGGACTTTTATTGCCTTGTTTAATTACTTGTTAGGTTCTTATCGTTCTTTCTAGGAAGATGTATTGTGTTGTGTTTTCTGGGATACGTTATGTGGTAACTAAATGTGTGTATTTTAGCTCAATGTCGCTTTTAGTTATATTTCAACAAATGATGCACATCATCAACTTTATCATAAACTTTTATTTAGGATAATTTCTCTTCTTATGAATTCAGATTTGAAAAGGAAAGTCAGACAATAGAAGCATATTTTTATTTACACTAGAAAGCATGTGAATTGATGCGTCTTCTAATAAAATTAATCTGCTAGTGTCCTATCAGGAATTAACAAAAAACTTTACGGAAGAAACATATTGAAATTGATAGTCAAAAGACAGGATTCTGCATCTAACAAAACAGCACGTGTGCATCGCTTTTAAAATTCTTCTTGCCACAAAAAAAATACAACTGCTTCGAGTACTATTCAAACATTTCTATAACGTTTTTGCTTTGTAATAAAAAAAAGATCTTTGTAATCGAAATTTCTGTGCTTTATTTGTGTAATTTTAGTGTATATGTACTTTTGATAGTTCTTTCTGTGGTTCAAAATCGAATTTTCTCTCCGTACCAATTTTTTCGTACAGTCAAGAACTGAAGACTAGCCTAGCCAATAAATACTAACAAGTATATCACCAATTCCATTGATAGCATAAATATAAATCCGCACATTGTATTGGTTAGACAACAATTAAAATTATACATAATATTTATACAATAATTGTAACATGATATAACTCAGATCCTATCGGAAGTAAACCTTGGACCACCATGTTACACATTAAGTTTTTCTCAATTGTTTTTTGTAGAACAGGTGCTGCCTTAAGTGGCACTTAACGATGGTACAGTAAAGCAAATATAACAGTGATCTATGATGACCGTAGTATGTATGTATATTGGTGGAATATCAATCACTGAACACATTGTGAATTAGAATAAGTAGCTTACGAGTAACGTGTAACGATAAATACATTTCGCTGTTATAGGGTGATGTAATTTCGTTCCAGATTATTGTAATTTAAAGATGTTTTAAAATAACAGGCTTTACATATTAATGTCATAGAAATTATACCTTCTTATTTTCTAACTTTGACTTTCAAGTTTGTTTCGTGAAAACTGTGGTTATGTTTTCTATCGTAGTCAATAAAGTTGTGATGATTTTATTAAGAACAAAAATAACACCTTTATCTGCAAGTCTTTATATATATATTTTTTTTTAAGGTAACACTATGATTAACTGAAAATATAATTATGAATACATACAAATTACAAACATTTTTTCTAACTAACATTTTATCCAAATTTATCTACATTCTACATGTGATAGCTGACGATAATATATAAAATAAACAATTTGAAAGGTCAAGCACACGTGTCCCGTATAACGAGTCGTATGTTTTTGTTTGTTTATGTCACGTCACGCACGAAACGCATATGCTGTGTTTTTATAGCCACTATATGTATTGTTCTACGAAAGACTCGGATATTGTGAATAAAAATTTTAATGTGAGATTCATGTAAACTAAAAATAAGTGCATAATAGAATAGTTGAGAATAAAATATAAGGTTAAGCTTGCATCTATTATATAAATGTTTACTTGAATAAGTTAAATTGAATCGGAAAATCTGTAAATTCAGCTAAGTAGCTATGTAAAGATTAACGGATGTACTTACAAGTCTATATTTTTTGTTTTAAAATAGTCGTTTTCAACAAAAAGTTTTATTGTAGGTACTTGTACGCCTTTACAAGAATACTTATCTAAAACCCAAACAACGCTCATATAACACGTTTCATTTGCTATATTTAACTAGAAATATTTCTGGTACATAACTGTCTTTCTAAAATTTATTTCCCTTGCGCAATTATCGATAACCATTATACCTTGAGCTGGATGAAGTATCAAAATATATGTTGGGGGAGGTCTATTTAATTTGGATCTTTATTAAGACAGTAATTTGTCACTCCGTCAACAAGATTAACTTTTACCTTAGACGTTGGCTTTCCTAACGGTGTTAGCGGTTGTCAATCTTAATTGTATTTTTAATCATTTAAGTACTTTTCTTTTAGATTTATTTTCGTGAAAGGTATGGGTATGGAAATTAAGTAAATTTTAATGGATTTTCTAAATGTAAATACGTGAATCAAAGAGTGGTAACTAAAGCATCTTTATAACGATGTTTGCGCCAACTTTCAACCTAATCTTTACCTTACCTACTTGTTCCGTGTCTGCAGTCTGAGCAACAAACAAACATACATAAAAACTTTTCATATATTACTAGTATAGCACCAATGAAAGTATATTATGTTCAGTAAATAATAACACTAGGAGCCAAAGATATGTGATAATTCAACGATAAAATTACGTATTAACTAGATTGGCAAAGTGTCTAGATTGTTGAAGCCCTTTCAACGGAAGTACTGTCCTGGTTTCAATATTTATATAGGACATGATAAAAACTTTTGGGTGTGTTGAGATTTTTTTTTTTAAGTTTTTAAGATGAGTACCATAATGTTTTATTACACCACTACCTTTCTGCCCGCGGCTTCGCCCGCTTTGTCTAAACTAAAACCTTCCTCTTGAATCACTCTATCTATTACAAAAAACCGCATCAAAATCCGTTGCGTAGGGACAGAAAAAGCGACTTTGTTTTATACTATGTAGTGATGATAAAACTAAAGACTACCAAACCTTGGCTTTATTAGCGTTGTACTTAGATAAAACTCGGTATATCAAAATCCAATCAAAATTTATTTTGGAAAGGGGCAACAGACATTCATCATCATCATTCAAAGTAGACTGCTTCTTATTTTTACTCACGAAATCAAACTAAAAATGCATTGTTCCGATTATCATCGAAATTTATCTTCGCATTTGATCTAATAAAACTCGATGTGGGATCCGTGGTTGACACAAAAACTACAAATTTAATGAAATGACCTTTTCTGGCGTTCCAACTACTAACAATGGATCCATTTTGGGTTTTATTATCAACAAATCGTTACAATGAAAAGTTACTGCCAGATGTTTCTTTTATACCATAAATTATAGGGCATTGCGTCGCTTTTGTTAAATTGTGACGTTTTAAGGTTAAATAACCACAGATACGCAATAATATGGCGGTTATTTATAAGTCTTTCTGGTAGCAATAGTACAGTCACATTTTAACGAAGCAATTATCTTGTCACAACCATTATCCAATACGGTTCTAATTATTTTGTATGCGATAGTATCGTTTTCGTAAAGCGCGGTAAACCGAAAATAAACTGTCAAGTTTTGGCGGGGCGACCACAGATTATAGAGAAGATAGTGTTGACAAACCCGACCTTGAACGTGACAGGCCAGGATTTGGAATTTAAAAATAAATTCGATTACAGTCGAACAGTTCCCGCGGCGCATCACTAACGGCCAGTTTAAATTTAGAACGAGTTCTATTCTCGAGCGCTGAACTCGCGGTCGATAGCTTCTTATTGTTTTTGCTTTAGTACGCAAGGACTCAATGTGTGGGTGTGTTATTGGAGACATTTTTAAACCTGTTCTTGGCGATTTAATAAATCTTAAGAAGAAAAGGTTCCGTATATTATGACAGGAAGTGGAATTTTGAAAAAGTTTTATTTTAGAGACGTTACAAAACGCGAAGGTTTCGATACAACTTTTATGTCTGAAAACTTAAGCGAAAATTTCATAACGTCTAAACTCTAAAGCAACCATACAAAATTGAAACGAAACTCGCAAACAACCACGTTCATTTTGAGTTTTTTTTTCCTTATTTTATGTTATTATAATTTTGTTTTGTTTTATTTTTAGATAAGAATTTGTAAAGAAACAGTGAAAATGAGTGCTAACGAAATTTGAAGGTGTTCACGTGATTATCAAGTGATTTATAGTGACATATAGTGGAGTGTTGCAAACCGGCTTAATCATTCCCGACTACGAGACAAAGGAGGGGCAAATGGGTAATTAAATTATTATTTTTATAAATTAATCATAAAAAATATATTTGAAAGTATAGTCGAGATTTTCGCAGCACACGCAAACATATCATCATCTATACTAATATTATAAAGCTGAAGAGTTTGTTTGTTTGTTTGAACGCGCTAATCTTAGGAACTACTGGTCCGATTTGAAAAATTATTTCGGTGTTAGATAGCCCATTTATCGAGGAAGGCCATAGGCTATATATCATCACGCTAAGACCAACAGGAGCGGAGCAATGCGGGTGAAACCGCGCGGCACAGCTAGTTATCAATAAACTAATTCTAATCCACGATTGGCTCAACACAAGGGATTATCCCAAACACTCCTATAAGTTATATTATTTCTATAAAAATTAAAACAATTTTTTAAAAGTACCTAACGTAACAGTGGTAATAATTAATGTGTACAAAAATGAAATGAAAATAATAAAACATTCATTTATCGTTTTATTACCTTTTAACATAATAAAATTACAAATTTAAAATAAAAGTAACAGTTAAAATTAAATGCGATTTCATAGCGCTTAAGGTTATATTACCTATACAGCATCAATTTCAGTCGTTTCAAGATATTTAAGTGCAAGTTAATACTTTAACTTGAGCAATAAAATTAAAACTCGAACAAGAATAAGTTATGGAAGTTAATTGTGTTAAGTTACAATTTTTTTATTGTGGTTTTATGAAATATATATTTGGACCCCTATTGCACTGGATTTAAGGATTAAATTAGTTTAATTTTGATTTCCGGTAACTGTAAGGAGTTTTTATGATTGGTACTTTTTTGTCACATAGCGCGTTGTGACTTGTGACTGATTCAAGATTTTGATAAGCAAAAAATAAACTTAATAAATTCTTTATGATGTCACAGATTAATAATTATTAATTATTAATAAACATATCTATTAAATAATAAGTATTTTAGTATAATCTAGTTGCAGGATATTAATGAAACGTATTATTTGTACTTTTAACTTTAACTAACGAAACATCCTCTCTAGTAAATATAGAGTAACGTTTAAAAAATCTTTCAGCCAAATAATAAACCTGTTAAAAGATTTACAAGCAAATATTACACAATAGATATACTTAATACATTAAAAAATATAATTTATTACTTTATTCACCTCGCTACCATACATAAAAAACATACACAAAGATACAATAAAAAATAAACAACTCTTACCTCGCCTTAAGTTTGTAAAAAAATTATCACTGTCTGTAGGTCTGTCTGTCATGTGAGAACAATGTCAGAGGTTGACAAAAGAAACGGGGCTATATCCGAAAATGGAAACCGAAAAAAACCGGAAACCGAAAATGGTTTCGGATGTTTTTAATTCTGTGTTTTAATTCTTGCATATTTCAATCATTTTAACATGCAAATAAAACAATTAATCCAAATTCGTAAAGCATATTGTGCATTTTATTCCCGTGATAATAAAGCGTAAAATATTATGAAAATTTAAAGTTCAACTTTGTTGAATAGATACGATTTATGTTTTGGTTTTATTAATTTAAGCCGATGTTATTCAAAAAGTGATTACTTATAGTTCATGGTAGGTCATTCTTGAATAACTTGAGACGTATGACGAAAAAGCATAATTATAACCTTTCTTAAACAGGAAATTGGACCTGTAATTTTATGTAATTGTAATTAGGTCGTTCACCCCATTGATAAGCTAGAACTATTCGAACTATCTGTATTGATAGTCAAGGTCCGTAGTTATCTAATCGGGTATGTACCTAAAGTGATTTAAGTTATGCCTACTTGATAACTTTCAAGTATAACTTTAACTTAGATTTTAATCGGAAATATTTTAATTGACTGCACTTTATGTGAAGCGAATTTTTGAATGAAATTTGTTTTTGTAGAATTTGACGATATCCAGTATAAACTAAATATATTTTAATATTGCATACAGAAATCTTCACAGCTATAAGAATTTACGAGAACGCGATAACCATTAATTATTGTCCAATAAATTAATTAATCAAGTCATTATAATTACTTATACTGGTAATAATATGCAAAGGGCATTGCATCTTTATTACGATGGATAATTAATAACAAGTAACATCTTGCACAAGAAAATATTAATGTTGTGTGACCCCTCGATCTCTTACGTTGCCTAGTAAGTTGTAATAATATGAAGATGGTACTAATATGATATTTTACGTAAAGTTTATGGTTGACTCTATTTTTAACTGACGTCCCTAAAAACTGTAGAATGTTCTTCGTAGAATATCGTCAGTGTTTATCTTATGCTTATGCATTGATAAATTTTACTTTACCTAGATACTCCATAAGATATTTTTTAATATTATTGAATATTGACCTTCATTATCCACCAATATCCTTTTAATCGTTTTAAAATCAATGCCATATAAAAACACATTTCCGGCATTTAAAATCCGTTCCTTCAAGCCTCTCAAGTAAACGGAAGGAACGGGGAAGAACATTAGCCAACAAAAAGCAATAAATTCATTGTTTGATTGTCTGTGCCACAGTAAATAGAATATGAACAGTAAGGCAACTGCCTCTTTAAAAATTCTGACCAACGCAGTACGCACCATTGAAGCTAGGGTTGCTATTGTGTAAATCTTTACCTTAACCGCGATACGCTATAGGTTGTACGACTGGTGTACTTTTTGAAGATGATACTCGCTACTTACAACACTGCAACTACCTTTTACCAATCTACTCGATACGCATGTTTGTATGATTGAGCCGTTTTGAACGTTTTGTTTGTAGCTTCTATACGGTTATTCTATTTACTGTGGCTGTGGTACATACACCTATTGTAGTCTATGGTCGATGTGTGTCAGTGCAGCGGATGTGCAGGTACCCTCCTTCCGGTTTTTACATTCGAATTTCGAATCGATTTGAATGGTACCTTTGTATGGATATTTGTTTATGGTTCATAAAATGGAATCGGTAATGGTGAATGAAGTGCCTATTCTATTTATGAAATTTATTATGAATGTTTATTTTTATTATACGATATTGATTGTAATTAATGACTACAACGTGATGTGCATTATAATACATATTATGTGTTGATGTGAAGGACAAAATTACTTTTAAAATAATGTGATCAAATCTCCTGAAAAAAATAGGTAGGTAGTTTCCATTTACGGAATCTGGTTAAATCTCTTTAAATATTTCATACCTTTTCCCTCAGTAAAAAAGAGACTTCATAAAAATGAAAGTTACGTTCATCTTAATTACTCTAAGACCTCGTGAAAAAAAACACTATTTACTTCGCCCTATAATCTATGACATGCGATTTTGAACTCTATTCACATAGCAATTATAACACGAAGTACTCGTAAATAATTTAGTAGATTTCTCTCAATTATAGGCTCGATGGGTAATTTGGTGCTACACCGTACACGTGACACCGAAAGTGATACGAAAATATGTATGAATTACATATACATTGGATCATTTTACTGAGTCTTGCTCAAATACTTCTAAGAATTTATTAGGTATAGGTATTTTTTGGTATGGTAGGGAAATAATGAAGTAAGATTATTTTTATTTGAGACAGACTTGAGGGTTTATATGGATTTCACTAATCTTAACGTTTAGACCTAAGTATAACCTATTATATTTTGTCCTTTTATAAATTTTTACTATCTATATGTACGACAAATCTCCATTACTGTATTAAAAAAAAAATACTTTCACTAACAATACTTAATAAACACGTGAAATCGTGCTATACTTGGTCATTATAGAATAAATTGCTATGCTATTACATGTAATATTACTAAATCACTTTACACAAAAAAGGTCGTGTTCCATCGTTACAATATTGTATTCACTGAAAAGTGCTTCATATTGGTTGAAATGGTTGTTAATCATCTCAATAGATGGCGCGCGGTGTGTCCCTTCAGAGTTCAGACACATAAAACTGAAAGAATAGAATAAATTCGATTGCTCTGGCGGGTCACGAGTGGCTGAGTTGGTCAGGCATCCGCCCCGGAATGGCGCGAAGGATGCGGGTTCGAGTCCCGCCTCGTGATCGAATTTTTTCTATTCTTTATAAATTTATATTCACTTTACACATGTTAATGTAGTTCATTTTTAAGGCGATTAGTATAGGCCTTTGAAGTAATAAATGTACTTATGTAGTCACGTATTTTCGGTACAACGGTTACTAGGTGCGGTCACGTTAGCGTGGTCTAACTAATTAGTGTGATGGTCAATGATGTCAGCACTTTGAATGTACGCACTGGGTCCTAATTATTGTTCGAAATGTAATGAGCAATATTTAGTTGGAAAGACAATATTTAAATGTAAGATGTGTAAGAGGTAGAGCTTTCTAGGGACTGTTTTAGTAAAAGACATCGTTTAATATTATAGATGAGATCAATTATGCCTTTAGGACAATAGGCCTATGAAGGTTTCTGCTATAATCTAAATTAGTGTATGAAGGTCGCAAGGTACATGTCAAACTTTGAATGTAGGACATGCCAGTTTTATCACTTTTATCCATAGAAATATTTGAAATTATTATAGTGCCCAACTGTATAAAAATTATCATAGAAACTGATATAAAACTATTGCTTTCCTTTGTAAAGGTTTTTCTAGTCAAATAGCTAGCTGTATTCTTCTTACTAATGATTAGCTATTCAAGCCAGTAGTCTTCACAATAACAAGATAACTGTGCCCTTTAGACGGCATTCAGAGAAGTCACGACTCACGACTTCCTACTTTAGCAATAGATTTCTCACGGTTTAATTTGGGACTTGCTGATAGCAATAAAGATTAGTTACTGGCTTCCAATTTGTTTGGTATTTTGTTCGTGTTTTGAATTTGAAATTAGGTACTATGAAATTATAAATGTTATTGAATCACTATTTAAAAAAATATGTATTTCTTTCAAACTCAAACTCAAACTCAAACATTCATTTATTCAATTAGACTACTATTTAGTAGCACTTTCGAATCGTCATTACATAGTATTTTTAACATTTACCACCGATTCGGAAAGCAGTATCTATGGAGAAGAATCGGCAAGAAACTCCATAGTTGCTCTTTTAAATAATGTCAATAAATTTACATAGTATGTAACTTATATCTACCTAACTACATAATATGCCAAAGAACTGTCCTGTGGTTTTTACGCGACAACCCTCCATGGGTCTTTATCGTCCATATATTCCTGAATACTGTAGTACGCTCTCTGAACTAGTACATTTTTTATGTAAGTTTTAAATTTAGAACTACTAAACTCTTTAATATTGTGAGGAATTCTATTGTATAAGCGTATACCTTGACCCATAAATGAATTTTTAACTTTAGCTAATCGGAAAAATGGCATTTCAATTCTATTCTTGTTCCTTGTGCCATAATCGTGTCTATCTCCTACTCTTGTGTGTAAGTCAGAGCTTTTGTGTACATGCAAAATATTATTAAATATATACTGTGATGGTACAGTAAGGATACCAGTATTCTTAAAATGATCTCTTAGTGAGTCCCGAGCACGTAAATTATATATAGAGCGAATGGCTCTTTTCTGTAAGATAAATATAGTTTCTATATCCGCAGCCCTGCCCCACAGTAGAATTCCATAGGACATAATGCTATGAAAGTAGCTGAAATAAACCAATCTAGCCGTATCTTCATCGGTGAGATGCCTTATTTTTCGGACTGCATATGCAGCAGAACTGAGCTTACCTGCAGCGGTGTTGACATGGGCTCCCCACTGTAGTTTCTCGTCCAAGGTTAACCCTAGAAATACAGTAGACTCAGTAGGATGCAATACCTCCCCGTTCAAGGTAATATCTCTGTTCAACTTTTTTACATTAGGAAGTAAAAATTCAACACAATTGGTTTTTTTGGCATTTAATAATAAATTATTGGCAGTAAACCATTCAGATATGTGTAAAAGAGCACTGTTCACTTCGTCAACATTTGGGTCATGCCTATCCACATTAAAAATTAATGAGGTATCATCTGCAAACAGAACTATTTCACACCTATCCTGCAAATAATAGGGAAGATCATTGATATATACCAAGAACAAGAAGGGACCTAAAATTGACCCCTGTGGAACACCAATGTTAATTGACGCACCGCTAGAACGTTCTCCATTAACAACTACAGTCTGTATCCTATCATGCAGGTATGACGCTATGAGGTTCTGGGCTTTTCCTTTAATTCCATAGTGATTAAGTTTACGTAACAAAGTACAATGTTCAACGCAGTCAAATGCCTTGGAGAGGTCACAAAATATCCCTAGAGCATTTTTTGAGTTTTCCCATGCCTTATATATATGTGTTAGTAGTGCAACTCCAGCATCTGTGGTTGAGCGCCCCTTTGTGAAACCAAACTGTTTGGTGTGCAGTAAATTATTAGATGCAAAATGACTACTCAATTGGTTTAATATTAACTTCTCGAATACCTTACTTAATGTTGGTAAAATAGAGATAGGTCTATAATTGTTACAGTCTTCTTGATCGCCCTTCTTAAATAAAGGTATAACTTTACTAAGCTTTAGTAAATTAGGAAATGTACCATAGTCACAACACTTATTAAATATAGAAGCTAAATTTTTCGCAATATTTTCTATTATATTATTAACTAAATTTACGGACATTCCCCAAAGATCACAAGTATTTTTAAGATTAAGCGTCTTAAAGGCAGTAACAATATCATTAGCAGTTACGTGTCGTAATTCAAATAATGTACTGCACTCCGCAACATGGTCCCTCAAAAAGGTCTCTGCAAGTGCTGAAGACGAATTTAAACTATTAGTAATAGTAGCAGGGACACTACTGAAGAATTCTTCAAAAGCAAGCGCAACATCAGCACTTTTGTCAATAACCCTGTCATTATTTACAAGTTTTATGGTATTACTTGATTTGCTTTTACCCATTTCACCATTAATAATTGACCAAACTGTTTTAACTTTATTATCTTTTAATATTTTGTTAAAGATTAAATACTTTATGTTATACGACTTATAATATACTGATTCCTGAATGTAAGGCTACCTTTCTAAGTGTGAAAGATGTTCGGACCGTGATAAATTTCTGCTTCTAAAATTAATTAGCGTAAAATTATTTTAAAATAATATATGTAAAAGATGTATAGATATACTTATAAGTTATAACCATGTCGTTTCTTAAAAACTTTGTTAGAGTGAAAGTAACCTCAAAATAACAACAATAACACCAAGTTATTTACATGTTATTTAATAATAGATTATATCACTAAACAAGGCTTGCCATAATAGGAAAGTGGAGACGTTGCAAGGTTAGCAGGTGTAGTGGGCTGGTGCAACGACATTATTGCGTGGTTCCATTGTTGTACGACACGAATTTGTACACTTTTTTATTGTTGATAAAATGTAGAAT
Organism: Colias philodice; assembly: GCF_061535455.1. NCBI lineage: Eukaryota > Metazoa > Arthropoda > Insecta > Lepidoptera > Pieridae > Colias > Colias philodice. The sequence goes on along the minus strand of NC_143111.1, from coordinate 5,675,575 downwards.
GTAGTGATGCTGGTATACGTAACGATCGTTGTTATTAATAGTGGTATAATTACTTAGACTTCGCGTATATAATATCTTTCCATGATACTCTCCACCTAAAATATTAAAAGTACTGAGTATTTCGAAGTTAAGTTGTAAGTACATAGATAATTTTAAGGTCAAAATTCGATGACCAATAGGACGCTATACCTTTCCTGTGTATTTATCAAATTAATCACGTTTTTATTTTCATTATGTAAATTGTTGTGAACCACTATACTCTTCAAGTAATATTTGCCACATTACAACTTAATATTGAGTTTACATCGTTTATAATTGGACATAATAAGTTAAGGAATATTTGCCATTAGATAATAGTTTACCAAGTTTTACAGAAAAGTGTTATTTCGTTTGATAAATATTAATAACGCTTTATCGTATCGTTCGCTATTCTCGTTCTCGTACCGCAAATGCGAATGGAAACGCATTCCTATAAAGTCATCGAACCTCCTTTGTAAACCATTTATGGCAACCATAATTTAAGTGCAGGCCTCTATATTTATTGTATAAACAAACTTCGATTTGTATAATCCATACTAATATTATAAATGCGAAAGTAACTCTGTCTGTCTGTCTGTTACTCAATCACGCCTAAACTACTGAACCAATTTGCATGAAATTTGGTATGGAGATATTTTGATACCCGAGAAAGGACATAGGCTACCTTTTATTGCGAAATATGTACCACGGGCGAAGCTGGGGCGGACCTCTAGTTCCATATAAAAGTAATTTTGTTTACATAAATTTGCAGTAAGGTTTCTTTAAGGAAAAAGTTAAATAACTTCCTTTGGACATTGATAATATTATACGTGAATTTCATATTTCTAGCTTCACAGTTAAACTATACAAAGTTCATTAAGTTTTTTTTTTTGGAGATGGAGAAAAAAAGTTTCTTCAAATCACGCGTCATGCATAACACATTTTGACAGACTTTAATTTCAAAAAAGGTTCCTATATTGCAACCTGTATTTTTATTAATATGATTACTATATTATTATTTATTATAAATTGGCTCAAGTTACCGCGGTTTTCACAGCTTAATGATTTTAATCACAACGAGTAATTTAGACGGGCAGCGGTCACCACAATATTGTGACTACCTTACATTTATATTTTAATTTAATAAATTAATTTTACTCGTGTAATGTATATTAAAGGTTCCGTATATTAAGATATAATATTTTGTTACGTTGATTCATTAAGGAAGTGCAATCGCAGACTGTTAACTGAGAATTAAAATAATAGAATCAGCCCGCTATGACCTGCCAAACTGAAACTGTTTTTGTAAGTCTCCACCGTAAATGTTACCCAAAACCCCTTGTTACTAGTTACTACATTCATATTTCATACGAAAACCACTACATATTACATAATTATATATTGATTTGATTTGATGTATCATATAGGCTGAAAAATTAGTAGAATGGACGTTTTCCAGCTATATAGGGAAGCGCTTGACTATAATCTCGCCTACTGGTAAGCGAAGATGTGGCCTAGATGGATCACGCTTCTTAAGAAGATATCCGAGGTTAAGAACTATATAAAAAAATTAAATAAATGTTTCAATTGCGTTGCTGCTATGAACAGTATAAGTTACATAAAGTCCTTGGATGATTTTGTTAATAAAAATAATCAAGCTTAAATAATGTGAACATGTTACATGGCCGCAAAAGGTCAACGTAATATAATACCAATAAATATTCAGAAAGGACACTAGTTTTTTTTTAATTTTATTGGTATTTGTTTAAAATAATACCCGTATTTTAGTCTTAACTCTGGGTCAAGGGTGTGTTGAAGATTTGGTGTTGATAAAAATATTATTTTGTTTTATTTTATGGTGTATGAGATTGCGAATAATGAATAAGGATGTCTTCCTTGGTACAGAGGCTAAAGGTTTGGCTTACAACTGATTCGTTCTGGGTTCCGTTCCCAAAATTATTTTCTACATTAATGCAATCTACATGTTAATCAAGACGAATAATTCGATGATATTTATTGAATATATCTACAATACAAATATAAGGATGCAAAATTAGATTTCAAAATATGTATGTTTAAAGTTAAAAACCCAGTGGAACAAAATAGTAATATCTTAAACAAATCCTTATCAGTAAATATGACTTGATTTCAATCGGTATTCAGTAGCTTAAATGCTATGATACATTTTCCTTTACAATGTTATTATATCATAACGTATTATCAAATTACAACTTTTTTACTGTAAATGAGTAATATATGAGTCATTTGTATAGACGTTGACTCAACGAGACTGTTTGGTTTTGTTTTTATCTCTAGAGAAGGATTTTTAGAGTTCTGTAGAAATAGATCGATCTGACTAACTTCGTACCGCGTTATGATTGTTTTGGATCGTTTTTCGAAATATTATTCAGTAGTTGTAATTTGTATTTATATTCGAATTTGATCGGTAACAAAATAAACTAATGAAATATACAATTAATAGGGTATTTATTGGTATATATTTTTGGTAGGGAAAATTTACAATATATCTTTATGTACCACGCAAGTGGAACCGTGGGCTGCAGTTAGTAGGAATACCAAAGCAGATACACGCTCATCATTGAAATATATTTACAGAAGGTATATCGAGGAAGAAGTAGTATCTTAAAATATATAAGTTACAATAAAACATTGACACCTCAAAATTTATGACGAGGAAAATCCTTTCTCGTTATAATGACTAAGTACCGAGAATTACAAAATTGCAACATGTAATTTATATGATACGGGCTTGATAATAATCATGCGGGAAAATATTTCTATAAATATTTATTATCTATTTTTACGTTAAATTCTTATAAAATACTCGTAATGTCTGATGAAATGATTTTTTTGTGTCATTTCTTGAAATTTTATTTCAGTTGACTCAATTTTTTTAAGCCTTGTCCTTTAATATTGTTTTAAACAGTTACATTCAATTTTAAGATAAAAAAAATGTTGAATTTATTTTTATATCTATTGATTATAATTCAATAGAATATAATAAACCCAAATATTCCTTATTATCCTGTTACAAATACGTATTTGTATTGTACATTATAATATATTGTATATATTGTAGGTATTTTTAATCTGTGATATATATATTTTTGAAGCTTTTTTTCTAAGTTTATAAATAAAAAGACATAATAAAGCAATAAACACAGTAACCAGGATAGAAGCTAGTTTTTAGTGGTTACAAAAATAATTAAACGTACCACATGTTACACTTTTTCTCAAATAAAAGAATGTCGAAAACCACAGGAACTATCGAGTTTCATTCTACACTGATAGCTTAATTTCATCATAGATATTGATCGAAAATAGTTTTTATCTCTTTGAAATAAGGTTTAAAATGTTTTATTTACCGTTAGTTGGTTTAAACTTTATCTGTTACAAAGTTTGACATTAAAAAATACAGTGTGGGGTTACATTTGGGGTTGCGTTATCTTGGATGATGGGTTTACGATGTTTTTTTCGTAAAATACTATAAAGATGGTAAAAAATATATTACACATTGTTTTCATTTTGTACGTACCTAATGTTGTATCTTAGTTTAGTGCAATTAATGCTATCATGTTTAATGAAAAAAGTTTAAAAATCAATTTTTTTTTTAAATAACATACTCTAGCAAGTCGCTTTCCAGAGCGCAAATCTATTACAATTTATGTTAATATTTATTTTTTTACTGCGTTTTTAAAGTGAAACTTTTATTACATCGTCTCAAACTGTTGACCGTCACGCGACATGCGCTACACAAAGCAGTGTTCGGAACCGTTCGAACAGTTTCACTTTTACCGTGGTTTCATAAAACCACACAACATTTTTGTATATAAAAACATTCATTTTAACTTTTGGTGCATTTAAACGAATCGTATTAATCTAAAGCCATACAATTGTAAACTGTAAAGGGTTATTGTTCGAGGAACGATGTTATCTCGCAAGATATCGAGCCAAATAGTTTGGCCTTGGCCATAAGACACCACATGCTTGGCTTTGAGGTTGTTTTCCAACGATGGAATGCTATTAAAAGCTATATCAGTGAACTTTACATTATGTATTGCATTTTGTATTGACCGTTTTTATCTACTAGCCACTTTCCCTGAATTCGCCAGGGTTAATCCGAACCCGAAAAAAAAAGTTAATTAAATTAAATCGAGTAGTTTATGAATTCAATTAAATCATATCAAACACACATAAAGTCTTATCTCTTCTATTGATTATGGGATTGTAATTACATTGTTTTTCATATTCATTTCATCAAAGGCATCCATACTCGAAGTAAATGTGCATCTCAATTCTCAATTCAATTAAATGTTCACCAATTTCGATCGTTTTCCTATATTTGGTTTGGTAAAAATAAGGAAGTATCATAGGATTTTCCTTTATTCAAATGTCTCTACTCTCTATGTATTCGATATAGTTATTCTTCAAGTGGTTGAAATCCTTACCGGCGTTGAAAGATAATAGTCCCCATATGCTACTGTGTGGTGTTCAAATGTGTTCTTCAGATACCTATATAGAGATAACTTTATTTTACAAAGGTTACTAATGTTAGTTGTATTAACTGTTTTTCTAGGAGTTAGGAATACAAACGTACGCAAAATAGGTATAAACTAAACTTTTCTCGGATTCTAAAAACTTTTAATCGATTATAATAAACCAAACTAAAGATGAAAACAAATAAATATGTCAAGCAATAAAAAAAAATGATTATTTGAATATTAACGACTTGTAAACTTTTCGCCTAACCTTTCGTCATATTAACTAGGTAAGATGCATCTAAAGGGCCCTCTCGACGGCATTTAAAAATAGTTAACTAGAACAAAATTTACATATGCTAATAGCGATAGTGATAGAATTATGAGCATAATTAATCTTGTTGGGTTTTTTCTTTAAGTTCTCACGGCTCGTTAAAATAATATCCAGTTTGTGTTATTTACAAGGATAGAGAAGATGTCTGAATCATTAGCGTTATTAATTGTAAGCTAAAAAGGATTGAGATATGAACTTGTTTGTCTTGTTAGTTTTTGTGATTAATTTGATGGCTTATTTACTCTGTTATCGTATTCTTTTATGAGTTAATTTCGGGATAGCACTGCTTAAACAATGTGGCATTTAGTACAAGCTATTTGATGCTACAAAAAACATTGTAGAACTTCTACAAATTATTATTTTTAATTAACGTTTACATTTATTTATAAATAAATATGCAGCTGAAAATTTAAGATTTATTATTCTGTCCTTGACGATGCTCGTTCTAATAGCGCTTGTTTATTTAAAGTTATAGAGCCACAGTTTCCTCCTCCTTTCCTTTATATAAAATTGGTTTTATTCTTGAAATAAATTGTATAATTTCTGGTATCTGTAAATAGATAAGTGAAACTAGATAAAAACTTAATTAAGAAAAAATATGCTGCGCCTTTTTATCGATTTGATTTATGTATAAAACTGCACCTACGCAATAAATTTTATCTGACTCGATCAAGTAAAAAATTCACTAGAAATGATATGATATTATCAGGATAAATATGTTTATTTATTACGATTAAATGAATGAAAATAGCTCAATTACATCAGCTATTTGGGCTTATCTCTTAAATTAAGATATTGCTTCCAGATATAATAATTCATAAAATTAGTAAAAATAATTAAAATGAATAACATAAGATACAAATTGGGCATTGTTATCATTTTGTTACGACCTTCAATACAGGAAATGACTTTCCAGAAATATTATGTAAAAGTCACCAAAAAACACATTTTTTGTCATGCAATTACGAGTAAATCTTACCCTTTTAGCTTATCTACCTTCAAGTCATCCAAACTTACAAACTCACGTCAGTAAAACCCAAAAAACAAGCTTAAAAAGTCATGGTATTGTCCCCAAAAACTTCAGTGCGCGACTGTACCCCGTATACTACGGTTACAATTGTATAAAATTATATTGTCTGCGATTGTACCTCAAAAACAATTGATGCAGATAAATAAAACGGCCAATATGATTCAACAAGTTCAGACGTTTTATCAAATTCACTTGCAACTGCCAGTGCCTTCGCGCGCGCCTAATGGAGCGAGCGTATATCGATAGAATTTTATTTCGTACAATAATTGCGAATTCATTGATGGGATTCGTTCAAAAGTGTGGGATTGTAAGAAAAATCATTGATGGGATTCGTGTAAAAGTGAGGGATTTAAAGTACAATCATTGATGGGATTCGTTAAAAAGTGTGGGAGTTAAAGAACAATCATTGATGGGATTCGGTTTAATGTGATTTGCGGTTAGTGTTTTATGTGTTGTGTGACCAATGAGATGACGGCGTTACGCGATTCTATTGGAGTATTCAATGTTTGTACTGATGGGAAATTGTAAGTTATGCCTTTTTATGGGTTATTTATACTTTAAATATAGAAAAAAAAATGTCCGCCATAATGCAGAAAATTTCTGGACTCTACTTTTTTGGTGCTACTTCAATTGCAATTTTGTTTACGAAATATTACATATATTACATTTACAACCTATTATTTGTTTATAATTATTATAATGTAGCACAGCAAAATATTTTTCTTAGCTTTAGATGTTTTGGCCGTGTTTTATTATGGCAATAATTTATTTTTACCTTCATGACATCACTGTATAAGCACCAGTGTGAATGATTTAATAATATATGCAAATGCAAATACCTCATTCTGTATGTTGGTATCATCTTATGGCCAAATCACTGAGCTAGATAAAATAATATTTCGACAAATAGGTAGATAATAGATATATATATATATATATACTTAAGTAGGTAACTAATTATTGTAATTCTGGGATTGTAGAGTTTGGTTTGAACGCAATATACCTAATGACTCACCTGAACATACGTAACCTACTTAGAAAATGTTGAATATTTATGATTTATCTTTCAATAAATATATACATAATATATAATAATGATTGATATTGACATTGACTTACTTATCTGTGTGATAAGCCTTTAATATGGTCGTGTGAACGCGCCAATGTATCGAAAGTTTGAGATTTCAAATATTTAATTTTCAATTTAAATACTATGTTCAAGTTGACATATATCGATTTTACTTTTTCGGTAAGAAGACGTATCTTAAATACATATAATTAAGTTTGTCTTCAATATTTGTATAGGTACATATTTATTGAGTATTCGTTATCCGCCCCCGCTTTGTCCGGTTTGTGATAATTAACACATACAACCTAAAAAGTTTGTTTAACTTTTAATCATTTAGGGCTAATTTTTCAATCCTTGGTTAAAACTTAGGGCGCTTGTGCACTACAAGGAATTTTACTGTCCGGCATTCCGATTTTTTACGGTCCGGTGTGGCATGAAAAAACCGATGAATTGCTTGTGCACCTGTCCGTCTTTACTCGGATCAGTGCGGTACAGTTCAAGGAAGTATGGCGGTATAATGCTATCATAAATGATTGTTTTTGCATTTTACAAGAAACGGGTAAAAATATAGAAGGTGAAATATTATATTACTTCGTTATAATAAAAAGTAAAGTTCCGTAAGAGATTTAAAATGCGTGTTTCACTTAAATTTATTTTAATCGGTGACGAGGAGCTAAATCTATTCTCACTTGAACTTTAACTTACCAACACTTACTTAGATAATAATTATAGGTCAATGCTTGGTCAATGTATATATAAAAAAATGTTGTGTGGTTTATGAAACCACGGTAAAAGTGAAACTGTTCGAACGGTTCCGAACACTGCTTTGTGTAGCGCATGTCGCGTGTCGGTCGGCTGCCGAGTAGGTATACCTACTCGGCAGCCGCGATACATGCGACATGCGCTACACAGACCAAAAAGTTTGAGACGATGTAATAAAAGTTTCACTTTAATAACAATACCGACTTCTCAAATCTCATTGCCAGCTAAAAGAAAGTAAAACAAGAGCTTGCTTTCAATTGGCATATGCAATAAAAAGAGTAAAATCCAAGCAAGTGGGCACTCGAAAACAATAATTATACCTACAGCGACTCGTAAACTCAAAAAACCATCCGGAATAGGGAAAAGTAAAATGTCGGACAGTAAAATTACGTATAGTGTACAAGCTAGTATTTAGATTCATTGCGTGCCATACCGGACCGTAAAAAATCGGAATGCCGGAACGTAAAATTCCTTGTAGTGGACAAACGCCCTTATTCGTCGAATAATGTATAAAACTACCATTTTAAAAACGTATTCTAATTGGCCGTATCTGACAGTTTACGTGACATTTTAATATTATCGTGTAATACTTTATTGGACGGACAAGTTTTATCCAAGCATTTAAAAATCGGCCCTAAAACGACAGAATGTTTGAGTAAAATAAAGGAAATATTTTATATACCAGTATTTTAGTATTATCTGTGTTGTAATGTACTAAAATGTCCATAGAAATAATATACTTATAACTATCCTTCTGATTGTCTATCGTCCAATCAATTTCTACTTCGATAACGATCAGCATATCTTTAATTGCGATAAATATTAAATAAAAAAGACCATTTTGAGATATCAGAGTTATATTATGAGAGATCAAGAGTCTGTATTTTTCTTGAACCGGGTAAAAAGTTCTTTCTCGAAAGACGACACGACTCGAAAGTCTATAGATAAGAAGGGACCTTGCCTTTTCATCGATCTTATTAACATGACATGAGATTTTATTAATGATCAAATGGCGTGGTATAATCTATATAAATTTAAATCAGATGCTGTTGGTGAGTGAATCAATTGAAAATGACTGGACAGGGCATATCATTAAGCATTTGTGGCCCGTATGTGGTTTGAAGGAACAATTGACAAGGAAGGTCGTCAAATTGTAATTCAGACACTTTAAAAAGTTTTTTATATATCATATAGGTAGATCAAATAAAATATTGAAGAATACCTACTTGTTTTCGACTTTGCTTCGTAGTTTTAAAGAACGACATGGACAGTCAAACAGACTGTTTCATACTTCCTATGTTGTGACTAGTTCGTTCCTGCGGTTTCACTCACGTTTTACCCGGATAAATGTAACCAATATATTTATCAAGATCATATAATCTATCTCTCTACCAAATTTCATACAGATCCGATAAGTAGTTCTTGCATGACATGACCAAACATCAATACATTCTTACGTACTTTCGTGATTATAATATTTAGGTAGTAGGATTGTTTTATCATTTCCTTAAGACTCTTTTAACTGACGTAATGAACAAAGTACCTACCTGCTATAATTACGTACGTGTACTATCATTTACACAGTCGGTTAAGTCGTGCGTAGACGCTAATGTTACAATAGGTCATTGTTTCCCGTATTGTTACTGTCGCCACCATTAACATACGCATTGTCTGACTTTCACTACGTTATGCTTTTTGATTTTCGTAATGAATATCAATGGTTGGCTGCGTTAGGGCAATGCTGTTTATAAAGATAGATTCCCTATATTCTAGGGAAGTGCGTCCGGTCACGGAAGAATTCTACCATACCCGTGGCCCCGTCGTTGATGCGGCTTGACGGAATACAGTGGGGTTTTGGTCGGTAGGAATCCGACATAACCCACGGCCCCTTCCCCGGAGGCCGTGGGTATCTATGCAAGATTTCACCACTATAAAAAAAAGGGCAATGCTGGTTATAAAGATAGATTCCCTATATTCTAGGGAAGTGCGTCCATTTTAGACCACATCTTAGCTTTCCATCAGGCGAGATTGTGGTCAAGCGCTTCCCTATCTACAGAAAAAAAAGTTGAGGTGTCTAGCTTTTAGTAAATGATTTACCAGCTAACGAAAGTACTATTCAGGCAATTGGTTTTTGATCGATTAATAAGATTTCTTTTTAACGTCTGGTTGCTTTGTAGTGTACATACCTACCTTAGCGGTGCAATTTTTGGGAGACAGAAAATTAAGGCCATGTAAACTGATTTTTGACCATTTCGTAAACTCTGTTTGATTACAGATAGATATTTCATACTTAGCTATGATTGCATAACATACATTAAATCCACAAAAATAAATCTTCTATTTTGAAGTCGGATAAAATCCTGTAATCAGGCAAATGTCATGCTAAATTGTGAGATAATAGTAGTCACAAGATCAATCTTATCAAAATTTGTGATCAGATTTCTTGATAGCGACTTCCTTTGTTGTAAGCCATTTAAAAATCTTATCGTTACGTAATACAGTAGTTTATTGTAATCTGATTACAATTTCACGGTAGGTAATAGGTATACAGAATAAGCGTACATATCGAATGCTATAAAGTTTTGCGCAACTAAATTAAACTCATTACGAATATAAATTCCATCCAATCCAACACAGAAATATGAAAGATTTTGCATGCATAATATTCAAGATAGTTAGGTACGTGTTAGATATCGTTGTATCCCACTTCCATCTTACAATCCTACACTTTGAATCCCACTTTATAACAATACTAGCTGCTCCGCGCGGTTTCACCCCCGTGGCTCCACCCCTGTTGGTCGTAGCGCGATGATATATAGCCTATAACCTTCCTCGATAAATGGGCTATCTAACACCGAAAGAATTTTTCAAATCGGACCAGTAGTTCCCGAGATTAGCGCGTTCAAACAAACAAACAAACAAACTCTTCAGCTTTATAATATTAGTATAGATTTATTACTCAAAAATCTAACAATTTTTACTTAATTTTTACTAAACACTTTTATTAGCATTCATATTCTAGGTGTTAGATATCGTTGTATCCCACCCCTATCTTACAATCCCACATTCTGAATTCCACTCGCTAGCAACAATTTTACTAATTTTTGTGGACATTCACATATCATCGAAAGTATTGAACATACTCATAACGTGGTTTATGTTTTTGAATTATTTTTTATCAAACGTCTGAACCTACCTCAATATAATTGCAAGTTATGCCATATAGGTATCTATTGAAAACTCGTTTTAGCATTGATTTGTTGAAGTTATAAGGCATTGCCAAAACAGGTTGGTTTTTTTATTGATAAGGACATGAGCTTATAATTTATATATTATGGAAGAATTAGGTTTATACATTTAAATGTTTTAATTTTGATTAGGAATTCTTATTACTTGGTAAATTCAGTTTTATTACACAAAATATTATAAAGCCTATAGAATAAAAGACTTTATGACTTGTTGTTGCGAATTAGTAATTCAAAAGATTTATGTCAGTTATTTATTTTATAACACAGTTTTGGAACAAATAAAAATCTCAGACATACCTACATGTATACGAAATGAAAAAACGATCGAATTTTGGTGTCTTACTGCGTACGTGAATCCATATTTTAATTTTTATCCTCCAATCTATACTATCCATCTATATCTATAAGAAAATAGCATCAATTCATCGACAACTATTGCATATCTACGTCTGATAACTGATTCATACAATCCGTAAGTCAGACAGAAAGGGCGTCGGTCGATTGTTTATCGTCTCTCAAATTGAATCAAATTGTACGAATATCCGGTTATCGGACGAGGGATATCATTTTAGTTGCTGATCAGTTGGAGATGGATGTTGTAGAAAAACTTGGTATAGAACAATTTTATGAAAATAAGGAGAGAAAATCGTATCGACAAGTAAAAAAACTAAAAAAAATGAATTAAATATTCAATGACGAATATCTCCTTTATGAGCAGACAACTTTTGATGAATGGTCTAGTTCTAACTAGTTTTTTTTTCATATATGCATACAATTTAATTAAAAAAAGGAGAGACTAACTTGCGGAGCTCTATCATATTATACTCTTTGATCAAAAATATATATGTACCTATAGTGCAGTAGCAAACGTTTTAAGTGTTATTTTTTTTGTAATAGGTATTTTAAGTAATTTGCAAGGCCTAGAACTATTTAAATATGGAGTAACAATAGCGTTATATGCAGATTTCTAATCGTTTCTCTTTATTTTATTGTAAACCTTGATTTCAATGTCATTCGATAATGTTGAACTTCACGGTATCAATTTGTCTTTTTGTAGCTCTATCAGTCATTCGTCATTCTACTAAATGAAATACGTTATGACTAAAATACTTGTTTAATGACTTTTTCAACTTATATTTAAGAAACGATGGGCACTTCATATTTTGTACGACTTTCGTACGAGAAAACGATCCGTTTTCCAAACATCCTTGTATTAATCTTTATTCTTATTTTAGAAATATTTATACTTTATAGTTTATTATTAGCTGATAATTGTGTCTAAAGCATTACCTATATTTTACTACTTCACCATCATAGATAGCAGCATAATAATTATAACATCGCATGAAGAAGAATATTTAATAGCTAGTCTATATAATTAAAGACAAGCGGAAGAATAAATCAACATAACTCTTACATCTAAGAGCAACTATCGAATAACTAAAGTATCATCATAATCACTATAAACATAACTAATAAGTTACCTAAAATTCGTAGCGCAATATTCTTGGTTTAAGTTTCATTAAAGTATATTTAAGCATTTTTTGATTGGGTGTTAGTTCCCTATATTCAATTAAATTTCTTTGTTCGCAGGCCTCTTCAAAGGCTCAACCACCACTCTCGACGGTATCGGTCTGCGGCCGATGCCGGCGGAGCGGCCTAAGACGTTGCGCAAACTGAAGTCGGTGTACGATGCGTCGCCGACAGAGCCCCCCAGTGTGAACGCTAATAGCATAGGCAGCAATGGACAGGTAACAATTGTTTGATATCTTGCTCAAGTGTAAGATGAAATTGGGGCCAGGAGCAGTAAGAAGTTTTGTGATATTTAGTTAGGTATTAGGTTTAGTTAGGGCAAAGAAAAGTTAAATGCTCGATGACATATGAATAATAAAAATTGTATGTACTATTCATTATGACTGTAAATTCGTAGTTAAAACTTAAAAGTATCTCTTGAATCCCCCAGATCTTGTTGTTTCAATTGTAATACTTTTCCTAGTCCAACCAATTAATCAATCACAAAACAGTATGCTTATCGATACATTAGAACGCGTTGTCTGGCAGATATCATTTCTAGCGACAAGGCTTCTAAATGTCCTTTCTTCCCTAGGTGGATAGAAACCTCAATGGCACGGAAGACGAGGTCAGAAGAAGAAGTAACACCACCAGCTCGACGCACAGCGGAGACAAGTCCCTGTCAATCCTTAGCCCATTTGATGAGCAGGTAATTAGTACTAGTTATGATTGATAACACATCTAAATAATAATAATAAATACTTGGTTAAATCCAAACCTGAAAGTCCAATAGTTCAGAAAAATGTATCACCACAAAAATGCATTGTAGAGGCTCTGATTCTCTCTGACGTAGAGCTCTGACTGTAAAGTTATATTCATTTTGAAATGAATTAACGGAATTTAAAAGCAATTATGTAATTAATTTTCTACCATGTTCCATATAATGCCGTTATTAATACACACCTATATGCTATAATTACAATTAGTTAAATCCCTATCTCAAAATCACATGAGGCATAAAAATTCGCAATATGTAGGTATACAACACTAAACCCCATTTTTGCATTACGATGGTAAAATTATGACTTCTAGGCATTCTTCTTACCTAGGCATTGTGTTGAATACAAATTTAGTCATTCGTGTTCATGTGCCCATGAAGTGATGACAAAGGCAGGAAGTGGTAGAATTAGTGCCGTCAGAACACCTGCGGTTTCTTTAAGGATATGTTCTTGAATATAGTATGTACATATATTGGTTAGAGGTATAATTGTATGGCCTTGGATAGATATGGTTGAGAAGGCACGTTATCGACAGAGACTTTTTAATGTGAATTTGTGATGGTGTTTTAGCATCATTATAATAGACCAAGGTTAAGTTTAAATTTTTAATTATTGAGATAAAGAAAGTGTAAATACATAAATGTATATCGGGTATAAATATTAAGATTTGTAACGCACTTATTTCAGTCTGCAAAGACATGGTCCATGGACATAAAAAAATTAAAGAAAAACATGCAAACATTCGGATTCGTAGTTAAGATAGGTGAAATATTAATTGTGCTATAATAGTACAGCTAAATGTAGTCCTACTTTAAAAATAATATTGCAGTTTTTATTAAAATATAAAAATCTCGATGTGGAAAAATAAACCTGCTACGGAATATTTCACAGCTGCCGATAATAATCAGTCATCATGACATCAACGAGAATTTGAATGTACTGAAATTTATTTAAATCGACATGAAAATTATGTCGAATTTGCATTATACATACATACATGATTGTACTTGGCTTAAACGCGTGAATTCAAGGATACGTGATAAGGCAACCCTGACACGAATTATGCGAATTTGTCACGAAAATATAGAAAATACTGTAGTTTTATTATGTCTTTATTTGTTTTAATAATTGTCATTTGGTCGCAAAATGTGAAAGATGATTAGAAATTGTAAAGGGCTAATACTTAGTTTATAAATAATTGTACTCGTACTTGAATTATTTTGCGAAGTTGTTCTTGTTATTAAAGAAGGTCCTATTTAATATTAATTAAATACATCAGAACTAAAACAAAATCTTAGAATTTATAGAGTAAGAACTGTATAAAAAAGAGTAGAAACTGTATTTCTGCTGAATCAAAATGTTGCCAAAATAGTTCCTAATTCTCCAAATTTTAACTTTTACTAACATTCCATTAAAGAGATCTTTTATGCTTATTTTTTTAAGACTTTAAAATTAAACGATGAATACCATTTTTGCAATTCCATTTATCGATTTAAACAGTTATCCGCTCATACGTCGAAGTGACACCTTTATGCAAGCGGACAGGTGTTTTGTAAACTGTCAGTCACAGGTGCACGAGACACCTTGCAGACTGCAGTTGTGTATACGATATTACTCTGTGAAATTAATTGGTTATAAACATTTCAATTGATACTATAATTGTTTCATTTTCCAAGACGAAGAACGAATTTTTATGCAGTGTTTGTCGCATTTTTAAACGCATGATTAATGTTTATATTTTTATGCTGTGTGACACAAAAACTTATAGTAGGGTCTATAGTCGCTTCTATAAGTTTTTGTGTCGATTTTTTAATCATATTTAAGCTATTCCTTTAATTACACACAGTATAAAAATATAAACAATGATCATGTGTTTAAAAATGCGACAAACTGCGAGGCTTGACAACTAAACATACTTGTAGAGTTCTAGATGTATTTATGAACCATGCGTATCTAGTGTACGCTTATTATACAAACATTCAAATCATCACATAAATTATTCACAATTGGGAATCTAATCCACGTCATGTATGTATATTATAGCGATATGACACCACTTCCTAAGAAGAATATTAAAACAAATGACATTGCGGTTAACTTAGGCACCTTATTTGGGAATTGGGACAAACGGGCCATTTAAGGCGCGGGTCAAACACAAGCGGCGCGGGCGCGGGCGTGCCATAAGCGCACCTCTTGAATGTGTTTTGCACCACGTCCTTCTTATACATTTTGTATGAAAGAATTTTGGACAGGCGTCGAGACGGCACGCCACGGTTGTGCCAAGGTTGCGCCGCCTTTCCAAAATTATTTCATACAAAATGCCAATAGCGCACCCGATGCACGCCGGCAGCGCGCCGCGCCGCTTGTATATGTCCCGCGCCTAACACGTCACCAGGTCAAAAGGAACATTCGTAATCTAATCGACAATTAGTCACGCGTATTGTTCTATATTATGTAATTATCTATTGTAAGAAAATTGGCCCCCTTGGTTCTGCTGTATATGTGACCACAGTTCGATGTGTGTGGGTAGGAAAAGCACGTGCTGTGAAAAAATAAGTTTCAAACAATATTGTACTTTATTAATAAACAACAAAAAGAAATGAGTTAAAGTGTAACAATTTTAAATAACCCCTAATGCTTTTAGTGTCGTGAAAAGGCATATAAGACAAAGAGTATTAGAATTTTTAATTTATTTTAATGGTGAGCAAATTCTTAAAAAACAATTTGATGATACCTGGTTACTTTGACTCGATTATCGTACAATATAAAATAATTGATCAGGAACGCAAAATAAAAATACATCGATAATTCCCAGGAGAGTTACAATAGGTAGTAAAACTACAATTTCTTCAACAGGAGGAATGGGCAAAGATCTCCGAGATAATGGCCTCATTCGGCAGCAAGCTAGTTAGAGAATCTGTCTTCGTCTCTGAGCTAGAGCAGGAGTTCACATCCAGGCTGGGTTTGAGCTGTTCTGAGTCCAGTCTCAGTCCTTCTGTGGCTTCTACTTTGGGTTTATGGCTGTCGGGCTTGGGACTACATGATTATGAACCTCTCTTCATTGATAGCGGCTATGACGATATCGATTTTGTGGTAAGTACCCTGAGTAATACGTTTTTATAGTGTTCTGTAAATGTTTTATTGGTATTTATAGGAACTTTTGTAAGGATATTAGCATGGCAAATTACCAGAATGTTAGATACCATATAGTGACATCAAACAAACCACTTGACTAACTGGATTTCCATTAAACCGAGGAATCCCGGGAGTTGGTATATTTAGGTCGATGAAGAAGATTTACACGTATTATTTATGACTCGAGCCCTGAGCAGTGAACAACCCATATTACGTATTTCAATAAAAATACAATAATTAGCGTAAGGATAGAAATTATTCATGACAAAATGATTCAGGATCTTCAGAGAAATTATGTACATGTAAACGGTTAAACCATAAATGAAGACCATTTTATTATATAGGTGCTCAGTGTTTTAGTGTGTCTTAATAACTTAGACAATTGAAACATTACTCTATCAAAGTTAACCATTTGTTGTGAATCGTGGGATATACCTATTATGATAATATATAAACAATATTTCTGGGCTTATTACTAATGCAAGAACTTATTTACAGAACGGCATCCTAGACGAGAACGACTTACGCGAAATGGGCATAGAAGAGAACGATAGACAGAAAATACTAGAATCATCCAAACAGTTACCTCTTAAAATAGCAGAAATAAGCAATAACCATAACAATAACCTTATTAAAAACCAAAACGAATCCGTGGACGAATGGCTACGGAATATTAACTTAGAACAATATAGTGATACGTTTAGAAAACATTTATATGTAGATATGGATAGAGTTAGGAGGATATGGGAGGTTGAACTTACAGCAGTTTTAGAAATAAATAAGTCTGGACATAGAAAGAGGATATTGTGTTCGGTGTCTGGAGAGCAGAATGGACCTATCAATAATATAGAAGATATTAATTCGGATCTCAATAATTTGGTAAGTTTTTTTTTATAAATCTGTAAGTATGTTAATTCTTGTACAAATATTTATATTTGCGTTCGATGTTATTTCCGTGATAGATATCTATAGATAGAAATTATCTAAGTAGGTAGTTACATAAATATTATTATTCTTCAAAAATTATTGTTCTCTAGAAAATAAGCATTGTCATCATTCATAGAATTGGTTGCTGATAAAATATTATCAACTTCCTAGTTTATCAATCAAGTATTCGAATAAACTTATGATTGATTCAGTTACGTTTAAAAATGTAAAAAAACTAATATAATACCTTCTTGACTTATATTTAAATCTAATTTTGTTCATCAACGTTCATTTTTTTAATCATCTATTACTGTTTGTTCCAAATATCGAAATATAGACGCTTATAATACGTCAGTTAATGAATATAAATTAACCTTATAAGGTAAAACAAACATAAACATAAAAGCCATATAAACAACATCATATGTATTTTATTTTCAAACATATAATCATACTCAAATAAAACGTCATTTAAAACCAGTTTTTGCATGCGCAAATCGAATTCACCAGAAAATTTAAACAGCATAAAAATAACTAGAAAATTTCGTCACTAATTTCGTGGAATAAGCGAATTTTCCTTAATGTGACGTTGGATGGGTATATTTTATTCTATGCGTGTTTGTGACGCGCGTCACCTGCATGTTGATGTGTGGTTTCCCATGTCTGTCTGTCTGTTGCGGAGTTTTGTTAATGTTGTCGAAATTACGTGATCGGTTGCGGAATTATTTTATACGGTTTTCTAAGGCTGGTCTTTTAAAAGCTAATTTAGCTGTAAAATCAATAATTGAAATAACATTTTTTTATATGAAATGTATGCTGACTAATTACCAATTATCAAAATTAAAAAAAAAATCACCTTTTTACAGGATGACGTTGTTGATAAATTAAAGCATTTAAATAACCTAAAACATATAGGTATAGGTATTGTTTTCTCCTGGATCACTTTGGAAACCTTTTTGGATGTTTTAAGAAGCTCTATATGTATTTCTTTTTTTAGGGAAAAATTTTCAGTATTCGAAGAACACCTTCCTACTATATTCAATTTAAAAGAAAAAGATAGACCAGTATCATATAGTCGCATAATTTACTTAAATAAAGGAATATTTGTATTTTAAACAATTCGTATGATTGCTATCGATTACAATAGCATTAACAGTCATACAATCGTTCTAATAACATGAAGAATGGAATATTTTATCAAACAATGGATCTCACATCCTTCCAGACGTTTTAATTGAATTTTATTGATATGATATTCATTCCTATTAACTTTTAGTATTGCATATAAATGGTATAATTAAAAAACCAGTCACGATGCTCTTTGAAAGAGTTATATTAAAAGAAACGACTGTTTCTTAGGTAAATCAATAAATTATTAATATTAGTGATTGATGTTTTAAAATGAAGTAATAATGCCAAGGTATGAATAGAATGAAAATAATTTGAACATCTATTTTTTAAAGAAAAACTATTTCACCAAAATATTTAGTATCTGTTTCCTTATTTAGATTGTATTTGGCCACCTTCAAACCGATTTAGTTATATATAGTTATATCTCTGAAACAAACATACAATTTTATTAAAATAAAAAACAGTAAAAGTATGATGCCTAATAGTTGCGATAAGTCAATAACAAGAATAAACTTATTCATAGGTAACGTAGGTAACTATATACCTATATGGATATCCATATTCATAATTTAAATATAGGTATTATTACGCGTTAAATCTATTAGGAAAATAAAATTTCATAATTACATCGATAACTTTTTTAATATTTTCTACGATGCGTCCAGTTTTTATATGAACAAATCACTTGAATTTATTGGCATTAAAACGCGGACCGGTCTACTAAAAGCAACCTTGTATGTCTGTTACATGCATTCCAATGGAATCTAATGATAATGTAACCATCTGTGCAATTTGTTGAGCGTTTAGAAGGATATCCGATGGTACTAACGATGAAATTATGGTACCTATACGCGATGTGGTTGAGTATAGTAAAATATCTTGATAGATAATATAAATAAAATCAGTAAGTTAACTTTTCTATGAATATGTAATTACAATCAATTTCAAACCTCTAATTTAAAAATACATCAAATTCATGATTATAATCATACAACAAATTGTTTAGGTTACATTTTCTTTATTGAAGAATATTATCATCGATGGCTCTATAAACTATTTTTCGTATAACTATGTATTCAAAAAATACCTGAAAATCACAATCTAGTGTTCTCTTTATATAATATTGATGTCGTTGATCGCTCAAAAAACTTATTTTCTGTAACATATATCAAAACTACACGTGGCACGATCTAAAAATCACTACCAAGCTTATTAAAATAATTGGCGCGCTAACTATCCGATCAAGTGAACTTTGATCACATGAAATTTTATTAAAAGCCAATCGCCAAAAGGCGGATTAAAAGGGCTAATCTTCAATAAATTGCTCATCTCGTTGTAATTACATGTGGGGGTATCTTAGCAACCCCCTGCAGGTGTGATCGTCTTAAGTGACGAAAGTTGACGGGAAGGGTTCAAGTGTGTTAACGACTTCTTAATGCGCTAAGTTTGCGTGGTTATGGGGTAACTTAAAAAGTCTGTTAGATAATAAAGGATTTTTTATTTGGGATAGATAGAATAGGTAATGATAGGCATTGGGGTAATCTAGTACACTTTTGTATTGGTATTAACGATTCCGATATTCATATTTGTTCAATGGTTATATTATAGTGTCGGAAATAGGTGTAGATTAATCTATATTTTTTAACCATCACTCAAACAAAGTGACAATAAACAAATAAAAGTTCGCAGCATTGCTATTGCAATAATTCAGAGACAGAAAATTATTACGTACTTCTTCTTATGGAATTAGAGAAAAGATTATTTCTAACATTTTAAATACATAAATCAAATTCACCACCAGCACAAAACGCGACATAATTATGTAAACCATAATTCATTTAGAAAAAAATCGCACACCATTCACCTGCACGTAGGTACAAGATCTTGAAAAATACCCCGTTCTCGCATAAAACCAATACTTTTATACAGCAACAGAACGCGTGTATGGAGGTCTTTTTTTAATTTCACACATCGGCGGGTCCGTATGGCTAATTAGTGTTCAATTCGTATGTATTCAGCCTCACTATTCATGAGTGAGGCACTCGCTTGGAGCCTCTAACTGGTGTGCCACAACTATTGGTTACTGGGGGATATTTTAATTTGTACGTCTGGATGGTTTTTTTTTTGGATGGTGCTATTTTTTTGGGGTAGGCAGGATGATGATGATTAAGACTTATTGATAATAGGACGTTTTAATTGTAAAACTTTCCGCAGATGGTTTTATATTATAATGAACATTTCATAAAACTATATTTCCAAGTTACCTAATCATGTTTTAAATTCTCTACAATTTGAAGATGAAATTGGGCGCTAGGGGAAAAGATAGTTTGAAGAAAAGAAAAATAGAGAGGTGAATGTATCTTTTAATTCATCTGAATTTTTGGCAAATGAAAGCAGCATTCGATTCGACGTCTGCTCTCTGCATGGAAGTTCATTCATCTATAGAGAACTCGCTAGCAACAGATATTCGTGTATCATTCGCGAACCGATGGTTCCCTCTAAATAGGGTTGCTATCTCCCTCATTCGAAGCCATCACTACGGAATATCCATTCAACAGATTTCAATTCACTTACCCTAGCATTTTTTATTGCCTACAAATGACACTCGTCAAATTAGACGCCTCACATCAATTATAACTCTTTTGTATAAGTCACCTTAGAGGCTTAATTAAAATTTCACGCTAGTCTCTTCGGTGTACTATTCCATTTTTGCGTTGCATCATTACTTTTGTTTTGCACCTCTGAAGTGTGAACTGTTTTGAGTGCTGTTTTCGCATTTGTTCCCGCCTTTGTTCGATCCTCTTTCAATTTAATTAGCGTTTGTTCTATGTTTTCGTAGTTATTATAATTGGGAGCGACAATGGATAGGCGCGAGCTTTGTTTTTAGTGCGTCTTTTGACTGGTCGGGTTTAAATAAATACAGCTTTTGGGATGTGTAGTTACACCTATTGTTTTTACATTAGTTTAAATTTTGAGCTCAAATTGTTAATATTTATTAAGGATACTTTGGCTTTTTCTTTAGGCATCACTGAATACAGCGTAATAATTTTTAATGAAATACGATCATAATTATACGTTGATTGATCCACATCTACGTTCTACATAATTGAATATTACAATATTGTTCTTGTGAAAGCACATCGAATGTAGGCGTACCATATTATGACGATTTTACATCGAATGTTGAATTAAAATTCACAAATAACATAATTAACACACAATTCTTTTATAGAAGAACAACATAAACCAACTAAAAGAGGAAATCAAAGAGAAGTTACCGTCAGAGAATCTAAAGCCAGTACCGCCTCCCGTGGTGCCCTCCCTAGCGCCACCTGGTGGTGAGACGCTCAAGAGGAGTAAGAAGAACAGGCCTGCTCCTCAGCCGCCTAGACCCTCGGATCTGGAGATCAGGGCACCATCGGAGCTGCTGGTGGGTGTTCCCGGGGCACTGAAGACACAGTGGAAGCATCAGCCCTTCGTGCTAGTTACAGGGGCTGTCACTTACGTGGCTAATGTGAGTCTTATTTACAGTTTGATTAAATTTTATTGTTTTGTGTTATTATTTAGGAGTCGCTTTTGTATGCAGGTCAGGTAGATACGTCATAATTAGTATGGTCATTCAAATATTGATTACGGTTATATTGAGAACTTATTTAAAAGTAACACATGGTAACATTATTTTTTGCAACTTGATGGTTTTTAGAATCAATATACAATTTCGATTTTCGCTAAATTAAATTAAACTATAGAAAAGGACATTTTGTTTGTTAAGATAATGGTTTTTGTAATTGCATGACAATTTCAATGATACTGTTTTTTTTTATTACTTGATATCTTATCTTTCATTCGCTTAGGGCCGATTTTTCAATGCTTGGATAAAACTTATCCGTCCAATAAAGTATTACACGATAATATTAAAATGTCACCTAAACTGTCAAATACCTACGGGCAATTAGAATACGTTTTTAAAATGGTAGTTTTATACATTATTCGACGAATAAGTTTTATCCAAGCATTGAAATATCGGCCCTTATCAAGATAATTACTATTTGTACTAGATAACCTTGCTATAATTAAATATTATGTCTATACTCCAAAATTAGAATAAAATTGAGTTGATTTCGGTGCAATGTTAAGACGTAGGTAATAACTCATTCATAACTAATACAAGGAAGAATATATCAAAATATGATTATCCTTTATTAAGTTATTTAATTCATTAATACACACGGAAAGTTATTTATAACATCCAGGATAATATACCGAAACGATATGCAAGTCATTCAATATCTTAAACATTATTTATACCTTATATCTTCGAACCATGACAAATCATGATGACAAGGATCGTCCGGTGGTCGAAATTCCCTTTCTAAAGACTTGCGTTCCACTGCACGTATCGCGATGAAACATACATTCGATAATGCTGCATTTTAATACGAAAAACACTCGAAAATGCCATCACGCATTTAAAAAATACAATAATTATAATAGTTAGACATTACAATAGTTGGATGATAGTGTTATTTAAAAATTGAAGGAAACATACACAAACTGAAACAGAAACGTTAACACAATTGATGCAGAACTTTCTGAATTTTTAATCACACCTTAACAAACTATAATTTATACTAGCTGTGCCCCGCGGTGTTAGCCGCATTGCTCCGCGCCTGTTGTTCTTTGCGTTATGATATAGATATAGCCTATAGCCTTCCTAGATAAATGGGCTATCTAACACCGAAAAAATTTTTCAAATCGGACTAGAAGTTCCTGAGATTAGCGCGTTCAAGCAAACAAACTCTTCAGCTTTATAATATTAGTATAGATTATATACAGTATGTACATAAGTTATACGGTATTTGTTTTTTTTTCATATTTTACACAGTATTTGGGATCGACGGTGGTAAAGGAACTCCGAGGTACGGAGTCGACGAAGAAATCGATTCAAAAACTGAAGAAATCAACTAAGGAGCCGCGGGATTCCCCTGACATTATATTGTCCATCAGCTATCGAGGTGTCAAGTTCCTAAACACTATTACTAGGGTGAGTTTTATTATATACTAGCGGTCCGCCCCGGCTTCGCCCGTGGTACATATTTACGTTTTCTCTACATAAAAACCATCCTCGTACTTCAAGGAATATAATAAAAAAAGAATTATCGAAATCGGTTCAGCCGTTCTCGAGTTATGCGCTTACCAACACATTTTGCGATTCATTTTTATATATAAGATTAACTTTTAATGGAGATACAATGCACACATACATACACAGACATGATTAGTTGTTGTATAAATTAATTGACCAAATTTTTAAGCATAGGATATGTTCATAATATAACAACAACAAAGGTCCTTAAGTTTAATTGGTTTAAAAGTGGAATAGAACATTAGTACAACATAAAAAATATATTGTAATAAAAAGTAATCAACACGTAGGTAACAGATGAAATTGTAAGCTACATATTTTCACATATTAATTTGTAAGTGAATTTAAACTACGAGCAGCCGAATCAATCGAAAATGTTTCATAGTAATTCAGTCAAACCCAAATGCCAATGCTATCGAAACTAACAGTAGTCATTTCGCCGTCTAACCGGGGGTCAGCTCGCAAGTCGGTCATTATTTACTCCGAAAATTTCTTCTGTACAAGATCTTTGTAAACCAGCGAACCGAGCGGAGGGTAAACATCCCTATATAAGAGAGGGTCAACTAAACAAAAGCCCCGACTTTACCCGCTTGATTTTTAATTATGGATCACTTCACGCTTCATCGAACACCTAATCTTGCCTTTGTTTCTTCTCAGAAAGGATTGCTTTTTTATAAATTTCGATGTTAGAACTCTTTACGCTCAGTTACGCGGGTTAATTAATGTTTCTGTAATTCTTTTTGTGTAACAAAATATTGTTAGAGGAAACAGCTTTGTTTTGCGAGCTGTTTGTTAAAAATATTTTTTGGAAACTTTTGATGTTGAGTCTTGTACGTTTGAATTTAATTATATTAAAATGTTTGTTATTATATTTACCGAAACAAGGTTATATTATTATACTATGAATACCTAGAAATATTCTCTGGCCTCGTGACTAAGCTTTCTTACTAATTCGCTAATACAAATGGTTATGCACCTACTTCAATCATCATATAAATTCCGTTGCAACAAATTTTACGAGTTTTTATATTTCCTATATTTATTTTGAATTAACCGATTCAAAATGTACACATGTTTGAGATTTCATTTTGTAAATAATATTCATTTTCATTTTGATATTACCTGTTCAATCTTTTTAATTTATGTATCTTCTGTTTGTTTCAATAATGTAATTCAAATTGATTCTTCCAAGCCTCGTCAGTTGAACTGTATCGCAATTTAAAGCCATAATAAATACGTTTTAAACCTAAAAATTGTGTATCTCGTTTCCTTCAACCTTTATTCATTTGACACATTGCACTATGTCTTGACCCCATGTTATGAGCCGCGTTTTGAATCCCACTGTTTCTTAACTATTTGCCATTTATATACTCCAATCGTGATTACCATTGCGATGTGCAGGACATGATCCACATGTCCTTCCCCATTTGACCTTCCGTTGTAATTTTAACTACAATTTATTTTCCTAGGAGCTGGTCTGCGAGCACGAGATACGCAACATCCACTGCGCGTGCCAAGACGCGGACGATCTCACGCATTTCGCCTATATCACGAAGGACCACACGACCAGGAGCCACTACTGTCATGTGTTTAGAGTTGCTACTATGGTGAGTTGGTGCTTTGAATTTTAATATACATATGTGAAGAATAAGAATTTATTTACTCTGCCTGTATACTTGAACTTAGTTTCTTCGATTGAGTCCCGATTGTTAAGATTTGTGATAGGATTGTTTAAGTTTACGTATTTTTTATTTAGATGATTTAAGATACGTACTTTATTGTTAGAAATGTTACTTATTTTATTGGCCTTTATTCAGTTTTAATGAACTTAATGTATTGTGATATTGTCTTAAATTTTATTTAGTTTTTGGACTTCCTAAATTGTAACTTAGGTATAACTTTTGTTGTAGGTTTTTAAGTGATTTATTAAATGAAGAACAAAACTATTGCCCAATTTCATCATTACTTTTCTCGAAATTATATATTCTATTTCTTCATTCGGAACAAATTTTGATAATCCCAATCTCTTCCAGGACCAAGCGACCGAAGTGATCCTCACGCTGGGCGAAGCGTTCGAAGTGGCTTACCAAATGGCGCTGCGGGAACAAGCAAATAGAAGTAAAGTGACGCAATCCATCACCAAAACCCCCACCCACGATCCCACTACCACCAGCAATAAGGACAAACTCAACCACGGACGATCTCACTCGATAACAGAGATAAAACTAAACGGACATCAACTAAAAATCGCTCCCATCCCGGCTTCATTGTCCAACGAAGATTTTCAAGCCTCGAAGAATCTAGAAGTCACTAGAAGCCCTAAAACACCATTATTAAAAGCCCCCATCGCATCTACAGAAGAATTGTGAGGCATCAGGTAATTGAGTGAGGATATTAGAACATTTTGATAGACATATTTATTTGTGAACGTTAGTTTTAATTTTAACCGTGTCAGCGAATTTCATGTAACGGAGGCCTATTGATGTTGTTTTGTCTTCCGTTTGTTAAACGTTTTTATGGCATTGTGAGGCTATTTTGTAATTTTTAATGGACTTGTTTGTATCGATAAAGTATTTCTTTTCGTAATGCGATTGGATTTGATTCTATTAAAATATAGAAAATCGAAATTTTCTCGAATAGATTTGATATTCAAAAATGGCGTCGAACTATTATGAATATTGTACGCGAAATTTGGAATAAACTATAAATTATACATTTATATCAATTTCGACGCAAATCATACAACATTTAGTTAAAAATTTTACTATTGAATAGTAAAATTATACGGCTGTTATATTTATAATAATTTTAGTGATTGTATATTTTTGTTTCGTTTAGACGTTAATGTAATAATGCAGCTATAACCTATAATTTTAATGTACGTATTGAAATTAGTAGTCGTAATTTTGGCTCCGTAATTAATAATAAAATATTAGGCCTAATGTAATCTCGAATGAAGATATTATCGCATCGGTTACCAGTTTTCAGTGTCGTATGAGAAATGTATTTAAATATATAAGCGAATAGACATAATTATCGGTTGTTATAAATCTTATGACAGATTTGTCGTGTAACTTATAGTACATAACACATATCAAGACGATGTTATATGTTGAAATGTTCAATAGTTGTTGGCTTTACATTTTTGTTGTAAACTATCTTTCGCTCAGAGTAGTACGGTATATTGTTTAGTCGAATGTTATATTGCTAAAGCTGTACAATAATTATTGTCAAAAAATGACAAAAAATACTTGTTTTTTTCAATTAAATTTCAATAAATGTATTGCTCAATAAAATTGTCCTTCGCGTTTTCTGTTAATATTGTTATGTACATTTTAATTAGATATGCTCTGTTCAAAATTAGCGAAAGGTTTTTTATTAATTTTGACTGGAGCATAATTAAGTGGTTTGATGTAGGTATATTACGTCATTGGCTTTAGTTTGATTTAGTTTGAGATTTCATGTAATGTGATATAAAAGTAAAGATATTTAAAACATTGTGTTCTTTTATTAATACTGTTTAACCTGCTTTATATGCTTAAATTATATGTAGCACAGCTTTCATAACTATATAATGTTGATTGTCACTACAATAAAATTTATAAAATGTATCTATGAATGTTGAATACTTATGTAGATTATAGTATTTATATAACATAGTTATAGATTAATGGTCTTACTAATAAAATGTTACCCATTCGCTTTGCAATGGATTAGTTATTGCAATAACCTGTCTTGTTTTTATGATTGACGTTTCATGTGAGCAAGAGCAGGACACAACTATGGTAGAAAATGGTAGAAATTTATCTATTGTTTAACTTTTTATTAGTAAGGCCGTAAGAGTGTGCCAAAATGCAATAATACAGGTTATATATGACGCTAATACTGAAACCCCAAATGTCAATATAGATTATAAATTGCTCACAGATAAACACCAATTATTTTATAGACCGACTCAACCTGTGGACTCAACTGAGTCGCTATAAGAAACGTTTCGTGTTATACAAGAAAGTTTTATAAAAAAATGGCTCATGTTATATCTTCAATTATATTACATTTATTTCGAGTGAATTTTGACACTGTTTTTTATTATTTCTAATTTACAAGTAAATATAGTTAAGAACGAAATCGCACGACTTCCGAGTTAAATCACAAAACGCATCAATGGTTGAATGGCTCATTATATAATGTAGTGATACAGTTTTAAGTAATATATTTTTAAATCTGATGTATACCAAAGATATATAGATTATACTGTATATTATGATGTAGATTCGGATTTGTTGTTGTAATTTTCTTTATAAGAAATGTCACTGCCGACAGAACGAAGTATACATAAGCGAATTTTATATGTTTATATTGTATAATAATTTGTATTTAATTCTCTCTATATTATATTGTTATTTATACTTTATTTATTATATTTCTCGCTTTATAAATTGCTTTAAATCTTCGAAAACTCGCTTACAAGTACCTAAATAGAATGCTATTGAATACAATAATTATGTATCTCCTATTTTTATTTATTATAGAGTTCTACACTTATCGTAGCTATCAAATCAATGTAAATACGTATAATCATAAATTTGAATTCAATAAAAGGTTAATAAAATGGATATTCATTGTAACTTTTTATTTATTAGTAGATACTTGCTAAACCCAAAACTGAAGCACCAGGACCATCACCAGGACACCCTTATAACAACAATAACCAACTTAAGTTGTATAAAAATACGACATATATATATATTACCTACCCAATATACCTACAACAAAGGTGCAAAAAATTTCATAAAAATCAGTCAAGGCGTTTTGATAGGTAATGGTAAACACTACGGTGTAGAAATAATACAAAGCACCTGTTTTATTGAGACTTCTTAGAATACAATAAATTAGGTATCCATATTCTTTCTTTCAATTACTAAGTACTACTACTTATAGCAATAATAGTATTGGACAGAATGACATTATTTAAAGAATGGCTATAACGTTGGGGGTATGTGAAACCGCAGGCAGGAAGCTGGTTTGTTGTTAACGTAAAACTACAACGCAAAAACTACTGAACCGTATATGTAATGAAAACAAATGTTGATACCACTAAAAGGTAATCAATAATAATGAATAGTTTACTTACTAATAACTGGTTACATAAATCTCAATTTGTGTAAATTTTGTAGACGATATCTTGAAACTAACTTGAAACGGTATTGCTAGCGACATCTGTTGCTACGCAATTGTAAACTGTAGAGTAATGTGGCGAACAAGTACTTGTATATAAATTTACCTGCAAATGCATCCCTCATAGTATTTACTTCACTGATTCAACAGTGCATAAATAAAAAAGTGCGTGTGTGCCGAGCACGCATGTCAGAAGTGAAACTTCTTTGGCAAAATTTACCAAAATCGTCTCCTTAGTCCTAACTCCATGACGTGACGGTATTTCGATGACGCGATCTTGAAATTATTACTTTCAATAGATAAAGAATTCAATTTATAATTAATAATTTAGCTGTTCGACACTAATAAGTATTTTTCTTTCATAAGAAATCTTCAGGGACTATGGATGACGAAAATATATTTTACCATAATGAGAAATGCATTAACGAACTGTACCTATGTATTTATTGATTGCTATAAATACTGATATATTATCCAAAATATGTGTATGGATTTTTTTTTATGCATCAATGAATGTGATGAATCAAAATTCATCATCAATAGCGACGGCCGCGGCGCAAGACGGTGAAGAACCATCTGGGTAAAGCAAGACTCGATAAAGATACCACAACAAAATTCGATCAACTGTTTGGCAGCTAGGACGAACACAAAAAAATGTTAACTCCTCTTAATTTTACTTTAGAGTTATGATACGTAGGCATGTATATTTCGTATATACGTAGACACTACTGAAAATATAAAATCCCATTAAAAAATCTAAACAAAACCAGCACCTTAAGAGCCCGTGGCTTTGTTTCCCTGATTTATTCAAAGCGAATTTCATCCAATAATAAATTCTACGGAATTTAGCCGACTCTGTACGCAGAGTCGGCTATAAAAAACGGCTATTTACTTTTGCACCATTAGCTTAGCCGAAAAAAGGTTGAATTTTAAGCGTCATTTATTAATTCCAACCTATTACGGGCGATTAGTCGTGTAAAATTAAGCTAGGAGCGAGGTTTTAAGTTTTATTTATTAGTGGGAAATACCTTTAGTTAGGTGTATATTCTGTGCATACACTCAAGAGCAAAGAATATTATATTTAGTACATTAGGAGGATGGAATGCTTAGAGATTTTTTAGTAATGTTCAGGAGTACAGTTTTATTTTACGATTTTTGTAGAGCTGATTGATTTCGTCTCAGTATAAAAACATGGATGCAGGATATTTATATACAGGATATTTCTTGTATACTTTCGGATGTTACTCTTATACAATTAATGAACAGAACACTAATGTTTATTATGTCTAAGCACAGTAGACCGGACTCTCAGTGGAGTTTCGTTTGCAAAAATACCGGACCTAAATCTGACTTCTGATATATATTGTATAGATCCCAGACATCCTATAGACAGACGTTGCCAACCAGTTTTGTGGTCCCCCTCTCCCCACAACGGTAATTAAATATGGCATACAAAGAAAAAAATAAAAATTTCCAAAACATGCCGCGTGGGGTATCAAATGAAAGAGCTTATTGAGTAGATCACGAATATACAGCATACTATAACATTTCTTACACTTTCTCTAAGATTTTTTAGAAAATTTACGAAAATGGTCCATTTTTGAGTTAACTTTAAACCACTATAGATTGAAAACTCATGAATATATTTTTTAAATTATTATTTTAAATAATTAACAATAGTCCATTGTTTACGATTCAATAGTTCGTACAGTGAAATAGTTGCATGGGGGAGTGGGGGGAGCATTCAAAGATGGCGAGTATATTTTCAAGTTTAGAAGAGGCTGATGAAGTTAAGAGGCTGATTCAAGAATGTTCTGCCATATTTTTCATTCTGTCAAACACAACGACAGTGCAGAGATAATTATTCTTAGCCCTGACACCGATATTTTTGTATTAGGCCTTTATTTCTGGCATAAACTTGAAAATATACTCGCCATCTTTGAATGCTTCCCCCACTCCCCCATGCAACTATTTCACTGTACGAACTATTGAATCGTCAACAATGGACTATTGTTAATTATTTAAAATAATAATTTAAAAAATATATTCATGAGTTTTCAATCTATAGTGGTTTAAAGTTAACTCAAAAATGGACCATTTTCGTAAATTTTCTAAAAAATCTTAGAGAAAGTGTAAGAAATGTTATAGTATGCTATATATTCGTGATCTACTCAATAAGCTCTTTCATTTGATACCCCACGCGGCATGTTTTGGAAATGTTTATTTTTTTCTTTGTATGCCATATTTAATTACCGGGGTGCGGGGAAGGGGACCACAAAACTGGTTGGCAACATATGTTTATAGGATGTCTGGGATCTATACAATATATATCAGAAGTCAGATTTAGGTCCGCTATTTATGCAAACGAACATCTCCTTGGAGCCTGCTCTACAGGTCTAACAGGTCTAAGTATACAACGCTAATGGTACATATTCTACAATTGTCAAAAGTTTCACATTGTTTTTCTGTACCTTCTAAAAACTCAAATGTGCATTCGGAGAAAACATTTTTTGATAAGCACATTCGAAACGTATCCTTTATGTACCACTAATGCACAAAATTATGTGTATACACACCACCATTACCTAAATTACTGAAACATCTGAAATGTAAGCTAAAATCAACCATCAAAAACTTACACTACGACGCCGACTTTAAAAACCAATTTATAAAAACCCTGTAATACATTCACTCTATAAAAACCCAGTTTTCGGTATATTAGCCTTAGGTTGTACAGCAAATGAGGCGTGCTATCGATACGCTGTGTCATGGTGAAACCGCTAATTAATTAAGGTTTTATTCGACCTTTTAAAGGAGTTACCACGGGTGGATTTAGTTTTAAATACAGTGTTGTGAGGCGATCAATTCTTTCTTTTGTTGGTTTGGAGAAAGCAGATAATGAAAAAGCTTTTATTGTTTGCAGTGCAAGAAATACGTATTCTGTGGAAATTTTATTAAATGTGTGCATAGGTCATTACCACGAGCGAATGCTCATTCTAACCCCACTATGTCAAATTATTTTAGTGTAAACAGGCGTAGAGCATTGTTTCGTTGTTATGTTTGTGCATTTGAAAAGATCACGAAAGAATGCTCTTGCTCTATCTCTAGCTCTATGTTCGTTTGATGTAAATGCACCGTTATAAGAAGGAAACTCTCAAGTCTCAACTCACTCAAAGTACTTACTTATTTTCAAAATATGTTTGATTAGACATACCATAACCACTATTACCCATACTTAATTCCTCTCATTAAAAGATGGCTTTCTTTAACTCGATAAAGTTCGCTCTGAAGTCAACAACTTCTTCAGATTATGATTTTCAGGGTGTACCAAGACAGTAACTTTTAATTTGTAATAACTTAGTAACTAAATAGAACTATCATATCTTTCCGTACTCTGAATTCAGATAGCCTAAAAAAAAAAAAAGGTCATGCGTGCAAAGCACACGTGTCAGAAGTGAAACTTCTTTGGCAAGATTCATAGATACCAAAATTGTCGCCTTACTCCACGACGTAACGGTATGACGTGACCTTGAAA
This sequence comes from Colias philodice, assembly GCF_061535455.1. Lineage (NCBI taxonomy): Eukaryota > Metazoa > Arthropoda > Insecta > Lepidoptera > Pieridae > Colias > Colias philodice. Next base: position 5,643,272 of record NC_143111.1, on the reverse strand, counting down.
TTTTACTCTCAACACGCCTAAAGAAGTTTCACTGCAAAAAATATATTACCGTCAAAAGTTTTCCCGGCCAAACGCTAAAAGCGCAATATGCATCAAAACCCTATCAGCATATTACATAAATTTATACGTATTACTAAACTAAAATTACCTCAAGGCAGCATTGATCACACGTTCTAGCGAGCCCGATCAGCTGTTCCCTGATGAACAATTTACCGCGCCATGTGACGGCCATATTGGAGAATGAGGGCCGCTCGGGCGAAAATCGATTATAGATATTCGACTCGATTTTAAGTATTCGAATAATCGGAATGGAAATTTGAGCGAAGATTTCTTGGACGTTTTAGCTGTAGGTAAGGTTAGCTTCAATATGAGGAAAATAGATATGAAGTTATGAATTTTTATGAGAAGTGCGAAAGATCAGCACCAAATCTTTTAATTGTCACTTATTTCTAGGGGCATTTTCGTCTTTAAAATTTCGTTGAAATCAAGTCTGTCGAATGTATGAAGTTATTGTATATTAACTTACTTACTTAATTTCGTCTACTTCTAAAAAGTTCTAATTAACTCAGTCTAATGATCGTTCGGGCCGGATTCAAACAATAATTCTCATCAAACAAACAATAACAATTTGTCATAAAGCCCAATATGAAATCTAGTTTTTAATAACGTAAACACGTCGACAAATCTCATAAACATCGGCTGTAGTACTTAGCGAGTGTTCATTACCGTCGAGTGCGTAATTAGCAAGTAATTACAGCCTACATCCAACGTGTGCATTGCTTTACGGTTTAACTATGTTTCGCACCAGACGTTGGTTGCTATTGAAGTCACATTTTTGGTAGATTTTAAGTCTGCAGTTTTATTTGCTTTGACATTTTAGTGTAGTAAGGTTATGTATTTATTTGACTAAATACAACAAGATTAATGTAGATATATGAATGTTGTAACTACCTACATGAAAATTATTTTATTCAAGCAAACGAAAAGATATACCTATACCTTAGAATAACCAATATTATTACATTTAAAAGAAAATCCTTTCTCTCCCCAGATAAAAGCTTAAACGTCAATATAAAAATTCTATTCAATATAAAAATGGCTTCACGGTTGGATCTTAATAAAAATATAATCTATCTCCATTGTGTGCCAACAATGGCACAATATATAGAGGCTTATATGTGATTACGGTATATAGAGGCAACGTGAGCGAAGCCGCGTGACAACCGCACGTACACAGTTCTTTCATCGGGAAATAGAGTTAGAAATAATAGATATGTTCACTATAAAAATGTGAAAATAAAGAGATTTTGATTAATACATATAAAGTACACACGTTTTGAGGTATTGAAAACGTAATTCTCCCACTAATAGACCGGGAGATATTGACACAAAATTTCGAGTCATTTGTTGGATGATGGCGAGGATGGCGGTTCTACAGGGTTCTTAGTACGCAATGACAAAAAGAAAAATGATGGTGTGAACGCTGGTACCGGCGGCTTAGTCGCGGGGGCGTTAGTCGAACTCGTCGGAAAATAGCGAAAGTCAAAAATAGCGAAAGTGAAAATTTAATACATATGTATTCATGCTTATATATTTTTAACACATATGCATTTAATGATATCAATATTCATTTCAGTTGATTACCAATAAAATGTCTATTATCATCGGCATCAGTTTCTAACAGCAAGGACAAGTTATTCTTGTGTAAACTTCAATTTTAGCCAAGTAAAATGCTAGGAACTTATTATTAACTTAACTTAAGTAAAATGCTAGGAAAAAGGCTTAGCTAAAGGCCGCATCTAGAAAACCCTAAATCTTGGTACCGCGAGCTCCAGCAACTCCGCTGAATACAAAACCGTAGTGATCTAAAATCTTTACGCTATCGACAATCGGGGTTGAACCTCCGACTTCACGCTCGCTGAGCGCTCTAAATCGACAATTTCATATCTCCTCTAATACCATAATATTATATTATTATTATTTCTATTCTTTAGTATTTTTTGTAATTGATGAAAATTTTATGAAAATGAATTGTTTTGAGGTTAGACAGTCTTTATTTTATCCGAAGTACCTAGGACCTAGGTAGTTTATAGAATGGGTATCTTTGGAAGATTTCCCCACAATAAAAAAAAGGTAGTTTATAGAATACCTTAGTAAGTATAGATATAAATTTCTTAATATTTCTAAATTAGAAATTATTCAAAATCTTTCTGGCTAATAATTTGAACAACCTACCTATTTTAAACTCTTTACCTTCAAAATGTAATGGTAATGGTATAACAATTGTTATGAAATGGTTTTGTTATTTGTAATCGTGAAAGTTGACCTTTGCTTTAGATCTATTAGTAGTGCCATAAGTATAAGCATTAAAAAGGTAAATATTATGTACCTACAATATTTTATAAATAGAGTATTAATAAATAATAAGAGCAGCTTATTACGTTGGATTTTCTCTAAAGTATTTACTTTATAAATAGAAAACATAACATCGACTCTCATGGTGGGTGTTTCCTACCCGTAGCCCGCCTACTCCATCTTACAATGAATACTTAGAATCAGAACGAATCATTTTATATTATTGAAGAAATAGTCAATTCCTTAAGGGTACATCCCCGTGGGTTAATGCGATGCCCTCGACGCTATTGTGCTCGGATTATTATATTTCTAAGCGATATCAAGACACCACGACCGAGGAAATTGTATCAGTCACAAAGACTGTGAACTTGGGTACATTTTAATCAATTTTTAAAATACATCTAATATACACTTTAATCCCTCAGTCCCGGAATCACAGACACAATAGAAAATCTATTGTGTCGCGGCCCGATCGGGCCGCTCGGTGGTCAATGGGTTAAATATTCGTACTTCTTTATTTAATCTTCAGATACATATGTCTCTTAATTAAAACTTCATTTTATTGAACAGTTTCTTGACCAAGGTAAAGATTAACTCATACCAAATTACAGAAATGATAAAACAAGCCTGTTTTTATTAATACTATTGATATATAATTACAATCTTAAGCCACGGCACGATCTCGCTACTTCATACATTATGTTCTAAAATTATAACATAAAAATGTAACCTGGAATTATTCGCACTTATTTGCGAAATATACTAGTTTTAGTGGTAACTAAGTATGATATCAGAAATGAGGTTCCGTTTTCATTTGGACGCCTGATTTGACTCCAATTGCGTCGTTGGTAGTTGTTACTTCTATCGGCTGCCCAACGTATTTCGCAATTATTCTCTTTTATTATATTTCGGAATTTCTAAGTAACCTACACGTCAATACATTTTCTGTAATCACGTCAATACATTTAATGAAAGAATCAATAACCTTGACAATGAAGCTATGTGTTAACTCATAAGCGCGTCACACACGGTGAAGATACTTTAATATTTGATCTTAAGATACTGTTATATTTTATATTACAGTATCTTAAGATAAAATAATATAGTAGATATCTTCACCGTGTGTGACGCGCTTTATAACCGTACATTGAATATCAAAATATTGGATAAAATTAATTATAGAGGCTATCCACCAATATTACCGCCTCCTTGGTACAGTGGTTGACGCGTGAGCGTAGCACCGAGGGGTCCTGGGTTCGATTCCCGGTGGAGACGAAGAAAAAAAATGTCTCGGTCTGGTAGGACACAGGAGGATCACCTACTTGTCCCTAAAGAAAATCGATCAGTGAAACAGATGTATAATGCATCTGCCCCTTACCCCACTAGGGGACATGGGACTTCACACCAATATTGTTCATTTCTCATGGTATTCACCCGATGGCATTATTATCTAAAACAGGAGTTATACGTATAAATTCTTAACATACAAGAATACACTCGCATATCAAATCTTATTAACAATCTTTCATTAATACATTAAACAGAATTACCATAAGAATTACATTTGGCAACGAATATGGCGTCTCAATCTAAAATTCTAATTATTCAGCGGCAAATTTAAAACTGAATTCAGAAACGAGGTTCGTGATTTAATCAAAATAAAGAGACAACAAGTTTTGCATATTTCGTTATTAATAATTAGAAAGTCGGTAGAGCGTGTGCGATGCGATTTACTTCGATCTTCCCAACCGTGAGCGGGAGACGACTTTAAGAATTAAATAATTCATCCAATTTAACATAGCTGTGTTGTATGCATGTTTTTCATTGATACTATAGAATCTATATACTTAGATGGAATACTATGTTAGTTGTAGATAAAATGTAATATCTTTTTAGCTGAAGATTTTTTAATCTAATTCTAAAATGAGAAGAAGCATTTCATAGGATCTTTTCTGTCTTCTAAGTTCTCAAGCCCTTTCGTTGTTCAATGTTTTGAAAGTTCATAGAAACTTAATTGCATGTTTGCTCAAAACAAAAAATGCTGTTGTCAAGTTATATTTTACACAAGATTTTTTTGGTAAAAATTCAATAAACTACGCAATGAGGTAATAGTAACAACATTGCAATTGTTTCAAAAATCCTACACAATTTTAAAACATATTGTCACTTATGTCAAAATTATTAAGTACGAAAGTAGAGCCTCCTCAATGTATTCGGTATTTTTCGGTCGACTGAACGATCTGCGACTTGCCGACGCTCGTACGGCTCACTGCGCCCGCGCATTAAATATGCTAGGGTTGTCACGAGCAAGAAAAATACTTAATCATAACATAATATTTAGTAAGAAAGCTCCTTCAATAATTTAACGATAGTGCCTTCAAGATCCAAGATATATTTTCTAAAGAGCAACGTTTTTTTTTCCAACAGGTAACGCAACAAACATAATTATTTATCACTAGCTTTCCACCCGCGGCATTGCCCGCGTAGACAAAAAAAAACCCGCATAGTTCCCGTTCCCGTGGGATTTCCGGAATAAAACCTATCCTATGTCCCGGGGTAAAAAGTAGCCTATGTCCTTTCTCGGGTATGAAAATATATCTATACCAAATTTCATGCAAATTGGTTCAGTAGTTAAGACGTGATTGAGTAACAGACAGACAGACAGAGTTACTTTCGCATTTATAATATTAGTATGGATATGAAGGTACATTATTTTAAGCATTTCATTACGTATTCACACCAAATAAACATAACAATTAAATAAATCGTGCTTCGTAATCGTAAGTTACTACTCATCGAGTTATTATTGTAATAATAAGATACTTAAAAATATAATTACAACACGATTGTTAACCATATATTCGTATTTGTTATATTCATTTTAGTGTTCATAAATTTCATATCATTAAATTATTATTTGATAACCCTAATCGTATTATAAGATTTACTAAAGGATTGCCGGCTTTGAACTCTTGATTATATTTGGAGCTTTCAGACATAAAATCAGATCATTTTATTTTAATGCGTTTTGTTTAATTTACTTGGACCTTAGATCGAAAGCAAATGCTTTGGTGTAATGAATCCTATTTAAGGATCTCGTTTTATGTTAAATTCGCTTAATGAGGGTATTCCTTTTAATGAGATTTGAGTTATGATTCCTACAATATTCAGTTATTAAATAATTCACAGATTCCTAAATAATTACTTCCTTATTTATTTATTGCAAACATTACTTCTGACTGTAAATATTTCTAATTAATTCCCTTTAATTTGTCTCCTGGAACTATATATAAACAATATAAAATATCTAATTGTGGAGTCACGAAAAATAGTTGCACGCTAGAAATTCTATTTTCACAGACGTTTCCACACCAAAATCCTAACTTCAAACGCGAAATTAGTCTGAATTTCAAAAGAAAGCGATAAGGCAGTGTAAATACGTCGTGTGTAGTATTCAGCTGGTATTTCAGAACGCCACCGCAATGTGCAAGAGCGTGTTAAGGAGTTAACGGATCCGACTGACACGCACTCGAAACTTTGCACGTATGTCGAATATTTTATAGCGTATCTAGTGGAGCTGTTAATACATATGGACAATTGTTTTGTAGTGGTTTTGTAGATGTACATAGTTTGTGTCTTGTGGAATGGGACTGTCACTATAAGCTCTGAATGTACCTTTATAAGTTTAAATTGCATTTCATTTCATAGATATGTGTTATGATGGCTTAATGTCAGTAATAAGATGCTAAATAGGTTCTCAGTATTTAAATTTTGTAGTGTTGTAACTTCTTACATACACAAGCTTTTCCTCGCAAAAATATACTGAAAATCCCTAAGTGCTATTTATAAATTATTGGCCATATCTCGTTATGAGGAGTTTTCATTAATAGCCTAATATTATAAATTTATTATAAAGCGCTGCAAAAACTTAGCACATGTATTGGATATAGATGACTTCATCATATTGGTTGCCAAGCGAGCTAATAAATTTCACCCCTTTTCCTTTTAAGGCCATACAAAAACAAAATTACATATTACATACAATATTAACAGCTCCATATGATATAAGCTGAAATCAAATCGGCAAAACGCAGCCAGGCAAGGGCGCGGACGTGACAACTTCCGCCGTCAGAGGGCGCACGCTCGCCATTTCATTTATTTTATATCTCCTGCATACGGAGTAAATACTGTATTTATGAGATAGTAAACGGTAAGCAACGTTATTTATTTAAATTTAGAATAAGTTAGTGGAATCGTCTTAGGAATGTTATAGAGTTGTTAAACGAAGAAAGGTTGCTGCTGATAAAAGAAAATCGGTTGAAAAATTGGTTATGAATGTTAAGATTATGTTTATTAATATCATATTGATTACAATACTATAGAATATATTAAGAACAAATTAGATTATGGTTGGATTTAATGAGTATAGTTACCTAACCTTGTTTTGTAGTATACTAACCTGCGTACATATACATATTATTATGTCTTGAAAACTTAACAAATGTTTACACTAAAGTTGAAAATAATGTGAAACTTAAAAATAAAATTTCACTTTAACAAAAACATTTTGAAATTCCTAGTTGATTGCTTTCATTGATATTTCGACAGCGTGCAATCAAAAAAATTCTAGTGACTGCACATATTTTTCATTTATCTTTAAAACAATAGAGCGTACGAAAAAACAACATTTTTATTTATTGTAATATATATTTTTTCTCGTGTTATTTGATGGATAAAAATACATTTAATGTTAAGAAAAAGACTATAGGCAATTACATATTATTTCGTCGGGAAGCTGGTGTTGATCGACGTTGATTAATGTCTGTCTGTCTGTGTGGACAGATTAAAAAACTGCTGTTTCTGATATGGCCTATAAACAGAGAAATGAATGGAGAAGATACTTGTAAATGTACTGTAGTTATATTTTATGTTTCATTTCATAAAAAGATCAGAAGGAATTAATGAGTTTAAAGAAATAATAGAATTATTAGTGAACGGTAGCAAAGGTGGTGTGCAGTTATTATAAATTTCAACTCTATTATCTGGACAAATATGAACTATAACTACATAGAGTATTATAATTATACTATAATAATTACTAGATACATAATATTTAAATTCATTAAATAAGTTACAATATTTTACCATCGCCTCCACTCCACTTTTGTTCTCGCGACATTTGATTTCGGTGACATCTGGCGGAAGTAATAGATTTTTTCAGTTAGCTGAAGGTGAAAATTTAATCTGTGAACAAGCAGAGACCGCGAAAGACATAAAAGAAACCGATATCTTTTTATACACGTAATATAAGTATTATAATCAATATAGGTAGTTTGTAGTTTCAAAAATAAAATTATGTTACTATGTATTTGCTGTATTTTACGTAATATGATGCATTAAAACATTTATTAAATTACAACCATCAATCGGCCGATTGATTCATTGATTGAATCCGGCTATCGCGTTGTAAGTCAATTTATTTTTTGAGGATAACATCTACAACAAGACTTTTGTTCACTGCACTAGAGATGTGAAATTAGTATTTGCACTCCTAGTGCAGTTGTTTAATAATATAATTAATACAACGTTGTTACTCTATCCTAATTATAATTGCAAATGATTTTTATTTTTATTCTTTTACTATGTATAAATCTATTCTATCTATTGTTCATCTTCGTAATTTTAAGAAGAAACCTTATATTGATGCAAAATAATAATGCAACTGAAAACAAAAGTTCCTAAATGAGCCCTTTAAACATATTATATGTACCTCTTGTTGAAAGTTCAGTTTATAAACTATGTGTTTTATGAAATATTTATATAAAATATATATTAATCTTCGCCCAGGCTAAGTTCTGAAAGCGGATGGTTCACGCTCGAAGCGCAACCCATGTCTTGCTAACTACCAACTACTAACTACGTCATGTGATTGAAGTGTTAACTAATATTGTTATTCACTGTGAAATACTTTGACTATGGAAGTATGTATTTATAGGTGTATAAGGTTACTAAGGTTAGGTTACTAGAACTAGAGTATTTTAAAATTAAATTTTATAAGGAGTTTGATATATTCCTATTTTTTATTACTTTATACTTCTCATACGTATTAATTACTACATATAGAATTTATAAAAAACAAATATTAATATGCTGTTCAGAGATCTACTTATTAAATCTACTTCTAAGCCACTGAGCTTAGAAGCTCGAAGCATATGCTTCAATATTTTAATATAAGGTATAATAACAATTTACGTATTTTTTAATAATTCAAATGAAACATTTAATAGAATATTTTTCCTTAATTCTCCTGGATTATTAGGTGCATTATTTAGTCTCTATAATTTTCTAATTAACGAGGCTAAGGATGTTTTCTTTGTGTAACAACTTTAATCTTTCAACTCTTGAAACCAGTGGCCTGCAAGTTTCAGCTTCACTAAGTGATAGCCCATATAAAGGTCCCCAGAACAAAATGTCTATCAGTCTTGATTTGGGTTCTGGTGATAGTGGATTTCAATGTGCGATCGGAAATGTTAAAACAACAAAAATCGTTTTTAAAAGTCGGGTGAAAAAGAGAATTTTCTATACGAAACTAACAAAATATTATTGGTAAGTTATAAGTAGAAATTGTAGCGCTTATGTGTGACATTTACAAATTTATGCACAGTTTTCAAAGCAATTTAATTATTCTTTAAAAAATATTTTGTTTGGCTGACCGAAAGAAAGCCTTTAGATAATATTATGATAGTAAACTTATAAATGTATTAATAATACCTACATCCGACGGCAATGAAATTATTTAACGTAGGTATCACAAAATTAAACAAAAAACAAAAGAACGTACCACACAAAAACAATATACTCTACAATAACAACAAGACCTACCGTAACAATGCTACAAAAAGTGCCTAATCAAATAACATATTTAGAAAATTCAAGTGGAACGCACAGCGGCGTATATAGGACACTTCCATTCGACATAAAAACGTTCATATAAGCTAAAATGGCAGGACGGTACGCTATTCATTTTACTGAAGTCACGTAGGGTAATGTATATTCTAATATATTTGCCTGGAACGACTTTTCGTGCTTATCGGCCCGTGCGGTCTGCGGCCGGTGGTAGGGATGAGATATCTGGGATGTCGATAGTCGATAGTTTCATTTTAACTAAGAGTAGAGACATTCGTAGTAAATTCTTAGGTAAGTGAATTGTTTGTGCCTGTGGAATACACTATACAGGCTATGAACAGATTGATATTTTACATAAATTATTTTATAATAAAATATAAATATTCAGAAATACAGCTATACAGTCAATGTAAAAAAATATTTTATTAATAGCCGACAATCGATAAACAATACATCCTCTCTTTACACAAACTAGAACAAATAAAGGTAAAATATTTAATCCATTATAACTACTTTAATAACACATTGAATTGACTTGACGTTGATAAATTCTACTAATATATATAATAATATCGATACATTCGTGCACATCACTATTAGCCCCATATTTACTCGTACCTCGCCAGTTCATCTTCATTTTTTATCTCTTTCACCGGAAAAAGGCAAAAAATGTGAAACCACTATAGTAATGACTGAAAAAATAACTGTAAGACGCAACATTCAGTTGGATTTTTAATAAGTTTTTATTTACAACTGCCCTAAATAAGACTGGACTTCTTTGAATGAAGATCTTTCATTTGCGAGTAGGTACTACTTTTAGTTGACTTTATATTCGCTATCGTTATTAAAGAGAGCTTGGCTTGAACTATTTATTTTTAATGATAAATTCTAGATTTTTAAATAGGTAGTATGTTTTAATGCTAGTAATTACAATTAAAAACTTGTATGTATTTGTTTCTTCCACATATTTAAAGCAGACGAATATGTTACCTTTGTAATCATATAAAATATTTTGTGTCGATTTGTAGAATAAAGAATATAATATTTAATTATCTTTATTTGTGACTCTATTCTGATTTTGATTAAACATGGACTTTTTTATCTACATCGACTGTGAATAGGTATCTATGCTTCGACTTAATCAGTGTTACAAAAACTATAACAAAATATACTTAAATATAATAATGACAATACTCTCTAAATGAGTAATTCGCATAATTGAATTGGAACCATAGAGTACCCAATATAAGACAATTTTCTCGTTTTCAAATTGATGCACCCTTTTAACCTCGCAAATTGGGGATGAGATGGGAAACCAGACCTCTTAAGGCCTTTATTTAATACGTTAAGCCTATTTGTAGAATGTGGAATGGAAAACTTGAATATTATGCGTATAATTGTATATTACACATATTATTCGAGGCGAATATTTCGGTTTTTTATTGCTGATAAAATTAAATTAATAAGGTAGGTAATTAAATTATCATATGACCAGTTATGAGGCTATATTTTCTGAATATACTTCTAAATGTTATTTTTACATATTTATCGTACGAAAATATTAATTCGATTTCGGTTATTATAATGATAACGTACAATATAGAGTTTTTCGACAAAACCATGTAGACACAATAGACAGACTTTACTCTCAAATGAATAATATTAAAATCAAGTTTACAAAACTAATCACAAAAACCTCCATTCACATTCCGTTTCGCGTTACAAAATAAATGAACACAATTAAATTTTAGCTCCAAAATGCGTACCTACATACATACAGGTAAAACAAAAAATCGTAGCGAATACGTTCTGAATTCTGTTATTTGAAAATTAATTAAACGGTCCAACGGGGCGTAACGATTTACGGCTGTGTGACAGACATACCGACACGCGTGACGACATTCGCAACATATTAAATTATTTAGGGTTCTAGCAAAGGAATTGACGCCATACCTTAGAACTTAAGACGTTCTAATTGCTTTCGTATTGGTTGATAGTTCGTTGGGTTGTGTCGCAAATAAAATGTCTTTATTGTTACGTATTTTATTACAAATAACTTACGTATTTGTATATACTAATAATTATTATTTGGGTATGTAAATTACTTCAATATGTTGTAATATTTGCAATAAATAAACATTGATAATCACGATATGATTAAATGTCAATTTCCTTAATTAATTTTTAGTCTCATTGTTTCTAAATATGTAGCATATGTGATTACTTATATGTGTTATTACAGATAGATATGTATTTACTTAGTTTCATTATATCTATTATTCGTCTCGTTTTGGAAATTGACGATGAATTCTGATAGGCATACGTAGAGCACGTAAAATAATAACAGAAAGACATGGAAATTTTGTCGTCAGTCGATATTTTATCTTCTTTCTTATATATAAAAATGAATCGCAAAATGTGTTGGTAAGCGCATAACTCGAGAACGGCTGAACCGATTCCGATAATTCTTTTTTTATTATATTCCTTGAAGTACGAGGATGGTTCTTACGTAGAGAAAACGTAAATATGTACCACGGGCGAAGCCGGGGCGGACTGCTAGTATCATATAATATCGTAAATTAGAACCATTTTCTATTTCTGTAAAATCTAGCATATTTTATGAATGAACTTTACTCATGTTACCAATATTAATCAAAGAAAGTTTAAATGTTCGACATTATGTAAAAAATAAACGAGAAGATACTAGGATATATTTTATCGAAATCGCCAAAAAGATTTGTTGCCTTGTCGAAAGAATGAAACCGTTATAGGATTTCATATACTTTATTTCTATAATCTCTTATAATCTACGCAATTTTAGCGTTGGTCAATCCTAATCAAAATATTTTAAAAACTCACAAGTAATTCCAAAAAATGCAGCGTCACTATACCACGTTAAACGCTTACCAAAGGGCGGGGCAGGCAAATCGGTTGCAGGCAACGACAAGACATTTGCGAGGCAATGATTTATGTCCGCTGTTATCGACAACCCGCAGGCTACCCTACTCGTCACGATCGGGAGGCTGTGGAGTCGTAGTTCTGCTTTTTTTCATCCTGATACCGTTTGAGACGTATGAGGAATATTAAACAAATCTTGTGTCTTCGACATATCTGTAATTCTTCTATTGTTCTGGAAGCTAACTATCTATAAATCTTATTGCACTGACTGGCACTGGTATTATTTGCTATATTTTAACAAATACTTAAATTAATTTTATAACTTGAACCTATCTTATGACAATATAAATCTATATAATATTTAAGTAATATCGTGATTACATCGTGAATTCGACTATTGTGTATGTGCCACTTTATTTTATTAGTAAACCATAAAAGTTTCGAACAACTCTATATTACCTAATAATTAATTTATTCTTCTCCATCCCAGAAAAGCGTCATCAACCGCATATGAAAGAAAGTCCCTTTGGCGACTCCATTCCACTTTTGTTCTAAGCCTAAATCATGTCCAACAGTGCGTAAATCGGTGAGGATTTTTTGTAAGATTTCACGCGCGGCTGCGCGGGCGTCGCTGATTAATCGGCCATTGATTGCAACGGACGGGATCACCGAATCAGTTTTAGCTATATTTGGGAACTAAATGAAAATTTATCAACACTCATAAACACTTATAAAATAAGCTTCAATTTTTAATATTATACAGTAAACAAGTACCCACTGAAAGTGGATTTTGACGACACACTTTTGTGAATTAATATTAGGTACATCGTTAATTAACGCCATTCTTAGAATATTGACTTTGACAGATTCTAGTTCTACGTGACTCTATTATTGCCGTTATTTATAAGATCATTTTAGAAATAATCCTCTAATTGAATTTATATATATTTATATAGAGACTGAATTTTGACGATGTTTAGCATTAAATAAAATGAAAATTGCCTTAACCCATTGAGCCCCGAACGGCCAGATCCGACCGCGACACTATAGATTTTCTATTGTGTCTGTGATTCCGGGGCCTGATGGATTAATAAAGAAAAAAACGAAGGTAGCATAAGGTAGCGTCTGAATTAGTAAATTATTGTTAGTTACATACAATTTTTCATTGTAAGACACATGAATTAATGAATACCAATATCGAACATAATCGAAAATCAAGTTCGTTGATGCATAATAACACAGCACCCCTGACACTATGTCAAAAGCAAACGCATCATGACGTATGGCTATAATGTTGGAAGGTTCTGGAATCATTTTCAGTCAGTTGCTTTTATTATAAGCTAATTACTCCTTTTGTAGAATATCTGTTTAGTACTGTACAAAAGCTTGTTCTCATACAGTCAAATGTGTGATTAGGAAAAGAAGGTTTTATTAGCTTTGAACAAAATATTTCAGCTCTTTCTTTTTCATATATTTTTAAACGATATTCATTTTCTGTAAAAGATTTACACCGAAAACTAAACACATTTTCAATCCTGCACAAATAATTACTATTACGTATAATTACAGAAAAACTAAAATTTTCCTGCACAAATAATTACTATTACGTATAATTACAGAAAAACTAAAATTTTCCTGCACAAATAATTACTATTACGTATAATTACAGAAAGACTTTCAATCTTTTAGAAATTATTACTCATAGGTTGTTATTTCAATATTCCTTTGGTTATATTTGAGATGGTTAGAGGTGGGTATATAATATTATAATATCTATTGGTCTTACCAAAAAAACAATTTAAACACAGTCTAACTTTAAACCAGGGATCTGTCACTTTAATATATGTGTAATACAACAAAACCAGATTAAAGAGAACCCGCGCTTAAAGTTGAACCCTGTCTAAATTTTTTTTGTGGTAAGGCAGGAAATGTCTAGAAGATAATTTGGCTGTAAATAATCCTAGAAATAAATGAAAGATTGACAGTAAGACAACATACACACATTATGCCCTCTTGCATTTATGTAGGTAAAAATGTAGAGCTTTTTGCTCTTCTGTTGAACATTATAATTATTCCTTTTTAATCAATAATTATTGTAACCTATTTATTAAAAACAGTTTAGATATTATAAAAACGTTAATTTCTAAAGCCAATTAATCTATAACCTAACATCGAGTTGACGAAAAACTCTTATAATGCTTGATATAAGTTGCATTTTTCAATCTCTATTTAACATATTCTGCATGTGCAATATGTCCTTCTTTTCTTTATAACTATTTACTAAGAAATACATTACATTTTATGGAATATTCACCTGTTAATTAGCAGACGCACATTTCCACTATCCTGGCAATTTGCAGGAAATGTGCCAACAATATTACCTCCATACTATAACTAATATATCTATATAGTTACGTTGATATCTCCGCTTCCATCAAACCACATTACGCTCAAACCACCAATTTGACAAGTTTGATCAAAGACATGTGTAATAATTTACTCGTATATTTGCCACATGTAATATACACTAAATTGCGAATGGCTTGTTAGTGTCGAATCAATATTATGTAGTTATCTGGTAGTACATTTTTAAGTAGGTACGAAGTATAAACGTGTAAATTATATTTTAAGTAATTTTATAGTGTTATAGCCATTGCTCGCCATTGTCCAGCAAAGGGTAACGCGAGTTGAAAAAAAAATCACTCAGCAATAATGTAAGCTTTCTAAGCTTAATACTGAAGACATAATTTTAAAAAACTGGTTATGATTTTGGTTATTCTTTCTAATACAATTAATGAATTAGATTTTCTGAAGTTTATATCGCGTCCCGTTATATCATTAGTCCTTTTACATACAATTCTGAAAACCTTAACTTTTATCTACATCCATAATTCACTCATGAATCCAAACTTGATCTCAAAGATTATCAAATTACAACCGATTTAAAATAATATTAGTGAATATTGAAGGCTTCGGCCGAAAACCTAACAAATAAAATCTTTTTTCAAAAATAATCGTATTTCAATACGAATTATCCACGGAAATTTCTCACTAATAAATTTTACATAAAATAACCGTATATCAAGATTAACAAGCTAAAGTAACAGTTCCTACAAACATACTAAAATACGTAGGTATAACTCGAACTAAAAATATTCAAGTAGGAAGGGAATATCTATCGTATAAAATTCAACCCCAGTCGGTGCAACTAGCGTGAAAATCATGTTCACGGACGGTACGTGCCTCCGTAGTTATATATATGTAGTTTTAACTATTGATCCTTATACTGGGATATAAATGTATAACATTTTTGAGAGGGAATATATACAATTTTTGAAAGTCTGTGCGCTTTGTGTTTCTATGGTTGTGTGGTGTTTTACCAATTTAAGTTAAAGTTAACAGAGAAGATTGCTTATCATTCTGCTTCCTTTATGGTAATTACACGCTTTATATTAGCTTCACCTGTATGTTTGTAACCGACTTCTTTGGGCGCGATTTTGACCCACTTTAAACGGCCAGATTTCGTTCAAACTTTGTAGATTTATTTAGGACCGATGACAATACACTCATTTAATAAAATAAATAATAGTTAAAAAAAATAAAAAACACGCGTTTTATAGAAAACCGAACTAAAAGCATGTTTTTTAGTTTTTTTTAAACTATTATTATTATTTTGGGTTTCGCTCTCTGATTAATTACTACTGATATTTTTTTTATCGCTTAAGCAGGCACACGAGCTGGCGGGTCACCTGATGGAAACTGATGCCCGCCGCCCATAAGCATTCGCGATGTTAGGGCCACCGCGAATGTGTTGCCGGCCTTTGAGGTATAAAATAATATGCCCTTTTCTTGAAGGTCTCCGCGTCGAATCCGTTTGGGAACACTGAGGATGGTAAATCGTTCCACAAGGTTGTTGTTCTCGGTAGAAAGTGTCGAGAAAAGCGCACTGTGGTAGACCGCCATGCATCCAGGTGGATGGTGGATACTGATATTAAAATTAAAATGTATTTAACATATAACGACTTTGTACAGGTACTAAAAGCATTAGAAAGAAAGAAAGAAAATACATTACAAAAATTATCGAAGGATTTTGTATAAAACAATAATTTAAGAATAGGTATTCGAGTATAATTGGTGTCCTAGAAGATAGTGGTTAGTCGTTATTTTATGAGTTAATTATAAATAACACTTACCATGTTTGATTAATGTATTTTTACTGATAATAGACAATTCTACTGTATAGGTACTGTGCATCTTCTTATTTTGTAAACATTTGCCCAATAGTTTTATGGGTTCGAAACTAAAGAGCAAAGGAAGAAAATGTAAAGACCTAGTTATATCTCCAATTTCCATATAGATATACGCAAACACCAACTTATGTAGTTCCAATCCAATTAATTGATTGGAACCGAAGGCGCTATAAACATCACTATTCACTAGTGATGTGCTGCGGCGTTGCATCTAAATTCCAATTCAGTTTGCGAGGGGATGTCTGTTCGCATAGTAACGTGCATTGCCTGTCCAAATCTGTGAGTGTAGACCTAGGTAACAATAGATCTGGGTTGGAATTTGATAAATAATTGCCATGTATTCAGTGATGTTTTATGATTTAGTTGAGATGGCTTAAAAAAAAGTTCACATAACGATGAAAAAGTTATTGATTTACGTCCAATTATAATTATTTGTTTGACAGGAATTATTTAAATGTGTAAATATAAAATATTGGCATGATTATTGATTATATCTGTAAAGTTACATATTCATGTAGTGATGTTGTACAACTCTATGTAGAGACCTTACAATTACAATTCATCTCTATATTCTTATAAATTACAATTACATTTCATCTCTATATTCTTATACAGCACTTTAATATACAAAGCTCTATGTAGAGTCTTTCACCGAGAGCTTTTTAAAGCTCTACATAGAGCACATTTCACAATAAAAACGTGCAATCTAAACATTATGCAGTGCACAACCAATCTGTTGACCGCAGGACACGTATTTTATGGAGGTGTGCGTCCACAAGAGGCATTGTGGACCGCAGACGTCTCATAGCGGGTGTCTAGTGGTATGCTAATCATGTACCAATTAGACTAGCTGGATGCTAATTTTCTCTTGGTTTACAATAATTTTAAGTATTTCGGTAATATTTTGTTCACATCTTAAATTTAGAAATGACATGCTTATTAAATTGAGATGTTCACGTGAACAGCATGTTACTACAACATATTACAACATCTAGATAATAATTAATAGAAGAAAAGCAACGTTTACGTTATAAATTATTACATAATACTTAATTTAACCCTCTGTTAAAGATACATGCAAATAGTATAATAGAATTTTGAATTTAAACTATCTTAACAATTCCTGAATAAATATTATCTTTTTGGATCACATATTATTATAACCTATTTTTTCAAATGTAATAAATCTAACCTATCTTCTAACCTATTTTTTCAAATATAATAAATCTTATCGTAAGAGAAAAAATCACCTTCAGGGAGAATCGTGCAGTTATTTTTGTGCCTAACATCATAATTAGGTGTTATAGTCCGTTTTCTTATGGGAAAAGGTATACATTTTTGAGTAAAGCAATGCCATTTGGTACGAATGTTGTACTCGTCCACCTAAGCCCAAATCGCCTGGTAGCCAGTGTCTACTCCCCGGCATAATGGAGGGAGGGGGGGTTATAGAACAGAGCGCCCGGCGCTCGGAAAAAAAAAAAAAGTGTGTGCGTGTAACCTTTACGCGCGATTGAAGTAAAACTTCTTTGGCGTTGACGACATATATCACTGAAATGATTAAATATTAACTTAAATAAATAAATATTATATTATAATTTAATTATATTTATTATTCATGTGCTTTACAAAGATTATTTAAATGTTATATTAATATTATTCATTCGAAACAGGTAATTGAATGTCATCATAATTTCTTACGTACGAAATTATAGGTTTGTGGTAACTATGTGAAACATAAATTTTACTCTCTAAATTTGCTACTTTTCTTGAAAATACAGCATCTATCGTTGTACCGAAACGCGTTGTTGAATGAAGTCGAGAAGTATTCATAGATAAATCAAATTTTTCTTCTAAAAATCAATTAACGGCTGAGATTCCTGAGAGCGAAAATTAACATTAAAATCTCCAGTTAGAATCATCGGTAATTCATGATAATTACTATTTAAAAGTCGAGAACCTTCAATTGTGAAGTGAAGTAATTGCTGATGAATAAATTTTATGATATTTGTCAGGCTAGTATTTGTAGAAATATAAATAACAACGATAATCACAGGTTGGTCATTCGTATTAACACATCGAACCAAGGCGATGTCACCAATTTGTGAAACCTCATCGGAAATTTGTGATAATATAGTTGGTGAAATATTTTGAATTGGTGTTACATTGTTCAGTGTATCTGTAGATGAATGATATACAGCTACTCCACCAGCAGTTGAGTTGGGTCGTTTGTATTGGGTAACGCAATAAAAATTTTCAATAAGAATTTGTTCGTCATTTTTCATCCAAGTTTCGGAAAATAACAGCAATGTGGACCTTTTTAATACTTTATCATTCAGATCAGAAACATGAGCACGTAAACTTTGGCAGTTGAAGGAAAATAGTGTAATGTTACTCTCATTTACAAGGTTATATAATTCTTCCTGTTGTGTTATTAGGCGAGAATTTGAAAGTCTTTCAAATTCACACTGTAAATCAACTATTCCCCCTGGACGCTTTCTTCCATGATAAAATTTGTTGTCATCGGTGTTTGAGACAATGAACAATCCATTTATATCAGTTACTCGTGATAATGCTACATATAACAGCTGCTGACTGTGACTTTTATTGTATTCATAAACGATTTGATCAAAAGTACCACCTTGAGACTTATGTATTGTAAGCGCACAAGCAGATACTAATGGAAAGTGATTTCTCTTTGCAAATATTGTCTTATTTCTATTCATTGGTACAGATGACGATCTTCGTAAAATTGGGACTGCTGTTCTACTAATGTTTAGAGTTTGAATATGATGGGCAGCTTTTTTCCTAATTTTCTCTCCTATCTTACCAGGAAACTCAAGCCATAAGCGTATGATGTTATCACTGTCATCACGTTCAATATACACTAACTTTCCAACACAACCGTTGGCTAAGCCATCAGATACATCAATATTGGTTGTAATAATGTAAAATTTGTTAAGAACTAATATGATTTCATAAGGCGATCCTCCTGTATCAATAACTGACATTTTATGAAATTGTTGGCGTACATATGCTTCTTGTTCAACTGAATGACAACCTATATACATATCTGTTGCTATGGATACTACTTTGTCTTCAGCAATATTTAAAATAGATTGATTATAATCCGCAACATGTTTATTTTTATTTTTAATTTACTTATTTTAAAAGTAATAAATAAACAAGTACCTATATTTAGAGATTTTCAAAAAATTTTGCAATTTAAAATAATGTTTTTAAAACTGTTGAATTTTTCATTCACTTTGCTATTCACAATTGATCCGTTTGAAAATTTGAAAATAAATAATCCTAATTGATTATGATATTTACCACTAGCTGGCGTATAAGTCAAGAAGCGTGTAGTATATGACATATACTTACAACCAATCAGAATTATTATTTTTAAATGGCGGAAACTACGCAGACTATAGTAAGCGTTACTTCCGTCAGAAAAAAAATCTGAGTTACTCCCTAGTCGCGCCTAAAGAAGTTTTACTTCAAAAATTCTGGCGGATTCATTTGGCCCTTTGAGTCAAGTTTGGTGTCGTTATCAGGTAACTAGATGATGCCCGATTCATTCCCCATACCAGTTTTTTAGGGTTCCGTAGCAAAATATGTCACAATCTTTAAAATAATAAACTTTTGGCAGTGGCAAAATCCAAACAAACCAGTATATTTTTATATTTTTGTATGAAACTTGGTTTATAAAAAAATACTGGCTAAAAGGCCATTTTATGCAGATTATAAAAACATTAACATGTAACATATATTTTACCATTTTCAATGTGAAATAAATTATAGAAAGTACAGGAACGTTCGTCAGCGCAGCGTAGGGGACGGCTAATAGACCCGAAAAATAAGCAATAAGATAAAACAAAAAACAGTCAAGTGCGAGTCTGACTCGCCCAACGAGTGTTTCGTACTTATTTGTCCTATACCATGTTATCTTGTCTGGTAGGACCTGGTTAACTGATACACACACACTTTCGTCTTTATAATATTAGTGTGATTTTTAATCATCTTTAAATTATAAATGAAGTCAGGTAACATTGTTAAAAATAAAGATAGATAATGATAGAACGTTTTTGTATTAATAATAATGACAACCACCTCCACAATTACATAATTCGGTACATTTGAGCTGGCGTATAAAACACTTCAATCTGGAATTGCATAATTTCACACACCGACATCTTATCAATTCAAAGCTTCTCTTTTCTTTTTATTTCAGATGGGCAAGGAATATTTAGATTTTTTAGGTCCCTAAATATAATCCCTAAATAAAATACAGCCTGTAAAACTGCCCTTAAGGTGTGTTGTTTAAGGGCAGCTTCTGTGGGAGGAAAATTTTCGATTTGACTGTCCGTTTTTATTCTGTACTAGCCATATCTGTCGACTGTTCTTAACATTATTTTGGCTACTACTACTATATCGTGTGTTCCAAAGCTAGAAGGTCTAAAAGAACTATAGGTACACCTGCATTTGAGGTATGGAAGGTACATCCGAATGTCACAAGAGGATTTGAAGCACTTTACAGTGGCAAATATGCAGACAGTGAAATTGAAAAGTTTGTGATTACAATGCATGATAGGTAAGGACGGTCACGATATTTTAAGGATACTCTTATCCAGAACTTATATTTTTTTATAATTATTATAAGTACTTGTTTGTTTTCACATTGTACCCCGCTGTGACAGTAAATGAGGGTCGCAAACAAATTTTTAACAAAAACGGACAGTCAAATCGAAAATTTGCCTACTACCCCTACGCTGCGCTGACGAACGTTCCTGTACTTTCTATAATTTATTTCACATTGAAAATGGTAAAATATATGTTACATGTTAATGTTTTTATAATCTGCATGAAATGGCCTTTCAGACAGTATTTTTTATAAACCAATTTGATACAAAAATATAAAAATATACTGGTTTGTTTGGATTTTACAACTGCCAAAAGTTTATTATTTTAAAGATTGTGACATATTTTGCTACGGAACCCTAAAAAACTGGTATGGGGAATGAATCGGGCATCATCTAGTTACCTGATAACGACACCAAACTTGACTCAAAGGGCCAAATGAATCCGCCAGAATTTTTTTTCCGAGCGCCGGGCGCTCTGTTCTATAACCCCCCCTCCCTCCATTCTGCCGGGGAGTAGACACTGGCTACCAGGCGATTTGGGCTTAGGTGGACGAGTACAACATTCGTACCAAATGGCATTGCTTTACTCAAAAATGTATACCTTTCCATACAAGCATGCCCATAAGAAAACGGACTATTATAATTAAACGTAATAAGAACATTGTTATCGGTTAAAAACTTATGTTTGCGGGAATGTGCAGAATCTCTTCTTATATTATGATTAAGTAAATTTTGAGACAAGTAGTTAATACTATCTCTATATAAAGATCACTTCCTTTTTCCTTAATTAACGCATGCGAGTACTATCGTTAAATCAAGTCAAAAAGATCGAAAAGGCGGGAATATCACGGCTATTAATACACACATTAATGTTAAATTAAATTATCTCTACGTGAGAAAAAAATCTTTATCTTATCAGTTATCATTGGTAATTTATTTCGTCTCTCAACTTTTTCCATCCTCATACCTAATTCTAATATAAAACGTCCGCACTCCAAATATAGAAGCACAACGCTGTACACAATTTACATTTTCTGCAGTTTTCACCCACTGTTCACAACTAACGTTCTAAATTATAATCATGTTTAGCGTCATGTGTACATACACAAAATCAACTAAACAGCCATTGAACTATTCAACAAAATCATAAAGCAAGATGATCGCCCAATCTTTACCTCATTTATAATTCATGAGACCACTTAATTGGTCATTCTGTAGCGAACGCGAAATTATTCATTCACGCCTCGAGCGGACCGTGGTCAACTCAACTAGTGTAGCTTGATACAAAGCAAACATTAGTCCAGCCATGCATTATTGTCAAGCGCAGTTATAACACGGCCTCGTGGTAAAAGGCCGTAAGTTACAAAATGACAAAAATGAATTTAGACTTTAAATTGTGTAGTTTAAGGTATACTTTTAATTACAGGTGAGGATCTGTTTTAATGTTTGTATATAAGTGTTATGTATGCATGCCAGCAAGTCGGTACGCGCCGCTAGGTAGAGGCAATGACAAAGAAGCCATGGCTTTATTAGCTGTGTACTCCACTTGTGTTGAAAGTCATCAGCTGAATAACATACTCTCTATGTGCAGAGATGATTAATTGTACAAAATTAATTAAAATATTTGTGCGCTTAGAGAGAATTTCATTAATGACACATTTCGTATACATTGTACGAGAATAATAGGAAATCATTTGGCAATATTACTACTTAAAATAATGCGAATTGCCTGTGAAAGTCTCAGTACCTACCTCTAAACACCGTTATTTGTAAATAAATACTTTTTACTCGGTTGGATTGAATAATTCGTTAACAACATTACTTACTCTATCAGCAATCATCTATGTTGTTGCTATATAACTAACTAACATCAAAATATCACAAAATCTATACCCGGAAAAGTCATATCTCCAGTGAAAACAATTTTCCATAAACATTTTCAATTTTAGCTCAGATAGTAAGACGCAAATAAAATACCGTTTTCCTGATAATAATTTCCACACATTGAGCACATTACACGGTAGGTAGACACAGGCTACCGTGACCACTCAGCTTTAGAATTTTACACTTTACGCCTGTTAGGCCTATCGTGTACACACCCTTTGTTGGGGCGTTGACTCTAATAAAAAATACGTAAAGGTATATTTTGAAGTCACTCAGGTATTTTTCTCTTTTTATGTTTCGCACTCGTTATAATTAATTGGTTTATACCGTTTTCCGTTGTCTGTTTTAAATTTATTTCGTTTTTGTTACGATTGTGATTTTTTTTATAAAAATACTGAGAATAATAACAAATCTACATATTCTAACATATACTTTTCATAACAGCAAATTTCAAAGTAAGTGCTTTTTCTAACAATATTTTACGATATTCGCTACACTTGTATTTCGTAGCACTACTAGTACGTAGCAGTGCTACGAACCATCCATGCTTGAAACAAAATGATATGTAAAAATCGTAATGTATCATACAATAGAGAAAAATTATTTATGTATTTATTTAGAAAATATAACTTTATGCTGTATTTTATATTTAAAGCTTATTTATAAGTGTATTAATGAATAATTAACAAGCATTTATGTATGTGCTAAAATGTATTGTGCGTTCTCGTGGTTCTATTTTAATCTAAAATGTTTATAATATAATGTAACTCTAGTGGAAGTGCATGCTATTAATAAAGCTTTAGTGTAGCTTGAATGTATAATAATTAAATTAAATTTTAATTAAGAAGATTTAGGTCCCTTTTTATATCTGTTCAGTTCGTATATCAAATTATTTTTTACTTACATTACCTTATTTTACCCAGCTTATAAATGTTTTAAAGTTTTTTTGATTTCCAGTTAATTTGAATATAACGAAAAATGTATTCTTCAAAACTGTGAAACTGTACTCGTCGTGATGATTTGATCATACCATCAGATATAATTTTATAAAATTCGATATAATTCTCTCTGTTCAATAATAATTTAGTAATAACACGATCACATTCGAGAATTATTTGCTAAAATCCTATTTAAATCAAATCCGCAATGCTCCTTGATATTAATTAATTATAGTACGAATATGGTCGGAATCAACGTCAGTACAAATCCAATCAGAGGCAAGAGGCGATGTTATGGTGCTGTATGTACTCGCAATATGCCGGATGCATTGATGCATCGTACTAGTGCTAGTAGGGTTGTCAAACGTGAGGTTTTATTTTAAGGAATTGATTTTATTGAACTCAAGCCTCCAAGGTAAGATTTCGCGTTGTCGTAGTTTGAAATGTAGCTTATAGGTAACTATGCAGTCTAGAATACAATATTTTTTGTTTGGTTCATGGATTATAGAACTTTTTAAACTTATTAAAAATTCAACTGCCAGCAAACAGTTGAAAGGATCATTAGTACTTATATTAATAATGCTATATACTGTGCTGTGTGCATAATGCTACTTATAGCAATAAAGCATACCTGCATTTACTGGCGTCGTTTTTACGTCAAAAAATAATACCAAGATTTCTAGTACCCTTGTTCATTTGGTATTTCCACAAAATTATTGAAACAGATATCTACTTAACAATAAAGCACGACTGCTAAATAAACTCAGTTTTTGTTTATTTACTTAATATAAGACAATTTTAATATTTCATAAATAAATACACTCTGAAAGCGTCATATTGTAAGTTGTATTCTATTCCATCGACGTTTTCACGATATGAATTTAGAATTCTTACATCTAACAAAATCTAAAATAACATTCCATAAATAACACATTTTCATATATTTGGACAGCCCTACCACCGAAGCAGGTACCGTACCGAAGTCATTAGCAGTAATGGCCGATCCCGCGTCGGCAGATTTAGTGCGGTTTATCCATATACCATTACATGCTCTTATGTGCAAAGAATACGCTATACCTGTCCATTGATGGCTCCGTGCAGCCGAATGCACTGCATACATTAGCGTCATTCATTTCGATTCTATAGATTTGGTGTTAATTTTTGGTAATGTACTTTGCGATGAATAATATCTTTGGTTATAGTGGTTGTATGTGTTTTTATAGGTTCGTGGTGTTCTTCTCGTCAGTCGTCAGTCATTCTTCTAAAATTTTATTGTGTTACAAAATTGAAATTATCAGAGGAGCATATGATGAAAACGCTCTTTGTATCTTTGATTATTGTATGTGTTTTTATATAGTGGTAATGATGACGGGAGGAAAGGATATAGGTTAGTCATTCTTGGGATGTTTGAAGCAAGTTGCTAAAACGTAATTATAGGTGGACCATGTATTCTGAAAAATGCTGTCTCTACCTTTGATTATTATTGTGAAAACTGTATGTCGTTATATAGGTACATTGTACATGTATTTTCATCGTTCGTAACGAAATAGGTAAAGAATTTTTTTTTTGAAGTTTTAACCATTAAGAAAAATGTGAACACTTCAATAAGAAGATTGTGGTAATCAAATACATTTAATATGAAATTATTTTTGCTGTATAGGTAGTCTACAGTGCTTATAAGATAATTAACTAATTTAAGAAGAAAACTGAAAAAAAAACCTCAATCAAACTTTTTACTTTTAAGTATTATAATGACAATGTGAAATAACACGAACTTTAAATTCTATTTCTTTTCAAAGTGCAACATAATTTTACAACCAAAATATAACGATTTCAGAGGGTCGAGGGACGCGCCCTCCCCAAAGATACGGGGTAACTACAGCCATAACCGTATTTTACCCACGTCATAAAAACTAAGAAACATTGTGCCGCAAAAGTATTATAATAAGAGTTCCCTAACTGCTTTGCTTTAAGATTTATTCGCTTTTAAAATGACTTGTTTTTATTTTTAAAGTTGGTAGCATTGCGCGGCGTAATGTATTTAGTTACGTGGATTTTGTAGGATTATATTATTAAAGTATGAAGAAATTTTTGTTTTTAGTGTTTCGATGTTGGTACAATAACTGTTTTAATACTTTCTATAAATAAAAACTTTCAGTACGTATTAAGGTTAATGGATAATTAGATATCTAATCATGCATGGTGGTAAATGTTAAAAATATGTACTTAATGACGTTTCAAAAGTGCTTCTAGAAGAAGTCTAATTGAATAAATAAATGTTTGAGTTTGAGTTTGAGTTTGCAAAGATAGATGTTTGAATTGTGTTCCAATTTATGTACTTAATTATACTTGGTTGATAATTTGATAGTACTTGATATTACGTGAAAATAATATATTATTAAAATATATTTGGCTACTGATCTAAAACAATAGACACCAATGAAATATATTAAGTCTTATTCAATAGTTATCTTAATTACTTATGCTATAATATAGAACAACACACTTTGTCGTATCAATCATAGAGTTAAGTTTCGCATTCGTAAGCATTCAACATCATCACGTAACATGTAATATTTAAATACAAAAGGATGCTAAAGGATAAAATAATTCTCATTTCTTAAAAATGAGAATCAAAAGTAAAATAAAATGGTTAATCAAACTGCAGTCTATTCGTAGCGTCTGCTTAAAAATAAAACACTTTTAAAGAAACCCAGCCTTTCTATTATCCTCAAAATATTCAATTCATTCATCTACAAATAAACTTTAAGTATTACAGTATGCAGTACAAGAAAATAAAAACATATTCAATTTCAAAGGCATCTCTGTTACAATGTTCCTTTGCCAGTGTAAGTTTTCACATATTTCAGCTGTGACACCAATCTACGTAGAGCTCGAGCCATCCAATCGTAAATAACCATCTCATTTACATACCAACACATTGTCAGCCGTTCTTATATACTAACATTGTTTGACAAACTATCTTTAAGAAAATTCGCGGGCATCCCGCTCTAATTTCAGCTTCTGTCTCACTCTCGCACACGGGAAAAGCATCGAAGCGTGCCGATGGGCGGAGCCTCATACCTAACCATTGTAAGATGAACCTAGAAAATTCGCGCGCTCGTACCGTTAGTATCTATTTTGTATAGATCGAGGGAGGCAGGGAAGGTTCCTCCGCAGTGGATGTACTACATATCGCCTGACTGCACATTGGTTGATAAAAGCCACGCCCATTTGGAAATGCATTACCAAGATTGCTATGCAGATCCTGGATGGGAATGCTAAAAGTTTTCCAAGGATTTGGCGGATAGTCTTGCGGGGTTTTAGGTTAATGGCGGGGTATGGCGTAATCTCAATATTGCGAACTTCGATATAGCGATGAAGTTGTTTTGTGTTGGGAAATACTTTTATAATCTTTGTAAATGTAGAACTTGTTCATTTTAATAAAATTACGGAGCTTTTAAAAATATACCTTCTACTCGTTACGGTGTAAGCTTTACCTGAACTAGAGGTTAATTATTTTTGAACTAGTTTCATGTTCATTATCATAATACAGAGCTTTTAGCTTTTGTTCATTTTGTTTTTATATTTTAAACAACTACATAATAATGTGCTAATACATTTGTGTTTGTTTCCTCGTAATTTCGATAAGACATTTTTGATTCCCGATTAATTACCCTTTTTAGTTTGGTTTGGTCGAAAATTTTAAGTTAATGTTAAAAGGTAGGTTCAAGGATCCTCGATGACTGAGCTTTACTTTTGTTTGGTCGATATTTTTTCTTGTTTTCGAAAAGTTTTTCCCAATTAGATCGATGTATCGTCCCAAAAACCTTTTGTATACAATATTAAGAAAATTGTTGTGGCCGATTTCAAATTCAGATAATGTTTACAAGAACAACTGATTCAAAAGTTTATATAATAAAAGACTAGTTTAAAGTACATTCTTTTGCCCAGATATAAGCCATATTAGTAGACATTTTACTGAGTAAGAAGGGTATAATAGCCAAATTTACTACCTTTAGGTATATACGTGTTTATTTCCGTGGAATCCACAGAGAGTAGAATGATATTTTTACGTTATGCACATTTAACTCTATCTACGAGTAAGTGCATCTCTATAGTATTAGCTTTAACTATAGTATTTTTAATTGTACAGATATATAATGTATATGCAAAATAATGATTATGTTTCATTATTTTCCATAGTTACTGTAGTACCTCGTTATTCTCGTATTCAACTGTAAAATGATCTATTTAATGTATACCTTGTATAAATAAATAAAGAAAATTATACTCTTTCCACTTATAAATTTTAAAACTTAAATCCATTACAATCTAAAAAAGTGAATAATAACTAATAATAACCCAATAAGAACATCAAAGTGAACTACTCATCAGCCACTGAAAAAGCGTCGGACTAATCCGTGGCTAAGGAAAAAATACAGATTTCTTTTCATTTCCTACATAATGCAGGGAAATAACAGAACGGGAGTAAAAACTCGAATGCGATGGGATTGAAAACCAGTGGAGTGAAGCCAGCATTGTACTGCCACGAAGCATTGTTATTAAAATGGCTATATTATGAAGGAATGGGCCGTTTTGTGCGAGTATTTCGCTTTTTTGATCTTGCATTAATCAGGTATAGCTTGATGTTTTTGGTGGTTTGGTATGGGGTAATGTTGTGATTGGTAATGTTTCTTATTTGAGGTGTGTTTCTAAAATATTATAGAATATTTGTCACAGTAAACATAATATTATACGAAGAAAAGATTTATTTATATTATTTAATTGAATCATTTTTTTATATTCTTTCAATAGCAATGTAACTTTTCTTCCTTTGCGTAACGGATCTTATTCGTGTATTAATGTAGGTGCTTATTAATTCAATAAAAGATAATATTTTATTTACTTATTTATTTGTTTAATATTTTTGAGGTTGTAACTTTATTTTATCATCCAAAGGAAGGTTTCATAATTTTTAAGTAATTTTTAATACATTGGTCGATAAAAGGCGTCTCTTTTCGAAATTTCACTAGTAGTATCTTTATAGTTGTAAGCTACGTAATTTCTCATAAACATACGTTTTATTCATTTAAAAATTAAAATCAACATCATCAACTATCCTTTTTGTAGCTTTTATCGCAGATAAAACCGAGCCGAGACGGGGTTAAAGGCTAGTTAGAGGGCAATACGAGGGTTCGTAGAGGGGCTGTTGTAAAACTATGCATATTTTTTATCAGTGAGTGTATATTTCTGAGTATTTTTTTTTTTAATATACGTTTACGTAAGTTTGTTGGTACTTGATATAGTGGCTAGTATGAAAAGCTTATATAGCAAAAGTGCATGAGTTTGGTTTCTGGTGAGAATCACTCAAAACGAAGCTTGATCACCAACAGGCCCAAAAACGCTTGACTTGTTCAAACGTAAAGTGAATAGACATTTATAAGGTCAGCATGCTCTATCCTAGACCATGCTTGTCGCTTTCCATCAGGCGAAGTGATGGTCAGAGGCTTGCCTAATCATCATCATGTTTAAAAAAAAAAGTTACAGGCAGATTATATAATCCATGTTAACTATGGTAATTGATAACAAATTTTTTAATCTTTAGATTACAGTTCTTAAGTATCGAGAAAAGAAAAACTCGAAAAAGCTATTGAAATGACTCCATTTAATCATAAATTATTTAATTCATTATAGTCTTATGTAACCAAAAGAAGTTTCTTAACTGAAAATATGCCAAAACGCTATGTTGTAAAGCTCAACAATGAAATAAACATATGCATACGTATTTCGGCCAGCACGGATTTCAAACTGTATGTATGTATGCCCGTAAGCCAGGGAACAGATGTGCACACTCTGATGCGATTACACTGTACACTTCGTTAGATATGGCGGCATGCAATTTGTAGATGAACACAAATTCACTTCGATTAATTATTTTCCTTCATATTTCATTGGATTTCGTACAATTACGAAGCTGTGGTGACTGGTGTACATATATTATTGTATTGTTGTATTATTTTTCGATACCCACAAATAAATACCACATACTTTAACTCAGTGTGTGTACTTTGTGTGACAAAAGGAGGCTTTATTTTGTTGTTTCTTACAAGCAATGTTATGAAAGGAAAATAACCACTTGCTCTAATTCTCAAGGGACAGCTAGGTAGTTATAAATAGAGACCCGAGTTACTTCATAAAAAGGCTTTGTGCATCATTTTTTGCTTTAATTATCTATTGACTACCTACCAAATCTATTAATAATGTTACCTTTTTCATAGGTATACAATATTTGTCAAGAAATAGTATGAAAACGTAGAATAGTTTCATAGTATGTATATCAATCTTCTTATAATAAAAAATGTAGACACTCTATCCTTCCACCAGAAAATACTACGTTTTGATAAAAATACCAAAACTATTACCAAAAATGTGCTCCACTATCCTAAATCTCCTTTTATTCCATCAAAATGATTCTCCAAATAACCAAAACGTTCACAAGAGGCAAAATTTCATCAAATTTAAATTGGCAAAGACCCTACCAAAGGTCATATATTCGGTAATATTTTAAAGTCGCGTGCCGTCCGGAAGCAAGCCCAACGGACGGACGTCATCTATTACACACTGCGATCTCAATGTAAACCGTTAAAATTGCGAATTTATTTTAATGATCCGGTCGAAAGTATTTGAATATTATGTTTGTGTGGGAATATCGTTATTTTAGGTTACATAGTATATTAAATGATACTTTGAAAAAGGTTATAGGCCACAAAAGGTTTATAGGCGACTCTATTTTTTAATATATCCGTGTGTACCTTGAATAGTATAATACTTTTAGGGCCGATTTTTCAATGCATTGGATAAAACTTATTCGTCGAATAATGTATAAAACTACCATTTTAAAAACGTATTCTAATTGCCCGTATTTGACAGTTTACGTGACATTTTAATATTATTATCGTGTAATACTTTATTGAAAATTGGAAAAATCGGCCCTAAGAAGTACAATTGTTGTAAAACGTAGTTAATTTAAATTTCTACTCATACATTTTCCATCAAACATATTATATAGATATAGCTACATATATAAAAAGCTTCCCGATCCTTATAAAAAAACGACTTCTAATTCATCACTGCTTTTTAACATTTGTATTAACCCAGTCAGAACCTATAATAAAACACTTGATTTCCATTTCCTCATAAGTCCTAAGGCCACATCAAATTAATACAATACGATATTGTTACAGGCATAGCCCTACAATTGAATTATGTATCGTAACCGTGCCCGCTTCCGACGTGGTATTGTCATTCAAATATCCCAGACATAGCCTGTCAAGGGACCAGTTAAGTAGACTAGGGATATAATATGTTTTTGTACTGAAATGGTAAAATGGGTGCAATTGTAAATCGTCTTTCTATCATAGAATTGGTTACAGAATTTCATCAAATATATTGTTTCATATTTATAGTTATTCTTATATATAAAAATGAATCGCAAAATGTGTTGGTAAGCGCATAACTCGAGAACGGCTGAACCGATTTCGATAATTCTTTTTTTATTATATTACTTGAAGTACGAGGATGGTTTTTATGTAGAGAAAACGAAAATATGTACCACGGGCGAAGCCGGGGCGGACCGCTAGTCTTATATATAAAAATGAATCGCAAAATGTGTTGGTAAGCGCATAACTCGAGAACGGCTGAACCGATTTCGATAATTCTTTTTTTATTATATTCCTTGAAGTACGAGGATGGTTCTTATGTAGAGAAAACGTAAACATGTACCACGGGCGAAGCCGGGGCGGACCGCTAGTTTCTTATATATCTACCTAATTATATACCCGTTTTTTTACTTTGAATGTAAGTAGCTATCGATTAAATCTAATTAATGTCTATAATTTTAGTGTATTATGTTCTTAGATATTTGATCAATAGATTGGAATTTAAGTAACGGTAAAATAATGGTCGCATTAGTGGTAGATTTAAATTTAAAAGCTTTTAAAATGTTTCATTATCGGCTCAGCAACTAGCTAAATATATAAAATATTTGAAATGCATTTATTATCCCTATGTTTGTTACTAACTTAATAAATACAAATCTATACTGATATTATAAAGCTGAAGAGTTTGTTTGTTTGAACGCGCTAATCTCGGGAACTACTGGTTCGATTTGAAAAATTCTTTCGGTGTTAGATAGCCCATTTATCGAGGAAGGTTATAGGCTATATAATATCACGCTACGGCCAACAGGAGTGGAGCTACGGGGGTGAAACCGCGCGGAGCAGCTAGTAAGATAGATATAGGTAACAGTCGTTACTTTTTATCGCCGAAAATAATAAATTTAAACATGAATATAAAATAAAGCCCCACGCATACACGCTACTCAAAATGCTATCATGGTTTAATAAACCCACCCTTTATACTTTACGTATAATGATGCAATTGAAAAATATGTATTTATATCGCTATGAATGATATGACACTTCGAAGGCGTTGCGAATCAAACATACAAACTTACACTATCATGTATAAAAGTTATAATTGACCTTATTCTATGTTGGTAGAGTCTAAATTAGCTTGGCTTTAATTTTCCAATAATTTTGCTATGAATTATGTCTCTTATTGTGTTTTTAACACTTGCGCTATAGCAAGGGGTAGTTTGCACCCTCTCTGATTAGCGTTCTTAATCTATGGGGGTGTATGGATGGGTTTATGTTGGAGGCAACATTTTAACAAGATACATAGTAATTTTTATAACTTCCTAACAGTTAGTATAAAGAAACAACTGAATTTCACAAAATATGATCTGTGGTTATATATTTAACAAATATAAAAATTAAAAATAAAGTTTTATTGTCACTCTATTACATTGAAAGCTTACTAAATACTAAGAAGCAAACTGTATTTGTTGTAACTTTCCCAATATTTACAATCTTTTGAACGTTATATGTAACTTTATCAAAGAAAATTACATATAATTATTTTCAAAATCCCAATTTTATCCAACGTCTATACATTTCAATATGTTTCACTCTTGCATAACACCATTCAGTTATTCAATAATATTTCAATGTTTATTTAACGTCTTAAACGTTTGCCTAATGAACTACTAGGGGATTAGGTTTATTTTGTTGACATGTTCATCTTATTATACGGAATATGTAACCTGCCCTTGTGTAAACAAAACATGTTAACATTTATCCAATGTAACTCTATCGTGGTGATACAAAATAAATCTGTACTATAAAATACGAGAATTGGGTGTTAAAAAGTATATTTAAATATTTGAAATAATAATTGTACTTTTTAAGTGAAACTTCTTTAGGCTCGTTTAGAGTAAAATTTCAAGATCGCGTCATGACAATACCGTCACGTCATAAAGCGACGATTTTGGTATCTTTGTATCTTGTCTAAGAAGTTTCACTTCTGTCACATATGCTCGGCACACATGCTCTTTTTTATGTAGTATTGTATTTACAAGAAGGCATTACATACTATCTTGGCTCGGGGAAGACAAATGATATTATGTATTAATAATTATGCTAATCGATTTCATGGAAAATAATTAATTAATTTACTTTATTAGACATTTTCTGTAAATGAGACGAGATGACATATTTAAAACATGAGACAGTAAAATCGCAAGGCCTGTGTGATTGATTTTCGATCAATCGCAAGTCGCAACATAAGGATGTTCCTCTAGTAATCTTTCTCTCGTATAAGATCCCACCGCAGGATTAGTGCGTTCATCGTTTTTTTGATAAAACCAAAATTTTATGTATATTTATAATTAATAATTAGGAGAATATATATCGACTGGGTTGCCAGTCAAATTTACTTTATATTTACTTACCTAGTACGATTATTATTTGTCTGAATATATCAATCATTTAATTAAATAAAAGAAAAGAGATACTGCAAATGATAGATACTGAAATGCATCGGTGGTAATTTTATGTGGCTTGTACGTATCTATAGATCTCGTAAACATCATTAAAAGAAATTGCAAGTACAGACAATTAAATTTATGGTTATTACCATTACCTCCTCGCTAAAGACCCTTTAATCTATCACTAACCGCAGCTCACGGATAAATTGCATACGGATATATCCGCAACATTAGTTCGGATGCGCAGGCGCCGGATGCGGACACCCATTCATTGCATGTGACGTCACGTCCGGTGAGAAATGGCGCGTGAACCGCGGGGCCAGGTTCCGAACAGTACTATGTGACTATTGTTTGACAATCATTGTAATAGTTGATTCACGTAATTCTACGTCAAAAGAAAAAGCCCTTTCAGACATTTCTAGGTCTTTTTCTAGCTATTTTCAGTCAGTAGGTACTTATAAGAAAATTTGTAAGTACCCTTGATTTGTAAATATTGTTAAGATATTTTTTCAAAATTAACATTTCAGGAGCCCAGATGTAAAAGCTTATAAAATTAAACTATTGATAAAAATATTGAACACGACTATTTATTACATCCTTGCAAAGTACCTATCTACTATAGAATGATTAACGATCAAGTTAATTAGGCACGTCGTATAAGCATGCGAAGTTCAACAATAGATAGTAGATTATCCACGGCTCTTTGAAAATTCTTTATAACACTGCGTATTCAGTAAACTCGAAAAGATCTCGAGGCGAATTCGCCACGCGGGAATAATTCGATTCGTAATTCAAATTGTAAAAACCACAGATTCGATATGCACCGACCGCGTTTTCACCCACACAAGTGCACAATGACGTCATTTATTTTCAATTGTACAAAATACACTGAAAATCGAATTTGACAGTTGAGCTCTAAAGAATAGGGGCCAAATTGCGTTACAGGTAATCGGCACGGTGAATAAAAGTTACAAAAATTGTACGGTGTATGAATTTAGGAATAATAATATGTCATCACGCGGTCCCTCTGTCTTTTTGATTCATCCTAGCGTAATGCCACAGTCGTATGTTGATTTTGATGAGTGTATTTTGAACTGTGTCCATTTACAGACGACAAATGTTTTGCCTAGAAAATGACGAGAATGAAAATCGTTAACCAATATGGTCAAAATACGGTGAACTATTTTTCTAACTGTTGTTGATCGTAACAAATAATAATACAAGTTATAAGATTCAATGTCAACGAATATGATACGCTATTCTTCATGATTTTTTTTATTATTGATTTGCTTTGAATAAGTAGATCTGAAATTTTTAGGGAACAGTCCTCTGAAGTATCTCGAGATCCTGGCTTCAATCTTATCCTACTTAATATTTAAATATTACAATTACTTATTCATTTACAATCGCAATACCATGGAAACAAGGCCCTTACATTCGCGCGTGAATTTAAATCTCGCCTCGGGCGTTAGGACGCAGTGATTTGTGGTTATTTACCGCGGTTGTTAAGTTTCCATTTTGGCCGGCAACTCGAGCGTAACCCGCGACAATTTCAATCCGAACTCGTTTTTAATATTCACGGAATAGGTGCCCTTCATTGCCAGCTATTGTTCGATTGTAATTTAAATATATTGGGGAAATATCTGTGTTTTTGTGTTGAGTTATTGTGGTAGAAACAATTATTTGCGATTTTTGTTGGTTTACGGCAGCTTCGTTGAATTCGTATAAATTTTTCCTACTTCAAAACTTATAAATACGTTGGATCGTAATTATTTTGTGGGTTAACCCTGACAAAATAATAAGTGGATATTACGAATTCCCATCAGATTAAAAATCAAACATCAAGAGTCCTGCATCTGCATACCTTTCAATCTTGACAGCCAATTCGAATCCATCAAAAATTAATTTCAAAGTACATTGATGTTTATTCATTATAAACAAAATTCATAATCGGTACACCCACTTCAATCGATATCAAATCTGGTAATCCAATCAGAAAGCATCTCGGCGAAACAAACTCGAGAGACGAATTTTCCGTCGGCACCAAAAAACCCTTTGTTCAAACAATCTGCCACTACCAAATGTCACAACCCTTGCCTGGCGTCGGTGGAATTCAACTTTGCGACGGTTTACGCACTGTGACGTGGACACGTAGCGTCAGAATATTTAGACTAACATGCAAAATGCGAAACCAATAAAGGTTTGTTAGAAGTAATAGTAGAGTTCGTGGTATAAGGACAAAAAATTCTATATTTTAAGCATTTAAAAATGGTAAAAGTGTTCAAAGCTACATTCATTGAACAAAATAATTTTCTTTGGAAGATAAATAAATTCATGAAAATTGTCTAATTCTAAAGTCGAGCTTTTGAAGCTCTTCAGGACAAAACATTATCTATTAACAGCTTATTATAAACACATTTAACAATAGTACACTATCATAAAAACGATCTCATATAAAACAGTTATAAACATAATATAATAACCGCTGCGTTCTCTCCACCCAGTGGGTACTCAAGAAATAAAATTTGCATAGCGCTCCCCAAGAAACCGGCGGAGTCTTAAAATTTAGTAAATTTACTAAACCTAGGCTTGAACTGATTCCACGCTGCCTGCAGACGTCGCCTGTCACAGAAAAGTTTCGGAGACACGACATCTACGTGAAAAAGGTTTTTGCTTATGTAGCATTTCTGATATTAAATGTGTGTTTTAACTGAGGTGACTTTTAAAAACTTTGGATGTTTCATATTACTCGTGTATTAAAATTAGTTCATAATATTTCAAATTTTGATATTATTACGAGTTGTACATTGTTACGAGTTTAAAAAATATACAAAAAGCAACATGTAAAAATAATAATTAAAACATGTTCATTTAGTATAGATACATTATTCAATATTTAGTGACAATAAAATATTTAATTATAACTAAATATTCATCGGATGTAAAGCATATTTTTTTCTTGTTCTGTGATTGAATTTATCTTCATTGTGAGATGCTTTATTTCGAGCTTATCTATCTTATGTTGAAAAAGATTTAAAGAAAACACTAAAATAAACGAAAAGTTACATAAAACATTATTCTTTGACGTTTTACCTGAATATTTGTTCTGTAGAGCAGTAGACAAATTGATTCAGGAATTCGATTTCATGCTGATGGAAGCGTGCGGTGAAATAAAACAAAGTATGTTATAAAGTATTAAAATTTATGTGTAATAAGTAGGAATTCATTTTATCAATAACTAATTGATTTTTAGAGGGTTCCGCAGAAGTCATTTTCAGGAATAAACTGGCATACAATTTTTCTGTATTTAAATATGTACAAATAAGTTGGAAACAGGTTCTAATTAGAGCCCAATAAAAGTTTAAAATTGTATTATAATAGCATGTTGTAACCTCAACAGCAAATTATAAATTTTATAAACATAAGGAAGGTAAAATTATTTTTACTCTGAATTGCGAATTTACGAAATAACTAAATCAAAGCACATTTAATAATAACTTAGTTAGCATTTTAGAATATAATAAAAACATGAGTAATAAAAGTCATATAACGATTTCATTGGCACCTAACAAGTGCGGCGATATTCAATAAAGATTATAATTATAAGCGAGGGGCCCTAACGCAATAAGCTCTGGGGTCTTTATGCAATATAGTCTAATTTCATTTGGAGTTCATCTCGTTTGTCCGTCGGTTTGATTGTAATTCCATGTATGTGGGGTCTATGGTTTGTGTTCGTGTTAGTTTAGAATGGTTTATAACAAGTAAACAGTATTTTTATTGTTTGAAAGTTTAAGTTGTGAAAGATATTTTTAACGCGCGATACTTTTGCAACAATGGGTACACAATTAAACGGTTTATACCATATCGATTGAGTTTCAAAAGACGTCTGCGGTTTTCGAAGCTTATGTAACAACTTGCTGTTCCGCGCGGTTTCACCCGCATTGCTCCGCTACTGTTAGTCTTAGCGTGATGATATAGCCTAAATAAAGATTCCTCGATAAATGTGCTGTAATATAACACCGAAATAATTTTACAAATCGGACGAGCAGTTTCTGAGATTAGCGCGTTCAATCAATCAAACAAACAAACTCTTCAGCTTTATAATACATATTATGTATAGATTTAACGTAAATAAGCTTTTAAGTAATTAATTTAAGTAATTAAGCTTTTTATTACTTCGCCTATTATTTAAAAGCATTAGTGTAGGTACATAATCATTTACTTTTTAAACCATCTGACGTATCGACCAAAAAAATTTCACAACTACAAAATACTTCAACAATTGTGTTTTTCATTTGCCAGAAAAATATTTAAAGAGCCAAAATATTGAATCGTACACATTGGGGTGGAGAGTGGGAGGAGGTAAAGACAATGTGGTAGTTGTAATCAGGTTAGCGAACAATTTGCGTCTCTGCCCATGCGTGCGATATGGCGGAGTAATCCCCCACACTACAATTGCTTTTTTAAGTCCATATAGTTTTGGAATTGTTTTCGTTTAATAGTTTTCGATTGTTTCTCGGTTGGGTTGTTGTTGGAGTACTGGCTTTTAATATCAGTGGTAAAACATTTTGTGTACGCTGATACAAGACACTATTTGTAGAAGTAATAAAAATCATAATCACGCGAACGGTGTAGGTAATTTTGTCAAGTAAATGTGGTGAAGTATGTATGTAAAAGTTCACTACAGCATAATCCATACTAATATTATAAATGCGAAAGTAACTCTGTCTGTCTGTCTGTTACTCAATCACGCCTTAACTACTGAACCAATTTGCATGAAATTTGGTATAGAGATATTTTGATACCCGAGAAAGGACATAGGATAGGTTTTATCCCGGAAATCCTACGGGAACGGGTTTTTCTTTGAAAACGCGGGCGAAGCCGCGGGCGGAAAGCTAGTAGGGAATAAACGAGTCTTGTAAATTAGATATTACAATATGAGAGTGTATGTGTCAGTTTGTGCTGTTGATCTGTATAAACTTCTTTAAATTCAATAACCATACATCGGCGTATAGCATGTTATATATAGCATGTTATATTATTATGAAAACCTGTGATAACTTGTTTTAAACTTAAAACTAAAATAAATAAGCAGTTATAGTTTTATTTGATAATTTTGGGATAGGTACAACGTAGCGCCATCTAGTTTGTAAAATGGCGAAACTTTTATTAAATTGGTGAATAGTAATAAGAATAATGTTTAAAGTTAAATGATGATCATGAGAATGAAAAATATCCGTAAAGTAAACCTATTCTCGTTAATTTGAAAAAATCATAATACATAATATTATAATATTATTACATACATAATATTATAATCTGTGAAAGCTTAAGCTTAAACTTTAAAACCCATCTCACAATAGCATAGATGATGAATGATGATCCCACCGCCTAGTCATTACCACATACTAATTACACGCTTATCATCATCGATTTTTTAACCGTCAAAAACTCATGTCCACATGTCTGCCAATAATTAACGACGCGACTGTCGCACACAGTTGCGCCCACGCTTCGGGCACGCTTCGCCCGCGTTTCGCGCACGCTCGGGCACGCGGCGCGCACGCGTTTCGGATTATCGCTAGTCACCGTCAGTCAGTCAGTTACGTCTCAATCGCGAAGGATTTGTCGCAGTTCTCTAGCGCTAATGAGATGTGACATTGCTTTTTTTATTGGTATAATGTTTCCGTGTGGATTTTGGTGTTTGGTAGAAGTGTCGTTGTACGTTGTTGGACGATGTTACTAGTATATTTTCTCAATATCAATTGATTTTTTTTTATCCCAATTTTACTACATTTATTAATTTATTATTAACGATAGTGGCAAATTTTGTGCTAGAGCAATTTATACTTCATTTTATGCATAATGTAAACTTTCTGCTAATATTTGCATATTCGCAGAATGCACAGAATTCTTACCTAACAGAGTACAGCTTTACACAGTTAAATGAATCCAATACATAATATTATACATATATATACATACTTAATTAATATTTTTTTACTAAGGATTCTCGTAATAGACATTATGAGAGAGAATATGTTAATAGGATAGAGTATAGACGATAATACAAATTTCTATGTAATCTCTATAGATTAGACCATATAGACCTATGTCTATTATAACAAAGACATAAAACGCTCGTTTACCAGCATACGATTCAATATTCAATAAAAAACACAAAAAAAAACATCGACACCGATAAAAATCATAAAGAGCCAAACACACAAAAGCAACATACATAACAATAAAACTATTCCACTATTCGTGTGAAATATTATATTATGTCGACACGTGACTCTTAATGGGTTAATATGTGTATTAACTGACAAAAGAAATAAAAACTGCAAGCCGAGTGGGCGACATTGATATCATAATCAAAATATGAAATGATATTTAGGGGCCCCTCGATGGGGACTTAGGACCGTGTTTGTTTTAATGATGTTTTATGATATTCATACTTTGTTTATTGTAATACTGTTGATTTAATAAATAGGGAATTAATACAGTTATGATTTGATTTGTTGAAGTTAGTAAAGGGTTGAATTTTTCACTGCAAAAAAGATCTTTATAATTTTCAGTGTGTTATAGAGCTAGAGTAGGTAGTTGTTATTTCACGAGTATTGTATTGTAAGCTTGTTTTATTATTTATTTCTTTCATGTATACTTTCAAAACTATTCTTAAATTCTTATGCATTTTTATTCCTTTTTTCCACTCATTGAATGCCAACACAATGGAAAACAAAATGTTCCATGCGTAGAAACGAAATATGCATACCAAAGACCCGGCTGAAATTAGAAATTTCTATATCGATAAACCTTTGAAGTGGCTCACAAAAGATCAGTACGTCTGCACCAGCCGCCACTTCGGCATTCGCACGAAATAAAAATTCGATAAAAAACGCAACGGCCACGTGCGAACGCATTATTCGATAACCGTCGGGGGCGGTATTTAGATCATTGAGGACAACCCTAATTTTATAATCGCTGATAAATGTAATTTCTAACCTATTACACCGTAAATAGCATTCAATATTGAATGTCAATTCTGCAACTGTCCGTCTTAAAAGTTGAGAATGCAAAACCGACTCTACTGCTTTGTGTTACGGTTACTTTTTATCTGAACTTATATGATCCGTCGTCAATAGGGTTGTAAGATTTCTCTATTTATTGGTGGGAAAGTCCGCGTGTCAAGTCTAACACCAGTTTTAATATTTTGTGACGCGTGGCAGCCACGCGTGAGCCTTTGGTAAAAAAGTGGACGTATAATTCGCATTTTATTGTCACATTCTTGTTATATTGCCTTATATTTTTTGCGGTTAATGGTTGGTCATTACCAAATTGACTGATTTCGAATAGATTCAGCGGTGCGTTCAGAATATGCAATTATAAATTCTGTTTAACGACATGTAAAGACTTTGTTAGAAATTGTAAAATAGTACCTATGTAGGTTCGTGTAGAGAATGAATTTACACTTAAAACTATAATGATGTGCTTACATTTATTTCATTCGTCAAAATGTAATAGATTTATTTCCTGGTGGTTAAATGTGAACATACCTATGTATAATCTATAATAATAGGAATCCATTACAGAATGGTATTTGCTTATTTGAAGTTTTTTTCAACATGCATAATTTTGTTGAAAAACAAAACTATAAGTTGTTACCACTTTCATGAAGTCTATTGGTACTACCATCATCTTCCTTCCTTATAAATAAATATCAAAAACAAACAAATTATATAATTTCAAATGAATTGATAATATCAACTCAAAACACAAAACTTCCATTTCACAAAAATTTCACATATCAAAATCTTTCAAAATAATTCAACTAACGCCATCTCTTATCAAGAAATGGAACTAAAAACACCCCCAGATCGGCCCTAAGGGCATATTTCCGATCACGTGGCGGCAACAATACAATATGACAGAGATATTACAACAATATAATAGACGATGTCATCGCGAGATCATAATGAACGATTATTTACATTGGAGACAGGAAATTGCCTTTTTATAGAAAATAACTTTTTGTTGGGAAAAAATTCTCATAGAGCTTTTTTTGTTTACAGGTTGCACTGACGCTGGCAAGAAGAGAAATGAAAATAATTGTGATTTATAAATAAAATAACAGATGCTCGTATATTTTTTATTCATGCAACTAAAATGAAACAATTATTTTTCTTAGAATTAAAAAAAATACATTTCTACATGCAGTCATAGACGTTTAATCAGAGTCAGAGAGTGGAATGCTTTCCTGAAAATGAAAGTTCAATAATTAAAATATTGTTTTTTATTTTTACCTGTTGAATTCTTATCTTATCATAATAAATACTAAACTTATATTACAAATGCGAATGTGTTTGTGTGTATGTTTATTACTCTTTCACGCAAATACTACTGAACCGATTACAATTAAATTTAGCACACATAGGGTAACTTGAATTTACACATAGGATAGGTTTTATCCCGGAAATTCCACGGGAACTGGAACTATGCGGGTTTTTTCTTATAAAATTCGGGCGAAGCCGCGAGCGGGAAGCGTAATGATATAAAAATAAATTCTCAAGTTTCAATCGAATATAGGTAGATAAGAACAAAATAAATAAATGTTCACCTCAAATTTAGTGATGAATATATCCGAGTCATCAGATGGCGGAGATTGGTCGATATCCACCGCAGTTATTTGAGGGCCTATGAAAATTACATTATTACGTCATGTTGTACATTTCATTTCCAAAAGGTTGTACAAATTAAAATTTTGTTTTCGTAAAATAATTAGAAGCTTATTTAAATGTAAAATACTCTCAAAATAGTGAACGTACGAACTACAAATACTTTACCTAATCCACATTAAAATTTCCACGATAAATACTAATTATTCATCCTATTATATTTATATTTAATAGGTATAAGTAAAATAGAATGA
The DNA here is from genome assembly GCF_061535455.1 of Colias philodice. NCBI lineage: Eukaryota > Metazoa > Arthropoda > Insecta > Lepidoptera > Pieridae > Colias > Colias philodice. The sequence continues at coordinate 5,600,580 of NC_143111.1, read as the reverse complement.
TGCCAACTTTTGTTAAATTTGCATAATAACTATAAAATTTATAGGAAATACCGACCTACCTACCTACATGTTTAAACTATCCTATCTCCCAAGTGGCCAAGTTGGATCGAACTGCACATGGTGTCGTCGTCATGGTGTCTGCACATCGGTTAAGTGGTTTAGGAGTCCATTGAGGACAAACATTGTGACACGAGATTTATACATATATGTATATAAGATATTGACCACATACGTGGTGGTCTATAATTTTCTAGAAGAATATAGAACAATCGTATAATTACAATGTGTAACATTACCCATAGGCATACACTCCATCGGTTCAAACAAATCCATAGGAATGAAATCCAACGGCGGAGAAGGCGCTGGTGGCAGCAAGGAGCATGAAGACGTTATTATGGGACCTGTAATTTTTACCTAGCATTAGTATTTCAATTATAGAATACATTTATTATTATTCTATAATGAATATTTTAATTATCTAATATCATATTTCAACATTGTATAACGCCATTCTCTAATTTTACGTAGTTATTTTGTGTAATTTTATGAAAGACGGCATTCATTACCTGGTCTCCCAGATTCATCATTATTATTATTTGTTTCTTTAGCATTCAAATTATTCAGCATTTTATGGCAAGACGAAGTATGCGGCTCTTGGCTTATGCTTATGCAGGGTTCACCGTTATTTTCACCTGATAAAATCATTTTTATAAGCTTTGGAACTTAATTTAATTAAATATGTAGTAATAATTAACTAAGAAACTCATCAAACTCATTTGTATTGTATGCTACTAAGGTCTACCTACCTTATGTATATGTAACAAACGCGAATACACACACACACACACACAAATACATACATACACACGCACTCTTATTTATATGCAACGCACTTAAACATCTAAATATACGTGAGTGTACACGCACACACTCAAACACACGTGTGTGTGTGTGTAGATGCGCTTTTGTTTTAATCTAACTTGCTTAGATGCGCATCGGTTGGAGATGCTTTCTTCGTATGAGGACGCGCACGTTTTCGTGTGTGTGTGTTTGTGTCTGTGTCTGTATATTGTGACAGTACGCACCGGTTGGCGCCGCGCGGTAGGCGGTGTGCGGCTCGCGCACGGCGAGGTGCAGCTCGCCGCCGGGCCGGATGCGCGGCACCACCGTCGCCACCACGGGCACGCGGATCTGCACCGCGCCCGCCGCTGGGAGCGTCTCCACGTCTACGTCCTGCACAAATATAGTTTTTGAAGTGAAATCTTCTTTAGCGGCGTTGAGCACTCTTTCTGTAATGGGTATAAATACTTAAACTCGCGTCAGGACACGTGACCTGATCGAAAAAACGTAAGACGGATGGAGAGTAGACAGCTATCCCCTCTCTTCTACGCGCGTTTTCACTTCTGCCGGCACTCCCGGAGGGCAACCGGTCTTTTTTTTTTTTGGTTGCAAGTACCAAATACATTGTCAAATGTATTGGGCCTAATAATGGTGCTGCCGGGAGCGTCTCCACGTCTACGTCCTGCACAAAATTATAGTAGTTTGGTAGCAACTTGTACCAAGTACCAATTAGGTCATAAATCGATGTGGGCAATGTTGGCATATTTCACGGTACCTTAGCAAATATAATGTACCTACCTAATAATAGTAGAAAATGTTAGTTCTACATCGTGCCAGACATATTGTATCTATGACAATCTACGAGGTTTGGGACTGTACCTGAGCAAATGTTAAACGTTTTGGAAAGTGACTAAAGAGATCTTCACGTATATATCCTGCATACAAGTCAATAGGTCACACTAGGTATTACACATACCTTTGAATCAAATTCGTCTTCCTTCATCACAATTTTACCGCCAACGCGCAGATCCTCAGCTGTCGCAGGAACCAGCATCTAATAGCATAAGTATCTCATTGTACAATTATATTATGTTTTAATTATTATGATGAAAACTATAATATGAGTGTGTCAAAATTATTAAAAAAAATCACATTTAATAAAACAAAGCGCTTCGCCGTGTCTGTCTGTCTTTCGTGATAAACTCAAGAACTGTTCTGATAATCCTTCTGTTTTAACCAATTAATAGTGTGACTCTCGAGAAAAATTTAAGTAAATCATCTGTTAAGACTTGTTCTAAACAACGCTATTAATAAACTACATACCTGTTTACCCCCGGGCAGTTTCGTATCCACGACCTTTACCAGTACCGGCAGCCCGCTATCAGACTGCAGTAAAGCAAACGGCGTCTGCCTGGTTGCCATGGCAACGCCCATGTGGTACGTCTTTATCGGGTCGACTATCACACCGTTGCTCCAGGCGCCGTCACTTTGATCCCATTTGAGAGACTCCGGTGGAATATACGGCCCAACTGAGGAGGATACTTCGCAATGCTCTGATGGTGGTCTAAAGGAGAGGATTGGAAGCAGCCTTAGCGTATCTTATAAAGCGAAATATCTTTTAATGCGTATTTGTGGTTTGTACATGTGATAGTTCCTGAGCTTTACCGTGTTTAGAAGGAACGAACACAAAGAAAGTCTCAACAACAATCTGCTGTTAGGTTCGGTCACGCGTTAAATTTACATAGTGCATCACATTGTTAACAAATATTGATAAAATTGATGGAACATAAATTGCAATGTAAATGATACAAATTAAAAAAAAATGTTTGTGATTTAGAGGGTCGCTTATAATATGAATATTATATTATAATACCTCGATTTAGGTGGTTTAGTCTTGGTCGGTTTCTGACGATAATTCTGACACCAGATTTTGTCAATGCTGATAGTATCCCCATTTTCATCAGGATGAGCCTGTACCAATCGAAATAAAAAGGAAATGCAATACACAATGTATATCAAATTAAATTAAATAATAATATAACAATGCGATGAGTGAGTTTCCTATATTTACTTCCAGAGAGTATTTCTGACTTATTTTCTGTTCTTTACACAAAGAAATGCTAACGATTAAAAATGTTTAGAACTGATGATGAATCCTACTACAAAAAAGATAAAATTTAATGGTTTTAAATAACTGGATGCTATCTTACTTTATTCTTATGACAAACAAGATTGGACTGCTGGTTGAAGCCCTTGTTGCAAATGTTGCAGCGGTACGGACGCTCGTTGGTGTGCGTGAACAAGTGGTTGCGAAGGTTACCTTTTAGACACAAACAACATCACACATAATATTTTTTACTGGCTGTGCTCCGTGGTTTCACCCGCATTGCTCTGCTCTTGTTGGTCTAAGCGTGATGATATATAGCCTATAGCCTTCCTCGATAAATGGGCTATCTAAAACCGAAATAATTTTTCGAATCGGACCAGTATTTCCTGAGATTAGCGCGTTCAAACAAACAAACTCTTCAGCTTTATAATATTAGTATAGATATATTAATTCATTTAGACTTCTAAAAGTTCTTCTTATGGATAAGTTATAAATATCCGCAGTTAAGGTCACGTAAATAAAACATAAATCTGGGGATTGTTTTATGTGCACTTATAGAGGAATGGGAGAGTAAGGAAATAGGTTATGGTTTCGGATAGCAAATTAAAAATATGCGTCGGACGATAGAACGTCTTAATAAGTTAGTAGGTCTGCAAAATTTGCATAATCTAAATAGATTCTTAGGAAATCCTAACATTAGCTAAGATGCTTATCTTCTATTTAAAAGAAAACTGATTATAAAATTGATTAAAAAATCAATGTGTTAAAATACGGTATCAAATAAAACTAAAATAGGATAGACAGGAACATTCAGGATAGGAACCTTTCTGATGGAAGCCCTTGGGACACATGTGGCACTTGTAGGGCTTCTCGTCGGAATGGGTCTTGCGGTGGGAGATCAGGGTCGACACGCGGTTGAACGTTTTGTTGCACACCTGATCGAATCGGTACTTATTTTTAATATTAATTGTTATTAACAGTAGGATGAATAATTGTGGGTATGTTGTTTAGATGATGTGTTAGTTATAATGTATGAAAATATGTATATGTAAAAAAAAATAAGATGACTGTATCAGCAAATGGTTGAAATGGACCTTATTTTGTGACAATAATAAAGTCAGGTGAGTTCAATAACTTTAAAAACAAGAAAGTTTTGTTTGCCAATAAGGTACAATGATCAACACAACACATCAGAATGATTGCATGAATTTTGGTGATAATATTTAATTTGACAACGCATGAATCAGTATGAAAACATATTCCTAATGCGGATAAAATTGTAGAGCACAACGCTACTGTTAAGGCTTTGTAAGATAGAACGTGATATTATCTTTATGGGCGTATACTGGTGTTGGAATTCAACTACCCGCACTCTGTTACAATACATTACCTCACACGCATACGGCCGCTCGGCAGAGTGTATCGCGCGGTGTTGGCTGAGCGTCGACAGCTGCCGGAAGCTCTTGGAGCACTCGTCGCAGTGGTAGTTGCGCTCGTCCGTGTGCGTCGGCAAGTGCCGCATGAGTGTGTACTGGTGTTGGAATTCGCGGCTACCTACATTTTTGAAGTGAAAACTTCTTTAGCGGCGTTGCGTATAAAATCTTAAACTCGCGTCAGGACACGTGACCTGATTGAAATAGCGTAAGACGGATGGATATCAAACATGCTCAACGTTAATAATCAAGTTTTCACTTCTGCCGGCACTCCCGGAGTGCAACCCGTCTGTTTTTTGTGATTTTTATTTTATGGTAGAAAAAGGCAAACTAGTATTGCCCGGTGGTAAGCTAAAGCTTCGTATTCAAGGGAAACAATAATTGATCAACAATGTTGAACTTTGTTTAAAACATGACATAAAGTGAAGTCCCATGTCCCCTAGTCCCCTGCCCCTAAGGGGCAGATGCATTACATCTGTTTCACTGATCGATTTTCTTTAGGAACAAGTAGGTGATCAGCCTTCTGTGTCCTGCCAGACCGAGACATTTTTTTTTTCTTCGTCTCCACCGGGAATCGAATCCAGGACCCCTCGGTTCTACGCTCACGCGTCAACCACTGTACCAAGGAGGCGGTCAACACATGACATGCATATGAAATAATAAAACTCTTGAATTTTTAGCATGAATTAAATATAAGCTTTATCGTAAATTATGTATAAACAAAATAAATAAAAAATGTCACTCTTTGCAATAAAAGGAAGATAAGTAAAACATGCAGAATACAATCATTACAAATAAAATAACACAAAATTATACTATAGTACTTACAAATACCACATTCCCATAGTTTTATAGTGCGTCCATGTCTCTTAATATATTTCACAAAGTGCAGTCTCGATCGCGGATCTTTCTTATCAATTTTACAGGCATTCTTGCCTTTCGGTTTTTCCGTGTCTGAAAAAAAATCATAATCACTACATATTATAAAACAAACTCGCTTTCCCTGTCCCTATGTCCCTATGTCCCTATGTCCCTTTGTACGCTTAAATCTTTGAAACTACGCAACGGATTTTGATGCGGTTTTTTTTAATAGATAGAGTGATTCAAGAGGAAGGTTTATATGTATAATGACATCTAATGAATAGTGGAGAAGTACTGTTATTTTTGAGGTTTTTAATGTGATGTCGTAAATAATTACATTTTTTCCGCTTACATTGCAAACGCAGGGTGAAACCTGCGAGTTTCATCAAAATAATGTTAAGTATTGTACACATTGAAGAGGTCTACAGAAAAGTCCGTGATGGTATATGTCTATCTCTTATGGATAACCCACAATAATTTTTTTTGTCATTTACTTTTTACGACAAAATATAATGGCTAATTTTCGAAGCGATATTAACCAATACAGCATTAATCCTTAACCAATTAAATACCTTGAATACATTGTTCATTTAATATAGATCCATATGGCATTACACCGTATGATTTAAGTGAATATTTTCGAAGATATTACAGATTTAAAAATTGCGGGACGTAGCGTTTGCGGCGGTACGGGCCGGCCGCCATTGCACCCGTGCGAAGCCGGGGCGGGTCGCTAGTATATTATAATCTATTTCATAATCTATTTGAAAATACGTTGGCAAATTAATACATACTTTAATTCATTCTATATTTTCTAGAGATACCTATGTGTTAAAATAAGAAATCATCCCTATTTCATACGCAATGTATTTTAAAGGCTCTGAAATACCTGTATTAGTTGTTCCTGATGTAGACGACACAGTGCTAGGTTCGACATACGGTTTTTGCGTAAAAATAAGTCCATTACTGTTCTTTCCTGTTGACGTACTGGAAGTATCAGCTTCCTGTAGACAGAAATGTTGTAAGTATATTGATTTAAGGTTTAAGTATAAAGTAGTAGGTAGTAAGTATTTCTTGGTTTTATGGCATTCAATAATGATTTATAAATATAAATTTATATCAATACTAGCTTCCGCCCACGACTTTGTACGTGCATCCCCGTTTTTCCCCGTTTCCGCATGAATTTTGGGAAATCTTTTCTTAGCGGATGCCTACGTCCTAACATCTACCTGCATGCCAAATTTCAGCCCGATACGTCCAGTGGTTTGGGCTGTGCGTTGATAGATCACTATACCTATCAGTCACCTTTGAGTTTTATATATATATTATATATATAGATTATGATCCTAATACGCAACAATTATTTACATAATCATGACAGGAATTCATTTAAATAAAAAATTTCCACTGCCACACGCCGAAAACCACAGCCGAAAACAAAATAATTAATTTAGTACCTACCTTTAGCATTATAATACCTATGTGTATAGTAATACCTTCAAATCACTACTAAGATCAGCTTCAAGCTCCTTCCCAAAGGTGGTCCCAGTACCAAACCCCGGCGCGGAGACCAGCGACGCTATGTTCCCGTCTTCCTCCGTCCACGCGAACCTGGCCTGCTGCTGTTCGAGACCTTCTAGGAAACCGTCGCGGAAGAAACGCAGGTGATCCAACTGTGGGAAACAATGGCTATAAAATTATAAATTGCAATGTGTATATCGAAATATCGAGTACATGTAGATAGAAATAATTATACTTTTTGAATTTATCAGATTAATATTTCTTCCTACTATTATTACAAATGCGAAACTTCCGAATGAATGGAAGTTTGTTACTCTTACTTATCTGTATGATATATGATACAGAGATTTAGAGAAAGTCATAAACGATTAACTTATTTATTTTATTAGCACATAGGCTATTTTTTACCCACCGCGGCCGCTGTTTTCAGTTCATTTACAACATTACAAAGGTGCATATATTCAGTGTACTTTTTAGTGGATAAGCTACAATTCAAATGAAATTAATTTTATCTATTTAATTAAGTTTTCATGAGGATTCTAGATTATCAGAAAATTAAAACTTTCATAGTTAGGGCGCTTGTGCACTACAAGGAATTTTACTGTCCGGCATTCCGATTTTTAACGGTCCGGTGTGGCATGAAAAAACCGATGAATTGCTTGTGCACCTGTCCGTCTTTACTCGGATCAGTGCGGTACAGTTCAAGGAAGTTTGCATTGACAGAATGATTGTTTTTGCATTTTACAAGAAACGAGTAAAAAATATAGAAGGTGAATTATTATATTACTTCGTTATAATAAAAAGTACAGTTCCGTAAGAGATTTAAAATGCGTGTTTCACTTATTTATTTTAATCAGTGACGAGGAGCTAAAGCTATTCCCACTTGAACTTTAACTTAACAACACTTACTTAGATAATAATTATAGGTCAATGCTTGGTCAATGTATATAAAATAACAATACCGACTTCTCAAATCTCATTGCCAACTAAAAGAAAGTAAAACAAGAGCTTGCTTTTAATTGGCATATGCAGTAAAAACAGTAAAATCCAAGCAAGAAAAACAATTATACCTACAGCGACTCGTAGACACAAAAAACCATCCGGAATAGGGAAAAGTAAAATGTCGGACAGTAAAATTACGTATAGTGCACAAGCTAGTATATAGATTAATGGCGTGCCATACCGGACCGTAAAAAATCGGAATGCCGGACCGTAAAATTCCTTGTAGTGGACAAACGCCCAAAGGGCGCTTGTGCACTACAAGGAATTTTACTGTCCGGCATTCCGATTTTTTACGGTCCGGTGTGGCATGAAAAAACCGATGAATTGCTTGTGCACCTGTCCGTCTTTACTCGGATCAGTGCGGTACAGTTCAAGGAAGTTTGGCGGTATAATGCTATCATAAATGATTGATTTTGCATTTTACAAGAAACGATTAAAAAATATAGAAGGTGAAATATTATATTACTTCGTTATAATAAAAAGTAAAGTTCCGTAAGAGATTTAAAATGCGTGTTTCACTTATTTATTTTAATCGGTGACGAGGAGCTAAAGCTATTCCCACTTGAACTTTAACTTACCAACACTTACTTAGATAATAATTATAGGTCAATGCTTGGTCAATGTATATAAAATAACAATACCGACTTCTCAAATCTCATTGCCAACTAAAAGAAAGTAAAACAAGAGCTTGCTTTCAATTGGCATATGCAGTAAAAACAGTAAAATCCAAGCAAGTGGGCATATACAGCGACTCGTAGACACAAAAAACCATCCGGAATAGGGAAAAGTAAAATGTCGGACAGTAAAATTACGTATAGTGCACAAGCATAGTATATAGATTAATGGCGTGCCATACCGGACCGTAAAAAATCGGAATGCCGGACAGTAAAATTCCTTGTAGTGGACAAACGCCCTTAGGGCGTTTTACGGGAATTAATTTTACGGTCCGGCATTCCGATTTTTTACGGTCCGGTATGGCACGCCATTAATCTATATACTAGCTTGTGCACTATACGTAATTTTACTGTCCGACATTTTACTTTTCCCTATTCCGGATGGTTTTTTGTGTCTACGAGTCGCTGTAGGTATAATTGTTTTTCTTGCTTGGATTTTACTGTTTTTACTGCATATGCCAATTAAAAGCAAGCTCTTGTTTTACTTTCTTTTAGTTGGCAATGAGATTTGAGAAGTCGGTATTGTTATTTTATATACATTGACCAAGCATTGACCTATAATTATTATCTAAGTAAGTGTTGGTAAGTTAAAGTTCAAGTGGGAATAGCTTTAGCTCCTCGTCACCGATTAAAATAAATAAGTGAAACACGCATTTTAAATCTCTTACGGAACTTTACTTTTTATTATAACGAAGTAATATAATATTTCACCTTCTATATTTTTTACTCGTTTCTTGTAAAATGCAAAAACAATCATTTATGATAGCATTATACCGCCAAACTTCCTTGAACTGAACCGCACTGATCCGAGTAAAGACGGACAGGTGCACAAGCAATTCATCGGTTTTTTCATGCCATACCGGACCGTAAAAAATCGGAATGCCGGACAGTAAAATTCCTTGTAGTGCACAAGCGCCCTCAGTATAATATTCCCAGATGTTGTTGGTAGCGCCATCTAGTTTTAAACTACGGAAAGTATAGAACAAACTACGAAAACTGTTGGATTTCAAATTCTATACGTTTCAAAACATTTATAAAAACTTATATTGTGGTGGTGTAATACGGTATAATAATATTTTTTTTAAATATTAAGAAGCAGTTAGGTACGTTAGTTTTGTATAATCTGTTAAAAAGCATCTAAATTCTAAAACATCAATCAATCAAAATGATAAAAATAAGGAACATTCTATTAATTTTAGAATTTTACTGAATATTGTTAAATATTTAAAAAATACGATAACATGAACAGAACCGTTTTGTAACAGTTAGTACTAAGGTTAGTACCTACGTAGATATACCCTACTTGGACATCAGTTGAAAATTACTATAAAAATACAATAAATCAATTTAAAAAACATTTTACGCACGTTACTGCGACCGGAATTAAATAAGAGCGGTTCGCTGTTAAACCCAAAATCCTTCTTATCGTACTTGTCAACCAAGCATACCTCGTGTATACTGAAAACAAAAATAAATTAAAACATTAGCCATAAAATCCATTTGGTCATGATCCAGTGGTTTTAATAAAAAATGAAGATCGAACCTTATAAGCTCATCACCGGGTCTCGTCAGGCCGCTTTCTTTTATTTCCTCGTCAGAAAACATCTTTTATTTTTCTTATTATTCAATTATTTTGAGACAAAATACACGAGCACGTCAAACTTTCCTTTTTCACGACGTCGTCTATTGTTAATTGTTATTCCCGTATCTAAGATACGAGTTCCAAATTTTGAATATTTTTTTATGACACGCGTGATATGGCCAATTATTTTTTTCAGAATGACAGCGCGACCTATATGACCTCTTTGAACTTAAAGAGGTTATTAACCTTTTTTAAATGCGTCCGACGACATATTTATAGTTAATTTTAAGCACTTCATTATGTTATTATGGTTACACGTTTAAAATTATTATCGCTAAGCCAAGTACATTTAAAATTAGTAAAATTACTTCAGAAATGTTATTTCAAAAGTATAATAAGAGCAAATACCAAGCATAACTCGGCACATAAAAACAGAAGGCAGGAACCAAAAGTAAAAGGAATAGAATATCTTTCGCTGAATATTTTTGAGTGGTTTATTATAACGTCTAAGTGCAGCTGTGCTCATTTCGTTCCGGAGCACTCGAAGACTCGAGGCCTCTTCACAAACTTAGTGTTTGCGAAGAGAAAATTAATCTTATGGATGAAAAATAAAAATATTTCCTCTATACTCCTGTAATTACCCTTACGCTAGTTCGAACAAATGATTGCGCGTAAAATGTGAAGTGATTTTGTAATAAATTAATCGTGCAGTGTTTGAACGTAGAGCGTATTTAATATTAAAGTTTTCAGTACCTACTTTAAAGCTATTTTAATTCGTAGTTATAACGTTAGTGTACTTAATTTTTTTTTGTCATATTGGATGGTCAGAAAATTTAAATAAAATTATCATACAAATAGATACTCTACCTATACCTTAAACTTCTGTAAATACCTAATATAAAAGCTAAATAGGTAGATTGTTTGTGTGAACAAGCTAAATCTCAAAAAGTAATGGTTCAAATTATTTTTGTGTTGCATACCTACCTAGGTATTTTACTTATCGGGGAAATCTGTGAAGATTCTAGCATCTCTGTATGGCCAAAAAGATTCAATTAAATAAGGTACATTATACCTATATAATATTTTAAAAATATCTTTTTGAGCTTAGAACTAGCAGAACATGATCTAAGAGCAAAACAGACTTGAGAAGACCGCCAAACTAAATACTATTATGCATTTTTAACATTATTTTTCTATCTAACTATAATTTTTAGGCGACAGTTTTATTAAAAAAATTAAACATTTTCATTCATGAATGTTTCGTATCAAAAATACCACAATACCTTTATTGTAAATAGCGCCATCTATCGCCAGATATAAATAACAGATTAATAAAAAATAATATACTTGTCTGTTTGTGATATTATATGTAACAATTATTTTTGTATATTAATTAAATTTAATTTGTGATAAATATATCATAATATTATTTTAAATAAGTAAGAACATTTTAGTTTCTTTATTTTATTACAACGCCATCTATTGGCAAGTCTGTACACTAACGTAGTTTCTGCTTTTTTCTATGTGAGTATTCTTTACATAGTTCGAAACAAATCCAATAGATGACGCTATTACGTACATAAAATTTAGATTGAGACTGTTAATGAGCGTTTTCAAAAAAAAGTGTACCATGCCTGAATTTATGGATAAATTTTAAATGTTGCATTTTTAATGAAATTTTGATTTAGAAATTTTAAATATACATCATAGTAAGTGAAATTGTATTTAATTGCTTGCAGATTAATTTGTTTTACGAGAAATCATCAAAATAAATTGGGACTGTGAAAAAAAGTGTCAGTTTTGCGACAGTCATTAATGCTCATGTAACTATTAACTACGAAGAAAGACGCAAAATATTTTGATTGTGTTACGAAGATTATAACATACATTATTTAAAAAATAGAAAATTGAAGTCGACAAATTAATAAAATTCCTATTAAACGAGCTTTAAGTTCTGTTTTGCCACAGCTGATGCCAAAGTAGCCGTTACTTTTACGATACTTAATACATTTCGATTAAAATCGGCAAAGTGGTTATTTTATTTCGGAACAGTAAAACCATTTTAAATATTGAAATCAAATTATTTGTGTCTCGTATAATAAAAAAATGTAAAAACTAAAATTTTTCTTGTCGCAAAACGGGGGACTGTCGCAAAACCGATAGACCATTTTTCATAAGGCTAGGTTTATATTGAATCCAATTAACATGGTTAAAATAAAACCGAGAATACGTTTACAAAAATTTTATTTAAGTCTGATAAAAAAAATACACCAACACATAGTTTGACACAGTATCAATTTTAGGGTAAAACTCAGAGTTACACTACCTACACCTTTTAACTTTCCATACATGTATCACATATTATGTATTCAGGGTATACCTGCTGACCAACGCATTCATTGCAATACCATTTTTTGCAAATTATACATGTCCTTTTTGGTCCCGAGATCAGTGAAACCTAAAAATATGAAAAAATTATAAAAATTATGAAGAATATTACAATGACAATCTAGACTTGGCTTTATGCTGCAGTTTTGCGACTTTTCTTGTCAGCCTATAGGTCACGAAGCAAAATGTTGCAAAACTGACGTGACGTTTTCTTTTCAGTTTTTAGTCAAAATTATATTCTGACGAAAAAATGTGCCTACACTGATTATCAAATGTAAATAACGGTTAATTAATATATTGCTCATCTTCTGAAAGTATTTAAACGATGTTTACTTCCCTGTATCAAGTAATAATATGTCTCAAACCAGACAGTAGAAATTGCAACGGCCGTTGCACTCACAAAACACTTCTGTTTTACTCGAACTGTATTTGAAAATAAGCTTTTTTAAATTGGCGGACGGTGAAAGTAAACGATAATTTTGCCATTTATAAAATTCAAATAGTAATCTAAAATTTGTAAGTGACATTATTAGCCGTGATAAACCCGACATGTCCGGTCGGTACCACTTTTTAAGATATTTTTGGAAATCAAATTGCTTTTAAACGATTATAAGGCCTTAATTATGAACTACATGCGACGATTCGCAAATAAATGTACTTTTAGATGACACTAAAACTTATGGTACCTTGGTATAAAACTTTTTAGAATCGCTTCTCTAACATCGAAGAACTTGGATGGGGACACGCCAAAAACTGACACTTTAGTTTTAAAAATGATTATTTAAAAAATAGTACGCAATGTTTCCGTGAATTAATTGTTTGCATTTATCAAATTATGGTGTATTTAATACTTTTCAAGCATTATATAATTAGCCATCATATAAATTTTACTTGTTATTCGACTTGAAACACAGGGGACAGGCCGAAAGTGAGGGGTACACTTTTTTTTGAAAACGCTCTAATAACATTCTATAAGTACTAATATTTGACAACAGAGGGCGATGAAACTTAAATAACGTTAATAAAAAAAATTAAATACATAGGTACATATTTTTTAATTGTTTGGACTCACTTTTGAACTTGTTTTTATTTTCATTGTTGGTGGATATTTTGCGCACAGGATGTGTTTTTCTTTTTTTTATTTTGGCGAAAACTGAGCTGCGGCCGAGACGCCAAAATTAAATAATTTGCTGTTTTACAACTTGCTCTTTCTAGTTCTCAATGCTCATACAAAGAAGCCAGTTGCTAAACTTTTTGTCATTTGACTGACGTAAGCTATTCTTATTGCAGGTTGGCTTAAAATAAATAAAAGTAACAAATAATAACACAGATTGAAGAAGTCAAACAGGTGGTCTAAGATCCGAACATAAGGCGAAATTCAACGGCGTGATAATAGAATGAGACCAATTTTATAATTAATTTAGTCTATTAAAAAATGTATTAAAAATGGGTTGACTGGGAAAATCCTGGACAGGACATTTTTAATGAATTTAAAAAAAAAACACATTTTTTTTAATTAATTGCAGTATCAAGATAATAAAAAAAATATATTATAGACTTAAAGTATGAAACCTACAGAATGTGCAATAGTCGTTTTCTAATATTTACCGGGACAAACGGCTAGGTTGGCAGGTATAAACAGGTATGTCGGTACCAGTTACTTTCACTTGATAGGATGATGAAAAAAAAAATTATGTCAGCACTGTTTTATTACAAAATTGTTTTATTATCTCGAAATTGCAATTAATAAAAAATAAAAATAAATAAAAAAATTTTAATTCATTAAAAATGTCCTGTCCAGGATTTTCCCAGTCAACCCATTTTTAATACATTTTTTAATAGACTAAATTAATTATAAAATTGGTCTCATTCTATTATCACGCCGTTGAATTTCGCCTTATGTTCGGATCTTAGACCAAGGCGTTTTGTTTGTTTTTAAAATTGATTCAAATCACGTTTGTCAATAAACAGACAATAATCCGATTAAAAATCGTAAACAAAACCCGTTTAGTAATTCAGAGCACTCGATCATAGTCCATTTGACAGGATGGCAAGTGCGATTGCCAGTTTTAGATAATATACCTAGGATACCTGGATAGGTAATTGATTATTCTATCTGTTTATACAATGTTGCTAAACTGCGATCTTTAGATATAAGTGTGATCTGGGATTATTTTGCAATATGAATTGTAGTTTACTTGTGTCTCCAATAGTCATGTCTGTTTAATCAAGTTTAACAAAGATCAATGGTTATTCGAATATAGGGAAATAAAGTAGATACCTACCTATACAGGGTGTCCCAGTGTTGGTATACTAAGCTCAAAGGAGGTTATAGTTTTGCATACGCTGAGTTCGTAAAAAATACTTATAAAATTCCAGACGTATTTTTTTTCAAATAGATGAATTCTTAAAATTCTATGTGTACAGTGTACACTCATAACAAACAACTCGTCCAACTTTGCCACTAGCACGTGAGCTATCGTTTAAGATTATGTTTTCATAGACAAAATGCTCACATTAGCGAAGCGGTATATGCCGGCTGCACCAAGCTAGAGAAGAAAACATGGATTTTCAGGAAAAATTCAGCAAAAAATTTTTGACGTAATCTTGTTTTTTAAGTATTTTTTACGTGATCAGTGTATGCAAAACTACAAGTTCCTTCGCGCTTAGTATACCAATACTGGGACACCCTGTATAGGTAAGTGAAGAAGAAAATTTGTGAACAGATTAAGTTAGGTGATATTATAAATAGGTAGGTATTTAAATATTTAATTTTAATGTCAATGTTTCATATATAAACAGATGAGAGTCGTTAACATATAAATGAAAAGGTCCTACTATTAAAACCACAATCGCTGATGATTTAATGACGAACTTTTAAACTTAAAATAACGAAATATTCGAATACACTAGTAATAAGATAAATGACCAAATGCAAAGGAAATAGAACAAAGAATTACACTAAAAAGGTAATAATAATGTAGTACAGAAATATCTGCACAATTGCATTTAGCCAATTTCCCAGCCGGTTGACAGGCTCTAGCCTACGAGATGATGACGTCACGGACGCGCACGTGACTCGCAGACTAGCTATTTGGCAGAATACAGACGTTGGTATAAAAATTGTCAATTTTTGAAGGATTTTAAATTATTTATAGATGGAAATACACGCGTACAACAAGCCGCTAACCGGTAAACATCTCTCTTTCAATATGAATAAACAATCATTATTGACTGACTTGACTCTATGTAACGTATAAATTTATAAATTTATAAAGAATAGAAAAAATTCGATCACGAGGCGGGACTCGAACCCGCATCCTTTCGCGCCATTCCGGGGCGGATGCCTAATCATTTCAATAGATGGCGCGCGGTGTGTCCCTAAGACACATAAAACTGAAAGAATAGAATAAATTCGATTGCTCTGGCGGGTCACGAGTGGCTGAGTTGGTCAGGCATCCGCCCCGGAATGGCGCGAAAGGATGCGGGTTCGAGTCCCACCTCGTGATCGAATTTTTTCTATTCTTTATAAATTTATATTTATAAAGCATTTTAATGCCATAAAACCAAAATATATAAATTTTACCTTAAAATAAAATTTGTATTATGTTTCCTAAGACGTCCGTAGTCCATTATGAGAGTACATCGCCTTTTTCCCCGTGAAGTCGCTAGATGGTGCTAGTTTTAAGCCCGTCACGTGGTACCGCCGCCAGCGCCGCGAGTGGTGGGAGACAAAACTCACCACAGTTCCAGCAAGCCACCAGAAATATTCTCATTGTTCGTCTCATAAATGATACGGAATGAATGGTGCAAAAATAACACCAGGAAGACCTTATCTGGACTACGGACGTCTTAGGAAACATAATACAAATTTTATTTTAAGGTAAAATTTATATATTATGTGTTCCGTTTGACGTCCGTAGTCCATTATGAGAGAGTTGTTTGATATCTCCTGGTGGCTTGATAAATAAGATGCAACAATGTGATAGAGTAATGCCCCAAAAAGCTTATATACATCCTATAAACAAAGTATATAATGTATAAAATCATGACTTTGATAATTATTGAAAATTTGTCTCAATACCATGCATAAAATACATCCATAAATATACTTCAAGTATATCTTGTCAACATTTTAATCAGTATAATATGCACTTAAACCTTAGTAGGCTGAAAAATCTCGATTTTGATTACTAATGACTTCTATTTTGATTAGTATTAGATACACTACGACAATAATATAATAATAATTCCACCATGTAGCGGAAAGACGGGGGTTCGAATGCCACCTTGTGATCGAATTTATTATATTCTTTAAAAATATGTACGTAAATAATAATGTTTATAAACATAGCTAGATATAACTAGATATTTCTCCAAATAGATTGATGATGCTACTACATATAACTATGTAACATTACCCAGATTTCAAACTCGACTCTAAAAGAGCTCACTTTACCCTGCCACCAATGATAGCCGCTGTAGCTGGTCTCACCGGATGCTGTGTAGTAATAAAGAGATTAGTCAGAGAACCTCTTATGGATTGGAAAATGCGCTTGAAACTGGATTCATATTTACATAATATGTGACAATAATTTAGCTAACTTGCGGAATGCGAGGTAAACGCGTCTTCACTCTCGACCCATTGTTTTGAATTGCAATGTAAACAGGAATAAATAGAGAACACGTCCAAAAGCTAATAACAGTAATCACAGTATAGTAGCTGCGCGTTAATAAATGCAAACAATTTTTTATTAATTTTATAAATCACATAGTCAAATAATTATTTTTATTATGCTGATTTATTTTAAAAATACCTCGATAAAAGAGTTTTTGAATAACCTTCCTTGCCTTCCGGATTTGTAATTTTGAAAGATTTGTTCTAGCTAAGGAAATACCCTAAGGTAATTAATATTTGCTTAAATGATCAAATGAAATTTTAATATAATTCTATTTTAATACAAACTGACCGATTTTATGTATAAGAATAGTGTACTAAACCGTCAGTTATACATAATTTAGCTAAGTATTTAGCATCCTTTTATAGCCTGGTCAGTGGTCACCAGCAGTCTATGTATGTTTTTTTTTTTTTTTTTTTTTTTTTTTTTAAAGCTGTCCATCAAGGTGTACAACAGGTTGACCTATTCAAAATGAGCCAGACTTTCAGCTGTAGGTTCTGTATTTGCGTTGGAGCTGAACCTGTGCGTGTTTGTCAGTGAACGATTGAGAGGACTTATCCTGATAGTAGCACGCCTCTTGCGGTCTAGGTGCAAAGAGGGTTTCTTCCACTTGGGTACTATTATAATGAACTCGAGGCAATAGAGCCGGTTGTTTAAGACTGTCTTACTTGAAATAACGTAAGCTGTTTGAGCTGTGATCAAAATTTATTTGTAGAATTCCCCTCTGAATGGAAATGTTTGTGTCGACTGTTCGAGCACGTTGTGTTAGGAGCCGGTGCAATTGCGCGAGAATTCGGCTTCCTAGCTGTACAGCCCTAGAAGGTTGTGAAGTGTTCAAACGTTCAAACTAATAACTCTTGTCAAAGAGATTTCGTTCTGCCTTTGAATGAAATTTTTTTCTTACTACCTCGACAGTCAAGATTAGGAAAGCTATTACTGCAAACATTTCAATGACACTGGGTCCAAGGTCCTTTCCTTCACTGCCAAGACTATCCTGTGAATTGGATACGGCTGGTAGATATTATACTTGTTTTTTCACTTACTTGCTTTTAAAAGATGTTTTTGAACTAGATCTTTAACAAGAGCGGCAGTTCATTCTTCCCCGGAGGGTTTCAAAGTTGATTAGCCCTAAGAGGCGTTCCTGTAGCGCTATGGCGTGTGTCAGTACATCCTTCCCCGGAGGGTAATAAAATTTGCAACGATGCGAAAAGTGCTTCCATCCCCGGAGGGTGATGAAGGTTTCAAATAAAAGGCCCGAGAGGCGTTCCTGTACCGTTGCAGCGTGCTGCGCCACTGCATCCATCCCCGGAGGGTGATGGAGGTTGCAAAAATAATAATAATAAGCCCGTGGGGCGTTCGTGTAGCGCTGCAGCGTGCTCTAGTGCATCCTTACCCGGAGGGTGATAGAGGTTGCAAAATTGATAAGCCTGTGAGGCGTTTCTGTAGCGCTGCAGCGTGCGCCAGTGCATCCTTCCCCGGAGGGTGATGAAGGTTGCAAAGGTAATAAGCCCCGAGAGGCGTTCCCTTGGCGCTATAGCATGCGGCAGTGCATCCTTCCCCGGAGGGTGATGAAGGTTGCAAAGTTGAGAAACCCTAAGAGGTGGTATGCCTGCTTGAGGGACCAACTGCCTGCTATTAAGCCTGTTTTAAGGCACTGACACTTTCAATTTAATTTCCATCGCCAATTTCAAATTTGCTTCCGTGCTCCAAACCATTCGTAGAAAATCTTAGCAACGCTCGGGTGTCAGAATAGATTCTATCGGATTGATATTCCAAAATAGGTTAGAGACGAACTTTCATTTCGAATTGAATTGAGTTGAATTGTAATTCCAAAGTCTCTGCAAGCCAATAAATTGACGATTTGTGCGGAATAATGAAACAATATAACATATGTAAATTTTTCACATTTCTTGCAAAATAAATCCTTTCATTTCATTTCATTTCATTTCAATGTGGTGTGCATGCTGTTCTGGTGAACGCAAATCATTGCCCATGTAGATCACCAAGTAAAGGCCACAGTCCCTTGGTTCTTCAGCAGTCCAGTTTGTGAATGTTGCAAACATTCTTTGAGCTGACGCTAGCCCGAAGGGCTGATACGTTATCTTAAGTAATTGACCTTCGTTTATGATGTATTTATAATTATAATATCGATATGGTATACAATAGTGATACAAGGATATAGGAGGCGTCGATACGTACGGGTAGTCGATAGCCTCGCAAATACAAAAATTTATGATCTTATGTTGAGTATGTCATGTCACAGTTAACAGTGGGTGTGAAATTGAAAATTACTCTGTATTTGCAGAACTTGCTTTTCTTAATTATGAAAAGGGGTGATTAACAATAGTCATGGTGTTCGTTTGACGAACCCCTGATTTTCAATAGTGACTTGAATCTTCAAAGACAAAGTATGATGTCAAGAGTTAAAGAATAAATAAGTATTATTACCTCTTAAGTGAAAACTATGGCTGGTTTTCGAATTACATGGTATTCGAGGGTGACGAGATTAATTTGAGCTTTTATTTGTTGAAAATCTCCCCCCCCCCCCTTTTTTATTCTTTTGGTGTTTCCTGATTCTAACTTTAGTATTCATGAAATGATTTGAAACGACTTAAAAAGTCGATCTTAACGGTTATTGCATGTACTGGTAAAAACTGATTGTGACGAGTTGGTTTAAAACTTATCAAATCCGCCTATCTGCATATGCTACTAATCATGTTAGTAGGAAAGTTAAAAATTCTTTCCCCAGCGGGAGGAATTTTATATGAATTTAAACTTATCAATAATCCCCTTCAAAGCATCTCTATTAATTCTTAACTTTATTTGTATAGAGAATAGAAGTCGCATTTAAATTTAGCAGTAATTAGGCACAGAGTCGCGGACTAATTTAATGCGTCAGGCAAAAATTATTAATATATTTGTAAGAATTCGTAATAATTTACCTATTTCTATTGTGCTTACAAGATATAGGCAAATACATTCTACTTGATTCGACTCGTATCGGATGAATTTTCTAATCTAACGAGATTAAGAATTCGTTTTTGATATCTACCCTCAATTCGGAAAAGGAAGGCACAATTCACATACATTTAGAATGTTCGCGTAGCGAATACGATTCAAGGAGGAATAAAATCAAAAGTTCGAAACACTTTTCGAATCTGCTTTCGGCAATTAATATACTAACTATCTTAAAACCGATATTTGTGAAAATAGGTTATCTAAGGCGTAACATCCAGTAATAACCATTAACGTTGAAAGATTTGTATTGAAATCATCGTAAATCACGTATAATGTATTAATAACATGACTCACCGTGTTGAGACAAAATCTCAAACCTGCACACGAGCGGCTGAACGCGCGCTGGCGGCGCCATACACGCTGCGGCGGCTCCTCGTCGTCGCTGGACCCCGAACAAAAAGAACTCAGCTCGGAACACGTAGAAAACGCGCTGTTATGACGCTCGACACGATTCGGTAGGCCCTTGGCCTGCGCTATAGACTTATGGTCGCGATGCCACGCTCGTGGTTGCAGATTTATACTTCAAATAAATCCGATTTTCGTTATTCGTTTGAAATAACGATAACGCAGGTAACACTTGAATATTCATTTCACTATGAAACGTAACGGACTTAAATAAAAACTATTTAAAAAGAAAAAACTGAACTTTCTACTTCAATCTCGAAAGTTCGTATAAAATTATTATTTAAATTTAAATTATGTATATATGTAATTTAAAATAAAGTATTTTAAAATTACATATAATCTAACGACTTGCGTACGGTTTGAAAAACGACGCAACAATGAGAATATTTCTGGTGGCTTGCTGGAACTGTGGTGAGTTTTGTCTCCCACCACTCGCGGCGCTGGCGGCGGTACCACGTGACGGGCTTAAAACTAGCACCATCTAGCGACTTCACGGGGAAAAAGGCGATGTACTCTCATAATGGACTACGGACGTCAAACGGAACACATAATATCAATTTCTATGTAACGTATTTACCTACGAAATAAATTATTATGAAACAGTAAACTTTAGAAAACATTACAAAGAATAGATATTAAGTACAACTGATATATTTTCTCATTACCTGGCCTTTATATAAAAGTCGCATAGGAACACATAACTATTATCAATAGGTACAATAAAACCGATGATTCTCTAATTTGCTGCTTAAAAAATAATCTAACGTGTATTTTTAGTTGCAAGCAAGTGTACACCAATGACTAGGGTATGGGGACCAACATTTTGTTGCGCTGACAATAATTTTGTCGCACGCACTACAATTTTATGAATTCCTATCTTCGCTCATGTGAGGGTGTTATGCAAAATGTAATGTGTTATAGATAAAATGGTATTTTACGTTTTAATATGGAACACGATTAAATAAAGTTCACATATTTATTCAGTATAAATAAAGCCTATAGCCTAAGTAATATTATCCTCCCATTGGACATTCTAAAAGCTTTTCTAGTGAATATATTTATATTACATATTTTAGATACATAATATTTAACTGATATAAGGTACATTTTTAACCGACTTCAAAAAAAAGGAGTTATCTAAAATATTCTATGATAGAATATGGCTTAAGATGGGGTCTGATGATTTATATTTATAATATGTTCTGGCTTTATTTTAGGTATGTTACGGACACATTATTAGTAAATAAGCGTAGATATATTCAATTACTATTGATGCTGTATGGCATGTCACCATCCACAATCCTAACGAGAATACGTTTTGTCATTTCGTTCCGCCATTTTCTCGCACAATACTAATTCTAGAAATATGTCCCTATTGCACATCATTACGTCGACAATCTCACGTGTTTACGTCGAACGTGTCGATATTATGATGAATGTAACGAGATTATAACGATACTAAAACGATACGATTGTGAGTGCATTATTGGATGATTGATTTCGCACGCAGGGCGTGTTGGCATTTTAAATAGGACTGTGTTTTGTTTGGTTACTCCATGGAGAAAGATGTTCCTTTAAATAGTTGTAGTTATGCTATGTTCTATGCAGCTGTGGACATCCCTTATGTGGTTTTTAGCTGGTAACTACAGAAATTGCACAAAAACTACAATAATTTTATATCAATTTCTTAAATGAGAACGACATTATTTATTTAAATACTTTTAAATACTAAGTCAGATTTCATAGGCCATAGGAGAAAATACAGCAACAGGTCATATCTACGAATATGCGATTCGTATGGGCAAATGTAGAGGTAAGCATTTTTAAAAACTTCTATACACAATAATAATATTATAAAGCTGAAGATTTTGTTTGTTTGTTTGTTTGAACGCGCTAATCTCAGGAACTACTGGTCCGATTTGAAAAATTCTTTCGGTGTTAGATAGCCCATTTATCGAGGAAAGCTATAGGCTATGTATCATCACGCACCAACAGGAGTTGATCACTGCGGGTAAAACCGCAGGGCACAGCTAGTACACAATAATGGGAATCTGTTTTTCGGAGAGGGCCACTTGCACACACGGTTTTTCGCCGTGAAAATCTACGGTAACGTGTAGACAATTTTTTTCCCAGTTGATGTTTGATTCGCTCTACTATATAAACATAGCGGTATTTTTTCTTAATTGGGTTTTGTTCTTTCAAAAGCACATCATATATCGTACTACCAAATTAAATATTAAAAAAATACAAAGCGAACAATTTATCGTAGTCTTTATTTTTTCAATAATTACTCGTTAACATGATGTTTTTTACACAGAAAGACACGTAACAATGTTTGACTATGATCTCATGCAACACAATTACGAATCAGCCACCCGTGGCATCGGTTATTAAACATTACATTCTAAGCGCAAGTTTTACAGATAATTTACTTGAACAAATTATTCCGGGTGTTGCAAAGCATAAGCTGACAGCGGTTTCAAATAAATATTATAATTAACAATTATCTTCTTTATCTCTGTGTTAGAAATATTTTAAAAGGTGTGTGTTCGCTGAGCTTGATTTAACAATTATCATTTAATTAATTTCTCTTCATTTAAAAGGAAAGTATTATACAGTATTCGATTATTAGTATTAACTTTATGTAGTTAAGAAGTGAGCTTTTAGACTAAAAACGAATTGGTAAATAATTATAGAGCCGGCAAGGAGCAAACTACAGATGCAATTAATTAAGTACCTACCTTACTTATTAAAAATTTCAAAAATCATTCAATGAAAACATAGCTAAGTAGTCGGCTATTAGGGTGCAAAATAATTTTTACAACTATAATTTTATGTAAAAATAGCCACTACAATGTTTAGTTCACTAAAAAAGCTTTTAATGTCCCAATTTTTTTTTATTAAAATACAGCTATCGCGTATAACTTGCGCCGTCATATAGACAAGGATGCGCAGGCGCAGCGCAGCGGGAAACGATCTCTGACAGTAACAGACACACGGTTAACCTTTAGATTGAGATGTGAACTCACTATAATAGCTTCGAGTGTACGTACTAATAACATTGTGGTACTATGTAACTTGCAGTGGTGAAATATATATCGCGTTTGTCAAATAAATGGATTATAATATAGGTAATATTATAATATAGGTGTATTCTCATAGGACGCCATACTATGTTGTTGTGTTGTGTTGTTAGGAAAGAGTTCATAAAGATTGTGTAAAAGAGTACATAATATAAGAAATAGTACACGTACACATATATGACACTGTGAAAAGTGCCAAAAACATCATGAAAAAAGTGTAAATTTTTTAAGAAATACTCCATCAGGATCGACTTAGTGCTTTTGAAGTAAATAAAGTAGCGATTAACATCGTGATATTTTAACGAACGAACGAGTAAAGAATGTTAAGGAATAGCAGCTGAACTCTTACATGTTTTATATGAAAAATACTGTATTACCATGCATCCACAGA
The DNA here is from genome assembly GCF_061535455.1 of Colias philodice. NCBI lineage: Eukaryota > Metazoa > Arthropoda > Insecta > Lepidoptera > Pieridae > Colias > Colias philodice. Next base: position 5,576,596 of record NC_143111.1, on the reverse strand, counting down.
CCGACTTGGCATTAGATTCCCTTATCCAAATATCGCAAAACGATCAATTAATCTTGAAGCTTCACCGATGAGACTGTCAGGTCAAATCAACGTAATAAAAACACACAATAACCTCAATAAATCTTTCATATTATAATTTACATCGCGTAACGCTCCCATCAAATAAATTTAAATCAAAATAAAGCGATTGTTACGGAACAAACCTGTATGCGTCGAGAAAAAACCGATATTAAAGCCTGACCCAAATAATTAGACCAGTCTGACTTATAAATCATCTTTCGAAAAATATTTATGGAGTAACGCAAACGGGTGGTCAGTTAGGTGCTACGACCAAAGCAAGCGAGGCTTTAACTTCGTATATCTTACAAGCAAAAGAATAGGTATCTTATCTATTTTATTATTTTGATTTTAGAGAGTGAGTTCGAAAGCTTATGCTAGGCGTCCATTGGAGACGGATCGGGCCGGGTCGCATCGCAACGGGCCGTCTCTAATGGACGCGCTGTTTGCTCCTGCGTCCACCTGTACGGGGCGCGGCGGACCGCCTAGGCGGATTTTATCTAACAGACGCTCGCCGCTCACATCCGCCTGCCTGCGTCCACTAGACGGGTCGGGGCGGGCCGGGCCGCAGCGCACCGCCGGCAGAAATCCGCCTGCGAAACGATATCCGCCAATGCGTTGCGGCCCGCCCCGACCCGATCCGTCGCTAATGGACGATGTTTCATACAAAACATAGGCCGGCGTATTTTTGCGTTGCGATGCGGCCCGGCCCGATCCGCCTAGTGGACGCCTAGCATTAAAACGTATACGGTTTAAGTAACTGGATTAAATTTTTAAAATTGATTTTTTCTAACGTATTATAATTAAATACTTCAAAGAAATTATTAAAGAATATAGGTACCTATTATACCTATACATTTGTACGTTGTATTTATTTCATCGGAATATGCATATCGGTGTCTTATTATATTTAGATTGTAGGTAATTAGTTAAGAAACATTTTTCACTTGACATCGTTATTAAATTCTAATTAACAAAAATGCAAATCACTCTTATAGCTTCATCGGTTTATATCTTCGCCCCGCCGTGGGTTCGATCCTTACCATACAGGTGGTGTTAATTTTGATCTCACAATGAGTACGTATAAATAATCACTTCATAACATGCTCGAATATTTTATGGCAATACTTTTAACGGTAGATGTTAAATGTTTTGCATGATTCATGGCAACACTGGTCGGAAAATGCTCTAGGCTTCTATTTTAAATGGCGATTAAGCAATTATTATGTCCATTTTCTAGGACAGTTTTGTAGTGGGTAATTGATAGGGTTTATTTATGTTTAAAATTTATTGATTATGTTTGTGGAAGTTAATTGGATTACCTTATCTGTGCTTGCGTATGCAGGTTATCATAAATTTGAGTTCCCTATATAGAATTTATTTGTCCACTTCAATTTGTTAATTTATTGCAAATTTTCTGGATTGGATTCAATTTGATTGAGTTATGAAAAGGTTTGGTTTTAAATTGGCATTGTACAGTGAATTTTATTATAAAAAAATGCCATTTCTTTCTCAAAATTCTTTTTAAAATATGCCCCCTCTATATAATATAACTCTGTGTTGCAACCATAAAATACTATCAAATAAATAATATTTAAAACAAACGAAGTGACGATACGTTACTGAACAAACAGACTAGACGGTCTGATTTGTGATGCGATGCCTCTGTCGTTATTCTTTGAGGATTTTTGCATAAATCGACCATAGAGTTAAGAATAAAAGAGATAGGTACATTTATAGAAAAACCAAATATTATAATCTAATTGAAGTATGGACAGATTCAAATAAACTAATAGCAGAAAAGGCGGTATTATTTTTGCACATATTATACAATTTACGAATTTGTTGTGTACCTATATAATTCTGGAAATTATATTATCAATAATTTATAAGTGTGGTAAATCGATAAACAATAAAAAAAATCTGTATTGCTTACCTATTGATTTAAATAATCTTAAATGTAGGTATGTACTTATCAAAATCAACGATTCAGTCTGTCCATTAATAAACTTAGATTTAATAAAATAAATGAAGCTATGATAATGACGCAGGATAATAATAAAAATGTTTTTATTCAATTAAATTAAATAAATCCTGAATCATGTCTGAATATTACTAAACCTATAACACTGATTGGGCATGTGTGCTGACAACAGAGTCGTAATTCTCACTTGTTATCGATATTGTTGTTAAATTATTCCGCTTTTAACAAACATTGTACTTTTTGTTGTTATATATACGAGTCTTTATTTTATTTGAAGACAAAATTTGCTTTAAATTTTCTTTTTCCGAGATATTTATTATATATAGTGTTGAATCTTGAAAAATACTTTATTCTATAAATCTACTTCTTTTGATTTGTTTAGAATATAAGACTAGTAATTTATTAGTTACTATTTTCGGATACAATAAAAAACATTTGTTTTCACCTAAAGTTCAGTTCGAAGAGAGTATTTTTTACAATTTAATTCAGGCTCTTGTTTTATGAAATTACGTCAACGTCAGCCGATGTTATTTCACGTTCTGTTCAAAGTTTAATTATACGTGAAGTTAACAAGACAAGTTGAGTTTTAATTTAATAATTGGGATTTTGTTCAACACAGTTACGTTTTGCTTGTGGTAAATAATATAAATATATTTATCAATCAAGTGATGTAACTGGTCGATAATACCAGGAAGTTTTGTTTCAAACAAGTTTCAGACAGTTACTTTTTAGTAGTATTTTTTCGCAGATTTTGCAGGATATTATATTATTATGGTTAAGATAATAATTTCAACACTATGTAATACGAAATATAAATATAAAATTAAAAACCTATTATAGACAATTTGGGGACAAAAGCTTCAAATTTAAGGATAATAAAATACGCTTTATAATTATTAATTATGTTTGGTGAATATTCTTTAATGAAATTGAATCCTCAAATTATTTATATAGCCTTTCTCGATAAATGGGCTATCTAACACCGAAATAATTTTTCAAATCGGACCAGTAGGTAGTTCCTGAGATGAACAAACAAACAACTCTTCAGCTTTATAATATTAGTATAGATACATCTCTCCATACTTCCCAGTTGAAGCCAAATAATTCACAATTCCTAACAATTCGTACGATCACCACAAACAAGACAATTTCCACGCAGTTAGATAGTAGGAAATTATTTAATCACCAGCTGATTTTCGCGGTGGCTAGGAAATGGTCGTAATTGCCATTCTCCGGACCACAATCGCACCCTCTTCGGTGCAGCAATATTGGTTTATCATACAAATATACTGAGTTAATAGAGGAGACATTTCGATGGTTACAGTTGTTTTCAGTAGCTATGTTGAACTAGTACTTTTTCGCAGCCTTAAAATAGTAGGTAATATGATTACGAATTTATTCCATCTCATTATGAAACATTCATTATTTTCGGAATATAGACTATGATGATTATTATTATTTATTGTATAAGGAGAATATTTAATCTAAATTTAGCTTTTTTCTACTGATACGCAGAAATCAGAATATAAAAGATTATCTTTGGAACTATCTAAATTCTAAACAAGACGTAACACAAATGATACAAACAAAATAATTATTTCCTTTTTGAACTTATTTCTATCTTATATTCGTATCGATTATTTAGGTAGAGCTTTGCGAAATTGTTACGCAGAAGTAGTTCCAACTAAACCAATTCTCGATTATAAACAAGACATGTCATTTCAACTGGCAACTAAATCATTTAGTATCTAGCTGTATTGTAAACGCGGCACTATCAATATCTCTGAACGTGTGAAAGCCAGCAGTTGAGGAACAGGTTAACAATAACAGTGCACGCAATAACTTTTTGTGCCCTGTCCGGATAAATCAGTTGAGACAACTCGTCGATGAGATAACGGATAGTGGGGTGCGTTTGAACTGGCTAGTTGGCTGGGCTGAGTGACTACCCGTTGACTAATTAAGCAGCGTATAAATTCCTGATTAAACACGTTGGTTAGTTGAGCCATGTATTCATGGTAAACATTTGTTTTGTAAAGTTGAATAAACATGTTGAAGAATTGCAAGCAACACTGCAGCACAATTTTTTACTGTTATATTTCTGCAGATAATATTATGAAATGATAATATAATATTGTTTTGTATTATTTGGTTACTTTTTTCGTGTCAAAGAAAAAAAATTATAAAGTAGATTTCACGTATAAAACATAAGTTGTAGGTACCTACATTATTTCTTGCTGCGCCTATCATCTTGACGGAAACTATACTGTTTGTTTGCACTAAGACGTCTTATTGTACGTGTTCAAACGCAGCACAAAAGCTATTATTAGTAGAAGTATCGTAGGTGACTCGAAGCTAGATATATTCCTTAATATATAGCAGTAAATTGTGAAAAGAAAATCGATCCATCAGAAAAGAAAAACTTTAATTACAAAAATGCGTACAATAGCGTCATCTATTTTCTAATCTTTTATTTTCTTCCTTTTATATATTTTCTTGTCAATGTTAGGAAGAAAAATACGATTGAGTAAAACTTATTGCATCCTACTGTAATTTCTTAATAAGTATAGGTACAGTAAGTTGCTCTACATTGCCGAGAAAAGTATTTTTTCAGACATAATACAGCCATATCAGCCTAATAATTACTTTAAATTTTCTTATTTTTAAATATCTGGCGATACTTTCAATGTATAAGGTTTTATAAGAAAATTGTGAGTTACAAATGTAACTTAATTAGAAGAATGGTGGATCCACTTTGGAAAATAGTGACGTTATAGTTATCATGATAACAACACAACAATTATTTTACAACTACTAATTTGACACCAATTAAATTTTTACTAATATTGTGAATTTTCATTAATCGAAAAAGTTACTTTGTACGTTTGACTTAAACGCAAACCCGAGTGCGAAAGCTAGTCGAATAATAAATAAAAATTCACCATAATTCCAACACATTTGTTCAGCCAATTGATTTAACATCCGTTGTTAAATTGCCTAAAATGTAAAGGGGAGGAAATCGCCTATATTTGTTTTGCGTACTTTTTGATTGATATAGAAATTGATTGACAGGATTGTCGCGGTATTCGCGGGGGACATGCTGCCTTTGCAATCGTTTAGTTTTTAACTGCTTTTCAAAATAGCTGGGTTATATTTTTGTACCCGACATTTTTATTGATCTTGTGATATTTATTTTCCACAATTAAGGGTGCTATAACAGATTTTTAACAAAAACCGCTATTTTTCGGTACAATTTTAACTCAAAGCACTTACACGTGAGAACAAAGTAATATCTTAATTTAAAGATAATATATTCAGTTCTACGATCATCTAATAAAAATTGTACGACGTCATACAAAATTGTCGCTGAAATACGATTTTCCCAGCACAATGATGGCATAAAATGCAAAAAAATGGGGTCTAAACCGGTACACTTTTAAGAAAATTAAAAGCCTAATCTATCTTCTTACCTATAAATTATTGAGGGATATATAGTCCTTTATAGATTGTGATAATTTTTTTGTATCTAAATCAAAATTTTATTTCAATTAAAAGCTAAATTAAAAATACTTGTCGATTTCTTCATACATTTTGCTCTCGCGGGTCGTCAGACCGCGCTCAGAAGCGCTCTTGGAAGGACGGGTGTATCGCTCCTCGTCCCAAAAATAAAAACGAATTAGAAAAAGATTATTGTGCGTATACTGTCGTTTTCGTGATTTGAAATATTTGATACTTTATAAGAGTAAACTGTATAAGTTTCATATTCCAATTATTTGTAATTTAAAATTATGTTTTAAAAATTATGTTGACTGAGATCCTCTTTTTTTATGGGTTGTTGAACGGATTGGTGGGGTAAAGCAATTTGACAAAACTTAAATCCAAAATGGCGCCGACGAAAATTTGCCATCTTTTCGTCATGGGTGTCATTTTCATGGTTTTTGGGGTAGCTATTAACCAATATGAGGTCAAAAATAAAATCCAAGATGGCGCCGACGAAAATTTTACATCTTTTCGTCATGGGTGTCATTTTCATGGTTTTTGGGGTAGCTATTAACTAATATGAGGTCAAAACTAAAATCCAAGATGGCGCCGACGAAAATTTTACATCTTTTCGTCATGGGTGTCATTTTCATGGTTTTTGGGGTAGCTATTAACTAATATGAGGTCAAAACTAAAATCCAAGATGGCGCCGACGAAAATTTTACATCTTTTCGTCATGGGTGTCATTTTCATGGTTTTTGGGGTAGCTATTAACTAATATGAGGTCAAAACTAAAATCCAAGATGGCGCCGACGAAAATTTTACATCTTTTCGTCATGGGTGTCATTTTCATGGTTTTTGGGGTAGCTATTAACCAATATGAGGTCAAAACTAAAAATCCAAGATGGCGCCGACGAAAATTTTACATCTTTTCGTCATGGGTGTCATTTTCATGGTTTTTGGGGTAGCTATTAACCAATATGAGGTCAAAACTAAAAATCCAAGATGGCGCCGACGAAAATTTTACATCTTTTCGTCATGGGTGTCATTTTCATGGTTTTTGGGGTGGATATTACGCAATATGAGGTCAGAACTAAAATCCAAGATGGCGCCGGTGAAAATTTGACATCTTTTCGTCATGGGTGTCATTTATAAGTTTTTTGAGACAGCTACTAACAAATACCCAATGTTACCATCGATAATTTGATATATTTTTTTACAACCGTTTACATATTTTTCGAGGAGAATTTGGAACTGTATACAGCTAATAGCCTTTTGAAGTGAAACTTCTTTAGACGCGTTGAGAGTAAAATTTCAAGGTCGCGTCATTATAATACCGTTACGTTATGGAGTAAGGCGGCGATTTTGGTATCTATGAATCTCGCCAAAGAAGTTTCACTTCTGACACGTTATCTCGGCACACACTCTCTTTATTATTTTATTCTCTTCGAAAATATGCAAGGACATTTAGTTAAATTCTACAATACCTGTTTACTACCAGAACTTGTGGACCCTCGATACTCGAGATCAATGGATTTAAGGGACCATAACTCACATAAATGCAATAGACCGTTGACTGACAAAAATTAAGCAAAAGTTCAATAGCAGTACAACTGTTGGTGTATTTTTGCATAATTTCTTATATAAAAATGATATACAGAGATTTTTATGATTTAATTTTTATTTTACTTACTTTCATCTAAAATACTGAACCCACCCCATATTCTCATAGCTCACCGGGGAGCCAAGATTTATTGTAATTATTAATAATATCGGAAATTACATAATTAGAAAATGTTTTGTTTGTTTTATTGTACCTACTTACTAATACAAACTGAAAATTATTTTTTAAAAATAGATACTTCAGCTTCATAATATAAGTATTAGCATAGAATAAATATAAATTTGTAAATGTAAAATGACAGGACCTCATTACTAAGATTTCGTGTTTTTATCTGTCACCAGGTATCTCATGAAACGTGATAGGTAAACAGTTAAAATTTTGAGAGATGAGGTTATTTCCTTTACCGCTACCAATAGCAACAAATAAAAATATCGAGATTAAGCATCGGTTGGCGCGGTCATAAATTGGATGGATGATCAATTTTTTTGCAATATCTCTTAGTTTTTTTGTACGGAAAAAGAAACAGCGTGCTTAAATAGAATAACAAAAACGTTAACATCTTTGTTATTTTATTTTAGTTTACTTCTTTATTATTAAGAAAATTACACCTATGACGAAAAGATGTCAAATTTTCGTCGGCGCCATCTTGGATTTTGGTTTTAACCTCATATTCGTTAATAGCTACCCCAAAAACCATGAAAATGACACCCATCACGAAAAAAGTCAAATTTTCGTCGGCGCCATCTTGGATTTTGGTTTTAACCTCATATTCGTTAATAGCTACCCCAAAAACCATGAAAATGACACCCATCACGAAAAAAGTCAAATTTTCGTCGGCGCCATCTTGGATTTTAGTTTTGACCTCATATTTGTTAAGAGCTACTCCAAAACCTTGAAAATGACACCCATGACGAAAAGATGTAAAATTTTCGTCGGCGCCATCTTGGATTTTAGTTTTGACCTCATATTGGTTAATAGATACTCCAAAAACCACCCACACTTGCAAATCTGTTTGCTACGTAGGAAAAGTTCAGATCTAAGAGTATCCTAGGTAATGTGTTATGTGACGAATACCTATAATTTATTTCATTCCGACTATTTTTCGGAATAACATACATTTACTAAGAATTGTATACAATGCCGGATTTAATACAGTGCCGGTAACATCATATGTATGATAATAATTCTACATTTCTTAAAAAGCTTTGATATTGTATACAATTCATAGATATTATTCAATGAAATAATGATGTAAAATAGTCACACTTTTTTAAGTTGTTTGAATATACTAACATACTTATTAGGATCGTACCTACTAATAAAAGTAACAAAATGAATTTTTAAAGTTCCTAGTAATCTTCTGGAATCAATTTCAATAAAAATACATAATATCAAAAATTAAAAATAATATCAAGTATGAAGATGGTCTATAAAATGGAATGCGCTATGTTTACGTGAGCGTGATATTGCCGCGAACAAAGTTACGTCGTTAGATACCTAAATTTGAGTAACGCAGATTTGTGACAGCGTCCTTAAAGGACAGTTCTTTTACGCATTCAAATTCAACATTTAATAGTGTATTTTACAAGCAAGGTTGATGGTTTATGCTAGCGAAATATTTATTTTTGGCGTGACAACGTCTTATAATTCGATAATGCCGGCTGCACGCACGAAAAAACATGACTCATGCGGCGTTACCTCGCTCTGACTCATCTGAAGCGTTCCATATAAGGCTTGAAGTGCGAGCGAGAGCGCGGAATGAGCGACAAAGAAGCACAATCGGACGTTGTCACCACAGTATTACCATATTTCCTACAGTAGTGCGACGAATGTACTTGTGCAGAGAAACGGAGGGGAACTGGCGGGGGTTGGGCGACGCGGGCCGCGTAAAGCAATCACGCTGAGATTGCTTTACCTATCGCGAAAGGACGACGCAGTCGTATTTTTTGTGTAATAATTTTATTATACATAGGTACTTAACTACTTACATATTCTATTATTTCGCGCACAAACTGTTCCGTTTACGGATGTAAATCTACATTGAAATCCCAGAAGGAAACAATATTTCAGAAAGATTGTATTAATTGTATCTGTTGAATTAAAATCAAAGCTATGTATATGTTGTCCTCATTATTTTCTAATCAGATTGTACTTAGTTACATGTTATAATATACAATTAAGAACATCCAAAAATAAAGTGTCCACGTAAATAATATTTAGCAGTGCAATATCTGTAATTATATATTAATGAACAAATAATTACATCAGATTTAATAATCGCAATTATTTTGAATGTACATATGAATAAATGATTTCATCATAATATTAATAATCACATTTGTTTTATTTCCCATTTGTTGCAACCCTAGCGTATTTTCGTGTGGCAGCGTAAGTACCTACGCTGGCGGCGGCATCGCGCGACATCAAAGGCGATTCCTTACTGTAGGAAATAATATTGTAATACTGTGGTTGTCACGTTCAACTATCGTCAGTAAACCGACTTTACAGACAACCAATTTTTTTAAATACACAGAGAGCTTTAACAATAAAAGCTATATTGACTAACGTAATATTTACTTACTTACGTCCTTTTTTGCTACTCCTTTTTTGCTACTCCTATTTTTAATAACAGTCTATTAATCTATACAGTGAATAATAATTACCGTATAGGTTACAAAGAAATGATTCGCAAGATAAGCATCAGGAGCAATTAGGGAAGCCAATAAAATTGATTACGAAAGCACGTAAACTATTATTATTTAATTCATGTTCATAAAATTACACCTACATTATGATGCATGAAGCTTGCTTTACTAGGAAAAGCAGAAATTAATATTCCAAGCATGTTTTATTAACCGCCATCTATTGGCAATTAAAATGAATTTAAAATCTCGTTTTCAAGACGAATTGCAATAAATAATATTTTACGTCAGTTTAACAGACATCTGCATAGACTTGTGCTATAAATAATGTTATATTTAAATGGAAATTTTAAATACAATGTGTCGCATGAAATTTATTATAATTTTTTACGATACATCCTTAATTTTGACAAATCTATGTTATATTGAGCTATTAATCTAATGTTTGAATTATGAATGTGAATGTTTGTTCGTCAACATAACAACATGAAAGTTTTTTGATAGAAACTTTGCACAATAAAATTATTAATGTAAACAAATATAAATAAATAATTAGGTAAAGCTCAAATAGTTTTCATGTTTTTGTAATTGATATTATTCGGATCGTCAGATTTACTCTAGGAAGTGAATACTAGATAAAATAAATCTGCCTTTAGGAATTATAAGTTTCAGGAAATAAGTATGTTATAGGAATTTATTTACTAAAAACAGCAAATGCGATACTCCCCAGACCGCTACAAATAATCCTTCTTATTTTTACACGCAAATAAAGGGCTATTATTATTTTAAACTGACCAACTGCAATGACGTAAGGACGCGTGCTAAAATTATGTATATATTTTTTACTGTCCAATTGGGAACTGTATCAAAATGTGAATAAATCAAAATGACCTCAAATACATTTTTGCTCTCGGCAAATTTCGTCCATTATCAGCCTCACGCGGTAAAAAGCAATTCAGGCCAGTTTTCTTTCGTGCAAGTCCCGTAAGTAGGGTTGTCACTCAAATATAATTAAATTTCAGAATTAAAAAGCCAACAAATTTTAGAAGCATATATTATGCCACAGTATTGTTTAACTGTAAAGTCAGGATTGGACTTTATTGTCTACTTAAATAAAACATTTATTTTGTACATTCAATTGTCATATTATCATATTCCATAAAAAATTTGGTGTTAAAACCATGAGCATTATATTTTGCTGCACTTAGTCATATTTCTCTTGATGGACTCTCCTTATTAATATTTCGGTCTTCTTCTTCAAACCGCTTTCAAAAATCATCACTGGTTATGGTTACAAGTATTAATAAACAAATCATCAATTTTTCAAGTCGGTTATCTTGTGGCAGCCCTACGTGACACGCATGCGTATTGTAATTGTTGGATACATTGTTCTTCGGCAGATAAAAGGGAGCAGGTCTCAGCTTTAATTAAACTTTTGTTCTGAGAATGCGAAATTTGGTGCAATTTTTTGTAACGTACTCGCAATTTTCGAGAGCACTGCAAAATTATATGAAAATGCTACGTACAGCTTGAATACTTAACAGTTTTGAATTACTGGTGATTAATTTAATTTTAAGAAAAACAAATACATTTCCCTTCCAGTTCTTATGATAAAATTATAAGTATATGTCACGCATTACTCAAAGCTTAAGGTTAAAGAAAGCTATATTATTGTTATATATACAGGTTTTTTAACTTCGGTACCAAAATTTCACAATTTCTATAAATTTCCTTTGATTCATGACTTTGAGATAGAGCTTTACATTTCTATATATTCTGTTTGTTTACAGATTGTAAACACCTTACAAATGTCTTACTTGATTATTTAAAAACTTCAAACACTAACATTCACATTTATGTAGAGGTAAGTTAAAATTTATAGATTAGTAGAATATAAATTATTGTCAAAAATAAAGGACTTAACAACGTTACAAAATTTAGGATAATTAGTTTAATCTTACACTTAGGGTTGTCACCAAATCTATAATTAAGTACTTACTAGTAGTAAATTTTTAGGAAAGATTATTCAGACTATTACGTAATATACGCCTAAAAATAATCAAGTCAATATTAATTAAAAATGCGCAATTTATATAATCCAATTCAGCATTTAACACCGGGAACTAATCAAAGTTTCACACCGTTGTTTATGAAATAGCTTCTATAATGGAACAGTGGTTATATACAGGATGTTGCACAAGAAACAGGTCCAACAAAGCCCTATTTAAAATTCCCGGCAAATTATAAGACTGACGTAATTGAGCTATTGCCGGCGGCTCTGCGACATCGTTGTTGCGATGTGTAGAAATTCTATGAATAAATTATTATATTTATAGATAGTTTCATTTAACTTTAGTTGTAATGGCATTTTTCATGATGAAAAAAATAGCAATGTTTTATTGGCTGTCGGTTGCTAATTGCTCATGTTTTGTCGAAATACACTGACCGATATTCGAGTACATTATAAACAATGCTAAAATAAAATTACACATATTATATGAATAAATACTTCGTTTTTTTTATAGTACCTAATTGGTTCATTAATGAGAAGGGACTACATAGACTTATATTTATTGAATAATTGTTAGTTTTCCGATAATTTCTTATCTGCTACCTAAAAGAATAGGAAGTATGTTTAAATTTGCCCTTTTTTGACTGTTTAGTTAAATATATTACGCGACCATCCCTCAATAAATTAACAGTTTAAACTATCTCTACTATATAATTATATATCTTAAGATTATTTCAACGTACCTACTATGCATTCTATTTTTACAGTCAAAACTTAACAATTGCCTTAAAAAGTCTCATCAATCACGAATCAATCAAAGCTGTCAAGCGACAGTCAAAGCATTATTAAGTTAATACCACGATAAGTCGTATAACACAATTATACGCAATTATTTCTTGAACAATTAGCGTCGATCAAGCGATCGCCTCCGGGTGTACTTACTAGTATGAACCGCTGCCGGCGGTCGCTACTGTCTGAGTGAATGTAGAGGAAATATTATATCCTAGACACCCTAGTATTTGTAGAAACTTCTGTTAACACTATTTTGTAATAGTGTTTATATTTGTATGGCATTTGACGCGCAATTTTATACGGTCTCTCTTTCAGAAAAGGGTTTGAAGAAAGAATAACTCATTTATAAAAGCTGTATAAATGCAAGTTGTTTGAAATTGTTTTATTTTATTTATACACACATACACTACATATAGCGCGAAACTACTGCATTTAAACTTAAGCCAAAAGCACAAAAGACATAATAATATAAGACATACCTAATAGTTAAGACACGGCTATTAAAATAGCCTTACCTAATATAAAATTAAGTTCACATATTAATCCCAGCTACACAATACACATTCCTATCCAGGTTCCATTAAATAAAAATCGTCTATACCAGCCTAATACACAAATATGGTAGAACAGTAAATCTCGATAATTTACCAAGCACCGGCTCATCTAGGCATTCGCAAAAAGCATACATAATTACGTATCGTGCACAAATACGTCCAGATAAATCGTCAACTCAATGGGGCCGAGATTGAATAAACGTAGCCAATAAAACCGGGACTACAATAGACGGCCGTCAAGCACTTGTCTTTAGATTTATAGCTCGTCACTTAAACAATAAATAGTGATTTTCGCGTTTCTCTGAGACACGCACGCGGGGGTTGACAACATTTGGATGTGTGTGATATTTCTATAGACATCAGCAATTAATAATGAAATCAGCATGGAAACAGCAATGTCATAGATAACTTCGTGGATTATATATCTGACCTAATAGACACACTGATAACTCTATTTATATAAATATATATTTTTTTTATAAATATGCATCATTGAACATTGAAGTACCTATACATTGCATTATTTTCGATTGTTGAATACCTACAGACCTACAGCTACAATTTGTTATATTTTTTGAGTATGCCAGTTTACTAAGCTTGTATACGTTTTAGTATACATAATATTATCAACAGTCTAGAACGACTAACATTATAACGTTCATCTGTAGCTAGATTAATAAATACCAACACTTTTCACATTATACTCTGATTTTTCAGAGAGCCTTTGCAATAATTAAAAATAAATTTCCAAACCGATAGTTGACGACCACCGCCCAAGATCCCGCAAGGCACGTCCACCATTGTGCCGCATATAAGGCAGGGTCTTGATATTTTTATACGATACTAGTCATTGTACGAAGCTCCGCTAACCGTCCCCGATGCCTTGTGACGGAGATTAGCTGATGCGTACTTAGTTGTACTTATTTGCATATATTTTGACAATATCTTGATAAAACGTTTGGAATGGAACGGGAATTTAGTAAACTTGTTGAATTTAGTAGATTTGTTGGAACTTGTTAAAGTAATGATGAATAAATGTTTGTTGAACAAACATTTACTTTGTATTATAAAAATAAATTGAATTACTAGAACTGTTTTATCTCAAAGAAGATTTTGCCTTCTAGACACTACTGAAAAAATAAATTAATACATACCAACATAAAAATATTCACAACCCTGATCAAATCCTTAGAATAATCGAATAAATAATTAACTTAAAAAACAACCAAATCGAATAGCATTTCATAACCTATACTCTATAGTCCTATAATCTAATCCTAAGTCGCGTTCTAGCATACATTCCTTACCAATCAGGGTTGCCTGGAAGAGATTTCTTTTGAGCAATAAGGCCGCCTTTTAGTACGTATGTGCCGTGTGTTTTCATTGTATCTAATTATAGTTTAGCTTATTTATGTTTGGTATATTATGTACAATAAAGAATAAATAAATAACAATAAATAAATAAATCTATAGTACCATTGTTCATCACAAACCGCGCCCATGAGTCAAAAGTTATCTAGACCTAAATTTCGTATTATTTTATACGCCCATTCCGAACCTAGGTTTCACAAAGGCTGCCCTGTCTCGGCGAGACGATTGTCTCGTGATTTATTTCTGTAAGCACACTACAAAATAAGGAAATAGCAGTTTAATTGACTAATTAATTACGCTACTGATTGATTCTAATGAGACGTTTATTGTATTTATAAATGACGATAATATTGAGTGCTATTGTATGTTTTTGGTAAAATAAAACATTAACTCAATTAGAGTTGAATGATTTTACTGTTTAATTATATTCTGTTTTATCAACGAATGCTTGAATTTTGGGTATTTTGTATCTGTAACAAGAATATAACTTGAGTCTATACATTTAACGGGAAATATTCGCGGTATAATTATGGTTATTATTTTTGTCACAGTTACGAGGACATTAATTATTGTGCTTTTTTGCACGCTTGGGTGATAAATAAGTTTGTGTTTTTTAAATGAATAACTGCAACGCGAGTTTTTGTTGTTGTTGAATTACCTTAAAGCGTTTATTCTGTTGTAGATTAGTCAATTAAAACAAGTGTAAATACAAAATAAAAAATTTGACACTAGTTTGTGAGTTTGTGTAAAACGAAACACAGAAGATTTTTTTAGATTAGAAAATTTTTTCTTTTAACAATGAGTCCTTTACATATTATTGTATAAGTACTATATATATATATTATTGTATAAGTACCGTATATATCTATATATTCTTTTTTTCTATTTATTAAATCGAATCGGTCGATACCAATGCTTCGGAGCTTTCAATGTAGTCTTACATTTTCATCCACAAAAACTTTACGGATCTTCATTTCTTGTCACCGTCCCCAGCCTGCCAATTTCGCTTGCAAAAAACGCAACGCAACAAAGAATTCCAGATTCGCACTAGCGCTACGTGCGTATGTTATAATTGTGAAGGCGGCACTCAAAGGGATGTAATGCAAGTTTACGCCAGTGTTAATTCGCTAAGATCTGACCGTTTGACAGCCCACTGGATGCTAGACAAAGGGATACGGTGTGAAATGTGAGGATCGGTTAATAAATAATGTTTGGTATAACATTTGGTAGCAATCATTTGATTTATCATGTTAAGCTAAGCATATTTGTTAATGAATGCAGTAATGAGTAGAATGCAGTAAGTGTAATATGATGTGTGGTATTCTACAAATAGTTTCAATACACTATTAGGTGCAGTTTTTAGAACAAGACTTAATTTTTGTATTTATGGAGTAGTATTGACGATAAAATGATCTACCATAACAGATATAAACACTTCATACACAACAATATACAATATTTTAAAAGCTTTTCGCTGTCATAATAGATTTTGTCCATTTTATTGATCATTAAATTCCATTCAGAATTAAAAAAAAGTCGGACTGACATTAATACAACAAAATAAACACAGCACACGATATAATGGTACGGTAATAGTTGGTATACTTACTAACAAAGGTTGAACAACAACTAAAAAGTATTAAAACTGCCACATCCTCACAAAACCAAAAACCGAGCCTCGCTATAATAGTTTTGATATTTTATTTATATAACTTACCAGTAACAATTCGAAGATTATAAATAAAAAGTATTAAAACTGTCACATCCTCACAAATCGAACAACTAACGCGCGTCCAGCTATAACAGTCTTGATATTTTCTTTATCTAAGTTTCAGTACCAGTTCGAGGATTAGCTCTTGCGGTACTCAGTATTGTGGGTTACGATCAGATTATAAATGTGTGCTTTCTGTTTATCTATTTGCATATATTGTATTCAGTTATTCTGTTACTTGAAAGCTATGTTCGTATTTTTATTGGTACATATACCTAGTTGTTATTACTAGTTTTGTAGTGGGTCAATGGTTTGAGCATATTCGAATGTTCTACAAAATATCACGTAGATATTGTTAAATTGATACCTTATCTATGACCAGTTTACACCACCAAATTAACAAAAAATCAGAACAAAAAAAGCTGCGTTATCAAATACCTACATAATAATTATGAATTCAATATCTATAAAGCCTAGTGTAACTCATATAAGGACTATAAGGTAGGTAGGTAGGTAATAATTTCATTTTATTATATAATTGATACCTAATAATTAGCTCCTTTGCTTTTAGGTATAAATAGTATTTTAAAGAAGTTCTCTTTAGAAATTAAAAGTAAGAATTTGCAAAATTCGAAATTTTTACGAGACGAATATTGCTGCTGCATTCATTTTAATATCTTCTACAAGGTCAATATTAATAAGGTAAATTTTTATAGCTTCACAAACAATATGTTATTAACACCGCAAATTACTTTTTAATATATTAATTTTTAAGTTTATCATTACAAAACCCAAATTATTCTATAGTCTACCAAATTGACGTCAGACTCCTTGAGAGAACACATGATCTGTTTAACGGGCATAACTAAATTGAGTACCTATTTAATTTTTCATAAAATCGTATTTTTACAATGATCTAAGACAATACTTTTATTTAACAACCATGAAACGAACAAACATCTAAGTATGAACAGAAAGACGTACAAGGAATTTACAAACAATTAATGTTCTTCATACAACCATTGTATTGAATGTACCTACTTACTATTTAATATGTTTTGTATCAGGCTTTAATACACTTTGTCTGCATCAAGTTTATCTAAAAGATAAAGCTGAGTGTTGCGTTTTATTTGTGCTTTTTAGGATATGGTCATATCGAAAGCTTAATTACCTACGTTATAAAAAAATATTCATGTGAAATAGTTGTTAACAAAGAAATACCTCAAAAATATTCTTGAGTTGTGGTTCAAGCCTCTAATGACTAATCGCTAGCTAATTATGACGTTAAAATAAAAATGTGTGCGTGTACTAGTGTACACACGTAAGAAGTGAAACTTATTTATGACCTTATTTTTCAAAAAATAATTTACTATATGCAACTTTACAGAAATACGTCGAATCACGCGTGGTAGGGATAAGAAAAAGATGGCGCGTAACGGAAAAATGTCACGCGTAACGAAAAAATGTTACACTAAATTTTTTTCCAACCCCGATAAAGAAATAAGAACAAGTAGAACAAAAAAGCTATTATAAACTTCTACTACTAACAATCTAGACATTAAGTTGTACTAAAAGTAGAGAGATATAATTTGAAGGTGATTGTTTATTTTTAGTAATGGTAGATAAATTTTCTTAGTAACAAAATTTACTCAATTAATAACGCAAAAGCAGATCAGCTTTCAGATAATAGCTTATCAATCTGACCGTACCCTTATTCGCAAATGGAAATCCATATAAATACTAAAATATTGACTATAAACACAATATCTACTATACTGTTATTTACTATTGTATGTAATGGAGATAATTTTGCTCTATTTGCAAGTTTTTATTAAACTTGTTATTTTTATATTTCCTTAATGCATGATCAAGTTATCTAGAACATTCTCTCTGATATTTTGATATGAATATTGTAATATTTTGGAATATCACTAGAGCTGTGCCGCATGGTTTCAGCCATTGACGAATCCGCGGACAAAATCATGTATTCATAAAGCCTTTGCATTATTTACAAAAGCTACACCATTGCCAAGTATAATCAAAATCTGTTCAGTGGTTTTTCCATGTAAGAGTAACTGACATAACATTATGGTACGTTTATAATTTATATACATAATATATATTTGAAGTCAGAGGTCATTTGCAGCTTTTTCCACTTTATTAAGTAAGTCTGTAGAGCTAGTTTTGTAAGTTCAAAATCACATTTCATACACATATACATATATACACATTTCAATAATAATAATCATCATCATCATCAGCTATTAGAATATAAAGCTGAAAAGTTTGTTTGTTTGAACGCGCTAATCTCAGGAACTACTGGTCCGATTTGAAAAATTCGGAAAATAGATAGCCCATTTATCGAGGAAGGCAGGCTATATTATATCATCACGCTAAGACCAACAGGAGCGGAGCAATGCGGGTGAAACCGCGGAGCACAGCTAGTCAATAATAATACAATCATTTATTACTTATCAATATGTCTTGAGTATTAAATTTTCCGATATTACAAAAACATTATTCTTTTAACCAATATTGAATATAAACCAAACCCGTGTGAACCTCCATTGAATTATAATAACCAGATAAACAAATATTAATACCTCCCATTACACCGTAAATTAAGCATAACAATAACAAACAAATGATATTTTTTTTTACTAGTTACCGTGAACTGTTTTTCGATCAAGAACGCAGCGTGCAGCCTAATTAATGTATAACGATCTGAATACCCTTGTAAGTTATACATGTATAATTGTATTCTTAGAGGTGGCTTTTTGTTACAATATAATGTATGAATTACGAACTTGTTAGTATTTTAGCTCGCGTGAACCTATTTAAGGGGATTGTAGATATAGTTGGAATGTATTGTTTTGATGGGCAAAGCTCGAATATTGTTAAGATGCTCTTTTACGAACTTGTAAGTATTTAAGCTCTCGCGGACGTATTTAAACAAGGATTATAGACATTATTGTAATGCATCGTTATGATATATAGGAAAAACTCTTATTGCAAAAATGCTTTCTTTTAAGTTAAAAAAAAAAAAATTGGGAGTATAGGAATTGTTTGAGTTTTGGCAGAGTGTGTTTGAATTACACTAATTTAAAACATGGTTTCAATTGAAATTATAGTACCTTTATAGATACACTAGCAGTCCGCCCCGGCTTCGCCCGTGGTACATATTTACGTTTTCTCTACATAAGAACCATCCTCGTACTTCAAGGAATATAATAAAAAAAGAATTAACGAAATCGGTTCAGCCGTTCTCGAGTTATGCGCTTACCAACACATTTTGGGATTCATTTTTATATTATAGATAAAATAATTAAGATACGATACCTACTTCTAATGCTAATTCTAATGTTACATCAATGTAAAAAAGAAACACTCCTTTTAGTTATGTTGATTATTAAATAACTAACTACAGTTCTAGGTATGGTAATGCCATTATGTAATCAGAACTCAAGATAAAATAGTCCACACGGATAAATAAAAGAAATTGTAGAAATCACCATATATGCATACATTTGCTATAAGGTACGACACATACATACATAAATCACTTTCTAAATAATTATACCGATTAATTATCACGTTTCACTCCATTTAAGAGAATCACTTACGCTTAGACTTAATAGACCATAATATTAATATTTATAAGTATAGATAATTGTACTTTATCTAACTGAATTTAAGCTTACACGTACGTTAGTAGTTTCATGTTAATTTTATATTCTTAATTATCAAATACATTAATTACAAACGGTAAAGTACGTTATAAATATTCATAAGTTACGTATCGATAACGTCTTAATTAAAAATAAACTACGTTAGTCTCAATCAAGTCAAGTAGGTATTTTATTAAATGATTTATGACTTTCTTTAGTAGTGTGGGAAATAATATTCGTAGTCAAACAGTCAGTTTTATTAATTGTTATAAAAGTTTTGGCTAAGCCGCTTTTTACGCAAATATTGTTAAATTGCTAATTTATTCATAAGGTATTCTGTTTAATATTGCCATAGTCAAATATTAAATGTACACGCACATTTATCTTAAATTTTATAAATCATGATACTTTACTTAACACGTTCGCTGCGAAACAGGGCTTGAAACACCCTGTCCGTGTCTCGTCGTTATAGCGGTAGGAAAAAACTTAAACTTCTCTGTCGTGCGAGAGGCATAACTTCCATCTGGTTCAGTGTAGGAAAGTGATATCTATATATCTGAGATGTGCTATTGATTCCTAGTTCAATGGTATACCGACCTTAATACCGGGTTTCTTAGACCTCGTGCCGCACTGAACAAATAAAAATTCTAACACAGTGCGGAACGAGGTTGCGAACACCTCGTACCACCGCGCACCTCGTACCGCACCCTAAGCTAGCTTCACGCGGTTAGTGTTGTGCAACGCATTCGAGACTACATATTTGTGGAACAACTTATTGAAGCTTTTACAAAGAAGGACTTGAATGTGGATACAGATACCTAATTTTCAAACTACTCGTTATAATAAATATCGTTAATAGAAACGTGAATGTGACATGTTGAGTAACTTTCTTCAAATAGGTTGATAATCATGATTACTATTAGTGTGTTTGTTCATTGAATCAACTAGCGGCAAATCAAAAACACCCGGCAATCGGTGTATGGCTCATCAAAATTTAACTCTTGCCCAAGTCAACAAGCCAACAAACAAGGCACATCATCTCTTAAAGGGATCAAAGAAGAGGAGATGTGTAGGATGTTACGAAAAACTCCGCATCTTCTTAACAAGTCGTGAGGCCGACAAAAAAAGTAAAGGAAATTCTCACAGAATGCACTGGTTGCAAACAATATTCTGGTTTGGCCTGTTTTAATAAAAAACATCCATAAGTTTGAAAAATAAATACAATTAAATAAAATCGATATTTCTTTTCCCATCACTAAATTATATGAAAAACTGCTATTGTTCAGTGCGGTATGGGGTACATCAGACCCCACATTTTATTTTACCCATAGAATCTAAACTAACTAATCTAACCACGGGCGGCGGTAGATTTAGGTTAATGAACTCATTATTAATAATAATCACGACAAAAGCCGCACACTTTGTCTTATTTGGCGCCAAAAAAAGGATTTTGGTCTCCTACGGGCGGTGGGGTTTAATATGCCTCGTGCCGCCACAATCTCTGGTATAGGACAAGGTTTAAAACGACCCGTAACGCAGTAATGGAAAGTACAGATATATCTGTGCCGCAGCGAACGTGTTAAAACTAAATAGAGAATAGAGATTCAATTCCTAACAAAATAGTACATAATATACCTAGACTAGAGAGCCACACATCTTCACACATCACATGTGTGAAGTCCCGTGTCCTCTTAGTGGGGTAAGGGGCAGATGCATTATTAATACAATATCTGTTTCACTGTTCGATTTTCTTTAGGGACAAGTAGGTGATCAGCCTTCTGTGTCCTACCAGACCGAGACATTTTTTTTTCTTCGTCTTCACCGGGAATCGAACCAAAGGACCCCTACCAAGGAGGCGGTCAAACACACATCACATATTATGTACATATATTTTAATTTATTCAATAAGAGCATGTAACTAGAGTCATGTTATTCTTGATAAAAGTATCAACAATTTACCCTACCAGCCGTATTAATTCATTTCAAGCGACTCAAACCCTACGATAACCTTGAGGAGGCTGGATACAATGTACCTACACTTATCTAATATTTCAGCTTTCCCAGCTACTTATTCAACTATCCTGCACACGAACACACGCAATAAAACAATGCAACTAATCACGCACACCAGCAAACCAGATGCATAAATAAATGAAGACGGCGAACGGCAGGTGGAGTCACTGATTCTTTGCAGATAATTTGCCTAACTGGTTTCTCTGACATATCACTTTACCACGGCACTTGCGAATTTGTAAACCATCGCTAGATGAAACGTCCAATGCTGAATTAGTTTAGTGGGATGATGGTAGAGTGGGGGCAAGCGAGTAATGTATTGTAAAGTGGGAGGAATTGCAGTTAGAGATGAGTGAAGGCTTCGATATGATGTGCTCTGGTCAGTAGCCTCCGCGCGGCTGATAAGGCGCTCCTCATTGCGACATTTAATTATTATGATTATGGTCCGCTTCAGAGAATATTACGGTTGAAGCCTTTGTTGCAATGTTAACTGGAAGGACGTCTTATCTCAAGAATGTAAGTGTCAAGGATGTTTTGGATTCAATTGTAAAACTTGATTGTGCAGATGTTGTTTTGTTTTGTTTATATGCGGCTTTTCGGAATTTCTGTAAGACTTGTAAGGTTTCGGAATATAAAATCTAATTGAGATAAGACCTACCTTACCGTTTATGTGCTTACTCTTTTATTATTTGTGTATTTATTTATAGACTGGGGTAGAAGCCTTTGAAAATAATGAAAAGATAAAAAAAATCGCAGTCGGATGAAACCCATTAGAAAAGGAGGGGAATATGATGAAAATAAAAGGAAAAATAAATTACGGTCAATCCGAGTTCGGGAAGTGGGAGGGGGGAGCTTTTAAGAGAAAAAAATGGTTTCTCCTGATTTCCGACAAAACTACAAGTCCTATAGAAAAAAGTTCAATGGCAAAGTTGTAGGTAATTAAAAGTTCTACAACTTTTGTATTCACAATTTATTCACATAACCTCAAAATTTAGGTGAAAAATTCAAAAAACCAAGTTTTTGGTCTTTTATTTCTATCTACTTCAAAAAATTTTTTTTTTCTACGAAATTTTGTGAAAACTTACTTTATTATGTCCCAAATACACTGTAATTTATTTGATTGAAAATATTTATTTTTTCGCCTTATTTTGAATTAATACCAAAAAAACAACCTAATTTTCAATCGAAAAGTCATACGTCAAAATATCAGCATATTTTCAATCAAATAAATTACAGTGTATTTGGGACATAATAAAGTAAGTTTCCACCACATTTCGTAGAAAAAAAATAAATTTTGAAGTAGATAGAAATAAAAGACCAAAAACTTGTTTTTTTGAATTTTTCACCTAAATTTTGAGGTTATGTGAATAAATTGTGAATACAAAAGTTGTAGAACTTTTAATTACCTACAACTTTGCCATTGAACTTTTTTCTATAGGACTTGTAGTTTTTTCGGAAATAGAGAGAAACCATTTTTTTCTCTTAAAAGCTCCCCCCTCCCGCTTCCCGAACTCGGATTGACCGCAATTTATTTTTCCTTACATTTTTATCATATTCCCCTTCTTTTCTAATGGGTTTCATCCGACTGCGATTTTTTTTTGTTTCAAAAATTATCTACTCTAGTCTATTATACCTACATTAATTTTCTTTTCCGTCTTAAATATATCATCATATTATGGATGTAAATTTAGCAAAATTAAGTATTTTGTTTCCTTAAAATATATAAATATTACTTAAAATAATTGTTTCAATGACATTATTATTTTGGCATTGTGTAGGTAAGTTTCAACGTAAGTTTATTGTTGTTTTATTATTTTTCTGAATCATTGTTTTAATTTAATTATAATATTCTCAATATGGTTACTGTTTATGATAATTTGATAATTAACTATGATAATTTTATAATAAAGTCGACACCCGCTTCGTTTTTATTTTAATTTTCAACTCGATTTAGTTTTATTGTTTCCTAGTTTTCTGTAAATGGTACAATAAGTACCTATTTAATATTATGTTTCCGACTAGTATCAAATTATATTGTTTATGTCTTATCCTTTGAATGATTTTTACAATTGAATATACCCACTATATCTATTAGATACTATACATTTCAGCTTAATTTGCAAACCTAAGGTCATTGCGCTTTTTTTTCCAATAATAAAAATTTTACATACTATCACAGCTAAAGTGAAAAAATCATTGCTCCCTTTTACAAAATATCAAAGTCTTCGCAAAAAATCTCTCTAATTAAGACTAGCCCAGGTCCATTGTAAACTAACAATACAATTAATTCTACACCAGCCTACCAGTTAATGGAAGCGATTAATTCTTTACCGAGTAAATTTTTCAGATTGAATCATTGCCTTCCCCGATAGCAAACAAAGGGCTTAGTGAGCTACAGGGCCAGAAGGGCAGACCAATACCAACGGACAATGGCCAATTAACGCTACCCACAATTAAATCTGCAAACTTACTATTACAAAGCTTTTTATATCACATGGAGCTGTTAATACCACCACCTATAAAAAAAAAACACATTTTATCACCTGTGACGTGCACGACGCGGACGGTAAGCTAGTTTGAAATTGGAAGAAGTTTTTTTGATATTAATTTTGTTGTGGTATTAACAGCTCTATATAAATAATTTTCATCAATAGCGTGATAGGAATCCCCGCCCACACGCCGTTGTATTGTTCTGTTCAATTGAGTCGAGTTATTATTAAAGATAATGCCTTATTTATGAAACACCGCTTCAGAGTTAAGACAATGCACGGATTCCTAGTGAAATTCACGCAATTCTGCCGTCTTTGCCTTATATATATAAAAGTAGCTTTCCGCCCGCGGCATCGTCCACTGTGTCTAAAACCTAATAAATTTACATACATATAAATTATAAACCTTCATCTTCAATCACTCTATCTATTAAAAAAACTGCATTTAAGTCCGTTTCGTAATTTTAAAAATTTAAGCATACATAGGGATAAGGGACATAGGGACAGAGAAAGAGACTTTGTTTTATACTATGTAAAGATTATACACTCTACACTTGTACTTAAAGTGTACCTTAATATATTCTTAATTGTTTAAACCTTAAAAGATAAGATAATTATTTATTCAGGTTAAACTTACATAGTTTTAATTTAGAGAAGATTAATTCTATCAAATAACGGTATACATAATAAAAATAGCATCTTCATTTACAATGTAATAACTAATAAACTAATCGCGATGGAGATCAACCAGGAAAATCAAGCTTTTATGTTGCCACTTATGTTAAATGTACTGTAAGATTGCTATTCCTGTACTCAGTAACAGCTCACATAGTAATCTTTGATACTTTGTGATGATACAATGTTAGGTTTGATTGATTTATTTTAGTAGTAAATGACAAGGTTAAGTGTAAAACTAGACAAATAAGAATTCTCAATTATATTTCAATTCAATTATACTAGCTGTCCCGCGCAAAAGCAAGCAGACTATGGTACATGAGCTACATCACTACCAAGTTTAAGAGATTACTGAATAGTTATTACGTAACAAGTATCATCCGTTCAATTGTTTTCGCGTAAAAGAGTAACAAACATACATCCACACGTTATAATTACAGAATAAAACCTCGCGTGGAAATCTGTTCTTTAGCCAATAATATAAGTTACCAAATAGATACTGGTGATGATGATAATAATGATTAATCTAGGCAGAAGCACGCAAAAGTTAGTTAAAAACATTCAATATGAACTTATCCTGCATTATATTATATATCTTAGCTATGGTTGTTGATTGAACCATTTTTTTTATGTAAATGATATTGAATAAGAGAAACAGTTAGCGCGACTAACCTACACACACGACCATGTCCTTGAAAGCAGTTCAACTATCACACAATGCAATCAAGAAAGGCTTCCTGCGGAAAAGAGATAATATTTAATTGGCGTGAAAACTCAATAATAATTGTAGATAGGAATCAGCCGCAGAGAACCAATTACTGCACTAGTGGTGTGCCACTACGCATCCGACCGCGGCCACCACTCGTACCTGCAAGGCTAGTGATGTATCATGTGGCTATCGATATCAAACGATAAAAAATATTTTGATGCTCAACATTAAAGCTTGCAAAGGCTAAGCTTTTACATTCTGTGCAGATTTATAGTAGGAGAAGCGTATGCAATACCACTTTTAATTACTTACACATGTCACAATGGCGCGGACGTAGAGTAATTATTGTCAAATACTTTTATTTCATATCTCCATTCTCCAACGTTTCCACAGTAGATGCTTTATTCATAAATTACGGCGATATTATTTCTTCATGAAAAATATACCAAATGTTAATATTACTACTTGTTAGTTGTTACTATTCAAATATAAGTTCAATTATAGCTTTTAAGTGTGTAAATATTATTTTATCAATAATATATAGGCATTTATTCATTAATTTCAGGCTACCTATATCACTAACTAAACTTGATTGTACCAAATTTCATTAACAGAAATGAACACAGACTATATGCTAATAAAACATGCATTATCAATAGCCAGTTACAACAAAACCACAACATATCGATACAGTTACAACACTAGACCATGTGTTTTCAACCTGCACGACGCTGTAACTCATTAGACTACGGCCAGCACTATTTGTGGCGAGTTGGCAATTCGACAAGAGGTTAATTGTTGAAGCCGACCTCTAAAAATCTATCGACAAATTTTCCCACTATTTTTTATCGATAGATATTAATTGCGTAGCGGCACCGAATCAATTTGTTAAATATAATCCGACTGGGTAATTTATGCGTATGTGCTTATAATAGGTTATTAATATATTATTAGGTTCTTAGACCGTAAGCTACCAAATGTTCAAACTTAATGTGATAGTAAAAGTAAGCTTTTGGGTTAAATGTGAGTCATTATTTTTTAATATTATTGATGCCTTTACTTACTGTGTCCGCGCGGCTTCAGTCACGTGCTGTTGAATAAGATATAAATTTGGTACGTATTTATCGTTTGGGTTATGTGAAATATGGATAAATTAAGCGATATAATGATGATTATCAATCATAGCAGATATTTTCAATAACCATTTCAATAATCCTTGTCTCCTGCACATAAAAGAAACAGAAAATCATAATAAAAGCTACAAATTACTCAAAAACGCTTCTCAAGTTGTTATATTTTTAAAGTAAACCGTTCAGATGGCCGTTCAATATACAAAATATTCGTCGTCGTGTTTTGATACAATCGCGCGAATACTCACTGTATCGTATTTACATCTGTTTACATACTAACGGTCTGGTTCTCATTACTATCGAGTTACATTCGAGTTCGATTCGATTTATAGAAAAGGTGTAAATTGTAAGTGACTTGGCAAGTACACTCTAACGTATTGATACTCATAAAGTGCAGCCTGTGTTGACTTTTATTAATAGATACCTATGCAGTTTCAATAGTAGAATTACCTATCAATAAGAGAGTATACCTACAAGACATATTTGATTTCGCGTAATATTATTAGGTACTTCATATATATTCTTAGCTATGTTCATACAGAAGGTGTTTTTAAAGTGTTTCGCTAATAGTAGTAAACTAATTGAAATCAAATAAAAAAACTCAACACAATACCCGATGTATTAACTAAACAATAAAAAGAGTAATTACAACAATTTCTAGAAGTTTCGAGAACCCACAGTACCAAATATCTAAACCTTCACTAATATTCGAAGCTCGCGTGAAAGATGCGATCGTCCGGACCCGAATCGTATATATTATCTCAGCAAAGGCATCCTCCGTATAATTTGTACAATTTCAACAAATGCCGGACACTCACCGATGCGATATGGGACCAGTGTTAGATAAAGAAACGGTTTTCTTTTAGAAATTACGTTTTTGTTTGATATTTTGCGTATCGGACCTATAAACAACTCCAAGAGGGATCACAAATTGTGTTAAGTTGTTAATTACCGTGAGGAACCGTTCAAAATCAAATGTTTCTATATTTCATGAGTTTCATACAAATCTATTTCAAAAACTTTCGGGTTTATAATAGGTATAAGAAGAAGTAGGTAACTATTTCAGCAAACAAAGGGTAGATAAATTTTAAATTAACATTTTTAACTAGCGGTGGTACTCGTATACAGGCAAATGAAGCTATTTGCCATAAAATACATTCAGTGTGGCACCAAATGGTAGGTTTTATGACAGGATTAAAAGCTTAAAATAACATCGTATCTATGTGAAATCCATAACAAATGAACATATCGATTTTCAGTTAGCGTTGGACAATAACTCTTTGTATCTACCACATTACGACTACCAAGAAAGCTTAGCATTCAAAATATTTCAATACAAGTATTTGCTTCAATATGGAATTAGCAAGAATCGATTTTATGATTTTCCATTCGATATTCAATCAAAACATCGACAAAGCGCCTGTGAATCGAATAGCGCCTTATAAAGTAATATTCAAGAAATGAGGTTTCGTTTAATGTACAAAAGCGATTGCGATTTCTTGCTTATATTATACTAGTCATATCTACTATGCATGTTTAATACAGTATAGTACACCTAGCTAAATTGCTCATAATTGACGTCATATTATGTACTAGCTTTCCACCCGCGGCATCGTCCGCACAGTCAAAGAAAAACCCGCATAGTTCCCGTTCCCGTGGGATTTCCGGGATAAAACCTATCCTATGTCCCGGGGTAAAAAGTAGCCTATGTCCTTTCTCGGGTATCAGAATAGCTCTATACCAAATTTCATGCAAATTGGTTCAGTAGTTAAGGCGTGATTGAGTAACAGACAGAGAGACAGAGTTACTTTCACATTTATAATATTAGTATGGATTTGAAATAATTTTAAAGTTCAGGTGTAGGTGCGGCTACAAACAGTTTCTAATAATTATTGAAAAGAAGTATAAATATACAAGTAAAGATTAAAAATATACCGTTAAACATTTAACCATTTGTTTTTTATGCCACCAACAATCTCAACGGGTGTCGGCTGTATTATGATTCACACCAACAGAATCTATTACTAGCATCCCGCTAAGCTAAAAACTTATTAATTTAACGACGTTAATTTCTCAATTAAACAAAATAATACTTAAATTTTGCATAATTAATGGGAGAAATTTTAACTTCTTTAAAACCGTTTTGGTTATTCCAATAAAAATATTATTTAAAAGACAGTTATAATATTGAGTGGTGATAATGGTGACGTTTTGATTTTGTACCGCTTTATCAATAAATTTAACGATATCTTAATGTTGTTTATATTGTTTCTTATTCTGTTAATAAGTTGCTAGAGACAGCTTCAATCCGGTTTAAAGAGGATGTTATGTAGATTGAAAAATATCAGCACTAGAATAACAATCAAACTTATATACATATTTTGATTTGTATTTTATGTTATTCATATTATATCATTCTTTGGAAAATGATGAGCATTAAATCGTATCTACGATCTCTATGAAAATGAAAAAAGGAAAAGAAATCGTTATCCTGTAGAGGTAGGTGTAGATTGCAAATGCATTACAGATTTGTTTCAGTAACATAAGTGTTTATTTCTCAATATTCTGTTGTATTTACACTAATTGTTTTAACTAATCTACCAGTTTAAATCCAGAATATTAGCTATGTATCTAATAATAAAAATATCGTAAAGTATAACCTCATTTTCACAATATTCACAAATGAAATACAACTCGTAAAATATCAACCGAGGTTTCCACGAGCAAAGATACAGACAACAATAAACTGTATTCACAATTTCTACAGAACTATTCGTATACATACATATATTACAAGAAACACCGCTCCCATTTGAACAAAATCATCAAATACAATAACAAATGCCTTGATAAAGCTCCATTACAGCTTCTATCAGACATACGTGCATAACAGTAAAATAAAAATTATCTGAGAAACACCCGTACGTATACAGCGTCTGTTTAATATATGGTAATTCTATGCTGACAGAGATGTACTCTGTTTTGTGGAGGCCCCGGGTGAAATATTAAGTGCTGTTAGACATTGTCAAGCGCAGATTTTTGTAATGAGATACACAACAGGAAGAATATTTCTCAAATGAATCCATAATATTATTACTTAAAAGTCTTAGTCTAAAAGAAATTTGAGAAGGTCGGTTGGTTGTAAATTTTTATTTTGGGATAAAATACGTAGATAGATATAGATAATAGAGATCTTTGTCTGTAACAAAAAAAATACACTTAATCGTCATAATCCCTTTTCAAGACCATTGTCGGATAAATGGTTTAAAATTCACAAATTACTATGCTTATATTAAAAATTATTAACATTCACAAATTAGTCTCAATAAACTTTATTGCTAACAATTGTTTTTATTTGGCAAATAAGTTACTTTTTATTTAAACTGTATTTAACATAATTTATTCCTAGATTCGGCCCTGTACTATTCCGCCATATAATATCTGTGTTCTAAGGAAAAGGTTCCCACGTGAGCGGCTTAATGCGATATATGTCATTATGGAAATGATAATTAAGTAAAAATGGTGGAATGAAGAAAGTGCTGGGGACAGGTGCATTCATTTAGCATAACACTTAAATATACTTGTACAAACGATTGGTACAATATCGTATTTGGATTATGTTTCATTTACTAACTGAATATAATATTATACTGTCTTTCTTATCAATTGATGTTTGTGTGATATATATACCCGTTTTAAGATTGTTATATTATGATGATTTAATGATAGGCTCCAATGGTGTTAAATTTTGTTGTTAATGTATTACTTTCACTCTTGGTAATCATTATAGTTTCCTTTTATGTAATTAGAATAGAGCTACTTACAGATTTTTTGCTTGTATATCCAGTAAAATGTAATATAGAAATTGTCTACTAGTTAGTAAGAACCTACATATTTCATTTATATATGCATGAATTTTCGAAATTGATTACCAGATCATTAATAAACATAAGCAAACATCAAACAATATTCTTACAACAAAAGAAACAAGATCCCAACCACAGTACCGAATCCATTAAACTCTCTACATTTGTGGGCAGCCACAGGTCGTTAGAATAAATGCTCGAATGTTAGAGCACAATAAATTGTCACCTAAATGTACTGGGCACAGATTCTAATAGAGATATCTTCACTGGAGATTAGATTTCATTAGAAATGTGTGAACCGTATTGTGTTTAAGATGCGAGAGATTTCAATATTCGAAGTAAAGAACAAAAGCATAATGTAAAGTTTCTATGAATCTATAATATGTACGTTTTGTAGCTAGGTATATTATGTAATTAAGTTTTTATTCTAGAATGCAAAAAAATGTCTTTGTTCATTGCTTTATAAGTTTACAGTTTTAATTGATCGACTCTAGTACATTTTCTTGCCAAATGAAATCATTTCGAAAAAGCTACGAGACTGTAGAAATTAAATATTAAAGTTGTTATATGTACATTTTCAATAAATACCCACATTAAACTTAAATCTTTTATATCACCAGTTGACAGATAAAAGTCTGAAAGCGTATAACTATTCCACTGAACTAAAGATCCATCCGTGATTGATGAACGAAAGAACGAATGGATGACCGAATGGAATCGATTTACTAAGCAATAGCGCACATTTGCATCTCTATACCAAGTAAAATGGATTCTTTTATCTCGATGGAATGGGTTTGAGTAAACTTTTGTGACGTGTATAATAGATTTTGATAGAAACTGTAATGTGATACGCGAATGAATATAAACATTTATTCATGATAATATCGATGGGAGCACATTAAAACAATTACGAATTAAATTCAAGAGTGACGTATGGGTGTAGTTATTTTTTAAAGTTTCTCGAGAACGCGGGAGGTTTTACATACGTTGTGTAATTGTTTCTGAGTGAAAGGAGTGTTAAAATTTATGCTTTTCATGAATCTTTCGGTACATGATCCATTCAAATTATCTTATGTAAAATGCTAAGTCATAACCAGGAAAAATAATTCACTACGATTTTTTTTATTTTGAATGTAACCTTAACTTATTAGCACTACCTACTTTGAATCGATAATAATTACATTTTACCAAAAGCTTTTCCTACAACAAAATACATTGAACACTCCGTTCTATACCTATGTTATATCTAACGGCTAGACACAAGATTGATACACAAAATGATAGTGCAGCGAGTGAAATGGAACGATTTGCCGCAAATGCTTTTCATTCGCTCAGTAAGAACGGGAGCCGGAACGCTGGTCATTTTAGTTGTACGATTTGTATTGATTGGGAGATATTTTATATAGCGTATTGATTATTCTAATACATATTATACAATCAGCCATACGGTACACTAAGCCAATTTGATATGTATCTTTAACTAGTGAAAAGGTACATTAACAATACAAAAGTGGCATGTGTATAAACAATAGAGGCTCTTCTTTTAGTAGAGATTTTTGCTTTAATTATGAAGTGTGAACCAGACACGAATTTTAATTTATTAAAATAATTATTTAAAATTCGTTGCTCATAGTTAAAAAAAATCAATAAGTAAATACGGGATTTGCATAAAATATTCAGTCTAACTTTTCAATGATACATATTAAGTATTTAAATAGTACATAATACACACCTAAAGTTAAAATTTCATACCCACTTACTAATCCTATATTCATCGGTATATCCACACAATATTTCCAATCAGCAAGCGTAATTCAGTCGCGTATCATACATGATACACGCACCGTATAATTTTGTAATGCAACAGAAAACAATTTGTAACAATGCTACCGTCACGTACGAATCAAATATTTGTATACAGCAGTATGGGTGGTATAAGTGCCCTATGGTATTGAAAATATATTATGGTCTGGAGAAGGTAATAAATATAAGCATTTTCCGCAATGACCGGTGAGAGTAGACTGTTTGCGGTTATTTTGAACCTATCGTAACCAACCAGTACCTTTTGTTATATAATCTGTATAGTTGAAATATATTTTTTATCTATATAATTTAAGAATTAGGACCCAACCTGATCAATCCATGGGTCTCGAGTTTCAAATATTCAACCTATCTTAACAAACCTTTAATATGCTGTAAGTATGTTATATCCGGCCTGTTATTCTTTATTTCGCCCTAAATACTTCTATATTATTCATATTGCCCGGACATTACGAACAATGTCCCCATTTATGCTCGGTCCATAAGATATATAACTTATAGATATGGAATTTTGTGGGTGGTGTGATTATGAATGTTATTGGTATTTAATTATCAAATTTGTATTCATTGACAGTGTAAATGCGATGGTTTCTTGTCCCCCAGTGGGCGACGGATAGATATTTATACACCTGCTTGGTGATAGTTTTAAATTTCAATTATAATTGTGTATTTTGTAAATGTTATGTGGATTTTATACAAATAAGTATCACTCTTTCTTGGTATTTTGTAAGCACGAGTTTATAATATCATAACAGTGTCATTTTATTAATTGAGGTTTAAACTTTAAAATTGAAATAACGTGGCAAATTTTCACTATTGCAGATCGGGTAAAGGTATAAAGTAAAACGACTATTGTTCAATGTTCATTCCCCTCAAAACAAGTCAATAATAATGTAATATTTAGCAATCGTACGTTAACAACTATTTACGAAACTTCCGTTACTTCAAGTTACATGGAAAAACCAATTCTTGCCATAGGTGGCCATAGTATAGATATTGTATTCTCGCAAAACTAATTACTTAATTCATCATTCACATTGTCAATACCCTCTTACCTTAACAACAATTTAATGTACTCTTCAATAAAATTAAACTTCAAATAAATAATGTATCACTACGTAATTTCCCCACTAAGTTTCAACAGTAGTGTTTGTCGTAATTCAACTGGAGTAAAAGATCAAAGGCTCATTAGCAATCAAAGTTCATTGACCGCTGATCGAAGAAAGTAAGAAATACAAGAAAACCCGTCGATAATTATTGTATATAGCTATAGTTGTTTGTGGTAACGTTTCTTAACCACAGCATCGGACCGAAACGGGTCCTACGACACTTGTCCATTGACAATCTAATTGCAATCCATTATCTATATGGAGCGGATAATACCGTGGTCCTTAAGGACGAATGATACAAATTTAACTGATATAAGTTGTAGGTAAAGTCAAATTCACCTTCAAATTACAGAAGTCACAAGTTTGGGTACACATAATAGTTTTGCGTTGAATTTATTGTAAGTTATCTATAAAGTCTTAGATACTAGGATACCTAAGTCTTTATATTGTAATGGTATTTATTTTAAAATATAATATAGTAAAAGATTTAAAATCTGGCAATAGTTGATATGTAACAAAAATGAAAGACGTTTTCATCGTAGAACGCTACCATAAATTTCAAAACTATAATTCTTACTTAGAGACGATTTGATAAAATTGTATGAACACCATACAATCCAAAAGGTCATTTTAAATACGTCCATATGTCCTGTGCAATGACTTGCGGGCTCTTTCATTCGGCACCATACTTTTCGTCAACGACATGTCAAACAACTACTACTTCTAGATAAACTAAAATAAATATTATGGTAATAACAGCTCCATACAGCTCCGTAGCGCTAAGCAATGCAAGGTAGCGGTTATTGTGCACTGGCCGCTGACAAACAAACAACCTGTTACATCACACGCACACACACGCAATCAATCACTATCTGCTATCACCTTTACTTTGTCTACTAATTTCTGATGTTTGCAATTAATTTAAAATTCAACGGGCTTCAAGATATTTGTTTCTTTATTTAGCGTATGTAAATAACGTTTAATATAAAAAAATAGATAAAAAAATATCTCACAACAAAAATAAATGCTTAATGACTTACAAAAGTTTGTGTAATTTATTTAATTTATAAAGATCTGAGTTTCGAACATTAAACTAGTATAACTCTTACGCGCTCTATTGAGCAGAAAAATATGAGATAGATTGTTAAATTTCATCTTCATTCTTATTAACAACAAACACCTATAGGTATCTTTAAAAATTGCCAAATTAAATGCTTTAATTGCATTACATGATACCATTTCTAACAATTTTTTATACCTTCACAAATGATAAAAAATCGTACAATTAAACGAACTTACCTCTAATAAAGTTCTATTGTAATAATTTATACGACCGGCTTTGTGACTGTTTAAATTATTTATATGTAGGTATATTTAATTTAGAAAACCATCTTGGACCAAGCCAGGAGAATAATTGGAGCAAAAACTTTTATAAGTGAATAATCTATGAACTACATTATAATGTGTGATCGAAACGAGTTAAAGACCCTGGATGATTCATTATTGTAATACATATGTGTCACTATTTTTTAACTCCACATAAGTGAGGCAAGGTGAGCAACCTTCTACATAAATGATATTTTATTTACAATCTGATTACGATAACTTTTTGTGTAATTCTTTACACTTTGTACGAGCGCAAATTAAAACTATGGGCAAATTAATTATAAAAACTTTGTTAAGTGGCCGATGTCTATGTTGTAGTGTGACGGCTTTGCAAAAAATACCGTTCTTATCAAATCCAATCATATGATTTGATTTGATTCTTGACACATTTAGGTCGTAATTTCTCAGAATTTTATCATAAAATCCACTTGATGTAACACAATACTATTTCAAACTTTTTTTTTTTTAATTTAAACTTCAAGCGCATAGCCCATGTATATAAGCGACTGCATAGATATTTAGAGTATCTTTAAAAGGAAAAGAACTATATTATAGCAAAAGCTCAATGTAGCTTTTATTGTTGTGATATAAAAAAAAACAAATATAATTATCTAACATCGTTTATTTAAATAATTAGGATGAGGGTTGTTACTAGCTAGCTAGTGCTTTAATATTAAATCAGTGGTACAATATACATAAATATAAAGAGCAAGAGATGCAACTTCCATTCTATAAATATAGCTCCGTCTATTACATGACAGCGACAATTTTGCTATATTTGCGTTTAGAACCATATCCATCAAATTACTCTAAAAACCAGTAAACTGATGGTATCGGAATTGGCTACAATACCCAGTTTGAGACATCAAGTTGCATAATATAATCATTTGCAGCAGCCAGCAGCAGCTAAGCGGCGCCAACCAAAGATTATGAACCTGTCATGTCGAACATGAGAAATGAACTATTGTATTACGATATTATTACTTATTTTGATGGAGATTACTAGATTTATTGGTTTATTACTATATCTATTAAACGACTATTTCATTCATATCATGTGATATCAGTTAATGAGCAAAAAGGTGTATTCATTGAAACTTTGTATGTTAAATTTTCTATTATTGGTAGGTACTTAAGTGAAAATAGATTTATGTTTATGGATCGAATCTCTTAAGGTCGTCTTTATCTGTTATCCAAGCATAAGTTCGTTTAATTTTATGTAGAGTAGGTACAATGTTTTCAATCTCTTCGCAATTTTATTGAAAAAAGTAGCAAAAATGAATTTCAATTGAATCGTATTAATCATACGTCAACGCAGTTATTCTATCTATTTAATAAGACCAAAATACTCAAAATACCAAAAGAAATCAACAATTAAACATTACAAACGTAATGAATATCCAATAAACATACTCATAATTTACTTACAATAACCCAGCATTAACACAACGCTTCGCAATGGTTACGATAGAAGCCATTAGTCTCAAAATAGAATTTTCTAATGAAAACAATTTAATCACAATGCTGATGTACGTACATAATTCTAGTTTAATATAATGGCCGATAGCCTGTACCAAGTAATGGTGTTGCGTGCGCAATCAATTTATATTGAAAGGGACTTATATTTGAATATACATTAATGACATAGTATAAAGAGAAAAGTAAGTTATCTTTGAACAAAGGTACATCGCGCCGTTTGTATGTATGCGGAGCGCTTGGCCACGCATGTTCATGTACGTACGCAAGCTTGACGCACGCACACAACGCCGCTCGGTTCCTTCTCATGAACCGATCTCGTGAGGGCCGCGGATAACAAAGAATATATAAAAAACGCGGGGCCATTGCTGTTCGCGGTCGGCGTTTGTTTGTACAATTATTTGAAACATCAACGTGACAAGTGACAACCCTGCGCCTAGCGAGTTAAGGGTAACTAGCGCTCCTAAACGCTGGGAGTGGGCCTACTTGTCTCTTTATACTATGTTAATAGCGAGAAACAAGCGAGTACACTTGTCTGTTTATTTCTTAAATGTTTCTGTTTGGTGTGAGTTGTTTATCTTTGATATGGCTTTAATTGCATGGCGACTTCCATCAGACCATTTGTTTCTCTCTTTATTATATATCCTTTGTCCTTGCAATATTTACAGGAGTGATGTAATTTACTTGCTGAAAAAAACATAAACCTATAATAACTATAACTCCCTGTGACCTGGAATTAATTTAATTAGATTCATAAATAATTGGTTTACCATGTATGTTAAATGTAAGACGCATAAGAATTATAATGCAAACTTATTTACTCTCTTTAAGTATTGAGATGGAATTCGCTAATCAGCACTAGACAGCTTAACAGTCGTACAATCAGAGCTTACATAACAATAAATAGGCACCCGTCAGAAGCAATAAATAAGCTATAGTCACTACAATTCATTCTCACAGAAATGGCCATTGTCGTAATTTCCTAGTAAGGGTCCTGTCATATTCTACCGTAACGCAATAACATCTAGTGAGAACGCGGTAATAAAACAATGGTGAAATTGGATAGTTTAAGATTGAAATGATGTGCATCCTGGTTGTAATATTCCTCCTTTCTATTGAACATAATGTGTATTATATCTTCCTCATGAATACCTGCAAATAAAAATGTACATAATAATTACCGAATATATAGATGGTATGGATGGATCCTAGATGGTACACAATTTAGTATGTTGTATTATGTCCTATAAATTATCCGTGTAACTAAATGACTGGCTAAAAGAAATTGATAGGATTAACACATATCAGATCGCATCAAACTTCAATCAAGTCTATAATAAACTCATGACCAACGTAACAAATCGTTTAAAATACTGAAATTTTAAAATTCCATTTCCCCAAGTAATAGTTAAATAGTCCATACCTATATAGTTAGTATTACTTGTTACCCTAATGCTCTCTAATGTTGGCTAAAATAATGTTTCATATTTCGTTAACCCAGAAATTTTTTCCACAGTCCTTCGTTAATTAGAAAGAAAAAGAAAAAAATATTCCAAGCAGCGGCTTATTGAAATAAATGTGATTAAGGAAACCAGACATTATCACATAATATGTTACAAATGACTACAAAGGTTCGCAACCGCAAGATTCATTTTGTTCATATGGTAAACCACAATTTGGAATTCTTATGATTCCAGTTTAATACAATGTAAATAATTTTATAACCGTATAACTTGATATGGTTTTAGCTAAATTGTAATACAATCCCGTTAAAATTATCTTTCAAATGAGATCTTATTACTTCTTTTTTATAAGAATACTAGCGGTCCGGCCCGGCTTCGCCCGTGGTACATATGAAAAATAGATGTTAGCCGATTCTCAGACCTACCCGATATGCTTACCAAATTTCAGAGGAATCGGTCAAGCCGTTTCGGAGGAGTATGCAGACTAACATTGTGACACGAGAATTTTATATATAAGAAATGTGTCTGAAGCAATTTTAACCTTTCTTTTGGTCAAGTCATTAGCGTACATTATAATAAATAATTATTTAACCAATTGGGTTTCCTGGTAGGTAGTCACGTACTTACTCTTCAAAGTATAAATAAACGTTATTCAGAATTCAGAAACCTTAAATGCTCTTAATCCACTGTTTGAAGAATTAATAAATTTGCTCTACCATACATAGAGCAAATAGCTCTTATAAAAAGGAACAGTATAAAAATGATTGTTCTCAAATATTTTTTCATCATTTTAATATAAATTTTAATTTTCTTAATTGAAATAGCGATCTCAAAATTAAATGAATAAATATAGTGAATCTAATCTATGTTCGCCTATTTTAGATAAAATTTTTAATGAACTGTTTGATAAAAATTTATATTAAGTACATTGTGCCATCGCCTTTACGTATGAAGCAAAATTAAATACGCACTCTGCTATGCAAATCAATCGCTGCGAGTCGATTCTGTCAGCTCGGACTTTATACAGGAAATAGTTATTTCATTGCAATAACAAAGAATTTTCTCTTATCACTAACATTAAATAATTAACAAATAAAAATGACTCTCAACCTAATTATATCAAAAAGATACTCTTTTGGATATAATTTTTATTATTACAATTATTATATTGTGTGTGGCATATTTTTTAATCATAAAAATCAAGAAAATGTATTTCATCGAGTCATCGGAATAACAAAATATTGGCCTTAGAAAAAGTCATAAAATAAATATGTATCACAAACTTAGTCACAAATGAAATGTAAACTGAATTGTGGATATTAATTGTGAAAATGTGGTCGAACCTAAGTTAATTATTGAAAAGCGCTCTTTATAATAAAAATAATAGCTGTTACAAAACATTCTTAAATCCTAAAGCACCTACCCAAAAAGCATTCAACAACCAATTCCACAACCTATATGTTCCCATGTCTTCATAATCACTTCAACAATTTTCAAACATCAAACATACCACATCCTCAACACCTCTTGCATTTATTATCAATAGCCATAAATATAACTACTATAGAACTAGCCCTGCTACTGGTCCTTAGTTGGCTTGAGGCGGTCAATGAATATCCTCAGTATAAACATGGTGAGAAATGGCCCTGGATCAAACAAAAATAGATTTCATTTACACTTGAATTATTCAAAAACTCGCTTTTGATCGGAATCTTGATTTAATATTTTGTTTGTGTGCTTTCTAATTAATATGAATAGTAATGAATGAGATGTAATAACGTAAATAGAAATAGAGCTGAGAAAATCAGCACCAGATTAGATTCTAGACAGTAATCTCAGATTAAAATAGCAATAATATTTTTTTTATGAGAGAGTCTGTTCCTTCAACTAAAAGACTGCCTAGACAATAATTATTTTGAATTGAAAATAAAATAAACATGTAAAGAAATCCAGTATACTGTATAAGTTTTCAATATTATACAAGTTATGTTCGGAAAATCACTTAACATTTAAAGTCTAAACGAGATTAAAACAATTTGATTTCGCATGCAATTGAATGTTTCACAACATTGGAAACAGGACATTAGCAGATAAAGCTGAGACAATCCTTTGAGCTCGACCTAAGCTTTGATTAATATTGCTAACTTTCCTACATTTGCATAGCTGTACTAACATTCAATTTATACAATCCATTCGTTATTGTTGTACCAATATGTACTTATTTTAAGTGTAGCGAAATATGAATATAATAATTTAACGTCAGGAGCGAGTAAAATGGGTTAGTTTATCTGAGAGGCTGTTTTGAAGTTGACAAACGTTGGACTATTGTATCGCGGTGTGGCGTGAAATATTAAGTTTGAACCTAACAATGTGCGGTTAGTTAGGGTGGTGACTGACGAAGCGCTTCTCATTTAACTTGACATTATTTTTAAAGATACTTTTGCTACAAATTTCGTCAAAAAGATAGAGCATAAACTTTTTTCGGTCTGAAGATTTAATGTGCAACACACACACACACACACAAATTAAAATAATATATTTATATAGTTATAAAACCAAAGATATTAGTGATATCCATATCAATAAACAACAGCAATTTATTTACAGAATTACATCTATATTTTCTTTCCACGAAAACAGGCTAAAAGTGAATAGGCTTCTTCTAGGCAGACGTGCTCCTTCATAGATCACATTACCGCTTTACATCAGGCGGGATAGTGGTCAAACGCCTGCCTATCATGTATAAAAAAAAAACAAACTAAAATAAAGACGGGAAATGGTTTAGAAAAAAAGCTTTACTTTTCCACAACTTACTATTATTCAGGTTTAATTGAAACATATATTTAGTTACCTAATATATATTTCCTGATATAATATTTAATCTATTCACGATAATATGTTATGTATAACCTCCACGTGTATACACAGCCTTAGCGCAAATTCTGAACCTATACCACCTATACGCGCCAAATGACGCCCCTAGGCATATACTTGTTGCCATATCTTCCGTCACTTTTACCACTAACGAGCTCTCGCAACTTTCCAGTGTTACCATTTTTGTGTAATTATGTTTAATCGTGGAATTATTGCGTGAAATTGTTATAATGTATCTATTTAGCTGAGATAGAGCTGCTACATTTGGTTGTTTATATAAATCGTTCCTTGATGTAGAGTCAGCATATAAATTTGAAACACATTTTAAATTTATTTAATTTTTAATTATGAAAATTCAATATTATACCAGCAATAATACCAACGAAATAATAGTAATACCTATTTACTTAATAGTGCACTATTTTCTTATACACTTCACGCTTTTGTACATGAAAGCT
Organism: Colias philodice; assembly: GCF_061535455.1. Lineage (NCBI taxonomy): Eukaryota > Metazoa > Arthropoda > Insecta > Lepidoptera > Pieridae > Colias > Colias philodice. The sequence goes on along the minus strand of NC_143111.1, from coordinate 5,535,236 downwards.
TAGTAGAGCTTTTTGAGAATATAAAACGCTACACAGTTCGTTGTTATGAAACGCAGATAGGTAAAATACTGTAGGTACGATTAATATAATAACGCGAAGAGATAATCACGTTTAAATGTAACATTTAAATTCTTATAACTATTTTGTTGCTCACAGTACAATGATGAGCATAACGATTTGCTACAAAACTCATGCTTTAACTTATATTTTATAAAAAGCTGGATACAATTTTCTTTGATTTAAATAAAAAAAAACTTATTACCATTTAACAGCAAGTCATAGTTGCATACGTTAATCACACTCAAACAAAGTCAGTAAATGAAAAATGAAAAATTTAAATAAAATATACACAACAATATAACTGCCGTGAAAAATAAAATTAATACCTACATTTAATACGTGCTCTAAAAAGTTTAACGGGCAAGTAACAACAATATATTATTAACAACGCATTAAAAACCTGATCTCGCTTATGGTGAGTTTCGCTTATTTTTCCTTTAAAATCTGAATGATTGATGAAAGTAAACTGTGTCATATTATTTTTGAGAGCATTCTCCTTGTATTGTAAGTAAATTGCAATGAGATTGGCCGAAATTTACTTGTACGTAATTAAATATACATTTTGTTTCTTGATTTATTGACATGTCATTATCTTTTAAAATCGATGAAAGTATTCGGCTGCGCGGTTCTTTCCTTTTTGTTGTAAGCCTTTATGTTATCGGTCAGTTCGTATTAATACGACATCAACAAACTTACCATAACATTCTTGAATTTAATACGATTATCGAGTAATGGCCGAACAATTTTGAAATCGCAAAATCAGTTAATAATACTTAAACGCTACACAAAAACTTGGCATTGCCGGAAAATAATTAAAAAGCTGATTATTTTCAACGGTTCGCGATATCTATCAAGACCGCCCAGTGTGAAAGAGGTCACTTATTGCTACGAAATGAAACCACAAATTACCTCTTGTATAATAATGTAAGGAATAATATGTATGTGCTGTAAAACAGGTCGATAAACGTGCGCTAAATTCTCTGTGGACATAATAAGATAATGTGTTTTAAAATCGAGCACGGCAACCACTCATTTTGTGGAACAAAAGGGTCGATTGCACGGAATAAATTTGCTAAATTATTGATGTTTGGCATGGGGTAATGGCTGATTGCTCAAATAATTTATTCAGTAGATTAATTCTGTGTGCTACTATTATTTTGTGTGTAATGCAAGGTAAACAGCTCATCGTTTTTCAATTGTTACGGAAGCGGGAGGATCATATATTTTACTTAGATATCCAATAAAATGTAGTGTTTTAATTAATATTAAGAATATCTTTTATTTCAGTCTTTAATGAAGTATAATCTTATATATAAAAATGAATCGCAAAATGTGTTGGTAAGCGCATAACTCGAGAACGGCTGAACCGATTTCGATAATTCTTTTTTTATTATATTCCTTGAAGTACGAGGATGGTTCTTATGTAGAGAAAACGTAAACATGTTCCACGGGCGAAGCCGGGGCGGACCGCTAGTTTTAAATAAAATATAATCGTTAAATATTGCTTCAGAACTCTTAAACATAAATATCAATAACAGCAATTCATAATGAAAGAAACTAATAATTTTAACATCAGAGTAGCTATCAGCTATTTTACAAAGCTTCATTTAAATAATGCAGCTTTCAAATACTTTAAAATTCAATACAAAACATTCTCTATACAATAACGTCGCTTTTAAAATAATAAAATGTTTGAAAAATAGCTATCGTATCGTGCAATTAAGAATACAATAATAAAGAACGGTCTAAGAGCATTTCCTATTATCATAATAGTCTTGACCCTGTAATAAACTTGTATTATAATGATTATAGCCGAGCCCCTATGTGTAACGTGTGATAAATACTGTACAGTTATATAGGTAATTTGTTAAGATGATTAGAGCAATGTTTTAAAATTAAATCTTATTTATTCGTAAACGAAATTTTGGATATGGGTTGCTTTAGTTAAGAGAAAATGGTGAATAGCGGCTGTATTTTATAATCATAAAATATTTTATATTGGGTTACTTTCTGTGTTTAGTTGTAAAAAATACGAACTTGTAAATTTTCCATTTTATTTGAAAAATAGTTTGGAAAATCCAAAAGTGCACGCCTCATAATTTTTTTTTAATAATTATTTATTAATTATTATTTTTGTTTATTTAATAACAATTAAACCACATCGAATCAGACCCTGAAAAATGAAAGGGTTCTATTCCTGAGCATACTCAAGCGTAAGAGAAAAAAAAAGACTCGATTAGTAAAGTATTTCGGTCGCTATCGTGTTAACAAGAAAATCCTCCGCACATACAGACACACGGACGTCCAAGACAGAACTTTTTTAAACTGTTTTTTAACTAGTTTAAATAACAAAAATGACATCAAAAATATCATGAACGTTAAAAATAGTGTTTTTTCTTAATATGTGTGTGTATGTATTATCTTACAAGTGCAATGTATGATACATAAAGACATTTTAAGTTTGAAAAATCAGATGTTTTGCGCGAAGTGACAGTAGTACCCACCTCAACGCTTCGCTTATGAGGCGTGCAAAAATCGGTTGTATATTTTTGACTGATTGTTAAGACCTACCTTACGTGAACCACTATTTTCGTAAATATTGAAATTGTTAACTAGATATACTTCTAAAATATTATTACATGTTGATTAATGTGCAATATAGGTACCTATGTTATATTATAATTAAACTTTTACCGTGGTATTATAATTGTCACCTCAGGCATTAAAATTATGATGTATCTAGTTGTATAGATGCTTAATTTGAGATTACATCGCATATAAAAAGTTACAATACAACATATTATATTTTTATTACTTACGTAATGCGGATCGCTCCTGGCTGATTTTGTTTATTTAACATTAATTTAAAAAGCGAAAAATGCGGTGATATCGATGTACCATAATGTACTGAACCTGAGGCCAAAATCTGCGTGGTCAGCCTCCGTGCGATGAATACAAATGTTTAATGGAAGGAAAAAGTAGCGTTGGCTTGCCCCGGGCGATTTTTGGGAGCTGTACACGAACAGGGAAAGAGGTAGAGTCGCTGTTGTGTTCTATTTTTATATTTTTAAACAATTAGTGGTAGATGTTTTATTTGTAAAAAAGGATAAAGTTTGTTAATATTATATAGAAGAACACTTTAAACAAACATGATACAATGTGTTATTAACGAATATTTATGCATTAAATATATTAAATGTTAAATTACATTCCTATAGAATGATAATTTGACTAATTAATTGGATACCAACATATTTTGAACATAAGCAACTAACGAACTAACTTCTATGGGCATCAATTAAGATCACACACATACAAAAGGTCAAATACGATTTGCCATTACTGCATACTGAAACATTGTAATCATACGTCGTTAACTATGTATCGTAGTCGGTTAAATCGCATTTGACTTAATTATCAAGTGTTCATTACATTATAATGAACAATTTAACGGTTGGTATGTTCACATTAGTACTTTAATACGTTAGTAACATTTTAAAGTCATGTTCAGCTATGTATGGGATATATTAATTATTAGTAGGTATGTCGGTTATTAGTTCAAATAACTGGACTTTTGTCCCTCATACTAAGTCCATCTAACCTATTGTAATGCGAATTATAGTTAGATATTATGTTTTTAAGGCATCATTAAATAAACCAAATTTAGTGTTAAGGAGGAGCAGAAGCACAGCAACTATTTATAACGTCGTTAGTCATGGCCGTGACCTTTTTAATCACATTATTTTTTATGATCCAATACTGTTTATAAGTAAGTAATTGTATCTATGCATTATTATCAAGCATTCCATTAATATTTCGATCACAATTTTAATTAAATATTTTACAGAGTTAAGTCGTCTCCACGCCACCTCTATCCACTTGTCGTCTTACGCTCTGGGCAAGCATTGTCCGTGGTACAAATGTGATCAAATTATGAAGACTGGCGGGTGCCGGCGGCGATCGCTCCTGCTCCCAGCGAACCATCTCTATAGTGTGTATTAAATGGAACACTTTAATTGTTATGTACTCCTGGTAGTTGATAATTTTATTTTGTTAATATATTTCAGATGAAACATTATTTTCAGTATTTGAAAATATATGTATGTATTAATTTGTGTTCAATAAATATTTTATTTATGTTTTTTCAAATTGCGGAGGTAAATTCAATATTATCATAACTAATGAGGCACTTCGATATTTTAGATTTAAAGTGTTTCATAAAATTATTATATTGGAATAATTGAGGAGAATAATTTACTTTCATAATAGCATCTCTTATTATATTCGATATTTTCACTTATAATACCACAAGAGCTTCAAAATTATCGGGTATTTTCCGATAGGTTCGTTGCAAACAAATGAAAGTCAAGTTTTTAGTCAAGGTTAAAAAGTGAAGTAGTGATTTTTCCTGAAAAACTTGACGACTTTATTTGTTTGCAGGGAACCTTGAGGGAAATGCCAGATAATTTTGAAGCTCGTGTGGTATTCGGGAGATTATTTTTCCGTCCCAAATGTCGGCCAATAATTTCACAATTGAATTGAACCTGTCAGTTTGACGTCAACGACCAGAGAAAATTAAAATTAATTAATTAATTAATTTATACAGAAGACTGAGGAGTATAATCTGCCATTATGCTTGGCGTTTGTGGACTATGAAAAAGCCTTTGATTCGATCGAGACTTGGGCCGTATTGAGGTCTCTTCAGCGTTGCCGCATTGACTATCGGTATATCGAAGTGTTGAGAAGTCTGTATGAAAACGCCACTATGTCAGTCCGGGTTCAGGAGCATTGCACAAAGGCAATTCCTCTGCAGCGCGGGGTCCGACAAGGAGATGTTATTTCTCCGAAACTGTTTACCGCTGCTTTGGAAGATGTCTTTAAGCTCCTGGACTGGCAAGGACTTGGCATCAATGTTAATGGCGAGTACATCACTCACCTTCGATTTGCCGACGATATCGTAGTCATGGCAGAATCCCTGGAAGACCTCAATACAATGCTCGGTGGCCTCTACAGAGTTTCACAACAAGTGGGCCTTAGCATGAACATGGACAAGACGAAAATCATGTCAAATGTCCATGTTGTGCCCACTCCGGTTTCAGTTGGAAACTCTATTCTCGAAGTTGTTGACGAATACGTTTACCTGGGACAAACCGTCCAATTAGGTAAGTCCAACTTCGGGAAAGAGGTCAATCGTCGAATCCGACTCGGCTGGGCAGCGTTCGGGAAACTACGCAACATCTTTTCGTCCAAAATCCCTCAGTGCCTGAAGACGAAAGTCTTCGAGCAGTGTGTGTTACCGGTGTTGACTTATGGATCTGAGACGTGGTCGCTAACCGCGGGCATGGTGCAAAAGCTTCGCGTCGCTCAACGAGCTATGGAACGGGCTATGCTCGGGGTTTCATTGCGTGATCGAATCAGAAATGAGGAGATCCGCAAAAGAACTAAAGTCACTGACATAGCCCACCGTATTAGTAAGTTGAAGTGGCGCTGGGCTGGGCATATAGCCCGCAGAACCGATGGCCGTTGGGGCAAAAAGGTTCTTGAGTGGCGACCACGTACAGGACGTCGCAGTGTGGGACGGCCTACAACGCGATGGACAGACGACCTGATCAAAGTGGCGGGGAGCCGCTGGATTCAGGCCGCTGGTGATCGGTCGTTTTGGAAATCTTTGGGGGAGGCCTATGTCCTGCAGTGGACGTCCTGAAAGGCTGGAAATGATGATGATGATGATGATGACCAGAGAAAATTTTCAAAAAATTATCAGTATAATACCATGTAGGTTGTACCACGTGACGTCGAATGGTGCAATTCTATTGGTCGATATTTGGGTCGGAAAAATAATCTTTATTATTGATTCCAACTACATTAATCATAAGCAAACAAGTGCTTGAATATACTATGGTAAATAGCGTTGCAAGTGAAATATAATAAAGAGGGTGCCGTAAATTTGAATCTCTTCCATACATTATGAAACTATAAACCGCTTAACGAAATCCCATATATAAGCAGTAACCAGATAAAAACGGGTGATGTCATTAATTACTATATTTAAAGTAGTTAAATATTATATTTGATTACGTAAATTGGCTATATTAATACTGATCACGGTTTGACCGACACCGTAAAAGAGGGTCGTGAGATTAGAGCGTTTACGTGTGATGTCTTATTCTAATGTGGGAACTTTAAGAGGCCGCTAATAGAAAAGTTAGGGTTGTGGTACACTGAGATCAATTCATGAGAAGCTTTAGGTCGTCCGCTATGAAATAAAAATATTTATTAATGTGTCATTACGTCGTAACTATGTAATAGATGAGTTGTTTTAATAAATGTAGAGTTATTTTTAATTCACTGAGTATATTTGCGGGTAAGCAATCAATAATAATTTTATTAGTAATCCTCGTTCTAATTTCAACGAACTGGGTCTTTTTTAAGTGCTAAATCTAAATCTAATCTAACCTACCACGTATTTCTCTAAAAAAATGACATTTTTCAGACAGTTTGAAGTAGTTACAGACGGAATATACGTACAAAATCACACATTTACTAAAAAAAAAATTGGTTGTCTGTAAAGTCGGTTTATTGACGATAGTTGAACGTGACAACGGCCGATTGTGCTTCTTTGTCGCTCGTTCCGCGCTCTCGCTTGCACTTCAAGCCTGACATGGAACGCCTCAGAGCGAGGTAACGCCGCATGAGTCATGTTTTTTCGTGCGTGCAGCCGGCTTTATCGAATTATAAGACGTTGTCACGTCAAAAATATTAATTAAAAGAATTATCTAATATAAATGAAAAAGTGATCCTAGTGTGCGTTTACCTTTAACCATTCTGAAAAAGCTCCGACACAGTAACAGGCTGACAATGATGTATTGTGGCTGCAAGTCAAAGGTGCTCTTCTATTAACATTTTATAATTTGTTTGTGCCCATGTCCAATATGTTGGCATATGCTTGATCTAAGTGGTGATATATTTGACAATGATGGGCCATGCTGGGCAAATGTGTAGTGTTATTTTTGCTTAATCAATAGTGTGCTATGACTTAGGCGGAGAAGATTAATTATATTTATGAATAGGTTAATTATTTCTTAATACCTAAAGTTGATAATTGTCTTGATACTTGTCTATATAATATGTATGTATATATTGTATCTATCCAAAAAGCAGACCTAGAAACTTATAACGATTTAATAAAAATAAAAAAATTGATTCTTTCGAAATAAAAAAATCTAAATTCAAAACTTTTTAAATATATTTTTTTAAACAAAGAACACAATTCGCCAGCGGCGCGGCGTGCGCATGCGCACACTGTAACGAATAATCGATACAAGATCGAGAACTTAATCGAATTCAAACAGTTTCATTTAGAAACATGAGATAACATGCAGATGAGTCTCTCACATGTATAGATTACCTTTTATTTATATTTTAATGAGAAACAAGTAGATATCACCTGGCAAATACACACGTTAATGTAAGAAAAATAATCATAATGTTAATAGATCAATATATCAATCGCATTTCGCTTGGAAATGAGCTATGTATGTAATACATATATTTTTTTATTTTTGTTTATTTACCTTCTTATAATTATTTAAAAAACATGTTTTCTGTTGGTCCATAATTTTAGTCACACATACAAAAGCGAGAATTACTGGATGTTTGTTATTCGTAAAATTATAAATATTATATGGTTTATATCTTAGGCCTGTGTCCCCGTGGAACAATTAATATAGGCTAATGATAATACAGACGATATTTAACAAATTGGTGGATTACCTTATACGATTTATCTTCAATATTCTATCACTGCAGTGTATGTGTGTTACTGGTTTGGAAGTATATTAATATCATTTATATTAATCTATGTTTACGCACCTTATATTGAGCCCACTTAAGAGGATTTTCAGGAAGCTTTCCGTACATTTAGGCGAAATTTGGTTAGGTTGATTTTAAAAATAATAAAGAAATGAAAACTAGTACTGTTTCTTCTGTTCTTGTTTTTTTAGAACTGATATTTAAATAAATAATGCGTGTAATATAGTAATAACTAATAATCATAACCGTTCCAAAACACGTTATATTTAATTGACCGGCCATATTTATTGTTGCGATGAACATATCAACGATTGGCTCCACAGGCCACGACATAAGTCAGTGGCTCCTGTATCGTGATACTCCATTTTGTATCGGTGGTTGCGATAACTGGAACAGCGAAAGCTGTGGAGTAGATATTGTTGCACAATTTGTAATATTAAAAGATATATTAACTGAGAGCGTGCTTCCACTGTGTCTTTCTATTTTATTTGCAAAATTGCGTGTTGTTACAAAAATTCAACAAAGTTAAATTTCCATTGTTTAATGTCAATGTTAATTAAGTGATCACAGGGGCTTTTATTTTAATTTTTTCATATCATGTTAAGTAGATAGCATTTTTCTTCAATCGATACAATTTAAAAATCTCTACATTTACTTATCAGAATTTAACACGTTTAATTACTTTATTAGCATCTTAAATGATGATAAACACTTTATTTTTAAAACACACAATCTTAATTACAAAAAACACGACTCCACGCATTCAAAACAAACAGATAGCAATTTAACGAAGGCAGCATGAAGCGACGTCTTCATTTATTCAAAATACAAGAAAAACAAAACGCAACGGATTACAATATCAATTTAGGAAAGTGAATCGAGTGATTTATTGTTATGTGCCATGTAAATACAGCTTCTGGAACCTTCGAGCTAATTATTTCGCCGTGTATCGATTTTGTTTTAAATACGGACATATTTTGATAACGCTATTCATCATGGCTTTTGTTAATTTTTTTTTGTAACATTAATGAAAGTCAATTGCTTGTTCATACATAAATGTTTACTTGAATTTTTTTTATATTGAAACTAGCTGTGCTCCGCGCTGCCACCCTCGTGGTTCCGCTTCTGTTGGTCTTAGCGTGATGATATATAGCTTTCCTCGATAAAAGGGGTATCCAACACCGAAAGCATTTTTCAAATCGGACCAGCAGTTTCTGAGATTAGTGCGTTCAAACAAACAAACTCCTCATCTTTATAATATTAAAGTACAGGTTAAAATGTTCATGTAATTTGTTATATCTATAAATGTTGTTTTTACAATATCTAAAGAAAAACGAGTTGACGGATTTTTGCAGTTTATTTATTTATTTCATTTATTTCAGATTAATTTAATATCCATATATTTGTTAGTAAAATGGCCTTAAAAAACTATGTTGGTATTATAATTCTACTAGCGGTCCGCCCCGGCTTCGCCCGTGGTACATATGAAAAATAGATGTTGGCCGATTCTCAGACTTACCCGATATGCACAGAAAATTTCATGAGAATCGGTCCACCCGTTTCGGAGGAGTATGCAGACTAACATTGTGACACGAGAATTTTATATATAAGACTAGCGGCCCGCCCCGGCTTCGCCCGTGGTACATATGAAAAATAGATGTTGGCCGATTCTCAGACTTACCCGATATGCACAGAAAATTTCATGAGAATCGGTCCACCCGTTTCGGAGGAGTATGCAGACTAACATTGTGACATGAGAATTTTATATATAAGATTTAATATTAAAAACCTATGTAATAGAATGTAATATGTTTAATTTTCTTGTTGTTTCTTTATACCTAATATTAGGTTACGGGCAAATCAATTCTCAAAGGACAGTCTATTATTAGAGCGAACAATGTTAATTTATCACAAACTATTATCACTTATTTCGATACTATTGTGAAATCTGTTTCAATTGCAAGTAATAATTATATTAACGCGAATAGTTTTGCATATTATCTCTCCTTATTCATCTTGGTATTAAGGATATCTATTCCTTAATACTTCCTACGTAGACGTTATTGTATTGAATTGTGTCACTAATTTTGCATTTGCATTTAAATTGTGATGAAATTATGGAGACTATGGAGAGCAATGTTAGGACATTTCCCATTAAAAAGCGCATTCAGTTTTCTAAATGTGCATTTTTTTCCGGACAATTTTCACACACGGCACGATCTGATCCCATAATAAGCTTTCGCTTGTGTTATGGATACCAATGGCTGATAAACATAATTAAACAATAAACATTTTTTTAAATAAATACTTAGGTATATAATTAACACCCAGACACAGAGCAAACATCTATGTTCATCACACAATTATTAATTCACTAGCTTTCCGCCCGCGGCTTCGCCCGCGTTTTCAAAGAAAAACCCGTTCCCGTAGGATTTCCGGGATAAAACCTATCCTATGTCCTTTCACGGGTATCAAAATATCTCTATACCAAATTTCATGCAAATTGGTTCAGTAGTTAAGGCGTGATTGAGTAACAGACAGACAGACAGAGTTACTTTCGCATTTATAATATTAGTATATGGATTATCATTCGGTTTTGGGAATATTAGTTAAAACAGCATATTGCTAGAGAAAGATAGAATACGTGATCTTGATTAGATACGTGAACGTGATTGATTTAAAATAAGTCTTTTTGAAATTAATTTAAATATCTGCATGCTGCTAAACAGAAAAAAGAGCATGTATGCCGAGCACACGTGTCAGAAGTGAAACTTCTTTGGCAAGATTCAAAGATACCAAAATCGTCGCCTTGCTCCATAGTGACGAGACGGTATTGCCATGACGTGATCTTGAAATTTTGAAATTTTTCTCAACGCACCTAAAGAAGTTTCAAAAATAAACATACATACATACTACAATATCCTATCCTACTAATATTATTAATGCGAAAGTTTGTAAGGATGAATGTATGTGTATGTAGGTTTGTTACTCTTTCACGCATATACTACAGAACCGATTACAATGAAATTTAGCACACATATAGAGGGTAACTTGGATTAACACATAGGATAGGTTTTATCCCGGAAATCCCACGAGAACGGGAACTATGCGGGTTTTTCTTTGAATACGCGGGCGAAGTCGCGGGCGGAAAGTTAGTACATATTACAATTTACAATATACTAATCGTGCATCGTAATCAGATAGATTACACATAGACGTCAACAGCCTTATAATTATTTGTCTACCGATCACAAAATGATTATGTAAAACCAGTAGCAAATTTGTGTCAATTATCGATAGAAAATAAAGTTGTTTTTGTTTTAATTAACGATTAACACCGCGTAGATTGAGCCGCTGATATTTTCTGTGTTTTAGAAGTAATTGATACTAATTTTGATGTAGATAATCGTTAGTACTAGATGTCTATTTGAAAGGCTTAACTTGTCTTTATTTTCCCTAGTAATTTGCATATTATGTTGTCGGTTAGAAATTTATTAATTTGTTTTTTTTGAAAAATGTTTATAGTGGTTGTAGATTTAAAATAATTTAAGTTGTGAAACATGTTTTTAGCCTTTCTTGATTATAATGTTTAGTTTCATTGTGATTGTTAAATATAAGGGACGTCAATGAAACACGCTAGATCAATGCAAACTGTTCTTTAATAAAGATTTCTGCCTACCTACACATACATGATATTTTATGACATTGCATACATAACACTTTTCCCTTCTTAATTAAACAACTATATATTCAACATTCAATAAGTCTGATTCACACTTAAAGTTAGCAAAACAACATTTTATACTATTATAACATAAAAAGTGTTCTATTAGTCATACCTATTGTTTATAGTAATGACGTATAAAAACATTCACCCCATTCACCCATTCACTAAAAATAGCACAATTACACGTAACTGACAATATAATATTACATATAGTTTACATCCGTTTAAGTTTTCGTATACAGCGCAATGCAGCTTTCCTACGTATACGCTCATGCTGCACTGGTGATTTCGGTGAAGCGGTCAGGTCCCGCCGCTCCCCGTCACCCTCCACATCATCCACACCTTCCTGCCCTTGCGAGCCCAAACTACACGCTTCATCCTCAACACTATTACCTCCTCCCTCTTTCCTCTCATAACTCTCACTATCCGATGGTGACGACACGGCCTGACTTAACGAAAAACGCGATTTTCTAGTAAGTAATTGATCGATATGCCGCTTGTGCTTCCGCCCGTCGCTCGTTTGAACTTTATATGATACGGGACTAAGGCTATCAGTGATAATCCCGTCGACCCACTTACTATTATTCTTTGAATAATCTCGCATGAATATTCGATCACCTTCTTTAGCAATTCGCAAAGGCGTTGGTCGACGTTGCTCTTCCACCATCTGAGCGGCGCGCACTCGTTCAGCCGTATCGGGTCGCATCAAATCAAGACGACCACGCAAACGTCTCCCTAACAAAGACACTGCAGGTTCGACTCCTGTCGTGCATTGTTCCGTATTTCTGTACGAAAATAAAAACCGAGTAAGCGCAACGCTAGCATCAGTTCTATCTACCTGTGCTTTTTTAAGTACTGATTTTATAGAACGCACCGCATTTTCAGCGGCTCCGTTACTAGAGGGATGATAAGGTGCGATTAACGTATGTTTAATTCCATTTCGTTGTAAATAGTTTGCAAACTCCGATGACGAAAATGGAGGCCCGTTATCACTTATTAATCTTTTAGGTAACCCGAAACGTGCAAACCATTGTCTTAAACAATTTATCACTAAACGCGCGGACGTCGAGCTTACCTTTTCTACCTCTATCCACTTTGAATGAGCGTCAATCAAAATTAAGTAGTAATCATGATTAAAGGGACCCAAAAAATCAATATGTACTCGCGACCATGGTTCGCTCGGCCAGGGCCACGAGTGCACGGGCGCAGCACGCGGCGCCGCCCGCGTCTCGCGGCAAGCGGCACACTCACGGGCCATGCATTCTATATCACTATCTATGTTATCCCACCACACATAATTACGAGCAATCTGTTTCATTTTTATTATACCCGGATGTCCATCATGAATTTCTTTTAAAACGATTTCTCTTAAAGACCTAGGAACGATAATTCTATAACCCCAAACGATGCAGCCTTGGTCTATATGCAGACTTTCTTTACGATTAGAATAACATAATTCTATTTTATTTAATTCGCTTTTAGGGGGCCAACCGTATAGTATAAACCCATAAATCTTGCTTAACAAAGAATCTTTAGCCGTCTCAATTTTAATATCTTTAAAATTAATCGGAAAATTATCTTGTGCAAAATTAAGATAACTACATTCTTCACTTCTTAAATTGCAATCTATAAATTTAAGAGGAAGACGCGAAAGAGTATCAGCAAAACAATTATTTTTTGATGACACAAATTCTATATCGAAATCATAGGCTGCCAGCTTAACGGCATAACGTTGCAAACGACTAGCCGCGGTCATCGGAATTCCTTTATTCTTTCCAAAAATATAGCTTAAGGGACGGTGATCGCTTCGCAGAGTGAATTTCCTCCCGTACAAATATTGGTGATGCTTCGTGACCCCAAAAACGATCGCCAAAGCCTCTTTATCTAATTGTGAATAATTAGTCTCTGCCGAATTTAACGTACGACTCGCCGCGCACAGCAACCGCTCCGCGCCGGCCGCGTCGCGCTGCGTCAACACCGCGCCCACCCCGTACGCGCTGCTATCCACTGAAAGGATCAACGCACGCTTAGGATCGTAATGCGCGAGCACAGGAGAACTACTCAGCACCTTTTTTATTTTTGCAAATGCCCTATCACACATATCCGTCCATTCCCATGTAACATTCTTTTTTAATAAATCATACAGTGGCTTAAGTATATCGCTCATGTTTATACAAAATTTAGAATAAAAGTTCACTAGACCCATAAAACTTTTAAGTTGCGTTATATTAGTAGGACGGGGCGCTCCCACAATTGCATCTATTTTCGTCTTATCCGTATGTAGACCGAATTTATTTATTTTATATCCTAAATAAGTCACACTGTCTTGAAAAAATCGACATTTAGAAAAATTTATTCTTAACCCGTTTTCTTGCAATCTTTGTAGGACCGCCCTTAAATTTTTTAAATGCGTTAATTTGTCCTTACCAGTGACACAAATGTCATCTGCAAACACAGCCGTAGAAGGCAACCCACTTAATGTTTCTTCCATAATTTTTTGAAAATTTTCAGGTATACATTTTATACCGAATGGAACACGCTTATAAACAAAAGTACCAATGTGAGTCGTGATTGCCGTCATCGGTTGTGAATCCTCATGTAAAATACATTGTTGAAATGCATTTGATAAATCTAATTTAGTATATTGTTCACCTCCCCCCAATACAGCAAACAAATCTTCGATACGAGGGAGTGGGTAATGAAAATCCTTTAACAACGGATTTATAGTTACCTTATAATCGCCACACAATCTTATCGTACCGTTCGGCTTAACAACAGGTACAATCGGTGTGCCATAGTCTGATCTCTCAACTTTATAAATGACACCCATCCGTTGCAGTTTTTCTAGTTCTTGCTCGACAGGTTTACGAAGCGCAAGAGGTAATGGACGCGATTTAACAAATATAGGCGTATTGTCATTTAAATACAATTTAAATTTTGATTTAAACGTTCCCAACCCGTCTGCAAATACTTCAGGAAATTCATTACGTAAAGAAACTGCAACGGATTCGCTATCACACATGTTATATAACTCGCTAATTCCTAATTTTAAATGTTTTATCCACATTCTGCCCATCAATGGGGGGCCACCATTTTCGATTATATATAATTTAACATTTTCGGCCATCATTTTTCCACAAAATACATTTACTACAATATAACCGATCGTCTTAATAATACCACCAGTATACGACTTTAAAATTAGCGAGTTATTTTGAATCGGAATATGACTAAAATTATCATCATAATACATTTTTGAAATTACAGAAATTTTACTTCCAGTATCGATTTCAAACTTACATGAAACATTATTAACCCTTAAATTAACATAATACGGCCCGTCGCCGTCAGAGTTTACTACTATATTATAGAAATTACTACATTCGTCCGAAGAAGAATCATTTAGAAAGTACTGAGATTTACTCTTACCGTTTAAAATCGATTCACTTTTTTTACACACTGCTTTTAAATGCCCTCTTTGACCGCACACGTCACAATTATAATTTTTAAACCGACACTTGCCCTCTGCATGACCCGATTTACCACAGCGCGCACATATCCGCTGCCCGGTGAGCGCGCGCGCGGCCCCGCTCGGCCCAGCGCCGGCGCCGCGCGGCCCCGCGCCTGCGATGCGATGCAAGCCGTCGTCCGCGAGCGGCGCGGAGCGGCCCGCCAGCGCGCCCGGAGCGCACGCCGTCGCCGCATGCCGTTCCGCCGCCTCCAAAGCCAAAGCCAACTCCACCGCTCTCTTGTAGTTAATACTCTTTTCCGCAAATATTCTTGATCTCATGTCTTCATTGCACAGACCCGAAACGAACTGATCGCGTAAATTATTCTCCAAACATAAACCGAAGTTGCAAGTTTTAGCGAGATGTTTTAGTGCTTGCAAATATTCTCGCACGCTCTCCCCTTGACGCTGAATTCTTTGTCGGAACACGTGTCTTTCTGCTATTTCTGAGCGATCCGGTTCGAGATGATCTTTCACCAACTTGATTAAATCGTCGTACCCTTTCGACTCGGGAGTATCGGGTGAACACAAATCACACATCAGTTCGTAACACTCGGCGCCGACCACGGTAACCAACATGGCTACTCTCAAAGAATCGTCGATACTATTTAAACTTATAAATTGGTTCACACGACGAACATAAGCGTCCCAATTGTTACTGTTAATATTATAGGGTTCTATATGACCGATAGGCATGTTAATTACTGAATAGTTTAAACGCGTGATGGTAAAAATTCCTCGTCGCCAATGTTAAATATAAGGGACGTCAATGAAACACGCTAGATCAATGCAAACTGTTCTTTAATAAAGATTTCTGCCTACCTACACATACATGATATTTTATGACATTGCATACATAACAGTGATAATATTAAAAAGTGCTATTAATATTATGTTTGTGTCCACTTTATCTTATTTTCTATTCCAAATCATGAAAGAATGAAGCGATATAAATAAATATTTTACAATATGTAAGTCATCAGAATTTTAAGAATAAGATTCTACCGTTTTTTTCTACATAAAGAAAAGAAAGTTGTGTTATTCACACCACTTATAAGAGAACGGCTGAAAATTATTTTAATAAAAAATAAGAGGTAGTTTAAATGATTGTAAATAAAAAGATTTGTTTAAAACGAAACATCTAAATTCTCAACATTGATATAAATTAATAATTTTTATAATAATATGCAAAGTATAGAGTCAATGTAGTTTATGACATAATTAAGCAACTCTATATAAATATAAATAATTAAATAAAATGCATGCCTTCTAAATGACTCATAGGACAAGTTTGCAAATGAAGCGAAAATGGGTTTATCCTTTTTATTCTGTCTTGAAAATGAATGGAGTAGTAGTAGGTAGTTATGTAAGCGTGGATAAGTCACGAGCGAAAGCGATTTTTTTAATATTACATAATTGAGACGCAATAATAGCGTGTTGAAATAATGTACGAAACTTTGTTTTTATATAGCTGAATGAAGACGTGTCTTTTCGAATTAAAGATTATAATATATGAGGCACGTTTGTAATATGGTTTTTTCTTTTTTATTCCAGATACGCCAGTCCATCGAATCGTCTGAGCCTGCTACAAGCGAAAAACATTTATGGTGTTGTTCGAAATTGTTGAAACCTTCAAGTTTACTTCATTCAATGTGAATCTTTAAATGTGACTCTCCGATTGTTGAAGTTAAATAAAAGAAGAACTAGGACTTCTATTTTCTACATTCGATTTCTATTTCATCTTTAATTATATTTTAGTTGCACCAATAAAGTTACGATAGATAAATAAATATTTCATGACATTTTTCACACACAGAATCCACACCGATCACACCGATCCTATACTAAGCTTTTCGCTAGTGTTAAGGAAACCAAATGGATGATAATAGAGTGTAATAGATGACATATAATTTAAGATATATACTTATATTGACAATTAATTAGCTCCCAGACACAAAGCAAACATCTATGTTCATCACAAAAATATTAGCCCCGAGTGGGAATCGAAGCCACGACCTCTGGTTTCGAAGGCAGGGTCACTACTCGCTACCAACAAAGCCAACCGGTCTGACTCTGGGCATAATATTATATTAAAATTGCTACCGCCCATCCCAAAGACCACGCACTAATAACTATTCTGTCATCACATAGATCAGGTTGGCGGTATGCAGGTTGTTGCACTCTCATTTGGAAATACGCGACATTTTAACTCCACTATAGACAAATTATTAGCTTTACTGTTGTAGTCTTGGAAAGCCTTTATCGTGCGAAATATACGTTAAAAGCTCTGCGTGGAATTATATTCGCGTTTCTGTTATAATTTTAATGGTGTTTGTGAATTAATTTGTGATTTTTGGAAATACAAATTTCTGTTTACTTTTAATTTTAGTACATATCTACCTGTTGATTGAATTAAAATATTTTCTATGTAATATTTTTTAACTCTAACTATATGAATAATTTACGGTTGAAATATCTGAGAGTCTACATCAAAGTTTAATCTTTATCTTTTAGAAGGTCTATTTTTGGCAATTCTTGTTGCTCATGACTATTGACAAACTATAATATTTTCTTACAATAACACTCTTTCACCAATATTTTCCTTTCTTAATAATATTATAGTCACTGACAATCAACTGTAAACTTTTATATAACTACTTAAATTTAATATTATCCATTCAAATACATAGGGAATTGTTATCAAATATATAAAACCAGACCTATCACTTAAAATGGATATTTACAGGCATTATTTTACCTAAGTGGAGTTTAAATGCAAGAAGACGTAGAATTTAGATTGCATTATATCTAACACTAAATACCGTAGCACTAATTTGTTACACGCATTTTGTAACATCTTGATTACACTGTCCTTTATGGTATTTTTAATTGAGAAATATTTAATTTGTCTTGTATTTTAATGGGTCGTTTAAAAATGACTTGTTATTTCTATGACAGGTGTGTAAACGAGCATGTTTTTATATCGTGATTTATTATGACGAAACTAATGAGGTTGAATTGAGATAGTAAGCTTGATGCTGTTATGATACCTACGATACTTTATTTTTAAGTTTTAAAAAATATTTCATTATTATTGTTTAAGGCTTCATATGTATTTTAGAAGCTGTGTGTAAAATATAAAATGAAATAAGTTTGATTAATTATTGCTAGTATTATACGTATATACATAATTCATTTCAGTGCATTATTTGGTGGCTCAGTGGTTAGAAGAAGGCGCAGACGACCTTTATCTCTTATGAGTGATCTTTTCTAGGCAACTTGAATAAATTGATTTTTTTCAAATTATTATTAAATCCATATCTAAAAACAATAATGAGTGTAAAATCCATCTTTAGTCTTGTTATTAATGATCGCAGTTAGTCTCAAATTACGACTCTTATCCTTCCATTGTTGCACTCAATACAATATATTATATTATACACTACAGTACAGTTATCAGCAAAAAACTGAACAAAGACAATCGAACATTATATTACATATAATTCCTTTAGTCGCTATAAATATATTAATACTAGGTTTCCGCCCGCGGCTTCGCCCGCGCAGTCAAAGAAAAACCCGCATAATACCCGTTCCCGTGGGATTTCCGGGATAAAACCTATCCTATTTCCCGGGATAAAAAGTAGCCTATGTCCTTTCTCGGGTATCAAAATATCTCTATACCAAATTTCATGCAAATTGGTTCAGTAGTTAAGGCGTGATTGAGTAACAGACAGACAGACAGAGTTACTTTCGCATTTATAATATTATTATAGTATGGATTATACACTACAGTATAGTTATCAGCAAAAAACTGAACAAAGACAATCGAACATTATATTACATATAATTCCTATAGTCGCTATAAACATATTAATATGTATTAACATCGCCTGACTGAAGACAATACAACACGAACGAATTTTTAAAAGCATTCAATCATGCGGCTGACCAAAGGGCTATCTCGGTTACTCACGAAACCAATCAACGGGAGCACGGAATGAGAAATAAAAGGTTCTGTGTGGATTTAGCATTAAGGCAACATTGTTTATTTGTAAATTTAATACTTAAATGTTATAAAATCAGTCATTCGGTATGTAAATGTAAATAAGGATATAATTTGCAACAAAACGTGTTAATTGAA
Organism: Colias philodice; assembly: GCF_061535455.1. Lineage (NCBI taxonomy): Eukaryota > Metazoa > Arthropoda > Insecta > Lepidoptera > Pieridae > Colias > Colias philodice. Next base: position 5,515,988 of record NC_143111.1, on the reverse strand, counting down.
TAAATAAAAAATATTTTTGTTCAATAGTTTATTATGTAAATGGGTGTTTATTTATTGGTTGTGGAAGTGTTGTGACTGCATCTTAGAAACGCTTGAGATTTTCTCTTAAATTATTAAACTACTGAAATTAAAATATATTCTAACTATTTTCAATACCAATTTTAAACAATATTTTAGAAATAACATACCACAATAAACTATAATATACCTTAAACCTTTTATGAATGTTTCAAAGCTTACGCTTGCGAGAGCTTGAGCATGAAACTAATTCTGCCGGTTTCAATGGAAATCTTTATACATAAAATCGACGCAATTACCGTGTCGTTCGTTGAAAAACATTGTAAACCGTTTTCCGGCAACGCTCCTGTAAATATCAAATGATTTAAATGGATAATATCGTAAATATCTCTATCAGCACTAATGGTACGATCGAATACGCGAACAAATCAGTATCTAAGCACCGTGCTATATCTTACGTTATCGTACATTCAGGTAGGAAAGTGTTAAATAGCAGTGATTATTTTGATTGCGTCCGGTGGCCGTGTACTACGGAATCTTGTATGCTTTAATTGCTTCAAGCCGAGATCCGTCGAGGCGATTACAAGTCAGCGGACCATTAGTATCTGACTTACTTGCTGAAATGCCCTTTTGTCTCTGTACGTTTTTGTTTCACTTTTTTGTGCGCGCTAAAACGAGACGCGTGTATAGATTTGTTATTGTCACGCTCTTGTATTTTTTATGCGACTGTACATATTGTATTTTGATCGTCGTGGGATTGTCGTGGCTCAGGTGACAGGTTATTTTCTTTGCGTATTATTGATTGTCCCGTTCGTATGTATGAATGCAGCGGATGCTGTTAAATAAAGATTGTTTTAGTAATAAATATAGAAAATATTTACTGTTATGTGTGTTCTTTATTAACAAACATAAACGTACTTGTCTTGGAAGAATAGAAAATACTTTTACATGAGAAAGATTGCAAAAATGTGTAATTTGTTTTGTGATTAGAATTTCACGTGGGTAATATAATATTTCATTACACATTTGTGATAGTGTTGTTGTAAGGTGGCAATCTATCACGTCATACGAATCTTAAAATACCCAAGAAACAAAAGAATTGTTTTTAAAACACATTTAATTAAATTATACCTACACAACAAAAGAATAACAATATTTTAGTTTTGTTATTAATTGATAAGTTAAAAAATTATCTCACTAGGTCTTACGAATTCAAACAACCCCAAATAAAGAAGTTAACACCTAATCCACAAAAACCAACGAAACGTAAAGTATCAAAAACGTATACCGCTATCCAAACACACAAAAATTTTGATTACAAAGGCCATAACGAGCGCAGGGAGAGGAACTAGGGTCGGATGTGATCCCCTCTTCCTTGGGAACTGGGCAATAGAGACAATGGGAGCAAATTACGATGTCAATTGGGCTTGGAACTTGATCCCCCATTGTTTCCGCACGTGGTCATAGTTGGATTGAACCGTTTTGGTCGTTTAACCAATATAGCAGAGCAATTTTCTTAGCTCAATAAAAAAATGACATGCTATTCAGTGTTTCAAATAAATTCTTATAATGTCAGTCTTAAATTGCCTCATATTAAACATTATTTGTTCTGAGTTTTACACAATGATTGGTGCCAAATCGGCTCAAGCAAAATAACATTAGCAGGAACGCACCAGGTTTACAAAATGCTTGTCGCATATTCGAATCTAGCGTTTACTAGCTATTAAAATAGCGTTCACTAAAATATTTGTCGTGGTGTTGTACAGATAATGTTCCCAGCGATTTAAACACAAGCATTCGAATAGACACGTAAACGGCAATTACGTACCATTAGCGTATTATGCTGTGCTATGTTGGTACCTTTGTAGGTATAAAAGTTAATGTGAAAGATATTTCGATGAAAGAATGTAATAAACAATACGATTTCTCAAATTTGTATATCTATATGAATAAGTACTGATGGGTTATGTAATAGAAGATGAATAGATAAGTTGACAATGTGTATTTGCTTGAAGAAATGTAATACCTGATTGTGGGACAAGAGCGGAAAATTTTATCGCGTTAAAAACGTTCCTGGTAGAAGGCGGTTATTGTTATTTTAGCTCCTACTTTATAACTGTGCACTACTAGATTGACGCGTAATACTTAAGCGGTAGTTTTAAGTCAGATAAACTTATAACTATTATTATTCTTGATTAACTTCCTTTTCACTTTATATCCACAAATCTGTTACTTAAAGCAATTCAATTCAGAAAATTAAATTTTCCATTCATATAACTGTAAAATTATTATAAAATAAAAGACGCTGACTATAGTTATAAAGTCAGCTTGGCTTTCTAAACGGAAACTTCATTGGTTTATATTGAATAGCGGACGTCACGATCTATCATAGCGGCGTTTCCTTGAGTGTCATCTTAACAAGCATATTGGAGCAATTTTCTCAATGATGCATGGTTCTTAGATGCGATGGAGACGCGTGATTCATGTATGTAGTTTCCATGAGTCATACGACCACCGTGTTAAAAGTTAAATCGATTAAGCAGTTTAGCAAGTCCGATGGGACGTTTTATGACTCTACATACAAAGTAAGCCTTTTATAAGACTAGAAATGAACATAAGTAGTCTCATTAAAAATGTTGTAAACATGATCATCACGATGGGATAACAACCTTGGTAAAATTTTAAATATTATCAACACTTTCAGAATGCTTTCTCTACTATTTGTAATAATGAAAAAAAAAGTCAGATTCAAGTCATTTATTCGCATAAAAAAAAGTAAATATGAAGTATCAAATCTGTTCAATCCATCTATAAACATAATTAGGTGTGATCGCTCGCCAATTCGCTCGCATCAACGCGGACTTATTTGTTGCTATGATTGTTCTATGACAGTGGATCAGTGCAATATCCTGGAGTTGGGATTAACAATAAATGTTACGGAGCATAATAAGTTTAGTTATAAGATTCTTAATACTACACATACATATATAATTTTAACGATGGCTGACTGACTGATGATGACTGTATTACGATTAATGTTTACAAGTAACTTTTAACTATTTTATGTAAAAGGGTGCTTAAAAAAGTGAAGTCCCATGTCCCCAAGTGGGCTATAAGGGGCAGATGCATTATACATCTGTTTCAGTGATCGATTTTCTTTAGGGACAAGTAGGTGATCAGCCTTCTGTGTCCTAACAGACCAAGATATTTTTTTTTTCTTCGTCTCCACCGGGACTCCCAGCACCCCTTTGTGCTACGCACACGCGTCAACCACTGTACCAAGGAGGCGGTCTAAAGTCTAAGGTCTAAGGTCTTAGTCTAAAAGCGTGCTTAATGGTAAGATATTATAACCGTCCCCATGAACATTTGCAAATGTAGCGCATCTGCAAATGCGTTGATGAAAGAATTGACAGGATTAAGGAATAGACTGAGATGAATGACCGTTATGAAATGGAAAGTGAAATTTGATCGAAAAATTAATTTTCCGCATACTATAATTATTGTTCATAATAACCGAATATTATGCTTTAGCGGTTAGCCATGAATGGAGATGCCTCAGAGCAATTGTATCGTTCAGTTTTAGCTTTGAAATAGACTAGAGTACCGTAAATAGTGCGCTACTTTAATCAAATATAATTACACTAGCGGTCCGCCCCGGCTTCGCCCGTGGTACATATGAAAAATAGATGTTGGCCGATTCTCAGACTTACCCGATATGCACAGAAAATTTCATGAGAATCGGTCCACCCGTTTCGGAGGAGTATGCAGACTAACATTGTGACACGAGAATTTTATATATAAGAGAGATATTGTATGTCATATTAAATATGTTTTCCAGTTTTACTACAATATAAAACACCCGGATATAATGCATTATACACCTCAATTAAAGAGAAAATAGCAGACGACGTATAAGAGGCCATTATTCTTATGAATAATTAAAATACCACTCCCGTTTAAATCTTAGAATAGAATAAGCAATTATTGCATAATCAAGGAATTTAAAAAACGACAAGTTCTATACATAATAGTCTAAGCTAGGTGTTGTCCAAGTGATGGACGTAGAGCGAGATATAGTTTCTCATATCGAAAGAATTGGCGAGCTAGTGTGGAATCACTATCTGTGCCACACGGTTTCGACCGCATTGCTCCGCTCCTGTTGGTCTTAGGCTGATGATAATTATATAATCTACCTTCCTCGATAAATGGCCTATCTAACACTGAAAGAATTTTTTCAAATCGGACTAGTACTTCCTGAGATTAGCGCGTTCAAACAAACAAACACACTCTTCAGCTTTGTATATTAGTATAGTATAGATTACCATAGAGAATAGGTCTTCTCAATTTGTGCATTGGGAATAGAAGACAAAGCACAAGAAATTAATTAATTCGATTGTGTTGCAGATAGAATACTTATTTAATTACATAAATTTCTATTTTGTTTTATATTTGAGAGAATGCTTCTAATATCAATGGTAATGTTGAAACCAAAAGTGTTATTCCTTTTCCTTATATGTTCACTATACTGAATTCTATACAAATAAGAATAATTTTTCACTCATATCCAGAAATATAATATTTGATTGACAAAATTATACTTCGAATTAATAACGAATGCATAATATAACCCGTTTTATTTTCTTCCTTTTCAAATAATAAGCCTGAAAGAGTCGTCGTGTGGCACGTCATAGAGTTTCCAACTCACACCAACCCATACTTTAAGTACAGGATATAAAGTAGTTATCTAACGTCATTATAATCCGGGATTATGTTTTCTAGATCCAGTTTAAGCCTAGGTTTCTAGATATTAGCAACATTTCAATAATGTTACTGTAATGGTCGACTGAGCATACTAGTTTCGTGTTGCAGGTAGTTTATCTTTTTAATTATAGTTGCTGTTGGCGTAATTTAGATAATTTGTAATGATACGTTATTTTGTGTGATTTTAATGTTGGTTTATTTAATTGATTAATGTTATCACACAGTGTAATTATATCATAAATCATGTAACATTTAAAAGTGCTTGATTTAATGAATAAATATTTTTGTTATAAATATAATTGGCAACTAAACTACGAGATACAATACATTTGTGATGTATTTTGAGCAACAGGCAATGAAATAACTTAAATTCTATTAATAAAAATAAAAGACAGAAGATTATGGCGCTATAATATGTGAAGGATGCTACTTCTGGACTTGTTGTTGCCGTTGTCAAAAAGCCAGCCAAACCCTTTCCAAAGAGTAGCGCAATTAAATTTGTATTGATGATGATAATATCAAAATAAGACCATATTATCTATCTGCAATAATAAAAAGTCAATAAGTCCATGTTAGATACAAGAAAAGCCTAAATATTGTATACCTACTAGCGGTCCGCCCCGGCTTCGCCCGTGGTACATATGAAAAATAGATGTTGGCCGATTCTCAGACTTACCCGATATGCACAGAAAATTTCATGAGAATCGGTCCACCCGTTTCGGAGGAGTATGCAGACTAACATTGTGACACGAGAATTTTATATATAAGATATACGCTTGAAGGTAAGTATATTATTAAGTTCCGATTCATTCTTCATAATAATATTATGTAGCAATGGAGCATATCTTCATCAAACATTACTCAAGCAATCAATTCGCAATAATGTATGAAATTGTGAATCCGAAAACAAACACTATTGAGCATACAAACGTCTATTGCACGGTCAGGCAAATATAATCAAATTTATTGTATATAAAATGTCTCTAAAGATTCTATACAGCTTTAAATCACTCCAAGTATTAGAAAGGTTAACATCGATCGAGTCTAATTACATTCGACTAAGAGCTGATTTTTCAATCCTTGGTTAAAACTTATTCGTCAAATAATGTATAAAACTACCATTTTAAAAACGTATTCTAATTGCCCGTATTTGACAGTTTACGTGACATTTTAATATTATCGTATACTACTTTATTGGACGGATAAGTTTTATTCAAGCATTGAAAAATCGGCCCTAAGGTAATCAATAATTAATTGCTAGAATAAGCATCAGTAAGCAGGCTAGATCTATAACTTCCTTTATTATTGTATTTAATATGACATTTTTTGCTATATTTAACATTTTTTACTCGATCCTACCTAATTGACTTTAATAACATATTTATATTATATTTCTCTGAACTTATCCCGCAAAAATACACACACATGATTTATTTATGTTAGTTTCTTCATGCATTTACAAATACACGATCAAACAAACATAATTAGAACAGGATGTGATATATTAGTATTTTATATTTGTAAAATCCCACAGTGTGTAAAAAAATAAATTGCTCTAAGCGTATTTATGTTTCTATTTATACATTCCCTTGCATGTCTCGTAACATGTCACGTTTCCGTTGAAAACCATTTTTTTATGTCTGTTTTATATTCACAATAGAGTTTAAACATTATTTTTTATATAATGTGCTATTACTGAAGCCCACGCACAATTTACGAACTTGTGGAAAAGTCTATCTATAAGGCGGATTTGTTAATGCCTCTTGGCCAAGTTGCATTGATATAGTGATTTATTGATATAGAAGATATTGTTTATTGAAGTGAAATTTCTTTAGGTGCGTTAAGAGTCAGTCAGAGTCATTTCAAGGTCGCGTCATAGCAATACCGTCATGTCATGGAGTAAGGTGATGATTTTGGTATCTTTGAATCATGCACAAGAAGTTTCACTTCTGACACGTGTGCTCGGCACACATTCTATCTTTTAGTAGTTCTTATACTATCTACTATGAAACCTACAAATCCCTTTTTAAAGAAAACAAGACACCTATAAATTTCTCTTTAGAAAACATGTTTCTATTCTCTTATTAAAAGCATCCACATCCCCATTACAACTATCAATACGAACCCGATATTTCGTGAATTTCAAACATGTATTGAATCATATTCGTCAATACGATGAAAGGCTGTCAGTTTGTAGGCACTAACGATGACTCATTAGCGACAAACAAACTGGGGAACAAAATATAGCGCGTGTTTCAATCGACGTATCACTGTTAAAAGAAATGTCTCGACAACAAATCAGTGACAGCCCTATGTTTGTGTTGAACATACGGGTGTTGTGTTCGGCGGATTTTGTTTAGTTTTGAACGTGGCTTTTTAATTACCACGGCTTTTTGGCATTTTATAAATAATACAATAATGATATGAATACTAGCTTTCAGGCAAATACATTAGGTAGGTGGAATTTATATTTTGTAAACTTGTTTCTTTTTTCATGTCATTATTAACTAAACGCTGAAAGGATGCGGGTTCGAGTCCCGCCTCGTAATCGTTTTTTTTCTATTCTTTATAAATTTATATTTATAAAGCATTTGAATGCCATAAAACCAAACATATAAATTTCAACAGAAATATTTGTCAAATCGTCACAACTCCAAATCCAAAATTAAGACAATGACAAGGACAATTAACAATTATGGCATCTATCGTCACAACATGACGTCACACATGACTTGTTCACCGATCACCACGCCCGTGTAACACGAAACGCGACACCCAATTAAAGGGGTTGAAGAGCAAATTTTTCACCACACCGCCAACCCTATTTGGTTAACGCTTTCGTCAAAGCTCTTGGCTCATACAAACGCCGATCAAGTGCGGATTCTTAGCGCTCCTCCCTTTATATGGAGCCGCCGTTAAATTAGTAGTAGCAATTGTATGTTTGCACGTCGTTATACCAGCGTACGCGATTGTCACTTGTCTGAATTTATCTGCCTGTTTGCATGTTTTAAATAGTGTGTATCGTGTACTGAGATTGTTGGCTTTGTTGATTGAAGAGCTAATGGTTGTCTGATAGTATTATGTTTACATGTAAATAGATTTGCGAAATTGCGACGTGTGTTGTTTAAGATGTGTACTTACACGTAGGTACACTGTAGAAGTTAATTGAAAAGGAGAGTAAATTAAATTAAATACTTTCTATTATCTAGGACACAACTTAATAGATCTTTGTCGCTATCCAAGGTAGCGAAACTGAACATAAACTGCTAAATTAAGATATTTCTCTACCTACATGAAATTCTGCAAAAAGCCATTGCTATCTTTACCTGAAATTGTCATTATAATTGAAGTTTTTTCAATTTAAAATCTTATAATAAATCTGTACTATCGTCTTTCAATACCTCATAAAATATATTTGCATAGAAAGTTTTTATTACATAATCAAAGTCACAACACGGCGGAAAATAAGTCATATAGTTGTAAGAGGAAATGTTATCTCTCCACATAGCGCCATCATTCATGTCTTCGCTTTCCTGTAAGAAATGCTTATGATTAGTCAAGAAACACACTTTATGAGGGATATAAAGTTTGTATTGTATACTCTTATCTTTATTTGAATCAATTGTGAAGGCGTAATTCAAATGATTTGAGATTAATATTTATTTTGACGAATGATTTGGTTGATGGGAATATTTATTACTTACCTATTAGCAGCATTTCCGTCTATACGAAGCTCAAACATTTCTGAAAATCTAAATATATTAGGAGAAAATATTAAAATTTTTGTTGTAACTGTAAACATATCAGTAAAAAACAAATAAGTAAATTCTCTTATACTTTAATAAAACTGAAATAAAACATAAATGCAATAGTAATAAACAGCCTAGTCGTTTAATTTTTCTAAGGTCAATTCAAATCTAGCAGTTCCAATACTGGTCAGTATATAAACTCAAGAACTTAAATAAGATAAGACAACAAAATATTAATATTATGATACCAAGGAGTTTTCACAGCACGTCCATTTTCCTGCACACATTTTATATAACATACATGTAAATAAGTTTACCGATGGCTATCTCGCAAGGAAATATATCGTTCACGTGTGTCCGCGCATAACTCCTACGTTATATTATCGACACCTTGCGTTTCCTTCATTGCTTTAGATAACTCTATTACTGGAATTATTAAAGACTAGCGGTCCGCCCCGGCTTCGCCCGTGGTACATATTTCGCAATAAAAGGTAGCCTATGTTCTTTCTCAGGATCTAAAGATTGTCTGTGCCAAATTTCATCAAAATCGGTTGAGAGGTTTCTGCGTGAAAACCATACATACATAATTACATAATTACAAACTTTTCCTCTTTATAATATTAGTATAGATTTTAAATAGTTAATAATATATTTTTAATGGGCGATTTTTTGTCATATTAAAGTTAATTAAATCATAATTAACCCAACAAAAAAATCAAAGTAGTAATTAGTTTGAATGCAGTAATTGGTGCTAATTACGACTTCCCTTTTTTTTCTTAATTGTGTAACGCAAATAACTAGTTAATGGTTAGTTTTTCATCCTGCCTTATCCTGCCTTATTGTGACACGAGATTTATCTTAATATATATAAATCTCGTGTCACAATGTTTGTCCTCAATGGACTCCTAAACCACTTAACCGATTATAATAAAATTCGCACACCATGTGCAGTTCGATCCAACTTGAGAGATAGGATAGGTTTTATCCCGGAAATTCCACGGGAAAGGGAACTATTCGGGGTTTTCTCTGAAAACGCGGGCGAAGCCGCGGGCGGAAAGCTAGTATATATTAAGATAAAGAACCATAGTAACAAGATCTCGTTACACCTGAAGTCCAGTAACACAGTGGAAATAATAGACATAGCATATGTAAATGCGGATCTACATACATCGATCTCCAAACTTGTCGATACCGGGAAGCTACACGATTGGGGTTAGCCACTACTCATTGTGAATGTATTCAGGATTTTAGTAAATGTTTCGACACATCTAAATATATTAACAATCTCAGTAACAGTTCCAACCCCTGTCATGAGTGACAAATTTATGAGTTAGTGCTAAATTTGTGAACATGTGGCCGAATCCAATATAATAATAAATATTATCTCAGCAAAAATTAATTCAGTAACAGTAAAAGTTTTTATTTAAACTAAAAATATACATTTAAATATGTTAAATTCAATGTTAATAGCACTGTTGAAGTTTTTACTTAACTTTTATTATTTTTCTTAGAATTGTTGAATACAACAATACTGAATTGATTAATATAATAGATATAGAACAATAAATTTGAAAAATGATCTAGATGACTCTACATTGTTTCCGCAATATTATTTCACACAATCGCTAACCAATGGACGCCCCGCTGCATGTGGGAATGTTGTAAGCCAGACCTTCTCAACTGGCTCGATGGCAGTTTTTGTGGTCTGATTAATTCCAGATACGCTTTTGTTATCTCCCTTCTTCGTTACCGTTGTATACCTACGTTTATGGAAAATCTAATAGCAGAAAGGAAAGGTCTGGTATACACCGTTATTTTGAATACGGTATGTGGTGACGTTGAAATACATTATTTCTGTATGCATGATGCATCTTAGAGTGATTGTGAATTAAATATCTATATAATTTATAGCAATATTTCCTCTTTTAAAAGCTTTTTAATTAATCCTAAAACAGTCAGTGTTAAGTTTTATCCGTGGAAACTTAGAACGAAGATAGGACCGGATAAAAAAATGGTTTAATCACGCACAAAAATTTGATCATTATCTCTTAGATACCATATTACTTTAGCAGTCCAAAATTTGAACGCAAGTATTTACAAAACTGCAACCAAAATATTACCCATCACACAGACCTTTGACAAACCGCCTATCATTATTTAAATCTTATTCTGTCCTCAGTGTTGCGATGCCGACGATAAGTCTGATTAATTATTTCATTAATAAATTGCTCCCTTAATAAAGGTAAAAAGTGATCATGGTTATACACAGTAAATAAACACTGTCGAGATGGTATCAGATTAAAAATGATCTCTACTCTCCTGGCATTTAGATGTTTAAGACAATGTAATGTTATTTATGGAGCTGTTATTACCACCTTACACGGCCTATAAAATGAATAACATATGAGCCTATGGTAGTTAAATTTGAGTCTTTAATTAATTTTATGCTCAGGCAGTATAAAAGGCAGATGGGTATATATGATGATAAAATCATAATGAAATACAATTCTTTACAGGTGAATCAGAAAAACAAATACCATTAAAAGTAAACAGTATAATTAATATTTTTTCATGCATAGTTTTTATTACTTATATAGTTACGTGATATGGTTGCACAACCATTTATATAAAAAATTTCTTCTATTCATATTTTTTTAATTGTTACAAATTATAAATTTTATCAGCTCCATATTATATATTACAAAAGTTAAAATACGCTAAAATACTTTAAATAGTTACATCAAATTTAAAGTCTTAAAAAAATTACCATACTTAACGTCTTCGTTCATACTAAATAGTTAGTTTCTAACGATAAAGTAGATTCTAAAAGATTTTAATGATAATTCAGTTAATTATTCATTTAATAGTGTAATTTATCAAAAGTGCTCATTATTGTCTCTCGAAGAACTAAGTATAAATATATTTCACAGATTTAATCTTATATTGTTGCTTCCATCTCTGAGAGATTTATTTTATTTTTATTTGAGTCACGCATATTAAGGTTTTAGTAATTAAACGAGATTTCCATAATGTTTTCCTTTTTATAAATGGAACAGAGTTTGGACTCATTATTTATATAAGATACTAGCGGTCCGCCCCGGCTTCGCCCGTGGTACATATTTCGCAATATAAGGTAGCCTTTGTTCTTTCTCAGGATCTAAAGATTATCTGTGCCAAATTTCATCAAAACCAGTCCAGTAGTTTATGCGTGAAAACCATACATACATACATACATACAAACCTTTCCTCTTTATAATATTAGTATAGAAGTATAGATTACTTGCCCTATGAGTTGAAAAAAAAAACCGCTACTCTCACATTTCTTACAGGATATCAGGAAGAAAGGAAATTATAATAAAAAAAAAATATTTTTTAAAATTAGTACCTAGTTAAAAGTTATATAACCATTCAAGTAAAACATGCTTTTCCTTGCAATTTTGGTTTGTATTATTTTACTTTTATGAGTAGGTATCACACCAACAGAGCACCACACTACGCCCAGTTCAAATAATAGATGCATTATAAAATCAGCAATCTTTCAAACCACTCGCTTCCTGTAACCTGCTATGAAGTCAAATATCACAGGTATTAATATCAGCTATTAACTGTAATAACCAACGTAGCTATAGCGATATTAAAACAATTTCCTGGACACAGCAAACAATGTTTAGAGCTCGTTCATTTAGCTATAGGACTTATAATTATCCGGTAGCTGGCTTCAGGACGAAATAATAAATAATCCCACTTACATAACAGGTTTCATTAAGTCTCTAGTAAATCAGGCGCCCGCGCAGTTTTGATGTACGGTCGGCAGGAATAGGTAAGGATAGAAACTAAAACTGATGTGGGAATTTCTTTGGTATATTAAATTTATTCCTAGTTGAAGCAATAGATTTTTGCATGGGTTTTGGAGTTCGTACTGAAATGACTAAAGAAATACTATTTCAATAAGAAATGTAGAGTTTCTGTATCATTATATTGCAATAAATAAAAGTAATTGTAGAAGGAATATGTTTATCATCAGTTTAGGTATAAGTTAGGTTATAAAAAGTTTAATATTTTTATTGATTTACATTCTTCAATTACATTAGCTACTAAGATCACACATCAACATTGAAAAATATGATAAATACACAGTTTTTATGCTTCTAAAATTAATGCTATAAAGTAAACATCAACAAAATACAGCCATTAAAAACTGCACAAATTTATAAAACGCTTAGCCATGATAAAATGTCTTTGAAAACTTTGAGCTCAATCCTTGAAGAGACAACTTCCTTTATTACCAATTTACCACAATTACCGAGGATAAAATATTCCTTCTGTGGCTTAACTGCGAAGCCGAGAAATAATGTCGTTATTATAATACGTTTATATCAATTTCTGTTTATGATTCGTTAGTTACAGGCAAATTATTTTGTTCAGTGATCAGCTCTTACTATATTATGATAAGGATTTTACGCGTAGATTTGTTGGTACTTTTTCGCATATGTTTGCTGAATGTATCATAGAAAAAAAGGCTTCCTATGTTGAAATTTAGTAAACAGATAGATTATTCAGCCAGTTATTTATCACAATTATTGCAAAAGATTTTTTTGCCCATCTTACTTAAGGGGCATGTACTCGTATCGTCTTAGAATGTGTGGGGTACTTACCTATAGATTTTCAAATAAAATAAACTGCTCTGTGCTCATCATATTATTCTTATAAAAAGATAAATTAAGTACTAATATTTTATTACGATAAATTTACTTACAAATCCATGAAATTAAACTTCACAAAACGTGAGTCTTATTAAAGCAAATAATGCATATAGACAGTTAAATTGAGAACTTCATATATTATAATTATCTTCTCTATGATGAAAATGAAGAAGTTTGTTTTTAATCCATTTTCATAATCATTAACACGAATATCAGCTAAGTACATGATGACAAAAAAACAAGCTAACCAAAAGGTAAATTGTAAAATCGAAGTATTTTCAATTAATAGATAGACACTGGACTACTTTTTCAATTCAGTAAAGGAAAAACTATTTGTACTTCGTTATTTCAATCAGGATGGATTGTGTCTAATTAGTGGCATTCTAAGACGCTTTAGGTAAACTATTGAAAGTTATAGATATGAATATGACTTTCTCGTTCTTTATATGTGATTCGTTAAAATTCCTTTTATGAGGTATTCCTATATTGGTAGTATGGAGTGATCCACATTTGCTGATTGTTTCTATACCAGGATGCTTAGTTTATTCACCTTAAGATAAATAAATCTTACAAAAAGAACTTAACAATTCTTATTATAAACAACAGGCAGAGATTTCAAGTGCTAAGAACATTGTGGAATTGCTTAAAAATACCATGTTGATTGTACCTTATTAATTATATTTGATAATGTACTGAGGCAGGGTTTTTAACGTGATAACGTTTTTAAAATCGTTTTAGTCGGGTGACATGTTCAGAAACTTGTGTGATGTGTCACACCAAAACCTCACGAGCGCGATCGCAGGTATAACGAGAGAGAGACGGACCGATCTCCCGTCTCATCTCGAGCGCTGCCACCAATAAGACGTTATCACGTAAACATCTCAATCGTAAACCTACTTTACAAACAACCAATTATTTATTTTTTTACTTTTAAAAATACAATCAATACAATTATTTTAATAGAAATATAACGAAGTAATATTAGATACTTCTTTCGCCCTTTTATGTTATTATTAAAATATCAAACAACGTAAAATATTATATTATTTACTTCGCATACTTACATAGTTTATGCAAAGGAAGACAATAAATTATAAAATAGATTTGTAAGTATGGATGTGACACCTCTCTACATGACCCTTGATAAAGGGTTAATCTCGCTAAGGGGTTGCCCTATAAATCATATTACTTTTGATCTCGATAGGGCTACCTCTTTGATATTATTAAATTGTTTTTAATGTTGTTTTATTTTTAACGCATTGTATTGAGAGGTGATTTTGTAATAGCAATGGGCACTTTACGATACCTACAAGATAACAGGATTTTCAGTAATACATTTTAAGATTTTTTACCAAAAGCTGTTTTTTACGACTATATCAGACTATATTCGATCACGTTAAGTCTCCTTTACGCGTATTTGTTGCCCTATGCTCTATTTAAAAAACTAATGAACTAATAGTTAAGTCAATTATTTTATTTGCAGCAAAAAATGTCAACTTAAAAAAAATAAGTTTATGTAATAAAATTAAACGTTCCAAATTTTAATCAAAAACTAAAAAGTCATTTTGCACAGCCCTACCCCTGAATAGTAGCATAATAACTCATTTAGTTGACACAGATGGCGCTACTGTACATCAAAATGGCCGCAGATTACTGTCCCACATGATTTATTCGCATCAATTTAATTGTATGCAGCTTTATATGGTTTTGTTTTGGGTATTTAAGCTATTTTTAATCCTACAGATCGAAGAGTGGAAGGATAATGGGGGAAGAAATTTTTTTTATACTATAATATACCTAATGTTATGTTGATATGTTTATGAATGTGTATATTTAACAATATTAAATAGGGCCGAACCAAATATAAAATTCGTATTACGACTATATTAAAGTTACAAAAGAATTAACATTGTAGGTAAGATTTCTATTTCTGTGTCTGTGTTGTGAGTTGTCTCCATGATATATTCTGTACCTATGTACAAATTGTACCTAATTTCTTTCAGATAAAACAAAGCAATAAATATTTTCTTAAGGTCGACTTTTTTTGCTTGCATCTTATTTACTTGTCTCTCTTCTTACAATAAAAACAAGGAATTCAGTATATTGATAAAATTATTATCAAACATTAATTTCAAGGAAGTCTCTAAAAAGCTTGGCTTATTTCTTGTTTTATTAAGATCTATAAATGAAAAGCAAGTCAACAACATATACAACATAAATATTGATTTATGGAAATTATGTAAAGAAGGAGAAAATAATGCAAAGCGTTGAATGAATGAAATGAACTAAGATTAGCTTTCTTTTTTGTATTATTAATTTATTAGTTTAACTTGAATAAACAACTAAATATTATATCTCCTTAATTCATCACTTGCGAAAATTTATTCCACAAATTAAGACAGTATACTTACAGTTAATAATTAATATACCTTAAAATTTTATATTATGTACTAAAACGAACGATAAATACATTGGTCGAATATTTTTTTTCTGAACCATATAACAAAACATAACTAAACTATTAACAGAAACGCAACCATGATTTTTGCACCTTTCTCTGAATAAATGTACCTAAATTTTAACATAAATATTATATCTTCAAGAACAGTCACAACACATGTACGTAATAAATACGTTACTTATTAATCAACCCTCAAGTGCAAGCCAACATATACGTCAAAACAAATATCACTCGCAGTAAAGAGGGCCTAACCCTTTCCGGCGGTATCAATCAATCGGCTCAATTTATGAATTATTGCGTCAAAACGACCCTTGTTACACGGCATAAATGATGAGCCGGGGCGTAATTCGTTGGAAATTGTAAAACGTACAAAATAACATGTCATCGTTTTAAATGTAATTAGGCCGGGAGTTACGATTTTAAAACAATATTATAATTTGTGTATGTTTTAAAGTAACGTTGTATATTATTATTAATCTTAATACTATTATAAAGGCGAAAGTTTGTAAGGATGTATGGATGTATGGATGTATGGATGTTTGTTACTCTTTCACGTAAAAACTACTGAACCGATTACAATGAAATTTAGCACACATATAGAGGGTAACTTGGATTAACACATAGGATAGGTTTTATCCCGGAAATCCCACGGGAACGGGAACTATGCGGGTTTTCCTTTGAAAACGCGGGCGAAGCCGCGGGCGGAAATCTAGTGTTTATATACTAGCACTGTTAAAAATAAAGAGTTTTGAAGGGGATGGTTGGATTGATATGTTTATTAATCTTTCATGCCAAAATTGCTCATAAGAACTATAAGAAAATTGTCAAAGAAATATAATAGTCTTGATAGATCTTTATCCAGGTAAGTATCATAGAAATAAAGGGATAATACCATTAGGGATTACTATTGTGCCTATCGAAATGAGAGTGACGAATGAAGATAGTTTATTATTGGTGATACTACATATTCCGATTTTCAATCAATCACGGTCAAACTGTTAGGTATACATCGTAATTAAAATATGGGATTGTTTGTATAAGGCTATGGTGAATGCATACAGTCGTATTTGTGAAGATAAAATGAAACATTATTACATCAGTAAGCTGTTGTCTTCCTCTTTATTAAATAATTTATGTTTTAGAATATAATATTATAATATTATGGGTGGTATGTTTGTTGTTATGGAAATAATTACCAACGTTAATTTTAGGCTACATCTGCAATCAATTAAGGAATACCTAACTATATTTAAATGTGTAATACAATGATTTCTGCTTTCAAAGATACATTAAAGCAATGCATTGAATGTAAACATGAAACAAAAGCATCAACATTATTATCTCCCACATTACCATTTCGCATCATTCATCCCAAAGGAACTTTATTGAATAATTAAACACTAAACTTCGTTAAAATCAAAACTGAATTAAAACAAGCCAATTAGTTATAATGCCCTATCTAATGCGTTTCAAATGGGGTCACGAAATCGCTGTTTAATAATGCATTGCATTGTAGGGTTAATTCGAGAATTGCGCCAAATTAAATCGTATTTCCTTATACTTAAAGTTCAATTTTAAATAGTTCATTTAATGCTAGCAAATCCCATGATAGATGACTTGTCTTTTGACATGTGCTGTTACAGAATCTCATTGTAGATTAAAATCTTGAAAGGTGCGTTAATGTATGTGAAGTATTTGGAAGTATTTATGCTGAATATTAATATACATAGTTGCTAAGTCATAATGACTGGCTTAATAGCGATTTGCCAATTCGCATTGCATAATTTTCTTATTAGTTTTAGAGTAGTAGAATTGGCGGGTAAAGATAACAAATAGTTGAAGTTTCCTGTGGTAAATAATGCAAAAATATTGTATTTTTGTCTACTGATCGTAAAACGTGACCTTTTACTAAAATACCTTTAGGCTTGAAAACAGACATTTTCATCTACCTACCACAACTAGATACAAAGCTTTAACAAAGACTGCATAAAAAAGCTTAAAACAGATTGATTTTTAACGATTAGGTACTTCGATAAACACAGTTAAAAATTCTGTCCCAGGTAAAATTTGAATTCGAATACTCTATAACTACATCATGCATGCCATAACACTAATTTATGATAAAAATTTCAACCATACGAGAATTCCAATCAACCATAAAAAGTTGTTAAATGAATATTAGACCTAATTAGCTATCCTCTAATCATAAATACCTAATAACCTCCTAATAAATTTTCAACATAAAATCCGCAAATTAAATGAATAGCAAATAAATATATTCTGACGCACAAAAACTCATCAGAAATTAAATTTACCAAAAGCTTTCTTATTTATTGAATCAAAATAGACGAAATATGCGTAATTTTTTATACATTTTTTATGATAACAGAAATACATAAGTAATACTGTTTGTAATAAGTAAAGCGGTTACAAGTAAGAGATAGTCTACAGCCATAATTTTATGATAACAATAAACCAATATAGGGTTGATCGTTGAAATAAAGGCAATTGTTTGTTCGTTCATATCCAAATTTAGCCTCAAAACCTGGGAGAAAACGTGCCTTACAGTAAAGTTTGTTAGACAAGAGGTCAACAGTCAGAAAAGTTGAACAAAGGACATCTAGGGCAGCGCGCTCCATCTTAGGCCACATCTCAGCTTACCATCAGGCGAGATCGTGGCCAAGCGCTCCCCTATTGTACTGTAAAAAAAAAATCTATCAATTCTCAAAGTTTTGTAATATTGTTTCCTTAGTTAATGTTACTTCCCCTAACTCCAACACTCCCCATACCGTCCCGGGCATCGAACTGCGAACTAAAAAGGCGGTCAATTAGATCGAGAAAGGCACTTCATAAAAGTATAATAAGCAAAAACATTTGATATATTGCTAGCTATATGACAATGTGTTATCCATCATTCTAACGCGGCACTTATTATAGACGAGTATTTGCTAAAAATGGCTTTTGGTATTATTTCGCAATACTGGTTTGATGTTAGAAGACTGAATATAACGATATAACCATATTTGTGCGTGTTTTACAGAGCTAGGCGGTTTATAGACCTGTTCGAGAATATAATGAATGCATTTGATTTATGAAATTGTAATTTAATATTGTACGGTCCCTTTTTAGGTTCTCGAACAAAAAGTGTAATATTTGTTAAATTCGATTAACAAATACTAAAAAACTGTTTCAGTAAAAATTATCGTTTTGAATAACAATAGAAATAAAAACTTTGTTACCTCATAAAATGGTAACGCAAAAGCATAGATACTATATTATCCTGCTAAGACCTTGTTGAAATATGGTCAAACTATTTATATTTTATACTAATGAATACTAATTAATTATTTACATTTTATAACGGCATACCAACGAATTAAGAATAATCATACTAATTTCAGTATATTTAATTAACGCGTTAATTATTAATATTCATTAGTTTCCGCATGATTTATGATACCAAGGCGCCAGATATTTTCGACACTACATAATATTATACTCTCAAAACTGTTTAAACTTTAAAGTATTACAAAGACTTTTTCAAGACGAAAAGGTCTTTCAAAATAATCAGACCAACTTTGTAGTATCATCATCATCGGCCCATATACGTTCCCACTGCTGGGACCTGGACCTCCTTTAAGCGTACAGGCCATAATCCACTACGCTGGCCAGTGGCCAAGTGGGGTTGGCAGATGTCACATATCGTCGAACGTTTGATACTTCGACATGTCGGTTTCCTCACGATGTTGAGCAATGGTGATGTTATAAATAGGAACTGCATCAAAATAAGACAAACTTCGTTGTATATTAAATAAGTCTTGGAAGGTCTATAGATTTATAGTCTATACCACCGTTAACCAATCAAGAAGGCCGGCACGTCAATCAGCGATTACACCACACTTTGTCCCCCGACTATCAACGTATTTGAGCCTTGTTGAATTTCAATCGTAGAGAAATATTCCATCTGATAACTTATAGTTACTTTATGGCCACTGTATGTGATATTAATGTTAATTTATATTTAATAACCGATTGTTGTGTCTCTGAATTGATTTTATCTGTACTATTTGTGATCGTCGTTTCAATTTTGAAAGGGTTGTAATGGATTATCGATGTGTGCTGTGAATACATGTCATAAGAGTTTCAGAATACCTAGCAATTGGTTTTACTACAATAAGGAAATTCGTTCATGGATAGGTACATAATTATACCATCTATTTGGTAATGAAGTATAGTTTTGGAATTGTATTCACATGAATGTTTTTTTTTTAATATGTAGGTAATTGCTGTAGTGTGGCTAAGGAGTGTGTTCGTTTAAAATTCTTAAATGCACCTCTATCAAAAAATAACTCTTTACAATTTCCTTTTTAATAATAATAATAATTGTGTTTATCGTTTGTACATCGTCCATTATTAACTATTAGTTTAACTATAAAATCCAAAACTCAGCTCCGAACTTTTAAACATTAAATTACTCCAGATAAATATCAAATAAATGGTATCATTACATTCTCCTATTTATAAAATAATTAACCAATTAATTGCACGCGTTAATCGCTTCGGTATTTAATCAAATAATTAAAACATTACATAAAATACTATGTTGATAAATCCAAATCTAATATAGAGCGAGAGGAAACCGTCTGGTTACAACGCAATTAGCATTTCAAGTAGGCAACATTTAATCCTTACACACATGTTAGGTTCACTTTCTTAAAATAAGCATAAAATTAATTAGTCCTATCTCAGTGTAGTTGCGTAAACTTCTCAGTGAGATGTGGTAATGTTAGGTTCTCTTTGATTTGCAGATCGCGGTTTATTAGATAGATACATATTTAAAACTGTGAAGAATAAGATTTGACTGAAATATTGAGGGGGAGTTAAAACCTTGATATCGTTATTGGAATGCTCTAGTCTGCACTCTTTATATTGTGGTAAATACCTGATAAAACCTGAAATGTTATTTAGCTTTTTAGATACAAATTTATTTTAGCATAGGACTACTAATATTTTACTAATATTATAATTGCGAAAGTTTTATGAGGATGTGTGTGTTTCACGCAAATACTACTGAACTGATTACAAAGAAATTAAGCACACATATAGAGGGTAACTTGGATTAACACATAGGATAGGTTTTATCCCGGAAATTCCACGGGAACGGGAACTATGCGGCTTTTCTTTAAAAACGCGGGCGAAGCCGCGGGCGGAAAGCTAGTTGTAAATAAAATAAATACAATTTTAACAACTTCGAATCACGCAATCTAATCGATTCAAAGGCTGCAGATATACTCTAGAGAATGATAGAATGGCTGAATACTTGAACAAAATAATATATCGTCCAAGTTTTTGTTACACATTGTTATCCAGTCTTAATTAATGCTTCAAGATCAAGAGGTCTACTTTATTTAAAGGCCAGTCTTGACAAACGCAGGACGTCCTTAAATTACACATTACGTCGAGATGAATAATTGATTAGAAGTATACGAAAAACGCTCAATTGAGGAAACCATACAACACCTAACAGGGTTGCCAATAATTATTATCAGCTAGCGTCTGTTGAGATCGCATCTCGTCATTCTAATTGGGACTCTAAGCTAAGATAATAAGGTTTGAAATAGTTAGAGGCTCGTTTATGAGTCTTGCTATAATGAGCAACGTTCTGTGTCATCCATCAGTGTACGCCAATTACAGGCGATCACGCGTTGAGCGCTGGCAACCCATTTCTCGTCATATGTTTTTTTGTATAACACAGATAAAGTAAATTTTAGATAAATTTGTCAGTATATTTTTAGACTTTTTTTGTTTGGAGTAAAAATTAAATGTGGCTTGATGCGTGGAATTAGGTGGATAGTATCCACAGGAAGTTTAGTAAAAGTACTTAGTGTTTCTTTTTAAAAACTTAAAATTAAAGAGGTTTGAAGTCTCTATACTCTCTTAGGATAGCTTTAATCGTCTTTGCAAGACTATAATTATTGCTATAAAACTATTATTACTTAAATTTCCCATAATATAATCATTGTAATTAATTATTGAATTAAATCATAACCAATTTGACAGTGAATATTAAACCAATAGAGCTAAACGAAACTCCCATAGTTAATCAATGTATCGGAATCACATACGCAGTATATCTTGTAAGCTTACAAGCTAACAAGATTACAATTGAGATAAAATTCGTCTCTTCTACATGCTATGACTTCTAACCTTTAGGGTGTGGATTGGGATGAGCGGAGCAGAAAGCGATTTGGGAATAAAATCTCTAATAATAATCATAATATATGGATTGCAATTTCTGGAATATTTAATTTTATGTGTGGGTAATGTTCTTCCCGCTGTTTTTGACACTTACAGAAAACGCGATCCCTGTAAAGTGGCTGTTCAAAAAACGTCAATTTCAACATGGAATATTTTATTAAGTATTTTGAAGTAAAAAAAAAAACAATAATATATAATAATATGACGCTTGTTTTAGCTTAGTTTTTCCCATAAGTAGATATTAATTTAATCCTTGCATTTTCATCTATACATTAAGCTGTTTGATTATTAAGCTGTACTGTTAAATTAATTATTCAATATAAGAATACATGTAAAATGCATGCATGTTAAATTAATTAAAAATTAATATGAACTCACCACACACTAAAGTTAAAACACAAGTAAAGAGTTATGGCGGAACTAAGATCCAACCTTGTGGACATCGTTTTCTGATATATTACACATTTGATTTCATTATTCTATCTTTCTTCCATCTACTAAATATAGCACCCAAAAATAGACCCAAGCTCTTCAACTATAAAGCGCATAACACCATGAATTTTTAATAATGAATACAAGTATACCTCTACATTGTATAAGCGTGGGAAATAATATATTCTAATAAAAAAGAACTAATCTTTCGTCCAAGACAGCCATAACTGTTACTAAGGTAATAATTTTTGCGTAATCGATACGTGTTTAAATATTAATGAGCATTTAAAATATTGAATACCGTGATTGATTTATATGAAAACCGTTTTATTATGCTGTATAATAGATATTATCATTGTAGAGATAAACTACGATAACATGGCGCGCCCCTCCAAATTACTGTTTCAATGTGTGTAGTGAAATACAAATATTTAAATATTATATTATTATTATTTATAATAATATAATAATTTCAAACGTTTTGAATTTTGGAGGGGCGCGCCATGTTATCGTAGTTTATCTCTAGTTATCTGACGTTATTTCGTGGGCTGTATGTAAATCAATTTTAGGGAACTCAAATTTATAACTTGGTTTTGGTTCCTTATTGGATAGTCAAGTAGGTATAGTAATGAAATGACATTGCGAAAGCTTATGAGTTCATTTATTTGAATAATTTATGTTTTTATTTTGCTCGATACGCGTAAAATATATAAGCCTATTTTATATTCAGAACGACGATAAATATTTTTTTATTACGAAATTCTAGTCCTTTATACGTTATTTTTCACAGTTAGCTTAATAAATCATATTTTAATAATGTCTATTTTACATTATAATCTGGAGAAAGTTATTAAATGCGTCCTAAATCGTGACGTCAATATAACTCAATAGAATATCATATGTCATATTGTAAGAAATATTAATTATGATCTTTAAAAATAGATATTAACAGTAAATTTCATATTTCTTAACTGTAAAATTCAATAATACATATATATCTTTTATTGTGATAAATTTCTAGAATATAGAAAAATAAAACCTCACATTACACTTACTAGGCAATAAATAAAGATCTCTAATCGATTGACAAACGCTGCATTGTCCCACAAATGCGTTTCCACCCTACAGTAAACAATCGAAGGCATTACTCAAAGACGGTGATCTGTCAACGGCTTAATGGCACCGAAACAATTTCCCAACAAAAAAGGAGGAAACACACGTCCCTACACGCCACTACCGTTTCCGAGCTACAATAAAAAAATAACAAAAACGACTCGAAGAAAGTCCCATGTTAACTTTTGGTGATGTTACCCTACTAATTTATGAGCATGTGAATTTGAGCTTTATGCGATTGCGTAAAGGTTTACAATGGTTTGTGTGAGTGTTGTCGTTTACGTTGTTCTATTGGATGGAGAGGAAACCATTATTTTCGAGGGTTATACTTAAGGCATTTGTATCGTATTTGAAGAAGTTCGACAGTTTGTTTTCGAGTGCATTTCGTCATTAATCAATGTTTTGTTCGTTTTCGCTCCAGTTTTATATTTTGTGTTTTACCTGTTTTCCCTCGAGAGGAATTTTCCTCTGACAGCTCAGTTGTAATTGATTGTTTCGGGAAATTCCTGTGATGATTGATTTATTGAAAACGATGGGAAAAGTTGAGAGTAACTCGAAAGAGTTGAGAGTTGAAACGTTTTGTTTGTTTGTTTGCTTCAGTCTTAATAGCAATGCTATGTTTTACGAGTTTTACAATTCAAACATTTAGCATGCTTATTTCATTAAAAATGATCACCAATTCGTTAATAAATCGCGCTTATTTTTATAAACGTGAGATTTTTTTTGCATTCATTTGAAAGTTATGGAAATAGCCGTCTACGTTGACAAAACTAATAACAATTAATTATAGTGTACAAAAAAAATATCTTTCATAAAAATAATATTTAAAAACAACATAATTCTTCATATATTATCACAAAGAAATAAGAAAATGTTGCTATAAGGTTTAATAAACATTTGTGTCGACTCCTCAAAGAAAAAGTGATTGGTCTTAAAATTATCACGTAAAGACGGACAGGGGCTTTGAGATGAAACCTAGCTGCTATTGAAAGCTTTTCTATATCCGCCAGCTTCCTACAATTTTATCTTGCGCTATGGACGTTAAATATGAGGAATAGTGTGGATATTCCATTAATATACCAAAAATTCGATTTATATGCAAGGTTTTGGAGCCAAAAATTCACACAAATATTTGCTACTTTCAATATTTCGTATCTTTATAGTTTTGAAGACCGTTTTTTATGATTTGAAATTTTAAACAGTTTCCATTTTATATTAAAACTTTGATATAGGTATTAAAATTAACGCAGCATCCATTATAACTCATTCTTATTATTATTTTCAGGTAATGTTTTCTAGTCTCGATCTCGAATATTTCATAACGAAATAAGTATTATTGTAATTTTCTAACGTCTTGTCCACACAAAGATATCATATGATCAGACTTCCTTTGCCTCCCATGAAAACGCAGATCGGGGATGCTGTGTAACTTCATCTATTAATATCTCATTTTTATTAACATTGCAGCTTGTTTCGGCTCTTTGATGTTCGGAGGCTGTCAGGTAATTACTGGGATGTCTCTAGACGAGATAGTTCGATACCAAGGAGATTTAGTTGTATTTTGAGGTTCTAGTGCAAAATTTGTCAATTTGTCTGAATTCTCTACATAGTATAAAACAAAGTCGCTGTCCGTCCGTCTTTTTGCATGCTTTATTACGTATTTTTCAGTAGAATATCTATTTATTGTAATTAATAATTATGCTTGTTATTTATGTGATTTTTACTTGATTATAATTTGCTTTTTTTAAACAATTTTACATTATGTGCAATAATTAAATAGTTTGGAAAATCCAAAAGTGCACGCCTCATAATTTTTTTTTAATAATTATTTATTAATTATTATTTTTGTTTATTTAATAACAATTAAACCACATCGAATCAGAAAGATGATTATTTCAAAGAAATCAAATAACATATCATATTCAGTTTCCCTTGCAATTGGGACCACGTTAGACGGTATCAATTTATTGGTCTCCTGGCAGCGAATCTGATCGGCTGACTTAATAGGGATTCTTTTTCGCTTGTATTGCACAATAAAATATAATTATTTTAATTTATGAGTGAGAAGGAGATTTACATTTAGTATAGGAAATGTAGTGGAAAATGGTATATTAGAACGTTTCAGAAAAATATGTTAAAAACAGGTATTTTGATGAATGAATAAGATTGTGTCATAGAGGTACGATATTCAGATAAAATTTGACGTGAAAAACATGAATGTACCTTTTTTATATTTTATATAAGTTATAGAATTACTGAAGGTCTTTACATAAATTATATAGAGGAATAAAAGCTTCATGTTTTTCCTTGCTGAAGACTACGAAGGTAACAGTGAGAAATATTAAAAATACCGATATCTTCTTCTTCTCTTATATATAAAAATGAATCGAAAAATGTGTTGGTAAGCGCATAACTCGAGAACGGCTGAACCGATTTCGATAATTCTTTTATTATTATATTCCTCGAAGTACGAGGATGGTTCTTATGTAGAGAAAACGTAAACATGTACCACGGGCAAAGCCGGGGCGGACCGCTAGTTTATAATAAAATTAACCTTTCAAGAGGAAAATATTCTATGAAATAAAATTAAAATAATCCCAAATTTAATTCTTTACTTAGAATTATTTAAAAAATCTGTTATAAAATACCAATAGATACATTAGAAACATGTAATTTATTGTTTTAACAGGATTATCCACGAAAATATTCAATTACAATAACAAGACGTAACTTGGTGTAATTTAAAGTTTGCAACTATGACCCTCGTAGACATGGCTGTAATATGAGATGACTGAGCTTTACCAAGTGCATACGGGGGCTTATTTCCTATTAGATATTAATAATTTATATATTTTAGAAGAGCTTTTTCGTTATACACACGATTTTGATGAGATAGCGTTCTAGAGCTTTTGTCGGAAGTATTTAAATACCGTTTTTTTTTTAAGTGGGGAAAATACTTACTAATAACCAAAATAGTTAAAATTTAAAGAATTCGCACAGTCGTCTAAATTGTAAAGCCATATTTTGAGTTAAGGTATATTTTTAATACCTACCTACATAAATTAAACATTTGGGCCTGGTGACCCGTAACACAAGTATTTTATATCGCGGGCACCAGTCTCTCACAAATGTTAGTGTTAAGATTTATAGATTAACAATGTATGTGTTGATTGTGCATTTGTGACGAGAAAATAATTAAATTTAATCTAATCTAATTTATTTTTTAAGTTATACAAGCAACATTTTCTCATAAACAAAAATTACCTATTTGAAACTTAATATCTATACTCAAACAAATTTAATATAAACTTTTGTTAAATCTTCCGTAACAAAATAGTCTCCCGTGCGTACCCGCGTAACTCGTAGGCAATTGCTAATAAATCCATGTGTACTCCATATTAATTAGCTTGCGTGAGACCTCGCTACTGTACGCGGGATTTACAAGCTAAAAGGATATTAAATTTATTTATTATTTATGAAAAATGCCTTCGTTCGAGTGCATGATAGCGTGAATCGATTGTGATTATAGAATAGTAGATATGTTTTTTTATGTTCATTTTATTTATATTAGAATATTTTTTTATGATACTAATAAGTTACTAATTTTGCTCTACATGAGTTTATTGTAAGTGTGGATACATATTTTTTTGTGAATAAAAATTGCTACATCCACGTGGTTGCTTTAGAGCTAAGAACCCAAACAGAGAATAGTCTTTGACTTGACTTATATATAGTGAATTTCGAAAACCAAATTAACAAGTAATTACTATAATGAACACTATGAAAAGAACCATTTTCATTGAAACATAAAAGTCTATACATAATATATCATCACACAAATTTTAACTTCAACACATACCTAGTTCGTCAAGAATTATAGTCTAGGTACATAAACTAATTATTGTTAAATGACCTTTAAAGGTCGGTATTCCTGTAAAGCAATAATATTATTATTAGAAAGGTATTCTCAATTAAATCCTGCGCACCGGATACAATAAATTGTCTATCTATTAAACTACAAAGTAAAATGCACATCGCGTGGAGCTCAGCTACTGCATAGATTTTATGTGACGTATAAAATGTATGGCCAATTTAGCTTTCATTTCCATTGTAATTTCGCATTTTTAACTGCAGGTAGTTTGAAATGTTTCGTCTTTTCTGCTCTAGTTAGAAGCGGTGATTACATTATTATTAGGTATTATATTAAGTCAAAAAAGTACGGTTGTTTATACAATGTTTGTGACGTAATCTTAACTTACGGTAAATACTATTCATTATACTTTTTAAATTGTTTGAAATGTACCCTAATTTAACACGCGTATGATAAGGATATTTGTTGAAAATATTACTAATCGCTACAGGTAAATTCTAGCTTTGGGAAACAGTAAACAAATTAACCGGCCTCCGCTGCTGCTGGTGCCGTCCGCTCGCACCAACTTGCTAGGTCAGGCACCTATGACGTGTGCACTTCGTTCACTCAATGAAATAGCAATCAAAATTCAAAACGGATATATTTTGTTGCACTTGGGATGAATTCACGCGAGTAGCTTTATTTGTAATATGCTATAAAAAGTGATAATGTCTTTATTTGTATGTAAAATATTAATTATAATTTCAATGTAACCAATTAAATGTAAAACCACTATCGTATTGGGAAACTGTAATGTTAGTGTGTGTTTTTTGAATAAATAAATAAATAAAAACTAGCTGAAAATGTATTTGCATAAAAATGTATAGGTACATTACAATGAAAGAAAATTTACATTATTTGCTTAAAAAATAAGAACTTAGGTGTTTTTTTTGCTTAATTCGTATATAAACATGACTTAGACTGAATTTTTTTATTATAAGTGGATGTAAACAATGTACCTACATACATATTAATCTTTCTTGAAGTTGGGATACTTCGTTAGCGATATCACTTGTTAACAATCCCCACCTTGTAGCATCCACTCAACATTATTTCTTTTTAATATTATTCATACTTAACAAGAGTCAACTAATCTGCATAGTAAAACAGTTCTTCTGATAGCGATCTGGATCAATACAACAATTTCCAGTTGAATAATTACTTCTCGCGCCAACTGAACAAATGTATGCAGTATTTATAACTATAAATAACTGTAGAGTTTGTGTTTATGTTAATTGGAGTGCTTCATGCCACTGTGCGGGGTTCGGTTCCACCATAGTCGTAAACTGCACTTAACGACCGACTTGACGGCAGCTTAGAAATTGCGAGATGAGCGACTAGAATTGTTTTAAATACGATTAATTTATGGTGTTGTACAATGCGCTAAATTATCGTCTGTCAGTCAGTCGATTCGCTTTATTTTCTTTTATGGGTGTTGTGAATGGTGTCGTAATTAACAAGTTTCTAGATTGGATGCGAATTTGTTGTATTGGTTTTATATGGACGATTATTAGGTTTATGGATGGTGGATTTAGATTCTACCATCTCGTAGTAGGTAAAACATTTTGTAATTTTTGTGAAACAATAGTAGGTACAAT
The DNA here is from genome assembly GCF_061535455.1 of Colias philodice. NCBI lineage: Eukaryota > Metazoa > Arthropoda > Insecta > Lepidoptera > Pieridae > Colias > Colias philodice. The sequence goes on along the minus strand of NC_143111.1, from coordinate 5,486,985 downwards.
ATTTTTTTCATAGTTTATAATATCTAATATTGGAGCTGATATTGAAGATAAACTAATAAAGAGAAACACAATGTCAATAATCAGAAGACAGAACATAATTTACTATATTTTACTAATTGTATTAGTCTGCAAGTTTAAGGACTGATTAAACCCCCAAATTAATTAATCAAACGTTTAGTGTAGGTGTCACCAGCTCACGAGCTGGCTATATCTTCGACCTCTAGCGAGACTAATGTTCGCTCCGGGACCCGCTCGCATTGTGCTTTATTTGTATTTGCTAATGTATACAATCTTTAATTACACGCAACGCCTTTGCACAAAACTAGGGCTGGCTGAAATGAGTTATTAGAATTTTAGAAGTATGACATTTTTTGAGAGCTTTTTTATGTTGCAGTTTGTGATGGTTTATGTAGGTATCAGTATTATTTATTGACGTTATAACGTTTAAAAGCACTTGTAAGAGGCCTTTCCAGATAGGTATTGGCAAAAAAAAAGGTACGAGTTAAAATATAATTAGGTTCGAAAATACGTCTGCCTACTATATCTGTCATTTTGAATATTCTATGAAGATGAGCTACTTTCATTGCTGAAATAAAGCCTTTTTTTTTTTTTTTTTTTTAATCAATAGCCAGGCATTTGACTGCATCCTACCTGATGGTAAGTAGTGATGCATGATATGAATGAGCATGCCTGCCTAGAAAGAGCCTATTCACTTTTACCCTGAACAGATCCGGATTATAGGTTTCTGGAAAGACAGACGCGGGCAAGGCGTTCCAGTCCCTCGCTGTTCGGTTTATAAAAGAGTTCTGAAACCGTTTTGTGCGCAAAAAAGGTACATCAACTACGAAGGGATGGAAGCCAAAGCCAAGCCTACAAAGTTTGTAAAATAGGTCAGTAAGTGTAAGAGAAAATTAGCTACCACGATACGTCAAGAATCAACGGCTATCTACTAATAGTTCCCGATAAGCATATTACTTACAAACGAAGTATTCCTTAAAGCATTAATTAGGTAAACTCGAAATAACCAGCATTGGCATTATTTTCGCATCCAATTTCAAACAAAATACACCACTTTCAGCAACCCTATTTAACAACAGCTAGGTGTTAGAAGACCCGCAGGTGAAGTCCATTCCCTAATTAGGAATACCGAGGTGTTAGTATGTATGTCCGGTTTTACTCTGGAACGTGTACGGAAAATGTAAGGGTCACGTTGGGCCCTTTGTTACCCACGGGAATTAGCTAAATTCTTATCCCGACCAGCTTTTGTACTTTAAATTGTTAATTAATTAGAATTTATTTAGTGTATGTTCGTAGGTAGATATTATTAAAGCGGCTCGACGGAACGCAGTGGGGTTTTTGTCAGTAAGAATCCGACATAACCCACGGCTCCTTCCCCGGGGGCAGTGGGTATCTTTGGAAGATTTCCCCATTATAAAAAAAAGGTATTATTGCATCAATGACACTAGGTAATATATTTGTGAATGAATTTCCTTTGTGATGATTATTAGCTTTTGGTTTTAGCTAAGGCATTCCAGACTCGATTGTCTTGTTGGACGGGACTATTACCTAGTTCTTGACAATGATAAGAATACCTACATCAGCAAACTTCAAAATCCTTGAAAATATACATAGGAAGGTACTGTATAATATAAAACATACCTACTTTTAGATAAGGTAACTAGGTACCTATATGAGTTACAAGTGATTCTGTCGTACAAAATTTTGTAGGTAACTTACCTATGTATTATGCAAAATTTCACCTAATCATAAAAATTAAAATAAATCATTCCGTTGTTATTATAGCATACCAATCCTCACCACAGCATAAAGACCTTAAATATTAATCAATTCCCAATAACAAAGACAAAATAAATTACACTAATTTGTTTCACGCAAAATCACAAACCGTAAAATTGACGTCAAACACATTTGAATTATAAACAATTATAACGAATGTGTTGACGGTGACATCGGCGCACGCGCACGGCTGCGTGACGAAATTTTTATGTTCTATTGTTTTTCAAATTCTTGCCAGCGATTGGCTGAGAAAACCGCGGTAGGCGCGGGCAGTTGTTTGATTGGTCTACGTCAAATGAATGCGAAATAGTCATGGCTGCTTAGATTGGTGTGACGGCACGTATTGTTGAATAAATTACCATACGAATAAAGGTTTTTATTGGCCACGCTCCTCTAATTGTTCTTACATGCAAATATACGTAATTTACGAAGTGATGTCAACCTTCAATTCGTCATGCTTAGCTACGCATAACGGTAATCTGGCCATTTTTATGTAAATCTGTTGCTCAATTATAGCTGTATAAACGTGCAATGAAAAAGAGCCTACCAGAATTCCATACCCATTAAAAAATTCAATTCAATACATCTTACAAATTAACGTACATTCTATCAATATCATTAATACCATCAGAGACAAATTACATCGATTTCAAATAGATACATTAACGGAATTTATGGGGCTCATAAAATTAACATAAAAATAATGTATAGTGCGCGAAGGTTTCTCAAGCGGTTACAAACATTTGTTACTGGCGCGAGTTACCGTCACAAATTACAAAATAATAACACGCTGGTTAGCCGTAAGTCAGCGGTCGGTGCGTGTATCTGTCCGTCTGTTGCTGTCAATATATCATATCTGCGAGACGTGCATTAGTGCTGAATCGACGTAGTGTTGTGTGCAGCTATATACGATGGAATTTAATTGTTATTCTTGAACAATAACTTGCTAAAGTGAAGAAATAAATATTGCATTCAAAAGGGATACCTACCTAATAGATAATAAATGACATCGACTGATTTTGATTCTATAGAAAAATGTCGCAAGTATAATATAGGTAATCGCTCAACTATACCTACCTATACCTACCTATGTATAGATTATATTAGATATGTATATTCATAAATTTTCGTTCCTAAGATTCTCATTCTCTTTCACGTTGCCTAAATGCCTATTAGGTATATTGGAAATAGGGCCTAAGTAAAAATAATTCACAGATTATTTTTCTTCAAAAGTAATAAATGATAATTATAGGTACAATATCAACAATTACGAACTCCCACGCAACCAGTTATTGATTTATAATTTCTACAACCACTACCAAGCTACTACTTTTACTTAACAAGCTATTTTATCAGTCCCACCAATCATCAAAAGCGTCACATAAATTAATGTTAATTTAAATATTAAAATTTCCGTATTTAATTAATTCTAAGTATCGATATTTATACACAACACTAACTCGAGCATCTTTTATTTAATGTGTCCGGTGGGCACGTGGGAAAGTGTATGAGGAATTAAATAAACACATTGAAAGATTGAAAACAGTTTATGAAAACGTCTTATATTGAAATATCGGTAGTTTACTTACGATGCCAATACACCTATTACGATAAAGTTGATTCGCGGTATTGGATAGAGCATTTTCATTTACGTGCTACGAAGTCATGTGTCTCCTGATGGTCTATGAAGCAAATATGAAATAATTTACAATCATAGACGTTCTATATTATGATCAAGTAGATGTCCAGTCTTTCGTAATTAGCTTGATATCTACACTTTTGTGAATTATATCCAATAATGCATGAATCAAAATTCTAGGACAAGAACAAGAACACAACAACCACTAATAATTGAACTGTATGTCTGAATTCATTCTCAACCTTGATAACTGAAAAGAAATATCATCATGGAAGATCGTAATCGTCAATTCAAACAAACTTTATTTGTACAACTTCATATTTTTTAGAAGCGCTTTTCAATCATCATAATATTTCATAGATTAATATTTACTTCCGTTGTCGCTCCCACACTTTCACACCTATTAAAAACTTTAGTAAAACAGTAAACAAATTCGCTAAAATAACAATAAATCTCAACCTTAACAGATCAGGGGGTCAGTAAGCTGACCCCAGATATTCGAAGGTATAATTATTGACGATTCAATTTCTACCACTATCTGATTCGAGTCCGTGCGAAACGCAATTAATATTGATCAAGCAATTTTGATTATGCTCATTTCATTAATTAAAAGCGAAGAACAGTAATGTTTGAATAGCTTGAGGCTGTTGTGGTTTGACTAAGACTTCATCCTATCTATTTATTTTTCTATGCATTTAAAGACTTTTCTTTGCTTAAGGCTTTTTCAATGTCATTATAGTGTTTAAAAATATTACTAATATGAGGTACGTAGATATATTATCTGAAAAGTTATCTTACTATATTTTGAGTTACCTATTAAATGTTATGTTATTATCATGACTGACTGCTTGCTGACTGCCTTTCGATTAATTCACTGCCATTATAAATTATACAAATAATATCATTGGCGTCTGTTTAGTTTACACATAATATAAATAAGGTAATATTATGTGAGAAGTAAAAAAAACTATATTTTGAAATATTAAAGATTCTGTCTTACTATGACTATTGTGATATATATTTTCATCGACATGTAAGACAATTTCGATTGGAAATTACGTAAGTTTTGTAATAATTGGCAATACATTTCAACTTCTACATCAGCCAGTTTATTCTAGCCTAATTTCAAAGACACGATGCGTATACATTGCTCAAACGAAGCATCGAATCCACGTCCCTTTCCCTCACGTAATTGTCATGAAGACAGCTTTATGACTGCAGACATCAATACCACAGCTATCTTGATCTGGCTATCTAACCTTTTGTAAGCCAAAGGTTACGCACTAAGCCACTTCGTCGCTTAATCAAATATAAGGTAATCATTTGTATTGAATTTATGACAAAATCACACTGAATTTTCGTAAGAAAAAAAATCACGTATTTCAATTTTTTCCTACTGAACATTGCCTTCAAGAAAATGATTTGTCATTAAAAAAATAAAACTTGATCATTTTTTTATGTAAACATGGGTAGGTATACCAAAACCTTCCCTGAATGCGTTACTTGTCAATACAATTGCGAGAAATTCAGGAGTAGAGCTTATCGTAAAAAGACACAAGTTGTTTTATAACATAGTGATAAAGATTAATTGACCACATTTTCCTTTTTTCTTTTAAACGCAGTATTTCACAGAGTATCGGCACGTTAAGCAAATCCTATAGAAGCAGATCTTGTTTCCACTGAATTCATTATATAGATAATCTACATATGTAGTTTCTGTTTATAACAAGACTTAATCTCCTTGACTGATAGGAACAGTTCCATACATCCGCGAACAGACGCACCGTGTAATTATTTTATTTATATTATAAATAGTTTCCGCCACTATCGCGTTTTACTACTAATGGATTTTTGATGGTTCACCATTTATCTTTGGTGTTTTTCTTTTTGAACTGACGGATTATGAAGTTGTGCCTTATATTAAGTACCAATAGCTTTTGAAAATCTATTTTATCAATATAGTAGAATAGAGCATTAATCTTTTAAATTAATTGTTTTAAATATAATTTAAGAGACATATTTGACCTCTATGTTTTACATATTAATTATTTATTGACATTGGTACATGCTTAAACATCAAAACCGTCACATTCTGCTAATAAAATTAAGAAGCTGCGCAGTAGTCACGGGACACCTGATATATCTCATTCAAATTCAAATTCAAATTCAAATTTCTTTATTTGCAGAATGTACATTTACAAAGATGTTAGGTAGATACATATTACATAGGCTCTTAAACATTCTGGCTCTTAATTGAGCATGCAAATATATTATAATTCGTCTATAAAAGGAATCATAACTGTATCTAGTCCTGCAAATATATTATGTCATAAATAAAAAAGCATCGCCGTGGGTAATGTAACAATGAATGAAGCGCGGGCGTCGCTCCGGGCCGCGCGCGCACCTGTATCTTGGTGCACGCGATCTAAGGTAAGGGACACATTTGTTGTAGGGTAGAAAAAATGGTAAAATAATGTAATTAAATCAAAAACGTAAAGAGGACAACCATTGAAACTTATAGGGAGGATATAGAATAAAATATATTCATCGAGAACCGTCATTTATGATGGAGAGTATCAATTTGAAAATAATAGAAAATGGTATAAATTAAAACGAAATAAGTAACCTTAATATATTCTGAAATAAGCTATCCTAATCGATAAATGTTAAAAAATAATGTGTCATCCTTTTTTGTCATATTTTAAAGATATTCAATAAGTATTCGCGAAGGTACCTACCTACTACATATAAAAGCTTATTCAGTAGAAAAGTCCAAGTACATGTAAATGTATCTGAAAAAGATTCGTTAGTCTTAAATTTACTTTATTAGACATTCTATAGCCTTCTTAAATGCTAATACTACGGATCAAACAGAATTGTTCTAGAAAATGGCTATTAATTTAGACCGTGTGTTCCCAGCCTAAAGCTCAATGCACGTCGCCTGTGATTACCTGCGAACGGCCCCCGTTTAACCGATTCCTTTTTAAAACTCGACGTTCCTGTTTCAAGAACCTGCGCCATTATTCCCTCGCCTTCCTCATTTTGAATTTGGAATGGACAATGGCAATTGCGTTTTCGCGGGCATTTTTTGCGAGCAGCCAAATTAGGGCGGTTAAGTCATGCAATCAGTTTGTCACTTGAAGACCAGTAGTCGGTCTTTCAACCGCTTTTGTCGAACCATCTCTGTACGAAAGGAAACAATTCGTTACGTCCAAATTGTATTCCGTTGGACAAAAAGACGCCGTGATTGGCTTATCTTATTGTCTTGCTATAAATGTAGATAAGGGTTTTTGGTGGGCAATTATTTTAAATAACGTTTTGAGCAGCGCAACGTAAATCGGTGGATAGTCGAGATACTTTTGGGGCTTTGTGGTTTTTGTAAGGCGGAATATTTTGTATTTTCGGAAACCATTTGTTTATTCGCCATCTTGGAAAATGATACACTTGGAAGTAGTTGAAAGCTTCTCCAATGGGCCACCCATAAAAGTTCGTAAAAAATACATTTTTTCAAGTTGAAGATGGATTGCTAGAAGCTAGCAGAAACGCCAATACGTTATTTTCATTAAGAAATACAATCATTCAAAATCGTAACAGGAATACAGAAAACTAGAAAACTTGATAATTAATTAAACGCAGGATAATACTATCGCGCATCAAATGTAAATAACTGCATAAACCCTGATATCCAGTAGCATATAATCTTATTAATCGTTCTATCTAAACTGTGAAATATTTACTACTGAATAACGTCTTACCGAGTGCAATCATCCAAGCTGTTAAACTTAATAAAGAATGTATCCAGCATCAATTTCAATCAGTTTCACTGCACGCTAAATCTGTAAAATAACACGACATCCGAGGCAAAAATTAAAAATCATAGCTATTATTACGCGGGAATTATAATAAAGCGTCCAGGAGCCCACTATTTTTAAACATTATTGAGTGAGCACGTCCATCGAGATACGCATATCCCGGCGATTTTTCATAAACAATAGCCATTTTAATATCGGTAAAAAGTAAAAGAGTATGGGCTATTGATAATACAAAAAATGCAATAATAAATTATGGAGCGGTTGGTAATAAACCGCGATTTGCTCCGGGCGACTGAGAGGGCTACTGCCCGTGTGGAAAAAAAGAAATAAAATAATACGCTTAATATCAAAGGAGGTGTAGTTCGTTAATGCAGTCGCTGCCTTGAGGCTGGCGCGTCAGTGCGGACATTGTTTTCTGGAATGTAAGTGTAAGATTCGGGCCACGAAATACGAGATTGAATAATGCTATTGTGAATGAGAAAGTTTGTAAGAATGAAAGGATATTTTCGTTATCCTGCAAAATTCCTTCGATTGGATCATGATGATGTTTGGGACAGAAATAGATTATTGTTTAAACTTTAAATAAGTACATATTCTTCTACTTTTCAATGTAATTCGAATGTAGCCACAGGATAAAACTTGTGCTTTACAATTTGAATTCGCAACATATATGGCGATGTTAGTAACATACATAGTTGGATTTGAATTCCATCAGAAATGTGTTAGATATAAATCTTTCATACGTACGGTACATACGATATGGACCATAATTATTATTGTGCCATAATATACTCGTTTTTTGTTAAAACTTTATGTTATTAATACGGATTAAAATTGATTACAGTATGAAAGACTAACTTAAATTTCTATGCATTTTGATGTTCCGCTAGTCACTCCACTCCGCTCCACTCGCCCGTTTTCTGGCTCCATCACAAAGCAGGTTTAGAAGAGGCCAGTAAATGGATCCAGTTACTCGATTGTTACACTCATTTGTCTCAGCTACCGCGAACTCGCAAATGATTCGCTTATTACCTTTACTTAGAAATGCTACTGTGCTCTATTTTGTTTTACGTAATGCTAGAGGATGCTTGCTTTAATTCCCCTTTTCCTTGTGTTTCTCTTAATGTTAGACAAGATGAAATTAGGAGTTAATAATATACTTATACTAGAGAAAATATATACTAGTAGGTATTCATAATTTCATAATAATCTATGTATTGGAATGCTCTGATAAGGAGCTTTTCTTTGCACTGAATGAAAATCGAATGTAGCTTAACAGATTACATTTGAAGTTATTAGTAAGAATACGTATATAATAGTTAATAATATAGTTATACGGTAGAATAGTTGAGAATTCCGGGAGTTTGAATAAGACATTATCTACATGGATATAATATTATTTTAAAACAAATAGTATTTTATTTATATTTATAATTTTATTTTTATTACCGATATTGAATCGAATTTTACACGACAATAGAAAAAATAAAGGAGCTGGATTGACTTAAGTCTTTAAAACTTTATCCGAACACCGCCAATACCTAGAAATAAACTGCAACCTATAAAATGATATAGGATCGAATCTCAGGCCAATTAACTGGCGCGCGAATCTCGGCGACAAGTGGGGCGATTTGTCGCCGGTAACAAGCAACAATGCGGCTTTCGGTCGCGGCCCCCCGCTGGCGTGTCATTTGTACTGCATGGTTATGCTTTTCAGGTGTGGGATACACTGAGAGCTTTTGATATTTTAGTATTCTTATGCTATTTTATCTTGGTGGCTGAATGTGTAGCCAATTATTTAAAATCGTATTGTTTTTGCAAATCGATGTTTGATGCGATTGTATGTCATACTTTAATGTTAATTTTTTGTAAATTAAAAGTTTTGGTTCTCATTTTATTCACATTCATCAGACAATGGGTTCATTTATGTGTATTGCAAGTACAAAACCTTAATTGTATTTATTTCTACGTAATTTCAGTAATGTATTTTTGATCGATTAATGTTATTTCGTAAACTGCGTTACTAAATGTAATAAACATGCAATCTATCTATAAATTCAATGTAACCAAAATAATTATCTTTATCCCACTGTACCACAATCCTTACCAGCTTCATGTACCAAACGATCGTTACGCCTAACTAAGCTACAAACTATCGGTTATCCATAACACTTATTGTGTATTCTTTTGACAAATGTTAGCTGGCATCGCTCGTTAATTTGCCGCAAGACTGCGTGCCGTTTATATCTCTGAACTTTATTGTTTTATTTCTACCCTCCATTTGAGATGCTTTGTTTTATAGGTAGTAAGATTCAACTGATCAGAAGGCTGATTTTTTTCGGTTAAACACATTAGCACATACTTAAGTGTTAGTTACTACATGTAATATTCATTAAATTTTATAGTATAGCTACTAATAAACGGTTCAAACGTATTGGTGTGTCATTAAATCACAATTTAATGTGTTTTATTTTTGTTTCGGATGGACCAAGAACATGAAATTGGATGGCTTTCTATAGGTATATAAACAAGTACCTATTCTAAAACATCGACGAGAATTCAATTCACATGGTCACACTAACTATTAACTACTTTAAATGAGAACTCAAACTGAGTGAGATTAGAAGACTTATTGACTGATTGCCTAGTCACTTTAAGAAATACAATAGAAGCCAATCTTGCAAAATTGCATTGTAATAAAATTCACGGAAGCAAATCTAAGAATGCTCGATTCATTACAGGCTACAGAACTCAGAAGCTTGATATCTGATGCAGATAGCGATACAATAGCCCTTCCAGTATCAGCCAGAAATTTTACTTCAAGAAGGCCTAAAATTACCAAAAAGACTGTAAGGAATGCCCACAAGAAACAGCTTTGCAAAATATCATTGTGATACACGGAAGTTACCTCTTATACTATACTTCATTACAGGAATCAAAAGCTTGATGCAGATAGCGATACAATATTCATCCCAATATCAACGAAATTTGACTTCAAAAAGGCCTATTACAAGCGCCTACTTTTTGCAAAACTGCATTGTACTAAAATACACGGAAGTTACCTCTAATACTATACTTCATTACAGGCATCAGAAGCTTGGTATCTGATGCAGATAGCGATACAATAGTCATCCCAATATCAGGCAGTGACGGGATCAGGAAGGGAGTGGCGTATTACCATATGATTCACATTGGAATCACGTGCAGGCCGATCGGCGATCAAGTCTTTGTGGCGATGAATAGAACGTCCACCTCTATTGTAAGTTAATGTACCGAGATGTTGGGTACACATTGTTGGTGAGGTCTGCAAGCTTTTACTTATGCTTTTACTTATTATTATGATTATTGAGGTAACGATGAGTTAATACTTAATAGTGCGTCCTGTAAAATCATTCTTCTGCGTTAGTTGGTTAGGAAGAGATTGCTAGAAGAACGGAACTAAAGCATACTAGTTGAATAGAAATGAAAAAGATGAACACTTCTCAGAATAATATGAAAAAATAGGCCTTTTTTAAATGCATTAGCTATAACGTAAACGGTAAATTATTACTCTACAATGTTTATGTCTAGAAATTAAAAAAGTGAAAGCTAATATTATGAACCTTATTAATATTTTAGAATAAAGTACAACCTGTGATGAGTGAAGAATTTATAAAGTTCAAAAAGTAAGTACAAAAATATTGTTTATCGTTATTTATATTTTTGTTACAGGTCCGACAAAGCTGTGTGTTTTTCAAGTAGCCTTGCAAGAATGGTGATGTAGCCTCTACAGGAAGCCTTCAGCTTTTGTTCTCGGCGAAATGATAAAAACGTCAACAATCCAGCCGCTACTATTGTTTGCGACGATTTATTTTTTATTCTTTGTGTATGTTTGTTTACTAGCTCGTGCGCGTGTGTGGGTGACAATTGTATGAAATATTATTGTAGGTATGGAATTAGTAATATGGGAAAATTATTTTAGCTGAGTTCTTTTACAATAATAATATGTAGTAGAATTTAGGCAAAAAATTTTGCCTACTTTTATAATTAAAATGTTTTAAAAAATAAGCAGCTACAGGTTTTTCTTAAATAAGGTTGATGAAAGTTATTCATCTTATTTAAGACTAACTGTGCCCTGCGGTTTTACCCGCAGTGCTCTGCTCCTGTTGGTTTTAGCGCAGCGTGATGATATAATATAGCCTATAGTCTAGCCTTTCTCGATAAATGGGCTATCTAAAACCGAAATAATTTATTAAATCAGACCAGTAGTTCCTGAGATCAGCGCGTTCAAACAAACAAACAAACTCTTCAGCTTTATAATATTAATAGTATAGAAAAGCGTTTGTTTCAATTACGTATTCTATAAGTATGAAATGTATCTTCCCTTTAACCCGCCATTATTAATATAGACGAATATGCGGGTCGCAACTGGCGAAGTTATAAGATCGACATTTTTACTTTTTTCACAACTCCATTATTGAATCGACTCCCAATAAGTCCATGTAAAAACAGAATTCGATTCCCAATGTTAATTAGCATTGTATTGTTGGATAAATGAATCGATCTAACTTACTTTTTGTTCGATTAAATAAGTATTATGTATATGGATATGCAAAATTATTAGCGACAACACCATTGAGGGTAGTTGATTAAAATTTTAAAACACAATAGCCTATTATGTACGATATATTGTGTGACAAGTAAAAAATAGACAATTGCAAGTAGCAAAAAATTACTTGTGTCGATAATATAGTAGCTATTGTCTTGATACAAATGTGGAAATGGACAAAAAATTATTCCTTTTAAGTTGTATTTCATTACCCGTACTTATACATTACATTGGTACTAGTATATTGATAACATTTGACTTTTTAAAATTTATATCGCACAATAAATTACGGGGAAGGTTGTAACGGTCATGTATTGTGGTAGAATTTTATGTGAATAAAGCTATTTTAGGGAAAATTTATGTATTGGGATTTCGTAAATAAATTGAGATGTTTGTGAAAGGAATTTTTCTTTAAATTAAATGCTCTTAGTCTAGATCGACTAAGGCTATGTCGTAATATTATGTTAGGTGACGAGAGTTATAGCTATATTTGCAATGGTGTTTTATCTACGGTTATAAAGCTAGCCAACATTATCCTATCATATAAAGAAAACTACGTTTCATGAACAAGGTATTATCATTTCCATGTTTCAAAGACCCCATTTAAAGACCTTCCTTCCATCAAATAATTTCTTCCAAATCTATCAAGACCTATCATTGACCCTTCTAATTTCTTTTTTTTATTTTACGAGGTGTCATTGACCCTTTTAATTTTGATTTTTTTCCAATATAAGGGCTGTTCCGCCACAATGCTAGGCACCTGTAAAGTGACCGGGCGGCGTTGATTGCCACATTGTGCCCGGACAATAACTCGATTAGACCGGCGGCGGCTGGACATTCGCGGTAGGTAAGTGTGGATATGCCTGTATGTTAGCTTTGGTAAAGAGGCGATCGTAAAGCTGAGAAAATAATTGACTATAGTGAATGATTTCTGTTACATTCATTTGATGCGCAATGATGTACACCATATACTGTAGTAATTTTTTTTTGCATAAGTAAAGGTTTTTTTAAATACTTGACTGACTTTTTTTATCTACCATAAAGCAAATAAACCTAATACGTAAATTGTACAGTGACAAGTGATGAGTGCAACCTGGAAATGCTTAGATAATCGACTTAAATCATCGTTTTAAAAAGCCATCACCTATGGGCTATGTTTATTCCGTTTCTAATGTTCTGCTATTACAAAGGAAAATTTAATGATTGATTGCAGGGAGAGGATTTTGGAAGCAAGCATTATTTACAACAAAATAAACTTATTTTTAAGTTTCTCTTCAAAACCAAGGTTCACATATAAGACTTATCCACAATATTCAAACGTCCAACCACCCCCAATTAGGCGAGCACGACGCACAAAGGCAAAGATAATGGCCGGTTAACTGGACGGAAGATAGTTCACTTAGAACTTAACTTTATCAAGTTGCAATTAAGTTGGACTTAATTGAATATTCTCACGGCCCATGTCACAATTACCCCGTGAACTGTCCTATCGATTGCTGAGGACATCGTTCATGTTAAACTTGCTAATATAATATAATGGTAAACGTTATGTTTGTCAAAATCAGAATAATTTCTTCAAATAATGTGGTTTTAAATCTTTGACTTTGTTTTAGTATTCTACAAAAATTCTTGTGAAAATTGTGTTTACTGAGTCAAAGAAATGATCTTTTTTTCTTTCTTCTTTCTAAAAAGATTACAATGATAGCCAATCTTGATAGAGATAGAAAAGGCATTTGTATTGTGCATTAAAATATAATGAATTTATGAAAACTATTATTGTAAATCGTTATGATCTATATATGTCGTTTGTATTCTAATAATTCTCATATGAAGGCAAGTAGTAAGTTGCATACCAAGAGTTAGCACAAAATAATCGTCAACGCAGTCGTCCACATAAACATCAAACAGTTTCGGCAATATAACTCCAACTGCATCTAACAGTATATTATTAGATGAACAATAAATACCTCATATCAAATATAACCGCGAAATATACACTTCAAATCATTTTACAACCGTCTTGATCATAAGCGATTCTGAAATCTTCATTTCTTCGGTTTGATTGCGGTCGTTAAATGACCAAACTATAAATGTCAGGCGCGATACTTTGTCGTCATAATGGGTTCTGTAGGTTATATTTGTATGTAAATGTTTTGTTTTTCGTTTTTGTGCGCATTTTGCTGTATTACAAAGTAGGGAAGTTCAAAACAAGTAAAGGTGTTAAATTAAGTATGAAACTTTCTTTTATATTTTTGTATGTATCTGTATAAATGGTCAACGGGAAAGTTCGTATGTTAGAATTACATTTCAAAATTATAGTCTCCATTAGTGTTTGGAATAAACATGGATTAAAGTTTATACTTTAATTATTATTGTTTATTCCATTTATCTTATGATAATAAATACGATGAAACGAAGTAATTTAACTTTTATGATCTATTTCTTATATCAAATTTGTGCTATATTATAAGATATTACCTATGGGAAGTATCCATATAAATACCAAAATATATTTTTTGGGCTTAAGTAAATTCTCATTGAATTTAAAATAATGATGATTCGTAGTTTAAATTTTTGAAGAATGTAGTGGAATAAAAAAATTGTTACCGAACCCTAAAACTAAACCAAACCGCTATCGGTAAAAATTAACTTGATATAATTAGATCTATGATTGACATTATCACTGGTCTTGAATTAATTTTATTAGAAAAGGGCGGCGTTTTTTATGATGCAGTTCCATCTCGGATCAGATCTTTGTATCTTTATATTTTAATTTATATTTCATAAACCTTTACGACTTCTTATCGGTTTTTGGAATTTGGTTATTGTATGCTTTATGAATTATTATGAAATTGGATATTTCGGATTATAGTGGATTTGGCTTAGTATAATGTAGTTTGATTATATAGCTTACTAGCTTCCGCCCGCGGCTTCGCCCGCGTGGTGTTTTGATAAAAGGTAGCCTATGTTCTTTCTCAGGGTCTAGATAATGATTGTCTGTGCCAAATTTCATCAAAATCGGTTGAGAGGTTTAAGCGGGACAGCGTTACAGACAGACAGACAGAGTTACTTTCGCATTTATAATATTAGCAGGGATATTAGTAGGGATTCTGTGGGTAATATTGCGTTTAAGAAGTGTTAAGAAATCCAGCATTTTAAATGAAAATAAGTGTACCTGAAATTTATGAAAGTAAGTTTTCAGTGTTCTCCTTATGTTGACTCTTTAATACCAAGAACAGTTTAAGTCAAAATAATTAATAGTTATTCTATAATTAGTAGCTACCTAACGCTGTAATAATAGTAGAGTTATTAATTATTATAAGTGTGTTAACATAATATTATGGACGGATAACATAATTATTTTCGACTGCTATAGTTTTTTATTTGTACTATTTTAGTAAGATTTTAGTAGTGTGTTGCATAATAAAGATATTTATCTTGACAATCGTTATGCTTCTGTTCTTTAAGTTTTCAGGTAAAAGAGCAAAATTAATTAACTTGCCTACTAGTAAAGTCTCATCGTATATTCTCATTACAGTCTAATTTGAATACCTAAACAAATCTAGACGCCATGTATTTTGTGAAACATGGACAAAAAGCTAGTGCGTCGTCGCTTGTTCGCTCGTCTTTGCGTTGCCGCTAATGCTGTAAATTGTAACAAGAAAGGCTTGGAGAGGTGTTTGTACTACATATTTTTATAGGCAATCGTTTTTACAGGGATTATTTGTTGAAAATATGAATATTTATTTCATCAATACTTATTCTAAAATTGTACCTTTAAATACTCTATAAATATCTCTAATGATCGAAAAACGTTATAAATCACATCTTAAATCTTAACGGTAATTAGAATTTGTTGATACATTTTACACGATCTTAGTCCTAACCGAATCTTATAAGAAATAACTTTTAAATATTCGAAGACACTAATTAATTTAAATCAAAATTCTTCCCTATTACACCTATATAATATACATACCTACTATTAAAAACAAATTTTCCCACAAGCACAAATCGTAAATCGTTCAGCAATTACAGATAATATACATCAAATACAAACTACAAAACACAAAAGCATATCTAAATCGTAGCCAGTTAGTCTCCGATACATTACTTTTATCATTACAACGATAAGGGACTAATTGCTTTAATGTAAGTACTTTTAAGTCATTAGGACCTCCCTTTGAATAATACGAGGTATAAAATAATAAATTTAATTTTATTACGCAATAATTTTATAGGTATAAAAGAAATAAATAAATAAATAAATAAATATTATAGGACATTATTACACAAATCGACCTAGTCCCACAGTAAGCTCAATTAAGGCTTGTGTTGTGGGTACTAGGCGACGATAAATATAATATTTAATCTAATATATATATTATAAAGGCGAAAGTTTGTAAGGATGTATGGATGTATGGATGTATGGATGTTTGTTACTCTTTCACGTAAAAACTACTGAACCGATTACAATGAAATTTAGCACACATATAGAGGGTAACTTGGATTAACACATAGGATAGTTTTTATCCCGGAAATCCCACGGGAACGGGAACTATGCGGGTTTTCCTTTGCAAACGCGGGCGAAGCCGCGGGCGGAAATCTAGTAAATACATATATAGATAATAACACCCAGACCCAAGAACAAATAATTGAGTTCATCACACAAATATTTGCCCTGACCGGGGATCGAACCCGGGACCGTCGGCTCAGTAGGCAGTTACTTGACCACTGCGCCAACCGCGTCGTCAAATAATAAAATTGCATATTCGGGCTCTTGAAATGATTTGCTGGGAAAGGAATTTAGCTTTAATATTAAAAAAAAGAAAGAAGCTTTAATTTACATTCAGTAATTAATAAACTAGATTGAAATCTCTCACAGATTCTTTCAGCATTAGTTATATAGGCAATAGCATAAACAAAATTTTTTTTTACACAAAAAGATATATCGTATAATATGTTTCATTTCATTATGCAATGAACAATTAATACGTATTTGTAATACAATAATGTTTAAAAATAAGAATATAATATTATGCACTGAATTCAATTTTGGCAATACAACTCCATTTTCGCTTGATCACGAAAAAATACGACCAAACAAAGTACCAATTAAAATTAATTAACAATTAAAAATATAACTGCGAGAAATTATATCGAACATACCACGAACAAAAAGAACGACACATCATATCGTAAACTTTCGGCTTTAAAAGACAATGTCATCTAAATTAAAAAAGCAAGGAGTACTGGCCGTTTGCCCTTAGCCCGAAACCCTATCCAGAAAAAGGTTGATTTAAAAAAAGAATCTAATCTCAGCTGTCATCGGCGGTAACCGAAATAACGTAGAATTTCATATCGAGTTTAATGAGACAAAAGGGTTAATGACAATAACAATGCTGGATACTAAAATATTCGATTTATTTACCTGAGATGGGTCCCGATGATCTGATAACATTTATTAAGGCGACGCGGTCTTCAAAATTTACATACCGTCGGTATAATATTCAATTTTACGTTAAAGTGCCGTGATCATGTTACAGTACATAGTAATTATTGTTTGTAATAGTGTGTGTTTCGGTGTTTCTTAATTAAAAGTTTTAACGTGAAACCGGTAGATTGTTGTCTTTTATAACTAATTATTGATTTAAAATTCCGCTATTTATGTATCGTTAAAACAGAAGCCGATGCGTTATGCTACTGTAAAATATAGTTGCTTTATTAAGATACCAATAAGTATTAGGTTTCATACGTAGCTTCTTGTGATGTGTTTAATTTTTATTATGTAGATATGATAAGATTCACTGCAGCTATCTTGAAATATTTATCTAAGTGAAGTACAAACTTCTCAGTAAATTATAGATCTATGAGTTAACTATTTTAATGGTCACGTACATTCGTAATAATCTAGTGAGAACGATAACAGTATAACGAAATTTCCCATAATTATAAATATCAATAAAAAAACTAATATCATTGAGGAAAACATTTTTAATACACTTGAAGCCTACCCTTAACTCCCCATCAGTCCAGTCACAATGATCAAATTTCGTTTTTATTGTTCAAAACTCTAAATGTGTATTCTCAAGCACTGACCAACAAACAAAAAAAAAAATTCCAGGATTCCAATACGTCGTTTTATTAAAATTTTCGTAGCTTGTTATTATTGTAACAATTTGAGCCGTGAACGATATTTGAGATGATTATAATAAAATTGTCAGTTTATGTTGCGTGAAAATACATACTATTATTATGGTGTTTCTTGATTTTTAATATGTTTTAGTAAAAGAGTTTTACTTGCATAGAATTGAATAGAATTGATACAATTCTGATATTATACTAACAGTAACAATCGACATCACTTATTTTGTAACCTATACATAATATTATAATGGAATGTTTCAGTGTACTGAATTCGATTACTTTATTTCAATTTGCGCAAGATTCTTCTATGACAGACTGAAGCGATGTAGTTTCCATTGACATATTACAGGCAAGTTATAAGCCTCACCCCAAACTTTTTTTGTTTCCACCTGTAGCTAATCGAAATCAAATCCTATAGATTCTTATCATTAATAAATCCTGCAAGCCAAATGCAACAATATGAAAAGCAAAGCCTCCGGTACTGAATGTAAAGCTTAATCATTTGTCAAGACTACATTAATGGTAATTGCGCGTGATACGCAATCAGCTTACGAGCGAAGCCGGGTGCAATCGCTATGCTGACATTAACCTGACTGATGTTTTAAGTGCATTCAATTTTATGGTCGTTTAGCTACATGTAAATTATAGTGTTTATGTTATTTGGTTAGTGGAGATGTTTATTAAAAAAGGTATGATGTTCATTGTTCATATTCAATTGTATCTTCATTATTTTTAATAATTGATTACATATAATTGTATAGTGGGATATAGATGTAAATGCCTTTTGAGTTTTAGTGTTTAATAAACGTTTCTACATATTGTAATGAACGTAAGGTGTATTGTTTGAAAGCATTGAATATTGTGAATTGAATCATAGATGCTAAGCTTATCAAAACCAGAAGTATACAATTATCTTGGCGGTCAAACTTTTCGATACTTTAAAAATATACTTACGTAAAAACTAAATAGGTATAATACGCATTTTTCTAACAACAAATTTACTACACAGTTAATACACCACAAAGGATCATCCACGAAAACACACTACAAAGTATAAATCATCACTTCAGAGAGGGTAATGAAAACACAGTATAGTTGGCTTGGCGCAGGCGCAGGTGACGGTACAATGTGATGTAGTATTTCACATTAACATTATGTTCACAAGGTGAGCGTTGTCGCTATTGTCCACTTATGTTCAGTTGCTCAGGTGGTGGGGTTACATGGAGGTAATTTTTTAATTAGTAAGTAATAGCTTTGGAAAGTTAAAACCACAGTTAAAACATAGAGCTCATCGTTTCGGGTCAGTACAGTACAGACTCTTGCGTACTATTTATAAATTTAAGAAGACTGGATACGTTTTGTTGTTTGAATATAATAATTTAATGTGATATCTCAAGAAATGTCGATATAAGTATGAGTTTTCTTGAATTGAGGAAGCTCGCATCGGGGAAGGTCATCCCCACAAAAATTGCAAATGCAAATATGCTACTGTTTTTCGTTCAATGAGTTGTGAACTTGTGAGGGAAGTGAGGGGAGCTGGCAGCATGATTTTCCTCAGCCTTCCCAGTACATTCGTTTATATCGTCAATCTTTATCTGATCTCTTAGTCCAAGGCGGCAGAGGACATACTTTCGTAAAATATGTTAATGGGCGAAGCATCAGCGTGATTACCTGTCCTGTAATATAAAGAAAAGTAAAATTAAAATAAAACTTACCTGTACAAATGTAAATAATTATACTTATTAGGTATAAACTTCTTTTACAGATCGTAAAATGTAAAATTTCGTCATCATCACTTTGCCAACATCCAATACATAAGATTAAGAAATAAATATATATCAATGTTTTTGAGATTGTAGAGCCAACTCTAGTGCAAAACAAATATGTCATAAAATCGTTGTACAAGTTCACCTAAAAACCAATAATCCAATTAGAATATCGTCTTACAAATTAAATTAATCAAACAAAATAATCAAATCAGTAACGCCATGTAGCCTTACCCGCGTCGCTCATTGTGGCGGCATTGGCCATTGAAAGGGCTACCTATTGTTATTTCAGTTTAATATAAAACAATACGCAAAGCTTTTCACATCGCTCTGATCTTTTATTTGCTATCCCTTTGTGAGATGCCGCCGCGGTTTTTTTTATCTTCACGCGACTCATTAAGATTACCTTTTTGTGTGTCATGTTTCATTGAGCACGGACTTGGATGCTCTGGATGTTGTGATAATCGTATGCATCGATTTTTATATTGTATTAGATTGTTTGAAGATGATATTTGTTTTTGGTGTAACTCGGGAGAGTCTTATATTCAATTTATTAACAAACATTTTGCTGTCCTTTGATTGCTTTAAATACATCATGGTACCATATTTGCATAGATAAGTAACTGCAAATCTCTGTTGACCAATAAAATTCCAAGAACATTGTCGTTTTAATAAAAATAAAAAAAATTATTGGAGAGTCAGACAGATAAAACATAATATTAATGAACACAAACCCATGTTTTCCAAAAACTAATTATATCTACGCAAATCTATCAACATTCAGCTGAGAGATTTTTATTTTTATAAATTTATTTAACTAAAAATAGTAGAGCAATAATGTCGAATCGTGGTTTTATATCAGAATTGATATCGGTATTAGTAAGCAAAGATTCGCATTTAAACTTAAGAGGATATAGCAGACATTCTATTTATTCTAAAATTATCTTCAACAATTGCGAAAAATAAACCCCACGCAAATCCTAAGTACTCTAGTAGGCAATAAAGTAACCGACAATCAGTACGAAATCCATATATACAGCAAATAACATTACAGAGCTGGCATATTCTTAAACTTACGTATCGGCCAATCACAAGGCACTTATCGCTCTTAGGGATTAACGTGAGGCCACGAAACGAGCGAATGAACAACGAAATTCTAATAAAAACCTCCAGAGACTCTCCAAGAATGTCCACTCCTTGCGCTCGTCCAGTTTGATCGAAACGCGTTTTTCGTGGCCTCGTACTAAGAGCTAATACAAAACTTATCCGAATAACAAACGTCGCTCAATAAAAGGTGCGATGAACCTCGACGGTAGTAACCTATATGAGAAATGTCGATTATATGTATTTATATGGAGCTGTTAATATTGTGTGTGTTTAATTTTGATTTGAATTCATATAATATGATTACGAAATAGTGTGCGAACTAATGTTTGCATAAATGTAACTTAAATGCTTACAAGAAGGCTAGTAAAGTTGTAATTATAAGTTAACAATACATATTTTATTAAAATTTTAATAATTTTAAAATATCAAATTAACTGTACAATTAAAATATTAGTGAATGGTCTATTTGAAGGTTATATTTTCAATAATTTACACACACTTCTCCTTTACAAGTAAATATTTCACGATATAAACGATAAAGTAGAGGATCACAAAAATGTACGCGCATTTTGTATGGTTTTATCAACTCTATATCGTTACGCGGAGGCTCTTCTGAAGTAAGCCGACCGGTGTGTCGCCGATAATATGGAGACAAATACAAATTGATAAACAAAAAGACGTACATTTAATGTTCTTACTTCTTTACTAAAACTCCAGATATAAAGTAAGTATAGATGAATAAAATAAAAGAAAAAAGATAATGTTCTGTATGGTACATAAACTATACGAGTTTATGTATTGGTATTTTAATTTTGAGAAGAACAATAACATGTAAAAATGAACATGTTAGCGGATAAATATAGATCTAGATTACTTTATTATTATATTGAGATGTGTTTTTAATTTACTGGTAAAAGTAGTGCTATGTGTTAATCGTTTTAATGTGCATTTATAAAGCCAATTTAATTTCTACTAAATATAGAATTAACCTTGACTTAAAAAAAAGCTTCTGAATGTTCCATAAATCCATAACAAAGAGATGAAATGAGATTAATAGATTACTATAAGAATAGAATCTTTATTTAATCATGATTCATGACGCATTTTAAACTGAATATTGATTCATTTTTAAACTGAATCAATATTCAGTTTAAAAAGTTGTTCTTTTTGGTTCAATAAAATAACTACTAGTAAGGCAAGGCAGGGAAGATTAAAGATACCAAAATCGTCGCCTTACTCCATGACGTGACGGTATTGCCATGACGCGACCTTGAAATTTCGCTCTAACTTCAAAAAAGTAAATCACTCGAATTAAAAATAAACTAGCTTTCCGCCCGCGGCTTCGCCCGCATTTTCAAAGATAAACCCGCATAGTTCCCGTTCCCGTGGGATTTCCGGGATAAAACCTATCCTATGTGTTAATCCAAGTTACCCTCTATATGTGTGCTAAAATTCATTGTAATCGGTTCAGTAGTTTTTGCGTGAAAGAGTAACAAACATCCATACAAACTTTCACATTTATAATATTAATAGGATAATCTATGCTACACACACAACAAAACAGCTCTACATTCCAATTTCCATCCCTTACTGAAACTTTCATTCACATCAACGAAAGCTTATTAACCTTTTCAAAGTATCTATCAGCGATGCATGACACATCAATACGACGAATTTGCTAAGCAAACGCAGGCAGCGTTTCACCAATTATTTCTTATGCCTACCATTCAGGACCGACCTTCCACCGGACTCGTCGCAAAGCAGAAAATCGTGCCTGCGAATGTCTTGGTTATTCGGTTCGCGAATTGGCTCGGCGCGGCGTACACGAGTGTTTGCTTGTGTGTTATATGGTTTACATTTGTTCGTAACTATTAACGGTTTGGTCCTGTCGGTGTAGTGAATGGTAGGCTTTACAATCTATCACTTATTACACTATTGTCGGCTGCCGGAGTGACGCATCAATGGGCGAGCCTAACTACCCGCGAACTTCGCAAGTCTGTTCAACAAATCGCGACACGGGTTGATAGTTTGTGAGATTGTGCAGTTTCATTTGTTTTAGTATTTTGTTTGTTAATAGAAGTGAATGGGAGAGATTCAGTATTCATAATCGAGGTCGCACCTTAGTTCTTATTTGTGTATCGCGAAATATTCTTGTATACGTTTAATGAATCTACATTGTGATACGAAAATATACTGTGTAGAGAAAATTGTTCAAAAATCATTATAGTAGGGGAGCCCAAGAGGGGATTTTGGGATTTACTCGAGCGCGTCAGATTACTATAAGGGACGGTACCTTAGCTATTCATTAGTACCTCTAGTCAATATGAGCAGTTATGGTTGGTGGGTGCGCTCAGGGGCCCCGCTGGAAAATTTGAATAATCCATAATTCCCTAAGGTTGAGCTCGAATCGTCAGATTAGCGAAATGGGGACTTCTTATATTGTAATTAACCCCCCCATATATTAATCTGACGCGCTCGAATAATATTACTTTAATTTTTTACCCTTTCTTCATAGCGATTAAATCGCCACTTAAATCGTCAGATTAACGTATACTTTTTTTCAGTGACGTCCTGGAGCATGCAAAATATCAATATCTAACGCGCTTGAGTATTTCCAAGCCAATTTTTTTCTTTTTTAAATTAAAAAAAATCAAAAAACCCTTCCCCACCGCTAAAAGTGAAAACATTATAGGACCTTTTTTTCTCGCTATGGTCTAATCTACCAATTCTAATAGGTTCCCGTGACGCTCGAGTAAATCCACATTTAGCATCCTGGGCTCCCCTACTATTATACCTACCTATGAGGGGGGAACACTATGATATATACAAAAATGATACACAGTGCATTATTTGCAAAAAAGGTCTTGTGGATACATCTTTTTAATCTAGCTAGCTGAGACTTATTTAAACTTTATAGAAAGGTTTAACAGTTTACGAGATACTGGGAAGAAGGTGATAGGTAGGTATCTTTCATTGACTGAAATTAGAACTTTCTGGTCTTGATTGCAGTCACCCATAACAATAACATATTCGACAATTACTCAGAAAACAACGCTCTCGCTGTAATTACAAATCCACTAAATACAACATTCGGGGTCCGTGTTAATCAATCACACCGCGTCATTACACGTCATAAAGCGATTGTGAGCACGCGTCAGATGCTATCGCTGTTGTGATGCGCTGACCCGTGACGTTACGGTGTTTAACTTTGTAATCGTTTTTCTTTAACGTGTAGAGTGTAGACGTATCACCTGATAAAAAGAAAAAAATAGTACAAGTAAGGTAGGTAATGTAAAGTCAATACATAGTATCAAACAAAGTCGCTTTTTCTGTCCCTATGTCCCTTTGTATGCTTAAATCTTTAAAACTACGCAACGGATTTTGATGCGGTTTTTTTAATAGATAGAGAAAGGTTTTAGTATATAATTTATTAGGTTTTAGACAAAGCGGGCGAAGCCGCGGGCGGTAAGCTAGTTTATTATAAAATATTAAAAAAAAATTATGAGTTGAGTGACAAAAGATCAAATTTAAGAAACATTAACGATCAAACCAACTTAATGTATGCCATAAAATCTAAGAAGTATATAGATTATAGATTCTATTCTGATTTGTAGACTTTGTGACATTGACAGCAGTGTATACACAAACTTGAAAATAATAATAAAACTTTGTAGTCCAGTGATGAAGATGAATTTAGATTTCTTTGAAATCCAATAAGTTTTGATACCCATTTGGTTATGGATGCACTTTCGTGGTTAACCAATCATTATGAGATTCATTACTCTGAATGTTGGGCTATGCTCTGAACACAAAGACAAATTACATTAATTAATTTAAAATTATATGTGTATTTAAAAATATAAGTCCTAAGCTCGCTAATATCATGATAAATTCATAAGTACCATAAAAGATATTTTATAAAAATGAAATAAACTCTTGCTAGCAAATAATATTAGGTCACATCGATTACAAAGAAAATTATTTTAATATCTTAGGTGCTATATAGCACAAGGCTGCGAAACAAGTAAAAAACGAAAGTTCGTCGAGAATGTTGAAACGGATGTTTCTATTTTATGAACCATAAATCTTCAAACTAAACAACAAAGCTGCTTTTTATACTACAATAAATAATTGCAAAATACTCAATCATTAATCCTATACAATGCTAATTACATAGATCTTACAACACGAGAGAAAAACGGTTGTGAAAGCGAAGCAAGGAATGCGATCCGCAATACACCGGTTGCCTAATTAGGAAAATGAAAACCTATTGCTTTACAATTCAAAGTATCTGAGTATAATTTATTTAAACTGTAATCGCAAAAAGAAAACCGGTATTGTCAGCGAGAGTATTGCAATGGATTAAACTAGATATAATTGCGCATATCATTACGACATTATAATATATTTTACTAGCTATTTGATAGAGTAACAAATTGTAATTCCTAAAAATTTGCATCGACTTTATACTAAGTTGATTTCTAGGAATAGCTCGTGCCTAAGCACGTCTATTTAAAGAAATAAGTCTGAAATAATATTATAATACAGTTTCATATATTTTTTTGTTACGCTTTACGCTACTTAAAGGATTTTAAAATTAATTTACTATTAGAATGTTACATTTTTATACAGTTACATAGTGTTTTTATTATTTCAGGTCAACAACAATACAAGCGAAGCCGGGATAAGTGGAAGAGCATAGGAACCCTTTAAACAACGATTTTACAAATACATTATACAATACCGGTATTTTATTAACAATAGAAAATTCCATACAAATCGTAGCCTATAATTTAGAGCAAAATGAAAATAACGTCTCTGGACAATACTCCAGAGGTGGCGCGAACACCCTGTGATGGCGGGTGCCTTTAAAAAAAAAAAAGCCTAATTTAGAGCTAAACACTCCTACAAATAGGTTCATTTATCACTGATGTTAGAATATTCTTATCACAAACCATATCTAATTATTCAATAAAAAAAAGTGTGAGCATAAAATTACGTTTAACAAGAATTAACATGAAGTTAATGACAAATTAGCACTCAATGAATTTCACGCAACATGGCGGTCACCCCACCGTATCCTTAGTTAAATACGTGTAAATTACATTATAATGATAATAAGATTGCATTATTAGTAATAGATAATATCAGTTTTTTTAGTAGCCTGCGCGCAAAACAACTTTAACAATTTTATCGCTTGCTTATCATCTGTTTTACATTTTACACCTTGTAAAGAGAATAATTAATACATAATTAATTAGACAATAGATTACTTATAATTAAAATTTGAATAACTATCTCAAAACAAGTTCAAAGTGAAAACAACCCGTGAAACAAACGTATCTTTGGCTCTACCAAGGCTCTACGTATGTCAAAATCGTGTGGACCTATTTATATTGTATCCTATTTTATCTGTAGTACTCTTGCGATCTGTCAATTTAGAAATCATACTGGCCAGTAAGAAAATTTTCTTTTTTTTTCGAATTAAAAAAAGCGCGCCTTTTTAATCTGAGAAGCGTGACGATGGTGTCGCACGAGCTAGGTTTTTATACAAGGTTAAGTAAGCATGTAATCGCGTGTCATTATTGTTACAAAGGCCTATAATTATGTGCTTATTTTATACGTAATGTGCCGTTTCGAGCCTTTTAAAACTTGGGGGCATAATAAATTGCGACATGAGAGATATTCGCATTGTAAAGTGGCATTTAAAATTCTACTGGGTATGTACTATGTACCTACGTATCTAGGTTAGATTGATATTTATGTAATATAGTTTTAAGAAGATTGAGGTTACTCTAATAATTACTAGCATAAAATTAAAAAGTACCTTTTTCACTAAAGAAAAAAGAATATTATCTATAAACTGAATCCTATAATGTTTATAAATTAAAAATTTAGTTAAAAAATTTAGCTACGTTTCCAAAAAAGCTAAACTGAGTGCGTCTAAATACCAAACTTTCATACATCCTTCCACGGAAGTCTCAGTCGCTAATATAACCTATACAATATACAATATAGGTACTTACTTATCATTTATTCAAACTCATTCAATTCGAAACACCCGTTCCACCTTCCCTGCAGGCCAATTAAAAGGACAAGGATATGCGACACGTAAGACGACGTATTGTCGCATTGAATGTTGAATTCTTTGAATGTCGCCGACGTCACCGCGACACCCTGTATTGATGTTTACAGGATTGAAAGTATAGGAGAGCCTTTGTATATATGTGTAAACATCTTTTGGAAGAATATTTTTTTAAATCACGAATATTATAAATGCGAAAGTATGTTTGTCTTTCTATCACATTGGAGATTGTAATTTTTGTTTGAGTGTAAATAGTTAGAAGGCTAGAGAGAAACATAGGCTTACCGCGGGGAGATATTACATTATTATAGTGACTACGCGGATGAAGCCGCGCGCGCAATGTTAGAGTTTAATATTTTACCGGTCATGTTTAAGCTTTAACTGTAATTTTTAATATTGTTGAATAATTAATAAATCGTACACTTTTAATTTAACAGCATGATATTTGAAAATAGGTATGTGAAATTTTTACTCTATGTATGTGAGAAATTGAGCGATCTTCCCATGCTTGTTACCACGTTTTCTATTATAATAAATTAAAACCTCACGATTTCATCAGTGATATAAAATATACGACTGTTTAGTGTCCCTTTAAAACATGGCTACTTAATAAAACTCTTTTCACGCAATAAAAAACAAATTGTTTTCACATTTCAAAAATAGAACTTAAAAGCGATTCGTTGTTCCGATTACGGTTCGAATTTGAATTTAGAACTCGGTTGACGTTGTAAAAATGTCTCGTGACTTTCACCATCAGTCGGCTGCTGTCTTCCCACGATGGCGGTTGTATCATAGTCAACAATTAGACAATTGTCGGTCACTTTAACGATCAACCATAAAATCGGATTTCAGCCTCTCATTAACCGCATTCTTCTGATACTTCCGCTTTTATAGTTTTACTAATCAACGCTTCGAGATTAATACGGGTTCTGTACGTAATGGCGTCGGTTGTCGAGATTAATTTTATTGACCAGGCCTCTCGGACAATTGGTCGTATAGATAATTGAGTTTCGGTTCGATTTTTTTCATCATTTTCCTTGTGTTCACCGTGTCGCTCGCTTTGTTATCGACAGTAATGTATAATTTAGATTATTAAGTTGGGGAACTGTGTAATATTTTTCTTAAACAACTCGTTAGCTTGATTCGAGTGAAGACTGACAATTGGTTTACGTTAGAGGTCAGGCCATTATGAGCTATCTAGTTGAAGCAGTGTTATTTATTAGCTTCACTTTAGGTTCGAATATAGAGTACACTGCAATCAAAAAGTTCTGTCTTATAATTGAATGCCTACATAATAAAAATTGTATCTTTATCGAATCGAATCAAAAGCTCCTGTGAGGGAAAACATTAACGTCCAAATGATTAATTATATTTATTAACATTCTGCAGTTATAATAGTGTTAAATAAAATTCTAAATTAAGCTAATACGCTGTACAAAATACATATAATTTATTAATAAATTCTCTATGTCCCACACACGACATCATTCTTGTAACTGCTAAGATTTAAAGGTGTCATTATTTATAGGTACATGTAATTATTTTCACTTTATAATATAATTGTGACAAAAATGACGTAGGTTAGTACTAATATTTCCGTAGTTTAGTTACTTTGAATTTTATGGTAGGATTCCTAGACACATCGTCTGGTAATTAATTTATGCAATTATAAAAGTATTGCGGAGCATCATGGGGTTGCTAAATACTAAAAAATACTAGTACTATAGATCCATGGTAAAAAAGTTGTTCGTCTCTTTAAATAATTTGATGTCTCTACCTTTAAATATGTAGGCACTCTAGGTAATAGGTGCATATTTGTAGAAATTATCTCCTTATTGGAAATAAGAGCAAATTACGATTATTTTGAAGAAGACGTGAACCAGAATATGACGTGTGCTGGTATTTTCCTCGGCCGAGCTACGTCCACAATGACCAAGCTGCTTCGCGAAGCTGCTCGCTCCGTGTGCACCCGCCTTTTGAGTATCGACTGAAATAATAGCTTTTCATGAGCAGAAAAGTAAAGCGTTCATTACGACACTTTAATTAAGAATCTCGCGTGTGGTCCGCTAAGTATTTGTTAATAATCGATATGTACAAGAAACTCGATTTAATTATACACCAAGCGAATAATTGTATTGTATTGATTTATAGAGCACCGCCTTGTGGGCAGTCGGGTAATTTTATTGTTTCTGAAATTTGGTACAAACGGTAACGGTAAATGTAGTTTAATGTATAGCTTCTGATGTTCTGGTTAATTAAAAATTTTATCGTTTATAAACTTTGAATGGTTTGATAGTAAACAAAACGTATGCATTAAAATAAACAGCTTATATTTACTATTGTGCAAGGAAGCACTATCAAATTAATTATTTAAAAATTTTGTCCTTTGTATAAATTGGTTAAAATTTATTAATTATATCTTATACCTCAGCAAATAGATCATATACCTTCACGTGATAAATAAAAATACGTATTTTAATTTTTAAATAAAAGGAAAAACGTTCTAAAGCACAAAAAGATACATCACATCGAAATCTATTGATTCGAGGAAAATCTAATTTATTATTTAGATAATATGCTAAAAGGTCCTTGAATGCAATCAAATTCATGTTATCAAAGATAATAATATTATAATTTTCAAGAAGAATTTTAAGCATTTCCGGCTTACATCTTTTTGGTTTCATTGTAATAAAAGCTAAGGTATTTTTATTTATTTGATATAACATAGACGTTTCTTGAATAAGTAATCAATAGTACCTACCTACTAATACAACCTACTTTTGATAAAAAAACATTTAATAATATAATCAACCAGCGCCAAAAATTAATCAGATTTTTCTCAAGCTTTTTCATTCAAGTTTCAAGATTAGGTAGAGGTAAAACCAGTTTCATTACAATTGAATAAATAATAAAAATATTTATCCATACTTACTACTCGTTACATTTAACTTTATATACAGACGAAATACTATAGGTACATATGTATTATAACATACTTGTTTAAGCTTCTTTTTATAAACATTTGCGGGTGTTTAACCGTAATGAATAAAAGTAGGTACTTCTTTACCCATTAATACGTATACTAAATTCTAAACAACGAAATTTATAGTTTTATACATTTTAAATACTGTCATACTTTAATAATCTAATAAAATATCGCATTTCGATTATTAATTGGCGAATCACAAAGAATTCATATTATAAAATTATTATTTTGTAGGCTTCGTCAATCCGTTAGGCCATTCATTTTTTACGATTTAAAAAAAATACCAACCAAATGTTTATAAGCGTATTTTATCATAAATTTTGCTTCTATTCAAAACAAATTTGACATCATTTATCGATGTTTTTGAATTTATTAATTATGTCCGTTTACATTTTACACTTAAATTATTATTCATTATATAGTGAAATTCTGTTGTAGTATTTATTTTAATTTATAATTTTTCCTATTATCTTTAAAAGAGAATAGGTACGATCCTACTGGTAATTATAGCATCATTATTATATTATCTTATTTTGTTGTACTTACAATGATTTGTTTAAAAACAATTATCAAAATCCGTTCAAAAACGACGAAGTTATCCACGAACACACATCAAAAAATATACGGTCGAATTGAGAACCTCCTTCTTTTTTTGAAGTCGGTTAAAAAATAAATCAATAAGACATATTCTGTAAAAAATAAACTCCATTATTCACTGTATTGTAAATGAATTTGACAATGATGATGACTGAGCAGAAAAATCTTATGCAATAATTTTTGAACACTGTCAATTTAAAATTGATCTGTTTTTAATAATTTTGAAAGCAATTATATTGCATATTCCAGTTTTTACACAAGGACATACAAGATTACTTAATTAGTACAAATTAAAAATTATAACCGCGGCCTTTAATTTTGAAGGTTTAATTTAAAAAAAGAAGTTTTAAACGAATCAGGAATAAAGCATTTTGTGTAGAAATTAAAAGCAACATTAGAGCGAGCTTGAATATATTTAATAGAATCAACTACTCGAGTAATTTTTTAATAAAATATGTTAAATTATTACCACACAAAAGCTCTCGTTGGGAATATTAGTTCACCTGAGATGATTCCGGTTTAAATTCCGTGTAGAGACATTTGTAACATACCCTTACATACTAAACACACGTGAAAATAACTATATTATTAGGATTGCCAAAAAAAAATTTGTAATTACTAACAATAAAATCATTTAAATTGTTCTGTTATATTTGAAGTCTCTGGGTTATAAGGCAAAAGCATTTTTATTAAAGCCCCAAATTAAAAACGCATCCGAAGTTGCTACTATCATAATATGTTCGGCAAACAACAGCAAATTCTTAAAATTTTGAATCTCAGATAAACCTTTAATTAAATAGAAAGAGTATTTTCTTATCCAGACTTAAAGTCTATCCTGACTACATATAATCATTGCTAGGTAAAGACTACAAAGCACCTATTTCATTACAAGTCCTCTCCACACTCCTGTATTGACCGGAATGGTGTACATGTAGTGCCTTTTGGGGCAAAGTTACTTTTTGTGCCCCGCGTAGGTACCGTGCAGCGATCATTGTATTACAAATTGTAATATTTGCCTTATACGGGAAGCGGATAATTGGTACAAATGTACTAAATTCGGTTCATGTTTGATATGATTTGAAGGTAATAAGGTGCGTTGTTTACGTCCAATTTAATAATCAATTTGGTTGAATTTTACATCAGGTGCTGTTATTTCCATGAATTAATGAATATCCAAGTAATAGACTTTATTATAATATGAGATATAAAAAAATAGAAACAATATATTATGCTCTGTCCTTTATCTGAAGGTTGCCTGGCAGAAATGGCTTAAAGCCATAAGGACGCTATTTGAACATTTTGAATGGTTTTGTTGTACTTTTATTTTATAAGACTGTTGTACAATAAAGAGTAAATAAATAAACATTCATAAATTCTGCTCTACCTTTACAAAGGCATACAAAGGAAATATGTATTATAATGCAAGAAGAACAACAAATATTCACACATACACTTTTGAACTTTCGCATCCAGAATATTACCTTTAATAGGTGTTCATCAACATTTTGCAGCTACTGTAATGGACCTAGTAAATAACAGTAGCAACGATGATCAAGATCGTAAAATTACGATACAACACTTCAATCTCACAATCTATAAAGCTGTATACTCGCGTCGAGTAATTAGCAACAGATTATTATCATTACTTATATAACGTTCAAAGCAAATTTAGCTCATAGTTATAAATATTAACAGCGCAAACATTTAAACATGTCACCGTACAGAGAGAAAATACGCTCCGAATACCTAATGAAGGGAAAACATTGCACGGGAATCGATGGCTGATCTTTACGGTTGCTTCTTCACCCTCATAAGGCTTGATAATAAGTTCCAACTATACGCACCTTATACTAACATGCGTTCTATGATGTTTTTATACTTTTCAACTAGTTTAAAAGTCGAGTGCGCTTGTTCAAACGTTTTTGTGTCAGCTACTTTATGATGACAGACATATATTTTAGTGCGATGGAGAAGCAATCCGTGGTCCATAAAAACATCGGATTTGTGCTTTAGGTGATGCGGGAATGATGAACGATAAATGACCCTTGTCTGAAAGCATTAGAACCGTAGAATTGCAGTGATTTTTCATGCTATTAATCTTGTTAGTACAATGGTTGAATAAACATAAGGTAATAAAGATATAATGAGTTGTTGCAAATTTGTCTATGGTCTATTTATTACCAAGCAATGACGTATTATACTGAAAATGCCGATTATTGTGTAAGTAGTAGAGTATGAATCGAAGCGAAATTTAAAAAAGGGCATCCGATTTCATTTAGGTTCTGCAAAAAATGACTCTTTGAAAACTACTCTATAAATGCAATCTTCAAGCAACCTTTAAGACTATCTAGTGGTAGAAAGACTACTGATAAAATACTTTTTAAAGAAAATCTATCGTAAAAAATATATGAGATGGTATTGTTTCTTAACCTTCTATAAAACATTATAAAACACTCAATTTCTTAACTTTAAAACAAATTTAATAGCACCATAAAGTACGCAATATAAATAACATTTTCTTATTAATCTTCATAAACGAGGCATGTCATTAGGTATAATGTTATTTGTAACCGTGTAGATGTAGTGCTATAAAATAAGTTAAGGTCAGAAGGTCGTACGAGACAATGTATTGAGTACAATAAGTTGACTCAGTCGTATGTTTCATCATTGTGCAGGTATCACGTTTTCTAAAACTACGTTTAATTTAATATTGGAAGCAGTAATACATATTATAAGTGACCATAATATAGTTTATAAAAGTTAAAGTTCCATTTTAAATCAGTTGTAGTCTTATATATCTAGTTTCTAACTGATATAATTAAATACAATAAAAAAAGAAAATCTCTACATGTCAAGTTCTCGAGCTTAATGTCATTCGTAAAAACAACAAATAATTTATGACAATACATTATAATATTATTCGCTTCTTTTACTGCATTGTATAATTAATTATCCTGTAATCCAGCAAGTTTCAATGACATAAACTAAAATATTTATTCAACTTCTAAAAGCTTTTGAATCTAAACATATAGAAATTAATAAATTAACCATACTGGTTGCACGTTTCCAAATGTCGATTAAATTCAGCAAATCTATTCACCATTGTAATGCAATCATCACTATAGCCAATAGTTGAGACAGTCTACGTCACTTTTTAACAATGAGCTTTTTTAATCTGTGAGCAAAAAGTTGCCGTGCAAGATAACAGTAAACTCGTAATTATTTTCAGTATAATGACTCTACACCATTTACATCTAAATACCTTAGACTCCTGCGATTAGCATATCTATGAAGCTGCATACATAAATCAAACATCTTATTTGTTACGAAAACAACTAAAAAACACTAATAAATTCGCGATATTACAAATGTTCCAAACTACTATGTAATCTAACTCTATTATTAATGTTCCTATGTATCCACCGATCATTGTGAGATGCCATTAAAAACGGGTTGAATTAAAAAAAATCACACATCTATTAAACTGATTAGATTTCTATAGGTAATTTATTGTCAAGTCGTAAGGCAGGCCGAGCAC
This sequence comes from Colias philodice, assembly GCF_061535455.1. NCBI lineage: Eukaryota > Metazoa > Arthropoda > Insecta > Lepidoptera > Pieridae > Colias > Colias philodice. The sequence continues at coordinate 5,452,923 of NC_143111.1, read as the reverse complement.
AATGCCCGCTAGAGTGGGACGGGTGGATGTTAGAGCGAGAGGTCGATACAGGGCCTTGCAAGGTGATTTCAGTTGCGTCTACGCAAGCCTATGATCAGGTTGTAACGCACACACGCGCGTTGTCGCGCGACCCTTATGTTTTCGCGATGTTTGTAACAACAACACGAATGGATATGAACATATTTAACATACACACATACATGAACGAATGTTAGTGATACAGAAACATTTAAATTCATTATAGTGTAGTGAAAAGTGGACGAAAAACCCATGTGTTGTGTTATGTACCCTAATGTGTAGTGGTGGCTTTACTGAATTACTGTGAAGTGCCCATGCAGAATACACTACACTTCATTAAGGTGAATAATTATTTTATAAGCTTGCATAATAAATTTAAATGAAATAGTTTACGCAACATAAACACTGACATCCAACACAATACGACAGCTGTAATATCCAAAAACACTAATTAATTTATATTAAGTAAATACATTACTGAAACAAATGACAATTAAATAGACGTATTATTTCTATCATTTTCAAACAAATTATTACAAGGAAAATCCTAGAGCTTTGAGGATGAATCATTCGGTAGAGTCGACTCTACCTTTCTCTTCTATAAATAAAAAGAAAGTCCTCTTATTTAACTTTCTTAATAGCAGTTTTCATTATTATACATGTATAGATAAATTATTGTCATCGTTCCTCGTAGAAAGTTCGCTCTTTGAAAGCTCACACGCGTGATTTTCCGTGTCACCACCAAGCTTTTTTTATTGGTAATTTAATAATAAATTTATAGCACCAGTAAACAAAAGTACATGAATGTAATTTAAATTTAAGGTATGTACTTATATAACAAAAATAAAAACACTCCTAAAGTTTTTTACTTCAAATCAATATTACTTCCTACTTCGATCTGAAACGTATTATGTATGTTTCAATCATGTTTTATTAGGTAATCATAATCATGTTAATTATCTTATATGAATAGATTAAATTTAAAGATTTCTTTATTGTTAATTATTATTATAAAATATCCGATATTCAACAAAAACAGCTGCATTTTGAAATACATGAAACTGGGGTTTTCTCGAGCAGTATTTTATAGTATTATTTTCCGTAGAATCGTTGCCATTTGTCTTAAATTACTGATCGGTTGTGACAGAATTGTATTGGGTCGTATCAGTTATTGTGAATTCTTAGAAAATCATGGACTTTAAGATAAAAACAACAATTATGAGGAATGAATCAGTGCTACCAATTGGAAAAGCCAATTTCAAATCAAAATAAGAGCTTTAAATAATTTTCTTATGTCAAGTATTTTCCTCTTATATTAGATTTGTTTTCTATTATACTCTTGCATAATCAAATGATATAAATTATAGAGTAAATGTGATGATAATTTTATAACAAATGCGAAATTAGGGACATATATAGAAAAATGAGTTTATAAATGGCAAGACCATTTATAATTTATATACCTATAGGTACCTATAGGCCCAATAGGCCCTTATTTTTATCCGATATGTTTGCGTATTTAATAGATTCACACTTTCACAAAGCTTAAGCAAGTAAGTTTGTTTTCAAGTGTATAATTTACAACATATTTTATTCTAACTTTCTAAAGAAGATCGAATCGGGTAATATTTTAAGATTTTGTTTTGTGTGTGTGAACTTATAAATAATTTGCATTTGATAAATACTTATTCGGAAATTGTGCAGTGTCTGATAAAGTAGACATGTTTCTTTTTATTTTGTTTAAATAAATAGTATTCGTAATACTTCAAAAGGTTTTAAAAGGCAAGTATAATTGCACGACATCTGAGATATTTTAATTTATTTCGTGCGTATGTTAACGCTTTTTATCGGAATTTTTAATTAGTTTTAAGATTGTTATAGCAAAATAAAGATTAATATTCTTTCAGTTTTTAAAAATTTCCAAGAATTACAAAATAAAATTGATAAGGTTAAATTGTACGTAATTTATATGCAATCATTGTTAATCGAAATGAATTAAATTTGGTAACAAAATACAGCTTTTTGCATTGTTCGGTTTTATTACTTTTTAACACCATCGTATTTTAGATATTTTATTATAGCTTTTTATTGAATGCTTTTAAATAATTTTGGTGAATTCTCATTCACCAAAATTATTTTTTAAATTATTTTAAATTATTTTTGATAATGACGGTGTTTGTTTAACCTACTTTCAAAAAGTATTGTTCAAGTTTGCCCTCGTTAAGTCCGGTTACTGGTACTTGTTCAGAATTAAATTCTTTAATTACATAAATTTTACTTAAAGGAGTTATGATTAAATAATTTATTTCATTTAATATTTCCTCCAAATATGTACATATAATTTCAGAAATATAATTATAGGTTAATCTACATAAGAACAGTTAAACGTTTTTTCAAAAATTAATTGTTTTATTCATGTGAAACTTTATATGCAACCAAATTTAACATGTCAGCCAATAAAATAAAAAAAATACAAAAGCAGTCATGGTTTTATTGAGATTGTTCTTTTTAAAATGTTTTTGATAATAATTTGATACGTCTGTTATTAAATTCTATATTAATTGTTTTATTCGATCAACGTTTAAATTCTATATCCAATTGTCAACTGCAGCCAATAATTTAACTTTAAAAAATAAATTTAAGTTTCCTTCACTTATTCACAATGAAATGCGCTGACATAATATTTTATAGATAAAACCCGGACCAAAAACAAAGATATCTTTTCAAAAATTTTGAAATTAACAAATCAATTATTTTACATAATATTATCATGTCAACTAGAGTATACAATTAATCGAGAGGCTTTCATAACCTGTCGAGCTCACACACCGTGCCATTCCGCAACTGAAGCCTTTCGTATCGATTCACAACAATCTTATAATAAAATCCTTGTTCTTGCGCTTTTAAATCATTTCAACATAAGGCATCATGTTACTACTGTAATGTATGGCAGTTAGATCTTATACCTATAGAAGATAATATGTGAAAAATATTTTTATTCACAAATAGTAAATACCCAGTTTTAAGATTGTTATAGCCTATGAACTATGAACAAATAGTTTTGTTTTATTTGATCCGTTTAAGTTAATGTGATCAATTAATTGATTAACTATTTAGTATTTAAGTAGTGGTGGTATAAATGATCTCTGAGTGTAAGAAATTTAGGCTTTTATTCTCTTGATAAAGAAATCAAATAATATAGATATTTAAAAAAAATTACAGTGCGTATGACCCGTTGAATTCTTTTGCTCCCGCACGTTTCGACCCAGTAAACGCTTAAGTTTGCAAGTAGCATACAAGCTCTTTATTGTATCTATAAATATAAATTACAAATTACAATAAAAATAATTATTTTCGAACATGAGTCAGTAATTTGTGTTCAGATAATAAATAAACGAATATTGAACTGAAGTTCATTCTCGTTTTATCCACGAGCAAATTGTAAAAGTTATGACTTTTATGTTCACTTCCAAAACAAAGTTCCCTTATACATTATAAATTGTTGTCGTAAAAAGGGCGATACCGTTGAGTTATTGCACCGCGATTAATAATTTACGATTTATTAATTGCTCTATTAATTCTGATGTATTTAAAAAGTAGCTATGTATTTTAGTGCTAAAATTTTATAAATCTAGCTTCTTAAATAAATATTGATTTTTTAAGGCTTTTACTGCTATGTTGCCTACACATTCATAATTGACATAATTCTTACGATAATACAATACCGAACTCAATTCACACAGTATTTTAAACGTTATAAATTAAGTTACATATGTAGTCGAATACATAAAAAAGATTCATTCGTTGTCTATAAGAACCTCGAAATTATGTTCATCCATGGAAAAATAAAATGAAGTTAGTATTGTCTTGCGTTTACCATTTATAGCCGTAATTTTTTGTTTGAATTAATTTGGGTAGAGTAAACGGTAGTTAGACCGGACTCTCAGTGGAGTTTCGTTTGCAAAAATCGCGGACCTAAATCTGACTTCTGATTTATATTGTATAGATCCCAGACATCCTATAGACAGATGTTGCCAACCAGTTTTGTGGTCCCCCTGCCCGCACCCCGGTAATTAAATATGGCATACAAAGAAAAAAATAAAAATTTCCAAAACATGCCGTGTGGGGTATCAAATGAAAGAACTTATTGAGTAGATCACGAATATATAGCATACTATATACATTTCTTACACTTTCTCTAAGATTTTTTAGAAAATTTACGAAAATGGTCCATTTTTGAGTTAACTTTAAACCACTATAGATTGAAAACTCATGAATATATTTTTTAAATTATTATTTTAAATAATTAACAATAGTCCATTGTTTACGATTCAATATTTCGTACAGTGAAATAGTTGCATGGGGGAGTGGGGGGAGCATTCAAAGATGGCGAGTATATTTTCAAGTTCATATAGTATATAGTTATTTTCATCAAATCCACCACATAGCTCACTTATATTATATTACGAACTATTGAATCATAAACAATGGACTATTGTTAATTATTTAAAATAATAATTTAAAAAATATATTCATGAATTTTCAATCTATAGTGGTTTAAAGTTAACTCAAAAATGGACCATTTTCGTAAATTTTCTAAAAAATCTTAGAGAAAGTGTAAGAAATGTATATAGTATGCTATATATTCGTGATCTACTCAATAAGCTCTTTCATTTGATACCCCACACGGCATGTTTTGGAAATTTTTATTTTTTTCTTTGTATGCCATATTTAATTACCGGGGTGCGGGCAGGGGGACCACAAAACTGGTTGGCAACATCTGTCTATAGGATGTCTGGGATCTATACAATATATATCAGAAGTCAGATTTAGGTCCGCGATTTTTGCAAACGAACATCTCCTTGGAGCCTGCTCTAAGTGTAGAGCGGTAGAGCACTAACTATCCTACTTACGAGTACTATACTAATGTAGACACCATTGGTAGAGTAGAGTACTAAAATTTGGTAAAGTAAAGTGACACTAGCAGTATGAAAGTTATTTTTTTCTTTTCAATCTATACTAATATTATAAAGCTGGAGAGTTTGTTTGTTTGAACGCGCTAATCTCCGGAACTACTGGTTCGATTTGAAAAATTCTTTCTATAGGCTATATATCATTACGATAAGACCACGCGGAACCACGCGGGTGAAACCGCGAAGCGCAGCTAGTTATTAATATGGAGATTGGAGTGATGTTCGTATGATTATTTAGTTATATTGTTATTTTAAATTCCCATTAAAGGTTTTACCCAAGGTATTTTTTTAAAGTTTAAACATTCGTTGAACATAAAACTACATTGTAATAGCGAGTAAAGTAATATTGACGTTTCAGAAATTCATGAGCGCAGACTAAAATGTGTATAATTGTTTAAAACAATGAATGTGTATACAGCCTTCTTGAAGCACGCACTTATTGACATTGACAACATAATTCGTTATAATTATATAATTTTTTACGAAACGATTTTAAACGGCTCAACAATTTGAAGTAATGATATGGAATTTAAAATATAGGCGTATAATTAATTTCTGTTTTTATTGAATTTTAACATTACACTGTTTTGTTTAATGAAAATGATGTCTAAATTTGATGTTATCAATTAATTTTGATTTTCTAATAGGTGTATTTGACTAGTTTCTAATAGGTGTATTAGACTAGGACTGTGTGAAACGAGACATGGCTTCTTTCAAGATTAATCATAATAATTGGGAGAAGCTCGCTACTAATCGATCAGAATGGCGCAAACTTGTTTCCGAGGGTTGCAGATCCTGTGATGAGTCTTGGTTCAGAGTACTCGCAGACAGAAGGAGGAAACGCCATCAAAACGACTCTGAATCGGCTTCTGCAAACTTCCCCTGTCCGACCTGCGGAAAAGTGTGTCGATCCCGCATTGGATTATTTGGACACCAGAAACATTGCTCAGGCAACACACCATAAATCGTCTGTGATAGACGTAAAGGCCAATTAATGAATTTGACTAGTTGTTACAATTTTCTGAAGATCGACATATTCTCGTTCAAGTAGGTACTCTACAATCTACATATTATTTCAAAATTTTGAAAAGAGTCTTCTAAATCAATAATTTACTTTTTATTCATCTTATTATTTTGCAATACAAATCTATTTAAATACCAGGAATAGCACGAATCTTGAAACATTCAAATATTTTCACACAACGATAAAACCTGACGGTATCTATACCAGCGCGATACAGTTGAAAATAAATACAGTTAACTAAGATAACATATTAATTCAGTATCTTATTTACATATATTGAGACTGGTGACAAAAACACATACTACATTACATTGCTTATACATATTACATAGTGTCTAGGTTCTGAATCAGGTTAGTAATAATATATTTGTAAGGTGTCGAAAACTTTCCACTTGTTACCTTGTGGTTTGTGCGAATGGAATCTTAAGGTTTTATGCGTTTAATTTGTTTATGAGAACTGTTTTATGTGACTCATTATGTGATGTTTCATCTCGATGTACATTAAACTTAGAAATAATTTGATGTTTGGTTTTCGTCCGTGATTATACGAAAAAATCCTATTACCTTAATATTATAAATGCGAAAGTTAGCGAGGATGGATGTATATGTGTGTATGTTGGTTACTCTTTCACGCAAATACCACTGAACCGATTACAATGAAGTTTAGCACATATATAGAGGGTAACTTGGATTAAAACATAGGATAGGTTTTATCCCGGTAATCCCACGGGAACGGGAACTATGCTGGTTTTTCTTTGAAAACGCGGGCGAAGCCGCCGGAGGAAAGCTAGTTTATAAATCCCAATTATTTCTATCTAGCCTTCTAACAGTGACTTTGTTTTATACTACGTTGTAATAAAATCTACAATAAATTTTAATTACGTTCCACTGCTTTGTCAAATAATAAAATAGGATTACACGTCAAATTTCTACGATTCTTTAACGTCATCTTTATTTTCACCGTTAACTAATGCAAATTGAATAGTCATTAATTATTTAATAGTAAATGTATTCCATACGAAAATAGAAAACTTTAGAAAGCATGATTCTATTATTGTTATCTTATAATTATAATATTATGAAATAAATTGTTAAAATGTCTATTCCTATATTTTCTCTCACAGTTCCCATATCCAAGCGTAATTTTATATATATGACTTCGAACATAATAATAGATTAATCGTAAAAGCACATCACTATACCCAGTGTATCGATGTATCGATTACCTGGGAGCGAGTAATATATCGATAACAAAGTGTCGATTCACCTTCCGTGCGAAGCGGCACGCAAGCCTGTCTTTCTTCTTTCTAATTTATACTTTCATTAGTCGCGAATAATTTTGCTTTATTTGCGTCGTGCTTTGTTTAAATTGAAGTTATTATCAATTGATTTTGTTTAACAACACTGTTTATAAAAGCTACAGAGGAATAACAATACTTTACCGTAGTATTTTAATCGTGATAGTAGTTATTACTTAATGTTACAACATTATTCATCTTACGTACCTATATCATCTCTCATCTATTTTATTTATATATCTAAACAAATATAATAATCTAACCTATCACTTTATAATAATACTAGCTTTCCGCCCGCGGCTTCGCCCGCGTTTTCAAAGGAAACCCGCATAGTTCCCGTTCCCCTGGGATTTCCGGGATAAAACCTATCCTATGTCCTTTCTCGGGTATCAAAATATCTCTATACCAAATTTCATGCAAATTGGTTCAGTAGTAAAGGCGTGATTGAGTAACAGACAGACAGACAGTCAGAGTTACTTTCGCATTTATAATATTAGTATTAATAATATGTAGGTGACATGTCCGCCCATTTCTACCCAGTAAAGTCTTAATAAATCCATCCCAAACCTCATATTCCTATTCCTATTTATATCAGTATTCTCTTTAGATCGTTAATTCTATAAAAAATTGAAGTCCGTATTCGTTTTTTATAAAAACGGCTCTGAATATCACCCATTAATAAAGAACGCTCGAATTTTATTTCTTATTAATTTAAAACTTTTATTCGAAGAAGCTCTCTTACTAAAATGTGGCTTATCACGCGACGCTGGGGAATGTAATTAAAGAATTAATTATATTGTCCTTATTTATTGTATTATTATGTATATTGAATGTGAGATCATTTCTTAAAGCTTCAAAAATGTTGTTTCTTACAAATTTTTGAGAAAAACAAATTTATTAGTTCTATTAATTGTCTCTACTATCGATTACTATGTTTAGATGATGAACCTTTTTTAGTGTGTTTAAATATTTAATTAATAAGTAGGTATATAATTTAGAAGATCCTTATTTAATAAATAAGCAGGTATATAATTTATATGAATCTTAATTTATAGCAACAAAACATTTATCTCGTATTTTTGTAAGTTATAACTTTTTAATCAAATTCTACACAGAAAAAATAACTAAATTAAAAGTCAAAATTCTCGAAATACAACCCCCTTCCATCAACCTACCGCTCCTACATTTACCAAAACTAAATATCAAACAGAATAGGCATTTCAATTTTCATATAATCGCAAGTCATTAACTGCACAGGGCATTCGAATAATGGCCATTATATACAGGTGTTTATAAAACATGCCTATTCGAATGTGTTACGACACAAGTCCTGATTCAATAGCTGTTCCTTCACAATACATGCGACATGAACATAATTCACTAGAATGAGGTTATTCCGTTTCACTGTATTTAGTTGTGATGAAAATTTAGGCTTTGTTAATTTTAATCCGTTAATCAGAGCTCTAGAAACTTATAGAATAGTGTACCTACTTTGTTATGTCAAATAATTTGGTGCCTTTTCTTTATGTCAAACAGATAATATGAAAGTAGGAGGAAAAGAACTAAATAACATTTTTTTTATAATAGGTATTTATTAAAGTACTGGTCATAACTACAGAAAATAGTAGAAGGTATCATAAAAACTTTTTAAAATTAATCGACATTATAATTAGTAAAATTGTATTTGTTGTGTAGCTCTGGAGATATTTGTTCCTCTAAAATTTATATGAAATTAACTTTGTACGATGAAAAGGGTAGGTACCTTATAAATTATAAATAAAATAAAAATTTTAATTAATGTAAAATAAAATACATTTGGATTATAAAGAGCAAATTATGACATTAAACCGCATATAAACTCAATTATTTTAATAATGTTAACTATTCTATCGTATGTTAATCAAGAATATATTATAGTGACGTTTTTCAATGCGATTGAGTCATAATTGTATATTTCAATATAAATAAACTCAATAAAACATGTTTTTCTACTTTTTGTACTTACATATACATATGATAACTAATCTACGGAAAGAAAATAAAAATTTTTGTCCAATAAGTAAACCAAAATCTTACCAAAATTGGTTTAGTAGTTCTTTCTCTTAGAATTATCTAAGACAGATTACTGTTGAAATAAAACTAACAAGATTGCAATTTTTATGTATGAATTTCCTATTAAAAATTATGTCAAATAGCTCTTAAAATATATAATATAATTCCAAAATTGCATTAATTGCATTACGTTTTCAGGTTAAAACAATTACCTAATTCTCCAAGAATTATGGCAATCTCGTGAGGATTTTATTAAATGGTCATTCAATGCAATTATTGCCACTCTTAAAAATATTTCCGATATTTCCTTAAAAACCAGTTTTTAATCTGTATAAATAAAGTGTTAATCCAACGTCATTTTTTCGTAACTCAGCTTTTCAGAAGCTAATTTCAAATAATATTTAACTTAATTTATACGAAGATTTATTTATAAGAATCATCTTGTACATATTTTAGACTGTTGTCTCCATAATTGCTAAATAGCAATTGATCATTGTTTTTAATTTACACTATATAATTACCTAATGTATATATTTCATCATGTAAATAAGAACGTCAAATTTCAACCACGAATTAGGTATACTACATTTAAGTACATGTATCGTCAAGTTTAAATCACCTTTAGCTTTAGGAGCAGGAGAATCTACAACTTTTCATTGAAACAATAATGAAACCAATGTCATAAAGCTTATACGAAGATTTATTTATAAGAATCATCTTGTACATATTTTATACTGTTGTCTCCATAATTGCATAATTTTTCATTCATTTCATAATTAAACCTCACCTTTTATACCTCAATAGGTACAATTCAAAACAAATTACCAGGTATACCTATTATGCCACATTATTATCAAGTATACAATTTTAACCTTTTTAGGACCGAAATATATAACAGATATCACTATGATCTATGTTACGATGACATATGGTATATAATTGATGTATAAAACATTCTAAACCTTTGTAGCAATTAATTAGTATACAATATATGCGCAAGCGACGTTCCACTTTTTAGCTAGTCTAGCCCTATAAGGCATTCGTCCCATTCTTGCTAAACCTAACTTGATTGTACTTTGACGTAAAATATGTTTTTCTTAAGTGCTTATTCGGATTATAATAAACATTTTATTATACGTGAAATTTGTTGAATAAAATGTTTATTTGCGAAATATGTATTTTAATGAGCGCCCTTTATACGTACACTGTCTCGTAAATTGTTTTGATAAATTTTGAAATGGACTTCTTATATATTTTAGTATAAATGTAAGTCTATTTATATGAGGATGGATTTAGGTCTATTTCTCAGTCACGCTAAAACTATCAGAGCCATCTAATTTGAATTTTAGAAGGGAGATTGTAAAAGGATATCTGTTTGTTACGTTTTATATTAAAAATGTAAGATCGAATAAAATCAATTTAAATTCCAACTGGTAAATTATAATCGTAACAAAAGAATATTTAATATGTACAATAAAAATATAGATTAGAGAATTAATTACTTTAATGTTTTAGAATAATATTTCAAACTTATAAGAAAACAATTGGATAATTTTACGCATAATGAAAATTGAATACGGTCTTATTACCTTTTAATAAATCCAGTGAAAATCGACATATACAATGTCCTACAAAACACATTCCAAATTGCACTACATTTATAACAAATAATTTCGGTCACTAGCAAGAAATACGCATTTCACCTCAAACGCATACCAACAACCGCCATCCGTCACAAAACACATTAGTGCATTGCATTGTTAGCTCAAAATATCAAAATACTTCCTGTAATTAGTGTCGTCGCACACCCGGAGGTTATAAGTGTAACTGAATAACGATATTGCGTCTTCCTTAACAATATAATATATTTATAGGCCCAGTACATTCTATGTAATGGCCTTATTAGAATTACGAGCTGAACAATTTCTAATGTCTGGCTTATCTTTACTATTGACGTGATTATGGAACCGCTTAAGATGCGAGGTTGATTTCGTTTACTCATTTGTATTTTACAAAGTATTTGTAGAATTATAGAAAAGTTTCATTATATAACAACAACTGTCGGTAATGATACTGTATTATGTAAAGTTACAGAATAAATGTCCGAATTAAAAACCTCTATTTTTAGAAAGGAAGTTGAAAAGAAGTTTGTATTTTGGAAAACCTAGTGAAAGGCAGATTTTTGCGAAGACAGTTGAACTTATAAAAGGCTACTGCTAGGCTTATTAAAAAAAATTATAAATTACATTGTATATCTTTGTTTAAAATTCGACTACACACCTTGTCTATATTTGGTGCTGGTATAGTTGCTTTAATCCAGTAAATAATTATAATACATATTATCTTGTAACGTACCTACTCTCTCAAGTCTCAATTGTAATTTTTATTTACATTCAATACTAAAGTTTTCATAATACAACTACAGGTCATCATTAGATTTCCTTGCGAGTGGATTTGCGAAATCGTGACTACGTAAACAATAATTTTCTATGTATTACGATGTGAGTGAATATTGTGTATTTTATTATCTATTGTATCAGCATTGAAAATATATTATATACGCTATTGTTCACTTTAATTATTATTGTAGTATTCGTGATTTAATAATTACATATAAATTATGATCGTATCTTATGTAGTCATCTTTTAGGTGTAATAAGATTTTGAATACCGACGATTATAAATGAGTAATGGAGATTTATTTATCTATTTAATACAACTAAACAGACTTACATACTAGAACATACAAAAATAAAAGCAAGGAGCAGTTTAGTGTATTTGGCGGCCTTATCACTTAGAAGTGATCTCTTCCAGGCAACCAGGGCAGAAGGTAATCAGCTCAATTAAGTTGTAAAGGTAGGTCGAGAGAAAAAAGAAAAAAATAATAATAATGATAATGATGTCACTGTAAACAAAATAAAATATAAGAAAATTAAAACACATAACAATTTATAAATTAGATAATTATGGAATATGGATATGATTGAAAAGTTATTTTGTAATTCAACTGTTAATCGATCAAGGAAGGTTTTAATAAACTATAGTTTCTAAATAAATTAATTGAATAACATTTATTGAACACTACCTGCGCTCCGCGGTTTCACCCGCGTGGCTCCGCTTCTGTTGGTCTTAGCGTGATGATATATAGCCTTCCTCGATTAATAGGCTATCCAACAACGAAAGAATTTTTCAAATCGGACCAGTAGTTCTTGATCTTCCTATCCTTCAATCCTACTTATAATAAGATAGAAACTTATTATCTTAAATTGACACATAAAACAGTGAAAGGATAATTTAAACTGAAATTGTTAACCGTTACTGAAACTGTTAGTTACCGTCAGCAGTTACTGTTCATTTGACGATAAATTCAAGAATGCGAGATTTAACAAGTGTTTTTTAATTAGAGCTTTATTTAATTGTAATGTTCTATAATTTGTAATATTGCTTTATAATAGAAGTATGAAAGGCAAGTAAACTTTCAATTACTAGATTTTGCAATCAAAACAACCGAATTTCTTTCAAATTGGTTACATATTGGTGGATTCTTTGTTAATAAAAACTGTATTTTGAAATAAAAAGCTACAAATAATAATATATGTAACATTTACCTTTACATTTCCTGAAAAATGCACAAAAAAATAAGATCTTAATTAACCCGAATTAGCTTATAAACCGAACAAAACCGGGACGGGGTCTAGTATAGCAAAGTTCGTTGACACGGTAACAGCTGTGTGCGTCCATCACACAGTAGGACGTCTAACCATTAATACTACAATACTAAAACTTACCTATTCCATATTATTTAGTGGTTAAATATGAGAAATAACTGAACAAATGACTTAGATGTGGGAAGCTCTGTTATATTATAACATTATGTAATTTGCTTGCGAAGTTTAGAAAGTGTTTCTATATAATAAAATTATGCTAATATATATTATTGTTATATATGTATGTATATGTAGATGGTTTAGGGAAGTGGACCATGATAAGGAAATCAATTTAGATAAGATTCGAGCATATTTATAACTTTTTTTTTTTATTTTTTTTTTATTTTATTTATTTATCAATAACAAATACATTTTACATAATTGAACATGCCAAAAAACCACAAAGATTTGTCCGGCATGCAAAGCAATCTCTCCACGACAAATGCACAGCGCGCTCGTGTGCACGCGACAAGTTACAGACAATTATTTATACGACATTATACAATATACAGGTTGTTTACAAAATGCAATTTTAATTTAGATTTAATATTATTATTATTTATGCTTTTTTTTAGGTTCAAATCAAGATTATTTAGTAATTGAGGAACTAAATAACGAGTTGTTCTTTTACCATAAATGTTAATTACTTTTGGAATGATTAATCGTTGGTTAGTTTGTTGACGGGTAATGATTACGTTATCAAGTTTTTTCTGCAGGTCAAAGTTAAAGAATTGTTCTTTTAATATTGTGTAATGGAACAAAGATTCTACCGGCAAAACCTTACAATGGTGAAAGAGATTTTCATTTCTATTTTTACATAATTTTTTTATCTTAGGAGATACTATTTGTTTTAATATTCTTAGTTGTAGTGATTCAATGTTCTTCAAATAGCTTTTAAAGGTTCGTGCGTAGCTACTTATACCGTAGCTTATAACATTATTAACTAGGGCGTTATATAGCATTAGCAAAATTTTAAAAGGCATTTTATTTTTAATAATTTTTATATTAGCTAGAATAGCTCGGAGTCGATCACAAACAGAGTTGATATGTGGCTGCCAGTTAAACTTTCTGTCAATTATAAGTCCCAGATACGTATGACTACTTACAGTTTCGATTTTTGGACAGTTACAATTGCGCACATTATGTTGATGCAAACAATAACTGGATGACTTTTTGTACATAAAATGGTAGTCTCCTTTATCATGTAGGTATATTATTATTATTATATTAATTTGTGATGTCATAAATTAGAAAGTAAAGCTTGACTATTAATACAATAATTTTAACGTATCTTCTTTATACATTTTTAAGACTGAAGAGCTTTTCAAGCTTTTTTACTTCTTGCAATATAACTTACTTTTTCTTCAACATTTTTCCTGTAACTGTAATATCTAGCAAGTATACCAATCAAAGTCCAAGACACTGAGATACCGGTGAGCGTAAGGGTCGTGGGAAACAATGGCTCAATCATAATGCGCGCGCGCACCTGTCCGACTCATCACAGTTAGACGCTACTCATTGTTCTCGAATCGAAATTATCTAAAGTAAAAATATTATGTTCTAATAATGTAGTGCACAATTAAAACACTAGTTTTTATTCACACTAGAGTTATTGTTATAAATAATTTATTATTTAAGCTTCATATTTGAGCTTAAAATAGCAAAGCACTGATATCATTCATACAATCAACTCCTACTCAAATCTAAGAAAATCCGACAATGCCATTAAAAATATAGTTATCTCCCACTCAGCTTATAAAACAAAGTTTTTACAACCATGTGTTATAAAACACAGCAACAGAGTTAAATGATAAATAAACAGGACCGTGTTACTCGAATCAAGGAAGCTTTGTTTTCATTTCCTCTCGAGAAAGTGACTCGCTATCGAGTTTAACTGGTAAGGGCGGACGCGATAGAAACGTCGGCTTAACACTGTTAAGTGAAAAAAACAATAGTCATCACTTAACTGACGAATTGAGAGCTTAGATTATAGTTTGCTTGATGTATTGTTTCTTTGTTTTTTGTGGCCTCTAATGAAACTGTTATTAATATTTGGGATTGGTTGTTTGATTTGTTTTTTTTCGGATTTGTAAACTATGCATAGTGTGATGTGAGTTTTGATACAGTAGTTATTCTATGTTTATGGACAACTTTTCAATATTTAGATTGATGTCGTAAAGACTGAGAAAGGCGGCTTATTATAAATTATGTTTACACAATTTGTCTAACATCTTTGCATATATAAATCAATAAACCATTCAACAATGAAAACAACAATAATTCAATTACATCAGCTATGCGCCTACGGCTAGTTTTACTATTTCACAATATTTCCGTGGGTGTAGGACATTTTTGTCCGCACAATATAAAAGTCAACAAGTTCTTTAAGCGGTTAATAAAAATAAACAGCCTACCATAGAGCTATTGTAATAATCTCGCCAGCTTGTATATTTCTTAATCGAACCGGTCAAGCGCATCGTTTGCTTTTCTATATTAAATGCAGATAAAATCCTTTAACTTATTATACAATATTCCTTTCTACGCAGCATTAAAATGTCACTACGCTTGGTTTTACTATTAAGTAATAGTGTTGATATTATTCGCTCTACCACGTTGCTATAGTTGGACACAATAAAGAATTAGTAAGTCCTAGAGCTGTTCTAATCTCTAAATTATGGATATATGTTTGTTAATCTTTCACTCGAATATTAATGAACAGATTTTGATGATACTAGCCAGTGATATAGGGTATAAGAATGACATATTATGAGCTATAAAGAGATTTGTTTTTGTTTAAGGATTCGTCCGCGTGTGAAACCGCGAAGCACAGCTAAAGGTTCATACTATTTAAATTCATTAAAAAGTCATCAATATCAAAATTTTTATTAATATCTTCAAGAAAAAGCTATAAAACCCACCCCCTTATATCTTCAGAGTATATTTAAATATCCGTATAACGTATTAGAATAGAGAACAGGTCCTCTATTCCTATACGTTTCAGATATAAGATTGGACCAGTGAAAGTATGTTTGCACGCACTTGTTCAATACCAACCTACGCAATTGACTAATCGTCGAGATAGCCTGCGGTGCTCGATATTTGACGAGCTGGTTTTAGTATAATTCAATTATCACTTTTGTGAAATAGCTTCGTATATTTCATAATATGGGCATTCACTGTGATTGTTAGATTTTAGTTGTTCTACTTTTTAGAATATATATGTATATATAATAATTATAATATAATATACTTTACGCTTAAACTGTATCAATAAATAACTTTATTACTGAATATGTGGACTGTAAACTGCAAAGAAAAACTCACGATGATAAAAATCAGTCAAACTCAGTGGTCCCTACAATAATAGTAAGTAAGGTATGTAATAACTAATAAGGTAAATAATAATAAGTACTATACATACTTCGCTTTTGTATTATGACTTATAACCTTATAATAACATCATGATAGTAATATTATAATAATATTATTATGTAGTTGATTGAAAATTCATAACACACATATTTTAAGTCACTTTATGATCGCATACACAACCAGAATTTTAAGCCAGGTGGTTAAAGAATAGAGATTAATATATTATCTATCAATCTCCGTAATAAGAAACATAAAAAGTTTTTAATATTCAAGCCTATAAGCCTATAAGCCAAGCCCATATCACTTCACAAGCAGTTTTAATGCCACACTAACTGTGTTTCCACCGTTAAAAACCGAACATATTTATTATAGTTTACTTAATTGATTTTCAAATATGTTAAAATCGTTTTATATAAATAGAGAGTTATAAAACCTCAGTCAAGATTCTTATCCGCATTTTAAATTGAAAATTAACACTTATTTGAGATATCTTACACGGTTATGGTTAATATTAGAATGGAATAGTTAATATTGAACTATCAGTATATCATTTGTAATCAATATTTTTATTTATGCATTTTATAAGATTATTTACATAGTTCGAATACGTAAACTATTACGTTATGTTAACGATACGATAGTGTCTAGCTATTTTATATCTACAGGTATTACATAATTTGACAAATAATAAGTATTAACTTAGATCTAACAAAAAACAAAAAATTAGATTAAAAAAATTCTTTTTTCAAATTCAAAATTCAAAAATTCTTTATTTGGAACATAAAATAAAGATGAAGGCCCTATAGCATGATTCCTAAGATAAATCTCACTAATAACTTTGTAAATGAGAAGTGCTGTAATGCAAATGTGTTTTTAAATTAAAACAATTTTTAGTTTTAAATGTTATTAATTAATAGTGGAAAATTAAAATGTCATGGTGCCGTCGGCTGTCACTTTACCTAGCAATTTTAACGCATGATAATTCTGACCCTCTTAACGGATTTGGTTAAATTTTAAATTGTAATTATTATATGGAACCGTGAAAGGTCACAGGCTTGTCATGACAATAAAACTTTCTATACACAGTACAAGCAAGCTATAAGGCTAGTCGTATAGATTAATAGTTTAAAATATAATCTGTTAAAATCATTTTATACAAATCCTACTAAACAACTTTTACCCTGGCTTCACCGGGACAAAAGATTTCCCTAAAGAGTATCATTAAACATTGAATACTGATGTATCTATCTAGTGGAGAAATATATTTTTTTTTGTAAAATGAACATTAATCGATTGCTTTGTGAGTAAAACCATAACAAACAAAAGTTATTTTTCTATTACTTAACAATAAAATACCCATATATCTAAAACAATTTATTACAGTAATTTTTAAAGTCACATAACTATAACATATAAAAACTCTCACAGTTACGCAATATCATTAAAAAGTAGCATCGTTAAACAATACAGGCATCGTATATCAACTGAAACAGGCTCTACTTTAACTATATCAATCGTTATAAAAAGATACTCTACTTAACAAACGACATGCGTGGGCGCAAAGGTACCGACGTATCAACACGATGCGTCGAGGCGTTACAATTATCTAGAAATATGTATTAGCATATCGTTATTGTGAGAAATGTATTAATCAGTTTTGATACTGATTAGATAGATTCTTATACTGGAATGGCCTATTTTTATAGAGATTTCTTTTAAATATACTTTTTTAATGTCAGATATCGTAATGCATTTTAAACACTCGATATAATAACATGTTCTAAGAACATAAAAGTGTAATAATATATAATAATAAATAACCTATATAATTAGTACCTAAAAGCTCAACGTCTGCCTACTTTTAATGCTGAAAAAATTGTATTAATCAACTCCCCAATAAAATATTTTTTAACGTCTTTATCGAAATAATTAAAAAAAATACCGGCTGAATTGAGAACCTCCTTTTTTGAAGCCCGTTAAAAATTGAAAAAGGCCTCACAACTTTACTCTTTTTATCTGATAAATGTGTAGTAGGTATTTCTTTACTGAATAAAACTGATATGAAACTACATCAGTAATAACAAAGTAAGCTTCACATGTAATATTAAAATTCTTTCAGGCCTGATGTCCACAGTAAAAACACATATTAAGTAGCTGCAGTAACTATCAACGGTGGATATCAATTGGAAAGCCGCAGTTGTTTCTTAGAAACGGATACTGTAATAATAACACTGACTACGGTAAATGAGATAGCATGATAAACAAGATGATTGCTCACAATAAACAATTTCATTTGAACATCCTGTATTGACATGTAACGGGATACGTGGTATGTAAATGGGTTTTTGTAACGATTCTAAGTCAAATGAAGGCTAATTTGGTTTATACTGTGCCAATTTTTTGAGGAAATTTGAAATGGGTGAATGCTCGAAGAACGAACCTATGATATATTTTTTTCTTTTAGTTTAGATTGGTGAAAGTAATTGCCCTGGCCCCTGGCGTCCTTTTTTGGGAATTCCTATTCTTTTATATTATTGATGATAAGTACATACAATTTTATTATTATGAAATATAAAGATCTTCAATCATGATAAATTTTATTTATATCTCGCAAAGATACGAGAACGACTCGTAAAACTTATGTCCAGTGTTATCATCATTCTATAAAACCACAGTTACTATTTAATTCAACATTGCAACCAAAAACCGTATTCTGCAAGATAATGAACAAGGAAGAGGCAAATTATGCTATTACCATACGGTAGCCAGATGCCTAACTAGGTTTATTTTCTAACAAATTGTTCCTACTTGTATTATTGTGGTGCGAGGTAATGACCAATCTTCCTACTAGATACAGTGTAGCGTTTTAACGCACGCAAGTTTTTCTTGAAGTATGTTAATAAGAGTTTGTGTTCCTTTGCGTTTGATTTAGAATTTATACCGATTGAATGGAAAGTAAAATTGTAAGATATTATTTATTGCAAGATTGAAATTGGAAACTACGATAACCAAAGTCAATATTGAATTGGTGTGTCCCCACAGCGAGCAGCATCGCGAAGCATCTCGGTCAGTGTGGAATGACCAAGGATATACGTAGATATAAAGATTAAAGAGATACTATAATCTCTATAATTTACAATTAGATATACCTACTATTTATTTCATTCTTCTCTTTACTTATACTTTATCAGGACCGGGATGAGATCAAATAGAAGATAAACATTAATCCCTCCTTTAGATTATATAGTTAACATTTATAATGCTGAATTTTCCACGCTACTTCATTCTTATCTGTAATCAGTATAGTTTCTTTACTACGGCCGAAGTGTGCATAATATAGTACAAATTAAAAATAAGTATGTGTTGACTGCTTATGTATCTACTATGGTGAACTTTATAGGCAGTTCAATATTATTTACTCAAATGTGTTGATTACCTATTTACCTACTAGGGTGGATGTATTGGTATTTCATTATGTTCTAAGAACTTAACCACTTTTAATTAAGGCCTCAACTAAATTAAATGGTAAGTAGCATGAATGTTATCACTCTATAATTAGGTACGACTTGATAATAATAATGCGCTTTTAAAATGATAAAATAAAAGTTATATGCACGAGCTTTCTGAACGAATATGCTATACATTTTGGCTTTATATATTTGAACTACTTAACTGATTTTATTTAAATTTCATGTGTTGTAAAAAGGGGTGGTCAACCCTCACCAATAGTACAAACATATTTAACACTTATATAATACTATAAGTTAGTTACCTTCTACATTAGTTATGAAGCGATAGCAAATTTAATAATTTAATCAGATTCGATCCAACTATGGCTTTAAGCTAATATAATTAGACAGAACGACTCTAAATTCTTTATCTTGTTAATCTAAAACGCTCAGAACATTCCTGAATAATGCGATACAATATGACAATAGAAATTTACAGTTCATAAATAAACATAAAAATTCCAAGGACGTAACTTAATTTGCTTCGTATTAATTGTTTTATAACAAACAGCTTTTAAATGAAGAGACTAAATAAGGAAAGGTCACGCACCTGTATGCAAAAGTGAAATGTAGAGCAAGTACTGTTGGAAATTGAACTTTAATTATTAAACCTTACGATATATATTCCAAAGATACTTTCAGGCGTTTAGTTTAACATCCCTTTATCATGGTGAATAAAATTAAAACATAAATATTTAAACAGTTATGTTACAGTACCATAAATTATAACATTATGTGAATGACAATTATAACATGACATTGTTTAATTTCTTGTGATTGATGGAAATTTAAAATATTATAGTCCAGGAGGAATCGGCGCATGAGTACCGAAAACTATTCCACCTCAATTTTTTTACGTGATCCTCTTCAAATTGCCCTACTGATGATATAAATGCATGTTGCCATGGGGCAACCCGGTGCCATATTGTTTAAACCGAAATTGTTTAAACAATTGCAAGGAATTGTTATTTTTCAACCGGACAAATTTTTTTTATATTTTTTATCGAAATACCAATAAAAAAGGTCCAATTACTTTTCACGATAAAGTTAATATTTTCAAAGATATGAATTTTTTAAGGTTTGAAAAATCTCAAATTTGGGTACTTTCGACCCATGAAAAATATATTTAAAAAAAAAATAATATATAAGTAATATTTTTTTTTCAATTCTCTATACAATAGTTAATAATATTGTTAATAGAGATTTAAGAAAATTTCATTGTTTATATCTGTTTTTTAATTGTTAACTTCGCGCGCTCACAAGTACGCGCCGCTTACCTTTAAGTATCGCCGTCTCTCTCTTACTCATGCGCTGCATCGGCCTCTCTGTGTCTTGAATCATTATTTATCATTTATGCTTAAATAACTTTAAAAAAATTGATTTCAGAAAAAAAGAAACAAATTGTAGACAATTTAATTATTAATAAGATTGCTCTCTTTAAAAATCTTGATAAAGTTGATAGTTTTTAAGATAAATGATAAATAATGATTCAAGACACAGAGAGGCCGATGCAGCGCATGAGTAAGAGAGAGACGGCGATACTTAAAGGTAAGCGGCGCGTACTTGTGAGCGCGCGAAGTTAACAATTAAAAAACAGATATAAACAATGAAATTTTCTTAAATCTCTATTAACAATATTATTAACTATTGTATAGAGAATTGAAAAAAAAATATTACTTATATATTATTTTTTTTTTAAATATATTTTTCATGGGTCGAAAGTACCCAAATTTGAGATTTTTCAAACCTTAAAAAATTCATATCTTTGAAAATATTAACTTTATCGTGAAAAGTAATTGGACCTTTTTTATTGGTATTTCGATAAAAAATATAAAAAAAATTTGTCCGGTTGAAAAATAACAATTCCTTGCAATTGTTTAAACAATTTCGGTTTAAACAATATGGCACCGGGTTGCCCCATGGCAACATGCATTTATATCATCAGTAGGGCAATTTGAAGAGGATCACGTAAAAAAATTGAGGTGGAATAGTTTTCGGTACTCATGCGCCGATTCCTCCTGGACTATTATAATCTTTATAATATGTATGTCAGTATTCTTGTTCCTTGCTTTAGCTACAAGATCCTATTTATAAGGTACTTTTACCTTAGACTATATGATTATAACAATATAAAACTAGTACCTTAAAACAACAGAAATCAAATTTAAAGTCGTTAATAATTTCATCATAAACTTGATTTGTTTAAAGTAACAGGTGCATTGTTATTTATAGTACCTACCTATTCATAAACAAACTTATATACATATTTGTAACAGTTTCTTCACGACAAAGCAGTACTTACCAAGCACAAACATTTACGTAATCAAACGCAATCAACTGTATTAGAATTCAGTATAATATCCTCTATACATCCCAGCATCACAGAAACGCATTACTTCTTACGGGACTCCACCATTTAATTACGAGCTGCGGTATCTTTATAGTCTGTTTACATTACGGGTCATTTTATACTGGTGACCCAGGATTAATGGCCATAATATCCTGACCCTCCTGAACTTGCTATCTATTCTATCCAAGAGGCCAGCTTTTATTGGTCCGATGAGTAATACGCAGTTTACGTTCAACAGTTAGGCTATAATGCTGTTTCGCTTTTCATAATAGATGGTCTTACTTTGTGCTTACGGTTCATTAATTATTGGTTTAAATTAAATGAATAACAGTTGGGTACAGATAAATAACACTTTCAGTTTTGAGCAGTTAATTTTGCTTTGAAAAGTTCAACTGTTACATAGGTTAACTAACTGTTCACGTGGTTTTACATGGTACGTGTGGAGGTAATGTTTAAGTTTTAATTGTCACCATATATTATACACGTACGGTTACAATGTAGAAATGTTTGAATTATTGCTATAAATCTTGCATTTCTATTTATTCACAAATGTACACCTTATATGAAAGCGTATTGCATATGTGAGATTATTAAAGTGCGTCATTCTATTGGATAAAAGCTATTGATTTTGACGAAATTCAATATGAAAAAGAAAAAATATCTTAATTTTTATAACCTATTTATTACGAATAGATATAACTCTATCTTTACGTTACAGAATACATTTTATTAATATCAATTTATTATTTCGTATTAACCTTACCATGTTCTTCCAAGGCTTAGGAAACTTGAGTATAAATTCAAATCGAGTACATAGTACATATAATAAAATACCAAAGATATTATCGTCATTAATAACAGCAATTCATATGCTCATACACAATAGTTATATTCATATATACGAAATTCATGTCCCCATATCGATATGTCACTCTTGGAATGACTCTATTCGTAAAGCGCTTTGTCGAAAACCTTCATATTAAATATAGACGCAATAAAATGAATAAAAATCATATAAAACGTATTATAATATTATTGAACGCACAAAGTATCGGCTTATCTAAATTTTCTTACAGCGTATTTTTATTCGGTAAAGTTTTTTTTGTAACAAATTGGTGTGATATTTATTGATTTTATTTGAGTTTTTTAGAACATTTACGTAATGTGGAATGCGTGGTTTTTAACATGAATTTGCATAATTCCTTTTAAAATGTGATTATTTATATTTTATTTTTTTGCGACACAAAAATATTAAAAAAATAAAATGTATGCAAATCTATTTTGAGAATATAATCAATAGCTCTCCAAAAACAACAAGGCTGATTGACAAATTGTTTTTTACTATTATGTATTTAATTGACAAAAAAACAGTAAAATAAATAAATTATATCTACGTTAATTTGTATGTAAACTAGGACAATCTTAAAAATTTCCATTACTTTGACACATAAATGACCACATTTTTTCAAAAATATTTAATTTGACATAACTTATAAAAAAGACATTAAGCTACTGTGCTAAAAATATTATAAAAATAAACCCATTAATTATACAAAATTTCCATAAGAGAATAACAAAAACAATAAATAACGCTATTTCATATAAATATAGAACCTTACTTCCTTTCTTTATGCTAATGCGGTCGTTCTCATGAGAAAATATAAGTTTCAAAATTATGCAACACAAGTCGAAAAAACAATTACATATTTATTTTTAACCTCGTTTTTATTACTATGACGACAAAGGATGTCCTAATTATCCAAAATATTTCTGTGTGTCGAAATAGATGTATTTTATTTTGAAAATTATTTTTAAACATAGGATGTCCGTAATAAACATCCGGTAAATATGTTACGATTCTATATTGTAAGTTAGCAATGGAAAAAAACTGTTTTGTTACAGTAACCGCATTTAATAATCTATATACTAATAATACCTATTATAAAGCTGAAGAGTTTGTTTGTTTGAACGCGCTAATCTCAGGAACTACTGGTCCGATTTGAAAAATTATTTCGGTGTTAGATAGCCTATTTCATCGAGGAAGGCTATATTATATATCATATTAATATATCATCACGCTAAGACCAACAGGAGCGGAGCCACGCGGGTGAAACCGCGAAGCGCAGCTAGTAACTAATAAGTAGAGCTAGATTATATTATAAATAATTTTGATTGATATTTACTTTAAATAATGGATAATTGCCTACTTATTAGAATAATGCAATAGGTACAGGTAAACATACTCACATATCTATTTAGATACGTGGATTATTTATTAAGGCTGCAGTCTAGCAAAATTGCGTTTTCAACAAGTTATTTGACAATTTTTTCCCGGCTAATGAAATGATAAACTGAATTTTTTTTTCTTGTTTATCAATTAGTGTTATATACGCAATGTGCGTGAATTTTTTCACATTTATAAAGTTACTTTATGTTACCTTAATCAGGCCTTCAAGATAAGTCTCTTTCCCCCAAAGACATTTCGAGCTAAGTTTGTGCACTCACTACGTTGCAACCGATTACAATTTATACAATCTGATCAGCGCATTATTATCTTTATATAGTCGTTATTAAAAAGTGCTGAATACAATTTCCGAAAAACTTATGATTTTCCTAATTAGAACGTTATAAATTCATTAAATTTCCCATTTTTTGCCTTACAAAATCTATTGATAAATACTGCTAAAAGTTATTTTTTCCATTAATTTATTCGAGTTGGTTGAAGACCAATGAGTATTAATCCTTTAAAAAAATTTTTTTTTTAATTTTGATAATTCTTTAAATATTAAAAAAATATTTAAAATAATTAGGAAAAATCCTAGCGAATTTCTTTAGTCGCGCTCCTTGGGCCGGAGCGTTCTGACGTGTGCTCTACGCTCGATTTTCCTTCATACCGAAGTGAAAGTTGCTCTACTTCATTAAATTTAATATTTTTGTTAATTGATTATTTTTATCTTAGTTTTGTGCAAGTATTCGTATTTTTAAACATTTGATTTCGATATGGAAAATAAACGAAAAAAATACGCGTGTAACTACTAGAAAAAAAATTATCTTCGAACATAAAGTTAATGAAACCAAATAGATTGCAAAGGTGATTGGCAACAATTTCTTTATTTTACGGGGTGTCAGTAAAGGGATGTATATTTCTTTAAAACTAAAGTAAGCTCATAAATTTTCTTATAATATATATTTTTTTGAAGTTCCAAAAATGTTTATTTTTCGTTTGAGAAATACGAAATATAATATAAACTTGTATTGAGAACTTGAACTTCCCAAGTTCATCCGGGGAAATCCCCATACGGGGAAAATGATTTGTTTACTCCAAAATTGATCCGAGGTGTTTTAATTTTTTCTTCTAGTCATTTTCAACGTAGCGGCATGTTGTTTGATTATTAATTTTGTAACTTAAATACAGGATGTTGGTTTTATATTCTGATCTTACAGACGCGCTGACAAATTTAGTCCGCCATTTCTAGTTTAGTCTACCAACTCTAAGTACCAATATTAAAACGAATGGATTATCATCACATCATCAAAACTCAGATGTAATGGAAGATCACAAAAACATAGAAAATTCAGTGGGTGTTGAGAACTAAACAAACAGAAGTAACAGAGACGCGAAGAATAAAAAAAGAGGACGAAAACGATAATTCGTTGATGCTTTCCCTTTTCGACGTATTGTTAGGGTACATCACCAATCTGCAAAAAACAAAACTGATGATTCCCAATTGCTGATTAAAAATGAAAAACAAATAATCGACAACAGTGGTGAAAATTTGCTGATCACAATGAAACATCCTTCAGTGGTAGCAGATTTACTCATTTCAAATGTATCGGTGAACAGCGTAAAGGAGAGGAGGACAGGAAAACATTATGAATGTGGATGGTGGATTGTATACTGGGTGTAATCGATAAGTATGTGCAGGCGATTATGACGTTATTATTGCAGGTATCAAAAAACTTAAAACTGATATCGAAATTACTTTGCCTAATGAGCAAAATGACAATAATAACTTTTTAAAAGTATAACGAGAAATATCTAAAAAATTTACTTTATACACTCCCATATCAAAAAGGGAAAATGGGACTAGTAGAAGTTAAATGTCTAATTCCGGCAAAAGACATGAATGCGGAAGATGCGGTTAAAAATAAAAAAAATAATATTTGAAATACAATGCAAAAAATAACACTTTTGAAATACAAATAAGCAGACTTCTGCTTCTGCAACTTAACGTTGCAGAAGCAGAAGTCTTTGCTGTTTGGACTGGAGTGAATCATTCGTTAAAAATAGAATATATAAAAAATTATGTAACGTTTAGGCAAAATAAAATGATGGACCATTATCAAGATTTTACATAAATTGCCTACTGTCAGAATTGATTGATTCGAGACTTCAGCATTCGATGCCCATCAAGGACCCATCCTATATCATTCAAGCGATTGAAAAAAAAAAGAGATAAATCCAGTGCAACCGATAAAGCATCAGAATGCTAGCAAAAGATTTATTAGGTTTATCAATATAAATCTATATATTATACATAATATAATAAATCTGTAGAAGACGCGAAGACCGACATCCGCGCGGACGGAGTCGCGGGCGGAAGCTAGTCAAAAATAAATATCTTTTGTTTTCATTTGCGTATTTTTCTATTTTATAATTTTTTAACACAAACATTACATTTTTTTAATATATACCAAATTTGTTTATCCGTTTTATTAGTTAAACTGAACAACTTTCACTAAGAAACTTAGGTCGAAAAAAATGTATAGAGTTATTCATTTTGTATGGAAAGC
Source organism: Colias philodice (assembly GCF_061535455.1). NCBI lineage: Eukaryota > Metazoa > Arthropoda > Insecta > Lepidoptera > Pieridae > Colias > Colias philodice. The sequence continues at coordinate 5,425,826 of NC_143111.1, read as the reverse complement.
TTATTTTTTTTTTCATATTTCGTCCAAATTTCTTTGTAAAAGTTGATCAGTTATATAAACATGAAGTTGAAGATATCAATAGAAAGTATTCGCAAATTTTGTGTACTGATAAAAAAAAATCACCCGGTGTAATTTTCACGAAAATTGTTTCAAATTGTCATTTTTGGTACTTATTACGAATATTAAATTATGCATACGAATGATTTAATTTTTAAAAATTAAGTGGAGCAACTTTCCCTTAGTACATTTGTATTACATATAGGATGACAGGATGCATTTGTTTGCACTACTAGACCAAGCCCTTAACCATGAATATTTTATACCTAGTCAGTTGAATAAGAAAGAAAACTCAATGACAGCTACGAACCGAAAGCACAAAGAAAAAAAAGTGCCATTCTATTCTTTATCCACATGCCTAAAATAAATAAGGTTTTCTTTAAATACTATCATATTATTTTCATAACACGTACCGCCACGGTCAAAGATCAACAGACAAAAAAATATGACTCGATATCTACGTGATCAATCGATTTTATCTGTAGATAAACATCGAATGACATCAAAGAAAGATGAATCGATTTTATTCGATACATCGATGCATCGTTTTTATTATAATCGTTAGTAATCGATAAGTGAGGCAATACGAAGTTGAAAAATTATATTTATACTATTTCCTATTGAATAAGTAAATAATCTCTAACGGACGAGTGAAAATAATGAAGTTGACAAATGAAGACTGTTCGTTTTATTAGTTTATGCATTCCACAGACTTCCGTTATAAATCAAAGAACTTAATATAATTAATATTCGATGTCCGAATCAATAAGCCTTCGTCGCTTTTACCTTTTTACTTACAGATCTATTTTTACCGTTTCTTTACACTTTTTTATCTGAACCATTTGTCAGACCACAAAAAAGCATTTTCGAACTAACAAGGTGTCATTATTAATGATGCAAATAAATTATACACGCGAGCCAAACGCCATTAAACCATTGAGAACCAGATACAGACTAAATAGTAAATGCACATAAAAAGCAGTAGACATTAAGCTGTCTTTTTAAAATATTTTATATAATCTCTGCCTTCCGTCTGACAGGGTAATTGTCACTAAGCCGATAAACGTATAAAACTGTTGTTTCAATAAATAGAAGACAATAAATGACTATAAAAATCAACAAGAACAAAGACAGATATTATAAAAAGTTTCATTTTACAAACATAGGTTTTATTCGCAAAATAATATACAAACTGCAGTTTAGTTCCACGCAAAAACTTGTCAAAAATGCTAAAATTAATGACCGCCGCGGAGTAATCTAACTTCTAAGGTTATTTAACCTAAACCCAGCCCAGTTTTAGCATACCGTGACCGAATTATTTGCAACAAAACAACTAACATTTAGTTATATTTACGTATATTATTAAGGCTAGTTAATGCATCCTTTGATAACCTTCATAATCATGTCCCTCCAAACTCTACCAAATTTCGGATAGTTGATGGAAAATAACTTTAAGAAATGCTTAGTCTTCGGCTTTTTTTCCTTTACAAATTGAAACAGATAATGTAATATGATAAATCAATTCAATTTTTGCTCGCTTACTAACTTTTTATTGAAATCGGAAGCCTAACCTTCTATATTATAAAAAACAAAACAAGGCGAGCACTTTCTCTCCACATTGTCAAACTATAAACGAACAGTGAGGCGGCTAACAGACAGTAACTCGGATTAGGGGGGATTAGTATCAATCATAATCACAAATTACTTGCGTCATGCTACCACGGCTTATGGCATTAAGACCTCACTTGCTAAGGAACTATTGTAGTGGGAGATGAGCTATTAAATGCTATTAATTTCGTTTGATCGCTCCTGGCAGGCGCTTTTTTAAGAATCAACGAATGTTTAAGGAACTGAATTTTGGAAAGCTCTGAAGTCAATCTAATATTCTAATATTTCTAATATTTCTAATATATTTCTAATATATATTATAAAGGCGAAAGTTTGTAAGGATGTATGGATGTATGGATGTATGGATGTTTGTTACTCTTTCACGTAAAAACTACTGAACCGATTACAATGAAATTTAGCACACATATAGAGGGTAACTTGGATTAACACATAGGATAGGTTTTATCCCGGAAATCTACGGGAACGGGAACTATGCGGGTTTTTCTTTGAAAACGCGGGCGAAGCCGCGGGCGGAAATCTAGTAACGAATAGAATCTACATTTCTATTTTTATGTGAGCAATCGTCAACTGGTATTGCATTACTACGTGATACTAGAATTCATTATTAATGCATTTTAAAATTAAAAAAACACTGTCACGTCTATCACTGAACGAAATATGCTTTGGAAGTTTTAAAAAAGGTATGATTTATAAGATAGAAGCAAATCAGAATGTAACTAGATATTTGTACAAAAGCCTAGCACTTCTTGGACAACCGCGCCAATCCATACACAGAATATGAATGAATAAAAAGTAGTACATTCGATTGTTAATTGGCGATTGTACTGTCCGCAGAAAAGTCGGTCATTTTTTTATTTTGCATTATCTCGGATATTTGAATTGAAAACTTGACGTGTCCGTTCCGAGAACAATCAATGTTGCTTTTAATGAGCTCCCTTTTCATTATAAAAAGCACTGGTTATATTTAACGGGCTTAATTTTGGCGGGCACAAACTCAATGTATTTTCATAATTATGCAGCGAACAAACGACAACTGTAATTAAAACATTTTGACGTATTCCTTTATTGTATGTGATAATTAGATTTGTTATAATGAAGCCAAGTGGGATGGTATGCTGTTTTAGAAATTATACAAGTTTATTTTTGTATGTGCTCAAAAATTATAATGATTTAATGTTAAATTATTAAATATCATGCAAATTTAAATTAATTAGAAGGAAACATATTTTTTTAGAAAATAAGAGACATTAAAACATGTTCGCTATTTACAGCATTGTGAATGATTTTTAATACTTTTACAATATTACCGACACATTTAAATGCATATTGCATACCTAAATATGTATGTGAGTACGAGTATATACAGACTGTCTGACAGAGATCACACCGGCTAGCGGCTGTATTAAAAATTCACACATTACCGTACAATTTTGGTCACCTGTTAAACTTGTATAATATTTCATTAATAGCTGTTCCCGCTGTTTCACCCGCATTGCTCCGCTCTTGTTGGTCTTAGCGCGCGTGATGATATATACCTAGCCTATAGCCTTCCCTGATAAATGGCCTATCTAACACCGAAAGAATTTTTCAAATCGGACCAGTAGTTCCTGAGATTAGCGCGTTCAAACAAACAAACTCTTCAGCTTTATAATAGTTGGTACTAGCGGTCCGCCCCGGCTTCGCCCGTGGTACCTGCATGTTGAAAAAGTGAAACCTGGTTAAGTGAGACATCAAGGGACCTGTAATGTTGTTTCACTTATAGAGGTATTCCACTTACCCAGTGTCTGAGATATACAGGTATAAATAAATATCTGTCTCATTTACAGAGGGGTGATAACGATTGTAGCTTTCGTTTTGACATTTTTCAAATAAACATCTGTATGATAGTAAAGCAAAACTAAAACTGAAGGTAATTGAAGCTCAAAATTTGTACTTACGTACTTGGAATTACGTGTGGAATTTGTGGGTTGAATAAGAATGAGTAAACAAACAATGTTATCTCAGTTACAGAGGTTTATGCATGTAAAATTTACTTGCTGTCTCATTTATAGAGGTAACTATGATGATAAATCGAAAGAACAAATCCCAGATATAGAGGTTTAGCTCGTCCCACTAACAGAGGTAATTCAGTGCTAAAGTGTGGGACCTCAGCATGAGTTCCAGTTATGGAGGTTTCTCACTTATCCAGGTCCCACTTAACCAAGTTTCACTGTATCCTATCTCTCAAGTTGGATCGAACTGCACATGGTGTGCGAATTTTATTATAATCGGTTAAGTGTTTTAGGATCTCAAGTTGGATCGAAATGCACATGGTGTGCGAATTTTATTATAATCGGTTAAGTGTTTTAGGAGTCCATTGAGGACAAACATTGTGACACGAGATATATATAATACATATATATTGAGATAGATTAAATGACTTTGAAATAGAAATTCCCACATGTGAATATTAATCTACTATCGATATCTTTCCTACGAGCTTCACTTAAAATGACATTCAAGTTTTGTTCCTAACTTTATATTCTATGAAATCGAACCAGTTGCCTCTCGGTTTCAACGCCGACACGCCACCAATGAACAAGTGGTCAAGTGCCACTTGCAGGAAATAGGTTTGAACTGCATGTAATAAATTAATAGATGCTATTTAAATTCTTCATACAAATTTCGCATGTCTGCCTTAACAATGAATAATCACCGGTCATTTTTACACATGAAATTCCGGCTTGCAGAAATGCTCAACTATAATATGTATACATATATTATGCTACTATAAATTACTATGTTAATAATATTTCAAGTCCAAAGTGTAGAACAGTGGACTATTCAGTTTAGACATACCTACGTCTATAAAATGTTAAGAATGTTTAAGTATAAAAGCCCTTTTTACAAATACTTCGTGAAAGTCCCTGTTACGTTACAGTTTTTATTACAGTATTCAAGACAAATGGGGTTTTCTTTTCTATATTGACTTTAACCAATAAGTTTCTTAATTTTTAATTACTTCGATTGAATTCGATTCGGACACAAAAAAGAAATCTGAAATCAGAAATTCTTTCCTGTAGTGCCTATACTAAGAATTTATTATTCATATAATTTAATTATTATCCCATTATGATAAAAAGTGACCTGTAGACCTAGTGAAACGAGTGTTATATTAACATTCGGGTTATTGTAAAAGCATCCTATTTGAACCCATCAAAATATTATTTAAAGACAAAACTTTCTAAGTGTGATTGATTATAGGTACATATTTATATGAAGGCGTTATAATGCAATCGTTGTAATAATTCAAAACAACTTTTTATTGAGCGTGACTAAACAAATTAATTAAATAAATTCGCTACGTTAATATCACATCGACACGTTGGTATAGTAGTTTCTTATTAAAAAAACTGTAATAAATAAATAGGCCAAATAGTGGCGTGCATTGGGATTTGGGAAAGAGAGGCATACGCCCAGCAGTGGACAACAAAAGACTGATGATGATGATGATGATGAAATAGGCCAAAAATATTCTAAACAAAAAATTCACATGCGAATTAGTTTCGTAATCGGATATATTTTATTCCCTTTTTAACATGGTTTAAATTCATAATATTTTATTACATATATGACGTTAACACATTGAAAGCAAAAGTTAGGTAACTTGCGAAACGTTGGTAGTCATGTATCTTTTATATATTAGTTTTGGCAAGTAGATAATATAGAATCTATAGATATAACATAATATTTTACTAATTTTATTCTTAACAAAGCATAAATGCGAAAGACTATCCTAAAATAAGTATACAAGTACGATTTAACTGCAAAATCGTTAACCCAAAGGGAAATAGTTAAACAACTTTCTATCTACGCCCAAAATGCTTCAAATTACCAACTTCCATTATAGATTATTTATTTGTATCAATAAAACCAGAATTCCCTAAAGCTACACCGATGGCACGCCTCTACTGTGTTTCGGAATCAATTATTTTAGTTTTAGATTACATCCAAGATGGAGGCGAAACTATATAAAATCAATCAGATGTTTAATTTCTAAATAAAATTTATAGTATTGCGTAACGTAATTATAGTGTTGTGGGTTCGCTTTTTATGTTTTCTATTTTAATTATTTCACCAGAACGATTTTATGTGATGAACGACACATTTTCAATTAAGTTACCGTTTGTTTGTGTTTTCGAATTATATATTCAATAAATATTAATGTGGCTTAATTCTTTCACGGTTTTATTTAAGGGTTTTTAGTTTATAGCTTAATCAATGTTTATCTTAGGTGAGATAATATCCATTTATATTCGATAGAGTTACTAATTAAATTGAACTCTATATTAATTGAAAATGAAAAAAATTAGAGATACTTACTCAAAAAGACCCTATTTATCATTCCCTTTTTAATACTAAACAGTTTTAAAAAGAAATCCATAAAATTCAATTGAATTTTATGTTTTTAATGTCCACTAATCTATACTTATTACTTATATTACTTATAATATTATAAAGCTGAAGAGTTTGTTTGTTTGAACGCGCTAATCTCAAGAACTACTGGTCCGATTTGAAAAATTATTTCGGTGTTGGATAGCCCATTTATCGAGGAAGGCTATAGGCTATATAATATCATCTCGTTAAGACCAACATAAGCGGAACCACGCGGGTAAAACCGCGGAGCGCAGGTAGTAACTTATATTTTTACTTATATCTTACTGTAAAGTACAGTTAAAGCACTTATAAATATCGGTTTAGAACCTTCAACATTCCTTCAAATCAAACTCAAAAACGATCTAAGTGAAGGACATTAGAAATCCACAGAAAGTCCCTTTACAATTTCCTACCGCTATCACAAACGCCTCGAGATAAACAAACATATATTTACTTATTCGCTTATTTAACTATGTCGCTGTCACTATTTTCCACATTGGATAATTATTATCCATATGAAGTTATTCAATCAAGTTGCTGTTTGCGAAATTATAGCCTACACTATGTTTATTAATAACGGTTATAGATGCCGATGGGAACAATTTTATTATATCGTATAATATAATATAAATTGTGCTTAGCTAATAATACGTACGACTTGATTGACAGGTCCCTTATAAAATAATAAAACTATCTCAGTGTACCGTGTTTTTGGTAAAACCAGTTTTAATTAGTGCGTATCTGCTAATTAAATCGATTCGTCTTCTTGTAAATAATGGATTGGCTCAATTATTTTCAAATGTAATTGAACTTAAGAGACGAAATTGGATGAAAGTTTTAGTTTAACTGTGTTTTTATTATTCTGTAAAATTACGTTTTATGATGCTGAATACAGTTTTTAAATGTCGCAATACAGATATAAAATAATTTAATGAATTGCTATTTATTATAATATACATACATAGTACATACTTACGAGAATTATAAGAAATTAATCTTAAAAAATATCTGAACATTACGCAACAAAGTCAAAATAAAGCAACCAAAAATATAATTAAACAATACATTAAAAAACTTGTTGTAATTTCCACGTACTTTTAAGTATCATTTCAACATCTTGTCACCAATAATTTGGGCATCTCCATATAAGGCATGCATATGCGACAACTATAATATAATAGAAAGTAGAGAACGTCTAAGTGTCCACAATCAACCAACATACCACAGACTCAATGGAATCATTCCAGCATTAATAGGTACCGTCAGCGTAAAAACAATGAACAAAAACTAACATGAATTATATAAACTTCGCTAGCTTTCAAAACGTTGGTTATAAAATTTATAAAGGCGGTTGAATGCGTATTTTTTGTCTCATTGATAGTAGTTTTCTTTTCAATCAATTAGTGCTGGTCTCGTAATTTTGTTTGACTTGTAATATAAAGTACAGTCACAACTTAACTAAACAAATGTAAGAATATAATTGGTCCAAACTATTGTGCGATTGTACAGAAAGTATAGTTCGATAAGTAAAACATTTTTAAAACCAATTTACGTGAGCAAATATTCCATAAATGAGCACAAAGTCCTTCAAATGTTTACAGTAACATTGTACAAAATAACGTCATGCGAACAATGTGGAAATAGACACAATATTTTGTGTTAAGACGCTTCAAAACGGTCAATGGCCATTGGACATAAGTACCGTAGAGTGCTCTTAGAGAACAAATGAATCGATTGTTTGCTATGAAAATGTTATAAAATTACATGCGACATAGATTTGTTAATTTTTGAAGTTCAAGTGTTGACAGGAATTAAATAGATATTAGATGTGATTAGCACGCCATTTTTATGATAATATTTATTCTTCAAAAAACCTAATAGTTTGAATTGTTTTCTAAAATAAAAATATGTATGTAATTAAATTTTTCAATATCATTATGAACTATGAAATATTTTTTTCCAACGCTGGTATTTATTAAAAGACTTTGTCTCTCTGTTTTGCTGTCGCTACCGCATTGTGCCTAATTACTCTACGTGAGTGATTTTTAATTTAATTGTAATACCTGATTCCGTGCAACCAACCGTAAGAAGCCACTTCGGCGGACAGATGTCAAACGACCGAGTTTTTTTTAACATGATACCGATATCTTTGTCTTCTATCCATTTTCAAACGAGTTGTTTTACGCAATGCTATTTGTACTTTGAGACACGTGTGTAGATGATTTGAAATTTTAACGTGACAGTGGTTTTCTGGTATTTGTTTTGGTAATTGGTAAAGTAGGTATATTCGTATGTTAGTTAATACCTACTTATTATATTTGGTCTTCCTTCATAATTTAAATGAAATTGTCGAAATGTCCTCCGATGGCTAAAATTCTGCTTTTTTTTGTTTAAAATTTTGGTATTTATCGATCTATTTCTATATTCTATTGTTAATTTTTGATAACATTATTTATTGTTCCCTCAATTATATCACTGAAAATCACTATTTACAGGAGTAATATTGCCACATTACATAATACCTTAGCACCTTTATTGAGTTTTTTTTTACACAGTTTCTTACAACATTGTACGCACAAGAAATTATTTCTCTTAGAAATCTTAACAAATTATCAGTGAATTAAGTACGATTATAGCATAATTATGTTCCCAGCAAATTGTTCAAGTATTTACTATTTACTCAATAAATAGTTTTTCGCAACGTAATTTCCTATTGATTGTGGACCTTTCACATAAACTATATGAGATTGCTTTCGAGTATTTGACGCGTTCTAGATATCACCACTTGACTTGTAAGTAGCCTAAAATATGCTACTAATTGCTTTCTTTAGTAAGTAAATAACCTAGTAGTCAGAAATGATCATTTATTATTTATTTGAGACCTACCTTAAAAGTATAGAGTTTGGAGATGACGGTTTAAAATTTTACTACATTTGTATAGAGCCTGTTTATTTTTTTAATGAATAATTAGTAGTATTTTCTACTATAGTATTTTCTACTTGTCAATAAGAAATCAATAAAACAAATGTGTAAATAGATAGTTATATTATTGAAGGAGCAGAGACACAACGCTAAATGTACAATTGTACATTTTATAAACAATACCTAGATAGTATCTTACGCTCGTAACAATATTGTTTATTACAAATTCCAGTAAATATTCTTGAATAACGTTAAATGAAAAATGTTACTTACATTTATTTATTTAATTGGACTAACAATTGTAACATAATACAAAGATTCCTTTCTATATTATAATTATAACTATGAACGAATTAATCGTCTATATTTCGCCTAATTGTTTACATACTTAATTTCAAAACTATGTTAATTATCCCTAATAAACCAATGTTCTCGTCCAGCCATCGAACCTTGCCCAACGTATCCAGCCGACTAGTTATTACGCAATTAGCACTCCGCATGCGCTAAGACATCCGCCTCCGTAAGCTTCCCTTACGACACGGCCGAGATTTTTCTAAACCCGTTCGCTGACTCATAATTGCTTGAGTCCTTTCTTTTGTAACAGTTTATCATTCTCCTGGGGTCAATGACCTGTATGTACCTGTAATATGACACATTGTCTTAGTAAATAGATAGAGTTAAAGTAAACATGTAAGAAACGTATGAAATCACGATTAAAATAGTTGTTTTATATATTTTATCATATATTTTAGAGCCTTCCTTGTAATAGACTAAAAAGGGATATTTCTACGAAACCCAACAACTATATCTGGAAAAACCCAAACTATAAGGAATGTACGATTAATTATAACGTTCTTTTGTCATTGGATTACTCACAAATTTCCCAGTATCTGGTAATACCCACCTGTGCCTCTTAAAATATTCATCTAATGTTGTTTGTAAGGTCATAAACTAAATTTGACCCACACTCTTGAACTCTGAATCGGACGGTAACCAATTCTAATCAATTACAATACGTTACTCTGTGGCGATTAGTCACAGATTAAAAATGTGTACGCTAAAAGACGGATAATTTTTTTACAGTTTTTCTTATTCGTTTCGATGTAAAAATATCTAAACAATATGAACATATATATGATGAGTACATTATTTTTAATGAGAGTCGTGCTTAATTAGTTCGTCTATGTAAGTAAAAAGCACTGGGGTTTGGAACTTTTAGTTTATCACATCTACATATGTACATATATTAGGTATATTATATATATAAATTATTTTAAGCGTCGTAACAACAAAAGCGAAGGCATAATATAGAGTATAGACTATAGACTATTATAGAGTTCATCTGAAGCCTCTACCTTTGTCTTTACTCTCTCGCGTAGTTCGTAGTAGGTAAGTAAGTGCCTTTTTAAAATTAATCACATTTAAAAAATATAATATCTATACCCATTGAAGAGTGTGTGGAATATGTTGTAGGTATATTTCATATAATCTGAATTGGGTGAATAACGTGTTTCAAGAAAACAAATACTTAAAAAAATGTAAATCTAATTCAATTCAACATTTTTTGCATCCATGCAACACCAATAAATAATGAATTAATAAAACACCCATTCATATTCCTGTGATGTTTTTAATTGATACAATAAATTTCATAATCTGCAGTTCATTGACCCTGCCAAATAGGCGACGAGTTGTTTACTTACTTTGTTCAAATAAATTAAAATATATCAGACAGTTTCAATTATTGCACAATCATTTTATTTCGCTAGTTGCCATTGAACTCTTAATGGTTATCAACGAGGATAATGAATAAATTAAAATTTATACTGAAAATTGTATTGGCTTCTAAATCGTGCTTTTTTTATTTGTTTGAGTTTCTTAGTGTACAATAGTACAGCTTTGTTCGCGGTTTCACTCGCGTGATGCGCGTGATAACAAGTTTAAGAGTTAGTTTTTCAAATTTCACCTGAATCTGATCAGTACCTGTAGATACGTTTATCTACAGCCTACGTCAATCTCATACATTCGTAGTCTATTCTATTGAACGCTACGCTAACAGAAAGCCACTTGTCTAGGGGGGCAGTCGTTATAATGTTAAGGCGAACATAAATCCAACTTAATAAACTCCAGATTAACTTTCATGAAATCGTAAAAAATCTACAAAATTCTCAAATAATTCATAAGCTTTATGCATCTTAATATTATTTCTATAGAGTCATTATGGTCATATACTTATGCGTATTTACTGAGCCCTTCAAACTATTCTCTTGTTCTTTTTATATCCGATATATAATTTGCAACATATTTTCATTAACATTATGTCTATTATCATCCTTGCTGTTACAAACCCAGGCCAAAGGTAAACCATTAAAATGATAACATTAGCTAAATGCCAGTAGTTACACAAAATAACTACACTTCATAATTCTAAATTAGCCGCTAAAATTGTCAAATTTCTCCAATATACGAATAAATAACAGTTTCACGTGCGTTAATATAATTTTAAGCTAGATGTTAATGGGGAATAAAGTCTATTACAATGGAGAATATCCATTTAAGCGAAGAACACGATAGCTGGTTAAGTATGGGCTGTAACAAATTCCAAATTAATAATGCTGTTAGGGAGCTTATACATTAATTTTCTTGTGTAATTTGTCAACTCTCACTTTTAGAGGAGTGTTTGAAATATGAAATACATGCTAGTGATATAGAATGAAAAACATGGAAATCAGTTAAAATCAGAGCGTTGTGTTCACAGATCACAGAAACTAAAGGGAGATATGCTTAGGGGGCGGGGCCGGTGTCGCAGCAATATGTACAAAAAAAGAACAAGCTGTAGTGGTGCTGTATACGTACGTCACTTACAATCTAGTGTGCGAACGAATAGTCGCTCTCATATTTTTATGTGATGACACGCACACAACGCGAACTATTGTTTTGATTTTGTTTACTGTAGTTGTGTGCGTAAATTTGTAATGAGACGCGGTTTCGTACTCAGCGCAAGCGATTGGCATCTCTCTAGATCTCTATGGTTGTGTTCCTTTGGTAGTTGTTCTTTTAATAAACAGATTAACAATGCAAATTTTTATAGCCAAAAACATACATGTGAAAAAGTTATTAAGTAATTCAGAAATAGAATTAATATCGATACAAATATTCTAATTTATTGTTTACTAAAACCGCGATGATATCATGCACTAACTATAAAAAGTTGAGCATCCGGAATTTCCAGTCAAATGTACAGGGAGCTTTATAATCCCGCAGTATAGGTGATGTAAAACTTAGTTCTGACGCACTAATGTGTAGTTTATCGTGATAATAGCTAAATGGGACAGCTTGTGAAATTAGGAAGAAAACTTAAGATGCAATGAACGTATTAGAATAATAAATTATGTCATTAAAAGTTGTTTTTAAAATATATATAGGCTGAAAATTTTAATTATTGTATACACTGGGAAACTAATATAAAAATTGATGGTGAACTATCCATTTGTATATAAAGAGATAAATGATAAATAATGTTATTATCTACAAATCAATCTTAATTAGAATCCGAAAAAGTTGAAAGCGCGTAACGTATTTGATACGTCAAAATTATAATAAAAGTAAGCTTTTGCCTTATACACAAATCGAATTATACCCATTTATAATCCGTTTAACGACAACGCATCAAAACAATAAATTACAATCTACGATCAAAAATATACCATTATAATACCACCTGTGTAATTCGAGCGAACACCTGTTCCGGAATAAACAACCTAATCGAAGTGAAATTCATTCGAGAAAGCATCCACTAGAATCGATAATAAATCGATATATTTGGTAGCTAATCTCATTCGATTTACGATTCGATTCGTTTCGCCCATCGATAATACGGCTCTGGAAATTAATTCTGCGTTAGGCATTCGAATTTATGTCGAATTGTTCGGAGTAGAACCATAGTAATATAACGAGATTTTTTGTGAAGGTCGCCTGTGAACGAGGAAAAGTTTGACCCGATGGTCTCTCGCTTTTGAACTACATACTTTAGTTTCGTATTTGCATTTAAGTCGGTTTCTATACGGCTTTTAAACGACCTTGGAATTATTTATTCATGCCGTATCTAAAAATGACTACGGAGAAATAATATATGGTAGAGAGTTTCTGTTATGTGGATGTCATTTAGAGTTTTATGATAATTTATTGATTTTGTTAATAACGAAATTTAAGTAAGTAATAAATAAATATATTTAAGTGTTCTCAACAGATTTTTGTTGTCGTTTGAATATGTATTGAATTTCTTTCAAAAATCTGTATAATTATATTATGAACATCTAAGTAGGTATAGTTACTCTATAAAATTATGTAAGAGAGTCAAGCTACGGATTCTGCGCGTGATCCTATAGTATCTTTAGTAGTATTGTATTAATAAAACAATGAAATAGAGAGTGTAGTTATGTGTTTTACTTTATTGCTTTGTATAATATAGAAACATTATGAAATATGATGGTTGTGATAAGACAATTGATTAAGGTGATGAATTAATTTTTATAACATTTACGGCCCTTTTCAAACCTTCGTAATTTTTATATTATTAAAGTTGTCGTGATGAAAATTCTTGACAAGAAAGTTCAATAGTAACACAATACGTCTACCGTTTTAGAAACATGATTCCATGATATTTTCTCGATAGAAAAAAAATACAAAGTTCTCATTGTTATTTTTTTATAATCTCTGGCATCTTCAAAATAACAAACGTAAAGTTACGACTTTTTGGATATTAACTATAAAATATACAACCTATACGTCTACCGATTTAGAATTTTGAAATATGCGATGGTTTTGAAATAAACAAGAAATACTTGAAATTAGCGCGCGACCAGCCAATATAGCGAGAGCCGCCCTGTACCTTCCTACCCCGATCGCTGCACGAGTCATTCCCGCTACGGCCGTCACACGGGGAACTTGTGTCGCTCGCGCAATCGTAAAAAAGGGTGACAACACGATAAGACAAAATGAGACAAATGGGGACAATAAAGAAAATAAGAAGAAGAAACATAAAGGTTGGAGAAAAAAGAATGCTTACAATTGGAACAAATTAATGAAGAAGTTGGTTTTATTTTAAATTTGATGATAATTGTATTATAGACGATGTTTGATATGTACCCCTGTTTTAAGTACATAACGAATGTGTAAGATTTTTTTCATTTATAGCATAGATAATCTTTTCAGAAATCCGGAATCCAGAAGGAAAATAAACCCACTGATTGTTCACAATGTGAACCCACTCCTTCGTAAGTACCTTTATTCAGTCAAAAATGTATGTTATCAACGTTCTACTGGTTTTATCGCATGATTCCATTTTTAGCAAAAAGCAACAAAGTGCAAAGAAATAAAAAATCATGGTGAACTTAGTGGAAGTATGGCGGACGTGATATGGAACAGGAGCTCATTGGAGTAGTATTATATTTAAAAAAAATACGAAAAAATTTCAAGAATTACATTTCTTAGTAGGTGGTAGATAAGTATGTTGTATAAAGAATTTGATGTTGATATTTATTTCATTTATACTTACTACACCTGTGCGGGAAATTGCTTAGTACTAAAACAGGTTTATATTCATATTTACATAGTAATGTGAGTTTTAATTTCGAAAAATTTTGTGTAAGTATATTAAATTGAGTTCCTGGGTGATCTGGAAACACAATTGGGCCCGGAAGATGGCGCTGCAGTCACTCCTCCTAATCACATGAACCGATTTGGATGAATATTTGTGTGCACATTTCATTGTTGTGGGATGATTGGTTGATTCGTTTTCACATTAGCTAATATTATGTATTTTTGTTGTAAACTTAATTTAATGTTTATAATACATTATTATTGGTATAAATAAGCCAGTGTTCGTCTCACATTGCTGTACCTGCCTACCTACCCTACCAGGGCCTAACTTTGTTCTGGCTATTTTATTTTGATTATTTGTAAAGAATAATTACAATTATAATAGAGTGCAAAAAATAAATACATGCGTCAATATATTTTGTGTTTTTTTTTAAAACAATTTTTCTATTTAAAAAAATATCATTCCGACCGCGGCTTTGCCCGCTTGGAATTAGGTTATATCGTGAATCCTGTTTTATCCCACAGAAGTGTTCAGTTCGGATAAAAAGTATCCTATGTGTAAATCCAGGCAATTAGCTATATTTTATCAAAATTGGTAATGTAGTCTTGACGTGATTAAGTAACAACTAACAAAAAAATATACAAATTAACATCCAAAGTTTCGCATCAGTTTTACTGTATTAGTGATATCTTCCACTCTTGACTTTGACTGAGAAGAATTAGGGTTTATAACTTCTTTCAGAAATAGTACCTTTCATTTCTGGGCATGATGTAATATCTACGTCAGCATCAAATTCTATCTAAATCAATTCAGTAGTCCGCGTTATTGATTACCATTTCATTTTTTCAGAGTAACAATATTTTTTGTTATTTTAAAGATTATTTATAACCTGTATTATTTTGTAATAAAGTAAACATTACGAAATAATAATAATTATTAATAATGTCTAAGTAGTTGTTGGAAAGAAGATTATTTGTTTATAAGCAAGAAAATAAAACCAATAAATCAACAATTGAATAAATGTATAACAATATTATAACTGTATGACGACTGATGACGACGATGAACATGTTTGTCCCGAGTCGGCCAGCGGCAGCGCGGCGAGTTTGCAAGAATGACTTCGCGCACACCCGCGTTCGCGATAGCGAGCTATTAGACTCCGCCCGCCAAGCAGTGGATTTTTTTTTGTGTATCGTCTTAACATAGGTAATGAAAAAGAGTAACCTCTCCAGAAATACTAGTTTAAGGAAATTACCAATTTTAATTTTTTATTGTGCACGTTTTGAACTTGAATTTAAGATTATCTTCAATTTGTATTTTTATTCATATCTATTAAAGTCATAAAATAGTAAAAAATACGAATTTTCGAAAGATTTTACCTATTTTTAGCACCTTATTCAAATCAATTCACTACAAATGCTCACAAGACAACAAGAACAATTACGCACACAGTTAATCTATTCAAATAACCGAACGGACTATAATACGCATTGTTCGATCAGATAAATGTAACAGTAAGGGGGTCAGACAAGCAGACAAACGTCACGGGGAGATTATGGAATCGCATCTTAGTATCGAATCTGTAACAATGCCAGCACCTGTGCAGTTGATACGAAAGATTATAGTGGATATGCGATTTTAATAATTAATAAATAAATATTTCAGTACGTTGAATTTTATAAGAATTGAGGTTTTATGTTTGTTTTTTTATTATTTAAAAGTAGAATCAATGTGGTATTAACAGTTTAGCATATAAGATATTGGTATTTTAGTTAGTCATTGTTGAAGTCGACAAAAGAAAGAGGTTTATATTGCGAACCTTTTTGTTAGTTGTTAATTTTGATAAATGCTGATATTCATAAGTGATATACCTACTATAAGCTTCTATTCTCATCACATAACTTTCATCATGGAAATATGATGATGGTTATGGTTATGTTAAAAAAAATATTCATAGCTTTTCTTTGTTTTGTGTTTCTTTTATTGGGGTGAGAGTTAAAAAGAAAATTGAAAGGTGCTAACAATCTTAGAAATCTAAATAGAAGGCATACAATGTCTACCGTATCATGACTGTTATAATCATCGTATCGCTCTCATAAAAGATTCAGAGTAAGGTCCACAAAACATAGTCGCGGCCGCTTTCAAGTAGCCAAACGACACTGTCTCAATCTTGTCTCTGGAACACTTATCATAAATCTCAATCAAGATAAACGACATTTAGGATTTTAATGGGCCCCTTCGATTTATTAATGTTTCCCAAGTCCGGTGGGGAATTTTGACGACTGCCCCGTCGAATGCTTTTGTTATCTGCGCAATGATTTTTAATTGGAATACCGCGGACTGAATTAAGGCATAAAATTCGAAATGTTTTAATTCGGATGCGTTGTGGCAAGAGTCGGTGTAAAATTGACGCATTGTAAGGCTTAATTAAAAATAATAGATTCGAATAAATTGTACGGCAATAAGAATAAATCTTCTAGAATTTAGTTAACGACTTTCCTCGAGTGTTAAAAAAACAATCTATCAGTTTGGCTATAGAATTAATCGATGTGTTTTATGAGATAATTATTTATGGCACTAGATTTTATGAGACAAGAATGTTAACTAGGAATGCGTCACCAGGTGTGACACATCGTCAGTGTTTCATAAGATTTTTACGCGAAATCTCTTGGAGCTCGGTATCCTACGATTTGAAGGACAAACACAAGCAAAATTTACTATTATTACACTGATCTTCTAAGATTTTTAACCTCCTGGTGAGAATATGACACCCTGTGTATGTGCAAATGTACTTCTACAAAAATTATACAATACTGTTTTTTTAAACATTACTTAACTTTTTCTAACCAATCCGTTTTGTATATGCTCCACACTAATTTTCTTCATTCAAAATCTTCGGAGCCCATTTTGAAAAAAAAAGTCAGTTTATTTTTATTGCATTTTTTTCCAGCGTATAATATTTAACTTTATTTCATAATTCACAAATATAACACACGCATAACAAATGATACCATTTCTACAAACAATATTTAAGTGGTAAGTTTCTAGCGGTAAATTAATGACCAGCACTTTCTATGGCGCAACTAAATCTTTTGTCAGTCGAACAAACAGTCAAACGCAAACACTTCTACTATTGTGTTTACTTGACTGTGAATAATAAATGTGGGTAACGCCTTGAGCTGAGGAATTCGTAATATTGTGTGTGTGCATTGATTGCAATGTATTGAAGTTTAGTATTAGGATTAGGATTCAGGATAGGTAGGGAATGAAATAATTACGAGATGATATTAATGAAATTTAATAAACTGATAATTTAGATATATCTTCGTTGGTGATGGTTTTGTAAATGCATTTTATGTAGCATTGCAAAATTCCTGTTTCCTTATAAACTTAAAAATGTGAATAAAGTGAACAATCTTTTTAGTCAATTTATAAACATCAAGTTCCATATCCCCTTTTCATATTCCGCTGCTTTAAAAATTTATATTAATTGATTTAGTAAAAATTATTTATTCCCATAAATAAACGATCTTTGCGGGATCTACGAAATATAAAATGCATGTTTGATGTAACAAAAAATCTTCAAAGAATCGAAGTGACCGTGGCATTTCCATAGATTCGACATCATTGTTTATCTAAAATCAATTTGCGCACTTCGTAATCCGCAATCATTATAACGTTACGTAATTCGCACTACAGAAGCGAATGTCCACAATATACTATTTCAAAAGCGATACATTGAGGGCCTTTTGTCTGCCCACTCTGTTGGACAAAGGCGTGATGTCATACTCATGTATTGTGCGCTACAGTAACGACCAACAACGATGTATAGAACTAGAAGTGAAAGCTCAATACTGAAAATCAAACACTTGTTCATTAAATTATTTGTCTTCAACGCGGAATTTCAAATATGTATAAGTTATTTATGTGTATAGTTTTTGAATAGCCGAGAAGTCGTTATATTTTTTTATGTTGCTCTATCAGATTTTGTTTTCGATTCAAAGCAATGTAAATATCGAAGATAGACTGTGATACTTTTGACTTAAAAATAAAGATGACATTGCAGTATTTTTGCATAAGTACAAGATTTATCACTTATAAATTATAATCAACAACAACTAAGTTTTATGGCGTTGTTTTAAAAACAACAATAAATTTTAAATAACATTCTAGAATCCCATTATCCTACTTTGAATTCTACAGCTTATTCAACAGATAACATATTTATGACAAGATGGCTGTAGACAGTTATTCGGTATGAATTTTATATAATCAAATATGCAAATATCATCTTAAATCAGTTAATGTGTTGTTTCGTGTGATATAATTATCTCTAAATCAACTCGATATTATTTAATTTTACATACGAATAGCATTATAATATTCATTTTGAAACTAAACGTAAATCAAAATTATCACTAAAGATCATGTTATTTGACACTTGGTATTATCACCTCGATTTATCATAAATTTTCTAATAGGTTCATTAATAATTTTTACATTCAAGTTAATAGTATTATATCCAACATTTATATATATAAATCAAGGAAACATGATTACATTGTCCTTAAATTATTATTATATAAGATTAAAATTATTAAAAAGTAATTTTTACTCATCAGTCTTTACAATGCTATAAAGTATTAACTATTAACATCACGTCATTTCATTTCTCCAACAGAAACATAGAGCAGCTATACAATTAATTCAATATAATGTCACATCTAGTCACCCTATACCCTTGATACCACACAGGCACACAGACTACAGCACATTGAATGTTTAGCGCGAAGCTATTTCGTCCTAACTCACAATGTAGTACAATGTTTATGTTCTCCACGTTTACAACATGAGGAAACCTTACAATGCCGTCCGAAATGCTTTGACAAAGTAAATTTTCACTTGCCTTTTTAGAGACCTTGGTTTGAGTCCTAGGTATCTACTTATACCTAATTATGATTGTGATTGAATTTAGGTGGGAATTTAGTTTGACTGGTTTATTTAAAACAAGTTTTCCGCGCGTTTTGTAGAAAACATAACAATTTACATAGTAATAATAACAATGACGAGGTTCAGGATCCCCCACCTCTGGCTTGCCTTTGTTGGCCGTCCAGAGTGGAGCCGCTAGAGCTATATGCTCGGGGGTGGAAGTGTCTAATGGCGTAATAGCGGGGAAACCCGCTCCGGGCCTGTGGGCCCGCGATGGTGAAACCGGTGCCGCACCTCTCTACACCCCTAGCCGCTCAGCTGATGTTGCCCCCTTGTTGCCATTTTCGGTAACCTTTTTGGGAGCCCATCGACCGAGCTGGCGAGTCACCGTCTGCCATCACTTTCAATTTTTAATATTGAAAAGGCAGACGTCCATAGTCCCCATAGACCCAACGTACCGATCCACTGAACACCTCCTTCCATAACCCAGATTTTTAATTCCCATATTTTACAATAGTCCTGCATCGGCCGGGGACTGCCCAGGGCTGTATCTCTATAGTGCAGTCATGGGCAGGCTGCGGCTGGTGTCCCACAACACATTAAAATTCTCTAAAGGGCCTCTGCGTGTTGGACCTGTGTCCCCACGTAAGCCTCCCAAAGGACCGGGTACCTTCCTTCTGGTGGTACCCGTGTATTATGGAGAGAAACATAATAATAATATTCATTTATTTGCAGACACATGAAGTCCATAGTAAATAAATTTAGGTACAAACAACCTTCCTCAAGAATCGCTCTATCTGTTATAAAAAGCCCCATCGAAAGCTGTTGTAATTTAAAAGATAGATAAGCATATAGATAAGATAGATAAGCATTCAGACACACAGACGACGGGAAGCGACTTTGTTTCAGGTATACTAAATTGTGTTTATCAATAGTTAGGGAAGAATAATCATGAAACAAGAACTATACCTATTTGATGTTAGAAACTTGTATCCGTAGATATGTAAGTGTTTTTATAACGTAGGCCGTTCTTGTGGGAAAATGTTAAAACTAGGAAAGTAAGTATTTTTGAATAATATAAAGGTGTAATATTTATTGAATTTTATTGCTTTTTGCAAAGGATGTCATTAATTAAGCGTAAACTGGCTTAATCCAAATTGAGAATATTTTTTTTACATTTTTTTTTTGGTCTCAGGAATGTCATATAATCATTATTAGCATTTTTACTATTAGCATGTTATGCAAATATATTTCAATGCATTATATCAATACAATTTTTTATAACGTACCTTAATAATATCCTAATAAATGTTTCCCTAAGCTCCTTAGTGTTTTTTAGATACTTAAATACAGCTGTTAAATGGTTATTTTTGAAAAGCTCTTGTTTTTCGAGAGAATCGTAACTGATATTTCAATTGTCACGCTCATAAGCTCTTCCTTATCGGCTCTTTTATATACCCATTTATGTATAAAAAGTATATTATAACAAGTAGTAACTATTTACTAATCTGTGGTTTATTGAATAATCTGTGGTGGTTGTAATCGCAGATCGCGCGCTTTCCGCGAAAACAGACAGAAAGTTCTAGAACATTTAGAAAAAGCGTTTGTTCGAGAACGTTCGTTTGATAGTTATCCGCATTTTCATCTCATTACATTAGAAGTTCGTACGGTTTTGAAGAAAACAGCCAGAAAGTTCTAGAACATTATAGAAAAAGCGTTTGTTCGAGAACGTTTGATAGTAATCCGCATTTCCATCTCATTAGTATCCATTGTGAGTACGCGGAAACGCCACCTGTATTCAGAAGCCATTGCAACAAACCCCTGTTTTTAGGTCTTTTAAACAATGGCTTGTTCTGCCAGTCAATTAACTACTGATTTGCCTTTTAATATGTACAAATGGATGCGGCGCCTGAAAATCTATGTGGAGTTAATTAGGTATTTATTGTGTTCAAAATAATGATGAATTTTGAATGATTCGATTAACACAATAGTAAAATAATGTATTTTGAATAATAGGAGTTACACGAAAGTAAGGTTCTGTATATCTTTTATTACAATTGTAGGTATTTGAATTTTAATATACCTACAATAATTAGTTTTCATTTAGATTAGGTTTAGATTTAGCTAAAACATAAATAGCAGAATTAAATCCTCCTCTTCAAATACGTTTAATTATAATTGTTACTGAAATTGTGCATTTTAAATAAAATTTATTGCAAAATTTGGTTTAGTTTTACAAAAGTTACAATCTAAAAATAAAAACAAAATATTCCTCTGCCATAAATAATCTAAATCAACATGTTAAAAGCTCTGGACAGTAATATATTTTAATGGGATATAAAACCTCCATTTAATAATTAAAAAGCGCAAATGTTTTTGAATAAAAATCAATTCCTGAACGGTGATCCGTATAACGTTCATCAAGAGACTATTAGTTTTACAGCCCGTGGAAAATTGCAAAATATACCAATAAATGGTGAAATTCATCTGTATCTGATATAATAAACAATCGTATACAATATTATTAATGCACAAACAAACGCAGGAATTTTGGAGCAATCTTTTCTTGGTTAGGTTGGTTACACGCGGACGAATGTCACTCTACTTATAATTTAAATATATTTTTTGTTTGTTGTTGATTCATTTCAAACTTTTGGAATTTTATTATAATTAAACCGATCGTTCATAAGTTTGAATTAAATTTGCCCATTTAGAATGAATAAAAATCTAGTCTAAATAAGTCTTCATACAAATAATAAGCGGAGCTAATATGAAAGTGTTATAAGACGTAGTAATGCCAGGGTCGTGGACGATTTCTAAGAGTACCCGCGGCCCCGGCTAACTGCGCGGCTCGACGGAACACAGTGGGGTTTTAGTCGGTAAGAATCCGACATAACCCTTGGCTCCATCCCCGGGGGCCGTGGGTATCTTTGGAAGATTTCCCCACTATAAAAAAAAAAATAAGACTTAGTAAATTCGACTATTCATTCTATTCGACAATCTCCTTGATTTCGTGGTATCTATAAGTATTCGTGATATCTCCGATATCCTCATTATCCTGTGACATATATAACCACAATAACGTTTAAATAAATGTACAATTAGAACGTATAAGTACACTTCACTATTAATAAAAAATGTTTTCTTAAACAATATATCTTAATCACAGATCTATAACAAAACGTATTCTAGCACCTCTACCTATGACATTAAAATCTATTTTCCCTTGATTACTATGTGTAAATGTGAAAATAAATGCGTATTTAATATCATTCCGTAAGACACTACTTATAAATAGTAATACTGACGCCGCAATATAAATAAAAACATACAAACAATTATTTTCTGCATACCGAGTAATAATGATGTAATAATTCATCTGCACACAATGTTTCGAAAACATGATAAATAAATGTAAGTATTAAGATATTAAATGATAATATTATGTAGCAATTCACGCTATGTTTATCTATTTACAAGATTCGTCCGCGACTTTATTCGTATTTTTTGTTGAATATAAGAAATTTCTTTGTAACATATTGGAGGTTCCGTCTTCATTATTTATGTAGGTATTTTACACAAAATAGGTAATTTTACCAAATAAATATTATAATCACAATTATTTTATATTCCTATGGATTTTCTATGATAAATTATCTTATGATTTAATATCAAAACAATACACAAAACAATAAAATTGTATTTTACACATTTTTTTCTTTTAAAACTCTTCATATAAATCTTCGAGTTCAGAAACTTGTGTACAAACTTTTATCTATTTTTACTTCATAATATTATCTCAACCCTTAATGCTAATAGGAATATTATAAATACGTCCCAAATAATAAAAAAATGAAGAATCGAGCCCAAGCAATCAGCTCTCTCCAATTGTATACCATAAGAAACCTGAATTGAAAAATAAAAACCGAACATGTAATTACATATTAAATTTACAACCGCTTAACAATAGTATCATTTTTATCGCTTCGTATGTAAAGGCCTTAAATACTTCAAACATAATAGCGACGCGCGCAACCGCCAATAATTATAATCGGGAAGCCGTGTGTAATTAGCCTAAACCCATGCCGTTGTTTTACCGTGTGTATCGAGCTTTATTAATAGTTATTACTATATCGAATCGGGAATAACTGGCAAGGGCGCATTTCTTCCAAGTTCGATTAAGAATTTAGTAGTACAATTGTTTTATTTTGATTGTTCTGTTTAACTGATTGATTGTTCTGTTGTTTGAGTTTGAGTTACATGTTTGTCATTATAATATTATGTACTAGAGGTCCGCCCTGGCTTCGCCCATGGTACATATTTCGCAATAAAAGGTAGCCTATGTCCTTTCTCGGGTATCAAGATATCTCCATACCAATTTTCATGCAAATTGATTCAGTAGTTTAGGCGTGATTGAGTAACAGACAGACAGACAGAGTTACTTTCGCATTTATAATATTAGTATGGATTGTAATATATAGATCACCATCTATTTGTATCAAAGAATTTTAAGCGTAAAAGTTTGAAAATTATAATGTGTTAAAAATTTCTAGGAAAGTATCAGATCTCACACTTTTTATTTAATAAATCTTCTATTTGGAATATAAACTGTGAGAATCAATTAGGTAAAAATAAATTTAGCCATTATACTTTAAAAATTAATTAGCCTTTCCAATAATAACTCTAATTAATTATTATAAGTACTAACCAGTCCACATGACAACCAATAAAAAATGTTGTTCAATTTAAAAATCAAAGGAAATATTAAGATAAATATTTAACACAATCGTGGGAAGGAAAGTATGTAGTTGTGTTTTTCAAACTGGTCCGTTGCCACCTGTCCGTAGGCTTTATCTAAGTCTATTTATATTAAACTAGATTCCTGACTTCTGTGCTGCAATATCCTCGTCTATAACCAACTTCTTTTTTATTTCAATCACTTTTGCTCAGTGAAAATATTGATAATCCTACTAATATTATAAATGCGAATGTTTGTGAGGATGGATGTATGTTTGTTACTCTTTCACGCAAATACTACTGAACCGATTACAATGAAATTTAGCACACATATAGAGGGTAACTTGGATTAAAACACAGGATAGGTTTATCCCGGAAATCCCAAAGGAACGGGAACTATGCGGTTTTTTTCTTGGAATACGCGGGCAAAGCCCCGGGCGGAAAGCTAGTTCGTTTATAATAATTATACCAGTTTTGAAATACTATTTTTGCATTGAAATTTATTTGTTCTAAATTAAGATTGTAAAAGTGGACCTACTTTTTTATTTTAGGCGAGTTTGGAATTTTGGACATAATTTTATTATATTTTTGGCGATTTTACGCGTTTCGCCATTAAGCTTTCTCAATCGAATTTAAATTAAGCATAATATATTTCTGTATCAAGTGTACATTATGTATGCTATTTAAAACAAATTTTAGACTATATTATATTATCATAATTTCAACATTTTAAAACATATTGTTTTATAGGATAGACACTAAGGATAGACAATAAAATGTTATATATATATAAACGACATATTATTTATAACACGAAATATTATTTATATAGTTTAACCTTTTTGTGTAACAAACATAAAATAGTCCAGTGGAAATTAACATTAAATTCGCAAAGCACGATGTAGATTTGAATTTTTGGTATGTTGTTTGGATCAGTTAGGGTGATGTAAATCCCAATTTGCAACTTCGAAAAAGTTGTGCTCGCTGCGCACCACGTGATAAACTGCGAAAATTTTGGACTTTTTTCACTTTTTGCTCTAAAAGTCATAAACTATGCGTTTCCGACAAGTATCATTCAGTACATAAATTAAGGTTATTAAATTTGCAACAATTTAAGCCGCAGCTCTCTAAACCTTATAACGACTAAACTGTGGCCATTCGAAGATGGTTCATTTTTCCCGAAATATTGAAATTTTTAGTTTTGCTCCCGTTTGAAGCAAAATATTGGCAAAAACCGCTCGTTCTATGAGAAGTTCGTATAATAAAGTTGTAGTGCATTTAATTTTCATTCATAAGAGCATAGAACAAAGTCTGTGAGACAAATATTTCACACACAATATCTGAAAAACAAAAAAGAAGGTAGAAATAGATTTTTAAAGAATTGAAACTGAGAGCATATAAAATCATAAAAAGAATAATACTTTTTCATTTGCAGGATAGGTAATTAACAAAATTACAAAATTTGGGAAAGTAGGAAAAAAGATTATACGCAAATAATAAACTGCGAAAATTTTGGACTTTTTTCACTTTTTGCTCTAAAAGTCATAAACTATGCGTTTCCGACAAGTATCATTCAGTACATAAATTAAGGTTATTAAATTTGCAACAATTTAAGTCTAATTAAAGCTCTCTAAATCTTATAGCGACTAAACTGTGGCCATTCGAAGATGGTTCATTTTTCCCGAAATATTGAAATTTTTAGTTTTGCTCCCGTTTGAAGCAAAATATTGGCAAAAACCGCTCGTTCTATGAGAAGGTCGTATAATAAAGTTGTAGTGCATTTAATTTTCTTTCATTAGAGCATAGAACAAAGTCTGTGAGACAAATAGTTCACTCACAATATCTGAAAAACAAAAAGAAGGTAGAAATAGATTTTTAAAGAATTGAAATTGAGGGCATATAAAATCATAAAAAGGATAATACTTTTTCATTTGCAGTATAGGTAATTAACAAAATTACAAAGCTAATTAAATTTGCAATAATTTAAGCCAAACCGCAGCTCTCTAAACCTTATAACAACTAAGCTGTGGCCTTTCAAAGATAGTCAGTTTTTCCCGAAAATTTCAAATTTTTAGTTTTGCTCCCGTTTGAACCAAAATATTGGCAAAAACCGCTCGTTCTATGAGAAAGTCGTATAATAAAGTTGTAGTGCATTTAATTTTCTTTCATTAGAGCATAGAACAAAGTCTGTGAGACAAATAGTTCACTCACAATATCTGAAAAACAAAAAGAAGGTAGAAATAGATTTTTAAAGAATTGAAACTGAGGGCATATAAAATCATAAAAAGGATAATACTTTTTCATTTGCAGGATAGGTAATTAACAAAATTAAATTTTCTACAACTTTATTTTATGACCTTCTCATAGAACGAGCGGTTTTGCCAATATTTTGGTTCAAACGGGAGCAAAACTAAAAATTTGAAAATTTCGGGAAAAACTGACTATCTTTGAAAGGCCACAGCTTAGTTGTTATAAGGTTTAGAGAGCTGCGGTTTGGCTTAAATTGTTGCAAATTTAATTAGCTTTGTAATTTTGTTAATTACCTATCCTGCAAATGAAAAAGTATTATCCTTTTTATGATTTTATATGCCCTCAGTTTCAATTCTTTAAAAATCTATTTCTACCTTCTTTTTGTTTTTCAGATATTGTGAGTGAACTATTTGTCTCACAGACTTTGTTCTATGCTCTAATGAAAGAAAATTAAATGCACTACAACTTTATTATACGACCTTCTCATAGAACGAGCGGTTTTTGCCAATATTTTGGTTCAAACGGGAGCAAAACTAAAAATTTCAATATTTCGGGAAAAATGAACCATCTTCGAATGGCCACAGTTTAGTCGCTATAAGATTTAGAGAGCTTTAATTAGACTTAAATTGTTGCAAATTTAATAACCTTAATTTATGTACTGAATGATACTTGTCGGAAACGCATAGTTTATGACTTTTAGAGCAAAAAGTGAAAAAAGTCCAAAATTTTCGCAGTTTATCACGTGGTGCGCAGCGAGCACAACTTTTTCGAAGTTGCAAATTGGGATTTACATCACCCTAACTGATCCAAACAACATACCAAAAATTCAAATCTACATCGTGCTTTGCGAATTTAGGGTTTTTTAGTGTCGATTTCTACTGGCCTAAAAGTACATTTGCATAGGCCAACGACTGAAGATAATAACATTCAGCGGCTAATACGTAAATTCCTTATACATATTTCCATATTTATGAAATAATATATAAATTTTACCTTAAAATAAAATTTGTATTATGTTTCCTAAGACGTCCGTAGTCCATTATGAGAGAGAGTACATCGCCTTTTCCCCGTGAAGTCGCTAGATGGTGCTAGTTTTAAGCCCGTCACGTGGTAGCGCCGCCAGCGCCGCGAGTGGTGGGAGACAAAACTCACCACAGTCCCAGCAAGCCACCAGAAATATTCTCATTGTTCGTCTCATAAATGATATGGAATGAATGGTGCAAAAATAACACCAGGAAGACCTTATCTGGACTACGGACGTCTTAGGAAACATAATACAAATTTTATTTTAAGGTAAAATTTATATATTATGTGTTCCGTTTGACGTCCGTAGTCCATTATGAGAGAGTTGTTTGATATCTCCTGGTGGCTTGATAAATAAGATGCAACAATGTGATAGAGTAATGCCCCAAAAAGCTTATATACATCCTATAAACAAAGTATATAATGTATAAAATCATGACTTTGATAATTATTGAAAATTTGTCTCAATACCATGCATAAAATACATTCATAAATATACTACAAGTATATCTTGTCAACATTTTAATCAGTATAATATGCACTTAAACCTGAGTAGGCTGAAAAATCTCGATTGTGATTACTAATGACTTCTATTTTGATTAGTATTAGATACACTACGACAATAATATAATAATAATTCCAACCTGTGGCGGAAAGACGGGGGTTCGAATCCCACCTTGTGATCGAATTTATTATATTCTTTAAAAATTCGTACGTAAATAATAATGTTTATAAACATAGCTAGATATAACTAGATATTTCTCCAAATAGATTGATGATGCTACTATAACTATGTAACATTACCCAGATTTCAAACTCGACTCTAAAAGAGCTCACTTTACCCTGCCACCTATGATAGCCGCTGTAGCTGGTCTCACCGGATGCTGTGTAGTAATAAACAGATTAGTCAGAGAACCTCTTATGGGTTGGAAAATGCGCTTGAAACTGGAATCATATTTACATAATATGTGACAATAATTTAGCTAACTTGCGGAATGCGAGGTAAACGCGTCTTCACTCTCGACCCATTGTTTTGAATTGCAATGTAAACAAGAATAAATAGAGAACACGTCCAAAAGCTAATAACAGTATAGTAGCTGCGCGTTAATAAATGCAAACAATTCTTTATTAATTTTATAAATCACATAGTTAAATAATTATTTTTATTATGCTGATTTATTTTAAAAATATCTCGATAAGAGTTTTTGAATAACCTTCCTTGCCTTCCGGATTTGTAATTTTGAAAGATTTGTTCTAGCTAAGGAAATACCCTAAGGTAATGTTTGCTTAAATGATCAGATGAAATTTTAATATAATTTTATTTTAAGACAAACCGACTGATTTTATGTATAAGAATAGTGTACTAAACCGTCAGTTATACATAATTTAGCTAAGTATTTAGCATCCTTTTATAGCCTGGTCAGTGGTCACCAGCAGTCTATGTAATTATGTATGTTTATTTTTTTAAGCTGTCCATCAAGGTGTACAACAGGTTGACCTATTCAAAATGAGCCAGACTTTCAGCTGTAGGTTCTGTATCTGCTTTGGAGCTGAACCTGTGCGTGTTTGTCAGTGAACGATTGAGAGGACTTATCCTGATAGTAGCACGCCTCTTCAGGTCTGGGTGCAAAGAGAGTTTCTTCCACTTGGGTCCTATTATAATGAACTCGAGGCAATAGAGCCGGTTGTTAAGACTGTCTTACTTGAAATAACGTAAGCTGTTTGAGCTGTGATTAAAATTTATTTGTACAATTTCCCTCTGAATGGAAATGTTTGTGTCGACTGTTCGAGCACGTTGTAGTAGGAGTTGGTGCAATTGCGCGAGAATTCGGCTTCCTAGCTGTACAGCCCTAGAAGGTTGTGAAGTGTTCAAACGTTCAAACTAATAACTCTTGTCAAAGAGATTTCGTTTTGCCTTTGAATGAAATTTTTTCTTACTACCTCGACAGTCAAGATTAGGAAAGCTATTACTGCAAACATTTCAATGACACTGGGTCCAAGGTCCTTTCATTCACTGCCAAGACTATCCTGTGAATTGGGTACGGCTGGTAGATATTATACTTGTTTTTTCACTTACTTGCTTTTAAAAGATGTTTTTGAACTAGATCTTTAACAAGAGCGGCAGTTCATTCTTCCCCGGAGGGAGACAAAGGTTTAAAAGTTTATTAGCCCTAAGAGGCGTTCCTGTAGCGCTGTGGCGTGTGTCAGTACATCCTTCCCCGGAGGGTAATAAAATTTGCAACGATGACAAACCTTGATAGGCGTTCCTATTGCTGCAGCGTGCGTAAGTGCTTCCATCCCCGGAGGGTGATGAAGGTTTCAAAATAAAAGGCCTGAGAGGCGTTCCTGTACCGCTGCAGCGTGCTGCGCCACTGCATCCATCCCCGGAGGGTGATGGAGGTTGCAAAAATAATAATAAGCCCGTGGGGCGTTCGTGTAGCGCTGCAGCGTGCTCCAGTGCATCCTTACCCGGAGGGTGATAGAGGTTGCAAAAGTAATAAGCCTGTGAGGCGTTTCTGTAGCGCTGCAGCGTGCGCCAGTGCATCCTTCCCCGGAGGGTGATGAAGGTTGCAAAGGTAATAAGCCCCGAGAGGCGTTCCCTTGGCGCTATAGCATGCGGCAGTGCATCCTTCCCCGGAGGGTGATGAAGGTTGCAAAGTTGAGAAACCCTAAGAGGTGGTATGCCTGCTTGAGGGACCAACTGCCTGCTATTAAGCCTGTTTTTAGGCACTGACACTTTCAATTTAATTTCCATCGCCAATTTCAAATTTGCTTCCATGCTCCAAACCATTCGTAGAAAATCTTAGCAACGCTCGGGTGTCAGAATAGATTCTATCGGATTGATATTCCAAAGTAGGTTAGAGACGAACTTTATTTCGAATTGAATTGAGTTGAATTGCAATTCCAAAGTCTCTGCAAGTCAATCAATTGACGATTTGTGCGGAATAATGAAACAATATAACATATGTAAATTTTTCACATTTCTTGCAAAATAAATCATTTCATTTCATTTCGTTTCAATGTGGTGTATATGCTGTTCTGGTGAACGCAAATCATTGCCCATGTAGATCACCAAGTAAAGGCCACAGTCCCTTGGTTCTTCAGCAGTCCAGTTTATGACTGTTGCAAACATTCTTTGAGCTGACGCTAGCCCGAAGGGCTGATAGTTGAAACGTTATCTTAAGTAATTGACCTTCGTTTATGATGTATTTATAATTATAATATCGATATGGTATACAATAGTGATGCAAGGATATAGGAGGCGTCGATACGTACGGGTAGTCGATAGCCTCGCAAATACAAAAATTTATGATTTTATGTTGAGTATGTCATGTCACAGTTAACAGTGGGTGTGAAATTGAAAATTACTCTGTATTTGCAGAACTTGCTTTTCTTAATTATGAAAAGGGGTGATTAACAATAGTCATGGTGTTCGTTTGACGAACCCCTGATTTTCAATAGTGACTTGAATCTTCAAAGACATAAAGTATGATGTCAGAGTTAAAGAATAAATAAGTATTATTACCTCTTAAGTGAAAACTATGGCTGGTTTTCGAATTACAAGGTATTAGAGGGTGACGAGATTAATTTGAGCTTTTATTTGTTGAAAATCTCCCCCCCCCCTTTTTTATTCTTTTGGTGTTTCTCCTGATTCTAACTTTTGTATTCATGAAATGATTTGAAACGACTTAAAAAGTCGATCTTAACGGTTATTGAATGTACTGGTAAAAACTGATTGTGACGAGTTTTAAACCAACTTATCAAATCCGCCTATCTGCATATGCTACTAATCATGTTAAAAAGTTAAAAATTCTTTCCACAGCGGGAGGAATTTTATATGACTTTAAACTTATCAATAAGCCCCTTCAAAGCATCTCTATTAATTCTTAAGTTTATTTGTATAGAGAATAGAAGTCGCATTTAAATTTAGCAGTAATTAGGCACAGAGTCGCGGACTAATTTAATGCGTCAGGCAAAAATTATTAATATATTTGTAAGAATTCGTAATAGTTTACCTATTTCTATTGTGCTTACAAGATATAGGCAACTACATTCTACTTGATTCGACTCGTATCGGATGAATTTTCTAATCTAACGAGATTAAGAATTCGTTTTTGATATTTACCCTCAATTCGGAAAAGTAAGGGACAATTCAAATACATTTAGAATGTGCGCGTAGCGAATACGATTCAAGGAGGAATACAATCAAAAGATCGAAACACGTTTCGAATCTGCTTTCAGCAATTAATATACTATCTTACAACCGATATTTGTGAAAATAGGTTATCTAACGCGTAACATCCAGTAATAACCATTAACGTTGAACGATTTGTATTGAAATCATCGTAAATCACGTATAATGTATTAATAACATGACTCACCGTGTTGAGACAAAATCTCAAACCTGCACACGAGCGGCTGAACGCGCGCTGGCGGCGCCATACACGCTGCGGCGGCTCCTCGTCGTCGCTGGACCCCGAACAAGAAGAACTCAGCTCGGAACACGTAGAAAACGCGCTGTTAAGACGCTCGACACGATTCGGTAGACCCTTGGCCTGCGCTATAGACTTATGGTCGCGATGCCACGCTCGTGGTTACAGATTTATACTTCAAATAAATCCGATTTTCGTTATTCGTTTGAAAAAACGATAACGCAGGTAACACTTGAATATTCATTTCACTATGAAACGTAACGGACTTAAATAAAAACTATTTAAAAAGAAAAAACTGAACTTTCTACTTCAATCTCGAAAGTTCGTATAAAATTATTATTTAAATTATATATATATATATGTAATTTAAAATACAGTATTTTAAAATTACATATAATCTAACGACTTGCGTACGGTTTGAAAAACGACGCAACAATGAGAATATTTCTGGTGGCTTGCTGGGACTGTGGTGAGTTTTGTCTCTCACCACTCGCGGCGCTGGCGGCGCTACCACGTGACGGGCTTAAAACTAGCACCATCTAGCGACTTCACGGGGAAAAGGCGATGTACTCTCTCTCATAATGGACTACGGACGTCAAACGGAACACATAATATGTTCTTCCATATTGTGCGAACAAATGCAATTGAAACCGAATAATCTCTTGTTTTATTAACAAGCTTATGAATATTTTGCACTTGTGTCTCGATATTAGGAATGCAAATAAGCCGTATATTGTAGGATAAAAATAGACGCATATTGAAACACGTAAGAAACATTGTATACAGCTATATTGTAAAATGTAACAAACGTGACGGTATTGCAATGACGCGACCATTAAATTTTACTCTCAACGCGCCTAAAGAACTACTACTCGAACCCGGATCCCTCAATCATAAACCTAACTACCAACTAGACTATCTTTAATTAAAAGATTGTAACAAAAACACAATAAACGCAAACAATGATTTCAATTCAAGGTATGGATTAGCGGATGAGTTTAACCGCTATTAGGTAGTGATTTATGATAAGCCGGACTGTTCCCAGCGTGAGATCTGCTAGGGATGTGTATCGATATCGATAAAATATATACTTTCTATTAAGTAATTAGTTAGTAGTAAGATTCATATTTTGCGAATGTGACGTTTTGTATGCTGTGTGTTTGTTATTTTAGTTTGTAAGGTTATTTTTGGCTTTTATTGATTAGCAATGTTATATTTCTGTCAGATTTAATTTCTATAAAACTAAAAAATAAATGAACTATTTTCCGGTGCGTACCTACTAATATTTAATATTATTTTAGCTATAAAAACGAAATGCTACAGTCTACTCAACCCGTCTTTCAGTGAACTCCGAACTAAACTCATTTCAATGCTAAAGGTTACCCACATATTTTACTACTTATACAATCCTATCAGGCCATGCATTCAAAATATAAACACCATAATTATAATGTGAAACTAGGAAAATAAATATTTCAAGTTTTTCAATGATCAATACCTCTCCACAAATATACCATAAAGTTTTTACAAAATAAAATAACATCGATAACTAAAATAATATTGATATACCGTAACATCACTAGCAACAGACCGGTACTAGATACAGGTGCGTCGGTTTCTCACCGCGCACCGTACGAGGACGATTTGTCCGCAGATTAACATCGGATAGCTTTCTAGCTTACTCTTTTTTATTAACACTATTTAAAATGATTTTAAACGTATATAAAAACATTAATTTGCTAAATGAAGTTAATAACATTTATAATTCTGTCAATAAATTGCATAATTTACATATTACTTATTATTGAAAGGTTACAATGGTCATTTACAATATAAATGATACGTAGGTATATACAAGTGTACGTATAAGGGCATTATTAAGTTATGATATTATGCAAAATGCATAACCGGTATTTATATTTAGTGAGTTATAGTGCTGTGTTGTTTTTGTTCTATACTTCTATAGGATAGAGTAAGCGATACATTTAGGACAAGTCATTTCCAGATGACAATAGTCATCATCATCGTCGTAATTACGTGATATAATTATTATTAATTATTGCTTTTTGTCAAACTCTTTCTCGTTTAAACAATATAGAGTTCATTGCAGTTATTCTTGTTATATCCTTATTATTAATTCCCATATTGTCCCACTGACTACCGATACCAGTTATTAATCGATAACAGCAATCAGCCCATCACTAATGATCGGCCTGTCAAACGTCTAGAAAGCACTATTAGCCGGAATGATTCAATTAAAACTCGTACTGACTAATGATTCGTTGTTACAATCATTTAGTTTCTTGTGATTGGTCGATGCTGTATCTTATCGGATGCGATTCGATAATATTATGCGGAAGACGATCCCAATTAACCGTTTATTGATGGCGTTTATTATAAGAGTAGGCGGTCACATGAAAGCGGCGTTTTTATAATTTGTTTGTGTAATTAAGGATAGTATAAAGCGATGGGTATCTCGATCGTTAAAATTTTAGAGATGAAAATCGCATGATCATGTTAATGTATGAATAATTTTCCGTTACATGAGCGAGCATCGTCGTTTACATATTTTCTGATAGATTGTTATCAATGAGAGAAATAGCTGTATCATATTAATATCACTTTGCGCAATATATTGACTACCTTCTTTATAGGATTAAATTACAGTCTCTATTTTTTTTTAATGAAAATCGGAAATAAATGCCTGTTTTATTTTAAACCTTGGCTCGATCTTGCCTATTTAATTATTCGTCTAACGAATTATTCCATTGTGCACTTGTCACAGATAATCAAACGATAAACACAATCTCATCACAAAACGATTCCATTACCGATCCATAAATCGATATAAAAATCGATTAAATATTTACAAACAGAATGATGTTATTAACATTCGTAACGATTAATAAAGAGAATCGATTAGTTCCGATGAGCTTTATGATACCGATATAATAATCTCATGAATAAAATATTATGTGACCAACCTTATTAGGTAGTTTCGACATTTCTTTTGAACGGAAGCAAAATATAATATAATGCTATCTTCGGATCGATCTAGAGATATCGTCTCGTGTAGCGTCGGCATAACAACTGAAGATGCGAGTTCTCTTGTTTATACATACATGTCTGGGTCAGAGGATTTATTAGAAACTAGCTGGAGACCGCGACTTCACTTGGTAAAAAGCTATGTGCTAATCTAGATAATTTATATGTGTATCAAACTGTACAATGTACATCCATATTACATACCTTACTATTTTATACTGCCATTAACCAATAATAATAAAAAATAACACAACGGATCAATAGTTTTGGCGTGACTGAAGAACAAACATTCAAACATTTAACTTAGGTAGCTAGAAAATCTTTACTAACACCATCAATACAATTTTAATGTTTATTAGCAATAATAATGAACGTTATTATTATTCATTAATTATCACAAAAGAGCCGACTGAAAGTGTCAACATTTTAAAAGATTTTATGTACTTACGATTCTTGTAATAAATGCTATAAAATAATGTTTTATCATTAAAAGGCCTATAAAACCGTCCTACCTTATCAGCTTTGAACATTACAGTGAGTAGTAAAATATAAATTACCGTAAAACAAAAATTACTACTCTTTTTATTGGTTTACCTACTAGTTCTTGTCTCTGACTTCTTGGTTTTAATTTAAGAAAATAAGTACATCATATTATACGTTATAAATATGTTTTGGCAAACTTCTCAAACAGTATCATTTTCTTAATATTCCTAAACATCACATCCTGTCTCTAATACTTCACGCCTCAACCATAGAACCTATTTGGATGAAATTTGATACAGTAATAGCTTGAAACCTGAAAAACACCTATACATGTACAACAAAATTTTCCAATTCTACAAACTATTTAGATAACGTCTGTTCAACCATCAAAACGTAACATTACCTCAAAACTTTCCTCATTATTGTTACAAATAGTAACCAAATTAATAAGTGCACGAACCGTTAAAACGGCTCAACCAAATGAGGTTGATCAGCGACAATCTGTCATCGTGGCCGCACACCTGACCTCTCGATTGTTTCCGTGATTGATGTATGATACTGTGAGAATAGCTTGAGTGATAGGCTGATAGCGATTTTTTTATTTGTGACCTTTTTATGATTAATAAGTTTTTCATTAGGAGCTGTTTTTGCTCCTACTGAACAGTCTTTAATATTTAGGGACTACACTACTACAGCCAAGTATGGATTGATGTCATTGTCTAGTTCAAAATTCTCAATTCTTCTCAATTATTGGTGCACCATAGCTTGTGTAAAAATATTAAGAGAAAGATACTAACGTTCGACACAGATTGTAAGAAGACTTAAATCTTTTATTACAATATTCTAATAATTTTTATTACTAAACTCTTCCTAAAATCATGACTCTTTGCAAAATATAGTAGGTATGAATATCTATTAAAACTCCTAAACTTGTCCTAAAATAACCACTCTTTGTAGAATATTTGAATATCTAGTAAAACTCCCTACTCTCATAACTTAGACCATAGTACCAAGTAACCGTAACGACAGTGTGAAATCAAACATCAATGTGGTTACAAATTGAAAATCATTCTACACGGAACTTATATCTACTGAAGAGGCGTTTCAAATTACGTATTTGTGTACATTTGTATCGAATGTGATTCATTAATTATACATATACATATTACATTTGTATTACTTATTGTATGAAATAACTGTTGTCTGATTATTATTTTGTAAATACTTTCTCCCTTTACTATTACATTTTTAAAACATTGTATTGTGTAGTTTAATAGTTCAATGACATACTATTGAGAATTAGAGGTATATAACCACATATATAACAGAAATTTTTTTTAATCTAACGTTAGAGCGCGTTGAGAGTAAAATTGCAAGTTCACGTCATGGCAATACCGTCTGTGAATCTTGCCAAAGAAGTTTCACTTCTAACACGTGGGCTCGGCACACACGCTCTTTTTTATTCTTGCTGGAGCATTGACTTGATACTGTAGCAAAAGTTAGATTAAAAAGTATTACGTTATAATAGTTCATTAACCTTGATGAATCTTATTCTATAATAAAACACTTATAAAATTATAAACACCTTATAATTCACTAAATACAATATTATTATAAACAGATACTCGTTTTTGATAGACAATAGCACTCATTTTGGTATTAAAACGGTCGATGTTTTAAAACATACTTAGAGATGGACCATCTTTGTACGGTCGGCAAAAAAGTTACAAACAAATGGTTATTTAAAATTATCTGGTATGAATAAATGTTGAAAAAGCTTTATTGTTTAATTATGATTCAGTAAAATATATGGTTTCTTGTATAATATCTACTTGATAACTAAAATTAAGAAAGGGCGCCCCCTAAAGCTCAAATGTGGTTCACAAGTTTTAATATATCAGGGCTGGTTGTTCATATAAATAACTGTCCATATATTAATGAATCTTCTAGTTAAAAAACTCCTCTTTTAATAAATAAACCCATGCTCAATAAACAGATTATGTTCTCAACAAAAAAAAACGCACAATAAAATATATTTTTCTGCCAACAGTACGCTCGAAGCTTACACAATCATCAAATCAGAGACTGACAATTAGATTAGAGAATAACTCGCTGTGTCATCGCGATTAGAGGAATTGTTACATAAATACAATCTTCGGAAGCTATGGAAATTATTCAAAAGTGACGTTTCATTGATGTTTTATATTTTATTATTAACTATTGTCAAATGCCAACAATGTGAATAGATGAATATTTATTCCTTATTTATTCATTATAGATATATGTTTTGTTAATAAGGACATAATTACACGCTAATCGATAACTTATTCGCCGACAATCGAATTAAATATGTATATCTATATGTCATCTTAATTTAGTATAATTTATTGTTTATAGCTTCAAAAAGTCACGTAATTAGAACATTCTGACAGAAACATATCACGTCACAAACAAATCAATTCCATTTAATCATTTTTGACCTTGACTTCTCAAACGGTAATCTATCACTGACCCTATCTAGCAAAATAGAAACCATTGTTCATAAGTAAACAGAATTAATAACAATCCAATCCTTGACATTTCCCAACAATGGCCCACGCTGAATCCCACAAACAATAACTTTCAAACCCAACGGGCAGTTTCGCATTGCTTACGTAAGAATCGAACCCGCGACCCCCACGGGTCAGCTAACATAATTGATTAACGCAACGCACAATGCATTAACATAAGATAATGCTTAACCTCTGACATTGGTTTTAAAGTTTCACTTCACAATATGAACTGGACGTGGACGTGAGAGCAAAAACTAGTTATGCTTTATTGGCTTCCCATGTTGGTTCACGTCATATTTTATGAGGAAATTTGGTTGGCAGTTGACAAGTGCAGGGTGCATCATTATGAAATAGATTTGTTTTATTGTAACCTACTCGTATATATCTCTTTATTGTCTGTTATTTTTGTTCATAGTAGTATATCGGAGCGTAACAACACGTCCGCATGTTCCCTAAAACATTTAAAATAAATTTAGGTCACGCTGGTTTACGTACAGGGTCATTAAAATGTAATTCAACATATACAATAAATGATATAATTTATTTACAATAAGAATACCAAAAAAATATTTCTGAACTAATAAAATAAATAGGTATTTGACAACCCTTATGGTGACCGTGTAACCGTATTTGACCCGCTAAAGTTATCTAGTCTTCCAAGTGTCATGCCGAAATATTAGCCTAACACGATTTTATATTACTTTCCATAGTTTGAAATTTTATCAAACAAGCAAGCAATAACTTTACAAGTATTTTAGATGATGATATATTTGTTCCTTACAAAAATAGTAGAGCCATACATGTCACTATAGAGCTCTACAATTTGACTGAAATTTAAGAACATTTACTATTGTTTAAACACGATCA
Source organism: Colias philodice (assembly GCF_061535455.1). Classification (NCBI taxonomy): domain Eukaryota; kingdom Metazoa; phylum Arthropoda; class Insecta; order Lepidoptera; family Pieridae; genus Colias; species Colias philodice. Next base: position 5,386,881 of record NC_143111.1, on the reverse strand, counting down.
TTGTTCTTCGTCGTAACCAATCGACATTATACTCATTATAAGAATAGAAAAATAAAGAAACAGACAAATTAAACAAATAGCTGACAACCCTAACGTGACATAACATTTTGACCCGCTGACGTTACTGTCTGCCAAGTGTCATACCGCCGCATCAGTCTGACATTGGTCTGACTGGTCTGACTGGTCTGACACGAATTCTCTCAGTCATTAACGGTGCTCAAGTTAGATTGTGATCACTTACTGATGAAAGTTTGTTTAGTGTCGGCGAAAAAAGTTAACATGCAATTTTACTGTCAGTTCTTTTATTAACGACCTGCTCAATGATTTGTTTAAGTTCGTGGGTGGTAATTCGTGTAATGGTTTTGTATCTGCAAATAGGTTATATGGTGATATGTCAGATGTCTTGATACTTTTCTAAATAGCTATTTATTGATATCATTTCGTGAGTAATTCAAACGATTAAAATGTAATTTTGACATCCTCAAGTAGGTAACTTATTTAAAGTGTCGCCTTATTGCCTCTTTTATTTGAAGTTTAATTTTCTTTCATTTCTAGTGAAAGAGACACGTAAAACACTAAACAAACAGTAGATAATGTAAGTCGAAAATGAGAAAACTAAATAACCATTCACGTCTACAATACAATGATTTTCAACAATTACCACATCCAAACAAATATCACTATACATACAATGATTACATTCAACAATTACCACATCCAAACAATAGTTCATCCGCTCACAGAACATCGAAAGTAAATGACATGTCCAAAACCTGTCAAATTCCTTTCGCATCTGTGGGCTAATTGGGAAAGTGCATAAACAAAAGACAGAGGTGGTCCAACAATGGCCCAGTATTGTTCGGCCACACAGATTTGTTTGCCGACCGTATTGACATAGCCATACATATTCATGAAGGTTTTAGTGGCTTTTTATGTGATTTTGCATGGGTACTGAGGTCATTGATCGGTTATTTAGTTTTCTATGAATAGGTAGAAATTAATATTTGCGTACTTTCATTCATTGTTAGTAAAGAGCAGTAGTAGGACGTAACATTTTAAACACATTTTACAATTTTATTTTACAAGGAATTAGTATCGCAATCAATACGTTATTTAATTAAGAATATACCGAATAGAAGTATTTATTTATAGTTCAAAGAAACTGAACTGTTCAAAAATAAGACATACTACAACAAATTAAATAATGAATCTTTACTTTATTTTCAGGTAATTCTAAGATGGCCACTCGAGACAAGACATCAATGGAAAAAATTCTTCAAGCGCTCATTCACCGTTGAAACTCAAGATTACTTAACACAATTACTATTTTTATTTTTATTATTTAATTATTTATAATATGATGTAACGTAGTTGAAATAAATTCAATTATATTTCAAGTTGGGAGATGAGTTACCTTATTGAAATTAATTAGGACTATATTACACTCAATAATATATTCATACGGGATCTATTTGTATTTTTTAATATTGTCCTTTATTCAATACAACATTATATTCCTTAATAAATTTATAAATAATTGACTATATCAAAACTATTAATTTCACCGTATCGCAAAACATGACAATGTAATATTTTCAATCCACAAACTCTAATAATAATTAATCATGTTACACACTATATACTTTAAAACAAATGCCTTAAACAAATACCACGCTAACAATCTAGGACATTCTTGTAGGACCTGAATCTACAAGAACGGCGTCCCTAACACAGGCACCTAAATCGAAATCTCTTGTTATTTCTGCAATAGCCAAAAAGGTTTTGCAATATGTAAGCTTGGAACACAACAATAAACATCTTGACAGCATACATTCGTTTATTCGTGTTAACATTTTTAGATCGTCCTTTAGTGTTTAAGCTAGGCTTTTAAACATCACACACACAAGGTCAAACTTCAAAGCTATATTGTTACTTTTATGTTTGTATGCACAACTAGTATATTATACTATCTGTGGCACGACTAACCGCTCCATAAAAGGAAAACAGTCAGAAATAATGTAGCTTCATATTTATGAAACAATTACCAATTTTTGAGTAAACTTGTACAAAAAATAAAACTTATCTTATTTTTAATGTGCTAATGAAGAAGATGCAAGATTTTTCTTTGTTTTTATAAAAATATTGTTAAACAAATTATTATAATTATTCCGTGCTAATTACGCAATCATAGGAAGCTATTTATCATTCATAATTATTAGAGAAACTAATCGAAACATTGTGTTCAAAACAATAGTAATTTCGTAACCCGTCGATTGTTGTAAATCATGAGAGGCATAACAATTTGTAAGCAATATTTTAACAGATAATACATTAGCGTGATAAACGATTTGTATCGAATACTTGACGTGGTCTGATAGACACATCAGATGTCAATCAATTGTGGGATCGAGCACAATTGCTATGAGTTAACCAGATGTTTCTTAATAATGTTAAGTAACTATTTATTTGTGCTTTAAAGGAAGTAAAAATATCCTGTTTAAAATTTATCCTGTTTAATAAAACGGTAACAAAGAAATCGCTTTAAAGTCAGCTGTCTCTGCTTCACGCTAAACAACTGAATCGATTTGGATGAAATTTTGTATACAAAGATAGTTTAGGAACTGAGAAAGGACATGGGATAAGTTTAAGAAAGGGAAACTATACGTTCGAAAGCTCGGACAAAAAGCAACTACATAGTTCAAATCTATTCTAATACTAGCGGTCTGCCCCGGCTTCGCCCGTGGTACATATTTACGATTTCTCTACATAAAAACCATCCTCGTACTTCAAGGAATATAATAAAAAAAGAATTATCGAAATCTGTTCAGCCGTTCTCGAGTTCTGCGCTTACCAACACATTTTGCGATTCATTTTTATATATAAGAAGAAGAAGATAAAGGAAGAGTGTTTATTTCTTTTGATAATATTAATAACTAGCTTTTCGCCCGCGGCTTCACCCACGTTTTCAAAGAAAAACCCGCATTCTTGCGATTTCCGAGATAAAACCTATGTGTTAATCCAAGTAACCCTCTACATGTGTGCTAAATTTCATTGTAATCGGTTCTGCAGTATTTCCGTGAAATAGTAACAAATATACATACACACATCTATATTCTTATAAACTTTCGCATTTATAATATTAGTAGGATAGGAATTCATTTATAATATTAGTAGGATTCATTGAACAAAACTCGTGCCGATTATCCTCACAATCAGTAGGAGCAATACATCATAGCAATAAGATTTACAGATATTTAGCGGTTTCAACCGTATTATTATTGAAAGGTGTAATAAATTACAATTATTATTAACAATTACTTAGCGGAGACACGAAAGTATAATTATATGATAGATAGACATGGCCGTAGGCTTGATCTAAAAGAATTTAGATTGCCAGCCCACTGATTTTTAACTGATTTAAATCAATGATATCTTCTTCAATCTGTATTATATTTCAAATTATAAACAGTACCCCAGTTTCTATGATTTAAAATACTTATTACAGACACATGCATGCACCACTGTAAGAAATGAATATCAAATTTAATTAAGTATTCCTTTGTTTCGATATTATATAATACTAGCGGTCCGCCCCGGCTTCGCCCGTGGTACATATGAAAAATAGATGTTGGCCGATTCTCAGACTTACCCGATATGCACAGAAAATTTCATGAGAATCGGACACGAGAATTTTAAATATAAGATTTCAATAATGATTTTTGTTACAAAATAAATCGAAGAAATTAAATTCTAAATCATATATTTTTATGAACAAACGAAGCACCGAATCTTCGACCATTCTAGTATTAGATATAGATAGACTTTACAATTTATACTAGCGGTCCGTCCCGGCTTCGCTCGTGGTACATATTTACGTTTTCTCAACATAAGAACCATCCTCGTACTTCAAGGAATATAATAAAAAAAGAATTATCGAAATCGGTTCACCCGTTCACGCGTGATGCTGTGACCAAGGAAAACGGGTTTCATTTTTATGCATATAGAAGATTAAAATAGAATGGGTATTACAAACGCTAATTAAACATCACATTTCGTACATCGATTCCTAACCACAAACAATCGCATAAGTTACAAAACAACAAAATTTATCGTTAACATTGTAGAAACGTCAACAAGTGTTTGTTTCATAGAAAGTAAAGCTTTAAGCCACAGGTTGGATTGTGTCGAAACGAAAGACGTTTTGCGAAGGCGATCATAATATTACTATATAGGGTGTTTTATTTTTTATTGCATTTTTTTTTTGTATTTTTAAGATTGGACTTTTAGGCCAAAATTATTATTTGTTTATATGTAGTAGTAATATGTATTTGTAATTTCATATACTTATGGCGCCATATACTTAGGGCGGGACTTATGTTTGTCTAAAATCTAATTTTATCTATATTCATGTATAAAAATATTAGAATTTGAAGATTTGTTTATAAATAGATCTAATAATTCAGAATATAAGTGTTTTTATAGAGCTACTAGACTGCAGCTAGTTTTATTGGCTAATTTAATTACCTAAGTGACAAATTAATCTATTTAAATACCAACATGATTTCTTCATTATTCAAGTTTCATAATATTATAGTGTCGTTACATTACACACGTCTTATTTAAAAATAATAACCAACTTTATTAATATATATTCAATATAGTTTATGAATCAATTATTATTATTATTATCTCAATTCCACTGCACTACAAATAAATTTGTTTACTCACTATTCCGAATGATTGTGCAAGATGTATAAAATATTATTTCATATTAATATGACTAAAATTTCGTTTACAACAGAGCTAAACGAGTCTAACTGGATTCCATTCAAGGATACCTAGGTGTCAATCACTTCCGGTCGCTGCAAACTCATTCTTTTTATTTTATTATGTAATTTAATATTATTTTAACTATAACAACTCGACTGGTACAAATTAACAGGTTATGGTATTGTTATTTATACGTATACCTGTAGTGAACAAGTTTGTCAGTTTATAGATACTTATAGAATGCACATTCGTCATAATAAATGAAAAAAATAATGGTTAAAGATAATACCAAAATTACAGAAACTTTATATATTTAAAATCGCAATTAAATTATATCGATAAGATTGTTTGAAAAAAACTTCTTGTTTTTAATGATTACAATTGAAAAAACAGCTTTCAACTTTGTTTAAAAATAACAATATATTTTTTGTTGTGTGACAAAAAATAACATCCTGTACAGTCGAACGATCGAGTCGTTCTACTTAATAATTTATTGTGAGAATCGACAGTAGCAAGTATCTATTGTGTAACGTTGGATTTTATTGGTTTAACCGGTAACATTAGTTATTGATACATTAAATGTTGCCAATCTGTGGCAATCTGTATTGGTATGTTCCTCAGGCGTTTTCTTGTTTATTGAGGAGTATTACTTAATAAATATACACTTTAATCTATACTAATATATCTATACTTATATTATATAGAAGAAAGGTTTATGTATGTATGTATAGTTTTCACGCATAAACTACTGGACCGATTTTGATGAAATTTAGCACAGATAATCTTTAGACCCTGAGAAAGAACATAGGCTACATTTTATTGCGAAATATGTACCACGGGCGAAGCCGGGGCGGACCGCTAGTATATTATAAAGAGGATAAGTTTGTATGTATGTATGGTTTTCACGCATAAACTACTGGACCGATTTTGATGAAATTTGGCACAGATAATCTTTAGACCATGAGAAAGAACATAGGCCTTTACCTTTTATTGCGAAATATGTACCACGGGCGAAGCCGGGGCGGACCGCTAGTCTAATATAAATCTACAGTTATTAATCTGTATTTAACCTCATCATCATCATCAGCCCATATACGCTCCCACTGCTGGGACACGGGTTACATAACCTATATATTCGGTGAATAGGTAGCTTGGGTATACAAACATCTACAAACAGCACTATAAAATAATTAATTAAATAAATAAGAAGTACATGAACTTGTGATACTGCAATAGTTACAATAAAAACTATATTTAACTAGATGGCTGATTAAATAGATTGAGTATACATACATCTATAAATAACACTACAAATTAATTACAAAGACTACGTATCAACCAGACGGTAAAATATGTACAAAAACATGACGTTTTGGCGGCACCACACAATTAGTAGAATATAATCAATTCAACCGTCGCGCCATCTATCTTTTCGGCACCTTACTTACATTTGACAGATCGCTTCTCTCTCCAATTGACAGGTGTAGATAATTAATCGATGTCACTACAATGTTGGGTAACTGTAGTTTTTATATGTAGTTATTGAGGTAAGGTTGGAGTCGGTGTTTCTTTTATTCTTTGATCTTTACGGATAAGCTTTTGTCTTGCATTTTTGAAGTGAAACTTCTTTAGGCGCGTTGAGTAAAATTTCAAGGTCGCGGCATGGCAATACCGTCACGTCATGGAATAAGGCGACACGTCATGATAATGCTCTATATTATAATTTACTAGCGGTCCGCCCCGGCTTCGCCCGTGGTACCTGTTTAAACTATGTTTAAACTATCCTATCTCTCAAGTTTGATCGAACTGCACATGGTGTGCGAATTTTATTATAATCGGTTAAGTGGTTTAGGAGTCCATTGACAAACATTGTGACACGAGATTTATATATATATATATACATATTAAGATAAGATAGAGTCTATAACAATCATAAACGATGCCATAAATATAAATAGGAAAGGTCTATTTTATGTTTGAAAAGTTTGATTTTGTTTATTTTTCTTATCTAACCATCAGTTGTGCCATTAAATTTCACCTCGTCGACTTTCTTATTTCCCATTGAGAATAATTTAACTAATTTGGTTGATATAATGTGATATTTTGATAGTTTCTAAGAAACTACTACAAAATAAACTAATATCTTTCTGTCAGTAATATTATCCGTAATGAATAGCTAAAAAAAAATATTCGCAAAACAATGTTCAACCACCAACGAACCCATTAGTGTCAAACTTCAAAGAAAATTGTTCTTTATTATCAAACTATTTGGTATTAAATCACTGTAACAATTCAAAATAAAATCAGTTGCACTATAGTTGCGGTGCGTAAATACATTTTTTATAACGCCTCTATCTTAGTTTGCATTTAAATAAAACAATGATCTATTACACTTGTAATAAGATTTAAAATTGGATGAAGGGAAGAATAGCACATAAGTCTTTTTAGAAATTGAAAGCTTATCAACAATAAGCTCTTCCAAGCTTGCTAGAATAGAAACTTCGCAATATGATATGTAATAAATTTTATAATAAGGAATGTTAGTTTAAAGAAGGTGATCCAATTATTGACCACAATTATAGTAATTTTATTACTCCTAGACACAATTCAATAATACCTCAGTAATATCAATACCTCCAGTAATTAACCTTTTTAAAAATATCTGTAAGGAATTAGATATATCTAGTCTATTGTTTTAGCATAATAACTAATAAACAATTATAGCAAATTATCATGTTCGTACCTACTAATCTCAAAACGGTACATTCAATAAGAAACCAAAAATAACACTAACAAAACCAACACTTTCTTCTACATTTAACTACCTAGGTACTATCCGTCTATCCATATAAAAAAATAATCCTCAGCCAAAACACTGAAACTAAAACTTGACGTCAAAATCAACCTTCAAACAAATCACATTCACAATCTCCAAATCTATCACACAAAAACCAAGATAACATTTGCAAAACTATTAATAATCACTGTGAGCTTTTTGACATCTTTTCGGATTCCCCCAGCAAACTCCGCAAAATAATTCAAGATTTTTTTTAAACTTATGAATAAGATTTACTGTATACTTTTTTCTATTGTAATTAATTTTCTTTCTTTTTATATGTACTTAATTAAAAACTGCTCTGACATTTTTGCATGATGTGTTTGCCTGTAAGTGTTTGTTACATTTATCATGTTTATTTTTGTGTTTTAAAATTTTTGTATTGAGTAAAATGTAAACAAACGTTGGTAAACCAATAAATAAATAAATAAATAAATAACAAGTACAATCTTAAACTACAAAAATAATCACCAATATTAAAAAACATTAAAGAGAAAACAGTTAAGTCCATCGAACCAGTTGACGCGACAGGTGTAAGATAATTCAAGTTTTGAAATCTCAAACTAGTATGCAAACAATTATATGATCATTATGTAAATACAATGGTCTAAGTTCTGTCCAGGTGTGCAACTCTCTACCATGTATATGGCCTTGACACTAAAATATGGCTATGAGTTGAGAAATAAATGCTTTGTTAAAATGTTTTACTAATCGATCGATGATTGAATGTTAAAAAGTAAAAACATTGCATGGTAGGAAGTCTTCTGTCTTTATAATCCCGTTTTTTTTTTTGTGTGGTGTTTCTCAATGTTAGCCAGAAGGGCTTCTACATTTTAACGCGGACGCGGGGGTGAACTAAAGGTTCACCCTGGTAGCGACATGCACAAGGGCGTCCCCCCTTGACGGGGACCACGAACCTCGGCTTGAGCTGTCGCTTGAGTGGAGGAGGCCAGAAGGGCCCTAATCGGACGGGATTATAATCCCGACTCACGATAACTACGTATGCATACAATTTTGAGATATAAGTAATATTCTTTGGTAACATACTGTAAATTGTTCCTTAATTTAGCGCTGAAAAATACAAATAACAGTTTTAAATCAATTAAGTCGTTATTTTCTTCATTAAAAAATCAAATGTATCTAGAGTACTTTAGGAACTAATTTAAAATATAAACAATACAAATAATATTTAATGTATTGCAAACATTTATTAACTCCACGTTTAAGCTTGTAAGGCGTTAAAGTCCACCAACGCAACTAGTTATTCTAAACAACGAATTAGTGCAATGTTCCGTCAGATTTGCAGATTGAAAGTAAATTAACATTATTCAATTATTATAATTGTATTTAATTTACACTTGTCGGTTATTTTGACAAATTATTTTAAAATGAAGAATTGTAAACAATTAACAACCAAAAATGCATATCATTTTTATAGCATCAACGGTCTACACTCTACATAATACATACATAAATATGTAAGTAAAAGTTTTACGAATGTCTGAAAATTAGTCACTGAAACGGTAGAAATGATATGCATTTTTTTAATTGGTACCGTACTTAGTTGTATGAGAAAATAAATTTTTGATAAATTGTTAAAAGTAAAACAATAAATTATTATATTATCGAGACCTTATCAAATTATCTAGATTTTCATCCGATATTCATAACTAGCTTCTCTCCGTGGTTTCACCTGCATGGCTCCGCTTCTGTTGGTCTTAGCGTGATGATATATAGCCTATAGCCTTCCTCGATAAATGTGCTATCCATCACCGAAAGAATTTTTCAAATCGGACCAGTAGCTCATGAGATTAGCGCGTTCAAACAAAGAAACAACCAAACTCTTCAGCTTATAATATGAGTATAGATAGGTAATATATTATATCACAATAAGTTTAGTAGGTACACATTAAATAGAGTAGGTAGTCACTCTAATGATAAATGATGTACCAGTACTAATACATTCTCAGCACGTATTTGTATCGAAATCACGTCGTTCCAACAATAGTAGAATAAGCCCATTTAATTGCTCCAGCTGTATTGAACCATTCTAATTAATATGAAATCCTGTTACAAAGGGCAGACATTCTCTTTACGGCTTCCCATATTCGCAAAATTTCGATCTAATATCGATAATGAAGACTAGTTCTTGCGTTCGTTTTATGGTTCTAGAATATTCTGTATACATGGTGTTTTTTTGAGATAAATAGAGCTTTGAAAAATGTGAGCGGCAGACACGTAAGAATCTGTAAAAAAGAAAATCATTGTTTATGAAAGGAAATTGGAAATTAAAATTTATGTATTTTTGTAAGTCAAGTCGCATAAAACCTGTAACTATACTTTTTTAAATTAAAATAAAATTTCATACATGTAACAAATGCTGATGGATCTTAATATAAATAAATGAATAATAGCGCCTCCCAGTGTTTCAATCGATCACAGAAATAATAAAAGTCTTGTTTAATAAAATATTTTAATAAATATTGTATACATAAGCATCGAAAATCGTAAAACTATACATGAGTTTATTTTCACATTTAAGAATTAAAAAAAAATACAGCACCAACACCCACTCTACAGATTTCCCTGTTCCGTTTGTCTGATAAACCGCTTGACAAAGGATATTGTATGGAGAGAAGTCTATTGTTGTTTTAGCGAACCACAACACGGTGACAAGTTGTAGCTGTAAGAACGACGTGAAAGTGGCTCTACTTTAACCTGTGAATAAAGAAATTAAATTAAATAATTGTTTTATTGATGCAAGATTATAATCGTTTCACTGTGTGACAATGTAATAGCAATATTGTTTTATTACTATGATCATTGTCAAACGTTATTGTAACATATTTCGTTAGAGGTTGTGGGTTGATGTTCCATTAAATATGTGTCCAACGTATTTATAAGAAATAGAAACATGTAAAAATGGTTAACAGTTATCTAATTAAACATTTAATAAATGGAAACTTAATAAGCTGATACATCTTGTATATAATAAGTTAAAGGTAAAACTTAAACTCTTCATTTTATTAATATCAGTGAAAATACCTATTTCAATGGCGGTTTGCAAGGTCATGACAGATTTTTTTAAACTACAACCTATTTGAGAGCATTATTACTACTATAAAACAATTTTTCAGAGATTGAATACAATATGCGGACAAAACTCATATCTTTTTCTTCACTTTTAACTGCTAGTACCAATAAATTAAACAATACAAACTATGTAGAGCAACATGTCTGCTAGTTTTCCTCAAACAATAGCAACTTTAGTGGCCAACGACTCGAGATTGCGTTTGAAATATTCACAAAGTCATTCCGCGCCCGTCTGTCTACCCATAACTGTGTTAACATAACCCATTATCTACTAACAACGAAAAATAAACTCTATATCCTTAGCAGTAGAGTATTCTTTAACCGCACTAAAAATTGGTACAGCGGAGAATTTTTCATTTACAATGTTATTAAAAATATGCTAAGAGCAGTGACCTTTGGGAATTGATTTTCTATACGTTTGTAATGTATTATTAATGGTAGTGTGTACTTAATTCCCTTATAATAGTTTAAAAATTATTATCATTTATTACGATAGTATGACAAATTATAAGTTCTTTATATAACGGATTTTAAGATGATTTAGGGCCGATTTTTCAATGCTTGGATAAAACTTATTCGTCAAATAATGTATAAAACTACTTACCATTTTAAAAACGTATTCTAATTGCCCGTATTTGACAGTTTACGTGACATTTTAATATTATCGTGTAATACTTTATTGGACGGATAAGTTTTATCCAAGCATTGAAAAATCGGCCCAGGAATGGAAATAGTATTGCTGACATCACATGCATTTTATTATCATTATGACGCATGAAACTATAAAAGGAGGTTTTTACAACATGAATATATTTAAATAGTTAAACTAATTCTTTATTATAACAATCGTAAAATCCTATTTGCTGTCACAACCCGCGGTGATAATAATTGAGTAAAGGTCAAAGTGAATATTTTTTATGTAAAATGTTAAACTATCTGATCTTAACACCTTCTTTCATAAAGTATGTAAATTTGACTCTAATAGCTCTTGATAAACCATTATTGCAGTTTTTATATGTAAATAGAATATTATAAAAAATTGACATCTGTTACATACTTTATAACATTGGAAATAGCGTGTAATTTGTTTAAATATGAATTCCTAAATCTCTTACTTGATATATATGGTTTCTAAATTTGCATATTCTATAAATTCGACCGTACTTTTCTCGCCGACATTGGCTACATCAGCCACCTGCGAGCACACGACAGGGCAATGTTGACCCACCGTATTGAAGATGCATAGCAGTCGCTGTAGCCGAAATCGGCAAGGAGCGTTATCATTCTATAGCGATTATTATTTAAGAATTGATTTTCATAATCAAATACTGCAATAATTATTGCAGTACATATTTGATTTTCAGTTTTGGTTTTATATAATTTAATGCTAATAAAATAAAACATCAACGTAAAGTAAATTTTGATTATCAATTATAAGTGTAATTTATCAGTCCTTAATCCAAAAGATAAGTCAACCACACAACTCATCAAAATAAATTATACCAAGGAACTACAAAAATTCCATATCAAATTAAATTCTCAAACAAAAAGAAATCAATGTTACTGCGATGAAAAATGCCGCGTCTGTTTCTCATAATTACAACTGCATAGTCCAGTTATTTCTTTAAATAAACACATTCAATCTTCTGCACCTAATATATTAACACCTGTCAACAGCATCCTTGCTTATTAATTAAATAAAATCCTTATCTGAGACCGGTCTAGTAACACGTCGTCTATATTTTTAATCTACCCATTCCTATATTTACGATGAACTTGAGGTATAACTCAGAATATGCGCCTGTGCTTTCATATGAAACTCGTAAAATGTGTGTTCAATGTAAAATATCATATTTCAATCAAACCCAGAAACGTCTATAATCTTTCACAAATATAATACTACTATTGGTCCACCCCGGCTTCGCCCGTGGTACATGTTTACGTTTTCTATACATAAGAACCATCCTCGTACTTCAAGGAATATAATATAAAAAGAATTATCGAAATCGGTTCAGCCGTTCTCGAGTTATGCGCTTACCAACACATTTTGCGATTCATTTTTATATATAAGAATAGGCTAAGTTTATTCTTTGGCAAGGAATCTAGTCAAACTGTTTTTCTGCAGCTTGAAATAATGGGAAACAAACAACAATTATTATAGTGTTAGTAGATATCAATATCACTTGTATTTATTTAAGGTTTTTCGGCCAGGCTTTGCCTATCCTAGCAAATTGCATAAAAATACATTTGTGTAATTTTCCAGTATTTTCGATAGCTCTACATATAATATCCGATTTTAAATTATAGATTTTATAAATTTTATACAATACAATAAAAATATGAGTTTAGTTTGTTTTAAACGACTAGTTCAATATAAAAAATACTATTTTACCGGTATTCTGTACGCAATCATAAAATGAAAACGAATTTTTGTTATAATGAAAACTTGCAAAAATCTATCTCCTGTCTGAGAGCCCTTCCGTATTTGTTTCCGGGCATTTTGAAATCTCATTATATTCGGTGACGATTTGAATTGTTTGTTTATGCATAAATTTATTTATTTTTTGTGAAATAAAAACCATAAACACGTTATTTTATAGCGGTGTTCATTATTAACCAATATTTCTCTTCTAACATCAATGTATGTATGGGAAAGCCAAATGTAGTTATATTTATTTTATTTCGATTACGTCGTTTAAAAATGTTTATTAATACTATTTATACAAAAAGACTTTCTTACTGTATTAAGTAAACCGAAAACACTCCCTACAATTACTATCTATAACATAATCTATAACATAATTAAACTGCAAATAATTTTGGAAGTAAGTCCATATTTATTATTTAATCTCTGTGTTGCTATCAACGGCGACTTATTAATCTTAAAAAAAATTAAAATCGTAATTTTAGACTATCTAGTAAAATAAATAAATAAATATTTCAGGACAATTTTCACACACGGCAAGATCTGATCCCATACTAAGCTTTCGCTTGTGTTATGGAAACCAGATGGCTGATAAACATATCTACATAATATATAATTTTAAATAAATACTTATATAGATAAAAAACCGTTACATTTCCTGTCATTCTTAAATCTAAATATTGTTCCTAGTGTATAACTTGTATTACAAAGGCCTGCTTTTGGAGCTTCCTACCGCATTCAAGATTAAAACGTTATATGTAATTTAATATCTATTGTACGTACTTGAATGAGTAATATTAGCATTGTTTCGTATATGGCAACACAAATGCAAGGAAATTCATATCGACACCTGGCTATATTTCAGGCTATTTAATCACTATCTTCAATGGTATTTGACCGCCTTCTTGGTACAGTGGTTGACGCGTGAGCGTAGACCCAAGGGTCCTGGGTTCGATTCCCGGTGGAGATGAAGAAAAAGAATGTCTCGGTCTGGCAGGACACCGAAGGCTGATCACCTACTTGTCCCTAAAGACAATCGATCAGTGAAACAGATTTATAATGCATCTGCCCCTTACCCCAATAGGGGACTTGGGACTCCACTTCAATGGTATTTTGTGAGAAAGCATTCTTTGGTTGATATTGTGTCACGCTGTCTCTGTTTTTATGTCTGTATGTATGTATGTATACTTAATTTGAGATCATAGATAGGAACTCCACGGATTGTTATTATGTGTTGTGCTTGGCAATCACATACGTAGCTGCCTTTTTTCGAGATTCCTCCTCGATACGTATATAAATTGGAGAGCCATAAAAATAAATGACTGTTCTTTAAATAAAATAAAAAAAATTGACGATTGAATTAAATTTTTGATAGTTTGCGTTATTTTTTAAATAAATAATAATACATAAATCATCCAAAAATGTAAAAATCGAAATCAAAGTTTACTAGGCCCTCAATAAAATAAACTAAATTAAACAATTTTACTGTGACCGTAAACCAGTTTTGTTTGTAAAATGTTCAAATACTGTTCATCGCTTTATCAGTAATGGTTTTGTATTTATCAAACAGATAGAAGTGAAATAATTTTATACGAAATTTAATCTTATCTTCATTTTAATGCTTATATATTTTATAGTGCCAATTATGAGACTGGCAGGTTAGGTGAGATTTTTTACACCAAATAAGGACGTAAATGTGCAATTAAATAATATAGGGCGATAAATAAGTTGATTTTTTAATCGTATTTACTCTTAATTATTTGTCAGTAATTTTACGAATTATTCTTAGTTTAAAGCGGTATTTTTGATGTTTTCTTTAAATACCGGTTATAGTTTATTTCGATGACTCTATATTTGTATTTTTATTTGGAGAACATACTAAATATAAATAATATAACGGTGTGATACCTATATTTAAAACGGTTTATAGTACAATTAAATACAAATTTTTAAAATAAATATCTATTAATAAAATTCTGATCAAAATTAGGTTAAAAATAACGTTTGCTTTCTGGTAATTTAAATACCTGCATATTTTATAGTTTCTTAAAATACAATTTAAACGTAACATCAAATTGAAATTCATAAAAATAGATTTCATAGTAGTTTTCTCTCTTTTGTATGCAATTTATTTTTAATATATTATTATTTACAGCTATTAATTGATAAATTCATTCCGTGTATTCTAGACCTTACAGATTAGGATTCCCGATAATATTAAATAGCAATGATATTTAAGTTCAATTAATTCCCATGATTGTATAGAATCTGCGATAAGCTATTATATTATCTGTGGCTAAACGTCAAATATGGTAACTGTTGATCGGTTTATTGTTGGAAATGGCACAATAAAGGCTGTATTCCAAAAATGAAACTGCATATCCGGTCCAAATGTAGCCTGTAAGTATCCGCTCTTTTGAACGTTAATCGCTATAGCGACGTGTGGTACAAACAAAAATAACAATTCGTTTTTTTTATAGGATTAGAAGAGTTATTGCTCTTTGTTTTGTACATTATTACAATATTAAGCTTTACATCTATGTCATGAAATGTTCTTATGTTTTCCTGGTCTATCTCTTTTTTATTTAAGTTATAGTTATACTATAAATATTTAAATTTTATTGCAGCTTTCCTTTACTTCATTGTATCTAGAGGTATCAATTTATCCCTTTTCCTCTTATTTATAAACAATTTGCGTAATTTGCGTCGTCTATATTTTTAAATGTTAGCTTATAAATATAGGTATTAATTAAAACAGTCACTCTAATTGACAACAATCTATTGGACAATTTATTACTTTATTAGCTGTGGTTTTCAATTTTTCGTTTTCCTCTAACTACATAATCTACTACATATCATTAAATATCATTATCACTGTATGACAGTTGCCGCCTATCAAATACAAAATCGCTGTCGCTTATACATTGAGCCCTACAATTAATCGTTAAAATAAATCTTAGTACGATAATGCCGGCATAGGGCGCGTTCCCACCGTGTCGTGACGACAGATAATCGTGTAGTTTTAAGTGTCGTGGCTTATATGTTTAAATGGAGGTGTTCACATTTAGAACGACACAATTTACTGTCGTCTACGACAGTTTTTGCAGTGACGACACTTTGTCGTGACAGTGGGAACGGCAAACACGACAGTCGTAAAACGATAAAAAAATCGTGGACGGCAACTCTATGACGTCCATTGAACTCAGGAGATTAAACGCACTAGTAATCACCAAGCGAACGCAGAGGCGGCTAGATTTATAGCTTGCTTATGATGTGTAAACGACAAAGCGACTGCCAGGAAACGATAAAATGTCGTCGCGATCCAATGGGAACAGCTAGATACGACAGTCGCTAAACGATAAAAAATGTTGACGACAAACAATCGTTATAATGGGAACAGGTAGAGACGACAGTCGTCGAACGATAAATTAGTCGTTACGACATAGTGGGAACGCGCCCTAACGAGTGACGATACAATGCCGCGACAATCGGCGGCGGCCTCTTTCATCTTGACACTTTGTCTTTTACTGACGAGCGGCTGGAGTCTGGACTAAAGTTTAATTATTGCAATTATACCTACGCATTTGCTATTGTAACAATGCGTACGGTTACATTGTTTTGATATACTTTACTATAAGAGAGAATTGAGGTATTAAATTGATTGTGTTTCGTGATAATATTTAAAGTAGGTACCAGATGGTGGGCTATAAATAAAATCGTAAACGATCATTATTTTTTTGATACTTAATAATTATACGTAAAACGATTTTAAAAATAGATTAAAAAAATGAATGATGTTTTCTTGTTCAATGATGCTATTATAAATTAATGTTAATTGTGTTATAATTTATCTAATAATACGATTTTAGAGATACGTAAATTTTGCATATTTTTAATAACCTAAATACCAACTTCCTTCATAGGATGCAATAATCGGTAATAGATGTTATTATGGAATGAACTTGATGCCTAACAGATTTGTAAATTCAGGTGCTCAGTTACTGTAAAATTGGAAATATTTTGTCATCAGCCATTTTAACATTTCAGTGATATAATGCGCTAAAATACCAATGCCACCATTGTTGTTAAATGTAAATAAATGCTTCCTTAATTATAAATTACAACACCATCTTTATTTTCATTTAAATAGTCGTCGTAACCACTTTCAATTTGATATCCATATCTCAATTTAAAATTACATTAAAATAAAACAAAAAATCCATTAATTACCATGTCACAAACACGAAGAGTTGAGAGCGGGTAATAGCAAGAAAAATAATACAAAATATCAGTGAACATAATGCAATCCTTTGCAACCACAACGTGCATCCAGTATTTTATTCAGCTAATGTATACAAAATTCTAAAACGCATGAAACAGTATAATAGTTGATTCTCTATTTTTACTACTTGAACTTATTTCAAAGGCCACCATTTGAACAGAATGCAGTAATTTTAGCTTTCTTTCAACGTCGGTGGGCGGAAACCTTCCTTCTATGTCAACGTAGGCTTTGACTCATTCAGCTTTTTGAGTTTTGCACTCGTCAAAGAAAATTGTGAGTAATGTTCTTCAATTTTTTGTTCCGCCATTATTAGTGCTAAAATATATTATGTAAGTAATTTTAGGAGATTCCGCGGATGTGAATGAAGCCTATTGAATGGATCTTCCTTAGAAAGTAATGCCTTTTTATGCGAATTGAAGATGCATTTATCTTGAAATGTTTGAAAGAATTTAGAAAAGTTCACTTTTCAGTTAATTAAATCTTTGCGACGTCTAGATAAAATGGAATCATAATTCAAAATGGAAGTCTCAGATGTTTGAATGACCTGCCTTAATCTCGTCAGGCTGTTATGTGAATAAAATGTTACTAAATAGATTTTTTATACATCTAACAGTTTTAGAGCAAATTTAGACCAAGATTCAATCTAGGACAGGTTATATTTGGCTGCAGCCGATGAATAGAAGCCTGCAGACAGTATTAGATTACCGTTTTCATATTGATTTTTTTCTAAATTTTACAAAATAATCGTAGGTAGGTACACTTTATATATAACCTAATTTTTCCATTGAGCTTTATACATTTTACTGATGGAAATTAAAAAAAACCTGACTAATTTTAATTGAAAGTCAAGTCTCAAAAATCAAGCAAGTATCAATCTTCTACATAATATAGCTAAAATAGACTCAAATATTAACTTTTTACAGCTATTTAAACAAAATAAACAACAAATTGTCACAGTCCACTTCCCAACCCCACCACTACATTATTGGCTTATCGAATGCTTGGATAATCTGCGAATTGCACGCGTCGGCTTCCTTTGTTAGTTTTTTGGTCATTTTGCAAATTATCCTCAAGAATCGATTGTGAGACACGGTGGAGATCAAAGCATACTTTAAAGTGATTGAACGTTTTTGTAGTTTTTACACTTAATGTTTCTCAGTTGTGTTTAGATGTTTACCAGCCTATGTGTTTTGTATGTTTGGTTTTGAAAGTTTATGTTTTAGTATAGTTCTTTGAACTTATAGAGCAATGATTAAGTATGTATAATGTACCTAGAGAAAAATAAAGTGAATTAAGGATTTGTGTAATATATGAAATAACTGTTAAATGCACCAATATTTTAAGTCAATTATTAATATTAATTACATATAACAACAGTCTGCATCTACAATACAACTTATGTTACAATTTATTGTTTTACATTTTTCGTGTTTATTGTGTTTTATCTATTTTAAAAATTAACAGAGAATTTAAACCCGTTATACAATATTTTAACTTAGGTACATAATATCCAAGCTTTATCAAAATTATACAGTCCCAACATGTTTATCTAGCTATCGTGCAGCATAATAATTTAAATATTCAAATAAATATCCTTATTACATCGCGTTAAAATACTTAAAAGCGACAATTATTTCATTATATCTCTATAAAAATTCATAATCGTTGAATTATTCAATTCCAAGTTTACCCCATACCGTTTTATATAAAACAAAGTTATTTCATTGCCTCTGATTGCTTATTAGTCTATGATTTTATTGTGGGCTTTTCTCTTACAATTTATGGACCAGTTATTTATGATCCCTTCACATGTATTACGATAAGAGGATGGGAGGTCCATTATAAATGGTAGTAGACTTGGCTGAGGTAATTTTTATGTTTTAATAAGATATTTACGATACTTGTCAATCGTTTTCATAAAACATCTACATTCTATATACTGAGAACAATTTTGTATAATAAAGTCTTAAACTTTATTCTATTATAGAGAAATTATGCTTGTTACAAGATAATACTATTCCGTTATCCTGTTACTAATATAAAAGCTATAATATATTAGTCCACCAATGAAATAACAATATATTATCCTACTCCTAGTCTCCTACTAGGAGTAGGATAGGAGTAGGAGCAGTCTTTGACCTTCTACAACATTCTTTATGTCTGATATTTCACCAAAATCCACCTAATCTTATCGTTCATTTTAATGATAATGTCTTCTTCATAGTGAATAAAATATCGGAGCATAACTAAAAATGTTTTTTTTTATATATATATTTCAATCCGCATTCAAATTATCAAATTCACAAACCACAGTTTCATATAAAAACTTGACACTGCACTCTTGATACGAGCGGCAACCGTAAAACCGTAAAAACCGGAAAAAAACGTAAAAGAAACATCGGTTCGGTATCGGTGATCTTCACCATTTGCTAATCACGATACCGGTTCAACCTTTGTGGCTAATACTTTTTCGGAGCGAATCCATTTGTATAGGTTTAGACAAGGTTTAAGGCTTTGCTAGAGGCTTCTTTCATTTGGTGATTAAAGCATTTTTGGTTTCATAAATGCTGTGTATAGTTTACTATGTATTATTTTAATAACTGTTCTATATATAACTATATATCTAACTTCTGTATATCTTATATATAAAATTCTCGTGTCACAATGTTAGTCTGCATACTCCTCCGAAACGGGTGGACCGATTCTCATGAAATTTTCTGTGCATATCGGGTAAGTCTGAGAATCGGCCAACATCTATTTTTCATGTACCACGGGCGAAGCCGGGGCGGGCCGCTAGTCTTTATATATAAAATTCTCGTGTCACAATGTTAGTCTGCATACTCCTCCGAAACGGGTGGACCGATTCTCATGAAATTTTCTGTGCATATCGGGTAAGTCTGAGAATCGGCCAACATCTATTTTTCATATGTACCACGGGCGAAGCCGGGGCGGACCGCTAGTAACTATATATATATGTTTAAGACTCAATAATTAATAAAATGATCTGTGTTTAATTTAAAGTAATACTTGTTAACAATAAAAATACAAAAATAAGCTGCCTTGCTTGATAATATTCATCAAAAATCGTCAAAAAATCGATAAATTAAATTTCATGTACAGTTGAGTATAAATGTTTTTTGGTTCAATAGATAAAGACAATTTTTATTTGATATCTCATTTCTTATACAGATGAATGTACAGATAACTCGATTTCGCTTTATAATACAAACTTAAATGCATTATCAATAAATAAATTTGTACTAACACTAGCTTGTATAAATTAACATATTATTCCAACGTATAAAATATATCACAGTAACCGAATACCTAGTTGTAAATTCGGTCCCGGTGTTAAGATAATGCTTCTGTTTTTTTCTCAATTTCCCCGAGGTCAACGACTCGCTAGACCCACTGTCGCCAGCCGTGAGAACGAAAAATCGAACAATTTTGTATAACATTAGCATAATCGTGTTTTAAGTTTTGACCGTGTGGATGTCGCTTTACATCGAGCCATGATACTGGCCACATATCTTCCAAATTTCCATAGATAAGTAATTTGAATTTGGAATCGTTTGAATATAATCTGTGTAATGACAATGTTTTGAATGTGAATAATTTATAATCTATGCTTTTAGCGTTCGTATTCTGTGAACGTGTTCAATATTTAATTTTGGAATTTATCTAATTTTGGAATTGTAAAAAATTTCGTTAATGTACGCTTTTGCCGTTTTATGGTTTGCGATTGGTATTCAAAGTAATACCTATATTAATACTACACGGTTAAGTTTTTTAACAGAAATCAAATACTATAAAGCTGGTCATCAATTTTATAGTTTAAACTTAGAATAATTTATAATCTGTTGAAAACCAGTTGATTTGTAGCTTCATATTCTTATCAGTTATCACATATCTTAATCGGACTTCAATTCGACAATATTAGTATACAAAACTGCCTACTACTATTTTATTTATAGAATGTCAAATGTGTCACATATTATTATACCTAAAGTTTATAATAATACCGATGCAGATGTTACATCCACAAAATATTTTTCACAAATTTCTCTACAAGAATATTATACATAAAACATATGAAATAGCTTAATCGAATAAGATACACGAATAAACAAACATTTGAGATTTTATAAGAAATAAATGTTGCCTCCCGGAATTTCATTGACCTCACTGTATTTCGAAGCCATTTATTATACCTATTTTAATTTTTTCTCACTCGTTAAGGCTGCCTGTCCACCGGAGCGGAGCGAGGCAGCGGAGCGGAGAAACGGAGAAATATTAACCAATAGGACTGCACAAAATCTCCGCACCTCTTTAGTGGACAGGGAGTTGCGAACTGTTTGTGCAGTCCTATTGGTTAATATTTCTCCGTTTCTCCGCTCCGCTGCCTCGCTCCGCTCCGGTGGACAGGCAGCCTTAACATTGTCATTTATACTTTTAATAGGATTCATTTAGTTTATCACGCAGAGAACAACATAATTTAATAATTAATAACTTTTGGTGAAAGGTGATTAATAGCTAATAATTGTGACAGTTATTTTCAATTTAATTTTTATATTGCATAAAATATTGTTAAAACTTTATGTTATAATATTATTATGTCAATAAATAAAATGCTTATTCATTTTAAAATGATTGCAGGATGATATATGAATTGTGAACCTTAGTAGGTTATGAAAGCATGTTCAGTCATGTAATTCTATATTTTATAAGTACATAATATATCATCATCATCAGCCCATATATACCTACGTTCCCACTGCTGGGACACGGGCCTCCTATGAGGTAACAGGCCATAATCCACCACGCTGGCCAAGTGTGGGTTGGCGAATATATTAATTACACTTTGATAAACATTTTTGCAATATTTCAAAATCTCTTTTTTATATCAATAATACCTACTTCTATTTTTCACAAAATAGGAAGATAATAGTTTGCCAAATGTATTGAATGTCTTAGCTCCAGTGAGACCTGAATAGAATAGAAGTCTATAATATTTATTTTAGACAATATCTGCGTATAAAGTTTTAGCTAATTGGGTTTAGATATTATTTCTTGTAGTAAAGAAACACTCGAACATGAATTTAATATTTAAAATATTTATTTACATTATAATAAAAGGATATATGATTATGGTCGTTTTAAAACTTCGCAAAATATATTTTTATTGTTTAAAAGCTAGAACATCATTACAACGGTATTTCTAAAATAAATTTAAGATTGTGATACATTAGATTGTATTTTCAGTTCGTCCACTTAACACTCGAATAAATTAACAATTAAATTGAATTTACAATACCATAATAAAACAGAAAGATATCAAAAAACACAAAAATGCATACAGTCATATTTAATTTCTTTCAACTGGAACAACAAATCAAATGGACGACATTTTTTTAATTTTTAATTGACTTCTTATTCAAATGTGTTTATTTTTGCAAAATATTAAATTTAGATGTGATTAAATATCTGAGAATCATTTTGAAGTTCTGAATCTAACAAAAGTTAACTTTAGAAAGTTAATTATAATTTAAAATATTTAATAATAGATTCTTGTGTTTTCTCTACTCGTATAATTATAATAAATAATATAAATACAAATATTGAGACTACAGAATCTAGGAATAATTCCGTATTATGAAAATATGAATTAAAATTTAAACGATTATTCACAACATGCATATTATTAATATAACGAACATATAAATAAATACGCCCAATATATTTATTTACCACATTACAGGTCCACATTCTTTATTCTATGACAGCACACACGTCTGCAAAGTAAATATTTTATTAAAAATGTATAAGCGGTCGATCCCTCGACATCAATAAAACTGCGATCAGTATATTGTATCCTCCTTGAATTATGTGAACTGCCGCGCTATTTGTAAAGGTCATAGAATAACTCATAGATGTGGCACTCTTCTCTATCTATTTGCAACATAATAGCTCTGGGTTTAGGAAATGTTTGTTTTCTAGAATCTAGATTATAAGCTCTACCTTATTGTAGCGTCTTTCATTTATTTGCTACATAATAGCACAGGGTATTGAAAATTGATAAATGTTTGAGCTTGAGTTTTGAGTTTATGCTACTTAAAAATATAGAGCCGTAAAGTATAAACGCTATTTTTTTTTCATGTGCATTATTAATTCCTAATGTAAGACGATTATCTTCAGGCGTGATTATTTGATAGAGGAATTTCGTCCTGTTTTACTTTGAGCATAGCCTATCCCATAAAAGTCGAAATTTGCCGCATGTCATAAAATTATTTTTCATGTTATTCAATCGATGATGGTTATGCATATATTTGCAAAAAATACTATTTTTATTTTTCATATCTGTTTCCTAATCTATGACGGGCCACTCGCGTATCGGTAGGCTTTCTTTGTGAATTATTGCGGAAGCCGCGTCCGCGTCAATACCTTAATGGCGGCGTGTTTCAGCAAATAGAAAACACACTGAAATTCAGGGAAAAGGGAAAATCTATGTGTCCTGGTTGTATTGAAAGTGTTTCTATCAAACGTTTTATACATTATTTTATATGGGTGCATTCGCGGGAAATATATGCCAACGTTTTAACTTCTGATAGTGAAATTGATAAGATTTTTTCAAAGTGGTAAGTTAAATTAGAGTATTTAACACGCTTTAATGTTCAATCGCTATAAGATCATTTATTCAACTTACACGTGGACCAGATTATGGAAAGGAAACCGTATTATAAAAGCTTTTCTAAGAAATTAATGCCTGGAACATTCTAGACTCTGTACAAGTTTTAATAATATTATAGTCTTATATCTGTGTAACAATTACCTGAAAGGTTCCCTAAGAAATTAAATTTTGATATCCAATACAGAAATAACGGGCGCAATTTGTAAAATACTAAAAAGGGTTCGGTCAAAACATATCTTACTAGCGTCTTAAAATTTTCATTCCTATTTATAAAAATGTAACCAGCATACTTTGAGCTCTGAGTTCTCTTTGCACCACGATCAGTTGGTTCAATTTTGGTTAGCAGGGAGGGGGAGGGGGGTCAAAATAGATTGGTGGTTGTAGATCACTGTTCGGGAGGGTTCAAAATTTACAACCCTTTGAGTACAGATTTATGAACCGTATTCTGGGCTTACCCTCACATGCAGAAAAGATCGGGTTTCTTTATTTTATAAATTGCTGCAGAAATAGATTTGTTACTTTTTAAATGATGCCAACTGTATCTACTAAATAACTACATTCATAAACATTAATAACAACCATCTGACATGTATCAATTTAAACTAAAATTACAATTAGGTACTACTAGTGCATTATATTGAAAAGTCGTAACTTCTAGAGAACAGCAAAATAAACATTATCAACGCTACATTACAATCGTCCAATAATGACCATATAAAACCATAGACCAGCCAAAGCATTTTGCCCACAAACCGAAGTACTTAAATACACCAGCGTGCATCGATATCTGCCCTCATTACGTTCACGGCCGAGAGCATGTCCGCGGTATCTATGTCAGTTAATTTTCTACCAAGTGTAATTACCGTGTTGCTCTTTGTTTTTGCTACCAACTTTATTTGCATGTGGTATGGCGCGTTCGACGGGACAGAGAGTGGAATGGAGTCGATGTTTGGATACTTTTGAAGAAATGAAAAATTTGATCGTGTATTTATTTTTTAATTTATTAACTTTAAAGTGTAATAATTAATAAATATAGCTTATAAATTAGCTCTAACTACAGATAACTACAGACATTTATGATGGTATAATAGGCGTATTTATGAAAGCGAATAATTTTAATAATACAAATTAACTGTCATTTACCTATATAATGAACATATAAGTAACCTTACTGTTATATTTTAGAAAATATCCTTATCACAATATATTATATTATAATATATGTACTTATAAAGAAGAAAATTTTAAAGTTAGTCATTTAATTAATGAAATAAATGAATTCAGAAATATAATTATTTTTCTCACCTCAGACACAGAACAATACCATCACTAATTACGATAAACACCAATGAAGTCTCCACCCCACTCCCTATCCAAATCTAAAGCCCCAGAATAAGCTAATAGAGACATTGTTCGTCCCTCGTTAGCTGGATCAAGATGCGCGCGCGCCGGGGGTCTAGACCACATCTAGCCGCGTCATCTCTTACGTAATTTAGACCTGCATATTCGATCTATTTCTTATACCTCCATGTGCAAATTAATGGAGATATATTGATGTATAATTATATGCCTTGGTTTAAAAATATTGGTTTTATTGACAGTGTTTTTATTGTTTCAGGTACGACTGGCATCTGTCTTCTATTGTTATTGAAGAGAGCATGCAATGAAAAAGTAATAATTAAACAACAATGTTTTCATGTCAAAAATAAAGTTATTTCACGATTTTGTACTTTTATAATGTAGTCAATTAATTAAATTATCTATTTATTGTTCAATCTTCACTTAGTAAACAAATGCGTGCGTATAACGGAACAATATCCTAGCAATAAGATCGAAGCATTGATATCAATTCTGATTATAATATCGTTCACACTTCTACACGCAATTTCTTCTGTCATCCGAGTTGTCATAGCGTCTAAATCCAGGACATTGTCGGTTCTATTTCAAGCGGTTATTAAAACATGTCTCTAGTCGCTGTCATAAAATATAATATGACAATAACCACGCTGCATTCTATTTGCTCCTTTGACGCGCGTTGAAAACCATGTTGGAGTGTCACAAGGTCTATTCTTGGGCCTATGTTCTATATAACATACGTGACAGGTTAATAGCATTTTTTCCTGTCTAATTTACCAATAAGACCATGTTAAAGGTGCAGATAAAAGATAAGATGGATAATATAACTGAATTGTTTCAATAGACACATTATTGCGGTGATGTACCTATAAAGGAAATTACATGAAAAGTTAAATTATAAGTATGACGAGCCGAAAACTTCTTTCAAAATGTTTCATTTCTTTATGAAAACGTCAGTTCTATAGCATAGTCATAAATGCAAGTATTCATATTGAATGCAGAGGCGTAATCCGGCAAGCTTAAGAAGTAGGTCGACTTGCAAATATTACAGTATTGGAAGGTTTCTCGAAATGAAGATCGCGAACCAACGTTCATAAAGCTAATTGAAATTGCCTTTGAATTCATTGCCTAATGATTTAAAAGAAATCCTTCCATTTATTCATACTAGTTGCGTATTGCAATACCAAGTAAATACTCTTTTGCTGTATAAGAATTGTATCAAAGATTAGGTCTTTCATTTTACTAAATTTTATGTAATTACCCGAACTGAAATTATTATGTTTACGTTTTTTTTTTATTTTCAATTATATGATTATGTTAAATTATAATTATTTTGACTGATTGACTTTTTAAATTACTTACCTATAGCAATATGTAATAGATGTTTACTTGAAGGTATGATTTAACTTTTACCTCGGTAGATTATAAAATGACTGTTCTGGGAACGGGAAGATGAAGTAATTTTATCATTACTTTAAATTGCTTTAAAACGTTTTTGATAACAACATACATATAATATTTATCTAACCCCAATAGTATAATAATATTACATGTCTTATGACACATAGTCTACCCAAATTTGGTATTTCAAAAATAAATTAATATTAAAAACAGGTTAATATAATCTCCACGATCTTTTACAAAAACATGAATCTAATGCATACAGTTATTGATTATTTATAACGCATTCATCAAATCATAACAAGACAGCCGTTTTTATTAGGTACAAGATATAATATCTACAAGGTAATAAATAACGTAATTAAATATATAAAAACTTCGCATATACTATATGTTAGTTACGACTAATAAAAACTAAATCCGCTCCTTAATTGAGCCACAATGACAGGGGAAGGGTTTCTTTATTTCGGATGTACGGAAATAGATAGAATAACAAACAGATGTTAGTTTGTAAAAAAGTATTTCTCGTGTAACGGGTAAGGCATCTTCAGACGATAAATCGATAGTGTTGAAAAATCTTAATAAATGTGTTTGGTTATGAACTCTATCTCTAATGTCCCATATATGTATAAAATTTAGAGGTAGGAGATGATGTTTTATTTAAGCGTGATTTTCAAGTTTTACCAACGAAGTTTATTTTTAAGATTTATATTTTTTTTTACTGCCCCAATGTAGGGAAATAATCTAATACAGCTGATCGTATGGCCTTGTATTTCTTGAGTTTAAGCTCTATGCATCACACTGATAAAAAAAGAAAATTTTGCTTTTGGATTGGTTAAAGGTAAAGTTGAAGTTAAAACCGCATGTTAGGTAGGGTGAAATTATTATATTAAACGCCAATATATATTTTGAATATTGAAATCGAATACCTAAATACCATTAGCTTAAGCTAAAAAACTAAACTTGGTCCGTGTGAAGAGTCTTTACAATTTCTCGCACACCTTCCTTTATTTGTCATCCACTATTTATTGTTTCAAAAACGCATCAAGTTACTCCAGTAAATTAAGAACCATACAGTAGGAAACGGTTAAAATTAACCCCAAACCGCAATTTGTTAATTGTTAGGGACTTTTTTGCTCTCCAGGACTTATTTATGAATTTAAATGGCCCCTTAAGACCGGGGCTGATGCTAATTTGAATTTTACGAACTTTGTTTGTAAAGGGTTAGGTAAATCTCGTGGGAGGCGATTTGTGCTATTCCTACGTATCTGTTTCTTAAAACACGGTTAACGGTTTAAATTTATGTGATGTTAAAACTTGAAGCGTTGACAATTAACGGCCGTTCTAAATACTTGATGGCACCAATAGATAGATCTTGAAATTGAAAGTGAAGTCCGTGAAGATACCTGGAATATGTTTTAATTGTATCAGCTATAATAGAACAATATTAAAGTATTAGTTATGTATAAATGTTTAAAATATCATTAGCGTAAGGTACCTTTTCGAATTAATTATATAATTGTTTTAAGACATGTAGATACATCTTAATTCAGTTGAAGCTAAAAATGTAAAATGTGCTTAATATGTAGCAGCTTGTAACGCCACCTCACAAAAGCTTTCGCATAAAGTCTAAAAATTATGTCTATTATTATTTAATTTACAATAAGTGAAAGATTTCAAAGTTGTTGGCGCAGTTTTCACAAACTCACAAAACCCTTTAAACATTCTAACAACCCTCTAAACTAACATAATGACAAAGCCCTTTATAAAATTAGTGTAAAAAACAAAACCTAATCAACAATAACCTCAACATTACCATAATCTCATACTAATCATACGAGACAATAACGGTACTACCTACATAACGTAAAAAGTTTCCAACTCTCGACCAACTTTGATTGGATCGCCTTTCTTTGAAAGCCGAGATTAAAGGCTGGACAAATGATTATAACTTCTTCATAGTATATTGCGAAAGTTTTTACTTGCACGATGGATTATTGGAACTGTCTATCTGAGGGAAGTGTTTAGTATTATCACATGAGTAGAAAGACGGAACAGAGACTAAGCTTCAAACAACCGCGCGAATCGTTTGCACTACTACAAGTACGCGGGGCATGTGTGTGTGACCGCAGGCCGCTTGTCGCGTACGCAGCGATTCTGGAAAAAACCGGTTTGCGCTTGCACAGGCTGAGGACAGTCTCAGGGTTGATACGACGCACGTTGTTTGTTTTATTAGTTGCAACTTGCAAGTTTGAATATTTTAATATAAAACGTAATATTTTATTGTTAAAAATGGTTGTTTATTGTACTGTGTGTATGAATCATACTAGAAAAACTAAAAATATATCATACTTCAACTATCCCAGGGAGTACAATAGGTGAGTAAATATTTTGATTATTACTTTTTCAAGTAAGTACCTACTTGCGTTTATTTTATTAGGTCCTTTTTTAAAAAGAAGAGAATTGTACACGGTGTGTTTTTACCTTTCATTATTATTACAAGTTTAACATTTGTAAGTATGTATGTAATTGTGTGTAATTATAAAACTATTTAACAAATGTTTTGTTTAATTTGTCTTAACCTATTGTGACAACCCTACCAAAATAGGTAACAATTTTGCACGTTCTTAAGAAGCTTAGTCTCTGTTCCGTCTTTCTACTCATGTGGTATTATCTTAGTTTATGTTGTGGCCCTTGGTTAGGGCAATTGTTTAGAATATTAGAATATTTCAAACAAAACAAAGCAATGCATTTAATTGTATGTTATTGCTAAAATTAGAGAACAAAAATACACTTGAAAATGCAATTAATAAATAAAATGCAATTAATAAAATAAACAACAAAATTTCAATTTATATCGAAATATTTATGCAGACCATACAGGCTTTAAATAATGCACTTTTAAAAGGAGAGCATGTACTCATCATAACTTCATTAATACGCGAAATATGTTCACAATAAAATTTTATTCCCGAACTAAAAAGGTAATGAAAATAAACAACTTTAAAACGTCACTAGCAATTGTAAAAATCGATTAAACACGCCACAGAACATATAAACAATGTGAAGAGGAAATTATGTGGGTAACATCAAAAGAATTCAGAATTCAAGACAACGTTGATTCAAATTTATTATGAACGGAAACAAAATATAAAATGTACAATAAATCGCATTTGTAGACGCCTTCTCTGGGTATTTTCAACGGAGAAATGCCGATAAAACTATAAAATTATCGCGCATAGTGTGGATTTAGCCTGAATGATATAAATTAACGCTTTTATTTATATGAATTATTAGATTGTGGAGTACAATAAAATCCTTGTCTGGGAAATGGGATGGAAGCGTATTGATACTTGTTTAGAACGTCGAAAACAAGAGCAGCATTAATGAAATTTTTGAAATGAAACTTCTTTTGGCGCTTTGAGAGTAGATAAAATTTCAAGGTCGCGTCATGGCAATATCGTCACGTCATGGAGTACCTAATTTTTGTATCTTTGAATCTTGCTCAAGAAGTTTCACTTCTGACGCGTGTGCTCGACACACACGCACTTTTTACGTTTTTTTAACTGATAACCGTATTAATTAAAACCCGTAAGCTTTCTTTTACGTATAGTTAATTAGTTCACAAATAACAACTTGAAGTAAAATTGAAAAATATTCCACGAATAAATAATTCATCTTGTTGTTGCTGTTATTTCTAAATGCTGCCCACTAGATTCTGCGCCAAGTGTAATCAAATGACATACGACGCGATTTTACAGAGCATAGATTCCAAAAACTTATTATCTGATCAATTTTCTACTCCTTTGTGACTTCCCACTAAACGAATTTGTTTATGAATTGATTCTTCCAAGTTCACTATTCATTTGCAGATTCCCTTTATCAGCTAGAGCCATTAATTAAAAGAAATATAAAAAAGACGTATCCAGCTACACTAGAGAAAAGTGTTCTTAACTGTCACATTTAGTTTAAAAATAGTCTCTCAAAGTATCAATTCAGCCGGTCGCAGTACACAGAATTATGAGTTACGACCGTGGCCTGTTCCCATATGACACGAATAAAATTATATCCAGTTTCTAAACTATTTATAATATTATAATAATTTCCCGCTCCAATTATTCCGCTGCTGACACGTTTTATGGGTATATATACGATTGTTATGCTTACCAAGTGATAAATAATTTTTATAACAGACGTTATTATAAACAAAATTTTCGTGTCTTGACTTATGTCATCTGTATAGTTGTCTCTGACAGTTACACTGGTCCATACTTTATGTTACAAGACTTGCCTCTTAATATTTTAGTCTATTTATAGGTAAATTATAATGTCTCCTAAGTTGTTGTGTCAAATTTATTAGATAATCTTATTTTTACTACGTCATTAATTCAGTTTATTATCAAAAGAAACATATATTTAAACACAGTTACACAATTATTGAAACTAAAGCAAAATAAAACGCTTAAATGGTTAGGCATTTCAATACAGACATTACCTTTTGCACCATAATCTATAAATATAGGTCTAGAATCACAAATTAGCATTAACTTTATTGCATTTAAATTATGCACATCCTCAATATAATCTGTCACAGAGTTCTATAAATTATAAATATGGTAAGTTCAGTGACGATAAAATACCCTTCTTCTATTTCATTCTCTGGTACTTATAATATGATCATTAATGTTCAAAAGATTAATACATTGCTTTACCCTCTTTTAGCTTTATAGTAGCAAAGCAATCATAATCTTTAAAATTGGTATGAAAAAAAGAACTAGGTACCTAAAAATATAGATGAAAAATATTTCAATATCTCTCCAAAAATATAAGTAGGTATACCTACTAAATATATTTATACAGCACTATATTAATGTTCTGTGTACACAATTGTACAAAGATTCGGTATTAACGCCTTGAAATGAAAACAAATCCACTCGTAATACGTTTTTAAACACCAGGGATAAGCTTCTGCAAAGTTTTAATAAGCCCCCATTGAACTGTTCCCAATGTAAAATTGCAAAGCCTCACCCCCGCCCTATAAGTCGATACAAGTTATGATTGAAACGGTAGGAAGAATATTGTAACACGCATTTTTGCTATAAATATAATACTAAAATTATATTAAATTCTGGAGATTTCGTATTGAACAGTTATGCTTTGATAGAGATGTGAGATGTAGAGATTATTTAAGTTTACATTTTCATTGTTACAGTTATTAGTCGGCGGTAACGTAAACTTTAATAAGACTTACTGAATATTTAATATCAACTTGTTTTATTAATAGAGCCTACTGTAGTAAGTTTATAACAGTGTACAACAAGATCCTCTAAATATAAATGTATTCCTGTCCAAAAATTTGCGACATGTCAATCCCTACAGCGAAGAAAGGAGAGCCGTCATAATCCCCAATATCTCCTCGATCATAACCCTGAACCACAAAGGTGACGTAATAACAACAGCTAATCCCCCATTGTAGCGCCATCTCTTGACAGATTACTTCCAACCTGAATGGAGATTACGCGGGCCGCCGCTAGGGGCGCTTTGTTCCCGCCGTTATTAAGAAAAGCCTATTGTACACTGGAATGTAGCGCGTAATTTGTTTTTCGACGGGCTTCATATTGAAGTTGTGAACGAACGCTTCAATTTTGGCTAATGCTTTATGTTTCAGTATTCTTGTGATATCGTACTTGAATTTAATAAGCGGAGCTTCAAGAGTATTCTCTAGTTTAATATATAGATTATAGTGTTAAGATAGCGACGTATTTGGAACTGAGAAACTTCAAAATAAATCTTTCCTTACCTTAAAGCACCTGTTATAACATAGCTTAAAATGTTTATTTATGCTTGATATATTTTCATTTTTTATAATGTGAATTCTATCAACAAAATCGGCAAGTCAACGGTCCCCTTTAAATAAATATCGCCCACACAATGTTTGCTAGTTTGTATACGGAAACTAGAGCGTGGTGATTTGCTTCTTTCGCACCTAAAGCTGTCCCGGGACTGACCTCTCCGGTCTTGTCAGATTCAATTTAATCTGACTTTAAGATAAAAGTAATAGTGTGTACCATTGTTTACGTAGTTATAATAATATCATCTCATAGGTAGTTAGCTAGTCCTCGATTCAGGTTGCAAGTACCTAATAGAGTTCACCTTTGTTTTATGTATTTATAATATTATTATCTCATAGGAAGTTAGCTATTCTTCGATTATGGTTGCAGGATTTGTCCAAATAGGTCAATATTGTTGCATTATAACGAAGATTATTACATAATTTGAATTCACTCGAACACCTAATGATCTATAATTAATACACTTCCCTCTTCTATTTCGAGTTTGTTCGTTTGTTTAATCCCGCCCGAATTAAATGTTTAACCCGTAAATTGTTTAGTTGCGTCACACGTCAAAACATTTGATGGATCGGGGTAATAATTGCCTCACGCTTCACGCTCCCGAGAAAATAGGGGTTTTAATGTTATTGATGGGTTCGCCAAATTGTTTATGTGCTGTTTTGTTTTATTGCAGGGGTTATTAGCGGTTGAATTCGCTTGGAATACGTATGGTTAGTTGTAAGGAGAGTGAATTTGGTTGTGAGGGTTTGTGGGTGAAAACGTACCTACGATAAGTTTCACTATTATATCTAAAGGCAATCTGAAATGCTTAAATAATATATATTGTCGTCATAAAACTTCTAAATATTAAAACAAAAACAAACAATAATCTCTAATTAAAAATAATGTTTATATGTTTTTGTAATAAAGAATCATCAAATATAATGAAATTTCTTGTTATATCTGTGGTACAAAGAAATTCGCATCTTGAATATAATAAAATACACCATTTTATTTCATTGAAGTGTCTCTTTTGAAAAAAAAAAATGTACTTCGCAAACAATAAAGGACGGTCATAATATTTTGTAAATGTATCGCCGAATATTCATAAAATATCCAATTTTTGTGTTCAAATTAGCACCGCGTTAAACGGAACGTAAATATGTTGTTTTTTGACAATTTGGCCGTTTTTTCGTTGTGATTTAAAAATGCTGGAATATTCTCATTAAATTTTGGTTGCGTTCATTGTTTTATTTCACTTTGAGCGCAAAAGTGAATCATTTCATGGAATTATTTATGCCTTATTAAATTCTAAAAATATTGCGATAACTAAATTTTAGTATTGTATTTTATTGTGTGGGATTGCTTGCTTTGCTTTCTAATATAATATAATTGTCATAATACCTACTCTTATACTTTATCCTAAAATTTTATTGGAATTAAAAAAAAACATTTCCTAATACTCTATAATATTTAGGTACAATGAATAATTGAACATTCATATTCACACTACAATAATCTCACCAACTATACTTACCTATATATTCAAAAAAATAAAATCTATTAAATGTCCGTGTTCAACCAATTACGTTTCGTAAAATATAAGTAACATCTGTTCTTTCAACAATCTACAAAATCACTTGTATCCTCTTAAATATAATATTTACAAGGCAATTATAATAAATTGTGCTATTAGCTGTGATTCAGAGTAAATTATTATAAAGAATGTTATATTCTAAACTGTACGAACCGCGCGGTATGTTAAAATTGTGGTAACCTGAATATATAATTTATTATTATGTTAACTATAATCATTATCTTGTTATTTAAGGCGTGGCTGGAGACTTTAATCGAATTAAAACTGTTCGGTTAGTTCTGTGGTGATAAAATTATTAGTTTATTGTTGTACTTTTTATTAACATCTCACTTTTTGTTTTGTTTATTTCCTATACTTTAAGGGTTGCCTGGTAGAGATCGCTACCTAGCGATAAGGCCGCCTTTTGCTTGTTTTATATGTGTTGTGTGCTTTTGTATTTGTATTTATTTATTTTTTAAACAATAAATAATTTTCATTCATTCATTCATAATAATATGCTACTAGGAAATTACAGCTAGCCTATGTCTCTTTATGACTGAAAACGTATAATATTCTAGCTGAATTTAGACAGGTACTCAGGACTAAATTAAACTAAATTAAAAACTAATTAACGTTCGCTGTCATTTTTTTGTTGTTTGTAAATCCTTAGAAATGCAGCAGTTTCACTAAAAATTAACTTCACTTTTGCCATAATTTAAATCATTATTCTGTCTCTCAATTTCTAAAAGATTTGTAACGTATTTTTATAAAAGTGACTCACTAATTTAGCCTAAACGTTTTCATTAAATGTCGGAGCGGCTTAACCCTTAAATATAAGAATGTCACGTTAACTAATTTATAGGAGAGACTACAAATAAAATGTAAAAAATTTGTGACGTCATCGTTTCTCGAATATATCACACGGTACCTATAATTAATAGCCTGTATCACACGATTAATTGTGTGTTTACAAAAATTTTGTAGTTCTATTATATTGTTAATACAGTAGCACCTCTATAAGTCGAATATCAAGGGAGACGCCAAAAAATTCGAGTTATAGAGTTTTCAACTTATGGAGGATTTCGACTTAGGCGGATTTTGATTCGACATAAAGAGTTTGAGGTTTATTCTTATCAATTTTGAGTTACAGAGGTAAAATAAATTAAAATTCAACTTGCAGAGGTCACAAACATGTTTTTATTTATTATAAATCAACATTATTTCAAATCATTTTAAAATAAAAAATATGGCATTAAAAAAGTCAGTATTTTTTTTGCTTTAGATAATTTGGTTGTTCTCTAGCATTTTATAATCTATAAAGAGCAGAAAATTCTTCTTTTTCAAAGATACTGGTTTGCTTTATAAAATTTCGTAAGGTATTCAATACGGTTCTTGCCTCTTTGATGGAAACCCATGGAGCGCATGTACTATTCACGTCTTCTATGTCATCTTAATCATTAGTATCGGTTTTCTGAGCTACTGAATCGATAATTTCGTCATTAGATACTTAACGCAAACACGTGTTTCGTGAGTCATAAATTAATTATCGTATACTCCTAAAATGTTTTCTAAGAAACAATAGTGTACTGGTTGTAAAATAAAACGTTGCTATGTTCGAGATACAGAGGTCAAATTTGATTTTTCGAGTTATAGAGTGAAAATATGTACCAAAATGGCTTGGAGGGACTCGGTGATTATTTCGACTAACAGAGGGACAAAATTTCAAGTAATAGAAAGAAAGAAGAAAGAAAGAAAGATCATTTATTTGACTCCACAATAATAATTAATAACAAACACAATTGACACTGAATACAATACTTAATTCAAATTAAAACAACACAACATGAAACAAAACAATATAAGTATAATAAATGAAAGAGTAAAATAAAATAAAATAAAAAGAGGTTTTCGGGTTTGAAGGGAAGGGAACAAGACATTTTTTCGAGATTTGGAGGTTTTTGACTTATCGAGGTTCGACTTAACGAGGTGCTACTGTAGTATATTATGTTTGACGTCAATATTTTTATTTTAGTTTGACGTTCTGCTTTCACCATTTTAATAGGCGAAGTATTTATGACTTGGTACAATATTATAGTAGCGTTTTTATGAAAAAGCTTTGAAAATAGTAAGTAAGTATAGTAATATATAACCGATATTGATTGGTACATAAAAATAAAACAATACTGTGAGAGAAAAGAGGCTATCCCACTGCTCAACAACAATATTGTAATACACCAATACGCGAACAAAAAAAAGCGCCTCTTCATCTCCAAACAAATCCTAATATTTAATTATCCTTCAACTATTCATATTACCGTTTAGAACATTCTAGCAATACATCAATCAATGACAAAAGAAATTTTTATTTCCGACCGTATTCACTGACACTCGAATATAAACAAACGAAGCACGTATTCCGAGTATGTCAAACAAATATCCATGTGACAGTGTTCTTGATATTATAAGCCAGTATTAACTCAGAGCAGCGCGTTTCCAACAAAGAAAAATAACATTTCTTAGAATAATCCTCACGAAATTCAGTGGAACTTTCACGAAAATAATGTTAAAAATCAACTGGGCATAATAGTGATAAATAACAATTTGGATTGTCACAATAAGTCAAGTGTAACGAGATATATGTGTAATTGTGGTGGGGATCATAATTCATACTGTGCAGTGTGCAGTGTGCGGCTTTTAGATGAGCGCACTTTAGTGGCTTTAGGGAATCAGCTGTTTATAAAATTATCTACATCCAAAAAAACAAAATTCCTACCTATAGAAAAATCTCAGTAAGAAAATGTGTTTCAAATTTACTAACAACAGGGTAAAAAGTTAAGAACCTACCAATTTATCTCACATTTACGATTATTAAATGGGCCAAAAATAATTGACATGAATTCTTACAGAAGCATATTTCAGTTTTATTTTTCTCATAAAAATATGATTAAAACGACAGGTGATATTCATTGTTGAAGTTTTGAGAAGAGGAAACAGCTATTATGAGCAATTTGACAATCAGTAGCTGCGTGCGTAAATGATATTTAAGGATTGTGCCTCAGTGCTATAGCATTGTATAGCTTGCGTTTATTTTTAACTAGCTGCGCCCCGCGGTTTTACCAGCAGTGCTCCGATTCTGTTGGTCTAAGCGTGATATATTATAGCCTTCTTCGATAAATAGGCTATCTAACAGCGACGAATTTTTCAAATCAGACCAATAGTTCCTGAGATTAGCGGGTTCAAACAAACAAACAAACTGTTCAGCACATAGTTGAATTATTAAATTTATGATAAACAATAATTTATGCATGAACAGTGAAATAGTTTTTTTTTTATAATATTATTAAACAAAACAACATGTCGACGATAAAAACCACCTGACACAATTATTTTAAAATAAGATAAGTAATAAAAACTCTAAAACATGTACATATATATGTTTTCGTAGTTTTTTCTAGACTACCTATGGTAAATTCCGATCTCAACAAAAAAATAACTTGTATTATTATAATTATTGATAAAAATTAAAACGTTATAGACACATGTCACGATAATAAAACTAAAATCACATCAATTGGTACTGAATTGTATTCAGGCACAAAATTACTCTATTTTGCAAATTTTTATAATATTATTACTCTTACTTATTAGTTATTACTATTATTATTTAATAACTTAACTTTCATTGGACCACATTCTTTATTTCCTAACGAGCGATGCTGTCACCAATGCCCATTGTCGCCACCAACAATCAAATATACGAAGACAGAACTAAAATGTATGCCCCAGTAAAAATAGCTATGGAATTCACTAACAAAGATTAAAATGTTTTCTAAAACAATAGTTTTTAGCTAAGTGACAGCCGATGATCTATAGTTTGAAACGCATAACGTTATGTCAAAACAAATTGGAATAAAAAGCCATTGTTATCACGTGTTGAACAGATAATTTCTGCACTAATGTATACACGTCTTAATGCAAATTCCGAGTGTTACAATAAATTTAAGATTCACAATAGACTCGGAATTTTTTGATACGTTTTAGCGACATTAATAATGTATGGAAATATTTTCGGTGCGCGAGATTTAAATTTATTGTTTGGTAATTTTGGCTTAAGTGCTATTTTAAAACAAAAGATTTTAAATTTTTGTACTAGGTGATAATACTGGCTATATGTTTACGCGTGAAAAAGCGTATTTTTTATAGTTTAGTAATTCTGTATCACAGGTTAAGTTGGCCATTATTAATTTAAGTAAAGTAGTTTAAATCTATCCTCACATCATTTACTATTTTATATTAATGTTTTGTTTTCATGTTGTCAAACATTGTATAGTAAAATAAACGTTTATTAGTAAGGAATTTCCTGAACTGTGTTTGAATATGGGCCAAATGATTATACCCATTTCCGGGGTCAATCCCACTCAATTAACATTATACCTCAAGCAGAATTGAACCCGGAACACTCCAGATATATGTCAACCACTAGACCAATAATGACATACCTGTGAAAAACCAATAAACGTAAATTAAAAGTGTTAACGCTATAAAAAATGTCTTATAAATAATTTCCTCGGCGAACGCATACCGCAAGACAGCTAAACATCACTGTACCGCCATTTGTAATCATTAAAATGTCATCGTTGTAAAAATACCCGGTTATTGTTTGAATAAACAATGCGATGATAATAAAAAAAGCCGTGGAATAGACCACGAAATGTCTAGATGAGTCAGATCAAAGATTATAGAGTAGAAGCGACTGTTTGAAAATGTTGTAACTTTAAAGACGCTTTTGATTCACATGTAGGTATTACTGTCGATTCATATGATTAACTGCAAAAGTTTTAGATTTGTCTTCTGTTTTTGACCCATTGATTTTCTTTTACATGGAAATATTATAATCATTATTAAAATTCGAAATAGTTCCAATCTCATAAAGTTCTATCTTGCTTATTACAAACGTATAAAAATAACCTAACTAGACTCGTATACAACAGTTCATATCTTTAAAAAATAAACATTTATAAATACTACAACTCGATACTACGAAGAAGGCGTAGACAATTTCAAAAATATTCTTTGGCAGCGCGAGTCAAGACAAAAATAGACGTTCAAAAATATTGAAGATCGTTGAAAAATAGATGTCAAACACAATAACAGAATTATAAGACGCGACGACAAGCACTCGTAATTTGGGGC
The DNA here is from genome assembly GCF_061535455.1 of Colias philodice. NCBI lineage: Eukaryota > Metazoa > Arthropoda > Insecta > Lepidoptera > Pieridae > Colias > Colias philodice. Next base: position 5,347,430 of record NC_143111.1, on the reverse strand, counting down.
GAGATGCGTCTGTTCTTTTTAATCTATGACTTTTTAAGCTTTCTTATGAGAAAATCTATTTTGCTCGAGAGCAATATTGTGTAGAGGTTCACCTGTTTTGTAGATAGTCTTCCCTTCTGGGTAAAACAAGTGACTCTATCGATAGAGACAATAAATGTATCAAAAATAGATGGGGGACCATCGCTAGAATAAGATGTATATTTTTTAATCAAATATGCCCTTAAAATAATAATGTTTAAATTTAATTTCATCAAGCTTACCTATAGAATTAAAAAATCTGTGAGTCTCTCTACATTATATTTGATATAAATTAGTACGTCTAATGGAAAATTTTAAACCAATGTGTGTTAACTAGTTCTATTTTTATTAAATTTTGTCCAACACAAAATTGTACTAGTCATTTAAAAAATGGATCACACGGGCACGCCATAGCGAGGTGTCATTTTAGTCAGAACCATTTGACATACTCACATTTTGACGTGTTAAATAACTAAAGTCGATGAAAAGTTTGGACGGTGTGAGATATAACAAAACTGGTAAAGTGATACTCTAAGGCCCTTCGCTCATGGAGCTACTCAAAAAGAACTAGTCACAAACTCAAATTACTAACGAGTTGCCTGAGCGTCACAGCCCATACATGTTCTATGGAGATTCGCACACGACGCGACTAGTTACTAACTGGTGAGTAACGCGTTAGCAACCAATCACGCGCGACGCGTCGTGCCGGTCTCCACGCTACTGGTTTCCCGAGTTTCCTTGTTTTTTATGATAAAAATGAACGGGAAAACATTGACAAGTGACTGAAACCTTATAACTTGAGTAGCGTTGTATGCGAGACACAATTTGTAACTGGTTTGTAATCGTAATTACTGATTAGTTCAGTCATTTTTGAGTAGCTCCATGAGCGAAGGGCCTTAATATTTTAGTAGGTGACTCATTTATTATGGTTCTTTTGGTTGCAAATGCTGCTTATTGTATTCGATTAGATCTTTTCTATCCCACTGAGTACGTAAAAGTAAAATTTTGTGTGTCCTTTTTCACTGTCTATTCCTTATTTATCCCTGCTTTTTTTCCGGAAAAAGCTCTCAAATAAAACGAAGCTTTAAAAGCAAAAGTTCACGAACGTTGGTGATGACTATCCTACCATGCTTACCATCAGCTACCACCAGCTTTATCAGTACCAACTCTATTATTGAAACATTAAATATAAAAAAAAATCCTGAATGTTTTATTTTATTTCAAAGAGACTTCACGAACGACTTCACAGTCTAAGCAATAAACATCTTGTCCCAAAAAAATGTTATGCTAATTAAATGTAGTTATTTGTACAATAGTTGTTTAGTGGATAATTTATAAATTGAATAAATGGTGAAATTTTGTGCATTTTCCACACGTACTCTATACTCGATAGCTTACCTATAATAAAATTACATAAAAAATTATACAATCCAACCACGTACTGAACATGTATCAAACGCATTTATATTTCCATAACAGCCGGTCTATATCCGACACAAAAGCGATAATTATACAACGCTCTTTTATACACAGTACATTGCGTATTTGTTACGGCGTCACTAATAGTGCGCGCACGCATGGCCATCAATCTTCAAGGTTCAGCCGCGACTATCTTGTTTATAGCAATGTTAACCGTGTTTATTTCTACGGCTTTGTATAGGGTGCGTTTAATGTGCTATTGTTGAAAGAAATGGAAAATTTTAATGTCCAACAGGTACAACAGGATAATTTTTTGTTATTAATAGTCATAAAATTATCATTTTCTATATACCTATTGCAATGAATATTTTAAATATTTACTCGTGTTTCGTTTAGGGTTGATAATTCATTATAATGACTCAAACTCAAACTTATTAGACTCCTTTTAGAAGCACTTTCGAATCGTCATTACATGTTTTAACATTTACAATATCTACTTTCTTTGCACTTTTGATTATTTCATTAAGATATTTATTGTGTTTAATAATTGTTTAATAATTTATAATGAATAGGATAATATACAAAGAAACAATACTTATGCCTGCTGAATAAAATACAATTTGGAAAAACTAGATTCTTAGAAAAATCTTATACGCTTAAAGTAAACTTTAAACAGGTACAAGTGTGGCACAAGTTAGATTTTCAGCCATTTTTTTCACCACAATAATTAAAAGCACCTGTAGATTGATATGCGGAACGGTATCTTGATAAATACAGGGCATGCCGTGACAAATGGTAACAGAGTGTTTTTAAGTATTTTTAGAAAACGTCCCCATACTAATTGGACACAACATCACTGCAACTATCACGGTGTTATTTTTGTTATGCGTACAATTATCGCCAGCTGTTTTTGGTATAGTTTTCATGATGTAATTCATTGATTAGTTACTGGAACTATTATCACGTTTGCGTTGTTATTGGAAACGTGTGCTAAAAATTGAAATAGACTGCATGATAGTCCAGCTTTCGAATAAAAAAGAATTATCAAAATCGGTTCACCCAGTCGAAAGTCAAAAAAATATACAGTCGTATTGTGAACCTTCCTTTTTTTAAGTCGGTTAAAATGTAAATAGTAATTGTGTATTTCTTATTGCATTATACTACAAAGAGATAACAATTGAAAAGGTGACCTATACCTACTTCTTAATCAAGTACGAAAGAAATAAGAACAGCCGCAGGTAAAGCTAGTTGGATTACTAAAAGATTTATTATTAAGCCTCTTGTTTAAATAATAAGACTTGGCCTTATTTCTGCAAAAAACTTTATGTCTACAAAAAAGGGATTGGCACACTTTCAAATTACGACGGATCAACTACAAATCAAATTATAAAGAAAAATAAATATACGAGGAAATTCACTGAAAATGAATGCTAACTCTTGGTACTAAACTAACTGAGTGCCGCGGTTTTACCAGCATTGCTCCGCTCCTTAGCATGATGATAATATAATAGATACATATTTTAACCTACCTCATAAACGGGCTATCTATCAAAAAAATTTTTTAAATCGGACGAGAAATTCCTGAAATATATTGTTCGCTCTTTTAATACGATAGAGCAGAATTATTGGTCAGGGATCAAAAAGATCCCTCAACTTTATTTGAAAAATTGCAGCAGACTTATGGTGGCCGAGTGTGCTTATAAATTCGTAACATTGAAATCAGCCTATTAAAAATTGTTTCATCTAATTAACAGATGAGGGTATATTTTTCTAATCCCGGATCTTAGCCTAATTCCTAATCATCTAGCCTTACATACCACACAGTATGGGTGGTCTGTCCCCGTTCCTATTTTAGTTCGAGACAAAACTAAATTTTAACCATAAATAACAATGTTTCGGACAATTAATAATGGCTGTTCCCTTGTTCTAGCGTTGTTTAAATTAGCCGCTTATTTTAGCTTCATTTGTATTGTTATCATTAATTTTGGAGAAATGTTTTTCATGTTCCTGTTAGGAGCAAATAGGAATAAAATGGAACCGTATTATTAATATGCAGTAATTAATTTTGAATTATTTAATTTTAACGATTTCTTTTTAATAGTAAAACAAGTAATGAATGAATAGTGATTCGTAAGAATCACTCATAATATCATGCTAGGCATGCTAGAGCTAGGTTTTATTCATAAATAATTTGCAAATATTTGTTACCTTTGCGATATTAAGTAATTAATATAATAGTGATATTAAAATATATACTTTGATCACATAATATTATATGTACGACACAACAACGTACATATTATATTCACAACAAAAAATCATACCGATTTATCACGAACGTATATGTGTGAAAAAGGTTAATAAAAAGCGAATCCTCATTAATTACAATATTTCTATATTAACCACAAACCACCGAAACACCACAGTATAAGAACAATAAAATATCCGAAGGTCAATCGATACATTAGTTTATATTTATTTTTAAAAAGACAAAGTATTTTTTGATCAAAGCCCTGTTGTTAGATGATTTTAGGGTTCCGTACCCAAAAGGTAAAAACCGGACCTTACTATTGAGACCTCGCTGTCTGTCTGAATAGTATGAAACCGTATTAACTGTATGAACCGTAGTAGATAGCCAGTTGAAATTTTCAAAGATTATATATGCTATTTATGCTTTTATATAAAAAATCAAGGCTAAGCATCGGTTGGCACGGTCATAAAATTATGATATTAATTATATACGGAACCCTTAGTATCGCGAGTTCGACTCGCACTTGACCGATTTTGTAAAGAACGGAGCCACTTAACGGGCGAATAATGAAGGTTATTGTGTTTTTTCAAAAGTTTTTGAAAGCCGTTTAATTAGGTGCAATGATTTGCAATACTTTTCGGTAGCTGTCAGGCGTATTGTTAATAGGTTAAGTTTGAGATCGGAATAAAAGGTCGTTGAGCTGCGAATTCTGTGGTACATTGTTGTTTTTTACGTCTTTGAGTTTTAAACAATCTGGTTTTTTTGCTATACTGTACCAATTATATGACCTTTATTGAATACATTTTGATGTATCAATTCTTGTGCCATGAAAAAACTATTAGGGCCAGTATCAACACTTGCTGATAATATTTTAACAAAAATGTTCAGATGTTATTTGTCATTATAAGTGACAGATAAGCTAAACAGAACATAACCAGAAGTTGAAGAATTGGCCATTGGTTCAAACATTCCTAAATTGAATTATTTTATATTCACACCCAAATATATTATCTAGAGAACACAACACTTTGCAGCTATTAGATATTATCTTAATAAAAAACTACATTACTATTACAAGAACATAAAATTGTTCACTCGCTCTTAGCCTACAAGTTTGCAAGGCAATTGTAACGAGGTATGACTTCGCGAAAAGCATAAAGGAGCTTTAAAGGTTAATATCGACAATTCTAATTATCTCTTGCCCTTTGTAAGATGTATTGCTGCCATTGTTCCACTTTAAACTAAATGGGATCAATACGATTCCATTAATTTTACACAAATTACTTATGTTTGTATAGGAAAGTCTATAATCGTTTTGCTTTCGCTTTTGTATGATTTATTTTATAGATAAAACCAATAAAACATGATTTTTATGCGTTAATAAACTAATATTAATAAGTTTTGGTGTCAATTTTCATTGCATATGAGGTAATTTTTTCCTGTTAATGGGCAGTATAATATTAATCAATATGAAAATAAAATAGAAAAATAAATCAAATTATAATCGTGTTAAGTAGCCCATGTTTGAATTACACAACGCAGAAATACCGATTGACACCTTTTCAATCCAGTTTTGATAAAATTATATTTGTTCCCACGCAAAAAAGTAGGTCTATTTTTAATTTATTTTTTTTATGTTAAAAGACTAAACTTTACATCACTAGAACAAATCCTTGATAAATGTCTTTATATTTCAACACTAAAATATTACGCTAAAAATAAACACTATTAAAACATTAAATTTCATATAAATTAACGCAATAATCTAGTCCACTTGTGTGCTAGCCACAAAATGTCCCCTCATTAAAGCGTGCAAACCAACACCGCAAACAATGTTTAACCCTTAAATAACCCGAATGAATCCGAGTTTAGCAACCATAAATCACGTGGAACAAGCGCCAAATAATTCAGCTCCAACCAACTTTATTATAACAATAAAGAAGCACGCGGACGTTTTTAAGCCACAAATTTGTTCGCTCAAAACATATCCTTTTGAACTCACCCGGTGATACTTTTACTCAGAAACTGTGGGATAATTGGATGATACTGCGTTTTTATGGCACGCGTTAAAATCAACAGAATTTGCATATAATTTCTGTAATATATGGGCCGTTGAGGCAACTATGTTATGGGCTCCATTGATGAAATTTGGGTCTAGACTGTCTTTAAGTGTGTCATAATGAAGATTAACTTTTTATTTATGGAACGCAGACCAGTTATACTGTTCAAATACAAACATTGTAGGTAACTTATATGAATCTATATCTGTGACTATATCAGATCAGATTTTTTATAAAAACTGCATCGATAGTTTAGTGCCTTTATATCACTTCTATTATTATAATATCAAATACATACCAGTTCATATAGCATAAATCGTACCATAACTAACATACAGTCACAAACAATCCACCGATTACCATCAAAATAAATCTACCATCAGCATTCCAATTGTCGATCATAATGCTAAATTTAAATCAATTAAGCGAATACGGCGTGCGCATTGTTTTATAAATACTGAGCTTCAATTAAACAAGGCATTCTTGTTCGGAGAGATTTACGTTCCGGTCTCAGCGGCGCACGACGTCTTTTAAGGGTTAATTAGAGATGCGCTTAGTGCTGCGAAATTTATGTTGAGACTGATTGTGGCATGACGCACGCATGGGCGAATGCTTGGCGGATTGATTGTGATTGGCTGTTTGTTGTAGACTTGCCTTTTGTCTACTGTTTGTTAGATAATTTTGTGATAATGTTTGGTAAGTGAACGGTAGAATATAATAAATCTAATTGGATATTGCGTAGATTCTTTAAATTTCTTAAATTACGGACTACTAGTACCCTAATTTCGAACAGATTTATTTTATTTTCAATGAAGATGTATTCTTAACAAACTAAACTAAACATCAATACATACCAAACAGCTGATGATCACAGATAATAACACTAGCATATTAAAATCAATACAACAAATCATCTATACTTACCAACATTTGCGACCAACATTGGCCATCACCGCTAGCCACTTAACCCTAAACTGCGTAAAATAGCTATACGGGATTATTTATCACGCATGGTCGTCTGGACCTCGGTCATGGAGCATTCCTGCGGCTGTCTTCGCGATCTTTATTGGTTTACAGGATAATTTACGATTTATCGTTGAATTGTTCGGTTTTGAGATGGATTTTAGCTTGATAAACGATTGGCTTGCAAATATTGATTAGAAATGTTAGATAATGTGTGTGAAATATAATAACATGTTTCTAGAGTCTTGTTAAATGGGAAATATTATAAATATTATGGCAAAAACAATGAAGGTCACAGACCAAAATATATAGACGAATATTTAGGTACCTACAGAAGTTTAATAGGTCAATAATACGAATTCATATTATTATGTAACCACAATCTACTTTACTAAAAAATAATACATATAACAGTTTCAAAGACAATTGTTTTATTCAACATTCAGTAAAACTATTTCAAATGTTCCACATAACTATTATTCGTAGCGGTCTCATTAATATGACAAATGCAGTGTTATATTTATCATAACCGTGAGATATACGATAGAAGAAATATTCGGTGAAAGTCACGGAGAGAACATATATTTCATGTTAAAAGATTATTGTTAATGCCCAATTTGACAACGCTTCCAATGAAGCATCTAGAATTTTTTTAGATTTATTGTTCCCGCATCTGCTAAGAATGAAATAATCTACGTCATATTTACTGTTCGTCTGGAGGGTAATATATGAGGGATGATATTTATGCAATTATTTATGACTTTTACACTTACTTTTATTGATAAGGTCTTTAGTAATCTTGGCACGTAATAATAGTCATATTTTGGACAAAAGAATTAATAAAAGAAATAGGTTTTCATATAATTAGATAATCAGACATAACTAAATAATCGTTATATTCCGGGACACCTTAATATTTCCTAAGTTTCTTGGCATACATTTTTTACTCTAGAACTAAAAATATTAATCATCATAACGTTATGTTGTTTACTAATGGTGTAAAAAATCTCAGATAACGTTTATCTAAATCTTAATAGTCATAAAAATATGTCTATTTCGAGATTTGCAAAACGCTCAACGGTGACGAAATTTTAATTTGGGACTTTGAAATATTTTACGAAATTTACCTATTTTTATATCCATGAAATTTTGATTTGTTCGTAGAGCTATTAGAAAGGTGTGATTATTATTTGTTAGATTTTTTTATTAATATTTTAATTTGTACCGAAAGCAACTTGAAGTAATTGAATATTATGTAGTCATAAAGTTTAATTGCTTTAATGTTAGCCAGTGATCGTGACTTTGACCGCATTAGAAGATAAAAATACATAACAAGTTATGCGACTTTCTATCATAAAAATTATTTTCAAAATCAGATCAGCAGTTCCGGTGATTGCGTAGAATTACTATGTTATATAAAAATGTTAACCTCTAGGTATATAAAATAAAAATTGTAACGTGTTTTTGTTGTATTCAATGAAATAGAATAACGTATTATTTTGTAATAACATATTAATATTCCAACACTATAGCGATTACGGTGCATTCATATATTTAATAAATAGCGAATAAACGACCAAAGCACTCGTATAATTACATAATTACACATTGCGTTCGATTCTGCGTAAACAGACAATAACGTCTTCAATCATTTTGTTTACCTCAATATACAATATACGGGGCAACTGTCACATAAAAAAGTAAAAACACCTCATTAATTTTTTTTCCTGTCTCATTGTCGGTATCTCATTGGTGACATCGCATAATTACTGCACGACAAAGGGCCTTCACTCAAAAGTTTAAGAGTGTGTGAATTACAACACCCACAATACTTCTGAGGCGACTTTGTCTCGTACTGCAATTATCACACCCCTTATATAGCTTGGCAAAGTTAAACATGCTGTAGCGAAACCGATTTACAGTGGAAGTTCGACCTTGTTGTTATGTGCATACGTTATGTTATCGAACAGATGGGTTTAGCGATAGTTTTGCAAATGGTTATATAGATGGTAAGAATAAGTACCATAGTAAGTTTGAGGGCGTCAGGTTTCGGATTGTTAAGATGCTTCAGTAGAGACCATTCAATGTATTCGACGTATTAATTAATACGTTGACAATTGCAAGTGCTTCTTTAGATGTTTTTTGCTTTGTTACTGATACTCTTATTTGCTCGTTGATTGTCGCATTTTTAACACGTGCCGAGTGTTTTCTTGTTCTTAGTCATTTCAGAAACAGCATTGGCATCTATTTTTATGTATGTGTGCCTGAATACCTTGACTAAATGCTTTGGAAAAAACCTGGGTACGATTCGAGGTTAGGAGTTCCGTTTTGATTTTTACGGTTTCTATTTTTTGCTGTGTTATAAAATGTTACGTATAGTAATTAAGAAACACAAGTAATAACGACATAAATATGATGTTTATATTTTTTTCATAAGAATAATCTAGACATATCCACTTATTGCTCTAGTATTAGAATTGTGTAACATTTTTTTCATTCATAATATAAGACTAATAAATTATTTTTATTTGCTTATCCACAAAAACGAGAGACATTTCTTAACTCAACTCGAATTAAAAAATTCAATACAAATTTTCAAAAGATAATTTCCCACCCATTGTACACCCACAAGTACGGTCCGCAAAGCAAACATTGTGAACTCTAATCAAGCGCATCATAAAGCACATAGAACATAAAACATCAATAATCCAATAACCAGCCAATCGACAAAGGCCTAGTGGAGGGTTATTCGGGTTAAAAATTCACGTAGTAATGAGAGTGGTCGAGCACATCCATATTTAATTGGCGCGGACGGAGCCGCGCTGGTTTACGAGTCTCTGCGGGATGAGGGGCGATTTTAACATTTTTTTATTTCAAATGCCCGATAGGTTGAGTGGTATTGTGAAGAGGACAGTATGACATGTTGGATTTTGTGGATGTGCTATTTAATATATTTTTGGTTGGTATATTTTCTTATTAATAGTCATATGAAAATATTTTTTTTAATCAATACACCTCACCAAAGGTATCTCATATTTACTTTAAATTTTAAAATAGGTAGTTGCCTTGAAAAGAATTACTAAATTTGTGATTGGCTCGCGGAGTGATCAGAAATTAGTGTCCTGCCAGGCGGAGACATTTTTTTGTTCGTCCCCACTGGAAATAGAAAGCAGTATAATAACTCGATGCTCGTAGTACCTACTAAGATTTATAAAAATAAAATAAATTATTTTATAAGAACTTTTTCAAAATACTCCTATAAAAATACGTTAAATAATGTGCCTTTAAGTAATATCATATCGATTAATATCTAATTTTACCATACAAAACACTCATCACAAATATCAATAAAAGGCACATCCACACTAACCTTTCTCAGCAAAGGGCGTCGCGGTAGCCAATAGCAGAAAAAAATAAGCGAAATAATATCGAAAAGGCATAAAACGCGGGCAATATCGCTATAAAACACAGACAAACACAGGAGATAATCGAAGCGAGTGGCCCGTATTGTGGACTCTTTATGCGTTCATAACATTTTACTACGAATTTGTTCAATGCTTTTAGAAGCGGGATTCGTATTGGAAATGGTATTATTTATTTTCGCCGTATTCATGGATACATGAATATTAGATATTTTAATATTGGGCCTGCATCGGATGGTTTAAATGTAGCTTTTTTATGTATTTGTATTGTATCTTGTCAATGAAGTGCTATTGATACTTTTATGGTAGTACGTGGAATTGAGGTGCGTTTTCATAAGCATCGAGTGGACTTCAATGCGTATCGAATCATGGGATATAATTACACTAATAGAATATTGATGTGTGAATGCGCGTTCGGAAAACGGCTGGATGGATTTTGATGAAATTTAGTACAAAGATAAGTTTGTAGATTGGCTTACCACGGTTGTAATTTGGATAACCATAATAGATAATAATTCGTTAGAAAAACTACTTACCTTACTTGTAAGTATTGCCTGTAAATGTAGAGAAGTAATTAAATCTTCACGAGTCCTTATAAATGTGTTATCTTATAATGTCTTATTTAAGATAAAAAATGTAAGCTAGATAATCATAAATCCTAGTATTGTTGAGGAAAATTCAATTTAAAATCCACACATTGAACAGACAAAGCTTGATTGATTACGTTTTAAAAGCCGAGGGTTCGCAAGTGACGGCTTAGGGCTTGCTTTTGGGTATTTTGTTCATTTAAATCGTTCTGCAACGACATTATTTAGTATTTGTTAAAGCAGTATTATCCGAAAAAAAAAGTATTTTTAAAGAGAACATAGTATAAAGTGGTAACATAACAAACAATGGTGTAAAGATTATAAGCAAATGCTCCTAGGTGGATACGAATAAGAAAAAGTAACTGTAATAGGGAAATCTGATAATCATGACGCGTATCTTTCTTATAAGAGCGACAATCTATTAGAAGGCACAGATTATGAAAAAAATTATCAGAAACTCAAATAATTGATGAGAGCTTTTTTTACAATATTGTATGTAGATATGTATTAAATAATTCCTACCTACCAGTTTTTGTCATAGCTACAGTTAAGTTGCCTAGCAATTTTTGGTCCATATTTCTTCAAAATTTACACGAATCATTCTCTCAGACAGAAATTCGATTAGTCTTAACCTACACTACAACCGTAAGTCACGTCATATCATTTAACGTTGGTCGAGTTTCTTACTGTACCAAAAATAACATCCAAAGCTGGAAATAAGCCCACAAAAATTTGCAAAAGCAAATATTTCCCTATCTCTCATATCAGATCTTAGTTCTGACCTTTCAACATTGAATGAAACGTCTTTGTACTTCAGTTTCATATTCAATCTGGTCTTTTTCTAAACCCGCCTTCCGGTGGACAATTGCCAAGAGTCGAGGTAAGAACATCTCTTGTCCTGCTCCAACCTATCGATTAGTTATATCCCCATCTCGAAGTGTCACAGTACATTCCCTGAATGAAAGGACCTTTTGATCGTTTTGCAATACCGCTGTATCTGGAGCCAAGTATGTAGTAAGTGAAAATAATTTTGTCGTTGCAGTGTGACGGTATATTTTATTTAAGGTCAACGCTTTGATATATTTATCGTATTATGGTAATGTATAATGATGTCAACTACACGTGTGACAAACGGAGAACATTAAATGTCTTTGTTATTGGTGTGTCAATTACACATATTTGGTGTAATTGACTTGTAAATCTTATAGATGTTTATTTTATCGTTTATTTGTACCATAAAAAGCAAAATAAAGATTTAATTCTACAAATGGAATAGTACCTTTTTCTATTGCACAGGTACAACTTATCAAGTCTTAAAATTGAAAGGCAATAATAATCATTCAGGAACCGCGTTACAACGGCTAAATCCTTGGCAATAACAATCCTATAGCTACTTTAATATATAAACATATTCCTAATCCCAAAATACTAATTCTAACAAGACAAGTGAAACAGATCGATAATATATATACAGATAATATAGTAAATTTCAGAACAGATTCTAGAACACATGAAAATATCATATCTAAACACATGGAATATTTTATACTTCCTCAATTCAAATTCAAGCCTCAGCAAGACTGTGTGTAACGTTCTTTATTGCCATATCTGCCTACAAAACATTATTGAAAAAGCACAAAAGCTAAATAATTCAAATGAAAACGAGTCATTAAAACTTAGCCGATACTTTAACGCCAATACCATAAGTGCAAAACAATAATAACTAACAGACGGAAACGCAGACATTGTTTAAGATGAGTAAGAACAATGTATCTGCGCCGTTGTTACAAGAATAATACGTAGGAAACGCTCTTCGATAATCATTGTAGCTCATCTCCGGTGAAACGTGAAGATATAGGAAACTATAGAGCTACCTACCCAACAAAAATGTATACAAATTGCTACTAGTTAAGAAGTGGTTTTGAAAATGGGTTGATCGTGCTTATAATAGAGCCAGATGTATCCGAAATCTTCAAACAAGAGTATAATATTAAGAAATATGGTAAAAAATTATAATATGCTAATTACAAAACGTGACACAAACTTTCGAACTGTAGAGGCAGAAGACGCATAGATACGGTCGAATCCATATATGGTTTAAAGTAATCTATAAATTCTTACTCCATCTCCATTACAAATACTTCATCATTACTACAAACTATCTTACCCCGTCCTAACAACACCCACCAAAGAATAGTGGAGGCTCTAAATCTTCCAAACTCTACATCTTTACCTAAGAAGTCATACAGTAGATATTTCTGTACCCGTCTCAATGGAGTGCGCTTCATTCAAGATCCTCTAAATAAATTGATAATACACTCCTCCCGAACACCGGGCATTTGTTTCGCGAAATGAATCATTGTGTTGTACCTATGTTATTTTGTACGTTTGGTTCTAATGTGTTGATTTGATTTCTAGACGAATCTTGAATGAAACTTTAATAAGAATAGTTTTACATAATAAAAGCTTTATTAAAAGACAATATTTGTATAAGATCGATAGAAAGAACCTTCTTGTTCGTTAATAATTTTGATTTTTTCGTTTCCCGTACCATCAGCCAGAATCTGATCATTTTCATTATTCGTTATTCTTATAATCCTGTATTTTCCAATCTTCTACAAAATTTCCAAATTTCAACTTCTCTTAATCTAGCTCTATTAATAACAGACTATTTTTGGTCTCAAGATACGACCAACAACGGCCAAGTCGTGGCCAAATATTGGCGCCAATCAGATAAAATAATTTAATGCAATATTAATTCGCATCCTCAAAATAACCGTGTCAATAGGACAAAAATTCTTCAATGAAATGTTTCTCTTACATATATTTTAAATATTTATCTCTTTAGTTTTGTAGTAAAAACAAATGAACATGAAATATGTTATAATGAAATAATTAAACAAGGACCTGCTGAGTGCTGTAATGTTAACAAAAGAATCGGAAATAATGTATTTACAATATCTACTACAAATAAATTGTTCCAAATAAGTAGTTAGATACTTTAGAAGAAAACAATTATAATTGTATATTTTAGATTTAAATTCAAGGTTGCCAACAACAACCATCATAAATAGAACACAACAATATCGTAAAGATAAAACGGCAATAAATATAAAATTCTTAAGCGTAAATTTAACTAGATAAAATATTAATTTATTGTCAATTAAAATCTAAACTTTTTTAACCTTAACGCCTTCTGATATTGAAGATTATAATATATTGAACTAAATATTTATATAATTAGGTATATTAATTTACACCAACATTACAACATTATATTACTTTTGCACCATCCCATGAACTTCGTACATTTCTGTCCCTGCCAGGTTGACTGATAGAGATTCAGCAATAATTTGAAGCAAATTCTTGAGAAAAATACTAATAACTCATACTACGTAGTTAAAGAACGGTTGTTCTTTGCAGTTCCTCTTCAGCTTATTTGTACGGAACCCCTTGTGTCGCGAGTACGACTGGCACCTTACCAATTGTTCTTATTTCTTAGTTACCGTAAAACAAACGCGAATCTAATAAGACTATAAGAAAATTAGCACTTCCCTAGATTTCGTCCAAAACACAATAAAATGAACCATTATTCAGAAACTAAGCCGTTTGTACTCACGCTAACCATTACCTATGCTATTACTCAAGCCTTAGGGACACAAATAATTGTCTATAAACCTAATTTATGTGCTAGAACACTATAGTTCTTGAATTATGAACTATCCGTCAATTTAAATAACACACGGCTGAATGTTAACAACTGCTTATGCATTTCGTTTGAAATTAACTTTATAATATGCAATTTAACAATTATTATAGGTGGAAATGGGCCAAATTTTTTTCATTATAAAAAAAAATAATAAAAATAATCCCCCGAATACCACACGAGCTTCAAAATTATCTGGCATTTCCCTCAAGGTTCCCTGCAAACAAATAAAGTCATCAAGTTTTTCAGGAAAAATCACTCGCGCTTCGCGCTCTTGATTTTTTAACCTTGACTAAAAACTTGACTCCTTCATTTGTTTGCAACGAACCTATCGGAAAATACCCGATAATTTTGAAGCTCTTGTGGTATGATAAGTGAAAATTATCCTTTGATTTATACAAACGCCAAATGCAGGTATTCAAACTATTATTCTACTAGTAAATATCTTCTAGTATTCATTAATATCTAATTAGACACGCACATATTCTAATCTGACATAATATCTTATTTGAAATACCCAGTTAAAAATCCAACACGAAATCAAGGCAACACCAAGATCGATTTTGGTTTAGTACCTACCTCACTGAAAAAAATAAGAGGAGAAGAAAATAAGTATTCGCGTATACTTAATTTATCATGAAACCATTATCATAATAAACCCACTTCAATAAACACACAATGAATATGCATGCAAACATCACACGAATTAACACATTATTTTTTGTTGCAGGTAACAATCAGCTGTATTGGAACATTATTCCGCCCTCGATCCCGCCATAAACCATTAAATTGAAATAAATTCATTGTTAGGGGAGCAACAAGTGGCCCGCTTGTTATCTGTTGTTTTGTAGGGCTGCCACAAATGGATAAAGTGTATTTGTAGGGCGCAGAATTCGGAGAATGTAAAATTATTTTTGGAGTAGTAAAGTATGATATAATTGTTTCAAACTCTACAATATAATAATATTGTTGATTATTTCGTTTCGTTTTATTTCATTGCTATCAGCAAATTTTTTTTAAATTATTTTAAGAATATTGAGATATTCAATAAGGTAAGTAGTTACTTTGAATATACTATGAGCATAGTATGAAATTTCAATTTGTTACATTAGGCACTATTATTTAACATTACTAAAAGGATCCATTCTAATTTGTTCATATACCTTAATATGGATGGAATAAAACTGTGTAACCTTTACAACAATACGATAATCAAATGAAATAATATCCTTGTAATCTTTTTACCAGAAAATAAACTAAATTTAAAACTCCACGCGTGGCAACCCTACCGACAATGCAACCCCAAATAATAGGGGTGGTTCGCAAACATTTATCTTGTAAAGCGACTCGATAGTGGCTTGTTACGTACAGTGTCAACAAGTAACGCTTATGTCAAATTGTCATTCGCTATTTTCCTCTGTGAAAGTGTATTTTCATATGATCAATTAGTTAGTTTAGGTACGGAATGGTGTCCTCTAGAAGATTCTTGTAATGGTCGACCCGTTGGTACAGTGGTAAGTGCCGTCGACTAAGGGTGGTATGAATTCGAATCCCGTTTTGAGTAAAATAGTTTGATTTGGAAGCGATTATACATAACTTAAATAAAATATGTTTAAAAAATAGGTCCTTAGTAAATATGGTCACTTATAAAGAACATTAAAAGTCCCTTATTTCTTATATATAAAAATGAATCGCAAAATGTGTTGGTAAGCGCATAACTCGAGAACGGCTGAACCGATTTCGATAATTCTTATTTTATTATATTCCTTGAAGTACGAGGATGGTTCTTATGTAGAGAAAACGTAAACATGTACCACGGGCAAAGCCGGGGCGGACCGCTAGTATAGAATATAAACAGATGTCAACAATATCGATTGTTTTAAAAAAATCGTCACAATTATTTCGTAGATATCATTCTTTAACTCAATACCACCTATATATCTATAAGAAATTGCTTAAATTACTTACTTAATAAATTACAAGTATGATTTATAAATCATTAACATTGCAACAACGGACACGACAAATTCTTTGTTTGTCATTGTCGCTTAAATACGAGAAAAATAATCTTCTTACACTAAGAAATACATATTATTATGATACAAACAAAGCTGGATAATTTCTTGACATTGAAGTATTCGAGGCTTATTTCTATTGGTGTTATTGTACGAACAAGTTAAATATTTGCGTTCAAATCCTGGCTATATAAACAAAGCTTCAGGAATTCAGGGTTCCTTATTAAATTAAACTTACATTTTAATATATTAATTCATAAAATAATTATTAATATTTCGGGTACCAGATTATGTCGAACTACCTCTTAATTCACACACAAGACCCTTTCCTGATATTTAAAATATATAAAATGTGTAGAAAATCAGAATATAAGCGCTTAAACTAAATCTGTACAAATTAACGCAAAATAAACTTGTTAAAAATTAATAAGGAATGTTATAAAATTACTACAAAGTACAAACCAAAAGGGAATTTTTACATCTCAATCAATTACTATTAAAACATTAACATTTAATGGAAGTGCCAATCTATCCACTTTTCACTCCACAAAATGACCACAACACTATTTTAAACAGTGCACTATTTATTCAAGTTCTAAAATCTAAATAAACAATTGCGTCGTCCATCTAGAACGTTCTAATTTCGTCGTCTATCTCAAAACACAAATGAACCGCTCTGACTATACCCATTCTTAAGAGAGCACTGCAGGAATAGAATATAATAATTCATAACTATTATGCGCTCGATAATACTGTAGTGGGGTGAAAGGGAATTGTATAAAAATGATTTAATTTTTCAAATCTATGAAACTAATTGTTTATAGAGAATTTGGGTATTTTCATCATTCTTTGTAGTCTATGTTGCGATGTAACTTTTTATAGCGGAATTTCGACAAAAATGGATTTTGTTCTTACCCAGCTATCATATTGATTCTTATAGAATATAGTACCTACGAATCAGTAATAAAGTTTTATTTTGGTAAAAACAAGCCTTGTTTATTTCAGGATTTTTTCCCATACCTATAAATGATGGTAACAAAATATTCTATCATATTATGCATTGTGTCCTGGAAGTACTTTTTTTCTTTTATATGGAATCGCATCAGAAAAATTAGTCCTAATTAACCCATTGACCACCGTAAGGCCCGATCGGGGCGCGACACAATAGATTTTCTATTGTGTCTGTGATTCCGAGGACTGATGGATTAAAGAACCACTTAATCTCGCACAATACTAATCCATACTAATACATATTATAAATGCGAAAGTAACTCTGTCTGTTACTCAATCACGCCTAAACTACTGAACCAATTTTCATGAAATTTGGTATGGAGATATTTTGATACCCGAGAAAGGACATAGGCTACTTTTTATCCTGGGAAAATGATGTAATCCCGGAAATCCCACGGGAACGGGAACTATGCAGGTTTTTCTTTGTCTGCGCGGGCGAAGCCGCGGGCGGAAACCTAGTATTATATAAATATTATTAATATATTCAAAAGGCCACTATTACATAGTTGTACTATATTAACAGAACAAAGCATAAGAGGCCGCCTCACGAATAATAGACGGAAGCCGTGCCAACCACGTGCGCGATACTGACTAATAACATGTAGAAATAAATCATTAATGTAATATATTAGTGTGTGAAAAACGAATTTATCAACGCACTAACGGATTGCGATTTAAACTAATGGAAAATCTAATTGTGTTTTATTTTTGTTATCGTTCAAGTTCGTGGAATTTGATAATAGAATGGTGTAATATTATCTCCAAGTTAATATTTTAACCATATTTACATATTGTATTTTGTATGAAGAATGAAGACAAAATAATCGTCTGTATTTTGGAATTTTGACATGCTTAGTCCTTTTTTCGAAATGCTTCTTCCACATTACAGTAGACATAGTAAGTTAATTCACCACAAATCATATTATAATCACAGTGTTCAAAATGAAATATTTTTTAAGCACAATTGCCTATATATTTGAGAGCTTTTAAAGTTCGTAAATAAAACTTATTTTGAGATCTTGGCAATTTTAAAGATTTAAAATTTAAATAAGTCATCGAAGAAGTAATTTTTTTTTTTTTTTTTTTTTTTTTTTATAATAGAGCGGGTAACGGAGCAGGTGGGTCACCTAGTGAGGTGATCACCACCGCCCATGAGCACTCACAAAGTTACCTTTGTGAGACTGTTACCGACTTTCGAAGGTGGGTGTAGGCTCTCTTTTTAAATAAGTCCATGTCATATATGTGCGGGAATACCGAACTTGGTAGACTGTTCCACAGGGTGGTGGTACGTGGAAAAAAGTGACGCGAGAAGCGTACGGTACTCGTTCGCCAGCGGTCCAAATGATGTGCATGGAACTTGGCTTTGTGGCGGGCGGTGCGGTGATGGAATTCCGCAGCAGGTATGAGCTCGAATAGCTCATTTGAACACTCCCCATGGTATATGCGATAGAAGACACACAGCGAGGCGATGTCCCTACGCAAAGCAAGAGGGTCAAGCCGATCGCTAAGTCTTGGATCGCCAATCATTCTAATTGCTCTACGTTGTACGCGATCAAGTGGAAGGAGTTGGTAAAACGGGGCACCAGCCCAGAGATGTGAGCAGTACTCCATGTGTGGCCGTATCTGAGCTTTATAAAGTAAAAGAAGATGATCAGGCTTGAAGTACCGCTTTGCTCTATTAAGGACGCCCAGTTTTTTAGAAGCTAGAGAAGCTTTACCTTCCAAATGATCGCGAAACTGAACATCATTAGAAACATTGACGCCAAGAATTGCGATGCTAGGCTTGACGCTGAGGGGAGTGTTCAAAAAGAGGGGAGCTGATTCAAATGGCTTTTTTTTGGCCGTAAAAGCACACAGTTGCGTCTTAGCGGGGTTAAACTCGACGAGGTTTTGACGACCCCACTCTGAAACCTCTCCCAAAAGAGTTTCAATTCTCAACGCCAGAGTGTTTCTGCACTCATCAACAGTTTCTTGCGAGAAGTTAGCATGGCCAGTGTAAGAGGCGTCTCCAGTACTATCATCTGCATAGCAATGAATGTTACTAATTTGTAACATGTCATTGATATGCAGAAGGAATAGTGTGGGTGAAAGAACACAGCCTTGGGGGACGCCAGCGTTCACAGGCATAAGATCCGAGCTCGATCCGTCGACCAAGACCCGAATATTTCGTGCTGCAAGAAAGCTGGCTATCCATGTGCGTAACTTCTCGGGGAGTCCATATGATGTAAGCTTCGAAAGAAGAGCCCGGTGCCACACCCGATCAAAGGCTTTTGCGACGTCAAGACTAACGGCTAGTGCCTCCCCTTTACTCTCAATAGCCGCAGCCCATCGGTGGGTTAGAAAGGCCAAGAGATCACCAGCTGATCGTCCATGGCGAAAGCCATACTGATGGTCACTGATCAGCTGGTTCTCCTCTAGGTAACCTAAGAGCTGACGGTTGATTATGCTTTCCATGACTTTTGAGAGCAAAGAGGTAATAGCAATGGGCCTGTAGTTAGAGGGGTCCGATTGATCGCCTTTCTTAGGGATCGGGTGCACTGCGGCGGTTTTCCACGAAGCAGGGGCAATGCCGACATCATAGGAGTGTTGAAACAAGTGTGCAAAAACGGGAGCCAATTCTGGAGCACACGTTCTCAAGACAATTGCAGGGATACCATCCGGGCCACTCGCTTTATGGGTGTCGAGAGAGAAAAGTACTTTTCGCACTTTACTTTGTGTAAAGCGCACATCGGACATAAAGTACTGGCACCGCGAGATGGTAGGCGGTACCTTTCCCCCATCGTCCAAGGTGGAATTGGACGCGAAGAGAGCGCCCAATAGGTCGGCTTTCTCTTTGGGCGAGTGTGCCAAGGTGTCATCTTCCCGGCGCAGAGGTGGGAACGTCGGCTGACAGAAGTTTCCTTGGGCGGCTTTAGCAAGTGACCAGAAAGCTCGGCTACCAGAAGGGTAGCGTGTCAGTTTCTTGCCAATGCCGCTTATAAACTCGGACTTTGCAATGCTTATTTTCCTTTTGTAGTGTCTGGAGGCAAAGTTATATTGTTTTTTAAGAGCACTGGTATTCGGATCCTGTTTTAATAATGCGTCTGCCCAATTACGGAAACATTCCTGCTTCTGGTGAAAAGCCACTTTGCAGAGATGACCGTACCAAGGCTGAGACTTGCCGCCGATGGGAACTACAGAACTCGGTATGAAAAGTTCCATTCCCTGCAGTATCACATCCGCGACAGAGTCAGCATAAGCACTAGGATCGTGTGCAAAACAAACTTGCTTCCAGGGGTAGGATGAAAAGAACTCCCGCATCCCATCCCAATCAGCCGCTCTGTAGTGCCAAACGCGACGGCAGCCACCTGATCGGGGCCGCCTTGAGCGCAAGATTGGCACCACACTGCGAATCAGGCAATGGTCTGATGTGCCTAGAGGGGCGACTATATCGACCCGATAGTTATCCGGATGGGAGGTGAGCAGGAGGTCTAGCATGGAAGGAGTATGGTCCACGACATCAGGCAGCCTCGTGATCGAAGCAACCAGTTGTTTTAGACCATTAGCCAATGCAAAGTCGTAAACTGAACTCCCCGCATGGTCAGTAAGCCGTGACCCTAACCATTGAATATGATGGGCATTAAAATCGCCTAATACGATGATTTCAGCAGAGGGGATCTGTTCGAGTACTGCGTCAGCTGTGATTTGAAGGTGCTCCATAAGCCGATCGGTTTCAGCATCACCACTATGCGACCTGTACACGCACGCATAGACCCGAGGATGGTCATTGCAGTCTATACGAAGCCAGAGAGTCGACAGGTTAGAGTTGACGGGATTGTTGATGCGACGACAACTAATATCCTCCTTTACAAAAACACATACACCAGCTTTAGGAATAAAAGTGTGCTCCAGTTTGTAACCTGGGTAGTGAAGGTATGATGTGTCAAGAGGAGGACGAATTTGGGTCTCTGTCAGAAATAATAAGTCTGGCTTTGCCGTCTCCAGGTGGTGGTGGACGGCATTGAGGTTGGAGTGTAAGCCTCTCACATTGCAGAAGTCTACTGATAGCACAGGTGGTGGTCTTGATGACTTTTTGCGCCTTTCACGCTTAGGTGGTTTATTAAGCGGATTTTTGCCCTCCCCAGAGTACGTAGGGCAGCCTGAGTTTTGATACTCAGGGAGGGATTCTCTAACACTAGTGAGGTTAGTACCCTCCTGGGGTAGTCTAAAATTTAAATCCGCTGCCATGTTTTTATTTTAAGAGGAGGATATGAGGAGAGGAGGGGAGGATGGGTATTGTAAAGGATTAACACGGGAAATATTGGGAAGGGATTGGGATGGGTAGGAGAGGGATACGGGCCTCCGGTGCCCCCACTCATCGTACGAAACACAATGGCATTTTCATGCCACTATTTCACGCCGATCTTCTGTGGGGGTGTGGTACCTTCCCCGGTGCGAGCTGGCCCAATTCATGCCGAAGCGTGCTCGACTCCCACTAACAAAGAAATACCAAAATTTTACACAGAGAAATACCAAAATTAATCCTATTTCACATTTTATAAGCGAAGTTCGTTGCCCATATTTTGTCTTCGATTTGATCTTTAATTCTTCATACAAAAATATTATCACCTCTGTCCAGATTCATATCCATTCTCCATTAAGTCCAACATATATTTTATAACAGCACAACTACAAAATCAATTACAACAACAAACTTACACTAATTGGATTAACCTTTAAATCCATTATTTGATGGATGCGTGCCAAAAACAAAGCATTATTCGCGAATAAAGAGTATTGCAATTAGATTAAATTATAACATCATGTGTTCAATCATATCAGAGGGTTATAAACATGTCCGTGTGTCGAGCAGTAATGGCTCGGCCATTGTGGATGTTACTGG
This sequence comes from Colias philodice, assembly GCF_061535455.1. Taxonomy (NCBI): domain Eukaryota; kingdom Metazoa; phylum Arthropoda; class Insecta; order Lepidoptera; family Pieridae; genus Colias; species Colias philodice. The sequence goes on along the minus strand of NC_143111.1, from coordinate 5,325,096 downwards.
GAAGTGCACTAATAGATGCTAAATAATACATTAAAATACGTCGTTTTGTTGAGTGTTGATGGGATTTTAATGTGGCAGTTTTTGATATAAATGAAAACAATTATTAATTATTGTTATTCATTGTTAGGCATGTTAAATTTTCGGAATTTACTGATGCTACTCAAAAATAATGATTTTGATATTTGATTTCTATTGAGATCTGTCTAATCTGGTTCGCTAATACCTATATAACATTAAACTAAATATTATTTGCTAGGTATCTAGTTATTTTCATTGCATATAGGTAAGTAATTTAGGCACGAGACAAAAAAATGTTATTCGTTTTGTCACCATCCAGACCAAAATGCCTGGTGGTAACAAAAACTTTGACATACAAAATATCATAAGAAACTAATCATAAATCTTGTAATACAATGTATGTAGTTATAGTACATTTGCTCTTTACCATTTTATTGTGGATCAAAATAATCCCTCAAAACACGAGTTAAAATCAGTTCTAATAAATCACTAGAAAAGTGGAATAATTAATAAGGTGACGATGTAAAGATAACACTGGGCACAACATCATTAGTAAGGCAGAAAGACACTTGTCTTACCTTGAACTTAGCCCTGTTTTAGTACTTTGTTAGGTCACGGTCACAGGGCGAAGCGATAATATATAAACGGGAAATTTAAAAACAGTAAGAGATATTTCACAGAAAAGTGCTCGCAATTGTTATAATATTGTGCTTGTGTCGACTTCCAAACAATATTTTTCTATCATACCTGCCATGTATCTTCTGATATTAAAGTGAAACTTTTATTACATCGTCTCAAACTTTTTGGTCTGTGTAGCGCATGTCGCGTGTATACCTACTCGGCAGCCGACCGTCAAGCGACATGCGCTACACAAAGCAGTGTTCGGAACCGTTCGAACAGTTTCACTTTTACCGTGGTTTCATAAAACCACATAACATTTTATTTCACACTTATCCAATATTTATAATAGATACGGTTGGTATTATATTGTTTGTTTGTTTTATTAATACCGATAATATTCAATTGTTTTAGCATAGGTACAGCATTTAAACAAGAGTTAAAATGACGTTTAGGTATAGATATAGATTAAGATTATGCTGTAAATTTTGACCACCGAGCGGCCCGATCGGGGCACGACACAATAATTGTGTCTGTGATTCCGGGGACTGAGGGAATAATCACCAACAACCGCCGCATAACATATCCTTCCATATTATATCTTCCACTGCGGCACACAGTAACCCTTTTTTGCCTTATTACAAAACCAGATTTAGACCAGACAATTGACTTTGTTCGCCATAAGTCAGACATAAAACGGATGCCAATGTCAAATGTTATTGTTGGACGAATATTAATTATCTGGAGACATTAATATCTGGGAGGATGGATGGCTTTTTGGCTCTTCAAAGTTATAAGCTGTTTGGTCACTTGGTTGGATTTTGAGGTTTTGTAAAATGTAAAGTGTGTTAATATGTAAATTTTTAAATAGGTATGTATAAGGGAATAATTGGTTACAGTAAAGGGTAGGTACACGGCTTGTAATTGTTGTAGAAGACTTCTTGGTTAAAACTATAATTTTCTGATAAACGTGGCGTGAATGTTATGTAGGTACATCTATTGGAAAAATAATATTGTTTTTCATTTATTAACATTGACTGTTTGACAGGGATACTGACCAAATTGCTACAAGCATGATTTAGTAAATAGGTACCATAAAACAAACACTATACAGAAATCTTTCTCGAATTTTGAAAAAAAAAGTATAAATAAAATAAAAAAAATTCTCTATAGTAGGTTAAAGAATAAAAATCGCTTGTTCTCCAAGGAGCGATGGCTGTAAGTTCGAATTGGAAGAATCCATAAACTTTTTATTCTAGTTTATTCTACGAATCTTTAAGTAGGTATTATATTCAAACAAGTCCACAGTAAAATTTAACTAACAGTGTCCTAACATTAAAATATTATTTAGCATAAAAAATATACCATTAATAATAGAATTTTGACATAACGGTAGTATGATAGGTGTAAAGTATCACATAATTAGCTACTTATAAATAAAATATCACTTTTTCATTCGAGGTAGGGTCGGCATACAACGTATTATTATAAATTATAATTTACGGCCAATTAGACGAGGTGCTGCCTAAACGAGTGGATCGGTTACTAATGACTAATATTATATTTAACTATTTTATATTTTTGGATTATAAGGTTAAAGACATCGATTTGGTAAAATTACTGTAACAGTGTTGTTTTTTTGTTTGTGGGTTGCGTGGTAATCCGATACTAAATAGCGTAGCGGAGTCAGTCATAATATAAGCTTATAAGTTTTTCACTCAATAACATTATACTTACCTATCTATGAAGAGTTTTTTTGTTTGTTTGTTTGTGTTAGATAGCCCATTTATCGAGGGAGGCTATGGGCTAAACATCATCTCGCTAAGACCAACAGGAGCGAAGCACTGCGGGTAAAACCGCGGAGCACAGCTAGTTTTAATATAAGTAGAGCTGAGACGATAGTTAATTACAAGTGCATCAATTTTTTTTCTATAAACGTTGAAAAAACATTTCCAGTTATTTTCAATGAAATAAAAATAAAAGAAAACCTAACTTGGCGAGGTTTAGTAATAAAATATTGTGTTCTGCGCATTCCTTTATGAAACTGTACGAAGTGTCTCTTAATTCCGCTTCCCGCAGACGAGGTTTACAAAGTACTCGGTATTTGACAAGTACGGTCAGCAAAAAAGGCGACCTTTTCATATAAAATTCTTATATATACAAATATGTTATATATTTTATGATAGGTATGAAATGAATATTCATGTAAATTTATTAGTATGTGTTAATTAGTGTAAGACAGGTATAAAAACAAAATTTATTTTAAGTGCTTTTAAAAGAAAGGAAAACGTACACAAAGGTAACGACGCATTGCAAATTAATTAGGTAAATATTGCAATAAGTAATCATATAATTATTAAGCTAATATCTTTTGTATTGATTTAAAGTAGCAAATGTATCTATATTTTAATTAAAGACAACTATACTTTCTTAGGGAAATAAAACTTAAACAAGAAGTAGACATTAATTACATCATGATAATGCTAATAAAATTTTCACACACATTGTCTTTTACATAAAATATTTCACAAAACTGACCATTCATCCTGATCGCAATCAATCGAGCTTATAATATTTCATTCAATCTTATTAGAATATTTATTGCCAATAAATATTCCAAAACATGACACAAATTTTTTTGCACATCGTACAGGGGGTGAAACAAAGCTGCTCACTACTCTTGCCACTTTTTAGTTTTTATACCGCCTCCCTCCCTGATGCTATTTTTGTTAACCACGTTCACAGAAAGATGGATGCGGTCTTAATCTCCACTGTTTATGACCGCTTAGTTAAAATGCTTCGGTTTTTAAGTAAACTATTAATGATAGCTGTTAAGTGTTTATTTTGTTAATGTTCGTTCTGTAATGTCGGGAATGAATGGTGTGGTTTATATGTGTTTAAAAGTCCCTTTTTTGTTTAAATTAAATGTCCTCTAAGTATTTTAGAATAACGTCGTCGTTTACTTTTGAGCATTTTTATTTCGCTATCAGATGTTATGATTATCTATTGACTATGTATTGTTATTGTACTGCCTAATATCAACGAAATTTGTATTACAGAGCAAACGATATAGGTCAGGTACTTAGATACTATTAATCAATTTGTTAAATTATAATTAATTCCTTGACTCAATATTTAATAACAATTCAGAAATCATAAAAACACAAGCATCACACCACAATTATTATTCCACTCAATTTCAACAATTCCACGTTTATTACTTATACTTATACATCATTTCCACAGACTCAATACCTATTCAAAAGTATAAAAATACCGCAACACACAGAACACCTATCCGAATGAAAGACCCGTAGAATAAAGGACAAACAAAATGTCTATAAAGGCGAGACTAAACATTTCCAAGACGCTACTGGGGTGGGAAAAAGGGGGGTGACATATATATAATTTATAAACAAATTGCTTAGCGATTTTAAACCTTATTGCAACGTAATAAGGTCTATGGTGACCGTAAATTCGTAGTTTGTGCGATAAATACTGTCCATTTATGAAAGAGCTTTGATAGTGCATTACAGGGATGGGGAGGGGGGCTATTTTATATGTAGTCGTTTGTTTGGAGTATAGAGCCGGTGATAAATTGTCGAATAGTTCTAGATGTCGCGGTGTTTAGGGAAAATGGAATTTTGTAATATGCCTATAATTGTTATAATAATTGTTGACTGGTGATAATTTTGTGAATATTAAAGTTACAATAACGTATAAATAACGTATTTGTGAGGTAGATACTGACCCAAATTCTTTCATTTTAGTATGAAAACTACTCGTAAGTAGTGGAAAAAATACCTATTATAATTCATAACGAGTGTATCGGGTAGGTGTAGGATTTAGGAAGAAAGCGAAAATAAAACATCTTATTTAAAAATCCATTATACCTACCTAATATTTTTTAGATAAGAAATCATGGTCCCTAAAATCCTTCTTTTATACCTACTTACCTAAGTATCACAAAAATCATTATAGGTAACCTACCTACTTAAATACCTAATAGGTATGATTTACAGTTTCAAATACTAATTACTAATATTTAATAGTAAATAGTAATTAAAACCAATTAACAATATCGTTCACTAAGCATGCGCAAACTTTTGCACAATACCGTGTGGACTATAAGATAAAGCAGTGTTAACAACCAACATTCTAAAATCTACTCTATTCCCAAAACATAAGGTTCATATTTCAATAAATTGCCAGTGACACCTGTTCCTAACATCCGGCCATAATGAGCGAGTACAGTTGTGTATAAAATTAATTTCGTAATATTTTTAATTATCCCACTAATATTAATATTTAAAGATACGATTAATATAGTTTTAGATGAAATTGATATTGATGAAGATGATTAGAAAACAGGTTTAATCTAATCTTCAAATCTTGCGTTAATCACTTAGGTACTTATAAATTTATGTGAATATTTGGCTATATTTCTAATGTTTTTGTTATGTATATTGAGATTATATGAACGTGATATTATTTTTGTAAGTTTGTTTTTCGTCGTAATAAAGTAAAACCGGGTGGCGTATTTTTGCATATTGCATGAAATGTGTTAGTGATTTAATGCATTCAAACACTAGATTATACATATAAAGGTAAGGTTAATACCTACTACCTACAGTCCTACATATTACCTTTTCCCTATAGGTACCTAGGTATGTTCAAATCGGAATCTTATTAGAATCAAATTGGAGGATAGAAATACCTAATTTACCTAGTAGGTCATATCGGATCAACTAATTATACCTACTTAAATAACGTAATAATCTAAGTATTTTAATATTTCATAAACGTTCTGAATGTAACTGTACCTACAAGAAAAACAACAAACATATAAATATGAAAATAGAAAATTTTTCTAATCCTAGGATATAAATCTTATAAGATCTTTTCTTGTCACTGCGTATATTTATATTTTATACATTTAGGTACCTACTTATTTAACTATAAATGAGTACCTACATACATAAACAAATTTAAAACATGCATTTGACAGTTGACGGGTTTAAAACCGTCACAGCGTAAAGCCGAGTTCAACCTTGACCACACAATACACATGATATAAAAATAACATTCGATGTGATCTTTAACTTGGTAAATACTAAATAGGTAGTAACTAGTAGGTAAGTCATTCTTTTAACAAATGATTAATTATAAAAATCCTTTTGCGTAGGTATTTCGTGATAGATAAGCGTGGAAAGATGTCATCACAATTCGTTGAATCCTTACAAATTGTTCCACAGGATTTTCCTAGCATTGTATACGTAGGTACTTATTATATGACATAGGTTCATAATTGGATAATTAAACCACATTATAAAATGTTATACCGTTGATTGTACTAACTACAAAGTATATCTACGACCTACAGGATATTAATTAACATTGTAGGTAGGTAGGTACCTACAGTTTGTACTATTATGGATAATTAAAAAGCATAATTTGAAATCTATGTCAGTTTAGGTTAAATATACAGTCTACATAGCACACATGCTTAGATATCCATAAACAATAGACGTTCCAAATTCAAATCACACAAAGAACGTTACACAAAAATTAGAATTTTCTCGTTCTATATTTAAAACTCCGTGACGTCACGCCACACCAATCGGACAATAGAATCGGCCTTTCCAATTCGGTTCTATTGTTGAACGCAGCGCTCTGATTGGTGGAAAGGCACAATGGGAAACGCCCACAACACAATACCCTATTGTCAGAGCCAGAGTGAGGAAATCCCGCCCAGATCATTTTTACTTGAAGAATATTTTATTTTTTAAGGAAAATACCTCGTAGATTATGATCTATAATGTAAACAGTTAGGTATGTTTTGTCTATTGCATTCCAGTTGAACATAAAGTATGAACAATTAGGTACCTATAGGTAGACTATAGAATGTAGATACGAGATAGTCTAATGTACTAATTAATTAACAACTAATTAGTAATTCCTCAGCATAAAACTTTGTATGAAAATATCAAAATGTTAGCAAGGAACATTAAGGGAGATAGAGTGTTCCAAAACGCTATTACGAACTTTTAATGAACACCCTCAAAAGAAATCATTAATGTCCAAAGTGGCTAAAATGGGAATTTTTGTGGAAACGTTTAAAAACGAACTTTCACATGATCACGAAATATTAGCTGCTATTAGTAAGACTAATGGATCCATTTCGTGAGTGCTAGTTATTTTTACGCTGTACATTTTTAATATATTTTATAGTAAGTACTAAGTACCTATAGGTACATACATAACTTACTACTAAAATAATTAGTAGATAGGTACTTTTATTCTGATTAAATATTGTTTGTATAATTATATTTACCATAAGTAGGTAGGTAGGTACCTAGATCTCTTTGCTAATTTATATAGCTATCTAAATGCCATAGGAGGTGCCTCTTCCTGTATGTTTGTTATATTTAATTCATCTGTAGAAACAATCTAATTTAGATTTATTAGAAAAATATTTATTGCAATGCATAGAAGTTAGAACCTAAGTATGGCCTATAGATACCAATCTACATAAGCTATAACTTTAGTTACTTACCTACAGCGTTCATCTCATTCTGTTGTTTCCCAATTGAATATATTTTTGTAACATTAAAATTTAAAACTGTTCCTTTTGCTTTTAGTTACCTTATTATCTCATTACCCATAAATTTCACATACCTATCACAAACTATGTAGGTATCTACAACATGCCATAATAATATACCTACCTACTTAATCAAGGAAATTGTAGACACCATAACATTAGGTTAAACATTAAGTACATACCCTTAATTCGCAAACGTCTCATAGAAGACGCAAGTAAAGATCAAAACGAAGTTTACATACCTACATAGAAGGGGAAGGGTGATATCTCGGAATGAGGGAACGCTAAGTAAAGATGATTTAATTGCAATAATGGACAGGATTTTCATAGACTGCGTTGTTTATTTGCGTTTTGAGAGCGACTAATGAATGATGAAATTTGTTGAAATTAATCGGTATTTTGGGTGTTTTAATCAGCATTCAGGATATCAATTTTTGGAAACTATCGTAGTAAGTGTGAATGAAAAAAAAATCTATTTAACTCTATGGATAGCTTTCGTGCTAATAAACAATAAAATTACCTTTTTAATCTGAATTAAATGATGCTAAACGCAGTCTCATTCTTCATTTGAACTAAGCAACGCTACAGATACACCCCTAGGTATTCAGTTATTGACCATAGACAAAATGCCTAATGTCATTCCTTACCACAGATTAAAAACGCGTGTTCCCACGCACACATCAACACGGCTTGTACAATGTGAATAAGAATAAATGGGAGCGACGGAAGCGTAGATCGAACCGTTCGATCTTTAAATAGATAGCGCGCGCTAAGTGACGCCAATTAGCCTGAGCCGCGCTTTACTGACACTGCCGACATCGCTGACGTTAGAAGAATATATCTACAGTTAAGGCGGTTTCACACAGCGAGCATCCTCACGGGCTCTTCAAGTGTAGAGTGCACGGGAACCTTTACAGCTAAGGCGGTTGCACACAGCAAGCAGCCTCAAGCTTAGATTGAAAGGGAACTTTCTAGAAAAGCGCGTACCATCGTACCACTTCTTAGCTTAACAGCAGGCGACATTGTGGTGAATAAACGGTTTTACTCGCAGCGAGCAGCCCACGGGGACTTAAACGTACCTATAGAGTGAACAGGAACATTCTAAGGAAGCGCCGTAGCTTTACATCAGGCGGGATTGACAAGCGTTTCGCTATAATTGTCAATAAAAAAAAGTTATTGCGAGAAGCAGTTCAGTCAGTGTGGACGTTACCTACTTGGCCGGGAATAATGGCAGCACACGCATTTAGGTACATAGCAAACAGCCTCGCGAAGCAATTGCGCAAAAGAGCTCGGTTTGTATCTTGTTTGTATGGAAAGCACGTGTGCGGTGTGGCATAAGCACAGAAATATCTTGATACATGTCTGTGGGCATAAGGCATTATTTTCCTCGACCAAACAACATAGACTGAGCTGCTTCACGCAGTCAATGCTTCGCGAGGCTGCTCGCTCTGTGTGGAACCGCCTAACTTAAAATCCACATATTTGTATGTGGTCGATAGAATTTGAAAGATAGCATCAGAGAAAAATTCTAATCACGACACGTGATGTGTCGCGTGGCATAGTGAATATATCACACCCGGAATAAATTGCCTACTTACTAAGTATTTTTATTGTAATTCCTGAATTAAGATTCAATTCTTCTAAATAATTTCTTCTGTAAATAATCTCTGTTCACTGAATTAATAAAATTCCTTCCTACACATGACCATATTCAGAAACATTTACACCATTTAATCATACCTACCTATACATTAATTATTCTTTATCAATTTAAAGACACATTTTGAAAGCTATTTCAATCCATTTCATTCTCATTTAACAAGTACCTACGTATACAAATATCTACATTATACGGTACCTATACCCATCTAATAATCAATTAGTATAATCACCGGTATTCTGTTTACTGAATACGAATCTTACGTAGAATCTTTGAAACTAAAGGAAAGCTTTGAAACAACGCCAAAAAGCAATCAAGTAATTGATATGGTCTCTGATAATCTTCAGCGGGGACAAAGAGCTACCTGCTCTTGTAGATGTTGACTAGACTTCGTTTTTGTGAACTTAGGTATTGGGAGAAGTAATTAGTTTTTAATTTCTGTATTAGCTATATCTATAGGTACCTACGCTTGTAGATTGTAGATAGATATTACCTATACCTATAGAAATTATAACTGAATTAGTCATACATAATAATATTATGTTTAGGCAGGCGAAATTTAAGGAATAAATAAGACTAAAAAGAATAATACAAATAAAAAAATAAGTGTTTAAAATTACGACCTTACTTACCATAAAGAACCTAGGTAGGTAGGTAATATTTTAAAATACCTAGGTATAAGAACTTCCACACACGCTAAGATGCGTAAATAGAAACATTCTAACGTAAAAATCAATAAATGCGAAATTTAATCTCCCGTACAATATTCCAATCTGTTCAGTTTACACGTCAAACAAAAAGCAATTTTCGCTGAAACCAGTATAATAAAGCTAGAAGGGGGGACCCACCCCAGTAGATAATACTCCTCACACGGGAGGGGGGACCCCGAGACATACATTCTTCCACGCCTGCGCTGCGATACAATATAGGTCATATTGTTTGTATGTTTACATGTCTGTGTATGTCTTCATTTGACTTGTTAAATCAATTTTAATAACGCCGCAATTTGTCAGGAGGTGATCGGCTTAAATTGCATTAACCTACCTATTAATTAAAAACAATAGTTAGGTAGATACAATTCTTGTCTTCCCATGTTGTGTGAAGCGATTTTGTACTGAACGGAACCATTCAAATATGTATATTGTTTATATAGAGAAGAGCTCTCCCTACTATAATTTTAAGCAAGTTCTGCTAAATACATCGATTGTTGGCATTATAGACGATATTATGTGCATTGTTATAACCCTTCAGACACTGGAACAAACGTAACCTGTTTGTATATAACTGGGCTACAGAAAACTTTTTATAAATATGCAAATCCATTGTGCGACTAAAAATATTCTCGAGCGGCATCGTATTTCGCCGATGCGATGGGAAAGTCCGCCGAAACAACAATAGACGCGCCAATCCGCGCACAATAGACCATTTTCCCGGCCACGCCTTGACAATGCCTGCACGCCCTGTCGAAAAGAAAATTTTCTTCAAATACAAACGTATTATTGTATCGACTTTCCGAACGCCCTCGTAGAACACCCACCTGACTATTGTGGTGTGCGACATTACAATGCCGGCTGTTCACCGCGCCACGCACACTGCATCGCATCAAAGAAGCTCGTTGGGCGGGGCCTAGAGCGAGACGAAGATACTCCTAGTCGCCTCGCGACCGGCTCGAGCGGGACGACGCGCACGAAATACAGCCAGTTAGATAAGGACGGCCGCAAGCTTTGTATAGATTCCGCGCTGTTTACGAATAGACAATTGAAAATTAACGGTATTCTAAATAGAATATTAGCAAATTTTTACAGAGTTACGTGCGAAATGTATTCTAGATGTTGATTACGTGTTTAGGTTGTATGGTTCCATTGCTAATTTGTAAGTAAGGGTGGTAAAAGGACGGCATTGTTCGTAGGGCAGTGACATTAGGTCGGTGCGTCCTTGTCGCTCGCGAGCGGCGCGGGGCGGTGGTCAATTGTAGCGCGCGCTTATTGTCAGCGAGCTTCGATCTGTTAGCATTGTGTGTTGGGAGTGCGTGGTCGACGGACGTATCCACGCTCCGTGTTCTAAACGATCGCGGCGACGAACTCATCGTGACGATTTTTATTTTTGTTTTGTGTGTGTTTGTTTTCGTGACTGGGACTGTGTAAAATGCCAAAGAATTGTGTTTGGACTATTTGACGTGTTTTTGTTGGTTGTTTTATTTTTATTTATTTTTTATTGTCGTCGGTCGTTAGATATTACTGATGTCTCGAAAGGCGAGAGGAACAATGCTCACTCATTTGAAGGTAAGATTACATTTAATTGTATTTTATTATAAGATCATTATGTATTAAATCTAATAATTGAAGGCAAGTTACGCACTTCTAACATAAGTATAATTTTGAGTTGATGTTTGAACTTTGAATATGTTTAACCAATGTTAGTGTATTTTGATTGTTATTCACTTTTATTTGAAGTAGGTACCTAATGAAACTACCGTGAATAAATCGGAGGTAGTGAAGTGTAAACTGAACATGGTGTTATAGAAAAATCAAGTAGATATTAGGTACCTATGTATTTAAAAGAATTATTCCTGAGTTGAATGATTTGCCGAGCTTTTGTACAATTTTTTGTAGTTCGTAGATATCGGAGTGCGATGTAGGTTTCAATTTGTTTGAATTAGACTTTAGTTTGTGTTTCTTCTATCTGTGTTACGTAAAGTGCAAAAGATTAGAAGTCTAATACCTAATTAGGTGTCTATATTTTAATATTATCATTTACTTTAGTGCTCTTTATTATATTATAATTATGAGGTCCGGTTGGTATTAGATAAATGCTAGATGTTATGTAGGGTCATTGCGCCTGTTCGCGTCCACATGCCTATTCGCGTCCATTTTGCGGATATCTTTTAGAAAATTCACGAAAATAAGTATATTTTAAGTAAAATTGTAATAAGAAAAATTTCCGATAATACCTCAATGTATAAGAGACATGCACACATATTCAAAATATGCCTGAACACTGCCTATACTATTTAAAAAAAATATTTAATTTTGGTTATTAAACGAGAGAGCTAAAACGCGCGGGATTTTGAGAAAAAAATAGTGCGTAGCGTCGCGTTTGACGGTAAGTATCTTATTGTTAAATGTGAATTTTTGAATATGTAACTGTTTCTTTACTTTGCTAACAAAACATGGAATAGTATGGATTATAAATCAGCTTATTTCTTTTACAATTAATAGCTAAAATAAGGTGGACGCGAATTACTACACCGAATTTGTACAACTTCCATTTTGCGTCCACGGTGGGCGCAAACTATACCTATAGTGCATAACAATAGAACATATTGCGTCCACATTGTTTTTCATTACTTAGCAATGAATTGTTTGTTAAAATATGTAATTTAAAATAGATTGTAAATTTTTGACTAAGACTACAAGTTGATAATTTAAATTTTCATTTATATTAGCAAATTTTTATGCTATTTTTTCATTTTAAAATGGGTATTCTAAGAATGAGACTAGTATCTTTGAGAATGAGAGTCGGTGGTTAAGAAAATAATATGAACAAAAAAGAAATTTAATTCATTAGAAAATCTCTCAAAAGGAAAATCCGGAATCCTTGAAGGATCACTTTGATATCCGTCCGTCTGTATGTCCGTCTGCCGGTCTGTCTTTCTGTCAAGACCCTTTTTCTCAGTAACACGTGGAGGTATAAAGCTGAAATTTATATTGAATACTCAAATCTACGGTCCCTTGAAGCAGTGAAAAAATCAAACTTATAAGCCAAAGCAATCAAAAGATACAGCCGTTTATGCTGCAAATTTTCGCAAATTTCGACATTCGCAAGGGAATCAAAACCTACAGGGTACTTTACGTGAACACAGACACTTGAAGTTTGGTACGAAGCAACGTCTTATAGCACAAATAAGGGAAACATTGAAAAAATAATCATTTACAGTTAAAACATATGAAAAAAAACAGGTTAATACGGAACCCTTGGTGTGCGAGTCCCACTCGAATTTGGCCGATTTTTATTAAATACTATATTCGTAAATAAATAATTTATTAAAATCTAATTTTTATTTGCATTTATCTGATAAAATATCACCCAATACACTCTCAATTCCTTTTCTAAGCTGGTGGACGCGAACTGGTCCACGGGTGGACGCAAACTGGAATTTTTGGACGCGAACTGGGTAAAACGCCTAATTCTGCTATTTGTCTAGATAAATAAAAACCACATGATATTTCCAACACAATTGAAAGTAAATCTTAAAATAGACTAAGTATTGAACACGTTACATAAATTTTGCGTTGAAATTTGTTCTGGAACATTTTTATTTTCTCCTTCAAACTTTCCAACTGCACTAAGTGGACGCGAACAGGCGCAATGACCCTAGGTAGTTTCTTGGACTATTTTGGTACCTACGACTGACGTCCTGTGGTTTAAGCATTTGGAATAAAATTACACAATGATAATTATAATTAAATTGCATATGATTGTATGAAATATCTACATTATTATTTTTATGTAATTTCTATTAAACACTTGACCGTAATTTGAAGCTTACTTATTGAGAAGGTACCTAGCTTTTTCCGCCTATTTTCCCTCTCTTTCTCGTTGTATATATGCTATCTCTCTCGCACACGGCACACCTCCCACCAGGTGGCGCGGCCGGCGCACGATAATGTGCAGGCGCTTGATCTTCTTCATTGGCGTCTAGCTTCCGCCGCGAGAAGGTTGTCTACAAGACTACAACCTTGGTGCTATTAAGTATTAAGTATTGCTTAAAGCAAGTGCTAAAAGTGTTAAAAAGTGTATCCCGTCGGATCGGTACAGTGAGTTATTTTTACATCTATTCTAATAATATTTTACTTAAAAATGAGTAAAAATCTTTAAAGTCAACGGTATAATCGTTGGACTTTATTTAAAATGCTGAGGTTTTTAATGAATCCTTCAGCAATAGTTTATTTTTCAATATGCTTAAATACTTAATAGCATGAATAAAGATATTTAAAATTAACGATACAACCGTTACATTTTACTTGAAATAGTAACTTTTCTTTTGAAATATTTCATTATGCAATATGTACTAATTAATATTTGAATTTTTAATACTGTGAGTAAAGCTATTTTAACGGTGTTACCGTTCGGCTTTACTCGAATCGTTAATATTACTTTTGTGATTATTTGATATGATATATCAAATACCCTCTCTTGTATATAGATATTTTTAATATTTTATTTCATTTTTAATAATGTGTTTTTATTACAAGGGTACAAGTGAATTTTTCGTGAAAAAATTACAATTAATACTTAGTATGGATATGAGCCAACTCAAAGCTTTACAGGCATACAATCCATTGCTACGACTTTATTACATTGTCGTTATCGCTAGGAACGGTTCGGAATTCCTATCATAGTTTATTACTAAAAATTATCGAACGAGATGAGTCAGCTCCAAGAAGTCACGACATGTCAGAACACGTTGTGATATTATTTTATAAATCGTACGGGAGTTACCGCTCAACTGAATAATGATGGAATTCGCTCATGTATAGTAGATACGTACCATGAATGTTCCACACATTCAAAACTATCCGTAGTCTATACGTGTCCTTTTATGAGTATTATTCTGATCCGTTTTTATGTGAAAATAGACATATTACACACGGCTAATTTGATTGAAAATTACGTTTCCTATGTTCAAATGATGCAACTTTTTTATTAAAACGAGTAAGTACCAAAAATTTTACAATTAAATTCTTTGGTTTACTGAACTTGTGCTGAAAGGGTTATCGTATAATAATTATCGAGATATCTTAATATAATTAATTAGATTTAGATACACTTATTTCAAAGGATTTACAATTCACTTCTAACGTTTTAGAATAATATTATAAACTTGTACACCTTGACAAAAAGTAAAAAATTGCGGGTGAGTGGAGATTATTTTGTGCAATTAAATATTATAACGTCCTACGACGGTATGGTTGCGTTCGTAAGGAATGTTAACGGATATAAAGCAACTAAATGTTACATCGATTGCATGAACAAAAATAAATATGAATCGAAGTTCATTTTAAAATTTAGTGAATTGATTTGAATTATGAATTTATTAAATGTCGCTAACATTGGAAAATAAGTTAAAGGACCTTGTTAATTGCTATATTATTTAAATGATTATTTACTGCTATTTTTATATTAGCACTAAGGTGTATTCTTGCTCGAAGCAGAATACATAAATGTGGCCACTACTCCTCGCAGGGGTTAGCCAGGTCAAATTCACCCTCGCAGGGTGTCTCTTAAGCATTTTTTGGCAGGCCCTACTTATTTCTAGTTACAAACATCCCTCGCGCAGCTGTCGCTCGCAGGGAAATGGTGCAAATATATATCGGCCCTCGCGGGGCTTTGATTACAATCGTCCCTCACGGAAAAGATGGTGCGAATATATATCAGCCCTCGCGGGGCTTTGATTACAACCGTCCCTCATGGAGAAATGGTGCAAATATATATCAGCCCTCGCGGGGCTTTGATTACAACAGTACCTCACGGAGACATGGTGCAAATATATATCAGCCTTCGCGGGGCTTTGATAACAACCGTCCCCACGGGGAAATGGTGCAAATATATATCAGCCCTCGCGGGGCTTTAATGGCGATTGGTGCAAATATACAAAGGATTG
This sequence comes from Colias philodice, assembly GCF_061535455.1. Taxonomy (NCBI): domain Eukaryota; kingdom Metazoa; phylum Arthropoda; class Insecta; order Lepidoptera; family Pieridae; genus Colias; species Colias philodice. The sequence goes on along the minus strand of NC_143111.1, from coordinate 5,309,532 downwards.
ATCATTAAAATGATCATAGATATTTGCTTTTGTCAACGAGGACCCACGAAAGAAGTTTTGGATATGACCGTATCGGATCTTCACTCTTCTAAGGTAGGTAGAAAAAGGTTTTGAAATCTACTTCACAGTGGGCAGTATAGTAAATGACCTAATAAAATACAATAAAGGTTAGATACGTCAAATAATGGGCGCATGAAATTGATACTTCGTATCCTAAAAGTTTACGCTTCAGGAATCAGGAAACCACCATTGGTTTACCAATTATGGAAATTGGAATTGAACAAATTGTATTTACCAATGCAAAGCCTAATCACAACAAAGGAAGGCGAGTCGGATCAAATATCATCTCGCAGATGATTTGTGGCGGTGGTTTCGAGGATTGTCACCAAGCCTTGTGTCAACGGTATGTTTGGTATCGTAATTAAATGGCACTAGCCGACCAATTTTCATATACAAACATCGGAAGAGATTTTTTAATCGCAAAGCGATTGAATGTAACAAATGACGATTGATTACGTATAGTTGACCTCTCATAGGCCTATTTTAGTTGCCCGGTCTTGTAGGCAATTTATTTGACTCGTTTTTCAACCCATTTGACCTCATTATTGCACCCATGAGATTTTTCTTCGGGGCTCAAACAATAAATCGCTGAGGGATTAGGATAATCGTTTGTTAGACAAGTTTTTTGTCATCCCACCAGGATTATTATATTGTATAATAAAGTTATATACAACTATTAACGTAAAACGTTTAAGTACTCAACGAATGCTGAGAATACTGACTGTTGAGTTACATAGGATAGAGGATAAATAACGGAAAGTCAATCTTTCCAAACAAAAGCCTCTTATTATTAGATATTACTTGGAACCCCTACCCTTAACGAGAAAGCTCTGCCAAATGACTTCTCATTTCTTTGCTTTGAGGGGGGGGGGGCAATAAATGAAATGTACAGGCTATACGGCTTTTAAAATATAAGTCTGGTAATCGAACTAAACTTTGCTGGTTTAGTTCTTGCTATATCGCTATCCGTGCCTGCTTCTCGTGTTTACGGGTGAATTAAGTTTATCAATAGTCATAAATGCAATGCTATTCAGAGGATATACTGCATTTAAAACATGACAAAGTCTGGTAAGCGAACTAAACTTTGCTAGTTTAGTTCTTGCTATATCGCTGTCCGTGGCTGCCTCGCGTGTTTACGGATGAATAAAGTAATGTCCTGTCTTCGCATCCACAGCTAACTGTCCTATACTGTCATAATCTTAACACAGATTCATTCGACATAGCTCCCCACGAGCTCAGTTCTTCATTTTTGCACTCGCACAACTGTGGACAACACAAGAGCAATGCCTCCATTGGTAGCAGTCACAATCAAGGGATAACTAACCTTAGGCTAGCCATATTACGGATGTTGGAACAACCGACTATATTCAGGGCAATTTTCTTTGTTCAGTGTAACGTTTAGACTGTCGTAGCATTCCTACGGAACAAAGATGGGATCAGATCTGCATCCTTAATGCAGTTAATCGAAAGGAGATACTTTCAGACGACGATAGTATTCAAAACCCACCATATTCCTTAACATAATAATGCATAGTTAAGCTTATAATCTCTCTTGCCATTATGTCAGTTAGAGACCTGAACGACGCGATAGAGTACCGCTATTTCAGTAGTAGTAACACCTAGAAGGGTGAAGGTATTCTGGAAAGCGGAACTGAAGGCCCGGTCAGCAGCATCAGCCACCTAATAGACAGTGTTCAGTGCTGCACCACTATAATCTGCAAAATGACTCTGACGGTATGAAAATGTGGAGTACATTTTCAAAATATCAAATGATATAGTTGGAATAAAAATCCTATTTGCCTCCGTCTATCCAAAAGACATACGGAGTAGCTAGTAGCAGTTGGTTGAATTAGAATAAAGTAACTATAGTTAAAATCCTTTGTTACTGACTGGATAAATTTGGCTCTTTTCCTATCTGACGTTCATATAGCTGTTGACTGCCTAGTGTTGTGCACAAACACTATTATTATAAACTAGCGGTCCGCCCCGGCTTCGCTCGTGGTACTTACGTTTTCTCTACATAAAAACCATCCTCGTACTTCAAGGAATATAAAAAGAATTATCGAAATCGGTTCAGCCGTTCTCGAGTTATGCGCTTACCAACACATTTTGCGATTCATTTTTATATAAGTATAAGAATAAGAAGATAAGTCACGTTATGTAGTCCCGAGGCTTTCGGTATATAAGTTCTGATGTAAATCATAATTATATCTTAAAACCGAATTGATTAAAAGTAACGTACTTGGCTGTAGTAATTGCAGTTTTGGGACACAGATAAGCTCCTTATCATTTTAGTCTCTTAAGTTCAGTATATTTGTTTCCAGTACAGAGTTTATGACCTATCAGTTTTAAATAAATAATTCATGCATTGTACTGAAAGTACTAGCCATGTTTAGATTATGATTGGTGGCGTTGGCTCTAAACATTAATAGATACCGCACGGTTTGGTTGGATGTTAAAAATCTGTATTATAATTAAAACCGTTTACCTGTTTTGATATTTTATTGCCTTATTCAAGGGGTGACCTTTTAAATTTATTTCTGACCCCAAAAGTAAGGACCAAGTTCTCTTCTTGTCCGCTTGTAGCAGGTTGGGTTAAAACTGTGTGAGTTGAGACAGGTGGTAATTCTATGTTAAGATGATTCAATTGTGCTTCTACAGAGTTCTAATTGAATAAATAAAGGTTTGAGTTTGAGGTATTTTTGCCTCGTCGGGATCAGCTGTTGCTTCATTTTGTAAGTAACATCTAAATGCGTAATTGAAAGTCGTTACTGGCGCTTTCGCAGATTTACGCTAAAGATAGTGAAAATTGTAGTAACTTTAACTTTTCAAGCCCAAAAGGTTAACTAAGGTACGCTTGAACCAATCTCATAAGTTCTAATACTTTTAATCATTATGATTAACTTTTTGGTTCTTATTTGATTAACTTTTCATCTGGGATTGTTAATATAAATAATATAAAAATTTGTGTGATTTATTGGTATACTATCTGCACACCTTACTCTTTCAAATAAAGAAATAAGTAATTACTTATGTACCTATTCAAATTCACATTGGCGTCCATATATTGTACACCAGGTGGGTAACAAACAGGTCTCAATAAGTAAGCTTCAAATTACGGTCAAGTGTTTAATAGCTGTGTTTTACCTGAAAATAAAACACATATTAAATACTTACCTATATTTGAAGCTTACACTTAACGTCCACCTGTTGAGGATTTCGACTCAATGAAGAAGATCAAGCGCCTGCACATTATCGTGCGCCGGCCGCGCCACCTGGTGGGAGGTGTGCCGTGTGCGAGAGAGATAGCATATATACAACGAGAAAGAGAGGGAAAATAGGCGGAAAAAGCTAGGTACCTTCTCAATAAGTAAGCTTCAAATATAGGTAAGTATTTAATATGTGTTTTATTTTCAGGTAAAACACAGCTATTATGAAAGGAAGTTTAATTTCTTGTCGAAAATGTTTCGGATTATTTTCCTTGTCGTGGAACAGACATACTTATGTACCCTCTGTATATAGTTAAGTGGCCACTTGACACACTTAGCCACATTCAGAGACATTTGTAATAGTTACTTAAACTTAATTATTTTTTAATGTGTAACTTAATATTACAATAATTTAGGTGTTTAAGATTATGATAGCGATTACGTATTGTTAGATATTTTTTTTTTGCTTTATTATCATTAATATTTAGGTACACAAATATTTAATACCTACATAAGACATAATAGTTAATACGTAATTAATAATGAGAAGAAAGATAAGGAGAAAGGTAAGGGTTTTTGCTCACAGTTCTTATAGGTACCTAGGTAGGTACCTACATTACTAATAAATCTTGTGACCTTTTTAAAATATTTTGAAGGCAATAAAAATATAAGTTCCAGTATAGACTAGGTACATACACACCTACCTACTTACTGAAATATTTGTTATAATTGGGTATTTAAAATAAGAGAATAAAGAATAAATCATAGCATTAACAAGATCATTCAGGTACCCTCCATTTAAGGTTTTTACAAAATACTTAATGCAAATTACGACAAAAGTAGGTTCATATACCTACCTACTTACTGGTGATTTTTGAGTTTAATTGGTCGAAATAAATTGGAGAGAGATATTGTGCAATTGGCAGAAAGTGTCAACTGTCAACAATTGTAACATTATTATAACTACATTTTAAATTATAATTCAGATGTAAGTTTAAAAATCGTATGTTTCGGTCACGACCTGAACTTGATAAGCCATATAAATAAGGTTTAATCTTTGAACTATCTTGTTAAATAACACCCCTACATTCCTTTTTTAACACGTTCACTGCGGCATGTCCAGTATCGGGCCATCAGCGACTACACCACAGTGCGGCGCCCAAAATCGCAGTTTTCACCGTGGTGCGGCGAGGTTTTTTATATGTTAATCAATGACTAGAAAAGAGACAAATATATTTTTGTGATCACAGTTTGAAGTAGGACTCAATTTCGTTTAAAAATCGTATGGCAAAATATTGGACCAACGCATAGAAAAGAAACCGTTTCTTTTGTGTGCGGCATGTCAAATATTTTGCCATGGACAAGCACCTCATGCCGCACTGTACTGCGAGCGCGCCGCGTGTCAGTCTCGCATAGTGATGCACCAGGACCGAAGCACTTTTCTTTTGAGTTTTTTTAAATGACAATGATACCTTAAAGGCTTTAGTTTTTTTACTTTCTTTTATTTCGTAGCATAAATGCAAAAATGTGATGACAGTTGTGAAAATAATATAAAACATTAAAACAAAAGTTACTGAACAAATTAAAACAAAAGTTACTGAACAATTTCCTGGTAGTACCTACTCTATCAAGTACCTTGTTTTATATGTGTTTTTTTTGTATCGACGATCTCGTTATCTGTTAACAAACAGACTGAAATATACAAAATTGATTTATATCGATATCGATGTTTTATTTTACAGTGTTTCCCATCGCTATTACTGTAAACATGCCGTATCAACGCAGTGCGGGATGGCAAATAATTTTTCACAAAATCAGGGGTTTACATTTTCCCTCATATCTTTTAAACTATTCGGTCAAACTAAAAGCTATTCATGCGGTATATACTAGACTATATATACTATTATCTGAAAAAAAAATTTTGAAATATCTTGAAATTTCATGAAATTATTAACCTTCAAAGTCAGAAGGTGCGATGTGATAAAAATGGCTCATGACGCACAGTGGTGAACTTGCCGATGTGAAGTATGGAAGACATGCCGCAACAACGGTAAGTTTGGCATTTTAGGTGCCGCAGTGAACGTGTTAAGCTGGTGGACGCGAAATAGTCCACGAGTGGACGCAATTTGGATTTATTGGACGCGAACTGGGCTAAACGCATTTTTCTGTTATTTGTCTAATTAATTAACAACCACATGATATTTGGAATACAACTGAAATTAAATCTTAAAATAGACTATAAAATGGTATTTTACATAGGTACATTTTTCATTGAAATTTGTACTCGTACCTACATTTTTATTTTCTCCTTCAAACTTGCCAACTGCAATGGACGCGAACAGGCGAACAGTTAGGGCGCTTGTGCACTACAAGGAATTTTACTGTCCGGCATTCCGATTTTTTACGGTCCGGTGTGGCATGAAAAAACCGATGAATTGCTTGTGCACCTGTCCGTCTTTACTCGGATCAGTGCGGTACAGTTCAAGGAAGTTTAGCGGTATAATGCTATCATAAATGATTGTTTTTGCATTTTACAGGAAACGAGTAAAAAATATAGGAGGTGAAATATTATATTATTTCATTATAATAAAAAGTAAAGTTCCGTAAGAGATTTAAAATGCGTATTTCACTTATTTATTTTAATCGGTGACGAGGAGCTAAAGCTATTCCCACTTGAACTTTAACTTACCAACACTTACTTAGATAATAATTATAGGTCAATGCTTGGTCAATGTATATAAAATAACAATACAGACTTCTCAAATCTCATTGCCAACTAAAAGAAAGTAAAACAAGAGCTTGCTTTCAATTGGCATATGCAGTAAAAACAGTAAAATCCAAGCAAGTAATAATAATAATAATATAGCCTTTATTCAGATCACTTAGTACAATGTTTTTTATACTTATGTAAAGAACTAACATTAAAATCTTAAACTTAATAGATATGATAAAAATTTAGACTAATATTTGTTGTTTAGTTATCTTTCCTAGATCTGTTTGCCAGTCGGCAAAGGCCTCCTCCAACCTCTTCCATTCCTTTCTTTCTTGAGCCACTCTGTTCCATGTGGCTCCTGCCACTTGTCTAACGTCTTCGTCCCACCTTTTCTGTGGTCGGCCTCTTTTCCTTTTACCTTCCCTAGGGTACCACCATGTCACCCTTTTGCTCCATTTGTCGTGTCCTCTTACCAGGTGACCAGCCCATCGCCATTTGAGTCTTTTGATTTTGCTTATTACATCGGTAATTTTCGTTTTGTTTCTAATGACGATTTTTTTAATTCTGTCGGACTTTTTAATGTTGAGCATGCTCCTCTCCATTGCATTCTGGCAAGTTGCCAATTTGTTTGAGGTGGCCTGATTCAAGGACCATGACTGACACCCGTACGTAAGGACAGGTAGTATGCAGGTGTTAAAAAGTTTGCTTTTTAGGTTTATATGGAGCTCTTTATCTTTCATGGCCTCTCTTAAACTCCAGTATGTTTTCCAGCCATTTGTAATTCTTCTGTCCACTTCCTTCTGCATAGGATCTTTTAGAGTTATGAGCTGCCCTAGATATACGTACTCGTCTGTATAGCTGATTTGAGTGCTTCCTAGATCTATAGTATGTTTGTACCCGTTTGTCATCACCCTAGTTTTTTCCGGATTCATTGCCAAGCCTACTCTCTCACTTTCTTTCGCAAGTTCCTTTATCATTCTGGTTAGGTCTTCTGCTGTTTTTGCCAGTAAAACTATGTCATCAGCAAATCTTAAGTGCGATAGCAGTTGACCGTCTATATTAATTCCAAGATGTTCCCAATTGAGTCTTCGGAAGATTGATTCTAGCACTGCGGAGAATAATTTCGGAGATAGAGGGTCTCCCTGCCTTACGCCTTTTTCTACTCTGAAAGGAGTACTTTTCTTTTCTAGTTGGATTCTTGCTCTGCTGCATCTATATATGTTTCTTATTAATCGAATGTACTTTTGCTCAATTCCTTGTTCTAGTAACGCTTCCCATATTTTGTCATGTTGTAGAGAATCAAATGCTTTACTATAATCAATAAACGCAATGTAGTATATGAGTTGGTATTCATTGTATTTCTCCAGAATTTGGCGCACTACGTGAATGTGGTCGATTACTCCAAAATCCAAGCAAGTGGGCATTCGAAAACAATTATACCTACAGCGACTCGTAGACACAAAAAACCATCCGGAATAGGGAAAAGTAAAATGTCGGACAGTAAAATTACGTATAGTGCACAAGCTAGTATATAGATTAATTGCGTGCCATACCGGACCGTAAAAAATCGGAATGCCGGACCGTAAAATTCCTTGTAGTGGACAAACGCCCTTACAGTTAAATTTTCTTTGAATGTAAGTATGTCATTTTATAAGCTTGTAGCAAAGGTCATTTATCTTGATACAAAAGGAAAATTATTATTATTCATAGGTACATAGGTAATAACAAAGTTCGACAGGTCAAATAGGTGGGTTGTATTAAATAGGTACCTACCTAAGAATATTATATTTTCATACTAGAAAATAGAGAAGGTTATTGAACTGGTATAGTTATAAAATTAAAAATAATTAGGTATATTTTTAATTTTTAAATTAGCATAATTATGTTACCTAGGTACTTATACTAACTCGGTAAAGATACGGACGATATTTTTTTTAATATGCCTAGTATTTATTAAACCTTAGATATTGAAAAACAAGATACCTATTAGGTACCTAGTTTATATACCTACAAGGCGATTATTTGATGGGTCGGTACCTACGTCAATTCATATCCTATTTGGAAGTTTCCTTTTAAGTTCTTCAGGAAACCAAATACAATTAACATTGTTCTATTTTTATTATATCTACTATAGGGAAAAATATATTTAAATATTCTTGATGTAACAAATTTGAATCATTAACAAATCGAACTAGCGACTTCCACATTTGGTTTTCCTCAATTATAATTTAATTCATAAACAATAGACTAAGAGTAAATAAATAGTTTTGGAACTTGCTTTTTGTTCTTTATACCTACGTAGTTACAATTTAATATCAAAATATAATTCATAACCTATTAATTGTCTATTCTCTATTGCAGCCTTTCCCAACCTTTTCCTAAGGCGGACCCCTAGCGTCACCTTACCAGGATCCGCGGACCCCTAGCGCCAAATTATCATGATCCGTGGACCCCCAAAAAAACGTATTCGCCTAAGTCAATCTACCTATATTATTTTAAAAATTGATTCATTTCTTGCAGTGCTTTAGTATGAAATAGCTTAGCCACCCATTACTTGACGCCTGACGGATTATTCCATCTTAAAACTGAAAAGTACCTACAAATTTCAGGCGTCGGAATAGTCTTTCTAGAAAATAGGCTTTCTAGAAATTAAAGAATTTTTAACGGATTTTAAACGCGATTTATTCATTATATTATTTTCCCGACGTTTCAAACACTTCACAGCGAGCGTGGTCACGGGGAGACACGTGTGGTCCCCGTTAAAAATTCTTTAATTTCTAAATGTATAATACTCGCGTAAAATCAAACACTAGAAAATACTAGGCTTTCGTAATTTTCTTTTTGAAATAAATTTGCATGCAGGTGATACTAAATACTAATGCATTTCGTAAGAAAAGCGCAAAACCGGTCCCACTTCTATAATTTCCAGTCGTTAAATTTCTTAAATTAATTAAGTACCTACCTATAGTTTATTTGTTTGTTTAAACATCCTGAAGTCACAGATAGATGGGGAGTTGGAGGATTTCAAGGCTTGCACACAATCTTAAGTGAAATCTACAATTATTATGTATAATATATATAAATATGTATATTTCCCCTTCAGATTGTGTAAAAGATAATTAAATGAGTGTTTTCACGAAAACATTAAGCGTATGTAAATTTTTGCGATGATTCATATCTTTTTTAAACTGTTAGCCGAGTAATAAAGATTATCTTCTATCTTTGTTCAGAAACAAACAAATTAATAAACTCGTTTAATGATGATTAATATATAATTAATAAACGTCAAACACATTCAAGACAGAATTAATTATATCCATATTATATTTTATTGTGATATTCAAATTTTTCACAAGTTGTCAAATGTTATGCAGTCATCGAATTTACGACTGCATACGAGGTTCGTAGAAATGATGTCGATTATGCTAAAATGTAGGAAAGATATTGCTTTCTGTCAAAAAATGACATTTTTATCTATTTGTGATTGTAATGCATTATTTGAAATTTTATACAGTTTCGAATAATTGTCTAGGAAGAATTGGGTAGATAGCTATTTAAGTAATGTTCTTAGCAATTTTTTGAATACCTACAGTATGTCTTCAAGATAAATCTAAGAACAGTATTTCATGTAGGTATAGGTATTATTAATTATTATGAAACAAAAAACATACAGCTCATAAAACCACAAGATTTAAAAATAAATCGTTAATTTACAAGTATTTTATTTCTCTGTAAATAATAAAAAATTACTCAACGCCGGATGTTTGAATGTGTATTATAAAACTCAGTCCGAATTCTTTTCGTATAAATGTACGATTTCACCACAAAACCGGTGTTTAATATAATCGTCTGTTAATCTCGATTCCATCAAAATCTCACGTTAAGAGCCCTTTATACTGAAAGTTTAGGCATTTTAGGCACTGAGATGGCTCGCGCCCGCGTTGCGCAGGAGCCGGCGCGGCATGAACTCCGGTGACCTATGAAGGCGGGCGATTATGCCACAGTATAAATAAATCAGTAGTTCGATTTTATTTGCTATCGTAGGAATGTTGTTGATAAATAAATTTACTACTTATCCTATACCATTAAACGAGCAATATTTGCATATTTATATATTTGTTTGTATATATACAGTGTGGAAATTTTCGATGTGCCCTGAAAGGAAAGTACTTGAAATACTAGGGATAGCAATTTTTTCTGAAAGGAAACATTCCTTTTTCAAATTTTATTTTATTATTCAAATCGATAGAAACAATATAAAAGATAATTTATTGTTAATTTCTCTAAAAAAGAGGATCTCAGGCAAGGTAATTTTTAAAACATAATTTTAAATCACTACATAGTATAAAACAAAGTCGCTTTCACTGTCCCTATGTCCCTTTGTACGCTTAAATCTTTGAAACTACGCAACGGATTTTGATGCGGTTTTAATAGTTCTTTCGATTCCCGGTCGAAGAAAATGAATTTTTGAAAATCTTTGAATGCAGTTCTATTTCTTTTTAAAAATAAAGGAAATTTGCTATCTCCAGTATTTCTAGTACTTTCACCCAGGGCCCATCGAAAATTTCCACACTGTATTTACAAACAAATATATTAATATGCAAATATTGTTCGTTTAATAGTATAGAATAAGAAGTTAATTTATATTTACAACAATAATCCTAGGATAACTAACAAAATCAAACTACTGATTTATTTATACCATGACATGCTCGCCGTTTTACTCGCCGCTCGGTTCTAATACGCGAGCGGCGACTGCAACGTGGTCGGGAGCAAAACTAGCACAGGTCCTCCCTCGATAACGTCCGGCTGGACTCTGGCTGCACTGACGTGGTGCGCGCGAGTCGCATTTTACGTATTATATTTTATATAGAAAAAAATAAGGGCTAAATTAAAAATCTATCCAAAAATTTCCCTGTAAAACCTGATTAGTAAATGAAATGTCAAATTTTCATAAACATAGCGTTCCCCTAATTCTCATAAAACTGATTATGCTTTTAAAATCGATGTTACTTCTGATTTTTTTTTGATCGAGTCAAATGTTTAATATTGTGTTTTTATCCAAAAAAGTCACTAGATCAAACGTTTATCTGTGCTATATATTTTTTTAGGATTTTAAATATGATGATTTCTATCCAAAAACCATGATTTAGAAACATACATTTCGTAGCATGGCCCCTTAAACGACTGTTTTTTTAACAGCGATTAATTAGTCTTTGAAATCAGCGTTTACGCTTAGGTAATATATAATTGCATATAATAGCTAAGTCGTTGTAACTACGTTGATAACATTTTTATAGTGTTTGTACAGAATCTTAGGTTCTAAATGAACCTTATATCGATTTATTAAATACAAACGATTTTTAATTTTGACCTGATTAGAACATGTTAAAAAAGTAAACTTATAATTACCTATGTTTAAAATATAACATAGATTACATACTACGTATAAAAGTACTTTAGTTTTCATCAACATTTTAATGAAATATGAATTAGGTATTTCTTAAATGAGCCACATTAGACAGCGATTTGACAAAATAAAAAAAAGAACGCCTTTGTTACATCTTCCTACCAACCCTTTACACATGTGAAGTTTAAACTACGGTTTCGGCGATGGGCGTCACCCTTCCTTATCCCTTCTTATCATTCTGAGCCATCTCAATTTTCATATTTAATATTTAACAATACCTACTAAAGGATAAAGCTATGTATTATATTATTATACGCGTAGGTAATCTATACCAATATTATAAAGCTGAAGAGTTTCTTTGTTTGAACGCGCTAATCTCAGGAACTACTGGACCGATTTGAAAAATTCTTTCGGTGTTAGATAGCCCATTTATGGAGGAAGGCTATAGGCTATACATCGACACGCTAAGACCAATAGGAGCGGAGAAATGCGGGTGAAACCGCGTAGAACAGCTTATAGTAAACAATAAAAACTATGTACCTACTGATTTAAAGGAGCTATATAGAAATATCAAATATCTACTAAGAAACTTGTGAATTGGGGTTTCTAGGGTTGCTTAATTTCTATTTTGCTTTATAAGTTCTGTATATTTCATTAAATGATACTATGCTGAATTAAACTAAATAACGAGACTAATAAATGAATGAGGTTAAGAAAGCTGAGTTCCCAAAAACCTATTTGAACGAAAGTAGAATAACAGCAATTGTTTTTACAAACATTATATTTCATATTCTAACAGGAAACCATATAGTATTTATATAAAACATTGCCGCAATCAAAACAGTCGTAAATTGATTCGAATAAACCCTAACATATAACGGATGCAGTGGATATTAAAAAATAACTTTAAACATAGATATAGGTCCGGTGTAAAATGCGGTCTTCTAAAGATGTATCGAAGTTGATAGGATGCGGTTTCATCGGTAGTTTATTAAACATTGTGGTCGGTTATGGCGTGTAAAAGTTTATAAGCGAACTTATACTTTCATCGTTGGTAACCGCTTGTTTATATTTTTGAGTACCTTGGGAGAGGAAATTTTTTGAAGATTTTTATGTTTGATCTAATTTCTGTTTAGAAAGATGTTAACGTGAGGGTTTAGAATAAATTAAAATTATAAATTTATAATAATTAATACAAAGCTTAAAAAAGAGCGTGTGTACCGAGCACACACGTGTCCACAAGTGAAACATCGTTAGCAAGCTTCAGAGATACCAAAATCTTCCCCTTACTCCATGACGTGTGGTATTGCCACGACGCGAAAAATTTTACTCTCAACCTGCCTACTTATAGAACTTTTGCTTCAAAAACAGCTATTAGGTAATGTACAAAATCTTCAAAACAATAGGTACACGAGATCAAAAAAAGAGGTTTCCTCGAGTAAATAGATATTCTTTGTTCTAATAAAGTGTGCATATACCTACACTCACACATACATGTATGAAGACGTTAAAATGTGGGTTTACGATACATAATGTTATTTCCAAAACTTTGTATATCAAGATTATTGCTTTAGTCATTCGATATGCGTTTGATTTTCACGTGTTTGTTTATCGGAATATTGTGCCATAAAATTTGCAGACTTCTCCGATGCTTTGATACTAACTACTATACCTGAAATAGACGACCAGATAGATCTGTTAAATTCTAGAAAATTCTTTAATATAGCTAAGTATAGGTACCTACCTATATTTATATTATTATGTATCTTAAGATGTGTCTCCGTAAGATGTATGTGTATTTCGATATATCAAGATGCATTTTATTAAGTATTAGAACCTAAATTCACTTAAACATCAATAACTTGTACAAGTAAAATTATTACGCCCTCAAAATTTAGTTTTCTAGCCATGTAGGTAATATTTATAAGTCTAGCGTGTAAATTATAATTCGACCTATATTTCCAAATTATACGCCAATAGTAAAACATCGTCACATCTTACTCCTGTCACATCCGACCAAATTAAATACGCCAGGCACGTAACGCGTTAGCATTATGGATTATAATCCACACAACTCGGCAGCATTATCATCACCCCACTTTTTAAATTCCCATCACGTTGGCTTAGCTTTGTTCCATTGTGAATATGTAAGAATACAGATTATTTTATGGCAGAAGACTTATTGAATCCGATTTACGCATTTCGTAAAGAGAATTTTGGAATGGAATTTCTTTAACATTGCTACTTTTGACTATAAATATTATAGCTTGCATTTAGGTACATGGTTTTTCTGAGACAGTTTAAAATTATGTCAAAGTAAAAAAAAGCCTATAACTTTTTGTTCAATTAGAAATCTACTATAATAAAATAACAGTTGATCATATCAATTAAAAAGCATTGAATAAATCAATCAACGATTACATCACAAAAGCGAATTAAAAAATCTGTTACAAAATAATACAAACATTTCATAGTAGATTAATCATTCATAAAATCCTTAAAATAACGGCTGATTGGCCAATTATTGTCACGGAACGCCTGTAATTTCATTTGGCACCCTTTTAAAAACAAGTCGGGCCGATTTTCATACAAAATAAACTCGATTGAGCGACAATACTGCCCCATTGATTTGATGCTTTTGTCATTCGCTGGAGACAACGGCCTTCCGTTTCTTTCGATGTTTAGATTTGTGGGATATGTTGTGAGATTCGAGCGATTTCTACCTACAAATTGAATGCTTAATACCTATTAGTGAGAAGGTTAATAATAGTATCCTTAATTTTACTTATTTCTTATTGGATTTAAGTCCGTGTATTATGTGGGAGTCTATGGGAGCGTTTCAATCCTTGATTCAATTATATTTCTTTAAAAGGTTATACGTAATATTGTAACACTCTTACGTGATGTTACTTTAACGATTCAGGTCCTAATGGTTAATTACAACGGGTCACCATGAAATTTGACTTTGATTGCAAAGCATTAAATTTCGTAGTTTAGGTCGTAATTAGACGGAAAAAAAATATATGGCATGAAAAACTTTGCTTTTGTGCTTAGAAGACTGATTGAAGGAAATTTTTAAAAATCTCGGATTTTAATTTTTGATTGAAAATAAAACTATTGAAATAAAAATGTTTATTATTTTTATTAAGTTTTACTATCAAATTAGCTTACAGAAAAGTGGAAAATAACTTAAAAGTGCACACTTTTACTTTTTCTTTTATGTTCATAGCTACTTTCTCTCAATAAACCCCAAATATAGTCGTCCATCATGTTTTCATTGTATTGGCCTTGATAGCGTTGTTCAAAATTCATGATGTCCTGATGGAAACGTACTCCTTGCTCTTCGGAATAGGCTCCCATATTGTTTTTAAATTTATCCAAATGAGCATGCAGCATATGTACTTTTAATGACATCCTGCAGCCCATGGCCTTAAAATTTGTAATTGGAATTTGCCTTACCTTCCAAACACCTTTTACAATATCTACAAGCAACATGTGGAGCCCATGGCTTATCTTGATTCCGTACAGGACAGTCAAAATATGCTTCATAGGCTTCACAGAGAACGTGAGATGTCTTTAGTTCATATTTCACGTCTCGAACTTTAATATATTGACCACATATAAAACAAAATGCATCAGCATCGTATTTGCACTTTCGTGACGACATTTTAAGTTATTCTGGGCTTGTAAATAATACCTGATGGTTGTTTACCACTCGGGTGCCATCTAGCGGCACAGTGTAAACGTTAATATCCCACTCTCACCGCGCGGTCTTTTTAAAAATATTAAAATCGATTAAAATTTATGAAAAAATTGAAAAATTAGTATTATTATTATAACTATCACAAAAGCAAACTTTACACCGAAAAAAGGTATTTTCTTTTCGTTTTTGTGCATAACTAACTGGAAAATAATAGTATAAACTTTAGGACAAAGAACGAAAATTTTTTTGTCGAGTCGTGTTATTAATGTTCTACAATTCAATTTGTGGTCTCTGCATTACATAAATATATGTAATATCTAATAACATGTATCTTATTTAATCTTTAAGCAGTTTGAATAATATCTAGTTTCAAAACAGTTTTAACACTTTTAGCTTTTTTACAAGTATTTCTTTATAAACGTTTTAGTAACTCGCCTTACGCTCCTGCCTCGAACCGCGTCTCTTAGAAAGGGTCGTAGGTGCATTACTTGTACCCCATTGTTTACGGAGAACCCTTCGGTTTACAGCACGTGTTTTATTGTGCAATTACAGGACAATTACTGGGGCTAGTGAATGTTAAGGAAGTGCTATTGTTGGTAAGGTGGAAGGGCTAACGATAATGTACCTGATCGAAACGGGAGCAAAGAAAAATAGATGGTACATCTTGCATTCATGATAGTACTAGGGAAGTATAAAAGTAAAGATGTAATAGCAAATGTATTATGTAAGTCTAATTGAATAAATAAATGTTTGAGTTTGAGTTTAGATCTTCAGAATATGGTAATAATACTAGAGCTATGCTAGGAGCTATAAACTAAGAATTGGTGATTGAATATCTTGGGAAGTTGGGACGTTTCAGGGAATTGGAAATACATTTGATGGGCAGGTAGTCTGAACTGAAACATCATAGGAGATAAAGGTACCAGAAGATTTCACGGAAACCTTATAAGGGATTGATAACACTGTCACTGTCAGAAGAAATCGATACTTATCCAATTATAATATTGGTTTAAAAATTAGCCAACCTTGACACAATTAAGATAATATCTACATTGGACGTGCCTCCTTGCTCCATAGCTGGATCGTGGAATAAAGGGTTTCCTGTGCAATCGTCATACGAGATGAGTAGGAAACGCCCATTACAATACACCTATATAATAAACTCACACGTGTACTGTGAGAAAGGATTTGGATCAATTTTCCTTACGGTTCATTGTTCATGGATAAAGCGTGGAACTTTAGAACGATATTGAGATTCTGCGATTCGTTTTGTGGAAGATAACTTTTTGTTTATTACAATATGATTACTAAAAACATTAGCTATTAAATTATTCCAAGTTAATATGAGTATTTATATATTATGATGTAGGGTGTAGATATACCAAAACATAATAGAGACAAGACAAGAGTAGTAATTTACGGTACAATTCGTACCAAATCGCATTGAAACACAAAAGAGGCTCAAACATATTTTAATTTATCTTATAGTGTTCTCGATCATAAATGCGAAAATAAACAATAAAATACACAAATGATAAACCAATGTACGAATAATGGTTGCATGCGGGTTGGCAAAAAACTGCACTCCGTTTGTATTGGAAATTGGATATTTTTCGAAGCTCCAGATGCGTTAATGGCACCCATGTGTGAGAGAATGTTTTTGTGTTCATATTATGCTTGTTCAATGAAAGTTATTAATGAATCTTGTCCACAAAAATGTCTAAAAAGTTAGGAGATTTAGTGGACATGTTTAATATTTGTTTTTATTTCAATGGTTGTAAAGATTTTTTTTAGGCTGCAATGCAATGATTACGATTCCAAAAGTTACCATATACCTATACCTAGTTAAATTTATCAACTTTTTGAATTCGTAAATAATGAAAAAGGTTTTTATTGATAATGAAAAATATTATTCGTTTAAGGGCTGATTTTTCAATCCTTGGTTAAAACTTATTCATCGAATAACGTATTAAACTACCATTTCAAAAATGTATTGTAATTGTCCGTATTTGACAGTTTACAGGTGACATTTTAATATGTTCGTGTAACACTTTATTTGACGGATAAATTTTAACCAATGATTGAAAAATCGGCTCTTATAGGTACATAAGTATCTATTTGATTGCTTAATTTATCTGATAAGCACGGAATACACAAATATTATTAAATAATTAAAATGAAATGGTATTATAGAAATGGTATTCATAAATGAATTATAGGTATATTTAATAACAAAACATAGTACAAAAAACTTCCCCGCACGGAAGTATCGAAACTAGTTTGATTATTATTGTATATTTTTCCATAAAATGAACTCAGGTTCATATTTATAATAAAGAATTTTACGAGTTACATCGAACTGTACTAAAAATATTCTATCCAGGATGCAGGATATTGTTCTGTATGTTTGTTTGCGCCGAATTTCTTTATGGTTATCATATCTGCTTTATGGTAAGAACAAAGGATATTCGGTTATTAGATTTTTATGTAGTGTGATTATTAAACTATAGGTAGTTACGTTGTAGTTAAAATATTATGGAATGAATTTGTTTTAAAACTGTAGATATGCGTATTTCAACATTTAAAAATGTATAATAATGCTATCAAAATGTTGCATGTATTATTTAATATAATAACATTTAGGTATTATGAATTAGCAATCAACTTTAGTTTGCAAAATGAGTTTTGGTTAAATTACATAATTACTATGTACTGTGTAGGTATGTACTATACCTAATAATAATTTGTTAATCAACTGAATAATTCAAATATGTTCACAATAAATTCATATTGTTAATACATTACGTGAAAACAAAACAAGTCAATGTTGAACACAACGTGTCAATCGCATCGTTTTTGGAGCGGCATTTTTCACATTAACAAACAAACAGACGTCCCATGTGTAACATGTTTACTGTAACTGTCAATTGAACTATAATTATTAGGAAATAGTTGATTATCTTTATTATATCTATGGTTTATATTATTCAGTTATAGAGAAAGTTATAAATGGGGGCATTTTTTATAATTCCCGGGTATTGTGAATATTGAAGTATTCTTAACTAATGTGTTCTGCAGGATTGGTCAGGTTATGTCCAATATTTGAAACTAAATACGGTGTCAGTAACATTCTGTCCGGTTATTATGAAAAATGCCCATATTTATCACTTGATCTATAACATATTTCTATCTTCTGGCGTAGCGTAGGTGTTAAAGCGTGAAGATAATTTAATTTTCCGTATTCGGATAAATTAATGGATAGCTTAGGTATTTAATTACTTAATATCACACAAGTTATAATTTCACACAGATATATTAGAAGTTTTTTCTCGAAGGAAATTATAACGGACTAAAACTTTTATCAAATAATATCAACAACACATAAAATCTCTAGCATTTTATAATGAAATGCTTACATTCTTATTTCTTATTGATTACGATAAGAAAAAATCTTACTAGAAGTTATCTTGTAGGAAATTGAATTTTATCAGAAAATATTACTTGTAGGTACATAATATTTATACTTACGTATTTCATAACAATAACAATTTGCTTGATTAATCTAAATAATAAATGTATTATAAGAAAAGTCACATAAATTATCGTGTTAATATTATGATTTTGATTTTAAAAATTGCAAGGACAAAGATATTTTTTAACGAATTCATTAAAGTATATATCTTTAATAACATTTTTACGCATTAATTAATTATTATTCTCAGAATCACAATAACAAATTGGAATGTTTATCAAAACTAGCCTCTGAATCATCAAAGAACAAAAGACGAGATTCATAAGGATTATATTTATAACCAAAATCAAGCTGCATTAATTAGAATACATATTAAATTACGGATGGCGCCTCCCAGCCAAACATTACAAAGCCATTTTGTCTCTGGTCAAGTGTTACCAGACGTCTGCCCGGCCATAGACAATAATATCTTTGTGGTCGCGACTGGCCGCATAATGCCCATTGTGGCCGAATCAATTAAACCATAATGTGGCCATTGTAAAATACGCGCGTAACATTGTCTTAATGTATCTCACTCGTGTATCGTAAAATAATTTTTATAGTTCTATTTATGGCCGAACTGAATTTATCGACCAGATAAGTTTCAGTAGCTTTTCGGTTTAGAATTACTTATTCGGTTGCAGTCGATTTATTGCTTTTGTTGCAGCCGTAAAAAGCGCCACGATAATGTTCTACTCAGTGGCCGGGTTATTTCGGTTCTACCTGACGTTCAATTAAGCCGAAAGAAAACAGCCGTATTATATGTCACCTGTTGATAAGCTAACGACATCTCCGGCAGAATAATATCGCGTTCCTTTTCCACGACATCAAAGGGAAAAAAGTGCATTGACTCCGACGTTTTAGATGTACGCGTGTACCTAAAACACGAATTGTAAGTTCGAATATGAGACAGTGAAGAGGCAGTCATTATTGTAAAGTAACCCAAAACCGACACATGTGTCACATATCGTCCAGGATTGCGATGCCATATGTGAAAAAGAAAAAAAGACAATCTGTTGTCTCTTCTCCCTGAGGTACGAACAATGCCGCGTTCAAATCCTGATCCACTCGTCGACTGATCTTGAACTTTGAATAGCTCATAATAAAATTCAATTTACGATTCCCACCGTGGGATCTACGGATGATTTCATTAGAACAGCGCATTCTGAGACAATTTTTTGTGCAACCTTTCGTAACCTTTAGCCTGTGACACGGTTTGTAGATTAGGCATATTGTTGACCTTTTTTGCTTCCTTTTCGGTTGCACGTGATTTTTATTTTTTGTTCACAAATCGAAGGGACTTTTGTTTTTGTTGAATTGTTCAAGATTTTGCATGTGTTCCGTCGAGAGCAGATTGTGAGGATGTCATTTGCGAATGTCAAGAGATCTCTCGTGAAATAAAGAATTATATCGGGACGTTGTTTTGTAAACGGAAGTTCTCTAATATTAGAGTATCGCACCCAGGCGTGGAGGCCGTTGACAAAATTAATGTTTTATTATGAAACAATGAACGGAATGGTGTTTCTGATAAATAATGCGTTGCGGCGTGGATGAGAGATGTCCGGTCGTAATGGTGACACGACCGCTGAGAAATAAACCAAAACACGTGTTGGTGTTACTAATAAATGACATTACAGACAATACTTGAAAGCGTACAGATCGCGAGCTGAAAATCAAACTTCCGTTCTTATTTGATGACAGGATATTTTTAATTGAAGTGGAGCGGAAAGGATGTTACTATTAGCTTTTATTATGAGGTGACAAAATACGATTTCTTTGTATAAATCTCAGTGAAGGACGCATTTTTAGATACGTTTGTACCTACTGTTGATTTTGTTTTGTTCGGAACGATGTACCTATACTTACGAGAGAGGCGAATACGAATATAGTGTTCTTTCAAATCTCATACATCAGAATTTGTTCTGTAAAGGTCACATTCCCATCACTTCAATTTTTTCGTAGAACATTTGATTTTAAAATTTAATTAATTTCCATTTAATGGAAAAATAAAAAACTCTCACATTGAAGTTAAATCTCATTAGGTACCGTCTGCCCTAATTAGGTGTGAAGCAATGTCTTGTTCTAGGAACTTCCATTTTATACTATTAAAGGTTGTCTGCCATCTTAGATTTATGAGTAAATCTCCGCGATGTGTTACGAATAAAAATAATAGAATTGTCGTATCTAATAATATATCAGCCGTTTCCGTTCGAGCATTCGTTTATTTTGAGTTTGGACGCGAATATCATAAGGTTCATTCAGTAGAGATTTTAGTAGCGCAATAATTGTTAATATTATAGGACGGTTTTAATTAGCCCGGTGTTAATGGTATTCCAGCTATTAACCGGGTTTTATAGTAAACGGTTGTAGCTTGTGAATTATGGCTGTAACAATGTTGGAACGGTTCTGTTTAATTATGAATTACTAGATTTAGAAATGTATTTACGCTTGTACAAAATGGTATTAAAACATTATCGTTTTGAAAGTGCATGAAAATCGATGTAGTCCAGTCTCTGGGCCGGAGCCCCACAGTATTACGATGTACATATTTACAACTATATTTATGCATAGTTCTAGATAATAGGTCCCTTAAAAATAACAGTCATCCAAGCTTTTCAATATAAAACTGAATGCGAACAGTAAAACAGTATACCATTAATTTTTAATCAAAGCGTATAGCTACTTATATCCTTCGCATTCCTGATACATCAGGAAAACCTGTTTCTTCGAATCAATCACACAACAATGAAAACTCCAACAACGACTTAATCCGCGCAAATGAGATTGTTCGAGAAACAAAATAAATCCGATGACTGATGTACCCTTGTAACAAAGCCCATGATGGATACCACGACTTCAAAAGAGAAGTAGACAATTATTCATAAAAAAGAGCGTGTGTGCGCAGCACATTTGTCAGAAGTGAAACTTCTTTGACAAAATTCAAAGAAACCAAAATCGTTGCCTTCATGACGTGACGGTATTGCCATGACGCGACCTTGAAATTTTACTCTCAACGCGCCTAAAAAAGTTTCATTTCAATAAATTTCATTCTACCTACTTTATTTTCGATTCAGTTTATATGAAAAACCTTGTAAACTAAGAAGTAGATATTATGTTTAATAATAATGATGACGTTTTGTTTAATTTGATACGAGGTATTTATATTATTTTGTGCGGATATTAACTGAAACTTCATTTTTGACGGAGTGGTAAACAATATTTTGATGATACAACTTTTACGTAGGTTATTCTGTAACTTATACTTGCGTGTGTTAATTCTACCTATGCAACTTTAATACAGGTATGTTGGATGCTTACCTATACTTATTTATTTTATAAATTCATATAATATACTATAATTTAAATATCACCTATTAATAGGGTGTTTATTGGTCTTATTTGAGTTATTTTTTTTTTTATTTATGTTTTGTTTATTTTAATATGTAAGAATATATGGATAAAAATCTTCTTGTCGAAATTAACCAGTACACCATACTAAAAAGTTAATACAAAACACTTTTGCCTGTTTCGATGGAGATATAACCACTTCTGTTTTATTGTTGGAGCCATATTTTATGACTGGATTGTGTACGGATTTAGATTTAATGGAGACTTTTCATACGTTCATGTATTTTAACAATATTTACATGGTTTAAATCATTTTTTTAATAGTTATCGCGTATATGAGAGAGTTAATAAATCAGTAATCTTTAGGGTTTTAATGAGTTTTTATATTGTTCTAAAAATGAATAGGTAATCTATTTTTTCTTGTTAAGTACATAATTTTAATGAGCATAAATGGCAACGATAGTTGTAATATATTAGTAAATTTCCAATAAACTTAATATTATTTTTATGTCTTAAGAGTTTAATGTGAATAGACCCTTATATCTGAACGCAAAAGCACTCAATGTTCAATTACGCTACCGCTATCTTGGAAGTTAAAATGTAAACTTTTACGGCATCAATTTTCATGTGTGTACGTTGCCTACATCTCCTGTTTTGCTTATGTTTACCGCTTTATTAGGCCATATTTCATGGAAAACATGTTATGAAAACAAAACAAAAACATCTCGAATTTATCAAAAGTAAAATTTATGTAATGTTAACCAAATAAATCACATTCACCGTCGCGTTATTAGGCATATATTTTATTATCCAGTACTCAGCTCGCAATTTATTTGACATTATTATTGTATTGTTACAACGAACATTAATAAAAACGAAGCACCAACTAAACGAAATGACGCTGTAGATTCTAAATAAACATCGAATAAGCTTACACAACAATATCTATTGTGTGGTTGCAATCATTAGTATTGATGACGCAAATATTACGAACTCGAAAACACGTGAAAAAACATTAAGAGCCAATCAAAGCACCGACGTACTCAACACAATGTCTATTAAATATGTGTAAGGAGTAGTACAGGGGGGATCGTACAAAAGTGGTGAACGTAATGATCCGAAAGAGTGGCTGTACGGAGACGCGTCGAATGTGAATGCAAGGAGCGAAGCATGAATATTACAAACGTTCAATCGCAGCCGCCTCTTTGTGCTGAACAATGTGCTCGGTCAAGGACTTGATAGCGAAGGACAAAGGGTGAGGCAGGAACACAATTCAAAATGTTTGCGGTTGTTGCGTTTTTAATAACTTGTTTAGACTATTAGAACGAGGAATTTTATAAAACGACTAGCGGTCCGCCCCGGCTTCGCCCGTGGTACATATGAAAAATAGATGTTGGCCGATTCTCAGACTTACCCGATATGCACAGAAAATTTCATGAGAATCGGTCCACCCGTTTCGGAGGAGTATGCAGACTAACATTGTGACACGAGAATTTTATATATAAGAAGATGTCTATAAAGTAGCTCTTGTTCAAAAGATAAGGAATTTCAATGTTGAGGGAGCTGTGTTAAATGAAGATATTTTAGATACTTCTTACAAAACATTAAAGTCCAATACCTTGCCTAATATTTCACATGATCAATGAAGGAGATACCATCTGAGTTAAGAAAATCAGAATACAATATCGCTCACAAATTGTGACCGGACATTAGAGAATTGTATGTGAGTTAAGAAGCATCACGAGATCAACGCGAATAAAGGCATCGAAGCTGGACTGAAGCAAGGGGTAGTACAATGTCGGCGAGGTCCAAACAAAAACTGACAACACAATACGGAGTGGTCCAACAACAGTGGCCGCTCGTAAATCAACCTCTGACAAAAGTAACAATGGTATTGAGGGTACCTTATAAGAGATCTTAGTATTGTGTTTATTCTTTGATGTTCACTAATAAAACCTTTGATTAATATCGTATAGACGGAACCAGTTGGTATGCAAATAATAGGCACAAAAGGTGGAATTCCTCAGTAGTCGAAACACACGTGCTGGGGTGTGGACAAAAGGAACTAATGCTACATCTCACTCACAATGCTCTCGTGAGACGACATTCTTATTAGATCCGACCTAGCGTGTCAGATTCCTCAACTATGAAACTTCTGGCACAAGATAAATTGACCAATTTTCCAGCGGCTTCTAAGAAAACCAATGATGACGTTTGTATATTATTTCAGATTCAGAGACAGCTTGTCATAAATGTAATATTTACCCAGATTTCACGACTGACGTAGAAAGATGATAGAAGTGTATATTCAGTCGTGTTTATTTTCCCGTTATTATATAGTCCATAGTGAGTACCAGCAAGATGATTAGAAAAACTTGTTTATTATGACTGCTTTTAATGCTTGTGCGCAAGATTTTTCAAACAATAATAATATGCTGTTTTATCCAAATGTAGTTATCTTATACGATGTAATTTCACTCTTAATTTAAGTTGGTTATGTAAATAATTGAAAAATAAAACTATGCTTGTACAATTTGATATGGGTCAGACGACTGGCCGATCGCTGACCCACAGATAATGTGAAGTTTTTGTGTGTTGATCGTTTTATTGTTTCCATTTTGGTGGCATTATCAATTGAATTGTGTCTACCGTAATTTAGGTTATTGAGATAAATCCAACAATCTAATATTTTATGCGATATACATAACGAATCTATTTATGGAGCTGTTTCCACCGTGATTTATGTCTATTTTTAGTTGTTTTAGTGTACTGCTTGATAAAGTATGAATGTTCTTGATAATCTAAGTTGGGAGTGCCATAAAGCTTTACTCTTACTGTGAAATATGACGCTTATTATAATATTATTATACCTCTAGTTTACTTTTTTCTCTATTCTTTATAGCAACAAAATATATTTTCGTTACAATTCCGTTTAAAAAATAACTGTTTCTGTTATACGATATAATGCCATAAAAATTCCCAGTATCAAAGCGTAAAATTGTTAAACACTTCCTCAATTATATAATCCGAGGTGAGAGTTCAAACGAATGCAAAATATTCCTTCCAAATTAATTTTCTAGGTTATCAATTCCTATTTCTTTTAAATAAACTATTGTACGAGGTTATCTGTTCCTGTTTTTATCAATTGTATTTTTGTTCTCCATTGTTTACTACATTTTAATTTGTTATACGTAACAATGCGATTTTTGTTACGCTTATCTCCATTAGTTGTATATTGTACTTTCTTGTTCTATAAATAAGTGAGTTCGGTTAACGTTAATATAATAAATGTTCCGAAATCAGCGTCTGGCATGTTTTATAGAAAATAAAAACATTCAGACATACAGATAATGGTGTAACATCCGTTTCGTATGAAAATATCTGTTGGTTCGAATAGAAGTAGGGATTTGTACGATTTCCAATGGTTGCTTTTGGTTTGAAACGATTTTGATAATATCTATGATTCTGTGCGGATTGTGCACAATTTATTTCTATTGGTCTTTTGAACGCTTTACAACTATGTGGGTTTCTATTAAGTTATTTCATGTTATTAGGATAATCATTTGTGTAAGTTCTAGCTTCTGAAATAAGCTTTTATTTTTTCTGTGTTCTACATTAACTGTATTATCATTATGTTTTACTGAAAAAGAAAACTGTTTTGACAAACCAGTGATATTTTGTCACAAATTTCTTTCTTTAAACAGCATTGTCAATCCAGTGATATTTTGTCACAAGCTTCCTATTTTAATCAGCATTTTCATACCTACATATTGTAGATA
The DNA here is from genome assembly GCF_061535455.1 of Colias philodice. Classification (NCBI taxonomy): domain Eukaryota; kingdom Metazoa; phylum Arthropoda; class Insecta; order Lepidoptera; family Pieridae; genus Colias; species Colias philodice. The sequence continues at coordinate 5,283,799 of NC_143111.1, read as the reverse complement.
GTCGCATTGTTTCAACACTTTCACAGACTTCCTGCATTAACCTATTGGCTAACATTTCATTGACAACCTCATAACAGATTCCTATTAGACGATAATGTCAGTCCGCGTATACGCAATCATCTAAATAGCCACCCGCTTTGTTTCCCCTTAGAACACGGTGCCAAATGCTCCGGCTATTTCTGGATATAATTCGCACATCAAATACATTTTAGTGATATAAAAATTATTTCCACTGCGTCATTGTTAGTGTTAGAAAGTTGGGAACTAACTTCTTGTTTATGTTTCAGCTGCTTTTTGCCTTGCGATTTGTCTTTACTAGGTTTCTTTACAATTGTAAAAGTATATGGTAGGTATTTTTCTTGGAATATTGATAAGATGTTTTCATTCTCTTTCTTTTCTTGGTAAGTTTTCCGAACTGGCAGTTTATTACAATTTATAATGATAATATTAAAAAATGTTTTCATGAATAACATTAAATGTACGTTCATTCATACATGAAGCAACAACAATCACTGTCTCTTTAAAACTGTGCTAATTACATCCAAACTAATTTAACGTTTAATTAAAAATCCCTGCTCTTTATTTTCTTTAAAAACACAATTCGTTTCATAAAAGTAAGTCAAATGTTCTGTCATCACTAAATCACTCTGCAATAAAATGAGACAATAAAAATGATTTCGTTTACTTTTCGTGCTTTCTGCGTGTGCGCAAGTGATTTGTTGGATTGTCAGTGTGCACTCCCCTTTGATTGTTCACTTTAATGTTTACAGACAGTGAAAAAAATTAAGGAGCTTTATACGTATTGTGTTTTGTTTTATCAGACAGATTTAAATGGTTTGCGTTAACATCTTTGGATGCTACATTAGTCTTGTTCGTTAGTCTGAGTAGGAGTGTCATCACAGTGACCGAAAATTAATAATTTATTTTGGCAGTATTTTTGCTTTTATTTGTATCAAAACGTTGGTGTCTTCTGTCATCGTTTTGCTTTCTGAATGTACGATAACCATTTTATTTAAAAACGTTTCACTTTGTTGTTTTGAAGCACTGATTTCAAATAATGGTCATCATGTTTTTACGAAATTTCCCGTAATCTCTCAAAGCAATTTTTTCCGTCATACGTTTTCTTATAACATAATATTCTTCTGATATTTATTATAAACATACATTTAGCAAATTATATAAATAAAGCCGTCAACAGTCAATAGTAATGAACATAAGGGAGTGGATGAATGGAAAAATTTCGGAAACGCAGAGGTCATACAATGGGCCTTAGGGTCTTTGATGTGACAAGTAATCAATGGCTGGGAAAACTAATACTAATCTTTTTGATGTTGAATATGTTTTGATAGCGGTGCATTGTGGCAATTCAGCTGATTATGGTATTGTTGGTAAAGACTCGATGAAATGAGTTTACTGACAAGCTATAGAATAATATGATGTGTTTTTTATTCGTGTTTGAGATTTTCTTGTGACTAAAGCGATTGGTAGTGTGGTAATTTTAATGCTCAAAATGAGCTTCTCATAAGCTCAATGTTTTCAGATTTGGAAATTTTGTTTGCTGTGTAGAAAATACAATTTCAAGCAAGAAAAAGCCATTATAATTTGCTAAATATAAACCGACATTTATTTGTAGGCATTAAAGTACATAATATATTTTATACAGCAGATACCCGTAGTGTTAGTAGGTTCTTTAAAAAATATGTACTGTCAAATCAACCGAAACTGTGTATTATCCGCCGAAAATAGAAACATGTTAATATTTTTAGGTCGATTTGTAAACATTATTCGTTCACGAATTCACAAGTCACATTATATTTAGTACCCACTGAATGTAGCAATTGGAATCGAATTGTATCGATGTATCGAGTATTATCTAGCCCTCTTGTTTGTCGAATCGATTATTCCGCTTCATATCATCGTTATTGGGTAAACAGGACCCTCCCGGATCACAATGTACTCTTGTTGACAATTTTGTTGGTACGAGTTCGGTTGAATTTACTTTGCTGCTAAATTGGGTTGGATTGGCGATAGTTCTATCTGTTTTATCTTAAACTAGTTTAACCTTAGAAGTATTTTTAAGATTTTAAAATGCGTATTTTGGAAGATGTGATATTTAATCTATTCAATAATAATCTATTTTAGTATCTATGAAAACAAATACATCATTCATATCTATTAATATCTATTAGTAAAAACTGTTATAACAGGTGCAAAATATGATATTTTATACATTGATAACTTTCCGCATTGTCGCGTGAAAATACCGACCTAAATATAGCCACTGAAAATCTCAAGCATTCACTAACACAACACATGTCATTACAGATTAAAATAAACATCATACTTATGAATCAGAGATTACCATAACGAGCCAACACAAACATTAAGAGGCAAATGTTAAAACGAGGTTTTAAACGAAATACACTGAAACATTACGCGGTTGACAAATAACCGCAAATTGAGATTGTGACTTGAAAGGGTTAATAATGGCGTGCCGGCGTGGGATTGTTCGTATAATTCACTTGGAAAGCGTAGATTGAGCTATTGTCGCGTCTTAAGATCCTGTATGTTTGGAATTAATTGTCGATTGATACACTACATGTGTGGATTGATGACGTATTGTTTTCTAAGCTTGTTTTCGTGTTGCGTAAATTGTAGATAGTTTGGTATTATTATTAGATATAACTTAATTATTTGGTATCTAAAACATGAGGTACTTTACTTTATAATAATGTTAAAATGGATGTAGCTCAAATACCTGGTTTATGGTTTGATGAAAGTACAAAAGAATATATCTAATGTTTAATTTATGAGACGTGTAACTTTCCTGACAAGAAAATATATTTTTAACGTCAACCCTTTACAAGTCACCGATATTTTATTGGACAAACAGGGACAGAAAGCCCCAAAAATAATATGTGCCTAACGCTTAAATAATTCACAAAGGTATAGTGGCTTTTGCGGGAAGCTTATGAATTATATATAAAACATTCGATATTATTCGATGTCGGTTTATTTTATGAACGTGTCCACATAAAGGGTTCATATATATTTTCGTTTTTAATTATGGATTTGTTTAAGTATCGCGTCCATTTGTAAAATTGTATTGGAAACACGATTTAACTGAAGCAGAATATAAAATGTGCTGATAGATTTATTAATGGATACATTTTCAGGCGTAATATAATTGTAACAAAAAGTTCTTTAATAGACCAAAGATGAATAAAAAAGGCTATTTCGCATACAGATACGAAATATTCTATCCATTTATCATACGTATAATATAAAAATTTAATCAACAAATCGTTCAATACATGGACCATATAAAACCTCTTTGCAACATTTCAAAAGACTCACGGCTATATAAAATTGGCGGGCTTTTATATATTTGAAACATTTTCACTATCGGAGCGCAGTGCACTTCCTAAGTCATGTTCGAGGGACGCCGGTCCGAAATACCCCTGAGATTTGACAATAATTCTCGATAGCTACTCCATTCTACCGCTTTCAATGAATACTGAATTGAGATAGCTCCTTGCATCTTAGACAACCTATTTCAATTTAGATTATTGCTCCGTTGCCGAGTGCATCTTAATATAAACCGAATATTCCTAATAAACATCCGAACGCTGCGATATTGTAAGCAAAAAATGACCTTCGTTACAACATCAATCCGAAACTCGGAGATGAATAATAAAATCGTACAGTGTACTTTATTCATTGACCTTCCCAAAATTAACAGAGATAACGTTTACAAAGAGCGAATTTGAAAGGGGCACTGATTCGCGACTCTTTAATCTTTCATCGAAAACAAAACTTTGGATCGTAACAGGATTGTCTGCCGTTCATTTACTTAGCAAATTATTCTTTGTCGAACGGAAGAGAAGGCTTTGAATCCATTAATTCCCTGATGGGGTCACAAAGAGGTGGTGCGAATTAAAATAATGTATTCTACGACTTCAATAGGGAGCCCTCCGTCCGGTGCCGCTGTTATTACAAGAATAATGTATTTAAATCAAAGTCTGCTTTCAGATGAAGATACTCCGCTTTGTGAGCCGACGAATAAGTGATCACGTACGGTGCCATTAGGATGTGTTTTATGTGCAAATTATAGGCTACCGTTTTTAAACTCGCTCAAATTTCAACGTCGCTGAACAATTTCGGTTCGTTAGAAAAGTTTAGCGCGGTCTCCATTGTGAGTCGGTTTGCATTCACGACTCGCGTTCCCACAAATGAGGTTCAATCTACAATACTTGCGGGTATTTACTAAATCCCTCTACGTGTATCTCTCTTTATTAATTGCAATCCCGGCACAGAGACAAACCGTATGCACAAACAGCAAATTAATCCTCACTATCAAAAGGTTTTCGACTACCCCCTGTTGCCGGATAATTTAGAATATGATCACCCCATCGTCGAATATTTCGAAACAAACATTTCAATGTATTTATTCTGGTGTTTATTTTAAAGCGTAATATGTCGTGTTCCACTTTGATGTCGTGAAATCGCTTCTGTTCTTTATCAGTCACGCAACGATTTATGTCTATTCATTTCGTCATTTAAATTTAGATTTTACTATCTTCTATTCTCGTCTCAGTTTCCTTTGTAATTTGATCGACACTTACTACTTTTCCAATTTGGGTGAGTACGTATGAAATTATTGCATATGGTTGGTTGGAGTTTGTTTGTCAGTATGAATGGTTCATTATGCGAAGGGATACTTTAAGCGGGGCGCAGATAATATTTGCGATGTTATACCATTGTTTATGATTTGGACAATTGTTTGTGTTTCGCTGTCAAAGGATGTGCACTTGTTTGTTTTATGGGTTGACAGACAAAGGGGAGATGTTCAGAGATAAACGGAGCACGTTCAATACGCTGAATGGAAGTACCGTCCGTATTTTCTGTTTTCTTTAGCTCTGAAAGATTTTCATATTAAGGAAATAATATATCCCCATTCCTGTATGAATAGAGTCTTCAGGTAAAGACTCGGAACAAAATTTCTCTATCGAATGCTTTCCTTTGCGGGCAACTGCGCGGAAACGTAGTGGCATCTTGACTCGAATACCGGTACTTACTTGTATTTTCATGCTCAACTATAAATCCGCCATTTTTATTTCCACTGTTTCATTCACGAGAGTTTTGTGTAGTTTCAAGTGAATCGCATTTGTTTCATAAACATTTTAATAATACCCCATCGTGTTCGAAGTTCGCCTGTTGACTCTGCAGCGGGTTTCTGATGTGTTAATAACGCCTATTTACGTGATTGTATGATCAAAGTAAAGTTTACCAGTTTCATATTATGGGCTATTTGTTAGTCCGCCTAATTTGCTGTTTAGCATCAGTTGCTTATACTTGTGTTACAACTAGGAATTTATTGATTCCATTTCTTGGGATTTAGAAATATTGTAGTCGTTGGTCCAGCAAGATATTGACCTAGGTAGTTTTATGTTTAATTTCTTGTCTATAAATTAATTAATATTTAATAAAAATAAACGTTTGGAACGTGTATTATGTGAGTTCTTTCTTGTATTGATTATATTTGAAAAATATTCGAGTTTATGGGCCAAAATTTTGTTTTATTTTAAAAATCTATAAACAATACGTAAACAATTGCAACACTTAACTTGTCTAGCCTGCTATACGTATGTAAGGATCAGCTAGTGATCGTCTTAACAAGGGCGCCTGATGAATTCATTGTTCCCAGTCCCTTGGCCCATGTAAGAAGAGGGAAAAGCGAGCTTGCATTCATTGTTTACGGAATATCTTCATAATTTACCTCAGTATTTGTGGTGTTACGTACATTTCAATTTTCGGTGTATTTCGAATACGTTTTTTAAGTCGTAAGCACTTCAGCGTCGTCCGCTTTTATTTTTAGTATAGTTATAATAACTGGGGTACCTACTTATCCCTTTTTACTTATTAATTTTTACATCTTTAATATGTAATTATAATTTAAAGAAATTACTCATTACTCAAGTCTTATTTCATTTTCTTAGATAAATCTATATATAGGCATATAATAAAATATACCAACCTAGCTATATTTTTAGACTACAAAAAAATATTTTAACATCTTGTCATATAACTATGAATACAAGTTTACAGTAAAAAAAGTAATTTCACCTTTGATTGATGCATTGTTCCCGGGATATTAACCGTATTGTTTGTGACGTAATCGCTCCCGGACCTCCTTGAGGGGGATGTAACTTATATGGAAATGTGTATGCTTTAAATAAGTTCATGCCAAATTGAATATTTCATAGTCGATTTTGAAAGATCAATACCACTTGGTATTGATCACTTAAAGATCGGAAGTCAAAAGTTAATACTATAACAGCTACTTCATTACTTTTCGATATATACAATTAAACGTGAATTTTTTTAATTTTATATAAATCGTTTTTTATATCAATAAGATTTCATTATTTTGTTTTTCTTAAAATAATAAAACTTCAATTCATTCATTCAAAAGAAATGAGAAGCATAAACAGCGCATACACATTGTTATTTGCAGTAAAATAAATAAAATAACATTGAATCCATTTCCATAATATTGTAGCCGTCACACTCACTGGGTAATTTTCCCCATTGTCAGGCACAAGAAAATATTTCTCCCCATATAGCACTGGATGAGCCTTAAATAAATACAAATATTTATAAATTTATTTTATTGTACTGTTGTAATTAGCTTGAAATGTTGTAAAAATATTAGTGGAATGTTTTACTATTTACTTTGGTTTATCATAATATGTATATCCGTAGAGCTATTGTATGATTTGTATTATAAGTTATAACACAATTTTCCCGTCCAGTGTATATTATACCATTTTTTAAATCAGGATTTATTTTTATTATTTAGTTTCTTTTAAATACAATCGATAAAATATGACACATTTTCCTCGTCACAATAAAAAGAAGATAATAAGTATTATGTTTTGCGATCTTAATGTGGCCTTGTGTTTTTCGACCATTGACTTCATTTGACCTTTTTAGATATTTAGTTTTTACCTATATTTTGATTTATTATTGTTCGAATCCACGCAGTGTATTATGTAAGTAAGAACAAAAAAATAACAATTAATAACTTATAACATGTGTTTTTTGCAATCTATATATGTATATATAAAACTCAAAGGTGACTGATATAGTGATCTATCAACGCACAGCCCAAACCACTAAACGTATCGGGCTGAAATTTGGCATGCAGGTAGATGTTAGGATGTAGACATCCGCTAAGAAAGAATTTCCCGAAATTCTTGCGGGAACGGGGAAAAACGGGGATGCACGTAAAAAGTCGTGGGCGGAAGCTAGTTGTGTAATAAATTACAAGTGTAAATACGTTAGTGTAAAATAAATAAAAATGTTTTTATTAAACCGTATAAATTTTTAACTATTTAACTGTTTGATTAAAGATATTTATTATTATGACGAGAATACAAAATCTAGAAATATATTTAAAAGCTAAACATATTGCGCGTTTTAGTAATTTTATATCTACGGTTCTTAATACCGTCATTTCTATGAGATTTGTAATTTGCCGCCGATAATTTCACCCCCGTCTGTTGAATGGAGGCCAATTGTGTCATTTTTGTTCTGTTCTGACATGTTATTTACCTTGCTTTGATTTCTAAATAAAGAACTCGATTTATTGTGGAAGAAGTTATAGTCGCTTATTCATAAAGTAGTATGCTTCATTCAATCAAAGTTCAAAGTTAAATTTAAACAACAATTTTAATCGAATAAATTTGTTTCATTTTTCTGATAATGCTGAATTGAAGTCTATAGGTAGATGTAGATACCTATATAAAATCCTGTAATTACAATTATTATACCTATCACTCAGGTAATATATCGACTTTAATTTAATAAATCACTTCAAAAATACCACTTATAAATATGTCAATTCTTAAATAGTTAGTTATTAATTTACCAAACGACCAATAAGCATAGATATGCTTATTGCTATTTAGTATTTTCAAACACCTCAAAAACGTAGCAAGGACAGAAATCTAAAAAATACCTTTTTACTTTACACAATAATTAAATATTTTTGTACAAATTGCCAGCTTATAATGGACACAAATGAATCGCTGAAACTCCATTTTCGATGAACGCTTTGAAAATCTTTATTTATTCGTATTGTGAATAAACTTATTATAGAATAGAATAATTCAGTTACTGGTCCACGAGAAATTTCTTTCCGCTTTTTCCAAGGAAAAGAAATGTTTTCGCCTTTCATTGAATTACCAGCGCCGGGAATTTCTATATTCTTATATTTTATTGTGCCACGCCGCCTTAGACACGCTTATTCAAATTAACTGTATTCTTTTATAATACCTTTTTATGACTCTCCGACGACTACTTAATTTTCGCAAATGGAACTGCGATTTATATTTTGAATTGATTTGAAAAACGTCGTGTTGTTAACAAACATCTTGCGACTTGTTACAATATTCTAAAATACTCGTCGTTTCTTATTTACAAGTAGCTGAGACTTCTAAATAGTAATTATTGAGACTTCGTTATAACCTTTTAAAGAGTACCACTGCAGTTCTACAATAACTAATAAAAACATAGTTCAAAAAAATAGACCACCTTTGTATTACGTATCTTAACGTATTGGGTATCGACCTCATTTAAAATCTGACCAGTAGATCCATACTATGTTGCTAAATAAACTCTATAACCCTTTGACTTTATTAATTCATGAGTACCAGTGATTCGTAGTTTCATAGGTGCATCTTCAGAAGCTGTTCCTCCTCCAAGACGTAGGCAATTTCCTTCAATTAATAGATTTAGAACTTGCATGTCCATCGCAGTTTCATTTCTGAACGGATGTATATGTCATATAAATTAACGTTCGGAATTACGGAGATTCAAAGTTTATTGGAGATATTTGTAAAGTTACTTTTTAGATATTGTTTTCTGCGTATCATATTGTTTATATTTATAGTTAGTTACATCAAGTACTTAAGTTATTACATGTAGACTTACAAACAATGAACCAAAGAAAAAAAGCACTTATGTTTTACAGCACTTGCATATTTTTCGCATGGCTTCAGCCACAAGCATAATATTATAATCTTACGACTTAATTCATTCCTAGTTACTCTTTTCTACTTATTATTCTTTGAAGTTAAATTTTGGGTGAATTATTTTTGCTAAACATTTTATATTATTTGTTAAATTCATTTTTATTCACTTTTGAGTTATCTTCATCAAAGGTTGACACATTATTCTTGTCTTCAACCTAAAATGGCAATACATTCAAAAGTTTACACTTATAATACCACAAGAGCTTCAAAATTATCGGGTATTTTCCGATAGGTTCGTTGCAAACAAATGAAGGAGTCAAGTTTTTAGTCAAGGTTAAAAACTTCTTTGATTTTTCCTGAAAAACCTGACGACTTTATTTGTTTGCAGGGAACCTTGAGGGAAATGCCAGATAATTTTGAAGCTCGTGTGGTATTCGGGAGATTATTTTTCCGTCCCAAATGTCGGCCAATAATTTCACAATTGAATTGAACCTGTCAGTTTGACGTCAACGACCAGAGAAAATTTTCAAAAAATTATCAGTATAATACCATGTAGGTTGTACCACGTGACGTCGAATGGTGCAATTCTATTGGTCGATATTTGGGTCGGAAAAATATTCACCATAAAACTGAAATGACCTGTAACACATTACACCAAGGTATCCATAAACTGCCCACAAATTCACGGGAAAGTAGAAACCATAATACTCTCAATATCTAAAGTAAACAAAAGCTAATATTTCTGTCCTCGACAAAACAATTATACGTCACTTGTCCCTCCCCTTACATCAGCTGTGCCCTCACACTCCCCTGTATTTTTAACTCTCGTGTTAAATTGTCAACGACGATCATTTAAATTTCTAAATTTGGAGATTAGTTCTTTAATGATAGACGTTCGTATATATTTTGTTTTTCGATGCTATCACTCTATGTAATGCTATTTTGGCAGTTTTCCTATAGTGATTATTATAAAGACAATATTCAAATTCAATCTTCTTCAAGTTTCTTCATAAACATCCAACTTACAATTCAAAAACAGATTGATTTTCATGATCTTATTTATTTAACAGAACAAACTCAGTATTGACTACAACAAAATGCTAACAAATATCAGGAACACGAAGAAAGGTCTATTAGATTTACTTAAGGCAATTTAAAAATAATACAAAGCGATTAAAAGACAATCAAATCATTTCCGCAAAACGATTTTCCCGCCTAAAAGCACATTGTTCGAAGCACCGCTTGATGTTATTGTACCCGTAATAGAAAGGAAATTAATAGTTACAACCAACAAACTTATACATTCACTTGATATAAATCCTATAGCCTTATTAATAGGGTTGAATATTGAAGGACAAATTGCCAAATATCTTGGTATCAAGGAGTGAACTATTGAGGGAGAGGCAACACAATTGTAAAAGTAAATCCATTTTGACGCGTTTCGCTATTATTGTCAAGTGCAGATTATTCATTTATATTGATTGTAAATTGTAAACTAGCGAATGGAATACGATTATCCGTTTCACGACTACTTGGCTTTAATGGAGTTTTATTTTGCATTTGCAATGTTTTTCTAGTAATTGGAATCTTAGCTTGTAATATTTTAGCTTTACGTATAATTTATTTCGTAGTTTCTATGAACTCGTTGTAACTGGCTTATCAATATTACCAACACCAATATTCGACTATTCTCATTCCCTTAAATATTCATTTTTGGAAAACACTAGGTACATTTCCTAATTCCAACTCTTCGATAATTACCATCAATACTATGTTTGTTAGTGTATAAAACGGGTTTAAATTAATAAAAATTGTTCTATAAATCGTTCTATTCTCCGTCCCGACGGTAACACAATTTCTAATGTCAGTGTGCTAAAGGACTTTATCGCATTACGGTCCCCGGTCCCCGTGGCAGCGATGTAAATAACTATAGCTTTATGGAAATCGCTTGTTCAATATAATTGGTATTGTGTACTGTTAGAGAAATGTTCTAGATCTTTTTGGGACTGATTTTAACGTATTTCTTCTTAATGCTAAGAATTATGTTGTAAGAAGTTGAATATCTCTTTTTCTAAATAACAAAACTTTTGCCGTCACTTACGAACGACGTTACGAGTTCGTCTTCTACCAAGAAAAGGTGCCTTATTCAAAGGCACCTTGGTACAACGTTGTTTTCAATCGACTATGTTTCTAGTGATTCAGTGTGCAGAATAACATATGTACATAATATTTGCATAGTTGCTTCAGAGTTTTGGATGTAAAAATTTCTGAAATTTGTAACAGGGTAAAATTTTTAATTATAGAAATAAAAGCTTCATTCTTGTTATATTGTTTAACTAAAGTATTTTCATGCTGCCTCCTTCAATGCCGTAACATCGTCAATTATGTATACCTACATAACAATCATCTTAAGACATATATAGTATCTAGTGTTTGCACAGAAGGAATTAGCAAGGTATATCGAGCGTCTGATTGGTCGGTAGGGTTGTGAGTTGGCGATCATTGCTTGTGTCAACACAGCTTTCTTGTCTGCGTCTGCTTTGAAGTTTTGTTTGAGCTGCTCCGTTAATTAAGTTTGTTGTTACGTCTTCAGATTCGAGTGCATTTCGGATTTCAATCTGTTTAACGTTGATTCGATTATTGGAGTGAATTTTGTAACGTTGCTAATCACTAATCAGTGTGTATTTTTTTATTCCTATATATTTCCTTATGAATATGACTATGTTCGAATTGAGATAATTCGTTATTAGGAAGAAAATTTCATCTCGAGCAACGCTGAATTTTTTTATTCCACTGTTTGCCAAATAGTAAAATTTGATAAGAAGCTAAATAGGTGATTATCTGGATTATAAACTAATTTGATGTAAATCAATATCCAAATACTATGGCCGACTCATATCTTTGCATGAAAACTCAAATAAAATAAAATGAACCTAACATTTAATTCATGAAATATTAAACTAGTTTGACTATCTCTACATACCATTAGGTACTGTATATATAAACCTTAGTCCAGGCGACATCACACTATCTCCCAAACACTGTCCTAATCAAATTGGTCTTAACACCAGTGAATAGCAATTAGATGTCGTTAACTGAATCGTCCGGAGTAAAGACAAATATCGTATCGGTTCCGTAAGCAAATATCGGGTCGCAGGTCGGACTGGTGTCGTCTCGTCGAACTAACTTGTTTCAACTAATTGGGCTCTAATTGTAATTGGGTTGAAATTTTGGACTTTACATCTAATCTCTCTAAATTATGTACATAATGAAAGGAATCCTGCTTTAGTCGTCTTTGTTTACAGAGAAGGTTCTTAAATTACTCAAGAAATTTTGAACGAACTATACATATAACTTACGAAGTGATAATAGTTAAACGTAGAAAAATACATTAAAATAGGAATTAGAAATAATTACGACCATTACAAAAAGGCACATATAATGACTTCTCGTAAACATATAAAAATATTATAAAGATGTGATGATCGCGTGATAAAAGATAATATTGGAAGAAATGCTTTAATCATGTTAACGATGGTAAGAGATCGTGAAATACCAGAAACACGCTACTTGTACAGTTCTGATGTACTTACAAAGCAATATTTTTATGAATTGAGTTGATATATTAATTACATGGGAATGAGGCAAATGAATTGAATGACGACTTCGAAATTACATTACAAAGACAGTTTGGCGTTGCTTTATAGTGGGTCTGATAATATTTATGATACTGTATTGTTTAATGTTTATTCGATTTTAAGAAACTGATTTAAAATACCGCTAGTAATGTGTTAGAATTTGTTTAAAATCTTCAATTTTCTAATGACAAACTTTTCTTCCACAGAAACATGTCATCTAAACGTAAGTCGCCACCGTCGAAACTGCAAGAAGGCGTCGACGTGAAGAAATCCGAAGCCGGCCCCGCCAACCTGGACTTCTCAGACCACCAGGATTCAGACGAGAACGAGCACCAGACCTTCTACAAGTTCTCCCCCAGCTCCTCCCCCCACACCTCGATCAGCGAAGAAGAACCCGCAACTTACGAGGACGAGAACCCTAGCAAGAAACAAAGATTCGACCAAACATTAGACATGACAAACAACCTTCTAGTCCCATCGTCCTTCCTAAGTCTGCACCAGGTCAACGATCTCCAAGCGAGAAGACGCGGCTCCTCAGAATGCAGCAGCCCCGGTGCTGAAGCGAAAGTTTTAGGGCTATGCAATAATAACAATTCATTGCTGAACCACAACAGTGCACTGTCGCTCGCTAACCCACACAAGCGGTCGATGGATGACGTCCTGAAGAGGTTAACGTCTAAAATGAATAATAGCACGATCAAAGAAGAGAAGAGGCCTACGCCGTCGACCACGCCTGTTAAGCAAAACAAGTAAGTGTTGTACATAATTATAGTTACCTATCTGATAAACATTTGCGTAATGATTAACAAATAATATTGTGATTAATAGATACTATGAATTATAATTTAGAGTCACGTGATTTAAATTTAATCAAGCGGGACTTTTAGGGTACTTAATTTTGTTTCGCGTCTACACCCTCTTCTACCCTTAAAGTAAACGTAGCGTTTTCCGAAAAGTTATAAATTTATAGTCGATCTGAATTCAGTTTTAAAAAAATATCAGTATTTATTCTGCGCAGGAATTCTTAAAAATCTTTACTACTTTTAAACAATAGCTTCCCTAACCTTACAAAATAAAAAGTCGGTGTACCAACATAACCATCGGCAAATTGCACAACATTTTAAATATGACTTTTCAACATTCCATTACATATAATTTAATTAACAATATAATATAACTAATTATTTGTCGCCGTCTAATTACTTTCTATCACTGAACAAATACATTTTAACCTGTGATAATCTCTAGCCAGCTATTATTGGCAATTTCCGATATAATTCATTAAGAATGTTTTGTTTAGCATTTATCTTACAACACGGAAGCTTCCACAGATAATAAAGTCTATTATGCGTGTCATTGACGATAAATCAATGTTATTTTGTTACCTAAAGGACTGAAGAAATCTATAATTTTATTACTTAGTGTTCTAGAAGTTTTTATTAATGTTACACTTACGATCATACTAAATTAAAATATCTAAATATTTGCTTAATATCTCAATATCGTAACACACAGAAAACAACAATAACGCTGAACATAACTGCAGATTGAATGTGCAAAGAACAGCATTTAAGAAAACATTAACATTTGCGTAAACCGTTTAAAATATAACCATAATAAAAACATAATGTATCATTGTTTAGTGTTAAATAGAAACGTGAATGTCGTCGAAACCATTACGAGTAAACTGATGGTTTATTTATATTTTAATCGCCGTTTTACTGTTTCCTACTTTAGTACCAAAATAAAGAGTTTACATACATAGTGGGTTTTTAATTGAGCGTGTAACTGCTCATTAAAAACAATGTAAAGTGGACCACCAACCGTTAACAGCTATGTAACCAGCCCTTTATTGGCTCGTGGTTTTACTCGTTTATCAATTTATTCAGTCATTATTTTTATAGACCGCCTCCTTGGTGAAATGGCTTTAGCCAGCTTCTTTGATCCTTTTTTCTTGTTTTCGATACATCATATAGTTACTATAGATTAGAAAAAAATTAAACAGTTAATTGTGTTATTTTAACAATATTTTAAAAGAATTTGAGTGAAATGTGTCTGACATAATTAACTTTGTAATCTGTTCTTGAATATTTGCAACCTAATAATTGTATGAACAAGTTTACTCATTACTGTAACATTTAAACACTATTATTTAGCCGTACATTTTAACCACATACTTTCTACATTATATCTTACATAAAAATAATACCTTTCACAAAAATAATTACAAACTAATAAACTAAACGCTGTTTATTATCGAGGAACTACCTATCGTTCAAGCAATTACGTCCACGACCAATATAACATGAGCTCCATATATCTATTGATTCGATCGAACGATCATAAATTATGAAGACGGGATGTATTATCGCAGCTCAGCTTACCCTGGTCAAGTGCACAATAAAATTAGATGCAGATAATTTAATAATAGAAGATAAAAGGTGGAGGTTGTGTCAACCGATCTATGTCAATATTTGTCTGGCATTATCTGTTGTGAATAATATTGTTGTGACGGATGTCACTATGGGATACATTGTTCGTAATCTTTGTTTTGTAGTATATTTGCAATACATTTTATCTGACTTGTTTTTGTGATAATTAATTGTTTTTTAAATTTTATAGATATTGGCACTGACATTAGTTTGTTGTTGCTGGGGTGACTTGTTTTCGTGGGTTTTATAGCGGAATATTTTCGATAAATTTGGAACATGCTGTTTTTATAAGAAATTATCAAAAAATGATTGTTTGTTTTAATTTTAATAATGACCTAATTATATCTTAACAATTGCTTTTATTACGCTATTTACAGATTGAAATGCAACACTTTTATTTAGGTCTTTGTAAAATCTTATGAAGAGTTAAATAAATAAATAATACATACATGTATCCTACTAAAGGAAAAATGTACAGTTAGCACAAAAATGATTAAATCAAAACCGGTGCGGCTCGTAAACAAAGCGGTTCCACGAAGCGAGTGTTACATTAAGACGAATGTATGCTATTGTCCCTCGGCCACTAATTAAACGTAGTGTTAATTGCCCCGAGAATTAAGATGTTGGCCCGTAATGTGTAGCAATCCGTCTGTGTTAAAGCTCTGAGCGGTTTTGTGTGGGTGAAGGTAGGAGCGGTAGCGGTTTGTAAAAGTAAAGGTAGCATTCGGATCTGGGCAGTCGCGACCCGGCAGCCGCTGCCCCGCAGCCGCGACTGTGGTCGCGAGGCACCGCTTCGTAGGGAATTGTATGCGATAGTGTCCGACGCAAGCGACCGAGCCGCGCGGCCAAGGGGCGTGGCTTGCTCGCGACTTTGGCAGCGCCGCCGAGCCGCTCCGGGAGCAGTACGGTCGCGCTGCTGGCGACGTTTACCGATGAAAACGACGAGTTTTTAGTTGAATTAATTGCTAAAAATCCACCACTTTACGATCCTTGACTCAAAACCTATAAGGATAATGTTATGATATAATGAATCGATTTTATTCCTCTTTGATGATAGTAAGACCAACATTATTTGGTCGTCCTCTTCTTCGTCCTCTATCAGTCTCTTCACGAGTTCTCGCTTTCGTATATTTGACTATTATTTTGACTGAGTGCTGTTTGACTACTGCGCGTGGCAGTCGCTGCCCGGGTCGCGGACGCTGTTATCCGTAAGCTTCTGGCAGCGCCGCACAGCAGTGACAATTTTCCCGGCTGCAGGGCCGCGGCTGCCAGGTCGCGACAGCCCAGATCCGAATGCTACCTTAATACAAAAACTATGGAGAACTCTATCAATAGGTAGTGGTTGCGTGAGTTGTAGATTGGTATCTACTACGGAGAGAATGAGTAGAGTTATAGATAGTACGACACCACATTATATTATAAACGAGGCAATAAAGAAGTAACGATATCATCAGTCAATCAACTTGTATTAAAATTTAACTTTTGTTTCATAGGTAGGAGGTACTATTTCGGTTTTGCTAGGTTTATTTTCCAAGTTGCAATTTTAAAAGTTACCTCCTTATTACAACAATCCGCATTCTTAAAAGGATACTTTTCCATATTCTATTCAATGTTTCTACAATCAATCTCTTATCTTCCATGCTCAACTATTTCTTACAATTATTATTTTTAAAATCGCTCAAGTCTATTCCATGTTCCACCACACATGAACCAGGAACAATAGGTGAGCCATAATTTGTACAATGATACATTTCATAAACACAATGCGCGGGATTATAAATCGCTGCCAACATTTGTTACATTTAATGCTCTATTTTTATTATGACTGATCGCTCTATATTATGCTACCTACACTTTCTATGAAAAATGTTTAAACGATATTTGAAATTGTTCGTATAAATCATTGGAAGAAGTAGCTTGGTAATAAAGTTAGTGATTAAATGATTGTCTTGTAAATTTTACAATCTGATCTCCATCATGCATAAAATTATTTTTTGTAGATGAAAGAAGTCCAGTACCAGTGTACCAGTTTTGTATAGAAAAGTGATCACCTACCTACTTGCAAATTTAAAATAAATCTTTTTAAGTTTATAAAATTACCTACCCCATACCTTTCATTGGGTTTAGAGATTTTAAATTGTAATAATCGTAATAGAACACTTTAAGCAGTTCTAACGGTACTTTTAGCGATTATAAAGTAAAGAAACTGCAAAATAAATAATAAATAAATGTCAGGAACTGTTATTTACATATAAAGAATCCTATTGCGATGGAATGTAGGTACTGTGGTAGTGCATTATTAAAATTTGATATACACACACACACACACACACCTAATCTATGCAATATGCATGTATTTTCGACCGCAAGACAAATCCCACGATCACAATTGTTACAATTTAAAACACCATGTAACATTATAATTATAAGCTTATAGAAACGAAATAATATTGTAACACGTAAATCATTACACGAAACAATGAATTAAAGTTCATTAAAATCGGATGAGTTGCGAAAATGTAATTATCGAGTAATTATAACTGTGTCTATTGATCAAAACGAAAGTCAATAGTTGCATCACGATAAGATGTCAAGGATGATTCGATTTTATTCAATTAAAAATTATGGGCTTTATGCAAGAGCAATTTTTGCAAAGGATAAGTATAGTTTGCATAGGTATTTATCGATATAGCCAGCTCTCAAACTAGGTATAACGTTCCTGTATGTCCAAGTAAAAAACAGATAGGTAGTAGGTATAAAACAGTCTTTGTCGCTGTCTCACTGTCCCTATTCAAGCTTAAATCTTTAAAACTTCGTAACGATTTAGATGAAGGTTTTTTATGGATAGGGTGATTCTTGAGGAAAGTTTTAGTATCTATAGTTACTATTTATTAGGTTTTAAACAAAGCGAGTAAAGCCGCGGGTGGGAAGCTAGTAAAAAATAAAGAGAGCATGAAAAAGTTAAATATAAAATCACAAAAGTTATTGTAAATTTTCATTCCAAGAAAACACTTAAATAATATCTGCCTATAATAACATTTTCTGTCACGCGTGTTTCCTCGTAAACAATTGACAAGGTCTGACCACTCTGCACAATAACTATTCTATTACATACAAAGTAGCGACAATGCCTTTTGTGAACAAATTGTCCATTTGTGTGTTTATGTTTATTGAATGTTTATTGTTTTGTCTTATAATTTTGCAATAACGTATGTAAAATTTAATATTACGTTCTATTCACGTTTCAATGGTCTTAAGAGCTCTTTATGTTCCCTGTTTTTCCATGGAAAATTTGATGTTAAGAAAGATTTTGAATATAAGTAGATAAAAGAAACATTGACCTGAAATTTATTTCCGAATGAAAAACAACTTTGAAATGTCACCTCATATTTTTCCACGAAACGAATCTATATTTATAGATACCTATAATATATTTTATGCGATATTCACTACAATTACGACTTTAAATATACATGAGCATATTATGTAGGTAGTGATTGCAAACATAATCGTATTTTAGACCACAGCCGTATCATAGCGAAATAATCCGCAGTTTACATCGCAAAAGCATAGTTTGTCGCTTTCCCGCCTTGATCATTTGAAATTGGAATGCAACGTTAAGCGCAACCAGTGATTGGCTCATACAATATTCAGGGCGGCCAATCGCAGCGGCGCTGTGTTGCCAGTGCATCAAAAATTCTATCTGAATATACCAATGTGGCGAGCACTAAAAATGATAATACCAACGTGGCCATACAATTTCAAATGAAGAATTCATACAACACTCGCCTTTCCATTTGGTATGTATTTTTATTGAACAGTATTGAGTCCGGCCCATTTTATTTATTGGTGCAATACGTACGTTTATGAGGCGATTACACTAAAACGTCTTTTATTAGATGACCGAAACTTTGTGTCCATTAAAATGAAGATAAATACATGTGTTTGGTAATAAGTTCTGGGTAACGGCCACTTATTTTAAGGTGGGGGTCGAGTGTTGCCAGCCAAAGGCTTCTTTTACTTGTGGCAACATTAAGTTTTAAAATAACAAAAGAAAGTTTAAGAATAAGATATGATGTATTACTAACCGGTGTCTTTTGCTCCGTTGCTTTAGTTTACTCGAGTATAAATAGTGCAATGTATTTTTTTCGATTTTTAAACACAAATGAAATTAATTATTTATGTAACAAAATTATTCAATATGCTTATAAAAAACAATAAACATTCAAAAGTATCATCAAAACCCAAAATCAAAACGTGTACAAAATCGGCAGCCTAACGTTAACTAAGAAAAAAGTTCAATAGCTCAAAGGAAAACATCGATAATTTTCCCCCAGCATCTGACCTTAACCTGATTTAAAATGCTATCAGGCTGAGAAGGCACCTTACGGCAGCTCAATAAAACGCAATAGCATGACGGACGGCGGCGACGACCTTTAAAATAATAATGTGTATTGTTGACGATGGATTTGTATGGATACGACTGAATTTTCTTTTACTTGATAGGTTAGACTTGATGTGTACTAATTTGTAACAAGGTCTCTTTATAGTAATGCGAGTAAATGTATGTATTATGTAGTAATACTTTCTTTTATATCAGCTTGTAATTTGACGGTCGTTGATTTGTCGTATCGATTGCCTATTTTTGTAAAGTTATTCTATAGCAAACTAATAAAATATACAGAGATGTAGATGGCAAGCACTTCACTACATCACACAAAACTGGCAGATGTCCATTTATAGTCTATTCCACTTCTATACCTACACTGCTCTTTTGAATATATTCCATACATTGTGATACTATCGAACAGCTTATATATTTTACATTATTTTAAGGCCTATCCACACAATGCTAACCGACCTGTCGCGAGGGGCAAACAAGATGAATAACCCCAACGTCTCTACGTTGTCTCGCGTTAAGGGATTTTTTATTGTTGGCAACAAATTGTGTTGGTGTGCGGCAACCCTTACATTCTTTATGCATCATGATGTATGTACCTCCCGTTTAAATATGCTATTCAGACTTCAACGGCTCTGAATAATGGAAACCGTCTTGAACGACGTGTCTAATTGTTTTCATTGTGCTTAGGGACAAACTTATAAGATAGTTTTGTGCTTGAATTGTTTATGCACCAAGATTAAATTCCATATAAAATATACTAGACATAAGTTATATCAAACTTATTAAAACCGTTAAATACTTCGACAAATAACAGAATTGTAACGATAATTTTACAACCATTGAACATAAAAATGAAAAGTGAAAACCACTAACGTTTACAAAAGAAACACAACAATACTAATTGCGGTTAAACGCTGTAACAATTTACATTAAGCCATCAGTCTCAACGAGACAAAAGCAAAATAATGAGTGTAAAAATAATGAATCGGATCACTCACAATTCCATTCAATTACATCACTCACAAAGCTCATTATTGTGGCATAATTATAATATCGACAAAAGCAAATTAATGCTATTCCACGTAATTAATAAATCAAAGAAGCCCTACAAACACAGGCCCCTCAAAGGTGAAATTATTGGGGAAAAATCTGAGATTAAAAGAATGAATTTTTTCAGACATGTTTCACAATTACTCGTCAGATGGGCATGACGCCAAGATATTGGGAACTTTGAAAGGTATCGAACTTTGTACAGGATGCTTTGAAGAATTTGAATCTTGTTAATGTTGAAAATTTTCGTAGCGAGTTTTACGTAACGTTGGGGTGTACTGTGATTAAAACTAGATTGAGAATGATATTGATATAGTTATTAGATGATAGAGAATTTATTATTTTTGATGATTTTAGTTTTTTATCATTTGTTTATCATTTGTTTCGATTGATTAGTAGGTAATAGCAAGTTAAAGAAAACCGAGACTCGATTTGTTTGCATTTAATATACTTACAATGTTTTTTTAGATATAAAAATATCATTATTTTTTCAAACACGATGTATCACATCAAAATCTATCGCGTCACGTTGTATCCATTTTAATGACGTCACTCCCCGTCGTCAACCCTTCAAATTCCTTGAGGGTTGTTCCTACGTGCAAATTTCTTTTGTTTTTGACTTACCTATGCGTTTTAAATTTAGTCGTCGATGTTCGATACTGAAAAGTAAATTTGATTTGATAAAATAACATACATATAGCTATGTATTACAAAACAATTGACAGTTTATTACATAGAAATTACAGTTAAGTGTATCTATCTTTGAAATAAAAGCTTTTGACCTCTATTAAATATTATGTATATCGGAAACAGAATATATTTAATTTTTATATTAAACACTTGACCGTAATTTGAAGCTTACTTCATTGAGAAGGTACCTAGCTTTTTCCGCCTATTTTTCCCTCTCTTTCCGTTGTATATATGCTATCTCTCTCGCACACCTCTCCACCAGGTGGCGGGGCGCACGATAATGTCGGGCGCTGGATGTTTTTCATTGGCGTCTAGCTTCCGCCGCGAGAAGGTTGTCTACAAGACTACAACCTTGGTGCTATTAAGTATTAAGTACTGCTTAAAGCAAGTGCTAAAAGTGTTAAAAAGTGTATCCCGTCGGATCGGTACAGTGAGTTATTTTTACATCTATTCTAATAATATTTTACTTAAAAATGAGTAAAAATCTTTAAAGTCAACGGTATAATCGTTGGACTTTATTTAAAATGCTGAGGTTTTTAATGAATCCTTCAGCAATAGTTTATTTTTCAATATGCTTAAATACTTAATAGCATGAATAAAGATATTTAAAATTAACGATACAACCGTTACATTTTACTTGAAATAGTAACTTTTCTTTTGAAATATTTCATTATGCAATATGTACTAATTAATATTTGAATTTTTAATACTGTGAGTAAAGCTATTTTAACGGTGTTACCGTTCGGCTTTACTCGAATCGTTAATATTACTTTTGTGATTATTTGATATTACTAGATATATCAAATACCCTCTCTTGTATATAGATATTTTTAATATTTTATTTCATTTTTAATAATGTGTTTTTATTACAAGGGTACAAGTGAATTTTTCGTGGAAAAATTACAATTAATACTTAGTATGGATATGAGCCAACTCAAAGCTTTACAGGCATACAATCCATTGCTACGACTTTATTACATTGTCGTTATCGCTAGGAACGGTTCGGAATTCCTATCATAGTTTATTACTAAAAATTATCGAACGAGATGAGTCAGCTCCAAGAAGTCACGACATGTCAGAACATGTTGTGATATTATTTTATAAATCGTACGGGAGTTACCGCTCAACTGAATAATGATGGAATTCGCTCATGTATAGTAGATACGTACCATGAATGTTCCACACATTCAAAACTATCCGTAGTCTATACGTGTCCTTTTATGAGTATTATTCTGATCCGTTTTTATGTGAAAATAGACATATTACACACGGCTAATTTGATGAAAATTACGTTTCCTATGTTCAAATGATGCAACTTTTTTGTTAAAACGAGTAAGTACCAAAATTTTACAATTAAATTCTTTGGTTTACTGAACTTGTGCTGAAAGGGTTATCGTATAATAATTATCGAGATATCTTAATATAAATTAGATTTAGATACACTTATTTCAAAGGATTTACAATTCAATTCTAACGTTTTAGAATAATATTATAAACTTGTACACCTTGACAAAAAGTAAAAAATTGCGGGTGAGTGGAGATTATTTTGTGCAATTAAATATAACGTCCTACGACGGTATGGTTGCGTTCGTAAGGAATGTTAACGGATATAAAGCAACTAAATGTTACATCGATTGCATGAACAAAAATAAATATGAATCGAAGTTCATTTTAAAATTTAGTAAATTGATTTGAATTATGAATTTATTAAATGTCGCTAACATTGGAAAATAAGTTAAAGGACCTTGTTAATTGCTATATTATTTAAATGATTATTTACTGCTATTTTTATATTAGCACTAAGGTGTATTCTTGCTCGAAGCAGAATACATAAATGTGGCCACTACTCCTCGCAGGGGTTAGCCAGGTCAAATTCACCCTCGCAGGGTGTCTCTTAAGCATTTTTTGGCAGGCCCTACTTATTTCTAGTTACAAACATCCCTCGCGCAGCTGTCGCTCGCAGGGAAATGGTGCAAATATATATCGGCCCTCGCGGGGCTTTGATTACAATCGTCCCTCACGGAAAAGATGGTGCAAATATATATCAGCCCTCGCGGGGCTTTGATTACAACCGTCCATCATGGAGAAATGGTGCAAATATATATCAGCCCTCGCGGGGCTTTGATTACAACAGTACCTCACGGAGACATGGTGCAAATATATATCAACCTTCGCGGGGCTTTGATAACAACCGTCCCCACGGGGAAATGGTGCAAATATATATCAGCCCTCGCGGGGCTTTAATGGCGATTGGTGCAAATATACAAAGGATTGATCATTAAAATGATCATAGATATTTGCTTTTGTCAACGAGGACCCACGAAAGAAGTTTTGGATATGACCGTATCGGATCTTCACTCTTCTAAGGTAGGTAGAAAAAGGTTTTGAAATCTACTTCACAGTGGGCAGTATAGTAAATGACCTAATAAATACAATAAAGGTTAGATACGTCAAATAATGGGCGCATGAAATTGATACTTCGTATCCTAAAAGTTTACGCTTCAGGAATCAGGAAACCACCATTGGTTTACCAATTATGGAAATTGGAATTGAACAAATTGTATTTACCAATGCAAAGCCTAATCACAACAAAGGAAGGCGAGTCGGATCAAATATCATCTCGCAGATGATTTGTGGCGGTGGTTTCGAGGATTGTCACCAAGCCTTGTGTCAACGGTATGTTTGGTATCGTAATTAAATGGCACTAGCCGACCAATTTTCATATACAAACATCGGAAGAGATTTTTTAATCGCAAAGCGATTGAATGTAACAAATGACGATTGATTACGTATAGTTGACCTCTCATAGGCCTATTTTAGTTGCCCGGTCTTGTAGGCAATTTATTTGACTCGTTTTTCAACCCATTTGACCTCATTATTGCACCCATGAGATTTTTCTTCGGGGCTCAAACAATAAATCGCTGAGGGATTAGGATAATCGTTTGTTAGACAAGTTTTTTTTTTGTCATCCCACCAGGATTATTATATTGTATAATAAAGTTATATACAACTATTAACGTAAAACGTTTAAGTACTCAACGAATGCTGAGAATACTGACTGTTGAGTTACATAGGATAGAGGATAAATAACGGAAAGTCAATCTTTCCAAACAAAAGCCTCTTATTATTAGATATTACTTGGAACCCCTACCCTTAACGAGAAAGCTCTGCCAAATGACTTCTCATTTCTTTGCTTTGAGGGGGGGGGGGGCAATAAATGAAATGTACAGGCTATACGGCTTTTAAAATATAAGTCTGGTAAGCGAACTAAACTTTGCTGGTTTAGTTCTTGCTATATCGCTATCCGTGCCTGCTTCTCGTGTTTACGGGTGAATTAAGTTTATTAATAGTCATAAATGCAATGCTATTCAGAGGATATACTGCATTTAAAACATGACAAAGTCTGGTAAGCGAACTAAACTTTGCTAGTTTAGTTCTTGCTATATCGCTGTCCGTGGCTGCCTCGCGTGTTTACGGATGAATACAGTAATGTCCTGTCTTCGCATCCACAGCTAACTGTCCTATACTGTCATAATCTTAACACATATTCATTCGACATAGCTCCCCACGAGCTCAGTTCTTCATTTTTGCACTCGCACAACTGTGGACAACACAAGAGCAATGCCTCCATTGGTAGCAGTTACAATCAAGGGATAACTAACCTTAGGCTAGCCATATTACGGATGTTGGAACAACCGACTATATTCAGGGCAATTTTCTTTGTTCAGTGTAACGTTTAGACTGTCGTAGCATTCCTACGGAACAAAGATGGGATCAGATCTGCATCCTTAATGCAGTTAATCGAAAGGAGATACTTTCAGACGACGATAGTATTCAAAACCCACCATATTCCTTAACATAATAATGCATAGTTAAGATTATAATCTCTCTTGCCATTATCCTGCAGCAGAATTCCTTGGCGATAATTTATCCTCGTTAGAACGAGCGAGGGTTGTTACGATAATATGAGAAATCCTAGTCAGTTAGAGACCTGAACGACGCGATAGAGTACCGCTATTTCAGTAGTAGTAACACCTAGAAGGGTGAAGGTATTCTGGAAAGCGGAACTGAAGGCCCGGTCAGCAGCATCAGCCACCTAATAGACAGTGTTCAGTGCTGCACCACTATAATCTGCAAAATGTCTCTGACGGTATGAAAATGTGGAGTACATTTTCAAAATATCAAATGATATATGTAGTTGGAATAAAAATCCTATTTGCCTCCGTCTATCCAAAAGACATACGGAGTAGCTAGTAGTAGTTGGTTGAATTAGAATAAAGTAACTATAGTTAAAATCCTTTGTTACTGACTGGATAAATTTGGCTCTTTTCCTATCTGACGTTCATATAGCTGTTGACTGCCTAGTGTTGTGCACAAACACTATTATTATAAACTAGCGGTCCGCCCCGGCTTCGCTCGTGGTACTTACGTTTTCTCTACATAAAAACCATCCTCGTACTTCAAGGAATATAATAAAAAAAAAAAAAAAAAAAAAAAAAAAAAAAAAAAAAAAAAAAAAGAATTATCGAAATCGGTTCAGCCGTTCTCGAGTTATGCGCTTACCAACACATTTTGCGATTCATTTTTATATATAAGAAGAAGATAAGTCACGTTATGTAGTCCCGAGGCTTTCGGTATATAAGTTCTGATGTAAATCATAATTATATCTTAAAACCGAATTGATTAAAAGTAACGTACTTGGCTGTAGTAATTGCAGTTTTGGGACACAGATAAGCTCCTTATCATTTTAGTCTCTTAAGTTCAGTATATTTGTTTCCAGTACAGAGTTTATGACCTATCAGTTTTAAATAAATAATTCATGCATTGTACTGAAAGTACTAGCCATGTTTAGATTATGATTGGTGGCGTTGGCTCTAAACATTAATAGATACCGCACGGTTTGGTTGGATGTTAAAAATCTGTATTATAATTAAAACCGTTTACCTGTTTTGATATTTTATTGCCTTATTCAAGGGGTGACCTTTTAAATTTATTTCTGACCCCAAAAGTAAGGACCAAGTTCTCTTCTTGTCCGCTTGTAGCAGGTTGGGTTAAAACTGTGTGAGTTGAGACAGGTGGTAATTCTATGTTAAGATGATTCAATTGTGCTTCTACAGAGTTCTAATTGAATAAATAAAGGTTTGAGTTTGAGGTATTTATGCCTCGTCGGGATCAGCTGTTGCTTCATTTTGTAAGTAACATCTAAATGCGTAATTGAAAGTCGTTACTGGCGCTTTCGCAGATTTACGCTAAAGATAGTGAAAATTGTAGTAACTTTAACCTTTCAAGCCCAAAAGGTTAACTAAGGTACGCTTGAACCAATCTCATAAGTTCTAATACTTTTAATCATTATGATTAACTTTTTGGTTCTTATTTGATTAACTTTTCATCTGGGATTGTTAATATATTATATAATATAAAAATTTGTGTGATTTATTGGTAGGTATACTATCTGCACACCTTACTCTTTCAAATAAAGAAATAAGTAATTACTTATGTATTCAAATTCACATTGGCGTCCATATATTGTACACCAGGTGGGTAACAAACAGGTCTCAATGAAGTAAGCTTCAAATTACGGTCAAGTGTTTAATAGCTGTGTTTTACCTGAAAATAAAACACATATTAAATACTTACCTATATTTGAAGCTTACACTTAACGTCCACCTGTTGTGGATTTCGACTCAATGAAAAACATCCAGCGCCCGACATTATCGTGCGCCCCGCCACCTGGTGGAGAGGTGTGCGAGAGAGATAGCATATATACAACGGAAAGAGAGGGAAAAATAGGCGGAAAAAGCTAGGTACCTTCTCAATGAAGTAAGCTTCAAATATAGGTAAGTATTTAATATGTGTTTTATTTTCAGGTAAAACACAGCTATTAGTAAGTATTGTAAAATTATCTTCATGTATGTTTTACAAAATATAGAAACATAATTTGAACTGAGACAGTTATCTGAATCGTAACAATCTGATTGAGACAGCGAGGAA
Source organism: Colias philodice (assembly GCF_061535455.1). Classification (NCBI taxonomy): domain Eukaryota; kingdom Metazoa; phylum Arthropoda; class Insecta; order Lepidoptera; family Pieridae; genus Colias; species Colias philodice. The sequence goes on along the minus strand of NC_143111.1, from coordinate 5,256,558 downwards.
TTATGTTTGATTGTTTTAATTATAAATGTACATTAATTTATTCACTTGCACTATATTGTATGACACGTGAGAGTTATTTGTGGCTAATATGCATTCGTGAATGGAAAATATGAATTAAAAAAGGTTATGTTTTTAAATTTTAACTAAAAATCATCATAAACTTGATAAAGACATTAAACACGCCAATACAAGACTAGTTAAGTCTTACTAGAATCTATAAATAATACGTTTCATAGAAATTACAATAACAATTATTCTCATGAACACATCGTATGATCAATAAAAAAAATATGTGCGTGTACTAGTGTACACAGTACACACGTAAGAAGTAAAACTTCTTTATGACCTTATTTTCCAAAAAAATATTTACTATAATATGCATCTTTACAGAAATACGTCGAATCACGCGTGGTAGGGATAAGAAAAAGATGGCGCGGAACGGAAAAATGTCACGCGTAACGAAAAAATGTTACACTAAATTCTCTTCTCTAAACACTTCACAATAAAACAGTTAGGTAGGTAATTCAAAAACGTCAAGATATAAGAAATGCATCAAAATGCAACAATGAAGACATACAGCCGTGCATAAACGCTACCGGTGAAACAGGATTGGAACAAAAAGTTTATTTGCAGATAATAAATCACTAGCGAATGAACAGGATAATAAATAATAATACAGGCTCTGTGGTTGGGTTGCTCTGTGGACTTATGTATAATTTTAGAGTAGCGGTTGTATATGTAATAAAGTGATAATAAGTTCTTGAGATAACGCAAAAGATTGTTAAATATTAAAAGTTAAAAATGAATAATCTCGCGAAGCAATAAAAAAACGCAATAAGACTGTTAAAACTTGTTAAATTTGGAATTAAGGAAACATTATGCTAATAGTAAAACATAATATCTATTAGTATTTTTCATAATTTATTGCATCCTTAATAAAAGGATGGCATCAATCGTTTTAACTTCCAAAACTTTTTATATAACATTTCTATTTTGTAACACAAGTAGTCACTAGTCACTACTTAGTTTGAAATTGATATTGAATCGACACAATATAAAAACACTATACCTAATATAACTGTTACCCAACATTACTTACTTTATTACTGTATACATTAAAGAAATTACAAATTAAAGCTTCACGCGTCCTACGTACATTATTTGCTCGTAACTAAATCAGTATGTTATAGTAGGACGCGTGAGAGACTACAAATCCTAATCCATTGAAAAATGAAAACCTTTCATGAAACGATTCCGTTGAATTAAACCATCAATGAGTGTCGTGCACTCATATAGTCTCAATGAGAGTCAAAAAGTTAAACAATTCCAGGTCAAAATTACAATAGCAACTTTCACATAATTACAAACGACTGGTCGGAACAGCTATGATAATGAGCGCTAATTAAGGTGTTTTCTGTCAAAATGTATCAGCCCTTTGATAAATGGGTGTCAAAAGTGGACCGTTTTTGGTACAAAAGTGGACCATTTTTGGTACAACGCAATATGAAAGTTGCAGACTTAACAACTCTATATGGAGTATGGACACGATTTTGTTCTTGCAAATTGTCTTTCCGAGAATAATTACGTGCATGTAATTATGTATGAAATTTGTATGATGGATATTTGCTTTCATTTTTTGTAAAATAGATGTCTGATTTTGCTTAAACGTGATATTTACTATTTAAAATTTAACAAAAAACGCTGTTGTCAGTTAGGTAATCCGAGACAAGATTATTTTAAAGGAACTTCATCTACATGTACGTTTATTCTAAAAATTTACTTCAGTATTACGATATTTACTTTTATCACCTGACGTTGACTATAAACAAATACAATACACAAAACTCAGAAGTCAACATTGAACAATTAAAAAATCGATTAATTCTCGGTAATAATAAAACTTAATTGAAGCAATAATTATCAACAATCCAATTAAAAGTGTGACAATCCAATTATAATAGTCTACAATTACATATTATAATTTAACTGTTTACCACAACAAAGTAATTTAAAATAAAACCGTATAAATCGTAAAACTATCAAAAGGGCAAACATAGAGTAGATGAAAAAAACATAATTAAATAAACAACTAGGTACCTAGTACCTTATATTACTATTTACTACTAGCTTTCCGCCCGCGGCTTCGCCCGCGTTTTCAGAGAAAACCCCGCATAGTTCCCTTTCCCGTGGTATTTCCGGGATAAAACCTATCCTATCTCTCAAGTTGGATCGAACTGCACATGGTGTGCGAATTTTATTATAATCGGTTAAGTGGTTTAGGAGTCCATTGAGGACAAACATTGTGACACGAGATTTATATATATTAAGATGATGCATGATGCTACTAACCTACCCAAAACTATATTTTAGTATAGGTAACTTAAGACCACTAGAATTTAGTAACAACTAAGTAGGTGCCTCATTCTACATACCTAAAGTCTATAGATCTAGATGCTAGAACTATTCCTTGTATCACTACATAACATACATGTCTTCTTTTATATCTTATACGTTTACAACTATCACAACTATGATAGCACATCCAAATTAAGGTGATGAATTAATTTTTCTAACATTTACGGCCCTTTTTAAACCTTCGTAATTTTTATATTATTAAAGTTGTCGTGATGAAAATTCTTGACAAGAAAGTTCAATAGTAACACAATACGTCTACCGTTTTAGAAACATGATTCCATGATATTTTCTCGATAGAAAAAAAATACAAAGTTCTCATTGTTATTTTTTTATAATCTCTGGCATCTTCAAAATAACAAACGTAAAGTTACGACTTTTTGGATATTAACTATAAAATATACAACCTATACGTCTACCGATTTAGAATTTTGAAATATGCGATGGTTTTGAAATAAACAAGAAATACTTGAAATTAGCGCGCGACCAGCCAATATAGCGAGAGCCGCCCTGTATCTTCCTACCCCGATCGCTGCACGAGTCATTCCCGCTACGGCCGTCACACGGGGAACTTGTGTCGCTCGCGCAATCGTAAAAAAGGGTGACAACACGATAAGACAAAATGAGACAAATGGGGACAATAAAGAAAATAAGAAGAAGAAACATAAAGGTTGGAGGAAAAAGAATGCTTACAATTGGAACAAATTAATGAAGTAAGTTGGTTTTATTTTAAATTTGATGATAATTGTATTATAGACGATGTTTGATATGTACCCCTGTTTTAAGTACATAACGAATGTGTAAGATATTTTCATTTATAGCATAGATAATCTTTTCAGAAATCCGGAATCCAGAAGGAAAATAAACCCACTGATTGTTCACAATGTGAACCCACTCCTTCGTAAGTACCTTTATTCAGTCAAAAATGTATGTTATCAACGTTCTACTGGTTTTATCGCATGATTCCATTTTTAGCAAAAAGCAACAAAGTGCAAAGAAATAAAAAATCATGGTGAACTTAGTGGAAGTATGGCGGACATAATATGGAACAGGAGCTCATTGGAGTAGTATTATATTTAAAAAAATACGAAATAATTTCAAGAATTACATTTCTTAGAAGGTGGTAGATAAGTATGTTGTATAAAGAATTTGATGTTGATATTTATTTCATTTATACTTACTACACCTGTGCGGGAAATTGCTTAGTAATAAAACAGGTTTATATTCATATTTACATAGTAATGTGAGTTTTCATTTCGAAAAATTTTGTGTAAGTATATTAAATTGAGTTCCTGGGTAATCTGGAAACACAATTGGGCCCGGAAGATGGCGCTGCAGTCACTCCTCCTAATGACATGAACCGATTTGGATGAATATTTGTGTGCACATTTCATTTTTGTGGGATGATTGGTTGATTCGCTTTCACATTAGCTAATATTATGTATTTTTGTTGTTAGAAAGTAAACTTAATTTAATGTTTATAATACATTATTATTGGTATAAATAAGCCAGTGTTCGTCTCACATTGCTGTACCTGCCTACCTACCCTACCAGGGCCTAACTTTGTTCTGGCTATTTTATTTTGATTATTTGTAATGAATAATTACAATTATAATAGAGTGCAAAAAATAAATACATGCGTCAATATATTTTGTGTTTTTTTTTAAACAATTTTTTTATTTAAAAAAATATCATTCCGACCGCGGCTTTGCCCGCGTGGAATTAGGTTATATCGTGAATCCTGTTTTATCCCACAGAAGTGTTCAGTTCGGATAAAAAGTATCCTATGTGTAAATCCAGGCAATTAGCTATATTTTATCAAAATTGGTAATGTAGTCTTGACGTGATTAAGTAACAACTAACAAAAAAATATACAAATTAACATCCAAAGTTTCGCATCAGTTTTACTGTATTAGTGATATCTTCCACTCTTGACTTTGACTGAGAAGAATTAGGGTTTATAACTTCTTTCAGAAATAGTACCTTTCATTTCTGGGCATGATGTAATATCTACGTCAGCATCAAATTCTATCTAAATCAATTCAGTAGTCCGCGTTATTGAGTACCATTTCATTTTTTCAGAGTAACAATATTTTTTTGTTATTTTAAAGATTATTTATAATCTGTATTATTTTGTAATAAAGTAAACATTACGAAATAATAATAATTATTAATAATGTCTAAGTAGTTGTTGGAAAGAAGATGATTTGTTTATAAGCAAGAAAATAAAACCAATAAATCAACAATTGAATAAATGTATAACAATATTATAACTGTATGACGACTCCATACATGTTTGTCCCGAGTCGGCCAGCGGCAGCGCGGCGAGTTTGCAAGAATGACTTCGCGCACACCGGCGTTCGCGATAGCGAGCTATTAGACTCCGCCCGCCAAGCAGTGGATTTTTTTTTGTGTATCGTCTTAACATAACTCCTACATACTGTAAAGTGCACTATCCAGGATCGTTAAAAGAAACATGATCCGTGTGGTATCATGGCGTCTTGAACGAAACCCGGACGAAACATTAATAATTCAGTTCCGGCCTCCGATGCATTCGTTTGTGTTGCCGGTGCATCCCTTACTATGGAAGTGAGTTCGAGTTAGTTTCGAGATGGTTGTGAGAAAAACTTTTATTAAAAGAAATGTGTAACATAATGAGAACCGTCCGTACCGTCCTATTGTGATTGGTTAACATGTGAAAGCTTTAAAATAAGCATTCCATACTTATGTTGATAGTACATATTAATAACTCTTATCTTTTAAACTTAAACTATTATCAGCTACTCCTCAAAGTATTACATAAAATTATCACCAAAAATAAAGTACACAGTCAATTAATCAACAAGAAGATAGAAAAAAAAAATAGTGATAGCACATACTTAACAATAAAAATATCAAGAACTTCATACCCATTTATAGATTCACCTCATCTTATAACTGTATCGCTTCCATCTCCTTACTAAAATATTTCAGAAGTGAATTGACTTCGAGTTCCCATAGTAAGAGAACTTCCGCAACGCTGTAGCGTAAAGTTTCGTGTAATAACAACCTTTGTTAGTTGTCAACATGTATGTACGCTACTCTAGCCTGGGAAACTGAGATATGAATAATTCAACTTTAGTTTTCCGAACTCTGTTGAATAACTCAAATATTATAACGTTATGTAGCGGTGTGAAGTATTATCATTAATGGGTTTGAATTTACGGTAGTAAAAATGGTAAAAATATGTTTATCTCTAAAAAGATTTTAGATTTCTCTAAATGGGCACCTATAACAAAGACCGTTTAGTGAAACAAAAATGAAAATCTTAATTACATCAACTAAAGAGTTCACAGTAGTGATAAAATACATTTAAATAGTAGATAATTTGATTGAAATAATAAAAACATACACACTAACTCAACCTGACCTGTGTAGACTACCATCAAGTCTTCCCTGCTGTAAATTTATTCAAATTTTAAATACAAACAGATCACTTATTCGTTCATTCGTTCACAGCGACCGACGCGGAGTGCTTGACGCGGCGGCATTGCAAGCTATCGCCGGAGAGAGCGTGTTGGAGAAGGAAAGACAGCTCTCCGAGATGATCCTGCAGCTGCAGATGGTTCGGGAACAGTTGCTGGCGCAGCAAGAGCATTCCAAGGTGAGTGAATGAGATTATGATTACAGGATATTATGCTGGTGAATGAGTGAATGATATATCCTAATTACAACCTATTCAGCTGCATTTAACATTCAAATAGGGCTATATGTTCCTATCGTATCGTTATTTACAAACCCAGTAAGAATTACATTAAAAAATTAGTTGCGATAGATTTGCGTAGGTATATCGTAAAGAATAATCATAGTTTCATTGTCAAAATTAAAAATTATCAATCGTCTGGTAATTATTGATCGAATCTTTATAGTTTTGGTTTACAACATTAAATATTCTGGTAATATTATTTCGGTAAGAAAAAAATTAATGCTTAAAAATACTGATATTACATCATACCACAAAATGTATAGTTCATAAGGTGGATAAATTATTACGATACTAATAACTTCACTTTCCTTAGCAAATAAATTGATTTATTAATTGCACCGCAATTGCAACAAATACGTAATCTAAGACGAAAAAATAAATGAAGAATGAAAAAAAAAACTCCGCTAATTCAATATATTGTTCTGATGCAATCCAATATAAATCTGAAGCATCTCGAGGATCCTTCAGTGCGCAAGTTTAAATAAAATTTAGTTACAAAACAGAGTTAAATCGGGTTTTAACTGGTGAATTAAGTACAACGGAGGAACCCTCTTAAAGTTTCCCGTATTCTCTGCGAATCGGCGCGGAATCCACTATCGAAATAAAACCAAGGAAATTCAATGCTCAATATTACGGTTTTATCTGTTTCACTGTTTATTTTGTTTCAGTACTTTCTGATATCTTCTTGTAATTATGATTTTCGATTTGTATTGTTTTTTATTTGTTATTTATAGGTATGGTATTGCATATCGATCTTAGATTAGTTCATGGAGATAAAGATTATCTTCAGTTTGCATATTAATGTTGATAACTTTTAAAATCTGTAAGATCATAAACTACCAAGCACCCTCATACATATTACCAAATCATACGTTAAAACGTCCTAACAAAATGAACTTCCTTGCTTAATATAAATATAGATCATTGTAGTAGTGTTACGTATCCATTATCTCTAACTGCGTAATAAAGGGAAATCTTTTTAAAGGGCACTTCAAAGAATGGCGCAGTGGCTCGATTTACATACGATTTCTTAGCTAAGAAAGGGTGAGGTCCTTTGTGCGTGACCTTGCATAGTAAATTTCGTCTGGACAGGGGACAAATACTCAAATTCAAGTATTATTGACACAAATACTAATATAAACACTTATTCCATTGATTTAAAACTCTTTTTTCCTTGAACGCTTATTTATAGTCATAAAAAGAATTTAAAAAAGATACATATCGCTGATAAAATTAATGACAGGTTTTTTATCATTTAGATTGGCTTTCGTTTGTTATCTTTATTTAGATTTTGGGTTGTTTAATGAACAACAGTTTCACAAATTAATGTGTAACGAAGAATATAATGTTTTAGTTAATGGAAGTATCCAAACAAGACTATTAAAATAAGAAAGCTGGTAATAGCTATAGGTTTTTTACCTCAATACTAGAAAGAAAATGTTATGATTAGTAACTACGATTACACTCTAAAATGATGAGTCACATAGTATAAAATATTATAAAGAAACACAACGTCTAAATCAGCAATACACATCAATTATATATTAATTACACGCTCGCATTAGTGAAAAAAAAATCATAAATCCTCTGCAATACGCCCATTGAAAACTCATATCATAAAAAGCTTACAAAAACACGATTGCAAATAGCGCTATTCATTGTACGAGCATTGAACGTACAATTTGTCTTTAATTTCGATTGAAAGATACAATGGTGAAAACCCTTTCATCTCAAATCAGTAGCTGTAGGGCTGCTAATAGCTAAGTATCTTTGAATTAGGTTGCATCTTGTTTCGTCAGACTTCTGTAAGTATTTGCCATTAGTTAGCAATCTTTTGTTTCATCACACGTAACAAATTATGTATTTTATTTATTAAATCCTAGCTATTGTTTTATGAATATAGATAATATATTATCACCATATTTAAACATCTAATTTAAAGTATATTTTAAAATTTTCAGTGAAATTGGTAAATTCTGCGCTGCTCTTATATTTTAGTCTAAATAAAGAATTCCACCAGATACACCTATTTATTTTAAATAAAATTTCTTTTTGGCAACCCTACGTACCGATTGAAGAGGTCCGCTATAGAGGTGCATGTAATGGCCGGCTCACATATCGTTTTTCCGAACATCCCTTTGTTGTCCCGCCATTTTTCCCTCCATTTTTTCCCTCCATTCCGAATAGGCGCGTTCGATCGAATGTTTTTTTCTATTTACGTTGTTTCGTCTTTCGCCAGACGGGTTTGTTTAGGAGCGTCCGATTGCGTTTCGATTGCTTTGGCTAGGTATAGCGTAGACTGGCTTTTTAGACCTGTAGAAATTGTTTTAACTGAAGCGTTGAATGTGCTTTGGATAGTGTAATTTGTGGCGAAAGTATTTTTGTTACAATTGACGAAAGTAATTATTTGTTTAGAATTTTGGTTTAATACAATGTTTGTTGATACAATTATGTTATGTAAAGTAACATGTACCGCACATCTATTATAAAGGAAATAATTCCATCCGCATTTTCATTCCTGCAAATTCAATACAACGCACTGAATCTGTACACAATTCGCAACCATTGTGCGGTAAAAAATACCCAATTATTTAACGGAACATTAAAACAAAACAATCCTGAAAAAGTTAAATCCGTCTGGCGGGCACTCACACGAATTAAACATCCATCACAAATGGAGTGCTCGTTGATAACATAAAACGCCCCCATTGTCTCCCCCCAGACGCAGACAAACGGAAATATGAAAATGAAACGTCGGAACGGAAAAACGCATCGAGCGACCTACGTGTACCTGTCGGACAAAAAGGAAAACAGCGCACGCTAATTCGCAAAAAGCCCGTTTGATGTCGCTAATTGACAATCAGCCGAGGGATGCGTCTCATTGGTCCGCTTCCGCGTTCCATTTTTAAAAATTAAAGACAAATAAATTACTAGGGTCGGCTATTTCGGTACTGTTTTGCTGAGTGTAGATATACTCAGAGTATACATACAGTACTATTTTGAGCGCGGTGCGTATTTCAATTAGTCTGTTTTTTGTTATTGTTTGATAAAGCGCTAGAGACAGATATTTCTTTTAATCCATACTTATATTATAAATGCGAAAGTAACTCTGTTTGTCTGTCTGTTACTCAATCACGCCTAAACTACTGAACCAATTTGCATGAAATTTGGTATGGAGATATTTTGATACCCGAGAAAAGACATAGGCTACCTTTTATTGCGAAATATGTACCACGGGCGAAACCGGGGCGGACCTCTAGTAGTGTATAAATCTAGATTTGCTTAGTCATCATTATTTAGGTACCTACAGTTTCATGACCCCTCTAAAATAAAATTAGTTAAGTATTTATATTTTAACACAACGTAAAAAAACATCCCTTAATTAGGCTGCGCTAAAAGTATACACCATAACACTGTACTCAAATTAATAAATTACCACTCTTCAAGCCTACCTTTGACACAACAAATAGAACGAAAACTGATATGATTAAACATCACACACACACACACACACATATACACACCATCCAACTAAACGACATGTCAATGAGGTCTTTTAAAATATATCTCTCAAACGAAAAAACCCACGTTCACAGTAAACAGAGTCAAACCAATTAGTCTGTAAAAGAGACGGACACGATATGACAAGGTTTTAATTAAAAAAAAAATTTAATATTAAAATGTTACGGCACTTGGCGAACCCTGTAATGTAGCCTTTAAAATGTAACTAAGTACTGGGATTCAATTGCAATGTGGGTGTCTTGCAAAGTCGATGCAGTTAATATGATATTGCTGACTTTTTTATGAACCTATTAAATATGAAAATAGGCTATTTGTATAACACGTGAAGTGACCAGGGGATAATAAATTTAATGTATGTAAATATTAATTAAATTTAATGTATGTAAATATTAATTGTTACCTATGTAAATAGTTAAACATTTAAATTTTAAATAAATCAGTTGCTTTTTTTTTCAAACAGTCAATTGTTGTCATCGTTCTTTTTAAGCATTGAAACACAAAGTTTCAATATAAAAATAATAATTAAATATTGATCAATTGCCAAGTCATTTTAAAATCTTTATTTTCTTACCAGTACCTAGGTATTAGGTAAGTACTATAGCGATAAATAAACTACAGTCACAACCACAAGTTTACTTCAAAATAACTAAGCGATGAACAAAAATATATTAGGTATATATCCCGCAGGCCATGTAAAATATATTTTACAATTAACACAAAATGGACGTATTCTCATTCTAAAAGGCGTGATTTTGTAATCACAGCGTCAAATAAATATGGCGCGAACGACTTTTCTTGCGAACATAGTTTTACCGTATTTGCTATAGCACGAGCCACATTAAATCAGGAATAAACTTAATTTTTCTCACCGATATATCGAAATAACTGCGTGGAAATTTATAATAGCGTGTAACATAGCCTTTAAACTAACAATATGTCGTCTATGCTGTTTGCCAATGATCTCATGTCGGCCGTAACCGCCTACGCCCATACGTCACCAATCTACTTCCTAAAGACATCATACAGCTATTAATACCTACTCCGAACCATTGTTTTCCCAATGATAACGACCGAATCAAATTATTGGCTGCATTGTATTTGAACGTTTTCACGGAATAATATGCCTTAACGAGCGTTCGTGAAACGGTTTGCGCGTGAAATTCGCATGAAAGCTTTCAGTAGGGCAGTCGCGACACGGTGGGGATAACAATTGTCTATTGTGCTTTGACTATCTCTTTTGCGCATCGCTAGCCGGCGTCTTTGTTGAAGTGGGACGGAGGTATACACCCGTTCCGCTCTTGCACAATGATCGGTGAAAATGGGCGCGCCTTTGTGCTACAGATTTTCTTCTATTCGTTGTTTCCATTCTTATGAATGTTTCACTGCGCATGTGTGAAATCGGAATAAGGGTTATCGATGTGATTAAAATAAACTCGCTTAATAGTCGTCAGTTTATAGTAATGTTGGTCATTTTTATTAGGAATCTTAGGTTTTCCGACCGGTTATGTTACGGTGAATGTACTAACGTCAAATTTCGTAATAAGTTCTTCCTTTTACGAACGCGTTTCCATAATAGTGATGTGTTGCACCTACCGTGTAATAGAAACTTAATTGAATTTATTACCTACGCTTTAGGTACAGAGAAACTATAAACTATTGCAATATACTTTAATAAAAATATTCTTTATAATACATAAACTGTCGATTAATGATATTTAAAATTAAAACTTTTATTCAAATTTGACATTATCTACAGCTCGAAAAAAATTTTCGTAATTTTTTACTATCGATGATGAGCACATCACTATCGCTCCACATCTATCCGACGATACATTTACAATTTCTTGTTAAGATTAATCTTTTAGTCGTGCGTTTAATTTGTGTGCCAAAGTGGTTTTCATAAACAGTAAGAATGATGTATGGTCAATCGCAGCAACATCGAATGGCCGGTCTAATAGTGCTGTCAAGCAAGTTGTCGAGACTCCGTTTATGCAGATTATTAATTACAATGGAGCATGAAAATGCGAAAATTTAACTTTAAAATTGCAACAGCTTAACCGTGTGTGGTCAAAATGTGTGCTCATTATAACTATGTACTACTTGAAGTAAATTATACGTTTAGGTATGAACATATTTCTGCAGTATAATTAAAATTACATTTTGAAGAGAATTTGTATATAGCATAATACAAAAATGAGGTTTAAATTCGTTGTTATTGTAATAACAGTTGATTGCCATGGTTTTATTAAAAATTTCCACTTAGATTAAAACTGATAAAAAACAAATATTTAAAGAAACATACCTAATATCCAAGCAATGCCATTTCAATACATTTCTAACAGAATCACTTACGCTATTGATGTTCTCGTTATAAAGCTCTCACAAAGAAGATTATTTTCTCGTGGTCGACACTCGAGGCTGGAGGCACGATTTCACCTTTGTCGCGATGGTAGCTAATGGTCTTATTAATCTGTACCGAGCTAATAGCTGCCGTGATTACATCCCATACAAATGTCTCAACTGCTCTTTAATAACAACTTTGAGTGGAACACGTAAATTATTTGAAGTGTGACGTCACACGTGTCAGTTAACTCGTTCTAAACGACTGGTTAGTAGTAGGTATGAAAAGTTGGCTTGTGCTTTTAATGAAATATTTGAAGGATTATAGATGGTTAATTTGGGCTAAATTCGTCTGAGATAACTGATTATACATAAGCAATTGCATTTAGGTCATGAAATATTTTTATAGGGTACTAGAAATTACATATTTTTATTATGAAAGTTTTGAAGTCTGAACGTTAAAAGGTCAGATTAACATTCGACGAATAAGCCTTGTAAAAACAAGAAATGTCTACATTAATCGTTTTGATATCACTAAAAAAACTTTGAAGATATGTCGGCTGGCCTTCACTGACCACGTTATTTCAGTAACACAGGTAACTGAAAGAAGCCTTTGAGAAAATCATATTTTCTGCCCCTTTTGTGGAGGGCGGGGGCGACGGGTGGTGGGAGTTTCATAATTAAATAGTGTACGCTTAGTTACACGAACAAGTCGAGAAAAGTTTTGTAAGGAAAATTGTGAATCGCGCTGTGTTGAGTAGCAACAACATTATGAGTGCCATTACTAATTTAGCAGTTTGTCTTATTATTCTCGTTTGGAAGGCGTTAATTAAGAGCGAATTTCTAGGATCGTTGGACGAGAATTTTTAACTTGAAAGAATTTATAAACTGGAGTGTTCCGCCGTTTTGCTTGTGTTTCAATTTGTAAAACAGACGGCTCTATTTACATCGGGCTAACAAAGAGTCGCTAGCCAGTCTAATATGTAGATTTGGCATTGAAAACATTTGACAAAGCGTAAAATAAACATGAAAACGCCATGATAAAAAAGCGTTCCAAAAACAAATGCTATCGGAATATCTCTAAATAAAATATTGACGAAGGTTCCACAAAAGGGAAAACCTTTCAAGGGTTCCAACAAAAACCGAAACTGGAAAGCAAATTAACCTTTCCACAGAACGAAACTCATTTACCGATACAAAACAAACCAACCAATAGAGCTGGCTGAAACGAAAAATGGGTACGTGGAATGAAAAGAAGGTCTGAAACTGGTACCGAATCAACACTGAAACGCGGTCTTTGTCAGTTTTATTCAAGCGAAGGCACACAAATGCTTTTCTTGGACGGCTTTCACAGTTTTCTATGGGGGCAATAAAGGTTCCCACGGACACAATGAGCCGGGAAGGCAAGGAGAATGATGAAAAGTTGGGAATGTGGGCCGCGCTCCCGAGGCGGGCTAGTGATGCCGTGCCGTCTTCTAATTTCACGATGTTTTCTTACTTGGCTATTCATTAATATTGATTATTTGGTAATAAGCAAAATGTTGTATTTACATTTTCATATCTACTACATATTAGGCATCACTTATTTGTAAAGAAAGGAAATTATATTTTACAACTTAATTTATAAAATCTACTCTTACTTATTAGATAATATTAATAAAATTGTATAATTCATAACTCTAATTATTATTAATTATAACTTTAAATACAATAATCACGGACATCGTATCGCTACAATAAGTTTATTTTCCACGCCAACATCGATAATACGCAGCGCATCACTAAACCGGGTTATTCCCGTCACTTTCCAATTATTTTTGCGGGCTTTCTTCGCTACAGTCCGCGCTGAATGCGGAACAGAATAGCGCCGGGTTTTAAGGAATTACGCGCTTTGTCCGCAAGTAAATGAGAGAACCGCTTAGTTTTTTCTTTTTCTAGCAACTTGCGATTAATTTATTTAATAAGTTGTTGCTGAATAGACCATCTCGAGCAACGAGTGCGGGATGAAACGGACTTTCTATTTTCTTTTTTATACATTTTTTTCTATACACAAAAGTCTTCTGTTCTCGCATTGAATTCGAATAGACTTATTTATGTTACGTTTTCTTTGTTCGCTTTAACATTGAATATCGCTATTTTGTCAATGTTCTCATTATGTGTCGTGTATTAAAACACCTTTTTCAATTTTATCACACAAATGATATAATTTCATAATTCACGCATGCTGCAGAGCACAATGAATCTTTTTAAATCACAAACAATACGGTAGAATTCCTAAGATCCGAAATTCGAATTCATCAAAATAATGCGTGGAACGTGATCTCATGCGATGTATCGGGATGAGCGTAAACTTCGTGATGCATTTCGACGATTGACGTTAAAATGCGCGGGAGTTCTTTTTTCGAAATTTATTTTATTCTTCTTTTAAACGGTTTTATTAATTGCCAGCTATTGTTGGGTGGTCGCGTTTGTGGGAATGTGGAAATACTTTTAATCCGTCGTCTTATTTTAAGCCGTTAAATCGTATCGTCTTATTGTATTAATATTTAAATTATTACTGCAATATTGAGGGAAGTTTTGTTTATTTTATTCGAATAAGTAGTTCACTAATCTAGAGTAAAACGCTACCTAATTTTATTCTAAACAAGAATAAATAAACTAAACATGTAACCGAAACGACTCATTCGTGTTACCTACATGTAAACGTTGGATACTTCAAAAATATTTCATGTGCGATGCGAAATAAGAAATAAATTTGAAGTAACATGCGCTATACTTGACTCATGTAATGTAGGATATACTTCAAAAATAATAATTATATCACCAAGACGTTATAATTCCACAATGCGGAAAAATAAACATGTCATAATTTTTAATATAAGAAGCGATGAATACTGCGGACATATATTTCTTGTTTCATTAGTAAGTGGGTAGGGAATTGAAAAAACTAAATATAACTTAGGTACTATAAGAAAACGAATTGAATTGAAAATATTATCTGTATTCTATAGTAGACTAGTTTTCCGCGCGCTGCTTTGCCCGTTTTGTAGATAACTTAACAAACTATGTATATACTTATAGGTACCTTTCTCTTAAATCAGTCTATTTATATATAAAAAATCGCTTCAAAATCCGTTGCGTAATTTAAAGATTTAAGCATACATAGGCACAGAGAGCAACCGGAGACTTTGTTTTATACTATGTAGTGATTCGCGGTTATTTCACGCAAACGTCATCGATCTGTCATTAGCGCCACAGAATAAAAATACAACGATTGTGGTATCTCTGTATTTTTATTCTGTGATCGCATTAGTGTAGATGTCAGAGGTGGCTATCCTTTTGTCTTGTCTCTTTTGTCGGACATTTAAGGTGAAGTTCTTTGTTTCATATATTTTTCTTTATTTTAAATTATTTACGATTAAACTGGTTCTGAACGAAATTCAATTTGTAGCAAATAAGATGGATAGGTTAATACCGTACCTTTTTTTACATAGAGGGCCGAATTCTATTGAGCGCATAAATTTGATGTGTAACACTTGGTGTTGTTTTTCATTATTAATTATGTACCTATACCTATATTAACTTCTTACGTGTAAACTTCTGTACTTCTGATTTTTTAAATATCTACTTAATTGTTTTTATTAAAACGTTCACATGATATGTGTATGTTTGATTTACATGTTTGATTGGTATCTTTTTTTATTTCGATTACATTGATGTTACTACATGTTCATTACAAACACTATATTTTGCTAAACACACTTTTCTTATACAAAAAAATGACTTAATCCGATACAAACGTCGCTTTTACTGCGTGTATATGTTTGTCATCACGGTCGTTATGAGAATTTCTCTTTCGAACAGTTTTTATAACGCCTGGACAGATTTACCGACATTGTACACTATTGTGACTCTAATGTTATTATTGTCTGTTCCCATTTGTTTTATATTCTAAATATGCGGCCTTCATAATGTATTTACGAGAATTTATTGAGATTTTTTTCTGTTATGTCACTTTTTTGCGCGGGATTGCGATTTAATAGGTTAGGTTTTAGCATTGTTTTGATGTGGAAATATGTTTGAGTCGGTTTGGAAGTAGGTTCGAATTTTTGTTTCTCAGATAGCTGAGCTCCCAGTCGTTACACGTTCAAATAATTCTTGAACCTTTCGCTATAGTTTTTAAATCTAGGTTTTTGTGGAAATATACCTAAGTACCTAATTATTTCAGTAGGTATAAGATAATAATATTGTGTATCGAAACAATAGGAATAATACAAGTAATAAAATATTTTTTCGCGTAAGGTTAAATAGGCTAGAGATATAACACAGAAAATTCCAAGCACCCATTTTACCCATTGATTAGGATTACATTCCAAAACATTTTATTTGATTGTTCACATCTACTTTAACAAAGTAAAAACAAAGTTTCTAATTACTAAAACTATCTTTGTGTTTAAAGTTAATGTAGAAAAACAATTAAGACATGAAAGAAGCGCTTCGGTTACATTTGAATAAAGTTTTTTGAAAAACACCTTTATTTTCTTGTGTCCATATGAATTTAACCCCCTTTTTTGATCTTTCATTTATTTTATTTGAGACCACATTATTAACATTAATTGAGATTAAAAGTAGGTAACTTTGAAATAAAAAAACTTCAAATAATAATTTTAATGAGCCTTACGACATGTTGAAAACATTATGGTAATTACTACGGTTAATACCTTACGTAATTTAATAATTTAGTGTATAAATTATTTGACACAATGACTTTATCATAAATATACCTTGCTCTCTCTCTCTTTCTCTCTCTTTCTCTCTCTTTTCAGCCTTTTTCCGTCCACTACTGTTGGACTAGGCCTCTCCTAAGGCACGCCATAGAGCTCGGTCTTCAGGTATTACTATTAATATAACTTGCTATGCCTCTCTAAACCAAAAATGTTTTTTACTCCATCCATTGTACATTTGTTTATTTATTTATTTATTACATACATCAATTACCTACATATAAGTACGAAGACGCTCTTTTATTACACAAAAAGCAAAAAAACATAGAAATTTCAACATACAACAACTGAAATTCAACAATTTCGCACACATCACTCGCTTATCAAGATGGCGCCGACATTGAAAAGCTTAATTTAAGAAAATACGCGAAATGCTTTGTCCATGCCGCCTTGAAGTGCTATAAATTAAATGTTAAGTGATACAATCAAATTTTTAAAACGTGTACACGACCTCGGGTGTCCTTAAATTATTTTAATGCTATAAAATTGCACGCGTGTTTAAACGGCGTTTTGTTATTGCAATTGTTTAAAAGGTAAATTAAAAGGCTTCTCAATAGGCTATGTGATTGGTGTAAATAAAAATATTAGGTTGGGTAAGCCGAGTTTAAAAATGACATCGAAAAAAAAATGATATGTAACTAATTAAGTAATTAGTAAATTGCATCTAAAAAGAAATTTAGAATAATTTAGTGTCTTATTCGAATATATTGTAGCCTTTTTCAAGTAGCACTAATTATTTAAATCTTATAAGATCGATTTGGTAAAAAAGTTACGATATTCATTATTCAATAACGAAATAGGTAGACTATTGAAGCCTAAAAACAACGCTATAATATTCAAACATGACCA
Organism: Colias philodice; assembly: GCF_061535455.1. Lineage (NCBI taxonomy): Eukaryota > Metazoa > Arthropoda > Insecta > Lepidoptera > Pieridae > Colias > Colias philodice. The sequence continues at coordinate 5,238,906 of NC_143111.1, read as the reverse complement.
TTAAAAAACAACATCAAACGGTATCAAAATTGTCAACTTTTAATGATTCTATCCGGGCTATAGCCACGGTAATAAAAATATAAATGTCCCAGTTCACAAGGATGAGACAATCGATATCCGCTGGTCAGGAGCTGCAGAGTAAACAAACGAACAGACATTACAATGTATATAGTATAAACCGTGCCTTGTGAGGTACAGCTTTGATCTCACCGGCGGGCGGGCAGGGTTGAAACTTATTACTTTGTTACCCTGATCGTTATTGTTTATGATCATTAATATTAGATTATAGATAGATAGATCAAGTATCAAACTACATGTAAATGCCCATGGGTACTTAGATATTATTCCTTAAAGATATGCCAGAAATAAATTTTATTTGAAAATGGTTCGTCGAAAAATTTTCATGATCTATCGGAAAAATCTATCTCGTTTATAACGACTAAATTCTTTGAAACTCATTCTTCATTTACTAGGGCTGCCAATTCTTTGATTATTTATCAAAGAATTGGCAGCCCTACTAAATGAAGAAGCTCATATCATAGAGTTTACGTTGCCATCATTCAAATGTATGAAGTCGCTATTTACGTTTGACCAGAGCACTCATTACGGATTGTTATTGGAATAATAAAGAGATTTCCGTCTATTCCCAGTAACACTTTCATTGCGAAATGCGCTCTTTGTACACGAATTCCGCGAACTGACACTTCTGTTGTCTATGCAGCTCTATATTATCTGTAGTCTATGCTCTGTGTTTGTGTTGCTCTGTGCTCTATAGTCTCTGCTGTTTATCTGTTCCACTTAGGCCCTTGATATGGTTTGATTTGAATGTATATTCAAACTTGTTTAGAAAACTTTCCGTTTCACGTCCGGCCGTATGATGTCTTCACTTCCTTTTGCGCAAAGATTAACATAGTTATTGATAGGGCTAAGCTGTGTTAATTAATATTTTATCGTTTTAAAATAACGTTTTATTAAGTTAAAACATAAAAAATACCTGATTTTTTAATCATCTATTTTTGTAATCATACTTAATTCATATTTAAATTTCAAAGCTATTTAGTGTCGCTATAAATATAGAAATCATCACATTTTAATATAACGGAAAAATCATCTTGTATGAAATAATCATAATTGCGTAGGCGGAATTTGCGATATTGTTATAATATTCATAAAATTCCCCACAAAAAATATTATCTTAACAATCTTTTAAACTATATAATAGCAGGCGGTCCCATATCCAAAATAAAACACTTACGAAACATGGCAACAAAAATAAGTGATAAAATTTTATTGACAATAGCAACTCCGCTTACAGTGTAAATGGGTGTTGCCACTAATCTGTCCGTAGATTACGCCATTAACACGCCATAGCTATAATAGTTATAAATAATTTTGTCAAAACCTCTCCATAATTACAATAAATATCATTAACATAATAGCATTCTAAATTCAAACATTACGAATAAAAACATTTCCCTAAAAACTTCAAACGAAATTCTAAATTTAAACCGGCAAAATCTGTTTACTCTATGGTAAGTACAGATTATACATACAGTCACACACATGCATTGTTAGTCACCAACAATATAAACTGAAAAGTGCTAGCACTAACTTGAAAGAGTCGGGCCGTAGTAGAAAGTGCCTTAAATTTTTTAATTGCAAGTCGCCTTATGATTATTATTCGTCTTTGTGCATTCATAGGGTAACATGTGAGCCTTTGCGAAGTAATGTGCGAACTAAATAATGGTTCAAGTTATGAGAAATAGCGGTGTATTATCTGTAAATAGTATGAAAAATCAATGGACTAGATTTTTGACGGATCGTAAGATAGTTTAATATAGGTTGGTATAATGAACTGTTAAAATTTTGGTATCTCTGTAATATTTTGTAATATAAATTAAGATATGCTGCTCTTAACAGAAATCAGTGCTTCTAAAATATGGCTTAATGATCACATTTAATTCGTCACAAGTCTATAACTTGCGAAACGCGTTTCCATTTTCCTAATACCAATTTGAAATTGGAATTAGGAACGCGATTATAATTATAATCTGTGGCCGTCACTTTTCCCGCCAACGCTACCACTTGACAGTTGGCCGGTCATCGCACCGTAGCGTTAGAATTTAATAGCGTCGCCTTAGACCCTGCATATGGACCTAACAAGACTCTTTTGAGTCGGCACAATATTATAATATTATGCTCATTAGTGGGTATTTATTTAAGTTTGTCCACAGACTCGTATTATGGAGTTTATTCGAGGCGTAGGGCGTCCGTAAATAGAAGTTTTTAACGTGAATAATTTTGTGTACCTATATAGGTATGCGCTTTGTACGGAATAATTACAAATTATATTTTCACCGTGTTACATGGCCATTGCGAAAACGTTTGTGTGTGTTTGAAAAAGGTTGTGCTAAAATACCTAGTACACTTGTACACCTAGTACACTGTACTTGTACTAAACACACTTTTGTACACAGTTATATAAGATGTAAGGACATTTAAATCTTGACTACAGATAAAGATTTTTTTTATCTGTGTTGATAACACCTGTGCCCTTCAAGACGTAGCATATGGCGCAGCTGTAAGCAAGGAGATCAGGAAGTTGAAGGTTCTTCGTTAGATTTTCTTGTTTTCAAATGTCAAGTGGCAAATTTACAGGTGGTTACAGTCAGCTGTATGGAAAACCGTAGTGGGTGGTGATTTAGCACATATTAAAGTTATTTTAGTGGAAATTTAATTAAATTATATGTGGGTGAACTTTGGCTAAGGACATTATAGGATATTTAATACTTATAAGAATCGCAAACAAAAGCTCTATATTTTAAGAATTTTTTTTAGTTTCAAAAACAGCTTAGGTATATGAAAAATTACACAAAATCACAATTCATAAGTATCATCAATGTTTTTCTCAAGTTTAGTTAGCACAGTAACATTTTTTCGAAAAATTAGGACCTTATAATTATGCAGAGTAAGCTAAATACTTATTATTCATCAAAAGTCTGTAATGCTATGTCCTTCTACAACTATTACAATTCTAATGTACACATCTAAATTATATATCTCGATGTCTAAATTCGACGCTGTATTTAGAAACCTTATCTACAAGAAAACTCCCGTATTTTCTCGTCATAAACTCGCCTTTCAAATAGAGACATTTTTAAATAATAAAAGAGATAAGCATTTCCAAACACGCATGTGAGGTCCATATCATTGTGAGTAGAACTATTAAGAATTATCTGATAAAACTGTTAATCACAACGGGTTAGTAATTAATATATGTTCCCACAAAACTTAAGAGAATCAAGTTTCTTTTAATTACATATTTAATGAGTTGACTTATTGTGTTTGACCTTAAAATTACAGTTACACTTTAGTTAGTGGCTAGTGTTAATTATGTATGTTTATGATCTAGTTTTTTTTTATTGTGACATAATGTAACATTAAACATTAACGTACCTTCCTAACGTTAATTCAACAGTTGTAGTCAAATTCAACGAAGTTTTCTTTACGTAATAAATAAAGATTTATTTGACTCCACAATATTCGGTTCAATAAACACATATTATGTAAGTTTATCATTATTTATGCCGATATTAAAATCCAACTCTTGATTGTACTGATAATTATTATAATCAGTTGAATATCATCTAAAAATCAATAACTCCAGTAGTATTACATTCGTAATAATCAAAAACAAATAGGTACTGCATTTATAAGAAAAAAGCGACTTGCAATTTAAGCCTAAATCTTATATATAAAAATGAATCGCAAAATGTGTTGGTAAGCGCATAACTCGAGAACGGCTGAACCGATTTCGATAATTCTTTTTGTATTATATTCCTTGTAGTACGAGGATGGTTCTTATGTAGAGAAAACGTAAACATGTACCACGGGCGAAGCCGGGGCGGACCGCTAGTCTATCAATAATAATGCCATCCAACACACTAATAGCGTACTACACACTACTATTGAGTATTCTGTGACACTACATAAAACCTAAACTAAACATACACCATGTCACATACTACGTTATCTATTATAAAAGCATACAATACTACACTCCCACGGTAAGCTGAAAGTCTTTCCCCATAAATCTACCATTTGAGATACCAAATTTTATGTCCGCGCCGTACATAATGTATCATCGAGCATCTGTTTAGGAACTAATAGTTTTAATCGAATATATGATAATGTATCAAATGTCACACGATTTAGGAAGGTTGTGGTATTTAAGAAAGTGTATGTTTACACTAGCTTTAGGAGCTTAATTATTAACCACTTATTTAGGAATTTTTGTTTGTATCTTATCCTTAGAAAAGAAAAGTTCGATATCAAGGCGGTTATTAATAAATAGTGTTCACCCAATTTATTATGCATTAGTTAAACATAGTTTAGGACCTTACTAATTGACTGTTTTGAGTAGGGGTTTTTTTTATCAGTAAGAATGTATTACAGTATCACTAATCTTGATGAATCGAAGTCCCAACTAAATATATAAGGCTGTTTAGAACTTAAATCGGTGCACCTGTTTAGAATATTTTATAAATGTTTGTTTAAAAACAATCCGACAAACGCCAGGTGATAAAGTTAAATCTGACTGTATCTTAATTGCCTTGACTTTGAAATATAAAATATTTCTTTGGAATTAATTTAAATAATTGCAAGTTTTTTTTAACCAGCTGTTGCGACTTGTTCTCGTTAATTAAAGATTATATTATAAGGCGTGTATCCTAGCTTCCTTGATGTGAAAGGATAATCACAATTGGACCAACAGTTTTCAAGATAACGGTTCTTTTTTCGTATTTAAATACTTTATCGAATTTAAGCCATCATATTATATTAATATTTATTAAGGTTATTGTCATTAATATTGTTTATTTTATATTTAATAACATGTACTTACATAATTTTATTTTTAAAATCCGTTAGTCATTAAGTTAAAAAATAATTATTAGAATTACATAACACTATTTATAGACTAGAGTAGATAATTTTTGAAACAAAAAAAAATCGCAGTCGGATGAAACCCATTAGAAAAGGAGGGGAATATGATAAAAATGTAAGGAAAAATAAATTACGGTCAATCCGAGTTCGGGAAGCGGGAGGGGGGAGCTTTTAAGAGAAAAAAATGGTTTCTCTCGATTTCCGACAAAACTACAAGTCCTATAGAAAAAAGTTCAATGGCAAAGTTGTAGGTAATTAAAAGTTCTACAACTTTTGCATTCACCATTTTTTCACATAACCTAAAAATTTAGGTGAAAAATTAAAAAAACCAAGTTTTTGGTCTTTTATTTCTATCTACTTCAAAATTTATTTTTTTTCTACGAAATTTCGTGGAAACTTACTTTATTATGTCCCAAATACACTGTAATTTATTTGATTGAAAATATTTATTTTTTCGCCTTATTTTGAATTAATACCAAAAAAACAACCTAATTTTCAATCGAAAAGTCACCCGTCAAAATATCAGCTTTTTTCAAAAACTTGGGGTGCCTTTTATTCATTGAAATCTCTACTTTCATATGGTGTAAAAAAAATAAACACCACCATAGTAAATGTTCTCAGGAAATGCATACAAACAGTCTGAAAATTAGCTTTTACTAAATCAGGCACACTTCTCGAACTACCTGAAATGTTTTTATCGACATCATTTTGCTTTTGAATATGCTGTAAAATATTAAACTTAGAACAGATAATTATTTTTCTTTTGAAATATTACCGAAAAGCCGATACAAGAGAAGATATAGAGTTCAAGAATTGTGCCTGATTTAGTAAAAGCTAATTTTCAGACTGTTTGTATGCATTTCCTGAGAACATTTACTATGGTGGTGTTTATTTTTTTTTACACCATATGAAAGTAGAGATTTCAATGAATAAAAGGCACCCCAAGTTTTTGAAAAAAAGCTGATATTTTGACGGGTGACTTTTCGATTGAAAATTAGGTTGTTTTTTTGGTATTAATTCAAAATAAGGCGAAAAAATAAATATTTTCAATCAAATAAATTACAGTGTATTTGGGACATAATAAAGTAAGTTTCCACCAAATTTCGTAGAAAAAAAATAAATTTTGAAGTAGATAGAAATAAAAGACAAAAAACTTGGTTTTTTTAATTTTTCACCTAAATTTTTAGGTTATGTGAAAAAATTGTGAATACAAAAGTTGTAGAAATTTTAATTACCTACAACTTTGCCATTGAACTTTTTTCTATAGGACTTGTAGTTTTGTCGGAAATCGAGAGAAACCATTTTTTCCTCTTAAAAGCTCCCCCCTCCCGCTTCCCGAACTCGGATTGACCGTAATTTATTTTTCCTTACATTTTTATCATATTCCCCTCCTTTTCTAATGGGTTTCATCCGACTGCGATTTTTTTTATCTTTTCACTATTTTCAAAGGCTTCTACCCCAGTCTATTAATAATATGGCTATGTTATAAATATCGAGAATAAAATCTGATTAAAAAAAATTAAACAAAAGCCTTAGCAACAATTAAATTACATAAAACAATTCAACAAGTATGAAAATAACGCTTCAATATATTAGACAGGATCAAATAGGCAAATGGATTTAAATGACAAAACATTGAAACATACAAAGAGCAATGCTTTACATAATCTGTGAGCATATTCAACTCGACTTACATAAGTATTCAAAGCTTGTCTTTTCAGTTGTCCGTCTGTCTGTCAGCAACAATGGTGATGACAAAACAAGGGATATTTTCCCATGTAGGCGTATAATAAGGTTTTGTGCGTGTATCTTTACAAAACCATACCTTTTTCAGCATTGTGTTAGGTTAAATACCTTTACGATTTAACAGATTAATGTTAATGTAGTTGTGGGTGTTGATTATTGGAAAAAAATCGATTAATTTTTAATCGTAACGCATAATACGCTCGCTCTATATGTATATTACTCTACATAAATCCTTTACTTCATTTCGTCCGAGACAATCGTGTTATAATTATTACAAAAGTGAACGACCCGAGTTTATCTCGATGAATGAATAAACTGGTTCTAGCGAAATATATCTACATTTTATAAATAATCAATTTAATTGAAGACTGCTTTAATTAAACGTATTGTGTGCAAATTGATTTTTATATACGCAAATCGATTCATTTTAGCAATAGGTAATTGGTTTCTAAAGAAATTGTATATTTTTTGTTATTTCACATTGCAAATTCAGCGTGGGAATTTGGCGAATATTCGCGAACGTTTTGTTTTATTTAACATGTTTTAATGATTCCGCCAACGCAGCGCGCAACAATGCGCCGAGCTGGTCGACAAAAGACCTGAGACCATAGAGAACACAGGGTTTTGTCCTGCCCATAAACAAAGGCTCTTTCATACCATAGACAATGCTGGCTTGTCTTTACCTCATTTATCATACAGGCAGGTTATAGTCCATTGAATAAAAAGTTCTAGAGTGCGTGAGTTAGTAACGTAAGATGTTTCTTCGGAAACATGTCAAGAGTCCCTAGGTAATAAACATACTAAAACCCCGGGCCACTAGGAGGAGCCCCGGAGTGGGGGGAGGGGGGAAATGGGTCCATTTTTTCATTTTTCGCTTAAATCTCAAAAACGGTACATGTAAGAGAAAAACTTTCAATGAAAAGTTGAAAGGCCATAAAATTATCTACAAGTTGTACCTGAATCATTTTTTCCTATATCCTACCGTTTCTGAGTTATACGCAGTAAAACATGATTTTGGGTCAAACAATTTCCACATCAATTGATCAAAAAATATTTCTTTCTTCCAAAAAACTCAAATGTGCAACTTGTGACCGGTACTGATAGATTGCTCTTAATTAGGTCTATAATTGGTAAAATAAACACATTCCTCCATGGAAGCCTTTAGGAGGAATCGATTGTCAAAATATTATATTATGGTAGTTTGAGTTACTGAACTTGATCTTTTTATTTTTTTCTTCCAAAAAACTCAAAAGTGCAACTTGTGACCGGTACAGATAGATTGCTCATAATTAGGTCTATCATTGATAAAAATACCAGATTCCAACACGGAGGCGTTTACGGGGAATTGAATTTTATTAGGGTAGATACGATACTTGAACTTTTTATTTTTTTTCTCCAAAAAAACTCAAAAGTGCAACTTGTGACTGATACTGATAGATTGCTCTTAATTAGGTCTATAATTGGTAAAATAAACACATTCCTCCATGGAAGCCTTTAGGAGGAATCGATTGTCAAAATACTATATTAGGGTAGTTTGAGTTACTGAACTTGATCTTTTTATTTTTTTCTTCCAAAAAACTCAAAAGTGCAACTTGTGACCGGTACTATTAGATTGCTCTTAATTAGGTCTATAATTGGTAAAATAAACACATTCCTCCATGGAAGCCTTTAGGAGGAATCGATTGTCAAAATACTATATTAGGGTAGTTTGAGTTACTGAACTTGATCTTTTTATTTTTTTCTTCCAAAAAACTCAAAAGTGCAACTTGTGACTGGTACAGATAGATTGCTCATAATAAGGTCTATCATTGATAAAAATACTAGATTCCACCACGGAGGCGTTTACGGGGAATTGAATTTTATTAGGGTAGATGCGATACTTGAACTTTTTTTTTTTTTCTTCCAAAAAAACTCAAAAGTGCAACTTGTGACCAGTACCGATAGATTGCTCATAATAAGGTCTATCATCGATAAAAAAACCAGATTCCACCATGGAGGCGTTTAGGAGGTATTGAATTTTATTAGGGTAGTTACGATACATGAACTTTTTAACTAACTATCCTAATAAAATTCAATTCCCCGTAAACGCCTCCATGTTGGAATCTGGTATTTTTATCAATGATAGACCTAATTATGAGCAATCTATCTGTACCGGTCACAAGTTGCACTTTTGAGCTTTTTGGAAGAAAAAAATAAAAAGTTCATAATATATCGTAACTACCCTGATAAAATTCAATTCCCCGTAAACGCCTCCGTGTTGGAATCTGGTATTTTTAGAAATGATAGACCTAATTATGAGCAATCTATCTGTACCGGTCACAAGTTGCACTTTTGAGTTTTTTGGAAGAAAAAAATAAAAAGATCAAGTTCAGTAACTCAAACTGCCCTAATATAATATTTTGACAATCGATTCCTCCTAAAGGCTTCCATGGAGGAATGTGTTTATTTTACCAATTATAGACCTAATTAAGAGCAATCTATCAGTACCGGTCACAAGTTGCACATTTGAGTTTTTTGGAAGAAAGAAATATTTTTTTATCGATTGATGTGGAAATTGTTTGAGCCAAAATCATGTTTTACTGCGTATAACTCAGAAACGGTAGGATATAGGAAAAAATGATTTAGGTACAACTTGTAGATAATTTTATGGCCTTTCAACTTTTCCTTGAAAGTTTTTCTCTAACATGTACCGTTTTTGAGATTTAAGCGAAAAATGAAAAAATGGACCCATTTCCCCCCTCCCCCCACTCCGGGGCTCCTCCTAGTGGCCCGGGGTTTTAGTATGTTTATTACCTAGGGACTCTTGACATGTTTCCGAAGAAACATCTTACGTTACTAACTCACGCACTCTAGACCCCCCTTGGAGGGATTCATTCAATGGACTATTACTTTCATCCAATAATTACAATGTCTCGAGGATCATTCACCATCGAGTCTGCATTGTGAAAATTAATTACTCAACTCGCCACTTTTCTTTATTATGCCCATAAAGTATCGAACTAGAAGCCCGTGGGTGTCCGGTGTCTGCCCACGGTGGAGCCCGTCATAACTAACTAAACATTATATCAAGAATTATAGACGCGATCAAATGACATACATAATGTTCAGTGATACTGGCATAATTAGTGGCCGACGATGACGTTTCGACGATAAAAGCCATTCTATTAATTCAAAAAAGGAATGCCGTTTAAAAAATACGTTACGAAAAAAGAACAACGCTACTGAAATAAGATCTCGGATATCGTTTAATTTTTGTGTACTGACGTTCTATAACCGGTCGAGATACGTTCGAGTTACGATCTAAGTTTAAGGGACATTAGTGAGATAATTCGTAGAATCACATTACACGCATTATAAGGTGAGAAATTGTATAAAACTCGAAATTGGTAATTAGGAGTCAGCTTTTCCCATTCTTAATGATATAAAATGCGTGCGTTCGTTATTCTCCTGGTTTTTGGAATGTTTGGTGCGTTCGTGTTTTATTTTATTTGGTGTCGTAGAGATGCGAGTTATTCGATATATGCTGTCCGTTATACATATAATGAGCATTTTCATATGCTTTAATTTTTTCCTTTAAATAGATAGAATAATATTTCCACGTCCATATAGGTAGGTATATCGAATTACTAGATGTGTGCTTACAGGCTACAACATAAAAGTTGGCGGTATAAATTCAAAATTTAAATGGGAAAAACTACTAATTACACGTTTAATAAACAATTTCGTAACTGAGTGCTTAAAAGCTAAAAATGATTTCAACGATTTCGGAAGTGGTCAGCGCAAATGGACGCGTTCTCTGACAACTTGGTTCGAAATTGGAAATTGGAATTCGCAAATTAAATCGAGAACGAATGGCGATTGGAACAAAACGAAAATACGGTAAGGACATTGATTTGGTGCGTTAAGGCCGGTTATAAAATTTAAAAAAAGAACACTTATATTTGAAAAAGGAAAACAAACGTCTCGTCGGTGGCAAAGGCAAAGAGATTTGCAGCCAGTCGGAAGCTGTTTGAAGCGCTTGAAGCGGAGGGATGCTGTATTGCCGTTGTTCCGAGAGTGCACTTGCGCGCTAATTGTTTGCGGAAGGGTACGTCAAGTATTGTTTTACTGACTTGGTATAGATAGCAATGAAAATTATTTTTATAATTATTTTAAAATAAAATATAAGTATTTAAAGTTATCTGATAGGTAGGTACTCGTTTTATTTTATCTACCTACTTATTTTTATTTCAACACCTATTGTGTATTTCGGTATTCATAAATTTTAATTAGGACTTCTATAAGTAGATTTTTTTTAAATATACTAATAAATAAAAAATCAATTATGTATGATTTATTCGCATTTGTCGATGTACCTATCTGTTTAAATTGTATTTAATATTCATAGGCACTCTTGTTGTAATTTGTAATAGTCCTGATTTACAAACTGTTCTGCTGACGTTACAGCAATGCGCATTTCGTGAAATTTTTCTCTAATTAAAATTATTCCGATTGTCGTACCCGTGTGTTGCCCACGACGCGTGGCTTTTGGAGCCCACTTGTGCCTTTTAGTGCCCCTTAATTTGTGCCTCGGGAATAATAGACCGCTTTTGTAGGGTTAGATTTGGTTTTATTGTACCTGTAGGTCTGGTTAACCTGTAATGTTATTTTTTGAGACACGATATTTTAAGATGTATTTGGTTTGTGAGTGATATCTCGTTCTTATTACATGGGTTAGGGTACTAATACAATAAAGAAAGATAGAGATAACAATACGATAATAACTACAAAACAGTATTTTAGATAAAAAAAAAGGAGATTGTTTATGGATTTATCTTTTATTGAATTGATAATAACGTAATCGGAATATATTTCGCTCTATTTTTTATAATCAGCAACGAAAAAAATCTGTCAAATAAACGAATGCCACGCTTACATCGTTAGCAAAACATGGCAACACCGAACTTACAGATAACATTCCGAAAACGTGCGAACAGCGGTTTCTTTCAGCGCTTATCTCGCTTTTTCTTCCGACACATTAGCGCTGGATTTCGCATATTGTACATGTGACAGCCATGTCCGCAAAAAATACAGATAAGTGTAGACAAATCGGGCTCCGATGACGTAGCGGAACGCTAATGACGGGAGAGTATTACGTCATCGGGGGGAATTTAAAAAGTGGGGTGTTCTTTGTGGTTTGTTCGGACGTTGTCTATGGTGAAATGATTGGGATTGATGATCGGTAACAAGCTTTAATTGATGGTGACCGTGTTTAGAGGGTTTAGTTTCGGTTCTGATTCTGGGTTGTTCTGATTTTGAAGACAATCGGTTTCGAGGATAGACAATGTTCTTTACGTGTAGATATTATTTATGAAATTTATGTGATGAGAATCACTCATAGATCACCCGATGATATTAAACTGCGTTATTATAACAAAATATGCCAGCTAACCTTAGACTTAGATACACTTTTTATTATGAAAACCGCCAACACAAGTTTCCACATCCAAGAAATTTAAATTCCAATTTGATAATGCACACGCTTTCAAACCGACATAATTCTAAGATAATTATAACCGAGGCCTTCTAATCCGTTTATCATCAACATCGCAAAGGTGTCTCTAAACTTCAACACTCATACCACAATAAATTGCAATCTGAATATAATCCCATAACAATATATCCGTCTCGCTTCCTCCTACCCCATCTCCCCACAAAGAAGCAAGACAAAGCGCGTTTATTAATAAGGGGGTCGTATCATCAAGAGTATTAGCTGTTTCCATTTAACGTCCCTCAAACAGGGGCAGAAGCCAGAAGGAAAGTCTTTGTTTAAACAGATAAAATCTCTTTGACAATTTGTGCTTATTCAAATAAGCCGTCCCTAGATACATAATGGTTTAATTCTGTCGAATCATAATGTTTCGGATTTGTAATGAGCTAGCGATGAATTGAGTTCACAGTTGGATGCTTTGATGTGTTAAGATTGTGTTCGTAGTTTGTATTGGCTAAATTGTCTTTAATTAGTGATGTTGGATGGATTCAAAACGTTAATGTTATAGGCTGTTAAATGAAATATGCTTTTGTTTACTTGATGTGTGTATTCCCTTTCCTACAGGAAAACGTACAATTATGTTGCTCAAAATATTATGAAAATTAGTTTAATGTTAGATAACATTAAAGAATGAGCAGATACTCATGTCGAAGAAGAATCATCTTTTTATTTCTTAAATATAAGTGTCGTAATAATAATAAGCAACTAATACAGCAATTAACTTTTGATCAATTATAATATTATGGATAAAATAACATTCGAACAACCTTAAGATTAGGTACCTACCTAAATATGTTAAAAAAAAGTAATAACCTAGAAAAATGTTGCACATCCCAGATCAAGATAATTATCATTACAAAGACGCCTTTAATTCATAATTGGTACCATTGTACTATTAAATGATAATTTCATATCGTATTTATGCAAAGCTAGGGTTTAAGACATTAGACTATTCCGGTGGTATTTAAGCGTCCCGATTCAATTGTGAGATAGCATAAATCTTATGCGGTAATTTGTCCATTACTATGGAGATATAATGTGAATTTATTACGTTTGTACTGTTTGTTGTAACAATGTTATCATCGCCGACTACTATTTCATTTGTTGGAAGTATTTAGTTTTGTTCTTTTTATTCCTTTGTCGGTTAATATATTTTCATGTATCTATTAGGTATTGGTCGCGCCAATATAAAAATATACGTAAATGTATTCTCGATATGAAAGTGGACTGTATTCAGATCTACGTGGTGTTAGCAAAGAGGGATAGACAGGATACACACGGCACGTACCTCGTCGGAGGGAGTAGCGTCCAGAACACACGCGCCGCCACGCGGTCAGGGTCCTCCAGCTCGCGGCGGGCAAGAACGGCGTCCAGTCCCACACTCCACACAAACACACACGCGGCGGTGAGCGCGACCAAGGGCCGGGGCACGGGATACCCCGGTGGTGTTACAAGGGCACAATGCCTGATGATCTAGAGAGCCTCGTGGAAGCTCTCCGGCGGTGGCCGAGTCCCGAACCTCGCGAAGGCACGGAGCGAACCCGACTGACTCCAGCGACACGAACGTCGCGTTCACGTCTTATTGGACGTGTCACGTGGTTAGTGACCACGCGATGATTGGTTGTGCTCGTATGTAGGGAAGGATGAAGGAACACACCACAAACAATAAACGTTTAATTTCTACATTTACTATTTTAATTATATTGGCGTTACCATATCCACCCGCCCTAAATGGGTCACCATTTAAAACCAATCATAAGATACAGCGAAAAACTATGACTCTAGGATCGCATAATGCGCGCGGGTTGATAAAAGTCCTAAGAGCCACGGCGGTAATATAAATAACAAGTTCTATGGCTCTAGGAGCGCAAAATGCGAGCGGGATAGTAAAAAATCCTAAAAGTCACGGCGGAAATATAACTAACAAATTCTATGACTCTAGGATCGCGTAATGCGAGCGGGGTATATAAATTCCTAAAGTCACGGCGGTATTACAACTAAGAAATTATAAACGAAAGCGGTGCAAAACTTAAAATTAAACTTAACTAACTGCGGTAATATACTAATGCGATATAACTATTGTCTTGGAAGCGGACATAAACGAACGACCGGGCGAAGGTAAGTTCCCTTGGCGGTTCTAACTGTACAAACGCGCGCGACGTCGTCCTTTGAAGGATGTACTTTCTCTACGACGGCTAAAGGCCAGGTTAGGGGCGGTGCATTATCATTTATTACAACCACGACCGTTCCAGGAGTAATAGGTGTGGAAGGCATATTCCATTTCTGCCTAACCTGCAAACCGTGTAAGTATTCCATTCTCCAACGTTTCCAAAACGACTGAACTAACTTGTCCAGTAGCGAATGCCTATCAAGCAAACTGACGTGATCAGATTTGACTTGAGGTGCGGGTAAAGCTAATAAAAGCGCGGTAATTAAAATAACACGAAACAAAGGCGTTATGATATTCATATATTTAATATGATAATAGTCAATGATCATGATAATTATGTGATCATTGCGCGGTGATATCACTGGATGCTTATGTGCACATTCCAGGGCGGAATCGCTTAGACGTCCGATGAGGATAAGTCTGTAGCGAATAAAAGGCTTCAAGCGGTTGAAAGCCTGCGAATAAAATTTATAAAAGAGTATATTATAATACTCCTCTGCAAAATATTTATTTTGCAGGGCGGGAATAATTTTATTCTCAGCGAAATTAGGTTCCTCTACGGTCATCATAACACCGCGGCGGGTTAATAATATAAGGAACCTATAAATATAAAATACACGACGCGACGAGACGCGAAGGGCGGTATCGTATAAAGCGCAATGCTTTATAGGCGGGCACACAGTGTGTGCTAATAATTTTCGTTCGGGAATGTCTGCAATAGACTCACCATCGAGACTCCTAAGAGGCCATTCAGATGGGTCCGAACGAGCCCACTGGGGTCCTTGGAACCACAGAGGGTGCGAGACGAGATTTTGTGGCGTAATGCCTCGCGAAAGAATGACAGCGGGAATTTCAATACCAGAAACATGGTAGAAATTATCTGATGGGATGTTATACACGACTGTGGGAGCAGCGAAGCCCATCATGTCCCACAGACGGGCGGTAATTGACAAGATGGAGTGCTTAGTGCACATCACATCGGCGGGTGCGGTCATTTTAAAATAAAAACAATCATCAACAGTAGACCAATGCAGACCAAGTAATTTATGTTGCACGGTCTTATCAAACTCCACCGCGGAGGGTAAAAGTTTGTGCGAAGCGGGAAGATTATCTAACACATTTTTGCTATTACTATTCCATTTAATAAGATCCCACTGAGCTCCCTTAAACAAATCGATGAGCTGCTGCGACGCGGAAACTGCTTCACATTCCGTGGGAATAGAGAAGGCGATATCATCCATATACAACGAGGAAGACGCAATGCCACTCGCGAGCGGATATTTCGCGCCGTCATCTTCTACGAGCTGTCTTACCGTGCGCAGTGCATGATAAGGACTAGACTTGATGCCGAAGCAAACTCGATTAAATTGATAAAGAAGCAGCGGATCCTGCGGGCTGAAACGATATAAAAAACATTGAAAACGACGATCAAACTCACGTACGAATATCTGCAGAAACTGTTGGCGGCAATCGGCGGTCATGGCAATCGCGTGGAGACGAAAACCTAAAATTATTGTAAACAAATTGCCTTGTAAATTCGGCCCAACATGCAGAAGGTCATTCAACGAACGCTGGCTTCCAGAAGTTGGCATGCTAGCATCTAAAACCATGCGCAGCTTAGTCGACGATTTATCCTCGCGCAGAACAGCGTGATGCGGTATAATATAAATAGGTGTAGGGTCACGCGGATCATACGGAGGCGCGGGTGATGTATAATTTTTCGTTAGATAATCTTTTATAACGTCATCATATGCCAACCTTAATTTAGGTGAAGCTTGAAGCTTTCTTTCGAGGCACATGAAACGTTTTGCGGGCAATATTAAATGAGTCACCGAGAGTGTAGAAATCATCCTTAAATGGAAGCGAAACAATATATCTACCACTCACGGGATCGCGGGTTGTAGTTAATTTATAATATTCTTCACATTCAACATCATCGGGATGTTGAACGGGCGGTGCGGTAGGAAGCTCCTCGAGCTCCCAGAAACGCCTGACTAATGAGTCAATAGCGGCGGTCTCTTGAACGTGACAACACGTCAAGGGCGGTTTATGTATGTTAGGTATGGTGGGTACTGAACCCATTATTACATAGCCTAACACCGTGCGCAATGCAGCGGGCGCCGACGAGTCACGAGATGCATGAACTACGTCGGGGAGAAGCAGATGAGGGAACAAAGAAGCACCGATTAATAAATCGATTTTATTTGGCGTACCAAAACTCTCATCTGCGAGCGGTAAATGCGAAATATTCGATAAGACAGAAGTGTCTATAACAGCGGTAGGTAATAAATCCGTAACATGATCAACAACCAGCGGTGAAATATTAAAAGATATGTTGTTGTCAAGACGCGAATAAAATTTTATATTTACGGAATTACTATTTACAATTTTTTCTGAACCACCGAACCCCTTAATAATAGTACGTTCGGTTTTCTGCGGTTTAATACCTAAACGTTCACAACATTCATTCGTAATGAAGTGACTTTGCGAAGCGGAATCTAAAAGCGCGCGAATAACAAGCCGTTCGCCTTTACAATTATAAGATACGACTTCAGCGGTTGATAATAAAATAGTACATTGTTTATTCGCGGGCGCGTTGCATTGAAATGCGTTATCAGTATCAGCTGTATAGCTAGCGGTACATAGCGCAATGTCGGAGCGGACGCACTCGCCCGACGGCGGTGACGGCGCAGGCAACGGCGGTGTGCTGCGCGGCGGGGGGTGAGACGCAGGCGCGGGAATGGAAGATTCGCGTTTCAAATGTAACATCGTATGATGTTTTAATTTACAAATGCGGCAATTAAAATTAGACGAACAACTAGAAACTCGATGTTTTATACTGAGACAATTTATACACGCGTTTCTATCCTTTACGTATTTCAAACGTTCCTGCGGACTCATTTTATGAAAACTTGAACATTTAAATAAATGTTGATGCGTAATATTTTTACAAAGACAACCATAAGCGGAATCAGCGGTTGTTACGTAAGACTGATACGTCTTAGGCGGTGCGGAAGAAATATTATTTGAACTGCGGTTATAATTATTATACTTTCGAGGCGGTTTATTTATTCCCGAATTTGTGGAAGGATGAATGCGTTCTAATACCTTCGCACGAGTTTGAATAAATTGAACTAAGTTATCAAAAGTAGGCATTTCACTACCAAACTTAGTCTCGAAAGCGCGAACAGTATCTGAATCTAACTTCTTCAACGCGATATGAACAATCATTAAATCTGTAATATTATCTAACTTTATATTTTGTAAGGCGCGCACTGCGCTAACAAAGTTATCTGTAAATAAATCAAAGTTTGTTGCGGACGGAGAATGCAAAGGTTTAAAATCAAACATTTGATTTAAATACGCGGAAACCAACATACGTTTATCATCATATTTATCTTTTAAAGTTTGTAATATTAAATTATAATTTTCAGCGGAGGGGGTTATACCAGCTATAACAGTTGTGGCCTTCCCCGTTAATTTACCTAGTAAATAATATAAACGCTCGGCATCTGTAAGGCCGGGATTGTTATGAACAACTGATTCAAAATTCGAAAGAAACAGCGGAAATGAGCGAATATCACCCGAAAATGGTACTAATTCGATAGGCGGTAATTTAGGCCTATTTTTATGCAAATTATTAATATCTCCGTGTGACGGACTTGGTTGCGAATATTGCGATTTAATTCTTTTAATCCTGCTATATAAAGACTCGAATGCAACGAGGCTTTTATAATCAGGTTTCGCGGTAGGTGTTAATAATAATAAGCGAGTATTGTATTCGTCTAAACACTGTTTATAATCATCGCGTAATGATTCTACCTGCGCGGACTCGTCAAGGAAACTTTCCATAAGCGCAGCGTTGTTATGAACGTTCAAAGACAAATCATAAATTCTTTGCACCATTTCGAATATAATTTCGCGTTTAGCTAATAACATGGATAACTGCGAATCATTTATATCTTCCGAATCATTAGCATCCGAAGCGTCACTATCAGGTAACTTAGTCATTTTCTTAGGCGGCATTTTTAATAACAAAAGTATATATTCAAACAGAGAATGTTACAATACAAGTTACAATAACAAGTAATACGACTAAATAAAGTAGGTCAGCGACGCAAGCGTAATATGAACCGAGTATGAATTTTCAATATGGTCGGATTATAACAGCGGATCGCGGAATGACCTAGATAACGTTATAAATTTCGAGCGCGGGTAGTGGATAAATAAATATGATGAAATATGTTCGATTTATAATGATTTTAGCGTTATAACTGCGGATAAACGATATGAATATAGTTTTAATTAACTATTTTAATAATAATATACGCGTAACTTAATGTTACGGGCGGAATAAAATATATTTTAAGCAAAAAATAATAGATGACGCAATGTCGATCTATGCGGTATATTATAGTTATTTCACAATGAATGTACTATTAAATCGCTTATTAGGGCCTACAATGAGTATCCTAATAAGGGCGGGTTTAAAATATATTTTATATGAATAGTAGAAGACGCATTGTCGTTCTATTCTATGCGGTCAGCGGTATATTAAATAGTATTTCGCATTGAAGATACTACTAATCGCTTATTAGGTCCTACACAATGAGTATCCTAATAAGGGCGGTGGAATCATCAGGTATTATCCGGCTCGAAGTGACCACTCAATGGTTACTATCCGGGTCGAAGGTACCACTCAATGGTCGCGCCAATATAAAAATATACGTAAATGTATTCTCGATATGAAAGTGGACTGTATTCAGATCTACGTGGTGTTAGCAAAGAGGGATAGACAGGATACACACGGCACGTACCTCGTCGGAGGGAGTAGCGTCCAGAACACACGCGCCGCCACGCGGTCAGGGTCCTCCAGCTCGCGGCGGGCAAGAACGGCGTCCAGTCCCACACTCCACACAAACACACACGCGGCGGTGAGCGCGACCAAGGGCCGGGGCACGGGATACCCCGGTGGTGTTACAAGGGCACAATGCCTGATGATCTAGAGAGCCTCGTGGAAGCTCTCCGGCGGTGGCCGAGTCCCGAACCTCGCGAAGGCACGGAGCGAACCCGACTGACTCCAGCGACACGAACGTCGCGTTCACGTCTTATTGGACGTGTCACGTGGTTAGTGACCACGCGATGATTGGTTGTGCTCGTATGTAGGGAAGGATGAAGGAACACACCACAAACAATAAACGTTTAATTTCTACATTTACTATTTTAATTATATTGGCGTTACCAGGTATGTATAGGAACATTTCCTTATAAACTGTCGAAATAATTGTTATTTTACTATTTATACGTCAAAGATTATAAAATTATGTACCTATAGTTACTTACCTACTTACCTAAATTTTTAACTGAATAGTACCTATAGGCCAGTAGAAATCGACACTAAAAAACCCTAAATTCACAAAGCACGATGTAGATTTGAATTTTTGGTATGTTGTTTGGATCAGTTAGGGTGATGTAAATCCCAATTTGCAACTTCGAAAAAGTTGTGCTCGCTGCGCACCACGTGATAAACTGCGAAAATTTTGGACTTTTTTCACTTTTTGCTCTAAAAGTCATAAACTATGCGTTTCCGACAAGTATGATTCAGTACATAAATTAAGGTAATTAAATTTGCAACAATTTAAGCCTAACCGCAGCTCTCTAAACCTTATAACGACTAAACTGTGGCCATTCGAAGATGGTTCATTTTTCCGGAAATATTGAAATTTTTAGTTTTGCTCCCGTTTGAACCAAAATATTGGCAAAAACCGCTCGTTCTATGAGAAAGTCGTATAATAAAGTTGTAGTGCATTTAATTTTCTTTCATTAGAGCATAGAACAAAGTCTGTGAGACAAATAGTTCACTCACAATATCTGAAAAACAAAAAGAAGGTAGAAATAGATTTTTAAAGAATTGAAACTGAGGGCATATAAAATCATAAAAAGGATAATACTTTTTCATTTGCAGGATAGGTAATTAACAAAATTACAAAGATAATTAAATTTGCAACAATTTAAGCCTAACCGCAGCTCTCTAAACCTTATAACAACTAAGCTGTGGCCTTTCAAAGATAGTCAGTTTTTCCCGAAATTTTCAAATTTTTAGTTTTGCTCCCGTTTGAACCAAAATATTGGCAAAACCGCTCGTTTTATGAGAAGGTCATAAAATAAAGTTGTAGAAAATTTAATTTTGTTAATTACCTATCCTGCAAATGAAAAAGTATTATCCTTTTTATGATTTTATATGCCCTCAGTTTCAATTCTTTAAAAATCTATTTCTACCTTCTTTTTGTTTTTCAGATATTGTGAGTGAACTATTTGTCTCACAGACTTTGTTCTATGCTCTAATGAAAGAAAATTAAATGCACTACAACTTTAATATACGACTTTCTCATAGAACGAGCGGTTTTTGCCAATATTTTGGTTCAAACGGGAGCAAAACTAAAAATTTGAAATTTTCGGGAAAAACTGACTATCTTTGAAAGGCCACAGCTTAGTTGTTATAAGGTTTAGAGAGCTGCGGTTTGGCTTAAATTGTTGCAAATTTAATTAGCTTTGTAATTTTGTTAATTACCTATACTGCAAATGAAAAAGTATTATCCTTTTTATGATTTTATATGCCCTCAGTTTCAATTCTTTAAAAATCTATTTCTACCTTCTTTTTGTTTTTCAGATATTGTGAGTGAACTATTTGTCTCACAGACTTTGTTCTATGCTCTAATGAAAGAAAATTAAATGCACTACAACTTTATTATACGACTTTCTCATAGAACGAGCGGTTTTTGCCAATATTTTGGTTCAAACGGGAGCAAAACTAAAAATTTCAATATTTCCGGAAAAATGAACCATCTTCGAATGGCCACAGTTTAGTCGTTATAAGGTTTAGAGAGCTTTAATTAGACTTAAATTGTTGCAAATTTAATAACCTTAATTTATGTACTGAATGATACTTGTCGGAAACGCATAGTTTATGACTTTTAGAGCAAAAAGTGAAAAAAGTCCAAAATTTTCGCAGTTTATTATTTGCGTATAATCTTTTTTCCTACTTTCCCAAATTTTGTAATTTTGTTAATTACCTATCCTGCAAATGAAAAAGTATTATTCTTTTTATGATTTTATATGCTCTCAGTTTCAATTCTTCAAAAATCTATTTCTACCTTCTTTTTGTTTTTCAGATATTGTGTGTGAAATATTTGTCTCACAGACTTTGTTCTATGCTCTTATGAAAGAAAATTAAATGCACTACAACTTTATTATACGAACTTCTCATAGAACGAGCGGTTTTTGCCAATATTTTGCTTCAAACGGGAGCAAAACTAAAAATTTCAATATTTCGGGAAAAATGAACCATCTTCGAATGGCCACAGTTTAGTCGTTATAAGGTTTAGAGAGCTGCGGTTAGGCTTAAATTGTTGCAAATTTAATAACCTTAATTTATGTACTGAATCATACTTGTCGGAAACGCATAGTTTATGACTTTTAGAGCAAAAAGTGAAAAAAGTCCAAAATTTTCGCAGTTTATCACGTGGTGCGCAGCGAGCACAACTTTTTCGAAGTTGCAAATTGGGATTTACATCACCCTAACTGATCCAAACAACATACCAAAAATTCAAATCTAAATCGTGCTTTGCGAATTTAATGTTGATTTCCACTGGCCTACTAAGTATCTCAAGCATTTCTTTATTTAAAGTGTTTAGTGGATTCACACACTTTTATAATATAAAATACTTTTATAGCTATATAGTACCTATATAATATATAAATATATGTTTATTTTATGAGCAGGAAACTTCACACTCACAACAACTAAATTACAAAGCACGTAAATTGGTCATATTGCGTAATTAACGTGTACCACGTAGCTGCGTAATTATAACTTGAAACTTTATAGTTCACTAAATCACATATAAATTGTCCGTATTTCATAACTATATGAAACATTTTACATGCATAGAGTGTATAAACTAACATTAGAATAACCGTTTAATTGGTGTCAAAACTTACGAAATTATCACTTGCCTTAGTCATAGGCATGAAGACCTAAATGAATTTATTAGCTAATCTACGAAAAACGGTACCTACAAATGGCTTTTAATTTGGGAAAAATAAAAAAGTCTACTTACTAAGAGTCTTCCTATTATAGGAAGACTCTTAGTACAACATAATTATTATACCGGCAAATTTGTAAATAATGAAAATTCACGGATCGAGAAAAAAATTATAACTTTAGTCTAACATGCAGATTACACCCTTTACTTATTAGTATTTTTATCTACACTAATATTATAAAGAGGAAAACTTTGTTTGTTTGTTTGGTTGTAATGAATAGGCTCATAAACTACTGGACCGATTTTAAAAATTCTTTCACCATTCGAAAGCTACATTATCCACGAGTAATATAGGCTATATTATATCATCAAGACCAACAGGAGCGGAGTAATGCGGGTGAAACCGCGCGGCACAGCTACTAGCTAGTATTAAATAAGGTAAAATCGGTACAAAATGCCTATATTCTGTTGTTACATTGAGTGTACATGTCGCTTTATAAAACTCTGGGTTAGCTAAAACGGCAAACATGGTTGAAAATTAACAAAAACAGATAACGTTCGCATTCAAAGACCCGGGAGCCCGTTGTTTACAACCGATTCTTTTATTTGCCAACCCGTGGTAATGGAAAACGTACGACATAATTTAAGGGTAAATATTTTGGTATACTACCTAATAAATGGGAAAACCATGAAAAGGGAAAGAATATAATTTTTTAAAGAATAAAAAATCGTATCACAAGGCGGAATTCGAACCCGAGTCTCTCGCCACGAATTTGATTCGCGCCTTTTTTTAATATGTATTTATAAAGCATTTGAATACTATAAAACTAAAATATCAAATTCAAAGGAAAATAAATCAATTCCAAACTATTTTTTTTTAAGTTTACAAACAAATAATATTATCTATAATGTATACAAATAAAAAAAGCAATAACTAGCGCGTTTCTCTTATCAAAAGGTTAATCTTAAATTATTTTGTAATTAACACCTGCCGTAATATAACAGCTTAAAATTACAATAAACAAACAAACTTTTAAATTATGTCACACGATAAACTTACGCTCGAAATTAGGAAAATCATATTATCAACATAACATAGTTGATTAAATATCACCAATATGCAAGGTAGGTAATTGCGTTCAGAAATCGTTTGTACCGCACCCCACGATTTCCAATAGCGTCTTAAAATCAACTGATTGTCTGTTTACATTACGTCGCTTGTTTCGAATTTAAAGACGTTATTCAAGTCGAGTTTGATGTTTGCGCCGCGCCTCCAGCCCTACCACCTTCCGAGGGATCTACATAAATTGGTTACATTATTAGCCTTCGGTACATAATCGTTTCGAGAATCAAAGGCGTTTTGAATACGTATTCCGATGTTGATTGTACCGATAAGTAACTTTTGCAAATTAGGCAACTGTTTATTTGTTTTACGCCAAGCAATCGCGACGGTTGTTTTTTGCGTGTTTGCACGGAGCAAATAAATTCATTTGACGCTTCAATGGAGAGTAACGTTAATGTTTTAAGATGAGGTTTTGTAAACGTTTATCGATTCGATGTGAGGTTTATTAATCGATATTATGTATTGATAATACAGACACATTTTGGTCTTCTTGTAGATGGTTTTAATGGGTCGTATATTTCACGTTTAATAAAGATAAAGATATCGGTACCCGAGTAGGTAGTAAGAAATTAGACAGATAATTTCTGTCTTAATTTGCGAATAACATTAACAGCATCGAGACCCTCCTTTCAACGTATTGTATAAAGAATATTACTCAAAGATTAAAGTCCCCCATTGATTCGCTGACCACTTGCATAAATTATTGTATACGAAAGTCTATCAAAGAGATAGCCTCTTTGTGAAGGAATGAATCGGGGGAAATTAATTTGGAAGGTTTTTTTTCGAGAGAGCCATTATGAACATTATTATGAAAAGAGATCATTCTGTATTGACATTCCTTTTGATGTTTCCGAATCGAAAATAACGACGTATTTTTCGAAATTGTATCGGACTTGTTTAATCAATGAAATAAAGGATATTCCGATTTCACACTACAATTAAGAGCGAATTGATTTTCGAAATAAAAATATAATTTTCTCAGATGCGCTCGCAATCACGGAATAAGAACACGGTTTTAATCCTGTATTTTTATTATTTTTCATCCTGAATCATACAAACGATGAAACTAGAAAAAAGTTAAAATTTAAATATGTTTACTTAACTTTTTCCTCTTACCTTACCATAAGTTATGTGCCTAGTAGGTATATTACTTACACAATGCTCATAAATTTAAATAAATCAGCAAGAAGTACATTTAGATACAAGCTAATCGGTGTGAAGTTATACGGTGGGTTATTACTTATTTATTACATAGGACATTGGTAAGGTGGCAATACATACGCATAACTTATAATATTAATTTTTGTCCGCACATATTTAAAAATAACTTATTTATGTTTCCATATTTTGCACTAAACAGAAGTGCTAAAATTGCTTTTTTAATTCCAACATTTATTTAATTCTTCATCGGAAATTCAGCGACAATCATATTTAAGAACATCTTAATGCAAATTGGTACAAATATCCCAAATAAAAGGGTGCATCATTTCCCGCTTGTCTTTTAAAATTGAACTTTATTCTCACAACAATACAATCCTCTATCGCTAAACAATCCTCGCCGGTTACATCAAAGACGCTCACTCAGGATGTGAGATTGGTATTCCTGATCTGACTAGTAATAAACTTACTCAGCTTAAAAGAGATTCAAAAGAACGAATAAAGAAAGCTAAGATGTTGTTATTAAAATTGTTGCGGACGGAAGAAAAGGGGGAATTTTAACTGACACCCGCCAACCGATATCGAGTTTTCTTTTTAAAGATGGCCGACAAATCTTGCACTTTATTGAGTTTAAATTTGGTGTCGCGTTGGTAATGTAATTTGCATTAAACATTGTAAGTCGGATGTAACACTTAATAAAGTTTGTGAGCGCCGATACGATGTCTTATTTTGTTGGTTTTATAACAATTAAAATTAACAGGAGTCAAACAATCCACAGATCTTCGAAGAAAATTTACTAATGTGAAAGGTATTACTACGGTTTAATTATAAAGGTGTAATTTCTCTGATTTCTTCAAAATCTATACAAAAATCTCGGACATTACAGTTCTATAAACGTAGAATAGACAAAAGGCGTGTTTAATGTTTATAGAGAAGTATTTAGATCCGCCACATAACACTGAACAGAGATGTTTGTTATTTTATTAAGTGTTTCGATCTGAACATTTATTGTAATACCCGTCAGTAGATTACAAAGCTTGTGTTTATTTAAAAGGCAAGTGCCCCGATGTACTTTTATTCTTAGATTCTATGTTCGCCTCAGTCGGATTGTATTCATATAAATATTTACTTTCGATAGCATTGTGGTTGGCAAGAGGTTAATATCTTCTTAAATAGACGCGCGCACGATTGAAAGGTGTGGAAAGAATTATATTTTCAACGGAACAATTGGGTTTTCTGTTAAATATAGACGATATGTCGTTATTTTCGACGTCTGCGAGATCTAGTTTTGTGAGTGTTCGTTTTATACGCTTAGTTTTGTTATTAATGGAGGTAATATATCTGTAGGCTTTTAAACAAGTCGCAGACAGATCGGCAGGCCTCGGTGCGTCACCACATTGACGGGCATCAATCCTCGATCGCATATAGAGGGCGCTGCAGATTGTTTATTAAAACAATATTTAATAGTGTTGGTGATTGACGCTGATTGCATTTTGCGCCGCTCAGTTCATCATCTTTGTTGATTTTATCATATTTTAGTGTAACTATTATATTGAAATTCATATTGGAATCCAGCTACTGAAAGCGTATTGCAATACGTAGTTTGCGGTTTTATTTTGAATACATATTTTTTTAATTTTGGTTGGATTCTATGCGATTTTGTTTATAACACGCTTCTTTTGTGGCGTGAACAGTGAATGTGCAGTTTATTTTATCTATTTTCATTTGATAGTGTTCATTGAAATTTGCTTTTGCACGTAAAATGTTGTATAATGGAATTTTCACTGTATATAAACAAAACAAGCTTACGAATTAATTATGTTTCGCCGAAATAAAGAGGGTTTTTAACAACGTTAACCTTGGCAGAATACGCGCTCAGATCTCAACCAAGGGTCACAACTTACAACATCAACAAGAAAAATTTACACAAAATTAAAGATGTAATTTCTCAAATTCAACATCTCAAGTCTGCAATCGCATCTCACTTCCACTCCAAGGGATGCAGGCTAAAAAATTAAAAGTAACCGCTTCCAACCGGTTTGAGCCGGATATAATTGGAGAAGACTCGAGCTAACCGGGCCGGGTAACAAGCGGAGAATGGCCGGGCAAAAGGAATATCCGGGCAAAGGAATGATACCGTAACAAGACGGTAAAGCCCGTAACGATGCACTTGAGAGCGCATCTCGTGTGGCGTGATGGTACATGTAACATTATATTTTGCAGGCATAATTATCATATGTTTTAAACGTTTTTGTCTATAGACTTTTCTGCGTACCTTTGGATGCGATAATGTACCTAATTGATCCTGTATCGACGAGAGAATGAAAGTATATTTAAAATGATAGTACCTATATATAATATGATTACAAACACTGTCTCTCAAAAATAGCATCTTCTAATTATAATCTTCGAAATAAGGTAGTAAAATACGCAATTGTATATTATCAATCGATTTACACCGATACAGGAGCTTTCAGCAAATGTTCAAAGACGCAAAATACGCCGAAATCTTCCAACAGTTACATAATACTGAAATTCGTGGTATTCAAAACGAGCCCACAAAAGGCTCACAACCGAGTATCGAGACGATAAACAAAAGGTCCAAAAAGTATGAGGGATGCTCTCCCAGGGGGCCCCCCACCCTATCTTGCTCCCGGAATGCTCTTCCCACTTGAGTTTTCTTTTATTCCTACTACCTACTTGTGTTTTATTATTTTTATTTTTGTTTTCCGTTAGACGGCGGAAATAATGGCGATGGTTTTGTGAGGATACGGCGCTTATTTATTTTTATTATATTCGAATGAAAGAGATTTCGAGATATTGTTGGTTTGATTTTGATTTTTTGTAGAAAGTGTTTCTTAAATATCCTGAGAGCAGAAATGAAACAGTAATGCGATTATTTTATACTTTCATGTAGGTACTTATATTTTTTTTCTTGTTTATATCATTAGCACTCGTTTAATCTTTACAAAGTTGCAACAGCTTTTAACTGTAACATATAAACGTGGTAAATAAATTACCAACATTTATCGAAATATATATTTTAATTTTTAACTGATTACGAAAAATTCTATACAAGTAGCAATTTTTATATTTACCATTAAATCTCGGCCCGATTTTTTATATTCAAGCGTTAATTTTATTCTTACATTTAGATTTTCGTTCTATCGCTTTAATTTTACTTTCAATAAAAGTTACTCAAAACACATAGTATACATATATTAACTTACAATATTATACAAAAGTCAACTACAAGTACTAGTACTACGTACAAAAAATATTAAACACTCATAGTCTTAAAATCTACACTAACATTTCGTACTCTCTAAGATGACACATTGTGGGAGTTTGAAGAGTCATTATTTTCAACATTGAATCCCGTAATTTACATCATTTGGAACAAACCGTCGGCAATTGCATGAATTATTTGCTTTTTAATTATAAATACACTGATAATTAACCCGGCTTCAATGGGGACTGAAGTAGATATGATATATATAGCGTATTGTTGTGATTACATAACGTTCTGTGAGTATATAATGTAAATAATAAAGTTAGGCTGTAATGTGGTGAACAATGCATATTATTTTCGTATAGTTGAATTTGTAATCCAAATAATATTATTTATGTAAGAAAATAAAGAATGATTAGTTTAATAATTATTTAGTTAAGATGCAATCCTTCTAAAACTATATCCTTTTGTGTTAATGAAACCAGGACATACATTTTGTTCCAAGTCTGGCAAAAAAATTTCCATGACATAATATTATATTCTGTAAATTATTAATTTATAACTTACCGATGATTTGTGTTCGAAACAAAAATAAAAGATAAATACAATAAGCAATAATTTATATTTTTATCACGGATTATATATTCAACTTACGAATTCACATATTCCCTCAACAAAGCTCATTCGAGCGCAGAGTAATACATCAATAGAGGCCACAAAAGTGCGAATCTTTGCCGCACAAGAGAAAAGATTAATAAAGCTTAGCGCACACTGACGCAACACCTGTCCTTTGTCGCTAATGGACGCCCTAATCTCCCGGGAAATGGACGGACAAGGGAAAATAAGACGATAAAAGCGTATGTGGAATAAAATACAGGTAATTATAATGCTTGGGTGTAATACTTTAGTGGACAGGCTGTAATTATAAAACTGTGTACACATCCGCGTTTAAATAAACAGATAAATTACAATTTGTTTTGATTGTGATTTTAAATGTTTCTGACATTTTGTATTTTTAGTTTTCACTTATATACTGTCCAATTATTAACGTTGTTATATATTGAAAATGAATAAAGCCTTATAAACAGTTTATGTCACTGAAAGATTGATGAAAGTCCTTTACATAGAAATGATTATGTAAATAGCCAGCTAAATAAATGAATTTATACAAAAAACAACCTGATTAGCAGCGAACCCTCGTTAATTGAAAGTGCAAACAATCGAGCCTAAGCACTCAAAAAGACAAAACTTCTGAGGGGATTTCATTGAATAGCTTTGAATTGGCCCCTGACTGCGCTTGTGGTGCCCTCAAATTAGGGAATTGGTGATTTTTTGAACGACGGTCAGACACGTGTTATTTGTAATGAATAAATAATACATCAAAATATTTGCTCTGTTTCTGTTTTATCTGTGGTTATTTCGTTTCTTTGATATTTCAGGAATTTGAAGTTAATTGTATTTTTGTCAAGATCGGTGAGTGTATACAAGATTCAAACAATGTGCAAGTTGTTTTGATGTTGAGTGTTAATTTCGTCTTGATTAATGGGTACATTTGGTACATTTTCTATTTGTTTTGGACGTTAGCTAAGAATCATAGAAATTGACATTATGAAGGTCATTTCTATTTTAATAAAATAAACAAACAACAATCCCATTTTTTAATCTTCTCAAAACAGCCGCGCGAAAATTTCAAACTTAACCATCTGTTCCAAGCAAGGAAACAAAGTAGATACAACTACAAAGTTATCAACGGCATTGCAATCCTGGGGAGTCCATTATAATACCGCAAAATGCATCATCACCGCACCGACGAGCTGATAACATCGGTACACCATTAAAAATCGCGACTCACCCCTTACAATAAGGATCTGAAGGCAGATAAAGTCGAGCAGACCGCCGACTCGTCGCCCGACAAGTCGCTCGATTGGTCTGACAGTTTAATTGGTAGTTGTCAAAATGTTTGCGCGCCGTGTCGGCGGATTGGTTTTGAATTGAAATGTAATAACTTTTTTTTATTTTAATTTTGTTTCATAGTTTCGGAGGTAAAGAATATTTCAATTAATTTATGTTACTAGATACTGATGCTTCCAACAGGTGCGATTTGTGTACATTTCCTACCTAAAATTTAACTAAAGAACTTTCAATTTGTTTAAAAATGTATATGTCTAGGTGCCTATCGTATGAGAAAAAGTTAACCAAATGTGTACCGAAAATTATAAAGACGTTAACTGTCCAATAATTCAAATGAATTAGCGCTTACACAAATATATTAATTCGCGAATTATCACGTTAACGGAATCAAAGCGACACTTAATCAAAGTGACATATTTTGAAATGTATCCATAAGATTTTGTAACGTAATACATTATCGTTTATCTCGAGCAAAATCAAAATAAACTCAGCAGTTTGCGCTAGCTCGTCAACGCTACAGTAATCGGGCGATCGATCGGCCGACAGATAAGAACAAGTCATGTTATTGCAATGTAATAATTAATTCACAACGTTATTGTGCAATCTGTTCTCGATATTAAAACGCATTTGAATTTGATAACAAAGTGGAGTGGAGCTGTGTTTGAGCTTAATTTTTAGAAATTAAATTTTCAACATTTTTATGTAGATCTCAATAAAAGTACATTTAAATATTGAATATACATAATATGTATATATAAAAAAATCATCTCATTGAACAGAAACTTAATTCATTTTTAGATTGCACTGAAAATGGAAAATACACTGCACTTTTATGCGTGTGAATAAAAACCACCTCAAACAAATTGCAAGACCACTTATTGCAAATCTATTTACATCAACTTTTGTGCCAAAGATAAGGAAATATCAAAATCATTGCACACACATAAAAAACCAACTAGACCCCATCTCAATTCGTTTTTATTTTAAAAATCCGCAGCTCCACACACGCTCTATTCTCATAAATGCATTAGCGATTCGTTTTGATATGTCATCGCTCCGTGCACAGCTTGTAAGCCTTTGTGTTGCCCCACCCGACAAACCAATTGCCAGCCCTTTTTATAATGCATTATTTAAATTATCAACACTTTTGTATACCGGCACTTGATGCCAGCAAGTAGGAGGGTAATGTCGAATTCGCTGTGAATAAATTATGAGCTGTACCGTCTGTGTGTGCTGTACATTTGATATTGTAAACCATGTAGATGGAAATTTAAAGATTTTTTACTACTGTTTAATTCTTAACAATCAGTAATGTTGGTCACCTGTACACGTGTATAAAATAAACTTGAAGATAATGTTCATCTTCTACGCATAAATATGCCTCCTATAGTTGCTGAAAGTTATAAAGATTGAGAAGTCATTGTGAATCGCTTTAAACAGCGCTTACGTTAGATCATTCAAAAATTAGTGAGCAATGAACATGGAATCCAAATTGTCCACCGAATATATCTAGGAACTAGGACAGGTCTACGAATCACAGTAAATATTATGATTTCATCCAAGATCTTGCATCACTTACGTCAATGTGACGTCTGTTTCATTAAACAGCTTTTGGTGTATTTTCACTGATTCCCGCGTATTCGTATACCTCGATCTTATTATGATGGTAGTTAGGATTAGATTCGTATAAAAATGATAACACTATTTCGATCGGGCGCCGGCGCGTATAAATTATGTCGCGGTATGTCCGGTTTTCAACTGTGATCTCTTTGTCAGTTACCACTCTCTTTAACTAGTACCTAAAACTTTTATTTCATCTATTTTATCTTAATCTACTCTTTCATCTCTAATACATTCGGCATTTGCTTTGACAATAGCTTAATGACGATTTATGGAACGTTCGATTAATCCTTCAGCTTAAAATATCTCCGTAAATTGTCGCTGAGACTTACGGTTGCAACGTTATTATAAGAAATTCATCCGCACCGTTAGAGTGCCAAGGACATAGTGACAGATGGTGTATGTTTTCTTAGTTATTTATATCAGCGGCCATCTTTATTGATCGGACATCGGCGCGTACGCTACGCTGCGTATTGCCAGATCACGCCCAGCCATTTCTATTGGCAACATAACCGTTTAATGATATCGTTTCATCTTCTTTGTATCCGCACATATTTTCATGTCTCATTTACGACCGTCCTCAGGCCAGAAAACAATAATAAATTGTTACGTTCCAGCTGGTCATCTCCATCAAAAATCGCATTTTTACGTCGACCTCTTACGTTGATATCGCTATCAAACGCGACCGCAGCATCGTAACGACGGTCGTCAGTAAAATATAAGCGCCAATCGGTAGGACATCTCCGCGAAGCTATTAAATAAAAGTCTTTTTACATTAGATAAATCGCGTACGTTATTCGGGCACATCTGTCCCTTGCCGATTACAGCCATACATTATGCTCAGTTTGTTGTTTTTAATAAAAAGTTTAATCCGTTCGGTTATGACGGCAATTTGTCTGCCGGATGGAAAAACTTGGTCGATTACCTACCGGTGACGCTTGGGGCTGCGTATCGACAAGGGGCACCTATTACAAGCGTTCAATATGCTTTTTTATTCGCGTCATTATGTCATGTTTATTTATGCATTCGCGTTTGTCTCCCATTAGCGCTTTTACTCTTATTACGGCGCGGTAAAATGTAATACGGGCAAGTAAACCGCGAATGCTTTATGGCATTAAATAAGACATTTTCACTCGTCCGGAAATACATCTCATCGAGGTATTTTCCCATCAGCACCTTATAATGTCTCGCCGTGTACAACCATTAACAATTCAATGCTGTCTTAATGAAGAGCCGATAAAATGTGTATTGCGGTATTCGTCACGATTCCCGAGGCAATTAATCGGGGTTTCCTCTTTTTTGGAACTCGTTTTATGCACGCTAAGATTGAGTGAGCGTCCTCCGGGTTGATTTGTGCGTGGCTTAACGTATTCTTTGTCACGAGAGAGTTTAAGTGTGCAATATATCGTGAGGGACAAATTTTGCGCGGAAAGATCCCGCGATCGAAACGGCCGGCGAAAGTATCGCAATTTCGTCGGCACCTTTACAAATGTTCTTTTGTTTATCGCTTATTTATGGGCGCGTTTAGGTGCGAGAAAGTGGTAGTGGACGTAATCGCTATATTATGGCCTACGTGTTTTTTGTTGTGTTATAAATTACCAGCTATTAATATACGTGAATAAGAACTTTGATATGTTTTGCGACTTTTGAACGCGGTTAAACTAAAGTAGCATATTTTTCAAGGAGGAAAAGTTCATTTGTAGCTTTTACCGTTATAAGAACATTTAGTAAATAGAATAAAAACAAATAAGAGCTAAATAATAATTTAAGAGATATTTATAAAACCTATAAGAATCATTTCAATTCTTACAATTGATTAAAACTTTAATTGATACGACGCACATGTTAACTTGGATTTTTATGATACATTATAAACATTTGTAGGAACTAATTACATACGTCCAACCTCTATTACCTTTCAACTTATTACTCCTAAGAATCAATTACTGCTATCATTTCATCCCCTTCCTATCTATAGTCTATACTAATATTATAAAGCTAAAGAGTTTGTTTGTTTGTTTGAACGGGCTAATCTCGGGAACTACTTAATGGTCCGATTTGAAAAATTATTTCGGTGTTAGATAGGTAGCCCATTTATCGAGGAAGGTTATTTATCATCTCGCCAAGAACAACAGGAGCCGAGCACTGCGGGTAGAACCGCGGAGCACAGCAAGATTAAAATAAAATATCCCGTTCTTGCAAAGATTAATAACTAACGATTGTTCCAGAACATCGGCAACGTATCAGCTGAACTGGAGCTGCAGCGGCTGCAGCAGGAACACCTGAGGCGCCAGGAGATGGTGCGCCGCGGTCACCTGTACCCTGGCCCTCCGCTGGGTCTCCTGCCTCTGTTGGAGCAGATGCGTCCGCAACCACCAACCTCTAACGTGAGTATCTTTATAATAGCCTTCCGTAATGTTAGTCTATGTCTTCTAAATGTATCTATGTATATAAATTTATATAGAATAGAAAAAAATCGAATATGAGGCGGGACTTGAACCTGTATCTTTTCACGCCAATCTGGTAGGTACATAGTATTAAACAAAGTCTTTCCGACGTCCGCGTGTCCGTAGGATGCTTAGAGCTTTAAAATTGCGGAAAAGGTTTTGATACGGTTTCGTTTAATAGAGGAAAGATAGAGGATTTGTTAAGCTGAAGACAACACGAAAGTAGCCGCGGACGTATGCTAGAAGTGTATATTATGATCGAAACAATTAAAGAAACGGCCAATAATTAATTCGAGCAAATTCAAATTCAAAATTCTTAATTAATTAAAAACAAATAATATTGCATCATAACTATGTAAATGGCTATTCTAACATTTATACATTTATCAGTTCGCAATTTCCTAGAAACTTCATTATTATATTTCCTAATATAAATGCTATCTTTACGAAGTTACACATTTTTACCTAACCAACAACCTTTTATACTTAGGTATTTTAAAAACTCATGGTCGCTTAAATTAAATTAAGATCAAACATTTTTTCTGCAAAGCGTTATAGGTACCTACCTATATTTCATGTCGACATATCAATAACTAGTTATTACATCTTACAGGTATTTGTACCAAATTGAGATGCGTTAAATAAATCAATGTTTAGCAAGCGAGAAATTAATTATCTTTTAATTTAAATCATCCATAGATGTTTCTCAACATCCGGTGTCCATACACGCTTCACTCCATCTTAATTATATTGAGCAATTATTACATTAAATGCTTTAAATTGAATAAATTATTGATATAAGATTAATGATAATGTATCCAGTATATTGGGACATTAAATCAATATTTGTGAATACAATTTCATAGCATTTATTTTATAGCAGTTTATTTATATCTTTGTCGTCAATTCGTGAACTAAAAATAACATACTTTTTTTCCTGTTACGTATTTATATTATGTACTATAAATATCATATACGTAGACTTGAATTGAGTATTTAACAGAATATTGTTATGAATTAATTTATTATATAATTTTGCGTAATCTTACAGAGCTTTAAAGCTATTTATAGATAACCAGTAAGTTTTATCGATAATGAAGTTTATTTAACCAAGATTATAATTTTAATAATTAATAATCAATTAACACAATATTAAGTTAAATTGAGTTTTATGTACCTATTAGGTACCTATTGGATAAATATAAAAGAGCTCGTACTTACCTACCTACTACTTTAATAATTTCATTGTTATTGGCAAAAACTTAAATCACACAGTACTTGCATAACACTTCAACATAATTATAAAAGCCGATTTACTACGACGCTATAATGTAATTTAAAAAAAAAACAATTGTCCCCGCAGAGCTTTTCATAAAAAAATCTTGTCAAAGACGTCATAAACATCAAAAGAATTGATCAACTTTCATACCGACATTCTTGTTTCAAACATAATTATCTACAGTAAAATATCCAACAATCAAAAGGCCGCATCTTTCCTTGACAACGGTTTCATCAAAGCGGAAATTGCGCCAATTAATTTGTATAAACATCAAATAAAAAAAAGTCTTAGTGAAGAGCTCGTAGATGACGAATCGTCTTCATCTAATTTTATCGTTTTACATAACATCGCCTTGACTGGCCACACTTTCAAAAATGGTGTGTTAGAAAGGGGATTTATTGCTGTCAAAAACGTGATTTTGCGTATAATGGTCTAGCTTAAATGTGCCCGGGAAGATATATAAATTATAATAATTAATTATTTGAATGTGGAGACCTGAAGCGTTTGTTTTCTAGTCTATATATCAAGAGGAATTATTAAAATTCAAGAGTTTAATTAAAATAGACAGATAGCTATGTTCTTGGTAACTGTATATTTTTATAATTGTTAGAGTTATCTAAGTATAGAAAAAGCCATAGGTATAAAGACTGCTTGTGTTTAGGCTATTTACACACGTCTAGATTTATAAGAAAACTAAACTTATTAATTAGACACATATTATTAGCATAATAAAATACAAATTTAACAATAGATAATAGATATAAACAGTTCTTATACGATATTTTAACACAATTCAGTATCATATTATTAAAACAAATATTTTTATATCCAAAAATAAATAATTGAGTCGTGACGATCCTATTTACGCACAACCCCGCCCACCTTTCACACAGGCCAAAAATAATGTGCTAATTTCGTACTATATTCTATTCTGTACAAACATAATTAATTTTAACCCAAGGACTCAAATAATTATGAAATCTATTTGCTTTTCAAGATCATGTTAATGAGTCGACTGAAGTCCGATTGACTTTACAACGCTAATTTGACTTTATTGTACGTTACATTGTATAATGAAGCTCATTTATCCATTCGTTAATTTTTATTTCTAATTGGAGGGAGTAATAAATAGAAAAGTTCGTTTATTACACCGTGGATTTAATAGACTTATAATTGTAGCTACACTTAGGGCGCTTTCAACTTATGCGTTTCGTTTCGGTACCGCGAATGCTCGCGACGCGGACGCCGCACGGTTGCCGCGCCGAGCGTTTTGTACATGACAAAATAGGATCTGTGATAGGATTGTCCGTGCGCCGTACGTCCGCACCGCTTCGGCACCGCAGCCGTCCGAAGCGAAACGCATAATTTGAAAGCGCCCTTTAGTGAACCGATCGAGGCTGTATTGATAATTTTCCTTTGCAATTACTTCTCAATCTATTTATAATATTATTGAATTGGTTGTTTAATCATAATAGTCAATAGGCAGTCATTATTTTGATCAATTATGCTTGTTTCCTTTCTTGTATTTGTTGGTATTAATTAATTATTAAGGCCGTGGTTGAAGCTGCAGGTATTTTAAAATTGTAATCTGTCAAGAATAGCTATATTACCTACTATAATATTAATAAACTTAGACCTTAGTCTCCAGCGGAAAATTACAATTTTGGTTAATATAAAATTGACACAGTACCTATAAGATATATTTATTATACTCACAAAACTTTCTAATATATGTATTCTATTCCTACAGATCATTTTTTGAATTTTAAAATAAACACAAACAGAAATATCCATCTTTGAATATCGTATTAAAAACAAGTGGTAATCTTACATTTTTCTGCTCCTTGAACATTAAGTATGTAATATGTATATATTTACGAATTACGTGTATTAAGATGAAAGTCAAAATTATAATTAATTTTCATATTTTAAGTTACACAAACTCTAACATATTGTATTATTCAAACCAGACTTCATTTGGAAGTGTTTTTCAATTGTATCTATATATTTTAGTTTTTAGTTTACCTTAGTTCTTCTAGACTAATCGTGCCATAGGTATATTAGTAGATAAATTACCACTCAACTCACTCCATACATTTCAAACAGTTTTAACACCAAAATCGTTCAAGACTTCACAATATTCATAAAGCAATTTGCTTCCAGGTGGCCCCCTGGCCCCCAAGCCAGCTGGCACAAATGGCCACACGGTCACCACCCCCCCAGGACCCTGACGCGCCCCTGAACCTCAGCAAGCAGCGGTCCCCATCACCAGGTCCCATGATGATGCCCCGGTTTGTGCCATACCCGCCGATGGATGAAGGCTCCCCGTATATGAAGAAGGATGATGATTATAGCTCGGCTTGTAATAGTAAGTATTGACTATTATACCTACGTAGGTACCATTTATTTTATTTATAAGAAGGTACCTTAGGTACAGCTAGCGATACAAACTTTGAAATGAATAGATAGTAGATACTAAGATACGCCAATTAAAAGGTAGGTACACCTGCAATAGGTTACATATTACACGGCTTATACCTACGATTACTTATATGTCATACTTTAAATCCAAGTCTTCTGCAGTTTCTGTCTATCTAACTGGTGACATACTCCAAAGTCCAAACTACTGCAGCGATTTTCATTCTGTTATCAGACATGTAAAGCTAGTAAAATTATTCTGCGGTCGGAAAGCTAGTAGAATTATATTGGTAACATTTGAGGCGTAACAACGGAGGTTTTAAATGGATAGGTAAATAAGTGATGTGGTTACTGCAGTTATCCAGTATGATATGGAACAATTCCCAATGTGATTTTATATATATTTAAAGCATAAACATGCTTTAAATATATATAAAATCACATTTCTTCGAAAGTAGGTTGAATAGTG
Organism: Colias philodice; assembly: GCF_061535455.1. Taxonomy (NCBI): domain Eukaryota; kingdom Metazoa; phylum Arthropoda; class Insecta; order Lepidoptera; family Pieridae; genus Colias; species Colias philodice. Next base: position 5,200,814 of record NC_143111.1, on the reverse strand, counting down.
GCCATCCTTTTTTTATTTAAATCAATAATCGTATGTACATTAGACCACTTATTAAATAGACATTCGTAAGTGTTTCATTTTCTTTAAAACCGCCATTAAATAAAATTTCATCGCTATAAACATTTACCATTTCTCATAAACTTTCACTTCACAAAAACAAATGTAAGCAATGGCTATTTAAAAGTATCTCTAAATCATGCCAACAGGATTTGTAAAAAACGTGTTTGACACAATTACTCCAAAAAATCGTAGACACGAATGATTCACTCGTTATGACGTGGATAAGCCGTCACATATACGCAAATGTGCCAAAAATACTGCTCTAGTTTCTTATCAGATGAAGAAGACCCCAAATAGGCATGAGAATATCAAAATATTAAAGAAGTAAGCCAAATTTTACTCCAAATATGACGATAGGAAGAATAACATCAATTAATGATAATGACAGCGGTGATTATACAAATAAACTTACCATAAGTATGAAAAGGTATTAAAACGATTACTCGCTACACTCGAACGCAAACATATCAACGCATACCATTAAACATACAAACATTCAAATTAATTACAATCCCCAAAGTCGTGTTAAATCCGAGCGTTACAGGGAAATCGTCCCGAAATTGTCAACTTGTTCCTCGAATCAATATTAATATCAAAATCGACCGAACGTTACGCAATTCTGAACTAAAATAAACAAGGAATCGGCACGGAATAGTTATCTGGCGTCCAGATATGCGAAAACTGTGAAATGTTGCGTGTCGCCGCCAAAACATTTTGTGAATGTACGCGTCTAATTGCCAAATATTAATCCGATGAAAAGTTGCAGATACAGTTCACGACTACACCTGCCGTGCCTGGTTGTTCATACGTTGTTCACTTAATGCTGTGTTAACATGCTCTATTTAAAATTATGTAAATATCTTCAGTCATTCAAACATGTTTATGACATTTCCGACGGCTCCTATAAACGACGGAGTTTCTTATTTAAAACTGATGATCACTTTCCTTTTCAATTAGATCTACATACTTCTTTAGTGTACCAACATTACGACCACCTAATCAATAATAATGGTTAAGTTTCGAAATGGCTATATTACCCAGTGTAAGCAGCAACAAAACGCTTATGTAAACTTGTCTAAAGGTTTCGCAAGCCAGAGATGGGTACGGTAATTCGAGAAATTAATAGCTCTCGATAATCTGCAGGTCATTCAGGCTTTGACTTGATTTATTATAATGCTTAAACACTACAGTTTAATTTCGTTGCTCCATTTACTCACGCGGTTAACATTCAACGAATTTATAATTGTAAAATAAATTAACAGGTGCAGTTGACTTCATTTGTTTGTATTTAGTTTCAATTAATTTTTATTGCGTGTCGTTTTTCTCATTTCCTCCACAAATGTATATTTACTAGATAGTGTAAAAAAGTTGTATTCCCTTACATTTTATTGCTGTGTTGAATATAATAATGCTAAACTCAAGTTAGTAAAAAAATATTCATACAAGCTTTAAACTACTTGCTATATCAAACAATATTAAACAAGAATAAATTTCAATTGAATTTACTTATAACCACATCACTTATTTTAAAATTTTAACTGATGTGTAGTAATAAAGTAGTAGGTACCTACTTAAAATACGCTAGAAACAAATGTCTTCTTTGTGCTTTCATAATAATATATCCACTGCATTCAAAGTAAAAACATAATACATATATTATAATGTATACACTCCATTAAAATAATGCATTTAAAACCACAAAGCATTATTTGCCCGCCAATTTTTTGTCATACGTTCTTTTATTAATAATCGTACTTTAATGTAAATTATGAAGCGAATAAAATTAATAGAATACACTTTACATAGTTGGCGCGCTCCCAAACCGAGTTGGTTTAGATTCGTCCACCATAGCTTGATTTCCTTTAAAATAAGATAATCTCAAAGATATAGAATAGATGGCGTTTGAGACGCACGTTTCCGCTCTTAGTACAGTCGTTAATGGAAGTGGATTGCAGGAGAAATTATTAGCGCCATTTTATTTTCAAGTTTACCGCCAAATTAGCTGTCATATTGATGACGTATTTAACTATAAAAATCACATCTTTATTTTATTTTAGCACATATCTACTACAATATATTTACAAACTATTTAGGAAAACATCACATCGTTTATTAAATTTAATATTTGCTTCAGTTTTTCAGATTTCATAAACAAACATAACACTTTCCTTTGAACTGCTATTTGCGGTTGTTAATTATGAATAAATAGGTAATATAAATAAAAACCAAGGAATATAATTTACAAGAAATTAATTGCTGCCATAAATTAATATGCTAAAATGTAAGTTGAAATTACATATTCATGTCTTGAAATTTACGATCAGTTAAATTTACAAAGAAAGCGACGGCTTATTTGTCTTACGAATAGTAATAAAAACGTTTTTAAAGTCCCGTTTTGTAATTGAAGATAACATAAGTATTTGTTAGGAATTTCTGAGAATTTAAGTGTTTTAAGTATATTTATAATTTGGAAAATTTATTTTGATTAATAATTGCAAGAAAATTAAGGACATCGTCTCACTATTACTGAAAGTATGAACTCAAAAAACGTTTATTTTAGTATTTAACATTTAAAAAATCATCCACTTAGCGCAATTTCTAAAACCGCGTTAATTATCGAACGTCATCACCTATTTCAAGAATAACCGACCAAAACGTGTAGGCGGGTAAAACATTGTTCTACATCTGTCAGATACCTCAAATGTAATTGACCGTTCGCGAAGATTGTCAAATAACAGAAATTACGCGCACAACAGTACTGAAATACAGAACTCGCGACACGTAGGATGTAATAAATTATCTAACAGCGTGTCAAATTAATACAGGGAATGCATTACTTTGGATGCTAGCTTATTAATTGTGAGGACACTTGGTAACGAATCCGTCAAATGAAATGCTAAGCGGATGAGAAGTGACCTACATATTTTAGCAGGGTTCTATGATGTTATTGCGGGATTTTACAATTTAAGTGGGGAAAGTGGAAAATATCTGTTGTCATTCTAAAAGGCTTCTTTTGTATTTGTTTATCATCTTTATTAGGTACTAGTGGTCCACCCCGGCTGCGCCCGTGATACATATTTCGCAATAAAAGGTAGCCTATGTCCTTTCTCGGGTATCAAAATATCTCCATACCAAATTTCATGCAAATTGGTTCAGTAGTTTAGGCGTGATTGAGTAACAGACAGACAGACAGAGTTACTTTCGCATTTATAATATTAGTATGGATGTCGTCTTTTGATCAATTTCTAATCATAATATTCATTGTACATACCTACCTATATTATACCTTCCTGTTCTTTAAATTTAAGATGATTTGACGAAAATATATTTATGTTATATGTATTTAACTGCATTTATCGTACAATTTTAATGTAATCTACGATCGAGCTAGTAATTAAATATATAACACGACAACGCTATATCGCTTTTAAAAACATGAAAGTAAAATAATAGCCTCATCTACACACCTACAGCTATTAACCATTAATTTAGGCGAGGTTTTCACTTCATCTACGTACGACATTAAATTATATGACTCGCAACAGTCCAGATTAGAACATTCCAAAATATTTACAAAATGCTATCGTAATACCTCGCTAATATATTCCTATTTTACACTTGATTTACGAACACTGTTCTCGTCTTTATGCTGAGTTACTAAGGGATATATTCGCTCGGTGATTATTGTAAAGTTTTAGTAATACATAGGATGGGTTGTACAAAAAGAACTCAATCGGAAGCCCCGCTAAGCTATGCTATAAATTACGCAAGGCAATGAATGCCGGTTGTAAAACAATCGTTAAACGGAGATTAAGAATGAATGTCTATTCTGAAGTGGGCTTTGTTTACGAACTTGAACACTAAACTACTTTGGAAGTCGTTCATTCAATCTTGTGTTGATACTCTTGCGCATGCGACTCAGATTTCAATAAACTTATTAATCAAAAGTTAAGGGGATCATTACAAAAAGTTATACCTAGTTATTTTTCTAAAATAATCTTAATCAATAAATAGTTTTTCAAAAGATATTATTTTATAATTGACATCAGCCACAGCATTAGCTATGATAGATGACAAGCCTATTGAAATAATACCTAGATTACCCTTATTCCAATTGGCTCATATCAGTATTGAAATTACGCACTGTTTTCTACAGTAGTAGCAAATAGCAATAGAATAGGTAATAATAATTTAATTGCCTGTTTGTACTGGCGTGCCTATACTTACTACCTACTTCGCAAAAGTCAAATATTACACATAGTTGCTACTTTCCATTAAAATTGATTTATCTTTTAGTAATTTTGTATGTAATACATGTAAACCGGTATTACTGATTACGACACGTTTTATATAATGTAATATCTTTTACGATCTGTTCTCTATTGTGGTGAGAAAGAGGTGATCGTTTTATGGTGATGAAATCATTAGTTAAGATTACAGACATTAAATCAGAAGTTTAGGAATGTGGTTTAAAGAACCATAAATTATTTTTACACATAACAACGTAAATCCATTATTATCTTTGGAGAATGGTAATAGATATTTTGTTGTAAAATATTTTAATAGAGTAGATAGATCTTAACTGTTTGTTTTTTTTTCAATCTTTACTTTTATAATTATAGCTTATCTTCTTTATGATTTTGGAAAATCTAAAATGTATTTTATTTTCATCTCACTTACTTACTATCCTGCAAGAATGAGAGACTCCTAATATACCTATAATCTATATGCAACATGTGAAAAGATAAGCCTCCCTTTAAATTTTATCTAACAATATATTAACAGCAGCATTTCTCTTTCCAGCATCCTCCTGGGGTCAAAGTGCGCCAGAAGAATCGGAGAAAGCAAAACTAATCCGTCAACCGAAACGCGACGAGGCGGGAAAACCACATATCAAGCGACCAATGAACGCCTTCATGGTCTGGGCGAAGGATGAACGCCGTAAGATCCTGAAGGCCTGTCCAGACATGCATAACTCCAACATATCCAAGATACTCGGGGCACGGTGGAAAGCAATGTCCAATGCAGAGAAACAGCCGTACTATGAAGAACAGTCTAGATTGTCCAAACTGCACATGGAGAAGCATCCTGACTACAGGTATTTATATATTATTTATTGATATTATTCTTACAAATTATTACAATAACTTAAGTCTAAGTCCCACAAAACTGCACATGCAGTTTGGGTAAATTATATTTGTTACTTAATTTATCGGGAAGAACTGTTGCGTTTTAACCCATATCATATCCATGACAATTTACACGATGTTCAACTACCTAAATCAATCTAAAAATTAAGTAAAACTTGCGGGAAAACTTTACTATGACCGCTAAATTGTATGAATGCCTCTCCAGAAGGTCTAATTTAGAAAAGAAATACAAGATCATATAAACAACTAACTGGAAATTTTTACGTTACAGGTACCGGCCGAGACCAAAACGGACTTGCATCGTCGACGGCAAGAAGATGAGAATATCAGAGTACAAGAACTTGATGCGCACACGCAGGCAGGAGATGCGGCAGCTCTGGTGTCGGGACGGGGGCAGCGAGCTCGGCTTCTTGCCGTCTCTCTCATCACCTGGACCATCGAACTCCTCCCCCCCTCCCAACGGGGGGAACTACATGAACCCCGCGTTCTCCCCCCCGCTGTCCCCCCGAGAGGAAGATTGAGGAACGGCGCGCGGCTGGCCCTACCCGCACGCCGCGCCCCTCTCCATGCCTCCCCCCCACCCTTGGTAAATCTACAACCTTCTAGTGCTCCCACTCGGCCTATACGAAAGTGCGAAGACGTTTCCCCGCTCTTTTTAATATCAACGTGACTTATGGGTGCAAAGTTTTAAGCCAGTGCTGCAATCGGATCTCTTGATGTACGAATATGAGATTATTCCATTAGTGAGTTAAGCGCGAACATTGACTGTGTGAAGGACGTTATTGTATTGGTGAATACGGCATGCTGTTTCGCATCGCGAAGTTTTTGTGCCAAACCTAACCAACAATTAATTAGACAAATGTATATACTAAGTGAAAATTATCTTCTAGACTCATTGTATTATGAAGGTTCTCTGTAAATAAATCGCTTTGTAGATATTACACACGGTAATTTTTGTTTTAAAATAGAATAGGTTAAGTCTAGATTAGCGTAAATATATTTGTAGCGTCAGTATGTGTTGCCATGTGTAAAAAAACCTTATCTATCTAAATGTAGAAGCTTGTAGATTTAAGAACTTATTGTATCAAACCAAAAATTTGAAGCGGTATGCTTGAAAATTTAAGTGTTTTGAACACGAAACTGATTTTTGAAACCAGTGAGAGCTAACGGATCATAATAAATCATAATACTCATAGACTTAGCTCTCTCACAAACTGTTTGTAGTTTAGATTGTATATCGTAAAGTACCTAGCTTTGTCGTAAAAATTGTATTCGGAGTAAAAATTGCTTATATAAAAATTAATAAGAGGTAAATAATTGAGCATCGTTTACTTCTTGTAACACCTTTACAATGTTTTATTTGAGGATATTTTTTGTTACTACTCCTGTGTTAAACACAAGCGGTGGTCAATTGGAACCTGTCAATTTGAAAAGAAAAAAATATTTCGAAAAAAAAAAGTTGAAAGTAGTTTACCCACCGACAGTTTGTGGGAACAACAATTGAACACTTCAAAAATTATTAATCGCTTTATTGAATCGTGCAATTTCATAGTTTTAGTGTTAAGCTATTATTGAAAGCATAATATCTACATAATATTTAATATACTACTTATAGTAACAATGTATAGACTTCGTATAGTCAGTCGTTGATTGCCATTTCATTATTTTGTTATTTAATTTTTTAAATGTAAACATTTGTTTTCTCTTGAACTGACGGCGAGTACGCGCCATTTCTTTGGGTGACAGATAAAAAATGATTAAAAAATAATGTATGGTGTGTACTCTCCTTTTATTATATGCCAGTAAATTCTTTTGAAATGTGGTAAGAGATAGTTTAAGCGTAAGTAAATTATTGTGTATGTGTCTTACTGTTTATCGATAACGTAGCGTGTATCATTCTTAGTAAATGTGTAAGAATTTAGAACAGTGCCGTTAAATTATTTATTTTTATGTTGAGACCCATTGTATTGTAAATATGCGATATTTTTGATGTAAACGTTAGTAATTGTGGTTATTTAAATGATCGATACTTAATTCGTATGCGACTCGCATGGATCTCGGTCGAATCTTTTTATTTATTGAATTATTTTTTAATTATCCTTTAAATTCACGACTTGCCATATTTTCTATAGTCTCCTCTATCTACTTAAATGTGTTTATCTATGTACTTAGCAAAGTTTTACTTATGTTGTTATTTTATTGTTTTTTTTTCTATTATTTTCACCGATTGAGATTTTTGTTAATTTTTCCAATGGAATTATTCGCGATCGTATAGAAGGTAGAATGTAGGTTCGTATACCTAGTTGGTATAAACCAGGACACATTATTCAGAAATTGTGCCAAAACCCAAAAGTTTAATAAAAAGTAAATATAAAAAATACTTTCTCGTTTCATTTTTCTTGAACCTTATACTTACTTATGAACATTTTATTTAAGCACTAGAGGCCCGGCTTCGCCCGTGGTACATATTTCGCAATAAAAGGTAGCCATGTTCTTTCTGAGGGTCTAAAGATTATCTGTGCCAAATTTCATCAAAATCGGTCCAGTAGTTTATGAGCCTTTTCATTACAATCAAACAAACAAACAAAGTTTTCCTCTTTATAATATTAGTGTAGATAAACATCTAAATTTACACCTACTTTTGCCAAAGAGACTATTGCTTTACACCGACATTGAATAAAGAAAAGTTATGCATGTAAGAAATAAACTTACAATCAATTTTTATTTTACCAGAACCACCAGAACATAATATTATTCCAGCTTTAAAAGTTGTAACTAAAGCTTAGATAATATTGTAATAGGGTACTGGGGAACCAATATGGAATCTATATACTATTCGTTAATTTTAAAAAGTTTTAGATCGTCATTTTCTCAGATATTCTCGAGTTGAGTAGCATCAAGTCAATTCAATCAAGTGCAAAGCTAAATTCTCATTATTCACCCTCTGTCGTTGAAGCATTTTTGCAAAACTACTAAGAAATATCTATAATATTGCAGCTATAGGTAAATGCTATAATTATAATTGTTGTAGATAACTCATAATATTCACGTAAATGTGCGAATGCTACTTAGAAAGATCACTAATCATGAGCGAAGCGGTCAGCCCACGTATCAAGTCAATTCAATCAAGTGAAATGCTAAATTCTCATTATTCACCCTCTGTCGATCAGCCCACGATATTACCATACGATGGAGGACGTGGGTTCGATTCCCGCCCCATTTTTTATATCTATTCTTTTCCAGTTAAATATATTTAGATGCATTATTAGCAGTCTAATCATTACCTACTACTAAATTACCTTACAATTATAATACAACAATAGCCGCATTGAAATAATGTTACACATTGCTCGATAGATGGCGTCGGCTGCCCTTTTGGCACAAAACCGAAAGAATATACAAGAGCCCACGACGGTCAGACCTTCGTCATTTTATAAAAGTTAAAAGTTTCTCTGCATCTTTACTACCTGTTACATGTCCAAGTAACCACAACCCAAACTTGATAGTCGCTGGTCGTTCTTATCTGTATAGGACACCTGGGCACATAAATATGCCTATAGAAAAACTTTCAACTTTTATAAAATAACGAAGGTCTGGCCGTCGTGGGATCTTGATCTAATAGATGAAATTCGATTGCTAATGTTGCATCATGTGTGGTCGAGCATAAAAATCTATACATATAATATTACCTACTACACAGCTCAAGAGATTTTTTTGTTGAATTTGCTTTAAATCTTAATGATTTAAAAATAAATTGCATAGTGAAAAGTCTGTGTATCGAGGAAAGCTATATGCAATATAATATATACGCTATATACAATTACCAACTGCAACCGGAGCTGAGCAATAATGAAAAATGTAAAAATTGAAATGAGAATGCAAATTTAGTTCAGCTTATTTTGGTCAATGTATCACAATATATTAACTAAATAGGTATCTCAGATAAAAGAAGTGGGCTTATGAAATAAATAAACTCCATATAAATACAATATTGTTTTATTAATATCATTCAATACATTTATAAGAATACGATATAACATTGATATGGTTACAATGTCTACTACATTTACAAAAATATACACATAATATTTACATAATATATGTATTTACGAATACAATTCTTAGTAAGTACAATAGGTACGATTTAACGTATAAGTTTTGGCTTAAGCACTAAATAGGTATTATATTCAATGATTAGAAAAATAACAAAACAAATAAGTTCATAAAAATAATAAATTCATTCAAAAGGTGGTTACATTTTGTTTCAAGCAATAGACTAGATAATATTAAAAATTTACAATTGCTGAACGTTTTCTTTTTTAGTTTAAGCAACTTACGTGATAAATAACCATTTAATAGACGCTTAAATTTTTTTGCTTAGTAAAAATAAAAATAATGGCCACTGCGAAATAATGCTTTGAAATAGACAATATTTTTCTTTATGGGTGGATAACTCGATAGTAAATAACAGTGAGACGTATTCTACAGATAATTTGGATGAAATAACTAAAATAAGAACTGTGATATTATTTTATGTTTTTTGTGCACTTTTTCTTCAGTCAGTAAAGATGGTTATAGTAGCATAGAATAGTTCAGTTAGTCAGCAAAACAGATAAAAAAACTAATAATTATTATTATGTATCTATGCCTTATTAAATATATCTAAATAAATGCCTCTTCAAACTTAAATAAAAGCCTGCCGTTATATCTATGTACGTAAAAAATATATTTCATACCAACATCTACTAGGCCATTCATATCATTTCATAACATATATTCGAGTAAAGCACGTTAACATACACATTAATTAAATAATAGTATTATGGATATGCTATAAGCTATTACATATATTTAAGTTCATTAAGGGTGCTAGTGTCATATCCAAGCATGTATGTGATATCAGAAAATTGTAAATGTGAGTTAAATAAACAAAAAAAAAGAGAATCAGTCAATTTTCGCTATCAAACTACCTTAAAAACAGCATTTTCGAAGATTTCATTTTTACATAGCGCTTAAGATTTAGTGTCAATACTATAGCAATAGAAAACGAGGCATATAAAGGTAGTTAATAAACAGTAAAAGGTAAGGTAAAATTTTCTATATATTTGCTATATTCCGAAAAATAAAGAAAGAAAATATTAAAATATATTATCATGTTACGACATTAATAGGCCCATAAAATTTAACAACCCATGTAATCTACTAACCTTTGAGCATATTTAAGGTTGGGTATTATTTAAATAATTAATTTATGTATTTAGATTATGATAGTTTTGTAAGATAATCATAGCATATCCTTAACACTTATTAACAACTCAATAAGCACACATAAAAAAAATTATACCTACATAAAAAAATCTATTGCAACGTACAAGACGGGCACAATTTAATTTTATTCAACCTTAAACACGCGCCATGAAAAACATGTCCACACTTGAAAGCCCACAGGCCGCCATCTTGAATTAAAAATTCATTTTGCAATGGCAACCCGCACAGCGAACAATCCAATACTTTATACATTTGAGTCATTATTTGTAATACATTTTTTAGTTTTATTTGTGTGTTTGCTTGTTTTAATATACGTTCGTATACATTTTCTAGGCCCCAGTGTTGAGATGTCGCACTTACTATGAGCGGGAGTGCTGTATTATTTATATTTCCTATCGACGCTTCTTGGAGAAGAGAACACACCTAGAAAATAAATTAATTGAAATAAATAAATGAATATTATTGAAAGCAGTTTTTTTTTTACTTTTCTACACAATAATTTGTTAAAATATTAGTCATGGCATAATAAATGTTATGATTTCATATATTAAACGTAAGATCGTAATATCATTTAATAGAAATCATACTAGATTTTCACACGCGGCTTTTCCCGCACAGTCAAAGTAACTTCCCATGGAAATGAGTTGGTAAAAAGTAGTCACTATTGTTAACTAGTCTGTTAACTATCGGTAGACACAATGTGAAATAAAAGTAAACAGAGACATAATCGCATTAATAATATTAGGATGTGCACATTCGCATATAAACATTCTCTAAAATAATAACAATTATAATAGACCATATGCAAAAAATAGTATTTTATATTAATATTTACCTCCATCCTTGACTCTTCAAATTCATATGCACTGTACAAAGTATCCACCAAAGGTATTGTGATCGTCACATCATATTTCTCGTACAAGCACACCATTAAACTCGTATGATAAAACTTTATAGTTAGTGCGCTTCTATCTATTAAACTTCCATGTTTCTTCATCACTTTTATCGCATTTCTGCCCCCAATTGACTTGATTATTAACGCTCCTAGATCATCCCAACTCAACATATCTTTCACGGATATATTATCAAACTTTTTATTGCAATTTAGACATATATTAGCGTGTAAAGTCGCGTACAATTGTACAGCTCGATCCCAAGTATCCAACGTGAACTGTGGTAGGAACGAATGTAGCAAACTCTCGTCTAACATTTGCAACAATATCCGTAGAACATGCAACAAATCTTCATTCCGTCTCAAGTATAAAATTTTCTTCCACAAATACGGCATACGTTTACACATTTCATAGCACTGTTCCTTTGTTTGACTCGACCATTGCCTCTCTATGAACTCGTCTATTAAATTCGAAAATACAGGCATTTGACTCGTCCGTATGTACGGCAAAGGGAAACCACATTCGCAGCCGATATTCATCAATTTCTGAGTCTTCACATTCGCAGATATGCATGAATCGACAAAATATTTATACAATACTTCATTGTTTATTATTAGCTCTAGCAACTCGCCTTTCCGCGACGTTGTGTTTAAATAAGTAAGGAATATATTGTTAGGTACAAATTTAGAATCGTCTAAAGCTCCTACGGATACGCAATATTGTTCTAATGAGAGCATTAGTTCATGTATTTCGTGTATATCACAGCTATAATCCTCTATAATGGAGGTTAAATTCGACAACTCTGACTCCTTATTGACTAAGCTTAACCTTGTATATTGATATAATAATTTACAAAATTTATCTTCCTTGCTCCGTTCTAAATTATTGTCTATTTCAATGGTTTCCTGACTAGATTCTTTAAATATAATATCATTGTTTAAAACTATAGGCGTATCTTCTAAAGTGTAATCGTCACGCGTTATCCATTTTGGGGCGCTTTCATTGTCTTGTAGCTGTCTTATGGGAGTGAGATCTTGTGTGTTTCTATCTGTGCCTAAATATTTCATTTTTTCTTCAAAATCCTCCCACTTCTCTTTTAATATCTTTTTGCTTGTGTTAAATTTACCAGACACAGTTTCACTGAGCCCCTTCAAAGCCTGTAACGCCTCCGGTGAGAGTGTATTGAAAAGATTGTCTTCACTATGCTTAGTATCAAAATTATCATCTAATAGTGATTGTGTATGATATGAGTTATCAACAACAAATATTCCAGACTTCAATTGAGTTGCTTCACTAGGTTTTAACTTTTCGATTTCATCTAGAAAGTCCTCAATAGATTTCAACAAACCATTGTTTCTCAGTTTCTCTTTTAATCCTACTAAAATATGCACTTTTAATGATAAATTGTTTTCTAGCAAATAATTCTTATACAAGGCACACAGTTCCCCACACAACACATATTTCTCATCAAGGTAGCATGTAACTAAAAATTTGTCAATTTTGATGAATTTCAAGCTTACAAATGATCCATTAGAAAGCCACACATATAAAATATCATGATAAAGTTTGCAATCAATAATATCACTGTAAGGACACCAAATAGTATCGCCCAAGTTGTGAATATTTAAAAAGTATAACGCGTGTTTATTATACGAAAAAATGGCACTATTCATTGAGTATATTCGCGAAAAATTAACAGACTGGCCTTCGGAACAATCAGTTGTGTTTTCAATATCAATGTTTTCATTTTCATATGATTCAACAGTGATAATCTTCATAGGCGGTTTGGCTAACACTTGTTTGAACTGATGTGTTCTACGGACCATGCCATCTATAGTTGCTTCCCAAACTCGAGACGAAGGCCTTGCGCAATAGATAAGTGTGTTCGAAAACTCGTCACCCACTACGAATCTTGCATCATCGTCAACTATATTATATTTCTTCACTTCTGTTATATCTTGGACATTATTTTCTGATGTTCCATTACTGATTGATTTCTCTGTGGTCACAAAGCATGCTCCGAATTCACCATCTCTAAGTTTCTGGCCGATCTGTCTGTATTGTTCTTGTGCCGTATTACATATATAGCAGCGAGTTAATGTTGAGACTAGTAGCATGCAATCTCTTGTGTCCAGTTGGCATATTCGCGAATCTAAACTCATTATTGTTTGAGATGAGCTGTGGAACATTGTTTTTGCCTGAAAGTATAGTAGAAAAAATGTTATTTTAAATATATTCCAATAAGCATAATAGCAGGAATAAAAATTATTTTTCTACATCCATATCTTAATATATATAAATCTCGTGTCACAATGTTTCTCCTCAATGGACTCCTAAACCACTTAACCGATTATAATAAAATTCGCACACCATGTGCAGTTCGATCCAACTTGAGAGATAGGATAGTTTAAACATGTAGGTACCACGGGCAAAGCCGTAAGTAAGTAAGTAAGTACTGTATTTCTGTTAAATAGAATTCAATTTTTACAAGCTTTATTTTTCAATTTATTAAATTAAAAACAAACTTATTTTATTTCATAGCAATAAACATGACATAACTTACGATAAAACTCTGTAGCTGCAAAACGGATATTTTGCCAACATCATCGCCATTAAATAGCATATTCCGACTCCAGATCATAGCCGTAACCTCATTTCCTAGATGTTCTTTTGACGATGTCGTTGAATAATTTCTGCTTAATGTCTGATCACATTCTGTTACTGTAACCATGCCTTTGCCATTAGCAAAGCCGATGTGTTTCTCATCAGCTGATATGGCTAGCCGAGTAACTGGCCCATCCTGAAACATTTTAAGTTTTCTTTTAAAGTTTATGCAAAATATTTTATTTACATACTGCTATTTAAACCTCTTGCGAATGGCAACTGAATTTACGATTTACACCTTATTAATAACCTTGGTAATGCAGGTAAAAAAATCACAAATAAAATATATTTTTCCTGCAAATCTATATTTTGTGACCTACTCATGCAATGCAATGCAAACTGTCCTGAAATTAATTGAAATAATTATATTTATAAACTTCTAGCTGTGCTCCGCAGTATTACCTGTAGTGCTCCGCTAGCCAGATGATATAAAAGGCCTATAGCCTTCCTCAGTGAATAGGCTAACTAACACCGAAATAATTATTCAAATCGGACCAATAATTCCCGTGATTAGCGCGTTCAAACAAATAAACAAAATCTTCAGCTTTATAATATTAGTACCTATAGATAATAACCATACAACAATAATTTAATTATTACTATATAACTTGTTGTAACAGACACCAAGTTATCAATAAACCAAGGGTTATGGTTGCTTAGTTGCTAGCATGAGAAATGGAAAATTAGATAAGAACAACTCTTGAAGAGTATAAAAATCATATAAAACTAAATGTTATAAAACTAAATTTCATAAATTTAGTGTAAGCATGTCTTGACAGTCCCTAAAAAATTGTTGTTCGTAGACCACCTTCACTTATTTCTCTGCAGTTAGTATATTATGTTATACATTCTCATCAAATAATTAGTTATTATTATGATATATTATATTGTACCTTATTAGGAATAAGTTGTATGAATTCACAAGGCCATCTGTTAAAAACATAAATCCCTCCGCTTGTTGCTCCAAATGCAATCAAAGACTTTGATACATCAAAGCAAGTATACTGAAAAAGAAAAACATTTTTTTGTACTTGTATACTGATAAAACTGTGTAGATATAACTGTAAATACAAAAGGAGTAAAACCTTCTTGGAGCATAATTATAGCAGCTTTATTAAGTAACTCTTATTATAAAAACAAATACATGTACAATTCAACAGAATAAACAGGAAAAAATATAAGTAACTAAATTACTTGTAAGAGCAAAGAATTCCAAAAATTATATCTACAATTTATAGTTCTATTGAGTAAGTAAATTAATTTAACTACTTTTTTTACTAATTTAGGTGTATATAATTTTTATCTTAGAGATAAAACTATACAGAGGCTTATCTTATAATTACTATTTTTTAAAGTTGTTTTATTATGTTGCTAAGAAATTTGCATTTAAATATAGAACATTTAAATACGATCTCAAATGTTAGATAAACAGCACTTGTTTTAACCTTGATGATGGTCTATTATTAATTATTATATTCTATTTGTAAAACATTGTCCTATTAGAGAGACCTGTGTATGTTTTGAATAACTGCCAAATATATTGATAGAAACTAACCTTAATTCGTTGAATATTCTTGATGGGAAAATTTACACTTTCTGTAATATCTGGTAGTTCCTGGAGGAGAAAGGGTCGTAATTTGGAGTCAGACATGATTTATTAGCACATTTTCTTTTATAAAGTTAACAATTAAATGATCCTTTAGTTAATAAAAATATAAACAATTTCTTAACAAAATATAGGTTTATATTTTTCATGAGTTCGCTAATCGCGACAGTAATTTTCTGAATGTGAATTTGACTTGAGTAATTTTAAAATGTCACAGAGCCACAGATTATCAAAACTATACATAAGTGGCAATACCAATACAGATATTGAAGTATATTGAATTTTGCTATTTAAAAATCGTAAAATACATATCCATTCTATTTTAATTAATTATTCTTGTTTAAAATATACACGTGTATTAGGTCAACTGAAAATGCACATCTAAAAATAAACGCATATTTTTATGTTTATAAGTTTATAAGATTGATGATTAGTTTCATTTGGAAGTTGTTTATTAAATTTTGTAAATGAAAAAACAAACAAAACGCTTTTGATCTTACATACATCTTTATTACCATAATTATGTAAACTAAATAAAAATAATGATTACATGTTACACTAATAATAAAAATTGAACAATAAAAATAATATTATTTAAACGACTTTTAAATAAATGTGTATAGTATCTACTCCAACTTCATTTTCAGCAATGCATCGATAAGTGCCTTCGTTTCTTCTCGATACATTTTTAAGCACGTAGTTGAGACTTCCAGTGGAATGTCCACTGAAAAACAGAACAGAATTTTAACATCAAAATTATCCTCCTATCAGAACTTATTCGCTAATATTACTTACACCGTTAAAATTGTTATATTGCTGTTCGGCGCAATAAATTCCCATCTTGTTGCTGGCATCGGATTTCCCAGGCCAATATAACAATCTAAATACACAGTTGATCCAGCTTTTGAAGTGATGTTATTGGAAAGAGGTGGGTCTATGTATGGTGATACTAAAATGTAAAGATGTAACTATAATGATGTAATCTTAATAATACAATATTATTATTTATCCATGTATAATAATAACCTATATACAAAATAATGTAAGTACATAATAAAGGTTTTATTTAAAATTATGAAATATGAATTAAATCGCTATTATTCAATAGTTATTTATCTTACCCCAAACGTTGACGTTTACAGTACGTATCGCTTTTCCCATAGAGTTTTCTGCGATACAATGGTACATACCAGAGTCATTAGCTTTTGCTGTAAATCTAGAAAAATAAATACACAATATTACTGCCAAAAATAATAAGAAAAAAGTTGAAGTAAAATATTCATTCAATAGTATGCAAACCAAGTTTTTATTAGGTGGGCAAGTATATATAGCAGCTGCCTAATTTTTATTGCTTTAAAAACTTGCATAATAATTTTTGGAGGCTGCAATGATAAAGAGTAGGTAAAATATGCAACAACTTACAAAATTATTAACTTTGCGAGCGATACAAACCTAATACAACCGTCGCTCCAACACAAATAATTAATATCCACATATTTTACCTGTGCGTGTTTCTATCATCTGTGTAGTGCCCGTCGTCGAAGGATATAATCACGTCATCCTGGTACATGTCCCAGTGTACTTGAGCGTTGGGAACAGCATCCACATCACAAGACAGAGTTACTAGATCTCCTTGCTTGGCTATCACATTTTCATCCTTATTCCTTATTTTTGGTGGAACTGTAAAAAAAAATAATAAATAAGATTTATTAGTTGGTATCCAGGCGTATCTGAGATAACACATGGCAACATTTAAGTATGTTATTTTAAAACCCATACTCCACAGCGTTCGAACTTCGAGTCACAAAAGAAAAAAGAAAACATAATTTTTGAATTAAGAACCTTCTTAATTTTTAGAGCATGTAAAATTTGCATCGTATCGATGTTTTGATATTTGAATTAAGCAGTAGCTGTACATAATTATTATGAAATAAAATTACGTTTTCTTTGCTGTGTTAATATCGTGGAACTTACACTGTACTCTAATAGTAACTTGTTGACTATCAACACCCATTATGTTCGTCGCTTCACATACAAAGACGCCAGCATTGAAAGTTTGAGCCGACGGTATCTTTATAATATTTTCTTCTACATGAACGCCATCAGGTATGTCTAAATAATCATAATCATTTTCCTTTTTGTACTTCCACGTTATTTTGGGCTCCGGTTTTCCTTTAAGAACACTGAAAGAATAAATGATATTTTTTTGGGTAATTAATATAATAAAACATTGGAAGTACCTATTTATTTATTTATTTATTTAAGTATTTATTTATTAGACACACCAATAATGACTCAATTAATACAATTTACAGAAATACATTAATAATTATTTCATAAACTGAATTGGCCATAAAGCAGGCGTATACAACAATTATAAAAAAAAATGTCTTCAAATTTTTCAGTTTTAAAAGTCTAAAAATACATAATCAAATTTATCATCCATTGACGAAAAGAATAAATATAAAACATAAAATTCATCACTGTATAAATAAAAATTTATCAAGAATACATCAAATTAATACTTACAATGATAACATGATTAAAATTTTGTAATTTTAAACATCCATGAAATAAAAAATAGGTACCTATATAAAATTCAATTAAAACATGGCAATTCAATTAACACATAAAATACAATACAAATTAATAAAAACACATAAAACACATAAATAAAATATGTCAAATACATCAAATACATCAAAAATACAACATATCTATACCACTAGATAGCCTAATCTGACAAAACTTTAAATTGCTGTTAACAAAACCTAATGTCGTTTCGTTGCTACCTTGTTTGCACGGCTCATAATTATTGCACGGCTCATAATGCTATGCGATCGAAAAAAAATGTTTTGCATTGGTTCCGAAACTTTTTAATTAGGTAATTACCTACTCGATTGGTAATCTACGTAATCTTCTAAATCAGCACACCGATTTAAATTTATGAAAAACGATTGTTTACGTAAAAACTAAATTAATTTACTTTTTTTATTATTATCTTTAGCCTTTATATCTAATATACGGAGCATCGATTTATTGATGACGAAAAACTAAAATTATTTTATTTTTTCGTCGAACGTAATATGAGCGCTATGTCGAGTCGTGCATTTTTATATTTTCCAAAATATACCTATATTAAATATTAGGAAACAATATCAAAGTTCTATTTAAAATTATTAAAACTATTATTAATGTTTTGTTCGTTATTTGTTATTTATGACAAACTTACGTGCAATTTTGTTGAGTCCAATCACCTGGTTTTAAAACTATTTCACTATCTAGTAATTTAATTTCCGGTGCATCTGAAAAGTTGAAATTATCTATTATGTAAGATTATAGGGTATTCTAATATTTATAGGACAGAACAAAGACAAATCAAACGATTAAAACACACGTGGGTGACCCGGTAATGGTGCTTTTCCACTAATAATGTGCGAGGATGTGTTTGTAAAGAACCAATCATATCACTTCATTAAGTTTGAAGTATAGCGTTTAGCGTTTGAAGCGATACTATTGGTTATTTACAAACATAATAATATTATTCCCGCTACACATCCTTGCACATTATGGGTGAAATATATCACCCAAAGTAAGCATGTCTGCTTACTATATATGCGTACAAGTTACAAACTACATTATTATTTGCGCGCTAAGAAATTGATATTATTGCATATTTGTTGGATTTAAGTTCGTTAATTAATAGATACATTCTTTAAATAAAAGAGAAGCACTATAATTATTCGTAAATATTAAGTTTTACATAGTTACTAATTATTATTTCTCGTTAGAACAACCTATATTTAGAGTAAAAATATCGTTATATTATAAGAGTTATACCTAAACCAGTAACATATACTATAGCTCCAAAGCTTCTAAACTCCGCATCATTTCGTATCTCACAAACGTATTCGCCCGTATTGTTCAAACTCATCTCTTTTATTAATAACAAATGTTCATCCGGTATCAATTCTATATCATCATTGCCTTGAACTTCTGTCCCATTATGGTACCATTTTATCTCTGCTTCTGGATAAGCGTTTACCTCGCAAAGCAGCCTCCCTTCTTCTCCGTATTCCACTGTTATATCTGTGAATAACGTTTGTTATTAGACTGTGGGTTAGATCGATCATAATTAACTAGCTGTGTCGTATTACACGTTATAGTCACACGAATAAAAATAAGAAAAAGATAAGAAGGTGCTATCACTGAAAAAATAATTAAGGATAAAATAACTGTCCAAAATACTTTGGTAGGTTACAAATGATGTCGAAAAAACTTAATAAATCCAGAACATTATTTTTTTAAAGCATACAAACATTTGAACATTTCATATTCGATTCTGTTTAATACCTGAAGGATATTGCAGTACTTCAAATGTAAAGGTTCTATTGATGAAAACCTCAATAGAGTGTTCAGCTGTGTCCACTGCGTTTTTTGCCTTGCACGAAACAGTACCATTCCTTGTTGCGTTATCTATTTTCACATAACTAATGTATGTAGAAGGGATTTCAAGAAGAGCTGTCTGCAAATAATTATTTTTATTTATTTGATTTATTTCAGATAATTGAAATATCCATATAATTGTTAGTATCTTGTTACCTTATAAATATGTTAGTAATTAGTATTATAATTACACAATTAATTATTATTAACAATACTATTTTAAATCACAATCTGCTTGAGACATGGATTTTAATCCAATGTCTCAAGACATAATAATTATAATTAATGGTATATATCAAAATAAACAAAAAAATTTAAGATTACGATCAAATATTACGAAGCACTTTAAAAAATACAACATAGATGTTTTTAATAAATATGAATATTATTACTTCTGAAGGTAGTTTTTCACCCTGATCGTCTTCCCACCAGACATCAGGACTTGGAAAACTTTCAACTTTACAGGCGAAAGTAGCATTCAGACCAAAATCCAGTAGAATGGAATTTGGATCGATTATTTCTGTTTCTGGAGGAATCCATTCTGTGACCATTTCTGCAAAAAATACAAAAATACATGCAATTTATTTATACAAGTATATTAAGGAGTTAGGTAACGTATATATGTATATTTTATTTAGTATGTTTAAATACCTGGTTGTTGAGGGTCCAAATTCTTTGTAAGACCATTAATACTTTGTCCATTTGATTGTAGCGAGCCCCTTAACTGAAAATAAATAGATATTTATAATCAAAATGCGACACCATACAAAAATAAATTTGATGTACTATATATTATATATGTATATAGACGGAACGTATACAAATAAATATATCTGTGTGGAAATTGAAATTATCCTATAGTATATCACAATATTGTAAGGTAACAATTGATACTCACAGCTAGCCTGAACGACTTTCCTGGTTCAAATAAATGTGTTGCCATGTATAATCCCTTATTTACATTAATTTGTTCCAAATTTAACGTCTTTATTTCACTCGTTTTAATAATATGTACGTCTACACTAGTTAATTCTATGGATGTGTCTGGCAGCTCCAGTAGGATATAACTAGTAGTACCTGAAAAGTGATACGTAATAAGTACTTAATTTATTTACCACCGAATTTCAAGAAAAGAAGAGGAGGAGGAGTTTGTCTGTATATTTTGAACAGGTTCCGTCCGGGGATATAAAGCAAAATTGAAAATGTAGCCTATACCTGTAGTACCTATGTAGATTTCAGTTGGTGAAATAATTTTCAAAATCTGTTATACAGTTACAGAGCTTATTTAGTAAGCACAAATAGAGTTTAGTCGCACACGAGCCACTCGCGACAGACACAAGCGCTGCTACAAGAAGTTAGAAGCGAGTAGCGGCCACCGGCGTCAACCGTGTGCAGCGAGTCCATATAAAATGTATGAAAAGTACAGGAAATATGCCGTTGTCCGGTGGCCCGTGTACTGCCCTAAATGTTTCCTGTGTGGATATTTTTTACTTACCCGGTAGAGGTCTATTAGAAGTTTCATTAAGACTTCTGGGAGATTTCGGTGAAAATCCATATTTGAATTGCAACTCTGTATGTGCTAGAAATGTGACAACAGCATACCCTCTGCATTGGGCTTCAACAAAATAATCTCCTTTTGGTGGCTCCACTATGAGAAGAACCTTAAATAAATGAATAATGTTCTTATTCTTAATGTTTAAATACGAAAATTTGTTTATTTGTTCCCCCTTTTATGGCTGGAGATAATGAAGAAGCTAGAGATTGATAGGCTACTTTTCGCGATGATTATATCATTCCCAAGGACCTTCTATAACAAATTGTTAATGAATTAATATTGCCTGTAAAAAATCTCATTTTTAAAAGGCCTAAACCAGAAAGGTATCGACTACCACCATAGGTAGCGGTATCTCGATGGGTACGCGATTCAATCTCACGTAGTAGATTATAGCGCACGAAGTTGTTTGCAATGCTAACTTAGCATTAACGTATAACCAAAGTATTTATTTATCTACCCTCATCTAATGGTAGGTTAAAGCACCCGTGACCCGCGCTTCCCGCGTTAGCCAGTCTGTGCCAGGTCGTCATTGAGAACAGTCGTTAGTTCTCATTAGGGAACCATTGTAACGTCGCGCATCCATAGTAGCTAATATTGAAGCGTGTGATGTTTGTTACCTACACGGCCTACACCTACTTTAACCTAGTTCATTTGGCGACGGTTTGGCAACCTCGCCAAGTTGGACATTTAAAATGCTTGGACATATAACGTTGGCGTTTTAGTTTTAGTGAAGCAGAGTTTATTAGGATACAATTCGTGAAATGTCGAACAGTTGTGGAACGATTTGCCACGGTCTGCGGTGTTCCCGAACAACTACGACATTGGGACCTTCAAGAAAATAGCTTATTTGTCCATAAAAGGCCGACAAAGCACTTGTAACACTAGAGTGTTACAAGTGTTTATGGGCGGTAGTGCCCACTTAACATCAGGTGGCCCATCTGCTCCTTTGCTTGCTCTGACATAAAAAAAAAAGTTGTAACTTTTCAGTAGGTTTTACATACCTACGTGAAAAAACAGCCAAAGGACCGAATCCAAATAAGGAAAGGGAATAAGTTCGGTTATTGTTTTCATGAATGAACATTGAATGAACATCAAATAACTCCGCTTTAATTTAGCTATATTTTGCATTGAGATGTAGTACGTAGTACATATTATCTCAATGATATTTTGTAGCCTGCCGGAAGGGCATTGCCTTTGGCATTGCTCACTAAAAAGTTTGTATGTTATCAATTGGGAATTCTCAAGGGCTGCGTATCTACACTGTATGTATTTATTGTTTATACTGCATTTTATTATTTGAATGAATGTGCTGTTATTGAATCATCTATACTAAATTACTGGCGGAATTCTCGAATCCTACTTATAAAATTTAATATCTAACACGTCCTTTATTTATAGGTACATATAATATAGATAAAAATAGTATAGAATACCTTTGCATGCCCTGTGCTTATAACTTTTTCAATATTTGGATTTTTCTCTTGGAAATTGTTTAAAATTTGCAAATCTGGATAATCTCCTGACACGCCGATCATAATAGCCGAAGTATAAGCATCCACAGAAAACTAAAACATTCATAAATATTAAAAATATTCATAATAATGCGTATTATTTAACTCCATATTCAACTTCACATATAATCTATAAATTAATAATGCACAATGCACATATCTATATAAAATATAAGGACTAACCGAAAACCGTTTGTTTCCATAAATTTCCTCGCGAGTTCGCATTTCGGTCCAATCAGTTCTCATGATTTCCTTCATGTATATAAAGGCCTGTAATGTAATAGATTAAGTAGTACATAATATTATGTTAATTTACTAGCTAACCCAACAAATATTCTGCTAAAACACCGTTCCGAGTACGTACGAACGCGAACATGCATGCATAACGTCAAAGTGTTCGTCTCGCGATACCAAGAAGCTTATATCTAATACACTGGAGATTTCAGTATGAACATTTGTAACAAGAAAATATGACGTTGAATGACGCCTATATATGTTTTTTTATCCCTTTCACACCTAGGTAGTTAGTTAGGTGTGAAAGGGATAAAAAACATACAGGCGTCATTCAAGGTCTTATTTTCTTGTTACAAGTTAATATTCATACTGAAATCTCCAGTGTATTAGATATAAGCTTCTTGCGCGATACGAATATCGTCAGACAGTATTTGACATTTGTATGGGAACTAACTTTTTCTAAGTAAGAATGTCGTCATGCTCTTGATGACGATACGAATACTGTGACGATAGTTTTGGAAATACAAGAAAAAATTTATAAAAATCGGTCAAGCCATTTCAAAGGAGTTGGGTGACAAATTATACGAGAATAATTTTAACGTAATTATGCAATTGTTCTCGTCAATAAATTTAAAATAAATATTTGAGGACAATTTTCACACACGGCACGATCTGATCCCATACTATGCTTTCGCTTGTGTTATGGAAACCAGCTATGGCTTATAAACAAACATATTATATAATTTTGAAATACCTAAATACTTTTAGAGATAAATCATGATCATCACGCAAATGTTTGCCCTGGGTGGGGATCGAACCACAGGATCGAACCGACGACCTCTGGCTTGGAAGGCAAGTTGACTACCAACCTAGCCAACCGGTCCACAGTATTACAATATTATTTCCTACAGTAAGGAATCGCCTTTGATGTCGCGCGATGCCGCCGCCAGCGTAGGTACTTACGCTGCCACACGAAAATACGCTAGGGTTGCAACAAATGGGAAATAAAACAATTTTGATTATTAATATTATGATGAAATCATTTATTCATATGTACATTCAAAATAATTGCGATTATTAAATCTGATGTAATAATTTGTTCATAAATATATAATTACAGATATTGCACTGCTAAATATTATTTACGTGGACACTTTATTTTTGGATGTTCTTAATTGTATATTATACCATTTAACTAAGTAATGCATTCGCATTGGGATGTACAATCTGATTAGAAAATAATAAGGACAACATATACATAGCTTTGATTTTAATTCAACAGATACAATTAATACAATCTTTCTGAAATATTGTTTCCTTCTGGGATTTCAATGTAGATTTACATCCGTAAACGGAACAGTTTTTGCGCGTCATAATAGAATATGTAAGTACCTATGTATAATAAAATTATTACACAAAAAATACGACTGCGTCGTCCTTTCGCGATAGTTAATGCAAACTCAGCGTGATTGCATTAAGCGGCCCGCGTCGCCCGACCCCCCGCCAGTTCCCCTCCGTTTCTCTGCACAAGTACATTCGTCGCCATACTGTAGGATGGTAATACTGTGACCGGTCAATCAATGAGTAGTCTTTGTTTGCGAAAGGAAGTTCTATGACCCGCGATTAAATAAAATGTTACTTATCTATTAACAATTCATTTGTTGTATATTTTCCAACAAATTGAAACAGTATTGCGGAATTCAGTTGAAATGAATATTACTTCCTGGTAGAAGAATTTGCTGATATGAAAATTATCAATTTTACTCGCGATAAGACTGAATAAACAATTTAAAAGTTTAAATTGTTTATCGTCAAAATAATGGTATGATTAAAATCATGATGTATGCTCTTAATTAAACCATTAAGAAGAAACTGTAGATTTGAGAAAAAAAAAATATTTACTCCTAAATATCACAGCTCCGTCCGGATAACTTAAATATTATTATGTTATTTTTTATTATGCAACTTTCTAATGGTAAAGTAAAGATGCAGATGCTTTAAAATCGAATATTTTTAATTTAACTTCAAAAATATCATTTTTTTAAGATCTCTCTAATGTTGGTAGATCAGTATTAGTAGGTAGATGATTTAACTACAAAAATATCATTTTATTTAAAGATCTCTTTAATATAGGTAGATATTAGATTTACTTACATTGCGTAAACTCGATAGATCGAAGTAATAAACTGCACCGGCGCAAGACTTTGCCACCTCGTGGAAAATGTCGAAATTGTCGGCTGGGTCGCATTTGTCACTTAGGAATATGAATACCTACAAAAATCAATTATATAAAAAATAAAGTTACATAAAGCTGGCTACTCACATTCCTGCCGCAGGCAATATTGGAATTGAACTCTAAATTAGCAAACTGTCATGTGTATAGGCAAGCGGGGGCAACTTAGAAAACAGGTGAAATTTCTCCGACCGCCGACCAACAGAGATTGTTCTTATATTGCCCCTGCGGCAGGCACGTGAGTAGGCTTATGAGAGCTTATTTAACACATATAATTGTGAAATAAATAAAAAAAAACTAATACACAAGACACGACTACTACGACACTAGCATCGCTTGCGAATTCGAACTAGTAAGTAGTTCCTGAGATAAGCCCGTTGAAACAAACAAAAACTCTTCAGTTTTGAAATCTCTACTAGAGTCTACCCAGAGCCGCCAGACCTCACCTATTTTCTGACGGTGAAATGTGGACGATTGGGTAGTGTTTTTATGTGCTACCATCATACGTCTATCCTTAATTTTATTAACCCTAAATTTGAATTAATTTTTCAATTCGAAATCATAGTTCCTGCGATTATCGCGCTCATACAAACTGTTCAGCTTTAATATACTTGTATAGATACAAATAACTAACCTGACTTTGTTGACTTCTACATAAAGTTTCTATTGCACCCAACTTATTAGTATCTTCAGGTCTAGCGTCTGTGAAAAGAAATATATAAGAGCTTGACTTGCTCCGTTGTAATGCCATTTCTAAAGCTGTTAGTGATTTTTCTGGACAATCGTGACCTCCAATCGCTTCCATTATATCTATAAAGCTCATTAAATCACGACCAGATGACGCCATTATCGGAGGACCTATAACTGCAACAAAATAATGATTATTATTTTACTCTTCATTTTTTTATTACTCTTCATTTTTCACGTCATGAAGTAAGGCGACGATTTTGGTATCTCTTGTCAAAGAAGTTTCACTTTTGACACTTGTGCTCGGCTCGGCACACACTCTTTTTTCACATGCTTTGCATGCTTTTGCAATCGTCACATTCGTAGTTATTTCCTACTATCTCGAAAAGAATCGTCACTGCTGCATCTATTCTAAAGTGGAAAGAAGTGTCTTTTCCTTTACACGATTTATTAACTACTTAATTATATAATTTTGAAAAATATTGATCAGTAGGAAGCCTATGGTCATCAAAATTATGGTACTTATATATTTTCATTTATGAACATACATTTTTAAAACTGTCACCTATTAAAAGATCGCTTCTTCATTAATTATTCAAATATTTTTATTGAAAGTTCTTAGTTTAAATGTCCTAAACTTTAGCACTTTAGGAATAAAATATCAACGGGTGCAGCTACTAGCTATCATTCGTATCAATGATACTGGCAATTAGTGAAACCGACAGCTAATAAAACCGCTAACTTATCGCATGTAAAAACCAGCATGGAAAACGGAACTGCAAAAATATAGCAGATGGTGAACGAACTCTTTGTTAAATTTTTAAAATATATAATATAAGTCTGTAAAGTCTGTATTTTATCAAATAAATGTAGATGTATAACATGATCTGGGTAACTAACGATTGACATAATTGTGTAGGTACCTATCTTGCCAATTTTTCTGTACGGTTACCTTACAGAGCTTTCTACAATTATTAACCAAAACTTTCATATTTATTTTCGCTCGTTATAGAATCTATAAAATCTAATCAATCACACACTCACCAACCACCAACTTTGCCCACTTTGTCTAAATACCTTATAAATTTTATTTTATTATTAAAAAAAAAATTATATAAGTAGGTACTAAAACGTTCCTCTTCACTCTATCTATTACAAAACTGCATCAAAATCCGTTGCGTAGTTTTAATGATATAAGCATACAAAGGGACAGAGAAAGCGACTTTGTTTTATACTATGTAGGTACCTAGAGATAATATTAAGCACATACCAGGATTGTTGAATGGTAATAACATGAATTCATAATCCACATCACGAATTCCACGTAATGCTATTTTGATATTCGATTTTATGATATTCACTTCTTCTCTCATAGAATTTGTAGTATCTATCACTAGGGTCACTCCTTTAGCACTAATTGCTAACGGTATACACAAAATAAATATTAAATACGCTGCCATTTTATCTGCAGCACTATAAAGTCCAGAAACGAATGGATAGTGCAACAATTTCTCTGTACGATATCTATCGCTTTGTTAAGGGCAGTATCTATTATATTTATTAATTAATTTATTCAATATTTTGTATGTTGTTTGTATTGTAATGTTTTGACATAGGAAAAGTTAGCGACAGCACCTACTGTGTTTATTTTTACCTGTCTTGAAGTAAAATGTTTAACCCTTAACACGGCAAGCCCTGAAATAATGTACCCAGATATGACCTGAATTGGTTTTAGTGATAGTTATTGATTAAAAAATACTATAGTAGAGAAAAAAATAAAACAAATTTTCTGTAAGTAGGTTTTTCAGGATGTCCGTTAAAACGGCCTTTGCCAAGAACCCGGTCTTCATTGCTGTCTCAAAAAACGGACAACGCTGTCATACAGCTTATAAAATAAGAATGAAAAAATAAATATTCACTTAATACAACACAATAGAAATCAATTTCAAGTAGCATTTTTAGTTTTATTGTATCACAGTATCTATTATAACAAAAAATTCTTCAATTTTAACTAAATACCTAACAAATGATAATTGAGCCCTCTCAAGCTCAATCACACTGTTTAGTTGTCTGGAATGTTAAATAACATTTCTTATTTCGTGTCAAGCAACCTTTGGTTTCATTTAATACAAATAATAATGGTTTTTTTTTGTGATTTGATATTTGGCCGATGATTAGGACATATTTTAGACGAAATGCATGTGGAGGTCGAAGAACTCCCGGTTCTATTGTAGACCCAACAGATTAAACTGATCTTAGATTATATTCGTCATTTTTAACTTAATTAAAAATAATTCTACATATAATTAAAACTCTAAAGCAAGAAAATCCCATAAAAGTGATATTTTATTAAAGTACGAATCATGGCAACGTCCGTTTCTTGGGACATGCCAAATGGTTCTTAGTTACCTGTATCTACGGCACTGTCCCAAAAAACGGACCAGCTATATTTCTAATATTTTGTCATAGTATTATTTGAATATTTTATAATCTTTAGAGCAAAAACAACAGTTTATCTCACCTGAAAGTAAAATGAATAGAAATCAAACACGGAAACTATTTCATTAAAGCTATAATTGACCAGAAACACAAACCATCACTAATTCCGGGAATCCCTAAATTCAACAGTCACCTAGCCCACGAATCAAATGTTCTCTATAATTGGCATGTAGGAGAAAAATAAAGGATTGTTATCGTACTTTCTCCAACGTCATCAATTTTCTAGATTTTTTGGAACGTTCAAGATTTACACGGCAATAAGTACATGTACTAAAAAAGTGACAGAAAAGCTTTAAGGGGTTGCCTTTTTATAATCGATGTAGAGTTTTTATGAAAAGTGTATTATTATTTTTTTGTACAAAGGAATAATTTAAAAAATAATAAAAATATTTTTTCATAAGTACTCTGTTTAAATGTCTTATTGAATAAGAACCGAAAACATTACAACGATGTTTAGCATTCCAAACCTACTGTCTGCCTGTGTTAATTATCATTTTCATATAACAAATATACAAAAAAAAAACACTTCTCATTTAATGAAATAAAATAATAAAATAATAAGCAATGAACGCCTCTTAATGAAATTAGTAACAAACTTGAACATTGATAAGATTATTAACTTACAATGTAATTAATTGCGAGGGCATTCTACATGCGCTAACTTTTAACGTTATGTATTCGCACGAGGATCGTATAGCAATAAACTAATTAAAATGCCCATTAATTATTATTATGTTATTTTAATATCATCAGTGTCTTATCATTGTAACTAGTGAAGAATAAAAGAAAGTTCAAGGAATATTTCTACCGTTGTTATTAAATGTTTTTTCTTCATTTTAATTGGGTAATCGAGTCCATTAATTAAAATCATTTACACCCTATTTTATTTATCACTTCATAGTATAAAACAAAGTCGCTTTCTCTGTCCCTATATCCCTATGTCCCTATGTCCCTTTGTACGCTTAAATCTTTGAATCTACACAACGGATTTTGATGCGGTTTTTGAAGTGAAAACTTCTTTAGCGGCGTTGGGTATAAAATCTTAAACTCGCGTCAGGACACGTTACCTGATCGAAAAAGCGTAAGACGGATGGATATCAAACATGCTCAACGTTAATAATCAAGTTTTCACTTCTGCCGGCACTCCCGGAGTGCAACCCGTCTTTTTTTTTAATTATATTTGTAGAGATACTTACTACTTTCTCAAATATATTGTGTAGGTCGTTGGTTTATGGATCGGAAAAACTTGAATAAGATTATTCGAATGATTTCTGTAAACGCTTATATAACATCTAGTATGTAATAAATAAATAATATTATTATCAGAAATGTATTTTCTAGTTCACTCCAAAATCATCTACGTTATTTATCTGATAGTTACTTAAACGGTATTTCCACCACCACTTCCTTTTGAGTTCGACGCCTGATATGATATTTTTATAATTTTAATGTATTTCCCTTTTCAGTCAACTCACTGAAATACTTTCATTGCAAATGTTACTTACTTTTAATAAATATAAAACTAAAAACACGCGGTAGGTAATGATAAACTCATGAATATAATATTGTATTGTCACCGAACCCTGAAAGTGTACAAAGTTTGAATTAATCTGTCCGTAAAAAGTGGGTAAAAAACGAGATCCTTACTACAAACTTTGAACAAACTTTGAATTACAAATTATTATGCCTTATAAAAGTAGGCCAAAATTGAGTCTTAAGAAGTCGGTTACAAATAAACACACTGACACACACAGAGGAGAAGCTTTAAAAGCGTTTTAAAAAGTACTTTTACAATTTTTAAACCTCAGACCATCTTGGTAACTTTGATTAAACTTTGCGTTAAATAACGGTTTCATTTTTGATGTAGGAGTAATTTGTGATTTGCTATAATGTGTACTTAATATAATAACATCAGTTATTTGAAAAAATTAATACTTTCTTTAAAATAACAAAAGAGTAATTATTGTCCATATGTCTTAAATATGAGACATTTTAATTATTAGAAAGCGAATCATACTCATGCATCACTAATTATTATTTTTAGCTTTGGTTAAAGATAACGTTATAATAATAATATTAATTTACAAGGGCAAAAGATAAACAGTGCAATATAGACTCATCAGCCAGTATACCTACACGTATAAAGTTTTGCTCCGCCTACACACAACGAAATAATTTGTATTGACAATAGAAAAAACATTATCTACCATACATAATGTTTTAGGTGATCCAATTTTTTTTAATATCCAGTAGTATTTACAAAATTAAGTCAAGTCTAAGGACAGAAATTGCTTTTTATTTATTTATTTATTTATTTAAATAGGTACACATCACAGCTGACAATTTTGACTAATTATACACAAATTTAATCACATGTTGCGGTAAAATGCCAGCCAAATTGTATGTACACAGCACAATTGAGGTTAAAAAAAAAAAAAGCTTTTGTAGCGATAACATTTTTGAAATATTTCTATAACATAATAATACTTTATTAATCTCTTATCTATAGAAGTGTAAATTTTGTACATTGAAAACATTGAAAATAAATATGAAAATAATAAGAAATCTAAAAGAAATAATATGTCATTAAGTGCGGAAAGCAAACGTCTATATTCTAGGTTTCGGAATTTTTTTATTTTCGACGTTGGCAGGTAAGTTATCAATTCGTAGCGTATTCTAATTTTGTACAAACTAGTATTATATTATTATCTGTGATACTTGAGATTTTCCTCCTAAGCCATTAAACATCATTGAGGAGAAAATATAGTGTACTAGAACTTCATCACGCAATTTGCACAATATACAACCTAGATAACAACGTCATCAATATAAAAATGTACAATATCTCTAATATAATTTTTAATGCATACGTCAATTTTATCATTAATGCGAGTCAAAACCGAGGTCGAAACTGATTTGACAGAATAAAATGACATTTTATATAAGTGGTGCGCAATCGGGAAAAATAGACACTCCCGGCCGGCGCGCCGGCGATTTGATTCAAATTTTAATACTCGTGCAAGTTATCACTATGAATTTAATTCTGGAATTTTCTGTTACAATAATTTTAATCGTAATAAAAGCAGTGAATAGTGAATTGAAAAGTAGCTTAACTTTTGTTATTGACGATACCGGTTCTATGGCAGATGAAATTAATCAAGTTAAGTTAAGAACTAAAGAAGTGTTTGAAGCAGTGTTAAATTCTAAAAACTCTGATATAGATAATTTTGTTTTGGTTACCTTCAATGATCCAGGTCAGTAAAGTAAGAATAGTTCCATAGAATTACGGTACTTAGATGATCAAAATTCACCGATTGCTACTATCGTAAATATGTATTTTGACGAAAAACTAAACTTAAATTACTTATGAAGTTCCGGTTAACAAGTTGGAGCGTAACAACGATTTTATTTCAATGTAACCGTTAGGAATCGAAAGTTAAGCTAGCGTGGCCGGTTTAAATGTTTGAGAATCAATTTAATCAATTTTTTCATGATTTTTCTAGCAAATTTGACCTGCACCATACTTTTAATAAATATTCATTAACAAAATATGTATATTTATTTAAAAATAGATATTACTATTTATTATTTTATTTATTATATTATTTCCTCTTTTTATATTTATTTATTATATTTAATATATTATATTAGATCGTTTTTATAATTAGGTGTCGCTGAAAATCAGCTCTGCAATGAAAGCCTATGCTTTTCATTGTAAAATGCTGAGCGGCAATCCTTTTAGCATGTAGGTTGTTAGATTAAGTAGATTGTAAGTATATAAATTGTTAATTTTAATATTGCCTACCTGCTAATAAAGAGTTTATTATTATTATTTTCATGCTCACTTTACGGAAAACTGCAACAGCTGGTACTTACCAAAAAAAATAGTTGTTCTGGTAACTAAAATGCAACAAACTTGTTTTTTTTTTTAATTTCGCCCATTTCTTCTTGCTACGTACTTTTTACTGATATGAAAAATTTCATTTCTCAAGGAACTTTGATCAACTAGAAAACTAGTTGAAGTAGAAGTTAGTGGCTATGTGTGATATTATGTATGATACGTTATGTGTGCTAGATACGTTGTATACACTAAAAATGGCAATAAGAAAATCGGGCAAATGCCAGACTCATGTAGGAAAGTCAGCGAGATGTAATCTATTTTACACGTGTGAGTGAAAGAGAGCGGGTTATAACCACCCGTTGCGGATTAACTATACTTTTGGCGTATATACCGTCTATCCAAAAGGATAGGTGGGTCAAAAGATACGTCATTCTTCTACAGTAATGTTTTGCAGGGGTTCAGTTTCGTGTTCAAACAACCCATGAAGATGAATTTATGGAAGCACTTGATGAGATAGACGTCGATGGAGGCTTAGCATCATGCCCAGAAATGGCAATGACAGGGATTTCATTGGGAATCACATCGAGTAATCCGAATTCTTTTGTTTACGTATTTACGGATGCATCTGCAGAAGACTATCATAAGTATGACGATGTTGAAAGATTGGCTTCAGTATCTTCGACGAAGGTTTGTTTGTAAAAATAATCGTTATATTTTTAAATATTCTTGATACATTCAGGTATCCAAGTGTATAACATGTATAAAAATATAACACTCGCAATGGGCCGTTATAATAATATCGAAGTTTCCAATAAGTCACCTACCGTCTCATAGGTTCCAAAGAAAAAATAATTTGGAAAATCCAAAAGTGCACGCCTCATAATTTTTTTTTATAAATATTTATTAATTATTATTTTTGTTTATTTAATAACAATTAAACCACATCGAATCAGACCCTGAAAAATGAAAGGGTTCTATTCCTGAGCATACTCAAGCGTAAGAGAAAAAAAAAGACTCGATTAGTAAAGTATTTCGGTCGCTATCGTGTTAACAAGAAAAAGGATCCGCACATACAGACACACGGACGTCCAAGACAGAACTTTTTTAAACTGTTTTTTAACTAGTTTAAATAACAAAAATGACATCAAAAATATCATGAACGTTAAAAATAGTGTTTTTTCTTAATATGTGTGTGTATGTATTATCTTACAATTGCAATGTATGATACATAAAGACATTTTAAGTTTGAAAAATCAGATGTTTTGCGCGAAGTGACAGTAGTACCCACCTCAACGCTTCGCTTATGAGGCGTGCAAAAAGAATCAAAATTATTATTTAACGTTCAAGCTTTTTTAAATCCTATAATATTATAATTAGGAATGTTTGTGAGGATGGATGTTTGTTACTCTTTCACGCAAATACTACCTACTGAGCCGATTATAATGAAATCTGGTATGTACTAGAAGACCCAGAATAAGATATAGGCTACTTTTTATCCTGGAAATCCCACAGGAACACGGGCGGAGCCGCGGGCGGACATTTAGTCTTGAAATAAGCTATTTTTATTTATTACTTTTTTTATGTCTTTTTCATATAATCGTCTGCAGTGTAAAATATATTATTTGATTTTTAGGTGACGTTCTTATTAACCGGTGATTGTAAGTGTCGAAGTTGCGAGCATTATAAAGTCTATAATAAATTGGCCAATGCGACTGGAGGACAAGTATTCAACGTGGAAAAGAATGAGATCAAAAATGTTTGTAACTATTGTATTAACTAGATACACTTCCTTCTGAAGTATTGAAATAATAATATTAATAATCATGAATATTTTTCCGACCCAAATATCGACCAATAGAATTGCACCATTCGACGTCACGTGGTACAACCTACATGGTATTATACTGAATATCAGGCGTTTTCGTTTTTATGACTTTCTTTAAAATATTTCAGTCTATTAAAATTTTTTATTTTTTCACATATATACTATATTAAGTATTTTAAATTTTCGGATGGTTAGTCTCAAACCTCAGGTCTGGCATAATGACTTTGACAAAGCCCAAATGAATGTCATATTTCGGCCTTTTACTAAACAATTTTTTATGCCGCATTCGCCTACACCCGAGACTGCTGCTGACTTCAGTCAAAGGGTGAAATTCAAATGTATTTTGAAGATTGGCTTTTGTCAAACCTAACATTAACCAGTCCTTCCGCGAAGAGATTGTGTTTCGGGGTTTGACTATACAAATACATATAGTATATCAACAATGTGTATTATATTTATAGATTCTCGATTATATAATAGACTCAATTAAAACTACAAAATGTTTGGTGAGTCAACGACATTTCTTTTCGGAAGACCAGCGAAAATTCGAGCTTCGGGTAAGTAATCGAGATCTCAGTATGTACCCTTTATTATTTTATTTTTTGGAAGGTTTTGAAAAAAAAATAATGACAAAAATAATTGCTTATTCAAGAAATATATTAGTTATACTTATTTTAGCTAGCCGATAATGTTTGTGTATAACCTGTCTATCCCTTGAATTATTACGTCTTTTACCAGATGAATTTCTTTAATGTTCGAAGCATCCTTACCTTCACTAAAATTTTAATAAGTATCAATGTGTTTGCAGTTTTTAGTGGATAATAAATTAAACGAAATAACGCTGTCATTAACTGGTAAAAAGCCTCAATTAAAAGTATTCTTCTCTAACGGAACCGAAGTAATGACCAGTGTGTTGGTTACACTAAGCGAAACCCTGGTAAGTGACTACTTATAATCCAATAATTTATCTCTGCATGTTATTATAACTATACCACTGTTTGTGATGGTGAAGGAAAACATCATTTGGAAACTGATTTTTTTGATATTGGGAATAGGGAAGCGCTGACCACACCAAATTGAAGTTATTTGAGCAGTTTTTTAAGAAAAGATATTTATTCTAGCCCATCAAAAAAATATATGTTAATATTCATCATATTTCGAAGATCGTTGACGGACTCGATACATAATTGGACGAAATCCGCTCGATAGAAAATAATTGCAAGAATTGTTCTTAAAATCATCATTAAACGATTCTATGTCTTTATTTTTTTGACGTACGGGTCTGCAATTATTTGCACATATTCATACAATAATTGTATGAATATGTGCAAATAATATAACATATTCATACCTGGAACTCTAACGAGTCATATTTCTGTTAATCTCCTTTTTGGTTCCCAAGCTTGAAAAGCATTATTAACCTTACATAGAACATAGATATTATAATATTTGCGCGGTCAAAACTGTGTTACGCGACCTTGAACGTAAAGGGATCGTGGGCGATATGTAATCAGTGCAATTCTAAATAGCTAAAATTCGGCGAACTACTAAAATATAATAATAATAGTTTGTCATTTCATTGTTGAAATGATTTGCGCAACTGCACGGATTAAGTTGTGCGATGGATAGAAGCTAATTTTTACTACGTATGTAATAAAAATTTACTTAGGTGTAAAATAAAAAGTAACTTTTATGATATTGAAATGTTTCAGATTCTGAAAATGGTGAACGTAGTTAGTGAAGAGTACATAGCGAAACTGGAAGTAAATGGTAAAGAAGCGGATCTTAGTATAAACGCAGCATGTAACTTCGCATTCCAATATGGATTCTCACAGATACCAGCTAGTTCAATGGATAAAACTGTATACCGTCCTACTTCAGGTACTGATAATAATTTAATTTTTTTTTAGAAGCATGGGTTAATCTTGGGGACTTAGCAAGAGAGAGCGTGGAACGAGCAACAAAGAAGTACAATCGGACGTTGTCACGTTCAACTATCGTCAGTAAACCGACTTTACAGATAACCAATTTTTTTATTAAGAAATAGGTATATGTATCAAGTTCAGTTACAGTCTCATAAAGGTACTTATGCCCGCCTAGCATTAATGTAATAATAAGGATGAACCCGACTCCCGAGGGAGGCGTGGCGACCAGCTCCATCTACATAATATATTAAAAAATGGTTGTCTATAAAGTCGGTTTACTGACGATACTTGAACGTGACAACGTCTTGGCCGATTGTTCTTCTTTGTCGCTCGTTCCGCGCTCTCGCTTGCACTTCAAGCCTTCCATGGAACGCCTCAAAGCGAGGTAACGCCGCATGAGTCATGTTTTTTCGTGCGTGCAGCCGGCTCTATCGAATTATAAGACGTTGTCACGTCAAAAAAAGTACTTAAAAACAAAACTAGGTACTAAAAAGGTTTTTCAGGTGGCTTTGATATATGTATATGACCACAATTGTCCACATTATGTTACAGGTGGAAAAGAATATTTATCAATACAAATAACAAAACAAGACGATGAAGTCGAACTGCACACTGCCCAAATTCGTGATGTTTTAGGGAACATAATAATGAATTTAAAATTAAGGTTGGTCAAAGAAAAGTTCTATGTGACAGAAGAGTTTATACCTCCAAATCAACCTTTTAAAATTGCTGTAAGTAAGCTTAAGATTGCAATTTCAACAAATATAGAATAAGAATTGACTGCGTAATTTAATATTTAAATCGTTTTCAGGTTGTAGGAAAATTTAAAAGTACTAATGAAGAAATTACGAGAGTTGCTTTACCGACGATTGAACCAGCCAAAGTCACTCCTGGTCAGTTATTTTAAGATACTACCTTGCTATTATCGTCACGTTTGATTATTTCTTTGAATATTAAGTAAATTGTCAGCTGTAGTGTGGAGGTTTATTTTAATAAATAAATTAATTAAGTACTCTTTTACAGTTACAGAAAGTACAACAGAAGAAACAACGTCAACCACGGAAACTAGTAAAGAGATGGCTCCAAATATAGATGAAATAAAAATTGTGAATTCTGATGATAATGGCAAAGTTTCAATAGAGTGCATAGTTAGCAGTAATCCTAAACCAGATATAGAATGGATGGATAAGCACGGTAGCACGTTTAGTGTAAGTATCTGTAGAATGATATCTACAAATTTACAATTTACATATTTTAAATTTAATGTCCTAAGAATTTTTATTTCTTCCTTCTATAATTATGTGTAAGTTTAAACTGCAAATTCGATTTTAATTAACTTGAAACGTTTTACGCTTTTTGTCTAAAAGAGAAACGTTATAAATAAAAGACAATCAAATTAGAATTTTTCGTAAAAATAAGTTAATAGTCATGTTTGTTATAACTTTTTAGGGTTTCGACGTTAATTACGATGAAAGTGATCCCATAATAAAAACAAATACTGTTCTGAACACTGAAAGCCAAGAGAATAATATCTTTACATGCACCGCAACTAATGGACTAGGCACTAAGTCTCAGTCTATTGCTTATGTTTCTCCTAAAGAACTACCAGTTATTGATAAAACTGTTAAAGAATACTTCAAAAACAAAGATGAAAGCATTGACATCGATTGCAGGTATAATAATTTAAGTAAACATCAACTTTCAAGTAAAATAAATGAAAGAAGAAATGCAATTATAGCCATAAATGAATTTCTTCTTGTGACAGGTGTTTAAGTAATTGTTATCAATATTCAAGCTTAACGGGCATGATTTAGTATCACAACCACCATCGTTAGAATTATCCGTTTATGTAGCAATTCTGTGTTTCTTGTTTGAGAAACAAGCCTTCACAAGCAACCCTCCTTGCGCAGATGTAGACACTTTTTGTGTCTAATTAATTTAAATTGAGACATACTCGAAAAGTTTTCAGTAAATGTAACTGAAACCATAAGTTGAAGACACAGTATTGAATAAATTTCTTACAATTATTGTGCTAATTCTGAACTGCGGATTAGCAACTGGTCTTCCTGTGATCAGTGATGGTGTGCCGTGTCGGTCACTTGTTTTACTCCAATTTCTTTTGCGTCAAATTCAATTTCAGAGTCATAAAAGGTAAACCAAAGCCTGTCGTCACTTGGCACTTCAAGCAACAAAAAAAGACTGCATATGTAAAATTATCAAGTACAGGCGAAAACTTGCACATTGACAATTTGAATGCAGATAATGCTGGCGCTTATAAATGTGTTGCGGAAAGTTCTGTAGGAAGTGATGAGCACAAAGTTGAGGTGCAAGTAACTGGTAAGTAAATTTCTAATAGTGTATTAGTAAGATTTAATACTTTACATCCCATCTACACAACAATATTAAAGTGTGTGTACTGTCATGGTAAGTACAATAAATAATTAATTAAATAAATTAATAAATATTCATGTCCAGAAAATGTAATAAATTTATCCGAGTTTTTGTGATTTTATTTATGAGGGTTATAAGAATAGAGCGGTCGAAATAGATTTTAGATGTCGTATTGGATAGCCAATACTGGTTTTGGCTTGTAGTTGTAGTATGGTATAAGTTTACCTTTATTAAAATTATTATGTTTTACAGATATTTTATTACCATTGAGAGACTAATCTAATAAACGCTGTGCGCATAAGAAAAATTAAATTCTAGGAATTCCTCAATAAACTTAGAATATAATGGTGTCTATATCCTGACTTGTTCATTCCCTGCATGTGTGATTATATCTTAAGATTGAGTTCACAGTTACAGAAAGTACCAGACAAGAAACGACGTCAACCACGGAAAGTAGTATAGAGATGGCTCCAAATATAGATGATATGAAAATTGTGAATTCTGATGATAATGGCAAAGTTTCAATAGAGTGCATAGTTAGCAGTAATCCTAAACCAGATATAGAATGGATGGATAAGCACGGTAACACGTTTAGTGTAAGTATCTGTAGAATGATATCTACAAATTTACAATTTACATATTTTAAATTTAATGTCCTAAGAATTTTTATTTCTTCCTTCGATAATTATTATGTGTAAGTTTAAACTGCAAATACGCTTTTTGTCTAAAAGAGAAACGTTATAAATAAAAGACAATCAAATTATAATTTTTCGTAAAAATAAGTTTAAATGGAGAATAATCAATTTCGATGTAAGGTTAATAGTTATGTTTGTTATAACTTTTTAGGGTTTCGACGTTCATTACGATGAAAGTAATCCCATAATAAAAACAAATACTGTTCTGAACACTGAAAGCCAAGAGGATAATATCTTTACATGCACCGCAACTAATGGACTAGGCACTAAGTCTAAGTATATTGATTATGTTTCTCCAAAAGAACTACCAGTTATTGATAAAACTGTTAAAGAATACTTCAAAAACAAAGATGAAAGCATTGACATCGATTGCAGGTATAATAATTTAAGTAAACATCAACTTTCAAGTAAAATAAATGAAAGAAGAAATGCAATTATAGCCATAAATGAATTTCTTCTTGTGACAGGTGTTTAAGTAATTGTTATCAATATTCAAGCTTAACGGGCATGATTTAGTATCACAACCACCATCGTTAGAATTATCCGTTTATGTAGCAATTCTGTGTTTCTTGTTTGAGAAACAAGCCTTCACAAGCAACCCTCCTTGCGCAGATGTAGACACTTTTTGTGTCTAATTAATTTAAATTGAGACATACTCGAAAAGTTTTCAGTAAATGTAACTGAAACCATAAGTTGAAGACACAGTATTGAATAAATTTCTTACAATTATTGTGCTAATTCTGAACTGCGGATTAGCAACTGGTCTTCCTGTGATCAGTGATGGTGTACCGTGGCGGTCACTTGTTTTACTCCAATTTCTTTTGCGTCAAATTCAATTTCAGAGTCATAAAAGGTAAACCAAAGCCTGTCGTCACTTGGCACTTCAAGCAACAAAAAAAGACTGCATATGTAAAATTATCAAGTACAGGCGAAAACTTGCACATTGACAATTTGAATGCAGATAATGCTGGTGCTTATAAATGTGTTGCGGAAAGTTCTGTAGGAAGTGATGAGCACAAAGTTGAGGTGCAAGTAACTGGTAAGTAAATTTCTAATAGTGTATTAGTAAGATTTAATACTTTACATCCCATCTACACAACAATATTAAAGTGTGTGTACTGTCATGGTAAGTACAATAAATAATTAATTAAATAAATTAATAAATATTCATGTCCAGAAAATGTAATAAATTTATCCGAGTTTTTGTGATTTTATTTATGAGGGTTATAAGAATAGAGCGGTGGAAATAGATTTTAGATGTCGTATTGGATAGCCAATACTGGTTTTGGCTTGTAGTTGTAGTATGGTATAAGTTTACCTTTATTAAAATTATTATGTTTTACAGATATTTTATTACCATTGAGAGACTAATCTAATAAACGCTGTGCGCATAAGAAAAATTAAATTCTAGGAATTCCTCAATAAACTTAGAATATAATGGTGTCTATATCCTGACTTGTTCATTCCCTGCATGTGTGATTATATCTTAAGATTGAGTTCACAGTTACAGAAAGTACCACACAAGAAACGACGTCAACCACGGAAAGTAGTATAGAGATGGCTCCAAATATAGATGATATGAAAATTGTGAATTCTGATGATAATGGCAAAGTTTCAATAGAGTGCATAGTTAGCAGTAATCCTAAACCAGATATAGAATGGATAGATAAGCACGGTAACACGTTTAGTGTAAGTATCTGTAGAATGATATCTACAAATTTACAATTTACATATTTTAAATTTAATGTCCTAAGAATTTTTATTTCTTCCTTCGATAATTATTATGTGTAAGTTTAAACTGCAAATACGCTTTTTGTCTAAAAGAGAAACGTTATAAATAAAAGACAATCAAATTATAATTTTTCGTAAAAATAAGTTTAAATGGAGAATAATCAATTTCGATGTAAGGTTAATAGTCATGTTTGTTATAACTTTTTAGGGTTTCGACGTTCATTACGATGAAAGTAATCCCATAATAAAAACAAATACTGTTCTGAACACTGAAAGCCAAGAGGATAATATCTTTACATGCACCGCAACTAATGGACTAGGCACTAAGTCTAAGTATATTGATTATGTTTCTCCAAAAGAACTACCAGTTATTGATAAAACTGTTAAAGAATACTTCAAAAACAAAGATGAAAGCATTGACATCGATTGCAGGTATAATAATTTAAGTAAACATCAACTTTCAAGTAAAATAAATGAAAGAAGAAATGCAATTATAGCCATAAATGAATTTCTTCTTGTGACAGGTGTTTAAGTAATTGTTATCAATATTCAAGCTTAACGGGCATGATTTAGTATCACAACCACCATCGTTAGAATTATCCGTTTATGTAGCAATTCTGTGTTTCTTGTTTGAGAAACAAGCCTTCACAAGCAACCCTCCTTGCGCAGATGTAGACACTTTTTGTGTCTAATTAATTTAAATTGAGACATACTCGAAAAGTTTTCAGTAAATGTAACTGAAACCATAAGTTGAAGACACAGTATTGAATAAATTTCTTACAATTATTGTGCTAATTCTGAACTGCGGATTAGCAACTGGTCTTCCTGTGATCAGTGATGGTGTGCCGTGTCGGTCACTTGTTTTACTCCAATTTCTTTTGCGTCAAATTCAATTTCAGAGTCATAAAAGGTAAACCAAAGCCTGTCGTCACTTGGCACTTCAAGCAACAAAAAAAGACTGCATATGTAAAATTATCAAGTACAGGCGAAAACTTGCACATTGACAATTTGAATGCAGATAATGCTGGCGCTTATAAATGTGTTGCGGAAAGTT
The DNA here is from genome assembly GCF_061535455.1 of Colias philodice. Classification (NCBI taxonomy): domain Eukaryota; kingdom Metazoa; phylum Arthropoda; class Insecta; order Lepidoptera; family Pieridae; genus Colias; species Colias philodice. Next base: position 5,158,546 of record NC_143111.1, on the reverse strand, counting down.
CTGTAGGAAGTGATGAGCACAAAGTTGAGGTGCAAGTAACTGGTAAGTAAATTTCTAATAGTGTATTAGTAAGATTTAATACTTTACATCCCATCTACACAACAATATTAAAGTGTGTGTAGTTACTGTCATGTTAAGTGGTGTGTTACAATAAAGTATTAAATAAATTAATAAATATTCATGTCCAGAAAATGTAATAAATTTATCCGAGTTTTTGTGATTTTATTTATGAGGGTTATAAGAATAGAGCGGTCGAAATAGATTTTAGATGTCGTATTGGATAGCCAATACTGGTTTTGGCTTGTAGTTGTAGTATGGTATAAGTTTACCTTTATTAAAATTATTATGTTTTACAGATATTTTATTACCATTGAGAGACTAATCTAATAAACGCTGTGCGCATAAGAAAAATTAAATTCTAGGAATTCCTCAATAAATTTAGAATACAGGGTGGAAGGTTAAGGTGGGGCATGAAGGGCAGGTACCTTAACCGTTGTAGCTACATGAAAACGTTCTTAGGAGACTATCCTTAAATTCTTGAGAAATTTTAATCTGCATTCACAGATTTTTGAAAAAATGTACGGTCAGCAAGGAAATCGGCAGTTTAAAAAAAAAAATTTTTTTGTGCCAATCGATCCAGTTTCTCATGGGGATCAAAACACTCTAAAAGACCAACTGAGGTATGAGTACTAGAAAAGTCAGAAATCGCGAAAAACTATTTTCATTCATGAACAAGTAAAAAGACAAAGGCACAGCAGCATAACATGCCAGCGACGCGGGGCATGAGCGGGCGGTGGCTGGCAGCTCGTGCACGAGATGAAAAATTATTTAACTTGAATATCATCACATTTTACATTTTTATGGCTTATGTAAACAATAACACATAGAAAACAAAAGTTACCAAAAGTCACTCTGTCTTCACTAAAAATGACCTTAAATAATTTGGAACGTTTAGATCTGTTAGAGGCTTACTTTTTAAATAATAAAAACCCAACAGTTGCATTGGAATGGTAAGTACAGGAGTAAATATCCAATGCGACATGTACCGACGCGAAAGGTAATTGCGAATCTTGTAAAAAATCTAGCAGAAAGTGGCTCATTTAAGAAAAGCTTGTCGTCGAAAAGCTTGTAGACACGTCCGCGTCGTTCAAAACGAACAAACCTATGTTTACGTCAGAACGGTGACCACTTTGAGCATCTCATATCATAAGTTTTATGTAAATTATTTCAGAAATTCTGGAATTATCACCACTTTAAATGTTGTTTTTTGTTATTTTTTATTTCCTTTGACAACCGTTTAATTAAATTAATGTTTCTTCTTATTATCAGTATGTGTTTTAATAATCAGAAACAAAAAATATTGAAGCCTGAAAATCTCTTTGGAGTTTTCTATTAGCGCATCTTTTGTTGAATCACTTATTTTCTTAGTGAATGTGTGGAAATAGTTTTTCGCGATTTCTGACTTTTCTAGTACTCATACCTCAGTTGGTCTTTTAGAGTGTTTTGATCCCCATGAGAAACTGGATCGATTGGCATAAAAAATTTTTTTTTGAAAACTGCCGATTTCCTTGCTGACCGTACATTTTTTCAAAAATCTGTGAATGCAGATTAAAATTTCTCAAGAATTTAAGGATAGTCTCCTAAGAACGTTTTCATGTAGCTACAACGGTTAAGGTACCTGCCCTTCATGCCCCATCTTAACCTTCCACCCTGTATAATGGTGTCTATATCCTGACTTGTTCATTCCCTGCATGTGTGATTATATCTTAAGATTGAGTTCACAGTTACAGAAAGTACCACACAAGAAATGACGTCAACCACGGAAAGTAGTATAGAGATGGCTCCAAATATAGATGAAATGAAAATTGTGAATTCTGATGATAATGGCAAAGTTTCAATAGAGTGCATAGTTAGCAGTAATCCTAAACCAGATATAGAATGGATGGATAAGCACGGTAACACGTTTAGTGTAAGTATCTGTAGAATGATATGTACAAATTTACAATTTACATATTTTAAATTTAATGTCCTAAGAATTTTTATTTCACCCTTCGATAATTATGTGTAAGTTTAAACTGCAAATACGCTTTTTGTCTAAAAGAGAAACGTTATAAATAAAAGACAATCAAATTATAATTTTTCGTAAAAATTAATTTAAATGGAGAATAATCAATTTCGATGTAAGGTTAATAGTCATGTTTGTTATAACTTTTTAGGGTTTCGACGTTAATTACGATGAAAGTAATCCCATAGTAAAAACAAATACTGTTCTGAACACTGAAAGCCAAGAGGATAATATCTTTACATGCACCGCAACTAATGGACTAGGCACTAAGTCTCAGCCTATTGCTTATGTTTCTCCTAAAGAACTACCAGTTATTGATAAAACTGTTAAAGAATACTTCAAAAACAAAGATGAAAGCATTGACATCGATTGCAGGTATATTAATTTACACAACTTTCAAGTAAAATAAAATAAAGAAGAAATTAATTTATGATCATAAATGAATTTCTTCTTTTATTACAAAAGCCCTATACAAATAATTGTATCGTCATGCTAATGATATTTTAATAGTGCAGGTGTTTTAGTAATTTTCATCAATAATCAAGCTTATAACGGGCATGATTTCGTATTATAACCACCATCGTAAGCATTATCCCTTTCTGTAGCAATTTTGTGTTTCTTGTTTGGGAAACAAGCCTTCACAATCTGCTATTCCTGTGCAGACGTAGACACTTTTAGGGCCGATTTTTCAATGCTTGGATAAAACTTATCCGTCCAATAAAGTATTAAGGTAACGGCACCAGTGGTGGACAAGCATCCAGTAATGGACAAAATAAACATTAAATTTAAATATTAAGACCAAAATTAACGTTATATAATTTGGCAATACTTAAAATAAAAGTTTGGTTCATAAGCTATCAAAATACGACACTTCATCTTATTCGGCCAAAACGTTTGAAGATGGCAGAACGTTTTGTTTAGTTGCTGCGACTCGTTTCGAAGAAATCCGTTTTTACTAAGGAAATCCTTAAGGAAGTGAGGACACAATTTTGGTTATAAGAATTTTTGTATAAATGTTAGCAAAATTTGATATTACTTTTATTTATAGTAGTTAATTGTACGAAATATTACACGATTTAGTATCATGATAGGTTATGTTGTTTAAATAAAATTCTTCAGTGTCCATAACTGGATTTAATTCTATGGATATATCCATTTATGGACATATGTCGAAAATAAACTTTTTTTAAAGGTATTAATGACATGCGCTTTTCTGTATTGTCTTTTCATTCTGATTAATAATATACCTATCACGACTATTTCAAACAAAGGGTTCCAATATTGTACAACAATTGTCCATGACTGGATTTGCTTTGGTTCCTATAATGGACATTGATGTTTTTTGTGAAAATTACACTAATGGGTCCAACAATATAATATCTATCTAAACATGAAGAATATATTTTAGAGCAATGGGTCATTATGTGCTGTGCGACTCGTTCTCGGCTTCATTCTCTATCACTGCGTAGAGAAGTCGCATTCTTATGCGTATTGTAACGCATCTATCATAGAGAGTTCTCTGATGAACTGTTTGGATCGCTGTCTGCTGCTAAATTCCACCACCATATAGCACACACGCTTAAATTTCATCCACACCATTTTGACAACAGTTTAAAAAAAACGTTTTGCCTCGTGCTACAATTTGGAATCTATATCGATGGACCAATCAGATTAAGGCTGTATTCAGATTGGCGATTCATTCACGAGTGTAACGGAATGCCAGGAAACAGAGAGATATGGCGGAACATCGTGAAGCGGGTAGCATCTACCCCCCCAAACCTCATGTTGACCACGTTCGCTCTGACGAGAGTGATATGACGAAGAAGAAGAAGTCCCAAAATGGATGAAATGGCAGTACTTTTTTTAGTTATATTTTTCATCCCTGACTTATTGAGAAAAAAAACCATATTGGTGTTTCTTAACGGACATAACTCGTATTTAACGATGCATTTGTCCAATTTTTGCCTAGAAAATGGAAATTAAGACTGTTTTAAATATTATAAGTATGCAAAATAATTAATAAGTACTATTATTTATAAATACATCCCCGATTTATTATATTCCAATCATCATTTTCAAGATTCTATTGATAACTATAAGTCTTCTCCAAGTGTAAATAACTGGAGAAACAACATTAGGTACAGTCCATAAATGGGTGTTCATAACTGGATGTTGTCCAAAACTGGGTGTCCATCATTGGATTTTCACTGTCCATCACTGGTGCAAAAAAGTGGTTTTTTAATTTATAAATTACTTCATTATTTATGCACTTTAATCTTTTTTCTAACATTGGTTACGTTAAACTAACATTGAACTAAAGGTATAACTTAACAATATCCAATAAAGTTAAAAAACCTACGAGAAATTTGCAAAAAACTTCAATATTTTCCTTAATCTGTACAAGACTGGTGCCGTTACGTTACACGATAATATTAAAATGTCACGTAAACTGTCAAATACGGGCAATTAGAATACGTTTTTAAAATGGTAGTTTTATACATTATTCGACGAATAAGTTTTATCTAAGCATTGAAAAATCGGCCCTTAGTTTCATAATTTTTCAATCGAGACATACTCGAAAAGTTTTCCGTAAATAAGCTACATACAGGGTGTCCCACTATTGGTATACTAAGCGCGAAAAGACTTGTAGTTTTGCATACACTGATCACGTAAAAAATACTTAAACAACAAAATTACGTCAAAAAATTTTTGCTAATTTTTTCCTGAAAATCCATGTTTTCATCTCTAGCTTCGCGCAGCCGGCATATACCGCTTCTCTAATGTGGGCATTTTGTCTATGAAAACATAATCTTAATCGATAGGTCACGTGCTGGTGGTAAAGTTTATTTATTTATTTATTTAAAAAAGGCTTACCAACTAGATACATAATTTTTTGTTCAAACAATTCAATATTTACTTAAAATAAATATTAGTATTTACGTATCTAAATTACAGGTAGGCACCGCAAGTTGGGCGGGTTGCCTGTTATGGGTGTTCACTGTTCACATAGAGTTTTAAGAATTCATCTATTTGAAAAAAAAAATGCGTCTGGAATTTTATAAGTATTTTTTACGTACTCAGCGTATGCAAAACTATAACCTCCTCTGAGCTTAGTATACCAACAGTGGGACACCCTGTATATTAAACCATCACTTGAAAACACGGTATTACTTTTTCTTACAATTGTGCGAATGTCAAACTGCGTACATAGCAACTGGTCTTCCTGTGATGGTGTTCCGTGCCAATCATTTGTTAACGTGACAACGTCGTATAATTCGATTGAGCCGGCTGCACGCACGAAAAAACATGACTCATGCGGCGTTACCTCTCTCTGAGGCGTTCCATGTAAGGCTTGAAGTGCAAGTGAGAGCGCGGAACGAACGACAAAGAAGCACAATCGGACGTTGTCACGTTCAACTATCGTTAGTAAACCGACTTTACAGACAACCAATTTTTTTTACTCCAATTTCTATTGCGTCAAATTCAATTTCAGAGTCATAAAAGGTAAGCCAAAGCCTTTCGTCACTTGGCACTTCAAGCAACTAAAAAATACTGCATATGTAAAATTATCAAGTGCAGGCGAAAACTTGCACATTGACAATTTGAATACAGATAATGCTGGCTTTTATAAATGTGTTGCGGAAAGTTCTGTAGGAAGTGATGAGCACAAAGTTGAGGTGCAAGTAACTGGTAAGTAAATTTAAAATGGGTTATTATTGTTAGGTGATATTATTCATGATGATGTTTAATATATCCGTTCACCGATACATTTTTAAACAGAATTCAACGAAGGGAGGTGGTTTAAAATTCAACTACAATTTTGTGAATTTTGCTTCGTATGGAGTTGATCAGTTCACATATATTTGATTTATCACTCATGTGGTTTGTTTTAGAACCTCCGCAATTTACACCAAAAGAAACAACACTAATAAAGGAGCCGGCTACGATAGTTAACTTGGACTGTGTCGTCAGAGGTTGGCCCAAGCCTCGCGTGCGCTGGTATTTCAATGATAAAGAAATTGTGAATGGAGCAAGATATCTTATTCATGACAATCATACTTTAAGGTTAGTCCACCCTACGTCCTACTATAATATTATAAATGCAAAAGTTTGTGAGGATGGATGTGTATGTGTGTTTGTTACTTTCACGCAAATACTACTGAACCTATTATAATGAAATTTGGCACACATATAGAGGCTAACTTGGATTAACACAAAGGATAGGTTTTATCCCGGAATTTCCACGAGAACGGGAACTATGCGGGTATTTCTTTGAAAACGCGGGCAAAGCCGCGGGCGGAAAGCTAGTTCTAAATATCTTGTTAAGTTCTATATGGTCATTTAAAATATTTAAAATGAACAGCCTCTTTTCAGCTTCCTATCAAAACCAAAGGACACCGGGAAATTCAGATGTGAAATTGTGGGTGTCGTCGGCAATAATAATATAATTTATAATGTGGAAGTAAAAAAATTTGGTAAGTATTCCATTACAAGTTTGAATTTGTGGACTACATAATATGATACTGAAGAGTGAAGTCCCATGTCCCCTAGTGGGGTAAGGGGCAGATGCATTATGCAACTGTTTCACTGATCGATTTTGTTTAGGAACAATGTGATCAGCCTTCAGTGTCAGCCAGACTGAGACATTATTTTTTGTCTTCGTCTCCACCGGGAATCGAACCCAGGACCCCTCGGTGCTACGCTCACGCTGTGCCAGGGAGGTCACTGAAAAAGCATATTAAAAAGCTTTTGTGCTTCGGTGCCATAGATGTTCATGCTTTGACGTTGTTAATTCGACGTTATACCCAACTACCCTCACTTTATAGTTGGTGACTGGCTGTGATTTATTATCAATTGACTTCACCAATTGCACAGTGTGTAGAAATTACACACAGTACATTCTTATTAAATTCAAACGAATATTTCAATATTATTAAATATTACGGATTATTTATTACGCATAAATAATAACTAATATATCTTTAAATAATACATCTTTAAAAATATTTTTCAGCTCCTCTCTTCATAACGCCGCCGCTAAACGCCGAAATACATTTGCGTATTGGTGATACTACAACTTTAGAATGCAACGCAGGAGGGATCCCTGAACCTACTGTTCAATGGAGTTATGTTAGTTTTGACTCTAAAACAAATGCAGCAATTAACATTGATAAGTAAGTGACCATTAATTATGTTATTTTGACAGATTTTATTTTATTTTTATTTAGAATTTCCAACAAAGAAAACATAATTTATAACGCGTTTCATTAAAGAAACGAATTTTCAGTGGCGGCCAAGGCTGACGCTGACATATGGTTGGGTCAGTAAAAAATAAAATAAAAATGATGTAAATGGATAATTATTTTATTAATTATTTCAAATTGTTTATTGACAAACTTTTTTGTTATGGTATTTGGGTATTTATATGAATTATTATATTTACGTATACAGAATGCAACAAAATCCCCATAATTCTTAAATAACGAGCCCATAATATAACTGAACAACTTTTCCCAAAGAACATATTTTGTCAAATTCCAATAAAACATTATTTACTGTCGCATATACATTATACATATTGTCCTTATAAATTTATGATAAAAACTATTATAGGGAAAATCAAATACATTTTAGTGATTTAACTTTTGCACGCCTCATAAGCGAAGCGTTGAGGTGGGTACTACTGTCACTTCGCGCAAAACATCTGATTTTTCAAACTTAAAATGTCTTTATGTATCATACATTGCACTTGTAAGATAATACATACACACACGAAAAAACACTATTTTTAACATTCATGATATTTTTGATGTCATTTTTGTTATTTAAACTAGTTATAAAACAGTTTAAAAAAGTTCTGTCTTGGACGTCCGTGTGTCTGTATGTGCGGAGGATTTTCTTGTTAACACGATAGCGACCGAAATACTTTACTAATCGAGTCTTTTTTTTTCTCTTACGCTTGAGTATGCTCAGGAATAGAACCCTTTCATTTTTCAGGGTCTGATTCGATGTGGTTTAATTGTTATTAAATAAACAAAAATAATAATTAATAAACAATTATTAAAAATGTTGTGTGGTTTTATGAAACCACGGTAAAAGTGAAACTGTTCGAACGGTTCCGAACACTGCTTTGTGTAGCGCATGTCGCGTGACGGTCGGCTGCCGAGTAGGTATACCTACTCGGCAGCCGCGATACACGCGACATGCGCTACACAGACCAAAAAGTTTGAGACGATGTAATAAAAGTGTCACTTTAATTATTAAAAAAAATTATGAGGCGTGCACTTTTGGATTTTCCAAACTTATTCTCTATTTTTTTTGCATGCCGTACGGCCGTGTGTAAGCGAGAGGGAATGATAAGTGCCGCCATTTAAGATTAGTTTCTTTAATGAAATGCGTTATAACAACTCTTAATATGTACTAAAATTGTTTATCGTATAATAAGAACATATGTTTCTTTACTTATAGGATACAATTGTACAAATATATTGTATACTTAACTTACTTACTTATATGATAAATGTTTTATTGGGAATAAAAACATAGTACATTATAGGGTCTTTCATTAAGTAGGGCCACTTCGTTTATGTGACATCTAATGATCTAACCAAATATATATTTTATTATTCATCATAAAATTACCATGCAAAGTTACACGAATATCCAGCAGGCACAAAGATTAAATTTTATTATCAAATAAATGTAAACGTTTGCTGAAAACTATTTATACTTTCTAGACTCTAAGAGCACACATAGGCCGATTAAGAAGAGCTGGAACGTCAACACATGCTAAGCTCATGCGTCAACCACTGTACCAAGGATGCGGTCAAATGGAAATTCATTAAATATCTATTAAATTACTCAATTTCGTTTCAGGTCAAAGAATGGCAATAATTTGGTCCTAACTGGTGATGATATTAATAAAGAAGGATATTATATATGTAATGCGAGCAATGGACGAGAACAAATGTCGATCACCTATAAGGTTTTTGTTGGAGGTACTGTACTATTTGATCAATTATCTATACTAAAATAAAACAAAAAAAAAATGTTGTGTGGTTTTATGAAACCACGGTAAAAGTGAAACTGTTCGAACGGTTCCGAACACTGCTTTGTGTAGCGCATGTCGCGTGACGGTCGGCTGCCGAGTAGGTATACCTACTCGGCAGCCGCGATACACGCGACATGCGCTACACAGACCAAAAAGTTTGAGACGATGTAATAAAAGTTTCACTTTAAAAAATTCCAAATTGAAAAATGACAAAAAAATGTATATTCAGAACAAATAGTTGTTTACGTTCTCATGTTATAAATTTAACAAATAAAAATTTTATTTTTACGGATTTAAAAAGCGATTTTTTAATTATCCACTGAATTAAAAATGTCTGAGGTGTCACATGTAGGACACACGATTGCAACGAAGTTCCTTTCGTTTTGAAATAAGTATTATAGGAGGTACAATTAAATAAATAAATGAAATAAGTGAAGGAATGCTATTACACTTTTACTATAGTGCGTTATGCGTAGCGCTCTCTGATCGCTATGGGAGCGTCCATAAATTACAAGAGGCGTTTTTTTTTCAATTTTTTGACCTTCCCTCTCCCCCTGGTGAGATGTCGTGAGATTTTACTTTACCCCCTCCCCCATCCCCCGTGAGATTTTTCAAAATGTGGGCTTCTTATCTAAACGTATTGATTAATCATTGTAAAAAGGAAAAAAAAACATTGCTTCGTGCTTTTATTTACGACTAGTAATAATTAAAACAAGAAATTAATGTTGCTGAAAGTTATGTGTAATAAAAAATTAACAAGATCGTAACCGTGATTTAAGATTTCCCTCTCCCCCTCTCCCCAACGTAGGGTTAGATGAGATTTGTCTCGACCCCTTCCCCTCCCCCCCTAAGACACCTCACGTAATTTATGGACGCCCCCTATGCACTATAGCAAGTGTCGTAAGGATTTTTCTTGACACTCGCCTGGCTCTAGCGTACCGCGCGATAAGAAACTTCGTTTAAAAAGTTAAAATTAGTTACCTCGTTTCAGTTGCATGAATAAAGAAATGTTTCAGTTCCGCCTTGGATTGTTAAACCACCTAATAAAATGATTAATGCAGTAATTGAGGATCTAAGGCTAAGCATACGTTGTGAAGCTTTTGGTAACCCAAAGCCAACAGTTACATGGCAAAAAAACGGAGCCGACCTTGCTACTGGTAAGTGTTATTTATTTATTGAAATTTCTAAAGCAATTCTTCATGTTTATGCCCTATATGTGCTTGTAATGTATACTAATATTATAAAGCTGAAGAGTTTGTTTGTTTGTTTGAACGCGCTAATCTCAGGAACTACTGGTCCGATTTGAAAAAATATTTCAGTGTTAGATAGCGCATTTATCGAGGAAGGAAGCGTGATGATATACATAGCCTATAGGCTATATATCATCACCGTAAGACCAACAGGAGCGGAGCAATGCGGGTAAAACAGCTAGTACATATAAAAACATAGAAGCGAAGAAACCAGCAGTTAAACACGTTCCGCGTTAGAAAAATAGATTTAAACCATTAACCGAAAAGAGTCAACGTAACCGACTAAACGCAAACAAGCTAAATAAGCTGACTACAAACGAAGCGTACGTGTATGCCGCTTTATATATAATATGTCTTCCAAGTTAATAAAATAAAAATAAAAATCATTTATTGAACAAGGTTCCTTACATCAAAATATGTAATTTATTAATGTGCAGTAGATCCTTTCAATCTGAAAATTTAAACTTAATAAGTTGATTGCTTGCTTGCTGATTGAATAATTTAACACGTTAACTTATTTTAGGTATGTATAATCTTGAAACCAAGAACAACCTGTTAATTATACATTATATAAATGATGTTATTGAAATCAGTGGCAAATACACCTGTATAGCAACTAATACGGTAGGCACGGCATCTGAAGATTATGAAGTCCAGGTTTTAAGTGAGTAGAATTTATAATTGTTTCTCAGTTACTTAATAAGTTGAATATCGAAGTATTTCTTTATTTTACGATCATTAATTAAATAATAAATAACAGGTAAACCCACAATTATTGGAAGTGTAAAGGAGTTATGTATAGAAAAAGATAAACCAAAACCACTTTGGTGTAGCACTGACTTTCAGAATGCATATAAAAGGAGAGACAGCAAAATAGTCTGGTTTAAAAAGGTAAATACTACAAAAAAGTCAACTATATTCTCACCATGTGAAGGTAAAAAATAAAGAGTGACCCTACGATCAATGGAGAGAGCAAGGCTTAGAATTTCTCCGCGCGACGAGATCCGGAATCCATACTTAATATTATAAATGCGAAAGTAACTCTTTCTGTCTGTCTGTTACTTAATCACCCCTAAATTACTGAACCAATTTTCATAAAATTTGGTATTGAGATATTTTGATACTCGAGAAAGGACATAGGCTACTTTTTATCTCGGGAAAATGACGCAATCCCGGAAATCCCACGGGAACGGGAACTATGCGGGGTTTTCTTTGACTGCGCGGGCGAAGCCGCGGGCGGAAACCTAGTAAGGAAATACGCGAAAGAACCAAGATAACTAATTGCTCTTAAATCTCAAAATTTAGATGGCAGTGGGCAGGCCACTGACTCGCGGAACGGATGCTTTTGCGTTTTTGTTCTATTCATTTGTGTATTTTATTATATATACTATAATATAAAGCTGAAGAGTTTGTTTATTTGTTTGAACGCGCTAATCTCAGAAACTAGCTACTGAACCGATTTGAACAATTCTTTCGGTGTTAGATAGCCCATTCATCGAGGAAGGCTATAGGCACCCTAAGACCAACAGGAGCGGAGCCACGCGAGTGAAACCGCGGAGTGCAGCTAGTTAATTAAATGTTTAATTACAGGACGAATATTTTATAACGGATCCATTTACACTGAATGGGTATGAACACGAAGCAATGACGTATATATGCCGAATCAGCTATTCTACAGATGGCGGAACAGAAAATTTCGCAATAAACATTAAATTGTGTTTTCCGCCAGAGTTTTACAACGACGTACCAACACACGGAAGATATGTCATGAATAGCTATTTAGATTGTAGAGCCAAAGGGTCCCCTCCTCCAACGGTAGGTATACAGGGCTACTGGTAATTAGACCGGATCCTTTTAAGAGGTGGTAGGGGAGGTTATTTGCAACAATTTGACTGTATATTGTTATATCCGGAAATGGCTCATTTTTGAGATATTATTTTTGACGTGACAACGTCTTATAATTCGATAGAGCCGACTGCACGCACGAAAAAACATGACTCATGCGGCGTTACCTCGCTCTGAGGCGTTCCATTTAAGGCTTGAAGTGCGAGCGAGAGCGCGGAACGAGCGACAAAGAAGCACAATCGGACGTTGTCACGTTCGACTATCGTCAGTTATCCGACTTAACAGACAACCAATTTTTTTTAAGAATAGATATGAAACCGCCCCTAGTTTCTAGATGGATCCACATTAATACGCTATTATTATTTATTATTAAGAGGTATAACAAGGTTTCCCTAAAACTGTAAAGAAAATTAAAATCTATTCATAATTTTTTTTTTAATTTCATTTTAAAGTAGTGAAACTGGATTTTCTTAAAAAAATCATATCTCAAAAATGAGCCATATCCGGATATAACAATATGTACAGTCAAATTGTTGCAAATAACCTCCCCTACCACCTCTTAAAAGGATCCGGTCTAATTACCAGTAACCCTTTATTATTAATATCATTACTTTACGTACAATTTAATTGAAGATTATTATAAAAATAATTAAAAAGTAGTAAAAATGATTAACGTATTAACAGATTACGTGGTATAAAAATGGCAAGAGACTGCCCGATATGACGGAAACATTGAGAGCAGATGATGAGGCCACATATAGATGTGAAGTGACCAACAGTTTTATCTCAAACACAAATCAAGTAAAATTCAGGGAATTCAAAGTAATTCGTGATGGTAAGATTTTGATTATAAGCCTGATGAAAATTTTTTCATTAATTCACAAACTACATTGAGGTTTCTTATGAGAATTATTAACTTCTATTATTATTTTCAGAATGCGTCATAGATATCAAAAAGTATTCAAGCAAGCAACGTCCGTTTCTCTCGAAAAAAAACCAATTAATTATTCCAATTACACATTATAACGTGGAAAACGATTTAATCCGCATACCTCGAAATAATAGAATTTTCTTTATATGTCCCAATAACTATATTAAACTCCGCGGTCGTAGTTTACTTGTAAACAGCTTGCAAGCTAAATGCAGAATGGACTCTCAATTTGAAATAAGACACAAAACTACCAGGGGCAGGTCAACAAATGTGTATGATTTGGAGTGTAGTGAGGAACCAAAACCTCATCTTCGTAATCCGAATATAGTATGTAACTATTTGGACGATTATCAAATGATTAATGTGGGATTTCAATTGGTATCATCTTTTCAAATCATGTATAGTGTATGCTTTAACACGGTTACCAAGGAACCAACTTACGCACAATATGAAATATATCATTTCGGACATCGTACTGTGAGACATTATGAATACGAAAACAGCAAATACACGAATGACGAGGCTGAAGTTTATGATTGCGACTGGCAAAGAAATTTCTTTATAAAATCGTTTGGGTTAAACATGTGCTCAAATAAATGTTGTTATATAAGAAGACAATTAGTAAATCCTCAAGATTTATATCCCAGTTATGAAGCAGCTGCCTTCAATAACATTAATGTTGTACCTCATTGGACTTCATGTAGTACTGTAAGTAGATAGTTATTTCCTGTATGTTACTAATTACCTTTACAGATAAGTATTCTATACTGTATGTTTTAATAGATATATATATATTACTGTAAAAGTCTGAATTGTAAATCTTAATATTCCAAATCTAGCCGTCCTCGAAATTAATTTTCCTATCTCTATTAAGCAGTCCTTTACCGGCATTTGAAGCTGTACTGAAAATAAAACGACATTTGGAAAAATCACTGGTCGGGTCCGGCTCCTCCTTGGTCAATTTCTTTGTGTTGTGCTTGTTACTCACACGGTATTCTCTAAATTAATCCTATCCTACTAATCCAACTAATATTATAAATGCGAAAGTTTGTGAGGATAAATGTGTATGTGTGTGTTTGTTACTCTTTCACGCAAATACTACTGAACCGATTACAATGAAATTTAGCACACATATAGAGGATAACTTGGATTAACACATAAAATAGGTTTTATCCCGGAAATCCCACTGGAACGGGAACTATTTGGGTTTTTCTTTGAAGACGCGGGCTGAAAGCTAGTCTACACTAATTTAGCTGGGAATATGACATCAATTCGACCAATAACTTGTTTCGATTATATCTAGAACTGGAACGAGATAGAAGAACGAATCCTAGCTAAAGCCAAGACAAATGGGGAGAAATTCGAAATATGGACTGGCATTTATGACCACCTAGAACTCGGATCGTATGGATTAATTAAAAAGCCCGTTGCAATTCGAAATACCAAATTCATGCCAAAACTATTATGGAAGGTAAGTGCAAAACAAACATCTAAACACATTTGTCGTTTTTCAAAGAAATTTTATATATTAAAATTAAAAATGTAGGTATGTGATTTAAAAATAGGTGTACATTTTGTATGTTATAATCACTTGTTATGAAGACATAGGCTAAGAAAAATGCAAATCAAATCAGTTCAGTAGTTCCAGTTATTAGGTAGTTTCCGCAAAAATCGCACACTACCTTTAAAATAATACTTATTACATTTAAATAACTAACTAGTATACTCAGTTGCACTATACACCACATTCATCTGTATTTAACCCGATTTTCAGGTAGTACATAGTAAGATATTGCGCGCTGCTATTGCTATAATTCAGATCAATTCACCAAATATACTTGATCCTAAAGAAATAGAAGATTACGTGATTTGCCCGGATATCACGGACAAAGTGAAATGGATGCATAACCCCGATTGGAAAGATCCCAGCAAAGGCTACACTTATATCTGCGGAATTAAGGAATTTTTAAAAGCATTTAATGGTATAATCTTCTTGAAGGGCGTGAAAAGGACTTTAGTATGAATTGTAAAGTTTTAGGCACTTGTGTGCAAATTATTTTTCAATTTTAATTATTACTATATAGATCTGTGTCCGTATTGATATTGTATATTTATGATGAAGAATTATAAGGATTTTTATTAAACGATTCTTATTATTTTAGTAATAGCACCATTTGTTATAATTTCTGGATTGTTAAATTGATTGAATGAATTGAATGAAATCAACGTTACATAGAGTGACAATCTACATGCACCTTAAGTTAATAATATATAAGTAGACATGTGTTGAACAAGCTCAATCGTAGACCATATTAACACTTTTGTGGAGCAACGCACCAATACTAACTACAATTACATTAAAAATAAATACCCTCTCCATACTCAGACATTTAACAAAGATCAATCACATGTCCGCCAATGATTGGGGTCACTAAATGATACGCTAACCATATTTCATTGCAGCTAACTCTCCTAGTGTTTCAGTTCCGCCTTGGATTGTTAAACCACCTAATAAAATGATTAATGCAGTAATTGAGGATCAAAGGCTAAGCATACGTTGTGAAGCTTTTGGTAACCCAAAGCCAACAGTTACATGGCAAAAAAACGGAGCCGATCTTGCTATAGGTAAGTGTTATTTATTTATTGAAATATTTCTAAAGCAATTCTTCATGTTTATGCCCTATATGTGCTTGTAATCTATACTAATATTATAAAGCTGAAGAGTTTGTTTTTTTGTTTGAACGCGCTAATCTCAGGAACTACTGGTTCTATTTGAAAAATTATTTCAGTGTTAGATAGCACATTTATCGAGGAAGGCTATAGGCTATATATCATCACCGTAAGACCAACAGGAGCGGAGCAATGCGGGTAAAACAGCTAGTACATAATATAAAAACGTAGAGGCGAACAAACCAGCAGTTAAAAACGTTCCGCGTTAGAAAAATAGATTTAAACCATTAACCGAAAAGATTCAACGTAACCGACTAAACGCAAACAAGCTAAATAAGCTGACTACAAACGAATCATACGTATGCCGCTTTATATAATATGTATGCTAAGTTAATGTGCAGTAGATCCTTTTTAATCTGACAACTTAAACTTACCTCTATATTAAGTTGATTGCTTGCTTGCTGATTGAATAATTTAACACATTAACTTATTTTAGGTATGTATAATCTTGAAACCAAGAACAACCTGTTAATTATACATAATATAAATGATGTTATTGAAATCAGTGGCACATACACCTGTATAGCAACTAATACAGTAGGCACGGCATCTGAAGATTATGAAGTCCAGGTTTTAAAACCCTTTATCTCTTTTAAAACGCCAGAGATAGACTCGAGAAAAGTTTTAGTGTTGAGAGAGGGAGAACGATATATAGCAATGAGTTATGAGATGAATGTTCCAGTCTGGTATTACTACAGATAAACATTCAGATTCCTCGATAGATAGTTCAGCTACTGTTGCCATCCAAGTATCTAATATACACCACAACACCGCCAGCCTTAGTTTTATGCTTTGTTGTGCAGTACGAGGTGTAGCCATCTATTTGGGGGATTACAGTCGCAAGTGGAAGCCAACATTCAGTGAAAAAAATTACATCAAAACTAACAGAGAATCTCTTTAAGCTAACTTGGAAAGGGAGGAAATTTTTATTTATGCTTCTAATGTTACTACACAAAATTCGTATATTGTACTTGCTGAGAATTTAAGAAGAGTGTTCGGGAGAAGTTATATTATGACAAACTATGCTATTAGAGTTGTCTATTTCACCAATTATATCTAAAAGAGCCATAGGATGGTGTTAAGACTGGAGCAGTATCTGAAAAAGCTAAAAACTGGTGTGGCATAAAAGCAGTCTTTGCAAAGCAGTGCAATTGTAACTAATTTAAACAACAATAAAATTTGTTCATAATAACAAGCAAATGAATTATCAATTGTAATATTAATAGAATATACAATAATATTAGACAAACAAAAGGCCATAAAATAGATAAGTAATAAAGTGCGCAAATTTATACAAAAAATAGTTTTCTGGTGGTTAAATAGAGCAGTATTAGTTAGCAGAATGAAAAAAATTTAATTCAAAATGATTTAATCATGCCAACCCTGGTTTATGGATCGGAAAAACTTGAATAAGATTATTCGAATGATTTCTGTAAACGCTTATAACATCTATGTAATAAATAAATAATATTATCAGAAATGTATTTTCTATCTCACTTCAAAATTATCTACGTTATTATTTTATCTTATAGTTACTTAAACGGTATTTCCACCACCACTTCCTTTTGAGTTCGACGCCTGATATGCTATTTTTATAATTTTAATGTATTGCACGCCTCATAAGCGAAGCGTTGAGGTGGGTACTACTGTCACTTCGCGCAAAACATCTGATTTTTCAAACTTAAAATGTCTTTATGTATCATACATTGCACTTGTAAGATAATACATACACACACATATTAAGAAAAAACACTATTTTTAACGTTCATGATATTTTTGATGTCATTTTTGTTATTTAAACTAGTTAAAAAACAGTTTAAAAAAGTTCTGTCTTGGACGTCCGTGTGTCTGTATGTGCGGAGGATTTTCTTGTTAACACGATAGCGACCGAAATACTTTACTAATCGAGTCTTTTTTTTTCTCTTACGCTTGAGTATGCTCAGGAATAGAACCCTTTCATTTTTCAGGGTCTGATTCGATGTGGTTTAATTGTTATTAAATAAACAAAAATAATAATTAATAAATAATTATTAAAAAAAAAATTATGAGGCGTGCACTTTTGGATTTTCCAAATTTATTTTATCTTATAGTTACTTAAACGGTATTTCCATCACCACTTCCTTTTGAGTTCGACGCCTGATATGCTATTTTTATAATTTTAATGTATTTCCCTTTTCAGTCAACTCACTGGAATACTTTCATTGCAAATGTTATTTACTTTGATAAAATACAACACTAAAAATCACGCTATAGGTAATAATAAACTCGTGAATATATTGTATTGTCACCGAACCCTGAAAGTGTACAAAGTTTGAATTAAACTGTCCGTAAAAAGTGGGTCAAAAACGAGATCCTTAATTGTTACGTGTGTACAAGTTTGAATTGAAAGGCCAAAATTGAGTCTTAAGGAGTCATTTACAAGCAAACACACTGACACACACACAACAGGGGAAGCTCTAAAAGCGTGTTAAAAAGTACTTACAATTTTAAAACCTCCGACTATCTTGGGAAGTTTGGGTTGTAACTTTGTAAGATAGGTAAGTGCTATGGGTAAGTGGTAACCGTTTATTTTATTTTTTGCTTTAGGGGTATTTTACCATACTAATTTAATAACATCAAGTAGTTAAGTACTTCATAAAATAAAAACAACTTTCCATAAAATAACAAAATAGTAATTGTCAATGCTGCCCGTGTCTTAAATATAAGACATTTTAATTATTAGAAAGCGAATCATACTCATGCATCACTAATTATTATTTTTAGCTTTGGTTAAAGATAACGTTATAATAATAATATTAATTTACAAGGGCAAAAGATAAACAGTGCAATATAGACTCATCAGCCAGTATACCTACACGTATAAAGTTTTGCTCCGCCTACACACAACGAAATAATTTGTATTGACAATAGAAAAAACATTATCTACCATACCTAATGTTTTAGGTGTTCCAATTTTTTTTAATATCCAGTAGTATTTACAAAATTAAGTCAAGTCTAAAAACAGAAATTGCTTTTGTAGCGATAACATTTTTTAAATATTTCTATAAAATAATAAGAATTTATTAACCTATTATCTGTAGAAGTGTAAATTTTGTACATTGAAAACATTGAAAATAAATATGAAAATAATAAGAAATCTAAAAGAAATAATATGTCATTAAGGCTGCAGTCTAGCAAAATTGCGTTTTCAACAAGTTATTTGACAATTTTTTCCCGGCTAATGAAATGATAAACTGAATTTTTTTTTCTTGTTTATCAATTAGTGTTATATACGCAATGCGCGTGAATTTTTTCACATTTGTAAAGTTACTTTATGTTACCTTAATCAGGCCTTCAAGATAAGTCTCTTTCCCCCAAAGACATTTCGAGCTAAGTTTGTGCACTCACTACGTTGCAACCGATTACAATTTACACAATCTGATCAGCACATTATTATCCTTATATAGTCGTTATTAAAAACTGCTGAATACAATTGCCGAAAAACTTATGATTTTCTTAATTAGAACGTTATAAATTCATTAAATTTCCCATTTTTTGCCTTACAAAATCTATTGATAAATACTGCTAAAAGTTATTTTTTCCATTAATTTATTCGAGTTGGTTGAAGACCAATGAGTATTAATCCTTTAAAAAAATTTTTTTTTGAATTTTGATAATTCTTTAAATATTAAAAAAATATTTAAAATAATTAGGAAAAATCCTAGCGAATTTCTTTAGTCGCGCTCCTTGGGCCGGAGCGTTCTGACGTGTGCTCTACGCTCGATTTTCCTTCATACCGAAGTGAAAGTTGCTCTACTTCATTAAATTTAATATTTTTGTTAATTGATTATTTTTATCTTAGTTTTGTGCAAATATTCGTATTTTTAAACATTTGATTTCGATATGGAAAATAAACGAAAAAAATACGCGTGTAACTACTAGAAAAAAAATTATCTTCGAACATAAAGTTAATGAAACCAAATAGATTGCAAAGGTGATTGGCAACAATTTCTTTATTTTACGGGGTGTCAGTAAAGGGATGTATATATTTCTTTAAAACTAAAGTAAGCTCATAAATTTTCTTATAATATAATTTTTTTGAAGTTCCAAAAATGTTTATTTTTCGTTTGAGAAATACGAAATATAATATAAACTTGTATTGAGAACTTGAACTTCCCAAGTTCATCCGGGGAAATCCCCATACGGGGAAAATGATTTGTTTACTCCAAAATTGATCCGAGGTGTTTTAGTTTTTTCTTCTAGTCATTTTCAACGTAGCGGCATGTTGTTTGATTATTAATTTTGTAACTTAAATACAGGATGTTGGTTTTATATTCTGATCTTACAGACGCGCTGACAAATTTAGTCCGCCATTTCTAGTTTAGTCTACCAACTCTAAGTACCTATATTAAAACGAATGGATTATCATCACATCATCAAAACTCAGATGTAATGGAAGATCACAATAAACTAGAAAATTCAGTGGGTGTTGAGAACTAAACAAACAGAAGTAACAGAGACGCGAAGAATAAAAAAAGAGGACAAAAACAATAATTCGTTGATGCTTTCCCTTTTCGACGTATTGTTAGGGTACATCACCAATCTGCAAAAAACAAAACTGATGATTCCCAATTGCTGGTTAAAAATGAAAAACAAATAATCGACAACAGTGGTGAAAATTTGCTGATCACAATGAAACATCCTTCAGTGGTAGCAGATTTACTCATTTAAAATGTATGGGTGAACAGCGTAAAGGAGAGGAGGACAGGAAAACATTATGAATGTGGATGGTGGATTGTATACAGGGTGTAATCGATAAGTATGTGCAGGCGATTATGACGTTATTATTGCAGGTATCAAAAAACTTAAAACTGATATCGAAATTACTTTACCTAATGAGCAAAATGACAATAATAACTTTTTAAAAGTATAACGAGAAATATCTAAAAAATTTACTTTATACACTCCCATATCAAAAAGGGAAAATGGCACTAGTAGAAGTTAAATGTCTAATTCCGGCAAAAGACATGAATGCGGAAGATGCGGTTAAAAAAAAATTTAATATTTGAAATACAATTCAAAAAATAACACTTTTGTCATAGATAAGAATCATGACTATTTTTTTTAAATTCAGGGACAACTAAACGTTTCAGAAGCAGAAGTCTGCTTATTTGCTGTTTGGACTGGAGTGAATAATTCGTTAAAAATAGAATATATAAAAAAGTATGTAACGTTTAGGCAAAATAAAATGATGGACCATTATCAAGATTTTACATAAATTACCTACTGTCAGAATTGATTGATTCGAGACTTCAGCATTCGATGCCCATCAAGGACCCATCCTATATCATTCAAGCGATTGAAAAAAAAAAGAGATAAATCCAGTGCAACCGATAAAGCATCAGAATGCTAGCAAAAGATTTATTAGGTTTATCAATATAAATCTATATATTACACATAATATAATAAATCTGTAGAAGACGCGAAGACTGACATCCGCGCGGACGGAGTCGCGGGCGGAAGCTAGTCAGAAATAAATATCTTTTGTTTTCATTTGCGTATTTTTCTATTTTATAATTTTTTAACACAAACATTACATTTTTTTATTATATACAAAATTTGTTTATCCGTTTTATTAGTTAAACTGAACAACTTTCACTAAGAAACTTAGGTCGAAAAAAATGTATAGAGTTATGCATTTTGTATGGAAAGCGTATTTTTTTATATTTCGTCCAAATTTATTTGTAAAAGTTGATCAGTTATATAAACATGAAGTTGAAGATATCAATAGAAAGTATTCGCAAATTTTGTGTACTGATAAAAAAAAAATCACCCGGTGTAATTTTCACGAAAATTGTTTCAAATTGTCATTTTTGGTACTTATTACGAATATTAAATTATACATACGAATGATTTAATTTTTAAAAATTAAGTGGAGCAACTTTCCCTTAGTACATTTGTATTATTTACATATAGGATGACAGGATGCATTTGTTTGCACTACTAGACCAAGCCCTTAAGTGCGGAAAGCAAACGTTTAGATTCTAGGTTTCGAATTTTTTTATTTTCGACGTAGAGCCTAGGGGCTAGTAAGAAAGTGCGCGCACGTAGCGACGCAACTCCCCATAGAGTTGATGGGAGAGACAAAATAGATACGGAGACAAAAGTTGCTCTTGCGCGCTAGCTATGAGTTATCAATTCGTAGCGTATTCAAATTTTGTACAAACGTATTTTATTATTATCTGTGACACTTGAGATTTTCCGCCTAAGCCATGGAACATCATTGAGGAGAAAATATAGTGTACTAGAACTTCATCACGCAATTTACACAATACACAACCTAAATAACAGCGTCATCAATATAAAAATGTACAATATCTCTAATGTAATTTTTAATGCATACGTCAATTTTATCATAAATGCGTGTCAAAACAAGTTCGAAACTGATTTGACAGAATAAAATGACATTTTATTTAAGTGGTGCGCAATCGGGAAAAATAGACACTCCCGGCCGGCGCGCCGGCGATTTGATTCAAATTTTAATATCATTACTCATGCAAGTTATCACTATGAATTTAATTCTGGAATTTTCTGTTACAATAATTTTAATCGTAATAAAAGCAGTGAATAGTGAATTGAAAAGTAGCTTAACTTTTGTTATTGACGATACCGGTACTATGATAAATGAAATTGAACAAGTTAAGTTAAGAACTAAAGAAGTGTTAGAAGCAGTGTTAAATTCTAAAAACTCTGATATTGGTAATTTTGTTTTGGTTACCTTCAATGATCCAGGTCAGTAAAGTAATAATGGTTTCATAGAATTACTTTTTCGGTACTTAGATAATCAAAATTCACCGATTGCTATTATCGTAAATATTATGTATTTTGACGAAAAACTAAACTTAAATTACTTATAAAGTCCCGGTTAACAAGTTGGAGCGTAACAACAATTTTAACCGTTAGAAATCGAAAGTTAAGCTAGCGTGGCCGGTTTAAATTTTTGAGAATCAATTTAATCAATTTTTTCATGATTTTTCTAGCAAATTGACCTGCACCATACTTTTAATAATCATTTTCAAGCTCACTTTATGGAAAACTGCAACAGCTGGTACTTACCAAAAAAAATAGTTGTTCTGGTTACTAAAATGCAACAAACTTGCTTTTTTTTAATTTCGCCCATTTATTCTTGCTACGTACTTTTTACCGATATGAAAAATTTCATTTCTAAAGGAACTTTGATCAACTAGAAAACTAGATGAAGTAGAAGTTAGTAGTTATGTGTGACACGTTGTATACACTAAAAATGGCAATAAGAAAATCGGGCAAATGCCAGACTTATGTAAGAAAGTGAGCGAGATGTAATATGTTTTACACGTGAGAGTGAAAGAAAGCGGGTTATAACCAGCCGTTGCGGATTTAATAGACTGTTGGTGAATAACCCGTCTATCCAAAAGGATAGGTGGGTGGGTCAAAAGATACGTCATTCGTCTACAGTAATGTTTTGCAGTGGT
This sequence comes from Colias philodice, assembly GCF_061535455.1. Lineage (NCBI taxonomy): Eukaryota > Metazoa > Arthropoda > Insecta > Lepidoptera > Pieridae > Colias > Colias philodice. Next base: position 5,135,184 of record NC_143111.1, on the reverse strand, counting down.
TCAGTTTCGTGTGAATACAACCCATGAAGATGAATTTATGGAAGCACTTGATGAGATAGACGTCGATGGAGGCTTAGAATCATGCCCAGAAATGGCAATGACAGGGATTTCATTGGGAATCAAATCTAGTAATCCGAATTCTTTTGTTTACGTATTTACGGATGCATCTGCAGAAGACTATCATAAGTATGACGATGTTGAAAGATTGGCTTCAGTATCTTCGACGAAGGTTTGTTTGTAAAAATGATCGTTATATTTTTAAATATTCTTGATACATCCAGGTATCCAAGTGTATAACCTGTATAAAAATATAACACTCGCAATGGGCCGTTATACCTACCGTCTCATAGGTTTGGTTCCAAAGAAAAAAAAAGAATCAAAATTATTATTTAACGTTCAAGCTTTTTTAAATCCTATAATATTATAAATGAGAATGTTTGTGAGGATGGATGTTTGTTACACTTTCACGCAAATACTACCTACTGAGCCGATTATAATGAAATTTGGTATGTACTATGTACTAAAAGACCCAGAATAAGATATAGGCTACTTTTTATCTTCGAAATCCCACAGGAACACGGGCGGAGCCGCGGGCCGACGTTTAGTCTTGAAATAAATATTTAAAATAGTATAGCCCTACTTCTCCATTGGTGTAAAATTTAGAAACGAAAAAAACTATTTTTATTTATTACCTATTTTTTTAATGTCTTGTTCATATAATCGTCTGCAGTGTAAAATATATATTTAATTTTTAGGTGACGTTCTTATTAACCGGTGATTGTGAGTGTCGAAGTTGCGAGAATTATAAAGTCTATAATAAATTGGCCAATGCGACTGGAGGACAAGTATTCAACGTGGAAAAGAATGAGATCAAAAATGTTTGTAACTATTGTATAAACTATACACTTCCTTCTGAAGTATTGAAATAATAATATTAATAATCATGAATATCAGGCGTTTTCGTTTTTATGACTTTCTTTAAAATATTGCAAAGTCTGTTTAAAAAATATTTTTTCTTATATCTATCAAGTATTTTAAGTTTTCGGATGGTTAGTCTCTATGTTATAGCTAAATCCGGGCACTCCTAGGTTGGACTGGTCAAACCTCAGGTCTGGCATAATGACTTTGACAAAGCCCAAATGAAAAAATTTCGCCCTTTTACTAAACAATTTTTGTCAGTCGTTTAGCTAATAGTAGGGGAGCCCAGGATGCTAAATGTGGATTTACTCGAGCGTCACGGGAACCTATTAGAATTGGTAGATTAGACCATAGCGAGAAAAAAAGGTCCTATAATGTTTTCACTTTTAGCGGTGGGGAAGGGTTTTTTGATTTTTTTTAATTTAAAAAAGAAAAAAATTGGCTTGGAAATACTCAAGCGCGTTAGATATTGATATTTTGCATGCTCCAGGACGTCACTGAAAAAAAGTATACGTTTTTCTGACGATTTAAGTGGCGATTTAATCGCTATGAAGAAAGGGTAAAAAATTAAAGTAATATTATTCGAGCGCGTCAGATTAATATATGGGGGAGTTAATTACAATATAAGAAGTCCCCATTTCGCTAATCTGACGATTCGAGCTCCACCTTAGGGAATTATGGATTATTCAAATTTTCCAGCGGGGCCCCTGAGCGCACCCACCAACCATAACTGCTCATATTGACTAGAGGTACTAATGAATAGCTAAGGTAGCGTCCCTTATAGTAATCTGACGCGCTCGAGTAAATCCCAAAATCCCCTCTTGGGCTCCCCTACTATAAGGCGTCTTTTAATGTGCGTGCGATGCCTATGCCGCATTCGCCTACACGCGAGACTGCTGCTGACTTCAGTCAAAGGGTGAAATTCAAATTTTTTTTTAAGATTGGCTTTTGCCAAACCTAACATAAACCAGTCCTTCCGCGAAGAGATTGTGTTTCTGGGTTTGACTATAACACATACATATAGTATATTAGCAATGTGTATTATATTTATAGATTCTCGATTATATAAGAGACTCAATTAAAACTACAAAATGTTTGGTGAGTCAACGACATTTCTTTTCGGAAGACCAGCGAAAATTCGAGCTTCGGGTAAGTAATCGAGATATCAGTATATACCCTTTATTATTTTATTTTTTGGAAGGTTTTGAAAAAAAAAATAACGACAAAAATAATTGCTTATTAAAGAAATATATTAGTTACTTACTTTAACTAGCCGATAAATTAATGTTTGTGTATAACCTGTCTATCCCTTGATTATTACGTCTTTTACCAGATGCATTTCTTTAATGTACGAAGCACCCTTACCTTCACTAAAATTTTAATAAGTATCAATGTGTTTGCAGTTTTTAGTGGATAGTAAATTAAACGAAATAACGCTATCATTAACTGGTGAAAAGCCCCAATTAAAAGTATTCTTCTCTAACGGAACCGAAGTAATGACCAGCGTGTTGGTTACACTAAGCGAAACCCTGGTAAGTGACTACCTATAATACAATAATTTATCTGTGCATGTATAACATTACCACTTCTCGTAATGGTGAAGGAAAACATCATTAGGAAACTGACATGTCGACATATTTATGCTTCGATCGGTTATAACAATTATTTGCTGTACATTTTCATCACATAATTTTGATGCTATTTTATTATGCTCCTCCCTAACAGATATTTTTTGTTCAATTATACATATACACATATGTATAATTGAACTCGTTCTTGTGATAGATATTTTTGCTAATCTGCAAATAGAAATATATTTATGCTCGTCACTGTACCCTCATAGCAGTTCCGTGTCCCAGCAGTGGCAACGTAAACGGGCTGATGATGATAAAGATGATTTGGTACAGTTTAAACATGTTTTAATAATATGTATTAAATTCGTAATTTCCATATCACTTTATCGTAAAACTATAGTTTAGTAATATATATGTAAAGCGGTATATAAATTTAACTACACTTAATATCTGATAACTACTTTTCATGCCCGAGAGAATTCCCTTTGAGCACGCGAATCGAAGAAAGAAAATTTTAGACACATTGTGTGTTTATCTCTTTTTTGGTTCCCAAATATATGAAAAGCATTATTTTACGAAAACATAATATGGTTAACGAACCTTACATAGAACATAGATATTATAATATTTGCGCGGTCAAAACTGTGTTACGCGACCCTGAACGTAAAGGGAACGTGGGCGATATTTAATCAGTACAATTCTAAATAGCTAAAATTCGGCGAACTACTAAAAGATGATAATAATAGTTTATCATTTCATTGTTGAAATGATTTGCGCAACTGCACGGATTAAGTTGTGCGATGGATAGAAGCTAATTTTTACTACGTATGTAATAAAAATTTACTTAGGTGTAAAATAAAAAGTAACTTTTATGATATTGAAATATTTCAGATTCTGAAAATGGTGAACGTAGTCAGTGAAGAGTACATAGCGAAACTGGAAGTAAATGGTAAAGAAGCGGATCTTAGTATAAACGCAGCATGTAACTTCGCATTCCAATATGGATTCTCACAGATACCAGCTAGTTCAATGGATAAAACTGTATACCGTCCTACTTCAGGTACTGATAATAATTTAATGTTTTTTTAGAAGCATGGGTTAATCTTGGGGACTTGGAGTAATATTTTTTTACTAAGAAATATTATTGTATGTATAGGTATCAAGTTCAGTTACAGTCTCATAAAGGTACTTATGCCCGCCTAGCATTAATGTAATAATAAGGAAGAACCTGACTCCCGAGGGAGGCGTGGCGACCAGCTCCATCTGCATATATTAAAAAAAGCACTTAAAAACAAAACTACTAAAAAGGTTTTTCAGGTAGCTTTGATATAATATATATGATCACAATTGTCCACATTATGTTACAGGTGGAAAAGAATATTTATCAATACAAATAACAAAACAAGACGATGAAGTCGAACTGCACACTGCCCAAATTCGTGATGTTTTAGGGAACATAATAATGAATTTAAAATTAAGGTTGGTCAAAGAAAAGTTCTATGTGACAGAAGAGTTTATGCCTCCAAATCAACCTTTTAAAATTGCTGTAAGTAAGCTTAAGATTGCAATGTCAACAAATACAGAATAAGAATTGACTGCGTAATTTAATATTTTAATCGTTTTCAGGTTGTAGGAACATTTAAAAGTACTAATGAAGAAATTACGAGAGTTGCTTTACCGACGATTGAACCATCCAAAGTCACTCCTGGTCAGTTATTTTAAGATACTGCCTTGCTGTGATGTTTGATTATTCCTTTGAACACTCTTTTATAGTTACAGAAAGCAAAACAGAAGAAACAACGTCAACCACGGAAAGTAGTATAGAGATGGCTCCAAATATAGATGAAATAAAAATTGTGAATTCTGATGATAATGGCAAAGTTTCAATAGAGTGCATAGTTAGCAGTAATCCTAAACCAGATATAGAATGGATGGATAAGTACGGTAACACGTATTGTGTAAGTAAATCTACTTATGATAGGTACTTTTAAAGAGCTCACGCTTGTTCACGCAAGAGAGCAAGCTTCAGCTTTCTAGCTATCACGGTTTATGAGATACAGCCTGGAGACAGACAGACAACGAAGTCTCGGTAATTGAGTCCCGTTTTACCCTGTGGGAACGGAACCCTGAAAAAGGGAAGCATCTTAATTTTTTGATAAAAATATTAATAAATAGAGATTAATAAATGTCAATGTGATGTAAATAGTCATGTTTGTTATAACTTTTTAGGGTTTCGACGTTCATTACGATGAAAGTAATCCCATAATAAAAACAAATACTGTTCTGAACACTGAAAGCCAAGAGGATAATATCTTTACATGCACCGCAACTAATGGACTAGGCACTAAGTCTAAGTATATTGATTATGTTTCTCCAAAAGAACTACCAGTTATTGATAAAACTGTTAAAGAATACTTCAAAAACAAAGATGAAAGCATTGACATCAATTGCAGGTATATTAATTTAAGTGAAAATAAACTTTCAAGTAAAATAAATGAAAGAAGAAATTCATTTATAGCCATAAATTAATTTCTTCTTGTGACGTCATGCTAATGATATTTTCATAGTGCAGGTGTTTAAGTAATTGTTATCAATATTCAAGCTTAACGGGCATGATTTAGTATCACAACCACCATCGTTAGAATTATCCGTTTCTGTAGCAATTTTGTGTTTATTGTTTGAGAAACAAGCCTTCACAAGCAACCCTCCTTGCAATTAGACACAAAAAGTGCATGTAGACACTTTTTGTGTCTAATTAATTTCAATTGAGACATACTCGAAAAGTTTTCAGTAAATGTAACTGAAACCATAAGTTGAAGACACAGTATTGAATAAATATCTTACAATTATTGTGCTAATTCCGAACTGCGGATTAGCAACTGGTCTTCCTGTGATCAGTGATGGTGTGCCGTGTCGGTCACTTGTTTTACTCCAATTTCTATTGCGTCAAATTCAATTTCAGAGTCATAAAAGGTAAGCCAAAGCCTGTCATCACTTGGCACTTCAAGCAACAAAAAAAGTTTGCATACGTAATATTATCAAGTACAGATGAAAACTTGCACATTGACAATTTGAATACAGATAATGCTGGCGCCTATAAATGTGTCGCGGAAAATTCTGTAGGAAGTGATGAGCACAAAGTTGAGGTGCAAGTAACTGGTAAGTAAATTTAAAATTATAAGGTGATAGTAATCATGCAAAAGATGTTATGAAATTTGATATATCCGATCACCGATACATTTTTAAACAGAATTCAACGAAGGGAGGTGGTTCTAAATTGAAAATTCAACTGCAAATTACTATATTTTGTGAATTTTGTTCCGTATGGAGTTTAATTTATCGCTCATGTGGTTTGTTTAAGAACCTCCGCAATTTACACCAAAAGAAACAACACTAATAAAGGCGCCGGCTACGATAGTTAACTTGGACTGTGTCGTCAGAGGTTGGCCCAAGCCTCGCGTGCGCTGGTATTTCAATGATAAGGAAATTGTGAATGGAGCAAGATATCTTATTCATGACAATCATACTTTAAGGTTAGTCCATCCTATCCTACTATCCTATCCTACTAATATTATAAATCCTACTTCCTACTTAAATTATAAATGCGAAAGTTTGTGAGGATGGATGTGTATGTGTATGTTTGTTACTCTTTCACGCAAATAATAATTTAACTGTATTAATAATTTTGTTACCTATCATGATTGTAATTGTTTACTTGTTTTCTGTGTTTTTATCATTGATGTAAATTGTATTGTGTTCATTGTATCTTGTGGAGTCAAATAAATGTTTTTTTCCGATTACAATGAAATTTACCACACAACAGGCTAACTTGGATTAACATAGGATAGGTTTTATCCCGGATATCCCACGGGAACGGGAACTATGCGGGTTTTTCTTTGAAAACGCGGGCAAAGCCGCGGGTGGAAAGCTAGTTCTAAATATCTTGTTAAGTGGTATATGGTCATTTCAAATATTTAAAATGAACAACCAGCCTCTTTTCAGCTTCCTATCAAAACCAAAAGACACCGGGAAATTCAGATGTGAAATTGTGGGTGTCGTCGACAATAATAATATAATTTATAATGTGGAAGTAAAAAAATTTGGTAAGTATTCCATTACAAGTTTGAATTGGTGGACTACATACATACTGAAGAGTGAAGTCCCATGTCCCCAAGTAGTAGTGGGATAAGGGGCAGGTGCATTATGCATCTGTTTCACTGATCGATTTTCTTTGATCAATTAGACAAGGTGATCAGTCTTCTGTGTCAGCCAGACCGAGACATTATTTTTTGTCTTCGTCTCCACCGGGAATCGAACCCAGGACCCCTGGGTGCTACGCTCATGCGTCAACCACTGTACCAAGGAGGCCGTCGGTTACTGAAGACGCATAATATTAAAAAGCTTTTGTGCTTCGGTGCCATAGATTAAACATGATGTCGGTGCTTTGACGTTGTTTATTCGACGTTTGACCCAACTACCCTCACTTTATAGTTGGTGACTGACTGTGATTTATTATCAATTGACTTCACCAATTGCACAGTGTGTAGAATTACACACAGTACATTCTTATTAAATTCAAACGAATATTTCAATATTATTAAATATTACGGATTATTTATTACGGATAAATAATAACTAATATATTTTTAAATAATACATCTTTAAAAATATTTTTCAGCTCCTCTCTTCATAACGCCGCCGCTAAACACCGAAATACATTTGCCTATTGGTGATACTACAACTTTAGAATGCAACGCAGGAGGGATCCCTGAACCTACTGTTCAATGGAGTTATGTTAGTTTTGACTCTAAAACAAATGCAGCAATTAACACTGATAAGTAAGTGACCATTATGTTATTTTGACAGATTTTTTTTTTTTTTTTTTTTAGAATTTCCAACAAAGAAAACATAATAATTTATAACGCGTTTCATTAAAGAAACGAATTTTCAATGGCGGCCAATGCTGACACTGACATATGGTAGGGTCAGTAAAAAAGAAAATAAAAATGATGTAAATGGATAATTATTTTATTAATTATTTCAAATTGTTTATTGACAAACTTTTTTGTTATGGTATTAGTGTATTTATATGAATTATCATATTTACGTATACAGAATGCAAAAAAATCCCCATAATACTTGTAACGAGCCCATATAACTGAATAACTTTTCCCAAAGGACATATTTTGTCAAATTCCAATAAAACATTATTTACTATCGCTTAGACTAAACTATTATAGGGAAAATCAAATAAATTTTAGTGATTTAACTTTTCCCTATTTTTTTTGCATGCCGTACGGCCGTGTGTAAGCGAGAGGGAATGATAAGCGCCGCCATTTAAGATTCGTTTCTTTAGTGAAATGCGTTATAACAACTTAACACTAACAGCCGTACAAATAAAAACTTGCTTATTCAAACCTTGTGCAATGAATAGATATGATAAGAATAAATAAAGAATAAGGATGTCATAATTTCTTACAAATAAATTTGAAATAACGTCGATGTAACTATGCTCACGCTATGCAATAGGCGCGGAGCGGCAACGTAGCAATTCTTTCACAAAATTATGAAAAACATTGAAATTGTCTACGGTTAAACCTTGGTGCTGTCATTTTGACGCTCGTTTGACTTCGTCGAATTTGTTGTGAAGTTTCATCATACGATGTTCTGTTTATTTATTTTTTAAATATTTATTTGAAATAATTTAAATATATCATTAAATATGCAAGCAAATGAAAGAGAGCGCTATCCAATATCCGGAGAACAGAAGATAAACCCACCTTGAGATAGAGAGTTGCCAAATAACTGGTACTCAAAACATACAACTCCAAGCTTAGAAGATTTATATTTTCAACGAAAGTTTATATTATTGTGATAAGTTTAGAAATAAGTGTTTTATGTATGTATGGTTTGGCGCATGTCGTGAATAAATAAATCATTATAAATATCGAAAGGGTTTTTCATAATTTCGGATATTTTGACATTTCATACAAAATTTTACATTTCAATAGGTACGGTACGTAATGAAATTATTAATTTGCTCAACTTTTTCTACTTCTCGTATAACTATCATTGCTATTATCTCAAATTTAGATTGAAAATAGGTTCTAAAACTTGTATAACACAGCACAATGTACTAAAAAATACGTTATAACTCAGTTATGTCAGACTTATACTAGGGTGGTAGCCGGAATAAGGACGAAATAGCATTAGTAATGAATACTTATTACGAAGTTATACTAGGTTTCGTTTATTACGTGTTTATTTGTATGATTTTTCCTTATTCTTAGTTTATTCTTTTCATAAAATGTTATAACTCGTTTATTTGTACGGCTGTAAAATTGTTTATCGTATAATAAGAACATATGGTTCTTTACTTATAGGAAACTACAACAATCGTACAAATATATTGTATCATACAGATAAATGTTTTCATGGAAATAAAAACATAGTATAGGGTCTTTCATTAAGTAGGGCCACTTCGTTTATGTGACATCTAACCAAATATATATTTTATTATTCATCATCAAATTACCATGCAAAGTTACACGAATGTCCAGCAGGCACAAAGATTAAATTTTATTATCAAATAAATGTTTAAAACATTTGTGGAAAATATTTATAGAAAGAAAGAAAGAAAGAAAGAAAATACATTTATTTGTACCGATGCACATTAATATCGATTATCGAAAAAGGCCCGAATTGCTTCGAGAAAAGGATGGTACGGCCGTGCCGCTTTTTTTTTGCTCGACTTGGCGGGGGCACTGCCGTGCCCCCAGATACTTTCTAGACTCTAAGAGCACACATAGGCCGATTAAGAAGAGCTGGAACGTCAACACATGCTAAGCTCATGTGTCAACCACTGTACCAAGGAGGCGGTCAAATGGAAATTCATTAAATATCTATTAAATTACTCAATTTCGTTCCAGGTCAAAGAATGGCAATAATTTGGTCCTAACTGGTGATGATATTAATAAAGAAGGATATTATATATGTAATGCGAGCAATGGAGGAGAACAAATGTCGATCACCTTTAAGGTTTTTGTTGGAGGTACTGTACTATTTGATCAATTATCTATACTAAAAATATTGAGCTGAAGAGTTTGAAAAATATAGATCTTTTCCACTGGATTTGTGCGTGATCCCTTAGTTTATATAGATCAAAGTCGTGCTAGTTACACTCATGAATGACTTTGAATTATTTTAAGTTTGCTCGATTTGTGACCTCTCGGATTTGCAAAAAAAAGTTTCAAATTGAAAAATGACAACAAAAATGTATATTCAGCAAAGCCGGGGTGAACAAATAGTTGTTTACGTTCTCATGTCATAAATTTGACAAATAAAAATTATATTTTTACGGATTTAAAAAGCGATTTATTAATTATCCACTGAATTAAAAATGTCTGAGGTGTCACATGTAGGACACACGATTGCAACGAAGTTCCTTTCGTTTTGAAATAAGTATTATAGGAGGTACAATTAAATAAATAAATGAAATAAGTGAAGGAATGCTAGTACACTTTTACTATAGTGCGTTATGCGTAGCGCTCTCTGATCGCTATGGGAGCGTCCATAAATAATTACAAGAGGCGATTTTTTCAATTTTTTGTCCTTCCCTTTCCCCCTGGTGAGATGTCGTGAGATTTTACTTAACCCCCTCCCCCATCCCCCGTGAGATTTTTCAAAATGTGGGTTTCTTATCTAAACGTATTGATTAATCATTGTAAAAAGAAAAAAAAATTGCTTCGTGCTTTTATTTACGACTAGTAGTTAAAACTAGAAATTAATGTTGCTGAAAGTTATAAGTGTAATAAAAAAATTGATTCTTTGTAAAGTAGGTTTACGATCGAGATGTTTACGTGATAACTAAAATGCAGTGGCAGCGCTCGAGATGAGATCTCTCTCTCTCGTTATACCTGCGATCGCGCTCGTGAGGTTTTGGTGTGACACAAGTTTCTGAACATGTCACCCGACTAAAACGATTTTAAAAACGTTATCACGTCAAAATTAACAAGATCGTAACCGTTGTTTAAGACTTTGCCTATACCCCCCTCTCCCCAACGTAGGGTTAGATGAGATTTGACTCGACCCCCTCCCCCCTCCCCCTAAGACACCTCACGTAATTAATGGACGCCCCCTATGCACTATAGCAAAAGTGTCGTAAGGATTTTACTTGACACTCGCCTGGCTCTAGCGTACCGCGCGATAAGAAACTTCGTTTGAAAAAGTTAAAATTAGTTAGGTACCTCGTTTCAGTTGCATGACTAAAGAAATGTTTTAGTTCCGCCTTGGATTGTTAAACCACGTAATAAAACGATTAATGCAGTAATTGAGGATCTAAGGCTAAGCATACGTTGTGAAGCTTTTGGTAACCCAAAGCCAACAGTTACATGGCAAAAAAACGGAGCCGACCTTGCTACTGGTAAGTGTTATTTATTTATTGAGATTTCTAATGCAATTCTTCTTGTTTATGCCCTATATCCCATCCATTAATGTGCTTGTAATCTATACTTAATATTATAAAGCTGAAGAGTTTGTTTGTTTGTTTGAACGCGCTAATCTCAGGAACTACTGGTTCTTTCGGTGTTAGATAGCGCATTCATCGAAGAAGGCTACAGGCTATATATCATCACCGTAAGACCAACAGGAGCGGAGCAATGCGGGTGAAACCGCGGAGAACAGCTAGTACATAATAATTTATAAACGTAGAAGCGAACAAACCAGCAGTTAAAGCCGTTCCGCGTTAAGGTGGGTACTGAACGGCGTTACGCGGCGTAATGCTACGTGTTACACCGCGAGCCTTCGTGCAGTCAGTACGCCGTGTTACGGGGAAACCAGCGAGCAACGAGCAGCTCGGGAGCGCTCCACCCGGCTGTCGATTTTTTGGGCGAATCCTTTGAATGTTACGCGGTTCGGTCAGTACGCTCCTGCAAGTCATCGAAAGCGCACGGGCGTTGCGAGTGAACAGTGACAGAGAAGAGCAAGTTTTGTAGAACCCAGCTCATCTAGAGCATTATAATAAACTGAAGAAAGAAGACGCTTGGAATAGATTGCCATCTTGAGTGAACTAACGGCGAAAGTGGAGCACAGAGTTTTGACGAACATGTTACGCCGTTTGTATTGATACCGCGAATGGTCCATTACACCACGTAACGTTGGTCAGTACCCACCTTTAGAGAAACATAGATTTAAACCATTAACCGAAAAGAGTCAACGTAACCGACTAAACGCAAACAAGCTAAATAAGCTGACTTCAAACGAAGCGTACGTGTATGCCGCTTTATATATAATATGTCTTCTAAGTTAATAAAATAAAAATAAAAATCATTTATTAAACAAGGTTCCTTACATCAAAATATGTAATTTATTAATGTGCAGTAGATCCTTTCAATCTGAAAATTTAAACTTAATAAGTTGATTGCTTGCTTGCTGATTGAATAATTTAACACGTTAACTTATTTTAGGTATGTATAATCTTGAAACCAAGAACAACCTGTTAATTATACATTATATAAATGATGTTATTGAAATCAGTGGCAAATACACCTGTATAGCAACTAATACGGTAGGCACGGCATCTGAAGATTATGAAGTCCAGGTTTTAAGTGAGTAGAATTTATAATTGTTTCTCAGTTACTTAATAAGTTGAATATCGAAGTATTTCTTTATTTTACGATCATTAATTAAATAATAAATAACAGGTAAACCCACAATTATTGGAAGTGTAAAGGAGTTATGTATAGAAAAAGATAAACCAAAACCACTTTGGTGTAGCACTGACTTTCAGAATGCATATAAAAGGAGAGACAGCAAAATAGTCTGGTTTAAAAAGGTAAATACTACAAAAAAGTCAACTATATTCTCACCATGTGAAGGTAAAAAATAAAGAGTGACCCTACGATCAATGGAGAGAGCAAGGCTTAGAATTTCTCCGCGCGACGAGATCCGGAATCCATACTTAATATTATAAATGCGAAAGTAACTCTTTCTGTCTGTCTGTTACTTAATCACCCCTAAATTACTGAACCAATTTTCATAAAATTTGGTATTGAGATATTTTGATACTCGAGAAAGGACATAGGCTACTTTTTATCTCGGGAAAATGACGCAATCCCGGAAATCCCACGGGAACGGGAACTATGCGGGGTTTTCTTTGACTGCGCGGGCGAAGCCGCGGGCGGAAACCTAGTAAGGAAATACGCGAAAGAACCAAGATAACTAATTGCTCTTAAATCTCAAAATTTAGATGGCAGTGGGCAGGCCACTGACTCGCGGAACGGATGCTTTTGCGTTTTTGTTCTATTCATTTGTGTATTTTATTATATATACTATAATATAAAGCTGAAGAGTTTGTTTATTTGTTTGAACGCGCTAATCTCAGAAACTAGCTACTGAACCGATTTGAACAATTCTTTCGGTGTTAGATAGCCCATTCATCGAGGAAGGCTATAGGCACCCTAAGACCAACAGGAGCGGAGCCACGCGAGTGAAACCGCGGAGTGCAGCTAGTTAATTAAATGTTTAATTACAGGACGAATATTTTATAACGGATCCATTTACACTGAATGGGTATGAACACGAAGCAATGACGTATATATGCCGAATCAGCTATTCTACAGATGGCGGAACAGAAAATTTCGCAATAAACATTAAATTGTGTTTTCCGCCAGAGTTTTACAACGACGTACCAACACACGGAAGATATGTCATGAATAGCTATTTAGATTGTAGAGCCAAAGGGTCCCCTCCTCCAACGGTAGGTATACAGGGCTACTGGTAATTAGACCGGATCCTTTTAAGAGGTGGTAGGGGAGGTTATTTGCAACAATTTGACTGTATATTGTTATATCCGGAAATGGCTCATTTTTGAGATATTATTTTTGACGTGACAACGTCTTATAATTCGATAGAGCCGACTGCACGCACGAAAAAACATGACTCATGCGGCGTTACCTCGCTCTGAGGCGTTCCATTTAAGGCTTGAAGTGCGAGCGAGAGCGCGGAACGAGCGACAAAGAAGCACAATCGGACGTTGTCACGTTCGACTATCGTCAGTTATCCGACTTAACAGACAACCAATTTTTTTTAAGAATAGATATGAAACCGCCCCTAGTTTCTAGATGGATCCACATTAATACGCTATTATTATTTATTATTAAGAGGTATAACAAGGTTTCCCTAAAACTGTAAAGAAAATTAAAATCTATTCATAATTTTTTTTTTAATTTCATTTTAAAGTAGTGAAACTGGATTTTCTTAAAAAAATCATATCTCAAAAATGAGCCATATCCGGATATAACAATATGTACAGTCAAATTGTTGCAAATAACCTCCCCTACCACCTCTTAAAAGGATCCGGTCTAATTACCAGTAACCCTTTATTATTAATATCATTACTTTACGTACAATTTAATTGAAGATTATTATAAAAATAATTAAAAAGTAGTAAAAATGATTAACGTATTAACAGATTACGTGGTATAAAAATGGCAAGAGACTGCCCGATATGACGGAAACATTGAGAGCAGATGATGAGGCCACATATAGATGTGAAGTGACCAACAGTTTTATCTCAAACACAAATCAAGTAAAATTCAGGGAATTCAAAGTAATTCGTGATGGTAAGATTTTGATTATAAGCCTGATGAAAATTTTTTCATTAATTCACAAACTACATTGAGGTTTCTTATGAGAATTATTAACTTCTATTATTATTTTCAGAATGCGTCATAGATATCAAAAAGTATTCAAGCAAGCAACGTCCGTTTCTCTCGAAAAAAAACCAATTAATTATTCCAATTACACATTATAACGTGGAAAACGATTTAATCCGCATACCTCGAAATAATAGAATTTTCTTTATATGTCCCAATAACTATATTAAACTCCGCGGTCGTAGTTTACTTGTAAACAGCTTGCAAGCTAAATGCAGAATGGACTCTCAATTTGAAATAAGACACAAAACTACCAGGGGCAGGTCAACAAATGTGTATGATTTGGAGTGTAGTGAGGAACCAAAACCTCATCTTCGTAATCCGAATATAGTATGTAACTATTTGGACGATTATCAAATGATTAATGTGGGATTTCAATTGGTATCATCTTTTCAAATCATGTATAGTGTATGCTTTAACACGGTTACCAAGGAACCAACTTACGCACAATATGAAATATATCATTTCGGACATCGTACTGTGAGACATTATGAATACGAAAACAGCAAATACACGAATGACGAGGCTGAAGTTTATGATTGCGACTGGCAAAGAAATTTCTTTATAAAATCGTTTGGGTTAAACATGTGCTCAAATAAATGTTGTTATATAAGAAGACAATTAGTAAATCCTCAAGATTTATATCCCAGTTATGAAGCAGCTGCCTTCAATAACATTAATGTTGTACCTCATTGGACTTCATGTAGTACTGTAAGTAGATAGTTATTTCCTGTATGTTACTAATTACCTTTACAGATAAGTATTCTATACTGTATGTTTTAATAGATATATATATATTACTGTAAAAGTCTGAATTGTAAATCTTAATATTCCAAATCTAGCCGTCCTCGAAATTAATTTTCCTATCTCTATTAAGCAGTCCTTTACCGGCATTTGAAGCTGTACTGAAAATAAAACGACATTTGGAAAAATCACTGGTCGGGTCCGGCTCCTCCTTGGTCAATTTCTTTGTGTTGTGCTTGTTACTCACACGGTATTCTCTAAATTAATCCTATCCTACTAATCCAACTAATATTATAAATGCGAAAGTTTGTGAGGATAAATGTGTATGTGTGTGTTTGTTACTCTTTCACGCAAATACTACTGAACCGATTACAATGAAATTTAGCACACATATAGAGGATAACTTGGATTAACACATAAAATAGGTTTTATCCCGGAAATCCCACTGGAACGGGAACTATTTGGGTTTTTCTTTGAAGACGCGGGCTGAAAGCTAGTCTACACTAATTTAGCTGGGAATATGACATCAATTCGACCAATAACTTGTTTCGATTATATCTAGAACTGGAACGAGATAGAAGAACGAATCCTAGCTAAAGCCAAGACAAATGGGGAGAAATTCGAAATATGGACTGGCATTTATGACCACCTAGAACTCGGATCGTATGGATTAATTAAAAAGCCCGTTGCAATTCGAAATACCAAATTCATGCCAAAACTATTATGGAAGGTAAGTGCAAAACAAACATCTAAACACATTTGTCGTTTTTCAAAGAAATTTTATATATTAAAATTAAAAATGTAGGTATGTGATTTAAAAATAGGTGTACATTTTGTATGTTATAATCACTTGTTATGAAGACATAGGCTAAGAAAAATGCAAATCAAATCAGTTCAGTAGTTCCAGTTATTAGGTAGTTTCCGCAAAAATCGCACACTACCTTTAAAATAATACTTATTACATTTAAATAACTAACTAGTATACTCAGTTGCACTATACACCACATTCATCTGTATTTAACCCGATTTTCAGGTAGTACATAGTAAGATATTGCGCGCTGCTATTGCTATAATTCAGATCAATTCACCAAATATACTTGATCCTAAAGAAATAGAAGATTACGTGATTTGCCCGGATATCACGGACAAAGTGAAATGGATGCATAACCCCGATTGGAAAGATCCCAGCAAAGGCTACACTTATATCTGCGGAATTAAGGAATTTTTAAAAGCATTTAATGGTATAATCTTCTTGAAGGGCGTGAAAAGGACTTTAGTATGAATTGTAAAGTTTTAGGCACTTGTGTGCAAATTATTTTTCAATTTTAATTATTACTATATAGATCTGTGTCCGTATTGATATTGTATATTTATGATGAAGAATTATAAGGATTTTTATTAAACGATTCTTATTATTTTAGTAATAGCACCATTTGTTATAATTTCTGGATTGTTAAATTGATTGAATGAATTGAATGAAATCAACGTTACATAGAGTGACAATCTACATGCACCTTAAGTTAATAATATATAAGTAGACATGTGTTGAACAAGCTCAATCGTAGACCATATTAACACTTTTGTGGAGCAACGCACCAATACTAACTACAATTACATTAAAAATAAATACCCTCTCCATACTCAGACATTTAACAAAGATCAATCACATGTCCGCCAATGATTGGGGTCACTAAATGATACGCTAACCATATTTCATTGCAGCTAACTCTCCTAGTGTTTCAGTTCCGCCTTGGATTGTTAAACCACCTAATAAAATGATTAATGCAGTAATTGAGGATCAAAGGCTAAGCATACGTTGTGAAGCTTTTGGTAACCCAAAGCCAACAGTTACATGGCAAAAAAACGGAGCCGATCTTGCTATAGGTAAGTGTTATTTATTTATTGAAATATTTCTAAAGCAATTCTTCATGTTTATGCCCTATATGTGCTTGTAATCTATACTAATATTATAAAGCTGAAGAGTTTGTTTTTTTGTTTGAACGCGCTAATCTCAGGAACTACTGGTTCTATTTGAAAAATTATTTCAGTGTTAGATAGCACATTTATCGAGGAAGGCTATAGGCTATATATCATCACCGTAAGACCAACAGGAGCGGAGCAATGCGGGTAAAACAGCTAGTACATAATATAAAAACGTAGAGGCGAACAAACCAGCAGTTAAAAACGTTCCGCGTTAGAAAAATAGATTTAAACCATTAACCGAAAAGATTCAACGTAACCGACTAAACGCAAACAAGCTAAATAAGCTGACTACAAACGAATCATACGTATGCCGCTTTATATAATATGTATGCTAAGTTAATGTGCAGTAGATCCTTTTTAATCTGACAACTTAAACTTACCTCTATATTAAGTTGATTGCTTGCTTGCTGATTGAATAATTTAACACATTAACTTATTTTAGGTATGTATAATCTTGAAACCAAGAACAACCTGTTAATTATACATAATATAAATGATGTTATTGAAATCAGTGGCACATACACCTGTATAGCAACTAATACAGTAGGCACGGCATCTGAAGATTATGAAGTCCAGGTTTTAAAACCCTTTATCTCTTTTAAAACGCCAGAGATAGACTCGAGAAAAGTTTTAGTGTTGAGAGAGGGAGAACGATATATAGCAATGAGTTATGAGATGAGTATTCCAGTCTGGTATTACTACAGATAAACATTCAGATTCCTCGATAGATAGTTCAGCTACTGTTGCCATCCAAGTATCTAATATACACCACAACACCGCCAGCCTTAGTTTTATGCTTTGTTGTGCAGTACGAGGTGTAGCCATCCATTTGGGGGATTACAGTCGCAAGTGGAAGCCAACATTCAGTGAAAAAAATTACATCAAAACTAACAGAGAATCTCTTTAAGCTAACTTGGAAAGGGAGGAAATTTTTATTATGCTTCTAATGTTACTACACAAAATTCGTATATTGTACTTGCTGAGAATTTAAGAAGAGTGTTCGGGAGAAGTTATATTATGACAAACTATGCTATTAGAGTTGTCTATTTCACCAATTATATCTAAAAGAGCCATAGGATGGTGTTAAGACTGGAGCAGTATCTGAAAAAGCTAAAAACTGGTGTGGCATAAAAGCAGTCTTTGCAAAGCAGTGCAATTGTAACTAATTTAAACAACAATAAAATTTGTTCATAATAACAAGCAAATGAATTATCAATTGTAATATTAATAGAATAATATACAATAATATTAGACAAACAAAAGGCCATAAAATAGATAAGTAATAAAGTGCGCAAATTTATACAAAAAATAGTTTTCTGGTGGTTAAATAGAGCAGTATTAGTTAGCAGAATGAAAAAAAATTAATTCAAAATGATTTAATCATGCCAACCCTGGTTTATGGATCGGAAAAACTTGAATAAGATTATTCGAATGATTTCTGTAAACGCTTATCCCATCAAAAACATCCTGTAAAAAACCCAAGTCTCGCAGCTCAGTCTTTCTACCGTCAAAAGTTGTGAGATCCATGTAATACCAAGTCGGTTAATCTATTTAGTGTCTACTTGAAGGACCTTCTGTCTTAAGTTATTACATAAGTTATTATCATGCCAATATTAAAAATATTTAACGTTTTAAACAAATAGATCGACTTGGACATCGCTTGATTTGATTATTAGTATGTATCACACTACACAGCACGACGGGCCAGCGACCAACAGGAACGAGAGTTTCAATCGCGTGAGGCGCGAGAGACAAGAATCTAATATAATATTGTAATATTCATTTTGTTTTCATGCGATGTCCAAGTCGATCTATTTGTTTAAAACGTTAAATATTTTTAATATTGGCATGATAATAACTTATGTAATAACTTAAGACAGAAGGTCCTTCAAGTAGACACTAAATAGATTAACCGACTTGGTATTACATGGATCTCACAACTTTTGACGGTAGAAAGACTGAGCTGCGAGACTTGGGTTTTTTACAGGATGTTTTTGATGGGATCTCACTTCTTTTTGTAGAGCCTTTCTTTTTGATACCATCTACTCAGTCATAAAGTAAAATAGAGGCCAGTCTGTCTGTAAGGAGGCTAGTCGCGCCAACAATTTATATATAACAGATTTAAATTATAATATATTGTTTTATTAGATTTTCGTACTTCAAGACATGTCCAATCATGTGTTTTTCATTACGTCGACCATTTTACAAGTAGGTAATAATGTTGTTCAGTTTCATGGGCTAAACACACCCTTACCCACCCTATACCCCCTCCCTTGCCTCATATGGTAGGTACCTATCTACACCTATTAAATTAATAACCACCACCAACCACCAACTGCATAAATAACTTTATAATCCCATATAAATATATGGGATTACAAAGCAGTTATTGATGCAGTTGGTGTATTTGGAAAACTGGACCGAAATTACAAAATATTTAAGTTTTCCCATGATTAAGACACTAAACTCTATATGTATTCCAAATATGAAGCTTCTAAGTCTGCTAGAAGTGCCTTGGACTTTTGATGATCGGTGAGTCAGTGAGTGACAAAATTTAGAAACTTTAACAAGTTGTCATTCTTAAACTACTGGTTCAAATTGACTGAAATTTTAAATATTCCGTGTTTATACAATGCCGGATTAGTTACTGAAGATTCAGGTTTCTTGCTTTATCCACAACCGAATTATAGGGGGTCGAAAAAGGCCCGAATTGCTTCGAGAAAAGGATGGTACGGCCGTGCCGCTTTTCTTTTGCTCGACTTGGCGGGGGCACTGCCGTGCCCCCAGATAACATCTATGTAATAAATAAATAATATTATCAGAAATGTATTTTCTATCTCACTTCAAAATTATCTACGTTATTATTGCACGCCTCATAAGCGAAGCGTTGAGGTGGGTACTACTGTCACTTCGCGCAAAACATCTGATTTTTCAAACTTAAAATGTCTTTATGTATCATACATTGCACTTGTAAGATAATACATACACACACATATTAAGAAAAAACACTATTTTTAACATTCATGATATTTTTGATGTCATTTTTGTTATTTAAACTAGTTAAAAAACAGTTTAAAAAAGTTCTGTCTTGGACGTCCGTGTGTCTGTATGTGCGGAGGATTTTCTTGTTAACACGATAGCGACCGAAATACTTTACTAATCGAGTCTTTTTTTTTCTCTTACGCTTGAGTATGCTCAGGAATAGAACCCTTTCATTTTTCAGGGTCTGATTCGATGTGGTTTAATTGTTATTAAATAAACAAAAATAATAATTAATAAATAATTATTAAAAAAAAATTATGAGGCGTGCACTTTTGGATTTTCCAAATTTATTTTATCTTATAGTTACTTAAACGGTATTTCCATCACCACTTCCTTTTGAGTTCGACGCCTGATATGCTATTTTTATAATTTTAATGTATTTCCCTTTTCAGTCAACTCACTGGAATACTTTCATTGCAAATGTTATTTACTTTGATAAAATACAACACTAAAAATCACGCTATAGGTAATAATAAACTCGTGAATATATTGTATTGTCACCGAACCCTGAAAGTGTACAAAGTTTGAATTAAACTGTCCGTAAAAAGTGGGTCAAAAACGAGATCCTTAATTGTTACGTGTGTACAAGTTTGAATTGAAAGGCCAAAATTGAGTCTTAAGGAGTCATTTACAAGCAAACACACTGACACACACACAACAGGGGAAGCTCTAAAAGCGTGTTAAAAAGTACTTACAATTTTAAAACCTCCGACTATCTTGGGAAGTTTGGGTTGTAACTTTGTAAGATAGGTAAGTGCTATGGGTAAGTGGTAACCGTTTATTTTATTTTTTGCTTTAGGGGTATTTTACCATACTAATTTAATAACATCAAGTAGTTAAGTACTTCATAAAATAAAAACAACTTTCCATAAAATAACAAAATAGTAATTGTCAATGCTGCCCGTGTCTTAAATATAAGACATTTTAATTATTAGAAAGCGAATCATACTCATGCATCACTAATTATTATTTTTAGCTTTGGTTAAAGATAACGTTATAATAATAATATTAATTTACAAGGGCAAAAGATAAACAGTGCAATATAGACTCATCAGCCAGTATACCTACACGTATAAAGTTTTGCTCCGCCTACACACAACGAAATAATTTGTATTGACAATAGAAAAAACATTATCTACCATACCTAATGTTTTAGGTGTTCCAATTTTTTTTAATATCCAGTAGTATTTACAAAATTAAGTCAAGTCTAAAAACAGAAATTGCTTTTGTAGCGATAACATTTTTTAAATATTTCTATAAAATAATAAGAATTTATTAACCTATTATCTGTAGAAGTGTAAATTTTGTACATTGAAAACATTGAAAATAAATATGAAAATAATAAGAAATCTAAAAGAAATAATATGTCATTAAGTGCGGAAAGCAAACGTTTAGATTCTAGGTTTCGGATTTTTTTATTTTCGACGTAGAGCCTACTAGTAAGAAAGTGCGCGCACGTAGCGACGCAACTCCCCATAGAGTTGATGGGAGAGACAAAATAGATACGGAGACAAAAGTTGCTCTTGCGCGCTAGCTATGAGTTATCAATTCGTAGCGTATTCAAATTTTGTACAAACGTATTTTATTATTATCTGTGACACTTGAGATTTTCCGCCTAAGCCATGGAACATCATTGAGGAGAAAATATAGTGTACTAGAACTTCATCACGCAATTTACACAATACACAACCTAAATAACAGCGTCATCAATATAAAAATGTACAATATCTCTAATGTAATTTTTAATGCATACGTCAATTTTATCATAAATGCGAGTCAAAACAAGTTCGAAACTGATTTGACAGAATATAAAACCGGCCAAGTGCGAGTCGGGCTCGCGCACAAAGGGTTCCGTAGCAGCAAATATAATAAATTACAGTTAAATCAACCTATCTCAAAAACTATAAGAGATACTTTGATCAAACCAAAAATCGTTGAAAGAGTTAATTAGCATGCATCACCTCTATTTTTTTTAGAATTTTATACCCCGTAGTTATAAAAATAGAGGGGGGGGGACATACTTTTTACGACTTTGAGAGCTGATATCTCAAAAACCGTTCACTTTAAGAAAAATGTTTTTTAGAAAACTTTATATCATTTTAAAAGACCTTTCCATTGATACCCCACACGGGTATGTACATCGAAAAAAAAAATTTCATCCCTCAGTTACATGTATGGGGGGCCCCACCCCCAATTCTTTTTTTTACTATTTAGTGTCATATTTTTGTAGCGGTTCATACAACACATATTCCCATCAAATTTCATCACTGTAGTACTTATAGTTTCCGAGTAAATCGGCTGTGACAGACGGACAGACGGACAGACGGACAGACGGACATGACGAAACTATAAGGGTTCCGTTTTTGCCATTTTGGCTACGGAACCCTAAAAATGACATTTTATTTAAGTGGTGCGCAATCGGGAAAAATAGACACTCCCGGCCGGCGCGCCGGCGATTTGATTCAAATTTTATTATCATTACTCATGCAAGTTATCACTATGAATTTAATTCTGGAATTTTCTGTTACAATAATTTTAATCGTAATAAAAGCAGTGAATAGTGAATTGAAAAGTAGCTTAACTTTTGTTATTGACGATACCGGTACTATGATAAATGAAATTGAACAAGTTAAGTTAAGAACTAAAGAAGTGTTAGAAGCAGTGTTAAATTCTAAAAACTCTGATATTGGTAATTTTGTTTTGGTTACCTTCAATGATCCAGGTCAGTAAAGTAATAATGGTTTCATAGAATTACTTTTTCGGTACTTAGATAATCAAAATTCACCGATTGCTATTATCGTAAATATTATGTATTTTGACGAAAAACTAAACTTAAATTACTTATAAAGTCCCGGTTAACAAGTTGGAGCGTAACAACAATTTTAACCGTTAGAAATCGAAAGTTAAGCTAGCGTGGCCGGTTTAAATTTTTGAGAATCAATTTAATCAATTTTTTCATGATTTTTCTAGCAAATTGACCTGCACCATACTTTTAATAATCATTTTCAAGCTCACTTTATGGAAAACTGCAACAGCTGGTACTTACCAAAAAAAATAGTTGTTCTGGTAACTAAAATGCAACAAACTTGCTTTTTTTTAATTTCGCCCATTTATTCTTGCTACGTACTTTTTACCGATATGAAAAATTTCATTTCTAAAGGAACTTTGATCAACTAGAAAACTAGATGAAGTAGAAGTTAGTAGTTATGTGTGACACGTTGTATACACTAAAAATGGCAATAAGAAAATCGGGCAAATGCCAGACTTATGTAAGAAAGTGAGCGAGATGTAATATGTTTTACACGTGAGAGTGAAAGAAAGCGGGTTATAACCAGCCGTTGCGGATTTAATAGACTGTTGGTGAATAACCCGTCTATCCAAAAGGATAGGTGGGTGGGTCAAAAGATACGTCATTCGTCTACAGTAATGTTTTGCAGTGGTTCAGTTTCGTGTGAATACAACCCATGAAGATGAATTTATGGAAGCACTTGATGAGATAGACGTCGATGGAGGCTTAGAATCATGCCCAGAAATGGCAATGACAGGGATTTCATTGGGAATCAAATCTAGTAATCCGAATTCTTTTGTTTACGTATTTACGGATGCATCTGCAGAAGACTATCATAAGTATGACGATGTTGAAAGATTGGCTTCAGTATCTTCGACGAAGGTTTGTTTGTAAAAATAATCGTTATATTTTTAAATATTCTTGATACATCCAGGTATCCAAGTGTATAACCTGTATAAAAATATAACACTCGCAATGGGCCGTTATACCTACCGTCTCATAGGTTTGGTTCCAAAGAAAAAAAAAGAATCAAAATTATTATTTAACGTTCAAGCTTTTTTAAATCCTATAATATTATAAATGACAATGTTTGTGAGGATGGATGTTTGTTACACTTTCACGCAAATACTACCTACTGAGCCGATTATAATGAAATTTGGTATGTACTATGTACTAAAAGACCCAGAATAAGATATAGGCTACTTTTTATCTTCGAAATCCCACAGGAACACGGGCGGAGCCGCGGGCCGACGTTTAGTCTTGAAATAAATATTTAAAATAGTATAGCCCTACTTCTCCATTGGTGTAAAATTTAGAAACGAAAAAAACTATTTTTATTTATTACCTATTTTTTTAATGTCTTGTTCATATAATCGTCTGCAGTGTAAAATATATTTAATTTTTAGGTGACGTTCTTATTAACCGGTGATTGTGAGTGTCGAAGTTGCGAGAATTATAAAGTCTATAATAAATTGGCCAATGCGACTGGAGGACAAGTATTCAACGTGGAAAAGAATGAGATCAAAAATGTTTGTAACTATTGTATAAACTATACACTTCCTTCTGAAGTATTGAAATAATAATATTAATAATCATGAATATCAGGCGTTTTCGTTTTTATGACTTTCTTTAAAATATTGCAAAGTCTGTTTAAAAAATATTTTTTCTTATATCTATCAAGTATTTTAAGTTTTCGGATGGTTAGTCTCTATGTTATAGCCAAATCCGGGCACTCCTAGGTTGGACTGGTCAAACCTCAGGTCTGGCATAATGACTTTGACAAAGCCCAAATGAAAAAATTTCGCTCTTTTACTAAACAATTTTTGTCAATCGTTTAGCTAAGGCGTCTTTTAATGTGCGTGCGATGCCTATGCCGCATTCGCCTACACGCGAGACTGCTGCTGACTTCAGTCAAAGGGTGAAATTCAATTTTTTTTTTAAGATTGGCTTTTGCCAAACCTGACTGACATAAACCAGTCCTTCCGCGAAGAGATTGTGTTTCTGGGTTTGACTATAACACATACATATAGTATATTAACAATGTGTATTATATTTATAGATTCTCGATTATATAATAGACTCAATTAAAACTACAAAATGTTTGGTGAGTCAACGACATTTCTTTTCGGAAGACCAGCGAAAATTCGAGCTTCGGGTAAGTAATCGAGATATCAGTAATCAGTATGTATCCTTTATTATTTTATTTTTTGGAAGGTTTTGAAAAAAAAATAACGACAAAAATAATTGCTTATTAAAGAAATATATTAGTTACTTACTTTAACTAGCCGATAAATTAATGTTTGTGTATAACCTGTCTATCCCTTGAATTATTACGTCTTTTACCAGATGCATTTCTTTAATGTACGAAGCACCCTTACCTTCACTAAAATTTTAATAAGTATCAATGTGTTTGCAGTTTTTAGTGGATAGTAAATTAAACGAAATAACGCTATCATTAACTGGTGAAAAGCCTCAATTAAAAGTATTCTTCTCTAACGGAACCGAAGTAATGACCAGTGTGTTGGTTACACTAAGCGAAACCCTGGTAAGTGACTACCTATAATACAATAATTTATCTGTGCATGTTATAACATTACCACTTCTCGTAATGGTGAAGGAAAACATCATTAGGAATCTGACATGTCGACATATTTATGCTTCGATCGGTTATAACAATTATTTGCTGTACATTTTCATCACATAATTTTGATGCTATTTTATTATGCTCCTCCCTAACAGATATTTTTTGTTCAATTATACATATACACATATATATAATTGAACTCGTTCTTGTGACAGATATTTTTGCTAATCTGCAAATCTTATATATAAAATTCTCGTGTCACAATGTTAGTCTGCATACTCCTCCGAAACGGGTGGACCGATTCTCATGAAATTTTCTGTGCATATCGGGTAAGTCTGAGAATCGGCCAACATCTATTTTTCATATGTACCACGGGCGAAGCCGGGGCGGACCGCTAGTAGAAATATATTTATGCTCGTCACTGTACCCTCATAGCAGTTCCGTGTCCCAGCAGTGGCAACGTAAACGGGCTGATGATGATAAAGATGATTTGGTACAGCTTAAACATGTTTTAATAATATGTATTAAATTCGTAATTTCCATATCACTTTATCGTAAAACTATAGTTTAGTATATATGTAAAGCGGTATATAAATTTAACTACACTTAATATCTGATAACTACTTTTCATGCCCGAGAGAATTCCCTTTGAGCACGCGAATCGAAGAAAGAAAATTTTAGACACATTGTGTGTTTATCTCTTTTTTGGTTCCCAAATATATGAAAAGCATTATTTTACGAAAACATAATATGGTTAACGAACCTTACATAGAACATAGATATTATAATATTTGCGCGGTCAAAACTGTGTTACGCGACCCTGAACGTAAAGGGAACGTGGGCGATATTTAATCAGTACAATTCTAAATAGCTAAAATTCGGCGAACTACTAAAAGATGATAATAATAGTTTATCATTTCATTGTTGAAATGATTTGCGCAACTGCACGGATTAAGTTGTGCGATGGATAGAAGCTAATTTTTACTACGTATGTAATAAAAATTTACTTAGGTGTAAAATAAAAAGTAACTTTTATGATATTGAAATATTTCAGATTCTGAAAATGGTGAACGTAGTCAGTGAAGAGTACATAGCGAAACTGGAAGTAAATGGTAAAGAAGCGGATCTTAGTATAAACGCAGCATGTAACTTCGCATTCCAATATGGATTCTCACAGATACCAGCTAGTTCAATGGATAAAACTGTATACCGTCCTACTTCAGGTACTGATAATAATTTAATGTTTTTTTAGAAGCATGGGTTAATCTTGGGGACTTGGAGTAATATTTTTTTACTAAGAAATATTATTGTATGTATAGGTATCAAGTTCAGTTACAGTCTCATAAAGGTACTTATGCCCGCCTAGCATTAATGTAATAATAAGGAAGAACCTGACTCCCGAGGGAGGCGTGGCGACCAGCTCCATCTGCATATATTAAAAAAAGCACTTAAAAACAAAACTACTAAAAAGGTTTTTCAGGTAGCTTTGATATAATATATATGATCACAATTGTCCACATTATGTTACAGGTGGAAAAGAATATTTATCAATACAAATAACAAAACAAGACGATGAAGTCGAACTGCACACTGCCCAAATTCGTGATGTTTTAGGGAACATAATAATGAATTTTAAATTAAGGTTGGTCAAAGAAAAGTTCTATGTGACAGAAGAGTTTATGCCTCCAAATCAACCTTTTAAAATTGCTGTAAGTAAGCTTAAGATTGCAATGTCAACAAATACAGAATAAGAATTGACTGCGTAATTTAATATTTTAATCGTTTTCAGGTTGTAGGAACATTTAAAAGTACTAATGAAGAAATTACGAGAGTTGCTTTACCGACGATTGAACCATCCAAAGTCACTCCTGGTCAGTTATTTTAAGATACTGCCTTGCTGTGATGTTTGATTATTCCTTTGAACACTCTTTTATAGTTACAGAAAGCAAAACAGAAGAAACAACGTCAACCACGGAAAGTAGTATAGAGATGGCTCCAAATATAGATGAAATAAAAATTGTGAATTCTGATGATAATGGCAAAGTTTCAATAGAGTGCATAGTTAGCAGTAATCCTAAACCAGATATAGAATGGATGGATAAGTACGGTAACACGTATTGTGTAAGTAAATCTACTTATGATAGGTACTTTTAAAGAGCTCACGCTTGTTCACGCAAGAGAGCAAGCTTCAGCTTTCTAGCTATCACGGTTTATGAGATACAGCCTGGAGACAGACAGACAACGAAGTCTCGGTAATTGAGTCCCGTTTTACCCTGTGGGAACGGAACCCTGAAAAAGGGAAGCATCTTAATTTTTTGATAAAAATATTAATAAATAGAGATTAATAAATGTCAATGTGATGTAAATAGTCATGTTTGTTATAACTTTTTAGGGTTTCGACGTTCATTACGATGAAAGTAATCCCATAATAAAAACAAATACTGTTCTGAACACTGAAAGCCAAGAGGATAATATCTTTACATGCACCGCAACTAATGGACTAGGCACTAAGTCTAAGTATATTGATTATGTTTCTCCAAAAGAACTACCAGTTATTGATAAAACTGTTAAAGAATACTTCAAAAACAAAGATGAAAGCATTGACATCAATTGCAGGTATATTAATTTAAGTGAAAATAAACTTTCAAGTAAAATAAATGAAAGAAGAAATTCATTTATAGCCATAAATTAATTTCTTCTTGTGACGTCATGCTAATGATATTTTCATAGTGCAGGTGTTTAAGTAATTGTTATCAATATTCAAGCTTAACGGGCATGATTTAGTATCACAACCACCATCGTTAGAATTATCCGTTTCTGTAGCAATTTTGTGTTTATTGTTTGAGAAACAAGCCTTCACAAGCAACCCTCCTTGCAATTAGACACAAAAAGTGCATGTAGACACTTTTTGTGTCTAATTAATTTCAATTGAGACATACTCGAAAAGTTTTCAGTAAATGTAACTGAAACCATAAGTTGAAGACACAGTATTGAATAAATATCTTACAATTATTGTGCTAATTCCGAACTGCGGATTAGCAACTGGTCTTCCTGTGATCAGTGATGGTGTGCCGTGTCGGTCACTTGTTTTACTCCAATTTCTATTGCGTCAAATTCAATTTCAGAGTCATAAAAGGTAAGCCAAAGCCTGAAATCACTTGGCACTTCAAGCAACAAAAAAAGTTTGCATACGTAATATTATCAAGTACAGATGAAAACTTGCACATTGACAATTTGAATACAGATAATGCTGGCGCCTATAAATGTGTCGCGGAAAATTCTGTAGGAAGTGATGAGCACAAAGTTGAGGTGCAAGTAACTGGTAAGTAAATTTAAAATTATAAGGTGATAGTAATCATGCAAAAGATGTTATGAAATTTGATATATCCGATCACCGATACATTTTTAAACAGAATTCAACGAAGGGAGGTGGTTCTAAATTGAAAATTCAACTGCAAATTACTATATTTTGTGAATTTTGTTCCGTATGGAGTTTAATTTATCGCTCATGTGGTTTGTTTAAGAACCTCCGCAATTTACACCAAAAGAAACAA
Organism: Colias philodice; assembly: GCF_061535455.1. NCBI lineage: Eukaryota > Metazoa > Arthropoda > Insecta > Lepidoptera > Pieridae > Colias > Colias philodice. The sequence goes on along the minus strand of NC_143111.1, from coordinate 5,106,283 downwards.
CACTAATAAAGGCGCCGGCTACGATAGTTAACTTGGACTGTGTCGTCAGAGGTTGGCCCAAGCCTCGCGTGCGCTGGTATTTCAATGATAAGGAAATTGTGAATGGAGCAAGATATCTTATTCATGACAATCATACTTTAAGGTTAGTCCATCCTATCCTACTATCCTATCCTACTAATATTATAAATCCTACTTCCTACTTAAATTATAAATGCGAAAGTTTGTGAGGATGGATGTGTATGTGTATGTTTGTTACTCTTTCACGCAAATAATAATTTAACTGTATTAATAATTTTGTTACCTATCATGATTGTAATTGTTTACTTGTTTTCTGTGTTTTTATCATTGATGTAAATTGTATTGTGTTCATTGTATCTTGTGGAGTCAAATAAATGTTTTTTTCCGATTACAATGAAATTTACCACACAACAGGCTAACTTGGATTAACATAGGATAGGTTTTATCCCGGATATCCCACGGGAACGGGAACTATGCGGGTTTTTCTTTGAAAACGCGGGCAAAGCCGCGGGTGGAAAGCTAGTTCTAAATATCTTGTTAAGTGGTATATGGTCATTTCAAATATTTAAAATGAACAACCAGCCTCTTTTCAGCTTCCTATCAAAACCAAAAGACACCGGGAAATTCAGATGTGAAATTGTGGGTGTCGTCGACAATAATAATATAATTTATAATGTGGAAGTAAAAAAATTTGGTAAGTATTCCATTACAAGTTTGAATTGGTGGACTACATACATACTGAAGAGTGAAGTCCCATGTCCCCAAGTAGTAGTGGGATAAGGGGCAGGTGCATTATGCATCTGTTTCACTGATCGATTTTCTTTGATCAATTAGACAAGGTGATCAGTCTTCTGTGTCAGCCAGACCGAGACATTATTTTTTGTCTTCGTCTCCACCGGGAATCGAACCCAGGACCCCTGGGTGCTACGCTCATGCGTCAACCACTGTACCAAGGAGGCCGTCGGTTACTGAAGACGCATAATATTAAAAAGCTTTTGTGCTTCGGTGCCATAGATTAAACATGATGTCGGTGCTTTGACGTTGTTTATTCGACGTTTGACCCAACTACCCTCACTTTATAGTTGGTGACTGACTGTGATTTATTATCAATTGACTTCACCAATTGCACAGTGTGTAGAATTACACACAGTACATTCTTATTAAATTCAAACGAATATTTCAATATTATTAAATATTACGGATTATTTATTACGGATAAATAATAACTAATATATTTTTAAATAATACATCTTTAAAAATATTTTTCAGCTCCTCTCTTCATAACGCCGCCGCTAAACACCGAAATACATTTGCCTATTGGTGATACTACAACTTTAGAATGCAACGCAGGAGGGATCCCTGAACCTACTGTTCAATGGAGTTATGTTAGTTTTGACTCTAAAACAAATGCAGCAATTAACACTGATAAGTAAGTGACCATTATGTTATTTTGACAGATTTTATTTTTTTTTTTTTTAGAATTTCCAACAAAGAAAACATAATAATTTATAACGCGTTTCATTAAAGAAACGAATTTTCAATGGCGGCCAATGCTGACACTGACATATGGTAGGGTCAGTAAAAAAGAAAATAAAAATGATGTAAATGGATAATTATTTTATTAATTATTTCAAATTGTTTATTGACAAACTTTTTTGTTATGGTATTAGTGTATTTATATGAATTATCATATTTACGTATACAGAATGCAAAAAAATCCCCATAATACTTGTAACGAGCCCATATAACTGAATAACTTTTCCCAAAGGACATATTTTGTCAAATTCCAATAAAACATTATTTACTATCGCTTAGACTAAACTATTATAGGGAAAATCAAATAAATTTTAGTGATTTAACTTTTCCCTATTTTTTTTGCATGCCGTACGGCCGTGTGTAAGCGAGAGGGAATGATAAGCGCCGCCATTTAAGATTCGTTTCTTTAGTGAAATGCGTTATAACAACTTAACACTAACAGCCGTACAAATAAAAACTTGCTTATTCAAACCTTGTGCAATGAATAGATATGATAAGAATAAATAAAGAATAAGGATGTCATAATTTCTTACAAATAAATTTGAAATAACGTCGATGTAACTATGCTCACGCTATGCAATAGGCGCGGAGCGGCAACGTAGCAATTCATTCACAAAATTATGAAAAACATTGAAATTGTCTACGGTTAAACCTTGGTGCTGTCATTTTGACGCTCGTTTGACTTCGTCGAATTTGTTGTGAAGTTTCATCATACGATGTTCTGTTTATTTATTTTTTAAATATTTATTTGAAATAATTTAAATATATCATTAAATATGCAAGCAAATGAAAGAGAGCGCTATCCAATATCCGGAGAACAGAAGATAAACCCACCTTGAGATAGAGAGTTGCCAAATAACTGGTACTCAAAACATACAACTCCAAGCTTAGAAGATTTATATTTTCAACGAAAGTTTATATTATTGTGATAAGTTTAGAAATAAGTGTTTTATGTATGTATGGTTTGGCGCATGTCGTGAATAAATAAATCATTATAAATATCGAAAGGGTTTTTCATAATTTCGGATATTTTGACATTTCATACAAAATTTTACATTTCAATAGGTACGGTACGTAATGAAATTATTAATTTGCTCAACTTTTTCTACTTCTCGTATTACTATCATTGCTATTATCTCAAATTTAGATTGAAAATAGGTTCTAAAACTTGTATAACACAGCACAATGTACTAAAAAATACGTTATAACTCAGTTATGTCAGACTTATACTAGGGTGGTAGCCGGAATAAGGACGAAATAGCATTAGTAATGAATACTTATTACGAAGTTATACTAGGTTTCGTTTATTACGTGTTTATTTGTATGATTTTTCCTTATTCTTAGTTTATTCTTTTCATAAAATGTTATAACTCGTTTATTTGTACGGCTGTAAAATTGTTTATCGTATAATAAGAACATATGGTTCTTTACTTATAGGAAACTACAACAATCGTACAAATATATTGTATCATACAGATAAATGTTTTCATGGAAATAAAAACATAGTATAGGGTCTTTCATTAAGTAGGGCCACTTCGTTTATGTGACATCTAACCAAATATATATTTTATTATTCATCATCAAATTACCATGCAAAGTTACACGAATGTCCAGCAGGCACAAAGATTAAATTTTATTATCAAATAAATGTTTAAAACATTTGTGGAAAATATTTATAGAAAGAAAGAAAGAAAGAAAGAAAATACATTTATTTGTACCGATGCACATTAATATCGATTATCGAAAAAGGCCCGAATTGCTTCGAGAAAAGGATGGTACGGCCGTGCCGCTTTTTTTTTGCTCGACTTGGCGGGGGCACTGCCGTGCCCCCAGATACTTTCTAGACTCTAAGAGCACACATAGGCCGATTAAGAAGAGCTGGAACGTCAACACATGCTAAGCTCATGTGTCAACCACTGTACCAAGGAGGCGGTCAAATGGAAATTCATTAAATATCTATTAAATTACTCAATTTCGTTCCAGGTCAAAGAATGGCAATAATTTGGTCCTAACTGGTGATGATATTAATAAAGAAGGATATTATATATGTAATGCGAGCAATGGAGGAGAACAAATGTCGATCACCTTTAAGGTTTTTGTTGGAGGTACTGTACTATTTGATCAATTATCTATACTAAAAATATTGAGCTGAAGAGTTTGAAAAATATAGATCTTTTCCACTGGATTTGTGCGTGATCCCTTAGTTTATATAGATCAAAGTCGTGCTAGTTACACTCATGAATGACTTTGAATTATTTTAAGTTTGCTCGATTTGTGACCTCTCGGATTTGCAAAAAAAAGTTTCAAATTGAAAAATGACAACAAAAATGTATATTCAGCAAAGCCGGGGTGAACAAATAGTTGTTTACGTTCTCATGTCATAAATTTGACAAATAAAAATTATATTTTTACGGATTTAAAAAGCGATTTATTAATTATCCACTGAATTAAAAATGTCTGAGGTGTCACATGTAGGACACACGATTGCAACGAAGTTCCTTTCGTTTTGAAATAAGTATTATAGGAGGTACAATTAAATAAATAAATGAAATAAGTGAAGGAATGCTAGTACACTTTTACTATAGTGCGTTATGCGTAGCGCTCTCTGATCGCTATGGGAGCGTCCATAAATAATTACAAGAGGCGATTTTTTCAATTTTTTGTCCTTCCCTTTCCCCCTGGTGAGATGTCGTGAGATTTTACTTAACCCCCTCCCCCATCCCCCGTGAGATTTTTCAAAATGTGGGTTTCTTATCTAAACGTATTGATTAATCATTGTAAAAAGAAAAAAAAATTGCTTCGTGCTTTTATTTACGACTAGTAGTTAAAACTAGAAATTAATGTTGCTGAAAGTTATAAGTGTAATAAAAAAATTGATTCTTTGTAAAGTAGGTTTACGATCGAGATGTTTACGTGATAACTAAAATGCAGTGGCAGCGCTCGAGATGAGATCTCTCTCTCTCGTTATACCTGCGATCGCGCTCGTGAGGTTTTGGTGTGACACAAGTTTCTGAACATGTCACCCGACTAAAACGATTTTAAAAACGTTATCACGTCAAAATTAACAAGATCGTAACCGTTGTTTAAGACTTTGCCTATACCCCCCTCTCCCCAACGTAGGGTTAGATGAGATTTGACTCGACCCCCTCCCCCCTCCCCCTAAGACACCTCACGTAATTAATGGACGCCCCCTATGCACTATAGCAAAAGTGTCGTAAGGATTTTACTTGACACTCGCCTGGCTCTAGCGTACCGCGCGATAAGAAACTTCGTTTGAAAAAGTTAAAATTAGTTAGGTACCTCGTTTCAGTTGCATGAATAAAGAAATGTTTCAGTTCCGCCTTGGATTGTTAAACCACGTAATAAAACGATTAATGCAGTAATTGAGGATCTAAGGCTAAGCATACGTTGTGAAGCTTTTGGTAACCCAAAGCCAACAGTTACATGGCAAAAAAACGGAGCCGACCTTGCTACTGGTAAGTGTTATTTATTTATTGAGATTTCTAATGCAATTCTTCTTGTTTATGCCCTATATCCCATCCATTAATGTGCTTGTAATCTATACTTAATATTATAAAGCTGAAGAGTTTGTTTGTTTGTTTGAACGCGCTAATCTCAGGAACTACTGGTTCTTTCGGTGTTAGATAGCGCATTCATCGAAGAAGGCTACAGGCTATATATCATCACCGTAAGACCAACAGGAGCGGAGCAATGCGGGTGAAACCGCGGAGAACAGCTAGTACATAATAATTTATAAACGTAGAAGCGAACAAACCAGCAGTTAAAGCCGTTCCGCGTTAAGGTGGGTACTGAACGGCGTTACGCGGCGTAATGCTACGTGTTACACCGCGAGCCTTCGTGCAGTCAGTACGCCGTGTTACGGGGAAACCAGCGAGCAACGAGCAGCTCGGGAGCGCTCCACCCGGCTGTCGATTTTTTGGGCGAATCCTTTGAATGTTACGCGGTTCGGTCAGTACGCTCCTGCAAGTCATCGAAAGCGCACGGGCGTTGCGAGTGAACAGTGACAGAGAAGAGCAAGTTTTGTAGAACCCAGCTCATCTAGAGCATTATAATAAACTGAAGAAAGAAGACGCTTGGAATAGATTGCCATCTTGAGTGAACTAACGGCGAAAGTGGAGCACAGAGTTTTGACGAACATGTTACGCCGTTTGTATTGATACCGCGAATGGTCCATTACACCACGTAACGTTGGTCAGTACCCACCTTTAGAGAAACATAGATTTAAACCATTAACCGAAAAGAGTCAACGTAACCGACTAAACGCAAACAAGCTAAATAAGCTGACTTCAAACGAAGCGTACGTGTATGCCGCTTTATATATAATATGTCTTCTAAGTTAATAAAATAAAAATAAAAATCATTTATTAAACAAGGTTCCTTACATCAAAATATGTAATTTATTAATGTGCAGTAGATCCTTTCAATCTGAAAATTTAAACTTAGGTATATTAAGTTGATTGCTTGCTTGCTGATTGAATAATTTAACACATTAACTTATTTTAGGTATGTATAATCTTGAAACCAAGAACAACCTGTTAATTATACATAATATAAATGATGATAATGAAATCAGTGGCACATACACATGTATAGCAACTAATACGGTAGGCACGGCATCTGAAGATTATGAAGTCCAGGTTTTAAGTGAGTAGAATTTATAATTGTTTCTCAGTTTCTTAATAAGTTATATATCGAAGTATTTCCTTATTCTATGATCATTAATTAAATAATAAATAACAGGAAAACCCACAATTGGAAGTGTACAGGAGTTATGTATAGAAAAAGATAAACCAACAGAACTTTGGTGGTGTAACACTGACTTTCAGGATAAATATAAAAGGAGAGACAGCAAAATAGTCTGGTTTAAAAAGGTAAATACTACAAAAAAGTCAACTACATTCTCACCATGTGAAGGTAAAAAATAAAGCTGATAAAATTATATAAGAGTGACCCTACGATGAATGGAGAGAGCAAGGCTTAGAATTTCTCCGCGCGACGAGATCCGGAATAAGGAAATACGCGGAAGAACCAAGATAACTAATTGCTCTCAAAATCTCAAAATTTAGATGGCAGTGGGCAAGCCGCTTACTCGCGGAACGGATGCTTTTGCGTTTTTGTTCTGTTCATTTGTGTATTTTATTATCTTTACTATAATATAAAGCTGAAGAGTTTGTTTGTTTGTTTGTTTGAACGCGCTTATCTCAGAAACTAGCTACTGAACCGATTTGAAAATTCTTTCGGTGTTAGATAGTCCATTCATCGAGGAAGGCTATAGGCTATATATCATCACGCTAAGACCAACAGGAGCGGAGCCACGCGGGTGAAACCGCGGAGTGCAGCTAGTTAATTAAATGTTTAATTTCAGGACGAATATTTTATAAGGAATCCATTTACACTGAATGGGTATGAACATGAAGCAATGACGTATATATGCCGAATCAGCTATACAGATGGCGGAACAGAAAATTTCGCAATAAACATTAAATTGTGTTTTCCGCCAGAGTTTTACAACGACGTAGAAAAACATGGTACATATGTCATGAATAGCTATTTAGATTGTACAGCCAAAGGGTCCCCTGCTCCAACGGTAAGTATATTATTATTATCATTGCTTTACGTACAATTAAATTGAAGAGGGTTGTTATAAAAATAATTAAAAAGTAGTAAAAATGATAAACGTATTAACAGATTACGTGGTATAAAAATGGGAAGAGACTGTCCGATTTGACGGAAATATTGAGAGCAGATGATGAGGCCACATATAGATGTGAAGTGACCAACAATTTTATCACAAACACAAATCATGTAATATTCAGGGAATTCAAAGTAATTCGTGATGGTAAGATGTTAGGTTTTTTGATGTTAGTAAATTTCTTTATGAATGGTTTTATTAGCCTGATGAAAAACTTTTCATCAATTCACAAACTACATTGAGATTTTTTTATAAGCCTGATGAAAAACTTTTCATCAATTCACAAACTACATTGAGGTTTTTTATGAGAATTAATAACTTCTATGATTATTTTCAGAATGCATCATAGATATTAAAATGTATTCAAGCAAGCAACGTCCGTTTCTCTCGAAAAAAAACCAATTAATTATTCCAATTACACAATATAACGTGGAAAACGATTTAATCCGCATACCTGAAAATAGTAAAATTTTCTTTATATGTCCCAATAATTATATTAAACTCGGCGGTCGCAATTTACTTGTAAGAAGCTTGAAAGCTAAATGCAAAACGGACTCTCAATTTGAAATAAAACACAAAGCTATCATAAGCAGATCAACAAATGTGTATGATTTGGAGTGTAGTGAGGAACCAAAGCCTCATCTTCGTAATCCAAATATAGTATGTAACTATTTGGACGATTATCAAATGATTAATGTGGGATTTCAATTGGAATCATCTTTTCAAATCATGTATAGTGTATGCTTTAACACAGTTACCAAGGAACCAACTTACGCACAATATGAAATATATCATTTCGGACATCGTACTGTGAGACATTATGAATACGAAAACAGCAAATACACGAATGACGAGGCTGAAGTATATGATTGCGACTGGCAAAGAAATTTCTTCATAAAATCCTTTATGTTTGACATGTGCCCAAATAAATGTTGTTATGTAAGAAGACAATTAGTAAATCCTCAAGATTTATATCCCAGTTATGAAGCAGCTGCCTTCAATAACATTAATGTTGTACCTCATTGGACTTCATGTAGTACTGTAAGTAGATAGTTATTTCCTGTATGTTACTAATTACCTTTACAGATAAGTATTCTATACTGTACGTTTTAATAGATATATATATATTACTGTAAAAGTCTGAATTGTAAATCTTAATATTCCAAATCTAGCCGTCCTCGAAATTAATTTTCCTATCTCTATTAAGCAGTCCTTTACCGGAAACCTTTACTGAAGCTGTGCTGAAAATAAAACGACATTTGGAAAAATCAGTGGTCGGGTCCGGCTCCTCCTTGATCAATTTCTTTGTGTTATATGTGCTTGTTACTCATACGATATTCTCTAAATTATTAATCCTATCCTACTAATCCTACTAATATTATAAATGCGAAAGTTTGTGAGGATAAATGTGTATGTGTGTGTTTGTTACTCTTTCACGCAAATACTACTGAACCGATTACAATTAAATTTAGCACACATATAGAGGGTAACTTGGATTAACACATAGAATAGGTTTTATCCCGGAAATCTCAAGGGAACGGGAACTATGCGGGATTTTCTTTGAAAACGCGGGCGAAGCCGCGGGCGGAAAGCAAGTCTACATTAATTTAGCTGGGAATATGACATCAATTCGACCTATAACTTGTTTTGATTATATCTAGAACTGGAACGAGATAGAAGAACGAATCCTAGCTAAAGCCAAGACAAATGGGGAGAAATTCGAAATATGGACTGGCATTTATGACCACCTAGAACTCGGATCGTATGGATTAATTAAAAAGCCCGTTGCAATTCGAAATACCAAATTCATGCCAAAACTATTATGGAAGGTAAGTGCAAAACAAACATCTAAACACATTTGTCGTTTTTCAAAGAAATTTTATATATTAAAATTAAAAATGTAGGTATGTGATTTAAAAATAGGTGTACATTTTGTATGTTATAATCACTTGTTATGAAGACATAGGCTAAGAAAAATGCAAATCAAATCAGTTCAGTAGTTCCAGTTATTAGGTAGTTTCCGCAAAAATCGCACACTACCTTTAAAATAATACTTATTACATTTAAATAACTAGTATACTCAGTTGCACTATACACCACATTCATGTGTATTTAACCCAATTTTCAGGTAGTACATAGTAAGATATTGCGCGCTGCTATTGCTATTATTCAGATCAATTCACCAAATATACTTGATCCTAAAGAAATAGAGGATTACGTGATTTGCCCGGATATCACGGACAAAGTGAAATGGATGCATAACCCCGATTGGAAAGATCCCAGCAAAGGCTACACTTATATCTGCGGAATTAAGGAATTTTTAAAAGCATTTGATCGTATAATTTTCTTGAAGGGCGTGAAAAGGACTTTAGTATGAATTGTAAAGTTTTACTGTTGTGCAAATTAGTTTTTAATTTTAATTATTACTATATAGATCTGTGTCCGTATTATAAGGATTTTTATTAAATGGTTCTTATTATTTTAATAATATCACCATTTATAATAATTTCTGGATTGTTAAATTGATTGAATGAATTGAATGAAATCAACGTTATATGGAGTGACAATCTACATGCACCTAAAGTTAATAATATATAAGTAGACATGTGTTGAACAAGCTCAATCGTAGACCATATTAACACTTTCGTGGAGCAACGCACCAATACTAACTACGATTACATTAAAAATGAATACCCTCTCCATACTCAGACATTTAACAATCAATCACATGTCCGGCAATGATTGGGGTCACTAAATGATACGCTAACCATATTTCAATGCAGTTAACTCTCCTAGTGTTCAACCAATCGTTTGCACAAATAATCGATACTCATTATAAGACCAATCTAGACTAGACATTAGGGAGACATTCGAACAAAAAGATTCGCTCAAACATGTCGAAACTATTTGTACTTCACAATGGCTCGTGATAATACATCAATGGGAATCACGACGTTTGACGACTATGTACGAAGGTTGACCTTTGAACCCGAGTTTTTGTAATCCAAGCGATAAGTGATAAATTTCAAATCATTGATTGTAATGATTAGGTCAGATCTTGTCTTTTCGATTATCTATGCGATGGAAATATTGTAATTGCTGTGTTTATTTTGATTGATCTCGTGGTATTTATAATGTACTTTTAAGTCACAGTGTACCTACGTTCAAATTTCTGGATGCGACGACACTTGGGAATTCTTAGATAAAGAAAGAAGAAATGAACTATCAGAGATCCTACCCTACCCTACTACTCCCATATCATTGTATTGATTAGAATAATATAATCATCGCAGTGAAAAGGAATATGTATTACATAATAAAAAGTAAAAAAACTAAAACCCAACTACGACAAAAAACGACGCTGAAAAAGTATAAAACAAGATTTTCAGAATTCCACTATGTAGAGATAAATTTTCATGTTTGGAAAGGCGTAGTCACACGTTAGGTACATATACATATATCTACCGTAGCACTTTGACAACGTGTGACTACGCCTTTCCAAACATGAAAATTTATCTCTACATAGTGGAATTCTGAAAATCTTGTTTTATACTTTTTCAGCGTCGTTTTTTGTCGTAGTTGGGTTTTAGTTTTTTTACTTTTTATTATTTGTACTATTTTGGTGTTAAAGTGTATTTGTGGCGCAAAATATTAACAAAAGTTAAATTGATGAACTAATAAAGAAGCTATGAACGAAAAGATGTGAATTATATGCAATCAGCCCATGAATACAAGTAAAGTCACAAGCAAATGCTAGTAATATATATATATATTCAAAATGTGCAAGTAAAAAGCTTTAAAATGATACCAAACACGGCATATTTATCTTTACTTTATTTTTTTACTCTGTATGTTTTGTCCGCTAGAGGGCGCCAAATTAAATATTGTGAAACCCCATATAGCCTATAACCAGCGGACAATTAAGACGCTTCTAATGATATGTCATTTGTCGAATTCTGATAAGTAGTTTAGAAGTTACGAGGGAACAGATGAACATACATACATATATACATACATACATACATACATACATACATACATAGCCTGTCAAAATCATAACCCTCCTTTTGCTTTGCCGTAGTCGGGTAAAAAGAAGTTGTAATGGTTAAGTTATACGGTGATTAAAGAATTAAGTGTGAGTAAAATAAGCGTTATAAACTATTTTTTATTTAATTATGTTAGTTACAAATTTCACTTGAAAACATATCAGTGTTTGGAATTGGAGTAACCTATAGGATTTAAAATTATGACGGGATGTCGGGATATTATTAAGAAATATATCTTTTCTTATGACGGGAGGTCGGAATATTATACAGGGTGTCCCACTATTGGTATACTAAGCGCGATGGGACTTGTAGTTTTGCATACACTGATCACGTAAAAAATACTTAAACAACAAAATTACGTCAAAAATTTTTTGGTAAAATTTTCCTGAAAATCCATGTTTTCTTCTCTAGCTTCGCGCAGCTGGCATATACCGCTTCTCTAATGTGAGCATTTTGTCTATGAAAACATAATCTTAAACGAAAGCTCACGTGCTGGTGGCAAAGTTTGGTGGGTTGCTTGTTATGGGTGTACACATAGAGTTTTAAGAATTCGTCTATTTGAAAAAAAAATGCGTCTGGAATTTTATAAGTATTTTTTACGTAGGTACTCAGCGTATGAAAAACTATAAACTCCTTTGAGCTTAGTATAAGTATACCAACAGTGGGACACCCTGTATAAATATATTCTAATGATTATTTATTGGTCAAAACAGTAGTCTGTATCAAATTTGTTTATATCTTAGATAAAAAAAAATATTTTGCGGAGGTGTAATTGAGTTTTGCTTCCTATTCTTAAATGATGAGTTATAAATCATAGATACAACACGATTATTCTGTCAAATCTTTGAATTTTTGTTTTAGGTAATAGTGATGAGAAATATGAATATCGAATATCGATGGATTCATTAACATATTTGTGTTTGTTGAAGAAAACATGAGTATCGTAAATCGTAATTAAATAAAATTATTGGGTATCACAATAATGAAATATGTTTTTTCTTTATAATTAAACAGGTTGCTTTAAAATGTTGGCATTTCCTTATTTTATGGATAGTATAATGAGGGTGTTCCTAAATACCACATCAAAAAAAAAATACAGCAACTGGAAATGAAAGTTCAAACTATATATATTTAGTTTCCCACTCCCACACTTCCCACATATTAATGCTATACGAAAATCTGTCTCTCTGTTGTCTGTATGATAAAACTCTGAAGTGATAATAATGATGAAAACTTTATAAATATAGTAGCCGATTCAAGATTATAATTAGACTATAATTTCTTTTAATCAATTCATTTATTAATTGTTATAACATAATATTATACATCTGTCCACTATTCAATTATTAATAAGTTTATAAATGTAATGTATGAAAACTAAGGCATTGAATTATAAAAATTGTGGATATATAATATTATTCGAACCTGTCGACTGGAACATGCTTCCTGAATCTGTGTTCCCCGATGAGTACAATATGGAGGTCTTCAAGAGGAGAGTGAACAGGTACATTCTAGGGCAGCGCGCTCCATCTTAGACCACATCTCAGCTTACCATCAGGCGAGATCGTGGCCAAGCGCTCCCCTATTGTACTGTAAAAAGAAAAAAATATATCTTTACCTTGCATACAATACCCTATGTATATTTCGGAGATTCCTCGCGATTAATTTCAACGTCCGCCATGATCGTAACTAATAAAAAGAATCAGTGCCCACAACTGGCGCGGTTGGCTGTCGGGCGGCAAGTGTCGTTCGAACTGACACCCCCCAACCTACCAAACTACTGACTCAAGGAAAATGTCATTGTCACTTGTCATTGTCATAAATTCATTCGTTAAAACTTCAAGTCTTACTGCGTCAATATTAAAAATACTCACAACTTTACCAATAGATGGCGTTAATACCAACTGAATAAATCAATACTCCGACACGGCCATTCTGACAATAAGCGCGTTCTCGCGCGATTTCTAAGCCTATTTAGCTCTGATCACAACTTTGCGTCAAAGTTTGTAACGTAGAACCTACACAAAGCGCGAAGCTTCCCATGTAGAGTTAACACATGAAGCGCGGAGCTTCCCATGTAGAGTCAACACATGAAGCGCGGAGCTTCCCATGTAGAGTCAACACATGAAGCGCGAAGCTTCCAATGTAGATAGAGCAAACACATGAAGCGCGAAGCTTCCAATGTAGATAGAGCCAACACATGAAGCGCGAAGCTTCCAATGTAGTTAGAGCAAACACATGAAGCGCGAAGCTTCCAATGTAGTTAGAGCAAACACATGAAGCGCGGAGCTTCCAATGTAGATAGAGCAAACACATGAAGCGCGAAGCTTCCAATGTAGTTAGAGCAAACACATGAAGCGCGAAGCTTCCAATGTAGTTAGAGCAAACACATGAAGCGCGAAGCTTCCAATGTAGTTAGAGCAAACACATGAAGCGCGGAGCTTCCAATGTAGATAGAGCAAACACATGAAGCGCGGAGCTTCCAATGTAGATAGAGCCAACACATGAAGCGCGAAGCTTCCAATGTAGATAGAACCAATACACGAAGCGCGAAGCTTCCAATGTAGATAGAGCCAACACATGAAGCGCGAAGCTTCCAATGTAGTTAGAGCAAACACACGAAGCGCGGAGCTTCCAATGTAGTACCAATGTAAATAGAGCCAATACATGAAGCGCAAAGCTTCCAATGTAGTGCCAACACATGAAGCGCGGAGCTTCCAATGTAAGGCCAACACATGAAGCGCGGAGCTTCCAATGTTTAATTTACGCGTGAAGCGCAGGGCTTCCAACGCTAAACTCTCGCATGAAGCGCGGAGCTTCCAATGCTAAATTTACGCCATCAGCTCCTATTAGGAAAGGAAAAAGAAACAAGCGTCTAGAGATGCGATCCTTTATTAGCATTGATCAACAAAATAAATTGTAAACATTTCTACTAACCAAAACACCAAAAATAATGGAAAAATCATCATATCGCAACCGTCGACATAATAAATACAATCGTGTATCTCAACAAATGCCGTTTACTTTGGCGACTAATCATTTTATTTTAACATAACTCAATATTTAATTATTAATTTTTAAAGCCGATTAGAAAAATAAAACTCACTCTTATTACAAATCATCAAATTGATTAGACATTTCTGGTAAACTCATAGGATATTTACTCAGCTTTTCATGACACACATATTGCGCACGGTATTCGAATACAGCTCACGAAAATCAATACACAACCTGTCAGAGCCATCCTTCTTCTTCACGAGGATCGCCGGGCTTGAAAATGGTGACGTACTCTCGCTGATAATGTTTTTAGACTGGAGGTCAACTATTATGTCAATCATGGCCTTGCGTTCCGCGGGGGCCAGGCGATAAGGTTGACGCTGCACTATTTTGTTCGGATCTTATAATCTAATTTCCATCTCACCTGTTGTTACGACCGTCTGAGAGTTCCCCTTTACGAAGTTCTCATTAAAATTTTCAATAATAGCACGTAAACGAGCAATATCTTAGATGTCCGTAAGGTAGGTATCGATTGCTTCTATATCGGCACTTTGCAAAGCACAAACGTGCGCACGAACATCGCGAGAAACGTGAACGTCTTTATTTTTAATTATTAAGTTTACCCCGAGTCGCGTAAAAACATCCCACCCCACAATGACGTCATGAGGTAAAGCCTGTGAGTCTACCATCAAAAAATACCATCGACCTCTAAGTGAACATCATCGATTTCTATAGGCAAAGTAATACGGAAAAAGAATGAGTGAAAGTGGAGCCAATACCAGTTAAACGCGTAAATAAAAAAATCTCGTACACCGGTCATAATGTCAGCAATAGGTTAGATCCACTATCTATGACGGCTTGTAATTGCAATCTTACAACAATAATTTTAATAAGCGGCGATTCTGACTAGACACACACATATTAACGGACTTTGTATCATTACTTTTTTTTTAATTTTTCGTCTCGTTGTTTAGAGAAACACACCTGCTCTGTATGCACCAATTTGTGACAATAAGTGCACTGAATATTTTTATCGACAGGCGGGGAACATTTTAATTGAGACGTTTTCGAATGTGAAACCTTAGTGTGCGAACGGAATTTACAATTTCGCTTATAGCGCCCCATTTTGCCGCAATTGTAGCACATAACATGGTCATTTGTTTAAATTTTACGCTGCTTAAAGTCACTACAAAAAGAGCTCGAAGTTGAAGGTCTTTTATTATTTTTATTAATTTGAGGGTAGGTAGCAAGTTACAAAGTCCGTGGCGGTATTTTTTTTTAATAAATCTGATCGTACCTGATTGTCAGAGATACCTGACATGACGACTTCGATCTCGTTCGCCTCGCTCACGCTGTCTCCAGTCGATCGATCATCGCCAGCTTGTTGGTGGAGTATTCCACGTAGCCAGTTGGTGGAGTATCTGATTCGGTGGATTGGTTCGCCGATTCACGGAAATATGTCTCGCTCGTAGTAGCAGGGTGTCGGTTAAATACACTGGAGGAATGATGGTCAGATCCCACCGCTGCTTTCGGAGATTCCTCGCGATTAATTTCAACGTCCGCCATGATCGTAACTAATAAAAAGAATCAGTGCCCACAACTGGCGCGGTTGGCTGTCGGGCGGCAAGTGTCGTTCGAACTGACACCCCCCAACCTACCAAACTACTGACTCAAGGAAAATGTCATTGTCACTTGTCATTGTCATAAATTCATTCGTTAAAACTTCAAGTCTTACTGCGTCAATATTAAAAATACTCACAACTTTACCAATAGATGGCGTTAATACCAACTGAATAAATCAATACTCCGACATATATATACAAAGCGTCAGCTCTCCGGTACGACAAAAGACGCAGATTTAAACTCGTTTCATCATCGTATTTTTCTTTAACATTTCTTTCAATATTTTTGAGCATTTTAATGCTATAAAAAATGTAATTATGAGATGAAATAAATTATGTTAATTTCAAGCGCAGTCAAATGCATCGGCTTGTTTATAGTTCAATGATGACATCGATAGTTCAAACAGCACTAGCTCTAAACGGATGCGGTCAAATGACCTTCACATATACCCTTTGAGTATGAGAGGTGAGGCGTGGTCCATATGTACGTATAAAAATGTCAGATTTTCCTTCCCACGCTCATTTTCACAATACATTGATATAACAATGATATATTAATCAATTTCAGAAATCAAAATCAGCTATTTAAGCTCTTTAAAAATATTATTTTGCGTTTTATTTTATTGTATGTATATTTTATCGATTTAATCATATATACCAGTCAATGCTTATTGTAAATTGTATATCTTCCTGTAGGCTTATTGTTTATTTATTAAAAATGAACTCTCCGTGGTAGTGAGATAAGGGGCAGATGCATTATCCATACATCTGTTTTATTGATTCTTTTTTTCGTCCCCACCGGGAATCGAGCCGACGACCCTCGGTTCTATGCTCAGTGCTCACGCCTTAACCACTGTACCATATGGGAGGCATATCAAGTATAAAAAAATATCAAAATCAGTATATCCAGTCAAAAGTTCTGAGGTAACAAACCCACAAAAACATTCAAATTGAGAACCTTCTTTTTTTAAGACGGTTGATGAACTCAGAAATCCGAGGCTAACATATCGGATCGGATTCGAGAAATCCGAATTCGATCCGATATGTTAAACTCGGTCTAACCTTTCGACTAATTGTGTAGTAGATATTCTACCTGTGCATTCTGAATTATATAGGCGTCATATAAATAACATAAAATCGGTTAAAATTCAAATAATCTTCAACCATATAATAACAGGTTATTATAATTTATAACAGACTAATCATTTTGTCAGCTCAAAATTATCCACATTAATTCGCCTACTAATTAAAGCGATTTTATCATAAATGAACCTTCATATGACATGCAGTTTAAAATCTTTAACCTATTATTACAAGCGTGCACTATTCGTAGTTAATATTATGGTTGCGAAACTTCTGACCCAAAGTGTCGAAGGTGGAAATTGAGTTATTCTTTTGAAATGACAAGCGTAATATTGGTAATATGCAATTTTGTTAGTCTAATCTTTGCATAGTATTTTAATTTTACGCGAGTATTATATATGTATATTGTATTCAAAATTCAAAATTCAAATTTTATTCATTGTGAGTCACAGGTATTATGGGTTATTAGTTATTACATTAGGTGATCCGCTGTGATCTGCCATGTGGCGTACAATTTTTAAAAATGTTTTATACAGATTATTAATTATTAAACCGATTATACATTTATAACATTATTATTATATTATTTTTTATACCAAGCACAAAACAAAAAGCACAAAGTATTATTGAATTGTCCATATTTAAAATTGAAATAGGTAAATGTCATGGGTTTTTAGAAAATGTAGGTAATGTCAGTTTACTTATTAATTAATTGTTAAAATATTCTGTAAGTGAATAGAAAGTCATTTCGATTAAATAGTCAAAAAGAGTTTTCTTGAAGGACGTCAAGCTGGTGCATTTTCTAATGTTAAGTGGTAATTTCTGTGGGTAATTTATTATAAATAATTGCTGGAGTTACAAATACGCTTTTTTGGTATAAGGATAATACGCTTTTTGTATTTAGAAATACTTAAATAAACTTTTTAACGGATTTTAAACGCTTTATTTATTACAGGGAGACCGATTATTATAGTCCCGAGTCTTCGCGTAACGACAGTCACAGTAAAGTCTTCGAAATCCTGTTTAACAATATAATGGATAAATCGTGTTTAAATTCCGTTATAAAACTCTTCATTTCTAATTCTTCTATTTCTATTTCTAATTTATAATCTTGCATGTACAATGTATAAATACATTAAAAATGATTTGTTTCTTTTACATTTGATTGGCTAATAAATAGTTACAGTTTTTAGAGCGGTCTCATAATATATGAGTTCAATGATCATCGTTATGCTTCAAACTTGGCATTTTTATAATTTTCAATGTCAACAGCATCTTATAATAAAAACAAAATATCAAAAGATTAAAGTTTGCAGATCCGTTTTCGTGACCTCTTCATATTATATTTCGTGTTTTAAATATGTACTATAGTTTTTGATATTAAGATAGATATACCTAAGTTGCAAATGAACCGCATTGTTTGGGAAGATTGATGATGTTATTAATTTATTATAATACATATAATTTAACCGGATATCTAAATTTGGATACTATTTTTAAAGAGCTATTAAAATTCTCACATAATAGCTAATTAAAATCGAAATAATAATTACAAAAAACCGGCCAAGTGCGAGTCGGGCTCGCGCACAAAGGGTTCCGTAGCAGCAAATATAATAAATTACAGTTAAATCAACCTATCTCAAAAACTATAAGAGATACTTTGATCAAACCAAAAATCGTTGAAAGAGTTAATTAGCATGCATCACCTCTATTTTTTTTAGAATTTTATACCCCGTAGTTATAAAAATAGAGGGGGGGGGACATACTTTTTACGACTTTGAGAGCTGATATCTCAAAAACCGTTCACTTTAAGAAAAATGTTTTTTAGAAAACTTTATATCATTTTAAAAGACCTTTCCATTGATACCCCACACGGGTATGTACATCGAAAAAAAAAATTTCATCCCTCAGTTACATGTATGGGGGGCCCCACCCCCAATTCTTTTTTTTACTATTTAGTGTCATATTTTTGTAGCGGTTCATACAACACATATTCCCATCAAATTTCATCACTGTAGTACTTATAGTTTCCGAGTAAATCGGCTGTGACAGACGGACAGACGGACAGACGGACAGACGGACATGACGAAACTATAAGGGTTCCGTTTTTGCCATTTTGGCTACGGAACCCTAAAAAACATATCGAAGTGAACTGAGAAAGACTAAGATATTATTTTTTTCAAGTATTTATTGTACTCTCTTGTACTTTAAAAATGAACCCTTAAACGTTTCAAAGAAAATAATGATGAAGGTTATTGCCCTTGTTTATAACATCACCATACACCACTGCTTGAACGGTGAAGGAAAACATCGTGAGGAAACCGACATGTCGAAGAATCAAAAGTTCGACGACATGTGACATCTACCAATCCGCACTTGGCCAGCGTGGTGGATTACGTCACGGAAGGCCCGTGTCCCAGCAGTGGGCTGATGATGATGATGATCGCCCTTGGATGGATATATTTACAAGGGTGAAACTTCTGGGCACGATAACTAGCGTAGATACGAGATATCAGTTGTATTCATTAATTAAAAATGGGATCAAAATATGTCGATGTGTGTAATATGAAACAATGAAACAATTATGGAAGCCGTTATTCACAAATGCATTGCATTTTGACAGCGACCACGTAAGCTGTGGACTTGGAGAATAAGTAAGTTTATTATTTGCTTATTTAACGATAAAATCATGTTTTTTTTTTAAACAAATTTTATAATATACATAGAATTGTATCTATTAATGCAGGATAGTAAAAGGAAAGGAAGGATATAATCTGGATAAACTGAAATTATACTAAATATTAGAAATGAAATTATAATTGAATCTGTAAACATTTTTAAATACGGGTTATGATTTTATGGAAGACATCGACATAAATATTCTTTCGGTACATTTTCTTAACTACCTAATAGTTAAATGATTTAAGGCTGATTTTTCAATTAGAATACATTTTTGAAACTTTAGTTTAATTTGTAATTCGATGAATAAGTTTTAACCAAGGATTGAAAAATCAGCCCTTAGAAATATACTGATAAAAGAAGTAGATAATTGATCAGGTAATACAGGTTTTCTATACCTATTTTTGTATTATCGACGTCATGTATTCTATTTTTGTATAAGTTATAACTGTTATTGTTAATATTATATGTATTATTTTAAAAATTAAGCTATTGTTCTCTTATTAACTCCGTTATCAAATTACGCTTATTACATTTAATAGCAACGGAAACATGCATTGACTTTTAATACGATATATGTTATGTTATACTAACACTCTTTAGATATAGGTATCTACCTAGGGCTTCAGAGAAAAAGGCCCTTGGTCCTATGGGATTCCCACTGCCGAAAAAGTAGAGGACCGGCGTCTGAACTCGCCGTGAGCCGTCGTGTCGCTTTCAGTAAGTATTGTTGGAATTAATTCCATGAAGATTTTACATTAGCTGGAAAAGTCAAAAAGTGTCGTCATTTTTTTCAATTGCAGTGACTCTGGGTCCAAAAATAATAATGGTTACCATTTATCTATTGTATTTAAAAAAATGGTGGCGTTCGAATTTGCAACTGTTGTGCAAATTACTATTTAAGTTTCTTCGTGAACCATTTAATAAAATATAATATAATATGTAGGGATGTAACGATACCGATACAGATACCGATATATCGGCCGATATATCGGCAAGCCGATATATCGGTATCGCCGATAATAAATCAACCGATACCGATATTTTTTTATTAAATTATTTCTTTTCTTTTATGTTTTTGCATTGTATTTATTCATATTGTTTTATTTCTGTTTCTGTAATAGTGTTAAGGAAGAGCGGAACCTCCTGACACAAGCATTTTATTTGCTTACTAGGAGTGTTCCAATCACAAATTTGTTTATGTAAAGGAAAGAAATAAATAATTTTGAATTTTTTTAATTTTTAACGTGATAACGTTTTTAAAATCGTTTTAGTCGGGTGACATGTTCATAAACTTGTGTCACACCAAAACCTCACGAGCGCGATCGCAGGTATAACGAGAGAGAGACGGACCGATCTCCCGTTTCATCTCGAGCGCTGCCACTGCATTATGTTATCACGTAAACATCTCGATCGTAAACCTACTTTACAAATATCCAATTTTTTTGATATCAAATAATTCAAAAATCCGCGCCCAATGAACGATGCGGGAGGCCGCCCGCGCGTGCTCACTTTGTTTTCTGAAAAAACTCTACCAATACTGCCGTCCTTTAACTAAAAAGCCGTTAACCCTCAAATGGTCAATTTTCAGTTTTAAATGTAGGGTGATAGAGTTCAGAATTCTCTATCTTTCTGTCTAAGAATCATTTCTCTAGCATTAATAGTTATAAATATATGAAAATATTGTAAGCCGTTGAGTAACACAATTTTCAGCGATTCCATAACTTGAAAGCATCTAACCAACACTACTTCGCTAAATTTCCTTAAAAGTACCTTAACCGCCAGATTTAATAATTATTTTTTAGCTTTTTACTTGACTAAAAGTACGTTATCAGATTATACTTGACTATAGGGACGCAAAAGGACTATAACTGCTTTATGATATGCTTTCATATAACGATTCCAATGGAAATCCTTACCTTATTTGCAGTTACTCGCCCTTAACGCTTTTTTAGTTAAGTAATTTTATTTAGGAAAAATTCTAATAACACTTTTTTGCTTAGCTACAAAGCAGCTAACCCTCATTTTTAAGCTAAAAGGCAGGTATCCGATTCTGGTGATGCATCAGTTTTGGGGATGAGAGTGATGATGAAATAATGTCGCTCCCAAGCAGAGTACCGATTGTTTTTTATTTTCTTTTACAAGACGTATTGTTTCTGATCAGGTTTACTAAGTTTTAAACAATCTAGCAGCTAAATTACGGAAAATATAATAAGTCAAAGTTACGAAAATTTGGTAGGTAATGGTTACGACAGTGCGAACTTTCAATCGTACTTCTCTGTTTAGACTCTGATTTGTCTCTGTAACCGAGAAAGAGAAGAAAGACAGTCTGTACTATTTAATTTTTAAAACTATTTATTAATTATGTAATTTACCCCTTGGGTGGAATTAGTAATCGACTGTCAAGCAATGTACTAGAGATGGTGATACAAAAATTGTTAGGAGTACACTACCTTTGACCCGCTGACGGGGAGTCCATTTTGCAACTATTGCTATTTTTTCTTATCTTTATATGTATTAGATTATTAAGATTTGTATTTTTTACATAGTAGCAAATAAAAAGTTTTCTACCTCCTGCTATTTTCCACATATTCTGGTATATTATATTTTCTGAATGTGGATGAAAGAGTCTTCTAATCATTTGATAAGCGGTTCTACATTATTTATTAAGAGCATCCCACATGTAAGAGCTTGAAGCCCTATTGAAACCAGGGTTTTATTTTTTCAAAAACCTTGTGCACAAGTCTTAATTTTTTTTTTCAGGAAACGATTTATGTTTATATGTTTGTGGTTCTATATGTACTCACATATCCGTGACTCGCAGAAGAATAAATAAATTTATAAAATAACGTTAAAATTGCAATTCTAAATGAATATACGGTTTCAAAAAAGAAAAGCGAGAAGATTTATCTCAATCTTAACCCCTTAATGAGCCACTGTAATGAAATAAACGTGAACATGACGAGAAATAAAGGTTAATTTTATCGAAAACTTAAAAGAGTCATTTAGTAAAAGAGTTTAAAATACTTGTTACTCACAATAAGACGCTAAAACCATTAATTTAGATAGTGTTTAAATCCTTAATACTTAAACCTAAAAGCTTTTGATCCTTTTCCTTTCCATTGGTTGATGGTTGACCTAGAGGATGTAATTCCCGAGAGCAAAGCCTCAGACAGCAGCAAATTTTTAACATTAGTAAGATTAAAATTTAGTACAACTATATAGAATCATAGTACAAAAGCATCCAAAAACCCTTAAACGCTGATTATAAAGTTTTTGAAATTTAAATTAAAACGAAAGTCATAGCTTAAAAGTAGTTATAGTAGCTTAACGACGTTTTAGGTAAGCATTTTATTACTAAATAAAGAAAAATCACAAAATGAAAATAAAAATACTAAATTACTTAGCTAAAAAGTCACTATGGTATGTGAACGGCCGTCTTGTCCAGTAAATAGTTAAAATTTTCAGATTATTATGCTGAACTAAACGAGAAAAAGTGAATTTAAAAATAAATTATAACAGTTTCTGGGTAAAAACTAATATTTATATATAATTAAATGTCGATCGATGTATCTCACAATAATTATTGTAAGTGTCATAATTTTTAAGAAATAACGATTTCCGTGTTTTTTGCCATTTACTCGAAACTCACTTCGTGGGCATCGTGGGATTTGGCATTTTTATTTAAAAGAATACGATTAACAGTTGTCTCTGTTAAATGTTGGTAACTTTTTATGCATAATTCACTATTTATTTTTCTACCAAGCCATCGATATCGGTATCGGTATCGGTATCGCCGATACATTACTACAAATATCGGTATCGGTATCGTATCGGCAAAATCATGTATCGTTACATCCCTAATAAAAACATTACGTTAATAGAATTACTCGTTCATGTATTGATGTTCATTGATTGAAATCACACGGACATAGACATACTAGATATGTTATAATTAAAATTTTGCATTTGATGAAAAGAGTCGCAATCTTGTCGCAATAAATATTGTGATACAAACCTCTTGACTGCAAACTTTAAATGTGAAAGAAATATATCTCTATTTTATAAATATTTTTTTAATGATTTTCATATCACGTAAAGATGACCTATGACAATGTGCTAATTCTATCAATTTGCCACCAAATAAATGCAGATATTATATGGAGCAAATTAGCGGCCTAGAATATCATCTTCAAGGTCACATAACGGTTATTAAATAATAATTATAATATTTCATATTTATATATTTAAATCTCAATCAACAGGGAGCGTTATAGATGCAAATAAATGATTTTATTAAATTATAATTAGCAAAATTAAATAATTATTTAAATTAATGTCTCCGCTGGTGTTGTATCGATATTTGTATGTTAATTTATTTTATATTTGTATAATTATGTTAGAGTATAGTTGTTGGTTTATTGTTTTGCTTGGAATTTTAAGAATAAGAACTGAATATTATAATAATTATTGTCCTCGTCTTATATTTTAACATATATTTCATTTCTATATTTCAAAAGTAGGTAATGCTCGATAAAATTGGTCGTATTATTGCGCAAAAATCATAGCATGTTATTTGTTCTTCGAAAACATATTTTATAGAAATAAGATGACGCTAATATTATAGGTAGTGTATTTAATAAAAAGTATATTCAATAAGAATAAAGTAATCCCACTTTACCAATTACGGGTTCCGTTTTTTTTTTCCTTTTACTCTTTGGAAGTTAGAACACTTAAAAAGAAGATAGTTAAGTTAATGGTTTAATCACTTCAAAGTATTCGATTGAACTCAAACAAGATTTAAAGAAATATTTTACCATTACAAAAATATTTCTTTCTTCTTTACATGCTCCTTCCATTATATTTTCTATTATCAAAATTCGTGGTCATATAGCACAATGAAATCATGCACGGCCTTAACGTTTAATGCAAACCGTGATGAATCCGATTTATCTATAATAGTTAATTAATTTGTTAAAGTGTTATTGATAGATTTCGTATTTTCCATGTTCATATCCTTATTGGTTAAAAAAATTCGACAAGCACACTTCATTTTTGCACATTCAGTGTTTGTTAAATACGTGGGTAATTTTATATTTTATATACATACTAATTAGTAGTTCATTTTTATATTGATTTTTAAAATAGAACATATTTTATTTCATTTCTTACATTGTTGTGCTGAAAAAATAGTAGTACATAATGATCAATTTTTAATGAATAGAAAAATTCGTTCGAACCTGTCTTTCGCCTTGCCGCGGCCGGGGCGAGTCCCGTCTCATGGTCGATTTTTATTCTCTCGATTATATATTGTCCCATTTATGACATTTTAAAAGCATTTGAATGCTATAAAACTAAATATTTAGTATTACATTCTGTGAAAATATATCAAAAGATATATCTTAACATCTATTTATCTTATCGCATCTTGCCACACTGGTAGGTAAAAGTCATGACCCACGGCTGCTTCCCCGGGGGACGCGACATGGATACATATGCAAGATTTTCAAGATAAAATAAGAACTGATATAATATTTATAACAACATATATTTGAGGACTAGCTGTTGCCCGCGACTTCGTCCGCGATTACGTCGTTTTAGGTCATTCGTCGTTTAAAAAAAATACGTGACACTTTATTTTTGAATGTTCTTAATTGTCTCTTATAAAATTTAACTACATTAAAATTGAACACTCTGAAAATCTTAAAATCGGAGAAAATTGAAAATCTGAGGAAAACATGAAGGAATGTGATTAAAATTCTACATTACTTAGTATTTCAAATAATAATCTAAATTAAATGTAGATTAACAGTTTGAGAGCACCGTTATAGAATATGTACCTAAGTATTAAATTACGTTAGTTTACATAGTAACAAAACAAAAACACGATGACTTTCTTTCGCGCTCGGTACCACAAACTAAGCATGTTAATGGTACGTGGCCCGCGTCACTTGACCCCCCGCGAGTTCCCCTCCTTTGCTATGCGAAAATACATTCGTCGCCCTGCTGTAGGAAAAATTGTAATACTGTGGCCTGGGCGTTATACACGCCCAGGGAGTTCCTGAGTGCCGATAGATGTCCGTCTATCGGCATTTATAACAATCTTATATTAATATCACCATCTTGAGGAAAAGCTTCTAATGTCGATTTAAAACTGCATACATACGAATTAACCTGATGAAACATGTTCTAAAATTGTGAAATGAGTTCAGTTTTAAATTCGAGAAATATTGATAATTCTTGTATTCGACTATTCGTTGTAGTCGAATACAAAATATATTTAAAGAAACTTAGGTTGGCCTTCAGGCATAAGGGATCCTATCAAATGGTAAACTTGACCTTGTATCTTAAAAGTAAGCATGAAAGGACCTTCTGATAATTGTTGAGCACCAAAGGATCATTTGAAACGCACTACTATAAGAGCGAATATTGTCTAAGAACTGTTTAGATTGCACGTCATGTTCCTCTAAAAGTAGTGATTTCAAAGGTTCCGGTGTATCTTCAAACGAAAGCCGACTCCTTACTCCACTTTAAAGCATTACAAAAATAACATACTACGTTAATATCGCCTATACAGAAGATGATCTGTAATCAATTGTGAGGTTATAAGAAAACCCACTTTTATATTTGTCGGACCCCACCACCGAATTCGTAGATTGATCTTCTATGTTTACCTCTAAGTCATTAAGACTATGCGAAATCTGTCTGCAGTAAGAGGGGCCTCTCGCTATTCGTCCGTTTCCAGAGACCGAATAGTTTCAATTCTTAATCTTTCATTAAACAAACTTAATAATCGTTTTTGTCTCAATTAATTGTAATATTCGCGTCCCTACTCTAGTCATTGCTTATGCTCATGTTCATCTTCAAGAGATCGAATAATATTATGGTGCACCCTATCATTTGTCAAACGGTCTTCATATTGAGTAAAAGTTTCAGATTCTCGAGATAAAATGTGACGGCCGTGATCAGCTGTGAGACGTTATACCCTCTCAGTGAAGGTTTCGGTCTCACGGGATAGTACATGCCGTTCGCGGTCAGCTGTGAGCCGCAATTCTCGTTGTGAAGCGGTTTCAGGTTCTCGGCATAACACGTGTTGTTTTCGGCCTAGAGTATACCTCTAACGATTCTTGAGAACTCTTATTTCTCATTTTCTTAGCTTTGCTCGAATTTCGAGATAAAGATTTTTTAGGTGGCACTGATGCATGAAAATAAAAATTGAGTTAAAACGGACTGAGAGTGTTATAGACAAATATAATCAGAAAGCTTCGAACTCCTAAGCTATCGGAAGTTACACGTGTTATTGTGAGTCAACCATAAAAGATAGACATTTATGATGTCGGGAGATATTTTTTATATAATAAGGAGAACATTTCTTTCATACATGATTTCTGTGTAGCTTTAACCATTAAGGTTGCACACGCGACGAAAGCTTAAAAATGGAGTTACTGCTCTGCTCAGGAATATGAAAAATAATTGTACCAAGTTTCGTTTAAATCCGTCGAGTAGTTTTTGTTTCTATACCGGTTATACGGACAAAAATTTTACTGTTTGCTTCTTTGGCATCAGTGTCGATCCCTAATCACCCCGTGATAGTTATTTAGGAAATATATTTCATGTACAGATTTAATATACCTAAGTATACATAATATATTTAGATTCCAATTTCCATGTAACGTTAAATTCGACTATACAATAACTAACAGACAACGCAGGTTACTCTCGTTTCCGTAAGTTGAGGCGGCTACATATTCGGTCCTCATAACATCACTTTTAGTGAACGAAACGACAGCGCGGTTTAATTCGATGCCAACACCATCAGAAAAAAGGAAATATTTTTAATTGTGAAAAAATATTATGATTTACACTATTTTAATATAAAATATATGGCTGTGAGTGTGTAAAAATAAATCCAGCTAGTTTCACATCACACTTATGTTTATAATTAGCTATACGACATGAAAATATACATATTAATTACCAAGCAATAATCATACAGGTAAATACTGAACAAAAGTATTAACAGTCAAAGTTTATTTTTACTAACATTTAACAACACCCATGTAAATGATGAAGAAATGATAATTATCAACGAACTAACCTTTTCTATAATACTTAACACAGCACATTTTTTAAATTATCTTGCTCAACTCTGCTCAAAAATTTGAGGGTTTTGTTGGAACTGTAATGTGTCAAAACTATGATATATCTAAACTACGATACAACTTGCATGCGGAAATGCTCATTACAATCAGTTAATTTAAAGAATAACTAACAACAACTATTCAATTTTATTGAGCTGATGAATATCTTTTGCCTGGAAGAGATCACCGCCGCCTAATAAATATACTGTGTTTTCTTATAAAATCGTAACATAATTTCTTTTATCTACTAAATGTTAATAAATAAGTTCTTTTTGTTATTTTTATCTAAAAATGATCTTGAGCTTATATTAGGCAAAAGTATACATTAACTTTTTATAATTTCAGGACCGCACCTTAAATGGGGTGCTCGGAAAATATGCCTACGGAATACGGATTATTAATAGAGAAATGATACCTACACAACAAAGTTATGTTGGTTCCATTTTATTTATAAAATATAATGAAAATGGGCAAATATAAAACATATTATGTAAAATGATTAAAAATAAATAAATGAAGCAACTACGATTCAAAGAAAACATCTTTTTCAGTGTGAAAATGCTCTAAGCAATCCTGGATGATGAGTAGGTATAATATCATGTACTCTCATCCCAGTACGGTCGGTACCTCGATAGCCATAACGATAAATATTATAATCAGATAACAGCAAAGTCAGAATAAAAATCATAACTTGTACAGTTGTGAGTGCAAAATTTATGTTTCATTTGGCAATAACATTTTTTTCGGTACTAAAACGTAGTAGTTTGATATGTGGTTGGCTGCCCCTCCTCTCCTTCCTGAAAAATATCCTCCAAAATTACCCGAGATACTTCCAATGATTGAACCATACGTTGGACATTAACTTCAGTCAAAAATTGACGAAGCGGATGATTACTAATTTCCACTTAATCCTTGCTGCCACTATCTTCATCATCAAATCATCAATTTTCAAGTGGTGTTGTAAAATTGTCAGCAGAAATAGTCTTCCAAAGGCGATATAATTTTATGAACATTGAATCTGTAAATAAAAAATCAAACGTTAATAATTGTAAATCAATAAAAAAAGCTACTTACAAATAAAATTTTATCAACAAACTACTGTTCCCAACGCACCTCAAAATCTTGTAAAAGTCAAAAAGAATTCATCATTTTATTATTTCATTCTAAAAGTGTAATATAAAACCATTATAAAACCAATAAAAAACATGAATTGCTATCATTATAAAAAAAAATACCTATAAAAGTAACAACTTACCTTTTGTGGGAACGCATGGTGAAAATTCACAAAACACGAAGATTGAATTTGATATTTTTGGTTTTATGACATTTATTTTAATTTTATTTATTTATTTATTTATTTATTCAAATGCTTTATAAATATAAATTTATCTATACTTATAATAAATCTGTAGAGAGGCCAATTCTGTACATGAAATATATTTAAAAAAAAACTATGAAGGGGTGATAAGGGATCGCTACTGATGCCAAAAATGCAATCAGTAAAATTTTTGTCTGTCTGTCTGTCTGTCTGTCTGTCTGTCTGTATATTCGCTATAGAAACAGAAACTACACGACGGATTTTAACCAAATTTGGCACAATTATTCTTCATACTCCTGGGCAGGTTATAGTAAAAGAATCATGTAAATCGGTGTAGAAACACCAAAGTTATACATGAAATACGCTATAAGTCATCGCGCGTGAATACAGATTAATCATGCCATAAGGATTATTTTTGTGTATCAGTTGCCGCGTTCGACGCGCTTCGCGGCGGGAGCTATAAAAAGGCGGCGGGTCTGCACCCGTTTCGCGTCACGGCATCACGTGTGAACGGCTGAACCGATTTCGATAATTCTTTTCTATTATATTCCTTG
Organism: Colias philodice; assembly: GCF_061535455.1. NCBI lineage: Eukaryota > Metazoa > Arthropoda > Insecta > Lepidoptera > Pieridae > Colias > Colias philodice. The sequence continues at coordinate 5,076,576 of NC_143111.1, read as the reverse complement.
AAGTACGAGGATGGTTCTTATGTAGAGAAAACGTAAATATGTTCCACGGGCGAAGCCGGGGCGGACCGCTAGTTTATAATATTTCTTGAAATACGAGGATGGTACTTTTGGAGAGAAAACATAAACATCTACCACGGGCGAATCCGGGGCGGACCACTAGTATATTTTATCAATCGTAAAAGATGATTAATGTATATTTTTTATTACTATGTTACAAAACTTATTTGTATTTGTATAATATGATAATCCCGTCAATAAAGTCTGAAAATGAGACCAACGTAGATACAGCCTTGGCTATATTAAAATTTTTAAAGACCACATGTGGATACTATTACTTTATAAACACTGCTATTATTTTATTAAGGTGAAAGATTGCATATTATGTATTTTAATTGTAAATAAATATAAAAATGAATCGCAAAATGTGTTGGTAAGCGCATAACTCGAGAACGGGTGGACCGATTTCGATAATTCTTTTTTTATTATATTCCTTGAAGTACGAGGATGGTTTTTATGTAGAGAAAACGTAAATATGTACCACGGGCGAAGCCGGGGCGGACCGCTAGTATCATATAAAAATGAAACCCGTTTCGCGTTGTCACGGCATCACGTGTGAACGGGTGGACCAATTTCGATAATTCTTTTTTATTATATTCCTTGAAGTACGAGGATAGTTCTTATGTAGAGAAATTGTTGATATGTACCACGGGCGAAGCCGGGGCGGACCGCTAGTAAATAATAAATTTATAAAGAATAGAAACATTCGATCACGAAATTATGTGGGTTCGAGTCCCGCCTCGTGATCGAATTTTTTCTATTCTTTATAAATTTATAAAACACGAAGATTAAAAATGTAACCAATGAACACAATCAATATTAGATTAATTGTAATGGTGTCTAGTTTGACTTAAAATAATAAACATCTACCCTCACTTTTAAAAATGTAGTATATTCACACGAAATATAAGCGCACCTTATAGGGAAGGGAAGATATGGGTTAAAGAGTTAAATAAATAACATGATTATATTTAAATTATTAATTTTCAACAGTTGTTCAGTAGTGATAACATGTAAATTGATTTGATTTTTACGAAATCTCATAGATGGCGCTGTTTCAAATTTGTCTTTATACTACTAAATTCATTAAACTGTTTCTCTGCCCAAATTACGTAAATGACATAGTTTTTATTTTGTAAAGCTAGATAATAGCATGGCTTACTCGAAACCAACATTTAAACATGAGTCTTTAGATTGCACGCTGTCGTAGTACACGGAATATGTAAGAAAAATAAAGGTTCACAGCTCCTCCCGCGAAGGTGATATCATGATAATATGTTTAAACTATCCTCACCCGACCTCTTAGGAATATTCATGCAAAATTTGAAGTAAATCTATGCAGTACTTTCTGAGATTAGCCCGGAAATACATACAGACAAACAGACAAACAGACAAACCGACAAACAGACAAAAATTCTAAAAACTATATTTTTGGCTTCTATATCGATTATAGATCATGGATCAAGTATTCTTTTAAAAAAATATTCAATGTACAGTTTTGACTTTCCTACGATTTTATTATATTTATATTTTGAGGATATAATATGTTGTGTGTTAGATATTGTGGTTAAATTTGTTAAATTAATAAACAAATTCGATATAAGAACAGCGCAGCGCCATGAGGGACTACCTAATACCCTTTACCAATAGAAACGTATATTTCACGCGTGTTATTAAATTAATTTGTATGATTATAAATAACATTTCATTACAAACCTATGATTATAAAATCATTAACATATTACAAACACTACGTCGGTTGAGATATAATTGTAATAGCTATGTAATAACAGCTATAAAATGTTAAATAGATGTTACTATTTGTACTATAAACGCAATGGTAATTGTTGTGTGAATCCTACATACATTTAAGTATTTGTTAGTAAAAAAATTACATATTATGTATGCTGAAAACGTGAAGGAAAAAGCGTGAGCAAACGGCATGTCAAACAATTAAAAGTTCGACGATATGTGACATTTGCCAACCCGCACTTGGCCAGCTGTATCCTCATAGGAGGTCCATATCCCAGCAGTGGGAAGGCAATACAATTTTATATGTCCTGATGATGATGATGCATATAATACTAGCTTTCCGCCCGCGGCTTTGCCCACGTAGTCAAAGAAAAGTCCGCATAGTTCCCGTTCTCGTGGGATTTCCGGGATAAAACCTATCCTTTCTCAGGACTCTAGCTATCTCTGTACCAAATTTGATCCAAATCTATTCAGTGGTTGAGGTGTGAAGAAGAGACAAAAATAAATTTAAAGTCAACCAAAAAAATTATACCGTATAAAGTAATATATCTGATGTGTTTTTTATTTTACGATCTTGTATGCATAAAAACTACATATATAAAGCCTTGTTCAATCAACGCGAACATATATTTCGTAAAATATGATACATGTATAGTTGTATACTTAAAAGACACGCCTTTTATGTGAATTTTGATTGCATAAATATTATCGCGTAATATTATGCCATATTAGTATATTATGAAGTTTGGTTCAACATTAGTCTAAGTAGACGAGCTCGTAAGAGCTCATAAATTTATTCAGATTTCTTTTATATCACTTTGAAGTAATGGATACGAAGATTGATAAAAATATATTTATAAAATTATGTTATTTATAATTGCAATTATAGCATTTCCAAGTAAACTACCGAGACAAACGTCAAAACGCAAATAAATAGAATTCGCTATCGATACTAATTGACATAAGCGTATGATGTTTTGCTAAGGATTTGGTTGGTAGTGTGACCGAACCATTACCAAAATGTCATGAGCTTATGTTAATATTTAGCGATAGCAGTTTCTATTCCTTAGCGTTTTTATATATTTTGTCTGCCGTTTGTCTCGGCCTGCAGGAATTGTACGAAGACGTTTGGTTCTATGTCAATCTTTTCAAGACATGTTTCATCGTTCAATCTGTATTGCTGAAAAATAGCATATTGTTGAAAATGTATCTTGAATTATTTTTATTTTAAATTACATCCAAATAGGTACTGTAGTCAAGCCGTGAAAGATCGCATTGACATTATTATTACAGATATAGGAGTCACCAGGCTAAAAATTAAAACAATAATCTTCTTTCTATTTTAGTAAGAAATACAAAACACTATTAAAATATAAACACATACCTAAGGGAAATTATCAATACTAGGTGAAGGTCAAATAAAGCACGGATAACTTTCAAAAGTCTAAGCTCAATGAGACCTGTAGTAAGCTTTCACTTCAGAAGGAAAATCTTCTTATATGCAACTATAGTTGAATTATTATAATCATTCATTCATTAATAATATTTTTATAGGACATTATTACACAAATCGACCTAGTCCCACAGTAAGCTCAATTAAGGCTTGTGTTGTGGGTACTAGGCGACGATAAATATAATATTTAATAAATACATATATATGTCACGGCTAAAGGTAGGTGAGAACATAAACTTAAGATTAGCCGGCTAAACTTAGGTTTATTTTCGACGAGGTGTTAATGTTAGTTTGTTCTATCTTTAGCCGGCTAAACTTAAGTGTAACCGCAGGCCCGTGGCTAAAAATGTCGGGGTGGGTAGATTTGGTTAGCGCCGGGCCGGTGGAGGGCTTGAGGGGCCCGCACAGTGCCAGAAAACACTCGCCCTGTTCCTTACATGTATTATAGTAACCAAATCTACCCACCCCGACTCAGGGCAGAAAGCTGGTGGCTAGGTTAGGTTAGGTTAGAACTCTTAAGACCCGCACGAGCCGAGCGAGCGCAGCGAGCGTGCTGCGGCAGCAGCCGGCGAAGTGCCAGAAAACACTCGCCCTGTTCCTTACATGTATTATAGTAACCAAATCTACCCACCCCGACATTTTTAGCCACGGGCCTGCGGTTACACTTAAGTTTAGCCGGCTAAAGATAGAACAAACTAACATTAACACCTCGTCGAAAATAAACCTAAGTTTAGCCGGCTAATCTTAAGTTTATGTTCTCACCTACCTTTAGCCGTAACATATAGATAATAACACCCAGACCCAAGAACAAATAATTGAGTTCATCACACAAATATTTGCCCTGACCGGGGATCGAACCCGGGACCGTCGGCTCAGTAGGCAGTTATTTTACCACTGCTCCAACCGTGTCGTCAAATTTATATTTCGTATTTGTAGGTAATCTATACTAATAATTATAAATCTTAAGATTTTCTTTGTTTGCTTGCTTGAACGCGCTAACCTCAGGACCCACGGGTCCGGTTTACAAAATTATTTCACTATTCTCGATACATGGACTATACCATGTATCGAGAAAGGCTTTATGCTATTTATTATAATAATTTTTAGACCTATAGGAGCGGAGAAATGCGGGTAAAACCGAGAGGCACAGTTAGTAATAAACACTTTAACTTTTTAATTTGATGTCAAAGAACCTGTATTGTATGTGTATACCGATCATTTTTAACATGGGAAAGTGTAGCAGTAGATAGTATTTGTAGTAAATATTGATCATAAAAAACAAAGTCAATTAGTAACCTCGTTCTAATTGAAGATGGTTGGCAAAATAGTCTTCATTCTTTGTAACTCGACACCGCGCATTATATCATTTTAATACGTTATGAATACCTATTAAAAATCTATGCAAATTACAATTTATTTTTAATTATGAAATATCTGTTGGTAATGAATTGCGAGCTTTTATATAATGTTGATGTGAATGAGGTTTAGATGCCTATGATGAATAATATTGTTCTTTGGTTTTATAGTAATCATTTTTAATACATGCTTTAAATTTTATTTTAATTTTTGTATGACAATACAAATATTTGTAGTTGAGGATGCTGTCCAAAATATGCATTTATGTTTTATATTAGTGACATATCACACTAGCGGATTGCGAGCGGTTTCAAAGCGGAGCGGGTGCGCAACGAATACGTTGCGGTTGCGCAGCGAATTCGTTGCGGACGCGTGGCAGATGCGCAACGTTTACGTCGCAGTCATGTACACTCATTAACAAAATGGAATCCGTGCTGGTTGTTACTTATAACTTGTGATAGTATAATAATTATGAGATCATTATTTTTTACGAGTTTCATAACATGTTAATGTTTAGGGTATTGTTTTATCTATTAAATCTTGGTCGAAATGCAATCAGATAACTTAATTGCTCATTAAGAAAGTTCATTAGTGAAATAAATGTTAAAGCTCCTTAACTAAAACAGGGCTATCTTATTATTAGATAAATAGCAGTGAATAGAAAATTTTATCAAGCAACCAGCAACTCACTATCACTTTGCTCATAATTAGGTTCACAAAATCTCTTTATAACATACGTTGCTATGGGAGAGATTATACTGGTCAGTCGTTACATACTTTTGGAATGTATGGTACATTCTAAAAGTCCTAGTAATTCAATTTTATAGCACCTTTTTTTAACAACTCCAGTTGTTATTACATCTTTAGTTAACTGTTAAGTAAGTGCATTTCCACAGTACGGTTAAAAAATTGAGTGCTACAGAAACGATGGAAATATTGAATGGAAGTTAGGCAAGGCGGAAGGGCTGGCTTTTGTGCGAGAGTATACAAAATGACGCGTCCGCAACGAATTCGCTGCGCAACCGCGGCGTGTTCGTTGCGCGCCCGCAACGTATTCGTTGCGCACCCGCTCCGCTTTGAAACCGCTCGCAATCCGCTAGTGTGATATGGCACTACTGTATAATATTTATTTTATAATCTCCATAAATATTTAAAAGTGATTTATTAGGTACTTGTTAAGTTAACTAAAAAGTAAATTTAAAGGAGTGGGTGAAGGAAAAGAAACAATTGTTAATACAAGTACTATCTATATAAAACGTCAGTATACAAACTAGTTTTATTTGTACAATATTTAATTCAAGTTTACTCGAGAACTTCAACCAATGTTATGAATATTAAAATACAGAAGTTAGCCCTCTTACCTTTTTTTGAAGTATATTTAGTAACAAGCTTTCCGTCTACGGCTTCGCCCGCGTTTTCAAAGAAAAACTCGCATTGTCCTTCCTCATGTCTCAAGCTATATCTATACCAAATTTGAAGTTTGAAGTTAATCCATGCAGTATTTTTAGAAATTAGCCCGGACATAGATACAGGCAAGCAGATATACGGACAACAGACGACAAGGCAAATATTCTAAAAACTATATTTTTGGCTTCAGTGTCTATTGTAGAACACGCCCCAAGTATTCTTTTAAATAAATATTCAATATTCCTACTGTTTTGACTCTCCTACGATTTTATTATATATAATACTAGCTTTCCGCCCGCGGCTTCGCCCGCGTTCTCAAAGAAAAACCCGCATAGTTCCCGTACCCGTGGGATTTCCGGGATAAAACCTATGCTATTTGTTTATCCAAGTTACCCTCTATATGTGTGCTAAATTTCATGCAAATACATCCAAGGAATAAAAAGTTTCATACAAACTTCTATCCCCTATTTTACCCCTTTAGGGGATGAATTTTCTATATGACATCTACCTGCATGCCAAATTTCAGCCCGATACGTCCAGCGGTTTGGGCTGTGCGTTGATAGATCACTATATCAGTCACCTTTGAGTTTTATATATATATATGTATATAGAAAGATAATGTTACCGTATTGCGCAGTTTCTGTAAAGTTAATAAAAGTGCGATGGTTAATCATCTCTGAAATATTTGCAGCTGCGCCTTATAGAGGAAGCGGTATGTTGTAGCGCAATACTAAAATGAGACATCTTCACATTTTTTATAATCTTGACATTTTATCGTTGTAGTTAATTATATTAATTATGTATCGTATAATAATGTTTGTGATATTCATTGTAGCGTTATGTTTGTAGAAACGTTATTAAAGCTAGAACTTTGAAAGCTCTATTCCAACATTTTTAATTTCCGACCGCGGCTTCGCCCGCGTTTTCCCGTGGGATTTCCGGGATAAAACCTATCCTATGTGGCTATGTGTTAATCCAAGTTACTCTCTATATGTGTGCTAAATTTCATTGTAATCGGTTCAGTAGTAACTGCGTGTGAGTAACAAGCACACATGTGTATATTATGTACACATCCTCACAAACTTTCAATCATTTCATCAATAAAAAATTATATATACAAAAATTCATTTAAACAATAATCGTTTTAAATATATTATTTCTAAATTTGAAATTTACAATGTAATATACAAATTACTTATGATTTACATGTTGTAATTTTAGTGGAATCTTAGTTTAACGACTGAACAAAGTTTGACGAAATACGGGAGACAAAGTTATCATTACCAATAGTAATGTGTCAATTTTCTTAAGTTGTAAACTATGATTGTTGTGACCATTTTTTGCAGTAAATCTTGTTATAACACCTCCATTTTCTTATGCAAGTACTGACGTTGTTAAAATTAACAGACAGTAAATATGATATTCAGAATAATTTAATACTTGCGTTTGAAGCTTTTGACTAAATACACCACGAACTTTTCATTCTAAATAATAATGTACTGTACGTATTATATGCATTTTTATACTTTTGTTATATAAATGTGAACTTTGGAGTCATCTTCAATCTATTTTCATAATGCCAACATAAAAGCGATAAAATTACAGCAGATGACCTTAAGCATACTATAATGATTATGAATACATCAAGAAGGAGATTATTTAGTACCAATTACCCAAATTGATACATTAAACAACCTTATTCGTTTTAATATAAACAACTTAAATGAAACAATAACATAGTGGCAAAGAATTTCTCTACGCATACTTAAATCTGTGATTTTCATCTTTCATTTTAAAAATGTGACGAAAATCACAACTACCATCTTAAATTTAAGGCGAAGACGCTCCCTATTAAATCTTAAAATAACGTAATATTTAAATAATTCTTACTCAGTAAACGCTTGTGAAATCACCCGGCAATTAACCGACCGATCATAAGTGGCATTTTGAGTATTTTACGATCGACTTTTGCGTGCACTCCACGAGATGTTACAAAAATTTTGTATTATACATTATATTATTTTATATTCTTGACCTCTTAATGCACGGATCGAAGGTTTGGCGTTTAAGCTAATTTTAATGTTTTGAACTTTGTGAGACTATATAAATTAACGTTAATGGTATTATTAACATTGATGTGAGTCGCGAATGATGAAAAACTAAACGTTTTAATTGGCTCCATTATGATATGAGACGATAAATTGAATAAAAAACATTAAATTTTATTTATATGACGTTTGTGTATGATTAAAATAGAGCTGGTCAAGGATGAGCTGCTGTATCAACTAAAAAACTTCAGAGACATGTAGGAACATATAATATAAGTTTCAAAACTTTGGTAGATGTGTGAATACTTCATTTTTCATGATAAAACGATCTCTTTAAATAAAAACCGAACTAAAAAATAGAAAATTTTTATCAAATTAGTGTATTGTCATCGGTCCTAAATAAATCTACAAAGTTTGAACGAAATCTGGCTGTTTAAAGTGGGTCAAAATCGCGCCCAAAGAAGTCGGTTACAAACATACAAACATACAGGTGAAGCTAATATAAAGCGTGTAAAAATGAATGTAATAGGTAGTCATTTCGATAATTTATAATATTTCTTGAAATACGAGGATGGTACTTTTGGAGAGAAAACATAAACATCTACCGCGGGCGAATCCGGGGCGGACCACTAGTATATTTTATCAATCGTAAAAGATGATTAATGTATATTTTTTATTACTATGTTACAAAACTTATATGTATTTGTATAATATGATAATCCCGTCAATAAAGTCTAAAAATGAGACCAACGTAGATACAGCCTTGGCTATATTAAAATTTTTAAAGACCACATGTGGATACTATTACTTTATAAACACTGCTATTATTTTATTAAGGTGAAAGATTGCATATTATGTATTTTAATTGTAAATAAATATAAAAATGAATCGCAAAATGTGTTGGTAAGCGCATAACTCGAGAACGGGTGGACCGATTTCGATAATTCTTTTTTTATTATATTCCTTGAAGTACCAGGATGGTTCTTATGTAGAGAAAACATAAATATGTACCACGGGCGAAGCCGGGGCGGACCGCTAGTATCATATATAAAAATGAAACCCGTTTCGCGTTGTCACGGCATCACGTGTGAAGTGTGAACGGGTGGACCAATTTCGATAATTCTTTTTTTATTATATTCCTTGAAGTACGAGGATGGTTTTTATGTAGAGAAATCGTTGATATGTACCACGGGCGAAGCCGGGGTGGACCGCTAGTATAGTCTTACAAAAGACTAGGTGAAAAGCAATATTATAAAATAATAATTAAATAAAATTAATTTAAAATCTCTTGAATATTATAATGAAGCAATGATAACTATAATCACTTGTTAATTTTACAATTAATTATAACGGAACTGTGCATAATTTAACAATTTCATAATATTTGTTAAAAATTTACTCGAATTAAGATATCCGTAGGAACAAAAAAAAACAAATGCATACTTTGTTATTTCTGCCATAAGTTATCTTTTTAACATGTTTGTAAATTGAATTACGGAACTAATTTTAAATGCATTTGAGATCAACACATAACATTATAATATGTTACATTTAAAATAAGCTTTATCTAATACAATAAAAATACACTATAATAATGATTATTCCTTACATTCATTCATTACCCTTAGTAATATAAATATGACATGTTACTTATAAATCGATTTCTTAAGCTCATAAGGGATAACATTTCTATTTCCTATTAGATGTTAATTTTTCTAGCCTCCACAGACATTGAATCCGAGACTACCAATCGTTAACCTTATGCGCTAACTACTAAGCCATACCATTAAAATAACCTTCTCCTTTACTGTATAAAGCAAATAAGTTTTTATTAATACAGAATTTTTATTGACCCAAATAAATTCAGGTTGCTTCGTCATCACATCGACGTAAGAATCACACCCACAACATGAATGAAGCTTGAGGAATTATTAATTATTATGAACCTTTAATTAAGACCTTAGCTAAACTATTAAAATATTATTGTTAATAATTTGTTCTGGTACATGTAAAGGGCAGATCTGTTTATGCGTATGAAGGCCTTAAAGCCATTGATTTTAGAATCTACATTTAAAAATTATTAAAATAATGATTTGTTGAACATAATATATTAACATCTTAGTATTTAAAAGAACATTTTAGTAATTAAAAGATAAAACTTGATTCGTTTTATCTTTTAAAACGAATCTTAAACTGAGTTCGAAAACTTCTTAAATTCTAACAATAAGTAGGTACATAGACATTAGACATAATATCACACCCATATTTGCTCTAGGCTGTTGACAAAAATCGTCGCTGCGCCCGTGTGCTGTATGGGTTCCTATTGTTTTAAAAGTCATTTCTATAGATCGATAATTTCTTTGACTGTATTTAAGAGGTGTTTACATATCATATTGCAGATAAAAAAGCTAATTATAAAATTCTCTATAATCATTAAAAATTGTATAAAAAACTCAATTTATATTATATCCCTATCGTTATATGTATGATTTGAAATAATATTAACCCATTGACCACCCATTGATATGACCACCGAGCGGCCCGATCGGGCCACGACATAATAGATTTTCTATTGTGTCTGTGATTCCGGGGGCTGAGGCATTAAAATTGGCCAAAATAAACACGCACCCATAAAATCAATATGTAAATGAAGCTATCCCAAAGATCCGGTATATCGTCTAATTTACATTATTTGGTGCATAAAGACTCCGACGATTTTATCATAAAATATACCTAATTTATTGTATTTATTATTCTCTATGCATTGAAAATGGTAAAACTGAATAACCTTGAAATCACTTTCCTTTATCTTAATGAGCTTGTTGCTAATTCTTTACACGTGGATAGAGTATTAGTAAAAAAAATCAAATCTAGAGTTCACATAACTAACACCTCATCTCCCTAAAACATAAAATGACTTATCATTTTTTGGAGATTGTATTTATTGTATACCTATGTACCTCAACTTAAAAGTAACTCTGGGCAAATTGCATTGCATTTGTAAATACTAATGTCCACCCAAATCCTTATTTCGCTTGCTTCTCCTTATATATCCTCGAAGATGGGAGATTTCATCTCATCATCACTGTAAGCACTATCTTGTCTGTAGTAGAAAAAAATCTACTACATAAAATAACAAACCAATTGAAAAACTAACTCCTTATCGCTACAGCGTCCAAAAAGAACTCATTGTTTTACACTACAAATCTGCGAAGATGCGAGGTTGCTATCAACACTTTCACTGGCCAGTCTCTAACAAAAATAAAATCTAACCCTACAATTTTTTAGATAAAAAACGAACTACCAGCTTATCTTACTAGAGCTATAGCGTCCAAAAAGGACTCATTGTTTTACACTACAAATCTGCGAAGATGCGAGGTTGCATCTCCACGCTAAGGCTATATAAGCACTTTCACTGGTCCGTCTCGCGAGTCGCGATATACCGCCGAGCGCACTCTGACCTCACACCCCGCGCAGTGATATTGTGTGTGTGACAGTATTGTCGTGTTTTATTTCGTGCGAGGTGAGCGATATTTTTTATTAAAAAAAAAATACGAAAAATATTTTTTTTTGTTGTTGTGTGCTTGATTGTTTTGTGCTTAATTGGTATTTATTTTTAAATGTATTGAAAATTCAAATGTATTTTAAATTACTGTTTTAATTTAAGTTGTATTAAACTCATTCATTCTTTATTTGCGGGTAATTTAATATATCAAATTTACTATTTTATCCATAAGTCATAAAGTTCACAATTGAAAGCTTTTGTTTTTTACTTAACCGGGTCACGGGGTGACCTTGAGAGAATTATATAAAAATATTAATAAAAATAGTTCATTAAATAAATGATAGACCTAAATGCATACAAAAATATAACTTCGGTCAATTTTCTACATTATTTGTACTCCATAATAAAGACATCAACGTTCGTTAAGCGACCTGCGGATTGTCTCTTCGAGTATTTTATAGTACCTACAAATACCCTTATCGATGTGTAGCAATTATTTTTATGCAATGTTATTTTTATGTGTTTATTTATATTATGATTTGTATGTATAGGTAAGTAGATGGTATAATCATCGTTTCTAAAATTTCGATTAAAAAATAAAAACAAATATCAATTATCAGAATTATTCTTCATCATTAAATGTGTTCAACAAAGTTAAACAGGATCTAACTTATTCCTAACTTATTCAATTATACTCAATAACGTTTAAGTGCTTTAAGTTTTAAGTATGCAAGTCTCGAACACTCGGTATGTGGATGACTCGCAAAGGTCACTTTATGCGCATGCGTTTTATCCCATTTATACAAATAATAATAGTTAAGTGTAATTTTATTATTTGATGATTAAATTAAATTATTATGTAGTACAATTCAACACATTTTTATAATGTTAATAAAAATTACTCCAATAGAACGGTATACTGAAATATTTTTACGAGAAGATTTACACAAAATTAAAATAAGTAGGCATTACGCAGTAATCGTAAAATAATATTGGTAATTTGTGAGATTGTTAGTTGTTCGTTGTACTTTAGTTAATATATAAAAATCACTTTATACTAAGTTTTTAAATTATCTCTTATTAAAAACTGCAACCGAGCAAATTAATGATCAGGCCGGCAATTCAGGTTTACCCAAAAAGCATTTGACCTTTATCATTTATATTAAAATCAACCTGACAACGGTCAAGAAGTCCTAATTTTTCAGTCTACCTTAGAATATTTTGTAATATTTTATCCTTACCTAACAGTCTCATAAATATTACCTACCTACCTAATTGTGCCTGCCTGTACAATATATGTACCACTACCTAATTGTACAATATTAGATATGAGGGTGTGGCTCTCTTGCTAGGCCTTAATTATAATTAGGCAATAATTTTAAACTAATTTGTAAAAGCTCACATAATGATATTTTATTGAATCCTTAAAAGCAACAGCTAATATTTATAATCAAATATTTATTTATCATATTTATATAAACCATTGTTAAACCTAAAATACGTACCATACAAATGACTTAATTGATTTAGAAGCGTTCACAAGCAGAGCCGCATCAAATCTAATAATTGTTAAAAAGCTCAAATAAAACAATCAATTAGGTTAGCGATAACCTTCTGTAATATTCGATAAAACCATGCATCACGATGTTCGATACTAATCCAATGCGTGCCTTCTCTGCCCTTTACCTGAAGGTTTCTAAATACCTTAATAAAACTACTTTACATAATAAGCTCTTTGGAAATGTATGATATTTTCAATTGAAGACACATGAGCATTAAAGACCAAATAAATACAGTTTTAGTGAGACTGAGATATTATTAGACAATTTTTGAGGCACAAATTACCTTCTTAGACAGAGATAGACAGATTAGAGAAATGTATTCAATTCAATACAATCATCTTATTAGTATGTGAAATTAATAACAAAAGAATATTCAAATTTAGTATTTGATAGGTAACAATAAAAATTGTAGGCCATATTATGTTCTAAAATAAATAATTACGAATAGTTGTAAATAATCTATTTTGTACTATTTATGTGTGTATTTATGACATAGACGTAAGCGCTTCTAGATTTTTAAATTATCAATGAAATGTTTTATTGCGAAAAATATTTGCATATTCTAACAATAAAAATCGTTGAAAAAACTAATATTCGGTTTAAGATAAACGATAAAATACAAAAAATAATGTAAATTAACATTAACGTAATACGGAAGTATTTCAATACTCCAAATATTCTTCAATAATATTTTAATATGCCAATAGATGAGCTAACATAAGTCGGGTATAAATTGGTACATCTATACATATAATAAAATCGTAGGAAAGTCAAAACTGTACATTGAATATTTTTTTAAAAGAATACATAATCCATGATCTATAATCGATATAGAAGCCAAAAACATAGTTTTTAGAATTTTTGTCTGTTTGTCTGTTTGTCTGTTTGTCTGTTTGTCTGTTTGTCTGTATGTTTGTCCAGGCTAATCTCGAAAAGTACTGCATAGATTGACTTCAAATTTTGCATGAATATTACTAACAGGTCGGGTGAGGCTTTTTTAAACATATTATCATGCTATCACCTCCGGGGGAGGAGCTGTGAACCTTTTTTTTTCTTACGTATTCCGTGTATTACGACAGCGTACAATCTAAAGACTCATGTTTAAATGTTGGTTTCGGGTAAGCTATGCTATTATCTAGCTTTACACAATAAAAACTATGTCATTTACGTAATTTGGGCAGAGAATCAGTTTAATGAATTTATTAAACAGCGCCATCTATGAGATTTCGTAAAAATCAAATCAATTTACATGTTAACACTACTGAACACAATGTTAAAAATTAATAATTTAAATATAATTATGTTATTTATTTATTTAACTCTTTAACCCATATCTTCCCTTCCCTATAAGGTGCGCATATAATTCGTGTGAATATACTACATTTTTAAAAGTGAGGGTAGATGTTTATTATTTTAAGTCAAACTAGACACCATTACAGTTAATCTAATATTGATTGTGTTCATTGGTTACATTTTTAAAAATCTTCGTGTTTTAAAAATTGGATAACGAGGCGGGACTCGAACCAGCATTCTTTAGTGGTCGAATTTTTTCTATTCTTTATAAATTTATTGTTTATGAATTTATATTTATAAACAATAATACAAAAAGGTTAGTTCGTTGATAATTATTATTCCTTCATCATTTACATGTTGTAAGTAAAAATATACTTTGACTGTTAATACTTTTGTTCAGTATTTACCTGTATGATTATTGCTTGGTAATTAATATATTTTCATGTCGTATACCTAATTAAAAACATAAGTTTGATGTGAAACTAGCTGGATTTATTTTTACACACTCACAGTCTTATATTTTGTGTTAATGTTAAAATAGTATTAATAGTGTAAATCATAATATTTTTTCTCAATTAAAAATATTTCCTTTTTTCTGATGTTGGCATCGAATTAAACCGCGCTGTCGTTTCGTTCACAAAAAGTGATGTTATGAGGACCGAATATGTAGCCGCCTCAACTTACGGAAACGAGAGTAACCTGCGTTGTCTGTTAGTTATTGTATAGTCGAATTTAACGTTACATGGAAATTGGAATCTAAATATATGTATACTTATATACTTATATTAAATCTGTAGAAGTCAATTCTGTACATGAAATATATTTCCTAAATAACTATCACGAGGTGATTAGGGATCGACACTGACGCCAAAAATTTTTGTCCGTCTGTCTGTCTGTATAACCGTTATACAAACAAAAACTACTCGACGGATTTAAACGAAACTTGGTTCAATTATTTTTCATATTCGTGAGCAGAGCAGTAACTCCATTTTTAAGCTTTCGTCGCGTGTGCAACCTTAATGGTTAAAGCTACACAGAAATCAAGTATGAAAGAAATGTTCTCCATATTATATAAAAAATATCTCCCGACATCATAAATGTCTATCTTTTATGGTTGAGCTTAGGAGTTCAAAGCTTTCTGATTATATTTGTCTACTAGCTGTGCCCGCGACTTCGTCCGCGTGGAATAGTGACTATGGGACCTATGACCATGGGCTCAGGGTGGGGCAACAATAATTTTTTTTTATTTTCATGCTTCCACTCCCACGTTCACTCCCAGGCCCACGCCAACGCCCACGCCCACTCCCCTTCACAATTGGTACCTACCAGATCAAAGCCAGGGTAAGCGCCCCACCCAGCCCCACCGTGGCTACGCCCATGCTGAATTACTACTTAACATACAATTATTGAGTAAATACGTACAACCATACTGTACTGTTGTACTACCATAAATAATTAAAAGAATTGTTATTAAAATTTCTTACTAAACTGAGCTAAAAAACTTACGTACCAACTTATTAAAGAAAATCAAGAAATGAAATGCCTAACCTATACCAAATAGTTACTACATAATATTGTAATTAAAAATTATGATGAGTAGATATATAATATCGAAAATCAAAAAAGAAATGCCTAACTAATTCTACGTAAAATTTCTTTTAAATTATGTCATATTATTTTTTAGGAACCAGGGGGGGAGAGGAGCAAATTCTATTTCCTTCCTTTCTTAAATGGATGTTTTTAATAATGTATGGTGTAGCCCGTGATCAGCTTAATCGATACTCAATTTTTATCAAATCCAGCAACAAATCCAAATTAGATGTTTCCTGTCTCACGCACGTAACTAAAGGCTGAAGAGAGAGAGAGGGAGCACGTAACTAAACCGTTTAGACGAAGAAAAGTGTATAGAAAAAGGAATAAATAATTTCATAAACTTCCCGACGATCTTTAAAAATAAATTATTATATCATTTTTTTCATTCCCACTTTTACCCCTATGTAGGTATAATAAGTGGATGAACCGATTTTGATACAATTTATCTAAGAACCAGCGTCGGAAAATATGCTGCCTAACAAAAAAAAAGCCGCATCTAATTCGGTTTACCTGTTAGCCAGCTACGGTGCCATAGACAGACACACACACACACAGAAATACATAGCAGTCAAACACATAACACCCGTCTTTTTGCGTCGGGGGTTAAAAATATAATACGACATAATTTAAAGGACATTTTATGTGGAAAATTTACCTATTAGAAGTAACCATAATGTTAATTTGACCCCCCCCCCCCCTACTACCTCAGCTTACCCCCAAACCCTTGGGGAATTTTGATATGATCACCTGGACATGTAAAGGAATAACTGTAGCGTACATATAACAGATAAATTACGTTTTATCGTACACTGTACAGTGTACAATAGAATGCCTTAGCAAATGTTCGCCGTGATTACTTAAATGGCCATAACTTTTTTATTTATGAACCGATTGATATAAAATAAACACTAAATGTTAAATGAAGATTACCACAATACATTAGTGAAAACTGCATCTAAATCGGATGAGCCGTTTCTGAGATTAGCGTGCACAAACATACAGACAAACAGACAAAAAATTTTTAACTACAGTTTTGGGTTCAAGATCGATTTAATAATAACACCTGCAAATTTTTTTCTACATATTTTCATTGTACAGACATCGCTTTTCCACAATTTTATTATATGATGATGATTGATGATTATAACACTCTCAGTCCGTTTTAACTTAATTTTTATTCACTCGCATCAGTGCTACCTAAAAAATCTTTATATCGAAATTCGAGCAAAGCTAAGAAAATGAGAAATAAGAGTTCTCAAGGATCGTTAGAGGTAAGAGGCTTACTATTGACCGAAAACAACATGTGTTATGCCGAGAACCTGAAACCGCTTCACAACGAGAATTGCCTGTGAGACCGAAACCTTCACTGAGAGGGTATAACGTCTCACAGCTGATCGCAAATGGCATATTTTATCTCGATAATCTGAAACTTTTACTCAATATGAAGACCGTTTGACAAATGATAGGGTGCACCATAATATTATTCGATCTCTTGAAGATGAACATGAGCATAAGCAATGACTAGAGTAGGGACGCGAATATTACCATTATTTGAGACAAGATTATTTGAGACAAGTACGTTTAATAAGTTTGTTTAATGAAAGATTAAGAATTGAAACTATTTGGTCTCTTGAAACGGACGAATAGCGAGAGGCCCGTCTTACTGTAGATAGATTTCGACAGTCTTAATGACTTAGAGGTAAACATAGAAGATCAATCTACGAGTTCGGTGGTGTGGTCCGACAAATATAAAAGTGGGTTTGCTTATAACCTCACAATTGATTACAGATCATCTTCTGTATAGGCGATATTAACGTAGTATGTTCTTTTTGTAATGCTTTAGGAGGTCTGCTCTTTTTAAAAGAGGAGTAAGGAGTCGGCTTTCGTTTGAAGATATACCAGAACCTTTGAAATCACTACTTTTAGAGGAACATGTGCAATCTAAACAGTTCTTAGACAATATTCGCTCTTATAGTAGTGCGTTTTAAATGATCCTTTGGTGCTCAACAATTATCAGAGGATCCTTTCATGCTTACTTTTAAGATACAAGGTCAAGTTTATCATTTGATGGCCAACCTAAGTTTCTTCAAATATATTTTGTATTCGACTATTCGTTTAAAATATTACAATTTTTCCTACAGTAGGGCGACGAATGTATTTTCGCATAGTAACGGAGGGGAACTCACGGGGGGTCGAGTGACGCGGGCCACGTACCACAAACATGCTTAGTTTGTTGTACCGAGCGCGAAAGAAAGTCATCGTGTTTTAGTAAAATTACTATGTAAACTATACATCCTTGTCCGACAACCGCGAGTGCGTGCGCGTTGATCGAATAAGTGAAATAATTGTTATCTCTTTATCCACTGATTAATAAGTGTTTAATTTGTGTTAAAACTTTGTTGAATGTGAATGAGACTAAAAGTGAATAATATCTTATCGCAATTATCAATATTATAACGAATAATTAATAAACTAAAGAAAGTTGTGTGGATTTTTACATTTCTATCGAGGTCCAATTGTGTGTTTTGTAAAAACGCGTAAGCGACGTGATTTGCATGGCGCTTACGACCTTCTTCTCACAGCTGTGAAGTGATCTAACGTTGAACAAATACGAAGATTACAAATACGATTACTGGATTACCTGCATAGTTTTTTTTATAATTAGAAGATTTGTTAACGGCAATTTTGAACTATAAAATGAATTGTTACGAATGCAACGATAAAATTGTTGATTTAAATGAGTTACTGGGATGTAAAACTTGTCAGAGAAAATACCATTTTCGTTGTTTAAATATGACCTCGGCTTATTTTAGAGGTCACGAATTTGACCCTGAGCGTTCTTGGATGTGTCCGGGATGCAAGGGAAATCAACTTAATACTCAGAATAACACGCCGATACGTACATTAATTGAAGAATTTGAACAAAACTCGGTTGAAAGTTTGAATAAAACTGAACGCAGTCATTCTGTCGATAACATAACATTTCGACAACATCGCCGGGAGGAAATATTAAGCCCTTTATCTCCTTCAACTTCTGAGATAAGACAAATAATTAGAGAAGTAATGGCACATGAGATGCGAAATGCTATACGTGAGTTAACTGATAGTTTGACGCGTTTATGGAGTAATTCATTTCACATTCTTAGTGACCGGTTAACTGCTCTAGAGGAAAGAATACTTGCGGAAAAGGAACCGATTTCAAACCCACAAAGTAACTCAACCGTAAGTGCAAAACCTTTACCTAGTATATCAGATCCAGAGCCGGCACCAAAGCCTCCTATTACGAAAAAATTGTCTAAGAGACTTAAACGTAAACAAGTACGAGCTTCAGTTTGCCAGCCGGCGCCTGAGACTGTAAAGGTGCCAGATCTTCAATGTGACAATAAAGAGATATCATATAAGAATCAATCCCTGGTGACGACCGACAATAATCCGAGAACAGAGTCACGCTGGACTGAAGTGAAACGTAAGAGTGTCCGTCGTTATAAATCAGCTGATATTATTAGAGGAACGGCTAAACCGGGAATTTCAAATTTGGAGGCATCTGAGAAAGTAAAGTTCTTCCATCTGTTTTATGTTAAGTATGGTACAACAGAAGATCAGGTTCGGATGCACTTGGCTAATATCTGTGCTACCAATAATTGTTCAGTGGAAGCATTAAAGTCACGTGGTAACTATGCTTCGTTCAAGATTGGAGTCCCCGATAAATTGAGCAGTAAGGTTCTGATCGAAGATAACTGGGCTGCTGAAATATGCATTAAACCTTGGAAGTCTCTTTTTCGTGGTAAATTCGAAAAGAAAGAATCCTAATAAATTACAACGTAGAGACGGCAAAAAGATAACTTTTAATGCATACTATCAGAATGTAAGAGGGCTCAAAACTAAGTTATATGACTGGAGGACGAATTTGGTTACTACTATGAACATTAATCTGATTGCTATAACGGAAACTAATCTCGATAAATCTGTAGAAGACTCAGAAATCATTGCTGGTGACTGGTCTGTTGCTCGAAGAGATCGTGGGCGTGCTGGTGGTGGCGTGATGTTGTTGGCTAAGGCACCTTTAACGCTTTTACGATTACCCGAATATGAAAGTCAAGAGGTAGAGGACTTATGGGCGCGATTTCAGTTACATGGACATTTTATTTATGTTTGTGTTGCGTATATTCCACCTTCTGCCTCAGATAATATGTATTTGAATTGGTTCAATAATGTGTCTAGTATATATAAGAAACTTAACAGTGAACGATTGTTAATTATGGGCGATCTTAATTTTTATAGTTGTAGTGAAAATGTTATGTTGAGTTTTAATAGCTTTTTAGTTGAATGTAATTTGAGTCAATGCAATAACATTGTGAATAAGAATGGAAGAGTGTTGGATGCAGTTCTTACTGATGCAGAATTGAGTGTGCATAATGTTTGTGTGTCAGCCGTGAATCCAGGTGAGGAATTATCTAGGATTGATGGCCATCATCCTCCATTAAACGTGAGTATAATTTATAAA
Source organism: Colias philodice (assembly GCF_061535455.1). Lineage (NCBI taxonomy): Eukaryota > Metazoa > Arthropoda > Insecta > Lepidoptera > Pieridae > Colias > Colias philodice. The sequence continues at coordinate 5,056,046 of NC_143111.1, read as the reverse complement.
ATTTTCTCTCGGAGCCCAACATTAGAGCCGATTGTTACAGAAACCTCTAGAAACTGGGATTTTAGTAAAGGGAATTACTTATCGTTACATTACAATGTTAAAAATTTTGATTGGAAAGAGATTTATAATATTCCTGAGGTAGATGATTCACTTGAATACTTTAACTGTACTATTTATGAATTTTTTGATCAATGTATTCCGAATAAAAAACCTAGGACGAATCGTCGTATTTATCCAGTATATTATAATAATGAAATCATACACAATTTAAAAATCAAAGCTCAATTACACTGGCAGTGGAAATTTCTTAATAACCGTGGAGCTTATGATGAATTTAAATTTTTAAGGTCAAAAATTAAAAATGATATTAATAAAGCACATAAGGATTTCTTAGATAAAATATCTACAAATTTAGTTGATACACCAACACAATTTTGGCAATATGTTAATTCACTGCGCAAAGGAAATAATACAGAAACAATGGTGACCTTTGATGATACTGAGTACCGGGGTAAGGACATGGCAGAAGCGTTTGCTAAGCATTTCAAATCAGTGTTTTTAACTAATTCACCAAAACTGGACTTTGACTCTGCTAATTCTAAGGCTAGGTCCAGTTCACGTTTCTTCGATATAAAGGTTTTAAATAAGGATATAATCAGTCGATGTATAAAAAAATTAAAATCTAACGCTTCTCCTGGACCTGACATGATACCTGCTTATATCATTAAGGGTCTTATGGAATACCTAATTGAACCTATAATGCACATATTCAATCTTATTCTGATGAAAGGTGTATACCCTACACTATGGAAGAAGTCGCGAGTTATACCGATTCCTAAATCTGGCAGTAGAACCAAAGTTGAAAATTATAGACCAGTGGCGATTTTATGTTCACTAGCCAAGGTATTTGAGATGTGTTTGCATTCTCAAATGCTACATGAATGCAAGCCATACATCTCTCCTCTTCAGCATGCCTTTTTACCACGCAGGTCGGTCGCTACAAATCTCATTTCACTTGTTGAGACATTATCACGTGAAATGGATAAGCAGAATCAAGTCGATGTTATTTATCTCGATTTCCGCAAAGCTTTTGACCGTGTTGATAATGATGTACTGTTGTTGAAGTTAGCAGATCATGGATGTGGCCCGACTTTGCTCAAGCTGTTTTCTAATTATCTTAGGGATCGGAAACAATTTGTAAAATATGGCCCGTATATTTCAGATTCTTATTCTACTCGATCTGGTATAAGTCAAGGATCAAATCTTGGTCCTTTGCTGTTTTTATTACTGATAAACGATTTACCGGATGTAATTGAAAAGTCGGATATCTTACTCTTTGCCGATGATGTTAAAATATTTAAGGTCATTAAATCGGATGAAGATTACTGCCTCTTGCAAACAGACGTAGATGCAGTTTATATGTGGAGTGTGGAGAACAAACTACACTTTAATATTGACAAGTGTGAATTTATGACATTTAGTCGTTCAGCCTATATACGGAACTATGTTTATAGTTTGGGACAGGATCAAATATCACGTGTGAATAAAGTACGCGACTTAGGTATCACATTCGTGCCTCATCTTTCGTTTCATGAGCATATTCACAATGTTTCTAACGCTGCATACAAACGTTTAGGATTCTTACTGCGCAACTCTGTCGGACTTTCAGATAGCGCTATTAGAGTTCTCTACTCGGCACTTGTTAGGAGTATTCTAGAGACTAATTCCATTGTCTGGAGTCCCTACGAGAAAAAATATGTCCTTATGTTGGAGCAGGTCCAAAAGAAGTTCTTAAGGTACTTGTATGCGAGAAATTTTAATTATTACCCATATCTGTATCCCACAAAATTCTTGCTGGGTAGTTTGGGTTATAACTCGCTGGAACTTCGTAGAAGTCTATCAACTGTTAAATTTGCTCTTAACGTTTTATACAATAAAATAGATTCTAATGATTTAGTAGAAATGCTCTTACGGCTTAATGTGCCTGACAATTATACACGGGCTCGTAGCCACCGACTGTTAGCTGCTTGGCGCACACGCACGGTTCAACGCCAGCAGTCTCCGGTGCCTCGCATGCTTTCACTGCTGAACTCAATCCTCAATTCTGCACCAGTATATGATTTGTTTGTGTCAGGGATTGGAATGATAGGTGAAGAATGTAAGAGGTACCTAGAGCTAAGAACATAGTGATAAGTTTAGAATTAAGTTTAATATATGTATGGTTTGGCGTATGCCGTAAATAAATAAATAAATAAATAAATAAAATAAATAAACGTAATTTAATACTTAGGTACATATTATATAATGATGCGCTCAAACTGTTAATCTACATTTAATTTAGATTATTATTTGAATTACTAAGTAATGTAGAATTTAAATCAAATTCACTCATGTTTTCCTCAGATTTTCGATGTCCTCCGATTTTAAGATTTTCTTATCAGAGTATTCAATTTTAATGTAGTTAATTTTTATAAGAGACAATTAAGAACATTCAAAAATAAAGTGTCACGTATTTTTTTTAAACGACGAATGACGAAAACGACGTAATCGCGGACGAAGTCGCGGGCAACAGCTAGTAACAAATAATATTGGATTCGTATATCTGTTTGTCGTGAACACACATCCTTGAATTCAACGGTTAGATATGTGCATTCATTGATTGAAAATGACTGTAGGCATAGTGATGTTCCACACGTATTACTTTTCTACCGTATTTTGTGCAATAAAATATTTTATGGATAGGTGAATTATATTATTGACCTTTACGACATTTTTTGTCTGACCTATTTTAGGTACCTCACTGCATTCATAAGTGGTATGAATGTAAGGTGCATTAGTATCTTGAGCTTCGATAGATCATTTCATTGTTTATTTAAACCTTAATTAATAAAAATTAATTGCAGTATTGGAAAATAAAAAATCAATATCTAATTATATTAAAATCCACAATAAATTCTTCAAATTTTAGCTTTTAGAACTAAAGTCTCTCCTTGAGACAATGCGTTAACAATTTGTCAATGTTTGTGAGTTAATAGACGCGTCTAATCGGACAAGCGGTCAATTGATGTTTCAATCGATTACATGTCTATTAAATCATATATCTTGTTATAATCTATACTAATATTATAAACGTAAAGAGTTCGTTTGTTTGTTTGTGCTAATCTCTGGAACAACGGGTCCGATTTGTAAAAAAATTCACTATTAGATAGTCCATTTTATCGGAGCAATGCGGATTAAACCGCGGGGTATAGCTAGTCTTGTTATAAAATGTGAAATGTAGATAAAATAAATAGTTTATTTGTTTTTTTATACTAGATGTAACACGTGTTATCTCCGCTCAGTTTAAAATTGTTCTGACTTGAGCTGTTTAGTTAAAAATAATAATAATAGTTGTTTATTAAAAATAATAAAGTGTTTTCTGATATAATGGCATAAAAATACACTTCTTAATTTTCTCCTTAATTGAGAAATTAATGTGTTTATCCGAAAATGTAGGCAAAGTATATAAAACTCATTAGTAAAGTGTGTACAATAGTAATAAATCAAATCTAACACAACCTATAATTAAAGGTTATTAGTTAGTTATTAGGTGTTAGTAACTAGTACTACCTTTAACACTTAAAAAATATCGAAACATCCCCATTACATTTAACTCATATTAAATGAAGTATAAGGTAATACCACAAGGCTGAAGATCCGGCTTCTGGCCAAGGTTGACCCTCACCAGGCCCATCCTTAACACATGATTACTATTAATAAATTTATTAAGTCATCACCATAACTTGTTTCTGTATTTATATTAGTATTATCTTTTACAAAACAACTAAAATTATAATGAGATGCTATGGAATTTAGAAATTAATGTTGCTATGGCGATACAATTTCATCAATAAAAATGTTGGCTAATTATAAACCGTACTACTGCGTTTCGTCTTAGTATCTCTCTGTTAAAAACAATAAATGACGAAATTTTAAATTTTAGATAATTACTAGTGGTCCACCCCGGCTTCGCCCGTGGTATATATTTAGTATCCTATGTCCTTCTCCTGGCTCAATGTACCTCCCTGCCAATTTTCAGCTAAATCGGTTCAGCCGTTCTGAGAACCAAATTCCTTTCGCATTTATAATAGCTCAGCCCATCAATATTGTTTAATATTTAGGTAATTTTAAAACATTAGTTTAAGCAATGTGTTATTGACATGTTGTCTATTACGAGTCAAGGCGAAATAAAGTGAAAATACGTAATTATGCAAATAAATTCGTAATGCGCAAGCGCTCTGTATGAAAGTGATACTTGGTTTTAATGAATACCTTTCTTAATTTTTTACATAATACTTTTTTGGTACTTCTATATAAGACAATATTGAGGAGATGCCAATTGATATATTCTCATAGACATTTAGTAAATAAAATGAATCTATCTATTAGGAAAATTACTAGATATTATACAAAATTGTATTTTTGGAATATTAAGAAAATATCGAGATATTGTTTTAAGTTAAAATATGTTTAGAAAGGTGAAACACGTTTGCAGTTACTTTACATTTAAAAATGCTCAATCTTGCAAATAACATTTGTAGATCGGTGAATACAAGACATTGAACCGCTGAAAAAGTGTTAAATTTGAGAATGAATTTTAATAATTATTGAGTCTATCACTAGGAGCTTATTTTTACTTATCTAATTGAGGCCCGTGTATTGTTAACAACATACTAATTTGACCCAGCAAGCCATAAACTATGTCATAAACTTTAAAAACGTCACTTTTATGGTAAGTAGGGCATGCACCCGGGTTTACCCGGTTCCGAAAAACCCGGGTAAACCCGGGTTTTTTGATGATCTTGAGAACCGGGTCTGAATAGTATGAAACCCGGTTCTCCCGGTTCCGACCAATATATTAAAATATAAAGTATTATTTATATTTTGCTGCATTATTTTAACAAATTTATTGTATCTGGCAACCTCAGACTCACGTGCATTGCGAATTTACGTGCCACGCCTCAAACGTGGCTCCGATTGGTTGTCTAACCTTAGATGCTATAAGTTTCCTACGGTTGTATTACCAAAAAAAATTAGGCTTCGAAAATGACAAAAATTAGGCTACAGAAATATTTTTATTAGATTTCTCGTGAATTTGAAAAGCTGTTAATTTTACTGATTCATATTAAATGATCCAGTCATGTTTTTGTTTTTGGTATCAAGCTGAAATTTATATCGAATACTCAAGTTTTCGGTCCCTTTTATGTGAAAAAGTCGAACTCACAAGCCAACGCATCAAAAGATACAGCCGTAAATGCTGAAAATTTTCGAAAATTTCGACATTCGCATGGGACTCAAAACCTACAGCTGGGTACTTTTCATGTTTTTATGTGATATTATGATAACAAGAGCGCCGAGACAACCGTCAAAACGCTAAGGAATAGAATACGCTATCGATACAAATTGACATAAGCGTATGATGTTTTGCCTAAGGATTCGGTCACACTACCAATGACGACGACGACCACGAACAAAATTTTCATCCAGTCGAAATTAAACAAATTGTGCAAAACAGAATTAAAAAAATTTTTTCGAGATCAATGGATAAAAAAATAGGTTTTTCGTAGAAACGGTAGCTCCTAGAAAAAAATGTATTTAACCTTTTTTATAGATAATTTTATGATGTACAATTTTGGTTCCAGGTGATTGTATGATAAACTTACCGTCTCGGCGAAAATCGCAAAAAAAAACTATTTTTTTATTAAGTGACCTCGAATTAATTTTTTTCCGAGTACCGTAATGACGGGAGATTTAAATATTTTATTTTGAATAAATTTTGGCAAGATTTGAATTTTGGTCGTGGTCGTCATCGTCGTTGGTAGTGTGACCGAACCATTACCAAAATATCATGAGCTTATGTCAATAATTAGCGTTAGCAATTTCTATTCCTCGGCGATACTGACGTTTGACTAAGGGCCAAGGTACTTTTATAAGACTGATAAATAAAGAGAAGTATTGAAATTTTGTTTCTTTATTAATTTAATAAAATAAGACACAAGCCGCGTAAAATAAAGGTCTATCAGGTACTTTTACAGTTACTTTTGTTTAATTTCGTATTTTTTTCGAAGTATTATAAAAGAACCGGGTAACCCGGTTCTACCCGGTTCTGAGCTCGATTTGGAACCGGGTTTCAAAAACTTGGAACCGGATCCGGTTCTGCATGCCCTAATGGTAAGCCCCTTTATTGAGTAACATCCGAACATCCTCATAAAAACGAATTCATTATAAATAGACAAATAAAATGTGTAAAGGTCAAACGAATCTCATTTTTTGGTATTTTTATTTTATCTTATCTGAAAACAAATAAATTACAGTCGACTAGCATACGCTTTTAAATTTATTGTCTTTTATTTAAAAATGAAATGGTATTTTAGAAATAACTTTGAATTTTTTGTTTGTAATTTTCCTTATCTTTTTGCAAGCCGCAACTTCAAGATATTAGCAAAATTAATTCAAAATACGGCACGTTGTTCATTACTAAAAACATGCAAGACCATATTTTTGTAAACGTCTCTTTGTAATAAAAATAACTATTGTTTATATTATATAACTAGCGGTCCGCCCCGGCTTCGCCCGTGGTACATATTTACGTTTTCTCTACATAAGAACGATCCTCGTATTTCAAGGAATATAATAAAAAAAGAATTATCGAAATCGGTTCAGCCCTTCTCGAGTTATGCGCTTACCAACACATTTTGCGATTCATTTCTATATAAATTTACATTACTATAAATTAAAATAGTTTAGAACAACGGCAAACAACGAATTTTGTTTGTTTAGACTTATTTTCCAATACAAATTCTAGCAAATTGTTAAAACTAAAAATACCATGAAAACCATAATTAATAATTCGTATTAAATGTACAAGGTTACTACCAAACATGTAGGTTTCTTCACATGTATAATTATGCCCAAAACAGTGTCACGACGGTCATCTTTAGTGAACCTCCTCTTGATGTAATAATATAATACTTATGTACTTATACATAATTAACAAAAAATATTAGTCAGCTTGTTAATATTGTGTAATATTGAATAATTTTTTCCTTTAAATTCTTTTAGTATTTTGCAAACATAATACAAATAATAAGTATATTTATAATTTTATAAATAAGTTCTATATTATAATATTCTGAGCTCTCAAATTGAGTTTAAACTTACCTACATTTTATAATAATTAAAGCTATATAAATAATTTATTTGTTATTCCTTGTTTTAATAACCTTTAAAACACAAAGACTCGCTCAAAATATTCCCCAACACTACTATAAACCAACAAGTTTTTGACTATTAAAAGTCTCTGCTAGTGAGGAAGTTATATAGACAAAATTAAGTGTATGACATAACCTACAAACTGATAATATACATAATATTTTTCCATAGAAACAAGATCTAGTTCACTAAAATGCATGCAAACGATCAAGCGCCACCGAAAACTTAGAATGGACGGATGTACAAATCATCTTGCCTTTCATTTAATTAATTATAACTATCACGGAGGTGTTTTGACATGTCCTAAAATATGATTTCTCGCCAAAATTGGCTACATAAGCCACAGCTGCGAGCACACGACAGGGCAATGTTGACCCACCGTATTGACGACTCATAGCAGTCGCTGTAGCCGAAATCGAAAGGAATACATAAATAGAGCAACATAATATATAGACATTGTTCTTTCAGATAGATTTGGCTCACGATCTCTCTGATGATTTTATCATAATCGGGCTGAAATTTGGCATGCAGGTAGATGTTAGGACGTAGGCATCCGCTAAGAAAGGATTTCCCGAAATTCTTGCGGGAACGGGGAAAAACGGGGATGTACAAAGTCGTGGGCGGAAGCTAGTAAAGTATAATCTGTTGACATATTCAATTCTCTAATCCTATATTTAAAACATGTCCTAGAAAACTTAACAATTCCTAACTTTTGAAATATCTTTATCGAGATAAGGAAACAAAAGCCAGTATCAATTAATTAATGTTTGTGATGATAATGATGATGATGTATACTTCTATCCAAACCTGGAAACACATAGATTTTTGGTGACGGCAATAAATTTCCTGCCAAACTAAATTAAACATCTCTCCAAAGTGACACTTCAATTGCCCTCTGCTCATTTGCAAACCGTCGGAACAACTGACATAAGATTAGCGTAAGAATAATAACATTGAATTTGTACGTCTCACTCCGAAGACCTTTGTGAGAAATTACTTGTACTATTGAGATCATTGCATCACAGTACGTCATGAGAATGACATAGGTACTTTACTCCAATCATCTCTAAGGAATCCGCTGTTAAAATAGTTTGACTGACGCATTGTTAACCTTTACGTTGTCAGAGTAACAAGAGTAGGTATATGCGAAAGTTATTCTGTATATTATGCATGTCTAATTAGTCGACTTTTAATATATTATGTACCTACTCATAAATATTTACTTTTTATTTACAATTTGTTATGTAGAGTCTGAGAAAGCGTGTCTTCGTTGTAACAAATTAAAACATATTATAATAAGTTAAAAAATCGTCACGTAGTTCGATTTTTATAATTACTAATATTTGCACACTATCTTAATACGTTAAAGCGTTAATCCCATGCTAATTAATTATATTATTATTTGATAACCTTGCAAAATATGTAAATTAATAAAAAAACAGACGTCTCAAACCAATTAATCACGACCTACCACATCCAATCAAGGAACGTAATTTAATCACGCATCTACGCACCAATTGGCTAGAATCGAAAAAAACCGTATTTCATCTGTCCAACATGAATGTCGGGGGTCAAGCGAAAGCTGCGGGATTACATAACTTATGTTACATTGATTACAAAGAATAGACAGGTCACTGGGTAAAGATTCATCTGCTGAGGTTGTTCACCTTTGCGGTTGCGAATTATAGAAAACTCGTAAACTGTTTATCGCTGTTTAAGTAATTGTACATTGTTTTGTAACGCGTGTCGGGTGTAAGTGACACTCGTTTGTTGTAAATTATTAGCTATATAGGTGTATAAGTTACGACTAAGACGTTATGAGGAAAGAAAAAGATAAACAGTTGTATAGGCTACTAGCTTACCGCCCGCGGCTTTGCCCGCCTTGTTTAAAACCTAATAAATAAATTATATACTAAAACCTTCTTCTTGAATCTCTCTATCTATAAAAAAACCGCATCAAAATCCGTTGCGTAGTTTTAAAGATTTAAGCATACAAAGGGACATAGGGACAGAGAAAGCGACTTTGTTTTATACTATGTAGTGATGATGTCTGATTCAAGTCTTATACTGTTAGGCTCACCTTTAAACAAGCTATAGGCGAAGATCTATACTATTATAAATACTTAGTAAAACATTTAAATTTTGAACTATTGTTAATTACCGACCTTTCGATTATTCATTAAACACTAATTTAAACACAATAAGGAAGAGCAAAATTAATAGACTTCCCATCAATATTATCTACAGCTTATATAATCGATAACTAATTTGTAACTAATAAATGGCACAGTAATATTCAGAGGTGATTTCCAACCAAATCATAGAATTACATAGTATTGCTAAAATATAAACAGACTAAAGTGTGTAAGTATGTCGACACTCTTCCGTGAGACTCGCTAGACAATGATAGATAAAACTAGCCGTGTATTACCATATAACACTGAGTTTTCGTTTATCTTAACTGCTTTTAAAATATTTAACTGCAGGTCATTTAGTGCAACATGTTTAGTTTATACATATTGTAAATGAAAATGTAATGCTAAACTGAATAAAAATGTTCATTTGAAATTATATTTATTGAAATTATATTTATAGGTACTTAAGTTATTCAAAAGCCTTACTTTTTTAGCTAACGTTTCGAAAAACAAGGTTTATAGTCTATAAAACAAAAAAATGTCAAAGACCAAAACTTAATTTACCTGAATTCCTGAGAAATTTACTTTATTTGCATTTAAAACTGTAGAAGAACCGATACTAATAAATTAAATATATAGAATACTATAGAATCATTGTCATTTTAAATATTGCATTTGTTTTTATTTCACGGCTTCTTTTCTACCACATTTATTGAGCACGTTATAATTATGTTGTCCAAACGCGCTTGAGAATTTTTGTTTCAAATATCATAAATGAAGAAACTCTATTCATAAATTAGCTTACTCTCCCACGTCATAGAACACACAACATTTGAAATATTACGCTTTTTTAATTAGTAGATATAGAACAACTGTATATTATGATATATTTGTTCCATTTATATTGAGAAATAAAAAGGGTACAAGAAAATCTCGAACGTTATTTCAGGACCTAGATGTGTATTACATTTCAAAACCAATTTTCCGACTTAATAAAGCTGAAAAAAGGGAGATTAAAAAGAGTAGAGTTTTAAAAAAATTAAATTTAACTGTGAAACGCCAAAATAAATTCGTTCGTTTCGATAAATTGTTTTATTACTAACACGAACATATCCGTAACCTTTATGTCAGTGTTTACCACTTAAAAACGAAATGCATGAAAATCATAAACGTATTTGAAAATTGTTTTACAACATATATACGAACATCCTTCAATAAGTGCCTTCCACTTAAGTAATTAATAAATGCATTGTTAAACAATTAGCTAAAGAACTTACAACAACTGTCAAAATACAATAAAAATAAAAAACAGTCTCATCAAATGAATTTCAAGAACCCTTGAAATATTTATTTCATTTCAATATAAATTATCTCTAAGTGAACGTATTATTGCGTATAACATTCACAGTAATAAGCAGATAAAAGACACCGACAGATAGCATCATTACTATGAATAGAACCGTCAAAATCACATGATTATATTATTTTTAAATAAATGGTCTCTCAGATTGAGTCTAACTTGAGTAACATCGTGTGACCATCATTACTAGATTATCGGTATTCGCACGGAGTTTTAATTAATTTTTAATGTAATCCATCAAAAAATATGGTTAGCGCACCAAATTATTTGCTTAAATTTAAAATTTAATTGTTGCATATCTTTTGAACCAATTGACTGACTTAAATAAATTATTGAATGAATAATTTTATCTCGATGGCATTGTAAAGTATACGAGGCTCAAATCATCATGTCATCAAAGTTTTAAGAAGCTTTTTTCCAATGATAACCTTAGGAAGATAAACTTTGGAAAATGATTTTCACAGGGCACTATTCTATTAATATCGACATCAACCATAGTTAAACAATTAATTAAAAATGTTATAATTTCAAATATCATAAAACAATAGGTTTTCTTGCCACACAGAATATACAAACTATTATAATAATTTATGCCCGACCTCCGCCCCTATGGCCTTGACTTATAATTTAATATGTGAAGCGCCACTAATCTGCACTATTTAATCACTTTTTTGACCTTTGCAAATTCATATTAATATATTACTACATAAATATGCTTATTTCTATCATTTATGCAGTTCCATAGCCTTAACATTTTCATTAATGAAAGAAATTCAATTATTTATTTGATATGCACTTAGAAGTGTCTTTATTGTTCTTGTCAAATAGATATTATATTATACTTAAATAATTGTTTAGTAAATCAAAGAGTGAATCACTATAGTTAATTATGCGCAATGAACTTGAGTCATTCCATTTACATTTTATTTTATATTAAAATGTTGTTACATTGTAGATATAGAAACAAATAAAAGATCTTTAAGCATCCTCAAATTATCCAAGAAATAGCTTCTTTAGAATTCCTACTTAAAAATGGCACATTTACCTACTTATAAAAAATCAGATGGCCACGTATATTTGCAACAGTACTTAGTAGCCTTGATTTAGAATAAACATTATTACAACAGTACGAGTCTACTGTAGACAAATATTTAAATTTGTTTTAGATTTTAAAATATTATGACAAATCTTTTTATAGCTTACAAATTTTAAAGTGTAATAAATTATTCGTAAAAAAAGTTAATATTTAAATAATATGACAATGTTATTAGAGGCGAACTTATCTTTTTCTATTAAATACAAAGTTGATCTTTTAGTCATTTTTTATATAAAACAACGAGCTCCTTTGTTGACAGTTTATTCTTTGCTTAGGTTGAAAAGGCTGATTGTTTATTATTTGTTAAGATTGAAATTGAACAAAAAATAGTTACGAAATATAATTTACTAGCTTCCCACCCGCGGCTTCACCCGCATTTTCAAAGAAAAACCTGCATAGTTCCCGTTTCCGTGGGATATCCGGGATAAAACCTATCCTATGTGTTAATCCAAGTTACCCTCTATATGTGTGCTAAATTTCATTGTAATCGGTTCAGTAGTATTTGCGTGAAAGAGTAACAAACACACACATACACATCCTCACAAACTTTCGCATTTATAATATTAGTAGGATAGGATTACATACAATAAAGTGTGTGTTACGAAACATAAACTCCATTTAATATAAGTATGTGCTATAACAAAAATCGGAAATCGTTTAGAGCCAGTAATGTCACAAATGTTAAATAACGTAAACATTGAACATAGCAAACAAGAGATTCGTCACACATGTATGTAAAAGCGAAAGTGTCGGCTAGGCCTTACGCACGTAATTCATAGTTGTACCACAGATAGTATATACTATACTAGGTTGTACCACAGACTAATAATAATATACTACGTATACAAGTTGTACTAAACTTCTTTTAGTCTAAGATCCGGGGTTAGAAAATAATTATACCCTCATCTGTCAGGAGAGTTGTGGTGATAGGTGACAGGTGAGGGTATGTTATTCTAATCCCGGATCTTAGACACATAAACATAAATAGAAATAATTTGGAAAATCCAAAAGTGCACGCCTCATAATTTTTTTTAAATAAATATTTATTAATTATTATTTTTGTTTATTTAATAACAATTAAACCACATCGAATCAGACCCTGAAAAATGAAAGGGTTCTATTCCTGAGCATACTCAAGCGTAAGAGAAAAAAAAAGACTCGATTAGTAAAGTATTTCGGTCGCTATCGTGTTAACAAGAAAAAGGATCCGCACATACAGACACACGGACGTCCAAGACAGAACTTTTTTAAACTGTTTTTTAACTAGTTTAAATAACAAAAATGACATCAAAAATATCATGAACGTTAAAAATAGTGTTTTTTCTTAATATGTGTGTGTATGTATTATCTTACAAGTGCAATGTATGATACATAAAGACATTTTAAGTTTGAAAAATCAGATGTTTTGCGCGAAGTGACAGTAGTACCCACCTCAACGCTTCGCTTATGAGGCGTGCAATAGCATCTTGATGTCTCCTAAGGGTCGTAAAGGCGTATTATTTCCTGTCATTCTTCTGTCATTTTTCAACATTGGAATAAATACTGCTTTAAACATCATGGTAACTCCCCTGGAATCGACTTTATAGGAAGTAATAAGAGGTAGACATTTTATATCAAGAATGGTTCAATAAAAAGGCAATGAAAGCCCAGATAGGTCATTACAAATTATAAAAAATGCACTTTTTTACAATTAAGTTTTACTCTATTGGTCTTTAGTAGTCTTTAATAATATTAAAAATATAGCTACAAATACATCGGTCATAAACCCCATAAAATAAAGGTACGTTAACAATAAGAATTGTTAATATGTATCGCAACGGATACAATAACATTCGTAATTACTAATTACGTCGTAAAACATAGCCCATTGTGCTATTGAACTGTGTCACTAGACCAATTAAACGAGAGAGGAATTTTGCAGAGTCTTTCATTTTTATTTACAACTAGCGATCCACCCCGGATTCGGCCGTGGTACATGTTCTCTCCATAAGAATTAAGAAGCATCCTCGTACTTCAAGTCTTAATTTTTTTTACGTAGTCGGTTCAGCCGTTCTCGAGTTATGCGCTTACTAACAGTTTTACGATACATTTTTATATTATAGATTTATTATTGTCATTCAAGAAAATGTAGAGCCCTATATTTTGTCCATTTCGGAAATTACTTAAACTAGACTAGACATTGTTCTAGATTCTAAATCCATTTTCATATTTCTCAGGAAAATTATTCCTATATAATACTTGTAATATTATTACCAATAGAAAATATTTATATACCTACTTGCCAAATTTTAGTATTTTCGTTTAAAAGATTTTCTACCTAATGGCAGATTTTTTTTATAATTATTATAGACCTATATAAGGTCTTTCAATTACCATGTTGTATTGCGTTAAACTTCAATTTAATTTTAAATGTTAACCTTTTAACAATAATTTTTCTCGAATTTGCCATTTCCGATTGCTAATTGAATATGTATTTTGATATGAATAAGTGATTATAGTTGTTTGTTTATTATTATGAGTATTGGATGTTTTTATCAAAATTTAATTAAACGGTAAGAAGATGTTACAAAATATCCATGGACATTTTGTCGTACTCAAAATCAAGCATTTATTATTTTATTCAACAAGACATCTTCAAGAAGCGCTTGAATCAAGATGCTCAAAAATTATATACTGCAAGTTAAATATAATAGTATTCTGATATCGTTGACCTGTTTTATGTATTTTTTATTATCTATGTAGTAGGTAATTTAATAATGATAATATTAATTATAGTTCGTCGTCGTTCAATAATTTATCCAGACCTAACCTAAAAAACAAGAGAGGAAATGATCCATAAAAAGAGGACATCTTTACCAAAATAACGTACAGAACACCCACAAACATAAGTCATAGATCATATTATACCAGTTAACTTACACAATGTTTGAATAAATTAATTATTTAACGCTTCACCGTTTCGTAAACGCACAGAACTTACCAAATATCTAGACAAATAATAGGCGCGAAACAACACACACATACATTTTTCTTTATAAATCACACGTAAAAAAAACATTGGAAAAGCCTAAATTACGCAATTTTAAGTCATTATAATTTTTAATATTAACTTATCTATACTAATATTATAAAGAGGAAAGGTTTGTAATTATGTATGTATGTATGTATGTATGTATGTATGGTTTTCATGCATAAACTACTGGACCGATTTTCATGAAATTTGGCACAGACAATCTTTAGACCCTGAGACAGAACATAGGCTACCTTTAATTGCGAAATATGTACCACGGGCGAAGCCGGGGCGGACCGCTAGTATTTAAAATAAACATAAATAAAATGCATTTAATCCGAGGCTACATTATGCAAATAAAATCTAGTAGTCTATCAACTTCGCCTAATGTGAACTTGTCTTTATTTCACGAAGAACGTAAGCGTACTTTTATCAATTTCTATGTATGCCAAACTAGTCATAAAACATATTTATATCTAAATAAATAAATAAATAAATAAATATTATAGGACATTATTCCTCAGTTTAGACATGTAGGTACGAAAAAACTAAACAATTTACTTTAGATTATGTAAAAATGAAACTGGGATTATTGTGCAGGTCACGGTCAATATGCAGATATTTCAATTGAATAATCAATTGATTGATTATTAAATTTTCATAATATTCTAAATCAACGCATACGATTATAATTTTTACATTCCTATAGATATCTTAGTACAAATGTGATAAATGAAAATAATAACATGACATTACATAATATTACATACTTATTACGTTATCGGCTTTTCTATTGTATTATAAAATACTAGCTGCTCCGCGCGGTTTCACCCCCGTGGCTCCACTCCTGTTGGTCGTAGCGTGATGATATATAGCCTATAGCCTTCCTCGATAAATGAGCTATCTAACACCGAAAGAATTTTTCAAATCGGACCAGTAGTTCCCGAGATTAGCGCGTTCAAACAAACAAACAAACAAACATACAAACAAACAAACTCTTCAGCTTTATAATATTATTAGTATTAGTATAGATATTATTTATAGCTTGATTTCACAAAGTGTAGACGCCTGATTAATTTATCAGACGTTTAATATTATTTTCAATTTTCATAAAATATAAGGTATTGTTGTATTTATTTTTTATCAAGTCATAATTGCATGGTGAGTAATATTTGTTAATTTATTTTTACATTACAAATACGTACGCACATAAAATAAATAATTTTATACCGTTTATTCAAAACGACATAAACACTTCATCGGTTTTAATAAAAACAAATGACATTGCCGTAAAAAAATCCAAATAATTTCATCTTGCCAAGATGGAATCTGTATAATTAACGACCAACATGTTTTGAACCTCTTGACCTTTCGAATTCCAATTCCGATGAGACCAACATACAATTGTCACAAAAAGTTACCTTGACTTGACACACAGAATATCGTAATTTATTATGTCACCGTAAAAATAATTGAATACAATAAAGTCAATTTCTTTAATTATATTGTTGAAACAAGATAATAAAAATAACAAAATAAAAATGAATAAAAACCTACACGTTTAAAATTTAACCAAATATTTTGACTTATGTTAAGTTACGAAATATACTTAATAGAATAGAATAATTTATACTATGATAATAGTTAGATAATCGAAAAGCCGAGATCTGATTATAATTTCGTGTGATTTAAAATTTATGTATGCTTAATTGCCACTTTTTTTTAGTGGTGTTTCTCAATGTTAGCCAGAAGGGCTTCTACATTTTAACGCGGACGCGTGGGTGAACTGAAGGTTCACCCTGGTAGCGACATGCGCAAGGGCGTCCCCCCTTGACGGGGATTTAATTGCCACCTATAAACGAGTTTAGTATAAATTAAAACATTTAACCTACCTATCAAAATATTATCGTTGATAAAGCACGAACGACTTAAAACACTGATGGGTTATAATAATATTTTAGGTATTATATTATGCAATATTTTAAAATGCATCCGGCACTCTGCGTGAAGCGTTTATGACGGCACTTTAAAAAACATGTACTTAAACAAAAAAATTATCATATTAGATAACTATTAAAAAAAATTCATGAATAATTCTTCAAATACATATTAATGAGGTATAAGGTAAAATTATAGTAGTTTTAAGACTCCGAACATAAATTAGTAGTAGTAAGTAGTAAGCTCTCTCTTTATTCTCAAAATGTTTGATTTGGATACGACATGCAAAGGAAGCACAAAATAACGACTAACATTGATTAGATATTGTGTAGATACATAACATACCTGCAGACGAAATGCCAGCACATTATGTAAATATTATCTCAATAAGTTTGCGAAATAGGTAAGTACATCGGAAATCCGATGTCACGACTGAAGATGCAATCGTCTGAGCAGTCGATCACAAGGTGAAAGTTGGCGTGCTATTGTCTAAGTGTCAAGTCTTTTTGTTTCTTACATCTGTTATTTGGATAATTGGTATCGACTTTTCGGCTTATCAGTCTTTTGTTCTTTGATCGGTTTAGATGAGGTTTTTTTTAGATTTTTTTAGATAGTTGATCTCTTCAAATCGAACTTAGAGGTTTGTTCATAATGGCTCAAGTATGCAGACATATATTTAATAAAATCTATTGTGTTTGACATTTAGAATCTATTTGTAATCATATAGGTAGGTAATATAATTACAAATTATTCGAGACCAATAATGCAATTTATGTTGCATTTTATATTTCTGTACCTATAAAATAATTTAATATCCTTTATATTGTTAAGACTCAGATGTTTAGTATCTCCAAGTACAAATAATATCTAATCAAATCTGAAATCACAAATGTGTGTCCAATTCAGCACGTATTGAAGAGTTGTTCTAAACACACCCATACATTAACACTATAATTCCCAGACAATATTTCAACAGAATATCTTGACATTAAACCGAAAATTAAGTAACAATAAAGATCGAATCTGATACGTACATTATATCACAGATGCGTATTTTCGCGTATCGATTATATCATATCTTACGCAACCATGATGAATGAACTATGATGACAATGAAATTATCGGAGAATAATCAGTTTTATTTCTTATTTCGACATTTTAATTCAGTTCCAAGCATCCGCGTAGGTTTATAGTTGACTAGATTTCCGCCCGCGGCTTCGCCCTCGTTTTTTACAGAAAAACCCGCATAGTACCCGTTCCCGTGGAATTTCCGGGATAAAAACTATGTGTTAATCCAAGTTACCCTCTATATGTGTGCTAAATTTCATTGTAATCGGTTCAGTAGTATTTGCGTGAAAGAGTAACAAACATACACACCTACACATACACAATATACCTACATCCATGATCACAAACTTTCGCATTTACAAATAGGATATTTGATGTCAATTTGAACAAATTAATCTTTCGTAATGAGCTATTTTCTTTTGTATATGTGTCAGTTGAAAGGTGAATATGAACGCACGTAAATACAACATTAGTTCTATGTAATGATGTTATTAAGATTTGCAATAGGTTAGTGCAATGAATAAGGAAAGGCGATAAGATTAACTATTGTTCATTTTTGTTAATCTATAACTAATGAGCATAGAGCATGTGTTCCAACTTCCATGATAACTTATATAATTTTCTAAGAATGCATTTTTTCGTGCTTTAGGAAATATATACGAAAGTATGTACCTAATAATTATGTAGTTTTAGGTATTGAATTATTTAAATAATTATATACGTTTTAAAACAAAATTCTTCAACCGAATAAAGAGATACAATCATACAATTGACTGATGATAGTGTATGTTAAAATGTATGTAGGTATGAATTACGAGAACACACAAGTATAGGTCAAATTTTGACACCTCAGTGTTGTAATTTTGACCTTTTCATTTGATATTATCATTAAAGTGTTAATGATTGTTTTATAAACGGCCATTATTTTGTTTTATGGTCGATTTGCGCTATTCATGTATGTTTCTACGTTTTATTATAGTATGCAGGTGTAATGTAAAATGTTTATTTAGATAATATCTATAATGTTTTAAGTGTTTTAATGTTGTAGAGATAATGGTAATGAATAATTATTAAATGTTTTATTTTATTTACAGATTCAACAATATTGAAGTATGAATGACAGAAATATTATAAAATTTGTATTATTAATGTAAAAATAAAAAAAAAATCTCCCAAACCAGGTGCTTATGTGATAACTAAATCTAAATTTAAATACATGAAGCACTTAAAAATAATAAATTGTGAACATCTTCAGTGTAGGAATGACAACTTTAGCAAAATTTTAACAAAAATAAAGTATAAGCCACAAAATATCGGCTTATCATGTCGTCTAATTAATGAGTCTCAATAAAATAAAACAATAAAAATACATGGTCAGATATTATATTGTTATATATTTTTAAAGACAACTAATAAAACCATCTGTTTTGTATCCTTGATCCTTACTTTTGTTATTATTATACAGGATTTTCTCTAGACGAAAATTATTAATTATTCAAATTAAGCTGTTCGGAACTTTTGTCACGTTTTTGCATTTGATATGAAAATTCGTTGGAGCATTTTTTGCATAAAAGAGAAAGACCTTGAATGATAGCATCGATTTAATGTGATGACGTTATTATTGTAATAATTAAGTTTATATTATGTTTTTTGGACTCAATCCGTTGGAAATAAAACCGGCTGAAATGTGTTGTTTTTTTGGTAATATAATATTTATTGTTGTCTGACTATTGCATATCTTTAGTATTAAATTAACATATTGCATATGAAAATTTTCCTTACAGGATGTTTTAAAGGTTAAATAAAAATTATTTCGGAAAGAAATGTCCACTCTATTCACAAGACCTCAAATTTCATTGATGAAGTATCTATAATCATAAGTATATTATAAATACGTGTTTCTTGCTGAGGTATATAAAATAATTATAATAATGGATTGGAGAAGGTTAGGAGAATAATAAATACATTTATTTTAATGAACTACAAAATCTACTTCAAACGAAAGCCTAATTTGCAAAGCCATATTTTTAGAACATTCATCTAAGAACATCTGAATATTTCACAGAACGCACGTGACTTAAAAAAATTGATTATATTATATCCCATTAAAAACACTGCCATAAAGTCTGTATATGTCAAGGTCTCTCTTTTTGGACATAAAATAATCATTATTATGTTAATGAACCAACGAAATTCAATCTTCACATCTTCATATGATATCTTAAAGTATGTTGGTTTATTTATTACGGTTCATTAATACAACTCCTTGAAATTTGAAGGTTAATAGTTGAAACTTGATTTTTATTCTATAAATAATGTTTTTAATTTCTACTTTATTTAGCGGACTTCTTCTGAGGACTGCGGAAACTTATGAATATACAATAATGATCCTTGCATTGATCGAAAATATTTTAGTTAATATATACCGTATTATCTATTAATTAGTACCTCATTTTTATATTGTAGTTGAACTAATATTTATATTTCTTTGAATGAGGATAAAAAATGAGTAGGTATTCGTTAAAATAATTTAAGTATACCTACCTAAACTTATGTTTTAATTTGAGTAAATAAAAATTAATATAAAATGTAACTTTTCTCGCAAAGCATTAATAAAATTGAGATATTATTGTATATTATACTTTTAACTAAATCATAAATGTGTATAAAATCTAAATATTCTCAAATACAGTAAAACTTATTCCACGTACAAACGCAATAATTACTATTTACACAAAGACTACCATGTGTTTGTTTTAGCTGACCTTTTGGATCATGATTTTGACATATACCTGACGTTTCATTAAATACATCATACATTTACTATGCAATTATCTACTAATTATATGCATTAGGAGCTATTTTTTATGATTCATTTGAATACGGCGATAATATCAGTTCACGCGCTTGTTCAAACACAATGCTATAATAGGAATTGCTAAGCCATAAAGAGCATTGTTCTGAATCGACGTATTGAATTATAAAACAAAATGTGATGGCAAAAAGGTGGATTTCAGAGAATACTAGAATGTGGTAACCAAATTGAAACTGATATGCAATGAATATTATAATGCAGTGATAAAAAAAATTGTATAGAGTAAATTTGGTTGAATAAAAATGTTGGATACATTTAATTCAAGTCTACAGCTTTAGTAACAGTATTCTCCCTTTTACACGAATTATATCAGAAAAGGAACTATACATTTAAAAAATCATAGAAATGTTGTTAGCATCTAAATTTATCGTTGAAATGAAATGATTAAATTTATTAATAATGGAGAACTTTTATTATTAAATTGACACTAACACAATTTTAGCCCGAACAATACAATAAGTTTTAAATTTGAAAATATTTGAAATGTTAAAAAAAATTGATTATATTAAAGTGAGTCCTGAACAACATTATACTAACTTAAATACTTTAAAATATTCCAAAAACATAATATTTAAAAGCATATTTTCGTACACTTTCGTAACAAACTTCAGTGTGAGAATCTCTCCCATTGTCCGTAAGAAATGACAAGTTGCCCAACGCCCATTGTCTTAGTCAACTCATTCAAGTGGCTTGCCCTTGAATTTTGGTATAATTAATCCTATAATAGATTGATGGACTACATTCAGTGTGAATTTAAAACAACGCAACAGATAAACTGTTCACTGTTGCACTTTATATTGAAACTAGATGTGCCGAAACCGCGGTCAAAATTAAGTATTGCTATAGCTCATGTGTTATTCCGATGTATAACCTATATTACAGTAAAGTTTCACCCAAATCCGTTCAGTATCTTTTGAGCTAATTCGTTACAAATATACTTACATACAAATCTTTCCTTATTAATATTTAAACTGTTTTCTTGTAGAGACTTATTGTGAGAAAGAAATTGTAATCAATTTGTTTATATTCACCTTTAGGCACCTTTAGGAAACAATTTGTATGATATGAGAGAGAGGCTTTATCTTTTATTAGTCAGTCTTGAACTCTGAACCTCTCAGTAAACTTCATTCATGATAAGCTAAATGCTATTAAAATGTATACTTTAACAATCACGTAATTTTAATTTGCTATTTAACCCAAAAACAAAAACCTGAATCTACAAAAATTACAATATAATAATTGATTGTCACAAAGCTTGATAAAACCGAAAGAAATGTCTATTGCAACGAAGATTAGCATTTATCAATAAAGTCTCAGTTGACGATTGTGACGAAGTGACTCTCACATTTTAAACAATAAATTATGTGCTATTAAGATTATCTCTCTCAAAATTTAATTTTCAACATTAGACATAACTTACTACAAATAATATTCGAGTCAAAAGTGGCATCAAAAATTCATATATCACATGTGTATTGCATGACGAAGCCATTGTCAATGTCCTATAACGTAACTCACGCGCCAAAATAAGCGATATTTACAAAACCACGACTGTAAAATTATTGAATTTGTGAGGCACAGTCGGTGAAATATTAATAAGTCAAATGTCAAACATTTTAGCGATGCCACTTAGTCTGCGAGCGCATGTTGTAACTTAAAGTTTACTTAACTGTTTATTGTTACTATTACTATACTATGTGCAATGGAATGAAGATAATTTTATATTTTCACGGTGTGTGAAAATTGGTTGCTATTTGGCTATCCAAACATCTATATGTTGCATACGTAATAGATTTTAATGCCTATCTAGGTTTATTTTAGTATTGAAGTAAAAAATAACATCGTTTAAAGTTCTTCGTTGTTAAAAGATGTTGAAAAATATTTCTTAAAAAAATAATTTTAACACGATGTTAATTTACCTCATAAATCCACATAATTTAATACAGTGTCATAATAATGATGTTTTCAAATATTTAATCAGAATTATTTATCATCTGTTAAAACCGTCGTTAAAACGCAATTTGCTTATAAATTATGTGTATTCTAACTTCTAAGTATTTAAACTATTATTAATACCATTAAAGATTAATAAACACTAAACAATGAACATACAGTTTAAACCAAATTCTAAAGAAAAATACGAAACAATGTTAAAGCTTAAACCAAAATAAAAAAAAATTGTGTATGACCTGTGACCCCAAGATAATATCTTTCGAACTCAAATCGTAATCGCTCCAAAGGCCATTTACATGCACGATATTATTTGTAATATTCACATCAAACAAAACACTAATTTATCTAAACGCATGAGAAAATTCAATTTTACAACATTAACCTTTGATTGCGAAGCTTCATTATGGTTATTTGAATGTTTGAATATTTCAGGGCCGGTAATAAGAGTTATTGTTTTATGTGTCTATTTGCCTGTGGCTTTACTCATACAGAATATGAATTTAAGATTTTTTTTATATTATTGACTATTGTTTTTTCTGTTGTCTAATATATAATTATGTATCTCTATATTTCAAATTTTAATAGCTAGAACATTTTGAGTCCAAAAACTTTCTAATAGAAATAACATTTATAAATATACATAAATATAAATACTGACATATGTAAGAAACAAAAAGGGTCTGAATTGTTACAAAACAAAACATTTACGACATCGCAACTAATTACAAATCTTTGAACATCGATATAATTTATGACCATTCATAAGAAAAGAAGAAAATCAACTTATTACTTCACATAGTTTGCATAAGTCACAATACTTACTATATATGAATAAGAACAATGAAAAATATATTCTCTTATATTGGATAATGTAGGCGTTGTGCTTTGCCAATAAATTCCTTGAATATAAAACCAAAAACACCTGTTATAATGTACTAAACGTCTAGATCAAGGAGTAATGATTTTCATATGATATCTAACAGATAATAATAGCTAATAAGTATAGAGAAACATTAAACCTTACAAACTTCAAATTTAATCAAAATACTAATTCGTTTTTCTGTAATTGAGCAAGATATGCAATCATCCAAACTAACCGACATAATCTCTCACATTTGTAGAATGTCATCTGAAATAATATATTATTCGAATGCCAAACAATTTTCTCACTAAATTTATTCTTAATCCTTATCCTACCTATAGAGGTATACCTATGCGAAAGTAACTCTATACAGACAGAGAACAAATATTTGAATGTTTCTTCTTCACACCTTAATCAGAATCGATTATGGTGAAATTCGGTACTACTCTATATCTATATCTATATATTTCCTCAACTTGAAACTTGAGGAAAGATATAGGATGGGTTTTATCCCGGAAATCCCGCAGGAACCAGAACCATGCGGGTTTTTCTTTAACTATACGGGAGAAGCCGCGAGCGAAAAGCTAGTGCCTAATATTCAAATGTTAATCTATAGACCTAGTATAAGAGAACGCATCAACTAAGATGCTCTTTATATGTTGCACGGGTTTGCAATTCTATAAAAGGTTATATCTTCGAATAGCAGGTTAAGGTATTTAGAGAGATTAAGTATTCCTTTCATAATATCCTACTATTTATATTGCAATGGAACTTACGTATTGATTACATACTTTGATTAATAATTGATAACAGAGAGAAATCGATTTGGTTTCTGCAATTACATTTTAAAGTACCAAAAATAATTTCTATAATTAATATGCCTTAATTAATTAAACAATAAGCAAATATTATAAAGATTCTATTCATAAAATCATTCACAGTAAAAAAAGGTCTTATTTATTTATTTTAAGATTTCATTCCTTTTAACGACCAGCTATTCTGAGGATTAACTCGAAATAAAAATAGAGCTACATTCTTAATGTTTAGGTGAAACAAATGATAAAAACAGATCAATGTTATATTTATGACAGTCGATAACAATTCTCTAATTCATTGTATTCATATAAGTACATTTAAATCACAATTATGTTAGAACTCAAGCCATGTAACTTGTTGACATATATGTAAATGTAATAGTCGACAAGTGAAAGTTCTCATCCCATCAGTTTCGACTTATGTAATAACTATAATAGTTCACTATAGATGTTACTACGATAAAGTACAAATTGCCTATGCAATAAAGTTTTGAATCGAATAAATAAACCCATAAAAATACAGTACTTTCAATTTTTTTTATCTTGCATTCGGTTATTCAACGAGGTATATAGACACGCCATAAGATTAGAATCCGTCTTATATTTTTTACAAATAGACTGTACTCACATGATTGAACCAAATTACATAAATAGTTCCTAAATCATTAGACAAGATGACTTAAAAGTTTAAGTGACGACCGCTTTAGCTCTACAATCTACATTGCTACTGCATACAGACCTAATGTAAAAAAGAGCGTGTATGCTGAGGACACGTGTAAGAAGCGAAATTTCTTTGGCAAGATTCAAAGATGCCAAAATCGTCGCCTTAATCTACGACGTGACGGTATTGTCATAACGCGACCTTTTACTTCGCGAAAATTTACTCTCAACGCGCCTAAAGAAGTTTCACTTAATAAAATGTTTCAGTTATTGGTTATGTAAATTTGAACAAACAGGTGTGAAAAAATCCTATTTCTAAAAATAATAATCTATTGTTTTGAATTGTTTGTCATAAATCTATCCTTAAAAAACCAGGAAGCTTATAAAATTTAACATTCCACGATTGCACCACTATTTATTATAAAACTAAACTATCAGAATATTTTAACTTCAATATAAAAACGAGTAGGTCTCTATATTATTGGGTTAATATGTTACTACCTGGTTTTTATACTAAAAATATAATGACCCATCGTTCAACGCAAATAACTATAAGGAAGTAATATATAACTAAATTAGTTAAGCATCAATATCAATGCCTTATATGGAAGAGGATCGCTTTAATAAAATATAGTAAATTTAGTTGATTATATAAAGCTGGTTATTTTAGTTAAAACGAGATCCTACTGTAAAATTTGCATTATTTAACTAAGCTACATATTATTCATCTTTAATTATATTGTCTTGGATTAATTTTCATAACGTATTAAAAAAAACAATATTGATAAAAAATGTATATTTCATTTTAATTTTCAAGACGCATCTTCAAATATTAAGTGCACATTTAACAGTAAAACAAATATGAAATTATGTCAACGTGTTGATCAAGGCCAATTGGAAGTACAGTATGTAATATTATAAATGCTAGGCCATTCTTTAAATAATATATTAAGTCAACTAATGTTAACATAACGTACGTATAGGTCACGACCTCCTAAAATATTCGCGAGGGAATTACGAAATGATTACATATGTAATTAGATGCAACGAAAACAACTATGTTTTACTATATAGCGTGCATTCGAATAACAGTTATGTCAAGGGTACAAGTTCTTGTTTACGAATTTCATAGCCCTTAATATTGCACAATACCTCAAAACTCAGAGACAGTAAATATGGGTTTTTCTCGATGCTATTCTGCAATATAGATAACTATTTACGACATCGTTTTGTACAATCTATAATATTATATAGCTGAAGAGTTTATTGGTTTGTTTGTTTGCTTGAACGCGCTAATATTTGGAACTACGATTCCGGTTTGATAAATCATTTCTCAGTGAGATAGTACATTCATCTAGGAAGGCTGTAGGCTATACGGCTGTACGACTTTCCTAATCACGCTAAGAACAGTAGGAGCTGAGCAATGCGGGTAAAACCGCAGGGCACAGCTAGTTCTATATAGTTATATATATTATATAGTTTCTGCAATCTCATCAACCTTAGATTGCAGAAACGGTAACAGGAAAAATGAGAAACCTGAATTCGCTTTTCATTGGATTTTTCCATGATAAATATTAATACATATTTTTGAAAAATATAGATTTGCATTCACGCCCGGATGTTGAATGACGTGTGATTATAATAATTTGATTATGCGACTTATTAAAATAAAAATAAAAATATTGAAATAGTACCTAAAACAAACTATGATTCTCACTATTTAAGAATCTGTAACAGTTGTCTACGAAATTTCGTAGCAAAAACGACGAAGCTTTACTACTGAGCTTTTAAATACAAATAAGAATTAACAAGCCGTGTTTCTCAAGTAAGAAATTCCATATTATTGTTGAAATAAAATTAAGTCATTATTGAAGTTTATCGGCATGCCATTTTACAAATCTTTTGTATAATTTTACATACAAAGAAACGCATCTATGTAAAACGATTCACTTTGAATAGCAATAGTGTTATTAACAATTTTCTATGGGTTAATGTCCCTTTCAAGTGCCGGCAAGTTATAAATCATTTTGTTGGAATTGTCCAGTAAGTGAGAATTATGACGGGGAAATTTTATTCAGAGTTCATAATATAGGTATAATCAGAAATTGTTCAGATAAATAAGTGTGTTACGAAACATAATATTCTATAGAAAATGTTTGCTCTAACTATAAAATCTCGTATAGTGTTGTTTTCTATTACTATGGAAGACGTAAAGAATGTATTAATAATTCTATAGATATTATGTTTCGATACTCAAACTACTAAAACTAGTTTTGATTTCAAATATTACGTAATCCTGCTAAAATTATTCCTAGATATTATAATAATATGATCATGTTTAAGAAAGTGAGAAAAACAGAAAGCTAGGGTGTAATAATAGTAATTTATATTCACATTCTATCAACTTAATTACTGTCTAATTTATTATATTAATATACATAATACATATCACGATTATAGTGTGTATAATTTTAATAGATTGTTTAGCAACGTAATACTATGCTGTAATATATGGGCATAGCTTGTAAACATTGGTGAAGTGACTTTGTATCTGTGCTACGAATTCTTGAAATATTTAAAAAATTATAAAATAATACAATGTGATGTTTCAACACCTAAAAGTGTCCCTTTATGTCTAAGAAGCAATAAAAAACATAATATTTGAGTACAAATTACATTTCCCGCAGCCGGAGGCCCCAAAAGAAACACAGATATACTTAGAAACTACATTTAATGACTAAAGTGAGACTTTTACACCCATGTCTGCACGATGCAGACCGGAGTCAAAGAATGAATTTATACATTTTAATCTAAAAAAAAAATAAGACGTAAGCTTGGATGCTAACTAAGGGAAATCGGACCAACATTCTATTCCCGTGCGAACGACGTATTCATCAGTTTCGTATGAAGGCAGGGCCGTAACTCCTCCCGCCGAAGTTCAGCGACCATTTTTGAATTTTGTGAAAAAATGTTGCTGGAAGCTGGGGCTCATCTGCTCATCTGTGGTCTTCTATAAAGTATGTGTCGATCTGCGTCACATCATGTATCAAATGGCCAAAATTAAGACTGCACCAACCAGAATTATGTATACCTATAGGGATAGTGGTTTGACATATTACAGGATCCTTTTCTATAGCGATAGGGGTTTGCATTAAAACTTGCTATTGGATTTTGTGCAAATCTTCCAAATTAACTGAGTTAAGAATTGCGTATCTTGTATATTCATTTCTAATGTCCTTGATGTCTGTACCGCTTATCTTCAGTTCAGTGCCTGTTCCTTAATTTTGTCATTTACATTATAGATCTTGAAATTCTCCGACTCGAACATACATCCAGTAGGTATAGTTAATAAGAATGTACCTTGGAGTATCACGAAGTCCTCTTGTTGCATTTTATAGTGAGATTTTAGATGAGCGTGGTAAAGATAGTATATAATGTCGTTCATCTAATTCTTGCGTCGTTTCTTTTGAGAGTGAAATAACTGTCGTCTCGCAGGAACTATTTAAGGTTTGATTCTGAATCTGAATGAAGTCCTGAATAAAGTCCGGCTTCGTCTGAATTTGATTGTTTTTCGATTTATAGAGATACCAGATATTATACTTCGGGCATTCAGCCTCTATGTACAAGAATAAGTTACTGTTAGTTGCTATTTAGGGATAGGAAGGGATGAGGGCCTGCCTATTCTTATTTGGAAAAATAACTAAATGAATTAAATCAAGAATATCTACTAGTAGAAACTAATGGAAATTTAAAAATTATTACAATTTGCTTATTCGAAAAGTAGTATCCAGGCTTAAGTATATTATAATATTCCCTATCTTTTAATTCTTATATTTGATTCTTATTATAAATCTTACCTAATTTCTTAATCATCTTCCTAGCTGTTTCCATATCTAACATTGAGCTAATTTTACGTATTTATGGTTATTGTCAGTTAATTTTTTTTAAAATTGAATTAATATGAAATTAATTTTCTATTGATTTTCTACTATCTGAGAAAGAATACTATGATGGATGTTTTATATCATTAACTACAATAGTTGAATAATTGAATATATAAATTGAATGCTGATTTTTTTTTAAAAAGCTTTAATGAAATTGTCATATTTTATAGCATCTTTGTAATCCAAATTAATATGTACCGGTAATATGATCGATCCTAATCTTCACAGTCAGTAAAGCTAACAAACATAGTGTGTAAAGTTCGGATCATATGTATACCGATAAGGCGATTCACTATACGAATAATAATTCTCGGAATAAAAGTCAGGGCCGTACTCAGTTGGATATAATTGGTGTATATTCATTTCACGCATTTTCAAATAATTTTGTGTTAAAGGTAAACCTCTAACGGGTTTCGAATTACTTGCTGCTTTTCTATTATTTTTAGTTTTTACTAATTATTAAAATTATTTTTATTCTGTAAATAAGATGCATTTAATTCTCCGTATAAAAATTCCAATGATTAAATTAAATTGAATGAAATGAAAAATTTATTTGTCACAATTTTTAAACGTTTTTTCAATTGAAATCGGCCGCATATATATTGAATTCTTGAACCTAAGGCCTCCTATAAACCGCGAATAAAAGCTTGTAGAATAATTTTTATATGAAGTGTACGTTTTGTCTCTTTGATCCTGAAATTATTTATTAATGGATTTTGAATACCTACTCAATTTTGAGTATGCTATTCGAGTTAATTGTAATTTTATTCAATTTATCATTGATTAAGAAATTAGGCTATTCACTACCTTCACCAGTACTTATATAACTTTATAATCTACATAGATAGTCTAATTAATTTTAAAATAAATCTCTACTATTTTTTAAAACTAGTCTACGAGCAGCCTAACTCAATGTAGTGCTCTCGGGAATTTGACTTTCACGGATGGAAAATCATGGAAAGGAAATTAGGACTAAAAATATAAACTGTGAAAGGAAGCAACACAGAAGTACAGAACTATTCTATGTACTTACCAAATCTGATTACTTTTTGGGATCGATGTTTTGATATAGCCTCCAGGCCGCAGAAATCGTAGATTCTGGATCCTCAGCTCCGTAGCGATAGCAAGATTACTATCTATGCCACGTTTTTTGAGGATCCTACCGACTGCGCCAATTACATTTCCCGCAGCCGGAGGCCCCAAAAGAAACACAGATATACTTAGAAACTACATTTAATGACTAAAGTGAGACTTTTACACCCATGTCTGCACGATGCAGACCGGAGTCAAAGAATGAATTTATACATTTTAATCTAAAAAAAAAATAAGACGTAAGCTTGGATGCTAACTAAGGGAAATCGGACCAACATTCTATTCCCGTGCGAACGACGTATTCATCAGTTTCGTATGAAGGCAGGGCCGTAACTTACATCCATAAATTAATATAAACAAAAAATGTGTGCGTGTACTAGTGTACACACGTAAGAAGTGAAACTTCTTTATGACCTTATTTTTCAAAAAATAATTTACTATATGCAACTTTACAGAAATACGTCGAATAACGCGTGGTAGGGATAAGAAAAAGATGGCGCGTAGCGGAAAAATCTCACGCGTAACGAAAAAATGTTACACTAAATTTTATTCCAACCCCGATAAAGAAGTTTCACTTCAAAAAGAATCAAATCAAAGAAAACAACTAAAACACCTCCTACACTGGTTTACATATACAACAAAATCCAAAACGAATCCACCAGTAACCACCTGCCCTAAAAGTATGAACAGAATGTCACAGTTCATCGATTAAAGAACATAAACATATAAGGCGGTGCTTATCTTGTAAGCATTCATTGTAATCGTTTAATATGTCAGCGTTGCCCCTGACAACGGATGGGAACCGTGCTCTTATGTAATGGGCCCTATATACCAGTCTGACCAGCCGAGAACTGGGTGTATGGACGTTTTTATTATCGTGGACTATTTGTTTTCAATTGTTAATTATTTATCAATTAGTACTAAGAAGATCAGTAAAGTATCGAAGTAATATAATATTTGTTGTTTTGTTTTATACTTAATAATAAATTTGTGTGAAGTTGAAGTTGTATTAAAAGAGTATGAAAAAAAAAGATTTTAGAGGAAATAAGACGATAGGACCCTATTAATAAATATTTTTTTTTTCGAAATAAAAGATTTCAATTATTAAAAAGGCTAATTATTAAATGGCTCTACAATCTACATAATATTATGTTCTTTGTAAATAATAATTATTATTAATTAATTGCTCGTAAATAACTTTCAAAGAGACATCAATATGATAAATAAATATTCTTTAGAGCACACCGCACTTAGTACATAATCATAAAAAAATGAATATTAAAACAGAGATATCGATTTAATAAAATAAATATTAAAGTACAGATGATTTACACAAATTATCCCCAATCGACGTGCAGCTGCAAAATAAATATATTTATATTTAAATTCCATTGAACAAATCAACATTACAAATAAATCTTCAAAAGCAATCCATAATTCACTTTTTGTCATGACAATAATTACGATTAAATACGGGAATATAAAAACGCATGGTCACCGTATGTTATGTCATATTGACCATGGCACAGATAATATTCAGTTATTCCATAAACCCTTTGTGGATTCACGCATAAATTTCGATTTCATTGAAGAATATATTACTTAGGTATTACTATTTTTGGTGTGGTCAATGTCGCATGACAATTTGACACCTATAGCTATATTACGAAAATACTTAATGCGAAATTTACGAGCGGTTTTTTTTGTCAAAGCTTTGTGAAATGTATTTAAAAACGTATTAAGTGTAAGCGACCTTGGAGATGTATATATTTATTAATAAATAATGTAAATTACGATGCAAACCTTATAGATCTAAAGAAAATTCAATACTATTCGACAATTTAGTCATAGTCATACAATTTTAATGTAAATAGGTATCTATATTTTCATTTCAAAATATTTCTCATCATCTACTTAAAAACAAATTTTTTCATGCAAGTACAAATAGAAAGAATAATTAACTTTATTATGTTTTATCTGTTCCTCTTTGAATCACGCAAATAAACACAAAACCACATAATATAATACTATACATAGAGCTATAAAAAAGCTCTACATAAATAACGACGTGACTTCTATAATATAAAAATGAATCCCAAAATGTGTTGGTAAGCGCATAACTTGAGAACGGCTGAACCGATTTCGTTAATTCTTTTTTTATTATATTCCTTGAAGTACGAGGATGGTTCTTACGTAGAGAAAACGTAAATATGTACCACGGGCGAAGCCGGGGCGGACTGCTAGTTACAATATAATATTCAAACAATACTCTCATCATTTTATTTAACATTCCACGTATTAAGCGCGTCACACACGGTGAAGATTTTATCTTAAGATACTGTTATATTTTATATTACAGTATCTTAACGCATCCGGTATCAGCGTTCGGACCATCATTTTTCTTTTTGTCATTGCGTACTAAGACTCCTGTAGAACCGCCATCCTGTTACAAATGACCCACAAAATTTCGCGTCATTTGTAACAGGATGGCGGTTCTACAGGGGTGGGTGGTACGCAATGACAAAAAGAAAAATGATGGTCCGAACGCTGATACCGGAAGCGTTAAGATACTGTAATATAAAATATAACAGTATCTTAAGATAAAATATTATAGTATCTTCACCGTGTGTGACGCGCTTAAGTCATAATAAAAACAAAATATGACGTGTGCATTACTGCGTCCCTTGAACTTTTGTAAACCATTTGTAAACCATTGAATTACGTTGATGCTAACCTTTGAGAATGTTATTAATATTACGCTGATACATAATACAACATATGGCATTTTAGATTAAATTGCCATGTACAGATTGGGAGTTACTTGTTAACAAATAGTTATTACGCGTCGTTTAGCGAATTACTTATTGGAGTTTAATTATAGTTATATGAAGGCTAGCTCTAAAATTAAAACAGTACCTATTGGATAAGTAATACAAATGATATATCAATGTCCAAAATATATAGAGCATAAGTTTATTTTGTATGTACTTGCATTTACTTAAAATATTATGTACCTACGTATAATAATATCAATTATAAATTTATTGACATTACAAAATAACATCACCTTAAACCGTGTGTTGATCTTTCAGTAATTAAAACAAGGAAATAAAGATACCATAGATTTCAATTTGTTTACACGGAAACCGCTGAGTTCAAAGTTCTGACCTCACGAAATCTCTAAGCACAATTAAGAACAACGTGACCTGTCAGTGTTTAATTTTAACATTTCACGCTTCTTCAGATTGATTAAATACGTTATGGATTGTAAAAATTGTCGCTTTTACGTTCATGATGTAGGTTTTTACAATACAACGTCACCTTGGATTAAGCATGAATAAAATGTGTTATACAGTCGACTGTCTGCTTTTATTTTATTTATTGACTGATTTTTGAATGAAACAACTCTAGGTAATATAATTGGATTATCATGAACGAATAATATTTGAGGTAAAATTTGCCGTTGCCTTAAAAAGATGTATTTTAAAAATATTTATGTTATAATACACGCATAGTATGTTTGTATGCGTGTATTACATAAATATTTTTTCCATTATTTTACATTATTTTATCCCCTAGGTATTTTATTCCATTGGGTACAACTTATCAAAGTCCTTACATATTAATAACAATATTTATATATTTTTTACTATTAAAATGTATTAAATATCAATATTATATTGTTTCAGGTCCCCATGAAGCGGCTGTCATGCGTATAGCGACACTGATTGCACTCGTGCAGGTGAGATTAATTCTTCACGAACATTAACACTATATAATATACTATATAATAATGGGTTATTGATAAAATTATAGAGGTAGCACATGCTTGACTTTTCGCGTAACATTTAAAGGCATATTTGAAATTTGAATAATTGCATGTTAAAACAGATGAACGAGCTGATATTAGCTGTAGAACATCTAATAATAGTTCTTATTTGAATTAATATCCAGGGTTAAATTGGTAATAATCATTTTCATTTAAACGTAGCCGAAGTTGGAGCATCAGTACGTAAATATTGAATTTTACGAGATGTAGTTATAAGGCTTTGATAGCGAAAAATACAACGAATTGTATTAAAAAAATATATATTAAAGAGTCGCCGCGTTTACTCCATTTATTTTAATGCTTCACGTATATCTAAATTAGTCAACACAAAATTATTATGACTATCGTAGTGTAATCAATATTTCCCTTTTAAATACTAACTGTAATCGACACTATTTCATCATAAAAGCTCGTGCAGTCAAAGGTCAGTCCTATACCATATGACGCAAGCGCCTATTGTTGCAAACTTACGATCATCTAGGATTTAAATTTTAAATGGATTTAGAAATACAGATGTGCAAGAGTATTAAATCATTATTATTTTACGAAATTTTGCCATAAATTGTGGGATAATTAGTATCGAAATGATAGAAGATATTGACGGGAATTTCGAACAAGAAGCACCATAAATGTCAGAAAATGATCATGAATCTCTATATCTTTTCACATATTTATAAATTAAATTCCATGCTACATAACTAATAGGAGTTAAATAAAAAAAAAGAGGCACTGATTAGTCATTTATTTTATTGATAATATTTATTCACAATTATCTTATACAAGATGTTTGGCTGTAGCTGTCGCTCGCTACAGCTGTTTCAGATGAGAACACACTCACAGCAGCCGAGCTGAACCTAGAGCTTGCTGGAGACAATGCCCTCTCCCCATTCTACTCCTTCGAGTCCAGCGATGAGAGCGGCGTAAACTTCGTGAGAGGATCCCGAGCTGCTGACTCGCCCCTCTCTCCAGATATTGATGTGCAATGCTCGGCGGATTTCATCGACGTTACTGTTGAATTCAGCGATGTCTTCGACGGTATTATTTACAGTAAGGGTTACTTGAATGACCCGAAGTGCAAGTAAGTCGATTGTTTGTTTTTTAGAGCTAAAACAGTGTGTAGATTATATAATCTTTTTATCTATACTATAGGCATAATAGGTGCATCAGCATGTAATGTATAGTATTCAACCTCAGTATGATTTGACTGGTAAATTTAATCGAAAATTTGAGGAAATTATATATTTTATTTTTTTTTAATAGAAAAAATTCAATCACTTTTGATTTTGAATGCTACAAAACTAAAATATCAAATTCAATATAATTTATATGTTAATGATTGTAAATATTTTGTAAATATTTATCTGCTGGTTAATCAAATATTAAGTCTTTAACACGTAAATATGCTTGCAAATATTCGGTTATACTAACTACTAAAAAAAATATTCTAATACTAGACAATGATATGGCTAATTACTTGTATAAATCTATGACAAAATGTTCTGCGTGTGTGTCTTGGAATTCCAAGACAATTATTTCTACACATTACACCAATCAAACATTACATATTCCTGAACAATATTCGTTTCCCAGGTACGTCTCCATCGGAGGCAGCCAGTCCCGGTACTCATTCAGAGTACCGTTGAATGGCTGTGGAACCAGACCTCTCTGCAATGCATGTGGCACTGTCGATAATGTCCTCGTCTTCCAAACTGACGACTTCATCCAGGGCCCTAATGATTTTGCGAGGAAGGTCAGTCATTTATTCTAATACTACGCATGGCTGTTTAGAATTTTAAAGTTGAAACTAAATGTACCATATTGTGACTTCGAATATTACATAGTTTCGCCTTTTTAGACATTGAGATAATATTACTACGTATGGAGGAGACACCACGAACAAAATCTGTGCGCCATTTTTTTGCTCTAACTAAGTTTTAAAAATTATTATCTAGTTAGGTACTTAACGATGAAAGTTATTCCTTTGTACTTTTCCGTATTATTTGTATTATTTGTGCAATATCGTAACACACACGAAGGCATGTTTGATGCGTTTCACTTTAAAACCATTAAAAAATACCGCTCAACATACGTCACATGACGTATGTTGAGTGGAACATAAGTGATGTAGGCGGTGTCGTCTCCATATTAATATTATCTCAATGTTTTTAGACAACATTTTTGTCCCCACAAACAAAATTTAAAAATGAGAACCATGACAAGCATTGTACTTTATTTATTAAATATTAATTTACTCTTTAATACGGTCTTAGGCAATAAAATATACAAAAATAAAAACATAAAAATATGACAGTGTATTTTTATAAAGTTTTCTTTTGTAAATTGTATTCTTCTTGGTCACCAAATATCTTGATTAAACGCATTTGTTCATACTGTTTTTCCTTAACAGGTATCATGCGCGAGCACATATCTCGAAGTGAGCACTGGAGTAGTGAAAAAGGAGCAATCGCATGTATTGAAACTGAAACCTTTTATGGTTGATATGTTGGATGTTGTCGCAGTTCAGGGACCAGCTGGAGGATTGGAGTGCTGGATGGACATACAGAAAGGAGTCTTCCCTAATGTAAGTTGATGAAATTATTTCAAGAGAAAAGAGTAAAATCTTAAATGGAGTGGATATTAAAGTATATAGGTAAACCAGAATCTGATGGCAATTAGGGAAATCAAAATTTTGAGTGTGCAACCCTAGGGAAAATGGACTGAACGATCTTGATACTGCTTATTTTTTATTTTGTCCTCAATATCATTACTCACATTACATAAGTGGACAATACTGTACTTAATAATGAGATATCCACTTAATATTATGTAGGTACATACTTACATGTATAATATACAATTATACAAATTACTTTTATACAGGTAATACATATTATTATTTACACATACCTATATTTGTATATTCATTACCAGTATGCCATGTGAAAATATCGATATAATGATAATGTAGATAAAACTGCTCATAATTTTTCATAAAATAAAATAAAAATAAAATAAAATTATGTTTATTTTCGTAAGTATTAACAGACACACATTATGAAATTGACTTGGACAGCTTGGACTTGACGAATAGCCGTATTAGAAACTCCTGTAATAAGTTTTCATAAAATTATATTCTAATCAACAAACAATATTATAGTTACCTACATATAATATTTTTTAATTTATAGTATCAAAACGGGTAAGTCCAATTTACCAATAAAATCTTCAAAATTGAAAATTGTGATGTGTTTGACCCTTCTTCATCGAATGTTTTTCTATACACATTATAAACAACACCTCTTGCTTGTGATCGCAGCGGCTTTTTCGACATTTTCGAAGATTTTTTAGACAAAATCCTAAAAATTATTCATCAACTGCAAAAAAGACAAATAATTTGACATCCAATTTGATAGTTGTCAAATAAGTTGCCACATAAAAATCTTTTATTTCTTAAATATAAATATGCCATCAGATTCTGGTAGACCTATATAGTATATAGTAGCAGCTAGCTAAAAGTAACACGTGTCTGTCTTTCGACCAGATTAGAACCAATTCATATTGAACTACTATTAAAAGCAGTAGTAGTTTATCAAATAATTGAAAAGTCATCGATTGTTCGGCGATATATTATTAATTGTTAGTCAATTTGATATTTATAATTATTATTTTGCATAACATAATGGAGTTTATAAATATTTGAAAATAATTAAATTAATTTATCTTTAAAATAACGTAATTAACTATTTTCAATATTTTTCCAGACAACTCCTTTGGAAAAGTCAATCAAAATTGGAGAATATTTGACCATCCTTATTTACTTGAAAGACGTCAGGAATCAATTTAGCTTGAAGGTTCACGATTGTTGGGCGTATGATAACGAAGACTATGATAGCCCGAAAACGAGCAAAATACAGCTCACGGATAAGGAAGGATGTCCAAAGTATGTATATAAAAAACATCAAATACATGTATATTTGTAAAACATTATCACAAAAGACTTAACAAGTTAATAATGCATGAAAAATATGAAATTCCGTGAAAAGGTATTCCTTAAATTTTGTTTCCAAAATAAATAATACGGCTTACTTCTATAACAATGAAAATTACTGCATTGCGATACTGCAATGAAATTGTCTGAGCATTTAAGTATCATTGGTTTCCTTTGTTATGACAACACTGATATAAATATAACGAAAATCTTTCAAACCTTATCCTATTTTAAATATTAATTTGTAGGTACCCAAAAGTACTGTAACTATTTCGCCAGGTGTAATAACTACAATTATAAACTATAAAAATTAATAAATAATAAAAAACAAATAAAATAACTACATTACAAATACAATATGTTTTCAGGAAGAAGAAGTTGATTGATTTGTGGCAAAAAACAACAAACACCGGTAAGAGTGGAGCCACATTGATAACATATAGCAAAGTGAGCGCTTTTCGATTCCCTGAGACTGACCAAGTTTATTTGACATGTAATGTTGAGGTAATTATATTCACTTTATACTAATAGAAGAAAAAATTATTG
The DNA here is from genome assembly GCF_061535455.1 of Colias philodice. Taxonomy (NCBI): domain Eukaryota; kingdom Metazoa; phylum Arthropoda; class Insecta; order Lepidoptera; family Pieridae; genus Colias; species Colias philodice. The sequence goes on along the minus strand of NC_143111.1, from coordinate 5,017,624 downwards.
CTTTGCTTTAATAGAAAATAGTAAAGAAAAATTAAATAAGTAATAAAAATCAATGAGCATTCTTTTTAATTAGCACAAATTTATTTTATCATTTAACAACAATTTGAAAATTCGTGTCATGTTTATTTACTACCATGAAACTTTAGTATGTTATTGTTTTTATTTTTAGTATGTTGTTGTTGTTATTGTTTTTATTTATAAAGAGTTAAAACGAAAGTATATTTTTCATGAATTCGCTTACTATCATGGATAAATAATTTCTATTCTATTTTATTTTCAGTTATGTACCAGTGAATGTGATGCTAAATGTGATGGAACACCCACTCAAATAACGACCACAATTAGACCACAAGTAAAATGTTATCCAGGTTCCCCTGACCCACAATGTCAGACGGCACCTCCACAGATAATTTGTGGACCGGGAAGTGACGATCCACGTTGCCCAAGACCAACCACGCCGGAGCCTCCAAGGTGTTTCCCTGGCAGCACTGACCCACGATGCCCTAGACCGACGACACCAGAGCCTCCAAGGTGTTTCCCTGGCAGCACGGACCCACGTTGTCCAAGTCCAACCACGCCAGAGCCTCCAAGATGTTTCCCTGGCAGCACGGACCCACGTTGCCCAAGACCGACCACACCTGAGCCACCAAGGTGTTTCCCTGGAAGCACGGACCCACGTTGTCCAAGACCAACCACGCCGGAGCCTCCAAGATGTTTCCCTGGCAGCACGGACCCACGTTGCCCAAGACCGACCACACCTGTGCCACCAAGGTGTTTCCCTGGAAGCACGGACCCACGTTGTCCAAGACCAACCACGCCGGAGCCACCAAGATGTTTCCCTGGCAGCACTGACCAACGATGCCCTAGACCGACGACACCAGAGCCTCCAAGGTGTTTCCCTGGAAGCACGGATCCACGTTGTCCAAGACCGACCACACCAGAAGCTCCAAGGTGTTTCCCTGGCAGCACGGACCCACGTTGTCCAAGACCAACCACGCCGGAGCCTCCAAGATGTTTCCCTGGCAGCACTGACCCACGTTGTCCAAGACCGACCACACCAGAAGCTCCAAGGTGTTTCCCTGGCAGTACAGACCCACGTTGTCCAAGACCAACCACGCCGGAGCCTCCAAGATGTTTCCCTGGCAGCACTGACCCACGTTGTCCAAGACCGACCACACCAGAAGCTCCAAGGTGTTTCCCTGGCAGCACGGACCCACGTTGTCCAAGACCAACCACGCCGGAGCCTCCAAGATGTTTCCCTGGCAGCACTGACCCACGATGCCCAAGACCGACCACACCAGAAGCTCCAAGGTGTTTCCCTGGTAGTACGGACCCACGATGCCCTAGACCGACTACACCAGAAGCACCAAGATGTTTCCCTGGCAGTACTGACCTTCGCTGCCCAAGACCTACCACACCAGAACCAGTGTGTTATCCAGGTTCACCTGATCCTAAATGCCCACAGCCTCAAAGGCCATCAACCTTGACGCCAGCCACATATTTACCGCCGACAACACCAGAAGCACCAAGATGTTTCCCAGGAAGCAGTGATCCTCGTTGTCCACAACCTACCACCCCTGCACCTACAACTCCTGCACCTACAACTCCTGCACCACCACGTTGCTTCCCAGGCAGTAGCGACCCGCGCTGTCCGAAACCTACCACTCCTGAACCACCACGTTGCTTCCCCGGCAGCAGTGACCCACGTTGTCCCAAACCTACCACTCCTGAACCACCACGTTGCTTCCTCGGCAGCAGTGACCCGCGTTGTCCCAAACCTACCACTCCTGAACCACCACGTTGCTTCCCCGGCAGCAGCGACCCACGTTGTCCCAAACCTACCACTCCTGCACCACCAAGGTGTTTCCCAGGAAGCAGTGACCCACGCTGCCCGCAACCCACCACTCCCGAACCACCACGGTGCTACCCAGGCAGCAGCGACCCACGTTGTCCCAAGCCTACCACTCCTGAACCACCACGTTGCTTCCCCGGCAGCAGCGACCCACGTTGTCCCAAACCTACCACTCCTGCACCACCAAGGTGTTTCCCAGGAAGCAGTGACCCACGCTGCCCGCAACCCACCACTCCCGAACCACCACGGTGCTACCCAGGCAGCAGCGACCCGCGCTGTCCAAAACCTACCACTCCTGAACCACCACGGTGCTTCCCAGGTAGCACCGATCCTCGTTGTCCGAAACCTACAACTCCCGCACCTCCACGTTGCTTCCCCGGCAGCAGCGACCCGCGTTGTCCCAAACCTACCACTCCTGCACCACCAAGGTGTTATCCAGGAAGCGACGATCCACGTTGTCCAAAACCAACAACACAAAAACCCGTTTGTTACCCAGGATCGCCTGATCCCAAATGTCCACAACCACCTAGGCCATCAACGTTGACACCAGCAACATATCTGCCACCTACTACAGCAGCACAACCAAAGTGCTACCCCGGCAGCACAGATCCACGTTGTCCTAAACCTACTTCTCCTGCACCACCACGATGCTATCCAGGCAGCAGTGACCCACGCTGTCCCAAACCTACCACTCCTGAACCACCACGTTGCTTCCCAGGTAGCACAGATCCTCGCTGTCCCAAACCTACTACTCCTGCACCACCAAGGTGTTTCCCAGGAAGCAGCGACCCACGCTGCCCGCAACCTACCACACCAGCACCACCTAGATGTTTCCCAGGTAGCACAGATCCTCGTTGTCCGCAACCTACCACTCCCGCACCTACCACTCCCGTACCTACCACTCCCGCACCTACCACTCCCGTACCTACCACTCCTGAACCACCACGTTGCTTCCCCGGCAGCAACGACCCGCGTTGTCCCAAACCTACTACTCCTGAACCACCACGTTGTTTCCCCGGCAGCAGCGACCCGCGTTGTCCCAAACCTACTACCCCTGCACCTCCAAGCTGCTATCCAGGCAGCAGCGACCCACGTTGTCCCAAGCCTACCACTCCTGAACCACCACGTTGCTTCCCAGGTAGCACAGATCCTCGCTGTCCCAAACCTACTACTCCTGCACCACCAAGGTGTTTCCCAGGAAGCAGTGACCCACGCTGCCCCCAACCTACCACACCAGCACCACCTAGATGTTTCCCAGGTAGCACAGATCCTCGTTGTCCCAAACCTACCACTCCTGCACCACCAAGGTGTTATCCGGGAAGCGCCGATCCCCATTGTCCAAAACCAACAACACAAAAACCCGTTTGTTACCCAGGATCGCCTGATCCCAAATGTCCACAACCACCTAGGCCATCAACGTTGACACCAGCAACATATCTGCCACCTACTACAGCAGCACAACCAAAGTGCTACCCCGGCAGCACAGATCCACGTTGTCCTAAACCTACTACTCCTGCACCACCACGCTGCTATCCAGGTAGCAGCGACCCACGTTGTCCCAAACCTACCACTCCTGAACCACCACGTTGCTTCCCAGGTAGCACAGATCCTCGATGTCCTAAACCTACTACTCCTGCACCACCAAAGTGTTTCCAAGGAAGCAGTGACCCACGCTGCCCGCAACCTACCACACCAGCAGCACCTAGATGTTTCCCAGGTAGCACAGATCCTCGTTGTCCGCAACCTACTACTCCTGCACCTACCACTCCCGCACCTCCACGTTGTTTCCCCGGCAGCAACGACCCGCGTTGTCCCAAACCTACCACTCCTGCACCACCAAGGTGTTATCCAGGAAGCGACGATCCACGTTGTCCAAAACCAACAACACAAAAACCCAGTTGTTACCCAGGATCACCTGATCCCAAATGTCCACAACCACCTAGGCCATCAACGTTGACACCAGCAACATATCTGCCACCTACTACAGTAGCACAAACAAAGTGCTACCCCGGCAGCACAGATCCACGTTGTCCGCAACCTACCACTCCCGAACCACCACGTTGCTTCCCCGGCAGCAGCGACCCGCGTTGTCCCAAACCTACTACTCCTGCGCCACCAAGGTGTTTCCCAGGCAGCAGTGACCCGCGTTGTCCCAAACCTACCACTCCTGAACCACCACGTTGCTTCCCCGGCAGCAGCGACCCGCGTTGTCCCAAACCTACCACTCCTGAACCACCACGTTGCTACCCCGGCAGCAGCGACCCACGTTGTCCCAAACCTACCACTCCTGAACCACCACGTTGCTTCCCCGGCAGCAGCGACCCGCGTTGTCCCAAACCTACTACTCCTGCGCCACCAAGGTGTTTCCCAGGCAGCAGTGACCCGCGTTGTCCCAAACCTACCACTCCTGAACCACCACGTTGCTTCCCCGGCAGCAGCGATCCGCGCTGTCCCAAACCTACCACTCCTGCACCACCAAGGTGTTTCCCAGGCAGCAGTGACCCGCGTTGTCCCAAACCTACCACTCCTGAACCACCACGTTGCTTCCCCGGCAGCAGCGATCCGCGCTGTCCCAAACCTACCACTCCTGCACCACCAAGGTGTTATCCAGGAAGCGACGATCCACGTTGTCCAAAACCAACAACACAAAAACCCGTTTGTTACCCAGGATCACCTGATCCCAAATGTCCACAACCACCTAGGCCATCAACGTTGACACCAGCAACATATCTGCCACCTACTACAGCAGCACAACCAAAGTGCTACCCCGGCAGCACAGACCCACGTTGCCCCAAGCCTACCACTCCTGAACCACCACGGTGCTTCCCAGGTAGCACAGATCCTCGCTGTCCCAAACCTACTACTCCTGCACCACCAAGGTGTTTCCCAGGAAGCAGCGACCCACGCTGCCCACAACCTACCACACCAGCACCACCTAGATGTTTCCCAGGTAGCACAGATCCTCGTTGCCCGCAACCTACTACTCCCGCACCTCCACGTTGCTTCCCCGGCAGCAGCGACCCACGTTGTCCCAAACCTACCACTCCTGAACCACCACGTTGCTTCCCCGGAAGCAGCGACCCGCGTTGTCCCAAACCTACTACTCCTGCGCCACCAAGGTGTTTCCCAGGAAGCAGTGACCCACGTTGTCCCAAACCTACCACTCCTGAACCACCACGTTGCTTCCCCGGCAGCAGTGATCCACGCTGTCCCAAACCTACCACCCCTGCACCACCAAGGTGTTATCCAGGAAGCGACGATCCACGTTGTCCAAAACCAACAACACAAAAACCCGTTTGTTACCCAGGATCGCCTGATCCCAAATGTCCACAACCACCTAGGCCATCAACGTTGACACCAGCTACATATCTGCCACCTACTACAGCAGCACAACCAAAGTGCTACCCCGGCAGCACAGATCCACGTTGTCCTAAGCCTACCACTCCTGAACCACCACGTTGCTTCCCAGGTAGCACAGATCCTCGCTGTCCCAAACCTACCACTCCTGAACCACCACGGTGCTTCCCAGGTAGCACAGACCCTCGCTGTCCCAAACCTACTACTCCTGCACCACCAAGGTGTTTCCCAGGAAGCAGTGACCCACGTTGCCCGCAACCTACCACTCCTGAACCACCACGGTGCTTCCCCGGCAGCAGCGACCCACGTTGTCCCAAACCCACCACTCCTGAACCACCACGGTGCTTCCCAGGTAGCACAGACCCTCGCTGTCCCAAACCTACTACTCCTGCACCACCAAGGTGTTTCCCAGGAAGCAGTGACCCACGCTGCCCGCAACCTACCACTCCCGAACCACCACGTTGCTACCCCGGCAGCAGTGACCCACGTTGTCCCAAACCTACCACTCCTGAACCACCACGGTGTTTCCCAGGTAGCACAGATCCTCGCTGTCCCAAACCTACAACTCCCGCACCACCACGTTGCTTCCCTGGCAGCAGTGACCCACGCTGTCCAAAACCTACCACCCCTGAACCACCTAGATGTTTCCCAGGTAGCACAGATCCTCGTTGTCCGCAACCTTCTACTCCCGCACCACCAAGGTGTTATCCAGGAAGCGACGATCCACGTTGTCCAAAACCAACAACACAAAAACCCGTCTGTTACCCAGGATCGCCTGATCCCAAATGTCCACAACCACCTAGGCCCTCAACGTTGACACCAGCAACATATCTGCCACCTACTACAGCAGCACAACCAAAGTGCTACCCCGGCAGCACAGATCCGCTTTGTCCTAAACCTACTACACCTGCACCACCACGCTGCTATCCAGGCAGCAGCGACCCGCGTTGTCCCAAACCTACCACTCCTGAACCACCACGTTGCTACCCCGGCAGTACCGACCCGCGCTGTCCTAAACCTACCACTCCTGAACCACCACGTTGCTTCCCAGGCAGCAGCGACCCGCGCTGTCCTAAACCTACCACTCCTGAACCACCACGCTGTTTCCCAGGCAGCAGCGACCCGCGCTGTCCCAAACCTACCACTCCTGAACCACCACGCTGTTTCCCAGGCAGCAGCGACTCGCGCTGTCCCAAACCTACCACTCCTGAACCACCACGTTGCTTCCCAGGCAGCAGCGACCCACGCTGTCCCAAACCTACCACTCCTGAACCACCACGCTGTTTCCCAGGCAGCAGCGACCCACGCTGTCCCAAACCTACTACTCCTGAACCACCACGTTGCTTCCCAGGCAGCAGCGACCCACGCTGTCCCAAACCTACCACTCCTGAACCACCACGTTGCTTCCCAGGCAGCAGCGACCCACGCTGTCCCAAACCTACCACTCCTGAACCACCACGTTGCTTCCCAGGCAGCAACGACCCACGCTGTCCCAAACCTACCACTCCTGAACCACCACGTTGCTTCCCAGGCAGCAGCGACCCACGCTGTCCCAAACCTACCACTCCAACACCAACAACAACTCCCAGTTCCTGTTATCCTGGTTCAAAGGATCCCAAGTGTCCTCAGCCATTTGCTCCAAGCAGTACGAACCCACCATTAGAGTATTTACCACCTGTTGGAAACGAAATAAAATCATCTGTTAAAGCAAAGTTGGCGAGTAAAAGTTTCGACTACTACGATGATTCGCTTACGGACTTAAGTAAGTAACTTGTTGCAATAGTCTACTTTATAATCAATTTATATACTCAATGTATGTTATTTAAAATTTACGTTATAAATTAACGTTATAAATTATTATTTTTCAGGTAACTTTGAGTTTTCACGCACGCAACCAAGAACAAGGAATGTAAGAGATGTTAGTGGAATGAACGATAATGTATTGGATACCTCAACAGATGGGGCCGGCTATCTATATGTAGCCTTAGTTGGATCCGCCGTATTTATAGTTATGTCTTTAGCATTTACACTTTTTATGTACAAACGTTCACGTGCTCAAAGTCACAGCCCCACTAGTACAAAAAATATGAGCCCTTGTTAAAAAATCTATAAAATATTAATGAATTGTGATATTTTCAAAACGATGTTTGCTTATTTTTACGTGTTATAACTAATTTTAGAATGTCATAAGTGAAATGTGATATATGAATTGATATACTTTCCTGTCACTGCCCTTTCAGCTTTATATTATTTTCAGGACACTTATGTTTAACTAAAATTGAAATAAAATAGTGCCATAAACTGTTTTAACAAAACCTTTATTCCTTCACAGAATCATTGTATTTTTGTAAACTCACATTTTTTATAGACTTTCCCTAGTCAATGTGTTCTGAAAATAAATATATTTTTTATGAAGTTATTATGTATGTTCGTGATAGACAATATATAAGTATTTGTAAATATGCCAATATATTTGTGGCCATTTCTATTGTATAGATAGATTTATTGCATTATTTCCGAATGACTTTCGTTCTTTGTTGTTTGAAAAAAAGTGAATTTACATATTTTTTTTTTGTTAATAAGCAAGAAAATATTGTTTTAGTTATAAGTTACACAGCCTTGAAACATATAATATGTTAAATAATTAATGTAGGATCATTGGATAAATTGTATTGGTTAACATATTAATTATTACATAAAAAAATTACGTACGTACGTAACGTAATTACATAAAAAAATTCTTGCTCAATTATGTTTTGTGTATTGATATTTTTAATTGTATATTCTATATTTTTAATAATTATGTTAAATTCACTTCATTCAATCAGTTTTACCATTTTGTTACCATTTTATATTTTTAACAACTAAGAATGATAGCCACATTTGATATAAAAGAAATGTTATAAGTAGGTTTGCTTATTGAATCAATATAAGTAAAACATTCTATGAATGTATGTCTTTGTTTTATTTTTTTTAATATCCCCCACACAAAACAAGCAAAATAATGAGGTTGAGGCATTTACCTACATAGACAAACAGATTCACAATCAGAGTCAAAATTGACAGAAGTACAACTCATACATACAATATAATATTATGTATTGTATATTATAATTTTTTTAATTGTATATTAATATTATGAACGAACCCGAAATATGCTATTAATTTCAGGGCCGATTTTTCAATCCATGGTTAAAACTTATTTGCTCAATAAAGTATTACACGATAACATTAAAATGTCACCCGTAAACTGTCAAATACAGGCAAAGAATACATTTTTAAAATGGTAGTTTAATACGTTATACGACGAACAAGTATTAACCAAGGATTGAAAAATCAGCCCTTAATGTATTGCTTTTAACTATCGATTATGAGCCTTATTGTTTATAGTACCGAGTACGTCTATGGGCTTAACGGAAAACATCAATAATTAAGTTCAGCCTCCAGACCAAAATAGTAGGTAATAGTTACTGACACTGACAAAAATTAATACAATCACGAAATAATATATTTTTTTTACTTTAAAAGCTACTAAAAACACTTTCTCACTCACTATTAATCACACTCTCACTCCCACTTTTTTTGATGAATAGGAATAAATAAAACTTACAAAATATATATTTTAATATACATTTATTTCAACAGATAAAGGGCTTAGTTTTAATTGGTAACAACAATCAGGTATTTCTTATAAATAATTACAAAAGGATAGAAATCAGAAATGTTTATGAAATTCAGATTTCATCCAACAATATATTGACAAATTGCTTATTGATTTATAAACTATATTTTACAGTAACAAAATAAGATATGAACTATAAAATAAATAACATCGAAAGTGATTATTACATAAAAAACAAAAGTATTATAAAAAAATATTCATCAAAAAATACACCTATTGAAATTATTCACAGAATCTCCAAGCTTAATCCCAAAACAAAAAAATGTGCCGTTTTTACAGTATCCTAGTTTGTCAGTAGACTGGTAATGTATTAAAATTTTGGTCCAAAAGTGTCAAATTTTATCGGGACATCAGAAAGTTGTGAAATCGGTTCATAATATTATAATAACAATATATTGTTATTATTATACGTACGTACTACTTATAGTACAAAAATTATCCCTATCTCAGCAGTCGTAATAACAATAATTATTCATTCATCATTAAATGAATTAATATAGCAATTTATTCATTATTTAAACGAATTAATAATTCATTATATGAACATTATCGTTCGATAAGTTTAATTCTCAGCGGCCCATTAGGAGTGTACATAGGATGTATGTGATAATCCAATGGCTCGTGATGATACTCCATTTTGAAAGTCTGCACCATCTGTAACATGAATAGATTTAAAAATATTACTTTAATTAAATAATATTAATAGAGTAGGAGACCTAACAAAAATGAAACGAACTTGAAAAATTATTAATAGATTTTTCCAAAATTAATTTTAATTTGATTCATAAAATACGTTAACATTGCACAGTCAGTTAGACGTGATCTATAATATAAAAACCGGCCAAGTGCGAGTCGGGCTCGCGCACAAAGGGTTCCGTAGCAGCAAATATAATAAATTACAGTTAAATCAACCTATCTCAAAAACTATAAGAGATACTTTGATCAAACCAAAAATCGTTGAAAGAGTTAATTAGCATGCATCACCTCTATTTTTTTTAGAATTTTATACCCCGTAGTTATAAAAATAGAGGGGGGGGGACATACTTTTTACGACTTTGAGAGCTGATATCTCAAAAACCGTTCACTTTAAGAAAAATGTTTTTTAGAAAACTTTATATCATTTTAAAAGACCTTTCCATTGATACCCCACACGGGTATGTACATCGAAAAAAAAAATTTCATCCCTCAGTTACATGTATGGGGGGCCCCACCCCCAATTCTTTTTTTTACTATTTAGTGTCATATTTTTGTAGCGGTTCATACAACACATATTCCCATCAAATTTCATCACTGTAGTACTTATAGTTTCCGAGTAAATCGGCTGTGACAGACGGACAGACGGACAGACGGACAGACGGACATGACGAAACTATAAGGGTTCCGTTTTTGCCATTTTGGCTACGGAACCCTAAAAATGAATCGCAAAATATGTTGGTAAGCGCATAACTCGAGAACGGCTGAACCGATTTCGATCATTCTTTTTTTATTATATTCCTTGAAGTACGAGGATGGTTTTTATGTAGAGAAAACGTAAATATTATGTACCACGGGCGAAGCCGGGGCGGACCGCTAGTATTATTATAAAAATTATTTACATTTAAATTAAATAATGTGTTTTCCTTGGATCATGTATGAAAATCGATGTTATGTTATTAGTTAAAGACAAAGATAGTTTATTCATAGTTCTTTTAGGTTTCTCTACCTACTCTTAAAAGGGTTTCTCATCTGTTACTATAACATGTTAATCTAGAAGGTGGTCTCCCACTATCAACATATTATGAATAAACATATTCCTCCGTATCTCTACAATACAAGCTACCTATTCAAAATTACTGCACCAATTTTCTACATTCACCTATTGTTATACATAACTTAGTTCTTTAAGAAGATGTCTGTGTCGGTGTCGTCGTATATAGTACATATAAATTACTAAATAAAACTAGTACATATAATAAACGAGACCAACCTTACAAATCATTATATGCATTTCAAGTTCTGCGAATCTCCGACCCAAACACATACGTTTACCAAAACCAAAGGGTAAAGATGCAAATGGATGTTTGTATGAAGATCGCTGCAACCAACGCTCTGGCTCGAATGTTTTCGCGTCCGTGAAATATTCCTCGCTGTTGCCCATTACGTAGTGTTGAAATATCACCTGAGTCTGAAAAGGAATTAGGCAGTCTTACTATTGTACAGTATTTTGTATCAAAGGATTTTGATAAATTCCACCCCTAAGGAGATAAAATGGGGCATGAAAGCTTGTTTGAAATAGGTTTTATGACGTAGGCATCTACTAAGAAACACACAACTCTACGCCACGCTACGCCACGCCACCCCACGCCATGCCACGCTACGCCAAAAAAATATTAGACTTGGGGCGTGAACTTCTATCGATATCAACGCCGAAAATATAGTTTTTACTTTTTAGAATAATTTTTGTCAGATGTCTGTAAAATTTCCATACTGTAAATAAATACTTACGCCTTTTGGTATTTTGTATCCGCATATCACAGTATCTTTTGTTAATTGCCTGCCATTTCCAATTACAACGGGATATAATCTAAAACATAATAATCTTATATATAAAAATGAATCGCAAAATGTGTTGGTAAGCGCATAACTCGAGAACGGCTGAACCGATTTCGATAATTCTTTTTTTATTATATTCCTTGAAGTACGAGGATGGTTCATATGTAGAGAAAACGTAAATATTATGTACCACGGGCGAAGCCGGGGCGGACCGCTAGTTATTTATATAAATTTTTATACTAACTATTTACGACTAAATTTCTTTCTTTTACATTGAAAATAGGAGCAAATTTAACGTTAAGTGGCTTATGATGCCAACAAAAAATGTCAGGCGTTTTAAAATGGAAAAATGTGTTGCCTACAACAAAAACAACAAAATAATATTTTTTTACTTTAAGGTACTATTATTATTCACAAAAATAGTAGATATACTTAGGTTATTTCTTGACTCAATTAATTAATTATTTAAGAATAAAGAAGATTGAATAATAAAAGAATGTTACTACATATTATAGTAGGTATTACGGTAACATGCAGTATGTACATACAGTATTTTGGTTTTTGATCACGTACCTTAAAACTTCCTTAACACACGCTTTTAAATACGGCATTTGGTTAATATCCCCGGGTTTCAACGACCTGCCTTGGAGTACATTAGTTATTTCTTCATATAACCTCTCCTGTATGTGTGGCCGCATTGACAGTTGATATAAAGTTGATGCTACAGCATTTGAGGTCTGAAATTAAAAGAAAATTCCTGTCTCTTGTATTTTAATAGATACATTGACAAATGTTGGTTTTCAACAACATAATTTTTATTTCACACATTTCTGAACGATTTTCGAAATTACATTCTTTTCATACTGTGTAATGTGTTATTACTGATTGAATACATTTCTGGTAACATACACGTTTAGAGAGTGGAATTTTGTAATACCACTTGAAAGAAAAGTACTTCTTTCTTATATTGTATACTAGCGGTCCGCCCCGGCTTCGCCCGTGGTACATATTTACGTTTTCTCTACACAAAAACCATCCTCGTACTTCAAGGAATATAATAAAAAAAGAATTATCGAAATCGGTTCAGCCGTTTTCGAGTTATACGCTTACCAACACATTTTGCGATTCATTTTTATATATAAGATATACAGTTTTTACTCAAAGAAAATCTATATAGATCATTTTTACAAAAAAAAAAGAAAACTACGTACAAAAATTTCCGAAATTATGCTTGTGCCAATCACGGGGGAACCCATCGCACTGACTATAATCTATACTAATAATAATATTATAAAGAGGAAAGGTTTGTATGTATGTATGGTTTTCACGCATAAACTACAGGACTGATTTTGATGAAATTTGGCACAGATAATCGTTAGACCCTGAGAAAGAACATAGGCTACCTTTTATTGCGAAATATGTACTACGGGCGAAGCCGGGGCGGACCGCTAGTATTATATAATTTTATTTATTTACCGTATCAATTCCAACAAGAAACATGTCGAGTGCTGCGATGGCGGCCACCCTTGTACCCGCCGCGCTCACCAGATCTTGTAAGAGAGATTTGTTGCTTTCGTCGACTGAATTCAAGGCCTTTTCTACGTGGCTCATTGTTACACTGTAATGAGATACAAATTCTTGATAATTTTTAATCATCAGTTTATATTTAGGTAACTAGGTACATATGCTTTTTGTAGATAGATTCTATATTATTAGATACATATTTGAATTTTAAGTTCCGTCTACATTTTGTTATAATGAATGTTAAATGTGAACGAATCAAGTTATTTTTAAAATGACGTATATTAAAATTAGCATGTAAGTAAAACGAGGAGAAACGTATGCTGGACGACTATCAATCACAAGTTTCTCTCTAGCATTATTCGAATGAATAAATAACTAATATAGTATCCTGATGGGCCACATATCCTCAGAACATAGTCGAAAGAAAGTAGGTATCAAATTACCACAACATCATAAGTTTATCCATCTAGCGTGGCCACATAATATCTCCGAAACATGACCTAAAGAAAGTACAAGAAATCATTATTATTACCCCAATATTGTGTCCAACGCGGTCACATATCTCCGGAACATAGCTGTCGGGTAGATTCTCCACCACGGGGCTCGCAGCTCCAACTCTCCCACACACAGGAAGAATGTATGAACGGCATCTATTAGTCGCTGACTGTCTGACCCTTCGCGGGATTGGAAGCAGCCGAGACGCGTGTCTAGCGCTATTAGGCCGAGAGCTAGAATGAGATTAATCATCAAAATATTATAATACCAAATATTAAAATTTGCTGTGAACCGCTGCTTTACACGCATTGCTCCGTTCTTATTGGTCTTAGAAAGAAAGATAGCGTGATAGCGCCTATATCCTTCCTCGATAAATAGATTATTATCTCACACTGGATAATTTTCAAATCAGACCCGTAGTTCCTGAACTTAGCGCGTACTACCTATGGTACTACCAGTCAACCAATCAAAAAACTCCTCAGCTCTATAATATTAGTATTGATCAAATGATCACAGACATGTATATATGTCTGTGGTATTGATTCTTTAGTAGGAAGAGCGTGTTTGATTGTAGGTTTTATTTTTTTTAGTAATAGTATTGTCATAAACATATAAAAACTTACATTCCAAGGACCATTTGTGAATTTCATTTAGAAAATCGTTTGGTGTCTCTTGATTTGTATCTAGAATTTCACGAATTCTGAAACAAGGAAAGAGAATTCTATACTTACTTACAGAATCAACATTTATTAAAAGTTTACAATTGTATTTATCACATGTACAATTTAAAATTTATTGTATTTATGCTTTTTGAATTTTTTTTAAACTACAAATTTGTATGCGAGTATGTATTTACATTTGCATACGAACACTTTTACTTAATATTATTATAAACACGCATAAAAACGTGATTCATTTATTTCTTAAAAAAAATACAATAAAAATACTACCGTTCTATAAAACAGTCAGCAACCTCAGCAACTTGCTCAGTATACTGAGCCGCAGCGCCCGTACTGAGAGCCACTCGCGATACTTTTGTACGAAATGCTGCCCATGAGTCGCCATGCCTGTAAAGTTATTTTAAATTAACACTGTTTATTTTCCTGTAATATGTATCACGATTCTTTCGTTCAAAAAGTTCCTAAGTTGGTAAATAACAGAGAAAAAAACTTAAATACAAACTTTAATGAAATAAACTCTTAAAAATATTCAACTATCGATTGACAAATATACGTTTTAGGGCCGATTTTTCAATCCTTGGATAAAATTTATTCGTCGAATAATGTATAAAACTACCATTTTAAAAACTTATTCTAATTGCCCGTATCTGACAGTTTACTTGACATTTTAATATTATCGTGTAATACAACTTTATAGGACGGATAAGTTTTAACCAAGCATTGAAAAATCGGCCCTTAATCAAATCTGATGTTTAAATGGGTCAACTTATTTTAATTATACAATAAAATTTAACTTTTTATTTATAACAAAAAATTAAAATTATTATAGCACTATCGTTTAACGTAACGACGAATTAGGTAGTACATCATAATTCGTGGGCAACAATTGGATAAAAAAACTCACACTGCAATAACTCCCGCGCAATCTTTTTCGGCGCCAAAAAAGTCTTTCCTCAGTTTATGCTTGTAGTAATTCAATGAAGGCATTGAAGGTCTGTAAACATAAAACATACATTAGTACATTACCTATTAAAATTCTAATACACCATTCATGTTTACTTTTTTCTTAATATTTATAAATCTACTCTTACGCATGCGTACTAGGTACGCCTTTAGTCATTTTACTATTTCCTAGCTACTAGTTATTATCCTGTGCTATTTCTAAAAGTCGACTCTATTTACTGACCAAAGCACAGACCAAAGGTTATTTTGTGACGATAATGTAATTGATCTTTCGTTATGGAAATTGTCGTTTGTTTACGCGTAAAACTAAAAGCTTCTTCTCTACAGCAGATATGTCACGCATTTATCCACAAATCACATAACCTGTTGAAGCTGAAAAATCATGTAGTTACAAAAAATATTAAGTATATAACAACGTATGAAAAATGTATCTTCCACAGAACAGTAATGTTTTACTGTTCTGTGGTATCTTCCATCACTTTAGTACTTCTTATACCTATATACTTATTACCTGTACCTACGTCCTACACCTATAACTATAATTATATCTATACATATACCGATACCTATAGCCAATACCTAATTAGTAATTATACTCTACCTGTGCGGTGTTGTATCCTCTCCACGGAAGACCCTTTCCACCTCACTCGCGTCAAACACGAAGAGCATGTCAGGTCTGCCCAGCAGTCCGGCTATCTTGACGCACTTGCCGTACTGCTGGCGAAGTGACATGCACACCTTGTCCACATGCTCTACGGAATAACCACCTGGAAGAAATATCTAGTTATATTATGTAGGTATGTGATTTTTCAAATAAAACTCTATGTTATAACAAAGTTATACGGATTTAACCCATTGAGCCCCGAACGGCCCGATCGGTCCACGACACAATAGATTTTCTATTGAGTCTGTGGTTCCGGGGCCTGAGTGAAAGACTTTTCGATATGTGGAAATTTGTTTTATTTATTACTTTTTATTTAGACCTTTAATTTACTAAATATCAACATTTTTTACATTCCCATCTCTTTATAACATTGCTCAATCTCGAAATAGACTCATTAGTCATTACGATTGCCTTGTGAGTTGTGAAAAGGCCACCTAATCAGCTAGTACTGCCACTACTACTACTACTACTACTACTAGTACTAGTACTTTCGTAGGCCATTTAACATTACAAATGTTTTTTTAAATAATGCAATATTAAAAAAAATAAAACTTATGGAAGCGTGCGTGTTAAGATTCTTTGCTCGACTTGCTAAGGAAATTACGATTAGGACGTAAAAAACATAGCCCATTCAAAAGAGTTTCAAAATATATTTAGCCCGATTTTATGCTATTATCTATACTAATATTATAAAGAGGAAAAGTTTGTAAGTATGTATGTATGTATGTATGTATGTATGGTTTTCACGCATAAACTACTGGACCGATTTCAAAAATTCTTTCACCATTAGAAAGCTGCATCTTTACTGAGCAACATAGGCTATATTGCATTTTCAAAAAAATTAGAGATCCTTACCAAAAATGCAATAATGTAACCCAAGGTGTCAAAAATTCCTCAATAAAACTTCTGTCATCGCGTGCGCTGCGGAATCTATGGAAGATAGAACAAAAAAATGTTCTACGGTATTATAGAATGGATCAATATCTACAAGAAAGTCCGCGATACCATATGTCCATCTTCAGTAGTTATGTTACTACAACAACTTTTTTACGTTTTCAAAGTAAATAGAAGTGCCGACAGTAATCAAACCATGTTATCCATACACATATATTAATCCTTATCCCATTAAATGATGTTTTATTATAGACTGTTTCAATACCAGCAAAATACTTTTTAAATGAAAAGAATTGGATATTCCATTCAAAAGATATAACGAACTTTTAAAAGTGTCAATCTACAGAAAATAGTAGGTATACTGTTCGAGCAGGCCGTAGTGCGGGGGTCACGGAGGAATTCTACCAATATGCGTCTTGACGGAACACAGTGGGGTTTTGGTCGGTAGGAATCCGACATAACCCACGGCCCCTCCCCCGGAGGCCATGAAAGGTTATCTATGAAAGATTTCCCCACTAAAACAAAAAAAAAGGCCGTAGTGCGGGACGGGGTACAGGTGATTTTCATGTGATTAAAAATTAAACCTATTATAGTCCGACCTGTAGTAGACTTTTCACTGTAACGATATCGCTATCTATGCGGGTGAAACCGCAGGGCATTGCTAGTGTATTATAAAATCTGGAATAAATTGACTTATACCACCTATAAGCTCTCTTAACTCCCAATAAAGAAAAGTCGCTTTTCAAAATTGATTATATTAGTAGATAAATTATTTTCTACTAATGTAAATTTAAATCAATATATTACCAATAAACGATCCGTATCTTCATTTCTATATAAATTATCATAAAAAGAGAGATTTCGCGTATTTCATCCATCTATAGGAGACAGTATAAACCTAACCTAGTAAAACCGCTTTTACAAGTCGATCTGACCCGGGAGAGAGTTACCTAACAACTTGGTCGGTTAATATCATGCTAATATTGTTTTTTGCGGTGTTGCGAATATGATATCGTACACGATTAAAGTAATATATTCTCATATGAAACAGAAATGTTTTTGGTAATTTCTTAAATTCAGTACAATGAAAAAATAATCTTCTGCTAAGTGATAATAGAAAATGGCGACAAATATAATCTTCATAGTTCATTCCATTTATTAATTAATGATCATTTTCTTTGAAGAATAAACATTAAAAAGCGAGCTCTACATGACTTGAAATATCATGCCACATGTTTTACGATATAATTTGATAATAAATAATTATTCCTGACTTCGGTTTGATGTAGGTATTATCATCACCTATCAATTTGATGCTTCATCAATCAAACTACTCACGATTTTGATATAGGTATTATATTATTCTCATAATTTACGATTATCAGCAGCAGCATAATATTACGTTAGTTAAACCACAATAATAATAATTATTAACTATCGTTAGTTAAACATTAAGTAGTTATAGACAAAAAGTAAACATCAACGGCCTAGTGGAAGAATCTTAATTTCGAGTTTATGCCGAGGTTACAACCTAACCACATCATAAAGCTTGCAACATACGAGTACCTAGGTAAAAAAGTGGTTTCCTAAATTACACTGCAGTTTTCTGTACCTAATCGTAATTCACTTCAAAGCAATGAGCCTTACATAACCAAAAACATACGTATATCCAATTGAACAAACCATTTATTTCTTGAAATTTTTATAGGTTAACTAAATGGTATCACTAATGAAATATTCTAAATCCATATTCTAAAAGCCGAATCCAAAAATATATGCTTTTATAATAAGTAGAAAGGGCAGAGCTTGTTTATTGTGTTAAGATAAAATAGCTTTAATATTTATGCGTATATCCCTACCTTAAAAATTTAAAACCTTCGGCGTGTAGCCCACAATATTATCCGTATTTCGGCTATTTATTTTCTTTGCTCTACCAAAACATGCTCAAATGTGTTGTAATTTATAGCTTGTATAATGTATATGCTTAGGTATGTTATTTGTTTACGTATTTTTAATAATCCATCCATAGTAGAATATTATTATTTTCTTCTTCATATTTAAACAGTTGCTGTATCGTCCTACAAATTGCGTAATAAATATTTGAGAACCGTCAAATCAAAAATTTTTATCCTTGTTACCTCTGTAAGCTACCACAATCGAGAGTTTCGTACATGAAATTATTAGGCATCTCATAAAAATAAAGCTACTCACGAAAAATTAGCTTGATAGTAATCACTTGCAAAAATGGGCGATGTATCCCGGACTATATAGGTTACGTATTTTTAATAATCCATCCATAGTAGAATATTATTATTTTCTTCTTCATATTTAAACAGTTGCTGTATCGTTCGTTGTGCCTCAGGCTATTTATTTACATACAAAGACCATTAGATATTAAATGTAGCGAGTTAAACGATGTATACTGTCGAAATAATTCACAAACCAGTTTTGATACTTTAATTGATGATTATAACCGTTATTATTTTTGCGAATAACAGCCGCGCCTCCTGACATGCCGTTATATTGTTAATATGTTTATAGATGTTAATATGTTAGATATAAATATGTAACGGTTACAAATATTTTTTGTACTATTTTATGTCAATATATATACATTATACACAATAATATTAAGATTAGCGAGTTTGGAATGTTATTGAATTAAATATACATGGAAAAACGCTATTTATTTTAGATATAAGGTATACCTACCTATATAAATAAAATGTTAATACTGTTTTAAAAATTACTTGAAACATTTAAAATTAATCATTAATTAATGAAGCCTTAAAATTGAAAAAAATCTGTAATCAATCAATTTAAATGGCAGTAATATTAATAAAAACAGTCGGGATATAACTGAATTAGGTATTCGTTATTAGCAAACGCATTTCCGTTGCAAACAATTATAATGTACTAGCTGTGCTCCGCGGTTTTACCCGCATTGCTCCGCTCGTGTTGGTCTAAGCGTAATGATATATAGCCTATAGCCTTCCTCGATAAATGGGCTATCTAACACCGAAAGAATTTTTCAAATCGGACCAGTAGTTCCCGAGATTAGCGCGTTCAAACAAACAAACTCTTCAGCTTTATAATATAAGTATAGATTTATTTAAATATCACGCATATCTATTATAAGAGAACGGACGTTTTCTTACTATCTTGTTGTATTGTGAATCTTTTTTAAAATTTGCTAGAAATAGGTTCATAATATTTAACATTTTATTC
This sequence comes from Colias philodice, assembly GCF_061535455.1. Lineage (NCBI taxonomy): Eukaryota > Metazoa > Arthropoda > Insecta > Lepidoptera > Pieridae > Colias > Colias philodice. The sequence goes on along the minus strand of NC_143111.1, from coordinate 4,997,753 downwards.
TATTGTATTTTAAGTATTTTTTTATATATACATTATACTTTTGTTAATGCAAAATAAACAGACTTTTAAAGTAGTAGTAGATAACGAATCTTAAAAAATTGAAATGGTTATGGTATTTAACTTTTATGGTCACCAGCTGATACACCATAGACGACATAATTATATTGTTTGACCGTCAAATGCGATGTTTAAGTGTCGACACATGTTAATAAAAGTCAACCTTGTCCCAAAATTAAGTTCTTTCTCATTATGAAATCAAATCATTATTCCGCTGGTGGTCTCCATTAAAGTTACGCTAATACAACAGTACAAGAATACATAATTATACATACTTGCACATATTTGAAGTTATGATTTGTACAAAACATACTATATTAATATTCATTTATTTTCTTTTGTACGGTAGAAAGTATTCTACATATTAATACGTGCATGATTCAAAGCGGAATAAAGACTGAAATATGTATGTTTATTTTCATTATGCGTGACCTTTTCTAGCACGCTAATAATAATTGTATCTTATGAATATTTGTATTCATTTTATTTTTGATAATTATATATGTAGTTTACCTACATTAAAATTACTAAAATAAAATTTTAATTTTAATTTAATAAATGCGAAAGTAACTTTTGTCTGTGTGTCTCTTCTTTACGCCTTACCGGACCGATTGAAATGAAATTTCGTACCCTGATAACTTGAGAAAGAGTATGAGATAGGTTCCGGAATCCTTTTTTGGATGTGCTTATTTCTTTTTTTAACTTATGAATACGAATATCCTGGTAAACTGAACCAAAAAGTTATATAACCTATAGTCCATTGAATAAAAAGTTCTAGAGTGCGTGAGTTAGTAACGTAAGATGTTTCTTCGGAAACATGTCAAGAGTCCCTAGGTAATAAACATACTAAAACCCCGGGCCACTAGGAGGAGCCCCGGAGTGGGGGGAGGGGGGAAATGGGTCCATTTTTTCATTTTTCGCTTAAATCTCAAAAACGGTACATGTAAGAGAAAACCTTTCAATGAAAAGTTGAAAGGCCATAAAATTATCTACAAGTTGTACCTGAATCATTTTTTCCTATATCCTACCGTTTCTGAGTTATACGCAGTAAACCATGATTTTGGCTCAAACAATTTCCACATCAATCGATCAAAAAATATTTCTTTCTTCCAAAAAACTCAAATGTGCAACTTGTGACCGGTACTGATAGATTGCTCTTAATTAGGTCTATAATTGGTAAAATAAACACATTCCTCCATGGAAGCCTTTAGGAGGAATCGATTGTCAAAATATTATATTATGGTAGTTTGAGTTACTGAACTTGATCTTTTTATTTTTTTCTTACAAAAAACTCAAAAGTGCAACTTGTGACCGGTACAGATAGATTGCTCATAATTGGGTCTATCATTGATAAAAATACCAGATTCCACCACGGAGGCGTTTATGGGGAATTGAATTTTATTAGGGTAGATACGATACTTGAACTTTTTATTTTTTTTCTCCAAAAAAACTCAAAAGTGCAACTTGTGACTGATACTGATACATTGCTCTTAATTAGGTCTATAATTGGTAAAATAAACACATTCCTCCATGGAAGCCTTTAGGAGGAATCGATTGTCAAAATACTATATTAGGGTAGTTTGAGTTACTGAACTTGATCTTTTTATTTTTTTCTTCCAAAAAACTCAAAAGTGCAACTTGTGACCGGTACTGTTAGATTGCTCTTAATTAGGTCTATAATTGGTAAAATAAACACATTCCTCCATGGAAGCCTTTAGGAGGAATCGATTGTCAAAATACTATATTAGGGTAGTTTGAGTTACTGAACTTGATCTTTTTATTTTTTTCTTCCAAAAAACTCAAAAGTGCAACTTGTGACCGGTACTGATAGATTGCTCATAATAAGGTCTATCATTGATAAAAATACTAGATTCCACCACGGAGGCGTTTACGGGGAATTGAATTTTATTAGGGTAGATACGATACTTGAACTTTTTATTTTTTTTCTTCCAAAAAAACTCAAAAGTGCAACTTGTGACCGGTACCGATAGATTGCTCATAATAAGGTCTATCATTGATAAAAAAACCAGATTCCACCATGGAGGCGTTTAGGAGGTATTGAATTTTATTAGGGTAGTTACGATACATGAACTTTTTAACTAACTACCCTAATAAAATTCAATTCCCCGTAAACGCCTCCATGGTGGAATCTGGTATTTTTATCAATGATAGACCTAATTATGAGCAATCTATCTGTACTGGTCACAAATTGCACTTTTGAGCTTTTTGGATGAAAAAAATAAAAAGTTCATAATATATCGTAACTACCCTGATAAAATTCAATTCCCCGTAAACGCCTCCATGGTGGAATCTGGTATTTTTATCAATGATAGACCCAATTATGAGCAATCTATCTGTACCGGTCACAAGTTGCACTTTTGAGTTTTTTGTAAGAAAAAAATAAAAAGATCAAGTTCAGTAACTCAAACTACCATAATATAATATTTTGACAATCGATTCCTCCTAAAGGCTTCCATGGAGGAATGTGTTTATTTTACCAATTATAGACCTAATTAAGAGCAATCTATCAGTACCGGTCACAAGTTGCACATTTGAGTTTTTTGGAAGAAAGAAATATTTTTTGATCGATTGATGTGGAAATTGTTTGAGCCAAAATCATGTTTTACTGCGTATAACTCAGAAACGGTAGGATATAGGAAAAAATGATTCAGGTACAACTTGTAGATAATTTTATGGCCTTTCAACTTTTCATTGAAAGGTTTTCTCTTACATGTACCGTTTTTGAGATTTAAGCGAAAAATGAAAAAATGGACCCATTTCCCCCCTCCCCCCACTCCGGGGCTCCTCCTAGTGGCCCGGGGTTTTAGTATGTTTATTACCTAGGGACTCTTGACATGTTTCCGAAGAAACATCTTACGTTACTAACTCACGCACTCTAGACCCCCCTTGGAGGGATTCATTCAATGGACTACTACTTACATTCAAAATTTATAAAATTTAAGTAATTTTATTTTATACGTTTCTTTTTGAATTTACTAGATACGGCCTCTAAGCAACGAAAATAAAATCTCATTAATTCAAATGGGCAAGGCGATTTATGAATACAAAACTGCCTTTTATGTTTTTTTGTTACTAGAAAGTTATCTACTTCCGCAAGTATTTTTTTGTATGTAGGTCTTAATCTCAATTTAATAATTATACCTACCGGTACTTATAACAAATAAAAAACCGGCCAAGTGCCAGTCAGATTCTCGCACCTAGGGCTTTGAACAAACCTTTGGACTTTTAAATTTTTTAATCATGTTGGAACTTTAAATTTATTCTTAGAGCAATTTTTCCTTTATCTGTTCTATAAGACCATGCTTTTTACCATTTTCAAGGCTCTATGTTTACGGGAAGTACTCTGTAAGTTTTGATTCATTTGCGAATGTCAAAATTTGTGAAATTTTCTTACTAGCTACTTTCAAAAAAATCTGCACAGATTATTAAAACAATATTTTTTTATAAGTTATTACTTATTACAATATCTAAGTTACAATACTATAAAGAGAAAAGGAATTTTTGTTTGTTTTGTAACATTTCTTTATTCATTCACGACAATAGCTTGCGTGGGCTTAATTTACATATAAATGTTGGAATATTATGTATTCAGTAAGTTATTATCTACATTATACGTGATGTTGCTTGTAACTACGTTCCTAGTTTGTAATATGAAAGGTTCATGATTTATTTATCAATTCAATGTTTGGTAATCGCCCTTGACCTTACAAGCTATTGATTTGCGATAGTATGGTATCGTCACATTTGTCAATAAGTAATTTAAGGGCCGATTTTTCAATGCTTGGTTAAAACTTATCCGTCCAATAAAGTATTACACGATAATATTAAAATGTCACGTAAACTGTCAAATACGGGCAATAAGAATACATTTTTAAAATGGTAGTTTTATACATTATTCGACGAATAAGTTTTAAACAAGGATTGAAAAATCAGCCCTTATAAGGGTAAATAATGAAATGTTTGTAAATTATTAATATTTAGATTAATTTACGTTAATAGGTAACACATGATTTGATTTTTGTTTTATGGATTTCAACAAGACGAAAATTGGCGAAAATTTTTAATTTATAATAATTAAATTATTACGCTTACTTAGAGAATTAACATTTTCCTTAAGAGCTTGTGTTATAGTTATTGTAACTAAAGACAACTTACATTATACATACATACAAACATTCACATATTGCAAAAATTCGCGATTTTCCATTTCACATAGTAACTAGCTGTAATTTGTAAAAGTGGCCATTGAAACAAGTTTTGAACCAGCCATTTTGAATTATAATCCCCATTCAAAAATTGTAAACCAGGTCTGTTTTTAGAAAGTTTTTATATGTACAAAAATTTTAATATTGTTAATTTTCTACTGAGGTGACCCAATTTATTAATTATTTGATTTCTATTTATATTTTTATTAATATTCAGAAAGTTGCAACTCTCCACTTGAGGTTAGAGTGAACAACGTATTATTTTAGTACTGCGCTAAAAATATCATAATCGATCAAAAATCAAACGCATTATTAAACGAAAAATACGAAACTATAAACAGCTACTTAGCTTACTAAATTTTTTAAACGCTTTAACTAAAAAAAAATAGTAAGCTAGCTAAGCTGAACACCCCTGTATTTCAAGATTTATCTTGAAAAAAAGGGATGTTTCGTCTGAACGTGTCAATCAGTATGTAATTCGATACACAGATATTGGGACCGATATAATTATATGTAGTCCTAAATCACCTTTATCTGAGTAAAGTCGCAGTTTCCTAGCTACAAAACAAAAAACTTACCAATATACGGTATAAAACGCCAAGTATTCCCCAGTAAAGGCAAAGGTTTAGGCCCCGGTACCTCCTCCCAGCTCCTCACAGAGGGAGCCAGTGTTTCAAACACGGGGGTAGCAACCGCGTGTGTGGATCTAGCACGCTGACTTTGGATTGGACATTGACCTCGTAATCCTGGAAATAATAAGTAAATTAAAAAATGACAATTGTTAATTTTCCTGGGATTTTTGTGAACCACCATGAATCTATTGTAACGACTCTATGGAGCCTTTTGGTCTATGCCTTTATGCTAATCAATCCATCCACATTATTTAAGGATTATAATATGCTGATTTATGTAAAAAGTAGGTAGTTTAAATTAATAATAATTAAACTCAAATTTCTCATTATGTCCCTATACATATCATAACTTTGTAGAATGCAGATGCATATTAAAAAGTAGAATTCTAGCGATAATTTTAATCTAACACACTTTTTATTAATTCTTCTCATCTTATTTCCTTAGAAATTTTAAATAATAATAAATTTTTAATAAAGGGATTACCCTTATTTAAAATTTCTTCCGTCATAGTAAATATGTATAAAATTAGAAAAAAATAAGTTTGTACCAATACTTTACGCTAAAACGTAAAACGTCAAAGCCTACTAATTACTTCAATTCATTCACTAACTCGTTGAAAATGTTTAATCTCGAAACAAATATTCTTTAAGCAAACAATATGCTTATATTTTTAAGCGGACGTCTTAGGTATTTGCTTAAAAACCGCCCAATATTATGCAATGTCAATAAAAACGTGGAGATTAAACACTTGAAAATTCAATATTTTAAGAGTCTTGTGTAATATTTACGCGGCTTGAGAAGAGTTTATTTATAGAATTATTTTTTATTATACTCTGACACATTTTATAATATCAAACATAAAGTATGTAAGTAGAAGGTACATACTATACTTAAAAATAACAAAAAATCTCTTAAAAGAAGTGTTTACTATTTACGCACATATTCGAGTAGCTACCTTATATTATATACTTAGGTAGGTACTCCCACCTTATGGAAAGTTAATTAAAATAAAGCATTTTTCTTAACATCTTGTACGTATACCTATATCACTCCCATCGCTCGCTTGTTTATCGACGGATGCTGTGTTGAAATGTCGGACGGATAATTTTCTCAATGGCCATTTCACCACTGACACTCTGTGCCTCATTGTTGTAAGTTAAGCTGGAAAAATAATTTGAATAATTTAAATTTGAATTTGAAGAACATAGGAAAATGTTACTCGAATTAAATAAACTTACTACGAATAAGAGATACACCATTCCACCAACATTCATTATCCAAAAATAATTTAATAAATAATTAAAAATAATTTTCTAATGATGTTTTAATTTTGATGACAATATACAGTAGCACCTCGTTAAGTCGAACCTCGATAAGTCAAAAACCTCCAAATCTCGAAAAAATGTCTTGTTCCCTTCCCTTCAAACCCGAAAACCTCCGTAACTTGAAATCTTGGCCCTCTGTTAGTCGAAATAATCACCGAGTCCCTCCAAGCCATTTTGGTACATATTTTCACTCTATAACTCGAAAAATTAAATTTGACCTCTGTATCTCGAACATGGCAACATTTTATTTTACAATCCTTATAACTTGATCATTTGGACTTTAACAACTTGCCGACAGTGCAGTACACTATAATTGTTTCTTAGAAAACATTAAAGGAGTATGCGATAATAAATTTACATTAAGTAGGTATCTGATGACGATATTATCGATTCAGTAGCTCAGAAAAACGATACGATTAAGATGACATAGAAGACGTGAATAGTACATGCGCTCCATGCGTTTCCATCAAAGAGGCAAGAACCGCATTGAATACCTTACGAAATTTTATAGAGCAAACCAGTATCTCTGAAGAAGAAGAATTTTCTTTTCTTTATAGATTAGACAATGCTAGAGAACAACCAAATTATCTAAAGCGAAAAAAATACTGACTTTTTTAATGCCATATTTTTGTATTTTAAAATGATTTGAAATAATGTTGATTTATAATAAATAAAAACATGTTTGTCACCTCTGCAAGTTGAATTTTAATGTACTTTACCTCTCTAACTCAAAATTTATAAGAATAAACCTCAAACTCTTTATGTCGAATCAAAATCCACCTAAGTCGAAATCCTCCATAAGTTGAAAACTCTATAACTCGAATTTTTTGGCGTCTCCCTTGATATTCGACTTATAGAGGTGCTACTGTATATACAGACAGCAATAATATTGAAATCATAAATCATTATATTTTATCTGACCATACTACCAACGCGAAATATAGAGTTGAAACAAGAATTAAAACTGTGTTAAAATCACAGAACTATATGTGGTTAAAATATAGTAGGTACCTATTTTAATAACTGTTCTTTTTTTTAATTTGAATAAATAAAAAAATTCGCTTAATTTTCCCAAAAATAGGTTGCATGTAACATTTTTTTAACGTTTTACATCGCAATTCTGTAACAAACAATAAAAATGCAACAGCTAATCGCAACAACGGCCTTAACTCTACCATTACGCTTTATTACCACGTTATTACGGTTGCAATAAATAATATTCGCTTTCCGCCGGATTTATCCTTCGTAACATAACAGTGAAAGGAGTTCGTATACTTTTCATAAAATGCATGTACCGTGAACACCAACTTTGGTTTCTCGTAATGGCCATGTTCATAATCAGGTTATACGTATTATTGTTTCATATAAAAATAAATAACAAGAGAATACAAAAAGGATGCAAATGAATCGATAAGGGCATCAAATTATTTTTATCTTTTTTGAGTGAGGGGCTCGACTTTTTTATCTATACTAATATTATAAAGCTGAAGAGTTTGTTTGTTTGAACGGTTTGCTCAGGAACTATACTGGTCCGATTTGAAATTTCTTTCGGTGTTAGATAACCCATTTATCGAAGAAGCCTATAGTCTACATATCATAACCAACAGGAGCGGAGCCAGGAGGGTGAAACCGCGAAGCGCAGCAAGGAATAAAATAAGTCTTGTAATAAGAACATTCCATAAATGAAATAATAATATTACAACTTTTTGCAGTGCACAAAAGTTAGAAGCCTTGTAGTAAAGCGAATGAAGGTTCGAATCTAAAATGAAATGTTTCCCAGTGTAGGTACCTACCATTGATTTAAAACCTAATAACCTAATATTGGTAACAATGTACCATTGGACCACATAAGTTATATTTATTGATTAGTACATATTGTATTTCCTAGTGATATTGTTTTATTATACTTTTAGCAGCAGTTAGTAAGGTTACGATAATTTGTTGATGTAACGAATAAGATAGTTGACGAATTATTGAATTTGATCTTTCAGTATTTTAAATAAAATGATCCTATTGTACTTATATTATGTATTATAGAATAGTTTATGATTTTAAAATTATTAATAGAAGGTGAACGACCCTTGTAGAAAGCGTAGCTTAGTAGAGATCCAATCTAATGTTAGACTTTCATAAAAGCTATTGTTCTTACAATGAAATTTTACTTGTAATTATTTTAGCCATGCTATTTACATTCATTATATTCCATAACTAGCCGTGTGAATATGCTTAACGAAAATAAAAAAGTAAAAAATTACTTCTGGTATTTTATACTGTACTTTTATAATATCTACAACTAGGTGTGCTCCGTGGTTTTAACCGCAGTGCTCCGCTCCTGTTGGTCTTAGCGTGGTGATATAATATAGCTTATAGCTGCACCTTATAGTCTTCCTCGATAGGCTATCTAATAACGAAATAATTTTTCAAATCGGACCAGTAGTTCCCGAGATTAGCGCGTTCAAACGAACGAAAAAAGAAAAAACTCTTCAGCTTTATAATATTAGTACTTATAGATTAGTGGTTTACTGGAAAAAAAGAGTATTTTATTTTTATTACTCATATTTTGTAATTTTCTGATTACAGGTGTAATAAAAGTGATCGTCGCGTTATTTCTTTTATTTTGTATAATATTTTTATCTCAATTAAGCTTGAACGGCATCTATGTCAAGAACGTTGCACAGATTATAAAATATGAGAAGTGAATGTAAAAACTATAACCCGATATTAAATGTGTGGCAATTGCAATCTTTAAAACAGATCCTGTTCAACAATATAACGTACAATTTAAATTTAATGTATGCAAAATATGTATTTTTGAACAGCTTGGTAACAAAAACGTGAACAAAGTTTTTTTTTGAACAGCTACTATATTATAAGATATCCTCTTGTGTGACGGATGAATTCGTATGATCTGGTGACGCGATCGAATTAACTTGCTAAATCATAAGAAAAAAAACTATAGGTACCTACCGGCTGCATTGAGAATCTCCTCCTTTCTTGAAGTCGGTTAAAAAAGAGTTATTCAAACAAAAACTGTATCAAATTATATGTCTCATAAGCTATTGCACTGAATATACGGAGATACCAAAAGAAAGATATTATAGTGAGGAAAAGTAAAAGCTTCTTATTGGAAAATTCGTGATGAACCTAGATTCCTTTTGTGAAACCCAGTCTTGTTAATATTATACTATTCCTGCCCGCGGCTTCACCCGCATGGTCAAAGGTAATTACCGTGGAAATGAGCCGTTTCACCGCGGTAAAAAAGCTTATCAGTATATTAGATCTATCTAATCACCTATCGTGCTAATGTAGACTGTGCTTTATCTCTAAAAGTTTCTTACGTATATTGTAAAAAAACAAATTTTAAAACTCAGTTTTTCTTATGTTTGAAACAATTTTAAACAACATATAATATAAATATTTGAAATTATTTCATTTTGAGTTATTTAATATTTAAATGTTGTTGCTTTTTTTTAAATTATATAAACAACATTCAACGCCATAAAGTAAAAATTTATATTTAAAAAAAAATTACCAATTTCCACAGTTCAAAACACAAATTCACAAAACACTGCACTTTCCAAATTTTCTTTCACGGTCACATACGCTAATATACATACATACATATAAAAAGTATTGTGTTCCGACCGCACGTTACGGACAGACTGAGCGCCGCCTATATACAGTGTTCTATTCGCTCTCTTGCTATGTTTCCATTGACGCACGTTACGAGATCCTAAAAATTTGAACGAGTTCAACACTGGACAGTCGTAGTGAAGACTTCTGCGTGGAGTAGCGAGTAATTATAGACTAAAAGACGAAGAAATACAAGTATTCCGCTATATTTAAAAATTCAAACATTTACTGATAGCAGATACATTACTTAATTAATAAAATTTACCCCTCTACTACCAGTACAGACTAGAAGCCGTAATATTAATTACAAAATTAGAACATGCATCATTCTTATAGGAACAACAACTCAAAATACCAACCATAAAATAACACAACTGATACTTCAAAAGCTCACAAAATCTTATCGTTCAACAATGGAAACGCAATCACCAAAAGTATATCAAGTAAGGCGATACGCACACCATTATCAATTTCGTATTTACTATAAAATCGAAAGGAGTGCCGCGAGCTATACGATATCAAAGTACACTTTCTCTGATAATTAGGGTTCCGTATTAAAAAGGTAAAATGGTTTGGCCCAAACTTTCAAGAACCTCTTCTTGAAATTATCATTATACTAATATAATATAATAAATGCGAAAGTCTCTTTAGTTAAAATTTTACGCTCTCAGGTCTCAACTCTAGATTTGGATTGATAATTTTCAAAGGAAATATTTAGTTGAAGGCCCGGAGTCAATAGGCTACTTTTTATTTTCAACTAGCTGCTCCGCGCGGTTTCACCCCCGTGGCTCCACTCCTGTTGCCCGTAGCGTGATGAAATATAGCCTATAACCTTCCTCGATAAATGGGCTATCTAACACCGAAAGAATTTTTCAAATCGGACCAGTAGTTCCCGAGTTTAGGGCGTTCAAACAAACAAACAAACAAACTCTTCAGCTTTATAATATTAGTATAGATAATGAACTTACCGTGGTTTGTCTGCGGGTGAAACCGCGGAGCATTGCTTGTAAAGAATACAAGCACGAAATTTTATTCAATTACATAAATTACATGTCAACATAATGATGAGTTTGGGTGTGTTCAGTGTTGGACTCGTAAAAGCTGAATTGAAAAGTATTAAACATAAGTACATAATAAGCGTCTATTAAAAATTTCCCACGTCTTCGCTTAGGTACCTGTTTTAAATGCTATGTCCGACAACTTTTTATATAAAATTTTCGTAAGAAAATGACACACATTGGAAAACACAGTCTTAAATTAATGATGTTTAAGTTACCATAAAGACGTTTGTGGACAGCATACAAGTGACGGCATAGTGCTGAATCTTATTATTTTATGATCTTATATCGTTCAAGATAGGTCACCTGGTGGCTCAAATGACCCATAATTTTTTCCAACATGGGCCTGTAGTCTAATGTAGTTTGCTAAGAATGTGTGTGTAGAATGTTGGGTTATAACAGTAGGACAACTGCAACTAATTTCACACAATTAATGGTTTGTTACACACTGCTTTCATTCTTCTTTGAATAGGTATTTAAATATGTATTAAGCATTGAATGAAACCAAAACGGTACATTTTTCTTAGTTCTCGGCATACATTATTACGAGTTATTTCGTAGTATTCACGTATTTGCTATTCAGAGCACTGTCTAAGTATCGTTAACCCAGAGCTGTCTAGATTTTTAAGCTTTCGTATCAGTAATTAACATCGTGAAAGTGGAACGATCGTGAATTGTAAGATTTAGATATTTTGAGATATACAGTTATTAATATATTCAGGTTTAGATTTGATTAACGGTGAAAGGATGTTCATCTATTCGTTGAGTCGAAATTTTGTATTCTATATGTCGCAAAAATTAAAACAGTCGTCAGAATATTATTGTCGATCAAATAAATCGTTAACTTTAGGTACATTTGCACATAAATCCATACTAATATTATAAATGCGAAAGTAACTCTGTCTGTCTGTCTGTTACTCAATCACGCCTTAACTACTGAACCAATTTGCATGAAATTTGGTATAGAGATATTTTGATACCCGAGAAAGGACATAGGCTACTTTTTATCCCGGGAAATAGGATAGGTTTTATCCCGGAAATCCCACGGGAACGGGAACTATGCTGGTTTTTCTTTGACTGCGCGGGCGAAGCTGCGGGTGGAAAGCTAGTGTGCTATAAAAATACTATATTATTTAAGTGCTTTTAAAGTTTTATCGGCTTATAACCATTGACGACTGATTAATACCAGGCATAAGTACCTCATTGACAAATTAAGGTACTCAGTGCTTTATCACTTTATGTATTTTAACGATCCCGTGAAAGCAAATAAATTTTAAACATTTTCAGTGTCAGATGTGCTTAGTGCTGCTCTTATATTCATTGACGCAATAAAAACGATTTTCGGCAATGGACGTTCACTTGTCGTAAGGATATCGTCTCATCTTTTATAAAATATAAATTAACTTGTGTAATAAAGATTTTTCATCTAGGTTCCTACTTACTGTTAAAAAGTACTTAATTTAAGATCTATAAATTAAAAAAAAAACTTTTATAGAGCCTTTCTACCTTTTGTCACAGATTTAATATTACACCTCAAAGTTCAAAGGTTTAATAACATAATATTATACGTAATTATTATAACCTCAACACATTTTGTACTCGTATATGAAGTCTTAAACCACTGTCAGAAAAGTCAAGGCAAGATAAAACAGCTTTATAAAACGAAAGTATATTTAATTTACATGATTTCATCAGTCACGGGTCACGGATTAAAGTTTGCATTTTTGGTTTTTGTGTAATCTTTTATTTTAGGCAATTTATGTAAAATTTATACCTGTGTAATATTATGTAAGTTACACAGTGTAATGCTATAGAGCCTTTATGCACAAAAAATATTACCTACAACTATTAGGATTGTAAACATAATTAATATCTATAGGTAAGTACTTAGGTATTTATGTTGCAATTTCTTGTACCCAATTAATTCTTTAATGAGTGTTAATTTCGGCTATTTTAATTTGAGTATAAGGTTCACTAATTTTGACTATAGATTCATAAACTTATACAAACTTAAGGTGATGAATTAATTTTTCTAACATTTACGGCCCTTTTTAAACCTTCGTAATTTTTATATTATTAAAGTTGTCGTGATGAAAATTCTTGACAAGAAAGTTCAATAGTAACACAATACGTCTACCGTTTTAGAAACATGATTCCATGATATTTTCTCGATAGAAAAAAAATACAAAGTTCTCATTGTTATTTTTTTTTAATCTCTGGCATCTTCAAAATAACAAACGTAAAGTTACGACTTTTTGGATATTAACTATAAAATATACAACCTATACGTCTACCGTGTTAGAATTTTGAAATATGCGATGGTTTTGAAATAAACAAGAAATACTTGAAATTAGCGCCTGACCAGCCAATATAGCGAGAGCCGCCCTGTACCTTCCTACCCCGATCGCTGCACGAGTCATTCCCGCTACGGCCGTCACACGGGGAACTTGTGTCGCTTGCGCAATCGTAAAAAAGGGTGACAACACGATAAGACAAAATGAGACAAATGTGGACAATAAAGAAAATAAGAAGAAGAAACATAAAGGTTGGAGGAAAAAGAATGCTTACAATTGGAACAAATTAATGAAGTAAGTTGGTTTTATTTTAAATTTGATGATAATTGTATTATAGACGATGTTTGATATGTACCCCTGTTTTAAGTACATAACGAATGTGTAAGATTTTTTCATTTATAGCATAAATAATCTTTTCAGAAATCCGGAATCCAGAAGGAAAATAAACCCACTGATTGTTCACAATGTGAACCCACTCCTTCGTAAGTACCTTTATTCAGTCAAAAATGTATGTTATCAACGCTCTACTGGTTTTATCGCATGATTCCATTTTTAGCAAAAAGCAACAAAGTGCAAAGAAATAAAAAATCATGGTGAACTTAGTGGAAGTATGGTGGACGTAATATGGAATTATGGAACAGGAGCTCGTTGGAGTAGTATTATATTTTTAAAAAATACGAAAAAATTTCAAGAATTTCTTAGTAGGTGGTAGATAAGTATGTTGTATAAAGAATTTGATGTTGATATTTATTTCATTTATACTTACTACACCTGTGCGGGAAATTGCTTAGTACTAAAACCGGTTTATATTCATATTTACATAGTAATGTGAGTTTTCATTTCGAAAAATTTTGTGTAAGTATATTAAATTGAGTTCCTGGGTGATCTGGAAACACAATTGGGCCCGGAGGATGGCGCTGCAGTCACTCCTCCTAATCACATGAACCGATTTGGATGAATATTTGTGTGCACATTTCATTGTTGTGGGATGATTGGTTGATTCGTTTTCACATTAGCTAATATTATGTATTTTTGTTGTTAGAAAGTAAACTTAATTTAATGTTTATAATACATTATTATTGGTATAAATAAGCCAGTGTTCGTCTCACATTGCTGTACCTGCCTACCTATCCTACCAGGGCCTAACTTTGTTCTGGCTATTTTATTTTGATTATTTGTAATGAATAATTACAATTATAATAGAGTGCAAAAAATAAATACATGCGTCAATATATTTTGTGTTTTTTTTTAAACAATTTTTTTATTAAAAAAAATATCATTCCGACCGCGGCTTTGCCCGCGTGGAATTAGGTTATATCGTGAATCCTGTTTTATCCCACAGAAGTGTTCAGTTGGGATAAAAAGTATCCTACGTGTAAATCCAGGCAATTAGCTATATTTTATCAAAATTGGTAATGTAGTCTTGACGTGATTAAGTAACAACTAACAAAAAAATATACAAATTAACATCCAAAGTTTCGCATCAGTTTTACTGTATTAGCGATATCTTCCACTCTTGACTTTGACTGAGAAGAATTAGGGTTTATAACTTCTTTCAGAAATAGTACCTTTCATTTCTGGGCATGATCTACGTCAGCATCAAATTCTATCTAAATCAATTCAGTAGTCCGCGTAATTAGGTACCATTTCATTTTTTCAGAGTAACAATATTTTTTGTTATTTTAAAGATTATTTATAACCTGTATTATTTTGTAATAAAGTAAACATTACGAAATAATAATAATTAATAATTATTAATAATGTCTAAGTAGTTGTTAAAAAGAAGGTAATTTTGTGTTTATAAGCAAGAAAATAAAACGAATAAATCAACAATTAAATATATGTATAACAATATTATAACTGTATGACGACTCCATACATGTTTGTCCCGAGTCGGCCAGCGGCAGCGCGGCGAGTATGCACGAATGACTTCGCGCACACCCGCGTTCGCGATAGCGAGCTATTAGACTCCGCCCGCCAAGCAGTGGATTTTTTTTTGTGTATCGTCTTAATGCTAGAATTCTCTGGTCTGTGATAGACTCATTTTCGTCAATTAAAATAAAAATAAAATATTAAACAAAAGAGATATTCGGAAATAGTAAGAGCACAAGTAAGAGAATACTTAAGTTTAAGTCCTTGATATACACTGAAGTTTTTAAAAAAATATTTGTTGAGGCAAAGTGGGATTCCCCCGTAAAAAGCAGAAATAAAATCAAAATTCTTACGACCGCTAAAACCTCCCTTCCGCCTACCAAGCAAGACGATAAACATAATATTATCAATTATGTAGCTAATGCCACATTCTGATAATAATAAAAATCTTATTCTTTGAGGTGTCTTATAGAGAAGTTATAAATAACACATACCTAGTTAAACTTCAATACACACGACATTTTTCTTTAGAGCAAGAGAATGTTGATATTTCAGGTAATTTTGCTGTTGTGCGGTCAGGGGCAGACTGCTCGTTGTGTTTTGACATTTTTTCCAAATATTCTTTATATGATTACCTTCAAATTTCTGGGCATTCGTAATAGTTCTTCGTTTAGGTAAACGGGCATGTCGCCATATCATAATACATAAGTATCTAATATCTTTACTTTCGTGTAGTGGCTTGTTTTGCTTTGCAAAGTAAGTATTTAATTTCTTTTTTTGGTTGACTTTATTTATGTATGGCTACAATTTTTAATATAAACTTATTAAATTGTTTTAATTAGCACTCCTTTTCATTATCAAAATATTGAGATTTTATGATTGTTTCAATATTATTCTTTATAAATAAAATCGTTTAAAAATACCATGACTTATTAGTAGGTATATGAAAACTGTGTCGATTAGAAAATCGTTCATACCTTTCGAACCTGTTCGACCACAGTACAGATGAGATGGGTTGGGCCGTCGAGATTGCAAACTTGATTTAGGTATAGGTATGTATAAACTATAAATATGTACAAACTGTAAACCTACAGTTATAATACCAATTAATCTGGAGTCTAAAAGTAAGCATGATAACTTAGAATCCCTGTATTTGAACTCTGATCTAACATTATTAATTATGGACCGCCATTAGTCTTTCAAAAGCACCCCGGGTGTAGATACTAGATACTAAGAAAATACATTTAGATATAATAATTATGGCTTTATAATTATGTTTCATAACAATCCATGTAAAATATTAGTGGATTAACTTTTGGTTTAAATTGTAAGTCTATCGTTTAACCTAAATCCGTATTATTTCGTTTAAATTGGGAGTATCCAGTCTATAAAATTCTCAGCTAAAGTGTTTTGTAGTTAGTTAATAGTTAGCACCTCTTACATAATATTATAGGAACTAGGTACATCATTATCACGAGAGTGTGAAATATTGCACGTGTCATCTTTAACTTATACATTTTTAGAATTGGCTAAGTAACAGCAAAATAGGAAAGAATATTTTAGTTTTATAGTATTTATTAGAAATTGTAGGTATACAATAAAAATAAATTGATCATCCCGCTTCGTGATTGTTTAAAATTGTTTTAAAATTTGCACAAAATAAAGAATCTCTAAATAATAATATTCTACACACACGAGGCACAAAAATATAACAATTTATCATATAATTATTATGATTGTGTCGTAGAATGTTGGACGAAATTTTAATTGCGCACTATTGTTTATGTGTAAGTACTTACGAGTATCTCTTACTTTCAAGTTTCAACCGAGCGTTCATTGTATACTATGGAGTGATTGTTCGTGGTAGTATCTTTTGTTTTTGCTCGACTCTTGTGAGACTGCCAGAGGTAGAGACATCATAAGCGTGAGAATTCCTTCCAATAAAGATATTATTACACGACTACCTCAGTATGTAGTTTTATTTTACATTCACTATGATAATTACCACAAATCTTGTGAACGTAGTCAAACTTTTACCATTAAATTGGCGAAAATGAAAGAAAACAAAATGGCGATCACTTTACAAAAATATTTAACAGCTCTCATTAATACACATTAAATGCATTTCACGAAGATGAACAAAATATTAATAAAAAAATTTCTTCCTTATAAAAAGTCTGTTCAAAATTTTTACGTTGTAAGTGGTAACCCTACGCCTAAACCAATAAATACTCCTAAATAACGCTCGGTTATTACAAACTGTAGGTGTGGTCTTGCCATAAAAGATAATAAATACATCACTGGGCTGAGGTAAATATTGAAGTTACGATCGGCAAATACTCAATCGATTAACCATCATAATGGTTATGTATGTGCAATAAAAGATTGAGTATCTTGGATGAGTTTATTGTCTCGTGAAGAGCTTAATAAAGAGAATAAATCGTGATTTATTTGCGATCAAGCAATTTTTTATGCTATAAACCGATTTTGTGTATTCATAAAAATAGGAAAGAGTGGATTTTATTTTCCATTTTTATGATAAATTTTCGTATATTTAAATGTAAGTATGTTTAAATTATCTTACTTGCACACACATATACATTTTAAAGTGTCAAACTAAGGCTTTATTGTTTTAGTTTTTCATTTTAAACTATACCTTGGAAGAGCAGCACTGGGTGTCGAACCCAGGACGTTATAAAGCATAAATTCAGACAGGCCGACACGGCAATCGGTCATGAATCGTTAAGTAATAAAACAAAAGCATATAATTTTATTTATTTATTTACATACTGTGTACAATGTACATTATTAAACAGATAAAAACTTGTTAATAATATTAATTTCGTTTGACTTTTGAGTACAGATACAAAATATATATTGATGCACTTATTAATAATAATTTAATAGCATATCATGCTCATGTATATTGTATAATCGGGATACAACCTCATAACTAGATAACTCATATCATTTAATTGCAAAATAATATCAAGTCCATTTAAATATCAATTCTTAAACTAAAAAAAAATCACTCGAACCATAGACAGGCTGGCATTTGACAGTTCATATTCTTTTTAAATATTATTATAACTGGTCATAAAAAAAGTTTTAAAAATAAAACACCGAAATTCTAAATTTGAATTTTTAAAAAGTATTCTATCGTTCGATCATACGGAGACGCAGAGGCCCGTCTGGCGCGTACATGAATGTAACTGCGTATTCGAGCGGCTCGTGGTGATATTCCAATCTGTAGCGGCGTAATAGCTGAAAAATAAATTGAGATCTTGTTAAAATGTTATTTATTACTTTATGCATTATGCAGTCATAATATATGCAGTCGTGTTATTAATGAATATCTTTATGAGGTGTATTTTATAAAATTTTTTCTATCCATACTAATATTATAAATGCGAAAGTAACTCTGTCTGTCTGTTACTCAATCACGCCTTAACTACTGAACCAATTTGCATGAAATTTGGTATAGAGATGTTTTGATACCCGAGAAAGGACATAGGCTACTTTTTACCCCGGGTCATAGGATAGGTTTTTTTCCGGAAATCCCACGGGGACGGGAACTATGCGGGTTTTCTTTGACTGCGCGGGCGATGCCGCGGGTGGAAAGCTAGTATGGTAATAAAACTAAATTACATTTTCTTTTAATTACATTTGTTTTCATGCCAACTATAATTTCTTTTGTTCAATGTTCAAATATCCATTTTCAACAATCGGAAACTTTACAACATTACCAGATTTAAAAATCAAGCTTTGCATTTTGTAGATATTAATCTACATATATTGTCAAAAGGAAGTATACTTTAATAAACAAATGAGTTTCAATAACAAATACAATGCTATCAACTAACCTTAGCCAAAAGCACTTGTATTTCCAAATCAGCGAATCGTCTGCCCAAACATATTCTAGCCCCAAAACCATAGGGCAAAGAGGCAAACGAATGCAAACGGCCATTTCCCTCGAGCCACCTTTCTGGCCTGAACTCGTCTGGGTTCGAGACAAATTGCTCCATATTACCGGTCACTATGGTCGGGAATACCACTTGCACCTGGTGACAATTATATACTGTAATCGTGTGTTTGTCACAAAACTAAAAACCTATTTTAATATACATATTATACAGGCAAATTAGTTTAAACGGCCATTTCCCTCAAGCCACCTCTCTGGCCTGAACTCGTCTGGGTTCGAGACAAATTGCTCCATATTACCGGTCACTATGGTCGGGAATACTACTTGCACCTGGTGATCATTAGTTCATAGTTTGAATCGGGTGTATATCTTATATTAATCTTATTATATATAAATCTCGTGTCACAATGTTTGTCCTCAATGGACTCCTAAACCACTGGATTATAATAAAATTCGCACACCATGTGCCGTTCGATCTAACTTGAGAGATAGGATAGTTTAAACATGTTGGTACCACGGGCGAAGCCGGGGCGGACCGCTAGTCTCTAATATACGAATCGTTCGTATACTTTAATTTACGGACCTGTCCTCGTAACGTGATATCTTAAAGCATTATTATTTCCAGTATATAGGTCGCCTAGCGCGTCCCACGCTGGAAATAATACTGCTAAGAGCGTATACGCACTATGCGGGTAGCCGCATTGCGGGTAGCCGTCCGGCTGACCGCAAGCACAATTATGTACGTAATATTCATTTCTATGCGCACTGCGATGCGGCTACCGCAGACCGCACAGTGCGCATAGAAATGAATATTACGTACATAATTGTGCTTGCGGTCAGCCGGACGGCTACCCGCAATGCGGTTACCCGCATAATGCGTATACGCTCTAAGAGACATCATTATAACTCCCTGGAGATAATTATGTTCTTTAATGGTAGGTGGGTTTCTTATATACTTTATTATATTAAAGGGCAACAATTTTATGTGTGTTATATAATATGGTCAAAATTATTGCAGCGATTTCAAACATGGTTTCACTGGAAAAAGCTACACTATACCTAAGCGTTATAGAATAATATTTATTTTTGTTTCTATCAAAAACTCAACATTTAATTGAAGAGAAAAGTTTTAACTTTATAATAATAATCGATTAAGTATTAACTTTATTTATTATCTATTATAACAGCCACTACATAAATGATAGATTATTATGTGAAAATATTCTTACGCCTTTCGGTATGTGATAGCCGCAAATGACGTCATCTTCTTGTAACGTTCTTCCATTGCCGATAACTGTTGAATACATCCTGTAAAAAGAAACGGAATAAAATATTAATTACAACTTTAACCATTTACAAATTTAAGTTTTTCGGGATTTGCTTATATGCAGGTGTTATTTTCACATACAAAAACTTTATGTGCCGACTTCCTATTGCTTCCTCTGCACTTATATTATGACAAAAAGAAAAGGTTGAATCTTATAATATAAAAATGAATCGCAAAATGTGTTAGTAAGCGCATAACTCGAGAACGGCTGAACCGATTTCGATAATTCTTTTTTTATTATATTCCTTGAAGTACGAGGATGGTTCTTATGTAGAGAAAACGTAAACATGTACCACGGGCGAAGCCGGGGCGGACCGCTAGTTGTTTATAAAAATACGTTCGTACTAACCGTAATAATTGGCTAAGCTTGGAAAACTACCAAATCCTGACTTACGAAAACCACTAGTTTTTTCTTTTTATTCATGACCTAAACCTTTATAATACATACCTAAAAACTTCTCTAACAAACGCCTTAGTATAATGCAATTTGTCCAAATCCGAGTAAGAGAGAGGTTTAGTCGGATCGGGCAACACTCTTCTGATCTCTTCCGCCATTTTTTCTTGTTGCTTCAGTCTTGTGGCCGCTTGGTAGAGAATCGAACAGACTGCCATTGAAATCTGTAAGGAAATACGTAATTTTAATAATTTATTCTGTATAATTAAAGGAATCTCTATTTATTTAAGGATTTTTGTTATTGAGACAAATCTTAATCAAAACTTTCACGTGAAATATCAAATTTATAACATTATGTCCATTCCGTGGCTTTATCCGTGGACAAAATAATTATAAAAAAATCAACTACTTCCACGTTTATTCCATTTCAACTACATATTTCATTACAAATTTTATCACATTAGGTGCTGTAATTTAGCCCTAAAAGTTATGTAGTGATTGTTTAGTTATCTGCAGTAAAAGTATAAAAGATACAGACAGACTTTCGCATTTATAACATTAGTAGTTATAGATTAAATATCTATCTAGAACACCTTTTAACCCATTGACCACCGAGCGGCCCGATCGGGCCGAGACACAATAGATTTTCTATTGTGTCTGTGATCCGAGGACTGACGGATTAAAACGATAAAATCAATTTTAATTAACCTAAGCTCTGATTTTCCACCAGCTCAAAGGATAGTAATCATATCCATACTATAGTCCTTTTCACCTATGATGATTCCTGTGACACTTCATCGTGTTCCGAATTAAGTACGTATTTTATGTTTAAAACGCCAAAATAATTTTAGTGCATAATATTTTTATTTTATGGCGGAATTATTGCCAAAAATATAAAAATAAAACATCTTAGACTTATAAATCGAAAACAGTATTGTTTATTTTAATATAATGAAAAATAAAATAAAATAACACAAAAATATAATACCTACGCAATTTGTGTACATGAAATGGATCGTTGAAAAATCATAGAGTTGGAAAATCATATAATCGGCGCCCAAGTCGGCGCCCATCTTGTGATCGTTTGTCAATCGAGTCAATCGTCTGTACGAGTGCATACAAGTTGCATTTTTACAATGATACTTTACGTGGTATTCTGTTATTGTTACTAATTGTTATTGTTGACTTTTTGTTGCTGTTGTTTGCTAAGTTTCCTTAGTTAATTGTTGGCGAAATGCCGAAAAAACTAATTTTGGTACTTTATTTAAATCGATTTCATTTCCATATAAAATATTATCGATTATCGAAAACAATTGATATGATTTCAGTAAAGACATCTCTACACGTGTCAAAAATCCATGTGTCACAGAAATCATCTTAGGTGGAAAGGACTATAATATTATAAATGCGAAAGTAACTCTGTCTGTCACTCAATCACTCATCAGCCTAAACTACTGAATGAATTTTCATGAAATGTGGTATGGAGATATTTTGATACCCGAGAAAGGACATAGGCTACTTTTTATCCCGGGAAAATGACGCAATCCCGGAAATCCCACGGGAACGGGAACTATGCGGGTTTTTCTTTGACTGCGCGGGCGAAGCCGCGGGCGGAAACCTAGTTCCAAATAAAAGCTTAAATAAAATTAATTATTCTCACCGTATCAATGCCAACGAGGATAAGATCAAGGGCCATAATAGTAGCTATCTTAGGGTCTCCTTCGCTCTTGAGAACCCGTTCGAGAAGGGATAAGTCATTCTCTGACGTCACTTTCTTGGTTTTTAGACGCTCTAGCGCCTCGTTGATGTAACGTGAGCATAGCCTGGAAAATACATAAGAAAGAATATAATAACTTTCTTAAATCCAAAAAATAAAAAAGCTTAGGTTGGAATGTTCCAGTTTTACGAACTAGTTATTTAGCGCAATTTATTAAAATTATTTAGGTCTTAGGATCATTCATACTAAAAAAAAGTTTTTTTTTTTAATTTACCGTCCGTAGTCAATTATGCAATTTGAAAATTCAACATTTTTTTTACTATCAAACCGAAATTACGCTCTCAGCATCTTTCCATTCTACACACAGCCAGAACGCAACCATAGTACGCAAAATTCGTGTATGCATTGTAATCATAGATTTAAAAACTGCATCACAATAATATATACGCGATCAGTTTCCTATGGCTGCATTCTGACCTTATGGAAAGACGCTACGGTCTACGCCTCATAATCAAATTAACTTCTATCCCTTCACAAAAACCCCCAAAAAGCAATACTCACTCAACAAAAAAGTTCATATTATTAACATATTTCGTCCACAACGGTGTCGGTATGTATCTCCAGTATGGCGCCTTTAATTCCAACACGGCTACATTGCGTAGCGCGTATTTGGCCGCGTCTATGATGCGTTGTGGTTCTGAGTTGTTGCTTAGGTCCCGGGAGAGACAACCTAGCCGTACATCTAGAGCTACACGGCCGATACCTGGAGAATAAATCAATTTTAATTAAATTCTTCCTAAAGTACCTTCTCCTTTGAGACTTTGGCGATCATTAGGACTATTTAAGTTTAAAAAAGCGCTCCTCTCAAGATCATTTAGTGCTCTTCCCAAACCGTTTACAAAAATTTTGATATACAAAAAATAGCTGTTGTTATAAGGCTATAAAGCAACTTAGGTTATTTTTTATACCGATATTCCCACAGGAACCTAATGGATTAAAATTAAAACCTCTTCCGCACGCGGGTGATGTAGGTATGTTTATATGAATACTGGCTGTATTCACATAAGCATACCTTCATCACAAATCATATAATACTATACTAGTACATAAAACGAATTATTACTCACACTCCAGAGACCATTTATGTATATCATTGTCAAATTCCTTCGGCAAATCTCCATTTTCATCTCTAGCGTCTTCCATGTACTTTATAAAATCTTCTGTCACCATCTCAATGGGAGCCACATACTTCTTTACGGTTTGAGGCTGTAAGATCGGCCGTTGGACTTTGGACCGGAATGTTCTCCATTGCTCGCCGTGACTGTAAATAGTTTGTTGGTTATTATGGTAATAATAGAAAAAAATGTAGGGGAAGAACGTTTAAATATGTTTTTTTTTTATGGCAGAACAAGCCAATGAGCAGGTGGCATGGTATTACGAGGTCACCTTCAGCCATAACACTGTTACAGGTGCTTTTGCCGACCTTAACTAAAACATTTTGTTGTATTTTAATATTTTAACGTATTAAAATATATTGCCAATAAGCAAAAAGTTGCAAGCAAAATTCATTATTCACTATTTTATCTATTGTACTAGACATACATAGCAAATTTTAATTCATCAAAAGTTTTAATTACGAAAGTAAATATTTACCAAAAGCTACACGCAAATCGCAATGTTGACATCAAACTTTGGCCCTCGACAAACATTTCTCAACTCTACCGGTCTAAGGTTAAAGTTTTGTCATCATTAATTATTTCCGCTAGAGATGTGCTCATGACAATTAAAATGCGAAGTTTATGGGTAATTAGGTAGGTAGCACACACTAGAGAGTACCTACCTACTTATAACCTACAGTCCTATGTAGCTAATCTAATAAGGATATATATTTTCCGCCCGCCCCGGCTCCGCCCGTGATACATATTTACGTTTTCTCTACATAAGAACCATCCTCGTACTTCAAGGAATATAATAAAAAAAAGAATTATCGAAATCGGTTCAGCCGTTCACACGTGATGCCGTGACAACGCGAAACGGGTTTCATTTTTATTTATATAGATATAGACTAACATAATATATTTTACGATCTATTAGCACGTATGGCTTTCATAATCAGGTTGCATGAATAATTCACAACAGACCTTCATTAATCCTAAAGCAACTCAGTGAATAACAATTATACTCTCGGAAAACCTAAATACTACACTCATTGATAAATTAAGTTGTAGTAAATTGGACCAATGAACTCGCAAGTTCAACGATCAAAACAGGTTGAATATAAACAACTGAAATATTTAATTATTTTATTTCCTTGTTTATATTTCTAAGGGCCGATTTTTCAATGCTTGGATAAAACTTATTCGTCGAATAATGCATAAAACTACCATTTTAAAAACGTATTCTAATTGCCCGTATTTGACAGTTTACGTGACATTTTAATATTATCGTGTAATACTATATTGGACGGATGTGTTTTACCCATGTTTTACCCAAGCATAATTGAAAAATCGGCCCTTATTGTATTAAATGTATCTTTTATGAGTAATGCCAGATTATTACTTTTTTAATTAAAATTCCTGCTTATTATTTTATTGGTTTTACACAAGTGGGTGTAATTTAAATACGGTTAATCATTATATTGTTTAACCAGACGTTTCCAACATTACAGCGAGTGTGGTCACGGCCCACCGGGAGACTGAGTTGTTGATATAATAGGTATTATGTTTCAAAGGTCATACAAAATTCTTATGAACTACCTCCACCTATTATTGCTACCTATTTTAAACTTTCCCGAACTAGGAGTTTAAAATAAAAATAAATTACCCAAATGCTCAAATTTGATCATCGCAAAATATATTATGTTACAAAAACATCATAACACCCAAATCGACCTACATCAGACCCACAAATTCGTTTATAACTTTAAAAATTCTCCTTTCCAAGTAGTTATGAAGAAATCGCATACAGAATTAAAATTATACAGCTAGCCGTTTGATTGGCTGTTTGTTTGTCGTGCTTCTCGATCGTGAGACAATGCGGTAAGTAAGGAAAATTGTAGCATGTCATACATAGACAAGTGAGTGGCAGATTGGAGACGTAACGTTTAAAAATAGTTGTTATTTATCTATTAGTTCATCCATAGGAGGCTTGTGTCCCAGCGGTGGGAACGTATCTGGACTGATGATGATGATGATAAATCTATTAGTATCATCGCAAAAGCTTTGGTGTGCGTCCACACTGAATGCGCGGTGGCGGCGGCCTAGGCGGGCGCGACGAGCGGGCGCTCGCGGTGGCCACACCGACGCGCGAGCTCAAGTAGCGGTTCGACGTTTTTCGGGTGTTGCAAACTTTGGACGATTTGCTATTTTTACTGGACAGTCCGATTTTGAGATGAGATCATTATAGAAGTTGTACACGAAATAAATAAAACAGAGGAATAGCTGGTGAATCTTATATGAAGAATTGAGATTATACCCTACAAAATTACTGTGGTGTATATAAGTGTTTTAGATTGAATCGCACTTATAAATAAAGAAGTTTCACTTCAACAATTAAGTATTTACCGCTATTTTACGAAAAACAATAAAGGATATAATATAAGAAGTCGAGCGACAAGACCGAACTGGTTTGATACCCCCGCCGTCCGCGCATTGGGTCGCTTGCTGACTAGGCCCGTAGTGTGGCCAGAACGCGCGGATAGGAGAGTTTGAAAACTACGCGCGCTGGCTCGCTCATTACCGTCGCACTAGGCTTCCGCCATAGTCATTTCAATGTGGACGCAAAGGCGCGTTTCATACGTTTGATATTTCGCGCCCGCCGTCGCAACCGCGCTAGGCTCGCAGTGTGGACCTGCACTTGTAGTTTGTACCTCACAATCTTTTAACCCTTTGCCTCTTGGGTGAATAACAAGAATATATTTATAAATTCTATTATTATTATAATTGATCTATTTGGTATTAAACCGATCACATATTAATATAATATCGATGAAATAGCCTACTATAGTGTTTACCTATCTACAAAACATCGTCGTTTGGCATAAGTATTTACTATTTACTTTACGGAATACCAATGCAAATCATAAAATTACCAAATCGGTAAGAATATTGAAGGTTCCAACCAATCAGGAACTGATAATTATTTTAATCTTCAACTTCAATTACTTCATGTATTAAATATAATTCATTCACATGTAGGAACGTCTGTTTAAATATTTGCGGTACAAGTTTCAAAACCGGATAATGTCCATGAATCGCTTTTACCGGTTCTCTTACTCATATTTACTTAAGTTTATTTATCACTAGATTTCCGCCCGCGGCTTCGCCCGCGTTTTCAAAGGAAAACCCGCATAGCTCCCGTTCCCGTGGGATTTCCGGGATAAAACCTATCCTATGTGTTAATCCAAGTTACCCTCTATATGTGTGCTAAATTTCATTGTAATCGGTTCAGTAGTTTTTACGTGAAAGAGTAACAAACATCCATACATCCATACATCCATACATTTATACATCCATAAATCCTTACAAACTTTCGCCTTTATAATAGTATTAAGATTCTTTATAAAGCAATGACTGAGCATCATCACGGTCAACTTGTATAAATACTATGGGAAGACCAATAGTAAATAGTTCGTAATCATATGCCATAGCATGTTTGTTTTCAACTTGTGATATCGTTAAGAATATTCAATTTAACTGTCAGGCTGTCACGTGGTAAATGGATGCATGTAGGTATCAAGATTTGGTTTAGTCAACTTTCTTAGTCCTAAAGTGAAAACTGCATAGTGGATGCAACAATTTTCTAAGCAAGTTCCTTGTAGGTACATTTAGGGCCGATTTTTCAATGCTTGGATAACATTTATCCGTCCAATAAAGTATTACACGATAATATTAAAATGTCACGTAAACTGTCAAATACGGGCAATTAGAATACGTTTTTAAAATGGTAGTTTTATACATTATTCGACGAATAAGTTTTATCCAAGCATTGAAAAATCGGCCCTTAGTAATCTGAGTGTCAGTTTTATAACTGCGTTTATAACTTTATAGTAAAGTACTTATAATTAAAACTCTATAAAGAAATGACCACTAACGAATGAACTATGTAAACGAGTATTGAAATAACACCCCCAGGCCCCATCTATTAAGACGTCATTCACCACATACGTGCAACTACTGAAAATAAAGTTCTAGCAAAAAATGTAATTCCATACAAAATCTTATTCATAAAATACCTATAATTAGTTACAAAGAAATCTAGTAACTACCTACTAGAGAATTAGCGATGGTGGTAGTCCTAAAAGCCACTCGATGTCATTTACCTATGGTAACCTCGCATTCGCTTCGCCCCACTTCGCAAGTAGAACACATCTGACTGGTTCGCACCACGCACGGTTTGATAGATAATTGTGATGCTACTGTTTGCTGTGACTTATCCATAAAGTGACTCGGGATAAACTAAAATAATACTTATGCGAATATTAAATTAATAGTGTAAGGTTTAGAATACGGTTATTTATTTACTTTGCCCTTTATAAAGTGTAAAAATATCTATTTTGTACATATTGATAAAGTTTTACATACTTAATTGTGTCGTTATCTATAAAAAAGAACTTAGAAGTAAAATAGTGATGATAATAAATAAGAGGAACTATTATTTTTAAGACCAGGATTTGGCCAAAATTCATCCAAATTCATTCAGACATTCTGCCATTATATGATTAAGTTTGGATGTTATAACAAACATAATATTCGCACATAAACTATTATTATGAATGGTCAATGGAGACACGGAGATGTATCTCGATATGTGTGAACAAATAAGTCATATCACAAATTACCTATAACGTACATAATATTATATCCGAAGGTTATGATAATTTGCTTAGCTATTTTTGACTAGTTGGTTAGCAGTTAGTACATATAAAATGGACAAACTATAGGCGTACTTACATAAAATTATGATTGATATATACAAGAGGAATCTATGCATGACAACTTTGCTATTTTTACACCGATTTTAAGTTATCATAACTATACCAGCCATTAGCACACATTAGGTAATAAGAAAAATTAATCCTTAACAAAAATTCGTATTTTTGTGAGAATTGCCAACATATTGTGAGCTTTTTTATAATTTTTGCCAAATGCAATCCCTTTGAATTAATTACAATAATTATTCCTACTAAAGGTCAAAAATTAGATTTGTTATTAGTATTATTAGTAACACATAACCCTAGTATGCGATAACATTACGCATATTCTTGTTTCCAAGTGCATTATGTCAGGAGCGCCAACGCAAGTGCTAAACAAACATTCAATACCAACCCGCTAAGTGTCATTGTCGTTCAGTTTAGTACATTTCAGTGCTAAGTAATTGGGGAAACAATGACACAGCAGTTTTGAAGGTCGTGTAAACTGTATCATAAGTAAATTCCTCTAGTTCTAGGTATAGAACACATCTAAATCTATTGACCTTATAAAATATTAAAACGAGATCTTGAAAGTTGACACGATCTACCCAAGTTTCGACATGAGCAATTAGCAACAACCTTCTATCACTTGAGGTATACAATTCACTAACCACAGTAATCCAATTACAAGTCCTAAAATACTGAGACTAGATTCTCTAGGTACAGAACCAGTATAATAAATCATTGTATAAGCACACTGCCTAGGTCTAAGTTATGCCCTATGAGACCAATATACGTGACAAGGCATAAATTTATATAAATAAGCAAACAATCACAAGGTGAGGAATAATTGAATCGTGTGAGTCAATAGATGCTGAAGTATTCAATAAATAGGCATAAACAGCGATTGGTATTCCCGTACTGGGCAAGATAGCATTAGCAGACGTGTAAAAAGAATAAATGGTTAGGATTATTTCATAGAATTACACTTTTATCGACACTGTGTCGAACGTGTCATCAAAAATGATGGCAGATTTGTAAATAGCTAGAGTCTAGACACTTATATTGCGATATCTACTTAGAATACGCTGTAACACTTTGGTAGTAACAAATTTGGGTTAATAGCTAAATTGTATGGAATTACGATTTGAACACCAACCAAACAAAGGTCAGGAAAGGTTATAAAAAGCTATATTACAAAAAGCGAAAATGTGTTATATTTTTAATATATATGGAGGATATGCAAGTTTAGCTTTGACAATTAAAAAGGTTCTTTACGAATAGCCAGATGAACATTATCAAAAATTATTTCAATGATTGACAAAAATATATTTGGAATCTATATCCAATTCATACTATAATACTATGTAAATTTTAGAAAGTATTCCAAACCTAGATTAGTTGCGAAATATCTAATGGATTTAATCGTTGGGCGCGGCTTAGATACTGGGCATAATATTATTTTAAAAAACAGTTGCGTGAGTAACATTCTTTAATAATTCAAGGCTTTTGGCAGTTAATCATTTACAAAGATGCTTAAGCAACATCTTTGGCCTTAAGTATTCATAATACAATGAAACATTACATAGTTATAGGTATTTTTAGTATATTGAAATGTCGTCATGAACTTTAGTAAATTGATAATTTTTTTATTAAAATTATTTTACATTCAAATTTGATCCATACGGTTCGACTTAAATGTAGGTAAGTAGGTATACCTATCAGCTATTCAATAAAATTAAATTTATAAATCCGCGATGTGATTGTGAATGAAAGTATTGCGTGTGTTAAATTTTCATTCAGACTGTTATAAAGGAAATAAAAAAAATGAGTAGATATCACGGTATATTCGCAATTAACATATTTTAATTCGAGTTTTTAATGCGAATACGGCGCGGTGAAAGTCGCCGCGAAATTCAAGGCTACTTTTGAGTTTTGACAACATCATTGAGATTTGAGATACACTACGAAAGTATAAGAGCTTTAGAAACATTCTGGGGGAAATGGAACAAGAATTTACGAGAGAAAGCAGCTTTATAATGCACTTCACTTGGAACGCTACTAAAATATAGGTAGGTAAGTACCTACATATTGTAATTTATTTATTTTGAAAAATATATAAGAAAGAACTTCCAGAAATGTTTTCCAAAATTCTCATTTCTAGATTTACAGTTAATTATATATAAAAAAATACTTACACTCCCACAACTCCAGGCAAGTCTCCAAAGAAATCCTTCCTAACTTCAGACTTATATTTCACAAGACACGGCATAGCTGGCCTGAAGGGGGTGGGCCCTTCCCGCCTGTACATCCTCTCGATTTCATCAGCATCATACACAAACAACAGATCTGGCCTGCCAATCAAGCCACCGAGGCGCACAATCCTTCCATATCTCTCGAGAAACAATTTGGTCACTTTAGCGAATTCGGATATATCAAACTGGCCGATAACAGGGACCATTCGCCACGTATTTCCAAGGAGCGGAATGGGTTTGGGACCAGGTACTTCAGAGTAGGGTTTAGCATTGGCAAATACTTCATCAGTGAGAGATGCAGTGGGTGCTATTTGGGATCTTTGACGTTTGGAAAAAGGGCATCCCGTGGTCGCTTGGCGGGCGTGTGTTACGGAGAAAGGGCGCGCGTACGCGGTGAACTTTTGTAAGGAACGCCCCATAACGATGTCGACCGGTTGGCGGTCTTTCGACGACTGGCGCGAGATACACGGCAGATTTGCCGTTAGGTGACGAGGCATTGCAGTCACGGACATGGGTGCGTTCTCTTTTTTTTTAACTTTTAATAGCGCTGCGTCGAGTTCACCATGCTGTTGTTTTTGTACGCGCTGTAAATAACATGAATTCTTGCGTCTTTCTTTTGTTTTATTTTCGTATTCATTAACAATAGTTTATAGCTTGTATGATATATTTTCATGATTCCTCCTCATTTGATTTATCAAGTATGTTAGACAGATTTGATCTACCTTTATTTATTCATTTCCAACCCCAATCAATGAAATAAAAGTGCAGGTATGTATATTTTTAACAGATTGAAGTCAGTTCAAATTCCTGGTGTGGCAAGTACATTTTTGGATATCCGTGAATGCAGTTTTCTTTATTTAAATAAAAATGGAATGCTTCCTTTAAGTTGAATTATTATTACTGTACATTATGTACAGTATAAATACAAATGTCACCCTGTTTATGTAATGCGCCCATCCCCTACTGTCTCAAAGCATCACATAAAACATACCACAACCATACAATTACCACATCAATATTTATCGCAACAGAGAAGTTGTTTGATATTAAAACTCTACTTCATATTGAAGATAATATACTCATCATTCAATAAAAACAATATACATTTGGATAGATTATAGATACTACTTACATTAACTAACTTAAAACAGTTCCGGCTTTAAATTATTCGGATTTATCGGATTATTCTCATCGTACATCCAAAGTATTTCTAAAATTTTCATTGATACCTTAGCCGCTTCTAAAGAGTCCATTTGACTTAATTTTTCCACCACTGCCTTGCCTATTCTACTGTTTTTACTGTTCTCTAAGCCAAAAGCATCATTTTGAACACCTTTAAATACTGATAAGAGATTTTCTGCTATTCCCGTACAAGTAAGTTTGGAAGTATTTGTGAAACTATCCCCTGAATGGTCACTGGCCCAATCTTGGTTTTGCTCTTCAGTGTCTGATGTATTCTAGAACAAAATTATATTGAATAAATTGCCTGGCTTCATCAGATTTATGTTTTCACCTATAATATAAGCAGACACATTTTTAAATGGTAATAATATGATAAAAGCGAAAGTTTGTGAGGATGGATGGATGTTTGTTACTACTCAAATACTAATGAACGGATGACAATAAAATTTGGTATGTAGGAGGAGACCCAAAATAAAACAGGCTACTTTTTATCGCAGAAACGGGAAGCATGCAGTTTGTTCTTTGAAAATGCGGGTGCAGCTATGGGCGGAAATCTAGTATGCTATATATTTAATACTTTATAACAAAATTTAGTTCAAATTTGAAGAAATAAATTATAAAAATACAGTCTCATATTTAAATTGCTACATTGAAAAGTTACAAAACTTGAAATTAATGGATTTAAACAAGTTTAATACATACTTTTGTTAATTTTTCTTCATCAAGAAATGCCTCATTTCTGTAGCTTCTATTTACTTTAACTAAAAATTGGCACGGTTCCCACAGATGCCAATTTACTTTATATGGCTAAAACAAGAAAGGAATTTAAATATGCATTATCCCATTGACCACCGAGCGGCCCGATCGGGCCGAGACACAATAGATTTTCTATTGTGTCTGTGATCCGAGGACTGACGGATTATATTCTTCACTTTATTTGAATGATTTCAAATATGTATTTAATATTTATACACAAATTTTAATCTATATACGTAAAATATACTCTATTTCATCTGACATAATTTGTAATGGTTGTTTATTTGAATACAATATGATAATATTCTATGTACTTTATTCATGGAAAATAACAAATATCATGCAACTTACTTCGCTATGTGAGACTGTACTGGCTTTAACTTTTCTTAAATAATTAGCAAAAGTGGATCTTATGTTAGTCCATCGTTCTTTTACTGCTTGACCAGAAAATTCATCTCCATACTTGGCAGCAAATTCTGCATAAGTCTGATCTTTTGATTCACTTGAGGTGTACTTAGGATGTTTTGGATTCCATATATTTGGCCTACTTTGAATAAATTTCACTAAATTTAAATTCATCTTTCTAGTCCAAAATACTTTTTCTTTCGCGAAATCCGACAACATATTGTAGGTAGGTATAACGTCTTGTAAATTTCGGGTCAAATATTTTATAGTTAATTTTATTGCATTATAAATTATTCTTATTTCCTTTCTGTAATATCTTTACGACATTTTTAAATGATTACTCGATGATTGAACTAATATTGCTCTTCGACATCAATTTCAAGATTTATTCAACCAATTCAGTCGTTTTTAAAAATAGATCGTCGATCAGGTTTACATACACTCTATACAATGTAAGTAATATGTATATTACTATAATTAAAGACTTTGTTATTTTATTTCATTGTTTAATAAAAATTAAACTCGTGAATAAAATGTAAACAATAAACAGATGTGAGAATTGAGATGTACATGTCAAAATTCAAACAGATAAACAATACCGTAGATTATCTGAAAATACGCAAGTTTACAAAGACTTTATTTTTGCTTTATTAAAATACCTTTTTTTAAAGTAGGGCATTATTATTAATTTCGCACGGATATATTAAATTTACTTTTCCATTTTCAGTACTATTTCCTGCGGGTTGTGCCTCAGCTTAAGCAGCTTCAGCGGCCTCAGCACAGGCACAGCCACAGGCACAGCACAGGGCCGTAATGCCGGGTCCAGACTGGTGAAACGTAACATGAAATGTAACATGCAATGAGAGAATTCACCGTCCACATTGCTGCAATGTATCATGAAAGGTAACACACTTTGTAACAATTTCTCATAGTTTGGACGTCTTGCGCGCGCGAATTGTGCATTACACGCGCATGCTACGAGCATTACAAGCCGCGCGCGGAGCGATCCGTGATTTGTCGGTTTTTCGACGAACACAAAGGGGCAAGGAACACGAATACGGGAGGTTCGTAGTGAATGCGCGTTAAGAGCGCGCTATGCGTCCACGCTTGCAGCGCATGTTACGTTTTACGTGTTACATTGCATGTTACGTTTCACCAGTCTGGACCCGGCATAAGGCGTAAACAGAGAGTTTCTCTGTGATCTGTCTACGCGTGTGGTCTACGTACGCACAGGGCTCTATTCGGATTTCAGAAGCGTTAAATTTTTTGATTCTTTTTTTATTTTATAATGGCAAGAAGATATGACTATTTGCCAGTGTCAAGTAAAAGGTAGGGAATCCATACACGGGAAAATAGGATAGGACCACGATAGGACGATAAAGGCAAGGTGATCAGAAGAGTTAGGAAAAATCAATACAAATTACATTATATTATTACATATTTTTTACATAAACTAAATAGATTAAATGGAAAATAATAAACCTTACAATTTGACGTTATTCTTAAATATAAAAATAGATATATTAATAAAATATTTTTTAGGATACATTAAAAGATATGACATACGAGTAGGAAGAGGAACATTTGAGGAAATTAATGAATTATAAAAGGAAGAATGGTCGTATAAAGAGCAAGAGAAAAATATATGGTCTATATTTCCCTCACTCTCTCCACACTCGCAAACTTCAGTATTTAATACGCCAATTCTGGCTAGATGGCTAGGAATACACATATGTCCAATTCTCATGCGACTTATTGTAGATACAACTAATTTATTTGCTTCAACACCAACAAACCAAGGCTTTATTGGTATTGTCGGTTGAATTTTATAATAATTCCTTCCCTTACACTGCCCAGTATCTGCCCAGACCGTATTCCACGCTTCAAAGAGATATCGCTTCGGTAATGTCATAAGATCATGAGGGTAATTAATGTATGGATACATATCTCCACATTGCACCGCATCCTTTGCCAAACTGTCAGCCCTATCGTTTCCTTGGATTCCACAATGACTTGGGATCCAGGCAAAAGTCACCGAGTATCCCAGGTTAATGCATTCAGCTAACTTATTTCTGATTTCAAAAATAACAGGGTAAAACGGTTTATTATAGAAAGGATATTTATCTAAGCATTGCAGAGAACTCATTGAATCAGTAAAAATTACAGATTTATGTAGCTTCATTAATATTATATATTCTATTGCTTTTAGTAGGCCAAAGCATTCCCCAGTGAAGACTGAAGACTCCGGCGGTAACTTGATCTTTTGTGTAATCTTAAATTGAACGTGTAATATACCAACTCCAACACAACTATCAGTCGAGGTTTTAGATGCATCCGTAAAAATATGATGCCAATTGCGCCACTCCCTATCGACATTAAACCTAAAGTTTGCATTTGAATTCATATCATTCTTATTGATTCCTATATTGTACCGTATAATTGGTTTGATCAAAAGGCACTTGAAATTATATGCATACAGAGGTAAAACTGGGGACTGAAAAATACTAGATGACATTGAAATGAGTTTTCGGTAACTTATAATTAAACAAGGTAATGATTTATTTTTCCAGAAAGAAGATGTACGTATCCGATCGTTTAAAATTTTCAACTTGTTTATTAATGGATGGTTGGTGAATTGTATTATACGAAATAAAAATCTATCAGATAAATATTGCCTTCTGATCTTCAGTGGGGGATCTCCACATTCAACCTGAAGGGCATTAATAGGGCTCGATTTCATTGCACCTAACACAATGCGCAGCGCTTTAGCTTGGATTTGATCTAATTTCTTAAGTGCCGTTACGTTACCGCTTTCTAACAAAAACGTTCCATAATCTAGAATACTGCGAATCAAAGCATTATACACCAATTTCATGCAAAAAGGGTGGGCACCCCACCAAACTCCGGAAAGACACCTCAACAAATTAAGTATACTTTCACATTTTGAGCATATGTACTCAACGTGAAAGGTACCAGACATTTTGCTATCTAAGACCACGCCTAAAAATTTTGTATGATTTTGGAGTGGGATCCGTTTCCCATCAAAACTAATATCAACCCTAGGAACTATTCGCGATCTCGTAAAAATCAGAGCGACGCTTTTGTCAACAGAAACATCTAATCCATTTTTATCTAGCCAGCCCTTAAGCTCGATGAGACCTTTATTTAAAAAAATACAAGCTGAATCTAAACTAGAATCTATAGTGTATAATACAAGATCATCAGCATACTGAAGGGTGTTAATTCTATTATTAAACGAATCAGCTAAATCATGTGTATAAATATTATATAATAGAGGACTTAAGACCGACCCTTGAGGAAGACCCTTACTCATGGTACGCTGAAAATGGACTGATTCATCAATATTCAAAACAATATATCTCTCTTCTAATAAACATATGATTAAATTAATCAAAGCGTCAGGAATTCCAAGTCTGAAAAGTTTCTGCTGTAGGATTGTGATAACCACATTGTCATATGCTGAGCGAATATCAACAAACGCAGCAACAACATGTTGATTATCCGAAAAAGCAATATTAATATCAGAAGTCAGTATGGAGATGTTATCAATGGCGCTTTTCGCCTTACGAAATCCGTATTGGCTATTTGATAAAAAATTATAGTGTTCTAAATACCACTCCAGTCGATTTTTGATTAAATGCTCTGAAATTTTGCAAAGGACAGATGATAAAGCCACTGGTCTATATGATGATACGTCACTTGAAGATTTATTGGGCTTTAAAATAGGAATAATTTCTTGTAGTTTCCAGGATCGCGGAATGTTCCCAGAACTCATAATTAAATTTATGAGGTCCAGATAATATTTTAGACCAATTTCTGACAGGTGAGATAAAAAGGAATATGGAATCCCGTCCATACCCGGCGCGGAATCTTTAACACATGAAAGAACTCCTTTAAGTTCCTCTAAAACAAACGGAGATACTATTAAAGAGCTATAATCGTGGTCTGTAGGGGAGATAATAGGTAATGTTTTCCCAATGTACTCTGGCGCTGTAGATGGAGCTAAATTATCCATAAATTTGTGAGCTAATTCCTCAGAAATGACGGATGTTTGTTCCCTGAAAGCAGATCGGAAACGCCTGATGTTTTTCCACACTTCACTTGAACAAGTATCTGGTGATAATGACGAACAAAAAGATTTCCAACCTTCTTGTTTTTTCTTTTTGAGAAGTGATCGGGTAAAGTTAATATTTTGAGAGAGGTTTTCAAAATTTACATCAGACATGTCGTTTTCATATATTCTTTCCATACGCTTCCTTTCTTTAACTGCATCACTACATTCTTTATCCCACCACGGTGGGGTAGGAACTTTAAAACTTTTAGCAGATTTATGCCGGAAAGTTTCATCAGCAGCTTCAATCAATATTTTCGCTAAATATTCAGAACAAATCTCTTCATTACCTGCCTGACTTTCAGGTAGATCTTTAATACGTAGATCAACCTTTTCTTTAAATTTATCCCAATAAGCATTGTTCAATATGTACTTCAACCGTGGCTTTCTTGTTGTGTTATTAGTATTTCCTATGGGAACTGACATTAATAGCGGGAAGTGATCACTGCCGAATGAAGATGACAAGGGACGCCATGATATGGATGATGCTAAACCTGGCGAACAAAGAGAAAGATCTACCGCACTCAGATTTTCATTCGCTCGCGTACGTCGCGTTGGTTCACCTGTGTTAAGTATACATAAATTATGCATGTCCATAATATCTAAAAGTTGCTCACCACTACTAGTAGTAATACTACTTCCCCAATATTGGTGATGGGAATTGAAATCACCAAGCAACAATAAAGGTGTAGAAATTGATCTCATTAAATTTTGTAAATAATTAAACGTTGATGCTGAATTATACGATATATATATTGAAATGATTGAAATATTATTTTTTAAGCTAATGCCAACACTATTTACATATTTATTATTGTGCGCTGGTAATATTAGACGTTTAAATTGAATTGACTTTTTAATAAGTATGGCAGCACCACCATACCCATCAACTCTGTCATCTCGAATACAAACATAGCCTGGAATGCGAAAAAAGAGATTTGGTTTTAGCCAAGTCTCATTTAGAGCGATTAAAAAAGGATTATACTTATTTATTATGTGAATTAGGTCTGACTTTTTAGGTATTACGCTTCTGCAGTTCCACTGTATTATTTTGGAATCCATGATTACTATTTATACTATCAATTAATTTATATAAAGTGGCAACGTTGGACGGTTTTAAGGTGTTATTCTTTAATAATGTGTTGATAAGGGAAGTAATTATGTCCATTATCTGGGAAGTTTCAGTATCATTAGGGGCAACTTGATAACCACATCCATTTTCAGGCGTAGGTATCTGAGCTTCCCTGATAATTGTATTGTGAGCTATTTTGTCAAAACCCTTGTTCATCTTCGGAGGCGATTTTGGTTTCAAAAAATAAGTTTTTTTGTAAGAAGAATTTGTAGTGTTTACATTTAATCTGTTTGGGGATGAATAAGCCGGTGAAGATATTAATACATCCCCATACGACTTTGATATTTGTGGGTAAAGTTTACTTGCCTCACCATATGAAATGTTTTTTTGAGCCATGCTAATTTTAATGTCTTTTTGGCGTTTAAACTCTGGACAGATTTTGTTGATTGCATAATGAAACCCTGAACACAATAAACATGATGCACAATCTTCTTCTACTGTACAAGTGTCACCG
The DNA here is from genome assembly GCF_061535455.1 of Colias philodice. Lineage (NCBI taxonomy): Eukaryota > Metazoa > Arthropoda > Insecta > Lepidoptera > Pieridae > Colias > Colias philodice. The sequence goes on along the minus strand of NC_143111.1, from coordinate 4,959,068 downwards.
GAATGGTCTTGGCCACACTTGTAACACCTGGGTTTAGATCGGCATATATTTTTAGTATGACCATACCGACAGCATTGATAGCATTGGATGGTAGGGAAAATATATAGGTTAACTGGTAGGGAGTTATAACACACATACACACGTTCGGGTAAAACTTGGCCATCAAATGTTAAAACAACTGATTGTGTTGGCTTCCAAGATACAGTACTGTTAACATTTACTTTGTAATTTATTCTCCTGACTTTAATAATTTTACCGCAGCCTACTGGGGTGGACACATTTTCTTTTATTTCTTCAGGTGACCATTCAGTTGGTATTCCCTTAACAATACCAATTCTAGTGATATTAAACAATGGAATTTTTGCATTAAGGTGATTCCTACGATCTGTTCCCAGCCAATGTCCCGCTAGATGGCGCTGAATTCTACATTTCTAGTTTATTTGAGTTTTTGCGTAATTGGAAAAGATTAAGGTCGTAGGAATAGTCATGGCGGTTACTGAATATTATATTTTATTGAAATATGTCATATCATTGCCTTAAAATCCACCCAATTTGGTAAAAAAATGCATTATAACATCTGTCATTGCATACAGGGTCGTTTACACACACAGACGTATACAAAAATGATAAAGATTTAACTCTAGATGGCGTGAATGTAAAGCGCGTCACACACGGTGAAGATACTACCTATAATATTTTATCTAATCTAGTAATATTTTATATTACAGTATCTTAAGGTATCCGGTATCAGCGTTCTGACCATCATTTTTCTTTTTTCGCTGTAGAACCGCCATCCTGTTACAAATGACCCACAAAGGAGAATGACCACGGGTGGTATCGGTAAAATTTTAGTTGTGCCACGTATTCGTTATAATATTGTTAATTCCTATTTGTATTTATAATGATCATATGTATCAATATTAAGTCTTAATTAAACCGGATAAATTGAAATAATAGTAAAAGTAAAAGTTTTTCTTTTGAAACATGTATGACTACGTATGGAATCGGTAAAATACTAGTTGTGTCGTGTTCGTGATATTGTTAATTCCTATTTGTATTTATAATGATCATATTTATCACTATTAAGTTGTAATTATACCGAATAAATAGAAATAAAAGTAAAAGTTTTGTTTTGACACATACCTATATCTATCTCTCTTGCAAACGTCATATGTCATAGTTTCTATTTGAAATGTCAAATGAATGTGTTCGACGCATTGTTCGATGTTATTTTGAAATAATGTTTAAATTACGATTTACTTTTCACATTATGGGTAGACAAAACTTCAAAACGCCACCTGCTACGGTTTATATTATTATGAACGATTAGCTTTCCGCCCGCATTTTCAAAAAAAAACCCGTATAGTTCCCGTTCCCGTGGGGTTTCCGGGATAAAACCTATTCAATGTGTCCAAGTTACGTTCTATATGTGTGCTAAATTTCATTGTAATCGGTTCAGTAGTATTTGCGTGAAACACACACATACACATCCTCACAAACTTTCGCATTAGTAGGAAGTAGGATTGTTATAAAAATAAAAGTTATATTTGTTGGCGTAAACTATTTTATTGTAATTTTGGGAAATAAATAATGTCAAAATTGATTACCTACAATAAAACGCAGTTTTATTTTATTACCTACATTACACTATTGTTTTTTTTTTATCAAAACATGTATTTGAAGTAGCAAATATGATATTATGCTGATCCAAGCATTTTCACTCAAAACTAATATCACTAATGATTTGTAAAAGTAAATTATTTCAATATACATTTCATAACCAACAAGTAAGAATAATTATTCATACAACAACAAATCAAAAACACTATTTACTATGGAAAAAAAACCAGGAAGGTGAAAAACATATTTACGATTTCGATTTTCGATGCACTCGACTTTTAGTAAAATAATAGGTAAAAATATTATTATGGTTTTGATCACAGACATATCTGTGGTTTTGATTTTAGCTAATAGTATCAGAAAGCTGCGTGTTCAATGCACGTCGGGGTCCCACAACTGTGGAGGAAGGAAGGTAGAATACCTCCATCGAATAAGTGAAGTTTTTCGACATACTCGATTTGCCGGCCGGCCTCAATGAAGATTGTCCGAAAGTTGTATATGTGCTCTGTAACGAAAAAATTTCGCTAGCGCGATTCAGAGTGAGGTGTCGTACAATATACCTAATGAAGTTTTTCATCTTTTTATTTTACTGCAAATACAAAATAAAAATTAAACAATGGTAATGTAAATTCTAAACAAACTACTACCTACCAAAATACAATTAGAACAAAAATCATTTGACTGGTTGATTTCACCCAGAGGCCAGAGGCGGCTCGTGACAAAATTGTATGGGTGTTCACTTGAAATAAAACAACGAAAATACAATAGCGTAGCAGGATAATTTATTACAAAAAAAAATGAGCACCACATTTTATAAATGTCTATAACACTAAAAATTACAAAGTACAGGCTATTTCAAAACGAATTCAATGACTAGGTATCAATAATTAGTAAATCACCGAATTTGCATTCGCGAGCGTAGGTATCCATAGTGTTTGTCACTGACGGTCACTGACCTCTATAACTTATAGAGGTCAGTGGTGTTTGTTGTGTAAACATGTATGTATTTGAGTAGTTAGTAGCATATTATATTCTGAATTTCTGATCCATGCCTATTCACTCAAAACTAATAACACTAATGATTTGTAACAGTAAATTATTTCAATAGGTAGGTATTTGAACATTTCCCAACAAGACGTAAGAATAATTATTCGTAGGTATACAAGATACAATAACAAATCTAATACACTATTTATTATTTTATTATTTACTAGCGGTCCGCCCCGGCTTCGCCCGTGGTACATGTTTACGTTTTCTCTCCATAAGAAGTAATAGAGAGCTAGCGCAAAGCTACCTGTATGTATTTGACCAGACCTGGATTTTTGTGTGTTGATTCCCCTATACCTACTACACATGAGATGAGGAGTCACTAAGCCCAGAGTGGTGGACGGGGCGCGCGCTTAGGTAAGACAGGTGGAAATTTTTGGCGAACTTTGAAACCATTTGACCACGTCTGCCATTTTGATATTTGAAAATAGATTATTATTACTATCGGAAAATAACAATGGCAGACCATTATCACGCGGATAACATTCTGGCAGACACTTATGAAAGTGCTGAAAAAAATACAATTTTGAAAGTATTTGACCAGATCTGCCATTCATATATTTTATTTATTAGGGTCTTAAAAACTTATTTTCGAAACGGCAGACATTTTCATTGCGTACAGACTTCAGCAGACAACAAAACTTTACAGACTTCAGCAGTCAACAAGACTTAGCTTCTACATGGTCAGATGTATATATGTATTACGTTCCCTGACCTTACATCAATGATTTACTTTATTAATGTTTTTATGGTCATTTACATTTAATTTTGAAAACTATGGAATAAAATTTATAAATTTGATGATACAAAACTAAATATACATTTGTAAAGAATCTCAAATATAAAGTTGTGTTGCAAATAACAAATCATCATTTAAATATTTAGTTTATTTCTTTATTTAAGAAACAATTAACAATTACAAAACAACATAAAAAAACACGCATGCATTCATTGAAATGTTCATTCATCATCACTATCGTATGGCGTTGTGTGACTCGTCTTCATAATCCATTGAATCGGATTCTGTAAAAGTAAAACGTAAATTATATAATAAAAGAAATGAGTCATTATAAACTTACCTAGTAAGGCAATGCCTTTGATGTCGCACGATGCCGCCGCGCCGCCAGTGTAGGTACTTCTGCTGCTACATGAAAATATGCTAGGGTTGCAACAAATGGGAAATAAAACAATTGTGATTATTACTATTATGATGTAATCATTTATTCATATTATGTACATTCAAAACAATTGCTATTATTAAATCTGATGTAATTATTTTTTCATAAATATATAATTATTATTAATTACATAATATATTGCACTGTGAAATATTTACGTATCACTTTATTTTTGATGTTCTTAATTGTCTTTTATAAAATTTAAGTGACGCATTCGCATTGGGATCAACAATCCGATAAGAAAAGAATGGAGACAACATATACATAGCTTTGATTTCAATTCTACAGATACAAAATATACAATCTATCTAAAATGATACAACGGATGTTTCCTGCGTTTTCTCGTCAAAATACCGAAACAACGTAATTATTGTATAGTAGTTGGGCGTGAAAGTAAAAAAACAAATGAAAAGTGTTTTCCATATGATTATTTATTAAATTTACGCGATTAAGAATAATTTCAACGATACAATTTAGTAACCGAGAATTCAGAGGATTAAAGAAAAAACCTGCCTGATCATTTTATCAAACTCTAAAAGAATTATGGTTATTTCGCATCACTCGGTTTATTAGTTTGGTAATAATTATTAAAGGTAGTTACAACCCTAGCCATTGAGTCGAACGGTAGGCAACACAATATCGACTTTGTGCGGGTACATATGGTACATTTCTTCTTGCTGTGAAGCGTAATTATTATTATTAAGATTTTTTAGGCTATTTTGAATCAGCTGTTCTAATTTAATTCTAGAAATTTATTAAAACGTGATTTTTTTAAAAGTATATTATGAGTTTATAAATACCTCAACCAATAGTTATTGTGTCCTATCCTCATTTCTTTATATCTTGGTAGTTAACTAAAGTGTTAAATTTACAACCTCAACAACAACATTTACACTGCCACTGCACTAAAACTAAACTAACTAGCTCTCTAGCTATAAGAACCATCCTCGTACTTCAAGGGATATAATAAAAAAAGAATTATCGAAATCGGTTCAGCCGTTCTCGAGTTATGCGCTTACCAACACATTTTGCGATTCATTTTTATATTAGACTAGCGGTCCGCCCCGGCTTCGCCCGTGGTACATGTTTACGTTTTCTCTACATAAGAACCATCCTCGTACTTCAAGGAATATAATAAAAAAAGAATTATCGAAATCGGTTCAGCCGTTCTCGAGTTATGCGCTTACCAACACATTTTGCGATTCATTTATATATATATACTAGCGGTCCGCCCCGGCTTCGCACGTGGTACATAATATTTACGTTTTCTCTACATAAAAACCATCCTCGTACTTCAAGGAATATAATAAAAAAAGAATGATCGAAATCGGTTCAGCCGTTCTCGAGTTATGCGCTTACCAACACATTTTGCGATTCATTTTTATATATAAGAATAAGATTATGTGAAAATAACCAGGAAGGTGAAAAACATATTTACGAAAACATAGTAACATAATATGGCTGTCGCTACAATAATTATATTTCAATTTTATCTTTTTATACCTAGTAGAACTGGCCGACGAATAAAAAAAATCGTATTAGAATAAATACAATAAATTACGGAACAAAAAAAGGATTGTAACTGAATTAGGTATGTTTGTTTCTGGGCGCACCGTTTTCGACGACGCGACGCGCGACGTAAGCGTATAGGTATAGGTACCTACTTTGCTAAAACAAACTAATAAAATTGTGTGTCTGTCTGAAAATTCGGAAAAGCATATTTTGCAAGTTTGTAATTACTTTGATAGTTTACCGATTTATAATAATTGTAATTGTAATTGTATAATATAAAATTTGCAATGTGGTGAAATTTCATAAAAATCACGGGCCAATTTTTTGTTTTGAATCCCACCGAAAATATAATTGCGTTATTAGAATAATTAATTACTATACCTACCCACGATCAATTATTACAATATAGTCTCAAATGCATACTAGAGAAATATTGCAATTTGATTCAATTAAAATGCATAGCATACAAAAATAAATTCACAACACAAGAAATTCCGCGCGCAAATCATAGCGCGTGTCAATGAAATCAAGAATGTTTTATATCAAGCCGACGCGGACGACGACGCGACGCCGAACAAAAGTACCTACGACGGACGACCACGCTTCGAGTTGCCAAACAACATGAGTAATAAATTGTTTACAAAAAAAAACAAGTTTTCCATTTTTCTGTATGAGTAGACAGAACTTCAAAACGCCACCTGCTACGGTTTATATTATGAACGATTGTTATAAAAATAAAAGTTATATTTGTTGGTGTAAACTATTTTATTGATCAATAATTTTGGAATTTAAAATTGTCAACATTGATTACAATAAAACGCAGTTTTATTTTATTACACTATTGTTTTTTTTATCAAAACATGTAGTACCATATAATATTATGCTGATCCAAGCATTTTCACTCAAAACTCATATCACTAATGATTTGTAAAAGTAAATTATTTCAATATACATTTCATAACCAACATGTAAGAATAATTATTATTATTCCTACCTACAACAACAAACCTAAAACACTATTTACTATGGGAAAATAACCAGGAAGGTGAAAAACATATTATTATTTACGATTTCGACGCACTCGACTTTTAGTAAAATATAGTAGGTAAACATAATATTATGGTTTTGATTTTTGCTACTAGTATAAGAAAACTGCGTGTTCAAACTACTTGTTTGTCTGTCTGAAAATTCGGAAGTACTTTGGTAGTTTACCGATTTATAATAATATTGTATATATCGTTGTTTAAAAAATATTCAAACACAATAAAATATGATATACTGATTTATCACTGGTTTCAGTGATGAACTGATGAGTCAATTATAGCCACTATACTTTCGTCATACGTGTGTATGATTGATGTGATTTGCAACGTGGTGATATTTCAGAAAAATCACGGGTCAAATTGTCCCACCGAAAATATAACTGCGTTATAAGAATAACTATACCTACGATAAATTATACATAATACAATATAGTCTCAAATGCATACTAGTGAAATATTTTATTTGAATCAATAAAATAAAAAAAAAAATAAAAAATAATAATAATACAAAAATAAATTCACAACACAAGAAAATCCGCGCGCAAATCATAGCGCGTGACAATGAAATCAAGAACTTTCGAGCCGACGCGGACGACGAAGGAGCCTAACAAAAGTACCTACAATCATAGGCGGCTCGTGACAAAATTGTATGGCCGTGTTCACTTGAAATAAAACAACGAAAATAGGTACCTACAATAGCGTTAGCAGTACAAAAAAAATGAGCACCACATTATAAATGTCTATTTATACACTAAAAATTATAGAGTATTTCAAAACGAATTCAATTATTATTTAGCAATAATTAGAAAATCCCCGAATTTGCATTCGTGATCGTATTCATAGTGTTTGTCTACACTAATATTATAAAGAGGAAAACTTTGTTTGTTTGTTTGATTGTAATGAATAGGCTCATAAACTACTGGACATTTTACCAATGTTTGCAAGTTTGTGATTACTTTGATAGTTTACCGATTTATAATAATTGTATACTTATATCATTGTTTAAAAATATTCAAACACAATATGATATAGGTACTGATTTATCACTGGTTTCAGTGATGAACTGATGAGTCAATGTTAGCCACAATACTAATCACTTTCGTCATACATGTGTATGAACTATGATTGATGTGATTTGCAATGTGGTGAAATTTCATAAAAATCACGGGCCAATTTTTTGTTTTGAATCCCACCGAAAATACATATATTACTAATTGCGTTATTAGAATAATTAATTACTATACCCACGATCAATTATTACAATTTACAATATAGTCTCAAATGCATACTAGAGAAACATTGCAATTTGAATCAATTAAAATGCATAGCATACAAAAATAAATTCACAACACAAGAAATTCCGCGCGCAAATCATAGCGCGTGTCAATGAAATCAAGAATGTAATTTTATATCAAGCCGACGAGCGACGACGCCGAACTAAAGTACCTACAGTACCATTTACCTTCAGTGTACAATACAGTTTACAGACCTACGACGGACGAACAATAATGAGTAATAAATAAAAAAAAACATAGTTTCTAAGGTCATTAGTTTTATTTTATTTTATTGTTATTTTCTTTGAACGATTGGAAATGAAATTACTCAATTTTTACACAGAACTTTGATTTATTAGAATTATGCTCATTATGCATAAGATAACGAACGCGAATGCACGACATCTAGCGCGTCAATGTCTAAACATCGCCTTTCGTTTAGACATTGACGCGCTAGATCTGTAATAAGTATATAGTCTATGCGCTAGATGTCGTGCTTTATGTCGTGTTTCGCTTGGCAAAAGTCACGCACACTACTGTAGAAGTGTCAAATTTTTCCGGTATTTTACTGTTGTTTTTCTAAGTAAATATTGTAAATTATTGATTAAAAAGGTCGAACGCGCACACATTTCATTATAGAGAAGTGATAAAATGATTAGTTTTAAAGAAATAGTGTCTGTGTTAAGTGTTTAGAGGTAATCAAAAATGTATGGAGGGACGGTCGGAACATCAACCTTAAGGTTGTATGAGCTTAAATTTTTATTTTTGATAAAATCATTTGCATCCTGTGCTGTAGTAAATGCAACTATGCAACGGTTTCTGCCTATTTTTTTTATACTTCCAGACACAATATTCTTAATATTATTGTTTTTTAAAAACCTTCCGAAAGTTATGGGGTGCAATGTGGAGCCATCCCCGGGTGATGATTCAGTTCGCTGAACATGAACAATGTAAGGATAAGAATCTGTACCTACATATTCACATCGACTATCTTGCATGGAACTAGTATCAAGTATTTTAGGTTGAATATTAGATTCATTTTGCCTATTATCAACATAAGTATTATCTGTTAACATTAGCTCATTTAATTCATTATTTTCTTTCCTTCTAAGACGCCTTTTTTTTGGAGTACTCTCCAGAACTAAATTTTTATCTAGACATGTATTTGAAATTGTAACATAACTGGCTACCTCAGGACCGGGGGTACCCAGCCCTGGGGGATTAGGATCCGGCGGATCGTTCATCTACCGAATCTTACCCTATGAATTTTTGGTTTTTACATACTATACATAAAATATAAAAAAAAAACTTACCTATACGAACACTACTATACAAAATTTATTAAATATATACAATTCTACAATTATAAACTATATATACAAAACCAAACTCCACTGATCATATATTAAATTAATAATTTTAAGCTCAATAACTAAAATTACACCCGCTTCGTTCGAAGGTTCCCGCGCTTTTTTCAAAATTTTTTGATTCTGTCATTCTACGTCAATTTGTCAATTATTAATGTCAAGTGTCATACGTCAAGCGGAAAGTTGGGACTTGGGAATTGGCAAATGCCACAGCAAATGCGGAATGCCAACAGGCAACAAGTGGCAAGTGCTAACCTGTGGTGCTAACTGCTGAATGCTGCTGAATTTACTGAAATCCGTAGTCTCGCTGAAATTTTAAATAAATTCCACGAGGACTGAGGATTATAAAGTACATAATTAACTAATGCGTTTGTGTATTAATAAAAATCACAATTGTACTAAATTGGGAACTCTACAATCTTAACCCTTATTCAAACGCGAGCCTGTGGAGGAGCTAACAAAAAAGTAATATACGTTCCTGGGTAATTTTGGGTCGTAGATTTCAAAAATACACACAAAAAAAGGGTTAGTAGGGGGGAAGTACCCTTTTTTCGGTGGGAAGTATATATCCCGTCATCTGTTCTCTCTTGTAAAAAGTTTGGAAAGGTGGGAACTATAGCTCCCAGTGTCCACTCTAGACATCAATATTTTAAAACACTAGTTAGTTGCCCTGACTCCACTTGTGAATTTAATGTTATCGTAAAAAATTATAAAGATCAAGTTTTTTAATAAAGGAGGTGAAAGTACTCATCAATGCAAGTTTCTTTAACTGAGGGAAGAATTCGGGAATAGAAAAATGAATGACTTCAACATAAAAATGGCATTTTTCTAAAACAAAATAAAAACAATAGGTAAATACTAATGTATTGAGTTAAGATTTCTAATTATCTGATCAGGAAATAACGAATAACAATAAATAAGTTGCTTATACCAACTAAAAAAGATTTTTTAGACACACAGATTTTATATATAGAATTTCCGAATGTCGTGTGCAGTGACGAACACTGGGATGATATCTTCCCACTTAAAGACTTAATTTCCATCGACTCTACCAAGGTATATACGAAAGATTCTGGGCATATTTTTACGTTTCACGCAACCGTAATATAGTCTAGTTTACATAGCTAGAACTCAAATCTACTTATCTAATTTTTTTTTGAGCACTACACCAAAAACTAAAAAATAACGGTCGTTTTCGGCTGCAAAATCACGTCACCTGACTTTGACGTGTGTTTACCATAACATGTAATAATTCTCTGAAAAGTGTTTCCATGAAAAAAAGTTCTCTAAAATGTTAAGATTGCGTAGATAAATATTACACTGCATTAGGTTTAAGCATATAAAAATAAAACACGATTTACTTCAATCTGAGACGTGGGAAGTATAGCTCCCAGCGTTTTAATAAGGGTTAATAGAAATATGTTTGTGTTTGAAGATAAATCAAATAAACATAGTTCTCATACTTTTTCCTTTGCAAGAGGTCTTAAAGATATTTGGGAGGAAATACACACGAAAACTGATGTATTTAGATATAAGGTGGACAATTTAAAGCAAAAGATTGAAGGCCCCTATGTGTTTCAAGTAAGTACTACTTAAGTAAGCTGTTTTATCTTTAAGCATAAAAACTAATCAACTAGTAATTAAAATTTAAAAACTTGCGTTTCATGATTCAAAATAATACTTTGGTGAGTATTTACTTTTTAATTTAAAGCTAAATTTGAAAGTATCTAATTACTTCACATAATTATAAATATTTCTTATATTGAATTTTAGTTCAATCCTTATAGAAATGCAAAGAGGAGACCACCAGAACAAATACATGATGTTTGCCAAGCGTTTGACAAAAATAAATTTAACTTCTGCAAGGCATCGCCAGAAGAAGTCATTTTTCAATTTTGGAGGGAAAATAAAAGTAAGTTAATGTTGCAAGACAACATAGTATAATTGATAATATTTTACTAGTACTAATAAGTACTAGGTACTAGTAGCATAAAATATTATCCTTAGTACTAATAGTTAACTTTTGCAGTATATATTCTAAATAACAAACATATCTTAACTATAGGTTAATGTAACAAGACAATTCTTATAAATTATACTATTGTTAAAAATTACATGCAAGGCCGGGTTCAATATTAGTTTCAATGTAATAAGAATGTACTGCGATTCTACACAGCTACCTTATTAATGTAGGTAGTTAATAACAAAACGCAGCAAGTCAACGACTATTAGCAAAGTGAGGGTATTTGGGTCGAACGTCGAATTATCGAATTATCACATTTCTAGAACATTACTTTTAATTTATAAAGTTAAAACATTTTTTTAGCAGATGACGTCCACACAATACTAGTAAATGTGAGTCCAATAAATAAATACCATTCTCTATTATGTCCATCTGTGAACAAGATGTTGCCACAAATGGTCACGTTGGAAAGCCTTCAACTGGTAATTGATTTATATACCATGGCAGGGGATCGGTGAGTGTAGGCAAGTAAATTTTCATTCATATTGCTTGTTCATACATCATCTATGTATAGATTCTATACTATAATATTATAAAGCTGAAGAGTTTGTTTGTTTGAATGCGCAAATCTCAAGAACTACTGGTCTGATTTGAAAAATTCTTTCAGTGTTAAATAGCCCATTTATCGAGAAAGGCTATAGGATATATATCATCACGCTAAGACCTACAGGAGCGGAGCAATGCGACTGAAACCGCGGGGAGCAGCTAGTTATTCATAAAGTGTCATAATATTACTTACTTATAAAATTTTTAGTTTAAATATGGCACAATAAAAAGTACATTTTAGGAATTAATACTTTTGCAGTGGATTTGATATATAATTATTTGAACTTGATTAATTTAATAAAGCTAGTTATTCTAATTGCTTTTTTTATCTTCTTTGTTAATGAATTAGACTACAATATTTTTACTCTTTGTCAAATAAATAATAAATAAATGCATACATTAACAGTTTCCTCATGAATTTGCTGTCTATTCCATATATTAATTGTATGATAATATCTTTGTAGAGATTTACGAATCGGCTTCAACAGCTTATGTGCTATGGCGTCAGTGAATCATTTACACTACCATTTATTTATTGTGAGCCAGAACTTACCAGTGGAGACTGTGGTAAGTATATTATAATATTTTATTATCATCATTTTGAAAACAAATGTAAATTGTATAGTATTTGTGAAAAAGAAAAACAATCTTAATCATTTCACACATTGAAAATAAGAGACAGCAAATGATTATTGTAGCGTAGTAGCTAGATTCTTTCTGTCTTACCAAAAAAACTTGAGACAGGGTTTATCTTTAAGCGTGGGTTCTCTTTAATCTGGTTTTGTCGTATTTCACTTCGCTACTGGTAACTGGACATTAGAAGCACACAAATTAACGAAAAAACTAGATAATAAATCATTTTTATGTTTACAGAAATGCAAGAACATCAAAGGCCCAATCTGGGTGACACAAAATTACCCCATACCAGCGTTTTGTTTCGAAATAACCACAAGTCCGATAGAAATGTATAAAATAATAGAATATTTCTTCAAAAAATCAATAGCTCATAACATTTTCGTCACTAGAGGGCGCTGTTTTGAAAGTGACTCGGAAACCCATAGAGTTTTCATATGGCCGAGAAAAAGTAGTTCTGGTGCAAAACAATTAACTGAAATGAACGCAGGTGTATGTGAGCTTAGTGGATGGTTCCCTGTATATAGTAAGTAGAAATTATATAATTAAATATATTTTACTAGCCTTCGGCCCGCGGCCATAATCTTATTTAAATATTGCGATGCCCTTAACCCTTAAAGATAATCTGTATTAGTTTATTTATCTGGAATATTTTACCAATTTCGTATGACGCTAAAGTTAGATATTCAAGGTTACTTAGACCAACCCCTGCAATCTGCAATATATACTACATAATACATATTATATAGTTTAAAATAAAAGTAAGACAATTAATTTTTAATGAGCATCTAGGAAAATAATTTATAAATAACTAAATCGTTGCAGTCTGACAAAAAAAAATAATTTGTATGGCAACATCCTTTTTATAAACAATATTTGTTTCTTATTATTGGTATATTTTTTATATTAACTGTAAAATTAAATTTATTTTAGGTGCTGAAGATTATGAAAATATTGATATAAAAAGTTTGGAGGCGGAGCTGTGTAAATGGAAGTTTGAAGACTTTGATCAGCTATGTAAAGATATCGAACTTTTATTTTAATTTTAAATATGCAATGAGAGTCATATTCAAAAAAGTTGTACGTCAAGAAATGGTTAGTAAATGGTATTGTCACGAAATGTCATGAAATGGTAAATGTAAAGATGCATACTCAACAGTGACATTTCTGGACCATCAATAAATGAATAGCCTATTAACTCTAGCCTAACCTATTTTGCACTGACTTTTGGCATTCATGTTCTTATAATAATATAATAAAACAAAAATATAAAACCTCTGGTAAAGAAAATATGAAAAACTTTCGATTCGACCTTCTAAAATAATAAGGAAGAGGTAATTAAGCACATAAAAAATTTAATTTATTTACTTTATTAATAATTAAAAATGAAAAAAAAATAAACAATTACAACACGTGTTATTTTACTAGTGTGTTGGACATTACGCTTCTCTTATATCAATATCATTGGCAAATATATAATTATCGCCATTTCTCAAAGGTTCAGGAAGATATTTAACAATTTCCTTATTATTACGTAGTTTTTTGGTTTAATAGTTCATATTATCTGAAACTTTTGAACCGATTTTAATGCACTGTTCCCTAACTAAATCCATAAAAAAAAATTGTTTCAATTTAGTTTCAAGTTTCTGAAAAATATTTGCACAAACACATAAATATACTCATTCATATATGAAAGTTGGCACACGTGTTTAGAATTTAATATAAACTATTGTTATATAAATATAGCAAAATGCCTACATTATCCCATACTCTTCTTGAATTGATAACTTCCACACCAGTGAAAATGCAGCCTTAGAGCTTGACGTCACTAAAGTCATGAAATGGTCGTCAGTAAATTGGTGTAACACAACCTAAAAATTGTAAAAATGTCTCGCGTATTAAGGTTATTCATTTTCACAGTTTACTGCCTTAAAATGTCTAGTTTCTTAGAGCTAAACACTGATAATCAGTTTTTTATACTCACATTTAGTCCTTCAAACTGCGTTACGAAATGGTATTATATTTTTTACTCCGCACAGTCTTGGAACTTGGAACAACATTTGTAACAAGAAAACAAAATGACAGCCAACTTCTAGGTTGTCTATGAAATGGATCGGTGTTTCCATCTGATATTTACAAAATCTGCCATTGATCTACTAATTGCTGCTAGGAGAAACCGCCTCAGTAATAAATGTCAGTAAATGGTGTACACTTTTAATGACAAAATGTTTTTAATCATTTTTATTACTATAATTTAATTGTAATTATAATGCTATTCACTGAAACATACTGTATACTCTAATTATTTATGTGCCCTCTTTACAATGTGAATATAAATACGAGAATCAATCCAAAATTGCTGTTTTATAAATTGTGTGTACAGGAGGACACTAAAAATATATATGGAATGGATTGGGTAATGACAAAATAAAATGATGATTTCTCTTATTATTTGTTAGGAACAAATGCTATTGATTATTAATTATATAAACAATAACAATAAGTAAGCTATATGAAATTGAAAAATATCAAAAGTGAAAAAAAAACAGGTTTATGGCGGGTTTGTTCCTTACGGACAGCATAATAAGAGACAAGGTACAACTTTTTTGAATATGACTCATGAAATAAAATAAACAATAGGTACTTACAATATCATCTTTCAATTGCAAATTCTTGCATCATAAACATAAAAACCACAATCTATAAATAGAAATACTGATGTAATTATTATTAGAACATTTCCATAAACATATTTTATAATACATTCAATTTATTTATTTTTTTCATTTTAAACATCTTGATTTTCATATATTATGCACACATTACGTTACTTTGCATTTCTTTATGATTAATCGCAAAAACTGTATCACACGTCAATCTTGTATCAAGTAATATCAACAAATTAGTCACTGCTCCTTGACCTGCAACTCAGATAAATAACAATTACGCTTCATTTACCAATTCAGTTGTTCCGACGCCGCATGCGTGTGCGCATCGATGTAAACATGAAGCTCTATATTGTATTGTTTACATTTTTCGTCTTAATACAATGCAGCCAAAGTCGATACACTGATTGGTTACCACAAAACCTAGTGACTACGTTTACAAACAAGACGACACAAATAAAAGACTATGTGCGTTCGAAAGGGCGTAGTATCAAACAATTCTACGTTGATAATGTAAAAAACCGAATAGTGTCTTATCTGTCCCCGAGTAATCTAACGGAGGAAGATATCACAATACGGCCAGAACGGATGAAACGCAAATTTAATGATTACGTCGAAGATGCTCAAGCGCAGGATAAGAAGCTTTTTGATGTTATCGCACCGGAAAGGATTGAATATGACTGCAACGATAATGATCCCAGTATTCACATGACGACGCCGCAACTAATAGCGACCCATGGATATACTTCTGAATCGCATACAATTGTGACCAGCGACGGCTACATATTGACAGTGCATCGCATACCATATTCCAAAAATTCTACAACAAGAACGAGTCCACGTAAAACTGTATTACTCCACCACGGTCTTCTTGGCAGTTCCGCAGACTGGATCATTCCTGGACCGCAAAAAGGTTTGGCTTACATTTTATCGGAAGCGGGTTATGATGTTTGGTTGGCGAACGTTAGGGGCAATACATATTCAAGAGCTCATGTTTCTTTAAATTCTGACACATTTGAATTCTGGAATTTCACATTTCACGAAGTCAGCCAACATGACTTGCCAGCAGTTATCGATTACATTATGGAGAAAAAGGGCTGGGACTCTAAAATAAATTACATAGGCCACTCGATGGGTACAACGATATTATTTGCTATGTTATCTACTAAAACCCAGTACAATAAAGTTTTGAGAGCGGGTTTCGCACTGGCTCCAGTCGCCTATATGACTCATATAGAAAGCCCTATAAAACTTCTAGCAAAATATAGTAATAATTTGGAATACCTCCTCAAACTTCTTGGAGCTAATGAATTTCTACCTCAAAACGCAGTGCTGCGCTGGTTGTCAAAACACGCGTGTGAAATAAATAAATTCGAGGAGGCTATTTGTGAAAATTCTATGTTCGTTCTTTGTGGTCACGACCAACGACAATTTAATAAGACCCTTCTGCCTCTCATGTTAAGCCATGTTCCTGCTGGCGCATCAACGAAAACCTTAGTTCATTATGCACAAGAGATCAAAAACGCAGGAAGATTTCAGCAGTTCGATTATGGGCCTGAAGGAAACTTTAAACATTATGGTAATCTTTCACCACCGCAGTATCCGATACATAAAATAACTCTGCCGATTGCTCTATTGAGTTCTGAAAATGATTGGCTGGCCGGTGATGTAGACGTCACTAATTTATATGTGCAACTACCCAATCCTATAGAACATTATATAGTACCACTGAAAGAGTTCAATCACATTGACTTCCTTTGGGCTATCGATGCACCGACGCTTGTATATGCTAAACTTTTGGAATTGCTTGAAGAAGGGACAAGTGATTCAAATTTTATAAACGATATTGACATCGGTTTACCAATTCAAAATAATATATAGGTAAATCGTCTGAATATTGAATTGACGTAAAATAAAAAAATACCTACTAGGTAAATAACTAGTTAGTTAGTAATGTAAAAAAGCTTGCCTGTACTATTATTATCATGTAACGAGAAAATTGCATTGTTAGCACTTACAGTTTTAGTCCGGGATACATCGCCCATTTTTGCAAGTGATTACTATCAAGCTAATTTTTCGTGAGTAGCTTTATTTTGATGAGATGCCCAATAATTTCATGAACGAAACTCTCGATTGTGGTAGCTTACAGAGGTAACAAGGATAAAAATTTTTGATTTGACGGTTCTCAAATATTTATTACGCAATTTGTAGGACAATATGTCTGTTGAATTATATAAGTATTAAATAAGTGAAAATAAAAAAATCAGCTGGTTACTAATCATTTATGATGACTTCGTTATCGATACACATTGGAAAGGGGGACTCTTTGATCAAACCATAGATTTTGTAGGACAAATATTTTTTCGAATAATTTAGATAATTATCTTGAGATTGAACAAAAAAAAAAACATTCAGTTAGTAATTAATATTTGAGAACCATCAAATCAAAATATTTTATCCTTGTTTCCTCTGGTAGCTACCACAATCGAGAGTTTCATACATGAAATTATTGGGCATCTCATCAAAATAAAGCTACTCACGAAAAATTAGCTTGATAGTAATCACTTGCAAAAATGGGCGATGTATCCCGGACTATTTCTCGATCTCGGCAGAAAATGCTCCAGATTTAAGGAATCTCCATAAATTGTTGTTACTTGTTAGATTAAGTAATTGTTATTATTATAATATTATACCAATTACCAATGAATCATCAATTGATAATGACCAGTGACTCATTATTTACTGCAGTTGAACGTTGAACTATAAACTTGTTTACGTTATTCAATGTTGATAAAATCATGATACAGTGTAAAAATTAGTATAACAAATATCTAGTGTTTGATAACAACATTCTATTAGAAATCGTCATCATAGAGATAGTGAGATTGATTAGTTTTATATCTTTATATTATTCCGCCCCGGCTTCGCCCGTGGTACATATTTCGCAATAAAAAGTAGCCTACTTATGTCCTTTCTCGGGTATGAAAATATCTCCATACCAAATTTCATGCAAATTGGTTCAGTAGTTTAGGCGTGATTGAGTAACAGACAGACAGACAGAGTTACTTTCGCATTTATAATATTAGTATGGTTAGACTCGTAATTCGTATAGGTATAAATCTGACATATTATTATCAAGGAGTCAATTGGTAAGTATTTCGATTAATATTAGTGGGCTTGAAGATTATTTTTATTAGATAGATAGATAGATAGATAGTTAATATTAATGATTTTATAAATATTATGTAAGTAGTAACTACCTAGGTATTCTTATTACACATAATATATATATATTTACTATGTGCTTGATTCAATAGCTTGTGCCTTGTAACTACCAAAGTTACGAATTACAACTCACGCATTTAATTACCTGATGGAATTTTGATATTGAATTTGCATGACGATAAAGTCCTTAAGTACCAAATAACTTAGTAATAAACAAAAAATGTCATTTTAAGAGGTCCGAAAGATAATATTATCGTTCCTACCTTGTTTCTACCGGTAATTACTGGCGCTTGTTTAAATGACTAGGTAATTTTACTTAAAGTAGGTATTAGCAAAATGTACAAACTTTAAATCTAAGCGAAAAATATATATAGATTATTTTTAAATTAATCGCAGTTTTATTTTACATTAATTAATTAGGGAACTAAGCTTTGTTGTCACACAAAACATAAATGAATCCGACATATCATAACTTAGTAAGCCGGAATTTGAACACCTCGCCTTTTAAGTGTCTCGCCGTACCATGGCAACCTTATGGCAACTGCAACGTCTGATCACTCTACCATCAACTTTCTTCATCTACGCGTACTTAAATTCTTGAACTTCGAAATGACCGCGAAGTTACTAAAAACTATGCGACATTAATTCTCAATTCGAGATGTAAGTATCTTAAGTATCTACTATTATTACTAATATCATAAAGCTGAAGAGTTTGTTTGTTTGGAAGTTGGAACTTCTGGTCCGATTTGAAAAATTATTTCGGTTTTAAATAGCCCATTTATCGCGGAAGGCTAAACTCATTGAAAATAAAAATATTATTATAGTAATCAGCGATCGGCATAATAATAATTTAAAAGTAAATTATCATTACCTAGTAGGTAGGTATGTATATATCGCTTGTTTGTTTGATGCACGTTCAAGTGCTGTAAATTTTTTTTGGTGTTGGATAATTAAGTAATTTATTAAGAAGGTTATAAGTAGGATGTATAAAATTACGCTAGGTAATGCCAAAGTCATTAGCGCATAAATAGGAATTAGGAACTTAATAATGGAAAAATTATTAGGTACGTTCTATGTACTGCCGGCAGTGGTCTGTAAGCAGACGAAGTTTGGAATATGGGAATAGGTATGTACAGTGTACTGTTTATCTGTGTACATTTTACGATTTTAATTTTTATCTGACATTGGCATTTGGCTGTCAAGTGTCAGCTATCAAAATTGAATAAAAATAACCACATAACCTAAAAAGTGAATTAAATAATAAGAAAATAATAAAAATTTAAAAATTTACATTTATTATAGTACTTGTAATGGTGTTTAATAAAGGATGGCGTTTTGCAGCATTAATCGGTGGTATGGTTGGCCTGGTCGGGCTGACGTTATATCCCATCGCTGTAAGCCCTATGATAGATTCTTCAAAATATAGTAAGATCCCACTTTAATGTTTAATGTTGTTATTAAAGTAGCTTTGTATACAAAATAAAGAATTCATAAATTAATTGGAAATATGAAGTCAAATTATTTGAAAAGATATACTTAGATTCGAATTCGATTAAAAGTTAAACTGTGTAGTGTGTAGGTACAATGAAAATTTTTATTCTATTTTAGAGGAAATCCAGAAAGTAACAAGGAAAAATATTAAACAAGAGGACATACAACCTGGAAGTAAGTAAAATAACATTCTATACCTATATATATATATAATTTAGATGTTACAAGATAGTGTATTCAATGCTGCTTTTATTTTGATTTAATGATATATTTGATATCATTGTTAAAATTTTTACTATAAAATAACAAGACTATTAGTTATATATTATGTAATTGGGAGTGTAGGTGAAAGAAGCTTTGAACACAATGCTATTATGAGTAGGTAAGTACTTAAAAATATATTCTGAATCCTTTTTTACAGATATGAAAGTATGGACAGATCCATTTGATAGGAAGAAACCACAAAATGAGTAATGCTTGTAAATAGTTAGCTTGTATATAAGTATTTTGTTTTTAATGTTAGGAAATGTAGATTTTATTTAAATAGCAGTTGTTTTCTTTTTTTAAAATAAAATATGTATTAGCAATTTATTAAATTGTTATTGTTTAATTCTGTATGACAAATGATACTCTTATTATAATTCCAACCAGTTTACTAAGTGAGTTATTTGTAAAGTTCTAAGTTATTCAAATCAAATGAAACATTCAAGAGTTAGAATATTATTATAGGTAAGTAATAACCAGTAAAAGTAAATTTGTATCTGTTTATTTGATGGATATTTTTTCCTGAGTAAATGTGGTGAGTGAGTTTGCCTTTACACTATTTCCCATATTCCTGTAAAAAAATAGACCTCAACATGTTACCAAATTTATTAGGATCAAAAGAATAAAACAAATGATACAAAAGGAATCTTTTATTGTGAAAATTGCAAATACCCTATTGAGAACACGCCTCCACACCCTAGCATTTCTATACAAAACAGTGGAGTTTGTCATTGTCACAATTTTATAAAAAAATAAACCTAATATATTTACATAAGTGTGCTCATGTAGCCAAACATTAACCCTTATAATGATATGATGTTTGAAACACTGTTTATTGCAAGTGTAGTGTTCCATACATCCTAAAATACGTAACTTTTAACAAGCGATCACATAATATATTATTCATATCTCTATATCGTAAACCTAATAACATGCGGTTAATTATTTACAAATATGTATACAACTTTACAATATGTTGTATACTGTATTATTTAATGTGAATATCTATTCTCAGTTCAATTCAACTATTAATTTAAGGTAATATTACATCATAAACTTAAAATTAACATAGACTGCTAAGTAAGACATCACACATTATCCAAATACCGCCCACCCGTAGCCGCGTAAATAATTCGTTGCTTTTTTATTACATTTGCGATTTGGTACATCACTTATATATTTGCAAAATTATATATTGAGCGATTACATTTATCACCCTTGCTTTGTAAGGCTAATTATTGTTTATGCAGAACAATAAAGTGATTATTAAATATAAAACTCTAAAGTATTCATTTAAGAAGATAGAAAAAGGCTACGATTAGAATATGACGCATTACGAATAATTAAAATAATTATATACATTGCGCGTTAAATTTTTTATAAATTTATGTAAATATAAATTCTCGTACAAATAGACTAAGAATATACGTGTTAAAGTTTTAATATTGAAATAAATTAAAAGATACATAAAATATAGATTTCGTTTATAATTAAAGACAAAGACAATGGTTATAAAGGCCATATCTTATTATTAAAAATGCAAATGGCCGACAATATTTGGACCAAGAATTTGGTCTAAAAATAAAAAAAAAATAGAATTGGACAAACCAAAACGTTTTAAACTCTAAAAATAAATTGTCTGTTCGGAGTTCAAATATAAATAGCGAAATTAAATCTCAAAAGTTAGGTCGAATTGAATTTGTTATTATTTTAAATAACTAAAAAAATATAGTCATGTAAACTGTTTTGCATTGTGTTAATATGAAGTGTATCTACTTTGCTATATCATTGCTATTATGAGGAAAAATTATGGAGAAAAAAATTAAGGTTTCTATTTTTTTAAGTTAGGAGCAAAGCAAATTTTCTGACTTTCTTAATTTTTCTAACATATTGCACCTTTTAAAAATTGGTTTTGTGTTTAAAAAATATCACCAATATAACCTATTTTGTGGTCACTATAATTTTGTACTAATATTGAATAAGGTTTCACTTTTCACAACAAAATAAATATTAAACTGTTGATTCACATTCATGTCCACCAATTTGTACACTGATTTATTGGTTAAAATAATATATTTAGGTCCTTCTAATTTAGACCCACAGTCCGAATATCAATGAAGAAATTCATCATCATCTCCGACCTGAAAAAATAAAAAAAAAATAAGTTTATGTAAAAAAATGGCAGATTTTGTTTGTTGATAAAATATTTTATTTACCTGTAAGAAGTATTCAAAATCACTACGATGGCAGTTGCCTTCCGCCGAAAAGGTAAATTTGTGAAAAGTTCCATCTTCACATATCACTGCAAAAAACACAATTCATTACAATTATTTTTCTGTCAGTTACCACATAATTTCATATCTGTATGTGCCATATAATACTAAAATTAATTCAATTAAATTAAGAGCAAAAGTGAGTTTGTTAGACTTTCTGTCACGTCGTATCAAATCGATTCTTTGATATGATTTTTGTTTCTAACTGTATTGGCCACGGCCAAGAGAAAGAAAGAAAATACTTTTATTTGTACCGATGCACATTAATACATAAAAATAAATAAAATTAACTTATAACTAGTTACAACGGCACACAATGGATAATATCCACTCAGTGGTTTGAGAATCTAAGGACATATAATACACACATTAGATTCTCCACTGATTTTCAGTGGACACCACATTGACAGAGCGGTGTGGATTGTTGAATACGGTGAAAAACTGGGCCCAGTCCGTGAAGCGTGATCAGCCGCGCGCCGCCCACACGTGTAGCATTCCCTAATTCGACACGCAACAAACTCAACACACATACACGCTCACACATGCAAACACACACATACACACACACATGCAAACACACACATACACACACACACTCAACACTTGCGCACACACACACGTACCTAGCGCACTAGTATCATCCGCAAAGGCACAAAGCGCGCGCAGCGGTGGCGCGGCGGGCGCTGCGCACACGCGCGCGAAGCTGCCGCGCGCCGACCACACGTGCAGCGTGCCCTTGTCCGACACGCAGCACACGAGTGAGCCCGACCAGTTGAAGTTTATACTGGAAAGAGCATAGACAAATTCATAGATAAATGCAGGTTAACCGCCAATAGACAAAGCATAAAAAAAGTGTGAAAACTGCGATATTGCACAATAATCTTAATATATAATTATAAATCTCGTGTCACAATGTTTGTCCTCAATGGACTCCTAAACCACTTAACCGATTATAATAAAATTCGCACAAAATGTGCAGTTCGATCCAACTTAAGAGATAGGATAGTTTAAACATGTAGGTACCACGGGCGAAGTTAGGGCGGACCGCTAGTTGATGAATATAGAGAAAAATTAAGTGATGTTCCCTTTATGTCGACGTATGTTGTATGAGGCTATTGTATTCAATAGCATCTTTATTTAGGATTGGCTTTAACCTTAATTTTGATGTCACAAAAGACAGCTAAAAGTGTAAACCTGTGAATCTGGGCATTTAAATCATAATAAATAAATCTGCGAAAATAAATTGAACATAATACACATACCAATAGACATCCGCATAGTCTGACCCCCTCCGCAGTTCGTGTATCATTTGCTTAGTACTAGTGTCCCACAGCCGTATAATGGTCCCCCGTTCAGACGCGGTTGCCAGTTTCGCCCCGTTAGCCGATAGACTGATGCACACGAGGTCCGTTTGATGGCAACCCACTACCGCGGGGGAACTTGACTGAGCACCTTTCACAGCCCGTGATACATCCTGGTGGAGAAAATCTTCAATGACTTATGGATCTGAATCTTATTTGAAATTGTGAGAATTCTAATCCTGGTGGAAAAATCTGAAATGACTTTGGAACAAGGATGCTCAATAAAATTGTAAGTATTTAAGTAAGTCTCGAACTATGTGCGGTTAATTGTGGCAAACCCAAGAAAATCACATGAACTTCGCAAATAAAAAGGAACATTTTAAAACCGGTAATAGTGCGTTTTTTTTCATGAAATTTTTTTGATTTATTTTTCAGGTAGATACAGTCTCATGTAGTATAGAGGTAATAATTGTACTCAAACCAACAATCAAATGACCAAACATACCAACAACTGCAGCGATCCCTTCCTATGCGCTGGCGCAGCTAACAACTGCACCGCGTTGGGGTCAGTCGCGAGCGCGCACAGCGGTCGAGCGGACGCGGGAGTACGGAGCAATGCTACGCGCTGTAACGATGGCAGTGATAGCACTTGGATGGAAGATGTTAATACTACCGCCACTCTGGAAGTCAATGAAATTTGATGATAAAGCTTTCTTTTATGTTATAGTTGGCAAAGAAGCTCGTAGCTTGCTACCACCGCTCATGAATATTCGCAGAGGCGTAAACGTTTGCCAACTTTACGCCTTTGCGAAATACAAATAGTTTGCTACCTTAACAAGGTATGGAGTAGAGAAAGGAATGGACTGGGAAGGGTAAGGAAAAAGATATGGAATTCGAGCATTGAAATACAGCAGCATTCGCATGCTACCGATCTTCTGAGTGTTGGCTCCATAAGACGAGCTGTCTTAAGCACACGCAAATGAAAATAAAAACAGAATATGAGTAATACATAAAAAGCTAACGTAGAAGAGAGAAAATTTACTTTGCAGGTAATCAGAGTCGAAAATTAATTGCTTTTCCTGTACATAAAAGACGAATTATTAGAAGTGTTAAGGTAGCATTCGGATCTGGGCGGTCGCGACCCGGCAGCCGCTGCCCCGCAGCCGCGACCGTGGTCGCGAGGCACCGCTTCGTAGGGAATTGTATGCGATAGTTACCGACGCAAGCGACCGAGCCGCGCGGCCGAGGGGCGTGGCCTGCTCGCGACTTTGGCAGCGCCGCCGGACCGCTCCGGGAGCAGTACGGTCGCGCTGCTGGCGACGTTTACCGATGAAAACGACGAGTTTTTAGTTGAATTAATTGCTAAAAATCCACCACTTTACGATCCTTGACTCAAAACCTATAAGGATAATGTTATGATATAATGAATTCGATTTTATTCCTCTTTGATGATAGTAAGACCAACATTATTTGATCATACTCTTCTTCGTCCTCTATCAGTCTCTTCACGAGTTCTCGCTTTCGTATATTTGACTATTATTTTGACTGAGTGCTGTTTGACTACTGCGCGTGGCAGTCGCTGCCCGGGTCGCGGACGCTGTTATCCGTAAGCTTCTGGCAGCGCCGCACAGCAGCGACACTGCAGGGCCGCGGCTGCCAGGTCGCGACCGCCCAGATCCGAATGCTACCTTAAGATAAATTACATTAGGTTTAATCGCAGTCGGAAGTCGATTTGCTTATATTAACCTTGGATGTTCTAAAGTATTTGTTGAAATCCATATTAATAAGGATTTACGCTAGGCCTCTTATCGAAATAGCACAAATATTTGATATTAAAATAATAGCACAACGTTTCTAATTGATATCTATGTTAATAATTCTAGAACGAGAATTTACATAACTGACATTTCACGCATATGAATAAACTATATCTGTATTGTTTGAACGCGACTTTTAAGAATTATTGTCTTAGGTATGTCATAATATAAAAATGATTAAGTAAAAAATTATGTACATTTTAATGAGCACATACGTCATAACTTTAGCCCGAACGTAGGTATATAATTGTTAGCACAAACAATATTTACATTTACAACGATCACACATATCCATCAATATTTATAAACCGAAACGTAGACAGGATTTGGAATTAAATTAAACATTGAATCTAAGAGACCTTCAGTTTGTCCTTAACTTTGTGCGTAATTCGTGGTTTACATATTAAGTAGATATTCGACAATGATACTTTGTTCCTATTTCGGTCAACGAGCGACTAACAAACTGTGTAATGTGAATCCACAGACATACATGTCTGTGTGTGAATCACACATGATAAAACGATTGCTACACACTTGCTACTCAAAAATCGTATGACTTGAGTAGCATGTGGCATAATTAATCACGGGTTATTTATCAAAGTATTTACATTCTTTTTGTTTTTATTGTATTTTCTATGACACTAATATACTAGAGACTATAATATACTCTAGGTAGGTATACTGCGACTAAGGTTCTCAATTTTTAGCATATTTTTTTTTTCTTAAATTAGACGCTTAAGTTTTGCATAGAAATTTAACGAATATGGATTAGTTAACTGCACATCTGTTTATTCATATGCAAAGAGGATATGAGCACATTTCCACGCTTTTTGGTTTTACCGCCATTATTTTTTTAACTGGCAAATCCTAATCCTGGAAAGCGAATAGCATATTTTGTTATCAAATCCGACGAGCAACGAAATAAAAAAATATTTATAAGTATATGGAGTTACGATGAAAAAAGGTTGAGGTATCATATTTTAAACATTAGGTTACTATTGAAATCTTTCTGGATATCTGAATAAAAACATTAAATTAGCTATGCGCGCATTAATCGATAAGAAATCAAATATAAAATTGATTTAAACCGGCTATATTAACACATTAAATCAGAACGTATATGGAACTATTTTCAACTGAGTGTTTACAATGCAAATGTAATGTAAAAATTGAGGAATTGATTACGCGATTTAAAAAAATAATCAGAGATGTATTTTTGGTTGTCTTAGTTTAAGCTTGTACAAATTTTTACTATATAATTCTAGTTTTTTGTTTAATATCTCATTAAAGTTAATTACCCGTATAGATAAAATCGTTGCAAATCCAAGTTTAATTTGCATTATAAAAAACTCGCGTGAAGTAATTTCACGTTCTAAATGACGAATGCATTCATTAATTATTAACTGCTTTATTTGCAGCTAAAATCAATAAGTCGTTATATCGGAACAAACTAATGAAACATATTTCTGGGTTATTTGGTTAAGGCCATCTTTTATCTTATCAGATTGTTCCTTATTCGGTTTCTTAAAGCGTTTTATTTTATCAAGAAATATTCCAATCATTTTTATTTAAATACAATTTGTCTTAAATATGATAGCAACACTTGCTATGTGTTACTACTTACTAGTGTTATTCTTCTTCGCGATATTTAGCTTGATATTTACCGACCTTAGTATATATTAATTCAAAATACAACAAAATTACACCCAAAACAGTTACAGTAAAAGCAACAAACGTCCCCAAACTATAACACTCACTTATTCTTCCTACATCACACTAGTACACTATCTCACATAGCTACACCACACTCTGACAAGCATATTGTTTCCAGGAACACAAACGTTTCCATAAACACAACACTCACTTATCCTTCCTTGCGCGTAGGGCCCGTATCGGTGACTTGAAGAGCACTTCCGCACGGAAGGCCCGCTGCTGGTCGTCGAGCAGCATGAGGCTGCAGGGCCGCCGCGCTCGCACCACCAGCAGCCAGTTGGTGCGGAACACCATCTCGCATAGTGACACCTCGCCCAGCTCTTCTTTGCCTGGTCACAATGATACAGTTCACTATAGAGTCTATACTTACTTATAAACTAGCTTTCCGCCCGCAGCTTCACCCACGTTTTCAAAGAAAAACCCGCATAGTTTCCGTTCCCGTAGGATTTCCGGGATGAAATCTATCCTATGTGTTAATCCAAGTTACCATATGTGTGCTAAATTTCATTGTAATCGGTTCAGTACTATTTGCGTGAAAGAGTAACAAACATACACACACACATTCATCCTCACAAACTTTCTCATTTATAATATTAGTAGGAAGTAGGATAGGATTTGAAAACTACATATAAAGGTTGAACAATGTTAATTTAATTGGCAAAAACACAGGTATATACCTATAGGCTAATAGATGCATTGTAATTCATATTTTTCTTATACTTTTGCAAATGGTAATTCTAACTGGTATAGGATTGCACTGTACCATGGTGACATAAGTAACAGTTTCTTTAATAACAATAATTTGACTTAATTTAAATATTAAGTTAAATTACTCCTATTATTTCGACTACTATTATTTCGACGACGCGGTTGGCGCAGTGGTAAAGTAACTGCCTACTGAGCCGACGGTCCCGGGTTCGATCCCCGGTCAGGGCAAATATTTGTGTGATGAACTCAATTATTTGTTCTTGGGTCTGGGTGTTATTATCTATATATGTATTTATAATATTATATTTATCGTCGCCTAGTACCCACAACACAAGCCTTAATTGAGCTTACTGTGGGACTAGGTCGATTTGTGTAATAATGTCCTATAATATTTATTTATTTATTTATTTACTCCATGGTGAGAGGAAATCTCAAATGGGATGAGGAATTTTTCTGTAATGAATACTTACTGTAATGGGCCTTTTCGACAAGTGGATCGACATTGTAAACGCGCAGGCCTGATGTTAGGCAGCACGTGAAGCAGCCTGATAAAAATAAACAATTGTAGGTTTACTGATCTTTCAAAATCAAAACAAAAATATATTAATTTCAAATCATTTTCAACTCTTGAAGACAACTCAATAATTATAATAAACTTCATTCTATCATTTGAATAATAAGTTAATGTTTTTTACAGAAAAAGTGATGTGAATTGTACTTATTTATTTATTTATTACACTTTATTGTAATACAATCATTAAATAATAGGGAACAATAAAAAGAAAATATGGTACAAGAAAGATGTAGTACAATCGGCGGCCTTATCACTAAGCAGTGATCTCTGCCAGGCAACCAAGCGGTAAAAAAGCGAAATATTTAGTAAATAAAATTTTGGAAATAAAAAAGTATGATACTTACACAAAAAGTACATACTTAATTTAATAAATGTACATCTTTCCTATAATTATTTGAAGGAAACTGTTTTATCATAACTTACATATTTTAAAGCATGGTTTAGATAATGTCATTCATTCACATAAATATTCACATTTAAATGTAAATAATATCAAGGTTTTTATTAGGCCATGTGGTAAACAAACCAGTGAATAGTATGTATCAAGCTTATTGTAATGTATTACTTAATAGAAATCTATTTTAAAATGTTTAGAGATATAATATTATTATTTTTTTGAATGGAGAATGTTCACTAATTTTGATTATTAGCACTCCATATTCTCTGTCAAAAATAAAAAATACTAGTGAAAAAATTACTTCGATACGTCAATTAGTTTCCGATTTAGAAGTAAAACAAGTTGTAAACGCCCGGTGATGGTGTGACGTCACACCACAACACGCTCAATCAGTCCGCTAGCGATCGCGCGCCCGTGCCGTCGAAATTATAATTAAATACTTTTAAAAATGTCCAATCCAAATACCAGAAAATCATGTGTTGTTCCTAAATGTAAAAATACAACTAGCAATTCGCCGGATAAGTTGTTTTTTATAGTTGCAAAGGACGTAAACAAAAAATGGTCAGAGGTGTAAAACCTTTGGTGTCAGAATTTTCCGTGTTCTTACATAGTACCTACTACATATTATAATAACATATTACAAATCTGCGTAGGAGAAATAGCCTGTTCAGAACTTCTTAGCTTAATAAATTATCGCTTCCCATCCAGATCAACACGCTCAAAAGACTTATTTCATATACCTACCGCCAGAACCAATATGGGTCTTCGTGTGCCTCTTCACAGAATGTCTAGTTTTTACAATACCTATATGAATGATCTTGATATGTTTTCTTGTTCCTCTTCGTCTTACAAAATGAATGTAAAAAAATTGCTATTGAACATATAAGAATGTTAATATGTAAAGATTTTGCAAATACGTAGACCTAATTTACCTCCGTCTTTATGTACGCATGAAAATATTAATCAACGATTGTCTTTTGTGGTTTTTTCCTTGTCTCTCCTACTGCTGGGTGTTGGCAAAAATAATATTATATGTTCACAGTGAAAACACTATAAGGAGGCATTTTCATGTATTTTTAGTTAATAAGATTTTTTTTTGTTTTATATCTTATCTCTGTCTTTGTCTCTGTATGTTTTCCAATAAAGAAAATAAAATAAAATAAAAAATATTTTGAGAACATTGCAGCTGTTTTGCGTTATCCTTTGTTTTATATACAAGTTTTAATATATACTAGACTGTGCTTCTGCTCTGCTCGTATGGGCTAGTATAGGTAGATGGCTTTTTTCTTGTTTTAAGTTGAGAATGATATGGAGAACTATACTAAAATATAAGTTGGTCGGGGGAAGAATTAAACAAAAACAGGGTATAGTTCCACACAAATTCAAATGTCAGCAGGAAAATGAAGATAAACCTCAGAGATCAGCAGTGCAAAAACGCAATCGTATACTTAGAATATTTTGAGAAACTATTAATAAAGATGAAACTTTGGCATGACTGTTATTTTATTAAACGAATAATAATTACTATTATTGGACTATTAACGAAATTCGCGGACGAAAACCCATCAAAATACTGCGCAAGCTATAACACCTACTACAGCGCTGCCGACTTGATACTAAGCGCGGGTACGGCGCGTTGTGACGTGACGTCACAAGCGGTCACGTGACTATTAGCGGGACTCGATATTTTTCGAAACTTTGAATGCGTATAAAATCAAAACTACTTGGTATTTTTGAATACGACAAAAACTAGTGTATTTGTATACATACAGGCTTTACTGAGACACAATTTCAAGGGATTTGGCATACCTAGTAACATTCTTCATTGTAACTTATAAAATTTTCTTGAGAAACAATTTGAATGCTTTAAAAAAATTAAATGATAAAATATAATATAAATGTTACTTAACCACAAAATATAATTAATAATATGTAATATATTACATGCTTTATTTTCGATATACATTATTTCTGTAATGTAGAATGCTCAGTAAATTTAACTGTGTAAGTTAAATTATATTATGCTTGAACAGAAGCAAATCAAAACAAAGGCTAAGCGAATACGCACTAATCTACGTAGGCGCGCAAACTAAAAATATAAACAACACGTGGAGCTAAGAGTGCGACAATTGCATTTGACGCAAATTTTAATTACTAACGCGAATCCGCTAGCCACGTTACCCCTGACTTGATCGCCCCCGTACCGCTCGGGTCATCCACATCATGAATATATCACGCTTTACACTTGAGAACAAAGAACTTGGGGTGACGAACTAGGAAGTCAAACACACCTTGATTCTGATTAAAAGCCAGGCTCGTGATACCACTGCTTCTCCGGCGCGCCATGGTCACTCCACAATAAATTTATCATAAACATTTAGTCGTTTTTTTGTCAATTATCCCTGTGGACATTTTCACATCGAAATTTTAAATACGCACATTTATTATGTTACATGTTCCTTGTGTGTGATACACAGCTGATTTGATGACTTATGACATAAAAACACAAGGTGCTGCCATATGTAAATAAACATTTTAAAAAGTTAATGCCAACTCGGATGCGAGTCTTTTAGAACATTAATAAAAAATATGGCAATATTATTTTATTTTTGACTTAAAAAGACACTGGCTCTTAAACTAATATTGTCATTTGTCAATAATTAAAAAAAATATAAAACATCAAAATGTTTTTATCTTCCCTCTTTGAAGAAATCTTGTTGCAAATTAAATTTTTGGCTTCAAAAGCTGTTTTAAATTATGTAGGGTGTCAATTAGCAAAAATAGTAATTATAAATTTGAAAAATATTAACGTAATCAACTAACGTAAGTACCATTAACTATAATTGACTATCGTGCAAGAAATAATAGTTAATATAATAATGTTACATCTAAAGTATTACTAATAAAAAAAAAATATTATAGTCTTTCCTTTGTATCTTTAGGAAAGCGACATAAAAATATGGATTTCAGTACAACAGTGAACGCTGATTATCAGTGGCCTTTTCCAAAACCTATAGTTGGCAAGTACGATAAGCTCTTTATAAAATAATTACAATTAATTAAAATATTTAACCCAAATATAAAACCCTGATGAATTAATCAGTCTTTAGAGAGTATATAAGAATTTGCTATTACATTTTCACAAGGCGATGTAAAATGTAAAAATTAAGTAATTTCTAGTCTCATAACCTTAATTGAACTTGCGTGTGTGCAGTAATTTATATATGAAATGAAAAAATGTAGACTTTTCCACAATGACTACGTTTATCAAATAATATTCTCTAATTTACTTGCAGAAAATACGCTTCGATTGTATTATTATGGCATTTTGTGATAAGTAGTTCAATCATCTGTTTATTCACCTTAGGTATAACTTCTACTTTTAAAAAATTATAGTTATATTTTCTGGTGAACTTATTAATCTGTTCAGGCTGAAAGGCTTTTTTGATTATTTAGCTAATCTCTGATGTCGGTACAAACAATATGAACCGAGCGCCAACAAAAAACTTATGTATAAAATTTGTATATTATATCCTGTAGTACTATTTATTTAATTAAATTAAATAAATAGTAGACCAATTGAATCTGTCTGGTATTAATTTATGCTCATTTTTTGTATCAGACCATGCGAGCCTCCGAAACCAGACGCCGCACCTACCATCAGACCTCCGCCAGTCGCCCCGTACTGTCACTGCGATGCACACTCTTATTCACCACGGGTCGAGCAATATAAGCAGTTGCTTGAAAAGGAACAGAAACTCTGCCAGGATTATGAACAGTTGAGAAAACAGGTAAAAAACACATAAAAGAATCTTGAACTACAATATGCAAATTAATACTCAATAGCTTAAAGATTTGTTATTTTTTTATAGAAGAATAACCTAAATTTTACAGTGCATAAAATTGACTTCCGCTATATTTTTTATCGGTCTGGGGTCACGGGAATGATAAACTTTTTTATATTCACGCGTAAAGTTCGAATCCACTTTTAATAAATACTTATATCGAATGCTAATTTAAATTATGAATCAATTATTACAGATGGTGGATGTAACCAACGATATACTGGATCACCCATGCGATGATCTCGATACGAAAATGACTACAATGTATCAGGCTACCTTTAAAAAGAGATGTTAGTAGCTACGATATCTTATACTTGTTTTATATAATTTGATTTCTATAATTTGAACATAACGAGGATGAAAAGATACCCACTACCATCGTCATCTTTGTTCCTCTCCAAAACCATTTTAGTAACTTTGGCTATAAAATCAGTCACTAACTTATTGTATAGCTAAATCTATAACTCTATATTAGACTGAATAGAGAGCATGTGGTGTTTGTGTACAATAATGTACCAACAATAATATTTCTTCCACAATCAGGTACTCTCAATAAATATCGGCCATTGTAGCGGGGATTTGATCATACCATTATAAACCAAATTCTTTCATAACTAATTTCCACAGCATTCCCAGTACAAGACTACGAGAAGATCATAGCAGCTTCGCAATCAACCGCACCAATTCCCATGGAAAGCAATCGTCTTGGAGTACTCCGGTGTTACAAGGATCCTACGCATTTCTCTGACCATCCACCAACAGTCCGACCAACAATTAACCCTCCAGGGCCCGTTCATACAGGAGTTACACCGAAGTCCATACAGACTTGGTTCACAGACTTTCCCGGACGGTCTGAGTACATGGACACGTACAGTGCGTCTGCTAAGGCGTGTTGGAGATCGATGCAAAGATATAAGGAACCCTTACCGTCGACCAGGCGAAGGGCTGATGATACGTGTGTGTGATTTAATAAAATGTGGGAAGATAATTTGTGTTTTATTTGTAAAGGATTTATTTATTTATTATCTCAAAAACTTGGTTAGTAATAGCATAATATACAGATACAACAGTGAAGTCGATTTCTTTTTTTTAATGTTTCTTATCACGACGAGCCAATACAAGCGTTTATTGGGTATGCTCTTGTTATAAGTAATATAATAATACGACAATAATGTTTAGGGTGTTAATGACAAGTACATACATGTAAACGACAAACGACGATATGCGAATTGCTAAGCAAATGTTTAGTGTTTTGGGTGTTTTCCATCAAAGCTGTGCGAGGGAAATGTGCGGTGCGAGAATGCGTTGAAATGTCTTCTATTACTCAAAATTATAGTACTAATTCCACGCACATTTTTGGCAGAAAAGCATCCTTGTGGTCAGTTGTAGACAAAATAAAATTTTCTTAATTTATGTTTTAACCCATTGAGCCCCGAACGGCCCGATCGGACCACGACGCAATAGATTTTCTTTTGTGTCTGTGATTCCGGGGCCTGAGTTATTAATTTTTAGCTAAGTTGTTACTTAGTTATAATAAACACAAATAACATATTTGGTTATTCGGTTATGGTTATTCTCTGGTAACACAGAATTGTTTCTTAATCTCTAACGTTGTAACTCAGAATTATTATTTCTAGATTGCGAGAATGTTTGTAACATTATCGTCCATCAAACGAGTCATAATGCGCTTCTTTGGTAGGAAATTGCTTAACTCCAAGTTGATGTAACAGTTCTAACAAGTCACTACCTAGTACCTAGAACCTAATTATATTTTGTAAGTGTTTTTCAAACGTGTCATGTTATACATTTTAGGGACCTTTCGAATAATGAATCTAGTGTAAGTCAAATATCTGTAACTTTAAAATTAAAATGTAGAGATATTACATTAAAAATATCAATTTATAAAACTAACTTTCCAAAAATGAATATATCTATGCTCACAGGCAAAGTTAGGTATATTTAGTTATAATTCCTAGTAAGTTGATAACAACCAATACTTACAATAAAACGTTAGGTAACTTTAATATAATGCATGATAAACTCATTTATTTTTTTAAATAATAATCACGGAACCTCTAGGATATTATAATCCAGTTACACTTTACCAATTTCATTTATTTATTCTTAAGTACATACATTACGTGCATTTCACTATTATAATATTGTGATTATGTATGTGTAGTTTATACTATGTTATTATTAAGATCTAGCTTTCTGCCCGAGGCTTCGCCCGCGTTTTCAAAGAAAAACCCGCATAGTTCCCGTTCCCGTGGGATTTCATCCTATGTATTAATCCAAGTTACCCTCTATATGTGTGCTAAATTTCATTGTAATCGGTTCAGTAGTATTTGAGTGAAAGAGTAACAAACACACACACATCCCCACAAACTTTCGCATTTATAATATTATTATTATTATATAAGTAGAAAGTAAAGTAGAATAGGATAGGATAGGATATCCAATAGGTACAGGTACCGTTAAATACAATCAATTTTAGCGTAGTAATAATAGTTCAATGGTTTTAGCACATATTTGAAATTATTACCTACCTACATGCAACAAGTGTACGTACAAATAATAATATGACAGATTATCTGTATAAGATGCATTATTGTAAAACGTACACGAAGAACCAATTCTTTACTTCCTATAAAAATTCTGAATACACCAATTAAGTGATGTAGAGCTATTTAGGTCAATTTGTTTCATTTTAATGTCCCGTGCTCATTGATGATCAACGATCATGGAATGTGTACTTTAGAGGGATCAGGGAGTTGACATTTTATTTCAACTAACATAAATTATATATGGCACAATTTGAAAAATTAGTATATGTAGGTGTTTAGGTAAGGGTTAAATGATGTTTCGATTTTTGTTAAATGGACCATGCGGACTAGTTATTTTGTTGATTATTTCAGTAAAATTACAAAATACACCTACCATTTTTTTGGAAAAAGTTTTAATAATACTCTCCTAAACGTCCATCACGTTATTATTCGTAATTTTGTATAATAATAAATTCATGTTATTACACTGTTAAAAATACATACCTAATAGACTTTGATTAGAAAATAATAACCTAATTCTTAATCTAGACGTCTCTTAGAATGTGATGTAAAACATAAGTAAATTAAACAAATAAACTAGTTATTTTGCTGTGACTTTAAAGAACAAGAAACTCTGTACAGAAATAGCTTAATCATTATTGATTACAGTGTATTAAGGTGTTTGACCGTTTGTCTGAACGTTATAAATGGAGGTTACTATGTTGAGAGGCATTTTATAAAACATTTACCTGCACTAGTAGTTCATTAAAGCTCGTTGTTTGTTATGTTTTCTTCCTTGTATCAAGAGAAACTTATTTAAAATACTATTTTCAGCCATAAAATTAAGTACCTATAGATTTTTTTTAATCTGGTAGGTAATGTCGAATGCGTAATAATCTGGTAAGTCTTAACAAATGTTATCAAGGACAAAAATATCGGATATAAAAAAGTCATGTTCACTATTATGAATTATCATCATAATATGGAGAAATTCGACTTTGTTCAAGGAAAAAATCATCATCATCATCACACGGCGATTTTTTTGCTCAATAAAACACGTAAATACATCAAAACTTTTTATTAAAATATTAGAAATCATTTAAAAAAATATATAGAGCTCTATTATAAATTCTTGTTGAGTTGTATTACAAGCTGAGATTCTAACCTAAAACTTATCCCTTACTTAAACTATTTACTATTCAATTTGCACTATAAGTACGTTGTTATAAGATAGCTGTATTTAATATAGTCTTGTGAATGACGTATCGCAGATTGGTTCAATTTATTTTCATTAATATCTTCTCTGTGGTAGCTTTTTGGCGGCAAAACGTACGTTAATACGACATTAAATGCTAATAGCAAGCAGAGCACCAGAATTATCTGAAAATAGAACAAATGACAATATGGACCATGTTTTATCTAAACCGACAATTTTATAATGTGTTAAGTATTTCAATTTATCATAGCTTTTGTAAGTGAGGAGGACTATTTAGTATTTTTAACGATCAAAATATGAAAACATAATGGGAGGTTATACTGATGAGTACTTCGTTATTTTACCTATGTAATCTTAGTAAATAATTAAAATACAATTTATCACGCTTCTCTCGACAGGAATATGTATAATGTACCTATGTTGAGTAACTGTATATCATCAATAATGTAGCTTACTATATCCGTATTTTAATCGATAATTATTATTACAATTGAGAATTTTTCCTATACAAAGCAGATTTTATGAATAACAATGTAGGTAGGAAATAAACGCAAAAATTCAAGTAAGATAACCTTTCATGACCTTTTGTTCTGTGTCAGTCATTATACTCGCACAGTAGGTACCTACATATTTCTTTCATTGTCTTAATGAGATTTTACTAATGAGAAAAAATCAAGAGTCTTGGAATCTTTGACATTCGCGTGAATCTTGTTTAAAAAGGATATTAAAAACTAAAGAGACAACTAATGATAAATTCATGTTCTTCTGTAAGATCCAGACATAAATAAATATAATTAGTAAAGGTTCAATCTAATATTGTTTAAAAGCCATCACAAAATAAAACCAAACGTTTTTCTAGTAAACACAATGATTCAACGTTATTGGGAAGTTATTTTTAAACAGTAAACACGCCGTTCACCAAAAATGTAACGCGTCCCTAAAAGATAAAATAAACTCAATGCTAAGAATAAAAATACCTACCTATTTCACTAAATTTAAGAGTTTTGCTTCTAATTTGTATATGAAAAGTTCTTCGTAATAATATAAGAATATAAAAGAGCACAAAATCCAAAAAATAATGGAATAAGAAACGAAGAAGTTACTATAGAGCTATTACCTACTAATATAGAGCTAGGTATTACTATACTAGATAAGATTTTCTTTTTGTTAGTATTCTATAAGCCTTTGTCAGAAAGTATTGAACCTGCCAGTAACATGAAAACTTTGCCGCTCTTTTGTTGCAAGAAAAAAAAACTATTTTAATTCAAGGAAAGGGTAGAGATAAAAAAAAACACAAATCTTACCGTTCTATGTGTCATCTTATCACTAAATCACTAAATAAGTCCGTTTATAAGTTCATTGATTTCACTTGCAGTAGTCTATCACGATCCACTGTCAAAATGGGAGTGAGACATGAGTGGCTATCGCCGGCATGGCTTGAAATGTATCAATAGTAATATTATTATAGTACAAAATAAAGATGTTAAGTGTTCTTTGGCATCTCATATCAAGTCTGATCAAAGTTTAATCAATAATGAATGACGACAGAAGAATGTTTATATGTTTGTAAACAATACTACAATATTATAATACCGTTACACATAGGTAACGTAATTGCATGATAATAGTTTAAGTTCATTGACAGTTAATTTACGTTGTTACTGGGTCGGTAGAAAATTATTTTTGTGATTAAAATCCGCGTGTGATAGGTTTTTTATATTTTTGTTGTCTATGTTCTCAATAACATATAGTTAAGTTTCTTTTGAGATTTTATATGTATGCGAACGTAATTGTGTAGGTATTATTAAAACTCATTGTAGCATACTTAATAAACTAAACAATAACTTATCAGAATATCTATAATTCATAAAATCTTTTAGAGGACACTTCAGTAGGCGCATTTTATGTTGGCGCCATATTTTATATTTCCTATTTTTTTTTTCAGCGCCGATATCCACTCATCTCAAACATATCTGATTATAGAGATAAGATTCCTATTTATCTTTTATGTCCAGGATTATCCATTATACTGCAGCATTGATGATTTTAAAACTGTTTTATTATCTTTTTAATTTATCTAGATATATAATGCAAAATCTTGAGATATTCTTAAACGTTATATAACATATGCCCTAACGTAACGTGGCTTTATGTGTAAAATTCACAAACATTTTATATAAAATTGAAATATTAAATAAGTAGTAAATATAACATTTTAATACTAAAGAATTTAGTAATATCTGTAACCACCTAGATATGATATGACTTCATATTCATAGAAATAAATATTACATTAGTTCTATAAGCTACTGTTAGGAAACAGTCGCATCATTGATAAATGTTTTCTATCAGCCACTTGTACGGTTTCTTATAAAATGATTTCACAATAGATACGTTATTGTCCACGATCATTCACGTGACATATCTCTTTGAAAATATCGATTCAAGGTTTATCTTAAACAGTCGATAGATAACACTGAAATCACTACATAGTATAAAAGTCGCTTTCTCTGTCCCTATGTCCATTTATAAACTTAAATCAACGGATTTAGATGCGGTTTTCTAATAGATATAAGTACTTAGGAACTA
The DNA here is from genome assembly GCF_061535455.1 of Colias philodice. Lineage (NCBI taxonomy): Eukaryota > Metazoa > Arthropoda > Insecta > Lepidoptera > Pieridae > Colias > Colias philodice. Next base: position 4,920,200 of record NC_143111.1, on the reverse strand, counting down.
TTAAAAAGGGCCATTATGTTTTTGTAGCTTTTCATTGAAAAATTTAGGACTCAATATTCAGTTATTGAAATAAAATTAATGTTATCTGGGTATATTTAGTAGGTAGGTAATAAGTAATTTATTTTAAACAACATTATATTTGTAAATTGTTATATTTATAGATATTTTTTATTTTAAATACTTGGTGAAAATGTCAGACACTTGAAATACTTACTAATTACAATTAGAGTAACATGCACTCTGAAAAACTTAATTACCTTATGTTCATTGTGCGACAAAATTGCGACCCTAATATTTTTTTTTGTAATTGAAATGTAACTGCTTATAATATGATCTGTTACAGATTAAATAGGCCATCGACGATTGTGCCTACTATGTCAAATTAAAGATTCAGTTAGGATCGTATTTACATTTTTTAATTAATTTATTCTTCTTGGTCGCTTTCTCTAGATATATAGATATAATGAGCCATATTTATTTCCACCTTACAATTAATAAATACATATACATATGACATTTTAGTAATTTTTTCTTTTACTATGATTATGATTATATCTTTTTTATTTTTATTTATCTATTCCTTGTTAGGTGGCCCCTTATGGGTAAAAGCCTCCTCCATCTTTTACCAAGATAGCTATAGATAGGTAATACTTATTTTCTCGAGATCAGGTGGTGAGCTTTATCCCATAATCTTGCTACGTTTAATTATTGTAGATTATTAATGACAATAACTATACCGTCATGATTTGTTTTCACAAGTTAAAAATGTTGAATTTATATTTTTTGGTTTTATGGCATTCAAATGCTTTATAAATATAAATTTATAAAGAATAGAAAAAATTCGATTGCTCTGGCGGGTCACGAGTGTCTGAGTTGGTCAGGCATCCGCCCCGGAATGGCGCGAAAGGATGCGGGTTCGAGTCCCGCCTCGTGATCGAATTTTTTCTATTCTTTATAAATTTAAATTTATAAGTTAAAAATGATAACGTAATAGACCACAGAACCCTCACAAATGATTTCCTCTGACTGAATATTGACGTAAATTTGAATGTACGTACTACGTACTGTACGTTGTTGTTAACAATCACATATTGTGTTGGACCCCTTTTATTTTGTGCATTGTCATCACTGCGCACGAGTTTCAACCTGGCTTTGTATTTTTTATAGACCACATAGTCAACAAAGGATACGTACCTACTGATATTCATTCGTCTTTGAAAGGCGAGGTTCTATCTTTTATATATTATGCCTAGATTTTATTTATTTAGAACGGTTAATTAACATGTCAACTAATTAACAAAGAAATGCCTAGAAAATTTCGTACCAAACTTTTATTTTTAAAGTAAGTACTTACTTACTCTTATGATAAGGAAAGGTTGTTTTCTAGAGATTTTTACAAAATAAAAAGTTAAAATTATCATAAAAATAATAACGGATATGGCTATGATCAAAATAAGTTTAAATATTGCTTGATAGAGCGGAAATGTGCAACATAATGAAATGACAAAAACACGACAATCTATTTTCTCATAGTCAAAACAATTGTGACTGTTTTAAAGACCTTGTCCTATACTTGTACTAAGAAAACTTTTTATATTATTTTACGTAGTTAATACTTATCTTCATACATTTAGTTCGGTACTAGTACTATATTATCTGTGGTATTAGTATTATTTTTCACTAGATGTGTCACGCGGATTCACTCGTGGACGAACTCGCCTGCAATTTCAAGTTATGCTAGCTCTAGCTCTAGCTCTAGCTTATGTGTTATTCTCATATTATGTGGTAATGTAAAGTTTCATCAAAATCTGTCCAGTAGAATTTACGTGAAAGAGTAACAAACACCCATACATTCATCCATCCATCTAGGTATAGGTTTTCACACAAACTTTCGCGTTTATGTATAATATATTTTTATTTATAATATTAGGATTATTATGAAGTGCAACAATAGCTAGCTCAGTTATTTACTAATAGTAACTATAGACGCAAGAGAAAAAGGAATATTTCATGTCAGTTACATAACTATTATTTTAAACAATGGCTTCTGTTTCTACCTGATACTAATTTAAATTTTTTGGATGGCTGTATTTTGCAAATTTTAACAAAAGCTCTTATCTTGTACATATTAAGTAATTATTAGCAGTTTGGTTACAGTTGCCGTATTCTATTTAAAAAGGAATCCGAAAGGTAGATATATAGTGGTTAGAGAAGTAGATTACAATGATTTTAAGAAACTTAACTATTTCAGTATATACTATTATTAATTATTATTTATTGACAAATTAAATCTCGATGAAGGAGGACTTAGGTATGTCCACAGGGTATGTCCCTTGCAAGCATCTACCTGCTCCTTTTGTTAAAATGTGACAAAGAAACACGGACAACTAAAAGGCGAGTGAGTGTCTGTTAAATTTTTATTTTTTATTTTTTTGGCACAATTTTTTAAATTTTTCTTTCATAAGATCCTTCTCCTGATAATTACGACATCAAAATAGAATTATGGAAATCGGTAGAGCTGTGGGTAGAGCCGTTGACGCGTAATGCCGTGTCGAATTGGAATGTATTTTTTATATATAGAAAGGATTGGAATTTCCACAGTAATTTCTTTGATTGGGCTTTCCCCGAATAAACTCAGGAATGTCAAAGAGATTTTATTATTATTTAGACATGATTATGACATTTTGACATTTCACCATACATTTCAATTCTTTTACATACTCATATTGATTAGGTACCAATTATTCAAAATTATGAAGTATAAATATTAATAAAAAACAACAAAAAGATATGTTCCACAAACTCTACATGCTCATACTGTGTATTTTTAACATACAAAATACCCAGAGGTGCATACTCAACACACGTGTTGATTTTGGACAACCTCTTCCCGTGATCTTGAGAAACGGAAAGCTTTTAGAACCCGATGATAATAATGGTAATGTTATTTTGAATCATGGTGATACGCTTACACTCAGTTGTGGAGAATCCATGTCCATAAGACATCCAAATGCAAAACAAGAAGTACCTACAGCAATCATATCATGCGAGAATGGTGATACTTTCAAAAACGATGCGTTGCTCAATTTCCCAGGGAGTTTTTCATCATTTCATTGTAACGATGCTCCGGACTATCACAGCAGACGCACGAATCGTACTTGTTTCGAAGGATTTCCTATAATAGAAGTCGGATATACTGTACAGAATGAGTTTTATCCATCTTACGAGTCCTGTTTCAATGATGTGATGTTTACCCCAATTTATTCCAAATATACACAGAAACCATACAATGCTTTATATCAAACGCGCGTGGAGAGGCCATACTTTCATGATAATGATAATTACAGAAACATTCCGGTGGATTCTTTGTTTTCGCAGATAGGTCAAAGAGCAGCGGTGGCCAAATTGGTTGGTCCATTAGTGGACACTTATTTAAATAAGAATGAAATTCTATCGAGAGGCCATCTAGCGGCTAAGACAGATTTCGTTTTTGCGTTCACAGAGCGTGCTACATTTCATTACGTGAACTGTGCGCCGCAGTGGGGCGGCTTCAACGGTGGCAATTGGAACACTCTAGAAGTGGACCTACGGAATCATGTACACCAAGTTGGTTATAACACAGTCATTTACACGGGAACTTATGGTATCACTCAACTTACAAATCAATACGGTCAGAGAGTTGATCTCTATTTGCACGGTACTGTTATACCGATCCCACAATACTTTTACAAAGTTGTGTACGAACCTAGTAGCAAAAAGGGAATAGTGTACGTCGGTATCAACAATCCATACTACAGTCTAAGAGAAGCGAAGGAAATGTTCTTTTGTGAGGATATGTGTCGAAGTAATTATAGTTTTTCTTGGTTGACCTGGCATCCCGACAATCCATCTGAGGGGTATACTTTTTGTTGTACAATCCCAGATTTTAGAGCTACTATTAATCATTTACCATATTTTGATGTCAGTGGTGTTCTTATATAAATCATGTCAATCGTGTTTAATAATATTGATGAGTGTATTCATTTTTCGTTGATATATTTTATTTATTTGGCCCCGATATGTGAGTGTGACGGTATCAATTCAAATTATAATACACCCACACATAAATGATATTGTGTTCTAGAAATATTATCATACAAAGCATACAAAATGAGACTAAAATTCTAGATTGTCTGAATCATATAATCTATCTTCGTTACTGAATAAAAACGGCTGATCCGATTAGGGGGACATTTTCGCGAAATAAATATTTACGCAAAATATATTTCTCTGACGATTGCCGAACTATATAAATTGCATAAATAAAAAAGAGAAAGAGACAAATTAAAAAACATAAACCTTTATTAATTACATACATACAAACGATGAGTGAAAACGAAAAGTTACATTATACAGAAACTTATAAACAAGTTATAATTTATAATAGAGGTTAATTTTATTATTGTATCATCCAAACACCTTTTGGAAGCTCATGATCGACAAACGAAATCATAATATAAATAGAAAATAGAAAAATCTTTATTGAAAAAGTTTCAAAATAATACAGTTAAAAATTTGGGGAAATTAAAGCCTGTGTTAGTTCAAAACTGTGTTACAGGCTTTAGAATCCCCTCACAATCTTAGTATATTGGTTGCCTTAAATAAAGAATAAGTTGATTATTTGAGATTTTGCTCACATATTATAAACAGGCATTAACATTTTTTACATTACTAACTTAGACCAGTCCATAGGTGTTAAAAAAAAGCGATTTAGCGATATATTTTTTAATTAAAGCAATGCTATTTTAAAGTCAATTAGATATATAAAAATCTTTTTTAGTGTTACGGAATACAGATCTCATTTCTTTGCCACATGGTTAAAACTTTGTACCTATGCCATTGCTATTCCTGTTAATAGGAGCTTAGTTTTTAAAAATTAAACGAATGATTTCTTCCACATTTTAAATAAACGTAGAGGGAGAATGTACTAGAGATCACATCGGCGTATACCCGAACGAGATGGCGAATCCTTACGTCAATGTTGCCAACTATTACAAAAACTTTTTATCCGAAAAACTGGCAAAATATCTATAAATGTTTGGGTATTTTTTTGTAAGATAGGTTTATGAAGAAAAAGACAGATTTGAAAAGATTTTGTTATTTATTAACTTAACTAGCGACCCGCCCCGGCTTCGCACGGGTGCAATGCTGATACTAAATACACTACAGAAAAATTATGAACGTTGTATATAAAAACATAGCGGCCCGCTCCGGCTTCGCACGGGTATAAAATATATAGCCGGGCGGCTGGCCGGTACCGCGGCAAACGCTACGTCCCGCAATTTTTAAATCTATACTAATATTATAAAGAGGAAAGGTTTGTATGTATGTATGTATGTATGGTTTTCACGCATAAACTACTGGGCCGATTTTGATGAAATTTGGCACAACCTTTTATTGCGAAATATGTACCACGGGCGAAGCCGGGGCGGACCGCTAGTATATATATATATATTCACTGTTGTATTGTATTGGTTCTTTTTCCACACCACCTGTGAGGTAAGAACCTTAGGTGCGTTTTTTTTAAAGAGGTATCCCCAGTAGGCCTAGTCCTCCTTTTTGGCATGCATCAATATCTGGAATAAATCGGACATAAGGTAGTTTATATTATATCTTATTATATAATTATTATATATAATTATAATATCTATTTATATTATATAGAAAAAAATTTGGACTTTGTATGGAAATCTGTCAGCTGATTAGCGAAGTTTCCTTACAAAGTCCAATTTTTTTTTACAAATTCAGCAAAGTTGTAGAACAAAAGTTGTTCAGTTTCATGAGTAGAAGCTCCTGTCTAAATTTTTCAAATGTCTTACCTTTCACCTTGTATATCTATATCAAATGAACAATGTATTCAAGGTATTTAATTGGTTAAGTATTAATGCTGTATTGGTTAAAATCGCTTCGAAAATTAGCCATTATTTGTCGTAAAAAGTAAATGACAAAAAAAGTTATTGTCCATAAGAGATAGACATATACCATCGCGGACTTTTCTGTAGACCTTTTCAATGTGTATAATACTTAGTACATTATTTTGATAAAACTCGTAGGGTTCAGCCAGCGTTTGCAATGTAAGCGGAAAAAATGTAAATTTTTACGACATCACATTAGAAACCTCAAAAATAACAGTACTTCTCCACTATTTAATGGGTGTTATTATACATATAAACCTTCCTCTTGAATTACTCTATCTATTAAAAAAAACCGCATCAAAATCCGTTGCGTAGTTTCAAAGATTTAAGCGTACAAAGGGACATAGGGACAGAGAAAGCGACTTTGTTTTATACTATGTAGTGATGACTAATACAAACATAAAAAAAATCTTATAATTAAGAGTTAAGGATGGTGTTGAATCCTTGACCTTCAAAATTATTGACCTTTAAATAAAATTAACTTGTTATAAAAGTTGCGTACCTTGTCATCCACCTCAGACATTTTTTTTGTTGCATAGTGCATCCTAACTTTTATATATTTTCCGCAGATGGATTTAATTAAAAGTGAATAGTGACAGTCTAAAAATAATTGATTTTTAAAATGATCACTTATTCTTGAAAAAAGATTTTCATTAAGGCATCTTTTGAGACATTCTTGAGAAATAGTATGAAAATAATTTTTCTTACTCATATCTCTATTTTGACGGAAAATTTTCTCACTAAATGTACAAATGGCAACTACATCTTTACTAGGATATTGCAGTCCCCCCTTGTCTTTTTTATACAAGAAACTTTTAAATTTATCCGCAGTCAAAACTGACGTACAATCAGGACACTTAAGTTCTTTTTTCAGTTGACTTACAACAAACCCTGCGATATAAATAATAATTTGTTTCGAAAATTCGGTCAGTTTACTAGGATCACTTAAATAGTTGTGGTCATCCATAGTGCGGATAAAATCAATGTCACGTATCTCAGAATCATCAGTTTCATCTATTAGTTTAATTCTTTCTGTGGTTTTATTTATTGCAATTTCCGGTTTGGTATATGTTAGTATATTTATTTCCTGTAGAGGAATGCAATTACCTGTAGTGATGTGTTTAAGTTCACCATGGACTAGCATCCGTTTGAAAGCGGATTTAAATTGTTTGGCTGTAGGGTTATTGTTAAATCCACCTTTAGCCCTAATCGCGCTAAAGAAATACTCCAAGTGATCTTGGCTAAGCTTATACGTACACAGAAATTGTAAGGATTCACTTCTGGCATAATTTTCGTATAGAAAAATTATCCCTCGTATACAAATCATAAAGCCCAAAAATCCAGTCTTTCGGTTTGTATTAAGGATGGGCATGCCACCTAAATGTAACTTCATTAAATATTGATATATTTGTTCAAGAATCAATTTAGTATTTAAAAAGTTTCCCTCGAATAGAGGTTTTTTATGTGTATATGCATTCATATTTCTTGAATTTAATATGTCAAACAAGTCATTTATATTTTTAATAAATTCTACTGTAGCCTCCGAATTTGAGAAATTATCTATTTTAAGTTCTTCGTTACAAAATTCTATGGCATCAGCAACAGAATTACTGAAAGTCTGAGCAGCCAACTTTACTTTCATGATCTGTTGCCTAAAATTCATATGAGATCTTTTCAGTTTATTAGCTAGGTGAAGTCCTTCATTTTCCTGCAAGTCAATTAAATGTTTGATGTATTCCCAGGAAATAGTGCGTCCCTGCCTATCAATGATGGGTCCTTTCTGAGCCAAAGTATTCCGTACTAATTTAAGCATATGTGATGGATCTGGGTATATAATAATTTTTTTGTCACCTACTTGGAAAGTAGGATCTATTTGAGTATCTTGTAAACAACACCCTAATAATTTAGCCATTGCAAAGTTTGTTGGACAGCCATCGAATGTAAGTGATAAAATTTCTACTCCACATTCATCATGAACGGTTTTAATACAGGTCTGAACTAAATTGGCTTTTTGGTATGCCGAAATACCATCTATTAAAAAGTACCCTAAAGGTATTTTCCAACTACCATTTATAGCAGTTAGCATAAAGACAAGGGCTTCCTTAGCTAATTGACCACTACTTATATTATTGCCACAATCTACAAACCCTATACAGTTTTGACCATCAAAATCTACATGCTTTCTAATAGCCATTTCATCGAAACATAGGGCGCAAAATAATTTGCGAAATGGATTCACTATACTATTAGCTAATTTGAGTAGTTTTATTGCTTCTAAAGATTCTTTACTGATCCCTGGACTACCGTCTATACACTGGTACCACCGTGAAAGAGTTCGTGGGTGAGGAAGGCATGTATTGAAATATTTTCGAACATGATCGTAGGCTCTTGGACTTATAAAGTGGAGAGTTAATGCAAATTTTCTTAACTCTACAGAATACTTCCTAGGTGCGGATTCTTTACAAATATATCTTTTTAAAAAGTCCTTATTTGCCGTTTCTATAGATGACAAAACATCAGCAGATTCTTGATTTATTAAACATCGGGCTTTTAAATCTTCTAATATGCTGCACAGTTCTGCATTCTTTTTCTTTAACCGCCACGCCCTTGTCCTCAATACTGCAATTTTCTTTTTTCTTTGCTCGGCTACACGTTCTTTATTTATTAATTTTTTTCTTAATTTGATTTTTCTCGGTGTTTCCACCTGGAAAAAAAAATATTAAGTTATTTTTTGCAAACTTGAAACAGAAATATATAATAGAAAAAAAATCTTTAATTAAAAAGTATTAAAATAATACAGTTTATATATTTGGGGAAATTAAAGCATGTATTAGTTCAAACTTCAAAACTATGTTACAGGCTTTAGATTCCCCTCACAATTATAGTAGATTTGATTCCTTTTCCAACTTAAATAATTTTACAATTTTAAAAAATATAAGACCACACAGATGTACCTAAATAAGACAAAATATACTACTTATACAAATAACTCTAAACAGTTACAGTGCTCCCACGGTAACTCTTCAAAATATATTTTTTGGTCACGCTATAAAACCACGCTGTGGCAACATTTCCTATACGCCATTAAAGATATCACTTCGGCTGTTCTTTAACATTTGCTACGGTTTTAGTTATTGCGCGAGCACTATATAGTTTCACAACGGCGGCTCCTGCTCCTGGCCCCGTGATCGGCCACAAGCGCTGTCACCATGCGCTGGCACCGGCGTGATGAAATTATTACTATACTCTACTTCATTGTTTCAGAAATAAATGTATTCATTCATTAATTTATTGTTGTATATGAAATAATGATATACCTCAAAACTTGGTTCAGGGGCTTTCGACTGTTTGCTAGTACTAGGTAGCTCAATAATATCCTGTAAAGATAAAGTTTAACTTCGGTAAACCAGAAAATTCAAATAACATAAATGTACAAAATGTACCCAAATGAAATTATTACTAACTAGCTATGTCCCGCGGTTTCACCCGCATTGCTCCGCTCCTGTTGGTCTGTTGAGATAATATATAGCCTAAAGCCTTCCTCGATAAATGGGCTATCTAACACCGAAAGAAATTCTCAAATTGGACCAGTAGTTCCTGAGATTAGTGCGTTGAAACAAACAAACAAACTCTTCAGCTTTATAATATTAGTATAGATATATATTTCACCATAATTTTATAATATAATCAATTTACCTCAAGACTTGGTTCAGGGGTTTTCGCCTGTTCTCTTGTATTAGGTAGCTCAACAACATCCTGAAAAGATTAAGTTAGTTGAATCAGATAATACTAAGAACATCCATGTACAAAATAAAAGGTGTAAAAAAACCGGTGACTAATCCAGGCTTCACACATTCATATGAGCCGTGTACATACACAACAACACCTCATAAACTTCCTCTCCACGGTATGTCGTGCAGTTCTAAAATAGTGCAGTGTTGTTGCTCGTGGGAAAGTGCAATGGAATTATTAATTTACCTTAAGACCTGGTCCATGGACTTTTGATTGTTGGGCAGTACTCAGTCGCTCAACAATAATATCCTAAAAAAATAAAATTTGATTTAGTATAAATAGAAAATATACCCCTATAAAAATAAATTAATAACTTGTTTTGTTTATTATGTAGACGTAGCAACAAAATCGGTCTATGAATATTTAAACTACAACATTTAAATCCAAACTAAATGCATCACAAAAATTACTCACTGTTGTAAAAAGTGTTGGAATTGCATTGGGCATCAAATAGGTTTTTTTTTTCGTTTTTCGAAAATAACGCGACTCAAAATGTATAGAACATATTCTGTGACTTTTTCCTGGTAACCAGTTCTTCCTTCCGGTAGCTCGAATCCATCTGTTTAATGTACTTGTTTCTTTTGGAAACCTAAAAAACATATTTAATATTAAAAAAACATTTCACGATTTTGGGGAAAATTTTACCCTGTACTGGTATCCCTAATGTTAATCACATGATTATACCATAAATTTGAAACTACGTAAAAACAAATGGCGTCCTGAACAACAAGAACACTTCGTAATTTAGTCGGATAACACAAAAAAATGTTTACGTCTATTTCGATGAAAATATTATATATTTGTAGATAATTTCACATTAGAGTTAATGAAAATGTATCAACTATATCCAGTTCTATAAAACAATATACTTCAAATAAGTTTACTTACGTGTGAAAGGTAATATTTGGTAATCTTCGTTCCGGCCGATTTTTACAACCAATCACACTACAACGCACCATATTTTCACTTAAAGTCGGATTAAAACAGATCACTGTCAACGTTTATTAAACTTTGAAGTCACTTAACAGCGAGAAAAAACAGAAAACTAGCAAAACAATGGACTGTAGCCGCTTGTTTGGGACAAACTGCCTTTGTCCCCAACAAAAGAAATCGCATAACATGAGAGAAACAAAAAACAATGTTTCTGTCTCGCTTGCTCTTAGCTTTATAGTCATAAGTGTATTTCTCTCACGCATTACTTGTCATTTTAGTGCCTCCTCTATGGTTCATTCTCACTCTACGTAAATAAACAAACAGATTAATTATTATGATGAATTATGTTATTGTAATTGCTTCCGCATAGATGTAGCCTTGTCTTTATGGTCTATTTAATACCTACTTTGTTTACATAAAAGCCATAACAAAATATTAGTTTAGGTTTCTGAACTGCAAAACTGGATTAATTTTAAGTCTAAATATTTTTCTTCTTACACGCTTTTTCCGATTAGTTGAGACACAATCGTATCGACCGTAGTCATAAGTGCTCGCTTTGAAACTGAAAATAAGAGAATAAGTTAAGAATATTAATAATAATATAATATAAGAATTTAGAAAGAAATTAACGAGGTTTTGTAGGAAACAAGGTACCGAAGATCCTATGTACGACAGTGTAGGGTGGCGTAAGAGTATAATAAAAATATAGTCTATGTACCTACGTACACATTATGAACATTCTACATAATGAAGGAAGCATTATGTAGAATTTCTATGACAACCATTTATCGCTTTTATAACACGCTTTATTAGCTTCAACTGTATGTTTGTACGTAAACGACTCTTTTAGACTCGATTTTGACGCACTTTAAAAGGACAGATTTAGTTAAAACTTATAAAAGATCGGTAACAATACAATAATTTCATAATTAATTACTTAATTATTTTTATATTTACCGCTGTTCCGCCACCATTGAACCTATATTGATGAAACTTGGAACAATTGTACTATACTATTCAGATAATATAATAATTATGTCACACAACATATTAACATATAAAATTCTCTAAAGGCCTCTGCGTGTTGAACCTGTGTCCCCACGTAAGCCTCCCAAAGGACTTCCTGGTGATGATCTTCCTTCTGGTGATACCCGTGTATTACGGTGTATTATGGAGAGAAACCTAATTATAATAATTATACCTTAAAGAGTGGTTTCCATGAATATGATATCTTCCACCGTTGACAACTTCGCGATCGTCAACGAACCAACGCACGGAAGGCTGTGCTCTGTTATGTCGACCGGGACAATTCAATGTTACCAAATCACCTTCGTACGCCTTAACTCTTTTTTCCCAGGGATCTACAATATAATAATTAGTAATTATCTATAAAAAACAAACTGTCAGCGCACACAATTTATAAAAGAAACTGGGTATAACAATCATTAATGGAACAAAAGTTAAAAGTTTTATATAAAAATTAGAAAAATATTAAACACATTGACAAAAAAAGGTTAATATAGGTACCTAGGTGAAGATTACCGGTAAGCTAGTACATTAATTTACCTGATATAAAAAGATCCATTTCATAGGTATCACTACCTTCAGAGTTGACCGCCTCACATTTATACGAGCCAGAGTTACCAACACCCAAATTATAAATGAGCAATGATTCGCTTGTGTATTTTAATTTTACATAATCATTATCATTATCTTCCATAAAATACCAAGAAATTTTTGGCTTTGGATTCCCTTGCTTGAGGCTAAAATGTATTTTGAATATTTAAAGTTATATTATGTGACATAAAATTGATTATTAATAATTTCTCAGAATATGAATACTTTGTTAAAAAATTACATTAACTAATTAAATCATCGTGGCACGTGGCATATCTATGATAATTGCAGAACATAATATGTTAAGTTCCATAAAATCAAAAACACGGACAAAACGCTAGTATATTATTGTTTTTTGTAATCACTGCTAAAATGCTTGTTTACGTTTGCATCCCTATTCAGCACACGTACGTATATTGCAGTTAGGTATAATAAGTTTACTTTTAATATCTAATCATACGTATTTTCGTCTTCCTAATCCAGCCCTACAATGTTTTATCAATCAACAAACGAAACATCATACCTGCAAAATATTTCAACTTCGTTACCTTTGACTTTATCTATTTCTTTAATTGTTTTATCAATCACTGGTTTCCTTGGTAACTTTAAAGGAATAAAATCAGAGTCCGTGCCGGCGTCATTAGTGGCTTCACATGTAAACAGATTGTCTTCAGGTTCTATCATTGTAAGGATACTAGTTATTTCTTTCCCACTCACATCGTCGTCGACTGCTGTCTTAAAACAGAAATTCTTTTTATAGTTTACACATCATGCCGTCAAACTTTTTCGTTCCTCGACAAGTCGGTTTCCTCACGTTGTCGTCTTTCACTATTTGGGCAGTGTCATGTTATCAACATGGGCAGATAAATTGAAAATTTTATTTATGTCCTGCACGTTCGCCTGGTCTTGAACGCCCGACTTATCGGTTTGAAGTCCAAGGTCCGAACCCTGAACCACCACTGTTTTTTTTCGTATACGAAGTATATTACGAAGAATATATACAACAATTATTATAGCATATAGGTGGTGACCTCGGGCCGTAAATTGTATTTAGGTATAAATATCTAGTAATTAGGGTCATGTATTTTGTACGTAAAGACGATCAAGGAAGATACTTGTTTGTTTGTTTTTTTATGTCAATTATAACTAATATACGTCTCTAAATAAAGTATATTTAAAACTTTATGTTAGTCTAGAAAAATCTTCTAATAAGTATTATTCAGAATTTCTCCCTCTTACTTAAATAATATGTGAACTTACAGCGTTGCTTATAGTGTCTCCATTTTTATCTTTCCAGATGATTTTTGGTTTGGGATAACCATTAGCTTTACATTGTATTGACACTGTATCCGTATCAGCTGTTATAATTTCTAAGTTTCGTATGATTGGGACCTGATTGAATATACCTGTTAATATACAATAACAATTATGAATTAAAAGAAACAATACAAATTAATTCGTATTTAAAAAAAAACACTAACCAGGACTGTGATTCATAGGTTCGATGTTTGACTTAGTAACTCTTATAATTTCTTTTTTTCCACAATTTTCAGCAGCACCTACAATCTGCAATACAAACAAATTCTAATTTTGATTACACTATGGCAGAAAACTGTGACATACTTAAACAGTTTGGAAAACACCAAACTAAGAACAATAACAATCACATCTGCTGTGAAAATAAAGTATATTAAAACAATGTCTAAAATACATAGCGTGTTACTCATAGAAATCTAAATAACAAGACACTAGAAGTCGTAAGCGTGCGTGACCTTGTCGCCACTCAGGTGATTTGCACATCACCAGTGCATTCGTCACTGTTCAGTTGCTCTGGAGACGTATGAGTGTATACATGGTGTGTTTCAGTAATTCCCATTGCGGAAATTCTTCCACAAGTTGTAATTATACTTATAAAGGAATAATATTTCATCGGAAAATATATTTTTTTAGAAATAATGCCGTTTTTCCTTAAAATTATAGAATATTTACAAGTATTACGAGTGTCACCATAGTAATCGAAATAACAATGAATGACACAGTCGATCATTCTTATTATCACGTTTGTTCGTATTGGAGCAAAAAGTCTCATATACTTAGGGATGTTATTCTAAAATAAACCGTAAATTCGAGCGTTAGGATACATATTCAAAAGCTTAATTTAATAGATAAGTTAGTTTTCACTAAAATCAAGCTGTCCAATAAAAGGCATAGTTTCCTTGTGTGTACTGTTTAGCTTTCGGTTTGAATGTGTTGATTTTGGCGACAGTGGTTTTCATACGAATTATGACATTCTAGCACTTCTATGTGTCTTGTTATTTAGATTTCTATGGTGTTACTAAATAGAAAATGTCTCTTAAAATAACGCAGGCCCCGGAATCACAGACACAATAGAAAATCTATTGTGTCGTGGAGTGGACCGATCGGGCCGTTCGGGGCTCAATGGGTTAATAACTTAGGAATAATTGCTTCGTTGTTCCTTTTTCCATTATCGGTCTTTTAAATGCTTTATAATGATTTTAAAATATTCAACTAAATTATATATCATAACGTTTACTTACAGCAATCTTGAACGCTTTATCTGGAGCTACAAATCCATCAGATACATACAAATTTTCTTTAGCATTAGCGATGTTTAGTGTTAAATTCAAGACAGCGTTTCCATCTATGTCACGTATTTGTACACCTAATAGATTAACATCATTGGCTGTATCTTCATTTATGAGTTCGACGGATAGAAACCCTTTTTCTCCTGAAATAATATTATTTAATAATCAAAATATAACTTTGATTAAGATACGTCGAAGATTTTGAGCATGTAGAGATTAAAATGAAAATAACGTTTATACTCTTGTTTTTAAAATAAAAAAGACGTGTGGCACTCGGGGACTGCCGCGGTAAAGCTATTGCATGCTATGCCTTCAAGCCACACCTCCGCGCCCGACGGAGTGGGGAGCGTGAGGTTTTTCGTTACTAAATTTCTGGATTCGATCACCGCGCCCAAGGCCCGCAATAGAAGCTATGCAATAGCTTTATTAATAATAATTAATATCAAACCCTAATTTATGGAGGACTCGTTTTGATAATCGTGATATAATATTGTCTCGTAATATTAAGAACGTACCTAAAGATGGGGTTAAAATGGTTTCATTTATAGATGATGGTGGAAACGGTGAAAATCCATGTCGAAATGATAACGAGCACGCTCCACTTATCATGAGATCTGCATCTCCATCCGTAACGCTCACTTTTGCGATATAGTCGCCCGGTATTATATTGTTAAATTTGGCTATCTGAAATAAAAAAAGATATCTATATCTATACTATAATATTATAAAGCTGAAGAGTTTGTTTATTTGTTTGTTTGATCGCGCTAATCTAAGGAACTAATTAATTACTAATTAATTTATTACTAATTGTAAGGAACTACTGGTCCGATTTGAAAGATTCTTTCAGTGTTAGATAGCCCATTTATCGAGGAAGGCTATAGACTATAATATATCATCACGACCAACAGGAGCGGAGCAACGCGGGTAAAACCGCGTGGCACAGCTAGTAACGTATACGTCGAACTTCGCAGCCAGATTGTTTATTTTTGCAATTTTGTTTTTTTTTTATAAAACTTTATGATTTTAAGCGTGTAATATTGTTTTTAAACTATATATTTTATTACACACAAAAAAATTGAACTTACATATATCTTCTCAGTTTTTACAAGTTGCGTCATCGTCACCTCTGAACCATCCATATGATATACTTTGAATTCTGGCGAATTGCCTAACAGGGTTAGTGTGACGTCTCTCATCTTACAGTCAACTGAAAACTTAATTAATAAAAATAATAGGTATTAGTCTGGTATAGATAATTTGCAAAATCGGTAGTTTCGAAATAAACAAACTTTAAAACAAATCGTGCCTCTTCGAAATGAAATTGTATTATTAGTATTCCCTTAAAGTATTCGCATCATCAATAATTGGAATTAATCCGTAATTGCGTCAAATATTGCAAGTGAAGTAATTGAATTGTAAAGTAAGTAATCAAATAAAATGAGTCGATGTAGAATTAAAAATATCAAATTGTTCTAAATTGGTCGATGCAAAAGCGAAAAAATGTGCCACGGAGACAAATTGCAATTCAATTGATGTATTGTATTGGTGATATTGTAAATAACTAACTAATATTATAATTTTTTTTTATCTCAAATATAACGTGGTCCTCGAAACCCTTATGTATTTTGTATTCAATTATTATTTTTATTTAACTTACTGGGTGCGTAATAACCCGACCATCAATTTTGGGTAAAATGTCGTGGCTTATCAGGCAATTCTTGCTCTTAACCGAATCAACAATATAGTTCAGCACCTAAAATCAAGTATGTATGTTATTAATAATGTTAGATAAGAATTATTAGTTCATTAGTGTTACTATCGAAAAAAAATGCGGAGCCACTTATCAAGGTTAGATCGGAATGACGCTATGAGCTCACACATATATTACGCAGGACTTATTCTTACTTTTTATTATAGAAGTTTTAAGAAAAAATCAAAATCAATTCTGTAAATCAAAAGGATACTAAAACTAATAATAATAGTCCTCCTGAAAGATTCAAACGTAAATGTGTGAACAAAACCACTCGTCTCGACTGCACAAAATCGTTACAGCTGTTTTATGATAACAACAAGCATACTCTTTTACCTTCTCTTTATATTTTTTCTGTATCATAATGAATTCTACGCGCTTATTACAATCCTTAATGTCAAAAGGTGTAACAGGTACTTTCCATCTAATGCCGGCCGTAAATGAAGTTCACCAACAGGTCTTGTAAGCCCTATGCCGGCGCAACGATAAGTAGCCAAAATCGAACCCCGTCTTGAACGTGTTAATTAGGAATGATGTAATTAGATCGATTATTTTTGAAAATCATTTCACTTGATCTGCTCTGCTAGCCCTGTCTGGGCTTAAAGTTTTACAAATTTAAAATGTAATTTACCTCTGAAACATCTGATCTATTCATATGAAACACTTGTCCGCCGGTAGCACTGGCCAAGCGATCATACACTTTATAATTGGGACAATTTGGGCAACCACAATCTTTTGTTAATAAAAATGTCACCTGCAAATTAAATTGATAAAACAAATTACTTTGTATAAATATTGAATTTTTTCTCTATATAAAAAATTCTCGTACATCTCATACTCCTCAGAAACGATTGGACCGATTCATACATACAGACTATGGCTCGTATACAAAAGTCCTCTCTATTTATGTTTAATTGTACTTTTTTGTAACTGTAGTTGTAAGTTTTTAAGAAAATGCCATGATTTGGGTTAATGTAAGAAAATCTTACAATCGAGGATTTTTTACCCAAATATTATAATAATAATCTAAATTCTAATTTATACTTTGTATTAGTACCTCTTGATGGAACTGCATATTTTTATAGTTTATTAGTTTATTAAAATTTAAAATAAATATCAAAATAGAAGTAAATGAGAGTGTAATTAGTGAATTGTGTGTTTCTTTAAAAAATCTGAAGTATAATAAATAATAATAAATCCCAAATTAATACCTCTGTCCCTTTCATTAATGCCTTTTTTGAAACAATGTCATATTTATCATAGTCTTTCGCTGCGGCGTCAGTAAAAACATATACAAAAGATTCCGGATTACTTGAATCTATGCCCAATTCAATTCCCAGTAAGGACATTTCGGGACAGTCGTCACCGCCATTAAGACTTACAGCGTCTAGGGCAATCTTAAATTCATCGTGCTTTGTTGTTATTGTCCGTAATTCGACACCTAAAAGATGATATTATAATATACTAGCGACCCGCCCCGGCTTCGCACGGGTGCAATGCTGATACTAAATACACTACAGAAAAACTGTGAACGTTGTATATTATAAAAACATAGCGGCCCGCTCCGACTTCGTATACGTAGTATATTATTATTAATTTATTAGTCTGTGGTACGGGTATAAAATAGATAGCCGGGCGGCCGGCCGGTACCGCCGCAAACGCTACGTCCCGCAATTTTTAAATCTGTAATATCTTCGAAAATATTAACTTAAATCATACGGTGTAAAGGGCCATATAGATATTAAATGGACAATGTATTCAAGGTATTTAATTGGTTAAGGATTAATGCTGTATTGATTAAAATCGCATCGAAAATTAGCCATTATTTGTCGTAAAACGTAAATGACAAAAAAAAGTTATTGTGGGTTATCCATAAGAGATAGGTAGACATATACCATCGCAGACTTTTCTGTAGACCTTTTCAATGTGTATAATACTTAGTACATTATTTTGATAAAACTCGCAGGGTTCAGCCTGTTTGCAATGTAAGCGGAAAAAATGTAATTTTTTACGACACCACATTAGAAACCTCAAAAATAACAGTACTTCTCCACTATTTAATGGATGTTATTATACATATAAACCTTCCTCTTGAATCACTCTATCTATTAAAAAAAACCGCATCAAAATCCGTTGCGTAGTTTCAAAGATTTAAGCGTACAAAGGGACATAGGGAGATAGGGACATAGGAACAGGGAAAGCGACTTTGTTTTATACTATGTAGTGATAGTGATTGTCTCTAGAAGGTGTCTAGGTTATGAAACAATTTGGTGAGCCTATAAAATGTTATGTAGTATTCGTACGTTGTAAGTTCTTTAGGTTGTAAGTATTTTCCAGCATGGAGTTTTAAAGGTCAGTTAAACTTTTAAAAAACGATAGCTATAATTGGTCGAAAAGTTGCTGGGTGCTTTTTATAAAGAGACGAATCATAGAGACAAGGTTTCAAGAGACCAATTTAAACATTAAATTATATCTAGTCTATTGTATATTAACATATCTTAAAATATTAAAATAAATGATCAAACTTGAAATATCTACTAATTCATAAAAATACTCACCAGGATCATTGAATGTAGCTAAAATGAAATTTTCGATCACAGATACATTTGACTCAACCACTGCATCGCATATTTCTTTTGTTCTTAATTTAACTTGTGCAATTTCCTCTTTCATCGATCCCGTATTATCAATTACAAAGGTAAGACTACTAGTTCTTTCTTCACTATTTACTATTTGAAATACAACTAATATAATAAAAATCGAATATGTAAGATCCATATTTACAATAGCATATGCGGCATATTTTTGCGGATAGTACGAGAATTATGTTTTAAATAAGATAAAACACTGTCACACTATGATTGGTGTTTTGAATATATGATATTTATCTATCCGTATACGTAGAAAAAAATGTTATTGTATAGTGATAATGTTTTAAGATAACCCTTTCTTCGTATTTTAATCGCGAATTGTGACAATTATTTCCTCTGGGCTAATGACTTGTAAAATGGATCAGAAATTTTCGAGCCGGAGGAAGTAGTGGCTGAAAAAAAACAACTGACGGGCGGCATGCTTAATTGTACGCTCATCAAGCATTGTACAAATTAATTATTAGCCCAGAAGAAATCATCGCTGGCTCGGAGACCATTATGATACTTAAAGTTAAATTAACACGAGCAGTGAATGAATTTACCACAATGCGTGCTTTTCTGATATTACACCCTTTGTTCAAACCTATTCTATAACTACTTCGCTTAATTGTTAATCTCAGTCGTTTGAATCTTATTTATTCTTTAACTGGTAATCCTTTTCAATGTGAGGCCTAGGAATTTCATAGAAACAAATGACTTCAGTAGATAATTAAAGGATTAAAGTCAGGTAAAGACCATGTGATTATAATATTATAATGCTAGGAAATTTCTTATAGTTCCCTAGAAAGTAATTAACGAATTTTATTACACGTATTAACAAATTAGGAGTGAGTTTATGTATTTAAGGATCCGTTTTGTATTTTTCCATCATTCAGTGTATGTGCATCAATGGTAACGTGTCGTGAGGATATAAAAATGAAAAGTTTACAAGTAAGTGATTTTTATTATTATGAAAATTGTATTTTTAAGCGAGTTGCCGAATATTTAGTTCTGTTATACTTACATTATTGATTCTTCTTACTCGTTGGCATATTATTATAATTCATCATTCTTTCAGGTAATTACTTTATGTTCTCTTGTAATAATAAGTACGACTTATGGTACACCTTCCTCACCTAATTACAATCCCATCGAAAGGATAAGACCAAAAGTGGAAGCGCTATTTAGTGATACAGACAGTCCAGTTGAAATTAAGCCAATAGTGATGTTACCAAAAAGTAAATTAAAGTTTATTGTATCTGAAACAACTACCCAACAGCCTTTGGAATCTTTGTATAAATACTATGTAGGGAAGAAGCCAGTTATGCGAAAATTTATACCTACAGAAAAAGTAATTGAAGAAAAAAATGCAATTACACATCGACCAATAATGAAACAACGTAAATTTTTCATCACTCCAACTAGCCCCAAACCTGCACCAAGTAAGGAAGATCTCTTTTCAAACGTTAAGAGGAAAATGTTGAATCCAATTTTCTCGAAAAAAAATTCAACGGCTTATAAAGGTTCACAATCTAACGACGGAGATAATTATGCCAACTATGCGTCTAGCGACATGGCGGTAGCTGGATCTAGGAAAGTTTACAGAAAGATAATGGGTGAATTGCCAAATAAATTGAAGGCGAAACCTAACACCGTAGCTGTTAAAGAACATACATTGAAGAATACAATCCCGAAAGTGGCAAACAACGACAGTTTAAAAACACAAGATGAAACTACTATAAAGACACCAGAAATATTAGAAACTAATTCTAGTGTACCAATTCCACACGATTTGATAGTAAACGAAACCAAAGGTAATCTATTAGATGAGGCAAATGAAAATGCAGATAAGGTTGAATTTATATTTGTTCCACCAAGTACATCACCTCCACCGAAAGAAGAGAAAGACAAAGATACAGCAAATGAAGGAGATCTGGAAAAGGGAGAAGAAGATCTAGCAACAGAATCAGATCAAAAAGGTAACCTGAATATATTGTAGAAATGTAGTAATAAAACAAATATTTCACTAAATCTCAAATAACGAAGTAAATTACTATAAGTTATAATTTTAATTTGTAATTTAATCTTCTCTCGTCTCTTGCCTATTTTTATATGTTATTTATATTAGGAATTTAAAGATGCTATTGCTCTATTAATTTTTATATAATTATTTTTTTCAGAAGTATAGGCGAGGAGAAATACAGATAGAACACACGTTCCATTGAAGAATTTTTAAATCCACGTGAATATTAGAACAGCTCAGTATTATACTATGATAATTAGTAATTATGAGTAGAAATAAAAGTATGTTTTAAGTTAATTATTTTTATTTTCTAAAAAAACCTTATATTTAAGACACATACAATGTACATCCTTATTCTAAGTACAACGTAATGGCAATATCAATTCAACATTATTATGTCCATAATCACACTAGTAGCAAATATCATAAATAATTAATCTTTAACTAGGCAAGTTGCTAGACCCTCTTGGTAACATCACACCAGTTCATTCAAATCCAATAATGAAACTATTTCATCCATTTAAAAAATAATGAAGTATTGATTTAAATATTGAACACAAAAAATCTTGAAAAATGTACTTCAATCCGCCTAAAATAAGGGAAGCATAAACTGATATCTTTTTGAGATCCATCATGCTGCGTTAAACTTATCACACAAAATTAGAAATCAAACATAAGATTAGAGATTTCTCTATATTGTACTTGTAGACCTCGATAGTCTTTACCAGTATTTTAATGTTATTGCAAATTGCAATCTATTGATGAAAGGTGATGTTTCATAAACCGTGATATCTATTATTATCATTTTTCCTCACAAAAATTACTAGGTCATCAAAATATTCGCGATGGCAACACGACTTTACAAAATAGCCGATGTATCAAATGTCATGTTGACATTTGTCACTTTGACAGTTCGCACCATTTTCATTTCGCGCCATTGTTCATTTATTAAAATAATTTTTATTACAACTTTGATCACACAAACTAAAATGAAACACCCCTTTCCATTGGCACTTTCAATAGACATTATTGGGGTTATGTTCTATAGCAAAAGATGGCTTTCAAACTATGTGGTGGTTATTTTTATTCTATTTTTTAAGTCTAAAAACGTCATTGAGGGGTGAGTAAGGCGTTCGCGTTGGTATCGCGTTGTACGCGAACGATGGCTGCGCGTCCGCTCGGAGTATCACCACACCTGCATATAAAAACCGCAATGAATATATTTTATAGCTTTTCTTACCCGACTGTGGAAGGAGGGTTATATTTTTCGAGTGTATGTATGTATTTCTGTATTCCGTATGTTTCTTTGGAACGCTTTTTCAAATTTAAATTCAAATTCATTTATTATCAGACCATCATAGTTAGTAATTCCTTGTTAGTACATTACATTAGGCAATTAGGTATCTCATATCTTTATATGGGGCGGAGGAATCATCAGAATTACTGTGGTATAGGGTACATAAATTAGCAGTCGGGTTTTCGATAAAGGTAATAATTATTATTATTTTTATACATATATTTGAATATTGAGTTATACAATATGTTTAGTGATGGAGGTGACAGCAATGGATATTATATTGTGCAGTTTGTTAGTTTAAGCTGTGTGAAGCATTTTCATTAATCGTTAAAAACTATTAAAAAGCCAAGCGAGTGACGGTGATGTGGGTGCATAAAACTTGATTAAAAAATAATTTCATTTTTTATTCGAACCAGCTGCAGCAGTTTCTGAGATTCGTTCAATCAATCAAACACTTCAGTAAAAATGGTAAAATCACCAATTATTGTAGTTACTAAGTTTAAGCTGCCGCTAAATGTTTGTATTTTTTACTCTGTTTTAAGTGCATTATAGGATAAATAAATAATGAATAAATAAACAACTGCATATATTATACCGCGCCCTTGGATACATAGTTAAATAAGTGCGACACTTTCTACCTGAGGGGTTCACTTTCACTTTGATCTTGGTCTGCGGCGACAGCACTCCGTAGTCGACGTCTTCGTACAGATCCTGGAAATTAATTAAATAATAATATTATGAATAAAGCGAAAAATATTGCTAGAAATGATGCCGGTTATAATAAAACCTAGTCCAAAAATATTGCTAGAAATGTTTTTAAACCTTGTCCATAAAACTGAAAACGAATCTTCGAATAAGCCGCATTTCAATGGAAATCGAATTCTCTTAATTAATTTGAATTAAACCGAATTGTTTTATACAAGAGATAAGTTTAGTAGAACATTCTGTATAAATTTTAAAATTTATATTATAAACATAGCAAAGAACAGGAAAACTTCTGTGTAGACTTGTTTACAAACAGATCGACCCCACTGCGGTAATTTATCATAAAAATTATGGTGACCCTGCTAATTACAAAGACCTTAAAAATGCACATAACGAGGTAATACAAATTATTATTAATGAAAATCATTAATGTAATAAATATAATTTTATTACAATAACCGTATATTGTTGAGCCTTGAGGCTGCGAGCGTCTCGTTTTGTATTTCTGTTAATTGTCTTATCACCTATAATTAATGTTTGTTATGTGCAAAGCACAAAAACCACGATGTATTTAAATGTAGTATTGGACGCGACGAGATCTTTATTAGCAAGGTCCATTATTCTTAGAGCCAGGTCCATACATCATTCATCGGAGGCCGTGCCGTCCGTGCGCGGGTTGACGAGACCAGATCTCTGTGAGGTTGATGCACTATTTTCATTCCTAGAAACTTTCCTACGACTATGTTTACACCGTTTAGACTTCATAAAACTTGCTTGTATCCTTATTGACCTAATGTTTCTTAGAGACCAGCTTTTATATATCTAAAATTGTCTCCATTACCTAAAGTTTCTAAGTATCCCTTACCAACAATTCTGCCAACTTACCTACAATTTAAGGGTCATTTTTAACAACTTCTCTTTAACCCAACTTCTAATCAACCTTTTTTTTATAGTGGGGAAATCTTCCAAAGATACCCACGACCCCCGGGGAAGGAGCCGTGGGTTATGTCGGATTGTTACCGACTAAAACCCCACTGTGTTCCGTCGAGCCGCTTTAATGATGGGGCCGCGGGTGGTAGAATTCGTCCGTGACAACTTCTAATCAACCTACCTCTACCCGGTACCCGTTGGGGTTGTTCAAGCCGAGCTCCCGCAGTGTGACGGCGACGTCAGAGGGCGTGCCGTCCGTGCGGCGGTTGACGAACGCGACCGCGTACGAGTAGTGCTGCCCTTGGATCGGCAGGATCGGACGCGACCAGATCTCTATGCCGCGGTGCTGGAAAGTGATTTAAATTATTAAAAGACCATTTAAAAAGTTAAAATTGAAATAATTATAAACTAAATTACTAAGCTGGAAAGTGATTTAAATTAGAGACCATTTAAAAAAGATAAAATTAAAATAGTTATAAGCTAAATATTACATCACTAGTTATAATAACATGACAATCTGCTAGATTTGATTAATACAATTCAATAATTAATGTTGTGTTGGAATATATTTGAATGATAATAGTATGTTAAATGATATATTAACGTATATATGTACTATAAAACGTAAACCCTGATGAAATAAACGTAAAATTGTAAGTCTTGTACATATATGCCAAATAACTTTAGAATGAAATTTAATTACACTACAAACTGCTAAATTAGCTTCTGATTAGATCGTCATATTTAAATCTCTATGCCGCGGTGCTGGCATGTCCAAATTTTCTAATAGCATTATTTTTTTAGAAGACCAATGATGATAATGCACAAAATCTTAATTAGATTAAAAACAAGTGATTAATTATTCCTTCATAATTTATTATAAACATTAAATTTAAGTCAACAATTTACACACCATTTTGCTATGATTATCTTCATTATTACCTTATAAATTCTCCTTCCCTGTATTCCCAGCGGATCTTGGTCCACTTCTATAATCTTCCTGTTCTGCAGGATCGCCTTGTACTCGGGCCGGATTGTCCTCAGGTCGACACTCATCAATAACGGCGCAGCCAATATCGCCCATATCGCAAACTGCGTTTTACTCTGCTCGTACGATAGACCGAAGTTGCCTATGATCAACTGGAAAAAAATAAGGTTGATTTTTTTGTGTTTGATATGAACAGTTTTTATATGAAACAGAAGGTAAAAATAATAATCATAATATGATTAGTAGTAAAATCTTGTCATAAAACAAACGCGATCGAGATACATAACTCTCCTTCTAACACAGACGAGCAAATACACATCTACACGCATACTCAAATATATATAATAATCTTTAAATTCATTCAGCAATCCGAATTACTCGTAAGCGCTTTGATGAAATTACTATAAAACTTTCAAGACAATTAAATCGCTAAGTCAATTCACTTTACCATACTGCATACATCACCTATATTTTGTTCCGCTATTCTTAGTTTATATCAGTTATGTTTGTCTTTATTTTTTCCTGTGCCTATAATAACTTAATTCCTCTTACCATATCCGGGTCGTTCCAATGCCCAGGCCCAGCGTTGGGCACGATCACGTCCTGATGGTTTCCGTAGTAGTCTATGATAGACTCGACGGACGCCCACGAGTCCTGTATGTCGTCGAAGTTGCGCCACAGGTTGCAGTGCTCGATTATCGACGAGAAGTTCGGCTGGAATTTACGAATACCAGTCTTATAGGTTATGTATACGATACTCTATTTCATGTCTATACTAATATTATAAAGCGAAAGAGTTTGTTTGTTTGTTCGCGATAATCTCAGGAACTACTGGTCCGATTTGAAAAATTCTTTCAGTGTTAGATAATTTATTTCATTGCACTAAGACCAACAGGAGTGGAGCCACGCGGGTGAAACCGCGAAGCGCAGCTAGTCATAGATAAGAAATTCAGCTGGAAAATTGTGGGTTACGCGATTGTTGATTTATTATAAACAATAGCAAATCAAACAAACCCATAAAAATGAATAAAAATCTTAATTGTGCAGCTAAAGGATATTTGAATGAAGCATCTCTTTAAAAAGGCAAAGAAGCAGTTAAAATAAATTAGTGTTGTTCATTAGCTAAACTTTATTTATAGGAATGATAACAATCAATTTATTGTCGGACAGTGTCAAATTGTAAGCGGAAAACTAAAATATAACGCTAGCGTATAATGAGATCAATGAGATCAATGAGATTACTGATTAGTCAATTCTATTTGGAAAAGTGACTACCGAAAAGAATTCACGAGAACAAGCAAATGATTAGATTTTCTTTGTTTCAGGGCTACCTGTAGACCGGCATATATCTGATAGACTGGCCAACTGCAAGAGTAGACCATTTGCCTGCCGGTTAAGTTCAGCTCTCTTCCAAAATCTGGGTAACCATGGTCCATATCAGCGGGAAGAGCGTAACATCCGTCGAGCTTAACATAGTCGACACCCCAGGCTGCGAATGTAGCCGCATCTGTTGACAAAACACAATCAGTTTATATTATTATGAAATTACTTTGGTACAAGAAACCGGATGGAAAGTGAATCAATTTTGGAAATTATGATTGTCGTAGTATTTGTAAAGGAAAGTTTTGTAAACTTTCAAATCGTATGGTGACCAATTATTAAATGTTATAAAATAAGACACTTGCAGTTTGATTTATCTAAACGGTAATATGTATCACAAGAGTGTTTCGTTTTTTTTAATAGAAGCGTAGTTTAAGAATCCTCAATGTGTTATTTTACCTTCACCGACAGTTTAAAATCATAAACAATCCATTCATCATTCGTATTCACATATACAGATTACAGACCTTATTCTATTTCATGACTTGTTTCTAGGCAATGCTTAGTTAAAACCCGACACGTGAATTCGATACGACATATTGCACCGAATTTGGTAATATAATCACCAGTCGCTCGACCGATGCAATACCAAATTGTGTCAAGGAGGTGCTGAGGAGTCGTTAATTACTAAGTACGGGGCAGTCAAGCGACACACACTAACCAGGGTATGCCTAGTATGTGGAGCAATTGGAAAATGATTCAAAATTGAGAAATATGAGCTGAGTTTTAGGAAAAATGAACGTAACAGTAATTAATGAAATCTTCCCATCTCATAGGTTACGAGTCGTAGAAGTCGTATTTTGTAGACGTTAGTTTCTTTAAAATGGTTTAACTCCACCCTTATAACAATGGTTTTCATTATTTGACTAGTACATGATGTCTTTTCAGACATTTTGCTTAAACTATAGAACGTAACGTAGCGTACGACCGCGGTGTTATTTGTTTCTACTCTGAATTTAACCACACAGAGACAGAGAAATACTAACTGAATAGACATAATAATATCAAGTTCAAACGAACATTGTAGCGAACAATTCCAAACTTTGGTAACTCTATTATCCACATCATCATACGGCTAGTTATGCTAGCTGTTACCTATCAGTTAATCCTGCTATCAAGTCAATCATGAATAATTATTCAGCGGGATCAAATAGTGGTTATTTCAGAGAGGAAATCGCATGTTCAATATTAATGAAGGTTAATGAGCAGAACCGATAGACCTAATAGTCTAGGAAGTTACCAGTTGGTTCGAATAAAAACACGCGACCTTTATGTAACTGGGACGCTTTTTATATGCGTGATATTTATCAGTTTGTAAAAATAAATAAAAGGATGCATCACCCACTACAGTGTGTAGAAAAAGTTCGAAAATAATTGATATTTAGTTAAGGTTGTTTATTGTAGCACATATCCCATTGTACACAATATATGTAAAGTAAAAATATATTATTTTTGAAGTTCTCTATTTTCATTCACTAAGTATTCAATTTCGTAGGAAGAACCTATACATACCTTCTACTGAAGTTTGGATCTACTGGAAGCTGCTTGGTAGATAATATTAATAATGCAAA
Source organism: Colias philodice (assembly GCF_061535455.1). Lineage (NCBI taxonomy): Eukaryota > Metazoa > Arthropoda > Insecta > Lepidoptera > Pieridae > Colias > Colias philodice. Next base: position 4,892,024 of record NC_143111.1, on the reverse strand, counting down.
TTGAAATATCTTGATTTTAATTTTAATTATCAGTAATGAAGAGCGGAATTCTAAGGTACAGAATACTGATTTCGTTAAACTGAAACGGTTACCTATTTCATTAAACAATCCCAAAAAAAACACATCAAACTTACTGAGAAGACTGACGACATAAAGTAATAATGGTTATTTGATTATTTCATTAAAAATTTCTAAAAATACAAGTGTTCAATTTAACTTAACCGCGAACTATTTCATCCACCAATCAGAACTTACCATAGCCCACGTGATCAACAAATTTTCGACACCAAATTTGTTAAATTTCTACGCTAACACAAGTGAATGTAAATCGTAATCACACATACATACTTAGCCGTATCTAGTCAGTATTACCGCGCATTGAATTGTAAATGCTTGCACCGGTTACGTTATTTAAATCGATACGTTGCATAAATCTATGTCACGCGAAATAAAACATTTGTTTGCGTACACTGCATGCGAGTGTCACGTGTTTGTTTGCTTGTTATTTAGTTTTAAATTAATTATTATATAGTTAGGTGTGAATTGATTATGATAAGGTAGGGCAACAAATAGGGCCAAATCCTTTCCTCAACCTTATAGGTACATAATATTGTCTTGGACAAACTAACAAAATCATTCTTCTTATACATTTTTTTACACAATCTTTAATTTTAATTTTTCATCCTGGATCTCTTTTTACAGTAGGTTCCTACATAGAAACACTAATTATTAACTGACAAGATAAGCAGAGTATTAGATAGTATGTCTCGGCTCTCGTTATTATAAAGTGACGCATACTTCTAACATTATTATTCTGCTGATTACGGGGAAACAGGATTCCAAAAAAGATAAAAAGATAAATAATATAAAAGATCATAAAACTGCTTCAGCTATTCATTTATGGGTTGACAAACTCTAGAAGGAAATAATATATTAATCAAAATTATTTTTGAGTCATATTTTGATATCACGTGACCTACACATCCATATAGGAATCGTAATTATCATATTTACATAATATAATCTGCATACACCGATATATTATGCATTAAGGAAATCGATATGCAACTCATGTAAATTAATTATAAATGTTATTATATTTACCGCCAGCAAGATGGCCGACGACACCCGGATATCCGGCGCATGTGAAGTTGCCGTAATCCTCGTAGATACCGAATTTCAACCCTTTGCTGTGTACCTGGAAAGAAAAACAGAAGAAATTGTTGAAGTCAAATGTAATGCATATTATTAGAATTAAAAAAGTTTTGTTTCGTTGTTCAAATGAAATCAAGTTTTTTGTTTGTACTAGTTTGATTACTTATTTAAATATCAATAGATACAATGGCGTGCCTTAGGAGAGGCCTATGTCCAACAGTGGGCGGAGAAAGGCTGAAGAGAGAGAGATACTTATCTAACTCTGACTAAATAAAATGATTTAAAATCGCAAAATTCCTCATTACTACAAAGTTAATATCCTTGTTATTATAGCTACATTATGTCAGAAATTCTCAATGTATGGAAAGTATGTTTACATGATTATTCATGGCCTCAGATTTAACACCTTTCTACACGCGCAAAAGCTCCGCTAAATAGCTGCCATAATTTAAGCTGTTACAATAGTCTGTTCAATTATTTGATTTCGCTTTGAAGCACTAATAATATGAGAAAACACACATATGCAAACTAAATATTTATACACTACTAGCGGCCCGCCCCGGCTTCGCCCGTGGTACCTACATGTTTAAACTATCCTATCTCTCAAGTTGGATCGAACTGCACATGGTGTGCGAATTTTATTATAATCGGTTAAGTGGTTTAGGAGTCCATTGAGGACAAACATTGTGACACGAGATTTATATTTATAGGCAAACTCCGAAGCTCCGGCGCTCCTAGGTTGGACTAGTCAATCCTCAGGTCAGACTGAATGACTTAGTCAAAGCCTAAACAAATGTAAATTTTCGGCCTTTGACTAAACAATTTTCGTCAAACCTGGGAGAGACTAATTTGGTCAGGCAAACGTCAAAACACAATTTTATTAAATCGGGGTTTGACGAGTCAAACTCCGATATAGGTATGAAGTGTCTTATCTTCGTATATTTGGAAGCATTTTATCATTTAAGCAGCTTTCAAGTCCAGCTTACGTGATTTTCACTTTTATATTTGAGATGCTTTGAGAGAATGCCGTGTGGCATTAGGCCCGCCTTTTGTACGATGTGCAATAAAGTATAAAATAAATAAATAAATGCTTTGGAATATACGGAGGTTAGTTTGTATAAGATTAAGTATAAAAAAATAACATTTTTAAAATTTTGATGTTTATTGTTTTAATAATTTCTTAAGTAATTAAAATGAAAAATTAATCATTTTTCTGACATGGTGAGGCATTAACTTTAATGTTAATTGTTTTAATAATTTCTTAGGTAATTAAAGTGACAAATTAATCATTTTTCTGACATGGTGAGCGCACGCTCAATGAACGAACATGAAATGACAAAACAATCGGTCGGAAGTCGGAACACCGCGGTCCGCGAGAGACATTATGAACCTGTTTAAACATGTTCAGATCAACGTTTGACCGAGAATTGCAGTCGCTTCTAGGATTGACTAGGCCAAAACCGAAACAGAATAATTTACTTTCGACGTTTGACTGAAAAGTTAGGAGCTCCTGGGTTTGACTAAAAATACTTCAGGCAAAGGGCGAAATTGAAATGTATTTCGGGGATTGCCTGATGGCTTTGGCCAAACCTAGGATAAACCAGTCCTTCCGCGAAGAGACTGTGTATCGGACTTTGACTATAACATATATATTAAGATTTTATAAAATTATAACGTTTGTGTCAAGAATACGTGATATAAAAGCTCTAATTGAATTAACTGAAATATTTTCTATTTGGGTGGTTGGTAGGTGAGGCATTCCGTTATTGAAATTTTTATAATCATCGTAAAAGCTTTTGTGGAGTTGTACCTAAAGCAGAAATAAGTTTTCAAAATGTGCAAGTACCTACCGGTTTTAATAATCTGTTTATTCGAAATCAGTTTTACGTACGCAATGACCCCATAACTGCTTTCGTTCAAGGTTCTTTATTCCAAACAGCCTTAACATATAAAATCGATTAGCTATGTTAATCATATCCTTATGATATATACAAATTATACACTAACTATTGGTCAATGATCGATAACAATCGACTGTCGAAAATGAGATACAATAGAGCGAAAAAACTGGCTAATCTTCGGTTATGATTTATGGTATGAGTCACTGATTCGGAACTTTGAAGGTTACATCTAATAAAATAAAAACTGGATTATTTTTAACAAATTATTAGTCAGGTTAAATATATAATGTGATCATTGGATCGTTCATGCATCACGATTCACGACCTCAAGAATGAAAAAAGTTTTTAGGGGCTATAAAATTTTTCCTGTCCAAAAAGGTCTGCTGACCGAATAAACGAATATTACCTTGGACAAGAAACGATATGTACACTCATTTGAGTATAATTTTAACGTTAAGTTGTCTATGTTAAGATTCACATGCAAAACATACACATTTCAAACGAAAAGAACTTTGTAAATGCAAAAGCACAAAGTAATTTAGTTTCAATATGAATCAAATCATTAATAATATGATATTTGCTGAAATAACATACTAATGGGTGCGCCAGTCATAGTTTATATTACGTTCATATAATAAGCATTTAGGTACCTATCTCGACTTGTAGGCGTAAATTTATTGAGGGTATAATATTATTACATTTATTGACATTTAAGAAATCGCAGGTTTATAAAAGCTTTGTCTTGTGCGTTTATTACTCGTGAATTATAGAGTAGAAATAATTGGATGACGATATGATGACATATGGCGATGTTATATAAATATCAAAGGCCAATATAGTATTTTAATAAAGACCTATCTGTACATATATGAACATTACACGTTAGAAGACATTGCATTCTTAACATTAAACCTCTCAGCTGGCGGTAATTTAAAAGTACAATAAATGTGAGGTAACAATTAATATTTCTTCAACAATTTTCTTTGTTTAAACTGATAGACTTTTTCAATAAGAATCACATTTTCATAATTCTCGTCTATTATTTTATTAAATTTAATATAAAAATCAACATTGACAACCCTACTAAGACCACCGCAACCTGCACTACAGTCTGTAATACAGTCGTCAATTTTCGCCTCGCTCGCGACAAATCACCGTACCTGTCCTATTATTTCGACACCCATCCAGCATCTACAGTTTTATTCAACATTAAATCGTGATTCCCTTACAGAAGCGTAGTGCGTGGGAAAGTGTTTGCCGCCTCGGATAGTTACGAAATGTGCCACTGTGGCAACATATAATGACTTCCTCCACAGACTCGTTTGTAAACACTGACATATAAATACAAGATTGCATAGCTTCAATTAGACTGCACTTAGTTGTCTATTTGTTTATTTCAAGACAATCTTCAGAAAAGTTTTCGCAGCTCTGATGTGAGCTTGGTAATAATTGGTTAATACTAATATCAATGGGGTATGCCGTATGAACGTTTTAAAAGTGGTCTGTTAAAGGGCTGCAGCAATGTACAAGTTTATTGTGAGGTGCGCTCTTTACGTACTGTTAATGAAAGTTATACATTACAGTTAGGTACTGGTTTTTGATAGTATAGATATGACTTATCTCCTTAAAACTTACTTTAATAAGTGTTTCTAGACGTTTTTTCATAAGGAGACAAAAGATCAAAGTTCGCTCTACTGAGGTTTTATTCATCTTATCATTGATAACGAAGCAAATTTAGAACCCTCCGCAACACTAGTCAACATAAACAAATTCAATTCATGTTTATATTTTTTTTAATTTCGTGCACAAACAAAAAACTGACAACCCTAACGCCACGTCCACGCAATTTAACAATGCCTTCCAAAACTGATATGATTACCATATCGCCACAACAAACAGTAATTTAAATTACTTTGACGCCTTTTGTCTTCAACGACACGACATAGGCGTTCCCACGCCTATCCTTTCCTCAAGGTCGGATCAGATCGTAAGATTTTAGCTCCACTATATGTTATTGTTATGTATTGTTCTCCATTCACATAGCAAGGGCTGTGTCGCAACACAATTGTGATATAATGAGATTGCGGCCGATGTGATCAGAAAAAGCTATAGAATGAAGAATTGAAAGGTTTTTAAGTATCTACATCTGATACTTGGTTTTCGTAATGTAATAGTCGTGATATAATTATTATACGTTATTCGTGACAGCCATTTTGTAATCCTTAAATGCTGCTAGCTCATTAATTTATTCTCCTCAAATTGAATTATTATTTACCTACGTGATGTAACAGTGAGTAAAAGTAATTTTTTTAAATATTTAAAATCGTAAAAACGAATAAATAATGAGCTTTTTAACAATGTAATTACATAAAATATACTATGAAATAAAATAAAATGTAATTTAAAAAAATTAAAAAATAAAAAACGCTAATAACGAGTGAAAGTAAACGTACAAAATCACATTAAAACCGCTACTCTTATTCGTTAAACTTGACCTAGTTAATTGGGCGTCGCATTTTTAGGGTTCCGTAGCCAAAATGGCAAAAACGGAACCCTTATAGTTTCGTCATGTCCGTCTGTCCGTCTGTCCGTCTGTCCGTCTGTCACAGCCGATTTACTCGGAAACTATAAGTACTACAGTGATGAAATTTGATGGGAATATGTGTTGTATGAACCGCTACAAAAATATGACACTAAATAGTAAAAAAAAGAATTGGGGGTGGGGCCCCCCATACATGTAACTGAGGGATGAAATTTTTTTTTTCGATGTACATACCCGTGTGGGGTATCAATGGAAAGGTCTTTTAAAATGATATAAAGTTTTCTAAAAAACATTTTTCTTAAAGTGAACGGTTTTTGAGATATCAGCTCTCAAAGTCGTAAAAAGTATGTCCCCCCCCCTCTATTTTTATAACTACGGGGTATAAAATTCTAAAAAAAATAGAGGTGATGCATGCTAATTAACTCTTTCAACGATTTTTGGTTTGATCAAAGTATCTCTTATAGTTTTTGAGATAGGTTGATTTAACTGTAATTTATTATATTTGCTGCTACGGAACCCTTTGTGCGCGAGCCCGACTCGCACTTGGCCGGTTTTTTTACTTTTACTCCAACCTTCGCCTGTCTGAATTGACAGTCCTATAGCACGTATAGAATTATATTATCTGTTACGGCTAGAGCCATTGCTAATGAGTTACCATTGTTTGTGTTGCGATTATGTTATGAATAAAAGGCGTAATGAATACGATATTTAGCTGCACTATCACGAGTGGTGGACTGTGGAGTCACTTTTTATGCAACATAAAAAAAATCGAAGAGGTTCTCAATTAAAATATTGCATTTTTTCTTTGAGTTCAACAGGACTTTCGACTGGAGGAATCAATTTGGGTGATCCTTCTTATTAGAAATCTAGTGCCTTCCGGTTAGTACATATTTAAATTTAGTCCAAATCAGATCATTTGAAGGCGGTTAAGTTTTTTGTTAAAATAATTATTCGTATTATTACTAGAGTTGGTGCCATTTTTTCACACGGTGGTCACGACATTGAAACGTCAAAATATCCGTTTTCGCTAACCGCTATATCCATACCAGTAAATTAATTAAACTAATCGACGTATGTATCACCCAGTTCACCCTGAACTGTTTCAAATACATAAATATAAATGCATTATTTTTTAACTTGACAGATATACGCATTAAATTTTAAGTTATTTTATTGCTTCGATTTCCTTTAATTTTTTATTGAAATTACATCCTAAACGGCTAAACTGCAATTATGATGGGAAGTCCTATTGCATTTAGTAAATTTAGTGTCCGGATATATAATTAACTAACTGTATAATAACTGTATAAGTGTATAACTTCCTATTATTTTATATTAAACAGGCCTTTTAAAGGGTATATGATTAAAGTTCTGATCATTTATACACCACATGACTTGCCAAAGTTCATATTATTTTGTAAGTCGTATACTTATGTAAGTATATTAACCTAACTTATTGTTTTATTATTACTTTAAAAATATCAACAACCAATTAGCCTCTAATATACAACACTAGTATTCTCTTACTTTGCTCTCTCCATAATATCTTCAATTGTCATTTTAAAATTCTATTTCTCACAAAACTATCCAATTAGGCCCTTCTTCGGATCCAACTAGCGCACACGTACTAAGAGATAAAAATCAAGTGTTTTGTACGTGATTTCCCACGCTTCTGATCTGATAACAATGCCGATAACATATAAGGGCGGGATGTGGGTCACGGGCATGCTTCGAAAATGTCAGACTAGCAATTATATCTAAACATGCTAAAAATGTGATCTTTTCTAGCTTTTATTCCACTCTGTCTTTAAATAAGTAAAATTTATAATCGTTATTATAATATATAAGTAATAAAATATTATAAAGCTGAAGAGTTTGTTTTGTTTGTTTTTTTGTTTGAACGCGCTAATCTCGGGAACTACTGGTCCGATTTGAAAAATTCTTTCGGTGTTAGATAGCTCATTTATCGAGGAAGACTATAGGCTATATACCATCACGCTACGACCAACAGGAGAGGAGCCACGGGGGTGAAACCGCGCGGAGCGGCTAGTAATATAATGTATAGGTACATGATTTGCATCTGAGGCATGCTATATTGGTATCAATTAAAAATATGTGGATAACAGTGTATGAATAATGAATATATACATTATACAGTGTCTAATTATCTATTATAAAGAGGAAAGGTTTGTATGTATGTATGTATGTATGTATGTATGTATGGTTTTCACGCATAAACTACTGGACCGATTTTGATGAAATTTGGCACAGATAATCTTTAGACCCTGAGAAAGAACATAACTTTTTATTGCGAAATATGTACCACGGGCGAAGGCGGGGCGGACCGCTAGTATATTATTATTAGAAACGCACTATGATTTAGAATTGGAGTCATAAATTGTAAAAATGAAATTCGTACTGAATTGAAAGAATTACTCATATTTTAATAGAGAGTACGTAAATTAGATGTCTCAAAATTACATCCATCAATGCAATTCAATTGCATAAAATAACCATAAACAACTTGATGAGATTGCAAAAGAAAGTTGCCCACAAAATGTGATTTTCCATCTCCCGAGCATAACGTCTATGGAAATCGTCTTATATCCGTGACGTTTTTTGTTCAGCCCGATTTGTGCTCATTTGGCGGGAAAGTGGGTTGCCATCTTGAAAATGCATGTTGGGTCAGCGGATCATCTGCATTTTCCATAGAGCCGACAGGTTTTGAACTGCGCTAGTGCACTGCTTAGCCATTATTTACGTTACTAACTGACAACAAACAGTGCATAGCTGAGCTGTGAGTAAGTATATAACTGATTCGTAAGAAAATTAAAGACATGGATAAAAAAAGCTTGAAGAAAGACAAAATAACACATATTTAAAAAGATTTGAATCATAACGAGAGTCGCTGCAGTGCACATATTATGAAGATTAAGAAAAATCTATCCTTTAATAGCTTATATTTTATTACATGTGTACGTACTTAACTATTTCTGGTATTAAATAAATATAAAAGTAGGTACATTTATGTATTGATTTTATTACAGGTAAGTAACTGTTCATGCAAATTTAGAAGTAGAAAATGAGTATTTGCAAACATTTTAGCTCGTGAGCAAATATTTTGTTAAATGTCGTTGACCGATCCTGAGAAAATATGCTAAATTGTAACCCAAACGATAATACTGTTTTTGTGTTTAAACCATTAAAGACTCGGTTTCTCAGATTATTAAGAGAAGTTCATTTTATGGATATTGCATTTTGCACTGAAGTGTTAGGGTGCACTCACACACATCAGTCACCGTCACGGCACGTCACCGGACAGGATTAAAAAAAAATATGTATCAATAGTTCTAGTATGACTCTGTTCCCACATGACAGTCGCCGGCACGAAATCTATCAGTGACGTCCCCGGTCAGGCACGTCAAATAATCTTTCCATACATGTATCATACTTTTATCCCCACTCACCCGGTGCCGTCACGTCTCAGTTCAGTCAGCGTCGTGCTACCGTCAATTGCTACATGTTCTCTAGCGTGACACACGTCTAATCACTCACTAACCTGATGTATGTGTTCAATGATTCAGTCAAACCGGCGACGTGACTGACGGACAACATGACGGTGACTGGTGTTTGTGGATACGTACACAAACCGTCACCGATCAGTCATCGGTGACTTGACGGTGACTGATGTGTGTGAGTGCACCCTTAATTGGGATAAGAGCACAAGCGTATATATTTACAACAAATTATTGTTTTATATTATTAACTGAATAATAATAGTTTGTTTTTAATAACAAAATTACCATAAATTAGTAAATTATGGTGTTTGATCAAGCAGACTAGGCTCTATATCATTATGCACGAATCGCACAAAAACACTGTAAGAAATTGAATATAAATGAACAATGCCACTATTACGAAAAAACATATTGGAAACGTTTTTAATACCGCATTATAAAATCGAATAAGCCGCAAATTCTTCGCTATAATGGATTCAACACAAATAAATATACTTACATTTGTCATCTACCGCATTCTTTCAAAGTAATGAGGTGTTCACGGCTTTGTTGGGCGGTTAGAAAAATGATATTATTATAATTTATAAACAAACTTTTACTTTCCTTCACGCCGCAATAATGTATTTTATAATCTTCTTCTTCTTATATATAAAAATGAATCGCAAAATGTGTTGGTAAGCGCATAACTCGAGAACGGCTGAACCGATTTCGATAATTCTTTTTTTATTATATTCCTTGAAGTACGAGGATGGTTCTTATGTAGAGAAAACGTAATTATGTACCACGGGCGAAGCCGGGGCGGACCGCTAGTCTTTCTCTTATATATAAAAATGAATCGCAAAATGTGTTGGTAAGCGCATAACTCGAGAACGGCTGAACCGATTTCGATAATTATTTTTTTATTATATTCCTTGAAGTACGAGAATGGTTTTTATGTAGAGAAAACGTAAACATGTACCACGGGCGAAGCCGGGGCGGACCGCTAGTGTACTATAAAACTGTCATAAGTTACTGCTAATAGAAATTTAAATGTATGTTTTTTTTCATTATATATCCGGTCCACTACATAATGTTCATTAATGTTCAATACACAAAAATTTCACTTAATTGATATTTACCAAAATATTCAATTTATATGATTATTTAACAAAACAGCGCGCAATTATATTATTTAACATATTTTGTTCTAAGTTTTTTTTAATAACTGCGCACTGGAACTTTTTCTAACCGGCCAGTATTTTTCTTTTCCATAATTACCTAATTGGTTGTCACAATAAGAAAAAATATTTAATCTGTGCACAATTTAAAAAAATGTTCTACGCATCTTTGCTCGCAGTTGTTGAACTTAACAAATTATTGAATTTCAAGGATTTGAGAAAGTGAATGCTGAGAAAATGAATGACTTAGAACAATTAGTGCATAATAAGATTATGATAAGAGTGATATTTCTTATAATCTATACGTTTGTAATACAGAATTAATCAATTATCTGCACGACACACGTTGTCATTAGCCCATTATCGTTCTTAATGCAGGAACTGAGACATCCAAGGGAATTTACTTTTCAATAGGTGCTTTGTTAGAAAATTGTTATACTCGTGCTATTTTATAGTCCATTGAATGAGTCCCTCCAAGGGGGGTCTAGAGTGCGTGAGTTAGTAACGTAAGATGTTTCTTCGGAAACATGTCAAGAGTCCCTAGGTAATAAACATACTAAAACCCCGGGACACTTGGAGGAGCCCCGGAGTGGGGGGAGGGGGGAAATGAGTCCATTTTTTTTTTTTTCGCTTAAATCTCAAAAACGGTACATGTTAGAGAAAAACTTTCAAGGAAAAGTTGAAAGGCCATAAAGTTATCTACAAGTTGTACCTAAATCATTTTTTCCTATATCCTACCGTTTCTGAGTTATAGGCAGTAAAAAATGATTTTGGCTCAAACAATTTCCCCATACTACACATCAATCGATCAAAAAATATTTATTTCTTCCAAAAAACTCAAAAGTGCAACTTGTGACCGGTACTGATAGATTGCTCTTAATTAGGTCTATAATTGGTAAAATAAACACATTGCTCCATGGAAGCCTTTAGGAGGAATCGATTGTCAAATATTATATTAGGGTAGTTTGAGTTACTGAACTTGAACTTTTTATTTTTTTTTCTTCCAAAAAACTCAAAAGTGCAACTTGTGACCGGTACAGATAGATTGCTCATAATTAGGTCTATCATTGATAAAAATACTAGATTCCACCACGGAGGCGTTTACGGGGAATTGAATTTTATTAGGGTAGTTACGATACTTGAACTTTTTATTTTTTTTTTCTTTCAAAAAACTCAAAAGTGCAACTTGTGACCGGTACCGATAGATTGCTCATAATTAGGTCTATCATTGATAAAAAAACCAGATTCCACCATGGAGGCGTTTAGGAGGTATTGAATTTTATTAGGGTAGTTACGATACTTGAACTTTTTAACTAACTGTCCTAATAAAATTCAATTCCCCGTAAACGCCTCCATGGTGGAATCTGGTATTTTTATCAATGATAGACCTAATTATGAGCAATCTATCGGTACCGGTCACAAGTTGCACTTTTGAGTTTTTTGGAAGAAAAAAAATAAAAAGTTCAAGTATCATAACTACCCTAATAAAGTTCAATTCCCCGTAAACGCCTCCGTGGTGGAATCTAGTATTTTTATCAATGATAGACCTAATTATGAGCAATCTATCTGTACCGGTCACAAGTTGCACTTTTGAGTTTTTTGGAAGAAAAAAAAAATAAAAAGTTCAAGTTCAGTAACTCAAACTACCCTAATATAATATTTGACAATCGATTCCTCCTAAAGGCTTCCATGGAGCAATGTGTTTATTTTACCAATTATAGACCTAATTAAGAGCAATCTATCAGTACCGGTCACAAGTTGCACTTTTGAGTTTTTTGGAAGAAAAAAATAAAAAGATCAAGTTCAGTAACTCAAACTACCCTAATATAATATTTTGACAATCGATTCCTCCTAAAGGCTTCCATGGAGGAATGTGTTTATTTTACCAATTATAGACCTAATTAAGAGCAATCTAATAGTACTGGTCACAAGTTGCACTTTTGAGTTTTTTGGAAGAAAAAAAATAAAAAGTTCAAGTATCGTAACTACCCTAATAAAATTCAATTACCCGTAAACGCCTCCGCGGTGGAATCTGGTATTTTTATCAATGATAGACCTAATTATGAGCAATCTATCTGTACCGGTCACAAGTTGCACATTTGAGTTTTTTGGAAGAAATAAATATTTTTTGATCGATTGATGTGTAGTATGGGGAAATTGTTTGAGCCAAAATCATTTTTTACTGCCTATAACTCAGAAACGGTAGGATATAGGAAAAAATGATTAAGGTACAACTTGTAGATAATTTTATGGCCTTTCAACTTTTCCTTGAAAGTTTTTCTCTAACATGTACCGTTTTTGAGATTTAAGTGAAAAATGAAAAAATGGACCCATTTCCCCCCTCCCCCCACTCCGGGGCTCCTCCTAGTGTCCCGGGGTTTTAGTATGTTTATTACCTAGGGACTCTTGACATGTTTCCGAAGAAACATCTTACGTTACTAACTCACGCACTCTAGAACTTTTTATTCAATGGACTATTTAAGTGTACATTGAATTAAATTCTGTTGAAAATAAAGAAGAGCGACTAGTTAATTCAGTACCTACTTATAATTTAAGATTAACATTTTGAACTGCATTTCCATAAAGTCTGTAAGGTACTACACAAACTGCCCGGCTAAGATCGATGTTCTGATTTTTGTATACCTTCATACTGTTTAAGATGTACCTAGGTATATCCAATTCGAATATAGGTATCACCCCATTAAATATGAGAATAGCAATAATTAGCAATAGAAATAGATCAAAAAGTCAACAGAGAAAAAAACGAAAATCCTCATTATCTTCACAATCATGTTTTAAACTTTTAACCTCATCAATAACACGTGCGCATCCGAGCGCTGATAACCTTGTGAACTTGACACAAACTTTCTTCTCATTTGCATTCATTTGCTTACAATTCAAACTAAGAGTACATTTTATTATGATAACCACTTTTGATTTTTCCACTTTGAACAACTTGGTTTTTATCTAGATGTCTAGTAGACTGGCAAAAGAATGGTATATGGTAGTGAAAATAAATAATTAAACAAAAATAATCTTTTTCATTGAATTTAAACTTCAGACTAGAAAAATATATTATATACGGAACAAAAAACGGCCATATCGCTCACCGATTTCTAGCAAACAAACATAATATTTCCATATTATGTTTGTTTGCTAGAAATCGGTATATTAAGTATGTGAACAAAACAATTTCTTCAAATTTCATATAAAATATTCCACTAATATTAAAATTCTACAACATCATTCAACAATCATTACATCATACCCATTCAAGAAACCAAATAAAGAGAAATACCTACAAACGGACAAAAGCATTTGATTTCGTAATACAATTTCTAAGACACGCGTGAGATTTCCTAACAATGAACAAAAAAGTCAAAGAAAGGCTGTCACGATGTAATTACAGTAGACCAGTTGCGTTTGATACTGCTATTTTATTAATGACTATCATTTGATTGACAATGGCGGTATAACAATTCATAGAAGAACTATTTCAAAGTTGACATGATGGATAACAAATTTTAGTACTATTGTTACTCTTCTCTAGCAGAGTTGTAGAAGAAGCAGTTGTTATAATATGACGACTGGTCATCTGACCTTGATCACCGTCCATTTTAAAGTACAGTTTTTTTTAATTTTTCATCTATAGCATAGTATATGTATAGAAAATGGTCGTTAGACTGTGTCTATAGGAATATATTTGTCCATGGTCTATAGTGTCCATTTTATAGCTCAAATTCCACACCTAAATCGACATTATTTCGATTCATATAATTATTATGCTCCTATTATACTGAGATTTACATATAAGTTACTATTGAATGGCAGGTATTTTATTGTTAAACAAAAAAACACCAGAGCCATAGAATACGAAATAGTACTACGAGCTCTAAATGTTATCACTATTCGCTAATATATAAGTTAGTATTTAATATTAAAACATGCAATAGCCAGAAACGTTTATGGTTAGGGAGCCAGGTGCAAATTTGGTTAACTATTTCCTCTCAAGAGATAATTCGTCAGACGCATGAGAGTATAGTATTATAAAGCCTCGTGAACGTCAGCTGGCGCTCGGTTGGGGGGGGTGAGCGGTTGTAGCCTCCCACGCACATAGGAAAAAAAATACATTCATTCATTCATTTCCTCTCAGCTAAAAATTTGTCAAATTGTAGTTAACCCAATATCTCAACGAAAAAAAATAGTCAGCTGGTTACAACATGGTGTATTATACGTCAGCTGGTGTCTCGAACATGAAAGTTAAATTTAAAGAAAAATTTATTTACCGTTATTTCCTCTCAAACAAAAATTTACCTGATGATAGCTTATATGTAACTGTGGATAAATATATATGTCAGCTGGCTGTATCTTGGTGGAAAAACCGTCAGCTGATACGGGAGGCTACAACCGCTCTTCCCCCCAACCGAGCTCCAGCTGACGTTCACGAGGCTTCATAATACTATACTTTGATGCATTTTACTAATTACCGCTTGAGAGGAACTTGGTCATAAAATCTGCTGCTGGCTCCCGGACCATTAGAGAAAAAGTGAATTTTCTCTGATCGCATTCCAAATATGTAACATAATATATGTGAATCTGCGTGTTTATTTGATTTATTTCCAATAACACAAGTTGTTCACATTACAAGTACAAATGAGTATGCGTTTAATAAAAATTACATGAGAGAAATGTATTTTAATCCATACTAATATTATAAATGCGAAAGTAACTCTGTCTGTCTGTCTGTCTGTTACTCAATCACGCCTTAACTACTGAACCAATTTGCATGAAATTTGGTATAGAGATATTTTGATGCCCGAGAAAGGACATAGGATAGGTTTTATCCCGGAAATCCCACGGGAACGGGAACTACGTGGGTTTTTCTTTTACTGCGCGGGCGATGCCGCGGGTGGAAAGCTAGTTTACTATATATAAGAAACTGCGAATATATAATAAATATATTTTATTGCAAGCTTATTAAAATTTATTGCTTTTAAGTTTAACTTATTTTATATTCGTAACTGCTTATGAAAATTTTATAATAATGTTTAAACAGTAGGAAGGTAGTCATAAAAAAGTTTGGATTTTTATACGGTCAGCAAATTAAATACACCTCTATTTAAATTAAAAAATATATAAGTTAACCAGAAAATTATCATTCAATCATTAGATCGAATGGCATTGTTACAAACTTTTTTTTTTACATCAAAGCGGAAAGCCAATTGCTAAAAATATTAAAAAAGCGTTCCTTACAAAACCTAAAACACACACTAGTTACAACAAAACCCACTTACTTATAACTACTAACAAGTTCTTAAACTAACGCATTACATCCAATATATAATATAGCAAAACGCAAACACGAACCACCCAAAAAGGAGTATCACACAGCAAACGATAAATAAAACATATAGTCCATGTGCGCACAAACGCAATCCTATGCATACATTTTCTCCGTTTAAACAACAAAAGACTGCTGGATCAACGGCCTGTGTTATGTCATTGAAATTGATCTAAAAAGTGATTTATTCATCGTATAATGACGTCGTCACGGAGATCTGGCGAGAATGTACTACACGCAACGCAAGACGAATTATTTCAACTGTAGACCGTAAATGTGAGGGTTATTTCACTGTACAGCAATAGGGATACCACATGTGGAAAAAAAGCTCTTTTTATTTTATTTTGTTTGCAGTTCGCGACCTCTTACAAGAATTTTAAGATAGAAGTGCTGACTGATGATGCTCTTTATTACATTAGTTAGGTACAATTACAATTGGTTCATGCGATTCAAAGATTGACCTTCACACGCAGATAAAAAATTAAAAAAGATGTCAAGTCTAGATATATCATAATTCATAATATAAATAAAAAGATGCTATAACGGAAGCAGCAATAGATATCACACGCGGATTATTATTTATTATTAGATAACATGAACGTAAAAAAATAAACACTTTAAAATAATTATATTAGCATGTAACATGTATCAATTACATGATATTACGAATCGAGAAGAACTGCCTGTCTGTTTGACTGACATAACAACAAACACGCCACCAATGTACAAGATTTTAAGATATTTAAGGTGATTGCAACGATCTGTTCCCAGCCAATATCCCGCTAGATGGCGCTGAATTCTACATTTCTAGTTTATTTGAGTTTTTGCGTAATTGGAATAGTCATCAAACCTAGGAATAGTCATGGCGGTTACTGAATATTATATTTTATTGAAATATGTTATATCATTGCCTTAAAATCCTCCCAATTCGGTAAAATTATGCGTTTTAACATCTGTCATTGCATACAGGGTCGTTTACACACACAGACGTATACAAAAATGATAAAGATTTAACTCTAGATGGCGTGAATGTAAAGCGCGTCACACACGGTGAAGATACTGCCTATAATATTTTATCTAATCTAGTAATATTTTATATTACAGTATCTTAAGGTATCCGGTATCAGCGTTCTGACCATCATTTTTCTTTTTTCGCTGTAGAACCGCCATCCTGTTACAAATGACCCACAAAGGAGAATGACCACGGGTGGTATCGGTAAAATTTTAGTTGTGCCACGTATTCGTTATATTGTTAATTCCTATTTGTATTTATAATGATCATATGTATCAATATTAAGTCTTAATTAAACCGGATAAATTGAAATAATAGTAAAAGTAAAAGTTTTTCTTTTGAAACATGTATGAACTTTCGCATTAGTAGGAAGTAGGATTGTTATAAAAATAAAAGTTATATTTGTTGGCGTAAACTATTTTATTGTAATTTTGGGAAATAAATAATGTCAAAATTGATTACCTACAATAAAACGCAGTTTTATTTTATTACCTACATTACACTATTGTTTTTTTTTTATCAAAACATGTATTTGAAGTAGCAAATATTATATTATGCTGATCCAAGCATTTTCACTCAAAACTAATATCACTAATGATTTGTAAAAGTAAATTATTTCAAAATACATTTCATAACCAACAAGTAAGAATAATTATTCATACAACAACAAATCAAAAACACTATTTACTATGGAAAAAAAACCAGGAAGGTGAAAAACATATTTACGATTTCGATGCACTCGACTTTTAGTAAAATAATAGGTAAAAATATTATTATGGTTTTGATCACAGACATATCTGTGGTTTTGATTTTAGCTACTAGTATCAGAAAGCTGCGTGTTCAATGCACGTCGGGGTCCCACAACTGTGGAGGAAGGAAGGTAGAATACCTCCATCGAATAAGTGAAGTTTCTCGACATACTCGATTTGCCGGCCGGCCTCAATGAAGATTGTCCGAAAGTTGTATATGTGCTCTGTAACGAAAAAATTTCGCTAGCGCGATTCAGAGTGAGGTGTCGTACAATATACCTAATGAAGTTTTTCATCTTTTTATTTTACTGCAAATACAAAATAAAAATTAAACAATGGTAATGTAAATTCTAAACAAACTACTACCAAAATACAATTAGAACAAAAATCATTTGACTTGTTTATTTCACCCAGAGGCCAGAGGCGGCTCGTGACAAAATTGTATAGGTGTTCACTTGAAATAAAACAACGAAAATACAATAGCGTTCGGGATGATTTATTACAAAAAAATGAGCACCACATTTTATAAATGTCTATAACACTAAAAATTACAAAGTACAGGCTATTTCAAAACGAATTCAATGACTAGGTATCAATAATTAGTAAATCACCGAATTTGCATTCGCGAGCGTAGGTATCCATAGTGTTTGTCACTGACGGTCACTGACCTCTATAACTTATAGTTATAGAGGTCAGTGGTGTTTGTTGTGTAAACATGTATGTATTTGAGTAGTTAGTAGCATATTATATTCTGAATTTCTGATCCATGCCTATTCACTCAAAACTAATAACACTAATGATTTGTAACAGTAAATTATTTCAATAGGTAGGTATTTGAACATTTCCCAACAAGACGTAAGAATAATTATTCGTAGGTATACAAGATACAATAACAAATCTAATACACTATTTATTATTTTATTATTTACTAGCGGTCCGCCCCGGCTTCGCCCGTGGTACATGTTTACGTTTTCTCTCCATAAGAAGTAATAGCTAGAGAGCTAGCGCAAAGCTACCTGTATGTATTTGACCAGACCTGGATTTTTGTGTGTTGATTCCCCTATACCTACTATACATGAGATGAGGAGTCACTAAGCCCAGAGTGGTGGACGGGGCGCGCGCTTAGGTAAGACAGGTGGAAATTTTTGGCGAACTTTGAAACCATTTGACCACGTCTGCCATTTTGATATTTGAAAATAGATTATTATTACTATCGGAAAATAACAATGGCAGACCATTATCACGCGGATAACATTCTGGCAGACACTTATGAAAGTGCTGAAAAAAATACAATTTTGAAAGTATTTGACCAGATCTGCCATTCATATATTTTATTTATTAGGGTCTTAAAAACTTATTTTCGAAACGGCAGACATTTTCATTGCGTACAGACTTCAGCAGACAACAAAACTTTACAGACTTCAGCAGTCAACAAGACTTAGCTTCTACATGGTCAGATGTATATATGTATTACGTTCCCTGACCTTACATCAATGATTTACTTTATTAATGTTTTTATGGTCATTTACATTTAATTTTGAAAACTATGGAATAAAATTTATAAATTTGATGATACAAAACTAAATATACATTTGTAAAGAATCTCAAATATAAAGTTGTGTTGCAAATAACAAATCATCATTTAAATATTTAGTTTATTTCTTTATTTAAGAAACAATTAACAATTACAAAACAACATAAAAAAACACGCATGCATTTATTGAAATGTTCATTCATCATCACTATCGTATGGCGTTGTGTGACTCGTCTTCATAATCCATTGAATCGGATTCTGTAAAAGTAAAACGTAAATTATATAATAAAAGAAATGAGTCATTATAAACTTACCTAGTAAGGCAATGCCTTTGATGTCGCACGATGCCGCCGCGCCGCCAGTGTAGGTACTTCTGCTGCTACATGAAAATATGCTAGGGTTGCAACAAATGGGAAATAAAACAATTGTGATTATTACTATTATGATGTAATCATTTATTCATATTATGTACATTCAAAACAATTGCTATTATTAAATCTGATGTAATTATTTTTTCATAAATATATAATTATTATTAATTACATAATATATTGCACTGTGAAATATTTACGTATCACTTTATTTTTGATGTTCTTAATTGTCTTTTATAAAATTTAAGTGACGCATTCGCATTGGGATCAACAATCCGATAAGAAAAGAATGGAGACAACATATACATAGCTTTGATTTCAATTCTACAGATACAAAATATACAATCTATCTAAAATGATACAACGGATGTTTCCTGCGTTTTCTCGTCAAAATACCGAAACAACGTAATTATTGTATAGTAGTTGGGCGTGAAAGTAAAAAAACAAATGAAAAGTGTTTTCCATATGATTATTTATTAAATTTACGCGATTAAGAATAATTTCAACGATACAATTTAGTAACCGAGAATTCAGAGGATTAAAGAAAATACCTGCCTGATCATTTTATCAAACTCTAAAAGAATTATGGTTATTTCGCATCACTCGGTTTATTAGTTTGGTAATAATTATTAAAGGTAGTTACAACCCTAGCCATTGAGTCGAACGGTAGGCAACACAATATCGACTTTGTGCGGGTACATATGGTACATTTCTTCTTGCTGTGAAGCGTAATTATTATTATTAAGATTTTTTAGGCTATTTTGAATCAGCTGTTCTAATTTAATTCTAGAAATTTATTAAAACGTGATTTTTTTAAAAGTATATTATGAGTTTATAAATACCTCAACCAATAGTTATTGTGTCCTATCCTCATTTCTTTATATCTTGGTAGTTAACTAAAGTGTTAAATTTACATAACCTCAACAACAACATTTACACTGCCACTGCACTAAAACTAAACTAACTAGCTCTCTAGCTATAAGAACCATCCTCGTACTTCAAGGGATATAATAAAAAAAGAATTATCGAAATCGGTTCAGCCGTTCTCGAGTTATGCGCTTACCAACACATTTTGCGATTCATTTTTATATATAAGACTAGCGGTCCGCCCCGGCTTCGCCCGTGGTACATGTTTACGTTTTCTCTACATAAGAACCATCCTCGTACTTCAAGGAATATAATAAAAAAAGAATTATCGAAATCGGTTCAGCCGTTCTCGAGTTATGCGCTTACCAACACATTTTGCGATTCATTTATATATATATACTAGCGGTCTGCCCCGGCTTCGCCCGTGGTACATAATATTTACGTTTTCTCTACATAAAAACCATCCTCGTACTTCAAGGAATATAATAAAAAAAGAATGATCGAAATCGGTTCAGCCGTTCTCGAGTTATGCGCTTACCAACACATTTTGCGATTCATTTTTATATATAAGAAGATAAGATTATGTGAAAATAACCAGGAAGGTGAAAAACATATTTACGAAAACATAGTAACATAATATGGCTGTCGCTACAATAATTATATTTCAATTTTATCTTTTTATACCTAGTAGAACTGGCCGACGAATAAAAAAAATCGTATTAGAATAAATACAATAAATTACGGAACAAAAAAAGGATTGTAACTGAATTAGGTATGTTTGTTTCTGGGCGCACCGTTTTCGACGACGCGACGCGCGACGTAAGCGTATAGGTATAGGTACCTACTTTGCTAAAACAAACTAATAAAATTGTGTGTCTGTCTGAAAATTCGGAAAAGCATATTTTGCAAGTTTGTAATTACTTTGATAGTTTACCGATTTATAATAATTGTAATTGTAATTGTATAATATATAATTTGCAATGTGGTGAAATTTCATAAAAATCACGGGCCAATTTTTTGTTTTGAATCCCACCGAAAATATAATTGCGTTATTAGAATAATTAATTACTATACCTACCCACGATCAATTATTACAATATAGTCTCAAATGCATACTAGAGAAATATTGCAATTTGATTCAATTAAAATGCATAGCATACAAAAATAAATTCACAACACAAGAAATTCCGCGCGCAAATCATAGCGCGTGTCAATGAAATCAAGAATGTTTTATATCAAGCCGACGCGGACGACGACGCGACGCCGAACAAAAGTACCTACGACGGACGACCACGCTTCGAGTTGCCAAACAACATGAGTAATAAATTGTTTACAAAAAAAACAAGTTTTCCATTTTTCTGTATGAGTAGACAGAACTTCAAAACGCCACCTGCTACGGTTTATATTATGAACGATTGTTATAAAAATAAAAGTTATATTTGTTGGTGTAAACTATTTTATTGATCAATAATTTTGGAATTTAAAATTGTCAACATTGATTACAATAAAACGCAGTTTTATTTTATTACACTATTGTTTTTTTTATCAAAACATGTATTTGAAGTACCATATAATATTATGCTGATCCAAGCATTTTCACTCAAAACTTATATCACTAATGATTTGTAAAAGTAAATTATTTCAATATACATTTCATAACCAACATGTAAGAATAATTATTATTATTCCTACCTACAACAACAAACCTAAAACACTATTTACTATGGGAAAATAACCAGGAAGGTGAAAAACATATTATTATTTACGATTTCGACGCACTCGACTTTTAGTAAAATATAGTAGGGAAACATAATATTATGGTTTTGATTTTTGCTACTAGTATAAGAAAACTGCGTGTTCAAACTACTTGTTTGTCTGTCTGAAAATTCGGAAGTACTTTGGTAGTTTACCGATTTATAATAATATTGTATATATCGTTGTTTAAAAAATATTCAAACACAATAAAATATGATATATGTACTGATTTATCACTGGTTTCAGTGATGAACTGATGAGTCAATTATAGCCACTATACTTTCGTCATACGTGTGTATGATTGATGTGATTTGCAACGTGGTGATATTTCAGAAAAATCACGGGTCAAATTGTCCCACCGAAAATATAACTGCGTTATAAGAATAACTATACCTACGATAAATTATACATAATACAATATAGTCTCAAATGCATACTAGTGAAATATTTTATTTGAATCAATAAAATAAAAAAATAAATAAAAAATAATAATAATACAAAAATAAATTCACAACACAAGAAAATCCGCGCGCAAATCATAGCGCGTGACAATGAAATCAAGAACTTTCGAGCCGACGCGGACGACGAAGGAGCCTAACAAAAGTACCTACAATCATAGGCGGCTCGTGACAAAATTGTATGGCCGTGTTCACTTGAAATAAAACAACGAAAATAGGTACCTACAATAGCGTTAGCAGTACAAAAAAAATGAGCACCACATTATAAATGTCTATTTATACACTAAAAATTATAGAGTATTTCAAAACGAATTCAATTATTATTTAGCAATAATTAGAAAATCCCCGAATTTGCATTCGTGATCGTATTCATAGTGTTTGTCTACACTAATATTATAAAGAGGAAAACTTTGTTTGTTTGTTTGATTGTAATGAATAGGCTCATAAACTACTGGACATTTTACCAATGTTTGCAAGTTTGTGATTACTTTGATAGTTTACCGATTTATAATAATTGTATTATCTTATCTATAAATTCTATATTATCTTTCTACTAAACCAGCTCCAAATTTTCCTCCGTTTTCTTTCAAACAATTTACTGTCTGTGATGTTAAGAAGAACATTATGTCTATTTCTTCGAAAGCCGTCGGTAATGACAGCATTGGTCGTGATATGATTATTCCAATCCTTGATATAATTGCTCCAGTGTTAACTCATATTCTCAATGTATCCTTATCCTCTCACGAGTTTCCTATGGCCTGGAAAGAAGCATTTGTTATTCCTCTACCTAAAAAATCCAATCCATCCATGTTTTCCGATTTTCGTCCCATCTGTGTCCTACCCTTCCTTTCTAAAATCCTTGAACGACTTGTCCAACAACAATTATGTTCATTTTTAAATAAACATAACTTGTTTAATCCTTTCCAATCCGGATTCCGTCCCGGTCATAGCACGACTTCTGCTCTAATTAAAATTACTGATGATATTCGTTATGCAATGGATCACAAGCAACTCACTGTACTCACACTGTTAGATTTCAGTAACGCATTTAATACCGTCGATCATGACATATTACTGAGTTTGCTTGGTTCTCTTAACATATCTCCAGCAGTAATTGAATGGTTTCGGAGTTATCTCCAGGGGCGTCGACAGAGGATCAAAATTGACGATCACTTGTCATCATGGTGTAATATCTCCATCGGCGTTCCTCAAGGTAGCGTGTTGTCTCCAATCCTTTTTTCTATTTTTATCAATTCTATTTCAGACAATTTATCTTCTCCCTACCATATGTATGCAGATGATTTGCAGATCTATACTCATGCTTCACTTCCTCAACTTCCAGAAGCTATTGAGCAGGTTAATAACGATTTGGCAAAAATCACTCAGTGGTCTAATAACTTTGGCCTGTTAGTAAACCCAGCAAAAACGCAAACTATAATTATTGGCAGCTCTAAACTGACAAATAAGATAGACTGGAGCTCCGTTCCGAAGATAACTCTGGATGGAACTGTGATACCTTTCAGTAACTCTGTCAAAAATCTTGGTATTCATTTTGACACAAATATGACCTGGAAGGTTCAACTTGAAGTTGTACGTAAGAAGTTGTTTGGCGCTGCAGGATCGATACGCAGGCTGCGCAACTTCCTGCCCATACCTACTAGGATTTCGCTTGCAGAGACCTTACTCTTTCCCATCCTTGACTACGCCGACTCCTGTTACCCCGATTTAACCGAGTTACAACTCGATTCTCTTGACCGCCTTCAAAATCTTTGCATTCGGTTCGTATTTGGTCTCCGGAAATACGACCACGTTTCCAAATTCCGCAAAAAACTTGAATGGCTTCCTATACGTTTTCGCCGGTATGCTCATATGTTGCATTCGTTATACGGTATTTTGTTTGATCCTAAGACCCCTTCCTATCTTAAAGACAATTTCAAATTCCTCAACGAGCATTCCCTCACTCTCCGTTCCTCCAACCTTTTAACCTTAAGTATTCCTTCTCACCGTTCCAACTTCTTCCATTCCTCCTACACTGTCACCGTTATTAACCTATGGAATTCTTTACCTGAAGAAATAAAACGAGCTCAATCGATTTTTATTTTCAAAAAGAAAGTTAAAAACTATTATTTAACTCTGTCACAGGCTAGGTATTAACTCTGTCGACTTATTTATAATATATGTGCTTATAAAATATGTATGTATGTATATATGTATGTATGTATGTATGCTTGTATATATTTAAGTATGTATTCTTATTTATTATCTAATATGTGTATTGTGTATATAATATATTATTATTTGTGTATGTATATAATAATGTAAGCTGCATATATGTAGATATAGTATATATATAATAAGACTATTATTCTGGCACTTTTATTTATTTTGCACCACCATGTTATTGACTCATTTATTTTCCTCGTCTTTTCTGGGTTGCCTGGTAGAGATCGCTGCCAGCGATAAGGCCGCCTACTGTACATTGTTATATTGTATTTTTAATTTTTGTAAAATGTATTCTTTATGGTGTACAATAAAGTATTTTTCATTCATTCATTCATTCATTCATAATTGTATACTTATATCATTGTTTAAAAATATTCAAACACAATATGATATAGGTACTGATTTATCACTGGTTTCAGTGATGAACTGATGAGTCAATGTTAGCCACAATACTAATCACTTTCGTCATACATGTGTATGAACTATGATTGATGTGATTTGCAATGTGGTGAAATTTCATAAAAATCACGGGCCAATTTTTTGTTTTGAATCCCACCGAAAATACATATATTACTAATTGCGTTATTAGAATAATTAATTACTATACCCACGATCAATTATTACAATTTACAATATAGTCTCAAATGCATACTAGAGAAACATTGCAATTTGAATCAATTAAAATGCATAGCATACAAAAATAAATTCACAACACAAGAAATTCCGCGCGCAAATCATAGCGCGTGTCAATGAAATCAAGAATGTAATTTTATATCAAGCCGACGAGCGACGACGCCGAACTAAAGTACCTACAGTACCATTTACCTTCAGTGTACAATACAGTTTACAGACCTACGACGGACGAACAATAATGAGTAATAAATAAAAAAAAACATAGTTTCTAAGGTCATTAGTTTTATTTTATTTTATTGTTATTTTCTTTGAACGATTGGAAATGAAATTACTCAATTTTTACACAGAACTTTGATTTATTAGAATTATGCTCATTATGCATAAGATAACGAACGCGAATGCACGACATCTAGCGCGTCAATGTCTAAACATCGCCTTTCGTTTAGACATTGACGCGCTAGATCTGTAATAAGTATATAGTCTATGCGCTAGATGTCGTGCTTTATGTCGTGTTTCGCTTGGCAAAAGTCACGCACACTACTGTAGAAGTGTCAAATTTTTCCGGTATTTTACTGTTGTTTTTCTAAGTAAATATTGCAAATTATTGATTAAAAAGGTCGAACGCGCACACATTTCATTATAGAGAAGTGATAAAATGATTAGTTTTAAAGAAATAGTGTCTGTGTTAAGTGTTTAGAGGTAATCAAAAATGTATGGAGGGACGGTCGGAACATCAACCTTAATGATAATAACGATCATAGATTTACTTTCGTTTCACTCTATTTTTGATCAAATTACTAGCGAAAGTAAACTTCACACAGTTTCTATGGAGACATTCCGAATTCTAGAGGAAAAAGTGAAACTTGACGACATTGTTAAATTACTAAAGTTAAAATAACGTTTAGAAATTAAAGACTACATAATATTTTTTTGACATGATAATATATTACGAATGTCGTCGCACTGTCATCGTTTGTAAAACGAAACGGTAGGTGGTATAATATAATTAATAAATCGCGTTTAAAAATATGACGTTAATTATAAATTAGAAGACACCTAGATACACGTATTTCATAATCTGCTATGCTTACCACACTTTTTATTTCAAATTGGAATAAAACTGATCCTTTATACATATATTATATATCCTTTGTATATATTGAAATATTTATCTACTTGAAAATATTAAAAAGTTTATCAAATCTCTACTACACAACTACACAACAAAAAGATAAAAGAGAAAGAGAGAGAGCGAAAAATAATAATTCAAAGCACAGTTACAGACAGACTGAATAAAGAACATCATTTACATACTACCATGGACCAATATTATTGGTCCATGATACTACTACTTCGCGCCGTTTTTCTGTCGACATGACTTCTCCGATGCTAATTGTGTGCTCTTACGTCTAAGTATAATATTATTTCACACGTATTTACAAATAAAAACTACAAACCTGTGCTACAAACAAACACTTACATAATCAGCCAAACTCTTCATCCCGTACGGGAAGCGCTCCCTGTCTGGCACCAGGCGGCCCCTCGGGTCCCGCTCCCGCTCGGGCCAGCAGTCGTCCACGTTGATGTACTCGTAACCAGCCGCTGCGTAACCCTCGGAGACCAGGATGTCCGTCATTGTGCGGAATAGACGGTCGCTGGAAGCGTATTTTGTATTATAATTTTATGATTAAAGTTATATAGGTATATAATAATGTTTCAGTCAAAACAATTGTCAAGTCTTTGAATGACGGCATCGGTCAAAAACGTATTTATAGTTTATTTTTGCAGTGAAAAGTGGTTTTGACTGTCTCTGAGTTTTGACTGTATGCTGTATTATTAAAATTAAAGTAATGAATAGTGCTATAAAATTGCAAAAGGTAGTGTACATATTATGCTGGACACTGTGAAAGATCTATATTTTAAGATCTGACTCAGAGATCTGACTCTGAGCAGCTGACCTAAAAGTTAAGGCATAAATAATAAAAAATCCAAGTACGTACTAAAAACAAATATTTATCGATTTGTGCAGTTCTGAATTCTTGAAATATTATTGGGTTTTAAATTTTAATTTATTTATTTCGAAAATAGTACCTAGGTATATAGTTATTTATTTATTAAATAGAGTATCGTATTATTATATATAACCTACTAGCTTTCCACCCGCGGCATCGCCCGCGCAGTCAAAGCATAGTTCTCGTTCCCGTGGGATTTCCGGGATAAAACCTATCCTATGTCCTTTCTCGGGTATCAAAATATCTCTATACCAAATTTCATGCAAATTGGTTCAGTAGTTAAGGCGTGATTGAGTAACAGACAGACAGACAGACAGACAGAGTTACTTTCGCATTTATAATATTAGTATGGATAAGTATACTATATTACATTAATAATATGGATGTTTACTTCCTATGTTTTTATGGCTCGTTTGTATAACAAGGCGTTAAGTAAATAGCTATAAATAAAACGATTATTCCGGTACATTCGATAATATTTTAATGGTGTTTATAAAAATTAACGAACATTAATTTTTAATTGCTCTTACAGCTTACTTAACAAAGGTAAAATTTCAAAGTCAGGTTCTAGCTTGATTGAAATTTTAACCCTGATCATATTATAAATACGAAAGTTATTAAGGCGTTAATAGGGGCTAGCGACCTTGACGACGATTTACAAGGCGGGATCGGGGGACCGGCGCGAATCTACCGTAGTAAAAGTACGTATAAAAATTATTTAAAATGATATTTGGGTATGGAATCAAAATTTAAAACAACCATGCCCTGTGTTTCAATTTCATAAACACACTGTAAAAATACTACAATAATTGACGTTATATTGACTTAGCGTTTTGGTTTAAAGTCCAAAAATCTACCTCAGTTCATGATTTTTTTCCAAAAAACCTGATTGTAAAATAAACAAATTAAAACAACCATGCCCTTTATCATATTCGAAACTTTAATATACATTTTTTTTAGATATGTACATTAAGAATCTAAGAAGAAAAACGGTTATAACTAGAGTTAATTTTCGGTATTAAAAGGTCATTCTACCCGATTCACGCCTTAAGTTGGTACTCTCAAGTACACAAAATTGCTAAACCTGTATCTAGAGAGGACACCAACCATATAAAGGCGAAGCCGGGGCTGCCAACTAGTGAATAATATAATTCATTGAGCATGTGAAATCAGTACCCGCGACAAATTCTCTTCGCGACTATCGCATATTTACCAATAACACTAATACATACGGGTATTATACGTAATTTACCAATTACGACTGGATTTTCGTAATATCCACTAAACATACATTAACATTACGTTTCCTGATGGATATTTAATATCGTAAATGGTTTTCTATACTTCTTTAGCTAAGAAATACTAAACTGACCTGCACATTCCCTTTTTTGTTACATTAAATTATAATGAATTAACTAGACTTAAGCTTTATAAAAAATTGCATTTATTAATTTAAATTAAATAAAAATAAAGATCAT
Source organism: Colias philodice (assembly GCF_061535455.1). NCBI lineage: Eukaryota > Metazoa > Arthropoda > Insecta > Lepidoptera > Pieridae > Colias > Colias philodice. The sequence continues at coordinate 4,863,318 of NC_143111.1, read as the reverse complement.
TAGGTACCAACCTAATTCTTCCAGATTTACAAGTATAACATAGTAAAAAATTGTTCTTACCTTATACAATTATCCGGATCATTCTTGCAGTCGGTATTACATCTGAACCGTTCCCACGCCAACCAGCCCATAGGCGGAGTGAGCGCCAAACCATTGTCCAGTCCCAAAATCTGCCCCAGAATACACAACACCCCACCGATTGTCCAAACAACTGACTTCACAGACGCCATTGCAAAAATACTATAAATTTCCCAAAGAAACTATACTCATGCTTTACGACTTATTTACATAAAAGCCAGCTATTCACTAGTCCATTCAGGGATCTGTAACAACGGAAATAAATCTTGTTATTGTTTATTTAGTGAGTGGCTTATGAACTATGACATTTCCCTAGACACATCCGAGACAGATAATAATAATCTGTCGAGTGTCAACTGCGTCATCTATAATAGAGTATTTAAGAGAAGTAACATGGACCCTTTATTTTTTTATGGGTGCGCATTCTTTAAATAATAAAATTATATATTGTACTTCAAATGATTAAAAACATACATCAAATAACGTAGAAACTTCTGCTTGCCAACTACATAATTTAAAACAAAAAAAAAATAAAGAGTTTGTAGTGTGAATTCAGTTTCATAAAAATAGGATAAAACAATTAATGTTTATATAAAATTATCATTCATTTACTTCATAAGATTACGCAGAATAAAACGAGATATAAATGGTAAATCTTTTAATTTCTTTCACATATTTAATCGTGGGAAATAATTAATGTTTATTTGCAATTATTCACTCATATTTAATCGTGAAAATTATCCTATTTCCTGTTATCAGTAGCGTGTAATTACGTGTGTATTTGTATTGATAATCATATTTATATTAATCGCGATAAAAGGTCAAACGTGGTATAATTATTGTAGTGCAGGCGCGCTCACATAGAATGCTATTTGTATGTAATTTATATGCTATTTTCAAACGATTTTCACGCTACATCCGTGGGTAGTAGTTGTTTGCTTTGTTAAATTGTTTATATAACTATAGGAATAGGATATTCTTTGCGTAGGAAATAATCAATCAATCAATCCTTACATTGAATTATTTTAATCCGACGTTTTTCGGGCGACGGGTATCGAAATTAAAGAATAGTGCAAAATAAAACTATGGACGAACGCCTCAAAAGATTATTTCAAAACTAAATATAAGAATAACATTAGCACAATTTCTATACTATATATAAAAGGTAATAAAAGCGCAGCGTTAAATCTTTAAATTATGTTATGAATAATGATGTCCGACATCAATAGGACATTTAAATTACAATCCTTCGATAAAATCATGTTATACATCAATTAAATTGCAATTTCAATCAGCCATTAAATAATGAAGATACTAATTATTTACAAGATTTTTCTATTAACATAATAATGATGGATGATCTCAGAATTCATTGACTGATTGATTTTAGTTACGTCGCTATGAACAAGGTGGTTGAATGGATAATATTATGTAGGTATGCATTATTACATACTAGAATATCCGTCTTAGTATTTGCGTGTAAGAGTAAAAAACATACACACATACATTCTCACAAACTTTCGTATTGATAATATTAGTAGGATAGGATTCCCTTGATTTTGTCTTTAAATATGGTATTTTATTATCTAGTAGGTAGGTTGTGTTAACTTAATACAGTTTGAAACTGGTAGATCTGTAAAATTGGTTATTTATATTGGATCTTGATTAATTGTTACTATAGAAGACGTGTAATATTAAAGATTTAATTAAAAATGTACAAAATAACATTTAAATTTCTTCTTTCGTTTTAGGAAACTTGTGATACTTATTGTCTATTTGTCTTGATATTACATCAATACAAATGTTTATTACATAATATGAGTCAAAATGTCTGAATATTTATAGAAAAAAATAATTTCTTAATAAAATATATAAATTCGATATAATTGGTCAGTATTAATAATAATGTTCAATGCTTACAAAGTAAACATATTGTTTATCCACAATGAAATATTCATCTCCACACTCCACAGTCACGGTCACACCATTTGATATCGGTCAATTAAGGAAAGCTGGCATGTTCACAGTACTCACACTTATGCAATTTCACTTACAGTATGTTCAAAAATAAATGCGACTCTAGTTTCATTTTAGACTTGAATTGTAAAATGGGTGCGTTGTAGATAAATATATGCAAATATAATTACATACTTATGAAAGCTCTCATAATTTACCTGTAAAATTATAATTTAAAAGTAAATCAATTGATGAAGTTAATTATTTATTCTAATAATAATCAATTGGATAAAAGTATTAGTAATCATTCAATTATCAAATAATAATTAAATTTCAGGTCATAAAAACAATACAAATAACACGTGCGCTTACTTCCAACACACGGATGGTTGTTTTGATAATGATTTAAATAACGGGCGTTTTTTTAATAATGTGATAACTCTGATTAATTAGTAGTTAATTTGATTTTTGAAAAAAAAATGCCGATTTTAGTCAAAATTTATATTTTTCTAACAAGATCCTTATCATCCAAATTTCCACCTTAGTGAGAAAAATTGACATATTTTCTAATGAAAATGAACAAAAAAATTAAATGATTTTATTAAATACTGTAAAATAGTCTATAATTCTTCCATTTACTGTATCACAAAATTCTTCATAGATATTTAGATATTCGTACTACACCAATTACATCACCCTGTATTTATAAACAATTGCAAAATATGACACATACATAGGCCGGGAGATACTGACACAAAATTTCGGGTCATTTGTAACAGAATGGCGGTTCTACAGAGGTCTTATTACGCAATGACTAAAAGAAAAATGATGGTCAGAACTCAGAACGCTGGTACCGGTTGACTAGTCGCGTGGGCGTTAGTCGAACTCGTCGGATAAATAGCGAAAGTCAAACGATTTGTAACACAAAAATTTTAGAATTCACCGATAGCCCATAAAAAAGATGTAGGCGGTAGTGTCATGCCATACTTTTCCGGTGTAACTTACAGCCCCCCATACCGACGCGATGCGTTGATTAAAAAAAAAAAACAATTCAAACATTTGTACCAGGCTATCTTTTGCACAGGTAATCATCATCGTGCAGACATTTACAAAAATCGCCATGCCATACTTTTCGGACGATACCAAATGGCCACCATACCGCCGAAAATCTGCAAATTTTTGAATTTTTTTTTTCTCGCCAAACGATTTGTACCACCCTACATTTTTTTTCAACAACTCCTGAATGATTATAAATAGTTCTTTTTGTCATTGCGTACTAAGACCCCTCTAGACAGCCATCCTGTTACAAATGACCCGAAATTTTGTGTCAGTATCTCCCGGCCTAACATGTGCAATGTGTAAATGTGTTGACGTTCCAGCTCTTCTTAATATACCTATATAATTACTTGATTGACGTTTTGCCAACTTCGTGATACAGTTAATAAACCAATAATAATCGTAATAATTATGTAGATTAGATTGTGAACAAAAAAATTGCGCTTAATTTTTTTCTTCTTTTTTTTCTCTTAAAATAATTATGGCCAGTTAGTAGGTACTTAATTTTCAAATATGGAACATGAATATGAAAGAGACCAGAGACCAAAGAGTTGTTATAATATCTTTTTCGTAATTCTTTTTAAATTACTACCAATTTACTTCAATATAAATAATCCTACTAGCATGGACGTATAAAAAAAGACGGACGCCGTATTACGAACAAACAACGTGAAGCCACAATTGTAAGCTAGCGATCGTGTAAAGACAATAAACACGCACACACTCTCACCATAGTAAGCTAGTCGGCCGCCATTACGTCGTGAACTACCGACTGATTAACTGCGTCACTGTTTCACAAAAAAAAATTAAAATGCCGTCTTGCGTGGTTAAATGGTGTCGCAACAGTACAATTTTAAATAACAAAACACAGGGGATTACATTCCACAGGGAAGCAAGTTATTTCTTTTATGTTTTAATGACAAAATTATTACGGCAAAATTTATAGAAAAAAATACAGCCGCCATTGTCATCAAGACAGCTGTTGTCATGGCAACATGGCACACACACATGGATGTTTCGCCGCCATTACTAGGCTTCACTCAATGTTTAGGCGATATACCGTCCGTCTTTTTTTATACGTCCATGCCTACTAGTTTTTTTTTGTCTATAATAACAAACATTCTTTTAAATGTGTGTGTTTATATAAAAATTGGTGGTAGTTCAGTTCTGTCGATGATTAGTGTTTAAAACGAATTTATAGCCGCCGTATTTTGTTGATGTAATACTATCAATGATTTTTGAAGTGAAAACTTCTTTAGCGGCGTTGGATATGCCCTGCCCCCCTAGTCATTATCTACAGCCTACGTCAATCTCATACATTCGTAGTCTATTCTATTGAACGCTACGCTAACAGAAAGCCACTTGACTAGGGGGGCTGATCGAATTGGGTATGCCCTATATGGCCTGATCGAAAAAGCGTAAGACGGATTTTTTTTAGCCCTTATATTCCATGCGTAAGACGGATACCATTCCAAAATATCAAACATGCTGAACGTTAATAATCAAGTTTTCACTTCTGCCGGCACTCCCAATCATATTTGAACAATTTTTTTCTCAAGTCTCAATAAACGTAAGTACGATTGCATTGTAATTATTCGATTTTTTATAAAAGAAGGAAATATAAGCACAATTGTGAAGTGTTTTCGCAATGGGAATTAATTGGTATAATTTAAGTAAATCATTTTATACGTTAATTACAAATATGTTTCTTGGTTTACATAATTGTTTTTAAAGAAAAAATATTACATGCTGCGTAATAAGTGCACATAAATATGTAAGAAACAATGAATCAATAAATGAAGAAAAATAATATTATCACAGACAAAAAATGTGCAGAAGAAAAAAATTTGAGAAAAAAAAATGTTGTGTGGTTTTATGAAACCACGGTAAAAGCATGGACTAATAGAATATAGTAAAAGTGAAACTGTTCGAACGGTTCCGAACACTGCTTTGTGTAGCGCATTCGCGTGACAGCCGGCTGCCGAGTAGATACCTACTCGGCAGCCGCGATACGTACGCGACATGCGCTACACAGACCAAAAAGTATGAGACGATGTAATAAAAGTTTCACTTTAAAAGTAATAAAAAATAGCCTGTGTGCTGAGCACACGTGTCAGAAGTGTAACTTCTTTAACAAGATTCAAAGATACCAAAACCGTCGCCATACTCATGACGTGACGGTATTGCTATGATGCGACCTTGAAATTTTATTCTCAACGCGCCTAAACACGCGCCAAACAACGACATCTAAATCGGTACCTATTCATGACATTTAACAGTAGTTTTTCATACGGAATGTTATACACGTAATATATAATTATATAGATTACATTCGCTAGCGGTAACTAATGCTACCACTTGGCTACCACCATCTTAGCCTTCATGTTGCAATGTCTGAAGCAATTTATATGATTAATGCGTTGCTCTTCGCAAAAATATCCTTGTGTAGTTTAGAAAATGGTGGTATCGAAATTTTGCAAATATTTTTTATAGTCCGGCAAAAATATCCTTGGGTAGCTTAGAAAACGGTGGTATTGAAAATGATGTAGTTTTTACAAAGATTTTCTATAGTCCGAAATTGATTGTTTTAAATGAGATAATATTAGGTATATACATTAAATTAAAACTCAAACAGTTTATACAAATAAAAAAGGTAAATAAGAGTAACACACGCAAATATACCAGACGTGTTGTTACTAAGGAAGTCGAGACTTATAACATGTCTTCTCTATAATTATTTTACATGTAGCCTTTAATCTCCGAATTTATAATTATTCCAATTAATCCGATTGTATCACACGTACTTTAAAATTAAGCATAAAAAGCGCAAATGATCTTTAGGGAAACCCAGAGCTAAAAACCCACCAATTTGAATGGCAATTTGAAAAAAACATTAATTCAAATCTAATAATAGCTAAGTATGGAATTATGTTGAATTAGGCGAATTACAGAATAATGTGTGCTATTGTTGCAATCGTGTTTAAATGTCATACAACAACAAACAACAAAAAAAATGGCGCGACGACGTGATTGGCTCATACCTACAGCTACGCTACGTAATCAGCAGAAGTGACAGATTGCACAGATAACTGGAACTACTGGTCCGATTTGAAAAATTATTTCAGTGTTAGATAGCCAATTTATCGAGGAAGGCGAAAGCTGCCGGTTTATTCGCGTGCTGTTTGGATAAAAAAAGCACACGTGCAAGTCTATTTAATAATCCAATGTCTAATCTTCATATAATCCAATTAAATCGGATATTTTTTTTGCGTACACGAACAAACATTTATCTTACAAACTGACGCGTTAATAACCACTTACCTAGTAGTATGATAGTAGGATGTGACATTAACATTAACATTTTAATATAAATATAAATAGCTTTTTACACCACTTCATCTAAACCATATGATCCACTTAAATTCCTCTACCAAGAAACAATTAGTCTTGTTTTCATTAAAATTGATTATTCAAAAATGTAATAATAATATTTCCAGACACAATAAAATATTAATAATAATAATAAATAATAAATTAATTAATTAATATTAATAATAATAACTTAATAAAGAATCTATCACAGGCCTAGCAAAATCAACCGACTTACGTAAAGTGTAAGAAAATTAATCAACAAGTCTGTTTGATATTTTATTAATAGATTCCGTCCGGTTGAACGCTTCCGTAACACATAATTTGTTATTTATTATGACCGCATTATTTCTAATATTATGTTATTCAATGTAGTCCTTTCCTGGCATTTTAGTAACAAGATTCTTAATATATAATTTGTCATTTAATTCGTTCTAGTTATTAGTAAGTAAATAATGTTAATAGTGCTTAATGGATCTATCTTTAAAAAATCAATTTACATAATTAAATAGCGATTATTTTATTAAATAATATAATTAAACTAGCGGTCCGCCCTGGCTTCGCCCGTGGTACCTACATGTTTAAACTATCCTATCTCTCAAGTTGGATCGAACTGCACATGGTGTGCGAATTTTATTATAATCGGTTAGTGGTTTAGGAGTCCATTGAGGACAAACATTGTGACACGAGATTTATACATATATATTAAGATAACGAACTTTATATCCGAAAAAATGTCCAAATTTATTAGTTCAAATTGAACCAAGGTAATTCTTGCTAATATCATACTTAAGAATTTTTATAACGACCATCCAACCATACAGATACATAAATATCCACTTAAAGCCTAAAGTTACCGCATTTCTTGTATAAGCACATGCTTATGACACTTAATTATAGTCACGTGTACAAATTTACGTAACTTTATATAAGAAACCGGACCAAATGCTTATATTTACGCGAAAATGTCTAAAAGAACACGTTTCAACGTAATTTCCGTCAATCAGATGCTTATTTGCATGTTTTTTCAATTGATTTTTTAATGTATTACCGCATTCTACATTCATACGAGTATTTTGCTTTACTTTTTACTTCCACAAGGAGATATTATAGTCTATCTCAAGTCGTAGCGAATATTTCAGCCTTGATATTTTGTATGTATTTAAAATTTGATTTAAAATTTTAGGTATTATCATACAGTTGTATGTTGCTTGTTAACGTTAAAAATAAGCATTTTCGTTTTTTTTTTTTAAACCATTTATTGATAGAAAAAAATGAACGTATATACATTAAGCATACGTTATAAAATTAAGTGGATAATGAACCAAATCCACATATTTTTGAAATTATTCGACACATTTATTTTGAATCTTATAATTCAAGACAAGTCAATAACTGCGTTAAAAACAACCGACTTCAAACTTTCACTTGCAACATTTACAAATACAGACAAAAATGCTCATGAAATAAAAACTACTGGGCCTATCCGAATAAAATTTTTATGGGACCAATTCGACACCATCCCGCATCGAACAAAAAAAGAATCACGTAAATCGGTCCAGAAACCACGGAGTAATCGGTGTACATACATAAAAAAAAAAAAAACATACCGGCCGAATTGATAACCTCCTCCTTTTTTTGAAGTCGGTTAAAAATAACTATACCTACCCATATCCATGAATCGCAAAACTTGACCAGCAATCCCATTTATTTCATCTGACATTTAAAAATATATCTAAAAGTTTGTTTAGATCAAGCTAAACAACAACATAAACAATGTTCATTCAAAATGCCAGAGTAAATAATAAAGATAAAATAACACATAAAAGTTTAGTGTGACTCAAGATAAAGTTTATTTTATAGAGCCTTAAATAAGGTTAATATTATGAAACCGACCTTCACACTAGGTTATGATAAAAAACAGTACAAATCATTGAATGACTCATATAGAGAGCAAGACTCATAAATCAATAACATAACAATTATTTAAGCTCTTTTTAAAGTATGGACTTTTTAAAACTTTTCGATATCTTTGATCTTTGCAAAAACATTAAGATTGAAAACTACAAAACTACTGCAGATATGAAAAATAGAGGATACATTTATGTATGTATAGAAAAAACGGTCTCTTAAAACTTATAATGATAAAATATATAATATATCTATACTACATAATATATACCTACTAAAACAAATGAGCATGCAGCTAAATTTAGGTTATTAATATATTGTATATGAAACCTAAATTACATAAGCTATTTTTTTATTCGTATCTATAAAGACATTCCCCGTCTATTAAACTTTATCTCATTCATATAAGTATGTTCATTTACCATTTGCTAATTCAATTATAATTCACGTATTCGCGCACTAACAGATACAAGTGACCTTTAAATTCAAGTAAATTCCAGTGTTTCACAATCAAAATGCAATTCTAATGACTATATACCTATATAGTCATTTCATTTTGACTTTTGATAAACAAAAATTGGTTAATAGTGAAGATAGATTAATAACATACCGATGTATGAGAAAGCATGTAAATGAGAAGTATACTTTTTTCTTTGAATAAAAGGCAAAGGTGGTAAATGTTAAAAATATGTAGGTACCTAATGATGTTTCAAAAGTGCTTCTAGAAGAAGTCTAATTGAATAAATAAATGTTTGAGTTTGAGTTTGAGTTTGAAAGGCATAATTTAGGGGTTTATTTAAGGGTAATGTTTCAGTTTAAAGGTTTATATCAGGTAGACAAACGTGACCAAACAAGGTCTTAATTGAATTAATTCGTGAAACAGTCGTGGGTAAAATGACACGTTAATAATTATACTGTGTATAAATTTGGACAAAGAGTCTGCAATGATAAATTTTGCAATGAGTTAAAATATAGTTTACTAGCTGCTCCGCGCGGTTTCACCCCCGTGGCTCCACTCCTGTTGCCCGTAGCGTGATGAAATATAGCCTTTAACCTTCCTCGATAAATGGGCTATCTAACACCGAAAGAATTTTTCAAATCGGACCAGTAGTTCCCGAGATTAGTGCGTTCAAACAAACAAACAAACAAACAAACAAACAAACAAACTCTTCAGCTTTATAATATTAGTATAGATTTGTACGGATACGTAGTTATAAACTACTAGCGCAGATTACAAAATAGTTATTAGGTACTAGCTGTTGCCCGCGACTTCGTCCGCGATTCGGTCGTTTTTCATCATTCGTCGTTTAAAAAAAATACGTGACACTTTATATTTGAATGTTCTTAATTGTCTCTTATAAAATTTAACTACATTAAAATTGAATACTCTGATAAGAAAATCTTAAAATCATCGAAAATCATAGACATCGAATATCTGAGGAAAACATGAATGAATGTGATTTAAATTCTACATTTCTTAGTAATTAAAATAATAATCTAAATTAAATGTAGATTAACAGTTTGAGCGCACCATTATAGAATATGTACCTAAGTAATAAATTACGTTAGTGTACATAGTAACTTTACTAAAAACACGATGACTTTCTTTCGCGCTCGGTACCACAAACTAAGCATGTTTGTGGTACGTGGCCCGCGTCACTTTACCCCCCACGAGTTCCCCTCCGTTGCTATGCGAAAATACATTCGTCGCCCTACTGTAGGAAAAATTGTAATACTGTGGCCTGGGCGTTATAACACGCTCAGGGAATTCCTGAGTGCTGATAGACTTCCGTCTATCGGCATTTATACCAATTTTATATTAATATCACCATCTTGAGGAAAAGCTTCTAATGTCGATTTAAAACGCATATATACGGATTAACCTGATGAATTAACATGTTCTAAAATTGTGAAATGAGTTCAGTTTTAAATTCGAGAAATATTGATTTCTTGTATTCGATTATTCGTCGTAGTCGAATACAAAATATATTTAAAGAAACTTAGGTTGGCCTTCAGGCAAAAGGGATCCTATCAAATGATAAACTTGACCTTGTATCTTAAAAGTAAGAATGAAAGGAGCATCTGATAATTGTTGAGCACCAAAGGATCATTTAAAACGCAATACTATAAGAGCTAATATTGTCTAAGAACTGTTTAGATTGCACATGTTCCTCTAAAACTTAAAAGAGTGATTTCAAAGGTTCCGGCGTATCTTCAAACGAAAGCCGACTCCTTACTCCACTTTAAAGCATTACAAAAAGAACATACTACGTTAATATCGCCTATACAGAAGATGATCTGTAGGTAATCAATTGTGAGGTTATAAGCAAACCCACTTTTATATTTGTCGGACCACACCACCGAATTTGTAGATTGATCTTCTATGTTTACCTCTAAGTCATTAAGACTATGTCGAAATCTGTCTGCAGTAAGACGGGCCTCTCGCTATTCGTCCGTTTCAAGAGACCAATAGTTTCAATTCTTAATCTTTCATTAAACAAACTTATTAATCGTTCTTGTCTCAAATAATGGTAATATTCGCGTCCCTACTCTAGTCATTGCTTATGCTCATGTTCATCTTCGAGAGATCGAATAATATTATGGTGCACCCTATTATTTGTCAAACGGTCTTCATATTGAGTAAAAGTTTCAGATTCTCGAGATAAAATATGACGATCGTGATCAGCTGTGAGACGTAATTCCCTCTCAGTGAGGGTTTCGGTCTCACGGGATAGTACAATATGCCATTTGCGATCAGCTGTGAGACGTTATACCCTCTCAGTGAAGGTTTCGGTCTCACAGGATAGTACATGCCGTTCGCGGTCAGCTGTGAGCCGCAATTCTCGTTGTGAAGCGGTTTCAGGTTCGGCATAACACATGTTGTTTTCGGTCAATAGTAAGCCTCTTATCTCTAACGATCCTTGAGAACTCTTATTTCTCATTTTCTTAACTTTGCTCGAATTTCGATATAAAGATTTTTTAGGTGGCACTGATGCGGGTGAATAAAAATTAAGTTAAAGCCTGATTCCCACGACATGTTTGCTTCACAAATCCGACCGCGCCACACCACACCACATGCCATGGGAATCGGCGCGCTTGTCGCTCGCCAGTGCTTGCCATACGCACACATGCCGTGGGAACGCTCAGTTCAAATCGCGACGGATGGCGACAAGCGCTTGTCATCTGCCAATGCTTGTGAAGCAATACATATAATAAAATTGTGGAAAAGTGATGTCTGTACAATGAAAATATGTAGAAAAAAATTAGCAGGTGTTATTATTATCGAGAAATCGAGAGAAACCATTTTTTTCTCTTAAAAGCTCCCCCCCCTCCCACTTTCCGAACTCCGATTGACCGTAATTTATTTTTCCTTACATTTTTATCATATCCTTTTCTAATGGGTTTCATCCTACTGCGATTTTTTTTTGTTTCAAAAATTATCTACCCTGGTGTATAGGTAAATTTTCCACATAAAATGTCCTTTAAATTATGTCGTATTATATTTTTAACCCCCGACGCAAAAAGACTGGTGTTATGTGTTTGACCGCTATGTATTTCTGTGTGTGTGTGTGTGTGTCTGTCTATGGCACCGTAGCTGGCTAACAGGTAAACCGAATTAGATGCGGTTTTTTTTGTTAGGCAGAATATTTTCCGACGCTGGTTCTTAGATAAAGTGTATCAAAATTGGTTCATCCACTTATTATACCTACATAGGGGTAAAAGTGGGAATGAAAAAAATGAAAGTTATAATTTATTTTTAAAGATCGTCGGGAAGTTTATGAAATTATTTATTCCTTTTTCTATACACTTTTCTTCGTCTAAACGGTTTAGTTACGTGCTCTCTCTCTCTTCAGCCTTTAGTTACGTCGCGTGCGTGAGACAGGAAAGATCTAATTGCGCGTGCACTTCGTTCACTCAATGAAATAGCAATCAAAACGGATATATTTTGTTGCACTTGGGATGAATTCACGCGAGTAGCTTTATTTGTAATATGCTATAAAAAGTAATGTATTTTGTTTGTATGTAGTTATGTTATATATTTCTAATTTCGATGTAACCATGATGTAACCAATTAAATGTAAAACCACTATCGTATTGGGAAACTGTAATGTTAGTGTGTGTTTTCAATAAATAAATAAATAAATAAATAAAATTTGGATTTGTTGCTGGATATGATAAAAACTGAGTATCGATTAAGCTGATCAGTGGCTACACCATAGATTATTAAAAACATCCGTTTAAGAAAGGAAGGAAATAGAATTTGCTCCTCTCCCCCCCCCTGGTTCCTAAAAAATAATATGACATAATTTAAAAGAAATTTTACGTAGACGTACACGTACGTAGAATTAGTTAGGCGTTTCTTTTTTGATTTTCGATATTATATACTAATCATAATTTTTAATTACATTATGTAGTAACTATTTGGTATAGGTTAGGCATTTAATTTCTTGATTTTCTTTAATAATTTGGTACGTAAGTTTTTTAGCTCAGTTTAGTAAGAAATTTTAATAACAATTCTTTTAATTATTTATGGTAAAGTCCGGTCGCGGAGCAGGAAGAATTTCGTACATTAACCTGTCACTGTCACTCCCTTGTAAAAATAATGTGTCTTGCTCGCACAGGTGCAATGACCGCCGTCCTTAGGGATTGTAAACCTTTAACCTGAGAGCGTAAGGTTTGTGTTTGCTTGATTGGTGTCAGGTGTTCAATTATGATTTTGTGAATTCAAAATTTATAAGAATAAACCTCAAACTCTTTATGTCCAATCAAAATCCGCCTAAGTCGAAATCGCGTGTTAGAATAACGTATTTCTGTAATATTGTACCTACATAGTAAATTATTTTTTGAAAAATAAGGTCATAAAGAAGTTTCACTTCTTATGTGTGTACACGCACACTTTTTTTATATAATATATCGTTGTTATTGAAAAAGTTAAAATGTAACTAACTATAATAAGTATTGTAAATGAATAGAGGACATTTATTTAATAAATTAGTAAAAAACATTTTCTCCTCCAAATATTTCATGCACTTCATTCAAAAATGTTTGTGACCACTGTAAGTAGGTAAAGAGGTCATTGTACGAAATTCTTTCTGCTTCGCGACCGGACTTTAGTACGTATTTACTCAATAATTGTATCTTAAGTAGTAATTCAGCATGGGCGTAGCCACGGTGGGGCTGGGTGGGGCGCTTACCCTGGTTTTGATCTGGTAGGTACTAATTGTGAAGGGGAGTGGGCGTGGGCGTGGGATTGGGACTGAACGTGGCATATGGCGTGGGAGTGCGAGTGGGCGCGGGAGTGGGAGCATGAAAATAAAAATGATTTTTTATTGTTGCCCCACCCTGAGCCCATGGTCATAGGTCCATAGTCACTATTCCACGCGAAAGAAGTCGCGGGGACAGCTAGTAGACAAATATAATCAGAAAGCTTTGAACTCCTAAGCTCAACCATAAAAGATAGACATTTATGATGTCGGGAGATATTTTTTATATAATATGGAGAACATTTCTTTCATACTTGATTTCTGTGTAGCTTTAACCATTAAGATACACGCATTAAGAACGCACACGCGACGAAAGCTTAAAAATGGAGTTGCTGCTCTGCTCACGAATATGAAAAATAATAGTTATTTAGGAAATATATTTCATGTGCAGAATTGACCTCTACAGATTTAATATAAGTAGGTATACATATATTTAGATTCCAATTTCCATGTAACGTTAAATTCGACTATACAATAACTAACAGACAACGCAGGTTACTCTCGTTTCCGTAAGTTGAGGCGGCTACATATTCGGTCCTAATAACATGACTTTTTGTGAACGAAACGACAGCGCGGTTTAATTCGATGGCAACACCATCAGAAAAAAGGAAATATTTTTAACTTTGAAAAAATATTATGATTTACACTATTATTAATACTATTTTAACATTAACACAAAATATAAGACTGTGAGTGTTTAAAAATAAATCCAGCTAGTTTCACATCACACTTATGTTTATAATTAGGTATACGACATGAAAATATATTAATTACCAAGCAATAATCATATAGATAAATACTGAACAAAAGTATTAACAGTCAAAGTATATTATTTTTTTTTTACTAACAACATGTAAATGATGAAGGAATAATAATTATCAACGAACTAACCTTTTTGTATTAGAGTCCCGCCTCGTGATCGAATTATTAAAACACGAAGATTTTTAAAAATGTATGAACACAATCAATATTAGACAAAGAATACTTATACTCTAAAAAAGAGATATTAGATTAACTGTAATGGTGTCTAGTTTGACTTAAAATAATATACATCTACCCTCACTTTTAAAAATGTAGTATATTCACACGAATTATAAGCGCACCTTATAGGGAAGGGAAGATTTATTATGGGTTAAAGAGTTAAATAAATAACTTACATAATTATATTTAAATTATTAATTTTTAACATAGTGTTCAGTAGTGTTAACATGTAAATTGATTTGATTTTTACGAAATCTCATAGATGGCGCTGAATCAAATTTGTCTTTATTGTACTAAGATTCATTAAACAGTTTCTCTGCCTAAATTACGTAAATGACGTAGTTTTTATAGTGTAAAGCTAGATAATAGCATGGCTTACTCAAAAACAACATTTAAACATGAGTCTTTAGATTGTACGCTGTCGTAGTACACGGAATACGTAAGAAAAGTAAAGGCTCACAGCTCCTCCCCCGGAGGTGATAGCATGATTATATGTTTAAAAAAACCTCACTCGACCTGTTAGTAATATTCATGCAAAATTTGAAGTCAATCTATGCAGTACTTTTCGAGATTAGCTCGGACAAACATACAGACAAACAGACAAACAGACAAACAGACAAAAATTCTAAAAACTATATTTTTGGCTTCTATATCGATTATAGATCATGGAATATGTATTCTTTTAAAAAAATATTCAATGTACAGTTTTGACTTTCCTACGATTTTATTATATGTATAGATATTGTGCTTTGTACGTATTTATGTTTATTTTAATTCAAGTCTCAGGATATTGAAACCTTTAATCTTTGATTCAACATTTTATAATCTGGAAAATAATCTTCTGTGCTTGGGTTACAATTTCAAAAACTCTCCTTTCTTACCTCAAATTCTCAAAATTATCCATATCAATTCAACTATATCGCACAATAACAATCCATAAACACTATAAATTATGATCCAATCTTTACCTTCAGGCACTGCAAAGGATTTGAGCCTGTAAGTATTGAACTATAAACGCGAAAATCGCATAAAACCACTTATTTTGATCTGGTTAATGTAATATATGTCAATGAAACCAGTTCGCTTGCACTTTCTGCCTGGCCCTTCCCTTTATCGTCATTAGGCAATATGACTTCACAGCATACTGTTTTACTTTTGATTTTATTGAAAATATTTATATGGATATATTGGAAATTTTTGGAAAGAAGAAAAACTTAAATTATGTACAATTGACAAATTTCAAACGTATGTGTTTAAACTGCTTCACATTTTAACATGCACGTATAAAAGTAAAAAGTGGTTTAAAACTTAATTCAGGTCCTTTATTTTATTTTAATATCTGTGGTATGGACTACCTATTCTAATTGTTGGTGTTTATCCCGTTGTATCCTCAGTTTATAATGTTATCATGTGAATTAATATTTAATACGAATTAATATTATTATAATTAACATTTAAAAACAATCATGTTAACATTTACTAATTACTATGATAACACTCAAACCATTTTAATTATTCAGCAAAAACTAATAAACATGACAAATCTCTAATCACTTTTTATTAATTCATTAGCGATGAGATAATTTCGATCATACATAATAATCTTTCAATCACGCAAATGTGGACAAATAACATCCTCACACATTAATCCATACACTGGCGGTAAATTTCAAATTCAATTTCATTTTTAGGATTCCGTACCCAAGGGTAAAATGGGACCCTATTACTAAGCCTGTCTCATGTCTGTCTCCAACTCTCCAGGCTGTATCTCATAAACCATGATAGCTAGATAGCTGAAATTTTCACAAATTATGTACCTATTTCCGTTGCCGCTATAGCCTATAACAACAAATACAAAAAATTAAAAAATATATATATTTAAGGGGGTCACCATACAATAACTGATTTTCTGTTATAGATGATAGCACGGAACCCTTCGTGCGTAAGTCCGACTCGCACTTGGCCGGATTTTTTCTGCATCTTTGTTACTCAAGATCATAATTATTCAAACATTTGATTCTAGGAAATTTAACATGGAGGTATTTAACTAGAATTAGTGGAGATTATTTTACTAGATTAACTTTGTAATGTATGGATTAGACTGGTTTCTTTAGTGAAGAGAGAGCTATAAGTTACTGAGATAGAAACTGTTTTTACCAACAAAATTGTATTTGCAATTACTTTTCACTGATAGAGTTTATTATTTGAATTTTTATTTTATTTGTAGATAATGAATGTACGTATGTAAACCCGAGAGGATGAAATACACATAATAACAAAATTTGTAACATAGAGCATGATAGAGCTAAAAAATCTATAAGTGCAAAAAATAAATGATAATTGACGATAATATTTCTAAACATAAATAGTACAAAAATTTTTATGGCCTCAGATAAAAACTATTATTTTCATTAAACCTTGTAAATAACTCACATACCGCATTAGTAACGGGCCTTATTGTATTGTACAAGAGCTATTATTTCAGCGACAATTTATGATAAATTACAATTAAATATTATTAACATGAGTGGAGATGTGATATGGTGGTTACTATCCGTAAAAATACCTGAATAATTACCTATTTATCTTATATCTTATTCGTGTATAGAGAATCGAAAGTAGTGAAAACATACGTTTGTGACGTAAGCGCTAGTAAAGATGACGACTACAAATTGCGAAATAGAAAAACTGACCTTATTTTGAAATGGTTAAGGACTGAATTGTTGTGAGATTTTGTAGGTTTGCATAATTTGCCCTTATTTGGTGTAGGTTACGAGGTTGTAAGTTTAAGGGCAATGGAGTGACCAAAAGAGTAAGTCGTGACAAAATAGTTGAGGATAGGTACATGATAAAAGCATTATGAGAAGTCATTAGCAGTGACTATTAGGTTAAATAGAGGCCAAATGACTGACAGGTACTGTGGACCAAATATACACGCTACGTGAAAAATTACGTGTCCATTTTATTTTGTTATACGTATATGTAAAACAAAAATAAATAAACTGTACAAATGTTTTAATAAGTTATTCAATTTTAACCAAATCCATGATGTATACCAAAAATACTCTACAAAGAATAAAGTTTTATTCGCTGAAGCTCTTAGATTTATACAAACGGATTCTATACATGGTCATAATATGCGAAACATTAATCTTTGACCCGTCTTTCATGTGAGATTTGATCACAGATGTTACAAAATTTTATATTATACCCACAGATAAGCCATACCATACCATAACATACCAACTTGGTGAGCTTTTAGCGGAAGAGTCAGTGAATCTTAAGCGAGATAAAACCATATATGTTACGTGAAAATAAATAAGTCATTTTCTTTTATAATGAGCATTACATTATATTACTTATCGCTAACATAAATTATTAATATGTTTCGTTCAATTCATTTAGCGGAACTATAGCAGTTCATATAGACATAAATATTAAGTATCGTTATAATATATTTAATATAGTTATATAAACATCATAATACCTTATATAAATAGTTCATAAATTATCATTTTTTACTCTTTATAAAATATCAGCTAATCTGAATCTTTTCTCGGTTTAAGCCAAATGCATGGTTTATGATTTGCAAATAGTGCTTTGAATGAATGATAATAAGTAGTCCAATAATTGTTTCTTTATTTTCTTAATGGGTATTCTAATAACTCTAAATAATAAAGCATTCATTTCTAATGACAATATTATATGAATATGGACTAGAAGATTAGTCCACAATATTTAATTTAAACGGTTACAATATGAGTAATTATGTGTGAACGATTCAAATACAAGTTATAATATTTGCATAAAAGTTTTATCAACCAAACGTTAATACTAATATTTGAATACGCTTTTTCACTTATCTAACCTAATTTTAAAAAGCTGAAGAGCTTTTTTTATAGAATGCGCAAATCTCGTGAGCTACCTTGATCTTGCTTTACATTGTAAAAATATTTTTCTGTGACATTTATCAAAATGGAATGCGGGAAAAATGTCCTTTTGAGAACAAACAAAGTTTCTATTTAAAATTGTCTGTGCTAAGTAGGATGCACATAGCATACTTGACACAGATTTTAAAATAGTTCGTAGTTCCTTATTAAATCGTGTAAGTTGTGTATTAACGTTAAAACAAATAGTCATGAAATGCTTAATTAGAAAATTAAAAAGGTACTTATTGGTTTTACAGTCGAAACAATATCTCAATAAAAATATATTACATAGACAATTTTGTAATCATTCATAATGTAATTGTATCACAAAGACGTACGTTTTGAATAATAAACTAAGTACGCATTGCATACCAGGAAGTGTAATATATTAATATAGCAGACCACGTTTACTATCAATAGCCAATAAGCAAGAACAATAGCACTTTCTCAGACGGACGGTTTGCACAACCGAACATGCAAATAAGCAAAAACAGAACAAAGGCGTAGCTTCGCAAAAAGTGTGAGTATTAGAATCGATGTTAAGCGATTATTCACGGTGTTTCGACATTGATATCCCGTACTATGGGTCGATCGAACAATGCTTTCGATTATTTTATGAGAAACTCTATAACAACTCTATTAATGAAATTGTAATTTGTTTTAACAAAATGTGTACCTACGCTGTTCGTTGTGACTGATATTTAGAGAAAAAATATATTTTTTGATGTTTCTATTATTTTTCATGACGTATAAGATGTAGATAAAAAACAATGTCTCAATACTGAGCAATATCTATTATTAATATCAATTTAAGACTTCAATTTAATCAATTTATAATTGGTTTCAAAGCTGTCTGGCGGCGATGACCTTATTTAAATATATAGTCTGCTTCTAATTTGTGTTGGCCAATAAAAAGTCTACCGCAACGAAAAATCGATCATCATAAAACATGTAATATTTGCATCATTATAAGATTATATAATTTACAAGTTTCAATCGTACATCTATAATTAATTGGCAACAAATTAAATAATGTGCTCTAAAAGCGAAATATCGTGAGTTATATAACCATAGTAGGGGTCATTTCTTGTGATGAATGGTATCAATGACACCGTATTGAATGAGTATTTGTGAGGAAAGAACGAATAATTTAATTAGGATGCATGTGATAATTTTTCAATATTTATTTTAGGAATCACTTATGAACTGAAAAATGTATTAAGTACCTAACTTTTGTTTAGACGTACCTATATTATGTTGCGTTGTTAAGACTAACAATGTAAATCGAAAAAGCTTCGTATACTTTTGTAGGATTTAGTATATTTTTATGTATGATGATCATATCAACTGAGATTTGTTTATACAAAAAATCGGTCCCATATCCAAACACATAAACAAAACAAAGTTCTTATTGCGTTTTTTTTCGCCTTAATTACAGTCATCCATAAAAGTAGGCGTTAATCCCACACGAAATAAATAATTAAATTTAATAGCAATATTCTGACAACACAATTAATATAATAGATTGATGATATAAAACAAAAGATTAACTTACGCAGCAATGGAAGTTGCTCAACAATATTTAGTATAACAATGTTTGTGTACGCAATTTTATAACTAAAGATTTAAATGATAAAGCTTTAAATTGCTTGTGCCAAATAGTTTGCATTCAATTAATATTATGATCCATAAAAATAATTTGCAAGGCTGCAGACTGATCAAATATAATTTTATAACTTTGATATCGTTATAAAATTTTATTTATGTGTGGGATATATTTATTAATCTTTTAAATGCGGTACTGTGACATTGTAAACTATATGTAACGTGTCCTTGCTTTGTTATCTAATAAATAGAATATACTAAATTAAAAAAAAAAGATCTAGTTTTCTATGAGGTCAATGTCATTACTCAGAAGTCAGACGAAATCCTGTTCGCACCAATTTTTTTTTCATAGGTATTATATTTTAAGAGACCATTATAAAATTTGCATGTGCACGTGAATATTTTTAAATATAATATTATGTATAAAATATATAATCATCACGTTTTTATGTAAATACAATATTTAACATCATATTATTTTATAAAATAGTTTTTCTGTATGCCTTTTTTGTATCTGTTATGAAAGCCAGATACAAAAAAAAAGAAAACCGATTTCAAATTTCGAATAGAACAAGAACATAATTTGTTATTTGTATTCGTATGATGCCTTAGGGGAATAGGCACATCACGCATGTTTCTTTGTGCCCAAAGCATATGTGGAGCAAACGATGTAGCCATAAATAAGTAGTCTTGTAACATATAACGTGATTATTAACGCAACGCCTTACATAATGTTCGGCCTAGTATGAAGCTTTTGACATGTTTAAAGATTATTTTAAAAAGTGCGTGTTTATCAGCCTCAAAGCCTCGTGTGTTTATTGAATTTTGCGAAGTTTTATATTGTTAATTATATTAATAAGTCAAGGAGATTATAGAAGTGTATATTGTAAGATAAAAGAGATGTAATTACAAATTAAGATCAGCGTAAGTAAACATTTTTTTAGAAAAAACAAATAGAATTTGTTTCGAAATATTCTTATATTATTAGTAGGTACTTAACTTTATACATTATGTAGTTGTACTCGTTAATTGTATTGAAACAATCGAGTTTCATGACTAATATGGCCCCTATCCTGTAAAACAATTTTAAAAAGAAAAATTTTCAGAATGTAAATATGTGACAATTATGAATAATTGTTATTGAATAAAATTTAATAATTACGCAGAGAAAACGATCCTACCTTAATTGTAGAATTGTTCAACAATTTCATATCACGATTTTACGTAATAAATACGTTTTTGTGATATATTCCATGTAATTATTTCGTAGTAAAATGCGGTTCTGTAATTCATTGCCACTGAAATGGCGCGAAGAATCGCAAATATTTAAACGTTATAATAATATTTAACTGAAACTTTAATAATGTCTGTTTTGTTTGTTTTTATTATAATAATTTTGATAATTATTCGGAACGGTATCTACTTTAAATTAATGGTTTGAATTATCAGTTAAAAGTAAAAAAATACAATTTTCTTATTTATTTAGCGAGTTTTTTAAAAAATAGTATTTACATGACGGGTTATTCTTCAAGCTGAATTGATATGCAAAATGCGTTTTGTTTTTTAAATGTGCAGGCCTTCGCCTTGACTTCAATGTTTCCGAAGAAAGTCTTTATAATTCTTTGCAATGTGTTTCTTTTTGTGCAGGTATATGAGTGATGAGTCGAACACATAATATTACAGTTTTACATTTTTAAACTACCGTTTAAAATCACAATTAATAACAGAATTTTTTGACATGGATAGATCGCAGTGTCAGATTTTTTTATGTATTTTCTGAGAGATAATATTTAAAATTAGATTAGACACAGCAGTTTTCCCCAACCAAGTTTATTATCGTGCGGTGATAAATTACCTAGATTTAATAATTAAAAAGTAAAAATATTAATAAGAAATTTAGTTTAAGGCTTATACATGCGCTAATAACCTTGACCATACTTGACGGATCTCAAACCTCTCCCGCTGCACCTTCTTTTTTCCTCGCATTTTGTATTTAAAAAGATACCAATCAGTGAAACAAAAAATCCTCGTCAGGGACTGTTGTGTAACTGATAATTTATTAAACATAAAATTTTCAGAGCTCTAAGTCAGCAGGTTACGAAGTTTATAGAGTATTTGCGGAAAAATCGATGACCACGGCACATTTTTTTTCTAGAAATCTATTAACTTTGGAAAAAAGTCCTCGCGAGCAATTAAAGATCAAAGACCATCCTATTTTATATTTTTTTTTCGGTATTGTGCTTTATGTTGTACCAGACTTTATAGAGGTTGAACATAGTCGAAATTGCCGGGTAACGCCTTAATACTGCGACTCTGATCAATCAAGTTTTTAATTCACGGCTATATAACACACTTTCTCTATTATAATAAGTACAATCTAATCTCAATGTCAAAGATTAAATTTTTAACGTCCAATACTTTCTTATCAAATGGTATTAACTATTTAAATCTTAAACCGGTCAGTAAAAGCGTTATATTACGGTTAAATATTATTGTAAAAGACAGCATATACACATAATACATATAATACTATAACAATCCTAGTATCTATGAGCTAAAAGAAAAAACTAAAAAATCGAGTTTTTGTTATGATGTGCTTTAACGTTTTTGATTCGTTGCTTGTAAAATATGATAATTATCATGTGTTACACATAACATAACATTATAACAACGTCATATTAAGCCACAACATAATGTAAATTTATTTATATTATGTTTTTTAAACGAATTTCTTACTTATTTTATTTTACTCCTAAGTCCTAGCTCCTATACTATTTTTTTTGACCGCCTCCTTGGTACAGTGGTTGACGCGTGAGCGTAGCACCGAGGGGTCCTGGGTTGGATTCCCGGTGGAGACGAAGAAAAAAAAATGTCTCGGTCTGGTATGACAGAAGGCTGATCACCTACTTGTCCCTAAAGAAAAATCGATCAGTGAAACAGATGTATAATGCAGATGCATCTGTTTCACAGTGGTGGTTTCTGTTGATGGGAGTTGGGACACACATGGGACTTCACTTTTTAGCTCCTATACTATAACGATTTCAGGGTTTCCGCTTTAGCTACATTATATTATATTTGATTATCAATCCATTGGTGCACATTTCATTCCTGTCGATTCTGGGTTCTTTTTTGGACATCTCCTTTGGTAAACGGAAACTTTTAGCAGTCTTTGGCTTATAATTTATATCATCAAAACATTCTTGTATATTTTTGCAGCATAACATACATTTTCTCTCAGCCTTGGTAAGAACCTGATTACAAGGATGTACTAAAATAAGGTCTAATTGAGTCTAACTTTCATTTTAAATCCGTAAAAAGTGAAAGAAGTTATCTAGTTTCGTTACTGAAGTAAACCTTTTTTACATCGTATTAAATTTGCTCTGATTTTTGATTTGGTTATTGACTATGTTATTTTGAGATAGTCAATATTATATCGTTGTAGTACTTGTAGTCAAAGATAGGTATTATACAAAGATAGTATAAAAAATCTATACTAATATTATAAAGCTGTTGTTTGTTTGAACGCGCTAATCTCGGGAACTACTGGTCCGATTTGAAAAATTCTTTTGGTGTTCGATAGCCCATTTATCGAGGAAGGTTATAGGCTATCATCACGCTAAGACCAACAGGAGCGGAGCAATGCGGGTGAAACCGCGGGGAACAGCTAGTATGATATATTAGTTTGGTTTGAAAACCAAATGTCGGAAACAAGTAGATATGGCATCTAAGTGCATATTTTTGTGTCCCATATTTATTTTAGGAAAGCGATATTAGACATTATTGATAATTACATAGAGACACAGTTTAGTTTATAAGTTGACCTAATTTAAAAATAGGTAAAACGTGTATAGATAATTGAAACATCCCAACCAAAATGTTAAAAGTATATTTATACAACTTTTTAGCTTTTACAATGCTTTGTCTCTTTCTTATTTTTACCAAAACTGTATCGTCTCAAAGAGTATGTTAATTAAAAAATTCTAATTAAAAATGCTATTATTATTACGTGATGTCCTTTAAATATATGTATGTGATAAAATGGAAGGTTTCTCGTCTAATGCACATTATATTTTTAACTTGTTGACATTAAGTAACTCTTAAGTACTTTATCTATGATAATATTGCTGTCATTAAGTTTTATCATGCGTATTAAAAACTAAAATGATATTTAATGTATGTTTTTTTTATATTCTTCAACTACAAAAAAATTATAAAGGTCTACATTTTTCTTAAAATTATTTGAAATATTTGCTTAACTATATTTTGCATATTAACACTAAAATCGTGAATTATCATTTTAAAAGCAATAATGAATAGGCAACTTTATATTTAAGCTAATGTACACTCGCCTTAACAATTACAGCCACATTACAACCACACGCTGGTTTCCGCTTAGGGCGCGTTCCCACCGTGTCGTGACGACAGATAATCGTGTAGTTTTAAGTGTCGTGGCTTATATGTTTAAATGGAGGTGTTCACATTTAGAACGACACAATTTACTGTCGTCTACGACAGTTTTTGCAGTGACGACACTTTGTCGTGTCAGTGGGAACGGCAAGCACGACAGTCGTAAAACGATAAAAAAATCGTGGACGGCAACTCTATGACGTCCATTGAACTCAGGAGAGTAAACGCACTAGTAATCACCAAGCGAAGGCAGAGGCGACTAGATTTGTAGCTTGCTGATGATGAGTAAACGACAAAGCGACTGCCAGGAAACGATAAAATGTCGTCGCGATCCAATGGGAACAGCTAGATACGACAGTCGCTAAACGATAAAAAATGTTGACGACAAACAATCGTTATAATGGGAACAGGTAGAGACGACAGTCGTCGAACGATAAATTAGTCGTTACGACATAGTGGGAACGCGCCCTTATCCGGTTCCGTGCAAACGAGAAAGTTGAATGTTAAAATTACGAAAACTAACATTGAATTTGCAGTTACATTACTCCATATGCTTGAAACAACAACATTCCTCTCATATTAAAACAGCAATGTATACGAGCCACGCGATACAAGTTACAACCAATGTTATCTAACCATTTGCTGCAAGTGCAATTACATCTGTTTTAATATTAATAAGTTGCATGCCTAAATAACGATGTTTATCTACAAGAATTCATATAAATATTAATAGATATTTAAGTTTCTTTTCAATATAATTATAAATAAACATCGGTGAATATATAAAAAACAAATAGTTTTCAGAATGATTGATATTTTTTACAATTGCATTATTGTAGGCGTTTGATATAAGTATGTATATCAAGGTTGTATCACGTAATATGCAAATTACAATATCATGATTCTAAACATTGGTTCCCAGCCCTGTCATCTATTAAATATTAATTGGTTTTCAAAGAATTACTAATACTCTTTTGATATAATAGTCATAGTACTTAGAACGATGCATGTGATAAAGAAATCTAATGTATATAAGAAATCCTATTGCATTGTTTCAATAAATCATTAGAATACATATTTCTGAGATTATATAAATTAATATGTGTAATTACCTAACTCTAATACAATATTCATTCTGTTCCGATTATATTATCCTTTTCAAAGTAGGTGATGACCTAAGATATAATAGTGATCGTTGATACAAATTTAAATTTTTTATTAGATAACGTAATATTACCTATAGTCATTTATAAATATGTATATTGTATAAAATGTATTTATAAATAGAATAGAAAAAACTGGTGGTGGCATAAATTTTCATTCAAATACTTGGATTTTAATTCAAATAAATTTTAATTTACTTTGCGACAAACGAAAAAACTAAACTTAAGACGATACACAAAAAAAAATCTACTGCTTGGCGGGCGGAGTCTAATAGATCGCTATCGCGAACGCGGGTGTGCGCGAAGTCATTCTTGCAAACTCGCCGCGCTGCCGCTGGCCGACTCGGGACAAACATGTATGGAGTCGTCATACAGTTATAATATTGTTATACATATATTTAATTGTTGATTTATTGGTTTTATTTTCTTGCTTATAAACAAATAATCTTCTTTTTAACAACTACTTAGACATTATTAATAATTATTATTATTTCGTAATGTTTACTTTATTACAAAATAATACAGGTTATAAATAATCTTTAAAATAACAAAAAATATTGTTACTCTGAAAAAATGAAATGGTACTCAATAACGCGGACTACTGAATGGATTTAGATAGAATTTGATGCTAACGTAGATATTACGTCATGCCCAGAAATGAAAGGTAATATTTCTGAAAGAAGTTATAAACCCTAATTCTTCTCAGTCAAAGTCAAGAGTGGAAGATATCACTAATACAGTAAAACTGATGCGAAACTTTGGATGTTAATTTGTATATTTTTTTGTTAGTTGTTACTTAATCACGTCAAGACTACATTACCAATTTTGATAAAATATAGCTAATTGCCTGGATTTACACATAGGATACTTTTTATCCGAACTGAACACTTCTGTGGGATAAGACAGGATTCACGATATAATCTAATTCCACGCGGGCAAAGCCGCGGTCGGAATGATATTTTTTTAAATAAAAAAATTGTTTAAAAAAACACAAAATATATTGATGCATGTATTTATTTTTTGCACTCTATTATAATTGTAATTATTCATTACAAATAATCAAAATAAAATAGCCAGAACAAAGTTAGGCCCTGGTAGGGTAGGTAGGCAGGTACAGCAATGTGAGACGAACACTGGCTTATTTATACCAATAATAATGTATTATAAACATTAAATTAAATTTACTTTCTAACAACAAAAATACATAATATTAGTAGAATCAACCAATCATCCCACAAAAATGAAATGTGCACACAAATATTCATCCAAATCGGTTCATGTCATTAGGAGGAGTGACTGCAGCGCCATCTTCCGGGCCCAATTATGTTTCCAGATCACCCAGGAACTCAATTTAATATACTTACACAAAATTTTTCGAAATGAAAACTCACATTACTATGTAAATATGAATATAAACCTGTTTTATTACTAAGCAATTTCCCGCACAGGTGTAGTAAGTATAAATGAAATAAATATCAACATCAAATTCTTTATACAACATACTTATCTACCACCTTCTAAGAAATGTAATTCTTGAAATTATTTCGTATTTTTTTTAAATATAATACTACTCCAATGAGCTCCTGTTCCATATTATGTCCGCCATACTTCCACTAAGTTCACCATGATTTTTTATTTCTTTGCACTTTGTTGCTTTTTGCTAAAAATGGAATCATGCGATAAAACCAGTAGAGCTTTGATAACATACATTTTTGACTGAATAAAGGTACTTACGAAGGAGTGGATTCACATTGTGAACAATCAGTGGGTTTATTTTCCTTCTGGATTCCGGATTTCTGAACAGATTATTTATGCTATAAATGAAAAAATCTTACACATTCGTTATGTACTTAAAACAGGGGTACTTAACAACCATCGTCTATAATACAATTATCATCAAATTTAAAATAAAACCAACTTACTTCATTAATTTGTTCCAATTGTAAGCATTCTTTTTCCTCCAACCTTTATGTTTCTTCTTCTTATTTTCTTTATTGTCCCCATTTGTCTCATTTTGTCTTATCGTGTTGTCACCCTTTGTTACGATTGCGCGAGCGACACAAGTTCCCCGTGTGACGGCCGTAGCGGGAATGACTCGTGCAGCGATCGGGGTAGGAAGGTACAGGGCGGCTCTCGCTATATTGGCTGGTCGCGCGCTAATTTCAAGTATTTCTTGTTTATTTCAAAACCATCGCATATTTCGAAATTCTAACACGGTAGACGTATAGGTTGTATATTTTATAGTTAATATCCAAAAAGTCGTAACTTTACGTTTGTTATTTTGAAGATGCCAGAGATTTAAAAAAAATAACAATGATAACTTTGTATTTTTTTTCTATCGAGAAAATATCATGGAATCATGTTTCTAAAACGGTAGACGTATTGTGTTACTATTGAACTTTCTTGTCAAGAATTTTCATCACGACAACTTTAATAATATAAAAATTACGAAGGTTTGAAAAGGGCCGTAAATGTTAGAAAAATTAATTCATCACCTTAAGGAAATATCCTCAATCTTCTTCACGCCTTTACTTATTATTATTCAGCAATGCTTTATAAAACGAAATTTATTTTAAAAATCCTTCCCAGTTTTTATAATATTTTTCTATTACGTTTTTTCCTGCTACATTAAAAATAATTTATTATTAAATAGTAGTTAATATATATTTAAATTAAATATTAAATTATAAATATAGATCATTTAACCCAACCTTGGCACAAATTGTGACCTTAACTTTATACCTTTAGTAACTTATAAGTATTTATTATATATTACGATATTATATATTATTTACTTCTGGCCTTATTTAATAAGTATCAGTTTTAAAATTATGCTTTTACTCTTTTATATGACCGTAAATATATTGTTAAGTATACACATTTGTACATGTATTTATTTGGTTTTAAAGACAGTGTTTAGCTTATTAGGATTTGAATCAGGCGGTATAGTCTAGGAAAGCTACAACAACTCTACATAATGTGTTAAAATTTTTTTGTTTTTAATAATAAGAGATATAGTTACATCAATATTTTATGCTATATGCATAGATTAAAATAAAATAAATCACACAATGTAAATTGTTAAATTTCAAATAAAGCAAAGTATTATTATGAACTGTTAGATTACTCTCTTATTTCATCTTTCCTGTTTTTAAAAGTTATTCTTTTAAATTTAAGTAAATTCGGCTATAGGTACTGTGGCTATTGAGGTTGTCGTTTTTAAATTTAACATTAATAATTATGGTAATCACGAATAAGGACTTGAAACTCATGGAAATCGGTCCAGCCACTCTTTACTTTTAGTAAGCTCTGTTTAAAATACTTTCTTTAAATACAATACATGTATATTGAATAAATTACACACAATTATTTGATAAAGACGAGAAGATCAACTCTTGTTTTTAGTCAAATACAACAAATAAATGTTCCTCATTTAAAAAACAGCTTTTATATTCCGAAATCAATTTAAATTCATTTTAACTTTTTGTCTCTAATATATTAATTGCTTGCTTATGTTTTTGATGCTGTTAAAATATATTGATATGCATTATTGTAATTTACATGTAAAAAAAATATTTAAATAATCCAGCATCATTTTAATGTATTTTATGCCTGGGTGAATTAGTAAACGGAAGCTCTTTATTTTGATATTTATAATTGTGAGAAACCGGATTTGAATTTAAATACCGTCTACATAATATATTATTTATTCCTCGTATCATTTTATAGATACCTATAGGTATACTAAAAAATTAAAAATGTTGAAACTATTGAAACTTAGTAGGTATTAATATTTCTATACTATAATATTATAAAGCTGAAGAGTTTTTTTGTTTGTTTGATCGCGCTAATCTCAGGAACAATTGGTTCGATTTGAAAAATTCTTTCGGTGTTAGATAGCCCATTCATGGAGGAAGGTTAAAGACTATATATCATCACGCTAAGACCAAAAGGAGCAGAGCCACGTGGGTAAAACCGCGAGGCACAGCTAGTTATTTATATTTAGCAACACGACGTAATTTTTTTAATTTGCCTAATATTTTTGTACGTAAACAACTCCATAAAATTAACATTCACAACCACCAAATACGCAAATATTACAAATAAGACTTCCTTTTTGACTAAATAAGGCTCCATACGCGACGCGACGGTACGATTAGGTAACGTGCGCGTGCGCCGTTTAGTTCTTTTCTAGCACAGCTATGTGGAACAGATAAATTATGTGACATAATCACAGATCTTAATAAATTACATGTTTGGATTGTATGTGTTAAAAAAATATATGTGAAAAATGCGGAAAATTAAATTACGTAAAAATCATACTTATTATTAAAAAGTGGCAGGTTTAATAGACCGCAACGTGTGCATAATATAGAAAGTAAAATTATTTTCTTTCGTTGCATAAGCATGTCGTACGGAATGTTTCTGTAGTAAAAAAGTTAATTATCTAAATAATTACACATTTCTTTTGAAAAAGTTAGTTCAATTATTTTATTTATTTTGCTTATGAAATGCCTCTATGTTATTAAATAAATGTATCTGTTAAAAATTCAATGGCATTTTAATAATTTCTAATAACTCAATTTTATATAATAAATAACCAATAATGCGATTATAAAATCTCTCCGTAAATAAAATCGAAATGTAAACACGCTATATCGTGATCGAAGAAATTTAATTATCCATTGAACCTTGCTAAAAAAAATCACTCACCGTAAGGGAGACGATGGCACTACGATATCAAAATCCTATTCCCAAAATTACACTCACTTACTCGTTCGTGAACGAATTGAACCACAGTTCTATGGGACTGAACTTGAATGGTGCTTGGCGCAAGCAGTCGCGTTCCCAACGAAACGTCGACTGGCGTCTGGTGCTAAAGAACTTGGTTCCCCCGCGCATCGGTCAATACGCTACCAAGTAACCACACTTTCAAAGAACGACCACCCCACCTTTAACACAATCTACTACTCCTCCAGCTCTCAAGTAACGTTTTAACACCGAAACAAACCAGCAATGTATTGCTGTTGATATTTGATTCCGCGGGACACAAATCTTGTCACGCATCGTAAAAAAATTAACAGTAAAATGTTTTCTGTGAATTAAATTTTATTAATATTTCAAATATCCTTCAGATTTACGATAACATCCAAATTCTGCTCGTGTTCCTGCTATTTTGTTGGTTCGTTGTTTCGGGGTTCATTAGCAAATAATAAACATATAACTGAAATAAATTTACATTTTATCGATTATATCTGAGGAGGAAATAAATAAATATAAAAACAATACGGTATAACCTTCTCTTTATGCATGCGAACTTTAATTGGATGTCTTAAGAGGACAACCAAGTTTGCATTCTATACAAAAGACTGATTTTTTGTTGTATCAATTCAAAGAACGTTGTACTTTTAAAAAGCTTGATAAAAAAATGCTCTATATATGGATGTCATGGATTGTGAGTCGAACTGCATGGTTGCAAGTTGCCATACTGTTTCACTACTTTTCTGGTGAAAACAACAGCAAAAATGTACGCCTTTATTTGTATATAGATAACCAAGAGATGGAGTCCCTTTAAAGGCGTTATGGGATATGATTTAATATTGAAATAAATCTTCTCAGTTTAGTTGACCGATACATCTTCTTTTGTATCGTTTTTACCGCAAACGAATCAGTGTCCTAAAGCTATTATATTAAGCAAATAATATGACTCTAGTGTCTAACTATAGATATTTTTATTTAGTTTACATTTATCTTACAATTTAGTATAATCTTCTAGCTCTATCAATGTAAAAAATAAATATAATTATGTCATTATATGTGGGTTTGTTTATCTGATAAATGAGTAGGTAATACCTTGTGTTGCATGCAGAATTACAATTACTTACATATTATTTAATACAGTAAATATAGTTGCATGTGAAGTCCAAGGTCTGATTTAGAAGATTATAATTTCTTAATATCAAAGACAACCTCAGTATAGTTAATTATTATCTTATATTTGTGTAATAAACTCGAAAACACGTAAAAATGTTTGTTTATCTCTCACGCGAAAGCTTCTGAACAGATTTTGACGATACTTGGCTGTGGTATTATTGTGGTACTATAAGCTTATGTACCAGAATAACATATAGATAAAAAAGCTTGTATAATAACAGGATCGTCCGCGGGTGAAACCGCGTGGCAAAGCTAGTGCATGTTTGTTACTCTTTCATGGAAAAACCACGGAACGCATTTTGATGATACTTGGCAGTGTTCTAGCTTATGTGCCAGAATAACACATACCTAGCTAAAACAGCTTGCTTTTACAGGATCTTCCTCGGATGAAACCGCGCGGCACAGCTAGTGTTATGTAATATAATAATATACAATTGATAATCTATTACGAAGAACTAGATATTATATAAATATCATACTATTTTAATTATATATTGAAGAAGAATAATTAAATGCAGAATAGTTTTTATAATCAATTTAATAAAAAATCAATGAAAAGTTTTTTAAGCGAATCTCCATTGAATAGTTTTTTTAGAACCTTCATAATAATTTAAAAAGTTAAAGTGTTTATCAAGGTTTTAATAACTCACGCTGTTATAAATTATGTTTTTATTGTATAATATAATTTTATAGACAAATTATTATTAGCCACGAATAATATGTTTATTAAGTTTGTGGTATTGTTGACTTCGAAGAATTATTTGAAGTACATAGGTATATAAATAAGAACAAAAAAGGGAGGATCAAATCAAAACACATCATACAAATTTAAACGAAAAACCCCGAAACCAAACGTCATCTTTATTTTATTTCTTCGAAGTATCAAGTTCTACAATATTTATTTATGACCAAAAATATACATACGATTCTGATTTCTGATGTTCAGGCAAAGTTCAAGCCTCTTTAAATGGGATATAATTGTACACATTGTACTCGGAAGGAATATTTCCTGCCTTTTCATGAACAAGGGCGAGGTCAATGACCCCGAGACCTTGAAGTTTACAAATAACATCTTCAAGTTTAGTCCTTCCTTTATTTGTAGAAATGAATGATTTTAAAGCGTAGCGTACATGCAAGCCTTTTTCTGACTTTTTCATAAGGTTTTTGGCAATGACCGTCAGATATCAATCAAATATGTACGAGTATGTATAGGAAATGCGTAATTTTAACACTTGATAAAAACAATAAGTAATTACCTATGCTGTATTTTTTTGTAATCTGTAGATTTCTATACGGATTTGCTGTTATAGAGTTATAGAGTCGAAAATCATAATACTTCGCGTTCGTAGTAAAGTAGGTAGGTATATTTAAATATAATATATAATACTCTTAGATATACATCTATAGAGTATACACGTACGTATATATTTCTATAGATGTATGTAAGTATGTATGTATGTACACTCTATAGAAACATACGAAATACCACGACACATTTAGAATGAACTCTTAATCTGAATTGTCTGATATTACAATTATTAAACTAGATATAAATTCAGACCATACCACAAATATTGACCCAACATTTTGACTGATACTATTGATACTTCCAGCTACAGCTAATATTACCGGTTTCGTAAACATATTGAATTTATCTTGAACCCAGTTCAAAGTAATGCTGTGGCCATATTATTTAACATAATGTTTGTTCGCGAATATAGTACAATATGTAGGTATATGTATTCGGTACTAATAGAAGAACTTGAAGACAACGACAAGCTAATATGTTAGTAAAATATTTGGGGCACTTATTTCAATTAGATAAAACAAATGAATAAGATTTAAGTCAGTCATAAATTGGCAAAATTTTGTCTAATAAGGGCCGATTTTTCAATGCTTGGATAAAACTTATTCGTCGAATAATGTATAAAACTACCATTTTAAAAACGTATTCTAATTGCCCGTATTTGACAGTTTACGTGACATTTTAATATTATCGTGTAATACTTTATTGGACGGATAAGTTTTATCCAAGCATTGAAAAATCGGCCCTAAATCAAATTTATCCTCTTATATTTTATACAAATTCCAATTTTCTATGTTTCTGATAATATTCAGAAATGCTGATTCGCTCACAGAAAGCTACTCTCCACAAAGGACACAGGTTATTTTTTCTGTAAGAGATAACACCCCAAATTTTGAAATTCACTACTATAGAGTCGATAGAACGATATAAACATTCATTGAATTGACTAGGTACTAATATATTGCATAATAACTTCGAAGTATTCTAGTGTGGGCATATAATCTCAAATCGAATGTTGTAACAAGGTCATATATTTACGCTACACTTTCATGTCTATTTGTTTCGTAATTCCGTTTATTTTCAGCTTACACTTTTCAACGCAGTTAGTTGTTTATTATTTTGTATCAAGAATACATTTAAATCTATTACAATAAGTAATAACAAACGTATGATGCGAATGGTGCGTAATCTTATCTATATACATATAATAAATCTGTAGAAGGGTCAATTCTGTACATTGAAAATATTGAAAAAATAAATAGCAGGGGGTGTTACTGGATCGATACCAAACCCAAATACCTATGTGATTAAAAAATTTTTGATCTGTCTGTCTGTCTGTCTGTATGTGAAGACATCACGTGAAAACTAACGGTTCGATTTCGATGAAACTTGGTATAATTATACCTTATTATCCTGGGCGTAAAATAGGATACTTTTTATCCTGGAAAAATACGTAGAAAAAAAATAATCTTAATTTTTCAGTTTTATCCATAGACGCTTAGCATAGACGTTGTTCTGTAGAACCGCGAACACACGTTGCGTATTATTATAGGCCTAGCCGTATTTGGGTCCAATAGATATTTATAAGATGTTATTGTCAGAGTTACTCAAAATGGAGAAATAAACCATCCACGCGAAGACCGACATCCGCGCGGACGGAGTCGCGGGCGGAAGCTAGTTTAGATAATAAAAGTCATACAACGATATAATATTAAATTAATTTTATTAACAGAAAAGGTACAATATGTTATATTATACTGTATACCTACTTGTAAGTAGGATATAAAATGTAGCGAAAAATATACAAATATATATAATTTATGAGTATAGTGATGTGTAGGAGGATATTATACTTACTTCGACTGAATTTAGAAATATAAATTGGTTAAATTTTATTAAATTGCTCTGAGCATTTGAAGAAAAAAAGTTACTCGACGAAAACCTGAAATATTTTTTCGATAATTGGTTTTCAATAGGTATATATTTTATAATACTTATACAAACATACGCGGTTTTATAAGAAAATAATGGGAAGAAAATTCAGATTACTTAAAACTAAATCCAGAAAATTCTGGAATTAATTTATATTTTACACAAGTAAAATAAAATCACTTCACACTTTGCTGAACCTCAAGTGGACTAAGGATATAATATTTTAAATATTATATTCAACATAAAAATAAAGGTTCATCGTCCTTTTTATCACAAAGATGGATCACTAAATAACTGTGAGAACGAGTTGCTTAATATTCAATGGTTTCGTAAATTAATGACAAATGATTTACGAGTTTATGTCATTTATAATGAATCCGTTATAAGTTACCTAATGTTAATTATTATTTCGTCTATATTGAATAACGGTATTTTCACTACAAGTTCTTCGAGGATCAAATTTCATGAGACTTAGAAAATAAAAATACATATTTTATATTTTAATATAGTTATTAGTTATGTAACTACTTTAAATCTAAAAAATTAAAAGTAAAATTAACCGTAAGTATCTCACATTACAAACAGACACAATTTGATTTTGATTATTAATTAGTTGTAAATTACATATCCATGTAATTGATTAAATTAATAGCGTAAATTATGAATATAAGGAAGCATTATTTGGTGATAGTGACAACAATTTAAATCAATTGCAAAATTTATAGTCTATACAAAAATGTTAGAAAATATCTAAAATGTCTCTACAAAATAGGAAGACAATAGGTATCTCATTATTCAATTATTGCATATATTATAATTATTTGAAGCACAGTTTTTAAGTATTTATACGTATAAACATAAATCATTACAATTTTTATAATAATGTAAAAACAGTTGTTTTACATTATATTTTTTAAACTGTGCAATAAATGATATTAATTGATATTAAATGATATAAAAACAACATTGTAGATTATTTAAGTAAAATAAAAATTAAAAAAGTTTACGCCCCCGGGTGGGCTCGAACCACCAACCTTTCGGTTAACAGCCGAACGCGCTAGCCGATTGCGCCACGGAGGCAGATGAGCATGCATGTAAAATTACCAATCATTTTCCAAACATCATTGCGTAACAAAACATTGTACTATGACTGAATTATAAAGAGATTATACATGATAAGAAACAATTGAATCAATAATAATAATCAACTGAAACAATAATTATTTATCACAATTCGGCTTTTGCGGCAATTTTTTTTATTTAAGGGCTGATTTTTCAATCCTTGGTTAAAACTTATTTGTCGAATAATGTATAATAATATCTACCATTTACCTACCATTTTTTATAGTGTAAAATTAACTCACATCATTTATTGTGGAAATCACTCAGAGCAAACATTTAATATTTATTTTAACACCGTTTACAATCGAAAACAGTTAGGTAGTTAATTTTGCTTAAAACTTATTTAGTTAATAGCTGTAACGACTACCAAATTATAATATTATACTTTTTGATAAGCTACTTATAGAATAAAATCAAATCTGTATTTGATTTGAGTAGATATAGATACTTATTATTATATTTTAAGCGTTCATAAAATATTGTTCAATTGTTAAAAAAAGAACTAAGAATCATTCAGTAAATTGATATACATACTTTGTAATCAAATTTAAAGTGCATTGTATCTCTGAAGTCTAAAATAAGGAAAGGGCGTTGTTCGTTAAATATAATCACACACAAAATATTACAACATGTCCGTTCCATTTAGTCCGCAATTCCCATAGCCTTACCAACTGTCCTTCACCTTTAGGGAAAACTGGGCCAAAACACGATTTGCACAATCACTTCCTTAAAGGTTGACCTATGAGCTTTTAGCTATTAACATTATCACTAAAATAAATTCAATTTAATAACATAGGCAGCAGATAAACTCAAAAATCGAAGCACTCTATCAAAACTTCCTTAGTCGGTACATTTGTTTTTTCTTGTTTTAACTAACGACCTATATCCTGCCTAAAACATTTTTTTCCCTCTCCTAATACTAAGCATTTTTATAGTATATTTAATTCTTTAGTAAGATATAGATAGTAGATGCAGATATACTAAGATTGACACACGTGTGCACTGTGCACACTGCACGGCGTCTTTCGCTGCTCAGAATCCTAATTGTTTCCCTAAATATGGTATTAGGTATACGACATAAGACTGAATCGTTAGTATAAGGACAAGAAACAGCGTGATGCAATTGGTAGAAGATAAATGATTAGATAATTGATAAACTATATCCTACTACTATTATAAAGGCGAAAGTTTGTATGTATGGATGTTTGTTACTCTTTCACGTAAAAACTACTGAACCGATTACAATGAAATTAAGCACACATATAGAGGGTAACTTGGATTAACACATAGGATAGGTTTTATCCCGGATTTCCCACGGGAACGGGAACTATGCGGGTTTTTCGTTGAAAACGCGGGCGAAGCCGCGGGCGGAAAGCTAGTTCTACTATAATTTTGATTCTACTGAACTTCAGACAGAAGATTATCCTTATGAATCTAACGTCCACTAGGAAATATGTATTAGGGGTAAGTATTTTTATAAAAAGGCTTTTTTAATATATATTTCACGTTTTGAAATTTTACATATATTTGTATTATATGTTTTGAGTAAATTATGCGTAAATCTCTTATATTGTACTTCCATTTCATTATGTTCTGTATCTTTTGTCTTCAAATAGAGGCCAAGTGATGAAATACATAAAACTTGACCAATTCTTTATAAATTGTATTGTTAGATTAAATATATGACAGGTGGTAGCTATATGAATAAAACGAAGAATAGGGGGAACATTTTCATAAACCTTAAAGTTTTATTAAATTCTTCACATACAAATTTATATAAATGGATTTGTCTGCCTGTTTATACATATTTTGTTAGTAGGTTAAGTAGTTCACTTACAATAATTAAGCAATATTTTCTAAATATGTACATAAATTATCGTGTCAGGAAAACAAACAAGCATTAAAAACATAAGATATAAGCCTATTCTTCGTAATTCTCAGATTCCCTCAGCTCTATATAGCTCTATCAAGTGATATATCAAACTAAAACATAATTAAAACGAACCACACATAATCAAAAGTATGTTACAATGCTATTGGACATAACAATGGCCACCATTCAATCACGAAATTTCCCATCGTCAAAAGATAGAAATACTCTGGTCTATTGTTGCAATATAACAAAAAATAATATATTACAATACCAAGTAGATAGCTTGCTGTTATACAAATTAATATCAATTTGGTATCATTAAAGATTTACAAATATGTAATCCTTATAATTGACATAATTGTAGGAACATAAAAACTGGAAATAGAGTATTGAATTGTAAAAAATATCTCGTTTAATATTAAGAGATTATCTTAGCTTAAAGATCGATATAATTAAAACAAAATAAAAAAAATATTGTGTGGTTTTATGAAACCACGGTAAAAGTGAAACTGTTCGAACGGTTCCGAACACTGCTTTGTGTAGCGCATGTCGCGTGACGGAGTAGGTATACCTACTCGGCAGCCGCGATACACGCGACATGCGCTACACAGACCAAAAAGTTTGAGACGATGTAATAAAAGTTCCACTTTAATAATAGAAATAATTGATATAGTTCGATTCAAACTTAATGGCGGTTCGGGAGTCAGGTGCGGGTGCGAGTGCGGGTGGTCCCTTAACGTCCCGCTAATACCTAAAATTGTTTTCTGCGCATCGGATCTCGATCGTACGATGTTCCGAACCGCCATTAAGTATGAATCGTTCTATACAATAACTTTTTATTCATTATCTAACGCAAAGCTCCATCACCTAACCTCATATAAATAATTTTCTTAGGTTGCCATAAATTCCATTGCGCTGTTCACCCGAACATAGTATGCAGCGTCAACATTATTATTTTATTAATTGTACCTAATTTAGAGTAAAACAACTATAGTAATTATAAAATAGAAAAAAAGAGCACATGTAGAGTCTTTTGCCATTATTTGTAAATAACTTCTGTATGCTTTTTCTTACGAAGGGTTAGGCGGTCAGCGAAAATTCAGCTATTCGCGCCTTAGGTAAGGGGTGAGGGGTTCCGCGTTTAGTATGGAATCAACGCAACGTGCTCGAAACTAAAAATCGTATGCACAATTTAGAGGTAACTTGCGGATTTTTCAGTTTTTTTTCAGTTGTAATTTTTCAATATAAATAAGTAGGTTTAAAGGAAAATCTTCGTTTTTTACTGGTAGTTGGAGTCGATGACACAATTGGAACCAGTCTCGTCAGGGAAAGATAAAATTAAAATGTCTTATGATTCGATGAATTAAGTAAATTATTGATATCCGCTTACATCAACGGAAAAGGTAGGTGACCTCATAAAATATTTTTATTTGAATAATAGGATGATTTAGTATTCCGTAGGTAAATTGTAAAAAGTTTTGCACAATAAAGTGAGCTTAGTAGAGCTACTTATAACTTAATCTATTATATAAAAATGAATCGCAAAATGTGTTGGTAAGCGCATAACTCGAGAACGGCTGAACCGATTTCGATAATTCTTTTTTTATTATATTCCTTGAAGTACGAGGATGGTTCTTATGTAGAGAAAACGTAAACATGTACCACGGGCGAAGCCGGGGCGGACCGCTAGTCTTATATATAAAAATGAAACGTAAAATGTGTTGGTAAGCGCATAACTCGAGAACGGCTGAACCGATTTCGATAATTCTTTTTTTATTATATTCCTTGAAGTACGAGGATGGTTTTTATGTAGAGAAAACGTAAATATGTACCACGGGCGAAGCCGGGACAGCCCGCTAGTTTAAAATAATTTTCCAATTTACGCAACATTTTTAACGATGAGCAGTCTGCTCTTACAGGTCGTAGCGTTTTGTAATAATATCTCATGGCCTTGTAAATGGATTTATCACAATCCTAGTTCCTGACATAATTAGCGCCGTCAACCTATCAAACAAACAAACTCTTCAACTTTATAAATTATAATTATTTTTCTTCATATTACAAATAGTAAATGGATTGATTGGATATTAAAAAATGGAAATTAATTCTTACGGTCTCTTATTTTTTATGTATGTTGACATAATACACAAATAGCAAAAATATTTTTCGTTCATCTAGGTATGTAGTAATAATTTATTAATGATGTCAATGACATCCAGATGTTCTGAATTATTACTTAAATCTAAAAAAAAATTGCTTCGGTTTTTCACCTTTACATAACTTAATAAATAACTAAGTGTTTTCGATAGACTGGTTTTATTGACGTACTAATTATAAAGCTGCAGTATATTTTGATATTCTACCTACCTATTAATCTTAATGAAATAAAATTGATTTATTATCTACTGATAAAAACTGTACCTATCATTTTGTTGATATGTATTTTGCTTGCAATTCATTAAAATTAATAATTAATGTCCTTTGCGATCATCTGATGGTAGATATTATTGTCTTGCTTTGAAAAATATTCTTATTGAGCTAAAACGGTTGGAATTACTCTTCTCAAGCTTTTCTTCCCTAAGATACCTCGAAAATCGAAATACTGAAAGCATTTCTTATTGTGTTCATATAGTAGATCATACATCATAATTGTATATAGGTATAATTACATAATATTATGTAGAGACAGTGTTGAAAGGGAAGTTATTTTAGCGTTATCAGCAAGGACACATCATTGTATTCTACTAAAACAAATAAAAAATATCCACTTAGTTAATTTCACGCGTGATTATCGGCGGATCTTGTATCATTAGCAAAAATAACTACTTGACCTTCACTCTTTCGACCAAACAAGGATCTCGTTAATGCCTCCGAGGAATCTAAATTCAGAGATAAATTCAATAGTTTTATATTTATTTTTTTCCTTTTTTATTAACATTTTTGCATAAATGTAACATTTCTCTGACCAGTTTGAAATGTCAAATGTCATTGGCCAGTAATAATGGGAATGCTTTTTTAATAAACAAAAATTGTTTCCCCACGTGGAGCCTGATGTCACCGTTGCCTTTTGCAGGTAAGGAATAATATTAATAAAAAATATTTTTATTTATTGGTCCATGTTCTTAGGTACTCACTTGTTACGAAAATATTTAAATTTTGGCCACAAATTGTCCTTGGTTTTCACTTTTCAACAAAAAAAATAGTTCCAAAAATAAAAGAATTTTTCAAAACTTTTGTAAATTTTAGATACAGTATGGATTAAAAAAATCCTTGAAGATTTTCTTAAACCTACAATAATTTCAGAAATCCAGTTCCGAGAAATCCACTGAACTTTACCTTTTGAAAAAAGCGCCATCTGTTGATGTATAATAGTATCTCCATGTATTAGAAAGGCATTTAAGATGTCATGAGTAAAATATATAGATGGCGCTCTTCAAATGTTGTAAATCTTATAGGATGTATCGGTCAATTAAGGAAAGCTGGCATGTTCACAGTACTCACACTTATGCAATTTCACTTACAGTATGTTCAAAAATAAATGCGACTCTAGTTTCATTTTAGACTTGAATTGTAAAATGGTGCGTTGTAGATAAATATATGCAAAATATATAATTATGAAAGCTCTCATAATTTACCTGTAAAATTATAATTTAAAAGTAAATCAATTGATGAAGTTAATTATTTATTCTAATAATAATCAATTGGATAAAAGTATTACTAATCATTCAATTATCAAATAATAATTAAATTTCAGGTCATAAAAACAATACAAATAACACGTGCGCTTACTCCCAACACACGGATGGTTGTTTTGATAATGATTTAAATAACGGGCGTTTTTTTAATAATGTGATAACTCTGATTATTAATTAGTAATTTGATTTTTGAAAAAAAAAATGCCGATTTTAGTCAAAATTTATATTTTTCTAACAAGATCCTTATCATCCAAATTTCCACCTTAGTGAGAAAAATTGACATTTCTAAT
Organism: Colias philodice; assembly: GCF_061535455.1. Taxonomy (NCBI): domain Eukaryota; kingdom Metazoa; phylum Arthropoda; class Insecta; order Lepidoptera; family Pieridae; genus Colias; species Colias philodice. The sequence goes on along the minus strand of NC_143111.1, from coordinate 4,821,447 downwards.
GAAAATGAACAAAAAATTAAATGATTTTATTAAATACTGTAAAATAGTCTATAATTCTTCCATTTACTGTATCACAAAATTCTTCATAGATTTTTTGATATTCGTACTACACCAATTACATCACCCTGTATTTATAAACAATTGCAAAATATGACACATACATAGGCCGGGAGATACTGACACAAAATTTCGGGTCATTTGTAACAGAATGGCGGTTCTACAGAGGTCTTATTACGCAATGACTAAAAGAAAAATGATGGTCAGAACTCAGAACGCTGGTACCGGTGGCCTAGTCGCGTGGGCGTTAGTCAAACTCGTCGGATAAATAGCGAAAGTCAAACGATTTGTAACACAATAATTTTAGAATTCACCGATAGCCCATAAAAAAGATGTAGGCGGTAGTGTCATGCCATACTTTTCCGGTGTAACTTACAGCCCCCCATACCGACGCGATGCGTTGATTAAAAAAAAAACAATTCAAACATTTGTACCAGGCTAACTTTTGCACAGGTAATCATCATCGTGCAGACATTTACGAAAATCGCCATGCCATACTTTTCGGACGATTCCAAATGGCCGAAAATCTGCAAAAAAAAAATTTTTTTCGCCAAACAATTTGTACCAGTATTGCATTTGGATTTTTGGAGAGTATTTGATAAAATGTGACCATTATTATATTTGCCATACTTCTAGTAGGGGGAAAAAGTGCTGCCATACTTGAAAATTAATTTATTCGTCACGTTTCAAAAATTCGACTGTACAATACGTAAAATATTTTTTTACAGTATGGGATCATTATATTCTGTTTGTTTGTATACAATTCTACCTAGAAGAAATATCGCAGATTGCAAACATGGGGTGGATGATTGTAAGACTTAAGCCAAAACGTAAAAAAAAATGAATAGAATTGGCGATTTGTACCAGTACGGCATTTTTGGAAAGTATATGATGCAACGTGACCATTATTATATTTGCCATACTTTTAATAGAGGGAAAAATTAGTGCCATACTGCTACAAATCGTTCAAACTACGAATAAAATCTTACAATAAGAAAAAATCTTATACACATTCGCCACCTCCCACAGGTATGGCATTATCACACTTCTATTTATAATCATTCAGGAGTTGTTGAAAAAAAAATGTAGGGTGGTACAAATCGTTTGGCGAGAAAAAAAATTTCAAAAATTTGCAGATTTTCCGCGGTATGGCGACCATTTGGAATCGTCCGAAGAGTATGGCATGGCGATTTTAGTAAATGGCTGCACGACGATGGTTACCTGTGCAAAAGTGAGCCCGGTACAAATGGTTGAATTGTTTTTTTTAAATCAACGCATTCACGTCGGTATGGCGGACTGTAAGTCACATCGTAAAAGTATGGCATGACACTACCGCCTACATCTTTTTTAAGGGCTATCGGTAAATTCTAAAATTTTTGTGTTACAAATCGTTGGACTTTCGCTATTTATCCGACGAGTGTGAATAACGCCCACGCGACTAGTCCGCCGGTACCAGCGTTCTGACCATCATTCATTTTCTTTTTGTCATTGCGTACTAAGACCCCTCTAGACCGCCATCCTGTTACAAATGACCCGAAATTTTGTGTCAGTATCTCCCGGCCTAACATGTGCAATGTGTAAATGTGTTGACGTTCCAGCTCTTCTTAATATACCTATAACCCTATGTACCTATTATGAGATTAATAATTTGATAATAATTAATAATGGTAATACATGATTTAGAATATACTATTCCGATATGAATACAAAATTATTATTTATTTTCCAAACTCCACAATATAGGTAGGTAGGTAATTAATTAAGATTGATATTAATCCTTTCCACGAATGACTTAAATTATTTATTTTGATAATAATTTACATCTATTTTAGAATTATTGATAAGTACCTGAACATATTAAGTATTTATTTTATTTTATTGCACATTCTAACTTATCTATTTCCAGTCCTAAACTTTAATAAAATAAACTAGATATTTATGCATTAATATGCATGCATAATCTTTTAATAAAGAGACAATATTTTAAAGATGATGTATTTTATCCCTGACTATTCAGTATTCCTTCAGTAATTTGCACTTCTTCGTCGCGCCTTTTCCTCACTTTGCGATTGGCGGAAACGGCGTGACGTCATCGCGCCCACGCGGTCTGTGTGACGCAATCCGATCGATGATATAGCTATCCCGCTCACACCTATGAAAAGCAATGGTGTTACGTTTCATTCTTGAAGGAATGTTTCCAAATTCAAAAATCGTAGGCGTCCTCGTGCGTAGTCGATCCGTTTGTCAATGTAGTCTGCAACCATGCTCAAGAAAGGCTCAAGATTTTAAACCCTGTTTATTTACAATGTGTAATAACAACAATGTTTTTCGTGGTTATTTTAAATTTGATTTCATTTCTGGAACATTTAAGTTGTTTGGTTATTTTAATTAATTTCAGTAGGAGTTGAATATCACTGCATCTAATATTTTAAAGACACCCTTCTTTGAAGAAAAAGCTTTTATTGAACATTGTGATTCTATATATGTAATTGAAAATATTTGGTTGAAAAGCAATCAATAGAAAACTTGAAAAGGGATAGGTAGGTAGGTATCTAACGGGGGTTTGTTTTTTACTAAGTAATAAGCGTATTATGTGCTAAAGAGTAAGGATAATTAAAATTGTATATTAAACGTAGATATATATAACTAGCGGTCCGCCCCGGCTTCGCCCGTGGTACATGTTTACGATTTCTCTACATAAGAACCATCCTCGTACTTCAAGGAATATAATAAAAAAAGAATTATCGAAATCGGTTCAGCCGTTCTCGAGTTATGCGCTTACCAACACATTTTGCGATTCATTTTTATATATAAGAAGATATATTCAATCATTGAACGGAGCTTTTATATGAATGGGAGGCTGACAGGCGTAGGACCGAAATCTGTCCACAGATGAAAATAATTTATTAAGGCTGCAGTCTAGCAAAATTGCGTTTTCAACAAGTTATTTGACAATTTTTTCCCGGCTAATGAAATGATAAACTGAATTTTTTTTTCTTGTTTATCAATTAGTGTTATATAGGGTAACGGCACCAGTGGTCAGCCTCATAACAGCTTTTTGAAGTTTTGACAATTGCCATTTCTACAACAATCGTCGAATAAAAAAACGTACAACATGTATGGATTTATTGTTTATTGTAGTTTCGAATCAGCATTTATCAAAAACAATAATTCTCTTAGTAAAATATATAATTAATTTTAAACAAAAAATGGCCCAGTGTCCCAGTGAACAGCCTCTAAAAACCAATAAACAGCCTTGTTGAACCCAGTGTTCAGCCTTTAGCAAGTATAACTAATTATGAGATCAAAATAAACAATGTTATATCAAAATCAACTATATTAATCACATTTTTATAGCAACGATTCACTTAGCACAAAAAAATGTATATCGCACATAATACAAATATTATTTTAAACATACTATTACAATCTCTTTGTGTCTTCTTATTTTCTAGGAACTTCTTATTATTTATCATAAAAACAGCAATAATTCTTTTTAAAGAAATCAGCGATATTAGTTTATAATATTATTGATGTATCTATAATCCACAATATATGTATATAATTATAATCAACCACAGGAGGATCTCTTTCGGAGGATTTCTCTGGAGGATACTGTTGTCTTGGCGGCATTTTTAGCTAGAAAAAAAGGGAACAATAATAACTTTTGGATATGAATACACATAATACCATTATTTCAGGTAAAACTTAACTAACATGAAGTATTACTTATAGATTTAAACACAAAAATTAGCATTTATACTTAAAATATTATTTCAATAACATCGTGGCTGAATACTGGATCATTGAGACCACAGATTGAGACCCAGTGGTCAGCCGCTTGAAAAAAATATTTTAAAATGCGGCTGACCACTGGGTTTTCTAACAATTAGGAATAATCCCAGTAATCAGCCCCAGGGGCTGTCCATTGGATCTTTCATAAAAAATCAGTATCCAATGGTCAGCCCCTCAAATTTTTAAGTAAAAAAACAATATTTTTTATCAAATTTCATAAAATTAAATGCTCTAAGTAATCTATAAAGTTATTATCTATAAAACACAATCACATTTCATACTAAAATATGTTATTACTCACCTTTCAAAAGAGCACCACATGAAACAAAAAATATTGCAGACATGACACTTCTGCTCTTGTCGGCGGACAGCACCTGTACGAACGTGTTTACTTCTCTCCCCTGACCCCCTACTGCTCCTATCGCGTGATGCATGAACCAATAACGAAACAGAGCTTCTATTTAAGTGCGCGTGATTTGGTTATTTTGATTACAGCGATATTTATGGCCAATAAACAACGCAATAGGCTGATCACTGGTGCCTGGCTGACCACTGGTGCCGTTACCCTACGCAATGCGCGTGAATTTTTTCACATTTATAAAGTTACTTTATGTTACCTTAATCAGGCCTTCAAGATAAGTCTCTTTCCCCCAATTACATTTCGAGCTAAGTTTATGCACTCACTACGTTGCAACCGATTACAATTTACACAATCTGATCAGCGCATTATTATCCTTATATAGTCGTTATTAAAAACTGCTGAATACAATTGCCGAAAAACTTATGATTTTCTTAATTAGAACGTTATAAATTCATTAAATTTCCCATTTTTTGCCTTACAAAATCTATTGATAAATACTGCTAAAAGTTATTTTTTCCATTAATTTATTCGAGTTGGTTGAAGACCAATGAGTATTAATCCTTTAAAATTTTTTTTTTTGAATTTTGATAATTCTTTAAATATTAAAAAAATATTTAAAATAATTAGGAAAAATCCTAGCGAATTTCTTTAGTCGCGCTCCTTGGGCCGGAGCGTTCTGACGTGTGCTCTACGCTCGATTTTCCTTCATACTGAAGTGAAAGTTGCTCTACTTCATTAAATTTAATATTTTTGTTAATTGATTATTTTTATCTTAGTTTTGTGCAAATATTCGTATTTTTAAACATTTGATTTCGATATGGAAAATAAACGAAAAAAATACGCGTGTAACTACTAGAAAAAAAATTATCTTCGAACATAAAGTTAATGAAACCAAATAGATTGCAAAGGTGATTGGCAACAATTTCTTTATTTTACGGGGTGTCAGTAAAGGGATGTATATTTCTTTAAAAAGTAAGCTCATAAATTTTCTTATAATATAATTTTTTTGAAGTTCCAAAAATGTTTATTTTTCGTTTGAGAAATACGAAATATAATATAAACTTGTATTGAGAACTTGAACTTCCCGAGTTCATCCGGGGAAATCCCCATACGGGGAAAATGATTTGTTTACTCCAAAATTGATCCGAGGTGTTTTAATTTTTTCTTCTAGTCATTTTCAACGTAGCGGCATTTTGTTTGATTATTAATTTTGTAACTTAAATACAGGATGTTGCTTTTATATTCTGATCTTACAGACGCGCTGACAAATTTAGTCCGCCATTTCTAGTTTAGTCTACCAACTCTAAGTACCAATATTAAAACGAATGGATTATCATCACATCATCAAAACTCAGATGTAATGGAAGATCACAATAACATAGAAAATTCAGTGGGTGTTGAGAACTAAACAAACAGAAGTAACAGAGACGCGAAGAATAAAAAAAGAGGACGAAAACGATAATTCGTTGATGCTTTCCCTTTTCGACGTATTGTTAGGGTACATCACCAATCTGCAAAAAACAAAACTGATGATTCCCAATTGCTGATTAAAAATGAAAAACAAATAATCGACAACAGTGGTGAAAATTTGCTGATCACAATGAAACATCCTTCAGTGGTAGCAGATTTACTCATTTAAAATGTATCGGTGAACAGCGTAAAGGAGAGGAGGACAGGAAAACATTATGAATGTGGATGGTGGATTGTATACAGGGTGTAATCGATAAGTATGTGCAGGCGATTATGACGTTATTATTGCAGGTATCAAAAAACTTAAAACTGATATCGAAATTACTTTACCTAATGAGCAAAATGACAATAATAACTTTTTAAAAGTATAACGAGAAATATCTAAAAAAATTACTTTATACACTCCCATATCAAAAAGGGAAAATGGGACTAGTAGAAGTTAAATGTCTAATTCCGGCAAAAGACATGAATGCGGAAGATGCAGTTAAAAAAAAATAATATTTGAAATACAATGCAAAAAATAACACTTTTGTCATAGATAAGAATCATGACTATTTTTTCCGAATTCAGGGACAACTAAACGTTGCAGAAGCAGAAGTCTGCTTATTTGTTGTTTGGACTGGAGTGAATCATTCGTTAAAAATAGAATATATAAAAAAGTATGTAACGTTTAGGCAAAATAAAATGATGGACCATTATCAAGATTTTACATAAATTGCCTACTGTCACAATTGATTGATTCGAGACTTCAGCATTCGATGTCCATCAAGGACCCATCCTATATCATTCAAGCGATTGAAAAAAAAGAGATAAATCCAGTGCAACCGATAAAGCATCAGAATGCTAGCAAAAGATTTATTAGGTTTATCAATATAAATCTATATATTATACATAATATAATAAATCTGTAGAAGACGCGAAGACTGACATCCGCGCGGACGGAGTCGCGGGCGGAAGCTAGTCAGAAATAAATATCTTTTGTTTTCATTTGCGTATTTTTCTATTTAACAATTTTTTAACACAAACATTACATTTTTTTTATTATATACAAAATTTGTTTATCCGTTTTATTAGTTAAACTGAACAACTTTCACTAAGAAACTTAGGTCGAAAAAAATGTATAGAGTTATGCATTTTGTATGGAAAGCTTATTTTTTTTTTATATTTCGTCCAAAATTTCTTTGTAAAAGTTGATCAGTTATATAAACATGAAGTTGAAGATATCAATAGAAAGTATTCGCAAATTTTGTGTACTGATAAAAAAAAATCACCCGGTGTAATTTTCACGAAAATTGTTTCAAATTGTCATTTTTGGTACTTATTATGAATATTAAATTATGCATACGAATGATTTAATTTTTAAAAATTAAGTGGAGCAACTTTCCTTTAGTACATTTGTATTATTTACATATAGGATGACAGGATGCATTTGTTTGCACTACTAGACCAAGCCCTTAAGTATTTTCCTTAGGTATTTTCATTGACAAGACGTGGTAAGAAAAACAAGGGTGTTGTGTTTAAAATAAGAAGTAAGAACATTGTGAAACAATTTACTAGATTTTCACTTGATCAAGTTTAATTTAAATACTGCCAATTAAGAACATAAACATAAGAACTTATACACTGTGTTATATACTTAATAAATAACATGTAGTTTAAAAAAACTAAAAAACACGCTTTTTATAGAAAACCGAACTAAAAAATAGAAAATTTTATCAAATTAGTGTATTGTCATCGGTCCTCAATAAATCTACAAAGTTTGAACGAAATCTGGCCGTTTAAAGTGGGTCAAAATCGCGCCCAAAGAAGTCGGTTACAAACATACAAACATACAGGTGAAGCTAATATAAAGCGTGTAAAAATTGCTGTTATTTTGTTGCAATACCTACCTGCTTTAGGTGTAACAACTGCTATTTTGTCATTTTAAATTACTTTTTCATTAAATTACCTTTACCATGGTCCGTTAACTATTTGCAAACAAATTATCAATGTTATATTGTTAATCAAATCAAAGTGGTAAGGCGAACGGCCCGTGGAGTCATAAATTTAGTCACATTTCTACGAAAAACAGATAATCGACGTACGTCTATATGAGGTCATCAATTAAGATATCGATTTAGTAAAAAACTATAATAGCTTTGTATATACATAAATACTTACTTCTTGTTAGAAAATGTACTGCTGAATGATTTTAGTAGGGTAATATTATAGTATACGGTACCTAAAGTGTGCAAGAGTTTCGAGTACTCTTCATAATGAGAGTTTCACATTGCAGGAGAAATCAGAGGAATACAATATATGTTTATAAAAGTGTATTATAGTGTATTAATGTGTGTAATAAATTTTATTAAACTTTCATTGTCTGAATCTCTATTTTATGTAAAGATTATGGATTTGCTTTCCTAAAAGATTGACAAATCTTTTATTGATATGATTTTTATGTTTAGAGATAGCTAGGAGCTTAGAGATCTCATTCCCATAGGAAGATCCATTATGATGAGCATTTTAGTAGCTCCAGAATTTATACCTTAACTTCGATAGGTGGCGCTACATTAAAAATGTGACGCGTATGGTAACTGTTAAATTTCTTTGACATAGCGGGCGGAACTGTAGACGATAGCTTGTCTAAATATAATACAAATGAATTTGGCTATTTTTTAATGCCTTCTTAGGGCACACGGAAAGTTCTATGAGAAAATTACGAAAAACAGGCAAAAGGGCAGGACAACGCCTGCTGGGGCTAGTACTAAATAAAATTGATAAAATATGATTTCTAGCCGTTTGTATGTGTGCACCATATCTGACCTTGATGTCCCATTGTCGAACTCTTCGCACTTGGCATCCAACTTGGCCCTACTATTTGGTTAAAAGAAAGATAAATGATCTTAATGTTAGGGCTGCCACATTCCAATTTTAAGCCTAATCTATGGTTTTAAATACTATGGTAGAGATTGTCTAATCTAAAAATGAACGCCCCTCCACTAAACTTAATTGTTTCAATGTGTGAGGACAAATAATTATTGAACCACTTTATATGTGTGCGCGCGTCGATTCTACTGCAAACTTTGACACTCGCGCACTGATTTGTCAACTAATCGGGCGATCAGTTCAGGTGCCTAGCATTGTATGGCGGGGAGAGCGCGCTATGTACGGAATGACACGTCCGTTCTATCGTGCATCGCGTCATTTATGCACTAGTTGGCCAACTGGTCCTGTCGTTCGGGCATGGACGGGACTGGAGGACTGAACGGCCAATGAGGCAGACCAATTTGTGTGTATTGCGTCTATACACGTACTTTGAATGTGAGCGTAAACACAGTGGAGGGGCGTTCATTTTTAGATTAGACAATCTATAATTTCATAATTTATGGCATATATAATACAGTAAAGAGTATCATTGTATACTTGATATATTAGTCGATCACAATTTTTACTACAATGCAACGACTACTAACTTACGTAGGTTTATTCCTACATTTGTCTTTACATTGTTTAAATAATGTTAAGCTAGTTTTAATATAAATTATAATTTTAACCTTTATTCACCGACTTATCCGATTGAATGAACGTAGTAGGCGTTAACTTTTGATATTTGGCCGATACTTCATAAGTCAACTTAATAAAAATCTAGTGAAGCATCTATGAGTAGGACTTGATATTTAAATATTAAGCAACCAATAGCATAATGAAACAAAAAAGTGTAGGTTATTATAAATAGACTTATCGAACACTTCGCTACTAATATAATGCATATGAAGAGCGATACTTTTTAGTCATACGTAAAATCAAAGCAAATGAGCAATCGTTTTTAAGAAAAAACTGAAGCATTAATATTTCTATATTATGAGTTACAAATGGTCAGTTCATTATCAGCTGTTCTTCTTTTAATTTTATACGTATAATTTGCTCTACGATTCCAAATTAAATTCATACCAGTTGTATTCTAGCTGTAGGAACTATTATTTACACTTAAATGTATTCCAGATGTATTCTAGCTGTAAGTTGTGGTTGTATCTATTAGGTACTATGTATTCTATTATATGTCTTCCAGTTGTATCTATTACTATGTATTCTATGTATTCTATTAAAAGTATTTCAGTTGTATTCTAACTGTAGGAACTATTATTTACACTTAAATGTATTCCAGATGTATTCTAGCTGTAAGTTGTGGTTGTATCTATTACTATGTATTCTATGTATTCTATTATATGTATTCCGGTTGAATTCTAGTTGTAGCAGCCCTGTAAGTGCGAGTTATTTTTTGGCTCCAGCAAGTTGCGTCTAACCTCGGTCTAGCCAGACCGGCGCCAGAGCGTCTATTCCTGGCTTATCTGTGACATTGCGACTTATTGACGAAAGTATTGACATGTGTATGATGTTGGTATGTGTGTATGTGTGTGGTACCTTTGCTGCAATTCCTTAATGAAAAACTAGTAGAAAAAAAAACACGAAAAAAGATAAAATTCAAGTTCCTTATAAAATCAGTGAATTTACACGCAGGTTTTTCATGTACCTACTAGATGTTATGAAATTTGAATTTTGAAATAATTATGTTCTCGATTGTTTGTTTTCAAAGCATAGGAAGGAAGCTTTAAAAAGCACTCCTCCTTTCAGGTATATTTTAAATAGTTATATTGATTTGTAGACTGTACCTACTTAAATGCACAGATATATGTAAAAATATTATTGTAAAGCAAAAACAAGAGTTAAGTAAGGATTAAGTATTGTGCAACTTAACATGATTCACGCGCATGACGTAAATATTGCATAATGTACTTATTCAAAGCTAATCTTAAGAAAAACAAACACACATAATCCAATAATATTCAAGAATTGTTATTGATATAAACCTGTTTTTAGATTTACATGAATATCGAGTATCAATACCAAATCAATATCAAAACGTAAATATAATAAGGGTAATATTAAAAATCACACATACATGAATCAAATTAAAAACAAAATTTGATAATAAATAATGACATGATAACATTAGTAAAATGATCATAAAATAAATCACGTCATAATTATTAATATTATAAACTCTATGTACCTGTATTCAGCTCCTGCGTAGACTGAATAAATACAATCACTAATATTATTATCGGCTAAAAATACCTTCATATACCTTATAATAAAAACTTGCTTATGATAAAGCACGAAAATAGTTTACAAAAACCTCCACTCCAGTTTTACAAATAAACCTTTATGTGTCAATAATGCCTTTCTTCGTAAGGGCAAATATTTTTAGTAAGGCTACGTCGTAGCTCCCGTAGCACGCTACGATAGTTAAAAATAGATAATTGATGTCATCCAAGCTAACCTCCGCTAATTTAGTCACCACATTTGATTGTTTTAATTTATTTAACATGTGGATTTTTTTAATTCTCAATAATTAGCCCAAATGACGTAATACGGCAGGTCATGGTTTATCAGGTAATGGCAAAATGTATGGAAGTTTTGAACGGAAGGCTCAGCTTATGTCCGTACATACATGCGCGTAGGTGTATTTTGGCGGGTAGTCAGTTCGCATGCGTGATCCGCGGCCGTCCGCAGTCCTGCCACCATTCTTTAGTTGCATACCGACCTCCTTCGCGAGAGAACGTATCGGTTTCACGCGTTTTCCACCAACCGTTTCACCAACAAAAAGTGTTTTTTAAACAGAAAATTGTACAGCAAAATTTGTGTTAAAAGCAAGAGGAGACGGAACAGAAGTCGATCGTGTTCAAATTAGCTCGCAGGAGCGACCAGGGAGGCGGAAAACGGTAAACAAATAGGTTCTGTGCTGTAGCGATTTTTGTGAATGAATTTAAGATGGTGGACGGCTATGCGCGATCGCGGAGGTGGCGTCGCCGTCGAGTTTTATGACCGTCGTAGACCAGTGTAGTGGTTGTTGGGATTTTTTTGGGTTTTCGGTGTAAGGTGGTGGTCAGGCGAGGCAGCGGGCGTGGCGAAGCGTGCGGTGCGCGAGTGTGCGTGCGATCGAATTGAATGAATGGAAATGACGTGCGGGCGGCTAATGTATGTTTGATAACTGCACGGTTATCGGACACTCTAGCCTTCTGAACTATTATTAGATCAATTTCGCCTTCTTATATCGCTTTAATACTGCTCACTATCCCTGTCTCTATGTAAATGATGACTTAATGGAAATTCTGTGAAGTCTTTAAAAATAGATTAAGCTTCTGTGGCGAGCCGCGTTATTATTTTGGGATACATAAGTATAGTCTATAGGTAGTTATTTAATTGTACCGTCCTTATGTAGAAGACTCTGTGTGATTGTGTATTTGCGTGTTTTGGGGCACGTTGGGATCGAAACAAATTGTTTATATATACACAATATGAAACATACTTTCTATTCTAATTTTAACTATTCAATCAATCAGGTTAACCATTCACTACATTCTTAAATTAATTTGAAATGTTAAGTTACAGTTAGCCAATTCCAAAGCGATGAAATTCTCATAGTTTTTTATCATTTTTTTTATAAATAAATCCTAGTATACACGGCTTTTTATAAAATCCAATATTTTTCTATTCCATGTATATGCAAATCCGCTTGAAGCAACATTTACGAACACAATGTCACACCAAGTAGTAACTTACAATCAATATTGCAGCCTTGTATTCAGATAGTCTGTTTGCATTTATGACGATTTTAACACGCGATTTATTTCTGTCCCTTTAAATCCGTGGCCATAAACGTTTGTTAAATTGAAACGGATACGGGGAACTTTATTTAAGGGACTCGTAATAAAAACTAGGAGAATCCAATCTGTTTTATATTGATAGCTGGAAGATTTTGTTTAATAATTATTAGATAGTCCCATAAAGGATATTTAAAAATTATATTGTTATAATAAGTACATTTACTATTAATTGTGCAATAGATTTTTTTTTGCGAAATATGTAATAATAATTGCATATAATATGTATGTTTCTCAACTCTATTAAACTCCCCTAAACTTATAAAGACAAAAGTTGACTTGACAAAAGTCTGTCTTTTATGCCATGACGTTCAACAGCATCAATTCGGATGTTTAACAAAAATATTTGAAGAAAGGGTCAAAGGTCACTTGCTGTCCATGTTTCTATTCGCGGGTGAAACCGCGAGGCTGAGCGAGTATTCTCATATGTTGTATCTATATATGTTGATCCCTTGTTAATGTATTTATTGCTTGTGTATGCACTGCTTGGGAAGCATTACTTACAATATAGTAGAATTACTTTCTAAAATACGGGCTCTATCTAATGCCTTGTTATACTACGTTGGAATACACTTCATTTTTCTAAATATCATAGAGACACTCGTTTAACGAATTTTAAATTTTAGGTTTAATATATTCAAACACCAAAACCAAGTAATAATCTGTTAAGTTTACAGCTTTGTAAAAGATCATAAATTACTACAACCCTTATACCTCCAGATATCGTATATTGTTATGAAGGTCATTATAACGAATATTAAATTAAATTAAATTAAATTTTAAATTAATTTATTTATTTAAATTAAATTTATTTATTTCTCTCATCACAAATGCATAATATATATACATTGTTAATCTATATAATATCTTAACACTAACATTTGTGAGAGACTGGTGCCCGCGATAAGTATAAAATACTTGAGTTACGGGTCAGCAGCAGCAGTCATATTAAAAAAAAAATCTAATCAAACTAATTTTAACTCGGGGAACGCAACGAAACTTCACCAAATATAAGTTTACTACTTTTAAAAGCTCTAACATAGGTATTACAATAATGTAGTACATAGAATGCAGTACTGTGAATCCGCATTTATACAGAGTAATCTATTTGAAGCCTCTAAATCTCATTTAATCTATCCCTTATTGCTATAAACGGAATTAAATTTTATGTATGACGTTTATACCACGGTTTCGGTTTAAAATAAGTGAATGTGTGAAATTAAAACTATGTGAGTTTTCATACGCTAGTCTTTTGGCTTGAAAATAAAACGAATGTAGTATAAAAAGCAGGGTTTGATCCACTATAAAGCATTTTATATAAATATATCTTACCCCTTCTAGTGAGCTCTATCTAACTCTGTTCGAAATTCTATAGATATATTACATTCTTATTTACATTATAATAGAATGGATGCATTCCAATAATAACTTATAACTTATTATAGGAATGGATCCTCAACATGTTTATGTTTATTTATTACTAATATATAACTTCTTTAGCCGCGATATGAGTAATATTTCAAAGTCGCGTCATGGCAATTCCGTCACGTCATGTAGTAATGCGATGATTTTGGGAATCTTGCTAAAGAAGTTGACATACTTCTGACACTTGTGCTCGGCACACACGCTCTTTTTTGATTTACTAAATGAATAAAGCATATCTACCTACCCCAAAAAAGTATGCATGCATGCATTTAGTATAGTTTTCCTCGTACTAAAATGTTATAAACACTAATAAAAACCCTCTCTTCCAGATCCACAGATCTTCCCTGAATAATCAAGCGAGCCACGTTTGAAATGTAAACCCTAATGCATAAGTAGATAGGGTTTAAATTCAGTTGACGATAACAAATGCGCCTGGTCAAGCACCATCGTGCCTGGTGCACACTATGACACGCTCGTTACAACATCACGACCTCAGAATATGATAAAGGTATGTTTATGTTTATTTACATATTAATTTCATAAAATATTTAAAATATTGTCGTGGTCTGTGGACTATTTAATTCCGGTATTTTTAGGTTACAGGTACTTTTAGCGTACAATATTCTGCGAATAAGTTAAGAATACTACATGTTCGCTTTCAAAGTTTTTACTTTGTTTATAGGAAGAGTTTGAGCAGCTTTTTGAATATTAAATAAAACGTTGTAGGGATGTGACATTTAAATTTAAAACAAAAATATAAGGATATCAATAGAGAATGAAAAATTCTACTTGACTTAAGAAGCTTTAAACAAGCTTTATTATATCCAAACACACTGCATAGTCCATAACGTGTCACGAAAATATGTACCGTAAATTAATTATTTACTTAATGGATAAGCTCCAAGAAACAAGGCAGTTATATTATAGTGTAGCATATGCCAAACATCTAGGTCGTGGACCGGGCGCTCAGCCAACCCTGTCAGAGGCAGGCGAAACCGCCAAATTTCGTTTCTTACAATACTTGTAACTTTCACAAACTGGCTGGAATTTTTTTCTTTTGGAATGTTCTGGCACGTTTGATATTCAAATTTCGAATTATTAAAAAAAAGAAAACAAAACGATCTGGATTCCTTTTTTACTAGTGAGTAATCAGTTGAGGTTAACGATTTTTAATGAATTAATGTTACAACATATAAGTTTTAAGGATCATGTGTTTCATAGTTTGTTGGCATTCTTCGCTATTATTTATAGCATAACTATTAAGAATTCCGAAAAATGCATAAATTCGCTCAACCCGGGATAAGAAAAATAGCTCTACATGGTTTCAAGAGTGATAAGTGACTGTATAGTCTGCTTTTTGTTTGTGAAATTTTCATGATCAGATCAGTGCCTCCAAGTATTACCCTCTACAAAATACGAAGTTGTAAACTTAAGATCTTTTTCTTTAATTTAAGAATACATTTTAAATAAATTACGTTCATTTTGATAATATTACCTTTAATAACGAGTTATCATACATTTTCACACCTA
Source organism: Colias philodice (assembly GCF_061535455.1). Taxonomy (NCBI): domain Eukaryota; kingdom Metazoa; phylum Arthropoda; class Insecta; order Lepidoptera; family Pieridae; genus Colias; species Colias philodice. Next base: position 4,806,102 of record NC_143111.1, on the reverse strand, counting down.
AAAGTGTTTTTCTTTGAAACTAGTGTAAAAAATAAACAGCCTATTAGGGAACCTCTCACATAAGATGCGGGCCACTTCTGTTGCGAACGCATCGTTGCATACAGTTTTCATAAAATATTTACCAAACTGTAATGCAAACTTTTTCTTGGAAATTGTAATATATTCTGCGAGATTTTGCGGTAACTTGACTTTATAGGATACTTAGAATATGGAATTTATAATGTATATAAGTTATGCCGCGCGGTTTCACACACGGAAAAGCTAGTATTTCTTTACGTAGGTATGTGTTATTCTGGTATATAAACTACTTCACGAACAAGTATAATAAAAAATCGTTTGCTGGTTTTCGCGTGAAAAAATAACAAACATACATACATTCTCACAAACTTTCGCTTTTATAATATAACAAATACAAATAGTAGGATAGGATGAAGCATGTAAATACCTGAGCTATTTTATATAAGAATTAATACGTTGATATAAACAGGGTTGCGAATAATCGATAACTCTCAACATAATGACCATCACACGTTTTATATAACTACCTACATATTAAGTATTGCATGCAAATTATGTATGTATTTCCATTACTCATTCACACACTTCAACCATAGATATAAATAAATAAATAATTTTTCACACACGGCACAATCTGACCCCATACTAAGCTTTCGCTTGTGTTATGGAAACCAGATGGCTGATAAACATACATAATATAATGTTTTAAATAAATACTTATATAGATAATTAACACCTAGACACAGAGCAAACATCTATGTTCATCACACAAATATTTGCCCCGAGTGGGAATCGAACCCACGACCTCTGATATATATAGATATATAAGATAAACCAAAGACAATCAGACATTTTAAACCATGAAAATTCTAGTAAACGAAAAAATATGTTCCCTCATTGAACGCTACCAGATTCATTGAAAACAATTCATTCAACAATAGTAGGTACACGTAGGACTAATACAAATTACCAACTATTCTAAAATAAAGTTCATAATTAAATTCGATATAGTACGAAATATTGACTACAAATAACCGTGTCTACATATTTTATCAACTCGGCATTTAATTGATATGGACGCCTATTTTATTGGTTTAATTGAGCTCGATAACAAACATTGATATAAGGTGGAAGTTTTATTTGCTAGTGAATAACAATGGAACTTTATGGAAACTTCTTTCTAGAAGATACAGATAAGGACTATATGCCTTTTGATTGATTTGTTATTTATTTAAATACTTTATTGTCTACTGCTAACAAAAAATACAAAAATACAAAAAAAACTTAATATATGAATAGATTACCCAATAAGCAGTTATAATGAAATGAGTAATTTCTTATTTTTTTTTTTTTTTTTTTTTGTGTGGTGTCTCTCAATGTTAGCCAGAAGGGCTTCTACATTTTAACGCGGACGCGGGGGTGAACTGAAGGTTCACCCTGGTAGCGACATGCACAAGGGCGTCCCCCCTTGGCGGGGACCGCGAACCTCGGCTTGAGCTGTCGCTTGAGTGGAGGAGGCCAGAAGGGCCCTAATCGGACGGGCGCTCACCCGGGTGGGCGCGGGAACGCGGAACAAGGAGAGTAATTTCTTAATAAATCTTTCTTGTAACGACAAATATACACGCTATTCTCTAAAACATTAGTGAAGTCCCGTGTCCCCAAGTGGGGTAAAGGGCAGATGCATCTCTAAAACATTAAAGATGGTAATATACCTACAGAGAATTTGCAAAAATACACTAAAAAATTAAAATCTCACACATTGTCCTGATAAATCTTATATATAAAAATGAATCGCAAAATGTGTTGGTAAGCGCATAACTCGAGAACGGCTGAACCGATTTCGATAATTCTTTTTTTATTATAATCCTTGAAGTACGAGGATGGTTCTTATGTAGAGAAAACGTAAATATGTACCACGGGCGAAGCCGGGGCGGACCGCTAGTAATAAATAATCTCTATCATCACACATTGTCATGATAAATAAATATATAAATAAATAAAAATACAATTTTAAGTTGTCATTCGCAAAAGATAACATTTAACTACGAAATGCACCTATAGCTATTGGAGCGTGTCCAAACTTTACCAATTATTTCTAAAGTGTCATAATATTATAGCAACGTATAATTATAGTGACCTAGATGGTATATTATTATATACAGTTGTTAATGCATATGTATGTTGAAATCTTTTATCTTCGTTTTATAATATTTCTTTTATAATCGTTGCGTTTTTGCGTTTATTTGATAGATATAAGATAGAGTGATTCAGAGGAAGGTTTTAGTATATAATTCATTAGGTTTTAGACAAAAGCGGAAAACTAGTAGAAGTATATACACCTAATGTTAACTTATTTAACAATTATTCAAGACCAAGCGTAGAGTGAACAGGTACCTTGTAGGAAGTGCGTACCATCTTAGACCACATCTCAACTTAACATCAGGCGAGATTGTGCTCAAGTGCTTCCATATTCTCAATAAAAAAAAAACTAATTGATGCTATATCATCCGATCTTTCCAATTTACAGCCACCTACAAAAATTCTTCAACAAAACCTTCACATAATTGATAGCACGACCTCAATCGTATCAAAATTGAAATCATTTACCCAATGCCGAGTAGCTCATTTCCCAAATACGGTAAACGTAAAGAGTATAAAGCCTACAGTATAAAGACAACCTTGGCTCGGCCTCCAAGCTTTTTTATGTAATGTAAAAGCTTCGCTAAAACTGACAGTCACAAAGCGAACTTTACCAGTGTCTGAGTTGTAATTCGTGGTTGGACATTTTCATCTACCACCATGTCTACGTTTATAGGTTAGGTTTTCAAATCTAGAAGTGATTAAGTATATTTCTTTTTTATTTTTTAAGAAAGGCGTTTGAAGATGAACAAAAACTATGAGGTTTTTAACAGCTTATACTTTGGCGTCCAAACCAAATTGTCCAAATGTTACTATTACTCTAAATGCTTTGAATGTATGGTGATCTAACTATTTCGTAAAAAATAAGCATTTAATTAGAATCATTCAATGTAGTAGGTTTGCATTAAATTAATATAAACACCTTCGTCCGTCATCGCCTGTACTAGAAGTTTCTATTTCTATATTCACTTCAAGTCAACTTTTTAACGGTGTAACATTTCCAATACCTTATGTCGACCAATTTAATGTAACTCAATACTAATATCGTAACTTACTTTACTCTGGGATGACGTCATAACACACCTTCATTGATAAGGTGACCGATGATACTCAAAGTCGATACTATGCAAGCATGAATGGATTTTTCAAAGGTTAAAGAACGGGCGTGTTCTTAATAGTATATGGTATACAATTTACTGGAGTATCAACTATATTTTAACTAATTAACTAAATAGCTATTTAAATTCCTACAATAATATCGTTTGATGGCTTTAGTAACAAAAACATGATACAACAGATGCTATGAACATGTTCCGTATCCAAATTATATTACTAGCTTCCGCCCGCGGCTTCGCCCGCGTGGTATTTTGAAAGGTAGCCTATGTTCTTTCTCAGGGTCTAAAGATTGTCTGTGCCAAATTTCATCAAAATCGGTTGAGAGGTTTAAGCGGGAAAGCGTAACAGACAGACAGACAGAGTTACTTTCGCATTTATAATATTAGTAGGGATATTCAATTAAGAACTAGGAAAGCCATGATCTAGTTACGGTTAAAAGCTTACAATCCTAAGTATACCGTATCTAGAGGAAAGGTTCGTATGTGTGTAAGGAAGAAAATCGAAAACTATTTAACCAAATTCTTTTACCAGCAGAAATCTACTTTATTTTATTATTTCTGATAAGATAGTTTTTTTTTCTTTGTTCATATCACGGCACGGGCAGGAAATAACCGAGATTGATATTTAACGAAGTCTTCGTTCTAATAATACGTATAGTATAGTACTTTTTTTAAGTCACTCTTTTAAACTATCTATTTTTGCGCCTATAGCTTGCGCTTGCGCCTATAGCTTAATATAGGCGCAAAAATAACCGTAGAGAGCTTAATTTATTTATTCTCGATGAATTTGGTAGTAAAAACTTGAAAAGAGGTAAATCAAGGACTCTGCAAACATGATATGAGATGTCATTTTCCATAATTATTTTAATTATTTTCAATAAAAGAAATTATAGGTACTAATGGTACATAGGAAAAAGTATACAATGTTTAGTCGCAGCCAATTTCTACGTTACCAGTAAATATGAACAAGTTTTATGAATGATAATTATTTTTTTGTTACACGTGTAGCATTACAGATCACGCAAGTGTATGTCAAAACATATTTCTAGTTATTTCAATGGTGAAGTAGACCGGGAGATACTGACACAAAATTTCGAGTCATTTGTAACAGGATGGCGGTTCTACAGGGGTCTTAGTACGCAATGACAAAAAGAAAAATGATGGTATGAACGCTGGTACCGGTGGGTTAGTCGCGTGGGCGTTAGTCGAACTCGTCGGAAAAATAGCGAAAGTCAAACGATTTGTAACACAAAAATTTTAGAATTTACCGATAGCCCATAAAAAAGAAGTAGGCGGTAGTGTCATGCCATACTTTTCCGGTATGACTTACAGCCCGCCATACCGACGCGAATGTGTTGATTTAAAAAAAACAATTATTCAACCATTTGTACCAAGCTAACTTTTGCACAGGTAACCATCGTCGTGCAGCCATTTACGAAAATCGCCATGCCATACTTTTCGGACGATTCCAAATGGTCGCCATACCACCGAAAATCTGCAAATTTTTTTTATTTCGCCTATCTTTTTGTACCAGTATTGCATTTGGCTTTTTGGAGAGTATTTGATAAAATGTGACCATTATTATATTTGCCATACTTCTAGTAGGGGGAAAAAGTGCTGTCATACTTGAAAAATAAATTTATTATTAATTTATATAAGTGAAGATTTCCAACACCTAGATCTTTGAAATTTTGTATTTATATTCGTTGATCCTCAAACTTACAGGAAAAATAAGTGCCATACTGTTACAAATCGTTTGACTTTCGCTATTTTCCGACGAGTTCGACTAACGCCCACGCGACTAAGCCGCCGGTACCAGCGTTCACACCATCATTTTTCTTTTTGTCATTGCGTACTAAGAACCCTGTAGAACCGCCATCCTGTTACAAATGACTCGAAATTTTGTGTCAGTATCTCCCGGTCTAAAGGTTTTAGGATGCATAATTATAGTTTCCATGTCATTAATTCTCCACCTATAAAGATGAGGACAGAAACAGATATCAGTGCAGTTTATCTAAAAAAAATGTAAATTTTGGCTATAAATTCAACATTTTTGTGATAGGTAGTTTAGTTTTTTCAGCGGCGTTTTTCGAAACACAATCATAATGACATGAAATTTATTGTGTCTAGCATTAAATTACGAATTGATAAATCTATTCAAAAATAGCTTATTTATCTAAACCTAGCAAATTGAGTTTAATTTATATTAAAAACTTTCAACTTATACACGAGTGTATAAACATCTGCAATACAACGATTAATATTATGCAAGTAACTTGAACCATAAACAACAATAAGTCACAAATAATTCAAAATGACCTAAATATGGTAAAGTACGATCTGCACAAACTTTATTCAGATTTCTGGAAGGTTTCCAAACACAAAACTAATCTACATATTGTAAAATAACTAGTAAATGATAATACAGCGACGTTCGTGAAGCGGATGTACTAGCGAACTTTGACCATTAAATAGTGCGTTTGGATTTTTTAAATTTTAATAAATCATCCTTTATAATATTTATGTAGAAACTTTATGGTATTTTATACTCTTCAAATTATACTAATGCAAGTTGTTTTACATACCCTTCGTTTCGTTTTGACCCGACAGTGTTCTAAATAAAAGAAATATTGCAAAAAAGTAATATAATATTCAGAAATAATATACGTATACAGAATATTTTAATAAATTTTCAAACGATTAAAATAAGAACGGTTATTTAGAACGATGCACCTGTCTTGTTTGTATCATACAATCGTCATTTACATTATGCTTTTAATCTTAATTTATGAAAAAATGAAAATGAATGAAAAATAAATTTATTTCATACACACAATTTTCAAATACAGAAAGTTGATGAGTCCTCCTAGTAAGTTTACAAAAACCTGTGTCAGGAGGAGAACAAATTTATAAAACAACATCTTTGCTAATCTTTCTCTCTTAATCTTCTTTTTCTATCTTCATTAGCGTTACAACTCAGATCAATTCTTGGTTACCAGAATCTCGTCCAGAGCACAGAAGAATCCATCTTCTGCCTCCTTAACTTAAGACTTAGCTACGCCTGGCTGAAGACCACCACCTCCAAAGGTGCACTTTACCCCCAGAGTATCGTTACTGTCCCGCTAAGCGTTAAACAATCAATAAAAAGAAGAACAATTCTAAACCCAATTGACTTGGCCGCATACTGTATGCTTCTAAAGGTGAAGCCACACGCAACAAAGCTGCATCATACCCCCAGGATACCACTCTGACCTGTGCTAAGCATTAAACAATCAATAAAAACAAGAACTGAATGTAGATCAGTAGACTCAATGAGGTCACCGCATTGCGCGTGCCTGGCTCGGTTCGTTCAACCCATCTGCATCAGTGCACCGCATCAATGCACGTGTACGAAATATTATCATTTATGGTCCATTCAGGTACATATTGCCTTAACAGTGTTACCACAACAATGTGATTACCCCCTTGGTTTTAGTTAGCGCGGGGTGGAATCGATACGCTCGATCAAATGTGAAGAGCTGGCTCTCAGCTTATGAGTGTATGTATTTAGACACAGTGTATGTATTTAAATATAGTATTTGTAATATGTGTGTCGTATCCCATTTATATATTCAGACGTTTTACTAATTCTATACTATTTCTTGAACTGGTAAACTACGAATCGTTGTAACAAAATATGCTATGAGCTACTCCGGCTGTCCATTAAGGTACTTGGTAGAGAAAAGCTGTTAGTACATTGTCCCTCTCACTCATTCCTCCTATCTCACTCTATCCTTCAATTCTTTTAAAAGCGCAATAATTTGTTATTATGGATGCGTGTGGGCGATGCATAACTTTAAAGACATATTACCGCTCTTATCCTGATGTAGAAGATGATTTCAAAAATTTATTTTGAGTGAAATGAAGAATTCACTACACGTTTGAATTTTTGGTCTGTACTAAAACTAAAGTTATTTTTTTATTCTTAAAAAGACATAGAATATCAATTGTACACTCGTATCATTTAATGAGAACAATCTCTTACACGCAGTTTCGACCCGTTGATTTTCAAGAAAATATATAACAACATTTTTCATTCAATGCTCCAAATAAATTTCTGAGAATACGAGTTTTACGGAATAATGTTTGTATTTACTTCGAATTCATAACTGCGCAATTAATAAACTTAACACAATTGTATGGTTTCAATAAAATTATGGAAGTAATCGTATTTTTTTACTAATTGGGAAATTTTTTGTAGTATTTAAATTGAATATACGCATGATCAGTTTTGTTATAGAGGATACGCTATTTAATCAAATATTATTTGTAGAAACAATAAAACAATAAAAATATACAATTCTTAATAACTAAAAAAACTATTAAATTATAATAACATAATATTTAATAATACTGATTCAATAATATCCGTTGCCAAACTTACACCGTATTCCGAAGCCAAGCCTTATTTTAAGAACTTTGTAACTTTTAATTAATGTTGGCACTGCCTCCCAGTCACACGTGGCCAAAGATAATATTTTTTGTCGGTTTTACACCGAAAACTTTTGTTCTGAATAATGAAAATTTCATAACAAAAGGTGCAGGTTATTAACAACTTGCACCATAGTTCTTTAATGACAAACAAATAATTATATTAAAATTATGTTGATTGCCTATTCAGAGTCATCTATATAATATACGTAGAGGTATAAAAATTAAACCCATTTTCCTTGGTCACGGAATCATGCGTGAACGGGTGGACCGATTTCGATAATTCTTTTTTTATAATTATATTCCTTGAAGTACGAGGATGGTTCTTATGCAGAGAAAACGTAAATATGTACCACGGGTGAACCTGGGGCGGAACGCTAGTTCGTGATAATTTTGTTTTTATACCTAACTAGCGGTCCCCCCCGGCTTCCCCCGTGGTACATATTTCGCAATAAAAGGTAGCCTATGTTCTTTCTCAGGGTCTAAAGATTATCTGTGCCAAATTTCATCAAAATCGGTCCAGTAGTTTATGCGTGAAAACCATACATACATACATACATACATACAAACCTTTCCTCTTTATAATATTAGTATAGATGTACAGAGACACACACAATGTAGAAAATATATAACTTGAAAGTTGGAAAATAAATGAACACTCGAAAAGAAACAAATAAACGTACTACCGTTAATTTATTTATTTTTAATAAAATTACGTTAAGATATTTATTTATAACGTTAAATTCAACTCGTTTATGGCTACGCCGTAGCGCCAGTCTACGTTTTTTCCGTAGCTAGATAGTGTTTTCTCAATTGATGTTACACACATGTTTTAAAGTAGAGTTTTTTAAACAATATCAAGCTATGTTCTTTTAAATCAAATCAACATCTATACATATAATAAATCTGTAGAAGGGTCAATTCTGTACATTGAAAATATTGAAAAAATAAATAGCAGGGGGTGTTACTGGATCGATACCAAACCCAAATATGTGATTAAAAAAATTTTTGTCTGTCTGTCTGTCTGTCTGTCTGTACTCTGTATGTGAAGGCATCACGTGAAAACTAACGGTTCGATTTCGATGAAACTTGGTACAATTATACCTTATTATCCTGGGCATAAAATAGGATACTTTTTATCCCGGAAAAATACGTAGAAAAAAAATAAATCTTATTTTTTCTTAATTTTTCCGCGCGGACGGAGTCGCGGGCGGAAGCTAGTTGTTTAATATAACATAAATAGAACATGCTCATAAAGCCCTCATACCATACCAAAATGAGTAGATTTTTCTTCAATGTTTTGATCAAATACTCAATGCATGAAATAACAATTTCATTATTTTTTCCGTTTCATACAACATTCCAATTTCTACTCCTCTATATAATATAATGTTAATACCATAGATAATATAATATTATACTAGGTTTACATTCTCTATTATAATACCAGCTGTGCTACGCGGTTTTACTTGCATTGTTCCGCTGCTATTGGTCTTAGCGTGATGATAATATATTTGTAGCCTTCCTCGATCAATGGGTTATCCAACAGAGAAATATTAAAAAAAATCGGACCCATGGTTCCTGAGATTACCGCGTTCAACCAACCAAACAAACTTTTCAACTATATTATATTAATACTAGCGGTCCGCCCCGGCTTCGCCCGTGGTACATATGAAAAATAGATGTTGGCCGATTCTCAGACTTACCCGATATACACAGAAAATTTCATGAGAATCGGTCAGCCCGTTTCGGAGGAGTATGCAGACTAACATTGTGACACGAGAATTTTATATATAAGATAGATTTAAAACTCAAAAAATGTCATCGCATTGCGCGTGCACTGTCACCACGGGGTCATTGACCCGCTAGTCGCATCACTGCAGGATGTTTTTAAATTCTTTACACTGAAAACACCTCTCACCTCCTTACATAACTTTATGCTCGGGAAAGTATGGAATCCTTGAATGCAAACTCTATGAAAAACAAAAATAACTTTGAAGATGAATTTTGAATTTTTATAAAGAAGCTTTTCATTTGATAAAATAGTTTCAGTAAGTTCTAATATTCAATCACATAGACTTATAGCGAAAAATTGTTATAAATTGTAAGAAACAAATCAATAGTCCTATTTAGTGTTTCTTATCTACTGATTATGTCTTTAACATAATAAAATTTATGCATTTCATCACCCTTATTTCCGAGGAAGCTTAAATCTTCGTTTTATTAATGTGGAGAATTTTAAATCATATGAAAATAAAACTTGCAGTATGAATTAACCCGGAAATTCAAATTGAACTAACCCCCTGTATTACCTTATTGCAGTACACACTTCAAACACACAGTATCGATTCATTAAAGCATCAAATACAGATACCTAACTAGAACGCAGGTTCAATGACTCATAATCCCTTGAAGCCATAATTCGATTCGATTGTATATCCGACCTGAGGGACTCAGTCTTTATTCAATTCCCTTCATTTTCCAGACGGATTAAAACGGGAAATTGCACTATGCATCATTGGCTTAAAGACTGTTAAAGGATAGAATATGGTTACTAGGGAATAAATAATGTGACATAGTAGCTAGTTTGTATATAAGTAATATATTATGTATTGTGATTGAAAATTTATAAAAATAAATAGTTTTATGTATAAATCTACACTAATATTATAAAGAAGAAAAGTTTGTAATTATGTATGTATGGTTTTCACGCATAAACTACTGGAACGATTTTGATGAAATTTGGCACAGATAATCTTTAGACCCTGAGAAAGAACATAGGCTACCTTTTATTGCGAAATATGTACCACGGGCGAAGCCGGGGCGGACCGCTAGTAACGAATATAACTAGAAAGCTAAGTTTCTAATAGATATAATAAGAAATTGATAAGAACAATAATCGTGAAAATTGTAGCATTAGGTACCTACCTACGAATTTTCACCTCTACACTGTTTTACATACTGCAAAATAACTACTCAAAAATTATTTTTGTGTTTATTGAAGAAGGTGGAAAATATGGTTCTTTTTTTAGAGTAAAACCATTCTTTTGAGGGAAAATGAGAAGTTCCATATGTTCGCTAGTAACATGACATTTAATTTATAAAATAAAAGTAAATAGATCACATAAACACCAACATTGTAAATCCCATATCAATTATCGGCAAAGCTCTAATGTAACAAACACGTGGAGTTCCAGTTACACTATACTATTATGTTATTTTTATTGCACGTGTATCATAAATCACTTTGTATTTCCCTAATTATCCGAGTTTGTATTGAATCAACGTAGCTTCATAATAATAGAGTCGATATAATTTTAGCCTCGAAAAGGACACATTAGTTTTATGTTTACTTCCCCGTGTATATATATTTATATCGTGTATTTATATCCCATTTTGAACAAAGAAGGAACTTTCTTTTTCTGAAAAATATTGTACGACGAACTTTGTGTTTATCGTGTGGGTGTTGTGTATTTATAAAATATGGTTAAGAATGGATAGTTATCAAAGTTCAAGCTTAGCATTGTTTATGAATATAGATATTCCTAGAATAGCATTGTGTGAAAGATCCAGAAATATTCTTTTATGTGCTTATATTATCAGCTTATTTACATCCTTAACAAGAAACAAGGTATTTATATAAATAAATATTTCAGGACATTTTTCACACACGGCACGAACTGATCCCATACTAAGCTTTCGCTTGTGTTATGCCAAATGGCTGATAAACATACATATACAATTTTTAAATAAATACCTATATAGATAATAAATATTACATATGCAGTTATTAAATATTACATATGCAGTTCCGTAGACCACCGTAGCAATGACGATGTAAAGCCTTCGTTTACATAAGGTACCTATTTTTAGCTACAATCGACCGTTGCAACTTATTTGGATTTGATCATATCTTATCTATGCATGTTAATAATTGTGGGGGACCTATTTCATAGGCTGTACAACAACATTGTTTATATATTAGAAATAATATGTAGTAGCTTCTTAATGCTTAAAGGTTAAACTTTTACGCTTTCTTCTATAAGGTTTACGTTTATTTATCCTATCCTCCTAATATTATAAATGCGAAAGTGTGTGTGTGTGTGTTTGTTACTCTTTAATACTGAACCGATTACAATGAAATTTAGCACACATATAGAGGGTAACTTGGATTAACACATAGGGTAAGTTTTATCCCGGAAAACTCACGGAAACGGGAACTATGCGGGTTTTTCTTTGAAAACGCGGGCGAAGCCGCGGGCGGCTAGTATTTATATATTTTGACCATTATAGTCACTCTGACTATCAGTAGCAGATAATTTGTTGACAAAGTATGAATAACACGTTACAATTAACACTGAATGCGTACGGAGACTTTTATGTGAGATTTCATATGAACTTGAGAAATTGATAACTTATTAGGTACAAATGTTTGTAGTTCTATAATATTATGATTCTAACTGAATTCTGAACTAACTACTGATATCTCATTGCATGAAAATATGATCCTTCATTTTTTATTATTCAGATAAATCACAAACTATCTAACAACCGCAATCAATTGAATAACTATTATGCACCATATAAAATAACAAAAACTAGGTCTATGAAAACGCAGTTTATTTTTACACACCCGATCACTGCAGCCGAACGCTATTTAAATACGGGTTGATCGATTATTCATCGTTTTGATTTGAACTCGATGCTTTTTGGAGTAATCTCAGTTTAATAGCATCGATATAAACGTCAAGCAAATTGTGGATTGATTCATTGACTTGCATAAAATGTCGCGGATTCTATCGAATATTTATCAAGCGGAGGCATGACGGTTTTTGTTGTACTTTTTTAATGTTTAACAAGGATTTAACTAAACTGTTGTTTTTATTATTAGACTTATTAAGTAACATTGGTGCCTAATTAAATTCCTTGTAAATAAATTTCTGTCACATTTAAATTGAAATAATAAGCACTTGTTTATAAATCCGAACCATAATAAATTAAATGTATTTTAATGCTACAAAACTTAAAGTAAAGCCCTATTATATTAATATTAACACGACACATTAACTAGATAACTTCCACTATGCAAGGTATCAGCTAACGTTATCAGCGCATACATCAGCCACCGTTAAGAGGTGAAGGTTCCGACCTGAATTCGTCCTAGATGCGTTGCCGCGACAACACCCCTCCCCTTTAAACGTATTATGGGCCCTCTTCACGATGGGCAGCGTTGGCCCAACAAATGGTGGATGTTTGCCGCCATTATGGTGATTATGAATAAACAATGATAGTCGATTATGGACATTTATCTACAAGTCTACACTATCGTGATTGCGTCTAATCGCTCAACGCTGCCCATTGTAAATAAGGTCCATTAGACTACTCTGATATCAAAATGGGAACCATACATACATACAGCATAAGATTCAAAACGTGTTTTTTAAACTATTACATAAATAAAATTGTATACATGTTCGTAGGAGAGTATTTTGGTAGGTTTTATATCGTTAATAAATAGTATACTATTCATAAGTAGGCCAATAGTGGAATGACCGCAATTACTATTTCCACAGGGAAAAACGTGTATGTAGCATGTATGTAGAGTATTTTCCTGATGTAGATAGGTACCCATAGGAAGATATAGGTCATCATTTATTTATGTATTAATAAAAGATTAACAATAACTAAACAAGAGATTAATATAGATATAATTATATGCACACGAAATTAAGGAAATATTGCCATTACTGAATTCTCTTCTTGTAACCATATTTATAGCCATCCAAAAATAGCATTGAATTCTTGCAACATTATACAAATCTGTGCTATAAAAAGAATTATTCCTGCACGCAAAATACACCCATTTTCATAGCAACATAAAATTTAAACACGATATTTTATAGAGTTGAATCTCTAAAGAATTTGTTTACATAAACAAAATAAACAAAAAAAGTAAACTTTCTATCACATTTTCCGTCTTTTTGTATGTTGTTTATAGAAATAAAGGAACTAGGTACTGATCCAATTTTGAGTTACTGCTTTACAAAGTTCACCATTCACGCAACTTCACAATTCGAATACGCATGGCTGGAGAAATAAAACTTAATTCTTATTTTAGTCCTGTCCTCGAGGGCGTATAAAACATAAATAAAGTAAATCTATAAAAGCAGCAGCTGGCCAACAATCCTGTCCACGACTCGAGCTGTTTGCATCAGCGTTTCTCGCATAATAAAATTTTACCTACGTTATTGTTGAAACACAAAAGATGATATGAATGGCTTCTGAAATTGCCTACATTATTTCAATCTTTTAAATAGGACGTGTATTTGATTCTCTCATTGTGATGGATTTCTGCAGCTATACCCTAGTTTGTTTTATTTCGATTTTGTTCGTGGATAATGCTATATTTTTGTTTGTTTTTTTTGCAGATATAATATTACTATAAAGAAGTACATTAATTTGGTTGAGATTATATAAGAATGTGATAGATTATTACAGCGCTTATAATGATTTTATAATTAATTTTAACTGACTTTACAATATACATAAGAGATTGTTATAAACCTTAAAATATCTTTAAAAAGCACAATACTACAGCTTAACCTAATTTTACAACTTATCATTTGAAATCATTTACATTTCCTGTAAATTTAAAATCGACTACAACGAGACAGAAAAACTGTTTGTGGCTAGTGCCTTTTAGTACCTATTACTTAAAGTTACCTAATTATTGTTTATCCTCAGAAGTTTTATTTCTTTAAGCCGTAGTGTAAACTTTGCAAAAAATAAATAAATAAAAATAAAATAAAAATAAACTTCCCTACTGTAACACAGTGGCGTCAGCGACTAGCACGGAGGGAAGTAATTTATGTTTCTTTGTAATAATTACTATGTCTTACTGAAATAGATTAATTGATGTTTGATGTAAATTGTCTGGAGGTAAATATATAAATATAAATATACTAAATAAATAATTGTTGTGGATAGTTTTTAGAATTTTATAGTAGAGTGTACTTAGTTAATTTATGTATGAGTTAAGCATTTAATTAATTTATGGCATTTTTTCGTATGTAATTTCAGTATTTATACTCTAAGAACAAGCATATTTTGTATGTCACAAAGTTTATCTCGTGCCTTTTATACCTACGAATCTATGTTGATGATTTCAAAGACTAAAATTGTTACATTGTAATATTATATTGGTGGTGGTAAGGTGAAATAAATAAATAAAAAAAAAATCGTGTTCCGAATTACGAATTTTATGTTTAAAAAGTCAAAATAATTTTAGTGCATAATATTTTTATTTTATGGCGGCCTTATTACCAAAAATATAAAAATGAAACATCTTAAGCTTATAAATCAAAAACAGTATTGTTTAGTTTAATATAATGAAAAATAAAATAAAATAACACAAAAATATAATACCTAATATAATACCTAAAATCTTCAACGAAATCAATTTTCCAATACATTAGATATAATCTGTGATCACTTTGAGTTCCGGGAATTCCCGTAAACCAGGTCACCAAGTGAGATACAGTGGAGTCATAAATCCACGGACGTGATCGCGCTCGCACAAAACGGTACTTTTACCTTATAATTTAACTAGCGGTTTACCCCGGATTCACCCGTGGTACATAAATAACCTTTTGCACTTAGGGAACACGTACATGTCCGTAGTGATGAAAGATTGCTTGAAATATTTCCAGTAGTTCCTGAGATGACCGTGGTCAAACAAACAAATTCGTCAGATTCATATTATTAACTAATTACTTATTAGTATAATCGAAGCATTTAGTACCTATCTGCCCACGGCTTGGCCCGCGTAGTCAAAGGAACTTCCTGAATGATGTATTTAACCGCGACAATAAGTTATTATCTTGCCTCCTTAACCCTACAATAGTCGCGTATCTAAAAGTGACGTGTGTGGTCTACAAGGATATACCATTCTAAGAAAACACAAATAAATTAAAAATTCTGTTCTTTTATTTATTTTCATTACTATACATATATTTTCTATTTAAAATAATCAACAAAATATACAATCCATAAATAATATTATCATAAAATTGATCCGTTACGACGCATAAAGAAAAACAAACAAACAAACACACTTTCGCATTTAAAAAGGAAAAAGAGGCATTCATAATATAACTAAGGAATTGATCAATTCTATGCTAAATCTAAACGTAGCTATATCTCATGAAACCAGAAAGTTGCATAGCGATCACTATTTTCAGTCACCTTCGACGGAACACCGTTACTGCGTTGAATAATGCAGTTTTCCATTTCAATATAGAATCGATTCTATTTGTGACTGCGGCTTCGTCCTTGTAAATCAATATAGCTTTAACGGAATAAAATATAAAATAGTGTATTTCAAATGGGAAATGTTAATCTGTACTTATAATATTACATTGTTTGTAAGGACCGAAAATGTATTGTACTACTTTACTGATTTTGAAAATTCTATAAACAACTGCTCAATCTTAAGATTTTTTTCAAACTGTTATCTTTGTGGCAATAATAGCATTTTAAATAACCTTAAACGTTCTTAATATGCTATTTACCAAAGCAGTGTAAAATCAAACCATACGTGAAATTATAGGCGATTTTCATTATTTTCATCAAACATTGCAAGCTTTGTGTTCTTATTGGTTTTACAAAATCAATGCGAATCCATGTAACTGTAGCTTAAAATAGAACTGGCTATAATTTGAGACTGGTCACAAAAGCGCATGTTTCCAATGCAAGTGCTATTTAGGTGGCCAATTGTCCATACTTTACTGTTGCGGTTCTAACTAAATTCTACCAATTGCAATGGGAACTGTTTATCTATAGCCTATGCTAATGCAATAGAACTAAATAAAACTGCCTTACATTTAGATTGTAGATATTATAACTATGTGGACTTTTCGTAAACAAAGTTCCTAGCTTTGTCATCACCTATTTATAACTAAAATACATTTTTTGTTTATAAACAATAGTTAAAATAATGAAGTTGGTTAATAAAAACAGGAAACGTTCATGAAATAATGTTATATCCATTTTTGTTTATTTTCACATTGTTTTAATTGGTGAAAATTAATTAATTGCCTGGAAGAGATCACTCTTTAGTGATAAGGCCGCCCTCTGTGCTAGTTTAGCTATAAGTTTTAGTTTTAAGTAATTTGTATTATTAACTGGCATAGTAAAGTGATAAATAATTATTATGTGTCAAACATAGCTTTTAGTATAAAGGTATACCTAAATACTATATATTTTATTTGTTACAAATTGTCCGAATGTAACTATTTAATAGGATAATTATCATCTCTTATTAAATGAATAAGTAAAGAACAATGCTGATTACAATTTAATTAATCAATACTAATATTATAAAGGTGAAGAGTTTGTTTGTTTGTTTGAACGCGCAAATCTCTACTACTGGTCTGATTTGAAAAACTCTTTTGGTGTTAGATAATTCATTTATCGAGGAAGGCTATAATATATCATCTCGCTAAGATCAACAGGAGCGGAGCAAAACCGCGGAGCACATCTAGTATATTTATCTATTTTCTGACAATTAACTGTAACAAACTTTGCAGCGCGTAGCAATGGCGGTGCGGTGATGGCAGATGGCGCGGGCGCGGTGGCGGGCGCAGGCGAGTGCGCGGCGCGCGGCGCGGCGCTCGAGCGCGCCTACGTGCACGACGTGTACGAGCAGGCGGGCGAGGACGACGCGCCCAGCGCGCCGGCGCCCGCTGTGCGCGCCTTCCTCTCCGACCTGGACCCGGGCAGCCTTGTGTGCGACGTCGGTACGTCTCCCTGTTTCTTTTTTTGACGTGACAACGTCTTATAATTCGATAGAGCCGGCTGCACGCACGAAAAAATACGACTCATGCGGCGTTAAGTACCTCGCTCTGAGGCGTTCCGTGCAAGCGAGAGCGCGGAACGAGCGATAAAGAAGCTTAAAACGTTGTCACGTTCAACTATCGTCAGTAAACCGACACACGACAACCAATTTTAGGTTTAAGTTCACGGCTACATCATGTTTTCGAAATTTCCCCATCCACTAACTCACAGTGTCATATCGCCATCAAAAATCTAACTCACATTGTAATAATTTCAATAAGCGCAAGATTTTATTTTTAAAACATTTTGATGATAAGAAAATTAAACAAAAAGAACGCGCTACATCGTTTCTAAGGAATTCGCTTCAAACCCCTATATTTAATTCAATTCTAAATATATTTTAAACGAAAACAATTTAGAGTCGAACACAAAATTATTATAAGCGCTAGGACACATGTACTGAATAATTTTCAAACCGTAAAGTGGATATATTATGAAACCGTATTGTGGATAAGCAGGATATGATACATTGGACGCAACCTAATTCATCCATGTACGAATTTAAATTTTTAATTAAGTTTCCATCTACAATCTATTTTCCCCATAACCGAGCGAATTAACAGTATATATTAAACGATGCTCTACATAGTCTTAAGTCGCTAATCTCACTTGTCTTGGCCATTAATGTCTAATTCTCGTAGGTATTGTGAATAAGTGGGCGCGTTAATATCATCTTCCCACTCAGTTTGGTAAATATGTAATAATTACCACATTAGCATTTCAGCAGTACAGGCAAATGTCAAAACGTGGGAGTGACCTCGTGAATGAATAAAAATGTATTTTCATGCTATAATTAGGATTGTTAAGTAGTTACGATTGAATGATGAACGTGATAAAAATTAATTGATTGGTTCCAATTATATTTGTTGTTTGTTTATTATTTTAACAAGTTTGTTTTTATATGATTTATTCGTTGCTCTATACGGGAAATAATAGATAGTACCACAGACTAATAATAATATACTACGTATACAAATAGTACCTCATCCAGATGTCTCACATAATTTATTTGCATCTGTTTTTTTACATGTCTTAACTATTATTCTATTTCTTTATTCAGTTCTTGGTCGTCAATTATTAGATTTTTCCAGGGGATTCTATAGAATATTTAATATTTTGTTAATTTATTTCTTCCAAAATATTAATAATTTATATGTAAATTATTACGAGACTATATAGTCGTTTTTTACATTTAAATATAATATTCCAGGGTGCGGAAATGGAAAATACTTGAGTGTGAATCCTTCCGTGTTCGCGGTCGGCGGCGACAGGTGCTCGAGACTATCAGCGCAAGCCCACCAGAACAATAATGAGGTCAATAATACTCAATCATAATAATTATAATTAAGTAATTAAAAACCCACTTATAGGTTCTACGTATAATGACACTAGCTGCGCTCCGTGGTTTCACCCGCGTGGCTCCGCTCCTGTTGGTCTTAGCGCTTCCTCGATGAATGGACTATCTAACACTGAAAGAATTTTTCAAATCGGACCAGTGGGTCCCAATATTAGCGCGTTCAAACGAACAAACGCTTCAGCTTTATAATATTAGTATAGATAGTATAGATTTAACCTTAAGTTTATAAATCATATTTTCTGGGACTGAACATATTCATAGTTCTCCGAAATGACTAGGTTCCTTAAAAATACTATCTACTCTGTCTATCATCATCTATTATCAGCTACTACTACACATCTAGCCTCTGTATGTATGTCATCGAATTGTGGAATGCAACAGTTACACATCTACCACTTGACGACGCGGTTGGCGCAGTGGTAAAGTATCTGCCTACTGAGCCGACGGTCCCGGGTTCGACCCGGGTTCATTTGTGTGATAAACTCAATTATTTGTTCTTGGGTCTGGGTGTTATTATCTATATATGTATTTATTAAATATTATATTTATCGTCGCATAGTACCCACAACACAAGCCTTAATTGAGCTTACTGTGGGACTAGGTCGATTTGTGTAATAATGTCCTATAATATTTATTTATTTATTTATTTACCACTGAAAACCATTTTTTTTATCCAGGTGGTCGTATGCGACAACCTCAGCCTACCGTTCCGCGACGAGTCGTTCGACGCAGTGCTCTCTATCGCGGTGGTGCATCACTTCGCGACGGTGGAGCGCCGCGCGATGGCGCTGCGGGAGCTCGCGCGGATCACGCGGATCGGCGGCCGGCTGCTGCTCACCGTGTGGGCCATGGAACATGAAGGACGGAACTTTCATTCACAGGTACTATTGAAGTGAAAACTTCTTTAGCGGCGTTGAGCACTTTTTCTGTAATGGGTATAAAATCTTAAACTCGCGTCAGGACACATGACCCTGATCGAAAAAGCGTAAGACGGATATGATTCCAAAATATCAAACATGCTCAACGTTAATAATCAAGTTTTCACTTCTGCCGGTACTCCCGGAGTGCAACCCGTCTTTTTTTTTTTTTTGTTTTGCATTATTTTTTTAGTTAAGAGCGGTGGTTGGTAGTTCGCCTAATGGGGGTCATAGCCGCCCATGAACATTTGCAAAGGAGCCTATATAGGAGATTTTAGTATAATTAAAATAGTACTAAGTTATTTAAAAGTAAATTCATACGTTTAGATAATTCAATTTTTAATTAGATACTCTAAAATACATCCTCATTTTGAATATTTTTTTCAGGACGTCCTGATTCCATGGCACAGACCAGTGACGCTCTGTCCGCCTCCGCCTGGTCCGCGATTCCTGTCTGTTGAAAATGAGCAGTAAGTATCTAATTTTATAACGAAAATTAATTTACACCATAAAACGTTAAAATATTAGCACATATAATAAAAGCACTATATTAAATTGTTTTGTAGTCTAATATGAAATGTTTTTACAGGACAGCGGAACCATGGAAAAGCCGGGATGGCTCACCAGGTTCGTCGTCCTTGTCTTCACCAAATGAAACGTGCTATTCATTTGTGAGGCGAGCGTTACAGCGGTTAGCTGGCCGGCGATCCTTCCTGCCTTCGTGGAACCTAGGGACTAGGGTTAACACTAGACCGTGTCCTCGCGGTCAACCAGAACCACCAGCAGCAGATCTTCCAATCGAATTACGAAGATTAGACGAAGTTCTACCTCCTAGATTAATTGCACAACCATCTGACTCAACCACTTTAAAATCAAGAAGTCTCACGGACATTGCTGACATAGAACGTCACGCGATGGTGCGATCGAGGTCCAGTTTACCCAGTCTTGGTGCTGAAGAACGCGAACCACCGCCTTCCGAACCTCCACCCGTTGAAACTACGGAACGTAAGAAACCCAAATTAGTTAAACAAAAGAAATCTATTAACGAAGATGACGCGGAAGAAGATCTCGATAAACCTACTGACATGAAAAGTCTAGTCGAAGAAATGCCCAATTTTAAGGTTCATACATATAAAATGCAATCAAGAAAGCCTGGGGTATTTAAACAAACTTCATTAAACGAGGAACTCATGTCAGCAGAAAGGCTAAGAGAAAAGGAGCGATTAAGAAAAAATATACAAAAACAAGCGTCCCTCAATGAAGAGTATTTATATAGACGACCAGGAACTCTCGATTCAATACGTGACTCGATTTTCTCGACATCGGCTACAACTGCTAAAAAATTTCAGTCCCTAAAAAACGGCCTCACAAATAAGTTCAAAACTTCCACAACGAATATAGATAAGGTTACGGTATTTGTACGAATGCTGCAAGGTTGGAAAAATCATGGTCCTGTACCGGAAGTTCCTACACCAAGTGACAATAATACAACTAATGAAAAAAGCTGTCCTGAGCGACGACATTCTAGAGAAGATGGTTCCGATTCATCTAAAGATAGTAGTTTACAAAGTGATACTAGTGTCGATTCAGAAGACAGTTTCGCTTCAGTAATATATGTACCAAAAGCGGACGGCAGTGGCGATCCTTTATCACCGACTCCATTATCACCAGGTCCTACTTCCCCTCGATTAAAAGTATCATCGGTACCTACTTCACCACGTATGAAAAGCTCACCAGGATTACCATCTCCAAGAATAAAGCAAGCATTTCCATTGATTCGACCACCATCTTCACCCAATGCAGTACAAGCTGCTGCGAATTTTAACAAAATACTCGTCGCACAATACAGTCTTAAAAACTATTCCACAACAAATAACGTCCCTGTTGTACCTTTAAAACCTCAATCAAAGAGTCAACCTAATTCTCCACCAAAACCTGAAGAACAAGAGAAAATGATAATACCTCCAATTGAAAACCTGCCTATTATAAACAAAACTAAACCCATTCCTGTTCCTGAAATATTGGAAGAAATTGACACAATATCACCTATACAAGAAGAAGAAGAAACATCAACGGACGTTACAAATGAGCTTATTGCAGAAATAAACAAAGACATTGAAGAAATTCATAAGCTCACATTAGAAACTAATGATTTAGAACCTCGAATACTTCAAGACACGAAGCCGTATCCAAAAATAACACTTCAAACTGTGGCTGAACTACCAGAAATACCTCAATTCAAGCCTAAAGAAAGCAACAAATCCCCTGTCTCGGATAATTTAGATTCTAGATTGGCAGACAAAAGACGAAAAGAAAGAATACGACAAATAAAAGAAATGTTGAATAAAGGAATTCCTTCAATAAACACAAGTCGTCGACCACCGTTTCCCATTGTTCGTACAACCGGCAAATCTGAACCCATTGCTAAAAGCCATCCAAAGCTCATGTCATTGGAACTATTCAACCCAGCTATAGACGATATGGATAGTGACTCTAGTGGAGTTTCTTCACCTGATTCAGTCGATAGCGTAATAAGCGTAGTACCAGAGGAATTACGCAAGACTGCAGTTGAAAAAGGTAATTTTAAAAGGTTTTTTTATAATTAAAATAAACAAGTGACTGAATTTAATTTTGTATATTTAAAAAAAACCATTTCTAATAGTATGGTGTTTGACCGATAAAAATAAATTATTTCTTCATTTGTATTCATGTGATATTTTTATTTCAGATTTGTCAGCATCCGAATTGCAAACCAAGAAGGAGGAAACTACCACTGAAGAAAAAACGCCTTTGATACTAAATACTCCGCAAAACCTCATAGAAGCAGTTGCGGAAGTTGCACAAACACTTGATGAAACATGTGAAACTGTTATACAGTCAAGTCCAAGATCCAAAAGGAAAAATTTAGATAAAATTGAAAGCACAGAGGCCATGGCAATTGTACAAGGAGCTTCTAGTAGCAGTAGCAGCAGTAACTGGAGCCTTAATAAGCTTTCGCCTGGTGATTTAAGAATATTGGAAGATAAATCAAGGTCTCAATCTCATACAAGTTCAAGTGGAAGTTCTTCGAGCTTAGAACGTCTGTCCCCTGGACGACGATCTAAGGATAGGTCCCCGAAACAAGGAAGTACCAGCAATTCAACATGGAGCTTAAATAGGTTGTCACCGAACCGACCAGAAGGACGTTCATTAGATGAAAACTATACCAAAAATCATCGTAGTCCGACACGCTTACCGTATGATTCTATCTCAATATCAAGTACAGACTCGGAGAAATCAATTTCAAAATCTGAAAGTTTTAACAGAATCCAAGCGAATGAACCCCTGGTAACGTGTAAATCAGATATGATTGCAAAGGACGAAGAATGGGTTGATCAAAATCGTGGTCAACATCTCACAGAGTTTGCTGAAAAATTGAGCGAAAAGTTACTGCAAGAAATAGACCAATATTCCAAACGAATAAACGAAGAAGATTTCGATCTTCCAAGTAGCAGTAGTAGTGAAAAAAGTATTTCACTGCGATTGAAGCGAGAAGAAGAGGACAGAAATACACAAAAAATATTGGATGAACTATCTGATAGTTTGCAACACCTTGAGGACCCATATTTATCTAAAGGCGGAAATGATGGAAATAATTTTGGTAAATTTAGCGACAAAACAAAATACGTAACGTGCTTACAAGACTCTCAAGAAATGGATATAAATAAATTATTTCCTAAGTGCAGCACTAAAACAAAGACCAAGAAAAGATCAAAGGACGTCGATCCGATTATTAACAAATACAGGGAACTCAAGAAAACTATGAAAGTAACTAGCGAAGAAGATATTTTCTTAAATAATTGTGCCAATATACAATATAACGTAAAGACAATCACAGATGATAAGACGCCCGAATTGACAGATATTAAAAACCCGGATGAAGACAGTGCAATATCATCGAGTAACGGAAATCCAGAAATAACGATCGATTCGGGCGCATATGACACAAGTCAATCCCTCGAAACTGGATATTCCTTAGAGTCAGAAATAAGCGTAGACTCACTTTGTACAAGCACGGATAAACGATCATCATTAAAAGTAGGACAATCTACCGACTCAAGCGATTTGGAGAAAATGGAGATAAGTCCGGAATCCATGACTTCCCGTTCCAGCACGAGCACGGCGCCATTAAAATCAGGGTTTTCAATAGAATCCAGTGACACGTCTGCCGGAAGCGACTGGAGTCGAAGAGACAAAACGGGAAGTACTGCGTCTCTGGGGTGTGCGAGTTTGGCATCGTTGCCTTCGTGCAGTGAATGTTCTAAAGACAGAAAATTCCTGGAAACGCGATCTTCGTCAGAAGACACTGCAACCATGCCGGTCGCGCCGCCCCGGCTCCCCCACGCGCCGCTGCTGCCTTCGCTCAGCGACGGGTCGGACAGCCTGCCCTCGGAAGGAGGAGCGGTGACCTACCATCGATACTACCACGTATTCAAGAAGGGAGAGCTCGATCAGTTAATCGAGAAATACGTGGAGAGCCTTCACGTGGTATCGTCGTACTACGATCAAGCGAGTTGGTGCGTTATAGCTGAAAAAGTTCAAGTGTGGACTATTTAAGTGTGGTGTGTCTTACGAACGTCATTTATTTTCGATGATCAACATTCCAAAGTAACCATTGCGACGTTAGACACTTTAGTGATGAATATTTCCAAGTGACCTTTCTTATGAACGCTTATCGAGTGACGAGGACCGTTCGGGATATTCGGATCTTTACCGTGTGTAAAACTACGCAAATGCCAAAGCGAAGCTTTTGTTTTTAAAAATATTCTAGTCACTATACTATAATAATTGTTATCTCTATGTAATCGTATTTACTCGCCCACTACGGAGGATAACACCCCTGTTTAAAGAAGGGCCTTCGGTGTTCTATGCGATTATAGAACTCGCATAAAAAGAAAACTAAGAGCTTTAAATAGTGAAAATATTAATTATAATATACTATATACTTCAGAGGCTCAAATAATATAAGCTACTCATAGCTTATTTATTGTAATCTACCGAACATGTATACCTGCTGTAATATTTCGTAGACATCTAATTACGTTTATACCGTTATTCAACACGAAACTGTTAAGGTCCATTCAACTGTGCTTAGGTATTCTATGACAATAACACGATTTCATTGCTTAAAATATTTAATATTGTGTAACATAATATCCGAACGAATTACTTGTGGAATTTTTATTTTAAGTTTTGAACAATGGTATAAACATTTAAAATTTTAATCGTATTTAAATAAAATGTAAATTATTTTCAGTATTATAATACCAAAGAGCTGGCCTCGCTGTTGAAGTTTTGTAAAAAGTATGTTATCTGCGTATCGTACCTTACTTTGTTGTTGTAATTAATCTGAACAATGTAAATTTTAGATTGCATGTACAGCTGTTATTAAGTAAGTTGAAGTGGCGCTGGGCTGGGCATATAGCCCGCAGAACCGATGGCCGTTGGGGCAAAAAGGTTCTTGAGTGGCGACCACGTACAGGACGTCGCAGTGTGGGACGGCCTACAACGCGATGGACAGACGACCTGATCAAAGTGGCGGGGAGCCGCTGGATTCAGGCCGCTGGTGATCGGTCGTTTTGGAAATCTTTGGGGGAGGCCTATGTCCTGCAGTGGACGTCCTGAAAGGCTGGAAATGATGAATGATGATGATGTACAGCTGTTTGGAAATACGTAATATTTTGTGCTGATATCTATTTGAATTTGATTATAATAAGAATATTAAGCGATCGTGTGGGCAAAATCTTAAGCACATGTTATCCAGTGATTATATTACATCAACTTATATAATATGTTCCCAATCTACTATATAAAAATAAGTCGGGTTTTCCTTCTTGACGCTATAACTCACGCACGAACCGATTTCCACGGTTTTGCATTCGTTGGAAAGGTCTCGGGCTCCGTGATGTTTATAGCAAAGAAAAGGTGACCCTGGTGGCGAAACGGAGTTCGCCCGGTTTGCTAGTAGCCTATAATAATTATTATTACAAAAGACTTTTCTATTGAAATGGTTCTACCATTTTAAATTCTACTCGTGATGAAGATTTTGCGATGTTTTATTATATACTTATAATTTATATAACTATTAACAATTTGAGTAAAAACAAAATAATTTCTCACGATACGACACGTCTTATATATTCTTATTATAGCCATGTTCTACAATCTACAAAATACACCAAGCACTCTTATATATAGCTTACTTATTTATAGCTGTCATTATAATTTCGATTAATAGAGCAGTTAATTTTTTATTTTCCTTTTAAACGCTTTCGTGTCGACTTAATTGTATATTATTATACAATAATTAATAGTTTAAACTTTAACGTATAGGAAAAAATTACCTTTACAATAACTTAATATTTTCATTTGAATTATTTATAACTGCTCTACAAATCGTTATTGCAAATTATCTTTACCTTATAAAATACTTGAAAGTACAAAATACTCAATATGTACCTACTTTTAAGTGTACTTTGCGCTGTTAAAAGAATAACATTCGTTTTGATACAAATATTTACTTAGACAATTTTCTTATTTGTTTCCAAATAATTGAATAAGACAAAACGAATTATATATTTTATTTTAATTATTAATAATTAGATAAGTTTATTTGTAATTAATTCATTATAAATATCTAAACACGTTACATAGACATTCGATATAACCAAAAAATAAAATGGCAGTCGCTTCGCATTAGACTATAATATTGCCTGAACATTTGTTGATAATGTAAATAATCGCTATAAGTACATGAAGCTATTAGAGTAATTATATTATCAGAATCAGTGAGATTATCATTAACATAGTATAGATAAATAATTATGCTGTACCTTTAATCTTTTACAGAAAGAACAATTTAATAAATGGAATACCTATGTCAATTCACAAATATTTCTATGATCAACATAATTTAATTTGATCATCCGATATACATTTTGAGTACCCTTTACCTTTTCTTCGTTACTCAACTTGTTATTTCATTGCTTGACTTGATTATAATTAACTATTTGACAAAGCATTATATTACGATTGGGCTAAGGTAAAAATACAATGAAAGAATCTCAAGGCGTAAATATTAAATGTACAGCTGTGTCTACTTACACTAGAGTAATTTTAGAAAATAAATACAATACTATAGTGAATAGGACAAAGTTTATGCACAATATAATTATAAATGTCCAATAATTCTCAGTCGTCACCTAACGACATTACAAAATAATATTTTGATACAAATAATTACTTTCATATTCTTTTCAGACAATATTAACATTTTTTATTAATATGTGCATATTTCTTGTGAATGGAGAAAAATAATTAATCGGTCATATCTAAAATAGCAAAGTTGGCTAAGGAAATTTGGATCGAAATTTACGAGACTGCATTCATAAGAAAAATGCATTATTTATAATCTATAATAATATATATTTGACTATAGAGCGTAATGTAGAACAATCTAATAAGAAATTAAGCATGCAATTTATGCTATAAACAGTAATCGATTAACAAAATCACATACCTAATATTAGGTACCTAAGTACAATGTTTTATCAACGCATATCAAATCGACTTTCCTTTGCGAGTTTCTTTTCGATCATTAAAATATTCATTTAAATGATTCATACAGGGTGATGCTTTGTAATTACAATTTAAATTTTAGTTGAAGGCACGTAGAAATAATTAGGTAATTAATATCCTTTTCTCCATGTGACCAAATCGCTATATATTTTCTGTTATTATCTATTGAAGTATATTTTATCTATGGTATATTCTATGGTATACTCTTTTCCATTAAAAATGTAATTAATTGTAAACAAAAATCTAAGATCTTATTCATTAATGACAGATTAAGATACAAATTATAAAAATATAAATATTATACTTAAATTATTCTCAAAATAAAACTTTGTCTACACTAGACCAATATCAGCCTTACTTAATAAGAAAATAGATTATTCCTATTAGTGATTAAACGTTTTGGAAAAGGGTAAGAGTATCCATAAATTTATTTTTTCGTATCGCTACACATTTGTAAATATAGTTTATGCAGTACGTAATAACATGCAGTTGCTGATCATTGGCTTGTCTGTGATAAAAATATTGTTATAATATTGGCACAATACCGCGATTACTCAAATACCTACTTTGTTTTATCCAGCAGAATGTAAATGTTGCCATTTTATAGTTATATTGTAGAAATACCGATCAAAACAAAGGGTTTCAGAATATTTCTTAAACATAAAAAATAAAGATAAATTACTACTTTTATATAATATCACTATAAACTGGCAACATATACTGAAATAATTTTCTTACACATAGATAAATGGATTTTAGAAATACATAGTACCTAGCTCTTCATTTACTATCATAGACGCTAAAATTATTATAACGAAATCGAAAATAACATTGTGATATTTTATTAGTTTATTTTGAAACATTAATCCATGTTATTGCACAATTTAAAATAATAAATTTATAATGATTAAAAATTTTCCTCACGATGTTAACAGATAGCAAATTAGGTTTCAATAAATACATAGAATCGATCTTTTACGAAACGAAATTCGTTCAACAAATATACAGTAATAAATTGTAAGCTTATTATACTGTATCTATACATTAGGTGACAACATTCACAATAAAATGAAGACTCAAATAATGAACTTGAAGTTTTATTTAGTCATACATACCTTACTAGCTCTAAGTGTTTCTAGAAATAAGGTACCATACTGGTGTTTGGAAGCTTACATATTAGTCCAACTACAGAAACCTACTTCACGATGAAGAAACTTATGACATTATTACGCAGTAATGTGTTGAATTTTTAGTGTAAGAAAGAGCACGAGTTATGAGTTAGAAAGAAACGGAACGGTCAGTACTCTCCCCGCCTCGCCGCGCACATGCCTATACAGCGGTACAGCCACTGCAGTCAAGTTATATGTACTACCATTTTTTTATAACGAAACTAGGTGTCTCTGCAAACGTTTTTGTTAATTTTTATTTCGATGCTAATGATAACACTCTGCTCATAAGCATTACACGAAATATATTTATAAAAATGTTGCCATAAATGAAAATTATTTCAAATCCTAATCTATCTCAATTTCTTGAAGACAAATACTGTTTTAATTTGACTTATAAAAAGTAAAGGAAAATATAAAATAAAACAAAGATATTCTTAGTTAAATGTTAAAAGTTTATTTTATTTTAGTATAAATATTACTTACAACGAAATGCATTACTTAGCTTAAATATTACTGACAAAAATGCACATAGACACGACATACATAGTTCTACAATCAAAGTAAAACCAAGTGAGATGATGTTAGTAATAAATATAATTAGAAATGATCCACCTATTCTTGTTTTACATAACTTAATATTTTTTTACTATTTTAACGTTTGGTTATAGAAATTTAATGGACACTGGTTAAAAATAATATCTGCAAGAAAGCATTTAGGATGAAGATACAGCTTTTTAAAATTAATTTTTATTTATTTCTGTAATAAATTAAGGGGACATGAACATCTTGTGAGTTATATATATATTACATACGCACAGTCTCACAGAAAGTACGTTAAAAACGAGCGTTATATGTAAGCACATAACATTCACACTAATAAAATTTTTATTGTATGGTTGTGTGTATATAAACGTATTTTCTTTCAACACGTGTTGAATATACGCATATAACATTCACACGAAGTACGCAGCGAGTTGCGCCATCTTGTCCTTGGGCTGCTTGTTGCGGTGTTTGTTGTTTCGCGCCCTCCCTCCCCGCCCACGCGCCCCCCCACCGCGTGACGTCACCGCACGGTGCTTCTCCACCTGTAAGGGGAAATGTGCCTTATTGCTATGGTGATAGAGTTCATTTTCACTTTGCGGTGATTCTTAGAATAGTTACAAGTGCATAGAGGAAAGCGAGGCTTATTTTTATGAACATAGAGTTCATTTTTGTTCAGTTAAATGTGTTTGTGATATATTTTCGTAGAGTTATACAGTCATCTCCCTGCGGGAAAAGGGGTTATTATCAAATGCATTAATTTTTATCGATTGAAATCTGTCTAGGTTGTGCTATTTGCAAGGTATTGCTATTTTTATAAAGGCAAACAGGCGGTGCGCTCGGCCCGGTACTCCACGTGACGAGCTAGTGAGGGCACAGTACCAGCGCGGTGAACGCCGGCTCGCAGTACAGGCACGCGGTCATGTCGGTGAGCGCGGCGGGCAGGCGCGTGCGCTCGGCCCGATACTCCACGTGACGAGCTAGTGAGGGCACAGTACCAGCGCGGTGAACGCCGGCTCGCAGTACAGGCACGCGGTCATGTCGGTGAGCGCGGCGGGCAGGCGCGTGCGCTCGGCCCGATACTCCACGTGACGAGCTAGTGAGGGCACAGTACCAGCGCGGTGAACGCCGGCTCGCAGTACAGGCACGCGGTCATGTCGGTGAGCGCGGCGGGCAGGCGCGTGCGCTCGGCCCGATACTCCACGTGACGAGCTAGTGAGGGCACAGTACCAGCGCGGTGAACGCCGGCTCGCAGTACAGGCACGCGGTCATGTCGGTGAGCGCGGCGGGCAGGCGCGTGCGCTCGGCCCGATACTCCACGTGACGAGCTAGTGAGGGCACAGTACCAGCGCGGTGAACGCCGGCTCGCAGTACAGGCACGCGGTCATGTCGGTGAGCGCGGCGGGCAGGCGCGTGCGCTCGGCCCGATACTCCACGTGACGAGCTAGTGAGGGCACAGTACCAGCGCGGTGAACGCCGGCTCGCAGTACAGGCACGCGGTCATGTCGGTGAGCGCGGCGGGCAGGCGCGTGCGCTCGGCCCGATACTCCACGTGACGAGCTAGTGAGGGCACAGTACCAGCGCGGTGAACGCCGGCTCGCAGTACAGGCACGCGGTCATGTCGGTGAGCGCGGCGGGCAGGCGCGTGCGCTCGGCCCGATACTCCACGCTCACTAGTTGCGCGCCGCAGTCACCGCACGCCTGCTCGCTAACCGTCACACGAGATGCGTCCTCGAACACGTTTATTATCACGTCGCATCTGAAAATCGATCAGATTATACGGTTTAGTGTGCTTGTGAAACGTTTAAATATTGGTCCTTCGAGCCGGATGGTAGAGAAAATGTGGTCACATCATTTGGGGGCTCGTCCGGGAATGAATATGAATATGAATCAAAAGAACAATAATGGTTCATCATCAGGTCGCATCTGCAAATCGATCAAATTATACGGTTTAGTGTGCTTTTTAAACGTTTGAATATTGGTCCTTTGAGCCGAATATTGATGATAAAAAGGATTCAACCACGATAATGATCACGTCGTGTTGTAATAGACGGGTAAAACACAGTTGACAAATACAGTTAGGAAACTAAGCCCCTGTGATGAAATTATAACGTAAGCACTGTCAAAGCTATAGGGCTGTTACCTTTTTGATATTTAACTGACTTCAAAATAAAGGTTG
Source organism: Colias philodice (assembly GCF_061535455.1). Classification (NCBI taxonomy): domain Eukaryota; kingdom Metazoa; phylum Arthropoda; class Insecta; order Lepidoptera; family Pieridae; genus Colias; species Colias philodice. The sequence continues at coordinate 4,774,687 of NC_143111.1, read as the reverse complement.
TCAATTCGGCCGGTATATTTTGTTTGTTTTTTTTTCAAAGTTGCATTTTGTGGTAATTTCGAGATTGAAACCCGTAAAGATACAATAATGGTGTCCTTTTTTGTATCGAAGATATTAATTTACAAGAAGAAATATTTCGAATATATACCCAGGTTTAAATGAAATGAAATGAAATAATGTACCTACGATTTTATCCTTGTTTTCCTTGTTTTACTAAATACCTGCTAGTAATGGACGCAGAACGCTATTTAATGTGCCAATTGTTTTAGCTCAATATTTGTACTTATATTCAATAATTATTTTTGACCAGTATTTACAATAAAATTTATATTATGTAAACTAAATTATATTTAATACGAAAAGTTAAACCAAATTCGTAAAAGCAAATATGCAAAAATAAATTAATATAATTATTTTAGAGGAGCATAGAACCTCGTCCTTTGTGTTAATTTAGGATGAAAAAGAAAACAATTTGTCAGGCTAGTGCTTGACAAAGTGGTGACGTCGCGATTATCGATAAAAATATACCTTTTATGTATTTATATACAAATCATATGAAGAGACACAACATCATCATACAATTATTAAACCAAGAAACTGTTACTGTTGTGTGTTGTTATATTACCGTATATATGTCGTGGCCAAGAAGCTTATATCTAATACACTGGAGATTTCACTATGAACGTTTACTTGTCACGGGATACCTACCTTGAATGACGCCTGGTTGTTCCTTCATCCCTTTCACACCAACTTGCCAAGTTAGGTGTGAAAGGGACAAATAACTTAAGTGTTAACTACACTTAAGTTTCACAATCGTTTTTTTTGCATATAAAATAATGGTCCTTCGAACCGCATCGCATAGGTAATGTAGGTAATAGGAATCCAAAATATGTCGCAACTGGAGATCAATGTTGTTGCCAGTTTATTTAATACTTCATAATCTAAATGTTGCAGTTATTTTTTGGAACGAAGTTGCGAAAAGGGGCTAGAGGGAGATAACTAAGACGAAAAGTTGTAACGACACTTTTTGTTTTTTTGTTAGGCGTGCACGTGTTTCACTGTCTCACAGAAAGCAAGCCAGTTATTTTAGTAACTGCGTTCCATCCGTTAGTCTCTTGACACCTCTCAAGTATTTTATTTTTTATATATTGGTCCTTCGAACCAAATGGTATCTGAACATAAAACAGCTGAAAAATTGTGTTAAGATGGTTAAAATGCGCTGGTGAAATGAGATGAAGTCGTGACGAATTTTTTGCTTGTAGCATGTTGGTCCTTCGAACCGGATTCTACAATGATTTAAAATTTAAATCGACAAACTATTTAAAAATTTGCTTTACTAAAATTTTTGATAGTTGAAGTATTAAATGGACTTTAATACAACAAGAAATTTATTATTAACATTAACTGTTGCGGGGAAAGCATCGATCTTTCAAGAAATCTAATAAGATACGTAACTGAACTGAACATAAATTAAAACACAATCAGCAATCGCATACATACCTATTACAGGCCAATTTCCACTTAGGAGCGGACGGGTCGAGAACCAACACTCCGTCACAGTCCAAACAACCAGACACACCTGTCGAGTTCACACCGTACGGGCACGTCGGGTGCGTACACGAGTTGCAACCGAAGCCTTTTTTCATGTCCCTGGAGGAAAATAATGTTTTTGAAGTGAAACTTCTTTATCGGGGTTGGAAAAAAATTTAGTGTAACATTTTTTCGTTACGCGTGACATTTTTCCGATACGCGCCATCTTTTTCTCATCCCTACCACGCGTGATTCGACGTATTTCTGTAAAGTTAATAGTAGTAGCATATAGTAATTTTTTTTTAAATAAGGTCATAAAGAAGTTTCACTTCTTACGTGTGTACACTTGTATATGCACACATTTTTTTTATTAATTAAATACTTTTTTACACATTCCATCACGCTTTAATATGTTATGGAAAGTATAAGCTGCAAGCACTCAAAACACAATCTTTGATTTGATTTGACATTTGCTATCAAATAGTGATATAAAAAAAAATATTTGCTGCTGTACGGGCACCCAGACCCTAGCAGTAAGGGCCTGAGCAACCATTAGTTGTGTAGTAGAAGTGAAAGACTATCTTCAGGCACATATTATTATCTACAGGGCAACACGCTTTTCACATAAAATGTGCCTGTACCGTTTATAGCATTAGGGGCAGACGGCACCTGTAGGGGCATTACCTGAACGGCGGGTGGTTGTAGCAGTAGGGGCAGACAGTAGTATCTCTAGGCACATATTATCTAAAGGGCGCGTGATTATAGCAATAGGGTAGACTATACAGCTATAGGGGCATTACCTGAACGGCGGGTGGTTGTAGCAGTAGGGGCAGACAGTAGTATCTCTAGGCACATCCTACTACTATTATAAAGGCGAAAGTTTGTAAGTATGGATGTTTGTTACTCTTTCACGTAAAAACTACTGAATGGATTTGAATGAAACTTTACCACAATATAGATTATACATCAGAATAACACATAGGATAGGTTTTATCCCGGAAATCCCACGGGAACGGGAACTATGCGGGTTTTTCTTGGAAAACGTGGGCGAAGCCGCGGGTGGAAAGTAGTATTATCTAAAGGGCGCGTGATTATAGGATTAGGGGCAGACGGCACCTGTAGGGGCATCACCTGAACGGCGGGTGGTTGTAGCAGTAGGGGCAGAGCGGGAAGCTCTTGCCCTTGGAGCCGGTGGACCAGGAGAGCAGCTCGAAGTCGTCGAGTGGACACTTGAGCTCGCGGTAGATGCGCACTGTGCCTTGCTGCGGCAGCGTGTACGTGTCGTCGCAGTGCGAGCAGTGCAGGCGCGCGGGCTTCGCCTGGAAACAAAAAAAAATAAAATTTATTAGCAACTTCAAATATAACATTACAATATTGCTCTGCCTTCTGAACTAGGTAAATACCTGTATCTCAGAAGGCAGTGCCTTCCCTTACAACTTCCATATTACATTATATTTGGCAAGTTAACAAAATAAATTTTAGTGACTAATGATGAAAGAATACAAATTAAAAGATTAAAAAATAAAAGTATAATTATGATTTGGGCCGATGGACATAGTGTGTGAAAGTGTGAGTATGTGTGAGTATACAATATATTCATTAACTAGCTTACCGCCCGCGGCTTCGCCCGCTTTGTCTAAAACCTAATAAATTATATACTAAAACCTTCATGAATCACTCTATCTATTAAAAGAAACCGAATCAAAATCCGTTGCGTAGTTTTAAAGATTTAAGCATACAAAGGGACATAGGGACAGAGAAAGCAACTTTGTTTTATACTATGTAGTGATGAATTAATGAATATTCGAATATTGTACACGCAAAAAAATACATTTACAGGGTTGTAGTAGTGGATTATCTAGTACCAGCGTGTGAGGATGGGGAGATGAGATCGAACGGCATCCCTCAACTAGGGTTCCCGGTCTACGCCATCTATACTAATATTATAAAGAGGAAAGGTTTGTATGTATTTATGGTATTCACGCATAAACTACTGGACCGATTTTGATGAAATTTGGCACAGATAATCTTTAGATCCTGAGAAAAAACATAGGCTACCTTTTATTGCTAAATATGTACCACGGGCGACGCCGGGGTGGACCGCTAGTTTTTTATAAAATTAAGAAAAATCTAATCCGCAGCTTGCGTCCTATTTACGATTTTTTTCTATAATAACGGTATTCCTAAATTACCTTTAAAAAATGCAATGTCTTACAATAGTTTTTATGTCGCTTTAATACATGCAGTATTTCCAAAGCTATAACGTTGAGAAGTTTAAGTTTTTGCATTTCTAGGATCACGCGCTCTTGCCATGTCTGGCACGACGACCCTACTTATTTATAAATACATTTTTTTTCTTTCGTCTTCGTTTTCCAATTACCTCTAGGCTAGTGTGCTTGTATTTGAAAGAAATATTATAACTGACCCGCTCCCACTTAGTACTTGAGCGTCCAAGCATATTGTAATCAAGATATAATCTTTTGACAAGTTGTATAAACCGACACACACTGTATAAAATGTCATTTCTTATTTTTCTACTTATAATTATGTAAAAGTTAATCTCTATACCCTAAATAAATATAACAAAAAAGACGGGTTGCACTCCGGGAGTGCCGGCAGAAGTGAAAACTTGATTATTAACGTTGAGCATGTTTGATATTTTGGAATAGTATCCGTCTTACGCTTTTTCGATCGGGTCACGTGTGTGTCCTGACGCGAGTTTAAGATTTTATACCCCCATTACAGAAAAAAAGAAGTTTTCACTTCAACAAGACGCGAAATTCCAATTACCTGAATGTATCTCATATACCGTCGACACTTTCCACACCTGGAAAGCGCTTTTCCGCTAGTTTTAAGCGACGAGAAGCTAACTTCAAACAGCTGATCCATTGCCTCCATACTCCTTACAAAGTATTGGAACTTTCTACGGAATATTTCTGTCGTGTGCGATAATACTGCGTGGAAATCTGCTCGACCAATGGCGATAAGGTTCAATTGTTCTTCAACAGCTGAACGCATCGTTGGTAATACTAGTTCGGGGTCAATCTGAAAAATATTTCAAACTTTTTGTATGAATTTTTAATATTAATTACTCTGTCAATAAAAGAGCTGAAGAATTTTTCAAATAAACAGATATTTTATTTAATACAGTACTTTTATTATAAACCTTATTTCTCAAACCAAACATTTATATGTAATTATGATCTATACATGTAATAGTAACATGATTATTAATGACATGAACAACATATATACTTACATAATTTAATTTGAAAGTAACCAGTAAATAGAAAATGATTTTTTAGTTGAATTTGAATTTGATTTTTATATGATTTTTTTACGTTTTGTTTTATTTCTATTACACAACAAATGTAAAATATATTACGCAACAGGCTCAATGAAAATAAAAAAGACGGGTTGCACTCCGGGAGTGCCGGCAGAAGTGAAAACTTGATTATTAACGTTCAGCATGTTTAATATTTTGGAATGGTATCCGTCTTACGCATGGAATATAAGGGCTAAAAAAAAAACATCCGTCTTACGCTTTTTCGATCAGGCCACGTGTCCTGACGCGAGTTTAAGATTTTATACCCAACGCCGCTAAAGAAGTTTTCACTTCAACAAGAATGTAACAGAGCAAATAATAATTCATACAACTTACCTTCTGATACCCATGTACAAGAACCACTCCCAAGCTGGTTGGCACCAACCGCCTGCCGCTGCCAACATTCACATAATTTCGTTGGCAGATGTTGTTTATATGTACTGGTATAGACGCATCTGTGCCTATACCGTGCTTCTCCATTAGTGTTATCAACTGAAATGAATTTTGTATTTGGTATACAGTGAGTATTTAGTTTATTTAGTTAATTTAGTAATTAATTCTTTATGTATATGGTATACAGATTATTTATAAGGGGTGCATTAAGTTACCATCAATGCATAGTATCCTTAATAGATTGGAACAGAGTGTGTTTGAGCTTTGTTTATCATTATAAATAAATTAAACAATCCATACTAATATTATAAATGCGAAAGTAACTCTGTCTGTCTGTCTGGTACTCAATCACGCCTAAACTACTCAACCAATTTGCATGAAATTTGGTATGGAGATATTTGGATGCCCGAGAAAGGACATAGGCTACCTTTTATTGCGAAATATGTACCACGGGCGAAGCCGGAGCGGACCTCTAGTATAATATAAATAGATCTATATGTTACGGCTAAAGGTAGGTGAGAACATAAACTTAAGATTAGCCGGCTAAACTTAGGTTTATTTTCGACGAGGTGTTAATGTTAGTTTGTTCTATCTTTAGCCGGCTAAACTTAAGTGTAACCGCAGGCCCGTGGCTAAAAATGTCGGGGTGGGTAGATTTGGTTACTATAATACATGTAAGGAACAGGGCGAGTGTTTTCTGGCACTTCGCCGGCTGCTGCCGCAGCACGCTCGCTGCGCTCGCTCGGCTCGTGCGGGTCTTAAGAGTTCTAACCTAACCTAACCTAGCCACCAGCTTTCTGCCCTGAGTCGGGGTGGGTAGATTTGGTTACTATAATACATGTAAGGAACAGGGCGAGTGTTTTCTGGCACTGTGCGGGCCCCTCAAGCCCTCCACCGGCCCGGCGCTAACCAAATCTACCCACCCCGACATTTTTAGCCACGGGCCTGCGGTTACACTTAAGTTTAGCCGGCTAAAGATAGAACAAACTAACATTAACACCTCGTCGAAAATAAACCTAAGTTTAGCCGGCTAATCTTAAGTTTATGTTCTCACCTACCTTTAGCCGTGACATATATACTATAATATTATAAAGCTGAAGAGTTTGTTTGTTTGTTTGAACGCGCTAATCACGGGAACTACGGGTGCGATTTGAACAATTCTTTCGGTGTTAGATAGCCCATTTATCGAGGAAGGCTATAGGCTATATTATATCATCACGCTAAGACCAACAGGAGCGGAGCACTGCGGGTAAAACCGCAGAGCACAGCTAGTTAAATATAATATGTACCTCAGCTTCAGTCAGATAATCAGGTGGTGATGTTTGACATTCAACCAGTCTGTGATCATGAGCACGCAGTTCTTCACCTATATTGAGAATTGGTACGAACTCGTCTTTACCGAATGCCTGCAAAATAATGAGATGTTATTTATATTACCATAGGAAAATGTTTGTATCATAAATAAATTTTAATTTCTAAAAAACTCATATTAACTTTTTATATGCAATTCCTTTCCAATCAATAAAATCATGTGGAAAGATAAAGAAGCTAGATAAACAGCTTCTTTATCTGAATACCCACATAATTTTATTGATAGATAATTAAATCTACTACAATATTGTTATTTTTTTTTACTTAACACAACTAGACCTTACACTTTAAAACAAGTTCACAACTCAGTGTTGCAATAAGTGACAACTAAAATCTTACCTGCCAATGCATAATCTCCGTATAACCAGGATCAACCAGAGTGTTGCCAGTATAATGAAACGTCTCCGTGCCCACTTGGAAAGTGATAACAGTAGATAGATATTTGCAATCTCGACTCAGTGTTGCTATAAAATGTCTCGTCACATAGTCGTATATACGCCACATGTCGCCGTCTAGTTCTGATTCGGCTGTAATGTTCATAAATAAGCTGTTAATAACTTAATTTAACATAAAAACAACGAAAATGTAATAAAACATCTTTAGAAATGGGAAGACACGATAGAGGAAAGTCATTTGTCTAAGTACTGATTGTTTATATTTTACTAGCAGTGCCCCGTGGTTATACCCACTCCTGTTGATCTTAGTGTGATGATATATGATGCTGAACTGAGCTTATAGCCTTCCTCGATAAATCTAAAACCGAAAGAATTTTCAAATCGGACCGGATAGTTCCTGAGATTAGCGCATACAAACAAACAAACTCTTCAGCTTTATGATATTAAGCATAAATAATAATTGGAAACACAAATATATTGTATAGTAATTTTGTTAGAACTTAGGTCGGACTCAAGACATAAATAACGACACAAAATAAACTAAAAAGACGAAAAAAAGATTGTAAATTATATTGTTAATCTAGACAAAGAAAAATAAAGAAAATATATACTTACTTGCTGGCTTCATAGGTGTGATTGGTGGATGGTCGCCTACATCCTTGCCTTTCTTTGGCTTATTAATACCATTCGCTATGAGGGCTTTAACTTCCGTGCCCCATTTATTTGAGTTCTGTTGCTGACGAAGAGTTCCCCTAAAATAATTATCACATGTATTAAAATAAAAATTAATTGGTTAATTCTAAAATAAAACTTTTAGTAGATAACTAACATTTATAACAAAGATTGAATGTATATAACTCACAAACTGGACTAGTATAAATGTAAAAATCACGAAAATATCTGTTTTTTGGCAAATAAAAAAATTGCCTTCTGTACTTACATTAAATCATAATTTTCAGGATAACTGGTTGTTTCGGTACGAGGATACGAAATGTAACCTTGGGTATAAAGACGTTCTGCAATCTGTAAATATTTTTAACAGCATCATTATTTATAAGTTTTAGGTAAGTTATTAATTAAAAGGCTAATTTTACCAATGGGCTGCATGTTTATTACAATTAACATTTACACACATTTATCGAAGTTTTTTTACAATTTTACTACATTTTTTTTTTCAAAAATCATGTCAGGATTAGTCTTAACCACATGCAGACACAAGTAAATCCGCGTGCCACAACTAGTCACACATACCTGCATTGCACTATGAGGTCCAATACCCAAGCCTGCACTGGCCACTCTCATCAACTCCACTGTGTTTAGAGCAACTGGACGAGCTTTCACTTTTTCTTTAGCCTGAATGTTAGTAACGCTGTAAAATAAAATAGTTAAGAAAATGAGTTAAGATATTTTATAATGATTGTTTAATGTACTCTCCGTGCTTAAGGAATATATTTTTGACGTGATAACGTCTTATAATTCGATAGAGCCGGCTGCACGCACGAAAAAACATGACTCATGCGGCGTTACCTCGCTCTGAGGCGTTCCATGTAAGGCTTGAAGTGCAAGCGAGAGCGCGGAACGAGCGACAAAGAAGCACAATCGGACGTTGTCACGTTGTACTATCGTCAGTAAACCGACTTACAGACAACCAATTTTTTAATTATTTTTATTATGGAATATATTGTCTTGACCTAAATTAAAAACTAAAATGCAGAACCCACTACCATATAACTAACTTTATGAAATTGAATCAGTTTTCATCCATTCAACACGGATTTTAAATAGAACTTTTTAGAAAAGATTTTTTTGAAGTCATTAGCTTCAGCCGTTACATGTGAATTTTCTTATGTGTAAAATAAAATTATAATCATTTATCAACTAACACATAATATACACACACATGACATTTCTATATAAACTTCAGATTGGATAAATAACTTAGTATTATTCAGCAAAAAGCACACAAATTAACCAACATATGAGAAACTAGCTGCGCCCCGCGGTTTCGCCCGCGTTGATCCGCTCCTGTTGGTCTATGCGTGATGATATAATATATCCTATAGCCTTCCACAATAAATGGGCTATCTAACACCGAAATAATTTTTCAAATCGGACCAAAAGTTCCTGAGATTAGCACATTCAAACAAACAAACTCTTCAGCTTTATAATATTAGTATAGATAATCAAATACATACACAGCCTCTTTTATCTCCTTGATACCAGCAAGGAACATATTAGCAATGTCTTTTTCGAACACGCGCACTCTCTTCCACTCAAGCGGCAGTTCTCTGCCTTCACTTGTCGACGCAGTGACTCTTAACACCCAGTAAGTCTCCGGTTTGAAGGTCTGAATGTCGTCATGACGTTGGACACAAAATCCTAGAGTTGGTGTTTGACACGGCCCGTATGATATGAGTGACGAATCGAGGTCCCCATATCGTCCTACGAATAAAAAAATGGTCAAAAAAGTTTTACAATCTTAATAGTATATATAAATCTCGTGTCACAATGTTTGTCCTCAATGGACTCCTAATCCACTTAACCGATTATAATAAAATTCGCACACCATGTGCAGTTCGATCCAACTTGAGAGATAGGATAGTTTAAACATGTAGGTACCACGGGCGAAGCCGGGGCGGACCGCTAGTATTTTTTTTAAGAATATATGGAGATGTTTTTAAAATTTGAATAAATGCTAAGCATTATTAAAATTAAAATTGTATAATATTTTTCGCACTATAAGTGAAAACTACTTGTGATTTGTATTTATTGCTCATGCAATAGAAACTTTGTCATGCAAGTTTACATGTCTGAGTATGTCATAACATTTAAATACTCGTAACTTGCTTTATTAAATTTCCTGTTGCTTGTTAAAATATTGCTTACCAGCAAGTGAAAGAGTAATTAAAATTGACCCAGTCCTATAAAAGTTTAACCACAAGATACATACAAACACGGAGACATGATATATTATTAGAATGTTTCATTCTTATTACATACTAGCTGTTCCCCGCGGTTTCACCCGCATTGCTCAGCTCCTGTTGATCTTAGCGTGATGATATAAAGCCTATGGCCTTCATTGATAAATGGGCTATCAAACACCAAAAGTATTTTTCAAATCGGACCAGTAGTTCTTGAGATTAGCGCGTTCAAACAAACAAACTATTCAGCTTAATAATATTAGTATAGATTGTAATATTTGTAAGAATTTGATTTTCTATACATTCGCTGAGCTATGGTTCACATTATAAAAGTCCTATTGCTTCAATAACCAAACCAAATGAAAAATATATCTAACCTTGAAAATACTTTGTCTGATATCTAGTAAAAGCGCATCCAATTCTTAGATCCAGTTCCTGCCTGGCGTCCACACTGCGAGATTCATTCTCGTTCGGCCGTACTAAATTCAGCATTGCAGCTTTAATATCCTTCTCTGTGATAGCAGAGAAGCGGGCCCTGTAGGTCACTAATGGGGAGTACACATCGGCTTTCATATAGGGTCCCACACATGTCATTACCTGCAAATAACATTACAGATAAAAGTAATGTGACATAAAACTATTTTTGTTGAATAATCTAGCACAGTGTTGCCCACTCAGTGGAATTTCCACTACATCTGGTGGTTTAGCTCCCCCATTTAGCGGACAAATATTGGTTTTAGTGGCTGGTGGATTTTCCTAGTGGTTTAGATGAGTTCAATTAGTGGTAAGGTACGACTTTCAACCACTAGAAAGATTTACATAAATACTCAAAAAGAACGACTTGAACAATGTGAAACAAGGGTATGATTTTGTGTCATGTTGGTAACAGAACGAACATTCGGGAATTCCCCGAAAGTTGTTTGTCTATTGCTTGAATATTTTTGATTATGGACTTTATTATCTACTATTGATCTTAAGTATGATTTGATTCAAGATTCAAAAGGTTATATGTACATTGTACATTCTGTATTTGTGTACAAAAAAAATCTGTATAAACAATCAGTCGGTATTGGTAATGCCGCGCGGTAGCCTCTAGCTTGTCGTATTTTAATTAATTTTGTGAAGTAATATGGTTTTACCTTAAAAGGGTTTTACATTAAATATGCCGAAACCACACAAAAATTTCTTTCACAGAAATTTATTCTTCACATACTGAAACTCTAGAAGAAGCAGATTCTTCTGAAGATGATCTTTAAATACATATATTGTAACAAAAATAAAAATTACTTAGTTCAAAATAGATGTTATTTACAAATAACTCGCAAAAAATTCGCCAACGGGCATTCAATATTTACATGTCTCTGGATATTTTTTAGTGTTTTTTCTGGTGGTTTTAAAGACCGATTACTTTAGTGGATTTCTGGTGGGCCACGAGGCTCCAATATGTGGGTTCGAAAAAAAAAAGTTGGCAACACTGATCTAGCATTGTATGTGCCACAGTCAACTTGTTTAATCAGGCATATATACAGTGTGGAAATTATTGATGGGCCCTGGAGGGAAAGTACTTGAAATACAAATGCAGTAAATATAAATGCAGTTCTATTTCCTTTTAAAAATTAAGGAATGTTTCCTATCAGCAAAATTAACTATCTTCAGTATTTATAGTACTTTCCCTCCAGGGCCCATTGAAAATTGCCACACTGTATAGCTAGCAGCCAGAGCCATCTCTAACTAAATCTAATCATCTCCAATGTTAAGAGCAACCAGACAAAATGTTCAAGTTCAACAATAGTTTACAGTGTATAATGTAAACTGTTTAGTGTAAATTACTGTACAGAATAATAATTAAATAAAACAAACCTCAAAACAAATATTTTCTCCTTCTTTATCACAATCCAGCCATAGAATCAAATAATCACATCCCCTTGCTTCCTGAGCCAGAAACGCCGGTATGCGTAAACGCGGCATTGCCTCCTTCTTCTCAGTTGGACAACTGAACAACTCTATAGGATCCACTTTGTCCCAATTGTTGTATTTTCCAGTAAAGTCTAAGCTCATAACATGCCCGCAAACAGACGTCATCTTATATTTCACCGGCTCATTTTTGAATGTTCCCGTCCATTCGTGAACGGAACAAGCCGAGTTAGAACCTGAAATAATTAGAAATATAATACCTGCACTTGTGCAAAATAAAATAAACATTACATATTATTGTATTGTATTAAATAAAACCTTTATTGGTCGTGCATTTGCCATTGCTAAGTATGTTAGCAAGACTTTGTGCTAACGATGGCTTTTCAGCCACCATCAAAGCGGACTTCATCGTGTTAGCCTTTTATAGTAATTCTGCTATCATTCCTTGAGAAGAAAAATCTTTAAAATTGTTTGTAATTATGATAATCGATGAACTTTCTTGCGGTGGTGCTCCCGATCCAAAATCCAATTTGACAAGTGACCATGACAAGTGACAACTGACTCTGACAAGTGACACAATGAAAAACCCTTTTTTGCTGCATTACACTAGAGCATTTTCTCGAGCATGCATGTGTGCTCGTGTAAGAGTGGCCGTACACGGGCGGCTCGAGCAGTTAACGGCTGAGCCACAGTATTACAATATCTAGATACAGTACGGCGACGAATGTACTTGTGCAAACGGAGGGGAACTAGCGGGGGGTCGGGCGACGCGGGCCGCGTACCGCAAACACCTCAGAGCAAACACGCTTAGTTTGCATTACCTAGCGTGAAAGGACGACGCAGTCATATTTTTTGTGCAATAATTTTATTATACAATATACTTACATATTCTATAATGGCGTGCACAAACTGTTCCGTGTATGGATGTAAATCTACATCGAAATCCCAGAAGGAAAAAATATTTTAGAAAGATTGTATTTGTATCTGTAGAATTTAAATCAAAGCTATGTTTAAGATGTCCTCATTATTTTCTTATCAGATTGTTCATCCCAATGCAAATTGCATTATTTACTTAGTTAAATTTAATAATAGACAATTAAGAACATCCAAAAATAAAGTGTCAGGTAAATATTTAGCAGTGCAATATAAGTAATTATACAGGGTGTCCCACTGTTGGTATACTAAGCTCAAAGGAGGTTATAGTTTTGCATACGCTGCGTACGTAAAAAATACTTAAAAAATTCCAGACGCATTTTTTTTTCAAATAGATGAAATCTTAAAACTCTATGTGTACACCCATAGCAAGCAACCCGCCCATTTTTGCCACTAGCACGTGAGCTATCGTTTAAGATTATGTTTTCATAGACAAAATGCTCACATTAGAGAAGCGGTATATAACGGCTGCGCGAAGCTAGAGAAGAAAACATGGATTTTCAGGAAAAAATTATCAAAATTTTTTTAACGTTATTTTGTTGTTTATGTATTTTTTACGTGATCAGTGTATGCAAAACTACAAGTTCCTTCGCGCTTAGTATACCAATAGTGGGACACCCTGTATATAAAAGCCAAATAATTACATCAGATTTAATAATCGAACTTATTTTGAATGTACATAATATACATAAATGATTACATCATAATAGTAATAATCACAATTGTTTTATTTCCCATTTATGTTCCATATTTTCGTGTGGCAGCGTAAGTACTTACCTACACTGGCGGCGGCATCACGCGACATCAAAGGCGTTGCCTTACTGTAGGAAATAATATTGTAATACTGTGGATGAGCCACGTACACGGACTGCTCGAGCGGTCGATCGTTGACTGCTCGCACAGTTGACGGCTTGAAGCGGTCGTGACGGCTCGAGCAGTCCGTGTACGGCAGTGAATGAATGTCCATAGTAGCGGTCCGTGTACGGCCACCCTAACGTACCTACGAATGTACGATGTGCTCAGCGAATGTGTGAACTTTCTAACCGACTTCATACGGTCATACCACAGGGTCATACCATTTCATTGTAGGGTTTGTACCTTGCATAATGTTAGCGAAATACGTAAACTCTTTGGTTTTTTTTTATTATTTTAAAATGGAGAATCACTGGAGAATGCTCGATGTTCCCTTACTATTGAAATGCCCTCTGTATAGGCTCCTTTAATGAATAGCTAATAATATGTTTAATAATTTTTTAAGGTAATTTATCACATAATTTATAGACAAATGCATAAGTTTTTGTTAATTAGTGGTATTCTTAAATATTACAACTTCTTAAATTTGTTTCAGTTCAGAAATGAAAATGTCAATAATGTCAAATCAGTAAATGTCAAGGCTTATCCCGTCTGGTATATTCTGTGGAATAAATCAATAATTTTTGCAAATTAGTCGTATTTGGATTTGTTGAACTTGTAATAAATAATAGTGCTCATTGCTCCGTGAAAATTTAGAAATTCGTATAATGCGCTGTGGTTGCTCAGCTTATCTTCGAACATATTATTGAAGAAAAGTGTTGTATTATTTTGAACTTCGTGAAAATGGTATGTGGCATTGTGAGATTTACGTAAACGTTTGTTTGTTGAGTATGTTTGCGTTTAGTGAGTTATTTCATGTGTGAAAGTGTTAAACTATTGTTACAGAGTCAACCTCGTATGGAGAATATGTGTCCCCCGACGCACCTTCGGGTGATGTTGCCTACATCATTGGAATCAAATATGCCTCCAACTTACATCGATATCAGTATGTACTTGCTAATACTTATCATACTTTGTGAATTATTCATTTAACACTCTAATGTTATTGGCCATGCCACATTTGGAGACTTGAATGATAAATTTCATACATGCTGTACTTCCTTCTAATTTATTTTCTATATAAATACGACGTATAATATTCACTGTCATACTTCCTATATCTATAAGGTCATGTTTATTTTATTAACACACATCAATGTTATATTGAATTTATGTAACCATTGTTGTTTTGAAAGCAATAAAATACCTATACATTTTCTATTGTAACATGTTTGAGATTAAAATATTTATGAATCACATGTTCCAGTTATGTAAGGAAAATCTGAATAAAGTGAATTCATGATAACAAGTATTTAAATAATATGGAATATTCATATTTTAGCTTAGTATTTACAAATGTTAACAGTGTAGCTGTTGTTGCAAATATAGTTAGTTAAGGCATTAAAAATTATTAATCAAACTATGTTTCTCAATCTATATATTACTTGGTTGAAAATATAAACCAAGCCAGTTCAGTTAGTGTCTTGAAAAAATATACCACACATAGATGCAAATAAGTATGTAGGTACCTACTTAAAAATAACTTTAGCGATGATCTTGTATTTTTTCTTTAAATCTTATAAACATGTCATTTTGCGTGCATTTATTTATATGGTAGATACAGTATAAAATATATCTAATGTGAATTGGTTGTAAAATGAGAGATAAGTTGGAATATGAATGATAAGGCAAATAATCATGTGCTCATCTTATTATGGCCTAAAAAAACTTCTAAACAACATAGGTACTTGATATAATATTATGTACAACGAAGTTCAAAACAATTAATTAACATTTACTTAGACTTCATTTGTAAGTACATAATGGTAAATGTGTGTGAAACAAATGTGTGTAGAATTGAGATCCTCCTTCTTTTTTGAAGGTAGTAGAAAATAGTCAATACTCAATACTTACTAGCTACATATTATAATAGATCGATTTTTGAAGTGAAACTTCTTTATCGGGGTTGTGTAACATTTTTGTGTTACGCCGTACGCGTGACATTATTGCGTTACGCCGTACGCGTGACATTTTTGCGTTACGCCATACTCGTGACATTTTTAAGGTCATAAAGAAGTTTCACTTCTTACGTGTGTACTCTAGTACACGCATACATTTTTTTTACAAAGCACATATCTTTCTAGATAACCTGGATATCCCCCCACCTCAGCCAGACTTCTCGGCGCCCCCTCCCTATGATGTGGCGGCTAATTCTAAGCTGCCGACTTATGAAGAGGTCCAACGTGAGAAACAAATGGAAGGAGAGGGACCTCAAGTAAGTTTTTTATCCTTACAGCATAAATTTTTAAAAGTTTTAGGGAAATTATTACAATAACATAATAATTAAAATATAATTTTGTTCAGATTTTTAGGCAAGTATATTAAGATAAGTTATTCATATAGAGTGGGGCATCTTTTCATATAATAAAGTTATAATGTCAGTCTTTTGGAACTTAAATTTAAATATTATTTGAAAAGATATCATGCAAACTATTATTGGGAGGAGGAAGTAATATAGTAGTATAAGTTTGATAATAGACAAACTGAAAAACTGAACCGATGTTGTAAACATCATCACCATCTAATCCTAAATAACATAAACCTGATATTTCATAAACATTATTTTTTTGAAATAAAGATATTTATATGATTCATTTTTATATTTATCTCAGTTCAACCAATTTAGCAAACTTTTTCATACATTTTTAACATGTATGTTTGTGCACAGCTACCGACGTCTCACCCGACGATCGCGGCGTTCGTCACAGTGGAGCCGCGGGAGGGCGGCGCTGAACAGTTGGACCCTGAGAACAACCTGCTCGGCACTGATATCATGTTCTTGACGTCTTTCTTTGGTATGTATTAGATGCTAACTAGTGGTCCGCCCCGGCTTCGCCCGTGGTACCTACATGTTTAAACTATCCTATCTCTCAAGTTGGATCGAACTGCACATGGTGTGCGAATTTTATTATAATCGGTTAAGTGGTTTAGGAGTCAGGAGATATTAGGATTTATGAGAATAACAAAAAATGCTACTTGATGAGATTTTTTTTAAAAGACACATAATACTCACAGTAGAAGAAATTCGATTGCTGAGGTAGATTCACTGGTGGCTAGACGTAGCCCCGGTATGGCAAAAAGACGCGGGTTCGAATTCTGCTTCGTCATCGATATTTTCTATTATTTAATAAAATCGTTCAAATCACTCAAAATTGAAGATATTATAATCATTGAGGATAGTTTTTCTGCTATAACATATTAACGTAGTTATATTTCTTAAAAATACCCTAGGTATAGATATAGGTACTATAACATTATTAAAAAAGATGCGGGAAAAATGTTCACGAAAATGATACAAAAAAATATAAGAAAAAAAACTTACGTGAAATTTTTATTTTATAGCTATAGAACGTTCTTCCAAAAAAACGTACCTATAGACCACGCAATGGGTGTATTTCGATACCTTATGTTTTGAAAATTTAAAAATAGCTACAAGAGGGAATGCTTTAAAAAGGATTGTCCTAGAGATCGAACCTTTTACTATGAAGTGTCCCCAATAGCCTATTTCCATTTTCCCACATTTTAACGTATATTTTCATACAACAATAGAAAATAATTGCTGTATAAAAACATAGCTAAACAGAACATATATATCAATAGCTGTGAAACCGGGCAAAATAAATATAACTGAAATCTATTGATCCAGATTTATTCTTAGCGCCGCCTCCAGTTAATTATAATGTCGACCTCTTTCCGTTCGTTCCTAGTACTTTTTTTCCCTCTGTATTTGTAGTGCGATATGACACACCTGTAAAATAAGCGTGTGTGCTGAGCACACGTGTCAGAAGTGAAACTTCTTTACCAAAATCGTCGCCTTATTCCATGACGTGACGGTATTGCCATGACGCAAACTTAAAATTTTACTCTAAATGTGCCTAAAGAAGTTTTGTTTCAAAAATTCACAGTTAATATCTACATGAATCTTTTCGTTTATAAGTTACAAGGATAAAATGTTTATTTTTTAATGATTGGCCAACTGAAGCCTTACGTGTTGAGGAAAAAATCACAGGCACAAGGAAATGGTATAATTGGGCACGTGACATCACTGCTCACGTTATTATTTCAAATCAAAACTTAATCTTTAAGGGAAAACCTAGACGACAAAAAAAAATAGACAAAACAGGAATGTTTGTAACGTCGTAGTGCGAAATCTCGAATAGGGGTCATCAACCAAAGTGACCCCGGATTTAGTTGCCAATAACATTTTATTGTAACCAGCAGTATCTAGATCACATTTTCCATACAAGGCCGAAGCCCCGCCTTCGATCAACAGAACGAAGTAACAATGAATCTAAATAACACTACACTAAGAGCGTATACGCACTATGCGGGTAGCCGCATTGCGGGTAGCCGCACAGTGCGCATAGAAATGAATATTACGTACATAATTGTGATTGCGGTCAGCCGGACGGCTACCCGCAATGCGGCTACCCGCATAGTGCGTTTACGCTCTTAATGACGTTTGACCTTTGCCCTTGCGTATATCCCTGGTACGCCCGATCGATAGAGCCTTGCATGTTGATTAGAATGCGCTCAATTCAATCTTGTTATTTATAGAGCTTTTGTCAAAAAAAATGATACACAACACACGTTTCGATTAAAATTGTAAAGATTAAATTGATAACTAATTTGAGTATGGAATTGATCAAATTTCTATAAGGATAAATCATAAATACTCAAAATCGTCCTTACTTATCCTATACAAATGATTTTCGAAAGCAACTTTAAAAATAGTGATACGATTTATTTCAGTTGCTCAAATCTGACTGATAAATACAATGTTTTTATAAACACAAATACTCGAGCAAGTCGAATTACTTACTCTAAAGACAAAGGATGTACAAGATAATCTATTATCTTCTACATAGCTTATCAGATAGCAGGAATGAGGAAATAGGGTGTGAATCACACATTGTACAACATAATATTATCATCCACTGTGACAATGCAGAAAAATATAATAGTCTACATTCAGTCTACACCAATTAAATGTGAATCAACAACAAATAACTATATAAATATTATAAAAGAACAGTATTATTATAAACGTAACGGAAACATGGAAACCATTTGTGTATGTTTATTTTTTTCTCTTATTTTACGTGTAGCTCCTACGAATCACCTACAAAACTAACCAAGTTACTAAATAGCAATATTTATCGATTTATTATGAAATTAACTGATGAAAATGATTGTTCTCCGTATGTAAAAACTGAAGTCGTAAAAGAAGATCGTAAAAAGAGCTAATTTCACAGAAGCAAAATATTGTTCATCTAACTCTTGGCGGCAAAATTTCAAAATAGGGAACAATACAATAATCTCACGAATTTATCTAATAAAAGCATGTGAGTAACCAAAAAATCCACTTTCCAGTGGCATTCCTATTCAACTGGATCGGATTCCTGCTACTGATGTGCTTCTGCCACACGGTGGCTAGCCGCTACGGGGCTCTTGCTGGCTTCGGCCTTTCCCTTGCTAAGTGGACGCTCATCGTGAAGCACTCCACTGAACTGGCCTCGCACGAGAACTCGTGGCTGTGGTGGCTTATTATGGCTTTTGGTGAGTTTTATTTATTCATTCATTCATTCATTTATTCATTCAAAACACAAAGCTGCTGCTGCTGTTTAAATCTTTTCTAGTATCTACATAAGCTTTTTCAACGACTGACTGACCGGTTGGCTTAGTTGGTAGTGGCCCTGCCTTCCAAGCCAGAGGTCGTGGGTTCGATTCCCAGCCGGGGCAAATATTTGTGTGATGAACATAGATGTTTGCTCTGTGTCTGGGTGTTAATTAATAATTATCTATATAAGTGTCTATTTAAAATTATACATGTTTGTTTATCAGCCATCTGGTTTCTATAACACAAACGAAAGCTTATAAGTATGGGATCAGATCGTGCCATATGTGAAAATTCTCCTGAAATATTTATTTATTATTATTATTACATAAACGTTAATCAAATCAATTCTTAATTCAGTTACCGGGCTTTTTCACGCGAATGTTAGTGTTATTGAATAATATGTAGATTATGACATATGGTATAGAAACACTTAATTTACCCTCAGATATTTCGTAGGTGCAACCATGCGGCGCAGCTAGTAAGCTTACGAGGCGTAGTACAGTAACAAATGGATTTTTAAGAGACACATAACATAAAATGTATTAAAAATAAAAGATCTAACAGAAACGCATAAATTAAAGGAAAACATCTATACATAAACAACTAAAAAAACCAATGACGATTTTTAACAATCAAAACATTAAACAACATGACCTCATAGAAATGAATAATAAAATATTATCATGTGTGTCATGCCGATTACGTAGTAATGACTGACAAGATAATGTTTTTTAATTGAAAATGGTCTTAAATTAGAAAAGTTATATTGATAACGGATTCTTAATGCGACGTTCATTGTGTACACGCAATTCTACAGTTTTTATCGGCTTACCTATGTGTATAAATGAATAGACCATTTACCATTTCATTTCATTTCCATAATAATTAAAATATTAACAGACTTATTAAAAAAACTTAAATAGACCTGGTTTAAACTCAGACTATAAAGTCATGGTTTAACTTTAGAGATTTACGTGATTTGTTATACGACAGCATATTATGTATAAATAAATAAACAAATATTTTTTATTTGACAACAAAAAACGCACATGTACTTGCAATTATGGGATTACTTACATACAACTCAAGTAGGTACAATTAAGTGAGATATTTGAACAATGTCTTCTATGCTAGGAAATGACCTGTGTTATAATAGGAGACATTTATTTAGTTAGATACGTGTAAGTATAACAACTATACCATGCAAGTAATTAGTATCGCCTTAGCCACAACTTGATGAAAATATGAAAAAAAAAAAAAAAAACTTATAACAAAATAAGTATAAAATAATAAGTAAAACATTAAGTAAGTATGTATATAAAATTGCAATGTTAATTTGTTCCAGGGATCCTAATCTGCGTGCGCGCGATCATCCAGTACTTGAACATAAAGCGCGGCTGGCGTCTGCTCTCGGGCACGGCTCAAGAGCGACTGCTGTTCTTCTACTAAATTACTCAAACGCGCACCATCCGTCTCGCTCGCACTCACACGTCACGTGTACAATGCGAGAAAGAGATGAAAGATAGACATCTCAGGTGATGTAAAATATAATATGTTATGTTGGTTAAATATTTTGTATTCCTATGTGTCATAATTTGTTAGATCTTGGGATTATTTCAACCAAATTTATTTTTTTCATTATAATATGATAAATTGGCAAAATTATATTTATTTAGATATGTAAATATTATTTTAGATTTATTTGTATATATTCCACTGGGCTAGTGTTAAATATTAATTAGTTTAATTCCTTGATTCCAAAAAAACAATTTGATCACGTTGTTGTATGTAGAGTGTAAAATCTGTGTACTTTTAAATTGTAATATCATTGTTGTAGATCTTTAGATCTATGATTTATAGTTGGGTCATTGTATAATAAATAAATAATTAAAAAAGCTTCAGTGTATGTTTCATCATTCTGAATATATATTTCTCAATAATAATTAGGCATAATAACTTAAATATTCAAGTATTATTATTTGAATTAAGTCAAATTTAGTGACTTTTTTCTTCAATTCAATAAAAAAAGTTAAAAGTCAACATTCCGTTAAGAAAATCTCATAAAATGCACAAAACTTATTGATTTATAGCTATAAATGTCCCAACTATAAGATAAGATAAAATGTATAAGGAGAAGCGGTTTCATCTTCGCGCACCAAAAATTTGTTACTTTATTGTAATAACGTCCAAATATTTATGATTTAAGTGCAATAAAATTTCTAGTGTTCATTGTGTTTTTATTAGTTTATTTTTTATTGTTTTGTACATGGTTTTTTTGTATTCAGTATGTATCAATAGGTTAAATATCATTTATCATTATTTTTATAGGCAAGAATTGTTTTTTCTTTTATAGTGTCAGGTTTGAATAAATATAATTTGGTTTACCTATTATAATTCTTGACTTTGTTATTTTTACTACATAGAGTAAGTTCATAAAACTTGTAATGATAAACCATTTTTTCTTGTACCATATGAAACGCCTAAGCTACGCCTACATCTCAGTATGTATTTATATAATTTTTATTTACATTAACCCAAAAAATACTTACGTTTTTTTTAAATATCAAATAAGTACTATAATTTGAGAATGTATTACATTGGTTAAAGCCACTGAGGCTATATTTGTTGTTTAAATTTTGAGATTTTTCAACACTATCGATGTTTAAAAATAATAAAAAAGTGGATGATATATATTTTATATTTCAATAAAATTTCTTTACCAGTCTAATAGTGAATGTTTCGTAACCATCTCATATATTCTAATTAATATATAATTTAGTGCTTAATATATCTTTTTGTAACATAAGGTCTAGATTTAGCACAAAATGTGGATGTTAGTACTTCCTCACGCGAACGCGTGGTTAATGCTTAGTTTTAAGTGATTTTCTTGTGAATCTAAAACTTACATTGTTCTATTATTTTGTACATTGTGTAAAGCTCGGTTTTATTTTTCATTAAAATATTTAGATTTTAGGTACATTAAACCTTTAATTCAAATATTGTTTTGTAATTATTATTACTTAGTATGAAAAATATTTTCAAATTCCAATCTATTTCTTCCATAATAAACTATAAAGATGATGTAAGTGTGAATAGCTTTTCTTATATTATTTTGTCATTTTTGTAATCTGCAAAATGTGTGTGAAATTGAGATTCCAACAATATAAGTCTTTAGGTAAAGTGTGAAGTACATGCTGTGATGAGAGTTTGCGAAATTTCTATAATATTTTGCCGTCTGTAATATTATTTTATATAAATACAGGTCGTACTTGACTGGAAATAAATTTTAATTATAATTACACGTGTGTTTTTATTGACAAGGCTAAACAAACTAGTTGAAGTCCCACGGTTTACTCTTATTATGTAAGTAACTTGTATACTAATCAGACTACAGCAAAAATATACCGGCCGAATTGAGAACCTCCTCCTTTTTTAAGTCGGTTAAAAATGTAAAATTTCATTTACCAGGTTGGTCAGCTGTAATTGCTTGTTGGAGTACCATCCTTACAAACTCACGTTTGTAAGTTTAAAGTTTATCATTATTTGATAGTTTTAGCTCATTTCAATTTACTAAGTTAGTGTGCTTATTTACTACACAGTAAATCACTTTTACATGTATACTCAAATCTCGTGGGACCGTTTATCGTACTTATACAAAGATGCTATTAAATTTATTAAAAATATAATACAGCTTGGAAAGATTTGTTAAAATGGCATGATAAAGTACCTACGTCTACATTTTATGTTACTAGCTGCTGAGCGCCTCGCATAAGTTCAGAGACTTTATTAAGTGTTCTCATATTTAAAAGTTATAAAAAAGACGTGTGGCACTCGGGGACTGCCGCGGTAAAGCTATTGCATGCTATGCCTTCAAGCCACACCTCCGCGCCCGTCGGAGTGGGGAGCGTGAGGTTTTTCGTTACTAAATTTCTGGATTCGGTCCCCGCGCTCAAGGCCCGCGATAGAAGCTATGCAATAGCTTAATAATCGAAATCTGGACAGCCGTACTTGAGTTACGAGTGATGTGACTAGACCTCTATGTTAAAAAGTTTCAATACTTTTACTAAACCTCATGAAACCAGGATATAAATAGATCTAATCCATAAAAAGCTCTTAGACTTTTAAACGAGAATTTCTTCATACAAATTTTTAGCGCATCACTGAACTTTTCGGACCAGACATGAGACACCTACGTAAGAATATAGGCGTAGGCGTAGCATGCATTTCTAAGAACATGGAACGGAATTGCTCTAAATAAGAAACCAAATAACTCCCTATATATTGGCTCACATTCATAATTCATATATCTATCACGCGGCTTTTCATAGATTTCTCTCCTTGGCAGTGAAATAGTCAACTGAACCAGTTCTAACTGCTTATAGCGGTTTAACCAGTTTATAAACGTGTGAACGCTTACTTAAATTAACTGAAATATAACATGGACAAACGTTTACCTCATATTTAGAAATACATGACTGAAAATCATAGTTTATTGATAGCAGTCGACGTATTTTATAAATAAAACTGTAAATTAATTTGTCGATAAGCGAAAACGTAAGCCTAGGTATCACAAAAAAATATCAAGTAATTCAGATTTCAGAAGTTATACAAGTTGTAAGTATGCAAGGCAAAAAATACTTACTTAAATTTATGTAAAAAAATTACTATTTGAAAAATCATAAACTAAGAAATAAAACCACATGCATTTCAATTTTCACGTGCATTCAGTGTGTAACACATGTGTTACAACATGACAACCGATTAAAAATTTTAAGCCTCTTTCTAAATTTTATTAATTCTAGACCGCTGAAAATATTTTTCATCTTACATTGTTAGTAGGTCAGTCGTAAGTATAGGAAAACTTGAGTATATCACCCAGATATCGTGTACTAGCACATACCGCATTGCTTACAAGTATCTCGGTTGCCAAAAACTACCCAGCAGTAAGCTGCCAAGTTTCGCGCAGGGTTGACGTCCCCTAAACGTCCGCCATATTCACCCCGTTTTCCCGCGTTAGTTAAAATTTTCGCGCGCACCACGTTCGGATAGTAGCAACGGTCCTTATGAAGGAAGTAACTACGAAACTCTGTTTTCATCATACTGCAAATTTGTTTTTTGGAGACAATAATTTCTACAGTATACTAGGTAATTTTTGAATTTAATTATATTCAAGTTACTAATTTGTTGTTAATGGTTTTGATTTTTAAACGAAATTCGAGTGAACAATATTTTTAGTGGACACTTTATGTAGGTGTTTTAGTTAAGTGGTTCGCTTAAGCCATTAAAGTCAACGATTCTCAACGATTGGCACAAATCCAAGGGATGAAAGATATTGCTCATATATGAAAAGCATCGATTTATGTAGAGAATAATACACAAAGCACAAATTATCTTAGACTGTGGTCTCAATCAAAAGTTCTTGTCTTTCTTTTAAAACTGCCCGTTTGTTTTGTTATCCTTTTATAATTGGTAAATTCCTAACTAAACAGTTTGCAACTAAACACAACGTAAAGTTTAGTAACTTAGGTCATTTCAATGTTATAGGAGGAGGAACAGTTCCTCTGTTTTATTTTTATAATTTTTTTTATAAAATTTAATACAAAACAAACCAATACAATACAAGTTCGAACAAATGCTTGTTAAAATATTGTTCAAAGAACAACCCTCATAGTTCCCGTTCCCGTAGGATTTCCGGGATTGCGTCATTTACCCGGGATAAAAAGTAGCCTATGTCCTTTCTTGGGTATCGAAATATCTCCATACCAAATTTCATAAAAATTGGTTCAGTAGTTTAGGCGTGATTGCGTAACAGACGGACAGACAGAGTTACTTTCGCATTTATAATATTATAGTGTGGATTGCGCTCAAATGTGTCTTAAAAATACTAATTTAAAAATAGTATGATCCAAGAACCTCCAAACTTAACAATCACGTAAACGGTGAAAAGCTACGCGATGAGTGAAAAATGAAAATAGCGTCTCGGAAAATGCATCTGCAGTAATTAAAACTCGTGATTATGTCACACCAAACTACCAAAGGGATTAAACACATAGATTTCAGTTATTTGTGTTTATTTGATTTAATTATTTACTGTACCTTTTCGAGATTGCATTAACTTCCTGAAATATCGTACTAATTTTAGTGTGTGAAACTGATATGGAAAATAAAACTTTTAATTTATATCCAAAGTACCTAGGTAATATTTATGCACTGCAAATTAAATCAGTCAATAGGGAGAAACTTCCCATTCATGAAAAACATGAATTGAACTGCACTTCCACCACTGAAAGTTCATTGAACTATTTGAACTTATTTTGTATGTGTATTTTGAATAGGTACCTCTATATCTATATTTATATTTTCCTGCCTTAATATATTTATTTATATTTTTTATTTATGCGGATTTTACTTAGTTACCTATAATTGGATTTAAAAATGTGTAGCAAAAAATCAGGTCTTGTAAATTTCTATACACATACGTATCATAAACATCCTTCATTTTAGTTCAACAGTAGGTAATAAATCTTTAATTTGTATAATTTTATGTACCTACACATTTCAATCACGACTCCGTTCGCATGATTCCCAAATAGAAAACTTACCAGTAACATATTTGCTATTTTAACTACTTAAATATTTTACTTTATAACTACTTCAATCGTTTACCAACAGCAGTTCAACTTATCACTTTTTGCACCATAAAGTTAATAAAATTTGCATTCGGGGTGAACCTACTCTGCTTGACTACAGTCTGGCGTCGCGTCGTGTCGCCTGGCGCCCTGTTTACGACCGAATATTATGTCATATTGATCAGTGTACTTTATACTAAGGGCGCTTGTGCACTACAAGGAATTTTACTGTCCGGCATTCCGATTTTTTACGGTCCGGTGTGGCATGAAAAAACCGATGAATTGCTTGTGCACCTGTCCGTCTTTACTCGGATCAGTGCGGTACAGTTCAAGGAAGTTTGGCGGTATAATGCTATCATAAATGATTGTTTTTGCATTTTACAAGAAACGAGTAAAAAATATAGAAGGTGAAATATTATATTATTTCGTTATAATAAAAAGTAAAGTTCCGTAAGAGATTTAAAATGCGTGTTTCACTTATTTATTTTAATCGGTGACGAGGAGCTAAAGCTATTCCCACTTGAACTTTAACTTACCAACACTTACTTAGATAATAATTATAGGTCAATGCTTGGTCAATGTATATAAAATAACAATACCGACTTCTCAAATCTCATTGCCAACTAAAAGAAAGTAAAACAAGAGCTTGCTTTCAATTGGCATATGCAGTAAAAACAGTACAAGTCAATAACTGCGTTAAAAACAACCGACTTCAAACTTGCACTTGCAACATTTACAAATACAGACAAAAATGCTCATAAAATAAAAACTACTGGGCCTATCCGAATAAAATTTTTATGGGACCAATTCGACACCATCCCGCATCGAACAAAAAAAGAATCACGTAAATCGGTTCAGAAACCACGGAGTAATCGGTGTACATACATAAAAAAAAAAACATACCGGCCGAATTGATAACCTCCTCCTTTTTTTGAAGTCGGTTAAAAATCCAAGCAAGTGGGCATTCGAAAACAATTAGGGCGCTTGTGCACTACAAGGAATTTTACTGTCCGGCATTCCGATTTTTTACGGTCCGGTGTGGCATGAAAAAACCGATGAATTGCTTGTGCACCTGTCCGTCTTTACTCGGATCAGTGCGGTACAGTTCAAGGAAGTATGGCGGTATAATGCTGATTGTTTTCGCATTTTACAAGAAACGAGTAAAAATATAGAAGGTGAAATATTATATTACTTCGTTATAATAAAAAGTTCCGTAAGAGATTTAAAATGCGTGTTTCACTTATTTATTTTAATCGGTGACGAGGAGCTAAATCTATTCCCACTTGAACTTTAACTTACCAACACTTACTTAGATAATAATTATAGGTCAATGCTTGGTCAATGTATATAAAATAACAATACCGACTTCTCAAATCTCATTGCCAGCTAAAAGAAAGTAAAACAAGAGCTTGCTTTCAATTGGCATATATGCAATAAAAAGAGTAAAATCCAAGCAAGTGGGCACTCGAAAACAATTATACCTACAGCGACTCGTAAACTCAAAAAACCATCCGGAATAGGGAAAAGTAAAATGTCGGACAGTAAAATTACGTATAGTGCACAAGCTAGTATTTAGATTAATTGCGTGCCATACCGGACCGTAAAAAATCGGAATGCCGGACCGTAAAATTCCTTGTAGTGGACAAACGCCCTTATACCTACAGCGACTCGTAGACACAAAAAACCATCCGGAATAGGGAAAAGTAAAATGTCGGACAGTAAAATTACGTATAGTGCACAAGCTAGTATATATAGATTAATGGGGTGCCATACCGGACCGTAAAAAATCGGAATGCCGGACCGTAAAATTCCTTGTAGTGGACAAACGCCCTAAGTGTGAACACGGAATATTCATTGTATTGCTAATAATGTCATATATTCATATCTCCAATTTGTGAGGTTTTAACTCTCTTTTGATAGGCCATTACAAGGAATGTCCTAAGAGGTCCTAGGTAGTTATTTGCGATATAATTACAGTAATTATTCTTACATTAGCTCCAGCTATAAAGCTTCAGAAAATAGATCCAACCAGAATGCTTGAAATTTATAGAAACAGATACCAAAGTGTTAGATACTTTTCACACGCACATGTGCACTTTTCATGCAATTAAATTAGAAATTCCACGGTCTATTCTAATGGTTCAAACACAGTTAAGTCATCATCTACTTATAAACTATTTTTACTTAGTTTAACTATTCAGTCGAATGATACGTAGGGAGGTCTTTTTTTTTTTGGTTACGGGGAGGAAATCTTCAAAAGATACTCCCTTTTGGGGGAAAAAGAGAGCATGTGGGATTCTTACCCACTAAAACCTCCTCGACGGCCAAACCCAAAGCATGATAGCGGGGACTCCGGGATCTCTCGCAGAACGCACCAGAAGTTCGCGGAATGAAGGGGATGGAGTGGGGATAGGGTAGTTCGCTTCGCTCGTAAGTCGCATCACATCTACCTTATGTTATTATTCTATGATAAACATAACTTACTAGTTAATAGTTATGAGGAAATCAAATATGTCCATAAAAAATCCACATTCTATATGTATAATGGCTTAAAATAAAATATTACTTAATCGAGTTATAACCTGAATAAGGTTTTATTTAAATTCCAACAGGTTAGCATTTTAACTTCACTTTATTAAAATGCATGAGCTCATGCATCATCTTAAAGGGTTTATAACGATTTCATTTTAAAAGTCAAATCTACATGATTTATTCACGGTACGCTTAGTGATAATATCAGCGGTTATTAGATTATTTTTGTTGTGTTTGACTGTAATTTAAGTTATAATTCAGAGCTATAAATAAAAACTGACGGATTCAAAAAAAATAAAAATTGTATATAAGTTAGTGCGTAAAGTAGATTAAACTGTACAATTTGGTATTAATTAATGGTTCATAATAAAACGGATTCCAAAAATATCGCAATAAAAATCAAGTAACTAGGTACTTATCAAAGAATATTTTGTAGTAGGTAGTTTTACTTTTAGGCGCCGTGCTTAAAATACCTTTCATACTTCTTCTGAATCATAAAAAATTCTTCAGTCCAACTTCGGTCAGCGAGTTTATACAAATTGTATGACGCGACTGTTTATAGAGACACAAGACGCGCTTCCGGTCCAAAGCCACCCTGCGCAATGCTGACGTCACAACAAAAACAAAATCTTATATAACAGTCGCGTCAGCGGACGTTGCACAACCAACACCTGTCTACATCTTTGCAGACCAACCCTTTGTAATAGAGAACATTATTGTACGGCAAATTAATTATAATAATAGATAATGCACTGGCATCTATTTGGCTTGTGACAGTGTCCTATTATATCGAGACACTCCGAATTGGCAGGCCCTTGAGCTAATTCAAAGTTAACTAAAATAATACGTCTACTGTCTCGTTGTTTGGTATAGCATTGCGAGCTGTCTTCGTGCTTGATGAAGTATATACGATATACCTTTGAGACTATTTCATTGACCTGCCCTGTTATGTAAAGTCAGTAAAGATTTATCTTCATTTTTATCTCAATAAAGGTATAGTAGGTGTCCTATGGTAGGTACTTCCTACATTATGTACGCCAATCATCTCAACAATGAACGTTTATAAATTAAGTTTCTAAAATATAACTATGTATTATATTTTTAGTTGATTTATGAACCAAATAAAAGGTAAGGTCTCGTCCCTCATGTGATGTGTTAACTGTTTTCGAAACTTTATAATATATTTACAACCCTCTTCGTTTCGTTGGTAATATTTGGCGATGGTTCTCACTTCTCCCACACTCTTCAAAATACTCTATCATACTTTTTGCAAAACAACCAAAAAATAAACGCGATACGCTCACAAAACAAACGCTCGCGACTGCGCTCGCGACAGGCACAGATTTTCACACAGAGATTTTCACACAGAGATTTTCACACAGAGATTTTCACACAGAGATTTTCACACAGAGATTTTCACACAGAGATTTTCACACAGAGATTTTCACACAGAGATTTTCACACAGAGATTTTCACACAGAGATTTTCACACATAGATTTTCACACAGATATTTTCACACAGAGATTTTCACACACAGATTTTCACACAGATATTTTCACACAGAGATTTTCACACAGATATTTTCACACAGAGATTTTCTCACAGATATTCACATAATATAAATAAGCATATAGTTTAGTAAAATATGACCTTGAATCAATTTCAATTTGGAATAGTCCAAGAGCCGACTGGAGAATTTCGTAGCACTAACTCTACGTAAAATATGACATGTAGTAACTCGCACTTCCGTAGTCAGAGTGGATACAATCTGTGGGATACAAGAAGACAATTTCGTTTATTTGCGTTATAGTTTCTTCAGAAAAGAAAGAAATATTTACATTTCCTTGGGATTGAAGATATTGTAATTTTTCAATTCATTTTCGATGGAAGAGATTTAAGGCGGCAAAAATGCTAAGTAATTCTATACTATCGTATCAATGGAATATAACGTACTTGACATTGTTTTCTAATACGATTTGACCGATAATAATGTTAACAAGTGTCGGTCGTAATTTTATCTAATATTTACACTGATTAAAACAATACATCTACCATCGCCCATTGGGACGTTGTGATTGGAATGATATGTCTTATTGAATGAAATCATAAATCGTATAAAAACATAAAGCTGGGTAAAATATTTATAACTAGCTTTCCGCCCGCGGCTGCGCCCGCGTTTTCAAAGAAAAACGCGTTCCCGTAGGATTTCCGGGATAAAACCTATCCTATGTCCTTTCTCGGGTATCAAAATATCTCTATACCAAATTTCATGCAAATTGGTTCAGTAGTTAAGGCGTGATTGAGTAACAGACAGACAGACAGAGTTACTTTCGCATTTATAATATTAGTATGGATTTTTATTTCGTGGGGTCCTCCCCGACTTCGAACTAATAAAGCACTAAGGGATAACCTACATAACCAATGTCGAAATAATTTTTGAAATCGGTCCAGTAGTTCCTGACATTAGTGGGTTCAAACGAACAAACAAACTCTACTAGATTTAGAATATTTACTGCGAATCATACTACTCAATAATTGCCCTAATGTTTACTTTTATCGTATTTGTGTCATGAACAACCTCCTAAATAATAATTAATTACAATACTGTTTCAATGCAAGCTAGTATATTATTTAGTGCATATTTTCTGTGGTTAATGGTTATACCATAGATAATATTATAATAATACTATAGTAAGAATAGGTGAAGTTTATTAATGTATCTTACTAGGCTTGGTACCGCATTGCAGCTACGACTGAAACAGATGGAGTCACGACAATCGATTCTTAAAACATAGTTATAAAAATCACGTACTTTATTAATTTAATAATGTTGATTAAACTTACCAATAACTTCTAACAATATCGCTATATTTAAAGAATTGTCTGGACATTTCACGTACGTTGAGGTAGAGTTATCTATTTTCTTCTATTTTATTACATCCTTCGAAGTTTTTATTGATATACGAAATATTATAACGATAAATATATCAATAGTTCATAAGTAAACATTTCAAGTTCATTTCTTAAGTTTTAGAAATTAACAGTCTATTTAAAATCTCCTAAATATCATTTAATGATTCACTTAAGTTAAGTATTTAATAATTTTTCATAAAAAAAGTTTAGACATAATTTACCATGAAACAATAAAGCCTCGGTCTAATGTTCGAGTGATATTTTTGTACATAGGCTATGCCGCTATGGCTATATTATATCTGGAAATTGTAGGCGTCATAGAACTTCCTATATTGTAAGAGCCACTTCAATAATACTGTATTATTGTGTCACATTATCAAGGTACATATAATTTGATTTTTATTAGAAATACATATACAAGAAAATCGTCAAATTAGAAGTGTACTAATTTGACGATTTACAGCATACATATTATAATATCAACTCTTATTTTAAATTGCATTTTTCCCTTACTTCCTTTGAGCAGAGTTCTAAAGGATCAAGGATGTTTTACCCATGTTACCCTTGTAAACAAAGCTCACGATCTTATAGAAGAGAGCCACAGCAGATATAGATGTGGATATAGAGAATACTTATTATCACAACTTTATTTTCGCTAATAATAATTAAAACTATAGATAAGAAAATATGTCAAAATTAACACTATGTGTCACTGTTCACAACACTGCCTCTTCTTTATTTATATTTTCTGGCATTGACGGCTTTTGGGCGATAAAATGAGAGAAATTAAAATATAATATTATGTAGAGAAATGAAATTTCGAAGTGAATGTGAACAGCTACACAACAATCAATTATTTATTATGTAAACTGAATAAGGTAAATACATAAAAGCAGTTTTTCGAAGCAATTTCATTGTAAGTCATTAGGGAAAATCGTTTTCATTGAGCAGCTTTTTTGCTTATCGAATACAATCCAATCTTTTTTATAGTGAAGAGTTGAGAACATTGGTTGCAAAACAGAATAATAACTACCTATTACATTTGGTATAAAAATTAGGTGATCTATATAATTTCCGGGTTGTTGAAGCAGGTTTTGAAATTTTGTATAATAGTAAAACTTCTTCAAAAATCATGAATCTTTAAAAGCTTTACAATTACTCCACTGACCACTTGACTCATGGCAACGATGCCTTGATATATTTATCATTGTTAACTTCACTTTTCAAAATTGCGCTAAAATAAAATTATGTACTTTGCACTTTTGCATATTTATTATTGTTTTATTTGTACTAGTTA
Source organism: Colias philodice (assembly GCF_061535455.1). Taxonomy (NCBI): domain Eukaryota; kingdom Metazoa; phylum Arthropoda; class Insecta; order Lepidoptera; family Pieridae; genus Colias; species Colias philodice. The sequence goes on along the minus strand of NC_143111.1, from coordinate 4,742,001 downwards.
TTTTTACTATTTTTATGATTCCTGATAATCATTTATTATCTGTGTTAAATATTATGATGTTGGCCAATCAGAATATTCCCGCCAAAAGCGTTGATTGGTCGCGGTTTGCCTGCATTGACCAATGAGAAACTTGTATTTTTTTCGCGGGAATTGGGAAATCTTTGGATTAAAAAAATAATTGAACAGAGGAATATTTTTAGTTTTAATATTTTTTTGTGTTTTCTTTGAAATGTATTGATATTTGATAATAAATTTAAATAATATAAGCAGATTAGAAATAAAAGAGTTTCATATACATTTAAAGCGTATTCCGGAAAGTGTACTGTGATAATTCATGAACAATATATTTTTGATTTGTAAAATAACTTACTAATAGAAGAAGATTGAAAGAGCCAACGAGTAATTTTAATTTATTTTCAATTAATGTAGCGGCTTGAAATGCCAAACTAAAGAAAAAAGCAAATTATATTAAAATATTATTTCAGAACTGTTGAGTCGAGAATGAGACGCGATGAATCTATAAAGAGCATAACAAGGTTTTCGTCGGCCCGCCGCAGCGAGCAACGGCCGGCGTTGACGCTCGGCCTCCGACAAAATTCGTTGACTATCAGCACACTCGCGCAGCAAGCGGCTTATTTAGCTGAAAAGGCGCGGCAAACAGAAGCGTGAGTAAAATAATATTTATTTATGTAGGCATTATTATTTATCAAATGGTTTAAGTTAGTTAATATAGTACCTACCTAGTTTTGAATGTGAAAAAAAAGTTTTTATTTTTTTTTTTTTTTTTATTTAAAAAACATCACATGCCATTACAGTTATACTTAGGTACGTATTCTTTCGAAATTAATTAAGAATAACTGCAATAATTTGTGCTAAGGTCAATTATTATTAAAATATGTTTATAATTTTATTATACATTTATAAGGAGTGTAAATAAAAGCATGGGATTATGAATAGTTTTTCTATCAAATTTAATGTGTTTATAAAAATATCCGATATTATCAAATTCTAAGGAGCTTCTGATATTATCTATCTACTCACGCGAAAGTATAAGAAGTAAATAAGCTTTTCCTACATCCTTTTACTTAAAAGCTATTTTAAACACAAGTATTAGGAAATAATAAAACAAACATATTTGTTTAGCTGCTCAAGGATACCTTATAGCCATGGGAAAGGCTACCAAACGGTACGCACCGCGACCAGCTTAGCTTGCAACCATGCCTCATGTAATGAACATTCATTTGCGTTACATCATTATTTGGTAGCGTTATAATGTTTTTATTGTCTCATGATCGTTTTCAGCGGGGATCCCAATCAACAAGCACCGTCTACTTCTTGGTTTAGACTTGTGAGTATTCGTTTGATTGTCTTACAGAATATGCTTGTGAAATGAAAAAATATAAAACTTATTCACATGAACAATTATTAGTAGTAAAAGAGATATAAAGACTTATATAGAATATTAATCATCAAAGAAAAATTTAATGTTGCAACCTTTTTTCTATTTGTATTGTGAGAGTTTTTTCTGCTCATATTTCTCGAAATAAGAGAGGTAAAAATTGAAGGTCAATTTAAGATCCAAAATAAATAAATAATTTCTTCCTCAACACAACAACCGGGTTTTAATTTTCTATAATTAACATAACTATTCCTGTAAAATTTTCGCTTTAAAACTCTACATCCTATTAAAAATCTATTACACCATTTTCTATCCGCTTTAATTTCGATGTCGTTTATCGTTTATCTATGAACGGCCGGTTGGTGCCGATGATCATTTTTGTGTACGGAAAATTCACGTAACTGCTAAAAGTGCTTGCCAGTAGCACCAAAAATCTACCATTCCATATTATAATATTCTGACTGTTCTTAAAATAGTTCGCTTTTGCCCAATAAAAAGAACTTATCACCCGCTTTCTACGACAGTTTCGATTCGCAAAACCATGGGAGCTACTAATACTCCTGTTCGGCCTGATCTTTGCGTCTCTCAACGGCCTGATGGTGCCGGTCGGCATCTTTGTGTACAAAGAATTCACATCACTGCAAAAAGTGCTTTGAAATCGCACCTTAAAATCAACCCTTCTGTCCTTGTCATTAAAATATTCCGAATTAACCCTTTATCTTCAATAAAGAAGAACTTATCATCCGCTTTCTACGACAGTGTCGTTTCGTGAAACCATGGGAGCTATTAATACTCCTGTTCGGCTTGATCTTTGCGTCTCTCAATGGCCTGATCGTGCCGGTCGATGTGATTGTGTAGCAAGTTCCCTCACTATGATAAGTGCTTGGAAATCGCGCCTAATAATGTACCATGCCCTATATATCTTGACTGTTATTAAAAAGGTTCGCTTTGACCCAGTAAAATAAACGTCTCCACTTAAAATAAACGTCTCCACTTAAAATAAACGTCTACACTATTTAGTATTTTCTATAACAGTTTCGATTCGCGAAACCATGGGAGCTCTTAATACTCCTGTTCGGCTTGATCTTTGCGTCTCTCAATGGCCTGATGGTGCCGGTCGGCGTGATCGTTTACGGCGAGTTCACATCGCTACTGATAGACCGGACTGTGATGACTGGGACTTCTACCCCCGTGCTGCTTATATCGTGGTTCGGAGGTGGAAAGCAGTTGTAAGTATAAGTTGATAGATTTAGTGATAGTCGGTAAAGAATAAGTTTGAAATATTAGGGTGGTAGTAGACTTTGGGGTACTATGAAGTAGAGTAGAATTTTTTGTGTAATTTATTAGAGTAGTAGTAGAATTTTATGCGTAGAGATACTATTAGTAATGTGAGAAGTGGTATTACAGATTAATTCATAGTTAGAGTAGAAGTAGAGTTTAATATGAAGTATTATAAAGTAGCATAGTTTAAAAATGCATATCACCGTGCAGCATTATCTTATCAAATAGTCTTAAACTCTCACTACCACAAAGATTGCCCAAATATTTATAATAATAATTGAATCTCTAGAACGAACGCAAGCGCCGAAGAGAACAGATTAGCGTTGATTGAGGATTCCGCAGCTTTCGGCCTCGGCTGCTTCACCTTCTCTGTCATCCAGTTCATTGTTGGGGCTATCAGCGTCGATCTGTTTAATTATGTCGCGCTGAAACAGGTAACAATCTATATAATAATATTATAGCTATTTTGAATTTTTTGTTAAATCGGATATTATTGTATTCAGTATTATATTTTTGAAAGGGAGGATTCAGTTTGTATATTCTAGATAAAAAGTTGCTGTTTCTATCCTGTATTTAATCATTACTAGAGGTCGCTCCGTGGTCGAAATTAGATCATCACCATAAACAAAGAATAGCCTATGATATTTTTTTTACTTATATTTATCAAATATCTTCTGTTAATGCCTTTTTAAAACTTATACTTCTTTTCTTAATTCTTTTATTGTAATTTAAATTAGATCAATAGGCTAAAGGAGAAGTTCTTGCAAGCTGTAATAAGACAAGACATCACATGGTACGACCTGAACACTTCCATGAATTTTGCAACAAAAGTATCTGAGTAAGTAACACTTTAATTTATTTGTATGCATTTTGTATTATTCTATTTATTTAACGTAAATTAAAAAAAATCTCTTACTCTATGAAAATTAAGCATAATATGTGTACCTTCTCGATTGGAGGTACATATAAAGTAAAACTTTATTTTCGAATAGGTCGTTCATAAAAAAATAATAATTAATAAATTTTAAGATTCTTCTTTTTGTACCTTAGTTAAGTAATTTATGTGTCATATTTAAAGATGTACTAAACAATCACTTAAAACTTATAAAAATCTTAACCCATTATTTAAATCCCCCCAGTGACGTAGAGAAATACCGCGAGGGTATTAGCGAAAAAGTGCCAATGCTGGTGTATCTCGTGATGTCATTCGTGACGGCCGTCATAATATCGTTCGCGTACGGCTGGGAACTGACGCTCGTCATTCTGTCATGCGCGCCCGTCATTATAGCCACTACTGCTGTTGTTGCTAAGGTAAATCTTAATATATATAAATCTCGTGTCACAATGTTTGTCCTCAATGGACTCCTAAACCACTTAACCGATTATAATAAAATTCGCACACGATGTGCAGTTCGATCCAACTTGAGAGATAGGATAGTTTAAACATGTAGGTACCACGGGCGAAGCCGGGGCGGACCGCTAGTAGTTGCTATATATTGTTTTTCTCTACAAAATAACTTTTATTGTATAAATATGTGAGAAATACCCCGGGCTATAGGCGAGAAAATGCCAATGCTATGTATCTCGTGATGTCATTCGTGACGGCCGTCATGCATCCCATACGGCTGGGAACTGACGCTCGTCATTAAATATACCATATAAACATTTTTGGTACCGGCAATTGTCGGTCTGTATAAATAAAATCTAAATAATTAACAGTACCTAATATTTATATATATTTTTATTCACCAGATTCAATCGTCTCTAACAACACAAGAGCTAAAGGCATACAGCGTAGCCGGAGTCATCGCAGAAGAAGTATTATCATCCATAAGAACTGTGGTCGCGTTTGGTGGAGAAGAGAAAGAAATTGAAAGGTATGTTCTTGTGAAAAAGATATAACTATTTCTTGATATTTTGCATGAAACAATTTAGTTCTAATTTCTAAACATATCTAAGCCTGTGAAAAACTAGATTGGTTGTAACTTTTCCGTTAATTAGCTGTTGCGCTATGGAGAAACGCACTATTTACTGTGAAAGTATTTATTTGGTAGCATAGGAGTATTTATCAAACAATTTTGAGGCAAACTGTTTTTGCAAAAGTTAAGAATGAAAATTTACAAATTAATTAAATTACTTCCAATTACAACAGCAATTTTTTACAAATTAATTAAATTACTTTCAATTACATTAGATATTCAAAACGGCTGCACCCAGCTCAATCTATGGGTGTTCGAAAAGGCGTCTTCTCCGGGATAGGAAGTGGTGTGATGTGGTTCATTATCTATGCGACATACGCACTCTCCTTTTGGTACGGAGTCGGGTTAATTTTGGAGAGTCGGCAAGAGGAACAGCCTGTATATACACCAGCTGTTCTGATGATCGTATGTATTAAAAATCTACTGTATTTTTATTATCTGTGTTAAAAAAGTTGTTTTGTTTTGTGGAATCTCAATTATTGTTAAGGTGCAGGAAGGAAAAATTAGCAAATTCAATTTTAAAATAAGATTCCAAGAACGCGCATTATGTCTCAATGACTGGAGAAGCTGTAAACATTGTTACTGAATAAATGTTTTTTTATTTTAACTAGTCTTCGATCATTAATTTACTCGCACTGCTGCCGATTTAAAAATCTAGTTGCAAATACCATGAAGTTTTTACTTCATATTTTAAATTATACTACATATTTTGTTACCATATTTAGTCCGCAATTTCAATAACAATCTAAACTATCAATATATTCACAGATATTCTTCAGCGTCCTACAAGGTGCTCAAAACGTTGGGTTAACAGCTCCACACTTAGAAGCAATGGCCTGTGCAAGAGCCTCTGCTGCGTCCATCTTTGCTGTACTAGATCGAAAGCCTCGAATAGATAGCCTTTCTACTGAAGGCACTAGACCTGAACTTAATGGTGATTTAGAGCTTAAAGACGTGTACTTCAAGTATCCAGCGAGACCGGATGTTCAGGTAATTTTGTAGATATCGAAAAAAAATTAGATAGAAGATTGGTATTTAATTCTTTCAAACATTGTTAGGTTACCTTTTTTAATATAGCGGCATATGGCCTTATGATGATAGCAATTCTGTCGGGCAAGCACGTGACCAGTAAGGAATACAACTTCTAGTGCTAACTTATAAGTTATTTTTGCGGATTATACATAAAGCCTGTTGTATATATCTATTTTCAATCATTCTTATACACAATGAAACCCCAAATTACACAATTCCAGGTGCTAAACGGCCTATCCCTCAAGATAAACCGCAACGAAACAGTCGCCCTCGTAGGCTCTAGCGGCAGCGGCAAGTCCACAGTACTGCAGCTGCTCCAGCGCATGTACGACCCGGACGCGGGGTCAGTGACCGCGTCGGGGCACGACCTGCGCACCGTGAACGTGAGGCACTACCGGGGGCACATCGCGGTCGTGGGGCAGGAGCCGGTGCTCTTTGCGGGCAGTATTAAGGAGAATATACGGTGAGGCACAATAACACACGTTTTATTATTATTAAGATGTAAGTGTAAGGACTGCTGATGAAAGTATATGACTAGGATTTTAGTTTAAAATTTTATAATATGAGTATCTCGGTGACGCGAACTTAAAAACTCTCCTTTCAAAAAGTGATTAACGTGTTTGAAGAAGTTCCCAACTGCAAACAAGAAAGAAAAAGTATTTAGCTAACGTGAAGAACATATTATTATTTCTCATGAAAGTATTATAGGTGAGCATTTGCATGGTTTAATGAAGGATTTATTATGTGATTTTTTTTCAGCATGAGTAACCCGTCTTGCACTGATGAAGAAATAATAGTAGCAGCGAAGCAAGCATACTGTCATAGCTTCATCAAGAATTTACCCAATGTAAGTAACTTTGTGCCGAGAATTTTATCTGTGTAAATGTAATGTGTAATTTAAATAGAAAAACGACGATAATGATGATTATTTTTCCGACCCAAATATCGACCAATAGAATTGCACCATTCGACGTCACGTGGTACAACCTACATGGTATTATATTGATAATTTTTTGAAAATTTTCTCTGGTAGTTGACGTCAAACTGACAGGTTGAATTCAATTGTGAAATTATTGGCCGACATTTGGGACGGAAAAATAATCCCCCGAATACCACACGAGCTTCAAAATTATCTGGCATTTCCCTCAAGGTTCCCTGCAAACAAATAAAGTCGTCAAGTTTTTCAGGAAAAATCATTTTTTAACCTTGACAAAAAACTTGACTCCATTTGTTTGCAACGAACCTATCGGAAAATACCCGATAATTTTGAAGCTCTTGTGGTATTATAAGTGATTATTTTGATTATGATTATAATGAACAATGATATTCTAAGGACTTTTAGCTCTTCGGCGTGCAGAAGCAGCACTCTGCATTAATACTTTCAATTCTAACTGACTAAATACGATTTATTAATATTTTGAAGTGAAACTTCTTTATCGGGGTTGGAAAAAAATTTAGTGTAACATTTTTTCGTTACGCGTGACATTTTTCCGTTCTTTTTCTTATCCCTACCATGTGTGATTCGATGTATTTCTGTAAAGTTGCATATAGTAAATTATTTTTTGATAAATAAGGCCATAAAGAAGTTTCACTTCTTACGTGTGTACTAATATATACTATTGTTATAATACTATTGTTTTAAGAATGTATAGTTCAGACAACGATGATGATGATTATTCTAATTCTGACAATGACTATACAGGGCTACGAAACAATGATAGGCGAGCGTGGTGCCCAACTCTCTGGCGGACAGAAACAGCGCATCGCTATCGCACGTGCTCTCGTTCGCAGACCAAAGATACTTATACTCGATGAAGCGACTTCTGCGCTTGATTCGCACAGTGAGGCTAAAGTGCAGAGGGCTTTGGATGCTGCTTCACATGGACGGACTACTATTATGGTCAGCCATAGGTAATGTATAAGGTATAAGTACTATAGATAGTTATCAGGTAATCCTCGATGAAGCGACTTCTGCGCTTGATTCGCATATGAAGTTTAAAGTGCAGAAGGCTTCAATGCTGCGTCGCATGGTCGGACTACTATTATGGTCAGCCATAGGTATACTATGGGTATACTATGTGGTCAGACATCGGTGAATATATTGTATGATGTGCTCTGCTAAGTTAGCAAACACAACAATGCATGAGTTTAATATTGAAAATTTAAAAAAAAAATTAAATTTTAAATTTTTATTTTCGTCCGAGTTAAAATCAATTTTTTACAACATAAATTCATCATGCATAGGATTGATATTTAGGCACCTGTTCAGACTCACCGTAAGTTATAAACACGAACATATTTTGTAGTTATGTCACATAAAAATCAATGAATATCATTTTAAATTTTAGGTTAGCAACCGTTTTAAATGCAAATCGTATAGTATTTATCGAAAAGGGTGAAGTAGTAGAAGAAGGGACTCACGAAGAACTACTAGACCTAAGAGGGCGCTACTACCAGCTTGTATTGCAAAACGAACCGAGCATTGCACCCAATCCAAACGCGCCTGAAGAACAAAAGAAACGTGAGTGAAGTATACATTGAAACGCCATCTCCTTACCTCCTAACTAATACACTACCTTATCGTTAGTTACTTTCCCAAAGTAATGTCTTTTTGTATGTATGATTTGATTGTTTAATGTAGTACGATACTAAATATTTGAGTCACAGTATTATAGGTACTTTAAATTTAGCAATTGACCAACTCTATGTACAGAGAGTTCATTGTTAGTTGCAAAAACTGTAGACTGAGTTAGTTTGCTTTGTTTTATAATTATATACAATGCAGATTTGTAAAGCTGAAAATGTTAAAAACCGTCAATCGTATCTTGACTAAGATTAATAATATTTTTGAATTTGAAGTAGGTATTGCGCGTTAGTTTGTAGTTACAATTATTAGAGCGTATACAATATATTCTTTTGGAAAGAAAGCCAGAAGAACAAATGCGCATGAAATCAAGAAGAACCAAGATACCGTGAAATTTCCTTTCCCGTCCTCAATCCTTCTACTACCAGAGTCCAGAACACACAAGGGAAAAGTGAACCTCAACCCGATGGCACATTTGTGGCTTTCTCGCACCCAACAGTAGAACTAACTCTCTATAACTTGCAGCTAACTTTGATCCAACCGCAGATACGAAGTTTCGTAGAGCGAAACTTCAGAAGTTGGAGTCCGTTGATTCCATCAAGAGTTCGTCAGCTGACGATTCTGGTTCGGAAGACAGTGTTGTTGTTGATGAAGCACCGCAAAAGGACTTCGAACCAACAACTTGGCAGATATTGAAGTTATGTGAGCCTGAGAAGTGGTTGATGCTTATCGGTGTGTTAGCGGCCGTTGCTGTGGGCTCGTCGTTTCCGTGCTTCGCTGTACTGTTCGGTGAAACTTATGGTGTAAGTGCCATTTAATCTGCCTTGACGTTTTGTTTTGTAACGCATCATATATAAAACTAGCGGTCCGCCCCGGCTTCGCCCGTGGTACCTACATGTTTAAACTATCCTATCTTTCAAGTTGAATCGAACTGCACATGATTTGCGAATTTTATTATAATCGGTTAAGTGGCTTAGGAGTCCATTGAGGACAAACATGAGATTTATATATAGGTATGTATTAAGATTGAGGATGTTGTAAATGAAAAATATGCACCGCTTATGTTGTTTTTATATATTATTTAAGTGACATTTTTCGACTTGAAACCTACAATTTTCAGTTGGTATTAATTATAATTTTATCCTTAAACATAATAGTACAAATTCAAATCAGAAATTCAATATATTTTTCCAGCTTCTAGAAAGTAAAGACGAGGACTACGTTCGTTCAGGAACCAATGTTATAGCGGTGCTTTTCCTCCTCGTCGGCGTGTACACGGGCTTTGGTATCTTCTTCCAGATATTCATATTCAATTTGACAGGCGTTAGACTTACTGCACGACTCAGGTAATCCATACTTATATTATAAATGCGAAAGTAACTCTGTCTGTCTGTCTGTTACTCAATCACGCCTAAACTACTGAACCAATTTGCATGAAATTTGGTATGGAGATATTTTGATACCCGAGAAAGGACATAGGCTACCTTTTATTGCGAAATATGTACCACGAGCGAAGCCGAGGCGGACCTCTAGTATTTTATATTTGTGACAACCATGTTAAACTGATTTTTTCACCGATATCCTTTCTCGTATTATTTTCCCCATCTCTGTCCCGTTCTTTCTACTGTTTCTATATTTATTTCGGCAATATATCAATCTGCTTTTTAGCAATAAGCATTTTTACTAGCTAAATAAATATTTTGTTAGAAGGATCATGTCCAACGACTCCATCCTTTATCTTGGTATTATATTAATTATAGGTATTAGAATATTTTTCTAACGTTCATAATGTCGTGGCCCTTTACTGCAATTAACATTACGTAAGTTCTGGTGTAATCAAATCAAATCAAATCATTTATTTATTTCTCCTCACAATTCCCAATCACATAAAATCTACATGCATACAAAAATGATCTTCTTTAGTTCGAATTCCACCTCTATATCAATAACAATAAATGTCACATTCGCATGTACAAGGGTGGGCGCGTTCCGTGCGATGTTGAAGCAAGAGATGGGCTGGTTCGACGACTCGGTTAATGGTGTTGGTGCGCTCTGCGGGAGATTGGCTGCTGATGCTGCTGCTGTACAGGGGGTAAGCATTTTGTGTTGTATTGTACCTATGTTTAATGTAACTATAGTATATTCCTAGGGCAGGCGGAAATTCGTACAATGACACGAAGTATTATGTTATCATCAAAATAAAACGATACCTACACAACCTATCGCTCTTCATACACTACTTTATCGTTTACGCAGCGTACCGCTTTTCATGGTACAGGGTGAGGTGAGCGACGCGGTCGTTCAGAGATAACAAACTTGTTTTGACTACTTGTTTTAACTGTGAATTATTTACTAAAAGTAAATAATTCACTAAAAGTAAATAATTCACTAATTTCATAGGATGTTACTAAAATATTTATTATTATTTTTATTATAAAACACTTAGAAGTTAGAACCTAAGAGCAGAAGTGGTCTAACATTTTTTTTTTGTTGTAAATTGTGTCATACCTACAGCTTACTGCAAAGTAAGTTAGATATAATCAAGTCAAAGTCAAAGTGTTATGTAATGTAGGTTACTGAAATAAAGATTTTCACTTTCACTTTCACCCTTTAATAATGTTCTCAGGTTACCAACAGGTTGGTTACCCCTGTTAGGTCATTGTACGAATTTCCGCCTACCCTAGGAACATACTATAGCGTGTTTTAGCATTTTTTACATGATTTTAAACACAGCCGGTTGTTGTAAGTTTCTTTTGTTGTTGTATTTTTTCTTATTGGAACAATATTTGACAATAACTTTTAGTGACACTTTTCTTATCATTGTTAGTGAGATTCGGCTCTGCATTACTTAGAAGTGAGCAAAGTGCTTTAAAATACGGTTTATTTAGTTACAAAGTTTAAGTATGGTGGTATATTCATACATAATAAATTCAACGGCATTTCCTTGGATGATGATACTTTTGTCACTCATATGTCAGAAACAAGAAATAGTGTCTTGTTTTAATACACATACAGGCGAACAATTACACAATCCCGCCTCATGTTTTTTTTTTTATATCTTCTATAAAAAAATTTCAAACAACTTGCTGCATATATTACACACAGGCGACCGGCACCCGCATCGGCGCTCTAATGCAAGCCACAGCGACCATTTTCATCGGCATCTCCCTCTCACTCTACTATACGTGGAAGATGACACTTGTATCATTAGTGTCGGTGCCGATGGTGATAGCGGCTGTAGTGCTTGAGAGTAGAGTACTTGCTGAGGGAATAGCTACTGTGCGTGAGGCGAGCAATCGCGCGAACACGATTGCGACTGAGGCGATTACGAACATACGGACTGTGTCGGCGTTCTGTGAGTTTTGGTTTTTAGTATTTTTTGTAAGTTTGCAATTTTTTTAAGCTATCTTAATTACATACTACTAATTCTTAAATTATTAAAGTGCAACTTTTATTACATCGTCTTAAACTTTTTGGTCTGTGTAGCGCATGTCGCGTGACGGTCGGCTGCCGAGTAGGTATAAAGCAGTGTTCGGAACCGTTCGAACAGTTTCACTTTTACCGTGGTTTCATAAAACCACACAACATTTTTTTTCTATTAGGCAACAATAAGTTATTTATGAGAAATACCAGTAATATTGTAGCCATAATTTTAGCCACTCAATTTGTGACGATTTCACCGGTTCAAGGTAGATCTAAATGTTAATGATTTGCCTAGGCAAGTAGTTAAATGTTTGAGTTTCAAATCATTCACCTTATTTCCTTAATTGTCTATATTTCATGACTATTCATCATTCAGTCAGTTATTTTTATTCCGCTGTTTAATATAGAACCTAGGCAATTACTATAACGTCCGCTAAAAGCAATTGGCTGGGGCATATACGTATATTATGTCGCCGTCATTTAATGAACGCGCCAGCCAATCAAATCACAGATTCAAATAGATGACTTCGACATAATCTTAATATATATAAATCTCGTGTCACAATGTTTGTCCTCAATGGACTCCTAAACCACTTAACCGATTATAATAAAATTGGCACACCATGTGCAGTTCGATCCAACTTGAGAGATAGGATAGTTTAAAGATGTAGGTACCACGGCCGAAGCCGGGGCGGACCGCTAATATATGTATACAATGTCAGGTGGAGAAGAAGGCGTGCTAGCCCGCTACCAAGCAGCTGGCGCCAGCGCAAACGCAGCAGCGCGCGGCTCGATGCGCTGGCGCGGCGCCGTGTTCTCGTTCGGGCAGACCGCGCCCGTCGCCGGCTACGCGCTGTCGCTGTGGTACGGCGGCATTCAGGTCGCCAACAAGGAGGTGCCCTACAAGGACGTGATCAAGTGAGTAACTAATGTGGTGTAGCTACCAAGCAGCTGGCGCCAGCACAAACGTGTTCTCGTTCGGGCAGGCTTTATAAATATAAATTTATAAAGAATAGAAAGAATTCGATCACGAGGCAGGACTCGAACCCGCATCCTTTGCGCCATTCCGGGGCGGATGCCTAACCAATTAAGCCACTCGTGAATTCACTCACGAGTTGTAGAATAAATTTATATGGTGTAGATGGTAAGTAAAGTTGCAGCTGGCAAGCAGCTGGCGCTAGTGCAAACGCAGCAACGCGCGGCTCTGTGTGTATGAATTGACATAGGCATAGTGATGATGAATTTTAAAACTTTTTTATATGAAAGCATGTATGATAGTTATGTTCTTATACAAAATAAAAAATAATTTGTTAAGTTTGAGATAAAGCGCACGAAGCCGCGCGCGAGAAACTAGTATCTTCGAAATAAGCTTCCAAGTGTCATCCAAATCTATTCAATCTTTTACAAATTACATTTTTCACTTAAGTAAAACTTTTCTCCATAAACTGTTATAACGTCGTACATACCACCAGGGTGTCGGAAGCGCTAGTGTTCGGCGCGTGGATGATGGGCCAGGCGCTCGCGTTCGCGCCCAACTTCGGCGCGGCCGTGCTCGCCGCGGGGCGGGTGATGACGCTGCTCGCGCGCAGGCCGCTAGTGGAGACCACGCATGCGCCGTCCGTGCCGGAGAACTTTGTGAGTATGATGTATACTTTATTTATTTATTCCTAAATATATACTTTATTGTACATGTATACCAAATAGAGAATAACAGAATACAATAATTTCATAAGACACAAACATGAAGGCACAAACGTGCGAAAACGGTTGCCTTGTTGGTTTTGAAGTATTTTTTTTTTAATTTGGTCTGTCGGTGATGTATGTGCATGCATATATTCGTGCGTGAACTTGCGTATATATGTTCGTGTTTACCGTTTACGTACGTATTTGCGTGCGAACGTATGCGTTTCTTCGAAACTTAATTATATAAAAACTACTAATAATACTAATTATGACGTATCCGGCACCAGGTAGCCGAGGGCAAGATCCAGTACAAGCACATAAAGTTCCGCTACCCGACGCGGCGCGAGGTGGAGGTGCTGCGGGGACTGTCGCTGGTGATCCCGCGCGGCAAGCGGGTGGCGCTCGTGGGGCCCAGCGGCTGCGGCAAGTCCACGCTGCTGCAGCTGCTGCAGCGGCTGTACGACCCGGACGACGGCGCCGTGGTGAGTGCGTGCAGCGCTGCAGCGGTGATCCCGCGCGGCAAGCGGGTGGCGCTCGTGGGGCCCAGCGGCTGCGGCAAGTCCACGCTGCTGCAGCTGCTGCAGCGGCTGTACGACCCGGACGACGGCGCCGTGGTGAGTGCGTGCAGCGCTGCAGCGGCTGTGCGATCCGGGTAAAGTAAAAACACAACTGCTGCAATAAGAAATACATCGTTAGGTAAACTGCACTATCAAGAATCAAAAATTCGCAAACATGCGGAACCTATCAACTCGCATATGAAAAAACGCAGTTTCATCTCAAGGTAAGTGACGCATTCTACGCAAACTAACTACTAAGTTACTAAAACATATACTTTCCTTCCACTTGCAGTACCTGGACGAGCACAGCATAGTGGGCGACATGCGTCTATCAACACTACGCGCGAACCTCGGCATCGTCTCCCAAGAGCCAGTTCTGTTCGACCGCACTATAGCGGAGAACATCGCGTACGGGGATAATTCCCGGGATGTGCCTATAGAGGAGGTGGTCAAAGCGGCCATGGCGGCTAATGTGCACACGTTCATTGCTGCGCTGCCGTCTGTGAGTATTGTTGCTGTTCTAAGGGCTGATTTTTCAATCCTTGGATAAAACTTATTCGTCGAATAATGTATAAAACTACCATTTTAAAAACGTATTCTAATTGCCCGTATTTGACAGTTTACGTGACATTTCAATGTTATCGTGTAATACTTTATTGGACGGATAAGTTTTGACCAAGCATTGAAAAATCGGCCCTAAATGTAAAAGTTTGCCTGGCAGAAAGCACTGTTTAGTGATAAGGCCGCCAATTGTACTACATTATCATTGTTTCTTTTCTTTTATGTTATAAAATAGATTTTGATAAGATAAAATAAAAAACAACATTCATACCTTCATTCAATGCATGAATTTTTTTTTAATTACTCGTTGTATGCAAAAAAGTCTGTCAGTTGAGTTGCCTGGTAGAGATCGTATATAAGGCGGCCTTCTGTGCATTTTTATAAATATTTAACTTTATCCTATACGGTGTTTAAACGTTATTGTAAATCATTTACACACAGGGTTACGACACACGTATCGGCGCCCGCGCATCCCAACTCTCTGGCGGGCAGAAGCAGCGCATCGCCATCGCGCGTGCTCTCGTGCGGAACCCGCGCGTGCTGCTGCTTGATGAGGCGACATCTGCACTCGACACGCATAGCGAGAAGGTGACACAGATAGATATACACACAAACAGACAGATTTTATTTTATTTTATTTGTATAAGAACATAACAGTCATACATGATTTCATATAAAAAAAAGTTTTAAAATTCAAATACACACACATGACACAGTTAAACATACAAACAGATACACAGATATACACACAGATACAATATTATGTACACAGTCATATCCACAGCAAAGTGTTACTTTTACATCAGCAGACTTGTCAAAATCAATAAGGTGCGCACACATGCATCATGCGCACGCGCATTTTCACTTAAACATGTTTATTTTTTATACATAATCATTAAATACATATACAAACTCACGTACACAGAGGAATTGGTTGTACATAATTAAAATATTTCAATAATATTTTTAAGAACACTTTTAAAAAAAGTAAAAATGTAGACCATAACAAAAAATTAAAAACATACAACACTTTGTCAACTATTAAAATCATAATACCAAAAAAATCGCAATATTACAACTATATCTAATCAACCCCTTCCACCCACAGGTAGTACAAGAAGCTTTAGACCGCGCTAGTGAAGGGCGCACTTGTCTCATAATAGCCCATCGTCTAGCGACCATACAAAACGCAGATATCATCTGTGTGATCGATAGAGGTGTGGTCAGTGAGATGGGAACGCATCAAGAGCTTATGGCCCTGAAGAGGATTTACGCACGATTATATGAATTACAGTGTGGTTTTGTTGAAGAAAGTGAAGAAAATCTACGCGAGGAAGCTGAAAACTGAACATCCTCCATAATTTCGCCATATATTCTCCCGGCAAATTTATAACATGTGGTTTTGTTGAAGAAAGTGAAGAAAATCTACGCGAAGAAGCCGAGAACTGAGGCAGAAAACTGAATGCTTGACTTACTCCTATAATCCTTTAACCGAATGACGCGTCAAAATTGAATATTTTAAAAATGATTAGTTAATAAGTTTGTATTTTCGATGATGATTAAAATTAAGTTAACAATATTTGCGTATTGGAGTTTAAAGTTTGGGTAATACCCAAGTTGTTGCATCAAAATGACGTGTTGTTACTAAGCTTGAATAAATTTTTAAATAATATGACAATTATACACTAAAAATTAATTTTTCAGGATAATTTCAAACTTGGGAAAAACCCAAACTTGTCAGAAACTATGCTCAGTTGTGTTTCCTTGGTAAAGATTTGGATTTGACTGTCTTGATATATTTTAATTGTCCCAATTATCTGTAATTTTCCCAATGCATACATTTAATACTAGGTAAGAATATAACTGTATAACAAAATCAGTATTAGGAAAAAAGGATACATTGCGGAAATAATATTAACATTTTTCTTGTCGCGTCTCTACTCGAAATAAAACTTGCGAAATTGTATTTGTTTCATTACAGCATTCTTTGTATGATATTGTAATATAATATTATTGTCTAGTCAAATTATTTTATATAATATTAAAGATAATAAAGAACTTATTAACAATATCAACTATACGTTTTCTATTCACAAACACTGTAAAATTTCATAATGAGACAATATTTTACTGCCTTTTATTGCATAAACTTTTAACTTCAGCTACATTAAATATTAATACCCACTATACTATGATAACAAACGAACTAAGTAGAGTTTCTTTTAAAATAATTTATACTCAGACTAGAAGAATGTTTTTGATCGTTTAGTCCTGAGTTACCTGAATGTAAGTTAAATAATAATAGTTTAAAAAAAACTAAAAAACACGCTTTTTATAGAAAACCGAACTAAAAAATAGAAAATTTTTATCAAATTAGTGTATTGTCATCGGTCCTCAATAAATCTACAAAATTTGAACGAAATCTGGCCGTTTAAAGTGGGTCAAAATCGCGCCCAAAGAAGTCGGTTACAAACATACAGGTGAAGCTAATATAAAGCGTGTAAAAATAAGAGGTAATAAAAGCATAAAATGGAAATACAAAATCTACATTAAAAATTCGCAACCACAGTTCGCAAGTCGCAACATTAGAATAAATTTAAGTACCTATTAGGTAGTTAACTTTTACCTACATTTCAATACGCCGAAGCCAAAACTGCAAGTTTTTCAGGATTTCAGAAACCTAATTAAATATCAAGGCTCAAGCTTACCAAATAATTAAATATAGGCTATATACTTTTGTATTTCGAATAATATTTTATAAAAAATATGTAATTTAAAGTTTGTAGCGAATGCTTTAATCATATCGTGCCTTTCATTTAATCATGTGTCTTAAATGCCTAAATAGATTAGTAAAAAATTTGTCCACATTCGCTTTAAAAGTAATATGCGTGTAATTAGCATTTCTAGTGTTAGGAAAATGTTTAAAATCGTGCTCAATAACAGTATTTGTAAAGAATATTTTTATATTATACGTAAATAATCTGTTTTTGATTAGTTTAATAGTTATTTGTAGATAAATATATTAAAATCCTAAGTATCAACTGTTGTTTTATTTTATTCTCTGAACCTACCTACAAATCCATCAAACTAGAGAAATTCTGTAAAGAATGATGAGAAATTTTTAAAGGAAAGAAAATTCGATCACGTGGCAGGCGTCGTCCCGCGTCTTTTGCCATACCAGGGCAACGCCTAGGCCCTAGCCCATCCATACTAATATTATAAATTGCGAAAGTAACTCTGTCTGTCTGTCTGTTACTCAATCACGCCTTTACTACTGGACCAATTTGCATGAAATTTGGTATTGATATATTTTGATACCTGAGAAAGGACATAGGCTACTTTTTACCCAGGGACAAAGGATAGGTTTTATCCCGGAAATCCCACGGGAACGGGAACTATGCGGGTTTTTCTTTGACTGCGCGGGTGAAGCCGCGGGCGGAAAGCTAGTAGACTATATAGTTATATACTATTACAGAGAGCCTAGCGGCTAGCCTCGATCCCCCCTCGCAAGCAAAGGACAATGTATCGATACAGCTTGAGTTACGCATATTACTCGCACAGCTGCTTTCCAGCGGAGCATCTTACTCGTACCGCTACATAGCATTTGCATTGGTAGAAACGTTAACAAAGTTTGATAGCATAACTAGCTATATATTTTTCTGTGACATTTTCGTAGCACATCTCTGGTGGAAAAGCACCATTATGCAGCTATGCTACGAAAATTTAGAAAGTATGTGACCGTATATTATACTGATGCTATGCTATGTAGCGGTGCGAGGATGTACTAGGACAATGCGTCGCCGCAAACAAGCTGCGCGTAGAGAGCTGCATGGATAAAATATATGATCGGTGGATATCTGTAGTGGATATCAAATGACAACATTATGCATCCGTATCATAGCATAGCACTGGTGAAAAATCAACCTTAGCACGCCCTTAGTATTGGAAATGCAAGTGGCTTCTTTTTATTTTTGGGGCAGCCATCGACCAAACCTTGTTTTTTTATATAAAAAAAGTGTTATACTTAAACAAAACTTACTATGACATGTAGATTTCATGAAGTTTGCTAAGTATTTTATATTTTGCATTTTCTAAAGTTTTGTAAGAAATTGATGAAGATAGAATGGAATGTGTTTTAATATTAGACATATTATAATATAGATACAGAATCAAGTCTTCCTGATTTTGTGATTTTAAAGCTGTACATGAATACCTTCCAAATCATCCATGACAGGGTTTAGAAATAAAACAAAATATTAATTCTATATTTTTATTTTAAATAAATAATTACCTATTACATACAACTAAAATGTGCGAAACGATACAATATTTAAAATGTTGGCAGTACACATGAACATATAACAAAATAAATGTACATATAACTACAAAAACAAAAAGAATAAAAAAAAGATAATCTCAAATAAAATGTATATCTTATTTAGGGAGTGTAAAAGTAACATTTCACTAAAATATGTATTGATAATGGTAACATGATAAATATTTCCAATTCAGCAGTTTTTTTACAATTTAAAAGACACTATATTCCCGCTAATACTTATCATTTTAATTTTAATACAATATTACCCTCAACAAAAAAAGTAAAAGAACAGTGCAAGGCAAACAGAAATTGAAAACTACAACCATTTCAATATTATATTTATGGTAGTTTTATTCCGTCTCAAATTTAAAAATGTATATTTTCTGGTATTGTCCAATTGCAACTTTTCAGAAAATAATAAATTCATTGTTCAAGTTGGATTTAGCAGTTATTCTTTATAAAAAGTGGCCATTTAATTAAAACGTAACGGAAAATCGTGGTTGATTCATAACATTACATTCAAACAACATAATATAGCATATCATAGATGATAGAATAAATCAGAAAAATACGTTCAAAGCCAGACATAAAAATAAAAATGGACACTTTTTACAAAAAGAATTACGTCTGTTTAAATTACTTTATAATTATCAACTCAAATTAATACAATTTTGCGAACACATCAATTAATATCGAACAAATAAAGATTTTTTTTTCAATTGCATGAATTTTTCAATGTCATTAACCTAACAAGAAAGTACGTATTCAATCAGTCGGTATGTATAAGAGCGGAGCGGAGAAACAACCAATAAGATTCCATCACTTAAACATAGATAAAGTTTTCTTATTTTTAAAATAAGAAACTGTTTATCCTTACGCCGCTACGGTACAAAATATGTCCAATCGATATATTTACTATACGAATTAACAAATTTCACAGTGGAGTAAAATCACGTAGAATTTAACAATTCTTTGTCAAACGACATTCAAAAACAGAAATTAATATCATCACGTTTTACACATTAAAAATCTTTATAAAAACGATCACTAACTTTACTGGTGGAAAAGACGAAAATAACAGGAGAATAGGCCTTAAAGTTATACACTCGCTTCGCCATAACCATTTTCCCAATCGAGTTTCAATCGAGTCGAGTTTCTTGCGAGTTACTATCGAGTTTGTCTCCGCTCTAAGTTTTCACTTAATTCCGTGGCACAACTTCAACGTGTTGTAAAGGAGCGGCAGGGTGGATGCCTCTGATGACATGTTCCAAGTTATTATAGTAAATATCGCCGGAAAGCTCCTCGTTGCCGACTTCAGCTTCGGTTTTCGCCTGTTTCGTGGCGTCGTCTACCTCTTTGCGTACTTTCGCGTCGATTTCCTGTGAACGAAATAGATTTTATAGTAAACTAGCGGTCCGCCCCGGCTTCGCCCGTGGTACATGTTTACGTTTTCTCTACATAAGAACCATCCTCGTACTTCAAGGAATATAATAAAAAAAGAGTTATCGAAATCGGTTCAGCCGTTCTTGAGTTATGCGCTTACCAACACATTTTGCGATTCATTTTTATATATAAGAAGATTGACAAAACTTTCATGATATCAATAAAAGTATATTATAGTGATGTGATTTCTTAATACTTTAAAAACGAATCAACCACCTGACTAGGTTATTAGATGGAATTTAAATCGGTCTAAAGTAACAAGCTCATTGGCAATGATGAGAACCCGCTGAGTTTAGACTTTAGTTATTCCACCTTTTCCAAATAAACTTCAATTTAGACCACTTTCTGACCATGCATAGTTACTTATACCAAGATCACCCTTATCACCATACACACCTATACCCAAATTAATCTAGACCGAGATTTATCTATACCCCCTTAATCTAGACCAAGATATGTTCCCTATCATATTACTAACCTTAAGTTGATCCGGGGTGACCAGTTCGTTAGACACAATTTTCTCCTTAAACGAAGTGATGGGATCCCTCGTCTGTCGCACCTCTTGCACTTCGTCGCGGGTTCTGTACGACGTTCCCGGGTCGGACATAGAGTGACCCGAGTAACGGTATGTTTCCATCTCCATTACTAGCGGTCCTGGTTGTGTGGAAAAGTATTGAATGAAAAAAAATGTATGCGTGTACTAGAGTACACACGTAAGAAGTGAAACTTCTTTATGACCTTAAAAATGTCACGAGTATGGCGTAACGCAAAAATGTCACGTGTACGGCGTAACGCAAAAATGTCACGCGTACGGCGTAACGCAAAAATGTTACACTAAATTTTTGTCCAACCCCGATAAAGAAGTTTCACTTCAAAAATTCTTTATTGCATACGATTGGACACGATTTAAAAATGTAGCTACATATAAACAATACTCAAATGCAAACATTTATTGAAGTGAAACTTCTTTATCGGGGGTGGACAAAAATTTTGTGAGACATTTTTTGCGTTACGCCGCGCGCGTTACATTTTTTGCGTTACGCCGCGCGCGTTACATTTTTGCGTTACGCCGTACTCGTGACATTTTTTTTCTTATCCCTACCACGCGTGATTCGACGTATACTTTCTCCAGCGGAGTAGGGATATCGTATCGTTTTAACGTACGTCCTACCACTTTACTTGACCGTTTTTCTATTGCACTCGTATTTATTTCCAACGCTCTATGGTGACGTGATAATATTATATTAAAGTGATCAGCACAATCAAAGTGTTTATTTTAATTATTCTAATTCCAGTGAATTTAAAAAAAAAGTAAGTAATTACATATCTTTTTCTAATACTTAGGTGTAATTATGGTATTTATTTTTCTAAGTTATTTAAAATTAACCTCACTTTTTGATTGTATTTTTCAATTTTTTCAATTTTATTATAATATGTATAGATAATATGTATAGATACACTAGCACGTGGGTGGAATTATGTATAAATTTTTTCTAATACTTGAATGTTATTGTGGTACATATTTATTTTTCTAATTCTAAAATATTTACAGTTATTCTCAGTTTATGATTGAATTTTTTAAAACACCAACACGTGGGCGTGATCATGTTATTTATTTTTCAAGTTATTTAAGCTTAACCTCTGTCTTAATATGTATATATTATGTACTATGTGCGTCATTAATTTCTGACTGTTTCGAGATTTGATGCAAAATAAAACAGTGTGTAAATAAAATTAAACAAATGAGTAAAAGTATAATTTCATAGATAACACGTTAAGAAGTTCCCTGTATAAATATATATACATATCTTGTATAAATACATACATAATATGCCTATAGATCTTTACTCAATTGTTTTATTTTATTGATTTTTTACAAATTTTATTTAAGTACACACTATTTTATTTTGCACCAAATTTCGAAACAGTCAGAAATTAATGACGCACATATTATATATACGTTTTAATATAGAATATTTTTTATTTTACAACCTTTACAACTTGATCATTAGGAATTTATTACCTCTATTGTTCGAACAAAAATAAGTTACCGACTTTAAGAACGTGCCGACAATGTAAGTACACTATTGTTTCTTAGAAAACATTTTAGGAGTATACGATAATAAATCTATGACTCACGTAAACACGTGTTTGCTTGATTGGTGTCAGGTGTTCAATTATAATTTTATGAATTCAAAATTTATAAGAATAAACCTCAAACTCTCTGTCCAATCAAAATCCGCCTAAGTCGAAATCCTTTATAAGCTGAAAACGGCAGTGGCCGGCGTAAATATTCAAACAGGTAGCGAGGAGCGAAGCGACGAGCATCTGAGGTTAACTATTGAACTACCGCACGAGCCGAGCGAGCGAAGCGAGCGAGTTGCAGCAGCAGCCGGTGTAAATATGTAAATAGGTAGCGAGGAGCGAAGCGACGAGCATCTTAGGTTAACTTTTGAACTACCGCACGAGCCGAGCGAGCGAAGCGAGCGAGTTGCAGCAGCAGCCGGTGTAAATATGTAAATAGGTAGCGAGGAGCGAAGCGACGAGCATCTTAGGTTAACTTTTGAACTACCGCACGAGCCGAGCGAGCGAAGCGAGCGAGTTGCAGCAGCAGCCGGTGTAAATATGTAAATAGGTAGCGAGGAGCGAAGCGACGAGCATCTTAGGTTAACTTTTGAACTACCGCACGAGCCGAGCGAGCGAAGCGAGCGAGTTGCAGCAGCGGCCGGTGTAAATATTTAAGTAGGTAGCGACGAGCGTGTGACTAACGTATTTCTTTAATATTGTATATAGTAAATTATTTTTTGAAAAATAAGGACATAAAGAAGTTTCACTTCTTACGTGTGTACTCTAGTACACGCACACATTTTTTTTTATCTAGACTTTGTTTAGAAGCGCTTTTGAATTGTCAAAATACAGAAAAATAATAATTTACCACCAGTTCGGAAACAGTAGAGAAGAACTGGCAAGGAACTCCTTAGATGCTCTTTAAAAGCATAACAATGTAAAATTACATACTAATACATATTTTAAATTTATGATCATGCCCGAGAAGGCATGACTGCCAATAACAATAAGAGTGATCTCTACCAGGTAACTCAAATGTAAGTAAATTAAAACATATAATACTTGAAGTATGAAATTTACATTTATGTACATTCAACAAAATCTCTTGATAAACCTTTTTGAAAATAAGCAATAATTACAAAAAAGACGGGTTGCACTCCGGGAGTGCCGGCAGAAGTGAAAACTTGATTATTAACGTTGAACATGTTTGATATCCATCCGTCTTACGCTTTTTCGATCAGGTCACGTGTCCTGACGCGAGTTTAAGATTTTATACCCAACGCGGCTAAAGAAGTTTTCACTTCAATAAACAAAGAAAAGGCTAGATCGTAATTTTCAATAATGAATCAATTAGGTTCATTATTTTAGGTAAAAAAAAATGTTGTGTGGTTTTATGAAACCACGGTAAAAGTGAAACTGTTCGAACGGTTCCGAACACTGCTTTGTGTAGCGCATGTCGCGTGACGGTCGGCTGCCGAGTAGGTATACCTACTCGGCAGCCGCGATACACGCGACATGCGCTACACAGACCAAAAAGTTTGAGACGATGTAATAAAAGTTTCACTTTAAAAAAAAAACTTCAATAAACAAAGAAACCAACCTTTCCCGCTAGTACAATAGTCGATAGCGTATCTAGTAGCTTCCCGTGTAGCGATCACATCCATACCGTCCACCCAGATACCGGGAATGTAGTCACCTCGCGAATAGTACTCAGTACTCGCTGACGAACGGTCCACGCTTGTGCCCATACCTGCAGAAATATTTTATTAGCTGTATATACATTTATAAAGAATAGAAAAAAATCAATCACAAGGCGGGATTCGAAGCCGCATCCTTTCACGCCAATCCGGGGCCGACGCCAACTCATCCACCTGTGATCCCGCCAGAGCAATCGAATTTATTCTATTATGTATTTTTGGTTTTATCCGCTCTAATATGAATAGGTATTATCCTACTACTATTATAAAGGCGAAAGTTTGTAAGTATGGATGTATGGATGTATGGATGTTTGTTACTCTTTCACGTAAAAACTACTGAACCGATTACAATGAAATTTAGCACACATATAGAGGGTAACTTGGATTAACACATAGGATAGGTTTTATCCCGGAAATCCCACGGGAACGGGAACTATGCGGGTTTTCCTTTGAAAACGCGGGCGAAGCCGCGGGCGGAAATCTAGTTGTGAATAAATGTGATGTCTTAGAAATAAAATTGAATTGACCGCCTCCTTGGTACAGTGGTTGACGCGTGAGCGTAACACCGAGGGGTCCTGGGTTCGATTCCCGGTGGAGACGAAGAAAAAAAAATGTCTCGGTCTGGCAGGACACAGAATGCTGATCACCTACTTGTCCCTAAAGAAAATCGATCAGTGAAACAGATGTATAATGCATCTGCCCCTTACCCCACTAGGGGACACGGGACTTCACTTATAGAATTGAAAAATAATTGAAAAGCAAATGTATTCTTTGTTGAAATCTTCTTTGTGAGAAAGACTTAATTTAGGCTATATTATAACATCACGCTACGACCGACAGGATCAAAGTATCAAGGAAAAATGTTTCACTTTAGGATAGGGAGTATACTCAGAAATATGTATATGTATAAATTATAATATGTTTTGGTTGAAATTGTTATACACATATATTTTAGTATTTCTATGTACAAGTATTTAACTATTTTAATTATATATTTCATGTGTCCAATAGGCATGACGACAGTATCCATAAATGATCGAATTAGTGTTTTTAAGGGAAAATGTATATTTTCTAATTATTTTTAATGTAAATAAATTAAAAATAGTGACTTAAAAATATTAAAAACATTAAGATTAATGAGATTATCAATAAAATAAAACATTGAAATTCTGCAGTCGGCCATATTGACTGAAACACGCGTGACGTCACGTCTATGTAAACAACTTCGCGTCAGGTGTATTTTGTTGTTATGAATATGTACGAGAATACGCATTTTTATTTATTTTCTATTTTTTCACGTATGCTTTATCGACTCAAAACAGAAATATAATTGCGAATTCACGAATATGTGGTTCGGGTTTCTCTGCGTCAAATTTATACAATCATTTCATATTATTTTCTCGCTTTAAACAATTACTAACACTTTTTTGGGTATTATTTTTATGTAGATTCACATTGCAATACTGCACACCACTTGAAATTAGATTCTATAACACTTAATAATTAAATATTTGTTTAATTTTGCTTCGCTATGCATACAGATAATTACGTATTTACGTAAGAGTGACGTCACGCCTACGCCATGACACCTGTGAACTGTTTTGGCACAGTTAATAAATATTTTTTGAAAAATGGCTTTTATCTTCGTTAAATTTAAGTATATTAGCGAAATATAGGGTTTTTCTTGTTTAATAAATGTATACTCACACTATGGAAGAGGTTTTCAAAATCTTTCGTCATGCTTATTGCTTTGCTATTTCATTAGGTTATTATAATAAATGCACTATAATGGATCAAATATTGTTGTCTTATTATGATACTACCTCCTATAAAAAAGTAATTAGCAAGATCTGCTTTGTTACAAATCATCATTAAAATAACCAATATCATAAACCATCTAATTTGTCATCTAGATTAGAACAACTACAAAAAAATGTACCCAAGGACCCTTAAGAGAAGCTAAAAAAAGACGGGTTGCACTCCGGGAGTGCTGGCAGAAGTGAAAACTTGATTATTAACGTCGAGCATGTTTGATATCCATCCGTCTTACGCTTTTTCGATCAGGTCACGTGTCCTGACGCGAGTTTAAGATTTTATACCCATTACAGACAATGTGCTCAACGCCGCTAAAGAAGTTTTTACTTCAATAATTAATGCAAAAGTAAAAATCTCAATCACACACTAACCGTATCCATTATTCTCGCACACAAACACGCAAGGCAAGTCCCACAGTTTCGCCATATTGTAGGCTTCAAATAGCTGTCCCTGATTGGCCGCGCCGTCTCCATATAATGCGAACGCAACACCGCCGTCGCCGCGGTACTTGTGCGCGAACGCTAGACCCGCGCCGAGCGGCACCTGCCCACAGATAATATATATAATAAATGTCATAAATAATAATAAATGTAATATATATAATAAATATAAAATATATATAGTAAATGTCAATGTCAATGTCAGATGCGCACAGATAATAAATAGTAAATGTCAATGTCAAAAGTAAATGTCAATATCAGATTGTAAATACAGATTATAGAAAAAATGAAGTGTCAAATAGATTGTAAACATAGATTATAGAAAAAATGTGAGAAAAGAGACAATACATAATGAATCAAAAAGGATGAGATTTTCCTAATTTAAAGTTAAAATGAAATTAAATGAATAGATGGGAATCTATAAATAAATGTTACGCTTGTTGTATTTGTATTGGATAAATAATTCAAAAACAACTGTCAATTCACTACTGTAATTTCAACATTTCGTTCACTAGTTTAAATGATTTTTTGCATACATTTGCTGTATTATAAATATCGATGTATATCATTTGTGTTGCTTAATAAAGAGGCTAAGCTATTAATTGAAGTTGGTCAACACAAAATATACACTTGCAACTTCGACACTAACTAATTGATTCATTTCTTTATCAAAATATACTTAAACAAACATCCACACACCTGCGCACCAACAATTCCGTTGCCACCAAAGAAGTTCCTCCCGTACAGATGCATGGAACCGCCCTTGCCCCTGGAGCACCCGGTCCTTCGCCCCGTCAGCTCGGACAGCACGCCGAGCACGCTCACGCCCATCAAGTGCGTCCAACCGTGGCAACGGTAGGCTGTTATCACTGTGTCCACCTCTCGCATCGCCGCTCGCATGCCTACTGCTACCGCTTCTTGTCCTGAAAGCGATTGATTAAAGTGCGTCACACACGGTGAAGATACTACATATAATATTTTATCTTAAGATACTGTAATATTTTATATTACACTTTACAGTATCTTAAGGTATCCGGTATCAGCGTTCTAACCATTATTTTTCTTTTTGTCATTGCGTACTAAGACCCCTGTAGAACCGCCATCCTCTCTCACATCTTAAATTTATACATATTTTTTTTCTCTACTCTCTATTGTAACCAATTTTGATTCATAATTAAATACTTGCTAAGAGGCTTTTTGTGAATTTATTTTAAAGGCAAGCTGTTTCTCCTAAACACAGGTTGCCCAGTAACCTAGCTAGGGAAACATTGGCTTGTATAAATTGTTTTGGTAGCCTTTTTATTTATATAATTTTACATGACTGATACATGAATATTAATTGTATATTGTAATACATTGTAATTGTATGTATGTATGTTTAATAATAAATAAATTTGATTTGATTTGAATCCTGTTACAAATGACCCGAAATTTTGTGGGTAAAATATTATAGTATCTTCACCGTGTGTGACGCGCTTAAAACTATAGATTTGTTAGTTTCGTGTCACAATGATAGTTACTACTAACGACTGGACTATTTCTAGTGACACTGTGTGCTTGTTGGGTAGGTCTGAAAAAATAGCCAACTAATCTATTTATCTATTAATAAATCTATAAATTATAATGTTCTTCAAACATAATATTATAATAGCGCCAGGCAATAATTCGATTGTTAAGTATTAAATATAAATAAATAAAGTAAGGAAAAGTATTGCGGTATGATGCTTGTGGTTGAGAGAGACATTTTTAAAGTGCAAAGATACCAGAATCGTCACTTTACTCTATAATGTGACGCTATTGCAATGACGCGACTTTGAAATTTTACTCTTAACGCACCTAAAGAAGATTTACTTCAAATAAATAAGTAATTTATAAAATTTCATCATGATTTATTTTCACCCATAAGTAAAAATTTTAATCTTATTAATTTGTCTTCATATGAGATATCTTATCTTTTCCAAGTCTTTTAAAATCTGGCTTATCAGCACATATCATAACATTGTAAATAAGATATTTTTGATTACCAACAATAACTCACTGTGTAAGGTAAATCAAAGTATGTAAAAAAAGGCTAAAAAATTGTAGATGATTAACAAAAAGTTTTTTTATTAAGTAATTCATTACTTTGAGAAATTTAATTTAAAGGATTATTATTATCTTTCACTTTGTTTATGCTTCTGTATTCATAATTAGAAATAGATCAATTTGATATATTATTTAATATCACTAATCAAGTGCATCCAATAATAATAAGTTAAATAAATGAAGTAATATAAAAAGTTAATTAAAAGGGAAAACAAATTATAAAATACCTGAGTATAAGTGACAGAATCCACGGATGATCTTCTCCTTGTACAGATTGCCGGAAGCAGTTTCGATCCTGCGGAGGACGGCCAATTTCTCATACAATTTAAGTGCATCTTCCGCTGTGAGTGTGGCTGATGTTGCAGGGCCTTTATCCAATTTATGGAGTTTATAAGGCTGGAAAAATGGCATAAAAAAGCTTATAATTCCACAATCAATACTATATTTATTTATTTTATTTAAATACTTTATTGTACTGCCAACAAAAAGAAATTACAAAAAGAAAACTTATACTAAAAGAAGACACAGCACAGATGGCGGCCTTATCACTTATAAGTGATTTCTTCCAGGCAACCAACTGAAGATGGGATAACATAATAGAAAAAAGGAGGTAGGTAAAAAGAATACGCAATAATTATGTAATATAATACTAATAGAAAAAAAATACTAATAAATATACTATAAATAATACATAGATATAATAATAGATATCATATATATACATACGTATATACCTATAATTATATATACATACCATAAGTAAAATAAATACATACAATACATATCATCATCATGAGCTAAAATATACTATCCCGAGTCAAAAGCAAGATTCAAGTAATGATTCCTATAGTATTAGAGAGAGATATATATATCTCTGGATAATTTTCTAATACAACTAAGTATTTGAAATACATACCTTAACAACATATTGAAAATCTTGTAGGCTAAGAATTTTATCAAAACAAGTTTAAAGGAAAACATGACAAACTTGACATTTTGAAGGTTATGTTACATAATTTAATATAGCAACCAATTCAATTAAATATTAAAGCATACAGTTGCATTTGGATTTTTATAACAAAAACTTCCACACAATCATCCCTTTGCACTAATATAAACCTAAAATATTAACGAAATAAATCCGGTACCTTGATTTCGAATGTAGATTCCGATTTCGTACTATAATTTTGTTTTGAAGCAACAAAAGCTGGGGCGGCTGTTTTCTAAAAAGTTAAAAGTAATATGATTTTACAAATTTAACAAACATATGGAACCAAACAAATTTTTGGGCAATTTTTTAACCTACCGTTACCGTAGAGCCAGTTATAAGCTTTGCAGCGGAGGGAATTAGCTTACTCATTTTTTCTATTATGGTTTCTATGAAGCCCAGATTTATTAAGTGATCCAGTAAAGGATCACTTTCGTTAAATTTTGTTTAAAAATCAAGATATTTAAAAACCAACCCCAGTATCGCTGCTCGTTAATGACATGAAGTGACGGTCAACATTGCGTTGACACTTGTTAATGTCATTTTTGTCATTTAGAGGTCATTTACAAACGTTTTGAAATTTAGGCAATATGTTTTTGGTTTTTGTTATCTTGATCTAGATCATATTATAACATGATACAAAAATCTATTGAAAAAAGGTAAATAAACATTCTTGCTGTTTATTTAAAAAAATCGTTTTCGTTGTAATCCATGTGCAAAAAATTTTAAGCGCTTATTACACTACACTAAATCTAGAAAAGTGTAATCGCATTTAGCAAGTCAGCAACATATATGTAGAAGTCAGGATGATAACTGACTGATTTATTTATTTAGAAGCCTAATTACAAACGCTTTCAGGAAGTTGTAATCATTACAACTATATAAAAAAAAGTATAGAAATGCTTTACATTACATTTTAATGTAATATTTTATATAGCACAATATTTTCACGGGATAATTTTTTATTTTTTTATTTATATAATTGGATATTAAAAAATGGAATATATACATCATAATACGCATTTTCTGTTACCAAAGATTATCATTTTCAATAATAATACCTACTCGCAGGATAACATTACTTTTAAATTAGAGATGCCACGATATTAAATAATAATTTGGAAAATCCAAAAGTGCACGCCTCATAATTTTTTTTTAATAATTATTTATTAATTATTATTTTTGTTTATTTAATAACAATTAAACCACATCGAATCAGACCCTGAAAAATGAAAGGGTTCTATTCCTGAGCATACTCAAGCGTAAGAGAAAAAAAAAGACTCGATTATTAAAGTATTTCGGTCGCTATCGTGTTAACAAGAAAAAGGATCCGCACATACAGACACACGGACGTCCAAGACAGAACTTTTTTAAACTGTTTTTTAACTAGTTTAAATAACAAAAATGACATCAAAAATATCATGAATGTTAAAAATAGTGTTTTTTCTTAGAGCGAGCGCCCACGAGAAACTTAGTTGCCCGGCAACTATTTTGTCTCTGTCGCTGTCTCCTCGCAAAGTTTTGAACGATGCGCACACGAAAGCGACAGCGACGCAACTTTTTCTTTAAAATTTTCTGCATTTATCAACATGGATTTCGAAGAGACGGTTGTGGTCTGTGCTCTTGTCCCACATAGTTCCCATTCCCGTGGGATTTCCGGGATAAAACCTATCCTATGTGTTAATCCAAGTTACCCTCTATATGTATGCTAAATTTCATTGTAATCGGTTCAGTAGTTTATGCGTGAAAACTGAAAACCATACATACATTTCCTCTTTATATAATATTAGTATAGATATGTAATCGTAATTGAAAAAAGTTAAGTAAAACGAAATAACATATTTTTCTATGGCGTCGTTACTAGATTATGTTGCTGAATTTTGTTGAACTGTCTATGATGCCTATTAAAATGGCTCTACTATAGACAGAAAAACTACTAATAATAAAAATAACTTCATTAAAAACAATATTATTTAGATGTGCTATTTATTAAATAGGTTTGAAGTTGGTGCCAAGCACTAAGCACTTAGTATTAAGCCCGTGCACCGACATCAAATAACACTTCTAAATAGTAAATAACACATCTAAATAATATGTAGTAATGAATAATATCAAACCTTTTTTATTTTTTACTTTTCCGTTTTTGAAGTAGGTTGTTTTTAACGAAGTTATTTTTATTTAATACTTTTTAGTTTATTTTTCAACACGAATCAAACGAGCCCAAACTCGATAAAGTTGAGTCAATATATTACTAAGTTCCTATGGCCACCTTCCGCTTCCATCATCAAATCAGCGCTATGTCATAATAATGTTTCATCGCTATCAAATTTACATACGTATACAAAATTTCAGCTCAATCGGTTACCTGGAAATGAATCAAAGTTACTTGCTACATTTCAATTAAGTCATCGAGACCAGACGAAAATGCTCATAAAATAAAAACTACTGGGCTTATCCGAATAAAATTTATGGGACCAATTCCACACCATTCCGCATCAAAAAAAAAAAGAATCACGTAAACCGGTTCAGAAACCTCGGAGTAATCGGTGTCCATACATAAAAAAATATACCGGCCGAATTGATAACCTCCTCCTTTTTTTTAAGTCGGTTAAAACTACAGTGTACGAGAATAAATACGTTGACATAAATAGGTATTATCGCTACGCCGGTTACGCGGCAACTGGCCGGCGGCCGTCGCCTGGCAACATTTTTGTCGCCGTGCGCGCACTTGCATTGAAACCAATAGATAGGGCGACAGTTGCGTCGCGGGCTTGTCTCCGAACCCGCGGACAAAAAAGTCTCCCGGGAGTTGCGTCGCTACGTGCGCGCACTTTCATACTAGCCCATGGCTGGAGAGACAAAATAGTTGCGGAGACAAAATTGTTGCGGAGACAAAGTTGCTCGTGGGCGCTCGCTCTTATGTCCGCGGGTTCGGAGACAAGCCCGCGACGCAACTGTCGCCCTGTCTATTGGTTTCAATGCAAGTGCGCGCACGGCGACAAAAATGTTGCCAGGCGACGGCCGCCGGCCAGTTGCCGCGTAACCGGCGTAGCGATAATACCTATTTATGTCAACGTATTTATTCTCGTACACTGTAGTTTTAACCGACTTAAAAAAAAGGAGGAGGTTATCAATTCGGCCGGTATATTTTTTTATGTATGGACACCGATTACTCCGAGGTTTCTGAACCGGTTTACGTGACTCTTTTTTTTTTGATGCGGAATGGTGTGGAATTGGTCCCATAAATTTTATTCGGATAAGCCCAGTAGTTTTTATTTTATGAGCATTTTTGTCTGGTCTCGATGACTTAATTGAAATGTAGCAAGTAACTTTGATTCATTTCCAGGTAACCGATTGAGCTGAAATTTTGTATACGCATGTAAATTGGATAACGATGAAACATTATTATGACATAGAGCTGATTTGATGATGGAGTCGGAAGGTGGTCATAGGAACTTAGTAATATATTGACTCAACTTTATCGAGTTTGGGCTCGTTTGATTCGTGTTGAAAAATACACTAAAAAGTATTAAATAAAAACTAATTTACTTTTTACAATTACGATTACATATCTATACTAATATTATAAAGAGGAAAGGTTTGTAGGTATGTATGGTTTTCAGTTTTCACGCATAAACTACTGAACCGATTACAATGAAATTTAGCACACATATAGAGAGTAACTTGGATTAACACATAGGATAGGTTTTATCCCGGAAATCTCACGGGAATGGGAACTATGCGGGACAAGAGCACAGACCACAACCGTCTCTTCGAAAACCATGTTGATAAATGAAGAAAATTTTAAAGAAAAAGTTGCGTTGCTGTCGCTTTCGTGAGCGCATCGTTCAAAACTTTGCGAGGAGACAGCGACAGAGACAAAATAGTTGCCGGGCAACTAAGTTGCTCGTGGGCGCTCGCTCTTAATATGTGTGTGTATGTATTATCTTACAAGTGCAATGTATGATACATAAAGACATTTTAAGTTTGAAAAATCAGATGTTTTGCGCGAAGTGACAGTAGTACCCACCTCAACGCTTCGCTTATGAGGCGTGCAATATTATGTGTACATTATAGATGCCAAATGTGAAGAAATTTTATTATTTTAACAAATGATATTAAACCAGTCGAACTGTGACTCATCAGATGTATGTAAGTTAGAATGGATGTTTAGATATAAGATACTCTAATTCCTTGCCTATGTATAAAAGCAATAAGCGTATGGAGTCTTCCTGAAAACATATTTATGTATAATAATTTATAATGAATAATAGATTAAAGTTTTATTGTGAATCTGTACATAATTTAGATTAAATTTTATATTTTAATACAGAGGCATTAATATACGTAAAATGAAGTAATTTTAGAACATTCCACTATTTTTATTGCTCAATACAATCATTATAATGTTTGAAAAATTCAGTATTTACAAGACACAATATAGATTATTTTTAGAAAAAAGTTCGGTATATTGAAATGAATTGTTTTGTAGTAATTTACATCCTTTTTTAAATTATAATATTGTATACTTTCATAAATGATAATTACCTACTCGTAAAATTATTGTCTAAAAGACTTTGTAACTGGCAGCAATATAAGTGTGCTATGTATATCATTAAGGTTGTTTACAGTTGGAATGATTGTGTTAAAGATAAATAAAAACATGAAAATAAAACGGTGTTTTATTTGTATCCTTTAATTTCCTAATTAACAATATAATTTTCTAGTTGACCCGAAAAACATTGTTCTGGTAGGACACGCTTATTACTGGGTTGTGAAAAATAGATGTTGGCCGATTCTCAAACCTACCACTACTACAATTTTTATGAAAATTTGTGTATATCACTCAAAAAATTTCATAAAAATTGGTCCAAATTGACAAAAATATATTATTATACTATGTACCGTACATACATCCATATGCATTTGGTAAAAAAGGTTATTTGAGACACTTAAATTTTATTATTGGTATAAAGCGCATGTAGAAAATGAGAAATTTTAAATATTCATGCCAGATCCAATCATACACAGTACACACAAATACAAAAAAACGTACAGAATGTACGTGCATGACTCTCAAAACAAGCAGAGGCTAAATAAAACGCATATTATTCACTCATTTCGTTATTTAATATAAATTATGAAATAGAAAGTAATACAACATGAAATTATTCATAAATTATTATAGGGAATACAGAAATAGCATAATTAGCACATGATATTCTTATAAAAGTACCATAAAATAAAAACTATTTAAAGAAATTAAAAACTTGACCTATCTTTTACCAAGTTTCATAGGTTTGAGCTTTTCACATTTAACTTGTGTAAATTGTGTTCCACTCATACCGATGCAGTAAGTGAAGTCTTGTATGGCTTCCAGTTCACAACTCCTACTTGGCATCGGATTTCCCTCCACCATAACTCGGACCAATCCAACTTCAGCTGTTTTGCATTTTAAACTCTCTTGGTATCGGATCACCCGTAATAGTTTTACTAGACTTTCATGTCCCAGGTTATTATAGGACAGATTAAGGTAAGAGAGACTCAAATTGCCGATAGAATATAAGTAAGAATCTTTGCGTATAGTGTCTCTCGCACAAAATGTTTCGTTGTTCGGTCCAATGAGATCAAATGTCATTTTCTTTGCTTTAGATGCAATATTGTCCGTGGGAGAGAGTGGCTCAGAATTAGTGATGAGAGCCGTAGTGCTCTGCCGCTTAGGACGAACGCTCCTCTTCTTTCCACTGCCACGATCGTCCAATGATTTTGCGACGGGCGTATTGAGCAGTTCCTTATAGCATTTAATATAAACTTCTTTTTGTCTGTTTAAATATTCTATACTACGTGCTCGTTTTGATACAATTTCATCATAAGTCATAGGAAATTCCATCAAACTACTGAAGATGGCTGCCGCTCCACTGTCTGAAATTTGGTTTCCAGATAAGTTAAGAAATCGCAATTGTCGGTTGCTGCGCAGCATTGAACCTAAAGCAATGGCGCCATCGTTGGTTATAGTGTTTGAAGCCAGCGACAAAACGCGCAGGGTACGAGATGCGGGCTGTGGGTAAACTAATTGAGCAGCGATACGAATACAATCTCTATCGACCAAACCGCACCTTTCAAGACTCAAGTACTTTAAGTTAGTTTGATACTCGAGGAGCAAATATTGATTGTAGTGCGCAACCGGAGAATCGTCCAGGCATATTTCTGTTATGTGGGACTGTCGCAAATGTTTCGTTATCTCATAGATGCTGTAACCATCGATAGCTCCCCAGCGTATCGTGATTCTGTTCAAATATGGCTGATATGGAAGACAAAAGCCTATGACTTCCAGGAGCAGCTGAGGCACTGAGGTGCGCTGGAACAGCAGTTCGACGAGGTGGCCGGCGCTGTCGCAGATCGCGATGATCAGCACCATCTGGCTGTGGTCGGTGACGCCGAACGCTAACTGTGACTCCGTTTTTTCCTTTTCTTGAGACATGCGCGCGGTCGACGTGTACTGCATGATAGATCTTTCACGTTTTGTTTTTTTATTCTTCTCAGATACACTCACATACTCCTCTGAAAAATATGTATTTATTTTGATATTCCTCTTTTATTTGCATCTAATATATTTATACATTTTAATTCTTAAAATATAAGTTGCTGTAATTAGTTACAAATAAAATAATCTTACTCTTAACTCGTGTTAACACTCTGACTTCGAATTGGGCCTCCATTTGGTAACATGCGTATGGAATGAATGCAATAATATCAAGAGGCGTCGGTCGAGTCAAACTTAAACGGGTCTCATTATCCGCCATTACTTAATGAAAATAATCTTCTTAAAATTAATAAGTTGATTTTTATATTTGTGTTTATTAAATCTGTTAAACTGTGTTATGACAGTATTTCTTGTTTTTTTGACTCCTTTTATCATTGCTCATAATATTTTCTGCCAGTAATTTATAGAATTTTATTTGAAACAAAAAGTTACAAAAGAAGTTACATTTCGACAGCACGTTATCAAGAGCCTGCCGAATGCCTGCCTGTTCGTTTACGGTGTCTGTGGGTGAATAGTATGTGTGATTGTTTGTAAACACCAAGCGTGTGGAGCCAGCTCATGTTATACAAATAAGCATTATAGAGCACAACACGGATATATATATGTCGGCGAAAGGTGTAAAATGTGGATCTATTTTCAAGCTGTGGGCGTTGCGTTGGGTAATCGAGCAAAGAAACACCTCTAACTCAAACATTTCTTTATTTACCACCGATTCGGAATGCAGTATCTGGTATTACAATATTATGACCACTAATAAAATAAATATCACAAATAAGTTATAGTAAGCTCGTAATAGATGTGCACTCGGCAACGGTCGGCGAACGAATGACCCGAGTCGTGCGCGCGCGCTGATTTATATCGGTTCGCCGTTCGTTATTTTTTTAAAGCTTCGACGGTGGCGCCGTCACGGCCATTCTGACATACGCTCGTCCTCGAGCGACTTCTGAGCACCTGGGAACAAGACAATTAAAACAATGTGCTGGTCCGGCAAGCCCTTCAGCAACCGTGCTAGTCCGGAAATCTCTCCAGATTTCCCTCTAGCGTGCCAGTCCGGAAATCTCTCCAGATTTCCCTCTAGCGTGCCAGTCCGGAAATCTCTTTAGCTTACTGCGCTAGACCAGATTTCCCTATAGCGTGCTAGACCGGATCTGCAATCCCTATAGCCGAGTTATTGGACCGGACTCCCTTCAATAACTCGCTCTCTCTTTTTTTTTGCACCATTCTTTTTGCTCTCCTTTTTTTTGCATCATTCTTTTTGCATCATTTTTTGCATCATTCTTTTTGCATCATTCTTTTTGCATCATTCTTTTTGCATAATTTTTTGCATAATTTTTTTTGCATAATTTTTTTTAAGGATTATTTTTTTTCCTTTTCTTTTTTTTTACACAACAATATTAAATCCAAACTCACGACTCTCTCCACTCTCTCCACTCCTCGGCCATACTGACAATCGTACGTCCTCGTACGTCCCTTCTTGTTTTACAGCACTACGGTATTTCATCCCGGGATTAGACAACTATACCGCTCGGCCATACTGACCTTACAGAACACCAACAACATCCACATAACATAGACACGACGCTCGCTCACCACAAATGAAGGCTCAACTACCGTGGACTGCAAACCAGATAGCACGCACAATTCCTGCAATGAAATCATTACCGTTACAATAATCCACGTTACAAACTTTTACTTTACACAAGTTATCTCCGATACAGTCATACTTGCGTCCTCGTACGCCATAATATCTCACACTACATTACTACGATAATTCATTTTCATTTTTTTTGTCAAAATAACATCCATCCTGCCTCAGCCTACACTGACCTTACAGGGTTTCCACACTGCCCCAATCCTACTGACCGGTCAGAACACACATGTACTATCCTGGACCTCATGCCAGATAGCATATCACTTTCTTCTAATAAACGACATTACCGTAGTAATATTGGAATATTACGTAAATGTGTGTTGTGTGGACACAACACACATTTACTTCGTACAGCGTACGAGTAAACAGATGTCAGTATGCTACTGGTCAACTATGAAAACTGAAAACAGAGTGTTGCCGCAGCAAATCAGTAAAACGGTACGCGACCGTATCCTCAACGTTTGTGCTGCGTCATCCTGGCATCGCGTCATCGAGCCGTACCATTGATGATGCTACGTTGCTCCATATGCTACGCAACCGCTGCGCCGTACTGTTAACTGCCTCGCTTCTAAACGCTGTGTCGTAAAACGCTCTCTGTAATTTAGCTAATTAAAATCAATCTGACATTACCTGTCGTTAATTATGATCATTGACTATAGCGCAAAAATTACAATATCAAAAAAAGTTTAAAACGAATAATTCGTAACTTAACCGCAAAAAAACACAAAATTTCGACTAACTCAAAAAGTGGCAAAAGCTTGTTCTCAAACTTAATGATTTACCAACTTGAATTTAATGTAATCATGTGGTTAAAATTCCTTAACGGTATGTTAACTTTTGAAAACTCAACTTAAAACAATTGATAAGTGTAGGCTTAAACTCATCTGTGAATCTCATATCGAACGGTAAAAGGGCTGAGCTAAATTTTAGTTTCAACGTAATAAGAATGTACTGCTCAACAACTACTGTACAACTACCTAATTGATGTATTCAGTTGATGTCAAACTGCAGCTAGTCACAAAAACTAGATATTATCAAGGAATTACATTAAATGCACACAATGTAAATCGATTATACTATCGAATACTCCACGTTTAGGATTTGCGTTCTTATATTTTGAAGCTACAAAATAACCTTCAGAAAACCTGGATGGATTTTTTTCTTTTCTCTATTCAATTAAACAGACATTATATTCTGACGACAGTATGTAAACTGTAAATGCGCGATTAACCTTGAGATTATTTTCAGTTATTTTTTTTTTTAAACTATCGTAATATTTAACGGACCCTTACGTTGATGGGATAGTTAAGAGTTTTTTTTTTTTCTCTTTTTTTTTAAAGCAATCAAATTACATACTAAAACCGAATCTAGACCCGTACTCCAATCATAACGTTTATCTTACGCCAGATGTTTATTTGAACACACGATAGTTATCTGTGACATTGTATTATGAACTGCCTAAATAGGGCCTTAATAAATTTTCTAAGTAAAAATTCAAAACGAAATGCCTCGATTTATCTTTCATTCGATCAAACTAAGTCTGCCACATTTCATAAAACTGCATATTGTAAAAACTGTATACTGTGAATTGTTCACGACTTAATATTTTTTTTTTATTTATATTTTTTTTTTATAAAGAAATGACCTCAAATATCACCCTAAATAAAACCTACGAAAAGTTTATTAAACCTCTAAGCACTAGTTAACGCATTGCTTTTCGTTTTTAATCGAATGGCAATAAGGCTGTCTTTGTGTAGCAATTAATTGCTATTTGTCAAGGGTATAGTCTAAATAAAAACTAACGCAGGTAGTTCAAGAAATGAATGCGGGTAGTCAAGAAACTAACGCGGGTAGTTAAGAAACTAATTTAAAAGTAATTCGCATACTGTTTTTTGTTCCGATACACGGACAAGTGAATGTTTATTGTTTACGTTCGATTGAAGTATCTGGATGCAGTGTACAAATTATTGCGCTTTCTTTCTTTAGTGTTAGCTCACAAACTAACCAACATTAAAGCAAGTCGTTACTTAACTCATCTTGAAGTCAGTGCTTACGCCGCGAAGTGTTTTTTTTTTTTTTTTTTAAATAACGTGAATTACCTACTCAAGTAAACGTGTCCCTGAATAAGTGAAATACAAGTCACACGACCTAGGTACTGATAATAATTTATCACTGCGTAACAACTACAAAACCGTAAAGCAATATCGCACGGCCTAATAATAACATCACTGCGTGAATAAGTCGAGTTAAATGCAATAAGATTTAACTATACACTGGTCTTGTAGGTTACAACTTTTAACAAAATCTGTACGGCCTGTAAATCAGCGCTGTTTTTATGCAGCATTTAGCTGAGGCTGTGACGATTTTCCTCAATTAATTTTAAGATAAATTTTGTTTTTGGCAATAAATTTCTTTTTCTTTCAAATAAGTTACTACATTTTAAAAACCTTACTTTCTTTATCTAATTGCACACTCAAAGTGAAATGTTATCTACTGACCGATTTCTTACAAGAGAACATCAGAAACATAGTAATAAAAATAGTACGACTGACCAGATTCACCAGCACTTAGCCTCATACATGTGCCGAGTGGCAGCTGCCAACGCGTCGTTTCGTTACACCATACGGTCCTCTGCCATGAACCACACGGCTTGTAGGCGCACCGCCCGCGCCACTGCTACTGCGATAACGCTGCGATGCCAGACTTGTGAAGTCATGATGAAGCGCTGCTCTCGATGATACGGGGTCCATACGAGCACATAACGAGCTCTCCCTTTGTCACCGGCTGCTCAGTGACACGTATGCTCGTAGAACTGTAGGATGCCTCTTCCCGTTGAAACTGGATCGAAGTGCCACGTGGTTGCGGCATTTTGTCTTTTAATCAGCGCACGCATTAATTATATCCAGGTTATCGCCACGTGCTTTCTCATTTGCTCGATTTGATCCCAATTCTGATGTCGGCGAAAGGTGTAAAATGTGGATCTATTTTCAAGCTGTGGGCGTTGCGTTGGGTAATCGAGCAAAGAAACACCTCTAACTCAAACATTTCTTTATTTACCACCGATTCGGAATGCAGTATCTGGTATTACAATATTATGACCACTAATAAAATAAATATCACAAATAAGTTATAGTAAGCTCGTAATAGATGTGCACTCGGCAACGGTCGGCGAACGAATGACCCGAGTCGTGCGCGCGCGCTGATTTATATCGGTTCGCCGTTCGTTATTTTTTTAAAGCTTCGACGGTGGCGCCGTCATATACATTTAATGCATATTCAGGAAAATCATAATTTTTTGGTTCTTTGTTGAACTATGTTTATTTAGATTTTAGACAGATAACTTTACATTTATGACAAATGCAATTTTGTGAGAAACCTCAGTATAAAAATGCAGCTAAATAAAATAAATTTTGTATTTATTATTCAAATTTGTTTATCTGTAGGAAGATAGATGTCATTTTTAATATTCCCTTAAATGGTACCTACATTTCCTCTGTAGGTAGGATCTACACTACTAAGGTTTGCAATTATAAATAAAACACACATTTTCTGTTAATAATTTTATTCATATTAAAATAGGATACATT
This sequence comes from Colias philodice, assembly GCF_061535455.1. Classification (NCBI taxonomy): domain Eukaryota; kingdom Metazoa; phylum Arthropoda; class Insecta; order Lepidoptera; family Pieridae; genus Colias; species Colias philodice. Next base: position 4,700,867 of record NC_143111.1, on the reverse strand, counting down.
TTTATGAAGAGAATGGAATAAAACTTTACTTTAATTAATTAGAAAAGACAGGTAAGTATACAAAAATTTAATGAAACCATACATAGCTAGACACTGAAATGGTTTTTATTAACGATGCAATTCATAAAATCAAACAAATGAATTACACGAATATTGAATACAATAGATACCAACACCGTTTTTACACATTTGTTACACAAAAATACTTTTTACATCTACAATTTCATTATACTATGTCAATTTTTCCATGCATCTGAACTATTTTGTAATGGGCTTATGGTTGTTATTATTATGTATTTTAGGATATATATTATAATGGTTTAGTTGTTAGTATCCCGCTTGGTGCCGCTCAGCACAATATACGGCGAGTGTGTTTCTTTCTGTTTCTGCTGCAGCATGTGCAGTGTGCCCAGCGGCGTGTCCGTGGAGCTCATCTTCTTCATCAGCTGCAAGTTGACATTTAAATGTTAGAAATTATTTCATTTTATAGCAGGTGATTTTTCAGGTAAGAGAGCTGACAGATGCTTTAATAGGTCAGGGAGCTGTAACAGGTGCTTTTACAGGTCCAGAAGTGCTTTTACAGGTCCAGAAGCTGTAACAGGTGCTATTACAGGTCCGGAAACTGTAACAGATGCTTTTAACAGGTCAGGTAGCTGTAACAGGTGCTTTTACAGGTCCAGAAGTGCTTTTACAGGTCCAGAAGCTGTTACAGGTGTTATATCAGGTCAGGGAGCTGTAACAGGTGCTTTTACAGGTCCAGAAGCTGTTACAGGTGTTATATCAGGTCAGGGAGCTGTAACAGGTCCTTTAACAGGTCAGGCAGCTGTTACAGGTGTTATATCAGGTCAGGGAGCTGTAACAGGTCCTTTAACAGGTCAGGCAGCTGTTACAGGTGCTTTTACAGGTCCAGGAGCTGTAACAGGTGCTTTTACAGGTCCGGAAGCTGTAACAGGTGCTTTTACAGGTCCAAAAGCTGTAACAGGTGCTTTTACAGGTCCGGAAGCTGTAACAGGCGCTTTTACAGGTCCGGAAGCTGTAACAGGCGCTTTTACAGGTCCGGAAGCTGTAACAGGCGCTTTTACAGGTCCGGAAGCTGTAACAGGTGTTTAATCAGGTCAGGGAGCTTCAACAGATGCTTTTACAGGTCAAGGAGCTGTAACAGGTGCTTTTACAGGTTCGAAAGCTATTACAGGTGCTTTTACAGGTCAGGGAGCTGTAACAGGTGTTTTATCAGGTCAGGAAGCTGTAACAGGTGCTTTTACAGGTCAGGGAGCTGTAACAGGTGCTTTTACAGGTCAGGGAGCTGTAGCAGGTGCTTTTACAGGTTTGGAAGCTGTTACAGGTGCTTTAACAGGTCAGGGAGCTGTAACAGGTGCTTTTTCAGGTCCGGAAGCTATTACAGGTGTTTTAACAGGTCAGGGAGCTGTAACATGTTCGTTTACAGGTCCGGAAGCTGTAACAGTTGCTTTTACAGGTCCGGAAGCTGTAACAGGTGCTTTTACAGGTCAGGGAGCTGTAGCAGGTGCTTTTACGGGTCCGGAAGCTGTAACAGGTGCTTTTACAGGTCAGGGAGCTGTAAAAGGTGCTTTTACAGGTCTGGAAGCTATTACATGTGTTTTAACAGGTCAGGGAGCTGTAACAGGTGCTTTTACAGGTCCGGAAGCTGTAACAGGTGTTTTAACAGGTCAGGCAGATGTAACAGGTGTTTTATCAGGTCAGCGAGCTACAACAGATGCTTTTACAGGTCCGGAAGCTATTACAGGTGTTTTAACAGGTCAGGGAGCTGTTACAGGTTCGTTTACAGGTCCGGAAGCTGAAACAGTTGCTTTTACAGGTCCGGAAGCTGTAACAGGTGCTTTTACAGGTCCTGAAGCTGTAACAGGTAATTTTACAGGTCAGGGAGCTGTAACAGGTGCTTTTACGGGTCCGGAAGCTGTAACAGGTGCTTTTTTTTTTTTTTTTTTTTTAATAATAATAAATTCATTTATTTCTTTCCAGTACATGTACAGTAACATAATAACATTAAACAGGCAACAGGTGTGGAAAGCTGGTGCCCATGGTAGGTGTAAAACCTGTAATATGGGTCACCAGGTCTCCACCACTCGGATGAACAGAACATTATAGTTTAGACAAATATGTATGTAACTTAAAAATCAAATTACTTTAGTTACATTATCAAAAGAAAAAAATATATATAAAATAAAATAATACAAAGAAAAACTAAAATTAAACATGCAAAAGTGTACCCGGATGAAGTGTGAGTGATTGTGAAGATTGAGTGAGTGTGAAGTGTGAGTGAGTGTGAGTGAGTGTGAGTGAGTTTGAGTGCGTGTGCATCTGAAATCTTAATGTGAACAAATTAGATAAATGAATCTAAAAAGGTCTCAGTCTCTGCATATGAAAGTCCCTTTAGCCAGCTATCAAGTAATATTTTCAGTTTGTGATAATTTAATGAATGTACAGATAGAATATTTTGGAGTTTATTATAAATGTAAGGGCCAAGAAATAAAAAGAATCTGTGACTGAACGATGTATTTAATCTAATTGTCGGAGCTACTATATAATTGCGACGCTCAGTAAGGGGATTATAAGGAGTGGAACTGTGTTGTTTTAAAGCGGTTTTAAGAATAAACAATTGGCGAACTGTTAGTACTTGAGATAATTTGTATAATTCTGCTGTTGGATATAATCGAGGCTTATGAAAGCAAACCTTCAAAGCTGCCCTTTGGGCACGTTCAAGCTGAATTAGATAAGATTTATATGTACCACCCCAAGATTCAATTCCATACAAAATAACAGACTGGCACAGCGCTATATATACCATTTTCATAATTGAATTGTCAGCTGATGAGCGTAGTTGCCTAAAAATATACATAAGTTTTCGTATCCTAGTCCCAACAGTTTCTATATGCTCCTTAAAAGCTAGCGAGGAGTCAACAATGATGCCGAGATATTTGATAGATGATACTCTTTCAATAACAGCTGGATTCGATGGATTCGTGATAGAAGGAACCAAAATTTGGAGGTGATTAGTATCAGATATGTCATTGCGTATTGAAAAAGTTACCAATTTTGTCTTTTTAACATTTAAGGTCAGCAAGTTGTTATCTAGCCAATGTAAAACGGAGTTGAAACCTTGCTGTGCAAGATTATAAGTTTCAAGCCATGATTTAGACGAGAAAGCCAAAGCCGTATCATCTGCATAAGAGAATATTACACCATTTTGCAATCTAATATCACACAAATCGTTCACATAAATTAAAAATAGGCTCGGGCCGAGGATGCTGCCTTGTGGCACGCCATAAGAAATAAGGTGCTCGGAGCTTGTAAGAGATCCAATTTTAACACATTGAGTTCTGTTAGTGAGGTATGACTCAAACAGCGATAATTGAAGATCTCTTATTCCAAGGGCCTCCAGTTTAGACAGTAAGATTGGGATCGAAACTGTGTCGAAAGCTTTAGCAAGATCCAAAAACAACACCATACATTTTTTTTTTTTGTCCATTTGTGAAACAAGGTGATTTACTAAGTTGTTAACGGCGTCTGTGGAAGACCGATTTTTACGAAAACCATATTGATTAGTCGAAAGAAGTTTGCGAGATTCTAAGTAATTTACGAGTCTATTGTTTATAATTTTTTCTAGAATTTTGGACATAGCTGGAAGAATGGAAATAGGTCTATAATTTTCGACACAGTTCCGGTCCCCAGACTTGAAAATTGGAAGCACTAGGGCTTTTTTGCTTTTACAGGTCAGGGAGCTGTAACAGGTGCTTTTACATGTCCGGAAGCTATTACATGTGTTTTAACAGGTCAGGGAGCTGTAACAGGTGCTTTTACAGGTCCGGAAGCTGTAACAGGTGTTTTAACAGGTCAGGCAGATGCAACAGGTGCTTTTACAGGTCCGGAAGCTGTAACAGGTGTTTTAACAGGTCAGGCAGATGTAACAGGTGTTTTATCAGGTCAGGGAGCTGTAACAGGTGCTTTTACAGGTCAGGGAGCTGTAGCAGGTGCTTTTACAGGTCCGGAAGCTGTTACAGGTGCTTTAACAGGTCAGGGAGCTGTAACAGGTGCTTTTACAGGTCCGGGAGCTGTAACAGGTGCTTTTACAGGTCCGGAAGCTGTAACAGGTGCTTTTACAGGTCCGGAAGCTGTAACAGGTGTTTTATCAGGTCAGGGAGCTACAACAGATGCTTTTATAGGCCAGGGAGCTATTACAGGTGTTTTAACAGGTCAGGGAGCTGTAACAGGTGCTTTTACAGGTCAGGGAGCTGTAACAGGTGCTTTTACAGGTCCGGAAGCTGTAACAGGTGTTTTATCAGGTCAGGGAGCTACAACAGATGCTTTTATAGGCCAGGGAGCTATTACAGGTGTTTTAACAGGTCAGGGAGCTGTAACAGGTGCTTTTACAGGTCCGGAAGCTGTTACAGGTGCTTTAACAGGTCAGGCAGATGTAACAGGTGCTTTTACAGGTCCGGAAGCTGTAACAGGTGTTTTAACAGGTCAGGCAGATGTAACAGGTGTTTTATCAGGTCAGGGAGCTACAACAGATGCTTTTATAGGCCAGGGAGCTATTACAGGTGTTTTATCAGGTCAGGGAGCTGTAACAGGTGCTTTTACAGGTCAGGGAGCTGTAACAGGTTCGTTTACAGGTCCGGAAGCTGTAACAGTTGCTTTTACAGGTCCGGAAGCTGTAACAGGTGCTTTTACAGGTCCAGAAGCTGTATCAGTTGCCATTACAGGTCCGGAAGCTGTAACAGGTGCTTTAACAGGTCCGGAAGCTATAACATGTGTTTTAACAGGTCAGGGAGCTGTAACAGGTGCTTTTACAGGTCCGGAAGCTGTAACAGGTGCTTTAACAGGTCCGGAAGCTATAACATGTGTTTTAACAGGTCAGGGAGCTGTAACAGGTGCTTTTACAGGTCCGGAAGCTGTAACAGGTGTTTTAACAGGTCAGGCAGATGTAACAGGTGCTTTATCAGGTCAGGGAGCTGTAACAGGTGCTTTTACAGGTCAGGGAGCTGTAGCAGGTGCTTTTACAGGTTTGGAAGCTGTAACAGGTGCTTTTACAGGTCAGGGAGCTGTAACAGGTGCTTTTTCAGGTCCGGAAGCTATAACAGGTGTTTTAACAGGTCAGGGAGCTGTAACAGGTTCGTTTACAGGTCCGGAAGCTGTAACAGTTGCTTTTACAGGTCCGGAAGCTGTAACAGGTGCTTTTACAGGTCCGGAAGCTGTAACAGGTGCTTTTACAGGTCAAGGAGCTGTAGCAGGTGCTTTTACGGGTCCGGAAGCTGTAACAGGTGCTTTTACAGGTCAGGGAGCTGTAACAGGTGCTTTTACAGGTCAGGGAGCTGTAACAGGTGCTTTTACAGGTCCGGAAGCTGTAACAGGTGTTTTATCAGGTCAGGGAGCTACAACAGATGCTTTTATAGGCCAGGGAGCTATTACAGGTGTTTTAACAGGTCAGGGAGCTGTAACAGGTGCTTTTACAGGTCCGGAAGCTGTTACAGGTGCTTTAACAGGTCAGGCAGATGTAACAGGTGCTTTTACAGGTCCGGAAGCTGTAACAGGTGTTTTAACAGGTCAGGCAGATGTAACAGGTGTTTTATCAGGTCAGGGAGCTACAACAGATGCTTTTATAGGCCAGGGAGCTATTACAGGTGTTTTATCAGGTCAGGGAGCTGTAACAGGTGCTTTTACAGGTCAGGGAGCTGTAACAGGTTCGTTTACAGGTCCGGAAGCTGTAACAGTTGCTTTTACAGGTCCGGAAGCTGTAACAGGTGCTTTTACAGGTCCAGAAGCTGTATCAGTTGCCATTACAGGTCCGGAAGCTGTAACAGGTGCTTTAACAGGTCCGGAAGCTATAACATGTGTTTTAACAGGTCAGGGAGCTGTAACAGGTGCTTTTACAGGTCCGGAAGCTGTAACAGGTGCTTTAACAGGTCCGGAAGCTATAACATGTGTTTTAACAGGTCAGGGAGCTGTAACAGGTGCTTTTACAGGTCCGGAAGCTGTAACAGGTGTTTTAACAGGTCAGGCAGATGTAACAGGTGCTTTATCAGGTCAGGGAGCTGTAACAGGTGCTTTTACAGGTCAGGGAGCTGTAGCAGGTGCTTTTACAGGTTTGGAAGCTGTAACAGGTGCTTTTACAGGTCAGGGAGCTGTAACAGGTGCTTTTTCAGGTCCGGAAGCTATAACAGGTGTTTTAACCGGTCAGGGAGCTGTAACAGGTTCGTTTACAGGTCCGGAAGCTGTAACAGTTGCTTTTACAGGTCCGGAAGCTGTAACAGGTGCTTTTACAGGTCCGGAAGCTGTAACAGGTGCTTTTACAGGTCAAGGAGCTGTAGCAGGTGCTTTTACGGGTCCGGAAGCTGTAACAGGTGCTTTTACAGGTCAGGGAGCTGTAACAGGTGCTTTTACAGGTCTGGAAGCTATTACATGTGTTTTAACAGGTCAGGGAGCTGTAACAGGTGCTTTTACAGGTCCGGAAGCTGTAACAGGTGTTTTAACAGGTCAGGCAGATGTAACAGGTGTTTTATCAGGTCAGGGAGCTACAACAGATGCTTTTACAGGTCCGGAAGCTATTACAGGTGTTTTAACAGGTCAGGGAGCTGTTACAAATTCGTTTACAGGTCCGGAAGCTGTAACAGTTGCTTTTACAGGTCCGGAAGCTGTAACAGGTGTTTTATCAGGTCAGGGAGCTACAACAGATGCTTTTATAGGCCAGGGAGCTATTACAGGTGTTTTAACAGGTCAGGGAGCTGTAACAGGTGCTTGTACAGGTCCGGAAGCTGTTACAGGTGCTTTAACAGGTCAGGTAGCTGTAACAGGTGCTTTTACAGGTCCGAAAGCTATAACAGGTGTTTTAACAGGTCAGGGAGCTGTTACAGGTTCGTTTACAGGTCCGGAAGCTGTAACAGTTGCTTTTACAGGTCCGGAAGCTGTAACAGGTGCTTTTACAGGTCCGGAAGCTGTAACAGGTGCATTTACAGGTCAGGGAGCTGTAACAGGTGCTTTTACAGGTCCGGAAGCTGTAACAGGTGCTTTTACAGGTCCGGAAGCTGTAACAGGTGTTTTAACAGGTCAGGGAGCTACAACAGATGCTTTAACAGATCAGGGAGCTGTAACAGGTGCTTTTACAGGTCCGGAAGCTATAACAGGTGTTTTATCAGGTCAGGGAGCTGTAACAGGTGTTATATCAGGTCAGAAAGCTGTAGCAGGTGCTTGTACAGGTCCGGAAGCTGTAACAGTTGCTTTAACAGGTCAGTGAGCTATAACAGGTGTTTTACCAGGTCAGGGAGCTACAACAGATGCTTTAACAGGACAGGGAGCTATTACAGGTGTTTTAACAGGTCAGGGTGCTATAACAGGTGCTTTTACAGGTCCGGGAGCTGTAACAGGTGCTTTTACAGGTCCGGAAGCTGTAACAGGTGCTTTTACAGGTCCAGAAGCTGTAACAGGCGCTTTTACAGGTCCGGAAGCTGTAACAGGTGTTTAATCAGGTCAGGGAGCTTCAACAGATGCTTTTACAGGTCAGGGAGCTGTAACAGGTGCTTTTACAGGTCCGGAAGCTATAACAGGTGTTTTATCAGGTCAGGGAGCTGTTACAGGCCCAGTAGACAAAGTAACAATTACAAAACGATAACGAAGTTAGAAATCGCAAAAATGTATGGGATTGACATACGCCGCGTTAGATCACGTGGTCTATCTAATGTCAATCCCATACATTTTTGCTTTTTCTAACTTCGTTATCGTTTTGTAATTGTTACTTTGTCTAAGGCCCATGTTCGTTTACAGGTCCGGAAGCTGTAACAGTTGCTTTTACAGGTCCGGAAGCTGTAACAGGTGCTTTTACAGGTCCGGAAGCTGTAACAGGTGCTTTTACAGGTCCAGAAGCTGTAACAGGCGCTTTTACAGGTCCGGAAGCTGTAACAGGTGTTTAATCAGGTCAGGGAGCTGTAACAGGTGCTTTTACAGGTCAGGGAGCTGTAACAGGTGCTTTTACAGGTCAGGGAGCTGTAACAGGTGCTTTTACAGGTCAGGGAGCTGTAACAGGTGCTTTTACAGGTCCGGAAGCTGTAACAGGTGCTTTTACAGGTCCGGAAGCTCTAACAGGTGCTTTTACAGGTCCGGAAGCTGTAACAGGTGCTTTTACAGGTCCGAAAGCTATTACAGGTGTTTTAACAGGTCAGGGAGCTGTTACAGGTTCGTTTACAGGTCCGGAAGCTGTAACAGTTGCTTTTACAGGTCCGGAAGCTGTAACAGGTGCTTTTACAGGTCCGGAAGCTGTAACAGGTGCTTTTACAGGTCAGGGAGCTGTAACAGGTGCTTTTACGGGTCCGGAAGCTGTAACAGGTGCTTTTACAGGTCCGGATCTGTAACAGGTGTTTTAACAGGTCAGGGAGCTACAACAGAAGCTTTAACAGGTCAGGGAGCTGTAACAGGTGCTTTTACAGGTCCGGAAGCTATAACAGGTGTTTTATCAGGTCAGGGAGCTGTAACAGGTGTTATATCAGGTCAGGGAGCTGTAACAGGTGCTTTTACGGGTCCGGAAGCTGTAACAGGTGCTTTTACAGGTCAGGGAGCTGTAACAGGTGCTTTTACAGGTCCGGACTATTACATGTGTTTTAACAGGTCAGGGAGCTGTAACAGGTGCTTTTACAGGTCCGGAAGCTGTAACAGGTGTTTTAACAGGTCAGGCAGATGTAACAGGTGTTTTATCAGGTCAGGGAGCTGTAACAGGTGCTTTTACAGGTCAGGGAGCTGTAGCAGGTGCTTTTACAGGTCCGGAAGCTGTTACAGGTGCTTTAACAGGTCAGGGAGCTGTAACAGGTGCTTTTACAGGTCCGAAAGCTATTACAGGTGTTTTAACAGGTCAGGGAGCTGTTACAGGTTCGTTTACAGGTCCGGAAGCTGTAACAGTTGCTTTTACAGGTCCGGAAGCTGTAACAGGTGCTTTTACAGGTCCGGAAGCTGTTACAGGTGCTTTTACAGGTCAAGGAGCTGTAAAAGGTGCTTTTACAGGTCCGGAAGCTGTAACAGGTGCTTTTACAGGTCCAGAAGCTGTAACAGGTGTTTTATCAGGTCAGGGAGCTACAACAGATGCTTTTATAGGCCAGGGAGCTATTACAGGTGTTTTAACAGGTCAGGGAGCTGTAACAGGTGCTTTTACAGGTCCGGAAGCTGTAACAGGTGCTTTTACAGGTCCGGAAGCTGTAACGGGTGATTTATCAGGTCAGGGAGCTACAACAGATGCTTTTATAGGCCAGGGAGCTATTACAGGTGTTTTAACAGGTCAGGGAGCTGTAACAGGTGCTTTTACAGGTCCGGAAGCTGTTACAGGTGATTAAACAGGTCAGGGAGCTGTAACAGGTGCTTTTACAGGTCCGAAAGCTATTACAGGTGTTTTAACAGGTCAGGGAGCTGTTACAGGTTCGTTTACAGGTCCGGAAGCTGTAACAGTTGCTTTTACAGGTCCGGAAGCTGTAAAAGGTGTTTTATCAGGTCAGGGAGCTACAACAGATGCTTTTATAGGCCAGGGAGCTATTACAGGTGTTTTAACAGGTCAAGGAGCTGTAACAGGTGCTTTTACAGGTCCGGAAGCTGTTACAGGTGCTTTAACAGGTCAGGTAGCTGTAACAGGTGCTTTTACAGGTCCGAAAGCTATTACAGGTGTTTTAACAGGTCAGGGAGCTGTTACAGGTTCGTTTACAGGTCCGGAAGCTGTAACAGTTGCTTTTACAGGTCCGGAAGCTGTAACAGGTGCTTTTACAGGTCCGGAAGCTGTAACAGGTGCTTTTACAGGTCAGGGAGCTGTAACAGGTGCTTTTACAGGTCCGGAAGCTGTAACAGGTGCTTTTACAGGTCCGGAAGCTGTAACAGGTGTTTTAACAGGTCAGGGAGCTACAACAGATGCTTTAACAGGTCAGGGAGCTGTAACAGGTGCTTTTACAGGTCCGGAAGCTATAACAGGTGTTTTATCAGGTCAGGGAGCTGTAACAGGTGTTATATCAGGTCAGAAAGCTGTAGCAGGTGCTTGTACAGGTCCGGAAGCTGTAACAGTTGCTTTAACAGGTCAGTGAGCTATAACAGGTGTTTTACCAGGTCAGGGAGCTACAACAGATGCTTTAACAGGACAGGGAGCTATTACAGGTGTTTTAACAGGTCAGGGAGCTGTAACAGGTGCTTTTACAGGTCCGGAAGCTGTTACAGGTGATTAAACAGGTCAGGGAGCTGTAACAGGTGCTTTTACAGGTCCGAAAGCTATTACAGGTGTTTAAACAGGTCAGGGAGCTGTTACAGGTTCGTTTACAGGTCCGGAAGCTGTAACAGTTGCTTTTACAGGTCCGGAAGCTGTAAAAGGTGTTTTATCAGGTCAGGGAGCTACAACAGATGCTTTTATAGGCCAGGGAGCTATTACAGGTGTTTTAACAGGTCAGGGAGCTGTAACAGGTGCTTTTACAGGTCCGGAAGCTGTTACAGGTGCTTTAACAGGTCAGGTAGCTGTAACAGGTGCTTTTACAGGTCCGAAAGCTACTACAGGTGTTTTAACAGGTCAGGGAGCTGTTACAGGTGCTTTTACAGGTCCGGAAGCTGTAACAGGTGCTTTTACAGGTCCGGAAGCTGTAACAGGTGTTTTAACAGGTCAGGGAGCTACAACAGATGCTTTAACAGGTCAGGGAGCTGTAACAGGTGCTTTTACAGGTCCGGAAGCTATAACAGGTGTTTTATCAGGTCAGGGAGCTGTAACAGGTGTTATATCAGGTCAGAAAGCTGTAGCAGGTGCTTGTACAGGTCCGGAAGCTGTAACAGTTGCTTTAACAGGTCAGTGAGCTATAACAGGTGTTTTACCAGGTCAGGGAGCTACAACAGATGCTTTAACAGGACAGGGAGCTATTACAGGTGTTTTAACAGGTCAGGGTGCTGTAACAGGTGCTTTTACAGGTCCGGGAGCTGTAACAGGTGCTTTTACAGGTCCGGAAGCTGAAACAGGTGCTTTTACAGGTCCAGAAGCTGTAACAGGCGCTTTTACAGGTCCGGAAGCTGTAACAGGTGTTTAATCAGGTCAGGGAGCTTCAACAGATGCTTTTACAGGTCAGGGAGCTGTAACAGGTGCTTTTACAGGTCCGGAAGCTATAACAGGTGTTTTATCAGGTCAGGGAGCTGTTACAGGTTCGTTTACAGGTCCGGAAGCTGTAACAGTTGCTTTTACAGGTCCGGAAGCTGTAACAGGTGCTTTTACAGGTCCGGAAGCTGTAACAGGTGCTTTTACAGGTCCAGAAGCTGTAACAGGCGCTTTTACAGGTCCGGAAGCTGTAACAGGTGTTTAATCAGGTCAGGGAGCTTCAACAGATGCTTTTACAGGTCAGGGAGCTGTAACAGGTGCTTTTACAGGTCCGGAAGCTATAACAGGTGTTTTAACAGGTCAGGGAGCTGTTACAGGTTCGTTTACAGGTCCGGAAGCTGTAACAGTTGCTTTTACAGGTCCGGAAGCTGTAACAGGTGCTTTTACAGGTCCGGAAGCTGTAACAGGTGCTTTTACAGGTCCGGAAGCTGTAACAGGTGTATTAACAGGTCAGGGAGCTACAACAGATGCTTTAACAGGTCAGGGAGCTGTAACAGGTGCTTTTACGGGTCCGGAAGCTGTAACAGGTGCTTTTACAGGTCAGGGAGCTGTAACAGGTGCTTTTACAGGTCCGGACTATTACATGTGTTTTAACAGGTCAGGGAGCTGTAACAGGTGCTTTTACAGGTCCGGAAGCTGTAACAGGTGTTCTAACAGGTCAGGCAGATGTAACAGGTGTTTTATCAGGTCAGGGAGCTGTTACAGGTGCTTTTACAGGTCAGGGAGCTGTAGCAGGTGCTTTTACAGGTCCGGAAGCTGTTACAGGTGCTTTAACAGGTCAGGGAGCTGTAACAGGTGCTTTTACAGGTCCGAAAGCTATTACAGGTGTTTTAACAGGTCAGGGAGCTGTTACAGGTTCGTTTACAGGTCCGGAAGCTGTAACAGTTGCTTTTACAGGTCCGGAAGCTGTAACAGGTGCTTTTACAGGTCCGGAAGCTGTAACAGGTGCTTTTACAGGTCAGGGAGCTGTAACAGGTGCTTTTACAGGTCCGGAAGCTGTAACAGGTGCTTTTACAGGTCCGGAAGCTGTAACAGGTGTTTTATCAGGTCAGGGAGCTACAACAGATGCTTTTATAGGCCAGGGAGCTATTACAGGTGTTTTAACAGGTCAGGGAGCTGTAACAGGTGCTTTTACAGGTCCGGAAGCTGTAACAGGTGCTTTTACAGGTCCGGAAGCTGTAACGGGTGTTTTATCAGGTCAGGGAGCTACAACAGATGCTTTTATAGGCCAGGGAGCTATTACAGGTGTTTTAACAGGTCAGGGAGCTGTAACAGGTGCTTTTACAGGTCAGGGAGCTGTAACAGGTGCTTTTACAGGTCCGGAAGCTGTAACAGGTGTTTTATCAGGTCAGGGAGCTACAACAAATGCTTTTATAGGCCAGGGAGCTATTACAGGTGTTTTAACAGGTCAGGGAGCTGTAACAGGTGCTTTTACAGGTCCGGAAGCTGTTACAGGTGATTTAACAGGTCAGGGAGCTGTAACAGGTGCTTTTACAGGACCGAAAGCTATTACAGGTGTTTTAACAGGTCAGGGAGCTACAACAGATGCTTTTATAGGCCAGGGAGCTATTACAGATGCTTTTACAGGTCAGGGAGCTGTAACAGGTGCTTTTACAGGTCCGGAAGCTATAACAGGTGTTTTATCAGGTCAGGGAGCTGTTACAGATTCGTTTACAGGTCCGGAAGCTGTAACAGTTGCTTTTACAGGTCCGGAAGCTGTAACAGGTGCTTTTACAGGTCCGGAAGCTGTAACAGGTGCTTTTACAGGTCCAGAAGCTGTAACAGGCGCTTTTACAGGTCCGGAAGCTGTAACAGGTGTTTAATCAGGTCAGGGAGCTTCAACAGATGCTTTTACAGGTCAGGGAGCTGTAACAGGTGCTTTTACAGGTCAGGGAGCTGTAACAGGTGCTTTTACAGGTCCGGAAGCTATAACAGGTGTTTAACAGGTCAGGGAGCTGTTACAGGTTCGTTTACAGGTCCGGAAGCTGTAACAGTTGCGTTTACAGGTCCGGAAGCTGTAACAGTTGCTTTTACAGGTCCGGAAGCTGTAACAGGTGCTTTTACAGGTCCGGAAGCTGTAACAGGTGCTTTTACAGGTCAGGGAGCTGTAACAGGTGCTTTTACAGGTCCGGAAGCTGTAACAGGTGCTTTTACAGGTCCGGAAGCTGTAACAGGTGTTTTATCAGGTCAGGGAGCTACAAGAGATGCTTTTATAGGCCAGGGAGCTATTACAGGTGATTTAACAGGTCAGGGAGCTGTAACAGGTGCTTTTACAGGTCAGGGAGCTGTAACAGGTGCTTTTACAGGTCCGGAAGCTGTAACAGGTGTTTTATCAGGTCAGGGAGCTACAACAGATGCTTTTATAGGCCAGGGAGCTATTACAGGTGTTTTAACAGGTCAGGGAGCTGTAACAGGTGCTTTTACAGGTCCGGAAGCTGTTACAGGTGCTTTAACAGGTCAGGGAGCTGTAACAGGTGCTTTTACAGGTCCGGAAGCTGTAACAGGCGCTTTTACAGGTCCGGAAGCTGTAACAGGTGTTTTATCAGGTCAGGGAGCTACAACAGATGCTTTTATAGGCCAGGGACCTATTACAAGTGTTTTAACAGGTCAGGGAGCTGAAACAGGTGCTTTTACAGGTCCGGAAGCTATAACAGGTGTTTTAACAGGTCAGGGAGCTGTTACAGGTTCGTTTACAGGTCCGGAAGCTGTAACAGTTGCTTTTACAGGTCCGGAAGCTGTAACAGGTGCTTTTACAGGTCCGGAAGCTGTAACAGGTGCTTTTACAGGTCAGGGAGCTGTAACAGGTGCTTTTACAGGTCCGGAAGCTGTAACAGGTGCTTTTACAGGTCCGGAAGCTGTAACAGGTGTTTTATCAGGTCAGGGAGCTACAACAGATGCTTTTATAGGCCAGGGAGCTATTACAGGTGTTTTAACAGGTCTGGGAGCTGTAACAGGTGCTTTTACAGGTCAGGGAGCTGTAACAGGTGCCTTTACAGGTCCGGAAGCTGTAACAGGTGTTTTATCAGGTCAGGGAGCTACAACAGATGCTTTTATAGGCCAGGGAGCTATTACAGGTGTTTTAACAGGTCAGGGAGCTGTAACAGGTGCTTTTACAGGTCCGGAAGCTGTTACAGGTGCTTTAACAGGTCAGGGAGCTGTAACAGGTGCTTTTACAGGTCCGGAAGCTATTACAGGTGTTTTAACAGGTCAGGGAGCTGTTACAGGTGCTTTTACAGGTCCGGAAGCTATAACAGGTGTTTAACAGGTCAGGGAGCTGTTACAGGTTCGTTTACAGGTCCGGAAGCTGTAACAGTTGCTTTTACAGGTCCGGAAGCTGTAACAGGTGCTTTTACAGGTCCGGAAGCTGTAACATGGTGCTTTTACAGGTCAGGGAGCTGTAACAGGTGCTTTTACAGGTCCGGAAGCTGTAACAGGTGCTTTTACAGGTCCGGAAGCTGTAACAGGTGTTTTATCAGGTCAGGGAGCTACAAGAGATGCTTTTATAGGCCAGGGAGCTATTACAGGTGTTTTAACAGGTCAGGGAGCTGTAACAGGTGCTTTTACAGGTCAGGGAGCTGTAACAGGTGCTTTTACAGGTCCGGAAGCTGTAACAGGTGTTTTATCAGGTCAGGGAGCTACAACAGATGCTTTTATAGGCCAGGGAGCTATTACAGGTGTTTTAACAGGTCAGGGAGCTGTAACAGGTGCTTTTACAGGTCCGGAAGCTGTTACAGGTGCTTTAACAGGTCAGGGAGCTGTAACAGGTGCTTTTACAGGTCCGGAAGCTGTAACAGGCGCTTTTACAGGTCCGGAAGCTGTAACAGGTGTTTTATCAGGTCAGGGAGCTACAACAGATGCTTTTATAGGCCAGGGACCTATTACAAGTGTTTTAACAGGTCAGGGAGCTGAAACAGGTGCTTTTACAGGTCCGGAAGCTATAACAGGTGTTTTAACAGGTCAGGGAGCTGTTACAGGTTCGTTTACAGGTCCGGAAGCTGTAACAGTTGCTTTTACAGGTCCGGAAGCTGTAACAGGTGCTTTTACAGGTCCGGAAGCTGTAACAGGTGCTTTTACAGGTCAGGGAGCTGTAACAGGTGCTTTTACAGGTCCGGAAGCTGTAACAGGTGCTTTTACAGGTCCGGAAGCTGTAACAGGTGTTTTATCAGGTCAGGGAGCTACAACAGATGCTTTTATAGGCCAGGGAGCTATTACAGGTGTTTTAACAGGTCTGGGAGCTGTAACAGGTGCTTTTACAGGTCAGGGAGCTGTAACAGGTGCCTTTACAGGTCCGGAAGCTGTAACAGGTGTTTTATCAGGTCAGGGAGCTACAACAGATGCTTTTATAGGCCAGGGAGCTATTACAGGTGTTTTAACAGGTCAGGGAGCTGTAACAGGTGCTTTTACAGGTCCGGAAGCTGTTACAGGTGCTTTAACAGGTCAGGGAGCTGTAACAGGTGCTTTTACAGGTCCGGAAGCTATTACAGGTGTTTTAACAGGTCAGGGAGCTGTTACAGGTTCGTTTACAGGTCCGGAAGCTGTAACAGTTGCTTTTACAGGTCCGGAAGCTGTAACAGGTGCTTTTACAGGTCCGGAAGCTGTAACAGGTGCTTTTACAGGTCAGGGAGCTGTAACAGGTGCTTTTACAGGTCCGGAAGCTGTAACAGGTGCTTTTACAGGTCCGGAAGCTGTAACAGGTGTTTTATCAGGTCAGGGAGCTACAACAGATGCTTTTATAGGCCAGGGAGCTATTACAGGTGTTTTAACAGGTCAGGGAGCTGTTACAGGTGCTTTTACAGGTCCGGAAGCTGTAACAGGTGCTTTTACAGGTCCGGAAGCTGTAACAGGTGTTTTATCAGGTCAGGGAGCTACAACAGATGCTTTTATAGGCCAGGGACCTATTACAAGTGTTTTAACAGGTCAGGGAGCTGTAACAGGTGCTTTTACAGGTCCAGAAGCTGTAACAGGTGCTTTAATAGGTTAGGGATGTATGTGTTGTGCATATGTGTGTATGTCTAGTGCGCACTGACCCCCTCCTGCTGCTGCTTCTTGATGCGCTTCTCCTGCTTGTTCTTGCCGGGCCCCTTGCCGTGGAACTTGTGCGAGAGGTAGCGGAAGGCCTCCTTGGGGCAGAGCGTCCGCGTACTCGTCCGCGTACTCGAGCTTCACGTTGGGTCTGAAGTTGGTCTTCTCGCGGAACTCGCTGCCGCCGTGCGAGTGGTGGTGCCGCTCGCGGCGACCCGCCTTGTCATCCTCGCTGAAAATGTAAGTGATCATTTTTTTTAGCACTATAGACTATGGGAGGCACGGTCAGTGAAATTAAATGAAAAAACCAATCTTGGTAACAATTTTTTCTTTTTGTAATATTTTTTTGTATTGCCTATACATGTTTTTTTTTTTGTATTCTTTATAAATATTTTCAACTGTGAAAATGCGTTACCATCACAATACATCCCAACAATTTATGATATACTTTTTTTTTTTTGAAGTACATAATTAGAAGGTTAAAGTGTGACAAATACAACATTTTATCACGGGACAACATCTTATATTCGTGCAAATTTTCTTCGCGCATAACACTCGGGCTCAAAGTTAGTACAGTCCTCCCTGCCCCCCTTCAAACTCAACACTCATACTACCCCTCTCACCCATAAGTCTTATCCTCAATCGAGTAATGTTTAGCATGCAGCAGCGCATGCGCAGCGCGGGGAGCAGCTGCAGGTGCTGCGTTCTTCTCCAAGTATCCCTTGCTGAGCGCCAGCTGCAGGGCTCCCGCTACACCTGCACCGAGTGCTGGTTCAGCTGCCAGACCCACTGACGAACCTGGAATACATATTAACAAATATACATAGATATGAATCACAAATGTGTTGGTAAGCGCATAACTCGAGAACGGCTGAACCGATTTCGAATTTTTTGAAGTGAAAACTTCTTTAGCGGCGTTGAGCACTTTTTCTGTAATGACATCTTTTTTATGGGCTATCGGTAAATTCTAAAATTTTTGTGTTACAAATCGTTTGACTTTCGCTATTTATCCGACGAGTTCGACTAACGCCCACGCGACTAGTCCGCCGGTACCAGCGTTCTGACCATCATTTTTCTTTTTGTCATTGCGTAATAAGACCCCTGTAGAACCGCCATTCTGTTACAAATGACCCGAAATTTTGTGTCAGTATCTCCCGGCCTATGTGTAGCTTTTATTTTACAATTGTTTATAAATACAGGGTGATGTAATTGGTGTAGTACGAATATCTAAAAATAATTAATAAGTAATAGAAATGTCAATTTTTCTCACCAATGTGGAAATTTGGATGATAAGGATCTTGTTAGAAAAATATAAATTTTGACTAAAATCGGCATTTTTTTTTTCAAAAATCAAATTACTAATTAATTATCAGAGTTATCACCATTTACATTAATTTACAAACGATATCGGTTGTTCTTACTTACTTAAAATTGAATACCAATGTCTTATTGCGGTATGTGTTCTTTGGAAGTGTTCGTAAAGTTGTTGATCTAAAACTAGCTTTTTGGATCTCGGGCATAAGGGAAAAGCATTCCTAAGCATAGATAATATTTTATTTCATAGAAAAACTTCTTCCAAATTTACCACCTCAGTCAGTTTTAGTACTCGATAATGCATCATACCACAACGTCGCATCGGATCCAGTGCCCACATCGCATTCATCATGGACATAGTGTATTGCCATAGGACATAGTGTATTGACATAGGATCACAAAGATCATGGACATAGTGTATTGCGCCTTCCACCATCCAGAACTCAACCCAATAGAGTTACTATGGGGCATAATTAAAGGGAAAGTAGCATCACAAAATGTGAACTTTAACTTGAAAACTGTGGAAGAATAATTTAGAAAGGAAGCAAATGCTATTAGTCTGGATATGTTTAGTGACGTTTGGAGAAAGACGCGAGAACATGAGGAAAAATATATTCAATTAGAACCAAAAGTAGATAATTACACTGACTCATTTATAATAACATTAAGAAATTCCGACGACGAAACATCGAGTTCTTCGAGCGATGAAAGTTTCAGTGAAGTAGAAGATTACGATTATGATTAAATAGATTCTTCTTCTTCTCTATAGATACTGCTTTCTGAATTGGTGGTAAATGTTAAAACTGTTAAACTGTTATGACGATTCAAAAGTGCTTCTAGAAGAAGTCTAATTGTATAAATGTTTGAGTTTGAGAAAACCAATAGTGTGAAAATTATACAATAAACATGTAACACATATTTGTTAGCGCGTATTGGTAGGTATTACGTACTTCCTACAAATATAATATTTCTTATATATCTTTACTCGACCAAAGTCAGGACAAGACTGCTCCGCAACTGCAGAAGACGTCCGTTATTTAAATCATTATCAAAACAACCATCCGTATGTTGGGAGTGAGCGTACACGTGTTATTTGCATTGTTTTTATGACCTGAAATTTAATTATTATTTGATAATTGAATGATTATTAATACTTTTATCCAATTGATTATTATTAGAATAAATAATTAAGTTCATCAATTGATTTACTTTTAAATTATAATTTTACAGGTAAATTATGAGAGCTTTCATAATTATATTTGCATATATTTATCTACAATGCACCATTTTACAATTCAAGTCTAAAATGAAACTAGAGTCGCATTTATTTTTGAACATACTGTAAGTGAAATTGCATAAGTGTGAGTACTGTGAACATGCCAGCTTTCCTTAATTGACCGATATAAAATCTTAAACTCGCGTCAGGACACGTGACCTGATCGAAAAAGCGTAAGACGGATGGATATCAAACATGCTCAACGTTAATAATCAAGTTTTCACTTCTGCCGGCACTCCCGGAGTGAGTCTTTTTTTTAAATGATATTACTTGAAGTACGAGGATGCTTGTTATGGTGAGAAAACGTAAATATGTACCACGGACGAAGCTGGGACGGAGCGCTAGTAATAGATAAATGTCTATTATAATATGTCTACTGTTGAACCTGATATGGACAATAACAAATCGTTAACATCACGTTTAAAATAGTCTTTAATTCCAATATTTGACTGACCGGTCTTAGTTGGTTGTGACCCTGCCTTCCAAGCCGGAGGCCGTGAGTTGGATTCCCACGCGGAGCAAAAATTTGTGTGTTGAACATAGATGTTTGCTCTATATCTGGGTGTTAATTATCTATATAAGTATTTATTTAAAATTATATATGTATGTTTATCAGCCATCAGTTTCCATAACACAGGCTAAAGCTTAGTATGGGATCAGATCGTGCCCTGTGTGAAAATTGTCCTGAAATATTTATGAAAATATTTATTTATTTAATCAATCAATGGTCAAATATCGCGTTTAATTAAAAAAAAAAATATTTCTAAATAGCAATATTTATTTAAGTACATACCATCTACAAGGTCAGCGGGTTTCTCACTGCCGATGTCGACTCTGCTCCACGCGCCCGAACTCTGCTCCACCTCGGGCTCCCCCTCCACTTCTGTCTTCTCGAAGTCCTACACTCATATATTATTACATGAATTGTTATATATTTCATTAATTAACTAGCTTTGCCCGCAGTTTTACCCGCAGTGCACCGATCCTGGCCTTAGCGTGATGCTATCTATATCTTATATATAAAAATGAATCGCAAAATGTGTTGGTAAGCGCATAACTCGAGAACGGCTGAACCGATTTCGATAATTCTTTTTTTATTATATTCCTTGAAGTACGAGGATGGTTTTTATGTAGAGAAAACTTAAATATGTACCACGGGCGAAGCCGGGGCGGACCGCTAGTATGTAATATAACCTACTAACAAACCCGGCGAACTCCGTTTCGCCACCTTATGTTTAAATACCACCTTCATAGTTTAAACACCAAACGAAATGTTACGTAAGGCGCTGTATGTGAAAAATTATTTTCCCGGTTTTCCCGCTTTTCTGTTGAAATGTTTCCTGAATTTTCTTTGCTACAAAACCTCACGGAGCCAGAGACCTTTCCAACGAATGCAAAACCGTGGAAATCGGTTCGCGCGTTCTGGAGTTATAGCGTCAGGAAAACCCGACTTATTTTTATATAGTAGAAATAAGCTTGCCTCGATAAATGGGCTATCTAGTACCGAAATAAACTTTCAATTGAAACTACAGTTCCTGAAATTAGCGCATTTAAACAAGCAGACTCTTTAGCTTTATAATATTAGTGTTATTTGCAAATTATGAACAAAAAAAATCTCGTAGAACGAAGTGCTTATCTTGGGCGGTTCATGTTCAGGCTCATCAATGTTGAACAAAACATCAGAGAAGATATGTACAGAAAAATAATGATCCCAGTAGAATTTATTCATGAACTCCCATAACCAATCTGACATCAACCACTGCTCTAAATATATATTTTTTATCAATGGGTAGTATAGTGGCGATATAAGTGGCATAGTACCTCAAAAGGGCCACCCACCAAAACATTTGCCAAATTCTGTAATATAAAATATTTTTCCGCGCTATACCACCATTAAAAACATAAAGTTAAACATACCATAATCTCAGTAGTAGTATCTCTGTTCCCAGCGAGCCCGTACGTGGGAATATCCCCCAGGGTGCGACAGAACTCCGCAGTAGCATCTAACACCATACCAGGTCCAGCGTCTTCCTCATCAGACATATGTTCTTCCTTCTTCACCTTCTCGAGGATTTCTTCCACCTGGTGATAGGATATGGACATAATTTGAATGTTTGTTCGACATTAAAATACCTGTACATATATTTAAAACACAGAAAAAAAACAACTGCAAAAAAAATGTGTGCGTGTACTAGTGTACACACGTGACCTTATTTTTCAAAAAATAATTTACTATAATATGCAACTTTACAGAAATACGTCGAATCACGCGTGATAGGGATAAGAAAAAGATGGCGCCATAGAGGAAAGTAATAGGTATATACTGGATGGCGCGTAACGGAAAAATGTTACACTAAATTTTTTTCCAACCCCGATAACGAAGTTTCACTTCGAAAAACAACTGCAAAAAAAACAATTTGTATTTTTGAGGTTATAAAGGGCTTGTTACGTGACGCGTTATGGCGCCAGTCTGTCTGCCATCTTTTCCTCTCACGGATACAATTAAGATTTGTTTAAAATACACTTCGAACTTCCCAACGCAAAACATGATTTTAAAAAAGCAAATACACAGTTTCTTGACGATCTTTTCAGCAGAAATTTCTTTTCCGAAACGGTGGTAAAAATTATGTATATTGATGATTCAAAATTGTTTCTAAAGGAAATGAATAAATGTTTGACGTTGTACATGTTTTCATTTTTTTTTAATTTTCCCAAATTACCAAAAACTACATGTTCCACTGATCTAACGCCACATTTGTAACACCATGTATTGTATACTATAACTAGCAAACCGGGCGAACACCGTTTCGCCACCAGAGACACCTTTTATTTGCCATAAACCTCACGGAGCCCGAGACCTTTCCAACGAATGCAAAACCGTGGAAATAGGTTCGTGCGTTCGTAGCGTCAGGAAGGAAAACCCGACTTATTTTTATATAGTAGATTATAGCTTACCTTAGGCACAGGAGGGGCGGAGGCCTGCGTGAGTCGGCGGGCCCTCGCTAGTGCAGCTTGCAGCTCACCGTCCACTTCTGTTTCGTCTTCGTCTTCCGCTAGTGCAGCGGCACCAACGGAGCCAGCTGGTACTTCTGTACACAAAAAAAAATGTGTGCATGTACTAGTGTACACACGTAAGAAGTGAAACTTCTTTATGACTTTATTTTTCAAAAAATAATTTACTATATGCAACTTTACAGAAATACGTCGAATCACGCGTGGTAGGGATAAGAAAAATATGGCGCGTAACGGAAAAATGTCACGCGTAACGAAAAAATGTTACACTAAATTTTTTTCCAACCCCGATAAAGAAGTTTCACTTCAAAAATTTAGTCAAATTTTTATGTTGGAAGGATTGTTTGGTACATTTAGAACCAGTTTCAAAGCTTCCTAGTATATTTCTATTTCACTTGTCTGTCAGTTAAAATGATAGATAAAATACAAAAATTAACATCAAAAAGTATCAGTGAAACCGATTCTTTACGTACATGAAGCATAATTATTTATACTAATATTATAAAGCTGAAGAGTTTGTTTGTTTGAACGCGCTAATCTCGGGAACTACTGGTTCGATTTGAAAAATTCTTTCGGTGTTAGATAGCCCATTTATCGAGGAAAGCTATAGGTTATATATCATCTCGCTAAGACCGACAGGAGCGGAGCACTGCGGGTAAAACCGCGGAGCACAGCCAGTCAATAATAAATCAAGTGAACATTGAATAAAATGGCACACAGATAAGTTAATAATTTAATTACTTTTCACACACAATACAATCAAAAATTATTAAAAATTATTTATTTAAAAGACAATTAAGGTAAATTGAGAAAAGCATGATGTAACAACATGATAATAAATATAAAATACCTGTATCGTCTGTGTGCAGCGGCGCGTTGCCCGCGGCGTAGTCGTCCACGTCGATCGGCTCCTGCTTCGGCTTCTTGCGGAACTTGCCCTGTACACATTATTATATAGTTAACTAAGATTCCGCCCGCGGCTTCGTCCGCGCAGTCAAAGATATACCCGCATGGTTCCCGTTCCCGTGGGATTTCCGGGATTGCGTCATTTTCCCGGGATAAAAAGTAGCCTATGTCCTTTCTCGGGTATCAAAATATTCCATACCAAATTTCATGAAAATTGGTTCAGTAGTTTAGGCGTGATTGAGTAACAGACAGACAGACAGAGTAACTTTCGCGTTTATAATATTATAGTATGGAAGTATGGATTAATTTTTAAAATATAAATTATTTTTAAAGACATGTCACATTTTTAATGTATTGTTAGAAACAAATCCCCAACTGGCAACCCAAACCAAGGGGGTGCTTATAAAATGAGTTGAACAACGGATTTGACACTTTCCGTTTGGCTCTCGGACGTAACGGTCGTTTTGGTTGTGTCGATTATTATTTTATTGTTGATGAAGGTAGACATATTAAATCATTTTGTAAGGAATAAAACCTTTCTAGCCTCTAGGTTGAATTTAAAATCCCTAAGGGTATGTATATTAACTGCTAATGTTGGAGGTGTCTACATATATGTAAACATGACATAGTTTGATATTATATATGAAAATATGTACTTCTACTCAACGAGAAATGTCCCTTCATCGTTGTTACTTCACATCATCTCTACTATCTCATTATATTATTTTATTGTCAGAGAGGTCCATATATAGCACAAGCCTATCTACCATATCATATACATTATATAATATATAATGTATATGATATGTTATTAGGTTATGTATATTATACATTACACGAAGCGTATATGCCAGAAAAAACAACTAATAATTAGAAGACTGTGACCACACTCGCTGTAAAATGTTCGAAAATAATATAATAAAAAAAATCGCGTTTAAAATCTTTAATTTCTAAATGTATAATACTAGCGTAAAATCGAACACTAGAAAAAATAATAATAATTACCTTCTTCTTGAACTTCTTGAACTTGGCGGATATCTCATGTTCATCCATATATCTATAGCAATACAGTCTCTTCTCCAACTCACCACTGTGACGTCATGCCCGACGCGCGGACTTTGTACTAGAATTCTACCAAACAATTCTAGTCCCTATATCTATAGCAATACAGACGAGTGTCACGTACCGCAGTGACGTCATGTGCCACGCGCAGCCCCCGCAGGTGCTTCTGCGCATAGCTGCGGCTATGCTGCTCAATCCTGACCCTTACATCTATCACAATACGGTCGACACTCTTTAACGAAACCCAATACATTTCTACTGCCAGACTATTCTCGCCCTTATTGCTAACAACATAAAGTCTCTTCTCCCACGTACCGCAGTGACGTCATGTGCTACCCGCAGGCCCCGCAGGTGCTTCTGCGCGTAGCTGCGGCTGCGGTGCTCCTGCTGCCCTCAGCCACTAACGCGCCAACACCGAACTCCGCGTCCAGCTCGTCCAGCATTGCCGCCTGATAACACATAAATATGTTAATATGTATTATGTTTTATAGCATTCGAGTGCTTTTTGACGTGACAACGTCTTATAATTCGATGGAGCCGGCTGCACGCACGAAAAAACATGACTCATGCAGCGTTACCTCGCTCTGAGGCGTTCCATGTAAGGCTTGAGGTGAGCGACAAAGAAGCACTATCGGACGTTGTCACGTTCAACTATCATCAGTAAACCGACTTTACAGACAACCAATTTTTTTTTATGAAAAAAAAAAGCACCGTTTATAGGCTTTAATAAAAGATTTAAAAATAATAGCGTGTGTGCCGAGCACACGTGTCAGAAGTGAAACGTTCTTTGGCAAGATTCAAAGATTCGAAAATCGTCGACATCGAAGTTCGTTCGAATTGCCATGTAATCTTTTACAAGTGTTTACAAGTAACAAATAAATAATAATATGATTCGACCCCATAATATTTAAAAGTATTTAACATTATTGCAAGTTACATTTAAGCTGGGTCAATCGGTCGCCCATTTAATGCTTTTAAGAATCAAAATTTCATTTCAAGTTTATAGATAACGTAAATTCTTTATAAAACGTATACTGATCTATAACATTCAAAGACACATTAGATAAAAGATATTAATATTTATCACAATAAAATAGAAATAGTATCATACCCTTTTCTCAGCTTCCCGTTTCTGAAGTTCGAGTTGCCGCGACTTTTTGATCCAAGCGGCCGCGTCTTCGTCATCAGACCCTTCTGTTAGAAGTGTTGTTTTCAACCTGAAAGTACACAAAAATATAATTCCCAATACATAATAAATAAAAGCTTTAAAATACACATACAAATAAATTTTTGTAGTCAGCAAATTTTTACGAAAAAAATTCCCGTCTCAAGTGACAGATTTTGTATGTAATCTCGTGAAAAGCAGAACACATTCAAAGGACGCGCTATTAGAAATTTTTTCAAAAAAATAATAAGATAAGACGCATCCGGATGTCTTATTTTTTTTCAATACAAAATATGTTTGTGCTAAATTTGAGTGCTTTCCATCCAATCAATTCATTATAAATTTAATGTTAGTAAAAAATGTATAGCATAAAAATCCCAACATATTATATGCAGAAAATAGTATTGATAGTATGTATGTATGCATGTAGTGTGTATATAATCTCACTTGGTCTCCATCTTTCTCTTCTCCCTTCTCTCCTCCAGCTTCTCTCGCATCTTGTCCGACTTCTTCTGCGCCGCGATGTTCGGCGCCGGCTTGTGGTAGAACTCGCCCAGGTCGTCCTTGATCTTGCCATCTTCCGCTGTTACAAATAAATAAATAAATAAATATTCTAGGACATTATTACACAAATCGACCTAGTCCCACAGTAAGCTCAATTAAGGCTTGTGTTGTGGGTACTAGGCGACGATAAATATAATATTTTTATAAATACATATATAGATAACACCCAGACCCAAGAACAAATAATTGAGTTCATCACACAAATATTTGCCCTGACCGGGGATCGAACCCGGGACCGTCGGCTCAGTAGGCAGTTACTTTACCACTGCGCCAACCGCGTCGTCAAATGATTCTTACCTTAGTAATTACTGAGTAGGGTGGTTAGTAATAAGTAATAAATACTACTATTGAGTATTGTAGTAATAACTCTGGAGCATGCAGTTTTACTCGCTTGGTACCTGTGCAAACCATGTGCTAAGCTAGACTATAATGTCTGTACCCATACAAATTGGATAAGCTAATTTTGTTGCACTAACAATATGACAAACTTTCCAGTTTATTTTAAAAGTAAGATAGGATAATGATTAAATTTAAAAGAACCAAATTGTATCATCTTTACATATAATAAATCTGTAGAAGGGTCAATTCTGTACATTGAAAATATTGAAAAAATAAATAGCAGGGGATACTGTGTTACTGGATCGATACCAAACACAAATATGTGATTAAAAAAATTTTTGTCTGTCTGTCTGTCTGTCTGTCTGTCTGTATGTGAAGGCATCACGTAAAAACTAACGGTTCGATTTCGATGAAACTTGGTATAATTATACCTTATTATCCTGGGCATAAAATAGGATACTTTTTATCCCGGAAAAATACGTAGAAATAAATAAATCTTAATTTTTCCGCGCGGACGGAGTCGCGGGCGGAAGCTAGTTTGCAATAAAATCTATAATTATTTGCAATTTGTAAATTACGACGCAAAAATCATATCATAAAATAAGTTGTGCATCACTATAATATTCAACATTCTGTACAAACAAATGTTTAAATAGACTCACCTGGTTTTTCAGCGACCTCTAAAGGCTTAAGACCAAGTTTGGCTCTTAGCTTATTTGTCTCCTCTATAGAGAGGCTCTCTTGTGCGTTGGCCGGAGCGCTCACGGGAGATTGGGACCTCTCCGCCTCCGCGCTTTTCTCACTGCAATATTGTTTTTTGTGATTATAGTAAATATTAAATAATTTTAAGCGGTTAATGCGGTATGTGAGACAGCTGCACTTGTTTCAGAAAAACATTCAATCAGTCAATTTTTAAAACCAGCAGTACTTTAAGTCCGCACATGTGTATTGTAATAGTTTAAAAGATCCCACCGCAGAATTAGTGTGTTCATAGTTTTTTTGATGAAACATGATGATATATCGACTAGGTTGCCAGTCAAAATTTGGCCGCAAGCATTTTTAATCATAGACGATTTGCCTTAGCAATTTTCAAAGTCTGATGAAAGGCAATATTCTCAAGATTTCTAACTGAAACAATAATTATTCATTTAATTAAAATATCACAACAAGTATCTAAACAATACATCACCTGCGCGGCTGGGCGCGGCGCTCGTGCTACGGGAACGAGATCGATCTTCCTTCGACTGCAGGTGCGAGTTCACCGGTACTTCCTCAACTATAACAAAGTTATGTAAACGATTAACTACAAAATATACATGTCATTCAATTAAAGACAAAAATTTGCTCAATACTTTGAATACATTAGAATTAGACTGTATAATCGGGAATCAATTATCATTTATATATTTAACAAATTTTAGACAATAAATAACAGGAAAAATAAATTGTACATTGAAAAGGATATCTTGCAGTCTGAACAAATTGTAATTTTCTTTCAGCATGATTTTTATAGTATGGAATATTGTTTTTATTTTATATATCTTCTTATATATAAAAATGAATCGCAAAATGTGTTGGTAAGCGCATAACTCGAGAACGGCTGAACCGATTTCGATAATTCTTTTTTTATTATATTCCTTGAAGTACCAGGATGGTTTTTATGTAGAGAAAACGTAAATATGTACCACGGGCGAAGCCGGGGCAGACCGCTAGTGAATGAATAAAAATCTCATAACTTCAGTTTTCTAGGAAGAACCAACTATGAAATCATATAATATTATGTATTTTAGTAGTATTATGTATACAGGACATAATCCTATTTTTCAATTTCCTACACACTTCACAAGAAATTTACCATCTCAACATGAAATAGATTTGATTTTTTAATTTGGATTTTCAGCAATCAACCATTAAAATCTATGCTAATATTATAAAGCTGAAGAGTTTGTTTGAACACCCTAAAGGCTATATATCATCTTGCTAAGGCCATCAGAAGCAGAGCCACACTGGTGAAAGTGAGGGACGCAGCTAGTAACATATAAATGGCTTTATTTATTTACTAGCTTTCCGCCCGCGGCTTCGCCCACGTTTACAAAGAAAAACCCGTTCCCGTAGGATTTCCGGGATAAAACCTATCCTATGTCCTTTCTCGGATATCAAAATATCTCTATACCAAATTTCATGCAAATTGGTTCAGTAGTTAAGGCGTGATTGAGTAACAGACAGACAGACAGAGTTACTTTCGCATTTATAATATTAGTATGGATTTATTTAAATTAAATACACACAACAGGTCACGATCTTGCCGGACCAATAGGCGACATATCAATTTCGGGAGCAGATCGCAACCCAACAAAATGTGTACAATTACTACAACAATGAGATACAGCTTACAGTTATTTAAAGCGTGTTACAATAATTCATAATTAAAAATTCAATAATTAAATATTAGCTTTGTTCTTACTTGATATTGTGGGGAAAAGCTAAAATAAATCAAACAGAATAAGTCCAATATCTTCATTCATCTAAGAAGATAAAACAATTGCATAGAAGTGTGATAAATATAAAGAATATTGTATATTTACTCAGTGTAAATCAGTTTTGATTTTTTAAAAATACTTTCAAAGTGAATTCATTATTTCAATGCAAAATTATTATGTATTTTAGTAAGCAACTTTTTAGCAAGGAGTAAATTTAAAAAATAAGTTTATTAAAGTATGATTTAAAAGTATTCAGATCAAAGTGAAACTTAGCCGATATTTTTACAAATTTTCTGTGGATGTGTTTATATTCAATAAATATTTATTTTATTAAATAATTCTGTTTTACTGTATCCAATATGTTAGCACAAATATGCTCAATTGTAGTCTTCATTGTTATGTGCATTTGAGTTAATTTATCAAAATAATATCCATGGAGATTTAAATAATTATGATGTTAAAAGGAGATGTGTTGTTCTTCTTTAGACAGACAGATTGCAATCAATTCTATAAAATGTATAAGCCAATTCACTAGCAAATAAACAAAAACGATAAAAATCACAGATTTCTATCTATCACCAGAAAAAAAGTGTTTACGAGTTGTAGGTAGTTTTACTTACAGAGGATTTAAGACTGTAATGATTAAGTATCTCTTTTTGGTATTTTCTTTTGAATGCCGTTTCTATTAAATACCTACCTTAATGTAGAAGCACTCGGGATGAGCTCTATCTCGAATGCCACCAGTCTGAAAACGAGCAAAATTTGCCATTATTTTGTCAATTATATAAGACGCTATCTCCAGCAATCATATTCGAGTTGATTTCAAACCAATTCCCAAGTTAAACTATAAATTTGTTTCATGTAGAGGTTATTATACGAATATCATTCTCGGAGATTAGCGCTTTGTAAAAATTAAGAAATGAGAATACTAACCATCGGGCGAGCGATCCTTCTTGCGATCTTTGTGTTTTCTATGGCGTTTTCGTTCCCGCTCCTCGCCATCTAATGGCGAGCGTGACCTACTCCTGTGCTTCTTCTTTTTAGATTCTTTCTTGTGTTTTTTGGATCCCATATTGTGTTTTAACCTTACTACTGTATATATGCGATTGTTGATAATAAATTTATGTATATGAACAAAGATTCACGTACAACTGTTT
Organism: Colias philodice; assembly: GCF_061535455.1. Lineage (NCBI taxonomy): Eukaryota > Metazoa > Arthropoda > Insecta > Lepidoptera > Pieridae > Colias > Colias philodice. The sequence goes on along the minus strand of NC_143111.1, from coordinate 4,671,448 downwards.
TTACTATCAATCAATAAAACGTATCGATAACCACGCAAGTTTTGAAAACACATCCAGATTGACAGTTGAACGTCAATCTGACATTTGACGTTAAGACTACAGACATTGTAATACAGGATAGATTAAAAAATTTGGTTCGACGACTTACACCAACTGTTAACCCTAGAATATCGCTGAGTCGGTAGCGCATACCTTAAGCACCTTGAGCTTTGCATTTATAACTTTTAAGAAAGTTTTATTTTCATTCTATAACAAAAATTAAATTTCACCGAGGATATATTTTGAACTGGCTTAAAAAATAAATTATCACTTTTGTCATCTTTCATAACTAACTCTTCTTTGTAAAAACATACAAGCATATTAATTTTTATGAAATATTATATATTACACGCTTTATATTAGCTTCACCTGTATGTTTGTATGTTTGTAACCGACTTCTTTGGGCGCGATTTGGACCCACTTTAAACGGCCAGTTTTCGTTCAAACTTTGTAGATTTATTGAGGACCGATGACAATACACTAATTTGATAAAATTTTCTATTTTTTAGTTCGGTTTTCTATAAAATGCGTGTTTTTTTAGTTTTATTAAACTATTATTATTATTTTTAGATTCATTGAATATTCAATAACATGGTAGAAGAAACAAGACCCACACCTTTCGATCTTATAACCTTCCTGCCCTATGCTTGCAAACAATTACAAGCTTCTTTTGATGTGAAAATAGAAACTCGAATTCTGGGTTAGTTTAGTTTTTTCTCATAATACCTATTTCAGTTCCTACCAATTCACCCGGCTTCGCCCGTGGTACAAATAAAATAAGCTAAGGCACCGTATTTTCCATTGGTGAAGTAATTTTTGACATTGGTCCAGACGTTAGATCTAGAGCCTAGAGGAGATTTCTCCACATTCTATTCAGCGCTACAGAACTACTCAAATCGCTTATAATGTTAACTGAAAATGTGGGTAGTCTGTGTTTTCTATTTTTATTTACGTGAATATGCGTTTGATTAATTTATTTATTTGTAATTTTTCAAAATCTAGGTTTTAATATTTATTTCAATGTTTTTAGATAGAATATGTAAGTGCACAAGAAAAGAGTAAAAAACCAATCCGAGAGAAATCCATAATGCAAAACACATCTCCGACGCCAATGTCACCAGAAAAAATAGAATCTCCCGTGGTATTCCTGAGTGATGACCAAGACCTGGAAATCGTGTGCATCTGCGCCGTGTGTGACACTGCTGGCCGCCTCATAGAGTTGCTCTTCCAACGAACAACTATTCCTAGACTCCTCCTCAAAGTTGTTACTCTGTGCATACCATATCAACCCTATCTTAATAAAATATCAATACGGTTGAGCACGATCAACGGTTACGCCCTACATGAGATCACCAATTGTCTTCCACAATCGCACATCACAGAACTATGCCTCAATGATTCTCCAGTACTGCAACGCAACTACTATTTGCTACTCGAATATCAAACCCAATTGAAATGTTTGAGTCTCGATCGGTGTGAACTAGAGGATGACGATTGTGCTGCAATTGCTGCTAAGTTGGGTGTATCCCCTTCCAGCGTCGAGAACTCTGTGCGTTTTATCTCTAGTTTCTAATTCTATATCGGACGGGGGCGCCACAGCATTAGCAACGATGCTTCGAAGTAATCGGCAGCTACGTTTCCTCAATCTATCTGGAAATCACATAACGAATACGGGAGCGTTAGCCATCTTTCATAGTCTTATGGAATTCTCAATGACATACGAAGAGATTATATCGAAACGAATGCGAAACATACAGTATATAAAGCTACAGAAGGAAGATTATACGAAATGTTACAATGAATTGATCACTACGTTCCATAACCGCAAGTCGATCGATGAGCGCAGTACGGGACGAAAGAAAATCATGCCAGCCCCCGCCAAAGCGCCACGCACTGCGCTCGTTAGCTCCCGACCGAGCCAGGCGGATAACGTCGCCTTAAAAGCCGAGATGATGACTCTCGACCTGATCGGCGCATATAACGATCCGTTTTGTGATGGGGATACCGTACATAAGAATGAGTACCTATACTCGATCGGTAACATGAGCCTTTCGTATCTGAATTTGTCCCATAACTATCTAGAGCAGCCGAGCATAAAGAAATTGGTGGAGGTGATGCGGTATCAGTCCAATCTAGCGAGGAAGCCGCAGCCGGGTTTGGTGCGTGTTGTGATAGAAGGAAACCCACTGCCGCTGAGCAGCCGCGAACTAGACGCTCTGCAGGACCTGGCGGATGCAGCGGGCGCCAACCGACTCGGGGGAATCAACAAAAGTGAGAAATTCAGGGGGAAGTTGAGATAGCTTTTATAGGCATTTTAATGTAATTTAGATTTATGATACGTTTTAAGAATTTCATAAGTTAGTTTACCTAAGTTTTAGATATAATTATTAGCAATAAAATAATGTAGTTTTAGAAAAATATATAAAGTAAATGAAACAAGATTTAAATTGGAACTTTTATTTTAACAAGTAATATTATAACATCAGCTTTGAAATAAGCACCCTTAGAGGGATAGTTTTGCTGCATATATGACAACACAATGATTAAGCTGCATGTTAGCAATAAGATCCAAAGCAAGCATAGTATTTTAAAGCCACTTTAACTAGTAAAAATACATAAACTAAGCGTGACGTACACAGAGCCCTATAATTATTGAAGCGATTCTATACATAAGCTGGATGACACGTGGAAGTCAAATGGATAATTCCCTAAAGCATGGTTTAATGCTCTAAGGATAATTCAGTTATTTCATTAGAAGCCTTGATTGAAATACGTACGAGCCGCCGCACCGGCTGCGTTAATTAAATAGCACGTGCGTTTTCAACATTTGCGTTAAGAGGACGTGTGTGACTCGAAGTGCGGTCGGCGCGTGTTGGTGCGGCGCAGGCGCGTGGCACGAACTAGCTCGGGCGTAGCGGGCCGCCGCACTGGCTGCGTTGACGCCATGCGTAGGTGCGTGTATAGCGGTATCTAAGCGTATACAAATAAAGTTATTAAAATGTAATAAATGGAAAAAAAATCTGGATAAACATTTAAGTTTTAAATTTTCTTTCATATTAAGTAATTAACCAATTTGAGGATCATACCCGCATGAAATAGTTCTCTCACAGTTATAGCCTATAGGCATGCGTGTGGTGTAGTGTCAGAACTTGAAAGAAAATTAATCTTTAATTAAGTACTAAATGAGTTTTATCCTTACGGTAGGCAGCGAGTCATCAAGCACAATAGCAGTAGGTTGTTCTGGTCTTGGCGGCAAGTTGAAATATCGGCCGAGCAGCGGTTGTGGCGGCGGCGCGCCGAACGTGCGCGTGCGCAGCTCCGTCTCGGTGATGTCACGCAGCTTATCCACCTCCACCTGCCCAGGCACGTAACGGGACACGTAGCCACTGCGCCACACCTAAATGATGTTTATTACATTGGTGTTAAGCGACATAATAATCGAAATATTCATAACAAAAATATAATGTATGTAATGAATGAAAACTTAATATGTAATATAATATGTGTATAAAAGGAAAGCCATATAGCCATATATCGCATAAAAATCTAACTGAATAGTAGCAGAATATGGATGTCATCAAATAAGTTGTCTTGTGTGTTGCGTTTGGTTCTATACGGAGCTATAGGTTAGGTTATTCAATTATGTACTTATGTACAGACCTTGAAAGTGGTGAAGCTGGCGACTTTGCGCACATCAGGTGGGAAGCGTGGCACGTCGAGTGACCACGGCACGAAGCTGCCCAGCGTGCCCACGTACTCGCCCGACAGACGCCACGCACGCACGCTGTAGTCTGATGAGCCGCTGATACACACACACATTATATTAGCAATTAATTCAATGTACAGCGATTATTAAAAGTTATTGGCTGGAGCTGCTGCTGCACGAGTCAGACTCATGAGTAAAAAAATTACCGTGAATCCTGAAAAGAGTAAATGAAGTAATCTTGATATAAAGGTAAACTATGAACAAATCGTTTTTATTCAACTTACAGCAACATACACTTTATCGTCTGAAATACAAAACTAGTTTTTTGTATTTTACGTATTTATTTGTAACTTCTTACTTTACCGACTGAAATACAAAATTGTCGTTATAATATGACACAGGTTACCTAAACAGCAGCTCGAGGTGGTCGACATAAGCGAGCGCGGTGACGCAGCGCAGGTGCGCGCGCGCGGAGCTCAGCAGCAGCGGCAGCGGCTGGTCGCGCGCGCTGCGCTTGGCGCGCCCCTCCACGCGGTCGCGCCACAGGAACGGGAACTTGAGCCGCAGCTGTGGCATGCTCACGTGCTCCTGCGCAACGACCAACGAAAATAAGATATGAAATTATAATATTCTCTTGGTATAGGAATAAAGAATGTCTTGGTTGAAAAACTTTATGAAAACTTATGCACATTTGTGTATGGCAATTTAAAAAAATGAGCAGTACGTCTATTATTTCTTTAATGAAATCAAAAGTGGAATATATAGATAAAAGATAAACAGTTCTATATAATATGTATTGATGCAAATAAAGAATATTTGAATTTGAATAACCTACCTTTTCGAGCGTTAGATAGTTCGTCATGAGCCAAATTTTTATGTATCCCACGGTGGTCCCAGTGAACAGGTAATTATTATCAACGTCGGTGGCGAAGGCCGACACGTAGTCCCCGGCGGTGTGGATGCCCTGGAACGCGCCCTGGATACCGCCAGCTGGGTGGTCTGACCAGCACTGGATTTGTCCATTTTCCAGGGACACCATTAGCGATGCTGGAAAAAATAATTAAATGTGAATATGAAGCTAATAAGTTATCCAATGGTTTTATTCATTTAATGATTTCCCTACGATCCTTTCCTAAAATCACACAAGAATGGATGGCAAAAAAATTAAGCCATTCAGCCTATAAAATCAGAAATATCTTTGAATCATGTAGAATTTATAGAAGATGTGTCAAAGTCAATTGTATTAGAATTTTCATAAATGTTATGTAGGCTTACCAACACGCATATGGCATGGTCGCGTCTGCAGGAAGATCATGGCGTGCACTGCGAGCTGGCGCATGCGCTGAGCGCGCGCGGGCAGGCTCACCGCGGACACGCGCCGCGCGCGCGCCTTCTCCATCGCGGACGCTGCGTCGATTAGAGACTCGCGCGCACCACCCATGCTGTACATACAATAGTATAGAACAAGCTATTGAAGCCTGCCATGTTGTAATTGAATTAAATCCGTAAATTCAGAAATAAGAAATTGTTTTTGAATTTCTTTTATAAGTCATCTTGTTGATGTTTCCACATCTCAAAAAAAACGTGTCTGCTGTTGTTGTTTTTTTTTTCATTTAACAATTACTGCGTACATAATTTTACAGAAACTTGATTAGTTACGTATTTACTCTGTAAAAGTACAGGTAAATATACTGTGCAATATAAGTGGACAAAATGACATTAACTAATTAGAAGTAAAAAAAAAAACTTCTTTTTTATTACGCAAAACATTGATAGGTAGTGTTGCCGCTCGATAGTCCACTATCGATAGTCTATCGATTAACTATCGATAGTTGGGGAAAAGCAATAGTATCGATAGCACTATCGATACTATCGATAGTGTCGATACTATCGATAGTATCGATAGTCCTATAAGACCTCATTCACACGAGAGTTAAAAAAGCGTTGCGTTAAAACCCGGCGTTGGCGCTTTTTAAACGTTCTCTCTGTGGTTGTTCATACTAACGCTTTAAAATCACTCACGTCTCGTCTCTGGCTTCAGTAAGACGTGGAAATGGTTTCTGCTAAATTAATGGCACTAGCGATTTGTGTTATTAAAAGACGAAAAAAAATGTTTTGTGGTTTTATGAAACCACGGTAAAAGTGAAACTGTTCGAACGGTTCCGAACACTGCTTTGTGTAGCGCATGTCGCGTGATGGTCGGCTGCCGAGTAGGTATACCTACTCGGCATCCGCGATACACGCGACATGCGCTACACAGACCAAAAAGTTTGAGACGATGTAATAAAAGTTTCACTTTAAAAGAAAACAAAAGGCATTCTGGGTACATCCTCTGAATGAACAGAGATACTTAAAAGGGCAGTTTGTGACACTGTACGAAGAGTTAAGGCAATACCCCGGAATTTTTTTAATTATTTTCAAATGTCTATAACGATTTTGAATACAGGAACGGACGAGACTCCACATCTATAATTAATAGTTCGGGATCAACAATCCACGACATCGTATCGATTTTCTGATGATTATAAGCATAACAAACACGTGCTACCGCTGAGCGAGCATGCGGCATACTGAACGCAGCGCCGGCGCTTTTTTAGCGCTCGTCTGAATAATAGTAAGAAGTTTCCTATGGTCTATTTTATTTAACGCCCAACGCCGAGCGTTGAAAATAGAACACTGCGCGATAAAAAAGCGTCGCGCTTTAAAAGCGCTGACGTGTGAACATATACTTGGGAATGCATTTGTTCTATTTGGACGCTTTTTTAACGGACGTTAAAAAAGCTCTCGTGTGAATGAGGTCTAAGCGTAAATACTATCGACACATAGCAATACCATCGATAGTATCGATACTATCGAAACTCAATATCGAACGAACTATCGATACTATCGATAGTGTCGATACTATCGAAGCTCAATATCGAACGAACTATCGATACTATCGATAGTGTCGATACTATCGATAATATTGTCCCATCGATAGTGACCTTTTTCTCGATAGTATTGCTTTATCAATAATATTATAGTGGATGACAGAGAACTAGATGTTTGGTTATAATACAATACTATTGCACAATTTACTACTATCGATAGCTCAAAACTATCGATAGTATCGATTGTAGTTGCAATATTCAGTAGCAATAGTATCAATACTATCGACAGTATCGATAGTATAGCAACTATTGGCAATCAATACTATCGATTTTATCGATACTATTGCAGTTCATCAATAGTATTCCATGATTAACGCTATCGATAGTATCGATAGTATCGATAATATCGATACTATCGATAGTGCTATCGATATTCTGACTTATTTTCAAGGTCAACTATCGATAGTCAAACTATCGATAGTTCGGCAACACTATTGATAGGTAATGTTTACCTAGGGCGGCGCAGTATGGAGGAGCCGCGGTGCGCGCTACTTCCGGCAGTGGTGGCGTGCGGTGACGCGGCTCGTTTGTTGTATTGCATCTTTAAGCAAGCATCGGCTCCGTACACGAGAATCGTCTGCGGAATCAAGCAAAAAATTATTAATAAATGTTATATGGGTCTGTGTTGTGTTGTAATGCGTTGCGTTGCGTTGCGTTGCATTGCGTGGCGTTGTATTGTATTGTGTCATGTTGTGTTGTAATTGTTTGTGTGTAATTGTGTTTTATTTAACGATCGTTTTATCCAATAAGAAATTAAAGACTAAAGCTTCCGAACGCTATAAATTCATTTTAGGTGGAATTTCTTCAGTTAGCACAATGTGCCATCATCACAATCCTACATAACACTTAACCACTCACCGATACGGCTGCCCAGTCTCCAGCTTCCAGAATATCAGCTCGGAATTATAGGACGACGTGGCGAGCGTGATGGGGTGCCGTGCGGCGGCGGCGAGCACGTCGTCCGTGTGCCGCGTCTCCCATGCCTTGCCCGTGCGTGTAGTGCCGCCCTCCTCGAACTCCGTCACGTGCCGGTTCCAGCCGACCGCCATTATGCTGTGATATATTATATACGTGTGTAAGGGACGGTGAAAACGTGGGTAGAGCAGCCTTGCAAAACTTTAAAATTTTATGCAAACTATGACCAAAATTGCTATCAATTACGACTTACACTGTTAATAGAAGATAAAAAAAGTGCACGCCTCATAATTTTTTTTTAATAAATATTTATTAATTATTATTTTTGTTTATTTAATAACAATTAAACCACATCGAATCAGACCCTGAAAAATGAAAGGGTTCTATTCCTGAGCATACTCAAGCGTAAGAGAAAAAAAAAGACTCGATTAGTAAAGTATTTCGGTCGCTATCGTGTTAACAAGAAAAAGGATCCGCACATACAGACACACGGACGTCCAAGACAGAACTTTTTTAAACTGTTTTTTAACTAGTTTAAATAACAAAAATGACATCAAAAATATCATGAACATCATGAACGTTAAAAATAGTGTTTTTTCTTAATATGTGTGTGTATGTAGTACTTCGTTTATAATTTCTGCATCTGTTGTTCAAAAGCACAGTATGAGTGTTTAATTATCCATAATCTAATTCAGTTTCTAAATTAAGGACAGTGTGATCAGAAGCTTAATTGCTAAATTGAAGGTAAGCGCATAACCTAGCGTGTCGAAAATTTATTGAAATAAACAATACAACTTGTCGCAAAAGCTAATTTAACTATATATTATAAAAACGTACGTGAATGTTACATGTCGATTATGGGTGTCGGTGATTTTTACAAGTGACACTTGACATTGACACTGATGACACATTTTGACGAATGACGAAACGAAACATGACGTTTTAAGTTTAGTTTTGAGAAAAATGTTATTTCATGTTTTGAATGACTATATAGTAATTCTGTTCATATATAAAGGGTACACGAAAAAGATTTCGTCATTTTCAGACCTCATACGTCCGTTTTTAGTTCTATAACGTTATACTAGAATTTTCTATAATGGAATTTCCTCATATTGGAAAAAACTGTTGCTACAAAACGTGCAACAAACTTGGTAAGTACATAAAACAACAAAGAATTCTTTCATTTTCTCTTTAACCTAACGGTAATTATGAAATTTAGTGTTTTGATATGTCATAGATGTAAATAATTATTGATGCAGATTCAGCCAATATCATCAAATGTACTTTAACCACAGAATACATAATAGTAGCTAAACGCTACAGAACGGACACTCTCCGCCTCCCGCCAAAATTAAACACTTACCTCCCCCGCACGATCAGACATAAAATGGGCCATATTTTTCTCCAAGGACGATACGCAACGAAGATTGACAACATTAATCAAATTGACTTAAAGTAATTTTATTATTTTGGATTTGTGATTATCGTTTTTCGTAGAAAATGGTTAGATATTGTGCTGTTTACGGATGTATTTCATCAGAAAAACGCGAATTTTTTTTTACGCTAGTCACAAATGTGCCAACCATAAAGCGTTAACACACACATTTGCAGTCTCTACAGTGTGACTGTCAAAACGATCATTTTGTATGGAGTGTCCGGGGTGTGCTTTAACACTAATCAAAATAAATACGTAATTTAAAATGTCTTTACTATTTCAGACTTCCTGCCTATGAAATGTGACGCTTGTCGAGAGGTATTCTGGTAAGTTTTGGGGTTTCTTTAGAGAACTGCCGCACGAATTATAGGTTTTTTGTGGGTGGGGGATGGGGGGGAGGAGGGGGGGACCCTCCCACCAAAAGGGGAAAGTTAGGAAACCAATAGTTTTGGAGAAAAATCAATTTTCCTATTCTAACCTCAAAATGTATGGAATTGGTGTAACAAAAATTTTACGATACATAAATAAAATACAAACAAGTTGTGAAAACCTACGTAGTTTTTTTTATTTGAGTGGGAATCGCCCTAAAGTCGCTTCTGGCACTCGCCGGCCGCTGCCGCGGCACGCTCGCTTCGCTCGCTCGGCTCGTGCGGCAGTTCAAATGTTAACCTAATACGCTCGTCGCTTCGCTCCTCGCTACCTATTTGAATACTAAAAGTTTAATAGTTTTTTAACCTACGTAGATTTTTTTAAAGCTATTGCATAGCTTCTATCGCGGGCCTTGAGTGCGGGGACCGAATCCAGAAATTGCGTAACGAAAAACCTTGAAGGCATGCTATGCAATAGCTTTGCCGCGGCAGTCCCCGAGTGCCACACGTCTTTTTTGTTTGAGTGGGAATCGCCCTTTAGTCGCTTCTGGCACTCGCCGGCCGCTGCCGCGGCACGCTCGCTTCGCTCGCTCGGCTCGTGCGGCAGTTCAAGAGTAAACCTAACACGCTCGTCGCTTCGCTCCTCGCTACCTATTTGGATATTAAAAATAAAAGTTTAATAGTTTTTTAACCTACCTACGTAGATTTTTTTTTTTTGAGTAGGAATCGCCCTAAAATCGCTTTTGGCACTCGCCGGTCGCAGCGTAAAGTCACAGTACAGTGAAATAGAACGTCTTGGTCCGCTTTTTTGCACAACAAAACGGATAAATGCACTTTTTTCGCACAAAAAATTATTAACTTTAAAAATTAATAACTAAAAAACTACAAGTTTCCTAACGATAATATTTTGGAATTACAATCTTACATTACCTAGCTAACTAAAAATATAAATATTTCCAACAAATTCGTGCGACAGTTAACTAAAGCCAACCCTAAGTTTTAACTTTACTTAAAAAATTGTGAATCTACAAATACTGATAAGTAAAACAGTGTCAAGGTCTGTTTAACAACACCCACTTTTTGGCCTTTTTGTTTCATGTTGCGAAACATTAATTATAAAGTTATACAAAGAATAGCAAGGAGAGATCTACATATCAAGTTTCCTGATTAGTAGTATTTCCTGTATTCTAACACTTCTTTTGTTTTAAAATCTCACTTATCATCATTCTTGTTTATTAGAGCGAGCGCGCACGAGCAACTTTGTCTCCGCAACTATTTTGTCTCCGCAACTATTTTGTCTCTTCACCCATGGGCTAGTATGAAAGTGCGCGCACGTAGCGACGCAACTCCCCATACAAATTGATGGGAGAGACAAAATAGTTGCGGAGACAAAGTTGCTCGTGCGCGCTCGCTCTTAAATTACAAAGATCTTTCATTTCTTTCTAACTTCAACTAAGAGAGAGTTTTCATTTTCAGTACTGACCACTTTACATATATAAAACATGATTGTCCGGCACCAAATACGAGGGATGTTCAAGTCCCTGAATGTCCTTTATGTGGTAAACCAGTACCAGGGAAAAGAGGGGAGCCTCCAGATGTGGCTGTAGGTGCTCATATTGATAACCAGTGTACTTCAGACCCGGCAAGAGAACGACGGAATAAGGTATAGTAGCAGCAAAGTTTTTAAAGTGAAACTTTACATTACATCGTCTCAAACTGTTTGGTCTGTGTAGCGCATGTCGCGTGTATCGCGGCTGCCGAGTAGGTATACCTACTCGGCAGCCGACCGTCACGCGACATGCGCTACACAAAGCAGTGTTCGGAACCGTTCGAACAGTTTCACTTTTGCCGTGGTTTCATAAAACCACACAACATTTTTTTATTATTATTATGCTTAATGCACTGCACTAAACACTACAGATGTTCTATGTTGCAACCACAGAATAATGACAAGAAAAAATAATTTTCTTTGTTGTTTAATGCAGTGTCAATGTTGACTAGTGAATTCTGTGAACAAAAATATCTTATACACATAGCCTAATTACCAAATTTGTTGTTGAAGTCATCATGCTATATATTAAATTTTAAACTTAATTAGTTATAGTCTGGAGATAGTTAGGAGGCTAAGGATTGACATTGGCTAATTTTTGAACACAGTGAAAATTGTCATTCACTGGAAATCTCTAAGTATGAGGGTGAAGCTACAGACGAAAAGTTTAGTATTTGATATACAATTAGGAAATGTATGTACTGTGTACTGACACAGTGCATACATTTTCTTTTAGCCCATACACTAAAAGGAATTTCCCTACATTACAGGTGTTTACAAACAAATGTTCATACAAAGGGTGCAAAACGAAAGAAATGGTGCCTCTTGTGTGTGGCGAATGTTCGTTGAACTATTGCTTACGACATCGACATGCAGCGGACCACGCGTGCGAAGGAAAATTCGCTGCAAAGAGAAGAAGAGCTGCGTAAGTGTTTTTCAATATTTTTTTTAAGCTATTGAATAGCTTCTATCGCGGGCCTTGAGCGCGGAGATCGAATCCAGAAATTCCGTAACGAAAAAACCTCTCGCTCCCCATTCCGACGGGCGCGGAGGTTGAAGGCATAGCATGCAATAGCTTTACCGCGGCAGTCCCCGAATGCCACACGTCTTTTTTTATGTATGAATCAATAGAATTTGATTTTGCGCATTTAACAGCATTTTAATTGGAGTCTGATTGGTACCAAGCAATGTTTCGATTGTCCTTCCCCTTTTTATGCATCTGAAGATAATAATTTTATTTTCATTTTAAAAAATATATTATAAACTAAACTAGTTATATAAAAGTTATATATCTGATATGTATTTCATTTATAAAATATGTTGCCGTAACAAGTGTTTTTTTTAATCACAGTGAAGCAGCAATGGCGAGAATGAAGGCAAATGAAAACAAAATAGCAAATGGGAGACAGATACCTAGTGGTGTTACAACTGCCGATATACAAGGGAATATGGTAAGCCTTGTAATAGGGTAGTTTTATTTATAAAAAATTTGGTTCATGGTTTCAACACTGACTAAATGTGTCTCTGAATTAAAAGTTTAAAATATGGTTCCATACAAATCCACTTCTGGAATACTCCTGTCTATCTATTTCCACGCAGTAGGTTTTTGACGGCAATTGTATGTATTCAAGTCGAAAAAATTTTATACTGTCTCTTCTCCTAAAATTCACGAAGTACAAAATTTTGTACTCCACGCAACGAAGCCGCGGGTTGAAAAACTAGTCCACTATAAAATACAAAATCTAAAAGATTAATGAGAAAATTTTAAAGAATATATGATGCTTATAGATAAAAGATGATAAACCAATAATTTTAACATAATTAAATTAATTTACAACAAATAATGTCTTCTGTATATTAGAATAAACTATAATACCTAAATATTATTTTCAGACTGAAGACGAAGCGCTGGCCCATGCTCTAGCACTTTCTTTACAAGATGAAGGTTCCAGTGTTCAAAGTAACGACATAATGAGGAGTATCAGACAGAGAGTGGGCGGTGAACCTAATTCTAGATGTACTGTATCTTAGCGACACTATATATATGACTAGCTTCCGCCCACGACTTTGTACGTGCATCCCCGTTTTGTCCCCGTTCCCGCAAGAATTTCGGTAAATCCTTTCTTAGCGGATGCCTACGTCCTAACATCTACCTGCATTCCAAATTTCAGCCCGATACGTCCAGTGGTTTGGGCTGTGCGTTGATTGATCACTATATCAGTCACCTTTGAGTTTTATATATATAGATAGAAGAACAACATTTGCCTGAAGTTAATAATCAGTCCTTATGAGCCCTCTTCACAATAGGCGGTATTGGGCGAATAGAGGCAATCACGATAGTGTAGAAGAAATATACTGACATTGTAGATAGTTATTCATAATCGCCGCGCCGTGTCAAACATCGACGATCATTTGTTGGGCCAACACTGCCCATTGTGAAGAGGGCCCATAATCCAAGTCGTAAGATTGATCTATATATTTCTTGGGAACATCTTGTCAACAACCAACCAAACGATTGCTTGTGTATTTGCAAGTGCAAAAGATTGATGCTATCCTAGATAAGATGAAATAAATATTAATTTACGGGCGTAAAACATTAAAATATCAATAGGTTCGACCAAAAGTGACTTCTGATTCACATTTTACTTGGATTAATGCTCAATATAATGTTATAATGAAAAAAGTGTATGCAGAATAAGATTTATTTCTTTTGACTAAGCTATTTTCATATGCTCATTTATTTTGGAGGCTAAACAGAAATTTACTGATAACAATTTGGACTCGAGTCTAGCTTGTAACATCTATATTTCTACTAAATTGTGATAAAATTTAACACATTTTACCGTTATAACAATGTAATTTGCTTATGTGTATCGAAATCCTTATTTATCAAAACATGACAATAAGTGTTATTATTCTCACTTTAAAGACTTTAAACTGTATCTGAAGTATGTTAATTTAAGAAAAATCACATACTTACATACTATTTCACAATGAAATATGTATAGGTATAACATATTTCTATTTGCACAATTTTTCACTTTATTTACAAAAATCTGTTTTTCCAAATTTCTACCCACATTACCTTGAATATACGCACTTCTAATGAAACTTTTCATCATTGTCAGTAGGTTAATTAGTTATTTCTACTCATATAGTTTTTTATATTATTTAATTAATTGCATATTTTTTATCCAAATCGTTTGTAATCCTAGTGAAAAATTATGTCGGGAATTGTAATGTAAACTTATAAATGTATAATAAAAAAAATGGTTGCCTGTAAAGTCGGTATACGGGCGAAAGTTTTACGTGACAACGACTTTTTATGTCTGTCTCTCTCGCTCTTAGGCGGGCTAACCATGCCCGCGTGCCTCTCACTCGCTCTCATTGTGAGCGCATAAACGTGAGCGGAGCGTAACGCAGTTTCTTGAAGGCTTCACCCGGCAAACCAATTTATAAGACGTTGTCACGAAAGATGAAGAATTTATATCCTTAAAATGAATTCGTTCATTGAATATGACTATGATTTAATTTTTCATAGTATATTGCTAAGGGAATTAGTCGATTAATATGATACATACAGGTTTTGTTAATAGTATAGGTAATCATTTTATCGTCTTATCAAAGGAAAAAGGAAAAACCCGTCTTTATTTTTTGTTCCATATATATAATATATATCAGTGAACATTCAAATTCATCAAAATGGTGATTGGATTCAGTTTTATTAATTCATTCCGCCATTTTAATTATTTTTTTAATTTCTGGGGTTGATACTGATATTTACTTTTAATTTGTATTGTTTTTCTTAATATCAGAAAATTTGTTATAAAATTGAGAAAAAATATAGTATATTTTATTAGTCACAATACCAAATTTTATTAATAAATCTTTAATCTATGTGTTAAATGAAAAGGGATACAGAAAGGTAATCACATAAAGGGTCGATTTCACCATTTCCTGTTAATGTTATTGTATACTTTTATCTTACATTTGTAATTTTTTGTTCTAACTGTCAGATAAGCTTAACAGAACATATTATCCAGAAGTTATGAAAGCGGCTGTTAATCAGTACATTTTAAATTGTTACTTGAATTTATTTGAATAGCTATTGGATTAAACAGAGGTTATTATAGTAGGTTTTTGTTAACGATAATATGCACAAATCATGAAAGAATATTATTGTTATTACTTACTCTAAAAATTCCTCATGTGACACAATAGTGGGAAATATAATATACGGCTAATATAATATATTTTATATAAGTATGTTTTTAAGGAGAATATTTCATTTTTAATAAACATTTTTTTTGCGTTATTTAAATATATATTCTATTCTTTCCTGATTCGAGTTGCATGCTATGTGTTTATATTTATCCCTTGTGTAGCTTTTAATTTGATTTTGTGTTTCAAATCCTATAGTAATCACAAATTGAGCACATTATTTGAATTTTTTTTATTTATAGTTAGTTTCTTGTTAATTATTACATAATAATATAATTAATTATACATATATTCGAATTATAACAACAATTTTGTATAATTAATGTAAAAATATTGTATATTCTTGAGTATTTAATTTTGTTTAAGGCTAAGTTTGTGACCAGAATAGTACCAATTATATAAAATAATTAATAAACATTGCATTTTAAGAAATGATGATTTTGTACAAATATTCAACATTTT
Organism: Colias philodice; assembly: GCF_061535455.1. Taxonomy (NCBI): domain Eukaryota; kingdom Metazoa; phylum Arthropoda; class Insecta; order Lepidoptera; family Pieridae; genus Colias; species Colias philodice. The sequence continues at coordinate 4,655,823 of NC_143111.1, read as the reverse complement.
ACTACATACATATTTATCACCAAGCTTTCGCTGTGTTCACAATAATTAATCTCTATTGGGAAGTTTTAATATTTTTGAGATAAATATATTAAAATGAAAGACGAATTTTTGTGTTTTATTTATTTCAAATTATAATGATATTGTCAACATTGTATACTTAATAATATATTCATTGGTATCAGTTACATAAGTAGGATAATAAATGAATACCTATACTTACAATAATATTGTATGTGATAATTTATTACATATATTAACTAAATACCATACAACCTCTTTGGTTTAGATAAAAATATTGGTGATAATCTTCTTCTTTATATATAAAAAAAAAATGAATCGCAAAATGTGGTAAGCGCATAACTCGAGAACGGCTGAACCGATTTCGATAATTCTTTTTTTATTATATTCCTTGAAGTACGAGGATGGTTCTTATGTAGAGAAAACGTAAACATGTACCACGGGCGAAGCCGGGGCGGACCGCTAGTACCATATAACAATAGATACTGGTAATATGAAGCTGAGACCCAATTTTGTTAAAATCAGGAACGAATTTGCATACGTAAGTACCTACTTCTTTATTTCAGCCCTTATCATAATGAAAGATACATATAAATAAACACAGTAGGTACAACTACACAACACTAACAATAAATATACAAAAATGTTTACAGTGTAATGCCGGGTCCAGACTGGTGAAACGTAACATGCAATGAAAGAATTCACCGTCCACATTGCTGCAATGTATCATGAAAGGTAACACACTTTGTAACAATTTCTCATAGTTTGGACGTCTTGCGCGCGCGAATTGTGCATTACACGCGCATGCTACGAGCATTACAAGCCGCGCGCGGAGCGATCCGAAATTTGTCGGTTTTTCGACGAACACAAAGGGGCGTGTAGGGTGCGCGGAGCAGCCAATGTGGACGGTCGTTTGAGAACGCAACGAACATGGAGGACGAGACTGCGTGGAATGAGCAAAAGAAAGGGTCTTCGGCGTGTTTTCATGAGTTGATGTATTATTAATAATGAAGTACTGATAATCGTCATAGCAAGAACGTGGTCTTCGGACTCCATGCTTCGTGTGATCTACCGGTTTGACGAGCACGAAAAAAACGTGTATCGAAGGGCCGTGTTCGCGGCAGAATGGCGGAAACAGACGAACGCGGGATGTTCGTAGTGAATGCGCGTTATGAGCGCGCTATGCGTCTACACCAGCAGCGAACATGCAATGAAAGGCAGAATGTTACATTGCATGTTACGTTTCACCAGTCTGGACCCGGCATAAATCAACTCGCGTAACTAGTATAACATGAACCTGATATGTAACAATTATGCGTAAACCGCGGGCCTACTTAGTACTTACACAGCTATACATTCTTTCTCTATGCCTTACACTGGCCTACTATGGCCTACTATTGTCTGGCTAACGAAAGATGAGACTGGAAAAAGGCGGCAAATTCAAAAAATCAACATATGGCAACTTAGGTTATAGTTGGAAATATAGTTTTAATACTTTTATTTATTATTTTCTCTTACGAGCAAAAAAAAACAAACTCTTCATCTTTATAATATTGTTTTATGTAATATACTTAGTACAGTTAAGTGATACAGATAGACAAAAAAGAACACCGAATGAAAGCAAGAAAAAACACAATAAAAATACAATTAAAGTTTGTTTAATCAATCTAAAAATTCAACCGCGAGTGAATAGTAAGAATCACTATCATTATCTCTGACTCTTATTATGAACCCTTCCATTTCTGCAGTTATTCCATCTCGTTTTTTATACTATCTTCCAACACGAATAACATGGTCCGGTCATAGAAGAAATCTCGTCAAGATACTGATTTTGTGTCTTTAAACATTTTGAACGAAACAGATCATTCAATTTTTTTATTATTGCTTGAATAGTTTATAACTGGACTATTGGTATCATCCATGTTACTTGCAAAATAATAAATATTAAACAATGCAATCAAAATGAATAGTATCAAAATATCAAAGTCACACTTAACAATGCATTGAGATATTTTACGTAAACACTCTTGTTTTTCCTTGAAAACTACATCTCTTTCAACTTGTTTCTTTTCAAATTTACTAATCATAGTAAAAAGAACATTTTTTAAGTCGCATTTCAATGTTTTCGTCTCGTTTTCAATTAGAAATCACTAAAATCGCGGAAATAATTTTCACTTTGACACATCAACAACTCAGGTTTTAATAACAATTACGTAATTATAAGTGTTGCCATATAAATTTTCGACATAAAAAGCCAGTCTCATCTTTCGTTAGCCAAACTCTACTTACTTGTGATCTTGTGATCACCACAGAGCAAGTAATTCAATTCAATTCAATATTTTAATTTATGGCAGTACTGCGTTGCCACAATTTTGCCAATGTCCTGTAGTGAATGGGTTTGTTCACGTTCAAAAAGTTCAAATTAGCTCCAACAGTTTCAAATCAAGCGCAGATAATATCTACAACAAACACAAAAAACAACACAATATATATATATTATCCAACACCAAGTTAATATATGAATTAGTATAGACAAAGACTAGATAGGAGAAATTATGTAATTGTGGGAAAAAAAGGGGGAAAGAAAAATTATAGTTTAATATTATTATTTTTAATAAATTTGGATAAAACATACACAAAAGGACTAAAGGTCAGTGAAAGGAGAATATTCATGTTGGTAGGGCGGGGGATAGTAGGGGGAAGGATGTCGTATAAAGAGGAGTTTTTAGGACAGTTGAAGAAAATGTGTTCCAAATTTCCCTCATCTATTCCGCACTCACACAAAGAGTTATCCCTTACCCTAATTTTTGCTAAATGGGTGGGAGTACAAGCATGGCCTAATCGCAGGCGGCTAATACAGGATGTGACGTTTTTATTGATGTCCTTTTATTTGAAAAACCAAGGTTTAACAGGGATGTCATTCTGAATTTTTGAGTAGAACTTTCCCTTCTGGAATCTTGTAGAAGCCCAAGACTTTTCCCAGGCGAACATTAATTTGGACTTAGCGAGGAGAGAAAGGTCATGCGAGTAAACAAGATCATGAGACTCGGACGAAATGCGCATAGCAGATTTAGCACCCCAGTCAGCTGACTCATTTCCCGGAATTCCACTATGTCCAGGGATCCATGCAAGAGTTATTTCAATACCTTTAAGTTTACACTCCCAAAGAGATTTCCTGATCTGTAGGATAACAGGGTATTTTGTTTTTATACGGAATTGATTTGAGAGAATGCACTGCAAACAACTTTTAGAATCTGAAAATATTATAGCTTTATTAATATTGTGACTTAACGCGTATGTAACCGCTTCGAGTAGGGCCAAGGCCTCACCGACAAAAGTTGATGTAATAGGGGGACATTTGCGACACAACATGATTGCAAATTTCGGGATCCACACAGCTATACCAACATTCTCTTTATCCGAAATCTTGGAGGCATCAGTGTAAATATGTGTCCAACCTTCCCAATTCCGAGCCACAATAGCCTGGAAGGAATGGTAAGCATCTGGAGACTTTTTTTGGATGTTACAAAATGTAATGTTAGGACGGTAGATCAGTGATTCAAAGGGATTGGAAAAGAGGGGGTTAATGGGAGATTGATATAGTTTATAAGGTATTGAAATTATATTTATAAAGGAGATTAAAAGGGGGTATGCTGAGTTATTACCATTGACCAATTGGAGTAAAGAAAATAATTTATTTATAAGGGGATGGGAGGAAAATTGGGTGAGCTTACTCATGAACCTGTCACATAGGAATTGTCTTCTAAGAGATAACGGAGGCTCCCCGCATTCAATCTGTAAAGCATTAATAGCCGTAGACTTCATAGCGCCAAGAACAATCCTCAGAGACTTACTTTGAATCTTGTCCCAACACTGAATACCACGTTTATTCATCGGTTCCAAAAGGAAGGAAGCATAGTCAAAATGACTACGAACTATGGCGTTATAGAGTAGTTTTTGAGAGAAGGGGTGAGCACCCCATCTAACGCCCGATAAAGCCCGTAAGACGTTAACTCCTTTCTCGCATTTTTGTGATATATAATTAGAGTGAGTTATGCCAGTCATTCTAGAGTCCAAATAAACACCTAAAAATTTAACATTGTCTTTAATAGGAAAATTTTGATTGTCATAAAAAAGTGAAAGGTTGGGAATAATTCTTTTACGGGTAAAAATAATGGCTGAACTTTTAGAAACTGAAAGAGATAAACCATGCTGCAATAACCACTCGTGTGAAAAATAAAAAGCATTATTAAAATTAGTCTCAATTTCAGAGGTAGAATCAGAACAAATATAGAGAGCAATGTCGTCAGCATATTGGAGAATTTGGCAATAACTGTTAACTGCTAATTCTAAGTCATGAGTGTATAAACTGTATAACAAAGGGCTTAAAACAGAACCTTGCGGGAGGCCCCTCCAGACAAGTCTAGGGGGAGACAAGGAGTTATCTGACCTAACACAAATTGATCTGCCCATAAATAGGTTACATATGAACCGAACCATCTTCTCAGGGATGCTCAGCTGAAGCAATTTTTGCCTGAGTACCGGAAGCATGACATTATCATAAGCAGATTCAATGTCTAGGAAGACTCCGGCAAGGAAATGTTTCTTTTTAAAAGCTATTTGAATGTCCGTTGTAAGTATAGCAATGCTATCCAAAGTGCTATAGCCTTTGCGGAAGCCAAACTGAGAAGGGGGTAAAATATTATTATTCTCAACAAACCACTCTAATCTATTTTTAATTAAAATTTCTGTAATTTTGGATAAACAAGAGGATAATGCAATGGGTCGATAGGAGTTGCTATCTGAAGGATTTTTGTTAGGCTTTAAGACTGGGATTATTATTTGGGACTTCCATGATTCTGGGACTGATCCAGAAGCAAACAAGGAGTTAATTAAATCAAGAAAGAATAATTTAGTTTTAGGAGAGGACTGGGATATAAAAGAATATGGGATCCCATCTATGCCAGGGGAAGAATCATTCAGGCCTTCAAGAGCACAGGAGAGCTCATCCATTGTAAAAGGAGCGTCCAGAGAGTTTGTATGGGGTAGGAAGGAGGGGGCAGCAGGGAGATTTTCAAGGGAAGGGATTAAAGGGGGGGCTAATTTATTAATGAAGTCCTCTAACCAGAGAGAACAGTTAGAAGAAGTGATATTATTTTGGGAACGGGAGCTTCTAAATCTTTTAATCTGTTTCCAGACCAGGGAGGGAGGAGTCTTAGGGGACAGGGATTCACAGAATTTAAGCCATCCTGAACGTTTCTTGGATACCAATAATTTTTTAGCTTTGGCCGAAATTTGTTTGAAATTAAGAAAATTTTGCATAGACATCTGTTCAATATACATTTTCTCAGCCTCTGATCTCTCACGGATGATAGCAGTACATTCAGAGTCCCACCAAGGAGTTGAGGGTTTATAAGTGGATGGATTTTTGATTGGAATATGATTATTGGCAGAAGATATGATACAGGATACAAACATGGAATAGATAGGAAGGGGATTATATAGGGAAGGGAAAGGTAGGGAATTGAGTTGAAATTCCAAGGAATGAGAATAATCAGACCAGTTTGCTTTAGTGGTTCTATATTTTAAGAGGGGAGATTGAGGAGGGGAAGGGACATCGTGTTCAAAGGAGATAAGGATGGGGAAGTGGTCGCTACCATGAGTGTTAGGTAAAGTATTCCATGAACAGAGTAAAGAAAGGGACGGAGAAGAAAGGGACAAATCTACAGCACTGTTTGGATTCTGATTGGGAAGGACAAGATGAGTAGGGGAGCCTGAATTTAAAGTGCATAGATTCAAATCATCGAACAAATCTAATAATGAGAGGGAAAATGTGTCTGTTTTATGGGAGCCCCAAGAAACGTGATGGGCATTAAAATCCCCAAGGACAAAAATGGGACTGGGGAGAGAGGATAGGATATAATAGATGTCAGGAATTAGTGAAGAATTGGGGTCAGAAATGTATATAGAGACAATGGTGAAATTAAAAACTTTTGCAGCAACAGCATTGATGCTTGGACTATGGTTAGGGATAGGGAGAAGAGAGAATGGGATTGAACGATTAACGAGCAGAGCAGCTCCAGCGTACCCATCTGCTCTGTCATCGCGTAAACATACATAGTTAGGGACATTAAAATGAGAATTGGGAACTAACCAAGTCTCGGAGATTGCAAATAAAATTGGATTAAATTTATTAATAAAATATACAATTTGGTGTTTTTTATTTGTAATACTTCTACAATTCCATTGTATAATGGTCCTCGGAGCCATTATTGGATTTAATAGTATCTATAATTTTGAAAAGGATTTCCTTCACGTCGGACGGTAAGTCTGCTTCATTGCAGGTTTTAATTATATCATAAAAGAATGAAATGCAAGACACTAGGACATTGCTTTCACGGGGCTTTCTGAATGAAGGAGTATTACCAGAAAGGGCGCAGCCATTCTGGGAGACTAAAGAAGGGGCTTGAATGATGTCTTGATGGGCAGCTCTGTCATATGATTTACCTAAAGGGGCTCTAGGGCGTGGAGAACGGAAAACAGTTTTTTTGTATGAGGTGGAAGTACTTGTAGAAGGGATTGGATTGGGGAGGGATGTATGTGGGGAAGAGGGAACCTGACGAGTAACCTCGGCAAAAGATTTTCGGGAAGCAGGGAAACGGAGGGAAGCTTCTTGATAGGAGATATTCTCCTCTGACATTACATACTTAATGCTTCTTTGCCGAGTGTGTTCCGGGCAGTTTGAGTCTGTTGCAAAATGTGAACCAGAACAGCTAATACAGGAGGCAGAACACTCAGATACATTGCAGGATTCACCATTATGATCTTTTGCGCAACGGTAGCAGCGGGGGTTTGATCTGCATTGTGTCTGAACGTGACCGAACCTACAGCATTTCAAACATTGAATGGAGGGCAAGCGGTAGATCTCAACTGGTAATGAATTCTTATATAAAAAAATCCGTTCAGGTAATCTTTGACCTTGGATGGTTATAACGACTGTAGTAGTTGGGGTGTATTCAGTGGAATCATCTGTTCTAATTTTTCTATTTAGACGGCGAGCTTTCAGTATGATGTCATATCCCCTCGGAAGCTCAACGGCATCTACAAACTCCTGCATGGAAAAATCGGTAGGAACCTTTTTTACAATTCCCATCCGAGAAAAGTTGTAAGTTGGGATGGTGCAGACTAGACTGTTTTGTTCCAATATAGGATTGATACAAAACTGGTTAGCATCAATTGCATTTGAGAACTCTATAGAAATGCGGTTTCGTCCGATTCTCTTGATTCCGTCACTAATAATATTTTTTATGCCATTGTTGACCAGAAGTTGGCCAACTTTAATCGGGCGCAGGATCGTTCCAGCGGAGGGTTCTGTTTCTATTTTAGAAATATGGACAATAAAGGGGCCATTATCTAATTCTGAATAGCGCCTTTCCTTTTCATTAAGTGAAGGATGCGTGTACAAAGTTTGCACAGAGGCAGCATTAGGGTTATTATCAATGGATGTTTTCTTTGATTTAGCTATGATTGAAGCATCTTCAGATGCTAAGTGACGCTTCTGTGGGATTCTATTAACCTCAACTACTGTAGGACTGTATGGAGGATCAGGGGGGTCCGGAGGATCCGGATGATTATTCATGTTGAATTACTTACCACTAACACAAAACACAAACACCGTCACCAAAAATAAAATCTTAGCTTGAATGAAGGTAAAAAAAGCAACAAATTTGGAAAAAAAAGACTAATATCACCAAAAGCACGTGTCAACGCTTCCACGAAAAAACATCGACCCACAGAGCAAGTAACATGTGGCAACATTTTTTCAGCTATTTGACGTTTGACGCTTACTTTTCAAGTTGTCATTCTTGTCAAAAGTCAAAACTATTATTACAGACCGTTCACAGTTATTTTACCTCTGACAGATGACGTTTTATCATTTCTATGTTGGTTCATATGTTGGTTTTTTTATATATTAACTAGTAATATACTTCTTCCACTACTCTGAATCCTTTTCGGCATGATTGCAGAGGAGATAATCACACACAATATAAAAAAAACAACCGAGAAATGATAAAACGTCATCTGTCAGAGGTAAAATAACTGTGAACGGTCTGTTTGTTTTGTTGTCTTGTTTTGTATATCAAAGTTTTTCAAGTTAGAACTTGTTGTATTCGGTTGTTTATTTAGGTGTTGAAGTGCAGTTTTTACTATTAAATTTATGTCGAAATGGATGAAGACGGGACTGCTGAAGTTGTAACGATCAATTGTGGTACAAAAACAAGGCCACGGCGCGGGCGTGGACGTAAACGAATTACAATATCAGCTTCAAAGTAAGTGACATTTCACATCAATTAGAGCTGGAATTTGGATAAAATTTAGGATGTGGACCGTCGAGTTGGATATCAGCGATTTTATAGCGATAAGATAAGACTCTGAGAAGTAATTTTACGAAGTTTTAACCTGCGCAGCCGCTTATTTTTTTTTATAATAATTTATTGTTTACAAATTTGTTTAATTTTGTAATACTTTTCGTAATTTTGACGTTGACAGATGCCTGTCACTAGCAAAGGATTCACATATACAGCTTTAGAGATATTTTTATCATAATAATACTTTATAAAATACATAAATTGATAGTTATTTTAGTATATAAAAGTAGTTAAAATTGGTTATTAATATTTAAAATTTGAATTTTTCATAAATATACATATTTAAACGCAAAGCGGCCATTTTGTTTTCGAGCGTCATATCAATTTTGCTTGCGTGATGCGTCAGTCACCGTTTGTTGCTTTTACAGTCGGGACCGTTTTGCGAGTGCTCCTGTAAAATAACACGTGTGTCTACCATGGTGTCTCCGAAGCCCCAGGTTTCCGATTCCGCTGCGTTGTGCAAGAGGTTCAGAGGCTCCTGGAGCAAGACCTGCTTCAGGATCATCGGGAAGACGGATCAACCCTTATTCATATGAAATCAGGTTGGCTATATTTGTGGTTATAATCGAAAATCTAATATTATATGGTATCAACTACAAACACGCAGATTATAAGAATAATTTTATTATTCTGTTATAGATCCATGTGTAACTGGCGGAGGGTCTTTAGCAGACTTGGCACTGAGGAACAGTGTGTAGAGTTTGCTGAACAACGCAATCTGCTGCCGAGGGTAAAAATGTGTGCTTACCATAAGAGGCCGATGACATTTACCCCTGAAGCAGGCCAAGTTCAGATGCCGTAAAAGCAACTGCCGGACAAAATCACAGAGTCGAGCAGCTGGAACGTGGTTCGAAAATGTGCATCTGAATTTAACATTTACATTTCAAATAATGTATGCTTTTAGTGAAGGTTTACCGTATCACCAAACAAAAAAACAACTGTGCTCGGATAATAACGCCACTGTGCTAAGTGATGCCACAGTGGCCGACTGGTACAACTACTGTCGGGAAACAATAGTATTATACGAACTGGAAAATCAGGAAGACCAACCCAAAATAGGCGGCCACGGAAAAATTGTGCAAATAGATGAGTCTAAATTTGGCAAGAGAAAGTACAACCGTGGCCGTCACATTGAGGGCCACTGGGTAATCGGTATGATTGCAGATGGCTGCGATGACCTAAGACCTACGCAAGTGTGATAGGGCTGCACTTCCCGCAGCGCTGGAGCAGAAGCAGAAGCAATATAGTGCAACTGGAGGGAGTTTGGGAGTGGAGGGAAGGGAAAGGTTTATCCTACCATCCATTATTTGTAACTTTCTCCCCTCCCCTCCCCACACCCCCCATTGACGGTCCACATTCTAAATTTTTACCGACAAGATTGGTCTCTTCATACACACCTCAAAGAATCAAGGAACCTAAAGGATCTCTTTCGAAACCTAGAAAATTATGTTCCAGTTTCTTTTTGACTGGACAGAAGAACAAGTTGGTTCAAGTTTGCAAAAGTCTGTTCATGGCAACTTTTTCAATCAAAAGTTTTAGGTTGAGAACAATCTGCAAAAATGTCTTTAATGGGACCCTTCCTAAAGAAGGAAGAGGTGGAGATCACAAAGAAAAATAATTTGAGAAGAAACGACAAAGTATCATACAATTTATTGAGAAATTACCTGCCAAAGAAAGCCATTATTCTCGAAATCAATCAAAGAGAATATATTTGGATAGTTCACTTAACATCAAAAAGTTGTTCAAGCCGTATAACAACTCTGTTGGAACTGATCTAAAAGTATCATGTGGTCTATTTAGAAGAATTTTAATAGAAAATTCAACATTGGATTCAGAGCACCCACAAGTGATCAATGTTCTGCTTGTGTACTGCTTGCAAATAAAATTAAAAACTGCAAAGATGCTCAGGAAAATCAAAAATTAATTACAGAAAAAAGAATTCACAAATTGCGAACAAATGCTTTCTATGATTTAACAAAGGTAGATGATCCACAAAGTTTTGTTCTTCACCTCATCAGTTGTAAAATCATAGATTATATAAAGTATATTTTGTGTAACGTAATGAGCGTTTTCTCGACAGCCGCAAATCCTAAGTTGTGAAAGCGAAATACTCTCTAACACAATAAATAATTTGCCAAAACAATGTAAAACAGATTTTATTCATGGCACTGTAGACATATGGAAATCATTAAATTACAACAATTGGTTATTTACAATCACATAATAGCAAATAGAATGCCCAAATTCCCATGTTGTCGAGGAAACTATCATTGGAATTGGAATCTTAATCATCCCTAGAAATTGTATAGCTCATTCCAAGAATATTAAGTTGTTACCCAAATCCGTGATCTATTCAGTAAACAATACCCAACATCAGATAAACCTATATTTTAGTAGTATTATAAATGATAGTTGCTGTAGCATAGATAAGGTTAAGTTAAGTTTAAATAATGAGTCTCCTGTAAAACTATCTAATGTTGATTTAGACGTTTTCACACAAGAAACGAAATCAGATCACTGATCAGCATTTTATAATCAAATAATAATCGTATTTTTGTCTCATAAATTAGCCTTATGTTTCAAAACCGGTAGCTGTCCTTGTCTCTTCCTTAAACCGCGTGAAATTGAAAACATCCCAATGCCAAATATCCAAGACACCCCCTTGGGAGAGTCCGCTTCCATAGAAAGTTCAACCCTTTCACCTAAACTTAATCAGGACCTAGTACAAGAATTAATTACTAATTTCATACTTTTCTTTTAGTTTCACTTAAAATCTAAACTACGTAATTTAACCCCGTAGTTTAGACTACCCCCGGGAGGTGTTATATCCCAAGACTGTATGTATTAATGCATACAGCCATCCCTTAACTATCCTGTCGGCTGTCAGCACATTCCATTCCCGCAATCATTCCTACACGTCCCTCATCAATCAGTCTAGTTCCAACATCCATCGAGTACGGCTGCCGGCAAATTCGAATAATTCAAATATCGTGTTTTAAGTAATAAAAGATTTTTTTTAAAAGAGGTTTTATTCGCCTCGCGTAACAGTACGTACATTACTTATTTTAAACTTATTTTTGTTGATTTCAGGATTATAATCTGCATCCCATCAACCTGCCAGATTTCAAAATTGGTCGGCGCGTTATAAATGTTTCTAATTTTTTCGAAAACTTAAAGAAATTTCAAACCATGGACCACTTAATTGTGGATGAGGTGTATCGAACTCATCAACGGCAATTAAAATCGGTAAAAGATACTCAAAAAGAACCAACTTTTCAAGAAATCGCTGTTATTGTGACGGATAAAATTGAACGATAGTGGGCGAAGGCATCTCTTCCCATCGTTTCACATACAAGAGTGACTCAAATGTTGCAGGCTTACCACACTAAGTGTAAGAATCTACTGAAATCACACCCAAAAATACAAAAAAAGAACCTAGAAGAATTTCAGCGTACTGGAAATATTATATTTGATATTAGTGCCTGTTAATGTAAAGAGTTAATGAATTGCACTTGCCTTAAAGAGCGGAAGGTAGTGAGAAAAGAATGCGACTTTTTGCTAGATCAACATAAGTCTCGAAAAATGTTCATTGGTAACGTTGATATCTCCAGTACCAAACAAGCTACAAAAACTTTAAAAAGAAAGCTACAAAAGCAAGAATACATTTCAAAACACCAAGCAACCTGCTCTAATACGTCAAACTCCGCCCATCAGCTTAACATCTCAAATTCTACGGATTCCAGTGAGCCTGAGTGTCACGACAAAACACTGCAATTAAAAGAAAATATTGTAACGCCAATTACCATTGCGCAAAGTGCTAATTATTCTTTAATTGCCAAAACTTGTGACAGGTATGAAATTCTATAACAGTTATCAAGAAGAACGCTTATTAAATCCCCATTTACTTCCTATAAATACACTAAATACCTAATTACCTAGTCAACTTTTGGGGCCTCATTTTAAAGTTTTGTTTTTATGTTCCAAAACAATTTGCTTGTATAACAAAACACCATCATACGGCATACCCAATGAAATCTAAAAATTTTAGATTATATTATTGCCGCAATGTTTTTACATGCAGTAACGGTTTTGCCAATTGAAACCATCAATCAAAAGTTTATGGAGGCAGGACATTCAGAGATGGAATGCGATAGTGTTCACTCTGCAGTAGAAAACAGAGGGACGCATGTGGATATCTACACACCAGAGGGATGGTACACTGTCGCACGTACTGCTAAAACAACTAAGCCCTATTACAAGATCAAAGAGTTGACATTTTCAGATTTTATTGACTTTAAGTCATACAGTAACACAGTTATCACAAATAAAAATAAAACAGATACTGGTGACAATATGAACTGGCTGTTATTAAAATGGATTCAATATCGAAAAGAAAGTCCTAAAACGATATTCTTCAAAAACCGATTATCTGAAGAAAATTTTAAATCTTTACACATACAGCGCATAGCTCTACGATCTGCTACGACACCATGTTGTGATTTACAGAAGCTCTATAACAAGAAGCTTAAAATACCTGCCAATAAACATAAAGATGTAAAAGATCTCTGCGCAAAAGGTACCATACCTTCGATTTACCATGATTTTTATAACAATCTGGAAGAAGGACCAGTTAGTGATAACTCAGAAAGTGAATAACTTCCTTCAAAATTCCTCATTTCTCTACATTACTCTTTAGGGTTCCTTAATAACTTAATAGGTAGACAGTTGAAATTTTTACAAAATGTGTATTTCTATTGCGACTATAAGAACAAATAATAAAAATCAAATTAAAGTAAAAAATAAAGGGGGCCGCCATACATGGAAAAGCAGTCGAAATATATATTTTTTTTAATGAAGAAATGGGGGAATATCTAAATACCTAGTTTTAAGAAAGTGATTTATTCATATGTACGGAACCCTTAAAGAGCGAGGCCCGACTTGCCCTTAACCGATTTTTAACTGTTAGTTTGATTTATTTCTTTTTAATAAAAACAAATGAAAAAGTAATATTATTTTGTATTTATTTATATTCACTCTACTCCGCTTACGCCTTTTTATCTAATTAGATTATTATGTCATCAGATTAAAAAGTCAATACGACAAGAGAGGTAAATGACTTAAACCCCGTATTATGAGTATTAGATAAAATAGTAGTCAACAAGCCTAAGCCACATAACTTAAAAACCATGATATTTTGTTACCTTTTAATTATAGCATTCAATGGTTACTTGTTTTAATAATCTAGGGTTAAAGTTTGAACTTTCTACTAAAATATGACGCTGATTTATGTTAAAATAACTGTTTTTACTCGCATCATTAATTTTTTAAACGTCCATAACTCAAAAGTGTAGTTCTGTGGAATAGCTCTATTACCTTCCAAGGCGACGAAATATGTATCTTTAATACTTTAGTCATAATTTATCACTGGTAAAATATATTTTGGTCCCTTAGGAATATTGAATTTCAAAACCCGAAATTCACAAGTTAAAATCAGTCGTAACTTACCGTTCAAAATATGCACCTGCACCATACATATTATGAATTACAAATTACTCAACAACGATTTGTTATGGAGTGTTCTAAATTTGTGATTATCGTTAAGATAACTGGTTATAAATTCTGGGGGATTTCTGAATAGAAATAATTCCATACTCATATATTTCGACGCGGTTAATCTTTTGCGCTCTGCGTTCGAACGACACAGGTTTTTGTGCGCGTGGGTTGCGAAATTTGATGCGGTTTTTTCAATTAATTTTACCGTCACGTTGTGTTTTGAGTCGTCTTCTAGAGGAACCTGTAAAAAATACAAATTAATAATTACAGAGGTAATTCAAATGTAAAATTAAAGAAATCTTTATTAATATTTTCTACTATTATAATTCCGAAAGAATAAAAGTGTGTTTATAGTTTCGAATTAGTTCTTGAGCTGCTTTGAAAATAAATGTTAAGAACACCTACTATGTAGATGCAAATATCCATAAGTTCATCAAAAATTGTACCTACTCAGAGATCTGCAATAATGTTAAATAAAAAAAAGACGGGTTGCACTCCGGGAGTGCCGGCAGAAGTGAAAACTTGATTATTAACGTTGAGCATGTTTGATATTACTTCTTACGCTTTTTCGATCAGGTTACGTGTCCTGACGCGAGTTTAAGATTTTAAGTATACAACATTACAGAAAAAGTGCTCAACGCCGCTAAAGAAGTTTTCACTTCAAAAATAAAAAGCCGCACGTTCTACCAGCTACTTCTATCTATTAAAAAAGGCTATTATTGAGTAATCAAATGAAATTATAAAATTCACTTACAGCAAAACGTATCCATTGCCAAATCTGCCATCTGGAAATTTCCGCGGTGGCGGAATCTTCCACGTTTCCGCTATAGAAGAAATGACCGATACCGGCCAACCAATGGTATACAAACAGTATAGTTACTGCCACATTATGTTTGACACCCGGAAGAGTGACGCCCCCTACAGGGATACTTAGTAAATCGAGTGGGGTGACGTTTATATCGAAAATACGATTTATTTGGTTTGGCGTTGTACTACTTTTCTTCCAGAGCTGAAACCATTAATTAATTTAATATAGAAGGACTAAGACAAAGGTTAAAAGGTTTATAAAGGTTTATATTTTCGCCTCTTAAAGAATAATCATAGTTTTGTATGACCAAACAGTCAATAAAAACAAGGAAATACAAACAAAAACCTATTCCACGCTATCAAATCAATCAGTTATTTATTTAAATGAAAATTAAACAAAATTCGTCGAACATCTAGATTCTAGATGGTAGACGGTTCTAGAACCGTCTTTGATCCTAAGAAAATGTTTAATCCACGTTAAACTAATCTATCAGCTAGGTACGGATGAATTTGCATTGTAATTGTTATCAAGTAAAAAATTAATTGTCCCGCAACCTTCAATTGATATTATTTACGCTAGGTAACTGTAAATAAGTCATTACAAACAGAAGTGCTTGAGATTCATCCTTAATACAAAACGAAGATTATCCTATGATCCGTGAAATTGTTGCAACTTGCAAGATAAATGGAATTAATTATTTACAGAATCTAGTCAATCAAATTAAACTCGTTGTTTTTATTAATTAATTTCTCAAGAAAGAATCGACAGTAAGCTACCACAGAACACTAGTACTCCTGTTCTTTTCCCGCGTAATTTTTGACATTTTTCATTGATGCTTCTGTATAATCTATAACAATTTGTTATTATTTTTTTTAAATATTATCAAATTATTTTAATTGTACAATTCGAAATTTAAAATTAATTTCAACTCACGGCATTAACATGTGAAACCAGTCTTGTATCATACACCATGAATCCATCCATTCCCATTTCTATTTCTTTCAATTTTGACTCTAATACCTTATTGATAACCACTTTTGAACTGAAACAATTCAATCAAATTACTTTAGAACTGAAATAATTAACATTACATTACATTAACTCGAATAAAGATAGAAACACCATTAGATAAATAATCTATACATATAATAAAATCGTAGGAAAGTCAAAACTGTACATTGAATATTTTTTTAAAAGAATACATAATCCATGATCTATAATCGATATAGAAGCCAAAAATATAGTTTTTAGAATTTTTGTCTGTTTGTCTGTTTGTCTGTTTGTCTGTATGTTTGTCCGAGCTAATCTCGAAAAGTACTGCATAGATTGACTTCAAATTTTGCATGAATATTACTAACAGGTCGTGTGAGGTTTTTTTAAACATATTATCATGCTATCACCTCCGGGGGAGGAGCTGTGAACCTTTACTTTTCTTACGTATTCCGTGTACTACGACAGCGTACAATCTAAAGACTCATGTTTAAATGTTGTTTTTGAGTAAGCCATGCTATTATCTAGCTTTACACTATAAAAACTACGTCATTTACGTAATTTGGGCAGAGAAACTGTTTAATGAATCTTAGTACTATAAAGACAAATTTGATTCAGCGCCATCTATGAGATTTCGTAAAAATCAAATCAATTTACATGTTAACACTACTGAACACAATGTTAAAAATTAATAATTTAAATATAATTATGTTATTTATTTATTTAACTCTTTAACCCATAATAAATTTTCCCTTCCCTATAAGGTGCGCTTATATAATTCGTGTGAATATACTACATTTTTAAAAGTGAGGGTAGATGTATATTATTTTAAGTCAAACTAGACACCATTACTGCAGTCTGCAGTTAATCTAATATTGATTGTGTTCATTGGTTACATTTTTAAAAATCTTCGTGTTTTAATAATTCGATCACGAGGCGGGACTCTAATACAAAAAGGTTAGTTCGTTGATAATTATTATTCCTTCATCATTTACATGTTGTTAGTAAAAATATACTTTGACTGTTAATACTTTTGTTCAGTATTTATCTGTATGATTATTGCTTGGTAGGTAATTAATATATTTTCATGTCGTATACCTAATTATAAACATAACTGTGATGTGAAACTAGCTGGATTTATTTTTACACACTCACAGTCTTATATTTTGTGTTAATGTTAAAATAGTATTAATAGTGTAAATCATAATATTTTTTCAAAGTTAAAAATATTTCCTTTTTTCTGATGGTGTTGCCATCGAATTAAACCGCGCTGTCGTTTCGTTCACAAAAAGTCATGTTATTAGGACCGAATATGTAGCCGCCTCAACTTACGGAAACGAGAGTAACCTGCGTTGTCTGTTATTAGTTATTATATAGTCGAATTTAACGTTACATGGAAATTGGAATCTAAATATATGTATACCTACTTATATTAAATCTGTAGAGGTCAATTCTGCACATGAAATATATTTCCTAAATAACTATCACGAGGTGATTAGAGATCGACATCGACGTCAAAAATGTTTGTCCGTCTGTCTGTCTGTATAACCGTTATAGAAACAAAAACTACTCGACGGATTTAAACGAAACTTGGTACAATTATTTTTCATATTCGTGAGCAGAGCAGCAACTCCATTTTTAAGCTTTCGTCGCGTGTGCGTTCTTAATGCGTGTATCTTAATGGTTAAAGCTACACAGAAATCAAGTATGAAAGAAATGTTCTCCATATTATATAAAAAATATCTCCCGATATCATAAATGTCTATCTTTTATGGTTGAGCTTAGGAGTTCAAAGCTTTCTGATTATATTTGTCTACTAGCTGTCCCCGCGACTTCGTTCGCGTGGAATAGTGACTATGGGACCAATGACCATGGGCTCAGGGTGGGGCAACAATAAAAAATCATTTTTATTTTCATGCTCCCACTCCCGCGCCCACTCGCACTCCCACGCCATATGCCACGTTCAGTCCCAATCCCACGCCCACGCCCACTCCCTTTCACAATTAGTACCTACCAGATCAAAGCCAGGGTAAGCGCCCCACCCAGCCCCACCGTGGCTACGCCCATGCTGAATTACTACTTAACATACAATTATTGAGTAAATACGTACAACCATACTGTACTGTTGTACTACCATAAATAATTAAAAGAATTGTTATTAAAATTTCTTACTAAACTGAGCTAAAAAACTTACGTACCAAATTATTAAAGAAAATCAAGAAATGAAATGCCTAACCTATACCAAATAGTTACTACATATTGTAATTAAAAATTATGATTAGTATATAATATCGAAATCAAAAAAGAAATGCCTAACTAATTCTACGTAAAATTTCTTTTAAATTATGTCATATTATTTTTTAGGAACCAGGGGGGGGGGAGAGGAGCAAATTCTATTTCCTTCCTTTCTTAAACGGATGTTTTTAATAATCTATGGTGTAGCCAGTAGCCACTGATCAGCTTAATCGATACTCAGTTTTTATTAAATCCAGAAACAAATCCAAATTAGATGTTTCCTGTCTCACGCACGTAACTAAAGGCTGAAGAGAGAGAGAGCACGTAACTAAACCGTTTAGACGAAGAAAAGTGTATAGAAAAATGGTTAGGGAGCCAGGTGCAAATTTGGTTAACTATTTCCTCTCAAGAGATAATTCGTCAGACGCATGAGAGTATAGTATTATAAAGCCTCGTGAACGTCAGCTGGCGCTCGGTTGGGGGGGTGAGCGGTTGTAGCCTCCCACGCACATAGGAAAAAAAAATACATTCATTCATTCATTTCCTCTCAGCTAAAAATTTGTCAAATTGTAGCTAACCCAATATCTCAACGAAAAAAAATAGTCAGCTGGTTACAACATGGTGTATTATACGTCAGCTGGTGTCTCGAACATGAAAGTTAAATTTAAAGAAAAATTTATTTTCCGTTATTTCCTCTCAAACAAAAATTTACCTGATGATAGCTTATATGTAACTGTGGATAAATATATATGTCAGCTGGCTGTATCTTGGTGGAAAAACCGTCAGCTGATACGGGAGGCTACAACCGCTCTTCCCCCCAACCGAGCTCCAGCTGACGTTCACGAGGCTTCATAATACTATACTTTGATGCATTTTACTAATTACCGCTTGAGAGGAACTTGGTCATAAAATCTGCTGCTGGCTCCCGGACCAAAAGGAATAAATAATTTCATAAACTTCCCGACGATCTTTAAAAATAAATTATAACTTTCATTTTTTTCATGCCCACTTTTACCCCTATGTAGGTATAATAAGTGGATGAACCAATTTTGATACACTTTATCTAAGAACCAGCGTCGGAAAATATTCTGCCTAACAAAAAAACCGCATCTAATTCGGTTTACCTGTTAGCCAGCTACGGTGCCATAGACAGACACACACACACACACAGAAATACATAGCGGTCAAACACATAACACCAGTCTTTTTGCGTCGGGGGTTAAAAATATAATACGACATAATTTAAAGGACATTTTATGTGGAAAATTTACCTATACACCAGGGTAGATAATTTTTGAAACAAAAAAAAATCGCAGTAGGATGAAACCCATTAGAAAAAGATATGATAAAAATGTAAGGAAAAATAAATTACGGTCAATCGGAGTTCGGGAAGTGGGAGGGGGGGAGCTTTTAAGAGAAAAAAATGGTTTCTCTCGATTTCTCGATAATAATAACACCTGCTAATTTTTTTCTACATATTTTAATTGTACAGACATCACTTTTCCACAATTTTATTATATGTATTGATGATGATGATTGAGATTATAACACTCTTAGTCCGTTTTAATTTTTATTCACCCGCATCAGTGCCACCTAAAAAATCTTTATATATCGAAATTCGAGCAAAGTTAAGAAAATGAGAAATAAGAGTTCTCAAGGATCGTTAGAGATAAGAGGCTTACTATTGACCGAAAACAACATGTGTTATGCCGAACCTGAAACCGCTTCACAATGAGAATTGCGGCTCACAGCTGACCGCGAACGGCATGTACTATCCTGTGAGACCGAAACCTTCACTGAGGGTATATATAACGTCTCACAGCTGATCGCAAATGGCATATTGTACTATCCCGTGAGACCGAAACCCTCACTGAGAGAGAATTACGTCTCACAGCTGATCACGATCGTCATATTTTATCTCGAGAATTCTGAAACTTTTACTCAATATGAAGACCGTTTGACAAATAATAGGGTGCACCATAATATTATTCGATCTCTCGAAGATGAACATGAGCATAAGCAATGACTAGAGTAGGGACGCGAATATTACCATTATTTGAGACAAGAACGATTAATAAGTTTGTTTAATGAAAGATTAAGAATTGAATAGCGAGAGGCCCGTCTTATTGCAGACAGATTTCGACATAGTCTTAATGACTTAGAGGTAAACATAGAAGATCAATCTACAAATTCGGTGGTGTGGTCCGACAAAATAATATAAAAGTGGGTTTGCTTATAACCTCACAATTGATTACAGATCATCTTCTGTATAGGCGATATTAACGTAGTATGTTCTTTTTGTAATGCTTTAAAGTGGAGTAAGGAGTCGGCTTTCGTTTGAAGATACGCCGGAACCTTTGAAATCACTACTTTTAAGTTTTAGAGGAACATGTGCAATCTAAACAGTTCTTAGACAATATTAGCTCTTATAGTATTGCGTTTTAAATGATCCTTTGGTGCTCAACAATTATCAGATGCTCCTTTCATTCTTACTTTTAAGATACAAGGTCAAGTTTATCATTTGATAGGATCCCTTTTGCCTGAAGGCCAACCTAAGTTTCTTTAAATATATTTTGTATTCGACTACGACGAATAATCGAATACAAGAAATCAATATTTCTCGAATTTAAAACTGAACTCATTTCAAAATTTTAGAACATGTTAATTCATCAGGTTAATCCGTATATATGCGTTTTAAATCGACATTAGAAGCTTTTCCTCAAGATGGTGATATTAATATAAAATTGGTATAAACGCCGATAGACGGAAGTCTATCAGCACTCAGGAATTCCCTGAGCGTGTTATAACGCCCAGGCCGCAGTATTACAATTTTTCCTACAGTAGGGCGACGAATGTATTTTCGCATAGCAACGGAGGGGAACTCGTGGGGGGTAAAGTGACGCGGGCCACGTACCACAAACATGTTTAGTTTGTGGTACCGAGCGCGAAAGAAAGTCATCGTGTTTTTAGTAAAGTTACTATGTAAACTAACGTAATTTATTACTTAGGTACATATTCTATAATGGTGCGCTCAAACTGTTAATCTACATTTAATTAAGATTATTATTTTAATTACTAAGAAATGTAGAATTTAAATCACATTCATTCATGTTTTCCTCAGATATTCGATGTCTATGATTTTCGATGATTTTAAGATTTTCTTATCAGAGTATTCAATTTTAATGTAGTTAAATTTTATAAGAGACAATTAAGAACATTCAAAAATAAAGTGTCACGTATTTTTTTTAAACGACGAATGACGAAAAACGACCGAATCGCGGACGAAGTCGCGGGCAACAGCTAGTAAATAAATATTTCGGGATAATTTTCACACACGGCACGATCTGATCCCATACCAAGCTTTTGCTTGTGTTATGGAAACCAGATGGCTGATAAACATACATTTATAACTTTATATAAATACTTATATAGATAATTAACACCCAGACACAGAGCAAACATCTATGTTCATCACACAAATATTTGCCCCGGGTGGGGATCGAACCCACGACCTCTGGCTTGGAAGGCAGGGCCACTACCAACCAAGCCAACCGGCCAGTCATTCATGATTCACTCAGATATTCATAGGATCATGTTCATCATCTAGAAGCAAAAGAATTTTTGTAATCGGTCCAGTAGTTCCTGAGATAAGCGCGACAAACGTACAAATAAATTCTTCACCGTTATATTAATAAGTACTTATAGATACTTACCCATCGTCCGTCCCCTGTGAGCCAGGTTTCAACATGGCCGCCGCCATACCACCCGTGGCAGGCGCATTACGTAAATGACATGTATTTACAACCAACTGCATATAACTTTTAAGAAATCTCTTCTCTATATTCACATATTTATTCCTGTCCGGCAATAAAAATTCTTTTGTGTTACCTGTAAATATAATCTATACTGTAATAATATATTTTATCATCTTAAAAATTTATTTGTTAGTCCTTTACTATATTCCTTGATATATATATGTAGTCCTTGATTATAATTTCTATTTTTTCAAACACCATTTTCTGTTATAGCGGTCTGTCCCTATACAATTTTTACAGATAACCTTTGAAATGGCTTGACCTATTTTATGGGACTCTCACTTGGAGATAGCTGTTCATATCAAGAATAAATTGAGCAACATCTATTTAAGAACCATAATATTAAATTAGAGTATTGTCAGCATATCAATCACTATTACTGAATATTAACTTACCAAATTTATTGATAATAGAGCCACAATAATCCCAGATACCACAATTCAAGCCTAAAGAATGTTCTCTTAATGCATATAAAATTTCATCCATTTCAAAAGTAGATATAATATTTTCGATCAACACACTAGCTTTAATAGTTCCTTGTGGGATGCCCAATTCATCTTGAGTCCAGACAAATATATCATTCCAAAGCTTCGCTTCTGAAGCTCCCTCTAGTTTGGAAAGGTAGAAGAAGGGCCCACTGTTGGCTTCATACAGCTTTTTTCCATGGTGATACATTAAAATGCCAAAATCTACGAGAGCGCCACTGGCTTCCTTGCCATCTATCTACAATTTTTTTTTATTAATTTATAAATATTTTTGCAGTAGCATGCAGGTCAGTGAAGTAAGAAAAGTTAAATGTTAATCTAAATGGCAATTCAAATTTGATTAAAAGTATTATCAGTGAAATAATCTATTATGTACATTGTACAGCTACAATAATGGGGAATGAATGTTGAAAACATTTAAAGAATAGCATTGATGGTGAGGCTGGATCAAACATTTGATAATATGCCATAGACTTTGTTGTTCAAAGTCCATGCTCAATAAAAATTACTCTACATATTCTGTTTTGTGTTTATTGTACTTAACTCATAAACAAAGAGTAATTGTCCAATTTTTATAATTTGTCCAACTAGTTACATAAAAATAATTGAGAACTTACCAAAATATCATGATCAATCATATTCCATGCTCTTGGCCGTAACATAAGAATAGGGCATGTTGTTATACTGATTGGTGCCCCAACCAGTTTACCGTTCACAGCCAAATATATATTTTGAAACGCAACCAGCTGGTTCTTCCAAGTTGGACAATGGCCATCGTCAAAGTCTACTTGTATCCCTTGCACATCACTTTCTAAAGCACTCACAAAATGAGCTGTATTCGATGCAGAGACATCTCCGAGATCTAAATGACGATTCCTTAAAAAAACGCTTATTATAGGGTCTGATTGAAATACATATAACTCAAATACCAAGCATTTTTATGTTCATGTTAAAGCGATGAAATGGAAGAAGTAAAGAAATGATACCATTATGAGAAGCATATACCCAGCATGACAGCAGCCCATAATACATACTGCAACCGGGATGGCAACGGCGAAATTTTCCATAATTTATCACTCCGTTCTGAAGAACATTTAAAATCCAACGTATTTGATGCTTGCAATTCAACTGAACGTCGTAATCTCGATTTATGCAGTTCATCTATTTTATCATCAAATTGTCGATGTAGTTTCGTTAAAAATTCTTTAGTGCCTTTGTCAAAAATTTTCTTTTGAACTTCCTCTAATTTTGGAGGAGGCGATTGTAAAAGTAAAACATTAGTCATTTTAATTTTTTACGTCTGCTCCCGTCTCGAGGTTGGCTTGTTCTAAATGATTACTCATTTCCATTTTCCTTATTTTATTACATTCGGTAAGGCCGAAGTTCAAACGCTTATCAGTTATTTTCTTATCATTGTTGCAAATTAAAATTGCATACATGTACAAAACATTGACTTTACATATTATTTATGTAGAGTACATTCATCGTATCTAAGTTATAAACCAAAATTATAGCTTCTGCTTCATTTAATCAGAAAGTATCGTATTTATAGTACATATTATAGAAATTTATTAGAACAAAACTCAGTCAGAAAATATAAAAAAAAATGTACTGTTTAGTGTTTACATATTTTAGATTTTAGATGACATTTGACAACAGACAAATGACAATTTCCATTGTCCAATGATTTTTTTTTAAGGTCTAATGGCCTGGATACAAGAGAATTTTATGATACAGACATTGCACCTGTGCATTGCACTCTGCACTAATTACACATCCCTAAATTGAGCTTTGATTGAGCTACTAAATTTCAAAGTCATTTGAACACAACATTTAGAAAAGCATATTACTCCGTAACATCACACATTACCCGATCGATTTTTAATGAAATGATGACCGAGTAATGTTTAAGGCGTAGGTTTAAGGTGATAAGTGAAGTACCACGTACAGAACTGCAATACTTATATCGTAAAATTACAATTTAAGTAAATATTTAAAAAATTTAGTTGATTTTCCTTCATACTTGGCCAATGGCTACGTACTTTATGTTGCTGTAATAAATGCAAGCAAAGCAAATAAGCAAACGACGCTGATCGAACGTTGCCGAAGTGATGAGTGATGCGAGTGATGTTTGTAACTGATGATGTGATATGATATTACTTTTGTACTATTACACGCATTTACCTACCCATGTCTAAATTAGTTATCTGTGTTCACTGTCTGTGTTTCTGTTTCCGTCAGTTCAGTTCGTCACAGCTGCAGCTGGTTAATGGTTTCCGTAGGGACTAGGGACCGTAGGTTTCCGTCATACTTGCTCTGTGCTCTGTGGTTTCCGTTTGCAGTTAGCTGCTTCTTAAAATAATAGATATTCTGTGACTGCTTCAAATTGAACTCAGAATTTTGGTTTTATCTGTGGTTTTATGCATTTAAAATCGTCACATACTATATTACTTGCTCTGTGGTCACATCGTAGATTTTTATAGGTATTCTTTTAGTAACTTTCATCGAGCCATTGTTTTTTTTATCTTTTGCGGGAGTTCATTGTTTTGAAACAACCTGTGTTTATCAGTTTATTACCATGGAAAGCAATGAAACGCAAGTAACAGAAGAAATTAAATTTAAACCTAAAAAGAAGAAGAACTTGCGTCAACGAGTTAAATTGGAAGACGAAGACGAAGAGGATGAACAGCAAATTTTGGCAAAATTGGAACAGGCGAAAGAGATTCAAAGGCTTCGTGAACGACCAAACGGTGTGAGTATTATTGCTTTGGCGACTGGACAAAAAACAACACTAGAAGATGAAATTACATGTAAGGATCCATTTAAAGTCAAATCCGGCGGATTGATTAATATGCAAGCGTTGAAAGGTGGCAAAATCAAACAAGTTGATGATGCTTATGATACGGGTATTGGTACTCAGTTTTCTGCTGAAACAAATAAACGGGACGAAGATGAAGAGATGATGAAGTATATTGAAGAGCAACTGGCAAAACGAAAAGGTATTCATTCATTTCTTTAATCCTATCTATACTAATAATATAAAGCTGAAGAGTTTGTTTGTTTGTTTGAACGCGCTAATCTCAGGAACTACTGGTCAGATTTGAATAATTCTTGTATTAGATAGCCCATTTATCGAGGAAAGCTATAGGCTATATATTAGACCCACAGGAGCGGAACCACATGGGTGAAACCGCACGTCGCAGCTACTAATATTATATAACGTTTACAAAACATAAGAAACCATATTTAATTATGCAAGCATCATGATACAATTTTGTACATTTATAATAATCAGAGTAGAGTGGACCTAAATTGGGTTGAACTTGCACAATGAATTTGAATAAGCACCATAAGTGTCCAGCATTCAACTTCAGAGACATTATAGCAAACAGTTATTTTGAACTATATTATTAAGTAAATATTGAAATAATCTCAACATGGCCTAACAATGTACCATAAATAATGAATATAAATTTTTAGCAAGGTCAACTCGGCGCAGATCGGCATACTTCATTTAATTTAATTCATTAGATTTTTTTGCCATTTCTATTATATTTTTGGCAAGTTTTATACAATGAGGTGATTAAATATTTGGATGACTATGTAAAAATATTGTCAATATTGCTTTAAGCTTATCGATTAATTAAACCATTCAATTTCGAAACAATGGTTAAGTAGACGGAATTTACTACCATGTCGGAAAAGACCGTCTAATGAGAAAAATACCTATAAATAGTCGATTTACTCGAGGAAAGACATTGTGTAGGTGTATGTGTTTAAAATGCATTTCAATGTGTGCTGTCGTTTATCAAATTAAAGGCTCCAATCTGCATTAATTTCAAAAAGTAGCGTTTGTCGGGTAAGTCCGGCACAATCCTCCAGTCAGGTGTTAAAAACAGTTTCATTACTTCAATAAAAAACTTTGTTTTGGCACTTAAATCACCTTTATTGAAAGATTTCCAGTTATCGCAGGAATTGAACTTAAAAGAGAGATAATATTATCGCCGTCCCCGGAGAATAAAATGATAACTACAAAAATGTAACTTTTCAGGAAAAATAAAAAACATGTTTTCGTCGATTGCTCTTTAAATACTGAACGTAGACAAATGATTGTATGCTTTTAAAAAAGTTTATTTTTCGTTTGTTCTAAATGTTTTAGTGAAATACGAATAAGTATCAAAATAGAGATATTATTTAGAAAATAAGAAGTTAGTCAAAATTAATCATAGTCTAAGTTGTATAATGTCGTTTATCATTTTATTCTCCGTAAAGCCTGACCAGAATCAAGTATTGCACTCTTCGCTTATCATTTTGTTCTACGGGTTTTTAAGAAGAAAGTGATACTGATAATACTTTAATATCGTCTTTCTCTCGTAAATATTATAAAAAATGTATATGATAAGGACTTTGAATTTGTTTTCTTAATAAAACTATGATATGATAATCAACGTTAGTTTTATTCAAACTAATAGTAATAAACAACAGTATTTTTCTTAATTTACTCTTATTAGTCTTTTATCAATTAAAATCAGCCTTATGATCACATATTATGTGAATTATGAATACAATACTAATTAAATTATTCAGAAATATAATCTTTTACACATTTTTTTATCAATAAAACAGCCTCATAATTACAATTATCACATAAAATCAGTTTCTAATGTATAATGATAAAAAAATTAAGGTTTGTGATTAATCATCATTATCTTCCTCATTGCCGTCATTGTCACCAGACCAGGTACTGCCATAAGTCAAGGACTCGTAGAAACCACAATAGTAACTTGGAATATCTCCTGCCTTACAGAGAATTATAAGATCATCGTATAAAGCCTTGCTTATTGGAACAGGTTCAGTGTACAACGTTTGGAGTTCAGGAACACAGCTAGGACTTGGGCCTGGTATCTGTCTGGTACCCCGCTTGCTTCTTATTCTTCGGACAGGCTCTGTATTTAATTGGGAATAGTCCGAATCAAAGTTGTATTTATATTTTAAAATTGATGGATTTGAATGTGAGGCATTCACTTCCATGATTTGAGTCCATGATATTTTTTGACCCTCCTCATTTTTTAACCAGTTTTTATTCTCTATTAACTCCTTTATATTGTAAAACTCTATTTGCGTCATCTCTTTAACTTGATATTTTTTTCCATGTACCTTCGCGTTCATAATGATTGTGTACATCTGATCAGGCGTGTATACAACTCTGTGTTTTAATTCACGTTCAATGTTGGAATGCATAGAATCTCCCTCACTCTGCCCATGTCCGGTTTCAAAGAATCTATGTGTAATGTTCAACTGAAGCTTTTGTGCAGCAAAAATATATAGAGCGAATATAAATCTGTTTTTGTTCTGCCCGCAACAACCGTCGGAGTAAAACGATATGTTCTGGATGCCTCTTTGTTTTTCATTAAGCAGAAATTGCCATAAGCAACTACCAATTTCATTGGCCCCCCTTTTAGCAATCTGACCATGCCAAACATAACAATAACCTTGACTCTGAGTAGCATCATACACAGTGAAATTATATATGGGATACTTTCTTTTGTAGTGAAACGATCCAACTTCAGATTGTGGGATGCTCAAAACCTTTTCCAAATCGAAGATTGCCACGGTTGTTTCTGAAGGATCAACTGATTCTTTTTCTTCTTTTTTAATTTGCCGTACTCTTTCTTTGTTTTTTGTATGTGTATCATATTTTTCTTGCAATGTTTCTTGAGTTTTTGAATCAGCCTGTCGATAACGAGTACATTGAGAGCACTGATCTTTTTTCGGTTTAAAAAATGAAAAATTAAACTTGGTGTTAAATATTATCTCATATTGACGTTTAGTTGCCAAAGGACAGTCAAATCTTTGCTGTCCAAACCAAGCTGTGTAGAGGCGATACATCTTGGCTATGTTAAGTAGTTCTGAGAGGTATTTTCTTGAAGAATCTTTTCTAACATAATGAGACTCAACAGTAGGGAACAATTCAATGTGCTTTATGATGCTTTCTTCTGTCAAAATGGGCATTTTACGTGGCCTATTTTCATGTCGCCCTCGTTTGTCCATAAAGTTTTCTTCAGGTTTGGATTTTTCTAGTGCTGTATATACAGTTTGATGTGAAATGCTTAGAGTATTAATGAAAAAGGTTTTGCACACTTGAATTTTGTTTGAATCTATTGTAAAGAAGTATTTGATCGAATGAGTTCGGGTGCGTTTTCGCTCTACTGTGATTCGCTTAACATCTTCGACTAATGTATGATTTACGATATATTGCCATTGTCTCTCGTGGTCTCCAATTTTATAATATTGCTGCATTATGTACTCTCTTTGCTCATGAGTTACCTTTTCACCACATTTCTTTGTGCACTTACAGCTAGCTTTTAAAACTTTTTTGTCGTACATTTTCTTCGATCTACAGCCTTTATAGGCTTCACCGGAATTTTTTAATTTCTTATTCTTTACATCTTGATGTTCATTTAAATTTCGTTTACGTTTTCTTGTATTTTTTTCCTGTGGTGTCGATTCTTGAACTGTACTAAATGAATGCATTATGGCTTGGTCTTCTCCATCATAGTCACCATTATGATCAAGGCTCTGATGGTCCACTACGTTACTGTTTTGTTCTGTTTGTGTCAGATTTTGAGGACTAGGGATTATGTTTTCATTGTTAATAATCGTTTTGTCCAATAATGTACAATCAGAAATATTTGCGGGTTGTAATGTTTCATCCAAATCAAAAAGAGATGGTACTGATGATTCTCCTTCTTTTTCACCCCCGTGATTATCAATAATAGTACTAGTATATGAGGTTGACGGCTGGTTATCGTTTAAAAATAATTTATTGAGGCATCTTTTTGATGACAGCTTTGCTTTGTATCTAGACGGTCCATTATTTTCATGTGTTGAAGTTGGTGTCAAATCCAAAATACAGTTTGTGTCTGCTTTAGGATTGTCTTGCAACTTATTAGCTTCAAATATGACTGAAGGGGATGCTATGAAGTCTATTGTGTTCAAAACTAAAGATACGTTGGAAATAGTTGATGGTGTTTTTATTATCTTCTGACTGGCCGTTTCTATGTAATCTGAGTTTCCTCCAATACTTGATGAACTTCCGCTTTTCTGTAAAATTTTCATTCTTTCTGGGCTCGGCAAATACTCAGATGCATCCGGTGAGAAATCTTCATTTATTTCATTTTCGTTTTCCTCACAGTAAAATGCTTTCTTCGTCTTTCGTAAAATATATTCATGAGCTTTAGCAATAACTGCTTCAGATGTCGTAGTAACCACGTCGTTATTTCCTCCCTGATGTTGTTCTAAAAAAAAATAGAATAGATAAGTGATATATGAATAACAGTATCCAGATGACACTGAATAATTGCACTCATATTTGCGAAACTAAAATTAATTTAATGACACCCTAATCATTTAAGCATGAAAATCGGTTCAGGCTTCATTAAAACGGGATGAATATGCAGGATAATCATAAGCAAAATTAAAATAAAATCAGCCAAGTACAAGTAAGACGTGCACATGAAGGGCTCAGTACCACCGTACTATAAATTCTCGAATTAATTATTATTATTGTAGTACATATTGCGCTTACGTATTTAGGCAGTAAAAAAAAGTTGAACGTGTGGCGGGACACGCGTTTGGCACGAAATCAAAACCAAGGACTGCCGAAAAGTAATCTTACATCGTTTAGTTAAAAATCGCAATTTTAAACATAAACAAGGTAACAGCAGCAAAACAATCCATAAAAATAGTGTCAATAAGGTTGAAAATCGCTTGCACCTATTTTTACATCTAAAAAACGTTTACATAGTGAAATCTCTTTTCGTTACAAAAATCTCACAGGGGCCGTATTTTTAGGTAATTATACCATCATGATTTCGTTGCGAAAAAGGGATGTTGTTATCGGTCATGTATAGCTGCGTCACTCTCTTGCACCGACATCATGGTGGCATTAT
Source organism: Colias philodice (assembly GCF_061535455.1). Taxonomy (NCBI): domain Eukaryota; kingdom Metazoa; phylum Arthropoda; class Insecta; order Lepidoptera; family Pieridae; genus Colias; species Colias philodice. The sequence continues at coordinate 4,625,538 of NC_143111.1, read as the reverse complement.
AATTATCATCATAATACGGCACCAGGTATAGGGTATGAAACTAAAACTTAATGAATATTTTAATATAAATTGTGACTAGGTTCTACCAGTTCTACTTACCATTATTAAAATGATTTGGCTCTTCTTCAATCCTTTCTACATTATTCATAATGGCGTTTAAACGCGCGTACCTAGTTTGTTTACTCATTACCGTAAATAACTATTATTATTAAGCTATTACACTTCACTAAAAAAAATAAAAACAAAGAACTTAGCACTAGAATGTTTACGCAATGACGCATAGAAGCACACTGATTAATCGACATTAGGTATATCTGCCATTGCCGTGAAATCTAATTGAGCGAAGAGGATGACAATATGTCTTACTGTTCAAAACCATAACAGTCATTTTACTAACACATCTTAGAGCGAGCGCCCACGAGCAACTTTGTCTCCGCAACAATTTTGTCTCCGCAACTATTTTGTCTCTCCAGCCATGGGCTAGTATGAAAGTGCGCGTACGTAGCGACGCAACTCCCGGGAGACTTTTTTGTCCGCGGGTTCGGAGACAAGCCCGCGACGCAACTGTCGCCCTATCTATTGGTTTCAATGCAAGTGCGCGCACGGCGACAAAAATGTTGCCAGGCGACGGCCGCCGGCCAGTTGCCGCGTAACCGGCGTAGCGATAATACCTATTTATGTCAACGTATTTATTCTCGTACACTGTAGTTTTAACCGACTTAAAAAAAAGGAGGAGGTTATCAATTCGGCCGGTATATTTTTTTATGTATGGACACCGATTACTCCGAGGTTTCTGAACCGGTTTACGTGATTCTTTTTTTTTTTGATGCGGAATGGTGTGGAATTGGTCCCATAAATTTTATTCGGATAAGCCCAGTAGTTTTTATTTTATGAGCATTTTCGTCTGGTCTCGATGACTTAATTGAAATGTAGCAAGTAACTTTGATTCATTTCCAGGTAACCGATTGAGCTGAAATTTTGTATACGTATGTAAATTGGATAGCGATGAAACATTATTATGACATAGCGCTGATTTGATGATGGAATCGGAAGGTGGCCATAGGAACTTAGTAATATATTGACTCAACTTTATCGAGTTTGGGCTCGTTTGATTCGTGTTGAAAAATAAACTAAAAAGTATTAAATAAAAATAACTTCGTTAAAAACAACCTACTTCAAAAACGGAAAAGTAAAAAATAAAAAAGGTTTGATATTAATCATTACTACATATTATTTAGATGTGTTATTTACTAATAAGGTTTGATGTCGGTGCACGGGCTTAATACTAAGTGCTTAGTGCTTGGCACCAACTTCAAACCTATTTAATAAATAACACATCTAAATAATATTGTTTTTAATGAAGTTATTTTTATTATTAGTAGTTTTTCTGTCTATAGTAGAGCCATTTTAATAGGCATCATAGACAGTTCAACAAAATTCAGCAACGTAATCTAGTAACGACGCCATAGAAAAATATGTTATTTCGTTTTACTTAACTTTTTTCAATTACGATTACATATCTATACTAATATTATATGTATAAAGAGGAAATGTATGTATGGTTTTCAGTTTTCACGCATAAACTACTGAACCGATTACAATGAAATTTAGCACACATATAGAGGGTAACTTGGATTAGCACATAGGATAGGTTTTATCCCGGAAATCCCACGGGAATGGGAACTATGCGGGACAAGAGCACAGACCACAACCGTCTCTTCGAAATTCATGTTGATAAATGCAGAAAATTTTAAAGAAAAAGTTGCGTTGCTGTCGCTTTCGTGTGCGCATCGTTCAAAACTTTGCGAGGAGACAGCGACAGAGACAAAATAGTTGCCGGGCAACTAAGTTGCTCGTGGGCGCTCGCTCTTATACGAAGCGACTGGATAGTTTTGAACGAGAATAAAATGATAACTGCGTTTATCATTTTCTAGTCGAAAATTATTTCACGGGAACATAATTGTATGACTATTTGTCATAATAACAAGTGGGAATACATTTTGATAACATTATATTAACATTTTATTCTCGTAATTTAAGACCTGTTTAAATATTTGAATACTATTGTAATAATTTGTAACTTCGTCAATAACTGTATAAAAATTACGAAAAAAATTGAGCAGATGTATTAACACCCACAGATCCCAAAAATTACATAACACTAAGACTAAGATAATGGCAGTTATCATTTTATTCTCCGGGGACGGCGTTATGTTCTCCCTTTCTATATATATAATGAAATAAAATTATGCTTACACGCCGAAACTATGAAATAAAGTGTTTTAAGCAGGTTTATTACAAAAAAAACATCGTTGTTTAAAACATCATGTTTAAAACAAGTTTAAAACAAATTGTAAAAAAAAAACATGTTTTTTTTCACCTGTTTTAAATCAATGTTTTATACATTGTTTTAAACAGGTTTTAAACTTACAAGTGGGATAGATAAATAAAACAATTTCAAATGGGAAATTATTATTATTGCGAAATGTTAATTTAATTAACTTAATTATATTATTATATAACACTAGTCAGTCAGCTAATAAGATAATTGAAAGAAAATAACAAATTATTTAACTTAATACTTAGTCAACTAATAAGGATTCCTCCAAATGCTCTAAATTTTGGCCACTCTGGGAGATTGTATTTTTTTTATTCATATTTTTAAAAACTGAAACAAGTTTCGCGGTTTTTTAATTTGGTAAACGATTTCTTAATCTGGACTGTACCAACCCAAATGTAGAAAAAAGTCTTTCTACTCCTGCAGAGGAAGCAACTGCAGCATGCAGTTGGCATGCTAGATAATTCATGTCCGAGCTTAATTTCCCCTTAAGTGATTGCCACCATGTTAGTGGGTGCACTTCATGCTCTGCATATCCTTTCTAAGCACTTTTGTTTTTTGTCACTACACCCACAACGGGATGAACAGCAACCAGCTTTACATTGACATGATATCACTTCGAGGTTTTTCAATGAAATTGACTTTACTGATGAAGTAATTGGCAACAGTTTGTTGTCCTAAACCTTTCAGCTAGTGGAATTTCTTTTTTATTTTTACGTAACGTTCCAACAATAGTTGTTCTATGATCATTTAGCAACTGATCAGCAAGAGGTATAGAAGTAAAAAAGTTGTCCATAGTGATGTTGCGGCCAGTGTTGAGGTTATTTTGGGATAATCTTTTTACCAAAGCATTTGCTGAATTATCCAAAATGAACTGCCCTGGAGGCTGGAGGTTGTTTCCCAGCATATATCTCTAAATTGCTAGTGTAAAATGATTTCGCATCAACAAGTGCATAAATTTTTATGCCATATTTGGCAGGTTTATTAGCCATATATACCCGGAACTTACATCTACCTCTGAAGGATTCCAGCATCTCGTCTATAGTACAATATTCAAGCAAAAAATAAAACCTCTTTATAGACATAGTTGCCCTGAAAACGTCAGGGGCGGTCCCATCATTTACCCACATTTCTTGAATATTTGCGTGATTCATCTTTTTTATACCAGCCATCAGCAGTAATCCGATAAGAGCTTTCACTTCGATTCTGTTCGTCTCTTTTGCATCTCTCTCACGGGAAAATTTTTCTTGGTAAGCTCTTATGTATGTATTAGTAAATAACACAATATCATCAATTATTGATTCAGTAATAAACTAATGAAAACATTCTACAGGTGTTTTACAATTCAAAGCTTCCTCACCCTTCACTCCGGGCCTGCCGATTACAATATTTTCCTGTCTTGTCCGAATATTTGGTCGTAAAGGAGGGTGAATAAACCATTTCGTGCCATCTTTACCTTGATACATCGGAACTCTAGTAGGTCGTCGTCGAGAAGCTGGAGTAACAGATAAAAGTTGAGATTGAGCTGACGTACTTGCCTGCGGGGACGATACAGTATTCCTGTGACGAAGTAGTTGCGCTAGTGGTTCATCATCATCGCTGGACGTACATGTTGGAGATTTATCACCACGTGGTTGTATGTTACGTTTACGACGACGAGATCGAGGCTGATGGCTACTCTTATCTGAACTGGGTGTAGGTGCTATTTCGGAAGACACAACAGTTGAATAAGATTTTTTATTGTTCGAAGCGTCACTGTCTGCTGACTGTTCTGTTTCCGTGTTGTGCTCACTATGAATAGTAGATCTATCACTATCTGAAATATTTTCATTTTCAACGATGTTGTGTACTAGCATCTTCAAAATCAGATGTTTCTTCTAGCCAAGACAAAATTTGAGCTTCTTTTTTATCCATTCTTATTTATTATTATTATTACAGCAGGCAAAAAACTTAAAAAAAAATTATTCAAACACCTCTGTCTCCATCCAACCATTTTTTGTTGCGGCATAAGATGTCCCTGGATATGCTTCGGAAGATGTCCATGTATCCCATACATTCTTGCCTTTGTAGACAATTAGCGGTGTCTTCTCTCCTGAAGCACTGGCACCAAGTAGCACTGTAGTGTTATCGCGTCCAGGTGAAGAAATAACCCTAGTTGCTGCATGACCTTTAGCACCAATGATTTTAGTTTTGGCCTTGAAAAAGCTCGTTTCGTCGATATTCCATATGGCTGACGGTTTATTTTCCAAATTTAACTCGCGTATTTTACTTTCGAGGAGATCAAAATATGGATAGATTATAAATGGGTCAACGGCTCTTTTTCGCGCGTACTCTACAGCCGTCGCATGGTCATCCGAGGTATTTTAAATTTCTTTGACGCACTGTATCCACTCAATATGCCACATTCCACCTCTCGCACGGCTTCTTTTAATTTTTCTTTCGAGTAGGACCCTCTATTTGATTTTTTTTGATACTTTCCCATAGATTGTGTTTTTTTAATATTACCTGAAAAAAAAAATAACTGTTTTAATACAGTCTTAAAAAACTGTAGAAATATAAAAACCCTGAACCATAAAATAAAAAAATGGAATATTCGCCACTGACATTTGCAACTCAGAGTAGGGTTTGATCGATATCGTCGTATTTAGCGTTGTTTTAAAAAACGTCCACGTAAGTACCTAAACGTTCGTTGAAAACATGTTACTAAGAGTACGATACGACACAACCGATAACACGAATATCTAGTTTAAGAGTAAAACTCATGGTTACTCATCACGCTAGAAGCTGAAAAATACGAATCAGTCATAAAATTAGCTTAAGCGTAAAAGGTTTGTGACATCTGAAAATGGCGAAGATCGGCATATGCCGGTGTTTCCCTCCAAGTACTAGACGGACTTCTCCACTATTTCAATTTGAGGTTAAGTTTTTGCCACTAGATGTAACTTCGTAAAAAATATGCTTTATTACATTCTAATATTATAATTAGGTACTTAAAAATATTGATCATAAATGAACTTACCCAAACAAATCCTCTTTTTAACCGACTTCAAAAAAAAGGAGGAGGTTATCAATTCGGCCGGTATGTTTTTTTTTTTTTTTTAATGTATGTACACCGATTACTCCGAGGTTTCTGAACCGATTTACGTGATTCTTTTTTTGTTCGATGCGGGATGGTGTCGAATTGGTCCCATAAAAATTTTATTCGGATAGGTCCAGTAGTTTTTATTTTATGAGCATTTTTGTCTGTATATTTGTAAATGTTGCAAGTGCAAGTTTGAAGTCGGTTGTTTTTAACGCAGTTATCACTTGTAAATAAACAAATAGCACTTAAAATATTTTTTATGCCAGCGTGGTGCTGGTCGTTTTGCGAGGTCTGTTTGCTAAATAAACGTATTTTCTTTCTTCTCTCAAGTTGTCAACCCGACTAAACTTTAGATGTCATTTTTTCTCTTTGTAAATAGTGCCATCAATGCCAATTTATTAATAACTAAAACAGTTTAAAGTTTTTGAAGTTCGGGTTGTCATTGCTTATTGTACGGTCCTACCCGCCAGACGGTCTTCGCCGAGTTGATCTCATATCAAATTTCAAACTTATTGTTTTTATATAGTTGTTTGAAAGAAGCAAACCACTAAACATTAACACAAGCTTTAATTGGTTGAACTAATACAGGTTGTTGATTAAAATATATATTATATTATGTTCTATAAAACAATATTTAACAAAGTAATGTTTGTATAATAAAATTGATATGTTTGTATGATATAATAATTGTGATTTCAGTAAATAATTTCGTTCTATGTAGTTGCAAATGGGTTCGAATCACCGTATTATAGCATCAAATCTGGCGTACCACAAGGCTCGCACTTGGGCCCTGTGTTGTTTAATATATTTATTAATGACATTGTTAGCTGCTTCCGTAACTCCACGCCATATCTGTTTGCGGACGATCTGAAATTTATGCGTGTAATAACTCACGACGAAGACACTTTTCTCCTTCAACAGGACTTGAATGGCCTTATATTTTGGTGTGAATCAAATGGCATGAAATTGAATATTGAAAAATGCTGTTATATAACTTTTTCACGAAAACATGTTGGCATTAACTCAAAATATTACGCCAACAATCAAGAATTAGTCAGAGTTGAAAGTATCAAAGATTTGGGCGTTACTTTTGATCAAAAATTTACTTTCTTAGCCCACATTGAAAATGTTGTAAAAAAGGCCAACCAAATGCTTGGGTTCGTAATCAGAAACGCAAGATTATTCAAATGTCCTAAGACTAAAATTATTCTTTATAATACCTTTGTACGTAATGTCTTAGAATACTGCTCAGTAGTGTGGCGCCCTCACTTTGCTACACATTCACTTAGATTAGAACGGGTTCAAAAAAGGTTTATATGGCACCTTGCCTATAGTCAAAATTTAAGTAAAAGTCTAATTTCGTACTCGAAGCGTCTGGAATATTTTAATTTGGTATCTTTAGAGAGAAGGCGCGATAATTTTGATATTTTATTTTTATACAAATTACTTAGAAATAATATTGACTGCCCTCAACTGCTTTCCTTGATTGGCTTCCGAACGCCTAGTAAATTCCCACGGAAACCAATCCCTCTGTTATCGGTGCCCGTCATGAGGACCAAGTTGGGTTCCTTCTCTCCCTTACCGCGGATATGTAGAAATTACAATCGAATAATAATAAATCACACACTGGATATACATTTTGACAAATTTGGGAAATTTAAAAAAACCTTACTTCGATCAACCATGTCAGTGTTTAATTAATACTACCGCATAATTTTAATATTATGATATTGTATTTTATCTAAGTTTAAAAAAATAATTTAATTCTGTGTTTTAAATGAATTTACTTGACTGTTTTAGGATGTATTTTAAAGTAACGTTTCGCTTTTTACTTATTTTAAATTATGATTATTATGTAGTTGATTATTATTTTTTACGAATTAAGATTGTGGATAATTTGAATTGAATTAATTTTTAAGTATGTACTTGTTTATAATTTATTAACTGATAATTTTGAATTGTATTGAATGTGTTGTAACGTATTTTTTATAGTGCATGCAGTGCTCATTTTTTATTGGTTGTCCATCATGTTCTATGTTTTGTATTTTTTATGTAATTTCATCGATGTACAGCTGCTAATGAGCCTTAATAAATAAATAAATAAATAAATAATATTCTCCATAATAGCTCTTATGTGGACAATTTATTTGATTACTAACTAACCTATTATTATTTTTTTACCTATAAACTTCAATAAATAAAGGAACTCTTCACTTATGAACTATTTATTGCAAAAGATTTCAGTTGTGTCATCTTAAACTAAGATCATACTTCTACAATAAATAACACATCATGAAACTAGTCCTTTTTTTTGTAATTTCAGAAGGAAGTGATAAACATAAAAAAGAAAATGATGAAAATGACACATTAAAATATTTATCACCTGAAGAAGCGGCATTGCTATCATTACCAGAACATTTGAGGGTTTCCTCCACGCATAAGTCTGAGGAAATGTTATCGAATCAAATGTTAAGCGGCATTCCAGAAGTTGATCTAGGTATAGAAGCTAAAATTAAAAATATTGAAGCGACAGAGGAAGCCAAAATGAAATTACTTTGGGAGCGGCAAAATAAAAAGGATGGACCGTCACAATTTGTTCCCACCAACATGGCTGTAAATTTTGTACAACATAATCGGTTCAATTTAGAGAACGCTAATGTTAAGAAGAGGAAGGTCGAAAAGGAAGAAATTGTAAAGAATGAAGCTAGAGTTGTAACATCAATAGATGAAAGTGTTGACAAAATTGTTAAAAAAGCAAAAGGCGAAAGAGCAACTGATGATTATCATTATGAGAAGTTTAGGAAACAGTTCAGGAAATATTAATGTGTGTTGAGTACATTGTAATTTTAATGTAGTAAGTGGAAATTGATATTTTTAAATACTAAATAATGTCTTCAATTGAATAAGTCTCTTCTGACTTATTCTGCTGGTATAGGGAATACTCAAGTTGTACCTTATATTTTTATGGTTAATTATGTATGTTAGCTGAAATCATATGAACTGAAACTGAACTGCCGTCCCTTCGAAAGGTGCAATAACTCGGTCAAACCTGATTTCAAGAAAAACGCCGGAAAAGATTTTATTTTTGTTTTGATTGTATCTCCATCACTATACATGGTATCGGATTGAAACTTTCACTACATGATGTATAACAATGTAGAGAATATTATGTGGTACTTAATGTTTTTCCCGCATTTATTCCCGATATAAAAATCAATAAAATATACAATAATGGTAAGTATTATTACTATGTAGAAAGAATGTTTACTAGTCATAACCGCAACAAGTAACCTATTTAGTGCACTAATGGTCAGGAAACATGATTAATAATTTTTGACTAGCAATTCATCGTTTTTTTTAACTGCATCCTAACCAAATGTGCATTCAGTTTCTTATTTATTGCGGTTTTCATTAGTAAGAGACAAGTTTAAAACGTTTTAACTCGAACAAGTGAACATAAGTAATTTCTATCTCTAACCCAGATCTTTGCATTTTTTAAAGTCAAATCGAATGGTCCCTTTTGCCCCAAGGGTGGGGTAAAAAGGACCGGTGCTGGGGTAAAGAGGACCAGTATAATTAAATAGTTTTCTAAGGTTAATTAAAGCAAGTAAATAAATGAAAACTATTTGAAATCAACCAGTCTTTATTTTAATTTAAATAAACTAAACAACTTTACTTATTTTAACTTATGGCACAGCATTTCAGTCTTAATTAGTCCAGCTTTTTGGTCCGAAACCTATAATGTAACATTAACATAACTTTTTTACAATTACTCGTCATCTGAGTCGCAATTAATACATACATAGGTCAAAGATGACAGTGAAGGATTCACATTTCTCGTGGGACCAACCTTTGCAATTAGAACATTGCATCCAGCCTTCCCCAGGAATGCTCTCCAGGTATGATTCACAGCACACCAAGCAAAAACATTCCTCTTCAGAGCTAGAACTGTCCTCCTTTTTATGATGAAGCGGTAGATAAATCATCTGCTGCTGGGTCGCTAGGTATTAACAAGCTTGGTGATGTGGATGAAATAGGTGGATAAGTTTGAATAGCTGCGGGTAACTCAGAATTATTATACGGCTCAGTAGACGTAGAATTTGTTGCCTGTTGATTATTAGGGTTTGGTCTATCCGTCACATAGCTTGGAGCGAAGTCCGATTCATTAAAAACTTCTCGATTGAATGGATAAGCGCCCGTTTTTTGAAACCCATTTGAAATATTGTTGGGAGTTAGCGCCAATGGTAATGCAGTTCGAACTATTCCTGGGAGGTCATATATAGTCATGGTTTTGCCGGGATTGTTACGCATCCATGCAATTTGTGCTGATGACAAATACTTTTTAAGTGGACCGAATACTGACACATCCAAGGGCTGCAGCTTGTGTGAACAGTGGGGTGGATACGAAAGCATCACTACTCCATTATCTTTGGCTAGACCCAATACAGGCAAGGAGAGGTGAGAACAGTGATTATCTATCAGAAGCAATACAGGAGAATCTTTACTTGGTTTTACATAGCTAATGAAATGTTTCATAAATTGCAAGAACTCCACATCAGTCATCCAACCGCTTGCATTTCCTGCACCTATGCATTCTGCAGGCCCATCTCGCACAAAATGATTCTTATATTTCTTCCTGGGAAACACAAACAATGGTGGCACGGAACCACCAGTTGCTGAAACAGCAACCAGTAATGTAACGTTGGTTCCTCTTTCAGCGGATGTGACTGATCCAACGTTTAGTTTCCCTTAACCGCTATAATTTTAGAGGGTTTGGAGACAGTTGATACGCCCGTTTCATCGGCATTCCATATTTGAGACCCTCTAGATCTGTGACGATCCATGACCTGTGCTAATTTATCAAAATACTCTGCAACATTCGTTCGATTAAAAGAAGTTGCCCTACTCGAACTGGTAGCTTCTGGTTTCCTTATGGAGAGACGGTCGTTTCTTGACAAGAAACCTTGTAACCAATCTTTGCCACCCATTTTATTTACATGCTATGTGTCAGGCAGGCATCTGAAGATTATATTTTGTGGCACATTCATATGCGAAGCGACGAACATCTTTTGGTCCTAAACCATGAAAGATTTGAGCAACAATGGGAATCACTTCGCTATTTTACATATTAATTCTGGTCTATTAGCCAGCATTTAAAATTGAACAGTTACTACAACGTTTAAAGTAACAAACATTTAAAAAATTATTCATTTGTCAAAATGAATCTTAATAGTAGTTAAAGTGTTAATATTACTTTTTTATTTTATTTTAAGGCACAATTTGAGATGTGACAAGACAATGTTTTATTATTGTAACTTATAACTACCTAATTAAATATTTTTAGTCGAAGTTCGGGATGGTTCGAAGTTCGAGATGTTTCTCGTAAGTTTAACCAAAAGCCTTTCCTGGTTTCAGGCATCAAAAGTACTATTCTTCTATCTTTTCGTTCTTTTGTTATTCCTCTCGAGGAATTCTTGTTTGCAAAATTAGGAAAGCATTTGTTTTTAATTATTTTAACTTGTAGAAAATCTAGTTCTTTCGTTTATCATCAGTAGGTAGCTCTTTGCTTTATTGTAAACGCTCCTCTTTCGGCTCTGACTGCCATGATGTCTTTTAGATAGACTCTGGGTTCCATGTTTCGAATTTTATGCTGAGACGACACATCCTCATAACTGTAAAAATCGGATACTGTCATCACTTTTACTATGCTACTTTTTGAATTGGGCATGTTTACCGAATCTACAAAGTCATCAAAATCATAAATTTTCTTTAATCTTTTTAATGCAATTTTGACAACCTGATGGTGAAAGCTATCAGACGACATGAACGTATGGCCTGGTTCGTACGTACGTTACGTAGGGTAATTGATTCGGCAGAAATCAGCTGACTATTTACTATGTTCACCAGAAAACTCATAAACGCCCAGTTTTTGTTTTAGGCTGCGCAATTGTCGGCCCATACAACGATATGCTTCATGTCGCGTTCATGTATAAAAAACGATCTGAATGCTGAAATTATGTATATCTTCTTGGCTTCTACCAGAGACAGTTATAAAATAATTATTGAAAAAACACAAACAAAAGCATTCAACATAACCATAATATGCACTTTTAGTAGGAAGTCTGAGCTTGCATCTTTTTTATTAGATTTTCAATTCTAGGCTGAACGGGCTCTGTCGACTGTCGTCCAATGCAAATCCCCAGCAATGTCCAGCCTGCTTCTGTGTTTGGTTTTAATAACAACAACCACCGTTAAAGCTTTCTCACACAGATACGTACTTGAAAAGGGTAAATACAGTTTCAGTTCTGCTTCTGCTATTCTGGGATAAATCTGAAGACATTTAACCCAGAAGGAGGGCTTATCCATTTTTTCAAAGTCGTATTTTGCAGCAGAATCATTTTTAATTTCCAATGCTTGCTCCTGTAGTTCTTCTGGCAGCAATTCAACATCAATATGGTAAGGGTCCGTTGTTAATTATTGGTAAATGTGATTATCGCAGACGTTTGGAAAGTATGAGTTCATCTGTAAGGTGCTGCAGATGGTCCGAAATTTCGGCTTTTGAAATAAAACTAAAGTTAGAATTGGGTTTTTTTGGCATGTAGTAGCTTAATAATTGTCCTGTCTAGCAAATAAACTTAAACTCTAGTTAAAAACGAAATAATTACTTATTGTAACTTGTAACAAATTGTCATGACCGTTTTCCAAACTTTTACGAAAATGCAATTTTTAACTTTTATTTTATTAATGAAATAACTAGTTATTTTAACTATTACATATTTAATAAAATAAAAGGGCAAATCCAATCAAAATAGGCCAATCAGTACTTGAGAATGCATTTGTTTCGAAAATATAAAAAAAAAATTTTTTCACAAAATAAAGAAAAACTATATCAAAACTCTTCAATATTTCAGGGGATATCTGACCTATCGGTTACGGTCCTGACATAGTAAAGTTGAGGTCAAACTGGGACTAATTAAATACACACGCTTACCTTACTTTTCGTCATTTTTATTTGACTTTTATTACTAGTACTATTTTGCACATGTTTACGTATGATATCAAAAATCAACAATTCAGTCTATAAGCAATTGTTTTTAAAACTAGCTTAGGTTTTAAAATTTTCACTTAGTATGGTAAAGTGGTTCTTAAATTAATTAAATCACTTTGAAATAGTTTGTACTAATAGCTTTTCTTGACTTGCTTGCTACCGACATAAACATTGCGATGTAGAGAAATCGCTTGTGCGTAAAGATTTTGTAATTTAAATGCATCTTCACTGTAACGCAAACAGCAACCTAACAAATCATCCCACACAAATTTGTCTACTAAGATATGTTGTGCTTTGTATGCATCACCTCTACCGGCAGCTATAGCTTGTGGATCGTTTTTTATATCACGTTGAATGCGTCCACGCCATTGTATAGATTTTCTTAAGGAATTTCTCGTAATTTCATTCACAATCCATTTTTTGTGACAATTTTTATAAAATTTGTATATACCGTAAATAAACAGTAATGCCACAGTACTTGTGTGGTTCGCTAGCTGTCTTATATCGGCATTATTTGCTCCTGCTGCATTTTGGGCCAAAATAAATTCCTCTTTACTATTTGTAGATCCCATTTTTGTAGATCAAAACTTAGCATAGAAATAACAAAATGGCTCACGTCCACTCACTACAGTTTTTATTCGCTACTGACGTTTACAGATTCATGCCAATGCTGCCAATTCTGGAATATAGTTAGTACTGGGTGCAAATATTTTTTTACTGACTAAATTCATAGGATACCCCATGAGAAAATTATTATCAAAGAAAAAAGGCAAAAGGGCTGGTATTAGGAGCAGGGCTGGTATTCGGGGCAACCACCCTAATCCAAAAGAATATATTCAAAGTGACGCTTTTGCACCTTACATATTTTAAGTAAATGTATGGTACAGCTAGCAAAAAAGGAATTAACCAAATAAAACTATTTTGTACATATTTATGAAAAATATATATTTTTGTACAGGTATCAAGGACAAGGAATTTTTTTGAATCATTTCGTCTGACCGTCTATTTTTAGAACAAATTTGTGTTAAAATCTCATATCTGTTTCTTGTAATGCTGCATCACAAATCTCTTCTTCATACTCTGGAGTGTCATTTTCACCAGTAGCTCGGCTCAGAACTTCCCTGTAATAATTAAGATCATCTCGGCTCTCCCATTCATCACTGAAATGTTTTTGCAGTAGTTTCTTTACATCTTCCAATTTTGCCCTGTTTAATACTACTTTTTTTTTATTAATGCGGTTCGGATTAAAACCAGTCAATGTTTTGTTTTTTTTCATTATATTTTTACTCAGCCCCGCGTCAGCATTGTAATGAACTTCCCCTCTTACCAAAATACGATTTGGCTTTCTTTTTAAATAAAATCGTTTTGTTTGCTGGAATTGGAAATGCCAGTTCCCAGGTGTTCGAACTACTTTTTCTAACTCCGATTTCCAGTCATATACGTCATCAAAACGTTTAACTGTACCATACTTCTCAAATACTTCAATGTACTGATCGGGAGTTAGAATAATCTCCATATTCTTGATTTCTTTTTCAATCAAACCAAATACCCGGTCCGGTGGCAGAAAAGAATGGCCAGGAACAGGGAATACCAATTCTACTGAAGTGATATGTTGTGGTGCACAACGATTCAACCAGTTAGAGCACATTCCTACCATTGTGGTATTTTTGTTTCGAGCTCCACATCCATCGGCTACTAGTCTTACAGTGGTTATATTTTCATTGAACGATGTGTTTTGGAGACAGTCGAAAACGGCTGATGCAATTTCATTGCTGCCTTTACGATGTTCGTCTTCTGTCCAAGTGTACAGTGTTACATTTTCTCGCTTCAATGTATTTTCCGGAACAGTCCTGACAACGGCAAAGTTGTATATATATATAGTTGTCGGCTATAATAAGCGGCCTGGTCAGATACTTTAGGTAGTACTTGGTTTTTTTGGCAGTCGAATGAAAGTACCATTAAATCGTCTCTTTTTTCCTTCAAGAGTCTGTAAAATGCTCGTGCTTTCAATTTATGGACCCGCATTTCAGCCATTAACAATGCTTTCTCAGAAGTCCTCGTACATGATTTAATTTTTTCTGTAAGCTCACTGCACTTTGAACAGGTATCGGTTCGAGGGCTGCCAAATCCTAAATTGTAACACCGTGTGAAAACAGATCTGAAATAGCATTCTAGAACTTTCATACCCTCTTCGCATTGTTGACAGTATAGTTTCCACATTTTACGGATATTTAAGGATGATGACAAATACTTTCTGATGACTGTTGACCTGCAATAGTGGGATTCGATGCATTGAAATTTCTCGATAAACGCTTTGACTGCTATAAGCTTATTTCTATTTTTAGCAGAGGTATGATCGCCTCCTCTCCTTTCTTGAACTACTGACCCAGTAGCTGTAAATGTTTGGGAAACTTTTCTAATTCTGTGTGCTGATATGTTCAAGATCCCCAAGAAAGTTTTTTGACACACTAGAAGTAGTTTCGTATCTCCTCTCCTCCGAACATAAAGTTTAGTTGTATGTTCTGTAGGTTTGCGTACACCCACTCTCGGACGCCGTCTTTTGATTTTTGTAACTTTACAATGTTTTAGTATAAAAGCGTCTTGATCTTTTTTGTTCTTTGTTTTATAAAATTCACCGTGAAAACTTTGTATATCCAGCATTGTTATTTTTTTGCATTTAAAATGCTTATTATCTTGGCCATGATTACATGAAGGTAAACCAGGCGGTGTCTTAGCCGAATATCTGCAATACCAAAAGATCACATTTAAAACAAACCAGACTAATAAACCAAAAGGCCCTGCCAAAAGTCATAAAAAAAGATGCAGGATAGCGGGTGAAACCAGGAACCTATCTTACAAAAACAAAAACAAATTAATTGTATTGAAAACATGCATTGAAATCAGAGCACAAAACACCGTCAAAATAATACTTTTTTTATCATAAAATATACTTAAGTCAACATCGCATTTTTTGACTGACGTTACTAGCACGTTTATCAGGACGAAAAAACCTTCGCTTTTGCTCTTTTCCACGTCTCCGGAGCCCTGATTCTTTTCCTCGCCTTATCGGGAGGTACTTCTGCGACGTTTTCTTCCATATTTTGTTTATTTAACACACAAATAACTCTTAAAATGGATAACAAAACTCACACGACTTGACTAGCAACAATCATCCGACGCCATGCGACGCCAACGCAGTCATTGCAGTAAAATAATTTGCAGGCCATACATTTTGTTTTCTTGCCAAGAATTGAGCAATCACAACCATTACAAATAAGAAATTTAATGTCATGCTTTTTTATTAAAGTTGCATTACTTTTTGTAATTCTCTTTGTTAGACGTTTGTTCTTGTTTTTGGCCTCTAATATATCGAGTTTAGTAGAACTAGGTCCTGAACTAAGTGATTTACAGGTATTATCTGGTAAAATATCTAAACTCTTTTTTGTTGTACAGTTCAGTTGGTTATTATATTCATCAAAACCTGGTCCTCGAGAATTAGACTCTGCATCGGGCAAAATATGTATAGGCAAGAAATCAATATCTTTCAAATTAAATTCAATATCCATAGGCAAATTAAAAGTTTCTGATTTTATTTCCAGGCTATCTTGTTCATCCATGGGGAAATTTAGGTTTTCTGATGTAATATCCAGGCCATCAACTTCATTTATGGGCAAGTTCAGGTTCACTGGTACGATTTCGGGAGAAGCAACTTCATTCTTAGGATAATCCAGGTTTTTTGAGACAAATTCCGGTAGACATATTTTATCATTAGGCATGTTAGAGGTTGGTGTAGTATCCAGGTTATCAACTTCGTCTATGGGTAAATTCAGGTTCATTGGTACGATTTCGGGGGAAGCAACTCCATGGGTTTTTATCTTCCATATATTCCTTAATGCTGTAATAGGCTGTCTGAACTAATACGTTTTTTACATAATTTTTAAATTTAGCACTACTTAACTCTTTGATACTATGAGGAATTCTGCCTATACCTTGGCCCATAAATGAATTTTTAACTTTCGCTAACCGATAAAATGGCATTTCAATTTTATTTCTGTTCCTTGTGCCATAACAGTGTCTATCTCCTACTCTTGTGTGTAAGTCTGCGTTATAAAGTCTTATTGCCTGAAATGGCATCTTTAAATTCAGTGCAACTAACATTAATATTAAAGAAAACGCACAATTCCTTTTTACAGTATGTACGGCGAGACGTTTTCTTTCATCGGTCCATACATTTCCCATGACACTGAAGATTCGTTCCACAAAAGCATTAGATATGGGAATACTACATACATACTGTACGATTTTCAACAAATTTGGCGCTGCTTCGTTGTTAAAAATTTGCACCACATATTAAGCGAATTCCCTTCCAGTGAAGAGAAAACACTGTGGAGTGCAGCTAGTTCTTCTAGCCTTCAGGAGGAGTTTGCTGCTTCCATGATGAGATATTAATGGAATATTATTTATTTTATTAATGCTTTTTTTAATACAAAGTGATAACAAATATTAAAACAGCTTAATCATGCATATAAATATACCTGCCCCAAGTGACTGGAATTATGCTGTTTTAAGAATTTAATTAGGACAAAAAAAGTTTTATAATCTTGTTCTTCATTACAGGCCATTTATCAGAAAAAATATCAATATCTATTAAATTTAACAACGAGTTATAATGTCTTAAAGTTCTTGTAATAGGTGAATTATTGGTAATAGGTGTCTAATAGGTGTCTTGTAATAGGTGAATTTGTTTTACATGAGGGTAGAAAAAATAATTTATAAGAGCTAGGACGCTTCTGTCTACAAGGCACAGATATATTTATATGATTAAGAAGTTCTGGACAATCAACTTTACCATTTAATATTTTATGCAAAAATGCCATATCTAAAGTTTGCGTCTGTTATCTAGGGAGCATAATTTAAAAAACTTTAATCTTTCGGAATAAGAAGAAAGCTGTAGGTTGTGATGATAAGAAAGTAGGGACAAAAATCTTTTCTGAATCCGTTCGACTCTGTACCTGTGCACGTCGTAAAAAGGAGACTATACTTGAGAACAATATTCTACAATATTGCGACATAAACATAAATATAAAATTATTATAGTTCTATAATTTTTATATTGTTTTGTATTACGTATTATAAAACCTATTAATTTGGAGACTTTAGTTGCGGATTTTCAGTCACCGGAAAAGCGTTCCAAGTAACAGAACCCTCGATTGGACACGAATGGAGTGCTCAAAGGAAAAGATTCCCTTTCATTCTGCGCATATCGTGCGAGGTATAATAATTTAAAATCTTATATATAAAATTCTCGTGTCACAATGTTAGTCTGCATACTCCTCCGAAACGGGTGGACCGATTCTCATGAAATTTTCTGTGCATATCGGGTAAGTCTGAGAATCAGCCAACATCTATTTTTCATATGTACCACGGGCGAAGCCGGGGCGGGCCGCTAGTTCTTATACACTACTCAAAACAAAATAGGGCCCACCTACACTTATCTCAAAGTTTTGCCTACACGTAATTTATAGGGTAGTTATTGGGGTACTTGAGTATACCCTTACGTTGTTGACATGTTAACGAAACTTTATTGCTGTTTTAACTATTCTATAATGTTATTCTCAAGTGGGTAACCACAAAAAGTTAAATGTTTCAAAATCACGTTCTTTCCAAATTCTCAATCACTTGTGTTCAAAGTCTCATTCTGAATGTTACTGTAGCACATCGTTATTTTTTAAAGTTTAATTTGGTTTCGGTATTATTCGTGATTATTATGCCTGGATCTCGCGTTCATATGGATATGGAAACGGCAGCAAGAGCGGTTGCTTTGCTTCAAGAAGGAAATTCTCAGAGGTCGGTGGCAATACGTCTTGGTATGTCACGTCGAGCTATCCGAAATGCTTGGGATCGTTATCAAGAGACAGGTAGTGTTGCTAGAAGACGTGGAACAGGAAGAACTCGGGCTACAACAGCCCAAGAGGACCGGTACATCAGACTTACAGCGCGTCGGCAGCGGACGGTAACCGCCCGTGCCTTACAAAATCAACTGCGGCAATCTACTGGCACGCGAGTGAGTGATCAAACCATTCGGAATCGACTTCATGAAGATGGCCAAAGGTCCAGAACTCGCGCTGTTCGACTGAAAATGACAAGTGCTCATCGTGCAGCACGATTAAGGTTTGCTCGTGATCACTCAGACTGGTCTATGGATAACTGGGGGACAGTTCTGTTTACGGACGAAACTAAAGTGAAGTTTTTAAGTGACGATCGTCGAGTGCGTGTATGGAGAAGGGAAGGTGAACGTTTTTCTGAACCTTGTGTCCACGGAACAGACCGATTTGGAGGTCCAAGCGTCATGGTGTGGGGCGGCATAAGCCTACATGGCAAAACGGAGCTCGTAGTTCTTGATGGAGGTACCGTGACTGCTACTACCTATGTTGAACGGGTCATACGGCCTCACGTGATCCCATTTTCACAAAGAATTGGCGAAGAATTCATCTTAATGCAAGATAATGCCCGCCCACATACAGCCCGTATCACTCAAAGTGCACTCTCTGATGCCAATATAAGAGTTCTGCCGTGGCCAGCCATGAGTCCTGACCTCAATCCAATAGAGCATATGTGGGATCAATTGAAAAGGAGCGTCAAAGCAAATTTCAGCAGCGTAAACAGCCAACAAGATCTCATAAATGCTCTTAAAGTCTGTTGGGAGCAAATACCTGACGAAAATGTAACCCATTTGATTGAAAGTGTCCCAGATAGGCTCAGAGAGTGCATACGGAGCAGAGGGGGTCCCACACGCTACTAATTACAAAATAAACCAGATTTTTTTGTTAATAAAGGTTTTATTGAAACTTTTGTCATTTGTCTCATTTTTGCAATTTTTCTCTGATACTGTTAATTTTGCATAATTTTCATAAAATCGCTAATTTTTGCTTAAGTTTACGTTAAAACAATTGTCCTACACGTTGTTCGTTTATACCCATTCATAAAATATGAAAAAAGTGAAGAGTTTTTACAACACAGCAAAAAATCAGGGTGGGCCCTATTTTGTTTTGAGTAGTGTATATAAAAATGAATCGCAAAATGTGTTGGTAAGCGCATAACTCGAGAACGGCTGAACCGATTTCGATAATTCTTTTTTTATTATATTCCTTGAAGTACGAGGATGGTTCTTATGTAGAGAAAACGTAAATATTATGTACCACGGGCGAAGCCGGGGCGGACCGCTAGTTTAAAATAAAATAAACTTAATTCCACACGATAGTATTGGTGAATGGAACATAGCTCGTGCACTGTGGCTTTATCCCACGCGCTAACCATTCTACTATATTCAGCCACTGAGGCAAAGCCGACACCACGACTTGAAGCAGGTAACGGGATGGCGAGTGTCTGGACTGTTACTTTGAGCGAATCAATAGCCCGTTCCAACTCGATGTCCTCTCTATACTCTATCCACCGAGTCAAGTTAATATAGCGCTCTCTCTGTCACGTAATCCCATACAAATGACAGAGACAAAAAAGTCAGTGGGCGTAAAACATTCTGAATGTACGTACACACTGCGATACTCTTAAATAAAAAATAGCTTTCTTCCCACGACACGACGACGCCTTTGGTGAAAAATTAGGCTTACATTAGGCTAGTAGAAGTTTCTTAAAATAAATAAAAAAAAGCTTTTATTAAATTAATTATTTAATGTGAAGGAAAAAACAAGAGTAATAAAATATTTACATCATTTATTTTCATTATAATTTACGTAATTATTATAATTCAAAAAACCCCCGACACAAAAATAATCTCTAAAAAGTATAAACCCTTCTCTTTTTGCATCGGGGGTTAAAAATATATTAATTACTATCCGACGACGTATCACTGCTACCGTTTTCTACATTTTTATGAATTTGTCAGTCATTATTTCTACATTCCTATCCATTGCGTTCATTTTTGGCTCTATTATTTCTTGTACATGTTTGCTACAATTTTGCCACTTTTGGGTATTAATATTTTGAATCGCGTTATTCAAAAGGTTTCTTAATTCCGCCATTTTGTAAGTTGTGTTTTCAGCGGCAACTTTACCTTTTACTTGAGCCCAAATTAATTCTATGGGATTTAACTCGCAGTGATACGGCGGAAGTCTTAAAACAGTTTTATTTTTAGCTTATGCCATTTCATCTACAGCACGTGCTTCGTATAGCTTTTTGTGTTGCTTAACTATGTTCAACAGTTCTCTTTTAAATGAATCCTCATCAAACGTAATATTTTTTTCTTTTAACCAGTCGATAATTTCTTGTTTTTTATTTTTTTCGGTAGGTATTTTCTCAGTTTTCCTTGAGTTATAGGAGGCATTGTCCATTACAATCACACAATTATCATCTAATTTGTCAAATATTACTTCGAACCAATTTTCAAATACTTCGGCGTTCATGTCTTTGTGATAATCCCCTTGTTTTTTTGATTCGAACACGTGCAGACCTCCGTCGACGAACCCATCTTCGCTTCCAATATTTGTTATTATTAGTCTTTTGCCCTTACCTGACAAACAAAAGAATTGCAGATAAGATATTGCAAACTTTTTAGATAAATAGAAAAGTATAACGAATTGGGCCCATATTATTATATTACTGATAAATTATTATTGTATAGAAAATAGTCATACCTGAAGGATTTTTCAAGCCCGTTGTTAAACCGTTAATAAAGGCATCTCGACTGCTTTTCACAGTTGTGTCTTCCCATGCCCTTGATTGTGTGTCCTTCATTCACCCATGTTTCATCCAAATAGTATATTTTTGTCGATTTTCTCTTGCATTTTTGATAGCTCGAAGATAATTTCGGCGCCAAAAGTATATATCATCACGATCCAGTAGTAAGCTGTTTCTGCCGTGTTTATTATATTTGAAACCAATGTTTTTCAGTATTTTATGCAGTGTGCTTCGTTTGAATATCCCCCAAAGTGCCATCATCACTGGTTTTCTTCAAAATTTTGCACTCTGCACAGCTCTGCACACTTCACTGGCCTGGACACCTTCACGTTGACCTCGCCTAGCACCTCCCGCAATTTGGCGGCAAGAACATCCGCTTCTTTTGTGCTGGAAGCACCAGGGATCTCCAATATCCTGGCACCGGTAACAGCTTGCCTAAAGCGTATCGCACCAATGCCAATCTCACCAAGATCGATCCCACGCCGCGCCTCCGTCAGGATCTTGGCATAAGTAATGCCACGCTCCTCCGCTCCCGGCTGAAGGGTCAGGACGACAGCCGAGGAAGAGGGGGCGTGGAGTTTGTGCCGCTTTTTGCGGGACTGCGCCGCTGGCTTCTTCGCCTTAGCCCCCTTTGTTTTCTTTCCGCCCTTCCCGACCACAGTCCATCCTTCCTATGGCTGCTCTTCCGGGGGGGGGGTCTGATGTTGGGGGCGCGACTTTGCTGGCGGGTTTTGAATCCGCCACGCTTTTCAACGCCACTTTCTTCTTTTTCTTCACCTTGGCCCTCGGCTCCATGGCCGTAGCCGTAGCCGCAACCTGTACCGCCGCTTGTTGCTTTAAGGCAGTCTTTGCGACCGGAACCGCAGCCCGCTTCACGGCCCGCTGTGGAGCGGACCCCGTCGCCGATGTGCTTGGTTGCGGCAGCGAAGCAGCCATCGCATATGTCTTCTTCGTAGATTGCGGGAGAGGGGCAAGGTCATCGGTCGTTTTTTGGACGGCCTCCACTGTCCCTCTCCTACTATCCGCCGCCAGCGGCGGTCTTACGCGCTTAGCCGGCGGCAGACGCTCTTCTAGTGCCTCGAATCTGGCATTGATCATTCCTCCCACCTGACGCATGATGGACGCTACCAATTCAGCGTCAGGTTCTCGTGGTTGAGGCCGCTCTTGAGCGCTTTGCGAGGTCTTCACCTTTTCGAGCTCCTTTTTGAGGAAGTCGATCTCGGCCTGTAGGCGGGAGTTGTCCGCCTGCAGAAGCCGTGTCTCCTCTGAGACTGTGAGCCGCTTGAATTGTGCCACCGACAGTTCAATGTCGTCGTGCGCCAATTTGAGGACTTTTTTGAAAGTGGTCTTCAAATTGTTTGACCTGGACCGCACCTTCTCAATGGCGGCCAAGCTATCCGCAATACGGAGGCTAAGAGCCTCCGCCGTGTTTCCTTCCTCTATTGGTATGGGGGGGAGGGGAGCGCTAGCACGCATCGCCTCGATGCGCTCAGCGCACTCCGCGACCTCCTGCTCAGCCTGCAACTCTGTCTCCAGTTTGCGCGACGCGTCCAGTTTGGCTGCACGCCGAGCGGCGCACGTACCCGGCGTGCGGCGCACGTACCCGGCGTGCGGCCCTTCCCTCTTTTGGATGTTTTTTGGCAGGGGGTTTTTGGACCCCCAATCCCATCCTCCGAATCCGAACCGGAGCGGCTCCTATCTAGGGACCTCTTCCGCCACAGCCTTCCCTTTTCGTGGGATTGCATATCCACCACGCTGTTGGCTGAGCTTGATTTCGAAAGCCCCACCGCTCTCGTCCGTCTTGTCCTTGCGTCATCCGAATCATGTTGTCTTTCATTGTCCAAATTTATTTTGCTAGAGTCGTCGTTAAATGGGGCCGGGTTAAATGACATTTTTGTTCCCACGAGTATGGGGGATATAAAAGTCCATCCGGACGGTGCCCCCTGCACCCGGGTAACCCTTATACACCATGGAGGTCGGGCGGTATCCATGGGAGGCCACAGCTAAAGCTCACGCACTCCCGAGCCAAACTGTCCAAAAGGGACAGGAAATCCACGCCGCTGGACTGAAACGCAGATTTGAGGGTTTTTTGATGAGGTGTCCTTCCTCTCGAACCGGCCGGTTAAGGCAAGCCTCCTGGTCCGTCGTAGCTGCTAGACTAGACTAGACTAGACTAGATTTGCGGCCGGATTTAATTAGGCAACCATATATTATAATAAATAGAAAAAAATTAGCTTTAATTTGATATATGATTCATAAATGTGCGTTATGAACGTAAAAATGAATCGAAATCATACCTGTTTGCACCAGGCTGCCAAGATGTTGCGACCAGGTGAAAAGCGGCAACCGTGATTTTTTAGAATTTTTATATCATTTGACGTGATGTAGACTACATTTTATTCAAAAAACAAGTGAACGAATTTTTTTCCCAAAAACCGATTAGAAAAATTTTAATTAAACATGCTTGCGGCCAAATTTTGACTTGCAACCTAGTCGATATATATTCTCCTAATTATAAATATACATAAAAATTCGGTTTTCAGCAAAAAACGATGAACGCACTAATCCTATATTTATAATTTTTAAAAGCCAGCAACCCTTATTTGCGGCGGGATTTAATTAGGCAACCATATATGATAATAAATAGAAAAAAATTAGCTTTAATTTGATATATGATTCATAAATGTGCGTTATGAACGTAAAAATAAATCGAAATCATACCTGTTTTCACCAGGCTGCCAAGATATTGCGGCCAGGTGAAAAGCGGCAACCGTGATTTTTTAGAATTTTTATATCATTTGACGTGATGTAGACTACATTTTATTCAAAAAACAAGTGAACGAATTTTTTCCCAAAAATCGATTAGAAAAATTTTAATTAAACATGCTTGCGGCCAAATTTTGACTGGCAACCTAGTCGATATATATTCTCCTAATAGGCATGACGACAGTATCCATAAATGTTCGAATTAGTGTTTTTAAGGGAAAATGTATAGTATATAAATTAAAAATAGTGACTTAGAAATATTAAAAACATTAAGATTAATGAGATTATCAATAAAATAAAACATTGAAATTCTGCAGTCCGCCATTTTGACTGAAACACGCGTGACGTCACGTCTACGTAAACAACTCGCAACAACTTCGCGGCAGGTGTATTTTGTTGTTATGAATATGCTGAGAATACGCATTTTTATTTATTTTCTATTTTTTCACGTATGCTTTATCGACTCAGAACAGAAATATAATTGCGAATTCACGAATATGTGGTTCGGGTTTCTCTGCGTCAAATTTATACAATCATTTCATATTATTTTCTCACTTTGTATTATTTTTATGTAGATTCACATTGCAATACTGCACACCACTTATAAACTTTGAAATTAGATTTTATAACACTTTATAATTAAATATTTGTTTAATTTTACTTAGCTTTGCATACAGATAATTACGTATTTACGTAAGAGTGACGTCACGCCTACGCCATGACACCTGTGAGCTGTTTTAGCACAGATAATAAATATTTTTTGAAAAATGGCTTTTATCTTCGTTAAATTTAAGTATATTAGCGAAATATAGGGTTTTTCTTGTTTAATAAACGTACACACACATTATGGAAGAGGTTTTGAAAATCTTTCGTCATGCCTATTATAAATATACATAAAAATTCGGTTTTCAGCAAAAAACCGATGAACGCACTGATCCTGCGGTGGGATCTTAGACTAGTTCTTTCACGGCCAAATATTCAGTAGAGAGATGATGACAAAACTCTTTATAACTAAAATAGGTTTATTAGACGTTTGATAATTTGCATGAATAATATAGTAAGTCTTAAGCTATTGTTTTTACTATAAAATATAGTTAGGGTTACCTACCAATATTCGCTTCCTGTTTAGCTACATGAAGGGGAAACCCTATTAGTAATTCATCTGCTAACGGTTCACGTTTCAAACCAATTGATGGAACAGCATGTTTTTTTAATTGGGTTTTCTTTTTCTTAAAATCTCTGGGTTTGAAATGCACTCCACACACATGTTTTAGGGAATGAAGTTTCTCTATAGGCAGATAAGCCAAATCTTCTATCCCGACCACTTTAACCCATTGTTTGCACCTACAAAAAAACAATATTATTAAACATAATTTACACTGAGATAGAAAAAAAGTTTATAGCGGTAGAAACAAGTTTAAAAACGAAAAAAATGTGGACAAGTTACATCAACAGCAGGCATGTTAAGCTAGTCAATTCCCAGAGACTTCCATTTGTCACAATATATTAATTTCCTTGGTCCGGTCAACCGTACCATAGAAAAATCAAAAAACACATTTTCCATAGTTTGTTTTTTCCATGTACAAAAATTAATGCTTTTTATTATAAAAATGATAAAATATTAATGATAAATGTGCAGTACGGATTCTATAAATACTGACCTTGCCTCGTCCAAAGGAAACTTTGCAAGAAAAAAGCGTTTTTCACCCTTCTCTCGACCGGATTTGATCCCACACACTTCGCATGTTTTATAATGCATACTAGCTTCGCCCGCTTTGTCTAAAACCTAATAAATTATATACTAAAACCTTTCTCTTGAATCACGCTATCTATTAAAAAAAACCGCATCAAAATCCGTTGCGTAGTTTTAAGGATTTAAGCTAAGGGATTAGGGACAGAGAAACTTTTTTTGAGAAAAAAAACGACTTTTCTTTTTTTTTCGGTTAATAATGTGACGTTGACAGTAATGACAATACTGAAAGAAAAAAAGAGATAGATTCTGTAAGAGTAAAAAGGACAAAAATACCCGCCATAGACCTTAGTAACCGTTTCATACAATCTTTTTTTTTATATAGAAGCTGCGTAAGGCTGCAAGTCACAATGAATGCACCAACAGTCCAAAGTACACGCCAGGTCACGGAACAATAACAATAAAATATGAGCGCGTCTGCACAGTACGGGTACCACGATCAGACTAAAATATACACGTAGTCTGTTTTTTAATTGTTACTTTGTCTAAGGCCCCTGCCTTAGACAAAGTAACAATTAAAAAACGATAACGAAGTTAGAAAACGCAAAAATGTATGGGATTGACATACGCCGCGTTAGATCAAAACGATTATCGTTTTTTAATAATTGTTACTTTGTCTAAGGCCCCAGTGCATTAACGGTTATCGCTGACCAATCACAAACAAGTCTATGTTTTCCGTATTAACTTGACTCGGTGGATAGAGTATAGTACGTAGTACATGTAACTCAATGTATTACTATGATTTTTATGATTTGCAAACTTATCAAATGAGTTTTTTTCACCGTCAGTAATGTCTTCGAAGTCGGGCTTAAGTATTGAAAGAAAGAAAATACATTTAATCCAACACACATTATTGCGCAAACTTCCCGTCAAGCTTTTTTTGTTTCATTTTTGTCCTTGTACTCTGTGCAAGTTTTGTCCCATATAAGTGGCTTCGCTTCCACCAAAGTTATCAATAGTTCGATATCTATCTCAATTTTATAGTTTAGAAGAAGGTATGCAGTATAATTACGAGCGTCGTCGAGCGTGCGACAGAACTACGCACGCGCGTACTCTCGCAGACTGTACCTGGGCGACTGACCGGCCGGCGCGTCTGAAAGCTAGCTGTTGCTGTTAGTTCGGCCGCCGGCTAACCGATGCCTGGCGACCGGACGCACAGTGGTGGTTCCGGCGCGCACCCGGCAACCGCCTGCCGAATAAATTACATGCATACATGTTTCATATAAAGCGCTCTTTTCTTCTTTCTCTCTTCTAATTCCTCGCTTGAAAGTTTTGACGTTCGTTTTATTGACTGTTGTCTTCTTTTCTCTAATGTCCTTTTTCTCTGTATTTTATTATATTTTTGTTTGTTTTTTCTTTCCATGATGTAAAGGAATAATTTTATCAAATTAGTGTAAAGTCTGAGAAAATGTTTGCAGAATGCTCTGCGCGTGCGTACCGCCGTACCGGTGTCACTCAGCTGTAGTACCAAAATACAGAAACACAAGCGACACAATTTTTTTGGTAATTTTTTGTTGAATTTAAATTGACGATTATTAATTTTTCTATCTTCTTTTAAATTTTTGAAAATAATCAAATCGAGATATTGTATCATTGCTACATCTGTTAGCTACCACAATTAAAAATTTTCGCATAGGAAATAGTTGGGCGACTCACGAAACGAAGCTATTCACGAAGATTCAGCTTGATAGTAATTATTTTTATATCAAGGATCTGTACTACTACTTTTAAGCGTAGGACCGGGATAACGTACCACGCAATTTGTAGGACAAGAGAGATTTGGAAAGAGGGGACTCTTTGATCAAACCATAGATTTTGTAGGACCAATATTTTTTCGAATAATTTAGATAATTATCTTGAGATTTTTATTTATTTATTTATTTATTTAAATAGGTACACATCACAGCTGACAATTTTGACTAATTATACACAAATTTAATCACATTTTGCGGTAAAATGCCAGCCAAATTGTATGTACACAGCACAATTGAGGTTAAAAAAAAAAATTATTAAAAATTACATTATTTAGCAAAATTCATAGATCAAGTAAAATATTTTTTTTTAAATACATGTCATAAAATAAATTGAATCTAAATCATAGTACAGATAAATATCACATCACTATAGCTACAATACATTAATTAAATTACATAAAATACAGTTAAATAAAAAAAAATTCAGTTAGTAATAAATATTTTAGAACCATCAAATCAACATATTTTATCCTTAATACCTCTCAATGTAGAGTTTCGTACAAGAGATTATTGGGCGTCTCATCAAAATAAAGCTATTAACGGAAAATTAGCTTGATAGTAATCAAGTGCAAAAAAGGGCGACGGATCCTGAACTAGTAGCTTTCATACCATGACGATCCGTTGAATATAGGAACCGAACATAAATCACTAACTATGGCCAAATTCGACAATAGACTTAACTTTTTTCAATTATACCTTACTTTTTCATATACAGGGTGGAAAATTTTTATGGGCCCTGGAGGGGAACTACCTTAAATCCCTAAGTTAGCTCATTTTACTTAAGAGTATACACAATATATTATGTATTAAGATTCTACATTTGCATATTTGTCATTGTCGTAACTATTTTGGCACTAGTTAAAATTGTATTAACCTAATAAGAACATGTAGATATAATAGCAAAAATGAAAATAAAATATTTGTAACAGTCTTGGTTGTTATAGAAATACCTACCTAAAGTTGTATCAGCTGTTGAACATCATCACGGTCGATTTTTTTTGTCATTCTAAATGTTAATTCTGGTTTCTTTATTGTTTTATAGTATTTAATTGAGAGATATAGAGTTCCTCGTCTATAATTTTCATATCTTCAATTTGCCCCACAAAGTATTTTCATTTTTGTCTGACATACACAAAGTATTTTCATTTGTATCTTACTAAGACATCATCCCATCCAATAAGAAACGGATTCATGTTCATTATTAGTTAAGTCTATATCAGGGGTGAAATCTATTGCCGCATCAGTTTCTTCAATATTAAGACTTTGTGGTAAACTGTTGGAATTTAAGATATCGTCCCCAGCATAATAAGTGGCTATTTGATGTTCTTTATTAGCATTGCATACAATATCAGGGTTGAAATTGTCTATCGCGTCGGTGTCTTGAATTATATTAAAAGTTTGTGGGAAAGTGTAGGAACTATTATCTTCGTCGTCGTTGTTTAAAATACTATCTGATACTACATCCATTATGTCTGAATCGCTATGGCAACTAATTGAACCGGAAACACAAGTTGTTGAAGATGAACGTTTTCTATATCTGGCTTAACTACTACACTACACTAGTTGTTAATAAAATTAAAAATATCAATGGCACAAATCACAATAGTAAGCACGTCATCATTTCTCTTGCGAACATCTAAGGACTGGAACTCTCTACCGAATACAGTTTTTCCACCTTCTTACAATCTATCAAAATTTAAAGCAAATGTGAATAGGCACCTTCTAGGTAAACATGTTCCAACTTAGGACGCGTTGTCACTTACCATCAGGTGAAACAGCGGCCAAATGTTTACCTATTCATGAATAAAAAAAAAGCTCCAACGCCAACATAGTCTGTGCATGCCTCGTGCACCCAACACTGGCAGTCGTCGCATTTGATCCAGTCTTCATCTGGAGGCTCTGTGTACCGTCCGCTACAAAAAACACATACAACGTTATCAGCAGATTTCTTGTTGCGGGTTGAAACTTTTTTCTTTATACCAGAACTCGATGCCGTCAGTCGTTTGCTGGCTACTTTTTTCTTGGCCGAAGGAACATTTGTTACTTTTTCCTGTATTTTTTATTGGGATTTTCTGTTTCTTTATTTCTATCTCTCTTTGCTGCTGCTTTATAGGAGTGCTGGTCAAAATTTCAGCCTTTTGTATTTTCCGTTTACGTGATGTTTTAGGTACAGTTTGTTTAGGTATAGGACGAATATCCAATGGGGTTACTTTTGATGTTGTAACATGGTCAGGTATAACTGAAGACGTAATGCACCCCTAATCATTTAAACATCATGAGTAATAGATGGTTATAACTCATGAAAATGCGTCTCAACCTAGCATGTTATCAATTAAAGTGGTCCAGGCATGTTTTGCTCTGATCCGAGCGATCTGAAGGCGAATCCATCGCCAACACCTGGTCTCCTCTCACCAACCAAGTTTAATACGCCCATGAAAAAGTCTTGCGACTTAAGCTCCACTGGTGTCCAAAAATCATCCAAATAGCCAACAGGCAACGACTCATCAGCCCAGGCCTCTCCCGGGAACAGCCGTTCTGGGTTACGGAGCCCAGTAGCCATGTTGCATACGAGTACTCTATCAAGGGCCCTACTATAGCAAGGGCCCTCGTATTCAAAATTGCCGATAGCATCCAGCATATTTACAAGGACGGAAAAGTTCACGGGACACGCTCGAATTGTGTCGCGGTCTTCAATGGTCATGATGGGGCGGTAGAAGTCGCCAGCGTCGTAGTTGAGAGTGTTTATCTGTTCACTCTTTACACTCAACAGTTTGTATTTAAACTGTGCTAAAGTTACCCGATAAAAGGCAAAAGGTGAGCAGC
Organism: Colias philodice; assembly: GCF_061535455.1. Lineage (NCBI taxonomy): Eukaryota > Metazoa > Arthropoda > Insecta > Lepidoptera > Pieridae > Colias > Colias philodice. The sequence continues at coordinate 4,595,283 of NC_143111.1, read as the reverse complement.
GCGGTATGCGGTCAGGTCTACGACCGTACAGTTCATAAATCTTTTTAAATAGCCACTGTGTGTAGAAACCCACAGCCGTAGTGGTGATGGGATAACGGCTGCCGTTTTCTGTGTTGAGAAATTAACTGCTTTCTCAGCTGTTAAAGCGTCGTCGAAACCGAAGAATAGCTTTTTATTAATATGATCTTCTATGCGTTTTTCGGCTTCTTTAGTTTTCGGGTGATTCTCCCTGAAAACATTTTGGCGTCGCTGGTCACGCTTCCTTTGGCTAGGAGGTTTTCCTTGGGCTAAAGTTTTCCATTTGGCTTTTAAAAACTTGCTCTATCTATCAGGTAGCTACCCTAAAAATTTCAGTAGACACACACACAGCACAGCGCAGTTGGCAAAGTGCAGCATCCTCAAAATGAGTTCAAATCGATTTCGGCTCATAATGGACTTGACAAATTGCTGTTCAAAACATTTGTTAGTGCTCCAGTACAATGATAGTTGAGGTAGTTTCACTATCCCCATCCAAATTAAAATGCCAAAGAACCGTTTAATTTCATGGCAATAAATAAACAAATTAATTACAATATCTTGACTGTATTTTAAAGAACAATACTTATCTGTCTAGAAAGAGATTGAACCCTCAACTTATAAGAAATTTAATAAAAGAGTTTTACGATTTATCATTTATTTGAATAAAAAATAAAATACAACACAAATCAACAGCTTTATCATTAGGTTATGATGATACTTTATATCAATTTATTTGACCAAGAATTAATACAAAGTAACCTGCTGATTCATCACTTAACCTATTTCTATGTTTTCTAATTACTAATGATGCTTTAGAAAATAACCTCTCAGCAGTTACTGAAGTTGCAGGTATTGAGAGAAAATCACGGGCCATTTTCGATAAAATCGGATACTCTGTCTCATGCGTCCTCCACCAATCTAAAATGTCTTCCGAGCTGGCAGTTCTTGGTTTTCTCAGGTACTCCTCCAACTCGTCTACCACGAAGCCTTGAAGACAAGATCCAGATGACGTCGAGGGACATTCATAGAGTTTATCAAAGTCTATTACGTCTTCATCTTCATCACATTCTTTATTTTCTTTTTCTGGTAATTCCAGAGATTTGTTCAGTGAGTGTAGACTTTTATATTCTTCATAAAGTTCAATTGAACTAGCGCAGACTTTCTGTTTTAGGTTGCTTCCCCCACATAATCAGGTCAAAAGTCTGAGCCTTATGCCTTGGGTCTAAAATTAAAGAAGTACAATAAATCCAGTTGCTCTTCTTGTAATGTTTAAGCATTTTGTCTTGAGCTGCTTGGAAAGCTAGAATGAGCCTTTCATCCACTTCAGATCAATTAGGTTTCTCATCTAACTGTTTTACCATGGATTCAATTTTATCTAGCAAGAGATTGAATGATACAATGACTAGCGTACTAGTGACTACGACTAATGTAACATATATGTCTCCACCAAGTTTTGTATTTAAAAGTTTAAAGTTTATTAGAAATTTATGTAATTTTTCGAGTACCTGCCATTCATTAGCTGTAATTTGAAAATCATTTAATTCGGTGACAGAACTGCACAATATGTCAATGCCCGCTCTCACTTTTAAACCAAATCCAATCATATCATGTGTGGAATTCCATCTCGTTGGACAGTCAAGAATGGCATTTAGATTTGATGGCACGCCAGCTGCTTCACAAGCAGACTGAAACTTCTTCTTCACTATCTCACTTCTTTTTATTTTACTGGAAATACTGCGTAACTTTGTTACAGATGTACGCGAGTCGGCAATATTTGGTGCAGATTCTTCATCTTCCTCATCCTCAGTTTCGTCTGCATAGTCTTCGTACTGCTGATCTTGCGCGTTAGTGTCAGACTCACAGTGTAATGCTAAGGTCTTTAATAAATCATGTACACCAAGGTTTAAAATGTGAGCAGAGCACCGGAAATGTTGATTGTCTGAATCAAAGTGTGGCGGCAGCTGTTTGCCCAGTTCATACATAAATTTGGTATTTGCAGTTGCGTTGTCGACCGTGATACCATGTATTTTATCAATTATGCCATATTCCAATAAACATTCATGGAAAATCGTTGCAATATCTTCCCCAGTATGTCGACCGCGTGATGGTATATAATCATTACAATCGTTGTCTATACAGGGTGTCCCAAAAAATAGTGTCAAGCGGAAGTCCTGAGATAGAACACCTCTTGGAGCATCCGAAACACCCCCATGTATGTTCCGCAATTTTTTGTAGTTTTCGAGATATGAATTTTTTACTTAAATTTTGAGAATTATTGACCTACTTACACAACTTAAAAAAATTCTAAAAAAAAGTATAACACATTTTCGAGATATTTTTTTTTTGCAACTCCATTCTAATGTATTGTACTTTAATGCTTAAAACATTCGTCTTCGTAACTTTGATGGAAGTTTGAAAAATTATGGTACGAAGTAAAAAATTACGGTCAGTAAATTATGTCTTAAAATTTCAAATTTAAATTTAAAATCTGAATAGGTAGTTTCATGGCTCCTAAGTAAATCTAAAAACTGCGCCAGACTCTCAGCTTTCATTAGAAAAAAGTATGGATTAAAAAAAAGTAGTACTGAGCGGTATTTTTTTTTCCAATTTTGCTAAAATTGGACTTCAAAGGCAGATAGGTAGAAAATTTTTTAAATTAGCCCTTAGGTACCGAAGTTTTTTTGGGCATTTAATCATTCTTAGAGTTAATTAAATTGTTAACAAATCGTAAATAAACAATAACAAAATAATATTGTTAACAAAGAAGCTCAGATTTCGAAAGATAATTTTTTAGAAAATTTTTGGACTCGCTGTAATTGTGTGATACTTAAAAATTAAATTAAGTCACAAAAATAAAATCTTTAAACAGGGGAAGCTAAATGAAACAAAAAGTAACTATTATTCATTATTTATTATAAAAAGTTTTCGAAATGTCTCCCTTCCTGCTCAATACAAATTCTGCATCTTCTGAAAAAGTTTTCTTTTAATCGAATAAACGCTATTCTGTTGTTTTTTATTTTTTCTTCTGCGTGTCGCAATTTTGTTCGTAGTTCTTGTACGTTTCTTATTTCTTTAGCGTAGACCAATTCTTTGTAATATCCCCAGACAAAGAAATCAATTGGGTTTAAGTCTGGGGATCGTGGGGGGTCACGCAATGGGCCCTCCTCGCCCGATCCAATTGTTTCCAAACCTCTCATTAAGGTGTTGTCTCACAATGCTCGCGTAATGGCATGGAGCGCCATCGTTTTGAAAAAAACATGTTCCTTCGCGTTAAGAGGTCTACATCTTCCAGTAAATTGTGGAGATTTTCTCTTAAAAATTCCAAGTAGGACTCACCGTTCAATCGGTCAGGTAGCTCGAACGGACCAATCAGCTGTCCGTTTATTATGCCTGACCACAAATTCACACTAAATTGCTCTTGAAATCTCTCTTTGGTCTTTTCAGGACTACTACCACCAACCTTCTCCTTCCTATCCGAGATAGACTCTACATCAATACTAACCGTTTCAGGTGACTCTGAACATGTTTCTTCCCTAAACAATACATTTCGTTCTATGCATATCCCCCTTTTATTAGCATCCCATAATCTATATCCCCCTGGAGCATATCCAACCATTTTCAATTTCATACCACGAGGGTCTAACTTCATTCGGAGTTGTTGAGGAATATGGGTATACGCAGATGACCCAAATATTCTAAAATTAGATACATTAGGACGTCTTCCTTCCCACATTTCAAATGGTGTAACATTAAGAGAAGCAGTGGGACTATGATTAGTGACATTTACCGCATATCTTAGAGCCTCGCCCCAAAGCTCTTTAGGAAGCTGTGAATCTAACAATAATGCACGCGCCTTTTCAGTCAGAGTACGATTCATTCTCTCAGCTACTCCGTTCATTTCAGGATTATATGCAGCAGTATACTGCAATACTATGCCCTTTTCATCACAAAGATTTAAAATTTCTAGAAATATACTCACCACCATTATCTGACTTTAACTTCAATATACCATGACCAAAATGATTAGAAAATGACGAAAATGAAGAAAATGACTAGAAACACTACTTGGTCTTGCGAAATCCGTAAATGTATCGGATCTATATCCAGTTTCGGCTTCAAATATTATATTGTTGTTCAGATGTTTCACAATAGCTTTCATTTGTCGATCCATTTGTCTTAACTGACCCGCAATATAATCTCCAACTAAACCATCCTCATCTTTTGTCACATTTGGTCGTTGCGAGACATTCCTCATTATATTCAATGCTTCGGATACCAACTCTTTATTTGGGTTGATTTTAGGACGTTTATTTCGTTGCCAAGTTGTATTTTCTGGCGACATCTGTGGTAAATCATTTTGATTTGATTCTGAATCTCGTTGTGAATCGTGGCTCGTCGACGGTGTGTCCTGCTAAAAAAGACGAATGATTAAACCTTTTTTTTAAATCTTTATTTAACGAGCTTAATCACAATATGAATATGTCGCTCAGATACACACATACTTATAACTACTTTACACGCTAATACATAAATTCAGTAATTGAATAATTATATCTAGCTACAAATTTAAGGAGACTGATCCGAGGCGAAACTTATTCTATATAATTTGATGATAAATTTTATTTCTTTCGCATGGGGGTTAGATAAAATAATGTTAATGTCAGCAAACGTTTTTAATATGTTGCTACACTCGGATAATCGGTAGGCTGCATTACGGGAACTCTGGAACACCGCATTGCTCACAATTCGGTGACAAGACCTTCTTCATCAGAAAGATTAAACCTTATAACCGTGAAATTATGACCCTCCGTAACTACACACACACACACACAGACACTTGAAACTTATAACACCCCGTCGTTTTTACGTCTGTGGTTAAAAAAATATTTACTTACAGTATCGGTGGTTCCAATAGGCACATTTTTATTTTGCAGAAAATTTAGTGATTTAGTGTATGTACTTTTAAAGTATCTTACTGAAGCTGGTGTTAATGATGGAAGAAAAGAAGGTGAAAATAACACAAAATTTATACTTATTGTATAAAATATGGTTTTCAAACACAGGTTTACATTTGAACCTGTGTATACACCATATTTAATATTTATTTAAATCTAATCATTAAAATCTCAGTTCAAAAGTATTTTCAGTACTGATCATTCTTCATGACATTTACAAAAAAATAAAAATATGAACAATCAAAATCAGGGATTATCTTTATTTCTGACATTTAAGATACATCGGAACTTTCATTATGCTCTTCTTCATTTTTACTTTCCCTACTGCCGCCACCACCTGTGTAAATCATTTCATCGATTAATTCAATTCACCTTTAAAAACAAAACCAAGAAGGGTATGTAATAGCAGCTCTATATAATTCCACACAGAGAGAACACGTGCAGTCACCACCAATATTTAAAGATGACTGACGGATTTTTGAGTTTTTTGACTGACAGGCTACCGTCACCTACCGCCCGGTTTGTTTTTGATTGTGTATGACCGTGAATTGACTTCTATTTCTTTTGAACAGGGTGTAAAATGCAAGTGCATTGTTTAGGGCTCTTACGATTCAACGATTCGAGTGTTTTCGGAAATACGACAAATAGCGAAGATTTGCATGCGATCTAAAATAAATGACAATACTTATAACATAAAGTGATCTAAAATTTACAGTAAGGTAGGTTATCTTATATATAAAAATGAATCGCAAAATGTGTTGGTAAGCGCATAACTCGAGAACGGCTGAACCGATTTCGATACTTCTTTTTTTATTATATTCCTTGAAGTACGAGGATGGTTCTTATGTAGAGAAAACGTAAACATGTACCACGGGCGAAGCCGGGGCGGACCGCTAGTTATAAATAAACCTAAGTCAACCGATTCAATGACATTTGTAAATTGGTATTCGATTTCATTTCAGATATCTTTAACAGACTTATGTACTAAATAAAGGAAAATAATGTAAAATGAAACAAGGTTAGTGAATCGTATAATAATGATTTATTATCGTTATTCCGATATTGTCATTCCGTCAATGTTTATTGACCCCTAAATAATACCATCTTATTACTTATATTACGAATTCTTTCGTCGGTAAGTCTTGATGGGTCAGCCAAATAATCATGGTCTGTATTGATTATCCGTAAGCTTACCACAGACTCTTCCTCATCGTAAATTGAGGGTGCATACGTGAACAAATTTATTTTTTTATCATAGCGCATTTCACTAAATGTAAAATTTTGATTTCTTCTAATGGGATGCAGTTTCTTGTAGTGAGATGTTTTATTTCGCCGTGAACTATGAGTCTTGTGTACGCGCTTTGGAATTGTGTTGCAGTAGGATTATTGTTAAAGCCACCTAAATATATTACTATATTATATATAGATAGAACTAAAAAAAAAAACATTCCAGATGATCCTGACTCATTTTGTATACAGGCACAAACTGTAACTTCTTAGAAGCAAAGACCGGTGAATATTTCTTAAACTCTGAATACATATATAAAATCAAAAAATCCTACTTTTCTATTTGTTTGAAATATAGGGACACCTTTTAATTTAAGGCCTATCAAGTAATTCCATTTCATTAAAAAAAGTTTCGATTTCTTTATAATTTGCATCATTCATTGGTTTTTTGAAACCGAACGTATGAAAATTTCGGCTGTTTAGGATATCAAAGACTTTGTTGATATTTCTTATAAAATCCATAGTTGCTTCCGAATCATCAAAGTCTGCTAATCCTAAATCTTTGGCTCAATCTCCTCAATTTTAAAAAATTTCAATTGACTGTGATAGCCCACTGGAATTTCCCAATTATCATTAATAGCTGTAACCATAAATAAAAGGGCTTCCCTTGCAACAGCAACATTATCTCCATCTAACGCTTCGCCAAAATTTACTAATCCGACACACTTCTTTCCATCCCATTGAATATGTTTACGAATCGCTATTTCGTCAAGACATACTGCGACAAAAATTTGTTTACCTTCAGCGCGCTTGACTAATTACTTTATACACTCTAGTGAATCCTGGACTGCCATCAAAACTTTTATACCAAAAACGTAGCGTTGACGGATGAGGCAGACAGCATTTTCGTCCGTATAATGAGAATGTATCCAGGTAGCGACCGCCGCAGGTAGCGACCCCTCTAGGCAGCAATATCAGGCTTTTGTATCAATACCAATCGGACATTTATCATAAATAGTTTCTGCTCTACGTTAGTGCTCTATCAAAAGCTTTTCATTTTATTCTCTCTCCGCACCTTCACTATATTTTATTTTCGTACCGAAAGTATCGCATTTCACACACGTATCAACATAAGGCGCCTTAAAAGAAAGATTTAGGGCTCTGAAACCCATGAGTAGATGGTGATAGATATTAGATTTTCATGTATCTCACAGTAAGCCTTGTACATGTCCTTAATAGTTAAATGGGGTAGCAAAAAGTTTACTTAAGTTGACTTACGTAAAGAGGGAATGATAAAAATTGAGCTTTAACATCTTCTAGTTCTAGTCTTTTAAAGATCTTAAATTAAGCACATGAATATCACCACAACTACTGTCTGAGATAATACCAGAGACCTGCGAAGCTATCATTAGAGTACTCAGCGATTACCTAAAGGTATGTATTCAATAAAACAACTTTAAAATAAAATAAATAGATTATTTATTTTTCTATAGTAACAAACATGAAGTTGGCGGTTCTGTTAGCAAGTATTATTTGTTCGGTGTATCCTTACTTTCGAAATCATAAAAATTTAAATGAAAAAGTACGAATATCAATTCGAAAAATTACTTTTTTAAAAATCAAATATTTATTTAACTCCTTCCCCTTTCCTCTGACTACTCGTTCATTGGATTGTTGGCAAATCATAGATTTGTGTAACGAGTCATCGGATGTAAGCTCAGAGGACACTATGTGTTGTTATGATGATGGAGGAAGCTGAGGTAATGTTGATGATAATGACTGACTGAGTTGAAGTGATTGTGATGTATGTGAGTACTTATGTGATGGTTATGGCTGTCGATGCTGTGGTGAGTGTGATGGTGGCGGTTGATATGGTAATGGCTGGTGATGGTATTTGTGATGGTGCATATGGTTGTGGTACCTGCTGCTGGTACGCGTACCGCTGACCATAACATTATACTGACCTTATTTTTACATTTATTGATGTTTCAAAAGTAAGGACTCCTTGGAGTCTGTTTTTTTTAATTGTCTGAGTAGTCTGATCTCATTAAATGTTGCTATTTGGCTTCCATTATAATGTTAATTATTTGGCACTGTATTCTCATTTGTAAATATTCCGGCAATTGGCATGTGGTATCGCACATACTCAAGAAAAACTTTTCCATACCACTAGTTTCGCTTTTTGAGCATGCTTCTAACCATGCTCCAATAACTGTCTTCTTAGGTAGTCTCTCTCGGCAGTTCTTTTCTCCCTTTTTTTCTGATCATCTTCGAGCATGGCATGGATCGTTTTGTTTTTTTTTATTCTAGATTCTTTCAAAGAATCCATGGACTCATCGCCTTTTAAGCTATCATAGTTCAGGGTATCTGTCGTGTTTCTGGAACTAATTCCTACGTTTGTATGTTGATGTCTATTTTTCATGTGTGGATTTAAAAACTCCATCAATTTTTTTATTTTATTTTTTTTTCATTTCGGAACAAAAAAATACATAATAACATAGTACTCTGCCAAACTATAAAACAGTTTGTTGGCAGATGTACCTCCATTTTACATCATCTTATAAATATACATCTTTCTTATGCAACAACTACAATTTAATCAAATTTGATATTTAAACTAACAATATTACATTTCATGGCCAGGCATAACACAATCTACAAAAAGGCTCACTCAAATGAGTCACCGCCTACAATGGATCATCAACGCATCAGCTCTCAAATGCATTCAGAAAATATCTACTTAATTCCTTCTTAATCGTTCCATCCTCTCCTAATTTTCATTGGGATTATATTAAAGAGTTTTGGCACTATGTACTTTCTTTGTCTCTGTCCATAGTAATTACAATAATGTGGCACTCCTAATATATTTTAGTTCTTACTAGCTGAGCCCGCGACTTTGTCCGCGCGGAATATTGTCTGCATAGTAGTTACTACTTAACACACAACTATTGAGTAAACATGTCTTGAAACACGTTCTACCATAAAAAACTAAATTATAAGCACTTACAGATTAATAAAATAAATAATAATACAAAAGAACTGTTAGTTAAATTAATTACTAAACTGAGCTAAAAAAAGTTACGGAGGAGTTCAAAATTTCCAGTATGTGGCTTTTGTTTATTCCAGGATTGGTTAAGATGAGTTTCGAGAATTGAAGGTGATTTAGAAGTTGGATTAGGTGGTTCCAATTGCGGACTTCTACTTCCTATGCCAAATGAATCTGATAATGTCACAAACATTGTCAGATTCATTTGGCATAGGAATCAGCCTATCGGTTACGTAGGATCCGCTGAACTCCGATTCTGGAAAAATGTCTTCATTGAGGGGTGAAATTCCAGTGACGTGAAAACATCATGGCTAAAATTATATAAATATATACTTGCTATTGGCGCGAATTAAATTTTGATTAAGATACAAGCTGAAACTGACCTGTAAATAGCAAAAATCGGAAGAAATTTTGAATTACAACTGCGGAGGAATCACCTTAAAATAAGACCATTCGCAATAATAAAACCAATTTTTAAAACTTTGAGTAGCTACATAAACAATAAAAACAATTAATTACAATATTCACACTCATCAGTTGGATAATGGTCATACATAGCAAAGTTGCATCTTTGGCACCAGAAAAATTGACAATTCTATAACACTTTTATTTGTTCTGAATTCATAGTAGAAACAAAATGCAGAGGATTATAAGACAAATTTGGAATATACCCGCAGCCATTAGAATGTTGCTCAAAATTAGATATCTATTAAAAATGTAATGGTAAATGTAAAAAATATGAATGAATGAATGAATGAATGAATGAATAAATACTTTATTTGCACCAGAAACAAAATAATAACAAAAAAACACAGACAATAGAAAACGTACAAAAAGGCGGCCTTATCGCTAATACAGCGATCTCTTCCAGGCAACCTTAGGTCAAGGATCATGAGAATTACGTCATATATTCAGGTCGATGGTGCACAACACTATTTCTAATAAATTATATATACATAGAGATACAATACATAATTAAATAGATGAGTATACAACATAATAATATAATATACATATACACACAAACATACATTTCATAAAGATAAATAGTAATTATATACTTGCTTTTTGAACTCATTCAGTGTTTCTGCTCGTCTGATACTGTCGGGCAGACTGTTCCACAGCTTGATAGCACGAACCGTAAAGGAGCCATCATAGAAATTTGATCTATGAACAGGAACATACAACAGGAGTTTATTAAAGGATCGTGGGGAACGGGCGGAGGAGCTTAAGAATTGGAAATTACTTTTTAGGTAGGAAGGCGTGTTAGGGGCCGTTCAAGTATTACGTGAGCAGATTTCTTACCATTTTTTACCCCCCCGCCCCCCTTGTCATCAAAAGTAAGCAAAGCACTTACCCCCTCCCCCTATGCTTACGTAAACATTTTTAGTAATAAATGTTTTTTTATATTATTTTTAAAATAGGAAAATTCATGAAAATATTAGGTTTAACTGATACACATAGAGTAAATGACAAAATAATTTGGAAAATCCAAAAGTGCACGCCTCATAATTTTTTTTTAATAAATATTTATTAATTATTATTTTTGTTTATTTAATAACAATTAAACCACATCGAATCAGACCCTGAAAAATGAAAGGGTTCTATTCCTGAGCATACTCAAGCGTAAGAGAAAAAAAAAGACTCGATTAGTAAAGTATTTCGGTCGCTATCGTGTTAACAAGAAAAAGGATCCGCACATACAGACACACGGACGTCCAAGACAGAACTTTTTTAAACTGTTTTTTAACTAGTTTAAATAACAAAAATGACATCAAAAATATCATGAACGTTAAAAATAGTGTTTTTTCTTAATATGTGTGTGTATGTATTATCTTACAAGTGCAATGTATGATACATAAAGACATTTTAAGTTTGAAAAATCAGATGTTTTGCGCGAAGTGACAGTAGTACCCACCTCAACGCTTCGCTTATGAGGCGTGCAAAAATATAATCAGAAATAAAGAACATACGTAACTAACATAAAGAATATTTTCGGAACAGTTTTTGGTATAACTTGGATTTGTCTATATGATATGACATTCTAATAAGATATTTAAAGAACAATGGCCAAATTTGTATAGGAGCTGGACTTGACTTTTATTTTTCGTGTCCCAAGACAAACTATAGTTAGATTAGTTTGTTTTTATGTTGTAAACACCATACCGTTTGAAAATCACCTCTAAATAGCCACAATTTATTATTTTAACGTTAACAATACTTTCGAGGTTAGGTTCAACAACTACCTTTTACCAGACTGCGACCTAGCCTAAAAGTGTGGTTAGCGATAAGCGAGGAGGATAATTAGCGATTTCGTTTCCATTTAATCGAATTCTCTCCGAGAAAAACCAAAAACTTGTCCGTCCATCACACTTACAGTTCGATGTCAAAAAGGGTCGTCTGTCAAATGTATTGACAAATCGAGTAATGGTTGCTTATAGGAGTAAATGAATTGTAATTTAGGAGTAGGTACTTAAATGAAAGAAAAAGGCTTGACAAAAATACTTTTTATTCTTCATCCTCTCTTACAACTACAGCATCGAGAAATGCTGCTGGCGCTGATATTGTCGGCTGATGCCTGGCCCACCCAAGATACCACACAAGCGTCATAACATGTGCACAGCACCCAACCGTTCTTCTACCAACTAAACAATTACAGCAATACTCTGGTATAGCTTCCCTTCCAGACACATTATTTTCAATTAATATAATATAAACTATATAAACAACAGAAGGAAATCCAAAATAGTACAGAACGAATCACAATCCACAACAACGAGAGAAGCGAATAGATGACGCGATGATTGCCGGGTGTCAATCAATGAATCAATGGCGCGGGTCGATGACCACAGATTTTATAACTTGTCGATGACAAATGACGTTCCGTTGTACGTAATTCAGCTTACTATGAACCTACATCATTATTTTTATGACAATAATTCAGTGCATAATAAATACAGGGTGTCCCAAAAAGTAGTGATGAACGGAAGCTGGGAGGTAGAGGACCTAAAGGGCTATCCGAATCACCCCCATGTATGTTATGCGATTTTTCGTATTTTCGGAGTTATGACGTTTTTTTCAATTTTTCACCTATCGCCGAGTACGGTGATATTTTCACTCATGGTGACGTCAATTATTGCGGAAGGTGCTTGATTTTTTTTGTGTGCTAAGCTGAAAGATAGGCCAATTCAGTATGGTAACATTTACTATCGTTAGATCTTTGAATGGAATAAAAAAAAGAATTAAAATGCCAAGAAAGATAAAATTACCCAGTATGTTCTCCACTTCAAGGGCCCGTAAAAAAATAAAATCACATAAAAAAAGTTTTCCATTTGGCTTTTAAAAACTTGCTCTATCTATCAGGTAGCTACCCTGAAAATTTCATTTTATTATTCAGAAGGCTTCAATCGAAAAATTGAAATCTAAATGAGGTAAGTGCAAAAATTGAATTAACATGATGATTAATAAAAACAAATTAAAACCAATAACAAGGTGTTTAATTACCAGAAATTTTTAAAATGACCCCGCTATTGCTCAGTGCAAGTGCGACATCACCGTAAAAAGTTGTCTTTTAAATGTCTGAATGCCCTTTTATCATTTTTAATGGTTTCTTCTGCTACTATGAATTTCCAGGTTATTTCGTTCAAATTGTGGCAGTCTCTCGTCTTTGTAGTATCCCCACGGAAAAAAATCAATAGGGTTTATGTCCGGGGACCGTCGAGGCCAGGCTAAAGGGCAAAGATACCCTGAAAGATGGATTGGTCGTTGCAGCCTGCGCATGCGCTGGTGACGCCTGCCTTAAAGCCTGGCCTGCACGGTCCCTCGACCTAAACCCCATTGATTTGTTTCAATGGGGATACTAAAAAGACCTCGGCTACTTGAGAGAATGCTACAATTTGGACGAAATAACCCGGAAATTCATAGTAGCAGAAGAAACCATTAAAAATGATAAAAGGGCATTCAGACATTTAAAAGACAACTTTTTACGGTGATGTCGCACTTGCATTGAGCAACAGCGGGGTTATTTTAAAAATTTCTGGTAATTAAACACCTATTTATGGGTTTTAATTTGGTTCTAATGATCATCATGTTAATAAAATTTTTGCACTTACCACATTTAGATTTCAATTTTTCGATTGAAGCCTTCTGAATAATAAAATGAAATTTTTAAGGTAGCTACCTGATAGATAGAGCGAGTTTTTAAAAGCCAAATGGAAAACTTTTTTTATGTGATTTTATTTTTTTATGGGCCCTTGAAGTTGTGAACATACTGGGTAATTTTATCTTTCTTGGCATTTAATTCTTTTTTTATTCCATTCGAAGATCTAACGATAGTAAATGTTACCATACTGAATTGGCCTATCTTTCAGCTTACCACACAAAAAAAATCAAGCATCTAGCGCAATAAGTCACGTCACCATAAATAAAAATCTCATCGTACTCAGCGATAGATGAAAAATTGAAAAAAATGTCATAACTCCGAAAATACGAAAAATCGCATAACATACATGGGGGTGATTCGGATAGCTCTCTAGGTCCTCTACCTCCCAGCTTCCGTTCATCACTACTTTTTGGGACACCCTGTATAGTAGTTGATTTGATGCCTACAAACTAATTGGATTGAATTACAATTAACAACTATTCAGAAAAACGGAAATAATTATAGTCTTTCAATATTGAGTCAATTTATACGCGAAATGAATCGTCTTTAGGTGCGTTCTGAAACTATTATTTTGAATAATTTCGAAACATTTACAAAAACAAAAATAAACGGATATCTTTTTTTTGTGGCTACTTAGAGAGGTATTTCTTGTGTTTTTTAAGACCTTAAAAAATAGGGGTATTTTTCATATATATGGCATATTGGGACGCCATCGTTTCGTCATCTGGTATGATTTGGCCAACCTCCTTTAAATAATTAAAACGTTAAACTTTGGCTAATTGCATCAACATAAACACAAATTATAACTTTCAATGCTTACAATACGTTTAGAATCCAAACAAAACAATACTGATAAGCCGGGTATCCACTTAGGTTCGCCGTGGATTGCGAACAATGTGTGCTCCGCGAACGTGAACGTGTACAGTGTACACACTTAGGCTGCAACATCAGTGCTCCTGTCGGAGCGCTAAATTCCGCGCTCCGGTCTCCAGTAGACACACGACAGACGGTCGGTGCAAACATGCCGCCTCCAGAATTAGTAGGAAGTGCAGCTTATATTTTGATACATTATATTGTGATGGAATACAAACAACCTCCTCAATTTTGGCAAGGTAATATGAATAAGGGAAGAAGAAATAATGAAATAATGCATACATATATTCATCATTTCATCGGACCACTCCATGTTCGCGAACTTAACAAACACACGCTCGCGTCTACGAACAAACTGCGCTCCCCTTTGAGTTCGCGCAAAAAACCGCTTCCGGAGCGCTCCGCCGTGCTCCGATCGTGCTCCAGTCGCGCTCCGCGATCACGACGTATCCATTATGTTTGGTTTGCGGAGCGGGCGCGTTCGCAAACCACATCGAACCTAAGTGGATACCCGGCTATAGATGCGCACTTGCAGCCGGCCGGCACGAGAGTGAATTATTAGACAAGTGAATAGCGCACGGTTATTTCCCTAATGCGCGGTAATTCCCCTAATCAGTTCTCAAAGCGAGTGCCTACGCATAATATGTATTATTTGCGGGAATCCCCGAAAAAACTTAAATTACTAACGATGACGTAATCATCATCTAGACCCCCCCACCCCCCATGTCATCCAAAATAAGCAAAATAGAGAGCCCCCCACCCCCCCTTGGTGCTTACGTAATACTTGAACGGCCCCTTAGGAGAGAAAAGGATGCAGTACAATAGGTTAACGATGTGAGAGTTCCGGCGGAGTCTGACATATAGATAATGACCTGTGATAATGACATATAGAAAAATATGTTTTGACGATTGACAATTGACGATTCGAAAGTGCTTCTAAAAGAAGTCTAATTGAATATAGTGCCACAAACTTATCTGACCCGGTGACAGTGCCACTGATGTCGCTTTCTTTTATATAAACAAAATATTCCGTATGAAAAGTCTGTGAAAATGTGACATTTCAAAATGGCGGCACGTAGTTCCAGTTTTTGCCACCGGGTCAGATAAGTTTGTGGCACTGTAAATAAATTTTTGAGTTTGAAAAGAAGATGAACAAATTATAAAATCTTTAAAAGTGAGGCTACCACTACACTTTTCACAAAAGTAAAAATTGCATGTTATGCACTTTGTGACTTCATGCATCAAAACGGACCGTTTACATTGATTACATTTTAATTGTCGACTTACAATCGTTCACAGTGATTTATTTTTTGTTCAGATGTTTATTTATAATTAACATTTTGTGAAGGTTTTAAAATAAAGAATTTTTATTCCCTTACAAACTTCCTCCAGAACTAAGAGGCGTGCCATTTTTATTATTACGGTGATTTTCCTTGTCTGAAGATGATGATGATGGCATCGGCAATGTATCTACCGCGCTATTATCAATTGATGCTACTGAAGATATATGTCAGTACATTTTTTAGAAGTGCGTGTTTGCCAAACAGATATTGAGAATGTGTAGGCACATTCTCAATATCTGTTTGGCAAACAAAATCACTACTGGTATATTGGCAACGTCGTCCATTGATGATATTAGTTTGGAAACATTGCCAATGTAGTTAAACTTTGCGGGAGCGATTTGACTTTTTTAAAAAGAAATAAAATTAAATTAAAATTAAACTTATTTAATTACTTAACTATAACAAGTGGACGATTTGGAGTCACAAATGTTAATGCCCAGAATTACATACATGGTACCATCGATACAATATTGCGAAACAAATGTTGTGACACAATGAGATACGATAAACTTACAGCTAAACTTGAAAACGATCAAACTATCATTAGAAATAAAATTACTTTTATATCTAAAATGCTCGATAGTTTTATCAATTCTACTGAAGTCTTAAATCAAAATTCTAATATATTAGATAAGCGTTTAAAAATTGTAGAATCTATGATTTAGGAATGAGCATCTAAGGATAATCATCGGGTTTATACTACTTATGTTGTAAGCCTTTTAAATGTATTTGTTAGTAATTTTCGTTCTATTTTTATAAAATTAGGAGAAATAGAGACTGCTCTAGCATTTAGTAAAGTATCCATATTACATCAAAGTATTATTAATTCTACTGAGTTGTTGCAACATTTAATTCTTATATCTCAAACTGAAAATTTAGTGTTTAAAGCGAGTGAGGCAAATTTAGTAAAACTAGAAGAAACTATTAATGTTAAATCGTTTATTAAACAAAACCAGATTACGTTCATAATGGAGGCTCCAATTACAGATAATTATACTTATAACTATTACAAATTATACTCTTTACCTATGTACCCTGCATCCGATAGTAAAACCCTTTCCATTTTTCCTAAATATCCTTACCTGTTGGCAAAAGGGATGAAATACTTACCTATCGTAAAACCGTGCCGATCGCTCGCTGCTGGAGAACAATTTCTATGCGATGAACAAAATCAAACGCTATATCCAGAAACTACTTGCATAGAACAACTTTTTTTTGCTAGTATTTTATTTTATTTTCCCTGGAGTCTGTACTGTTGTTATTCCGGTTTCGTCGCAATTATATATATTTTTGGGAAGAAATTTGTGTTATTCCATAATTTCCTCCAACAGCTTAAAAAATAACTGCACCTCCTCTTTATTGAACGCTGTTATTCGATTTATACTGGTTTAAATTCATACTTTCCGCATAATCAAATGCCACTTTCCTTATTTGAGTTGCGGTACAACCATAAAATATATTAGCCATCTTTTTTATAACATCAGCTAATTTTTCTTCTACTTCAGGCATAAATACTGTACGTCTTCCGAGACGTGGTTCTAGGATAGTCTTCTTTTTGTATCTTTTTTGTAAGCTCGAAAATGGGATACCAGTACATTTACTAGCTTTTCTTATAGAATAACCCTCTTGTTCAATAAGAAGTATGGCTCTTTGGAGAGCCTCGGATGACCAGTTGGCTTTTTCGGTTGTCCTTACTCGTACTTTCGGCATCTAGAAACAAAAATATTAACATTAGACTTTTGCGGGTAATGGTAATCACCTGCGGACAATGGGGGTCACTTGACTCTCATTAGCCGCTACTATACTGCCAACAAAATAATAACAATATAAAAAAAAACCTAAGTTTGAATCGTAATATAAGAAAGTCGCTTATCACAATTTTAAACATATAGACTACCTTTCTACAATATACAAAATTTGGTAAACTTAAAAAAACGACACTCTCCTCTAATAATATTTTTACGTAATATTACACTGACAACGCGCGAAAACAACACACACAATTATCTCTCAGCGACGGGCAGCGGTAACTGGCGGGAGGCGTTCGCGACGGGGCCGGCGGGTGTAGAGGGGGGTGTTTTAGGCATGTTCCTAGGTTTCGGGTGCGTAGTTTCGTAGGTATGCCTGTGATTCCGATTGCCCGCTGACTCCAATTACCCGCCCTTCCCTACACTGAACTTTTTTGCAGCCGTTCGTATTGATGTTTTATGAAGACGAACATCGGTCACTGCTGCAAGCATTGCAGCTTCAGTATAATTTAGGAATGCGCCCCTTTTCCCAAGCATCTACAAGATGAAAAATTGGTTTTAGTAATAGACCATAGCCATAAATTCGTACCATAAAGTTAGTCAACTACTAAAGAAAATCAATCGTTTGTTAAAGTAAATAAAATAGTTTATTTTAATTAATTATTATATTATGCAGTATATTTACAAGATACAGAACTTAATCAAAAGTTGACCACCATGGTCAATTACTAGAAAATCACAGTCAAACGGAATCAGTATTGGATTGGACCACCACCACATCTCAATTTTGCCAACAAATCTTCAAATTTTAATTACCCAGTCATTTAAATAAACCATAAACGAATAAGAAACGAAAAACACTTACCGTCAACAAGGTGACAAAGTTTCTCATTTTCACCCTTCCCAGAATACACTATCGAGTTATATGTATACCCTTCTTGAGAACACAATTTATAAATTTTTACACCATACTTATGGGATTTATTTTTTATATATTACCTAAAGGAAAGCCTACCCCGCCACGGTATCATTGATTCGTCTATAACCAAGTATTTTCCAGGAGTAAGCAAATTTTTTGTTCAGCATTGTAATGAAATCTTCAATTTTTCTAATCTTTCTGCTATTGTTGGCGTTTGCTAAATCACTGAAGTGCCAGAATTTTAGTATTAACAAAAACCTATCTCTGGTCATAACAGACACAATATATTCATTTCGATACATGGATTTCTTTGACCAATAGTCATTTATATGTGGCACTTTGTTGAGACCCATAACAAGTAATACTCCGAGAAAAGAATCTACGCATTTATTTAACATTACAGAAAAATATTATAAAATATTATATAATATTGCTTGTTATCTTACAGTATAAATAAATAGTCTGTTATCAACTATTAAAACACTTTATTTTATTGCACTTTGAAAATATTAAAATCACATCAGCTTATTATTTTATTACAATTATTTATTTCTTATTGATGCCCATGAATTTATACATAGCCGCCATCATCGCGTCATTGAAATCGCAAACAAAAATGAGTTACATTTACATGCAAAATCAGACTTGTTGCACTTTAGCATTACGCCGTTACAACAAGTTCACGGAACGTTATGTGATAAATCTGAGTTACTGCACTTTCCTTCGGGACAAATGTGCGAAATCTTTATATCATTGTTTATGTGACAACGAACTTTTCAACAATTATTTAGTAGTAGGTAGTCATTTAGATTATTCTAATTACAGACTTATAGCCATCTTGTGCGTAATTAAGAAAAAATAATTATTCAACAAATAAGTTCTTTTTTGGAAAGTAATAATGTATTGTCTCAAACACAGCATGGTTTCCGGAAGGGTCGTAGTACTACGTCGACTTTAACTGACTTTTCAGATTATGTAAACACAGGGCTTGGCGGTGGGTCCTGGCACTGTTTATAGATTATAAAAAAGCATTCGACACGCTGGGCCACGAGCAGCTTTTACAGGCTATGGACGAATGTGGGGTAAGGGGACCAATTAACCAATGGTTCCGAGAATATTTGGCGAATAGAACTTTACGTACCGTCATCAATGGAACGACTGGAGCTGAAATACCTGTGGAGTTAGGAGTTCCGACCGGCTCCGTTTTCGGCCCGGTTGGTTATATTATGCACGTGAACAGCGTGTCGAATGTGGTCAAGAACTGTAGGGTTTGTATGTATGCAGATGACATGTGCCTGCTGCTCGCCGGCAACGACACAGCAGTCATGGTGGACAGAGTACAGAGGGATTTCGAGAACGTGTGTAAGTGGGCACATGACAATGGTATAATTCTCAATATACAAAAAACAAAATGTCTATATATTTATTCACCACACAATAAAAATGCTAAAAATTCAGCTTTTCAAATTAATTTAATAGGCCACACATATGAATGTTTTCATAATAATAAAACTAACTGTGTATGTAGTAAGTTGAATGTCGTTGACAATATTAAATATTTGGGGTTGACAATTGATACACACTTTAATTGGAAATTACATGTAAATTATGTGTGTAATCGTTTGAGATCAGTCTTGGGACAGTTTTACTACCTAAGTCGGATTTTAAATAAACATACTCTGTACGTTGTTTACTATGCACTTGCTGACTCAATAATAAGTTATGGACTGAGTTGTTATGGCCTAACTTTTAAAACATACTTAGATCAAAATATAAAGAACCTACAAGTAAGATTACTTAAGTATTAGTTCATAAGAAAGTTCGAAAGAAATTTAAAAATAATTATGACAAATTATTTCCCCATTGTAACATCTTACCTGTAAATTATAAGGCTATATATTTAAATGCAATAGACACGTACTATAGTAATGACTTTAAGATTGTTAAACAGTTTAGATTTAATACAAGAGCGTCAAAAGTAAGAAAATTTTATGTGCCAATAACAAAAAATTGTTATGACCAGCGATCTAGAAAATATTATATACCAAAAATTTGTAACATGTACCCGATTTTACTAGACGATAATAAATTAAAAATAGGATCTGTAAAGAGTAAATTAAAAAAATGCATTTTGTCAAATATCTAGTATTAGCTTTCCGCCCGTGGCTTACTTAGTTTTGTAGATTTAAGCATACACAGAGAAATGTGACTTTGTTTTATACTATGTAAACTTTGTTTTATACTATGTATGTCATTTATAGCGGTATTTAAGTGTTTGTTTATCAACTAACTAATTTGGCAATGTATAACCTAGGTTAATCTATAATAAGTAGGAGCGCAACGCCAACAAACTGTTTTACAGTTTGGCGAAATTTTGTTAAGGTTATATAGTGTTAATAAATGGTAAATTAATAAAAAAAAAAAAAAGGTATTTGAAAGGAGCGCTTGACTATGGATTAATGTATGAAAGAACAGGTTTACCATTATTTGGTGAGGTATATGCTGATTGGGGTTCAAATACGGTTGATAACCGTAGGTCATATTCTGGATTTGCCTTTATTTTTGCAGATGCTCCTATCAGTTGGTGTACGTGCTAGGCATACATCCTGATTCCTGAGTCAGCGATTTACACGATCCAATTACATTACCGTAAAAATAACATCTTTACGAATCAGTCTGCGGTCGCAGCTCGTGTAAAGCGCTCGGGGTGTATGCGTTACATCAACTATCAATTATCTAATATCATCATTAGTTTAAAGTATACAACAGAATAACCCTTTATAGGGCAGAAGGCCCTGGCTTGTATTTTAAAAATAAAACACTGTGATATTAAAAGTAGTATTTATTGAAAATTTTTGAGACACTTTTTTTTTCCATGAAAAAAAATTATGATGTCCACATTTTGGACACTACTCCTTCTCATGTATGAAATTGTGCAAAACATGGTGTAATGCATAATGGCACTTTGCATTTGACACACTCTATTTTGCTCTTTTTTCCAAGAGTTTTATTGTTGCAAGCTCTGCACCTTCTATAACTGGGCAGCTCTCCCGGCATATGCGATCCCACATTATTCAGCCTTAGCTCGTCAGGGATACCATAAATAGACTTCTGCCTGCCTGGTCCCTTTGGTCTTTTGGTCGCAAAGTTGGGCAAGACAGATACTCTTCGTTTCCTGGAGCTGTAATTGTTGACCAGGTTACGTGCCAGGTCAGTGCGGAACTGCAATGCACTCCTTGGATTATGCACTCTGTCATTTTGGGTATAAAGTATGTGGGCATTCGTGATAGCTGCGTCCACCAAAAAATAGAATATACGCATCCACATGATTGGTGACTTGCGACAACTTCCACCTGTACGCGCTACCGCAATCTACAAGCAACCAAAACAAAGTATTGCAGGGCCTATGCTCTGGCGACAACTAAAATTTTATCCGTTACATGAAGTAATGCGTCAAGAAGATCGAGTGTTTTCGTCTATTTTAATAAAAATTGGTAGTGGATCACAGTTAAGTTTAGAGGAAACAAATATTATCGAATCAAGAATGTTCACTGAAGACGAAGCTAAACAAATGTGTCCATCAGGAATTCGATTATTTTTTCAAGTTAAGAAAGTTGAAAATTACAACAATTCGATCCTATCGACGTATGATACAAAATACGAGTCAATTGCTGAGGACATCATCATAAATTGTGATGACCCGGTACTTGCTCAAAAATATTTAGATGCATTTGCAAAAAAAGCACCCGTTGATACCGGTGGGCTGCCACATACAATAATTTTTGTTAATGATTTACCGTACGTCATAACAAAAAATGTTGACGTTTCAGACGGAATCGCTAACGGTAATGTAGGGAAATTGATACATCTTGAATTTGACGATACTAAATTAATTAGAGTATGGTTACTGTTTCCGGACAAGAATGTGGGGAAAAAAATCCGACAAAAATTTGCTCATCGCATCGAGGAATTAAATATTAATAGATACTCCGTGCCAATCAAGTCATTATCAACTTCATCACCAATCAACGGTCATCAACGTAATACTGTAATAAAACGAAAACATTTTCCATTATCAGCTTTCAATGCATCAACGATTCATAAAGCACAAGGAGGAACGTACAGTGAAGTTGTTTATCATTACGAAAATCATGCTCAAGATTTAGTTTACGTAGCTCTTAGCCGCGTGACTGGTTTAAACGGTCTTTACATCGTGTCAGAAGATAGCAACAAAAAATGTTATCACACTGGTTGTCGAGTTACTAAACCAACACAAGACTTGAGAATAGAATTAGAGCGACTTTCGTTGAATCCACTGATTACTATCACCGATGAAATCTCGAATTTCATTATGAGTCGACGGGGTTTTTCGATGATAACATTCAATGTCCAAAGCTTACGAGCTCATTCGAAAGATATTTCTGCAAGTCTAATAAAATCAATCAATACTCTTGTTTTATGTGAAACTAATTTGAAAAATAATGAGCAAAGAAATATTCCCAATTGTCATTGTGTGAGTAGGCAGAAACATAGTACTTCTCGATATGGTGGAGTAGCTATACTAAAAAACAATGATAATTCATTGAGGGTTCCTTCAGTAATGCAAGCATACATGAATAACATGAGTGTAAGTCAAGCAACTGCTTCCGAATCTACTGTGGGAGATTTTTGTGCAGCTATTTGTCAACTTGATGAAAACAGAAAAATCGTGATTGCGTCAATATATATTAAAGTAAATAAAAAAATAGATGATGTAATGGATTTTCTAGGTTTTCATCTAGCTCCATTTGCTACGTCATCAGCTCAAATCTTCCGTTCTCGAGAAATATATTCACGAATGCCTGTTATTATGTCTGGTGATTTTAATAAAGATTTCAAGAAAGAAGAATCTGCTCCACTCATTGAATACTTGAGAGAAGTATTTAATCTTGAAATGATAAATGATAAAAATGTACCCACCACGAGATATGGTTCAAATATCGATGCGGTTTTTACTAGATACATTGAAAAAATCGAATGTAAATCACTGTTCACGTATTTTAGTTACCATAAAATGTTGGTTACATTTATAAACTGTGAAACTCATAATGAAGATGGAATGATAATAGAATGATTGAAAATAATTGAAAAACGGATCAAAATGACTCAACGATAATAAAATATTGTTTTCAGTTTTTTGATATGTGTATATTATCTAAATAATTGTTAAGTATTATGTAAGACTTACATAATACTTACATTGTAAGTCGTACTCTATAAGATACAGAGTTGAATAAAAATATTAGTTAGAGGACGTCTAATTTTATTATTTCCCATTATCATTCCAATTTTCCAAGTATAAAATTAAGATTGATAAAGCGATTTTTATACCCTTAATGGAATATTATTCGAAAAATTTTTTTTAGTTAAATGTCTATAGTGTGAAAAAAAGTTTCACTTTTACCGTGGTTTCATAAAACCACACAACATTTTTTCACGTCTTGGTATCGTTTTTTTGGTTACCTGGGTGGTATATTCCTCCACAGTATCTTTCATAACTGTATTTAACTTTTTTTTATTAAACTTCTTTTTTCTGGTTATATTTGCCTCTTTTGGTGCTCCTTCAACATAAAAATCTTCTGGAATCATTTGAATTTTGTCATAATCATTAAGCAGATTACTTATACATATTATGTATATATATACATCTATGTACATAATATGTACATACATGCAATGGAACATATGTAATTATATCTACTTACTAATAAAGAATGAATAAATAAAGAAATACACAAAATTATACAGTCTATTAATATTGACTTGAGGCGTGTAAGCTCTCTGGCTCGAGCAATGGATGTTGGCTCTGGTTTACACAAAGTAAGGTTAGGATGCTGTTTATCAAAACCTTTGTACCAATCTAAACCAGCTGCTCCGTTTTGAAAAGGATGTGGAATCTTATTCATTTGAGCAAAGTTAGATACAAGTTCCAAAAATTCTTGTTTGGTCAGCCCGTAAAACAAAGAGTTCATGTGGAATACGTATTCCAAAAGCTCCATTTCTTGTTCCGTAGAAAAGACAATCAAAACAAAAAGATAAACAAAATCAGTCAATTTCACTGTAGTAACGTAATTATAACAAAAAAAACAACAGGAAAACTATTCAATGATAAATGAATTTCAGGTTATAATATAAAAATTAACAAATGCAACATTCACTAACCTTTGTCTGGCCAACTTATACCTAAAACTATATTACCTATGTAGTGAAGAGAGTGATGGGTTCAAATTACGACAATTACAATCCGAAAACGATAGTTCCAAGTCCAATTCCACTTTTCAGACAATGCGGTTGAGTGTGATGTTCCGCCAACTCCACCGATAGGTATAATTCCTTCTGTAATCGTTTATTCTCCAAGTTTCTTTATAAACCAGGTATATTGATGAATCCGGCGTAGATCCAGGACCATGTAGCGGGATTGGTGTAGTATTTATGTATAATTTGTTATTTCTAAATGAAGAGCCCAGGTTACGTCGACACGTCTTTAATAGATAATAACACCTTACACAAAAGAGCAGCAAACATGCTAAATCTGAAATATCACTGTAAAAAATCACAAGGCGCAAAAAATTTACAACAAGTAGTAAACCTAGAAAGCTTTACTTCACACGAACCCGAATTAGATGTTTTTGTAATGTCGTTCTTGGAATCCCATATTTAGTTGCTACTTTTTTGACAGGTTTTCCTAATTCTTGCACTTATCGCATTGCTTGCTGCATAGTTGAGAGATGCCATAAGGGTTGTGATGTTTTACGCTTATATTTACTAACCATCTGAAAGGAAAAAGCAAATAAACAAAAGAATGTAACATTTTAGTGGACGGGGCAAAGCGGGCGCGTGCCTGCTTTGTTTTTTCGACATTTGAAAGGTTCAGATGAAATTATAACCTCAAAATCTTTAGACACGTGAATTTTTATGCAACCAAAATACGCCAGATATCCATTAATAACCGACTAATTTTGGATATAGGATTGTAAACACCGAGATAAAAATCAACCAATTGTAGTTTTCCCTGATCAAGAATTCTTGGTAAACAAAAGATTCCCCAAAACATTCTAAAGTAGAAATACACCAAAGAAATGAACATTTATCGGATCTCATTAAAGCATATTTTACCATGTTTGCATTCAAGATGTTACGTAAAAATATTAAACTTTTTGAACACCGTGAAAGGTTTTCATACTGACCAAATTGGAGTATCTGATACTAAAATAAATAAATAGTGCTTAGATTTATTCAATATGTTTTATTGATTTATGTAGGTTTAAATATAATCAACTGTATCAAAAGCAGAAGATTCGTGTTCTTTTTTAAATAAAATACATAATTGAGAATTGTTTTATTAGATTATATTAGATAGATTGTTTTATTTCTGAACTGAATTAGTAAACAATGCCACAATCATCGCCTGAAAATAACATCGTTTTTAACTTAAAAAAATGTTTTTATGGAGATTTAAAGATTGGGTTGGTAGAATGTAGAAATCGCCAAAAGTCAGTTCCATTTGTAATTTTTTGATAAAATCCTGCACGGCCTTAGGATATTTAAATAATTTGCAATAGAATCCTGATGATTTCTGGTTCAGAATCTAAGTTAAGAATGCAAAAATCTTTTAGTTTATGCAGTCTTTCTAGCATAACTATGGTAGAATCCAATCACTGCATTTTGCAGTTTAAGTATTTTTAAAGGCATTGCCATAGCATTTCTTCGGCAATGCCCAAGAAATTCCTCTATTTCTTGACAGGTTTCTTTAACGGCGAGCTGTAGACAGCAGTACAGACAGCAGACAGTAGTGTGCAGCACATCGTATGCTTGAAACCGTGCGAACTATACCAGATGCTACCTGTGCCAATCTCTAACCTTAAACTCTGTTGGACAAAAGCAGAGTCCTCCTCGTTGTATTCACCGTCCGTTTCGATGTCTGATTCACTAAATGATTCGCTTACCAACTAGTTGATTGACTCCCTATCCCTCCCTATCCCCCTCCCTCGTTTATTTGGTTAGTCATACTTAGCATATTGACTCCATTGTCAGTAGTTATTGTTTGAATTTGGTTTAGGTCTATGCCGTATCTACTCAGACAGTCGACTACATTTTCTATCGTGCAATTTTTGATAGTTAAATTTAGAAGGACATTATTTCCATCTAAAATTGAAATTTAAATAACATTAATAAAGTATGTTTTAACTTTAGTCTGAAAATAATTTTTTAGCTAGGTACTTAGCCATAACATACTGTATATTTAGTCCCAGAAACCTTCGCAACGTAATGGACGCAACGTCTACTTTAATTGCAAGTTGATTATTTTTGATCTCGTTACTAATCTTTCCGCGAATTTCGTAAGCCATATCCTGTATACTGGAACGAACATTTTTGATATTAATTGCTTGATGCTGGTTTTCTGTAACCCCTGGTTCCTTAATGAGGTCTCTGAAAGCTTTGTCTTCTCTTAGGCTAAAAGGACGACTATGATCTGTTACAAATTTCGTGCAGCATTGCATTACACTTTTTGTGGCATTCGACGTTTGCGGTGGCATGATTTCTTTAGCTGCCAAATTTGCATTGTGAATTTCTTCGTATTTTGCTCTATGTTGAGAATAAAAATGACGTAACTGCACCATGGTTGCCCTGCAAACGAAAATACAATGTAGATAATGCGCATAAATATTTATTTTAATATTTGAAATAATGGAAAATAATAGCAAAAAGTATGAGACGGACAGACAGAGTTACTTTCGCATTTATAATAGGTAAGTACGACTTACAAACACCGACGTCATTGCACCCTACGTCCTAGTGGGTGATGAAGCTTATCCGTTAAACATTATTTGAGGCGTCCTTATCCCGAGCGAGTACTTTATAATGAAAGAAAATGTTTTAATATCAGATTGTCTATCGCTAGACAAACAATCGAATGCGCATTTTGCAATTTAACATGTAAATGGAGAATACTACTTAAACTTATCGAAACAAACAGAAAAATGCCTTGTCTATAATAAAAGCTACGTGTAGGTATACTGCACAATGTTATAATGGATTTAAACGGCGATCTCGATCTGGATGTCCAACATGTTCTATCTAACCCGCCATCATATGAAAATCGTCACAGAAACCGGGGAGTCAATAATAATCCATCACGGAGAGCAAAAATTCGTATATAATTCACAAGCTATTTCTGGGAACAATGTCAAAGAATGTAATAACTATTTGGTACCCACTTATATTATATTATTAAACTTACCTTAACTTCCAGGAAATTGTTCTTTTGTTTCACTCCATAACTTTCTTGTTATTGTGCGATTATTGTGGTGTGGATGTTTGCTTTGCCATATCGGTGGTTTAGATTGAATTGCACTTATGAGCGATTAAGTATTTACCGCCTTTTTAAAGACAAACAAAATACGCCGAGTGACAAGACCGAACTGGTTTGTTACCCTCGCCGCCAGCGCATTGGGTCGCTGGCCGACTAGGCCAATGTGTGTTCGGCCAATATTTAAACTATTTATTAAATGAAATTTAAACATTGCCGGAATCGTCTCGTATCTCCTACGTATCAATTATTTCTTCGGTCTCTGAATTCAGTACTAAATTTGCGGCAACTTCCATGTCTTGGTTTTCTCCAGTCGAAACCAGTGGCTTACTCAGTTACTTTTATCAGTTTAGTGAAATAAATTAAATCTTGTATTTGTTTCTTCAACTCCAAAATATTCCTTTTGCTGGTAACACCCCGTAGCTCAGAAGCAACGTATTTGCCTTTATTTTGATATTGTGTTCTCTGAATAATATCATGAAACGGTTTAATGATATTGTCACGAGCCTCCTTCAATATAGAACTTCTTTTTGCTTATCAACTGATGGCTTGACTCTTTTCAAACTCTTGGTCGACACATCCGAAGCTCAAGATACACTAGTTAAATCATGATCTTCAATGGGAAGTGAATTCAAAAAGGTTGACTCTTCCTCCTCATTATGTTCCTTAAAATATTTATTCTTAATTTTTGCTTTTATGTTATAACCTTTTTCAGATACCAGAAACTACATAAGAATGTTTAAAAATTGGTTGTTTGTAAAGTAGGTTTACGAGCGAGATGTTTACGTGATAACGTCTTATTGGTGGCAGCGCCCGAGATGAGACGGGAGATCGATCCGTCTCTCTCTCGTTATACCTGCGATCGCGCTCGTAAGGTTTTGGTGTGACACAAGTTCCTGAACATGTCACCGGACTAAAACGATTTTAAAAACGTTATCACGTCAATAAGTAAAGAATTTGAATCGAAATGGAACTACCCTCATTTTATTGGATCTTTAGATGGCAAACATATCCAGATAATAAAGCCAGAACAAAGTGGCAGTGAATATTTTAATTATAAAAAGACGTACAGCATAGTAATATATGGCGTAAGTGGATGCAAACTATAACTTCATATATATGTCAATGTTGGTGTACAATGTGGTGTACAAGGAAGGATATCAGATGGAGGAGTTTTCAAAAACTGTTCGCTTTATAAAGCTCTCAAAGAACAGATATTAAATATTCTAGAACCAAGACCATTGCCTGGCAGGATAGTAAACTGGCCTTTTGTAATAGTAGCTGATGATTTGCACTTGATAATATGTTAATGAAACTGTAGGAGGTTAGGGCATAAAATAATACACTTCACTCACTATAACACTCTTTATTTTCGCTGCAATATACTTGTGCAATGTTGACAAATCAAAATAGGACTGAACAAATATTTGCGGGTGGTGGTTATTTTATACTTACAAAAAATCAATTGAGTGACTATACTCATAATTAATTTTTGCATATAATTCCAACACGCCCCCTCAAAAATTAATCATTAAATCAATCTTTACAAACTCAAACATTTATCAATTAAGACTTCTTTTAGAAGTACTTTCGAATCGTCATTACTTATTTTTAACATTTATCACAGTACAGTACAGTTTACAAGTATACACTGGGAAAACATAATAATAGTCCAACATTTGTTGCAAGGATTAGGAAAACCCAGAAAAACCGAATCAGACTATATATATAATATTCATAAATGTAGATACCAATCAAACATAATAAATAATTTTCACAATTTATAATTATTCATTTCAATCCTAATTTGGATTGCATCGTTTGAAAGGCCACGACATGCTTTGTGAGTCCATCTGCTAGCTGTAAACCTGTGGGAATGTAATTTTATTTTATTACATTTTGTTCAACCTTTTCCCTTGAAAAATGATATTTTATGTCAATATGTTTTGACCTCTTATGACTGGTGGGGTTATTTGCAATACTTTTGCAACCATTATTATCTTCATATAGACACAATAGAAAATCTATTGTGTCGTGGACCGATCGGGCCGTTCGGGGCTCAATTATGGGTTACGGCATCATAATGAAAATAATAATGATTATTTTTCCGACCCAAATATCGACCAATAGAATTGCACCATTCGACGTCACGTGGTACAACCTACATGGTATTATACTGATAATTTTTTGAAAATTTTCTCTGGTCGTTGACGTCAAGTCAAACTGACAGGTTCAATTCAATTGTGAAATTATTGGCCGACATTTGGGACGGAAAAATAATCTCCCGAATACCACACGAGCACACGAGCTTCAAAATTATGTGGCATTTCCCTCAAGGTTCCCTGCAAACAAATAAAGTCGTCAAGTTTTTCAGGAAAAATCACTCGCGCTTCGCGCTCGTGATTTTTTAACCTTGACTCCTTCATTTGTTTGCAACGAACCTATCGGAAAATACCCGATAATTTTGAAGCTCTTGTGGTATTATAAGTGAATATAACATGTTCACTTCACATATTTTATCAATGTTTATATGAACACTAGCTGTTAATGATTTGAGCTTTCCTTACAGCTTCATACAGTGCCATATACTCAGCCGAAGTCTCAGTCGAAGAGGCTGCCACCGACATTTGTTTCTTGGTACACCAAGTTATAGTACAATTATCAAACAATTAAAAATATAGCCAGTTGTACTTTTCCTGTCCACTATCACTTCCACCCCAGTCAGAGAGAGAGTCAACATATGCACATAAAATATTTTTTAATCGGACCGTTTATAACATAATTTTAAATTAATAGTACCCTTAAGATATAGATAAGTTTGTGATAAGTTGTGATAAGTTTGTGATTTATTATTTACTTTTATATTTTATAAAATAATGTGTGTAATGAAGTGTCAAATAAATAAATAAATAAATAAGATTAGAGGATCCTCTTTAAACACAGCCATAACTCTTTTATTATTTTTATTAGAATATCTGCTAAGTATATTTTATTCCATCAGTCCTCGGAATCACAGACACAATAGAAAATCTATTGTGTCGCGCCCCGATCGGGGCTTACGGTGGTCAATGGGTTATCACACAAGCTTAAATCTGACCGAGTACATAACATTACGTACATTAAACAGCCCAATACATTACGACAAGGTGCATTATACTTTTCTTCAGCGTTTAAGGCATCATAATTAAGTTTTACTTCCATAGGAGTATTTATGGGATTACATTCGTGCATTTGAAACTTATGTAAAATTGTTTTAATATATTATGCACTTTGATCTAATAATATTTCATCATTAGATCTTGTAATCTTAATGTCCAGAAATAATTTAATTTCTTTTAAATCGGTCATTTTATATTTGCTCATTAGGTACATTTTAAAACTATTCTCAACATACAATAGTACATAAATACTTTTACACACACTGCCCTTCTCTAACATGTAATTATACACCTATCTTCTGATGAGTTTTGAAAACCTTTTTCCACAAGGCATTGTTCGAATTTTTCGAACCAACACCTATTCGCCTGCTTTTATCCGTACAATGATTTGTTTTAACGTCCATATGATGAATGAGCAAATTAAACTGATTAGCAAAACTAAGAATAAATCGGAAACTAGCTATTCTTGCAACGGGGGTAAATGTCTCATTATAATCTGTTAAATATTCCTGACTAAAATGAAAATTAGTAAAAAAGTTTATTCATCGGAGGTTATAAGACGTGTATTCTTTTTGATATGACATATGACGAAGCGAACTGTCACCTGTCTTCAAAATGGCGGCGCTCTGAACACGAAACGCACTTGCACTTTTGTCTATAGTAATAGTCGCATAAACCCGCGAAATTTTAAATGTTTTTAATTATTTACTTTTTTTTAAAGTAATGAATGATAACTTAGGGGCCGGTGATAAAAACTTGTGTGTAAAATAGCAGATGGCTAGTTAATATTAGGATTTAGTTTTAAATAAAACACGGAGCGTTCTTAACATGACAGATCGTATAATAGAGAGAGAGTTTGCAGATTAAAAAGATGCGTTCACAATATGACATTGACAAACAACAAATGCGTTCATATTTCAACATCTCCCTTGAATGCAGACCCATGCCGATCAGGAACTGGTGATGCTTTGGTTTCGCCAAGGCTTTGGTCAGACAGTCGGCAAGCATCATATATTCAATGTGGATGTCACCAGACCTGACCTTGTCCCGTATGTAGTGGTGACGAACATCAATATGCTTGCTCCCTGAATGATAAGCAGAATTACCTATAACTTTAATTGCATTTTGATTATCACATAGTAAGATTATACTGCTAGCCTTAGTAGAAGGTTCACAGTGTAATTCAACACCACAATTCAAAGTCCAATTTATTTTTTACTAAGTTACTTAGCACTAATCTTCATACCGGAACTTTCTAAGCCCATAATCACAGGCATACATATCTGGCAGTCCTGCCAGCATTAATATGTGCGCAACTACTCATCATCTACATGAAATTTTACATACCTTAATTTGTGCGCGGCTGTGATAATTTTATTTTCATAATCTTCTACTGACAAGCTGCTTTCTAAATTAGTGTTAATCAATTCTATTAATAAGCCAGCTTTCCGTGTCAGTCCTCGGTCTTCAAAAGCCTTTGTCAAATTGTCCCACACCTGATTTGCATTTTGTGCAATCTGTATGTGCACATATAAAATTGGGTCGATCAATAATATTAGCTTTGATTTTGCTTTGGTGTCTTGCTTAATTGCGTTGGAATCGGAAGCATCTGGTGCTTTCGAAATACAGATATGCAAATCTTCATGTTGGAGGTATGCCGTAACTGCAAACCCCAATTTGCTCAATTGTCACGACCCCTCAACTTCTCAATCGACATCATTAGTGTTAGTTCCAACCATATTTGTAATATTTATATAAATCTGAAAATACTTAGCTGAAAAAAAAAGAAATCACTCGCGAGCTAAGTGAGGTTATACTCGTGAGATTTTACTTATACTATAATTTTGAAAATATGTATTTAACAAAACACTAAACGATAGGCTTGACTGGACCCATAACCTGATAAAAACTTGTGTGTAAAGTAGCAGATGGCTAGTTAATATTAGGATTTAGTTTTAAATAAAACACGGAGCGTTCTTAACATGACAGATCGTATAATAGAGAGCACAATATATCTATTACACCTAGATTCTGAACATGCGTGGCCACCTCAGTGCATTTCGCTCTATCTTCGAGTGTTGCCATTTTATAAACTTTCCTGCATTTTAGGGTAATTTCTGTCGTAAGTTTAACTATATGTTATATAGTGTATTTACATTTACAAGTATACAGTAGGGTGGGTCGCTTTTGTATGGAAAAAAATAAAGTTGTCCAATAAGTTTTGTAATAGCAAAAAAAACGTGACCCACATACATTAATGGAAAAATAACGAAAAAAAAAATTCTAGGTTAACCCCTTCTACCCGCGCATTGAGTTTGAAAAACTGAAATTTTTGATATTTTTGTAATTTATTTGAAAATTAATTTCTCGTGACCTATAGGAAAAACAACTAAGTAAACCAATAAAATAAAGTGCTTTTGGACTAATTTTTATTATTAAGAAAGAAAAATCAACAAATAATACGACAAAATAATAATAAAACATGTTCAAATCACGATAAAATCTTTTTTACTTTCGAACTTAGGCATAAGTTTTCGTGATCTAATTTTATTTTTAATTAAAGCTTCTCTTGCTTTTTTATGGCAAAGCTGCATAGATGCCTCGGTCACTGTTTTAACAGCTCGCTCCACAGCTTGAGTATGACATGGTAGCCGCAGGAAAAGGACTTCATCATCACCACCTGACTCAACTAGGGAATGAAGAGTCTCATCCGGGACATTGGTCAGTATAGGTGGTTGCGAGTAAGATTGCTGCCAGTCTATCAAATCGATGTATGTCGAAGCGTTTAAATTTATCTTTGGCACTTCAAAAACTCGAAGCTGACGGGGTTCTGATGGTTTCCTCGCCTTTAAAATGCGTCTAGCGGCAAGTTCTCTTACATGTTTTTGTTCATCAGATAACATAGACAGGAGCAAGTTCTCTGGGTGCGCAAAAAAAGCATTTCGCCTTAGTACAGGATCAACAACACTCTGCAATTCTTGCGAAAGATATCTAGAATAATAAACCAACTTCCAAAAGTGCCTTGCTCCATCTTTACACGTCGGATTTAATTTGATTTCAAACCAAATAGGAGAATATACTTTCACTACAAAAACAGCTAGTTGTTTCAGTTCGTTTGTTGGTATCTCAGTAGCCACATATAAGCGCAAAATCCTGTTAGCCTTTATTAGCCACCTGGCATGTGACATTTTTCCCGGAGAGCGATTAGACAAATCGGGAGAGCACTTACCACTTATGACGGCAGATGTGATATCATAAAGGTAACGTTGATCAGAACTGAGGTCTTTTACATTTGAAATGTCTGGTAACATGCCTTCTATCCTTTCAAACACGATAACAGGTCGCTTCTCACAATCATCTAATAACTTTCCGATAGCACCTGAATAAGTATTAGGTCCTGTTGTGGTGCCATCAAGTTTTGCAAATAAATGTCTCAAGGGCAGTTCATTTAAGTGTAAAAGGCATATGATCCATTGAAGTGGTCGTTGTAAACGCTTTTCTAAAAGCCGTATGACTCCGCCGTATTTGCCCGTATTGGTTACCGTCCCATCACAACCTATGGCAAGAGTATCCTCTAGAGACATATTCAATTGACCTGTTACTGTTTGAAAGATAGTTGACTCTAACCCTTTTGCAGTTCCATGGCTTGGAACGGCATACCCGACATAAACCGATCCTGGTTCTTTAATTATTGAAATGTGTTCTTCCACGGATGTCAAGCGGTATTTTTTGCCCCCTTTCATAACAATTTTCAGGGTTTTATCTTTTCGTCCATCAAAAAATAAGGCAGGTATAGTGTCTAAATGGCCTTGAGATAATGTTTCTTTTCGTAATTTTTGTCTCGCTCGCCGCAATTTTGACTTATCGATTACTTCGTTATTAATTTTCGCATCTTGCAAAACAGCAGAAGCGACAGCAGCGGCTGCTCTGTCGGATATCCCGTATCGGTCACAGATAGTTGACAAATTCTTCAGAGATGCTATTGTACGTTTTTTTGATACTGGTTTTAATGGACTTGAGGGCACAGATTGTTTTTCATCGCTACTTTCAGACGTTATTAAGGTATTAGGATTTTCGTGAGAAGGACCTGGTTCACAAACGCTAGAATCGTAATAGGTTTTAAGCTTGATTTTTCTATCACTCAGTTTTCTCTTCCTCTTACTTGTCAATAAATCAACAGTTCCCATAATCATTTTTCTCTCCGTTCTCTCATCTATTAAAAAAGCTCGTTCTTCCTTAGGAATCTTTTGGTCCTTGGAACATTTGCATAACTCTAAATCTTTACACTTACATGAACTCAAATCAAACAGTTTTTCCGAATTTCTATGAAAATCTTGAATCTTTCCTTCTGATAAACGCTTCAATGATTTTAATAAATTTTTACACTTTGCGTGGTAACTTTTAATCAATTGCATCACACGATTATGAGACACAGTAGGAATAGACGCTTTTCTCCTCAAACATTCAACTTTAGATGACACTATTTAGATATCTCATTAATAGATGGCTCCTTTTTGGAATTGTTCTCAAGTTTAAGCTGATGTCTTACTAAATTATAATATTTCATAACTTGTTTGTAAGTGGGTAGTTGATTTTCGTTAATATCTTCCGGAGCACCAAAAATGGGACAACTTGTGGATTTTCGGGTGTTATTTGAAATCTCCATGATGCACAACGTCACAAAACTAACAAAAACTACTTAAAATAGCGAAAAATGTAGATGAATGCGTGCGATCTTTCACCCGGAACTAATTAGACGCACTGAGACAATGACGCGTGATCGACAGTTTACGTCCTCTTTCCCCGCTCCTTCCCCCGCATTGTACGGACGATTACTCTAATAGTTTAGGCTGATTATTGTTTATATTACGTTTATCTCTGAATATAAGAATGTACTATCATTATAAACCATGTAGTTCATACAATAAACTCTGATAAAATAAATCCGATTTTAACAATTTTTTCGAATTTTTAAACGTCATGCGCGGGTAATTAATATTAATAAATATACAACTTT
This sequence comes from Colias philodice, assembly GCF_061535455.1. Classification (NCBI taxonomy): domain Eukaryota; kingdom Metazoa; phylum Arthropoda; class Insecta; order Lepidoptera; family Pieridae; genus Colias; species Colias philodice. Next base: position 4,559,468 of record NC_143111.1, on the reverse strand, counting down.
TTAAGTCTTTACCCAGGTCATCTTTTGCGCACTATTACAAATCGAAATTCGGAAAAAATATTTTTCGACCCACCCTAGTATACAGGGTGTAATCGTTGTGTGCACAGGCGATTATTCCGTAACTATTGCAGATGTATAAAAAAAAAAAAACTTTAAGCTGATATTAAAAGTACTTAGCCTAATGAGTAAAAGGACAATAACTTTCTTAAAATAAAACGAGAAATACACAAAAATGTTACATGAAACGCTCCCATACATGTTTGAAATAGTCATATTTCATACTAACAGCCTTACTTATAAACGTCTCTCAAATTTAAGAGCCCCTCTTAGCTGTTGATCAACGTTTTTTTCACTTATAAACCCAATTCAGTGTTGAGAGGTGTATAAGTAACAGTTATATAATGTCAAAATTTAAGAAACGTCCGACCCTGCTTTATCTATTTGAGAGACATCATGGCGGATATTATTGTCAAACAGCTGTTGTCAATAGTTGCAAAGAATAAAGTTATATTTGTGTTTTTTATTATTTTTGCAATAAAATGGATATAAATGATACCTTGATCGACGATTTTACCAATGATGTGCAGGAGATTCGTTATTTTAATATTCGTAGACGACAAAGAAAAAATTATAAACAGAGGGTGAATCCTTTGGACCTCGACGAAGAGGAATTCCGGTCGAGGTATAGATTCGGAAAGAATAACATGCAACAAATCATTAATTTGATTCGGGATGACCTTCGCGTGGACACTCGAGGGGGCGGTATTCCAGTGGAACTGCAAGTGATGGCAGTTATTCGATATTGGGGCCGGCATGAGGTAGATGTGACTTTTGTTCTATAGTTTTGGATATATACAATAGAAAAGCCTGTATAACGATCTATTACATTACAGATCCAAGAAGATTGTGTTGACATTCACGGAATGAGTCAACAGACACTTTCCCGTTTGTCCCGAAATGTTGCTATTGCGTTAGCTTCTAAAAGTTCGCGTTATATTAATATGCCGTTGAACTCAACCGAGGAAGCCAAAGCAATTAGGAAATTTGAGGCCATATGCGGGATGAAGCGTATCATTGGTGCAATAGATTGCACTCATATTAAGATACGCAAAGTGAGTGGAGAGGCTGGACAGTACTATGTTAATAGGAAGGGCCATTACTCCATTAACACTCAAGTATGAACATTGTACAATAACATTTTAGTTTGATCATAGTGTATTTAAAGTAATAAATTTTCATTGTTAAGTGTGCTATTATGTGTTTCTAATTTATAATAATATTGACAATAATTACAGGTAGTATGTGACTCTGACTTTAAAATCTGCGATATTGTGTGTCACTGGAGAGGAAGTACACATGATTCCCGCATATATAGAGAAAGCTCAATAAAGCGGAGGTTTGAGGAGAATGAATTTCATGGGAAGCTGATTGGAGATAGCGGGTATCTATCCTTGTACTTCGCATCTTCTAACACCAATATTAAGACCAAGGACACAGGCAGAAGAAAGGTACAACCTGAGTCACATACGAACGAGGAATACTGTAGAGCGTTGCTTTGGGGTGTGGAAACAAAGATTCCGCATACTCAACGAAACAATGCGAGGGTCTCTGCAAGTGATCAAGACCACTATTGTTGCTTGTGCAGTTTTGCACAATTTAGCAATACTCTTTAATGAGTCTATTTTAAATCAAGGTATTTGTGCAAACTAATATGTAAACAAAGTATACATAAAAATAAGCATATTTTAATATTTTATTTTGTATTTTTCTAGATCCTTCAGGCCTTGAAAATCAATTATTAATCTATCCAACTGTCCCTGATAATATAGAAGATGAAGACGAAAATATAAACAGGGCCATTTAAATTGAAACTTATTTTAATCAATAAAAACCATATTTTATTATTTTTCAAAATTTATTTTCTTTTTTAAATATTCCTCCTCTAATGCAAGTATTTGGAGCTTCTTTCTCTCTTGTTCTATTCTTAATAGGTAAGCTCCCCCTCTTGTTTTATTCTAATTAGATGCAACTCTTGTTGTTGCTTCATTAATTCCTCCCTGCTTTTTTTGCAAGGAGGAATAATTGATGCTCGTAATTGGAATTTGATTTCCCACTGTAAAAATAACATAAACATTAAACATTATTTCACATAAATCACAGCTGAACAATAAGCACAGGAAATTTCATGAAATTCTATTTTCAACATTACATACTTACGTTTTTTTTGGTTTAGCTTTGAAAATATGATGTGTAGGTTTTGTTATTCGTGGCAATTCAGTGGAGAAATTTGGCAATTCGGGCTAAAAATAAAAAAATAATAATTATTTTAAAATAATATAAAGGAGAATGACCAAAAGTGGTCCACCACTAACGAGACCTATGTTGACTTATAGTCCACTAAATATAGAGTAACTTTCAGTTTAGCACAAAAAAAAATAAGCTGTCAGTAAAAAGTTACGACCATATGAAAAATATTAATATTTGTACCCACAACACCGTGTATTCGTCATTCGTCTGCTTGCTTTCTTTACGTACTGTGCGAATTCTTATGTTTAATTCATTGCGAATTTAGCTATCGTTTACTGGACTTTTTCTGATTCTTTACTTGCGACCTAGGCTATATCACTTCGGACTTTCTGTTTTTGCTGATTGTTTTTTTGTGATAATGCAAGTGGAAAGAAGAAACTGTGTTTGTTGCAATCATTCATTGTTACGAAGAAGGAATTATCAGTTAATTGAACAGTTTCTGGATAACTACCCGGGAACCGCTGAGCATATTCAAGAACTTTTGGCTGAACTTCCAGCTGCGAATCTAGACAATATTATTGTTGATGATGGTTGAGAATTGAGATATATAATGTTAATTTTTAATAATGTGTTTTAATTAGACACGAATAAAACTATTGTGTTGCTAAGCATTCTTGCGTTTTATTTCTTCCGGGCCTTTGAACAAAGTCTATTTCAGCGAGAACCTAACATGGGACACCAAGCGGTATGACACGACATGTGTAGATTAGTTCAAAATGTTCAATGGACAGAATGATTTTTACGATATTTTTCGCATAAAAAGGTAAAAAAATATGACTTTTCACTCAGTCATAACTTTTTACCGACAGCATATTTTTGATTGCGGTCTGGTTATAATGAATCAGTATTTAGTAGACTATTTTATTACATAGGTCTCGTTAGTGGTGGACATTTGGACCAAGCTCCATACATTTTTGGTCATTCTCCTTTTATTTATAATACTGATATTTTTGTATAACATAACTGATAAAAATATTATACAAATTATTATATAATATGATTACCTTTGCATGTGCAGTGCTTTCATCATTTTCATTCAATTTCAATGTATCATCAGCAGACTCCTTAGTAACTTCCTATAAATATATAAAATATAATTACTCAATCTCACAATAAAAAACTATATATGCATAGCGCTATTATCCCTTAATGGATATTCCAAATTAGATATATAAATATATTAGATATATAAATTCAGATACATATAATTAGAATGAAAACTTTAGTGATTTTGATCCATTTTCGCAAAAGGGGACCACTTTTAGCAAAAATGGAAACCATATATTTATATATTCTTTAATTATAAAACTATTATTGGTATAAATGTAATAGTAATAAATAATACATTTACATCTAATAGTATTAAGAAATAATTCGAGGCATCATGCAAAAAGAAAAAAAAAAACTTATTAAACATATTATTTAAATCAATGACCTTTGAACAAGATTAATTTGGTATATTTTTTTCTAATTGATAAATCATTTTTTGAAGTTGTTTTTAGTACATGATTAATTCTTATTTGAAAATATCTCAAAGCTATTGACTTTATCAGTAAAGATAAGTGGTTGTCAAAGGGATTTTGGTCATGTATATGATTTTTTAATGTGGAAAAAGTGTCTCTGGTGGCAGAATGTTTAAAAACGCTTAAAACTAATTTTGGCATCGTTTTCTCATTAATGAAGCTAGGCTCGTGGGAATTCAAAAATAATCTCATTACTTTTCCGAGTACACACAAATATTAACTGTATCTGTTGAGGGATAGTTCAGCCCACCAACATCCTTCAATGCAATTAATCTAGATAACTTTTCAGTGGACTGAAGAGCTAGAATACAATCATAGCATTTAATTTGCTTTTTCAACTTTTTTACTATGAAACCAGCAATATAAATGGTCACTTCTTGTGAAAATTCAGTAAGTTTGTCATCTAATAAATAATCATGACTTTCTGGAAGGTCCATTGGTAAAATCTCGTCATCGTCATCGTCGTCATAGATTAACAAACTAGTGGCGTTTATCTTGTTGGTATAATTGTTATTGCTAACATTTAAAATACTAATATCATCCAATGAGATACAGTTCCCATAATTATTTAAATGTTTAATTTCCCCATGAATTAACAGCCGTTTATAAAGGTAACTATATACCTCAAGAAAATGTAAAGAAAAGGTGCAGACAAATCAGTTGTTCCTACCATTTGTTTTCCAAAAGCAAACGCGTGGTTAAAGTGTGCAAGAACTTCTTTTTGAGTGCTTTTGGAATAACAAAAAGAAGAGTGGAAAATCTAAGCAAAACACTATACAATGGACAAACGCCTAAAGAAAACCGTGGTGGTAATAAATATGGAAATCGTAATGAAGCTAAAAAACAGAGTCTTCGTAACTTTTTAAATAAGCTACCAGCACAGGAAAGCCATTACGGAAGAGAAAAGTCCAAGAGAATCTACTTGTCATGTGACTTAAGTGCAAGAAAATTGTTGAAAATTTATAATGAATCTGTGTCAGATGATTTGAAAGTGAAAAAAACTATGTTTTACAAGATTTTTATAGGAGAATTCAATATTGGGTTTTCCTCTCCAGCCACTGATGCTTGTAACGTGTGTGTGTTATGGAAAAATAAAATAAAACAAGAAAAAGATAACGAAAAGAAACAATTATATATGACAGAATTGAGAGTACATAAACTGCGAGCCAATGCATTTTATGCACATTTGAAAAAAAATGAGCCCAATAGTATATCTGCATGTTTCGATTTACAACAGGTGCAAAGTTTACCACGAACTCCTATTCAGGATGCTTTCTACGCCAGACAGCTCAGCCTGTATAACTTCTGTATTGTTCCCTTAGATTCTAGAAACCCAATATTCTATACTTGGGATGAATCACAGTCAGCAAGAGGTTCTACTGAAGTAGGGTCTGCAGTTTATAACTACTTAAAAGGATTGACCCTTGATGAGGAGCTTCACCATCTGAGATTATTCTGCGACGGGTGTGGTGGGCAGAACAAAAACAGCCACATCATACACATGCTGCTTTTCTACCTTTTAAATGACTCCCCACCACATCTTAAAGACATAACACTAATATTCCCAGTGAGGGGACATAGTTTTCTCCCAGCTGACCGAGTCTTTGGTCGGCTGGAGAAAGAAATAAGAAAGAAACCCGTGATAACCAACAAAGAAGAATATTATGATGTTTTCAAGAAATATGGTCAGCTAAAAGTACTAGAAGACTGGATTCTTAAGGATATAAAAAGCTTGGAAGAGCAGTACAGGAAACTGGATGGTATACAGTCCTTGAAGAGAATTTTTTTCTATAAGAAACGGGTTCGTGGTTCAGCCACTGTTGAATTGAAGGTCTATGAAAACTACAGATTCCAAACAGGTGCAGAAAAATCAATGTCATTACTCAAAAAGGGCAAGCGATCTCCTTTGTCTTTACATGATTTAGATGTAGTACAACGTCCACTAAAAGAATGCAAGAAGAAAGATATTTCAAATTTGCTCAAGAAACAGTTTGGCGAAGAGTGGTATAATTTAGATGAACTGAAGTGGTATAAAGAATTAATTATTGATGAATCAAACTGCAGCCCTGAAGAAGAACAGAATACCGAAATGGAATCTATGTGTGATTGTTTGACACCTGATATTGGACAAATCAGGATTTGAACTATTATTCTTTTTAGTAGAATTAATAAGTATGTCTTTAATTTTGGTCATTATTATTAAATAATAAGAATATTCTGTGTTTTATTATAATTTAAAATCTTAAGATGTACAATACAAAAGAGGATATTTACAAAATAGTACACAACTAAAGGGGATATTTACAATAAGTACAAAACAAAGGGGGATATTATAAAAGATCCGTGTCAAAAGAGGATATTATGATTTTTCTGAACTCTGTAGCTTTAAATTAACAAGTCATATTTTTTGGCAAAATGTGTAGTTAGAACACTGTAATGAAATAGTTTCATAACAGAAATAATGCTTTTCGGTAGGTCTATAAATATTTCCCATATAAATTTTTCTCATTTTGTGAAAAATAAGATAGAATGTACATATCCCCTTTTGAAAAGACACTCCTCGTATGGTGTACCTGTGCGTGTGTGCGTGTACTCCGGTCGCCTACGCAGATCGCGTCAGTTGTTTTATAGTGTTTCTTTCGGACGGTTGTCTCGTCGCTCGCATCGAATACCACGTAATACAGCGATTGAAAATGGCGCCACCAAATTCAACCAAAAAAATCCTTGAAGATTTTATCGAAATTTATAGAAGTCATCCATGTCTTTGGCAAATTAAAAACAAAGATTACCATAATCGAGACAAAAAAGAAGCTGCTTATAAATTACTCATAGAAAAATTGAGAGAAATTGAGCCAGATGCGAACAAAGAAGTAGTTGTGAAAAAGATCAATAATTTAAGAAGCAATGTTAGGAAGGAAAAGAAGAAATATGATCAATCTTTAAAGTCTGGGGCATCTGCTGATGATGTGTACTGTATAAAACTGTGGTACTACGATTTGTTCAATTTCATTCATGATCAATGCACTCCAAGGGAATCTTCATCCAACTTAGATAGTGATGACGAAAATAGTTGTGAGGTAAGTAAAATATTTCATACTTCGTAATATACATTTTTATTAAGTTGAATACATACTCGTAGAACACATTTAATTATTTTGTATTTACCGTCATTCTAAATTTCACCAAAGCTTATAATATAACAATTAGTGATGTTCCGGATATCCGTATCATCGAAAATAAAGATCCGTGTCCGTATCCGCGGATATACATTTTTAACGATCCGATTTATTTATTAATTTACATGATCATTTTGCCATAGTACCCTTCCCTCCTGATTGAAATAATGGGTTTCTTCTTTCCAAGTTTTCCGTGTGCGTCAGGATTGCTCCGCCAAGTTATCAAATCAGAAAATGGTTTCAGCCAAAAATTTGTCAATATTTGTCAAAATCGAAAGAAACAAACCCCGTATTTGTCAAAGCAGAAATAAAGAAGTTATAAGCGTTTTAAGTTGGCCGCGCAATCCTGACGTCAAGGACTGCGCGGCCACGGAGATCTCAGCAACTACTTGGGATAGAGAAATAATTCCTTTTGTCAACTCAAGTCTGTATTTGTCAAGATTTGTCGAAAAATGAATCAAAGCTCTATATCAATATTATAATTAAATATTCGCCTTGAAAGTCATGGCCGCGCAGTCCTTGATTTGCTATTTTGTTTTTAGTATTTTTTTTATTAAAATTGAAGACTTCATATAGTATAGGAGTTAAAAGGAGAAAGGTCTTAATTTGTCGAAACTGACAAAAGCTTTAAAATACGACTAAAGTGTAATTAAACAGACGAAATCAATTTAAAACACAAAACTCGTGGCCGCGCAGTCCTGACGTTACTTTAAACCATGATATCTCAATAACTATAGTAGATAGGATTTTGCTGTAGACGTCCATATAATCCTTATATTAACCCCATTAAAATGACATATCCTTTTACCCTCAACACTGTTTGGGACGCGAGTAATCTCAAGAATTATGTTACCCCATACAATGTTCTAGTAGAGTGACCATAATTTCGATTTGTTTTTAATCTTTGTCAAACTGGCTATGACAGCACAGTTCAAGGGCATTCTGTTCTGTTAGTCAAAAACTTAAATAAAATACTAAATAAGACGAAATAAAAAACTTGTTTAATATTTGAATATTTTTATTCATTGCACAAATATAAAGATTTCAAAAATCAACAAAATCATTATTCTTCAACTTTAAATGTTTTAATATTTTTTACAGATAAATCAGTAAAATTACTATTTTAACATTATTCTAAGTTGGTCTCTTCGGCCGCACTACAGGAGCATCGACGCGAGTTTGCCTATTGCGCTCTCTTTCTAATATTGCTTTTCATTCGCACAACTGCTGGTCAGCGGACCACCGCGCTCGCGTCGAATCGTCACGATACCAGTATTATATCTCAACGGACTGTTACTGCTGTACGTTGTGGATCCGACAGTGATATTCCGATAAAAAGGACATAAGTGTGTATTCAGTGAGAGACTTAGTGTATATTTACTTAAACGTGATATAAATAATTACGTGATATTAATCAATATGGTGAGTTATTTATTTTTGAATTAAATTTGTTAACGATATTTATTTTGTGTTATCTACCACCATACCATGTTAAAACTTTTACCAGTTTTGCTGTAGTCAGTACTTTTACATAGGTACCTAGTTAAAAAGTAGATCGGAATAAAGTCCTAACAAATTAGGCCTTAATGAACAAGGATGGAATTTATTGTGTTTTATATAATTAATAATAATAAATAAAGCCTGGGTAAGGTAAACCTTTCCCAGGCTCTCTATTTAAAAACTAAATAGAGCGTTTAAGGTTTTGCCTAAACCAGACGCAACTTTTAACTCCTGGTAATCTCAAATTATTAAAAAGCAGTTATAAATAAATAGATAGGTATTTAAAAATATACTTTTTAATTTAATTTTCAGATAAAAGCGGGTCGCAAAGGAAAAGTCAATAGTGAAAAATTAAAAAAAATATTTCTTAAGTACGGAGATGTATGCAGAAATCGCAGTATTAAATATAATGATCCAGTATTTAAAACAATATCTAATGAGTTAGATAATACGATAGCTCCTTATGCAATCTACAAAGCATTGAAAAGGCACTACGACGAGTATTTTCAAAATGATGAAGATGATAACCTTTATTCACCCCGAGTTCAGAGTAGTTCATCTTCTTCACCGTCGCGTCATAGTGTGGCTTCATTATCGCTGACATATCAAGACAAGGTGAAAACATTTAGTTTTACAATGGACGAGCATGAATGGAAAAAAATTCAACCCGTGATGGTACATTATGCTAGAAGAGATATAAGGACCTCATCGACACACCAAAAATACAGGAGTCTGCCAAAGTTTAAGTGGGCGACTTTTTTGAGAGAAAAGCTCTGGGAGTTATCTAAGCTACCATGTACTTGGAACTTTAAAAATAAGAAAGTTGACGGTGAAAATAACATTTCGTTATTTGGAAAGTGCTCACAATGTCAAAGAGAAACAATAATAAAAACCGAAGCAATTTCTGAAAAAACTGTAAGATTTACATGCGATATACTTACTTGTAAGGAAGAGAATGTACCACACAATCCTAAAAAAAAATCAAAATTAACTCCATACAAAAGAGGTAAATTAGCAAAAATTCTACAGTATAAGCCTGCCGTAGTCGTACAAAAAGAACTTGCGGCCAAATTAATTAAAGACCCAAATCAAGTTTGCCCACCAGTGCTGCCAAGTTTAGCAGCTCTCCGCCAGATCAAGTATGAGAAACGACAAAGCAAGAGACTTCATGCTCACCCAATTTTAAGTATACTCATGATGACTCAAGAGGTACAGAACTTTATCCGTGAAGTGACATTGTGGTTAGGGAGCCAGGTGCAAATTGGGTTCATTATTTCCTCTCAAGAGATAATTCGTCAGAAGCATCAGAGTATAGTATTATAAAGCCTCGTGAACGTCAGCTGGCGCTCGGTTGGGGGGGTGAGCGGTTGTAGCCTCCCACGCACGTAGGAAAAAAAATACATTCATTCATTCATTTCCTCTCAGCTAAAAATTTGTCAAATTGTAGCTAACCCAATATCTCAACGAAAAAAAATAATCAGCTGGTTACAACATGGTGTATTATACGTCAGCTGGTGTCTCGAACATGAAAGTTAAATTTAAAGAAAAATTTATTTTCCGTGATTTCCTCTCAAACAAAAATTTACCTGATGATAGCTTATATGTAACTGTGGATAAATATATAGGTCAGCTGGCTATACTTTGATGCATTTTACTAATTACCGCTTGAGAGGAACTTGGTCATAAAATCTGTTCCTGGCTCCCGTACTATTGATACCGTGTTTTCATTTATATTATTGGTCTGATCAGCAAATAGAGTACTATACTAACTATTGTAATAGTTTTTCTAAAGTGACCATTACTGTAGATGCAACTGGATCTTTTTTTCAGGCTATAAAGCTTCCCGATGGAACTACACTAACAAAACGACTATTTGTATATATTGGCATGATTGCTTCGGATTCAATTAAATCTACTCCAATTTTTCAAATGGTTACCGATTCTCACAATAAAGATTCAATTGCAGCGTGGTTAAAAAAATGGTTAATTCAAGTAAGGAGCCCGCCACATGAAATTATTACCGATGACTCATCAGCATTAATTGCAGCTAATGTTTCAGCATTTACTACGTTTAGCAGTATAAAAGATTATGTTAAACGATCTGTTTGAGTCTTAAGTGGCCGCAATTATGCATTACCTGAAGTATTTATGAGGCTAGATACAAGTCATTTTATCAAAACAATTTATAATTTACGTTGCTTTGAAAATAGGGATATAAATGTTAAAATGTTATACGTTCGTTGCATTTTGTATATGAAAGAATGTGAATCGTTTCAGCAAATTAAAACTCTTATTACTGATGTTGTAAGACTATGTCTAACCGAATACGATAACCCAGAAAGCCCTGTTTCTGTTTATATTCAGAAAATAAGTTGCACCTTAGGTAATACTACATATACGGAACCTAATGAAGACACCGATGAGAAGGAAAATATTCACGAAAACATAATCCTCGACGATGATGACGGTTTGCTCTCATGGTTTGATGAAATTGTTGAGAGGGAAAAAAGCCTAGATAAAACAAAAAGTTCGTCAGAATCACAAAACTCTTTCTACATGCCTCATTTAATAACAATGCTCAAACGGTTACTCCTAAAGTTACCCCTCTGGAGTAATATTATGTGCCCATTATATAAATCACAAAACAAAGTACCAACATCTTCAGCTATAGAGAGCTATTTTAAAACTATGAAAAATTTGTTATTCACAACAAGGTCGAAGAAATATAACATTGATGAATATTTAAATATGCATTATGATTATTTATTAGGTAAAATAAAAATTGCTTTAAATTGTTTAAATAATTTCGCCGACATTGTAGACAAAAAGGAGAAAAACATTAAAAGAAAACGAGGTAAGACTAGGAAGCGAAAAATGTATTAAAAGAAAACGAGGTAAGACTAGGAAGCGAAAAATGTTACCATTTGAAAACAAATGCTGCAAAAAAGAAAAACCTAGTGTAACCAAAACGTTTTTAAATGATTCGGTATTCTCAGTAATTCCTACGTAAGTTGAAAACTGGAGAGGCGAAGGTGTTCCTAAAGATGATTCTGCAAATAAACCTGTAAATATAATGTTTTTAAAAAATAGTAATTTTACTGTACAAGATATATCTGAAAAAAATATTAAATTAACAAACACTTGTGCATTTGATTCCGTATTTTTTTTATTGGCCCACGGATTTAAAGAGTATTCATGCATACGCGATTTATTTGACAATAATTGCAAAAATAGGGATATAACAGCGTTTTTACAAATCCTCTGTAACTCTGATAATAACAGTGAAGAAGCAAACAAATTAAGAATAAGAATTGCTTCGATACATTTCAAAAACAATCATTATGATTGTGAATGTAACGCTGCATTTATTTATGAGCACGTCTTAAATGATATTATTTTTAGTGCTTCTTCTGTAAGTAACTGTTCAAATAGTGCATGCATAAATTCTACCCCATCAAGAAGAAAACATGTGTTTATACCGTTAAATTTAGATATAATTAATATTTTCACCATCAGTAACTTGGAAGATTCTATTATTATTCATGATTGTGAAAACAAGCAATGCAGAAAATGCAATGAAGTAGTTCTATTTCATTATACCTTGTCAAAAATTGTTACATTCGATTTAAATGGCACGCAAATGGTGTTTTTACATGAGGTACCTAAAAGTATAATAATTAAACAAAACATTTATAAATTATTAGGTGCCGTAGAATATGTTCCTCCAATACTTGGAACAATAGGGCATTATAAGTGTCATATTATAAGAAATAGCGGAATGCTTTGTTACGACGATAACAAGAGTAAATTAGAAGAGAGTACAAACGATTGTGTATATATCCATTTTTTAAACTTATGTTTTAGTAGAGGTGTAAGAGCCGATGAAAAACATTTAAAGTTGAAGAATAATGATTTTGTTGATTTTTGAAATCTTTATATTTGTGCAATGAATAAAAATATTCAAATATTAAACAAGTTTTTTATTTCGTCTTATTTAGTATTTTATTTAAGTTTTTGACTAACAGAACAGAATGCCCTTGAACTGTGCTGTCATAGCCAGTTTGACAAAGATTAAAAACAAATCGACATTATGGTCACTCTACTAGAACATTGTATGGGGTAACATAATTCTTGAGATTACTCGCGTCCCAAACAGTGTTGAGGGTAAAAGGATATGTCATTTTAATGGGGTTAATATAAGGATTATATGGACGTCTACAGCAAAATCCTATCTACTATAGTTATTGAGATATCATGGTTTAAAGTAACGTCAGGACTGCGCGGCCACGAGTTTTGTGTTTTAAATTGATTTCGTCTGTTTAATTACACTTTAGTCGTATTTTAAAGCTTTTGTCAGTTTCGACAAATTAAGACCTTTCTCCTTTTAACTCCTATACTATATGAAGTCTTCAATTTTAATAAAAAAAATACTAAAAACAAAATAGCAAATCAAGGACTGCGCGGCCATGACTTTCAAGGCGAATATTTAATTATAATATTGATATAGAGCTTTGATTCATTTTTCGACAAATCTTGACAAATACAGACTTGAGTTGACAAAAGGAATTATTTCTCTATCCCAAGTAGTTGCTGAGATCTCCGTGGCCGCGCAGTCCTTGACGTCAGGACGCGGCCAACTTAAAACGCTTATAACTTCTTTATTTCTGCTTTGACAAATACGGGGTTTGTTTCTTTCGATTTTGACAAATATTGACAAATTTTTGGCTGAAACCATTTTCTGATTTGATAACTTGGCGGAGCAATCCTGACGCACACAGTTTTCCATGGTACTATTTTGTGTATTGTATCCTTCAGAAATTATAGTCCCGTTTTCAGAGTTTTCTCGATAAAAACATTTTTGAGGTGCATAAGACTTTTTTGAGTGTTCAATTAAAAAGTTATGTAATACACAAGATGCTTTCACTACTTTATCGATATTTTCGGGTTTTAAATTTATATGAGTATAAAATATCCAAAATCGTGATGCCATTATCCCGAAAGCATTTTCAACAGTGCGCCTCGCGCGAGACAATCTGTAATTCAGGATTTTTCTTTCTCGCGATGTTAAATCTGCCTGCCGAAACGGTTTTATCATATCGGGGCGTAATGGGAAAGCGTCATCTGCCACAAATACATATGGTAAATTTCGGTTACTTCCTGTTAACAATTCACTGCTTGGAATATGTAAATCATTATTTTCTAATTTTTCAAAAAATTTTGTGTTTTGTAGAACCCCTCCATCGGATATTCTAACATTCATGCCAATATCTATGTACACAAATTGGTATTTTGCATTAACAATTGCCATAAGAACCACACTATGTTGCCCTTTATAATTATAAAAATACGATCCACTATTAGCCGGTGGAACAATCGCTATGTGCTTTCCATCTATTGCACCAAGACAATGAGGAAAGTTCCATCGTTCTTCATACATCTTTGCAATTTCTTTCCACTCTTCTTCAGATGAAGGAAACTGTAAAATAAAAATAACAGATTTATCATTTAGACAATAAGTAGCTATTTTTGATGTGAAATATCTATAGCGGCGGGACACAATCATGTATCAAAATTATTTGTTTTCAGAGAGACAACACTGAAGATTCTTCAAATGCCGATGAAGAATATTCATCCAACAGAGTATCTACCGACAACAACGAGGCCCAATCGACATCGTCAAATAATAATTCATCTCGCCCACCAAAACCTTGTAAAACAAAAAGAAAAGATGAAAGCATAGCAAGTGAAGTATTGGAATCGGTTCGAGATCACTTTAAGCGCCCTCGCCCAATTGTAACAGAAGATAGGTGCGATGTTATTGGCAAAAATGTGGCGATGAAATTGAAGGCTTTAGATGCGAAACAATTAATAGTCGCAGAAAAACTTATTAATGATTTACTTTTTGAAGCCGAAATAGGACACCTCACTCCCGAGCACGCCTATATTAACATGAGAGATATTTTGAAACAAAATCAACGAAGCTATGTTCCTGCTCAGCAATAGCGACAACATGTATATCAATCCTCTCCTACTTCCAATAGGGCATATACCCCTTTAAGTTTTGTTTCTTCCGGAAGTCCTACCCCACCCTGCTCTCCATTTCCCACCAGTCAAAATCCAGAGCATCTTTCTCAATCATTTCAAACTAGCTATCTACTCAACAATTCCCAAGGCAATCACTACTCTACAGAAATGCGAACTCATACAATTCTGGGAAATCAGCCCGGTGAAACAGAGGTAGTTTTATCGATTCCAGATTCAGCAGCGGTATTCCTTAATAATTTCATTGTTGATAATGAATAATTGGTATTTTTTTCAATAAAAATTGTCTGTAATATAACAGTGTTTTAATTACTTACCTTCAAATAATTTCTTCTAAGAACTTTGTACAAGGCCTCACATGTTTCAGGAATAATTTTTCCAAGCGCCTGAGGCGAAATAATTGCTGAAAATTTTAGGTCCTCATAACTTCTGCCAGTTGCGAGAAATCTCAATGTAACTGATAATCTTTCGTGCGCAGAAATACTATTTCTCATAACTGTGTCTTCTTTTTTTATCATAGGAGTAACCATTTCAAGTAATTTAAGGTATGTTTTCTCGTCCATTCGGAGATAGTTTTTAAAATCTTCTGGTTCAAATTTTAATTCATTCAATAAATTAACATGACTATATGTTTTCCTTTTCAATAACCAATGCTTACATTACTTTTTTCGCTTCCTTTTCACTGTTTTTGTTTCTTTTATCTTCAAAATTAAAGCAAGGCCTAGCAATGCCAGCGCGTCATCGTCCTCATTCGATGCCATCGCAAAAAGAACTGAAGACCGCTCCGGTACACCGGAACGTCCCCATACACGCTACCAATGTTCGGTTCACCTGCGCAGGCATACCTGCACAGATTACCTTTCCGGTGGACCGTAGCGTGTATAGCAGCCATTATGGCTGCTATACAAATTAATTTAGGTTTCTTAGATACCTTACATTATAAATTATAATACTATCAAATTAAAATGTCAAATTCATGTGAAGCCTCAATGCATTTACTGTCTAACTTCATTTTACAGACTTATAACACGACTCAACAAAAAAATTTTCGTTCTTTGTCCTAAAGTTTATGCTATTATTTTCCAGTTAGTTATGCACAAAAACGAAAAGAAAATACCTTTTTTCGGTATAAAGTTTGCTTTTGTGATAGTTATAATAATAATACTAATTTTTCAATTTTTTCATAATAAAATTTTAATTGATTTTAATATTTTTAAAAAGACCGCGCGGTGAGAGTGGGATATTAACGTTTACAGTGTGTCGCTAGATGGCACCCGAGTGTTAAACAACCATCAGGTATTATTTACAAGCCCAGAATAACTTAAAATGTCGTCACGAAAGTGCAAATACGATGCTGATGCATTTTGTTTTATATGTGGTCAATTTATTAAAGTTCAAGACGTGAAATATGAACTAAAGACATCTCACGTTCTCTGTGAAGCCTATGAAGCATATTTTGACTGTCCTGTACGGAATCAAGATAAGCCATGGGCTCCACATGTTGCTTGTAGATATTGTAAAAGGTGTTTGGAAGGTAAGGCAAATTCCAATTACAAATTTTAAGGCCATGGGCTGCAGGATGTCATTAAAAGTACATATGCTGCATGCTCATTTGGATAAATTTAAAAACAATATGGGATCCTATTCCGAAGAGCAAGGAGAACGTTTCCATCAGGACATCATGAATTTTGAACAACGCTATCAAGGCCAATACAATGAAAACATGATGGGCGACTATATTTGGGGTTTATTGAGAGAAAGTAGCTATGAACATAAAAGAAAAAGTAAAAGTGTGCACTTTTAAGTTATTTTCCACTTTTCTGTAAGCTAATTTGATATAAAACTTAATAAAAATAATAAACATTTTTATTTCAATAGTTTTATTTTCAATCAAAAATTAAAATCCGAGATTTTTAAAAATTTCCTTCAATCAGTCTTCTAAGCACAAAAGCAAAGTTTTTCATGCCATATATTTTTTTTCCGTCTAATTACGACCCAAACTACGAAATTTAATGCTTTGCAATCAAAGTCAAATGTCATGGTGACCCGTTGTAATGAAACGTTTTCTCGTTTGCCACTATTAATCTGTGAATGAATGAACGAATGAATGAAATGAATCTCCAGTTGACAAGTACCTACCTGTAACATAAACAATTCTATTTACTTTTGTTGCAGTTAAAGAAGCAAAAACTTTATGGAAGAAGCTTAGGGATGGACATCGTCAAGAAAGAAAGAAAACAACTTCAGGTCAAGCGTCAAATAGCACCCCAAAATGGAAATATGAAGACCAGATGTCATTTTTGCTTCCTAATATGAGAAATAGACCTGTATATACAAATATACTCACAAACACTAATGAATGAAGGTAGTGAAGCAAGTAATGACTCGGAACTACTTAGTTAAGTTCCGAGAACACTGAGAACAGCAAACTGCTTCTCTCATTGGCAATGAAAATTCTCAGCCTCGAAAAAGAAATAACAAATCTATTGTAAACATATTAGAACAGGACATAAAGAGAAGAGAAAAAAGAGCAGTTGAGAGAGATATGTTGAGGAAACAAATCCTGGACAGTAATTATAAAAATGTATCATCGAGCAACAAAAGCATGGAAAAGTTTTTCATGAGCATGTGTGATGCCACATGTGAGCTACCTGAGCATCTTCAAATGAGGATTCAGAGACAACTATTCAATATAGTAATGGAAGCTCGAGAGCAACATTTGATGCAAACACCAAGTTACCCGAGTCCAGGACATGCTACTAATTACAATATGTCGCCGGCCAGCTCTGTGAATTTGCCGATGCGTGCTGTTAGCCCTAATTCATTGCGCTCGAACTCAGCAACCTCTGATTATTTAAATTCGCCTGTCCATTATTCATTACAAAGTCCACCGACGGAATCCAGTACTCCAATGATGCCACCAAACACTAATGATTCGGACTTGATTCGTCAGTTTTCACAACAAAACACAGATATGACTACCGACGCACATTCTTCTGGACATCATGTTTATTCAGTTCAAAATCCATCACCGGAATCTAATTCTTTAATGACACCGCAGAACACAACTGACATTTCTACTCATGAAGACATCCGTTCCTATCTTGTGAACTTTGAGTTGACAAAATATAATCAATAGTGTAATGATTACAATAAGCACTTTACTGTCATTGGAATAAGCGATTAAAAATTTAATGAATATTTTATACTTTCATTTCATTCTTACCTTAAGCACACAGCAAGTCGTTCTTCGGAAGATATACTTTTTCGCATGTGGGTATCATTTTTCTTAATATCTTCTTTAATTAGATCATGAAGTTCGGAAAAGGTTGATCTTGACTCCCGGAAATAATCACAAAATTTTCCGTCAGATAATTCATCAAATATTTTAAACTCTCCGGAAATTTCCTTATACTTTATGTGATCTTCAATCCACATCGTTCTGTTTTTGGCACATGTGGCAATACGCGCGTCAAAATCACAATCCAAATCATCTTCTGATGAACTATCTAGTAGATCTAATAGTAAGTAACTCGACGGGTCCATAGTATTATAACATTAAAAATAAGAACACCCTTTATAACACTTTAGCAGCTGGAGAGTATGTCAATCGGGACGTATGCCAATGAAATGAAGGGAAAGATACATTACATTACCTGTTGTGTGTGTGATACATTAAGATAATTTAATTAAGCTATACATCCCGGGATGTAATGTACATTAATATACATTATAGCTGCTGTGTGTGAAGCGCTTTAAGATTGTCACCCCTGCTACATCCCCTTCACTCACATAATGAAAGCGTAGCTATCTATCTCGTTTCACCATAGCATTGCAAATATAGTGCTAGATCTGTGATAGAGAGAGGTTACAGATTAAAAAGATGCGTTCACAATATGAAATTGACAAACAACAAATGCGTTCATATTTCAACAACCATTGTGGCCATCTTTGGCCACACTACCTTTATACCTAGCTTTGACGGTTCACATGAACACTGGGTTGAATTTCGCGACACGTTTTCGTCTTTAATTCATAATTCGAAATCATACAAAATTTCATTATTTAAAGGCGAATTTAAAATTATAGGGGGTTCCCCTCACTGAATACTGGGACACTATAAATATTTATATCTTGGTATCAAAGTTAGATACTACATTCCCACTCGCATTTTTGGTCGCTTTAAAGATCGTGTTCAGGGGGTGATGAACCGATTGTAGATCGCAAACAAGCAGAATCTATTTGCCGTAAGGATTCAATATCCGAAAAATGTGGCGACATTTGACAACACATTTGATTGCCAAAAAAACCAACCACTCCCAAAACTGCCTGATCAGTCTGCTTATTTTAGCAGGCAGATTAACTTCTACCACTTTGCTATAGTACAAGGAACTTGTAAAGCAAAACTCACCACGGAAAATGTGCGTTCATATTATTGGACCGAGATGGATCATAATAAAGTTACCAAACAAATTATTAGTGCAGTTTGTCACTTTCTACAGGAATCGCATTAGAGCCACAGGTGAAGATAATAAGGATATAAATTTTAAAAATGTTAAGGAGTTTTGTCTTGACAATGAGAATATAAAGAAAAGAAGAACACCAAAGAGCGCCAAAGAAAATATAGAGTATTTTTGCATTTTTTGTCATGAAAAATACGGAGATAGCCCACATGGTGAAGATTGGATCCAGTGCTATGTTTGCAAAAATTGGGCACACGAAAAATGTACAGACGGACAATCATCTTCTTATGGCTATCGTTGTGATCTTTGCCGCACAAACTGATTTAAAATTAAGGTTAAATTGTGACTAATCTGTCGTATGTGATCTCATTTTTAGGCTAGTCTGGGTCAATGGCGAACGATCGCAATGTGAAGTGTGCCTGATTTAGTAAAAGCTAATTTTCACACTGTTTGTATGCATTTCCTGGGAACATTTACTATGGTGGTGTTTATTTTTTTTACACCATATGAAAGTAGAGATTTCAATGAATAAAAGGCACCCCAAGTTTTTGAAAAAAGCTGATATTTTGACGGGTGACTTTTCGATTGAAAATTAGGTTGTTTTTTTGGTATTAATTCAAAATAAGGCGAAAAAATAAATATTTTCAATCAAATAAATTACAGTGTATTTGGGACATAATAAAGTAAGTTTCCACCAAATTTCGTAGAAAAAAAATAAATTTTGAAGTAGATAGAAATAAAAGACCAAAAACTTGGTTTTTTGAATTTTTCACCTAAATTTTTAGGTTATGTGAAAAATTTGTGAATACAAAAGTTGTATAACTTTTAATTACCTACAACTTTGCCATTGAACTTTTTTCTATAGGACTTGTAGTTTTGTCGGAAATCGAGAGAAACCATTTTTTTCTCTTAAAAGCTCCCCCCTCCCGCTTCCCGAACTCGGATTGACCGTAATTTATTTTTCCTTACATTTTTATCATATTCCCCTCCTTTTCTAATAGGTTTCATCCGACTGCGATTTTTTTTTGTTTCAAAAATTATCTTCTCTAGTCTAATAGTGTAACGTATAATAATGTAACTTTCAGAATGACTGATTAAATGTAACCTATATATCGTATTTTTGGATTTATGTATTTTAAATCTCCCTTAGGTATTCGTAATTACCCCGCCTTCCCCTAGTTTGTGATGTATATTCCGGACAAAACAAAAATATGAGAATGGTCAGTATGATTGGAAAATGGCTATACAGTGAAGCACCACGCAATGTAAAAAAAAATTAAATAATTTTTCCAATGGTAGATCACTCCTTCATTCCTCCCGACCGGGTGTTAACGAAAATTTTTTTTCTGTTTTGTGTGTTATATTACTAAGATTTATATTTTTTTTACATGGTGGCAAATAAAATGTTTTCTATTCTATTCTAAAATTGAAAGGACGTTAAGAACCAAAGAGGTGATTGTTTCTCCCTCGGAATACACGAAAGTATTAAAGGAAAATAATCGATCAAACATCGATCTGACAACGATACCAGTCTACGTTATGAAAGCTGCTTATGAGCCAGTGATAAAACCTACTTCATCCTGGCACTTTCCATTCATGAGAAGTAAACGATTGTTCCTAACTCGTACTAAAACCGAGAATATCTTGGTACTAAGAGAAGAGACCTAACGGAATGAAATTAATAACAAAAAATTATTACAAAAAAAATTACTATGATTACCCCTCTGACCATAACCCCAAACATTTTACCTAAAGAAAGCAAAGCCAAAGATGTGAGCGATTTACTTCAAAAGCATTTCGGGCAAGACTGGAAAAATTTACCGGAATTAAAATTGTATGTCGAAATTGAAAATCAGCCTCGCATACCCGATGCTGATAATAATGACATTAATGACCTTTGTGAGCGTGGATTCGAAGATGTATCTGTACTTGATCTGTACATATTTAATTTTTTTTTTCATTAAAAGTACTTTTATACCTACGCATTTTGTAGTTTGTTTTGTGATTTTACTTTATACCTTAGTCTCAGTTACGAAGTTTAGTAATAAAAGTTTTCGACTTTATTGCATAACGTCATACTCCAAGTAGTATTAGGTTAGACGCAAAACCCTCTAATTATTGTCCCCTTCACCCTTATAAGCTAGTCTGCGCGCGAGAGAGACGGGCAAACTTTTCATGATGCGTATGCAGTATGACGTCACGCCGCGTCTTCACAAACACTACACATGTGCAATGTGTAAATGTATTGACGTTCCAGCTCTTCTTAATTGGCCAATACGCATCCCGTTTCAGCAGATAACGCACACAGCCTTGCAATGCAACTTCAATGTACTAATCACGCACAAACCATTATATGGATGTGGATAGGGTGGACAAAGGATGACAATAGGGAATATTCATGTTTTTCTTTTTTGTCTTAAATTAATAGTTTACTATTTTATAACGTAGAAAAAAATATTAATGGGCTTCAAAATACTCTAGATATTTTTAAAAATGAAATTTAAAACTTGAAAAAAAAATTAAGCAGTTCAAACGCCGCCATTTTACGCGCGGTTTGCGTGACGTCACATGATACGTCCAGTGGGTGTTTATCTTAGTGTTTACTGTGGACTTTTCAGTTACTTCGTAATATTTACAGTTTTAATAACTTTAAAACCATGGAAGAAGTAAAAAAAAATATCTTATAAGTATTGTATAGTACCGGAGTGCACAAACACTACTCGAAAAACACCCGACAAAGTGTTTTTTCGTATTTCAAATGATGCGAAAATACGAAAACAGTGGTGTAAGGTGATCTAGGTGGTGTAAGGTGAAACTAAATGATCATCAAACGTTAATTTTCCAAAGTCGGGTCTTAAATGTTTTAACGGATCTATACGAACAATCACAGCAACATACCTCTTTATATTATTCTCAGAGCAATTGTCCATCTTCGCACCCGGGTAACTATGAATCACAGAGACCCCAAAGTTCATGGCAAAGTTCATACCACGGTGGTTACCAAACAGCCGGAAGTTCGACACAGTCTACTCGAGAAGCAGCACTGTCACCAGCTGCCCAGCAAGGCCAAAGCGATGAGAGCGTATCTAATGATTATTCGAATACATCACGTGAACCAACAGCATCACCCCAATCGCTTTACGACTTTACGCTTTAAGCTTTCTTTATTAATAACTTAATTTTCAAAAATTGTTGTTTAGTGTCGTTGATTTGTGAAATGAAAAAATATGAGAAAGTTGTTGTTTCATTTACCTTACAGTTAATCCCAGCATCTCGAGAGGTTCGATGGGTGGTCTGCCTCTGCCATATTTTCCTGCTATATGTGGCGTTATTCGATGAAACTTGAAACACTCATTCTAAAGTAATCAAAAAACTTGTAGTGGTCTATTTTTAAGGCATTGTATTTCGTTATAAAATGACTCCCATTATTCATGTTTGAAAGAAATGGGTGGATCCAATATCTTCTGAGTATCTGTCTTTTCTTTCTTCGTCTTCTTATTAACAGCAGAAGCAGAATGCGTCTAGTGCGGTCCATTCGAAATGAACTAAAATACCACCTCACTGTATCGACGGCGTCGTGCCAGTACCAGTAGTCATAATGTTGACCTTCCATTACAATCAAACATCGACGTCGACGTTAACCAACCATCGACCAGTTCAAGCAGTGTTAAAGATTTAGTATTACCTTCATCTCAAAAGTCAGTTGCTACTGTTGCTAGTACATCGTCAGACATTGTTATTGATTCTAAAAAAACTGCTCAGCCAAATGTAGATGATTTTATAAACAACATTAAGAGTATAACTACAAAAGATGGTGCAAAATCAAAGAAAATAACTGAGGCCATCACGAATTTCATAATCATGGATAATAAACCATTTTCGACTGTTGAAGGTAAAGGTTTTCGACAACTGATGAAAGAAGTGTGTCCACTGTATAACGTGCCTAGTCGAGAGACAATTAAAACGAGAGTAGATGAAAAATATGAGACATTGAGTAATCTTTTTAAGATGTATATAAAAAATTCTGAAAGCTATTGCATCACATACTTACGACATTTGGACGGAAACCATGCAAAATAAATCATTTATTGGTGTCACTATTCATTTTTTGGATAAGTCTCGACTTCTCAGTGGAACCTTAGGTGTTTTTGAGTCTTGAGTTTTATCGTGAAACGACGCCGCATCGTTGTACGACGCGACGTCGTATCATGTTTATGTGTGGGAGCCCATTAGAAGGGATAATATATATCATAAATAATAATAAATCCTAAAATTATAGCAGCAAAACTTAAGGACTTGGTTGCGTGGCCAGCATCATCATATACTTACAATAATTTACCCATATCTTTTAGGCGTAGGAATGGGAATGTTGTTTCCATTATTAATTGCCTAGAAATTCAGATAGAAAAACCATCAAATGCCGTTCATAAATCACTTACTTGGTCACGGTATAAAAAATGTAACACCTTAAAGTATTTAATTTCATGTACACCTGATGGCTTGATCAATTTTATCTCTGATGGATATGGTGGTAGGGCTACTGATGTTATGATAGTACAAGATAGTAGTTAATTACAGGCTTTACCTCCTAATAAAGCAGTGATGGCTGACAGAGGTTTTAAAGACTTATCATGTTTGCTAGAAGCTAAAAGATACGACCACCTTCTGTATCAAAGTCTACCCCCAGTACTAAAAATGAAGTGAAACTATCAAAACGTATAGCAGCATTAAGAATACATGCTGGATGGGTAATAAAAAGGTTAAGAGAGTTTCATATGTTACTGCCTCATGCTTCAATGCTTGTGTAGACTATAATTTAATTCCTATCATAGATGATGTAATAATAGTAGCTTGTGGATTGGTAAATATGCAGGATGTTTTAATAAAAAAATGAATATAATATATGTATTTACATTTGTTTTATTTTCATAGCATAAAAAACAGATTAACAGAATTAGACAGAAATCAAAGCAGTACCCCTACAATAAACAAAAAAAAAATCTATCTAGTCATACATATTTAGTTTAGGAAAGACTAGCAATGCTCTGCGGTTTCACCCGCATTGATAGCGATATGTGACAGTGAAAAGTCTACTTATAGGTTTCATTTTTCGTTTCACATCACATCTATTTTCGGTAGATTGTCCGATTGTGCTTTGACGAAACCAGCTTCAGTCATCGTCCTAGATTCACTACAAACCTTAACTAATCTTCACTACAATCAGCACAATAATTATATATAGGTTTAAATTTATTTATTTTCTTCACAAAAACTTGGAAAACAGTACTATAATATATCATTAATAATAACATTTCGTTCGACCAATGGTGGCGCGTTTTGGAAGTTTGAATTTCGCTGCCTTATTTTGCACTTTTTGAACATTATTTTAGGGGTTTAAATAATAAGTAAATAAAAAAAATCCTTTTCATTATAATATGACGATAATAAGTATTCGAGAAAAAAATATTTTAGGCCATTTCAAATTTTATGCATATTCCCTATTCATCGAAAAAGATTGTCGTATTGTGTACGGCAATAGTCGAAGTATGTAATGAATCGGGTGTGTATTATTGCGCACGCGCAGTTTTAGATAGCGGAAGCGAACGATCTTTTATTACGCAGTCTTTAGCAAATAAACTAAATTTACGAATATTACTGTCCACAATCCACAATCGCAATCTTGTAACATTCCAATAAAAATTATTTTCAAGATCGGTAAAACTTACAGTAAAAACGAGGAAATAATTATAGCTCAAAATGGAGCTAATCAATTTAATTTTACTAATGTGGAAAGACACATAAAAAATCATTATTACATAACTTTTACATTTCTTGTTAATTATAATAATTTAATGTCACTTGTGTTGCGGTAAATGTACTGAGAAAGTAAAGAAATTTTTTAGGAAGGAGATGTATAGTGTTATTCAAAAACGAATGCAACAGCTTTAAATAGGTAGGTATGTAATTTATAAACATAGATGTATGTTCTTAACCTATTTAAAAATGTTCATAACTAAATAAAACTAAATGATAATGTTCTTGTTTTTAGGGGTTTTTTTCATATAATGTTCTTAATGTATCTAACAATGTAATATTGTATAATTTTAATTACAGAGAATAAGGAGCAGCATTTGGAACACAAAGCAACTTGTACTTATCTATAAATGAATGTATCTCAATAACATATTGCGGTATCGATAATCATCATCTGGGACGAATGCAAAATGGCGCATTAGAAGCACTTAACCGAACATTAATAGATTTACGCAATGACTCGAAATGTTTTGGAGGAGCAATGATTTTACTGACTTTGATTCCAAGACGAAATAAACGCGCTTGCCTCAAATCGTCAAATCTATGGCGCTATGTGAAGAAACTGCAACTGACAACAAACATGAGAGTTACACTGCTTAATGATACATCTGCTGAAGATTTCTCGGAGCAATTGCTGACTATCGGTAATGGTCAAGTACCTGTCGATGAATCGAGCGGATTAATATCATTGCCAAATAATTTCTGTAACTTTGTCTCATCAAAAGACGAACTTATCAACATTGTTGATTTCCAGAAATTATTTCTAACTACAAAAATAATGAATGGTTGAGTGAGCGAGCAATTTTAGCGGCTAAGAATAAAGATGTAGATGGCCTAAACTACATAATTCAAAATAAGATCATTGGAACAATGCATTCATTCAAATCTATTGACTGCGTCACAAATGAAAATGAAGCCACCAACTATCCAATTGAATTTTTTAACTCTTTGGACGTGCCTGGCTTACCACCGCACAATTTACGCCTAAAGGTTGGCTCCGTAGTAATCATGCTTCGAAACATAAACAAACCAAAACTGTGCAACGGTACGCGTTTAGTGGTTAGAAAATTGATGAACATTGTAATTTACGCTACGATAATGATAGGAAAATACAAAGGTGAGGAAGTTCTCATACGTCTTGCATTTGCCATGACTATCAACAAATTACAAGGCCAATCCTTAAAAGTTTGTGGTTTAAATCTAGGACATTCATGTTTTTCCCCTGTTCAATTATACGTGGCATGTTCACGGGTCGGAAGACCATCTGCGTTGTTTGTTTTTGCGCCTGATAATGAAACAAAAAATTTCGTGTATCACAAGGTGCTTAAATGAAGAGCAACCTATGTACTAAAAATACAGAAATAATCATGAATGATTAATGTAGGTATTTATTTTTTTTGTATTTTTTCAAATTAAAAAAAAAAACTCTTGAGGATCTTTTGAAAAGAGGTTAGGTTTAATGTTACTTTTAAGTTACTTATGTTACCACTCTAGTTTATTTTAAGTTATGTAACATAAAAGTGATGTAAAACCTAATGCACATTGGAAACTGTAGAACTAAGCTAATTTATTGGTATTTAATAAATTTAATAACTTTATTAAATATCAATAAGTTGGAGTTTTCGCGTATATTATGGTCTATTATATTAACTATGTAATTTGAATGTACCATTATTTTTTAATATATATCCCGAATTTTGCTAAGAGTTCATGCATCATATTAATAATTTTATGAATGAAATAATCACGAAAATTACTTAGTTCCATAGACTACATAATATAATTTGTAATTAATATAATATAAGCTCTGCGATTTCATTTGTATCTAACGCTATGGATCATTCCAAGATCATTCTATAGGTTGACAGCTCACGTCACCCAAGTTTCACGACATGATGTGTAGTGTGTACAGAATAGCACAGCTGGTTGATTGAGAGCTTGCTTACTAGCAAAATCACGCTCGTGGAAGCTTTATCTTCGACAGCAGATTTTTCTTTTTTCGTAGTTATCGCTGAAGGATCTGTAACGGAGAAGAAATCTTTTTGGTTTTTGTTTTCAATTGTGTTAATAATGTTGTTGGGGTTAAAAAGCTATTCTTAATGTTGTCGGGGTAGATTGTTGCAGAAAAATTGTAAATAGTAAAATGAATATTATATACTAGCTGCTCGGCGCGGTTTCACCCCCGTGGCTCCACCCCTGTTGGTCGTAGCGTGATGATATATAGCCTATAACCTTCCTCGATAAATGGGCTATCTAACACCGAAAGAATTTTTCAAATCGGACCAGTAGTTCCCGAGATTAGCGCGTTCAAACAAACAAACAAACAAACTCTTTAGCTTTATAATATTAGTTTCGCTTTCAGGCCTCCAAAGGCTTTAGATGAAATTTGGTGGGTAGATAGAAGGATTGGAATAACACGTTGTATATTAACGTTTATCGCAGAAAAAAAAAAGTTTTGGGTGTAACGGGATCCGTTCGGATGAACTCACAGGTAGATTCTAGTATAATAAAGGGAAATGGTAATTAAAATCTGTAAAAAAACTTAATATTTTATACTATTAATAATGCAATAAGAATATGATGTACTTTTTTCTCGCGGTATCTTTTTTTTTTCCGGCACAAAAAAAAAGATACCGCGAGAAACTACAAAGAGAGAACGCAGCGCAAAGAGCAATTCTTAAAATCATCTTTAAAAAGAATTTAAGATATCCAACCAAAGAATTGTATCAAGAGGCTGGTTTACTAACGGTGCGTCAGCTATACATACTAGCAGTAATACTAAAATTTCATAAAATAGCTCCAAACACAATTATAACGAACGAGCGCACTCGAAGAAATCCTGTATGGAGGAAACATTGCTGTAATATGTCTTTCGGTAGCAAGGCGTTTATATTCATGGGACCTTACTTATACTCCATAATGAACAAAAAACTAAATATCTTTCCTATGACCAAGTTCCGCTGTAAAAAATATGTTACAAATTGGCTATTTAATCTAGACTACTTAGAAACTGAAACTCTCGTTAGCATAATATCTTAATTAAAATATAAACTTACTATTAAAATAAACACTCATACAACATCAACACATACACACACACATATACACGCACGCATACACACACGCATATATACACACACTTAATACTTAAAATGGCAAGTAAAGTTTGAAATATTTTTTACTAGCTTTCCGCCTGCGGCTTCGCCCGCGTTTTCAAAAAAAACCCGCATAGTTCCCGTTCCCGTGGGATTTCCGGGATAAAACCTAGCCTATGTCACTCAGAAATGATGTAGCTTTCCAACAGTGAAAGAATTTTTCAAATCTGCCAAGTAGTTTCGGAGCCTATTCAATTCATACAAACAAACAAACAAACAAAAAATCAAACCTTTCCTCTTTATAATATTTGTATAGATGTATAGATGTAATACGATGAAAGAGATTGAGCCTCACAACACAGGGGATCCTAGTGTGGGGTTCAATGCAGCATATGTAACTATATTATGTAACATTTTTTGAAACTAATAAAGAAATTTTTCATTTTTTCATTTTCAGATAAATATGCACATATGAAAAAAAAACTTCGGAATGCGCTTTACGTTATTATAGAAAAAAAACTTACACATATACAGAACAGGATAAAGAAGAGAAATGGCGAGATGAAAGGAAAAACCTAAAACAAGCTCTGCATGATAAAGCAAGAATTAACAAAAATGTTGAGAAAGAACAAAAACATACCGAATCTAAGCTTCGTAAGGAAAATCACGAAATGAGACGAGAAATAATTACATTGCGTAAGAAATTCGAAGCCTTAAGAAAAAAATATTACCGGAAGTAAAAAAAAATGTGAAGAATTAGGTAAAGCATTCCAGGATATTATATCATACGTTAGGTGTCTGCTTTTCATTGAGAGTATTGTTGTTTTTATTTTAGATCTTAATGAAAGTGAGATTCTTCAGTGTCTAAATGAATCAGAATATGAGTCAGAAGCTGAAGAGGACCCTTTTGAATATAATGAGACAGATGACGAGTACAGGCCAGATGAAAGAGAGGAATCATTCATCTTCAAGTTCTTCTAGTGAAGATGAAGAGCCGCTTGTTGAAGGTTGTTGAGGGTACCCGACGTCACTTTGACGTTACGTCACCTTTAGTGTTATGTTTTAGTTATGAGTTTAGTTGTACAATTTCATTCAAAATGAATCCAAATGATCACGATTTCGAGCGGAGAGTCACTGAAATTTTGGAACAAACCGACAGTGATATTAGTGATTAAGAGGATCGCGAGTTGGATCAAAATTATTGCTTAGAATCCGACCATGACACTTCAAGTGAGATTGCAGAATCTGAGGGTGAAGATCAATTATCAGAGATTGATGGCGACTCCGACGATGAGCTTTTGATCAACATAGCTAGTAGCAGATAAAAAAGTGAGAAATATACAACCGTTCAAGTGGTATAAAGATCCTCACAGAAGCAGTGTTAGAACTCCGAGCCATAATATTGTTACAGTTCAAGGCTCAAATAAACCGCGTGATTGTACTGAAGAAGAAGACTTCTGGAATATTTTGTTCTCTGAAGATATGTTACAGATAGTTGTTCTACACACTAATAGAAAGTTACAAGAAATGAGGCGTAAATACAAGAAGGAAGATCGACCCGAGTTGAAAGACATCGATGTGACTGAATTACGTGCTCTCATAGGATGCATCTTGAAGATAGAAGATGCAGAACCTGAACCTTCTACATTTACAAAGCTGGAAAAACGTGGGACATACACAATATGTCCAGCGAAGAAAAAAAAACGAACGTCATACTTATGCAGGAAGTGTGGAAAACCAGCGTGCCTAGATTGTCTTGAGAAAATTTGTGTCACTTGTTATCGGGCATGCTTTTGATTTTTTGTATGGAACCAACACATTTAAATATATTTTTTTTAATAATAACTTAAGTC
Organism: Colias philodice; assembly: GCF_061535455.1. NCBI lineage: Eukaryota > Metazoa > Arthropoda > Insecta > Lepidoptera > Pieridae > Colias > Colias philodice. The sequence goes on along the minus strand of NC_143111.1, from coordinate 4,529,695 downwards.
TTAATAAGAAAATAAGATTGTTTTTTTTTCTGTTTTAAGTTTTTAAAATTTCACTTTGATTGATCTCATGCCTACCAAAACACAGAACAAAATTTGATGTTAAGCTCATGTGTATGATTAAAGTTAACTTTACATTTAATAAGTAAAAAAAGTGTTTTATTTTAGAAACAAACTAACCTACTTTTACATAACATGACCTATTTCATTGCCGCTATACATACCTAATCTACAGTATTTATTTGAAATATTGATATGTCAAAATGACGTCACCTCTCCAATACTGTGACTCATATGCACGTCACCAGTTGAAGGTTAAGCCTAAAGATCTCATATGAAAAATTTTGTTCTCTGTTTATTAATTTCTATAATAAACTTTATTTTTTGTAATTTTAATTTATTATTTTCTCTGCAACGTTAAGACCCACTGTACAAAATTTTGAACAAAAGATAGAATGACAGAAGACCAAAAATGACAAAACAAAATGACCAAAAATGTCCCATAGACACCTGGTATTACGGTAAAACTACTAAATACTTTCGAAACCCTAAAAGGTATAGCTTCAAAATTACGATGTTTTACGTCTCTGGGTCTGACAGCAATAAATTAATTTGTGCATAATTTTGTACAGTGGGTTTTTACGACTACCTTTGGTAGTTCCGATCTGGGTCTGGGAGGTTAGATATAAAAAAATTTCTTAATCACTCATACAATATTTCGCATCAGTACAAAAAGACATATATATCTTTTTAACAAGGTCCAAGAAATATACAGCCATGACCACCGTCATCCAAATAGACTTGTTTACAATAATACGTCCAGGACCACTTTGTATACTAAAAATTGTCATTGTATGTGCATTCGTATATTCAATGAACTTCCCGAAACTATAAAAAATAAAAATGTTAAATATCGGTCCTTTTAAGACAAAACTACCTATATGAGTGGCTAAATAATAAAAATTTCTATAATGTATCGGACTATTTAAATTTGTGATTGAATGATATTATTTTTAATTTTGACTAATGCATATATATATACAGGGTGTCCCGCTATTGGTATACTAAGCGCGGGGGGACTTGTAGTCTTGTTCAAATTTTTCGAATTTGAGCAAAAGTTGATCTTTAAGTTTCATTCATAATTTTTGGACCAACCTGTATAAAAAACTTTTGCTATCAGTGCAACGTAAAATTTTGTAGAGTTTAAATAAAATGAGTGGAATCAAGAAGAATGAACGTTTTCTACTAAGAATCCAAGCGCTAGAAGATATGAAAACTACTCATTTCAATGTGATGGTGAAACAAGAATTTGAAAAGTTTATAGTTCAGGTGGAAGATGCAAAATTCGCGGAAAAAAAGACACAGTATAATAGACTAAAACGCTTTAATGTTTAACTTCCCTCAAACTCAAACACTGCAATCAACCAAAACTGAAACAACTCCAACTTTTTAAGAGTTTTACCTCAACGTTTGACTTTGTAATCAGTCCATATCAGTTTTGACTGGGCACGTTTGTTAAAACCTATATTGAGTGAATGTCTGCTCTTTAAATTAGTCAAGAAGGTTATTGACTGAGGGTGTCGGTCAAAATCCTTATTGACTGATTTTATCAGATAAAATTTGTGGAGAATAACAAATAAAAAATGAAGATGACTTTAAGAACATATTTCGTATCAACAGAACCCAGTTTCATTATTTATTAGATAAAATTGGTTCTTCTATACAAAGGCAAAATACAACAAAGCGTAATAATTTTCCTGCTCGAACAAAACTAGAAATAGCATTAAAGCCCGGAAAGTTATTTTATAAAAATACATTTGAAAAAGATTTTACCGAAATATCTTTCATCCGAAATGCTTCTAAGCGAATTCAGTTCCCTGAATATTTAGCTTGTCTAAGTCAAACTGAAAAGCCCATATCAACGGCGAAATACAATGATTTGATGAGTCTTTTGCAGTGGATTCCACAGGAATTCCACACCTATTATAAAAAAAATTAAAACATTCTGAGAGTCAGGCAGATTTTTCTGAAGTGGATTAAATTTGTTTGTTTCCATTCTTTTTTAGTTTTTTAGATTAAATAACAAGTTTAAAAGTAGGTATATTAGGTAGGTAGGTGTTCATGTGCGGGAAAAGCATCATCAGCCAAAAAAACGTAATTCATTTTTTCAACATTATCTTCACGTTTAGAGATATTAAGCCCGTCATTTGTTAGCATCCGCCGAAATGAAGTGTATTCAAATACTCTTCCATCTGAATTCCTTCCATTTTTTCCTACATCTGCGAATAAAAATTCATAATTGGCATTAACTATAGCCATGAGAACTACGATGTAAAAAAATTTATAATTGTAATACAGTGCTCCAGTATCAGCGGGGCATGTAATTCTTATGTGTTTCCCATCAATTGCATCTCCGCAATTGGGGAATTGCCATCTCTCATCGAACATTTTGCCTATGTCCAACCATTCACGCTCAGATGTAGGGAACTGAAAAAAAGAGTAATAATCTAAGTATATTTTGATTTTCATCACAACTAATAAAGGTTATTTTTTTCAGAGTGCAGAAGCTACTGATACATATATCGTGATAAAAATTTTAAATACTTGCACAGCTGCTTTAGGAAATAATGAAACAGATATTGAAGCGCTTGGAAAATTCGTTAATAAGAAATTAGAAAAAATACAGAATGCGGTGCAAAAAATGTATGCGGAATCATTAATAACAAAAGTAATGAATTATGCTATACTCAATAAATTGATCGAGTTTACGGATATCATTACAAATTATTCTTTTTTACGTGATACAAATACCGGCTCAAGCAACTCCAGGCGGCCTGTGGACAGACCTGGAAGTGACAGCAACCGCTTAGACGAGACGTCCGCTTATTATCATTCGACGAGTTGTGGAGTATTTTTAATTTATAATGAGTTTTAATGAGAATACAATATTCTGGGAAGAATTTATAACTGAATGCAAAACTTATCCATGTTTATGGAAGGTAAAAAGCAAGAAATTTATGAATAGTGAAATACGTAATACCGCCTACGTATTTGATTGAAAAATGTAAAGAAATTTATCTCGGATCTGATTTAGCATATTTTAAAAATAAAATAGAATCCCTAAGAAATTTCTACAGGCGTGAATTGCGTAAAATACGTCAATCAACTAAAAAGGGGTTCATCAACAGACGAGGTCTATGTACCTTCTCTTTGCTTTGGTACTTCAATCTGCTCCAATTCAAAACAAATTTCAAATTTAACAAGTTCGCCAGAAGATTCAGATATTACCATAGATGGCGAAAATCAGTCTATATCACCAAGACCGCAGTCGCAGCTATTACCGTCACCACGGCCACAGTCGCAGTTATCAGCGTCGCCACGGCCACAGTCCCAGCTATCAAACCGGACCTCTTCATCCAACGAACAGCCTCCCAAAATGTCAAATTTATTATTCAAACAATATATTGAAGAAAAGCAATATTTAAATTGCACTTTAAACAAGACTTATGTCAGTATAAAAATATTTGTAAGAAAAATAAAAATTCTGCAATGATTGCACCAACTAGTGACACATCACACAAGGAGTGTCAGTAAAACTGTTAAAACTGAAGACGTCGGCCAATTACTTAAAACTCATTACGGCAATGATTGGCGCAGTTTAGATACCTTAGGATATTTTGCTCGAGTACTGCCACACGACATTCCTGTAAATCTTAATGTTAACGACGACGGAGACGATGATGAATCCATGTGCGAAGTCCAAGAAGAGCTGCCATCATTAATAATTTAGTTTTATATTTGTTTAAATATTTTTTTTTATTAATTAAACATTATGTGTAGTATTTTTTATTTTAAAATGAAAGTACCGCCAATTTTAAATAGTCTTCTATGTCGTTAAATCAGTAAGTACCTAACCCTTGTAAATTAGGTACATAATCCTGGTGTAAACTTCTATAATTCTATGCAAACTACTTATGATCATACTATACGAGCGATTTTCAACCTTAGTCAAATAGACCCTTAGTCAAATATCAAAATTTGTTTAGCGAGTGACATTAAAATAGGTATGTTTCAAAATACACAACGTCCGATAATTACATGCAACAGAAACAGCAAAGTCCATTCTTATATTCCAGAACCAGCAATGTCCAAACTGTTTATTTAATTTTGTTATAAACGAAATTCGGTAACTTTTAATATAACATAATCATTATAAAATAATGTACTGTCTTTTACCAAAATGATAACTACCAATGACGCTGGAATAACTCTTAAACATTATTATGATTAGTGGCTAGTAATTTTGAATATTTTAATATAAAACGTAATATTTACATGGTAACGTACAATTGGGTTTTTTAATTATTCCTCCTGACAACTTTATTGCAATTGTTCAATTGCTCGAGCATAAGTTTCGCGAATATTTCGATCTTGAAATAAATATTGTCAATGTTGGAAACGAAATACTTAAACGTATTGAGGATTGTAAATTTGATATGCCATGTAAGTGTTTCCCGTTACATTATTTGAAAAACTATATGTTCGATTCAGAATTTACCACACTATCAAAAGAAATAACAAAATATTCTATTATACTGAATAATAAAACTATTTAAGAAATGTTTTGTTTAATTAGACTTAACCTATTGTGACAACCCTACCAAAATAGGTAACAATTTTGCACGTTCTTAGGAAGTAGTCTCTGTTCCGTTTTTCTACTCATGTGATGTGGACACTGAATGTTATAAAACATGTTATAATAATATGTTTTATTGATAATATTATGTACAACAATGTTAAATAACTTAGTCACGTGTACTAAGACGCGCGAAAGCCTAAATCGGGGGCAGGAGCAGTAGAAATTTCTTCAAAATGGTTTGGATTCGAGTTGCTATTATTTTTAAAAGATAAAAATAAGGTTCGCTCTACTAACGAAGCGGGCGTTTCTTCTTTATTTTTATTTTCCTTCTTATTAATTATTGTATTTTGGATTAAAGCAACATTGATGAATATATGACAACACTAAAAATTTCTGTCTCTGAAACGATTAAAGCGGGGAAGAGCGTGGAAAGAGCATGAGGGCATGCTCTTTCCACGGTTCGTATGTTTATAACCCGACCAAATAAATTGCACTTTTTTGTAACTGAATTAAATGAAATGAACGATTACTTATTATCCCAGAATAATAACATTCATTATTAGATAAAGTTTTGTGTGAGTTCATTGTCGCTAAAAGTAAAATTCCGTAACAACATTCATTGCTTTTAAAAAACCGTGTTATGCTTTTGTGTTACTAAAATGGCTAGTATCGACAGTAACAGCGATGGTGATGGCCCACCTACTCCAAAAAAACAAAAGGCACAGGCAGGTGAGAAACAGAAAAGTAAATATAAACAGAAATTTCGATCGGAATGGTTAACCAAAAGGACTTTTCATCTTGGTTACGTGATCTTGGTCATAAAACGACACAAAGAGGGTACAAAACATAAAGATAAAATTAAAGGAATCAGTCAACAACTTTCAATTTTAAATATTTTTGAAAAAACAAAAATGCATTCCGCCGATAAGAAAGTTCAACGAGCTGAATTAAAGTTGGCGGCATTTATGGCAGAGCACAAAATTTCACACGCTGTTATGGATCATTTGAACGGTTTACTTCCGACATTTGCAGAAGACATTTGACACAAAAAATTACATTAACCACCAGCCGTTGACCAATGAAGAAATATTGAATGCCATAGAAACATACACGGATGAAAATAGCAATGACTTGATTTTGAAAGTAAAATACACTGTTTTGGTTCGATATTACGAAAAGAAAAAATGGAAATACTATGTTGAAATAGTACAGCGTATTGAAAAAAATGATCGTATGATCGTAATGATCGTTTTGTATTACAAACATTTTGTAGACCAGAACAACGAAAAATTTCAGTAAGAGACCAGCAACAATAACCAGAGGAACAAATAAAAATGCTATCTGTTACACTTGCCCCATTCCTGGGGTAAGTGTGTCAATCTCCAACCTTCCTTTCTTTTTGCTTCCATATGTCACACAAAACTTCTAGGAACATTACAAATCATTGTTAAAACATTGAACAAATGAATAATTAACGTATCAATTAAAAAGTAAAAAAAAGTTCAAATATCGTAGTGCGCTTAGCTAGGTCAATACCAAGGAATCAAAATTACAAGTTATTTTTTGATAACTATTATACGTCAACGGAATTAATTGCTTATTTGGCCAAATAAGGGATACAGTCGCTAGGAACTGTCAACAAAGGTCGCTTCGGAAAAGATCTCAAAATACCTACCATCAAAGACCTAAAAAAGGAGAAGATTCAGAGGGGTTATTTAGAGGAATGGGTGGCAAACTGTGATAACACAGATATTGTAACCGTTATGTGGAACGATAACAAGCCGGTCGTTTTATCGTCATCTTTTGTGGGCGTAGAGCCAAAAGAATCTGTAAGAAGATATTGCAAGAAAGAGAAAAGTATATTCAAGTAGATTGCCCCAAAATAATCAAAACATATAACCAGCATATGGGTGGAGTCGACCTTCTAGACCTCCTAGGGAAATATATAATAAAAATTAGTACTCGTAAATGGTATTTGAGACTATTTTATCATCTTCTTGATATTACTCTGATCAATAGCTGGTTATTGTACAAAAGAGTTGGGGAACAGAATAACACACCAGTTCTACTAAAACAAAAAGATTTCAAATTTGAGGTAGGCAAATGTTTATGTATGTTTGGGCCATCCATGAACAAGAAGAGAGGTAGACAGACCATCATAAGAAGACATATCTGAAGAAATTGAGAAGAAAAGAATACTGCAAGCCCAATATTGCAATCCTACCTCCTCGTGATGTCAGACGTGACGGGTTTGAGCATTTTCCCGTCTGGGGTGAAAAAAGACAAAGATGCAAATATCCTAGTTGTAAAGGCAAAACCTTTATTTTTTGTGAGAAATGACGGGAAGAACTTTGCCTGAATAAAGATAATAACTGTTTCCGAAACTTTCATACATAGCTTTTATAAACATAATTGTTCCTTATTTAATTTTGTTTCAGACATGGTAATGCACTTTTTTCATAATTATGTTAATAAGTCTAAAATAAAAAAAGCTTGTAATAATTAAAATAAGATACTATTTCCTAATAATTACGTTTCAATATAATTCAGTACTAAATAGTATAGTTAAAGCTCAGTGTACCATATATGGAACTGAAATAAAAAATTGATTTTTTAGAAAAATATTGGAGTTTTTACTTTTTTTTAATTTTTTCCTAACTCTTCATAACTAATTACATCATATAATAATTTGTACCACTTAAATTTATGTCACACTTGCCTCGGCTGTGAAAAAATAAAGAACAAAAAGAAAATACAGATGAAGAGGAATTATTGAATATTTTACGTAAGAAACAAATTCTGGACGAAGACGTTAGTTTTGCAGAGATGTTGATTCCAATGTTAAGGAAACTAAATGAGGGTTAAAAGTTTAATGCAAAAACCGAAATTTTAAATGCCATGGATAGGGCCAAAAATATATTCCTCTGCCAGCTACATATGCCGTATCAATGTTAAATGTTCCACATTTGATACACCCTGGATCAGCTAATAAAATAACTATTTCTCTATCGATATACACAAATACGAGTGCCACATATTCCAAGCCGGGAACATCTTCGTCTCTTTTTGTGAATCCACGAAATATTGTGATCAGCACGAAGAAACTACTTATGCAAAAAACTTTTGGTTGAAGATTTGCAGGCTTCTGAATCCGAGATTTCCCAAGACTCTGATGATTATTTTGACGTGACTATGTCGACGCTTTAATAAAGTTAATAGATACTTTTTAGCTTAATATATAAATAAATAAATAAATACTATACTTATATTGTTTTACTTACCTGGAGTGACTGACAGCTGGGAAAATAGTTACATCCATCTCTTCGTCTGTATTATTAAGTTGCTTAGATGAATCATGCTCTAGAGACATTGACTGGGATCGCAAAAAAATATTAGCATCATGACTATGTGATGGATTCAAATTGGTGCATTCACATTTGATGATAAAATTGTCGGGGATGAATAATGGCTTTCAGCTCCTCCGGGAGTAGCATCTGCTTCAAAATCTATTTGAACGGAGTAGTTAGCAGCTGGAACGTCCATCAAATCTTCAAGTACAAAGTCTTCAGGTTAAGAATCCAGAATCCAGCCAACACTCTCCACAAATGTTCATGTTAATGATGAATCATCTTCTACGGTTATATTAGAAGAATCAGAAAGCTCACTGTCAGCACAAAGAACAAGAAAAAGAAAAACGATGATGATATTATTGACATTATTAGGGATTTGAAAAACAATCATAAACAACGTCAAGAAGAACGAGACATAAGAAGAAATCAAGAAAAAAAGCATCCAATCGAAATATTTTTTCAAAGTATGGCCGAAACAGCGAAACCAATGCCAACTTTTATGCAAAACAGAATTAAAAGAAAGGTCCTAGAAATAGTTTGTGAGGCCGAAGAAGAACTTGAATCTTATACATATTAGGACTCCTACATACGGATATTCAACATCTTCAGCTGCATCCACATCCGATCAACAACATACCCAATCCTCAACAATATTTGAACAACTGTAGCAACAAGACACCATAATTTATACTTTAATAAGGTACCCAATCTAATTTCTGTTCACATTAAAAATATAACAATTAAAATCAAGGATTTCATTTCTTACCTTAAAGTTACCGCAAGCTTTTCCAGTGGTGTGATAGCTTTTATAAAATTCGTATCTTGTTTCTTTATATCTTCTTCTATGAATGAAAGTAATTCTTGAAACTGTTGTCTGTTTACTCTAAAATAATTTATGAAATATTCATCCTGTAAGTCGTGGTACATTCGCAGTAAATCACCTTTCACGGCTCTTTCTCTAATGTGGTTGCTCAGCCAAAACCTTGGCTTTCGCCTGGGATGCTTCTTTTCCTTGTGATATATTAGCGATGTTCTAACGATTTCAAATATACACAATCCTGAAATGATAACTACCAGAAATCGCAGGAATCAACTTAAACTAAAACCTAATATTGTTGCTGATTACAATAAAGGAATGGGAGGAGTAGACCACTTTGACCAAATGATTTCCTATTATGATAGCATGCAAAAAACAAAATATTAGTACAAAATGTTTCACATTTTTTAAATGTCTATACATAATGCTGCAAAAATACATAATGGTCAATCTGGATAGAACAGATCGGAAAGAATATCTCTACTGAATTTTACTGAAAATTTTATTATCCAATTGTTAGGCCTATTCTGGAAGAAAGATCGACTATTAAGAAAGAATATCGACTATTCTGGAAGACCAGGGCAGTCCAATGAGGTCAATCAAGTGGTCAAAGTGGTCTCTTACAAGAGATTGGCATTACTATGCGTTCTATCACATGCGATGGTGCTAAATTTAATATAAGAGCGCTAGAAACTTTAGGCTGCTGTTTATCTCAAAACGATTTCAAAATCTTATTTCCTCCACCCAAATGGGTCAACTAATGTGCATTGCCTATTAGGTGCTGCGCATATGTTAAAGCTAGCAAGAAATGCCTTTTCAGAATATTACATTAACAACAAAGGATGGAGATGTCTCATTTTAATTTATTGAAGAACTTCACGAAGTTCAAGAGACAGAAGTGTTGAAATTATGCAAGAAAATATACAGGTCGACATGTTGAGTATCAAAATAAAAAAAAATTGAATGTGCGCCAGACACGGAAGAGCTGAGCTCTTCCGTGGCTGACGGACTGAGGCCTTCAGGCCTATCGTATCACTTTCTTCACTTTATATCATGTCACTGGCATAACTCATACACATATTATTATATAAAATTTCAAATAAACTTACGTGAATCTCCTGGCTATATGATAAAGTGCAAAACAGCAATTGATATTGCTATATCCTACCTTGCTAGGTGAAATAGGAGTAATAAATATGTCAATTCAACAATACTGTTCGTCCTTCTCGTAGTTCGGGTACGTCTTACACGCGAAAACGCGAGGTGTTTAGGCTTGATAATAACAAAAATATTTGCCACACCTGCGGAAATTTAGGGCATAAGAAAGTGCATTGTCCTAAATAGCTTAGAGCTGACCCTACAACTTCTACTCAGGTTGACAGTATCGCGAAGCCATCTCCAATTACAATTGCGTCCAATTACAAATGGACACTTGATAGATTCATGTTTTCAAAAACAGCGTTCTGACGGTAATGGTAAAAAATCAATGAAGTATTTTTTTGCAGACACGATCCCAAACAAAGTAACGTAATATCAGCGGTTGTTCAAAAAGTACCAGTTGACGTTTTGATCGATAGCGGGTCAGATATTTAATTAATTTCCGAATCAGTACTGAGATGTTTTAATTTTAATAGAACCTCAACTTATCGTTTGATGCAAAATCAAAATCGTTTGATGAAATTGAGTCGACTTCCCTAGTCACGACAGTTATAGAATTTCCTGAAGTCTCATTAGAAATAGATTTATTTTTGGTTCCTTCTGAGTGCATAAACGCATCCATTTTGATTGGCACCGATGTGTTGAATCGAAAGGGTTTGACATACATTAGAACTAATGGAGAACAGCGGCTTGTGGGGTCCGGTAGTGTGTCTAAATTCAATTCAAAAGGGAAATTCGATTAACTTCCACTACCATAATAAATTGTCGTCCTTACAAGCTTTCAGTAGATGAAAATAAAAGAGTTCGTGAAATTGGCCTTTACTGAGCAAATCGTTGACAATTTCACGAACTCTTTTCTTTTCATCTACTGAAAGCTTGTAAGGACGACAATTTATTATGGTAGTGGAAGTTAATCGAAATTCCATGCTGCCTGTATTCACGGTGGATGTTGCAGTGCCCGAGATAAATAAATCTGAAAATTCGTTAATTATCGCAAGTAATTTATCCCTATCTAAACCAATTAATGGGGTCCTGACAATCTCATCGTCCACCGTGAGCACATGCTGCACAGTCGACACACTACCGGACCTCACAAGCCGCTGTTCTCCATTAGATGGAATAATTAATTTCTCCAGACTAACACAAATTTTTAGAAGGAAAAATTAATAACTCAGTAAATAAATCAACAACTGTGGTCAATGATAAGTTGAATGTGAAATAAATTAAATAACATGAGTTATAGAATTTTTCTTCAACTTAAAAAAAAATCTGTAAGGGGATGTATGTCGGTGATATAAGTAATTTGGTAATATTTTTTAACTCAATATAACACAATTCCCTATCCAAGCACATTCATGAGACAGCGCTAGCGAGTTAGTGTTCCATCTTTCAATATGTATTTTTATCCGAAAACTATTTTGCTAAAGCTATTTTGTTGTCCTCACAGGATGGCAATATTTCCAATGAGAAAAATCATAGCTGCGAGCCCGATGAATTCAAAAATGTAATGGCAAAAAAGCTGGATGATTTAAGAGATAAAGTGATGAAGTCTGTTTTCGCCCCAATACCAAACATATATAACAAATTCAAATCACAATTCTGCGCTACTGTATTGTATTATATTGCTATCACCCAAAGACATGTAAGACTTTCAGCTTTACTGCCTTTACTTCCTCGTAAATTCATATCAGAAGGATGGTGCTACATAATGGAAGACTGTCCTGATACTGACGCCATTCAAACATTTAATGACTACATGGTGTCACAATGGCTAGAGAACGAGAGTTTTGTAGACATTTGGTGCGTTCATGGTGAACGCCATCGAACCACAAATGCCGTAGAATCTTGGCATAAGAAATTAAACTCGGCTGTGCCAAAGAATGTTAATTTATATCAGCTTCTGAACGTGCTGAAAGAGGACGCAGATTTACAAACAGTGGTTGTTACTCAATATAAATCAAACGCACCCCCCGCAAAACGATGTGCACAGACAACTATTATGAAAAATTCGTGGATCACATACGTAACTGACCAACTCCTCAAAAACAAAATCTCCGTAAGTCACTGCTTAGAAAAATTAAGGGTTTAGCTACTAATTGTTGAAATATAAGAAATTATTTACACGTCATTTAGCTGATTATACTAATAGTTGATTTTCTGTGATATTTTATAATTCTTAGATTATAAGTGAATTATTCATATATGACGTTTTTGCAAAAAAAAAAAATGCTGATTCATTGCTATATAGGTGAAGAATGACTGATTTGATTAAACAAAAAGTTGATTTTCTGTGAAATTTTACAATTGTTAGGTAAGGTTAGAATTCATTGCAAAAAAAATTGCTGATTCATTGCTATGTAAGTGATGAATGACTGATTTGATTATACAAAAAGTTGATTTTCTGTGATATTTTATAATTGTTAGATTTAAAGTGAATTTTTCATATTAGATATTATTGCAAAAAAAAATGCTGATTCATTGCTATGTAGGTGATGAATGACTGATTAGATTATACAAAAAGTTGATTTTCTGTGATATTTTACAATTGTTAGATAAAAAGTGATTTATTTTTGTTAAAAATTTACCTGACATAGTTGTTATGAGATAGGTAGACGTGAATAATTACGTACCTGTCTAATAATAACTATGTCAGATAAATTTCAATATAAATTAAGAGTTAATTTTTTGAGATATTTTGTAATTTTTAGATTGTAAGTAAATTCTTCCTGTTTGATGTTTTTGCAAAAAAAATATTATACAGGTATAGAGAGGAACAAAAATTATATTAAAGTTGATTATTTAAGTGATATTTTATCATTGAACAAGACGTTTGCTAACAAAATTTGATTAAAGGATTAAAGGTCTTATATTTACATACAAAGCATTTTTACTGACTGTACCTTATATCTTTGAACTTGTTTTGGTATTAGTTTAAACAATGGTATCGGTTCGGAATAGAAAAAAAATATGAGTTGAAACAAATACCAGTGGTATTAGTTTTTGGTATTAGAATGGAATAAATCAAAAAGTTTGAGACGATGTAATAAAAGTTTCACTTTAAAAGTATAACATCAATAAAATCAAAAAGCTGTCAGGTTAGTAAGAGAAGAAGGAAAAAAGTATATAATATAAAGCTGCCAAAGAAGCAGAAGTCCCTTGGAGTACTTTGAAACGTTACCTGAGAAATGAAGAAGAATCTGTAAGAAAAATGGGGAGGCCTTTTGCATTGCCTTGTAATATGGAGTTAAGGCTTTATAATTATATAATAGAAATGCAAGAATTGGGTTTCGTGCTAACAGTTTATCAAATAAGAAAATATGCGTATGATCTTGCTGAAGTGGCTGGTCGTGAGAATTTTTTGCCATCAACAAATCGCATTGCTAGCAAATGGTGGAGGAAAAGCTTTAAAGGCAGGTACAACTTGTGCCTTCGCATGCCAGAAAATCATTCTGCCTACAGAGCTTCAATGGCAAATGAATCGATGATCTAAGATTTAGAATCTGATTGGGAACGACTGAGAGCGCGGGGGTGAGCGCGGGGATACGCGTGCGGTTTGATGCATCGCTTGCGTCTCGCGCGTTTTAGTGTAATACGTGACCTTCGGTGCAACGCTCACTGAATCAAGAGTCGAGGTGCGGTCGAGGCGCGGGCGTTCAAGAAGCGCGCCTCCTCTAGATATTCTTAAGAATCAAATCTAGCGCACTGCCTGGACTGGCGGCGGAGTCGACGCGCAGTCGCGGCGGCGTCGCGGCAGGGTCGGGGCGGGGACGCGGGGTGCACCGGTGCTCCGACTCTAATTCAGAAGAACAGAGCAACTCAACTCTGGATTTATCCGATATTGATGAAGAATCAACTGCAAGTTTAAGAGATATAAGTCAATCCTTACGAAGACCTACTCATAATCTACTTGATACTGATACGTCGGCCACATCGACACCAGAACCAAGCAGTAGTAATGTGGCAAAGTCTTTGATGTTTACGGAACAACACTTAGTGAGCTCAATAGAACAGCTATTAATTATTTTGAAGAAAGAAAGAGAACCCAAAATTCTGTAACAAGCGTCATGGATCCGGACGAAGCGTTTCAAAAAAGTGTTTTACCTGATATGAAAAACATGAACGAATATCAAAAGAGAAATTTTAAAGTTGCTGTATTACATTTGGCAGGATAAATTCTTAATCAGCCAGTCATAGCTCCCGTTTCCAGTGTACCTTTACAGGAAATTACAAGATAACAATCTAACTTATTTAACAGACAGATGTTGCTACCGCAGTATTCACTAGTAAGCCAAATAACTGATTCTCCAGCAAATAATTCAAATCAAAATACTGAAGAAAATCAAAATATCCAGGTTTTTTTAGACCAATTGTTTCATTGAACTGTAGCTGTACCTCAGTCGATTTTTATAAGATTTAAAAAATAAATTATTATTACATACAATAAAGCATTTATAATTTAGATGATAGTTGCTGCCTTAAAAGTCAAAGTGCCCTAATGAATGCAATAAATGAACTGAGAACTTAAACCACCTTACGGCCGCATATGTGGTTTTTCATTAACGAGGAAGATGTATGGTTAAAATGTGCCAGAAGAGAGAAGATTCATCTGAGGTGTGTACCTACAATCATTTAAAACAATTTTTTGCAAATTAAATTAAGAAATTATAAACAATACGATTAGGTACGTGATTACGAGGAATTAGAAATTAACTTTCAATCCATACAGTCCGTCCGTCCATCCGTCTGTCTGTCAGCGGGCTGTATCTTGTGAACCGTAATAGATAGAGATTTTCAGAGAAAGCTGAAATTTTCACAAAATGTGTATTTCTGTTGCCGCTATGACAACAGAAATACATACAAATAATTTAAAAATTAAAGGGGGTCCCATGCAAGAAACATGATATATTTATTTTTTTCATAAGTTACGCGAGCTTGAATATCAATCATTTTGAGTTGTGGGAGTAGTTGATAACTCTTCTGCTTTCATTTGAATTTTGACTCTTAAGTTGAATAACTAAGGTTACTTTTAGCTTGTCACACAAATTATTTTTTGTAAGGTATTTCCGAAACATTTTTTATAGTAAACTACTTTAAATAATAAAATCAATTAGTAAATATTTTGCAGCAGAAAAACATTAGTTGAACAACCTGTAGCAAGAAAGTTTTTTTTGTTTTTTTTTTTGCAAGACAGTTTTGTTTACCAGGTGTTCAGATAGTGCTTAGGGGTGACTGTTTCACGTACTTACCTAACTCTTGTTGTATGGCTGATATTATAAGTTACTGAACTGACCTAACCAACCTAGATACCTAATGTATCTAACCGTGTCAAAGTTGGCGAATTCCAACTATAAAGGCTTCCAGAACTTGATGGCCAAACGTGTGCCTTGACTTGACAAACTTTTTTTTTACTCTAGATAGGGAAGCGCTTGACCACAATCTCGCCTGATGGAAAGCTAAGATGCGGTCTAAGATGGTACGCGCTTCCCTAGTAGGTACCGGTTCACTCTTCGCTTGAAGTAACTTGACTGCATGAACTCTTGTCACATGGTTATTGTTTTACTTGTTTATTAATTAAATACCTACAGTAAAGGTTCTTATTGTTTTAGGACGAAAAAAAGACAATCAACAGGACCAAAGTACCATTATTGTCAGCCCACAAAAACATAATGTTACAACATGCCAGAAATCACCATCCGAAATGAACAAAAATGTTTGCAACGACATAAATTTTGTTGTTGATATTACGATAGAAAAAATGCCAGATGGGTTGTTAATTTCTGATGTTCCTAAGCTTCCTGAGCACGAAGAATTTAAGATTATTACATGCGAATCGGCTCCAGCATCAATAAAGGCTAGCGAAATGATTACTAACAACATGAACCAAACCCAATCAGCACCTATGCCTGTAAATGTCAGTCCCATGTCTTTGTGTATTAGGAACAGCTACACCCGCGAGCAACAGCTACACCCATTGCTGACGAAGGTGATGACACCAAATTTTTATTAAGTTTCAGAAGTAACATGAAAAAAATGAATCCTAACCAAAAAATAGATTTTCAGTTAGGAATGCTGCAATTCGTAAAGAAAATTAATAAAGGGAATTAACAGTCTTCAAATTACTTATCTGTGATTTCGATAAGCCCTCAATCCATCTATAGTTCCTACACTCCTGTACATCAAAGCTCACCTTCATATTACAATATTTCACCATCACCAACTTTGCCACAAAATATGTATGTGCCCCAAAATCATCCACCAGCAAATCATCCATTCTCTCAATCAACCAAATGTTTCAAGTGCCAGTACCTCTAAGCCAAAGTTGATTATACACTCAATTACTAATATAGCACCTCCTCACTCACCTACCCAACAAAATCCCATACAAGAATATCCTGAAAATTCTGAACCAAACACTAATATTATTCAAACTGAACCGACTGAAGATAGCCAGGCTGGACAGTTTTTAACTCTACAGTATGAAAATACCCAGGAGAAGGATATTCACAATTATTTAAAATTAAAATAGTTAAAGTGACCAGAGAAGATGTAGTAGCTCGAAGTCTTTCGATTCCTGCTCATATTTTCGGAGGTGACGACGACACAGCCATTTTGGTGTTTGACGGCACTTATTTGTACGTCCAAAAGAGCTCCAATTTTCTGTTTCAACGGGTAACATACAGTCTGCACAAGTTCCGAAACCTAGTGAAACCTTTTTTGGTCGTGTGTACGGATGGCTATATTTTAGATGTAGTGGGGCCCTTTGCAACAACAAGTTCCGATGCCACAATTATGCGTAGCCTAATGGACGACCAAGCTTCTATTGGCATGGATTTCTTAGGCCTAACGATGTTTTTGTACTAGACCGTGGCTTTCGAGATGCGATTCCCAGTATTGAACTATGTGGCTACAACCCTCAGATGCCACCAACTAGATCTAGGGGAGAACAGTTGACGACAGCAGATGCCAATAAGTCGAGACTCATTACGATGACCCGTTGGGTGGTCGAGACCATAAATGGTCGATTTAAAAAAGATTTTAAAATCTTTCGGCACGTTTATTTTAATGTTTCTTTGCCAAACATGATGACAGACTTCAGAATTACCGCAGCAATCATTAACGCAACACGACGTCCGTACGAGGACAGCATATACGCTGAACAATTCATTACTATTATTAATGAAAATATCAATAGAGAAAATGAACTGGCGGAGTATGTGAGGCAGCACAACTTAAATAGGCAAATATAAATAATTGATTACTGAAAGCTAGTTTGTTTGAGGGTATGATTAAAAATAAAACGAACTTAACATAGTTAACAAGTGAAGTTCGGTGATAATTATGTGAGCATTTTTTTCGAAGCGATTTTATCATTTTCAATATAGTTACAAGTTAAATACACTTTTTACAGATTCCGATTGCTGAGAGATGGTGTTACATACGTGACTATTATATTCGACGTAGAGGAAACAGGGCACTGGTTCAAGCGGACAAGCAGCAAAGAAAAGATCTGATCTCCTATCATTCTTGGACAGCCTTCCTTAGTCCCAAAGCAGTATTACTAATGTGATAGATGAAAACCCAACAGATAATAGTGTGATAATAAAAAGCACTGATGATATTAGCGAAGAAATACAAACACCGGAAGACGGAACTATGGAAAATACTCACAATAACGAAGAAACACAATCAGACACTCAGGAAATAGAAAATGAAAAAGATAAAGCTAAGAACGATAAGAAACAGAAACACAATGCGCACAGTCAAGGGCGTCTAAATTTATTTAAGCAAATTGCTTATAGAAATTCTACTCAAAGTGGATTAGATGAAAATGATCTGTTTTTTGGTTTAATGGCAAAAATTGTAAAGAAGCTGCCACCTTACGAGCAAGTACAATTAAGATTGCAAATATGGTCATTAGTTGATAATGCTGAATTACGCCAAATTTCAAACAATTCACCTGAAGGCAGAGCCTTATCTCCAAGACCCAATACTAGTAATAGTGATTATTACGCAAACCTTCGCCAATGTCTACCATTAATGTTAAATGTAACTTATGCTGGCAAGAAGATCCTATTAAGAAAGAAAGAACAAGTTCGCATGAAAATTTAAAAAGAGCAGCTGCGACTATGTGTACTACATCCAACAAAAAATTTAAAGAAATAGATGTAAGTGCTACAATTTTGGTTGATGTTCCGAAGTACGATCGTGCACCCTTAGATAACAAAAACATTACAGGACGAGTAATTGATCAGAATAATGGTTTGTTTCAAGTTGGTCCTCCGTTGGTATAATTAAAGATTGGCTACCAAGAAACGCACTTCAAATATCTCCAGGAGCTCAATTTACCGGCCCCGTTCCCGAGGTAGTATTACCTATTCGTGGTATTTCCTCACAACAATCACCATTCGGCGGACAAGGGTATAAGCAATGTCATTGCAAGAAATCAAGCAAACAATGTTCCTCAAATAAGTGTGCTTGTAAAAAGCACGGTTTGCTTTGTAATTCCAAATATTGTCATAAATCTTTGAATTGTTGTAACAAGTGAAGTCTTACTAATAATTTTATATTACTATTTACTAAACGCAGCTGTGCTTGCATTGCAACTCCAATGTTACAGGTCCATGCAACTCAGCGTAAGTTTCACATTAGTGACGTATTTAATTATCTTTTGTTCTGTGATTATTCGCTTTTCAAATTTTTTTCTAGTTATCTTTTAATTTTTGCTTACTATTAGGGCCGATTTTTCAATGCTTGGATAAAACTTATTCGTCGAATAATGTATAAAGCTACCATTTTAAAAACGTATTCTACTTGCCCGTATTTGACAGTTTACGTGACATTTTAATATTATCGTGTAATACTTTATGGACGGATAAGTTTTATCCCAGCATTGAAAAATCGGCCCTTAACAAAATAAAAATATATTGTTAGTCATAACTTTTGATTTAATATTTTTGTGGATGAGTAGTTGTCACTGTTTCCTGTCCGAACATGCTTAGCTGTCGCATACTATAAATTGCCGCGTTCCTTTGACTCGTGGCGCATTCGTACGAATCGTGCCTCGGGGCTCGGACGTTGTTTATACGACGTTCAACCCAACTACCTTCACTTTGCTAATAGTCGTTGACTTGCTGCGATTTGTTATCAACTACCTACATCAATTAGGTAGCTGTGTAGAATCGCAGTACATTCTTATTACATTTCAAACTAATATTTAACCCGGCCTCGCGTGTAATTTCTTATAATATATTAAGCATTATGTCATGTTATAAATACATATTATGTAATTGTGTTTAGGTCTTTGAATAAGTTTATTTTTTCCTATTTTTGCTAATTCAATAATAATTTGTTGTAGTTATTTTGTTCACTATAAGTGAACCAGAATGTGATAATAATTTTGTCTCAATATATCTTATGTTTACGTATGTATAAGAGAAGAGAAGGCTGATGAATGAGTGATTTTATCTCAAGACTTTAATTCACAAGACTGATAAATTCCATTGTTGCACTATTATACATTAGTATAATAGTGCAACAATGGAATTTATCAGTCTTGTGAGTATAATAGTGCAACAATGGAATTTATCAGTCTTGTGAATTAAAGTCTGATCTGAATTAAAGTCTGTCTGAAACTGGTTAGGTAAACAATTATGTTTACCTAACCAGTTTCATCCAATTTATGGATTACACCCTAAAATTGGATCTTTTTTTTTTACCAAGACTGAGATCTCCTATTGTTGTTGGGACTTTATGTAGTAGTACCCTCATTTTTTGGTTTAAATTGATCGGGCTACATCTAGTGTCAAATTCTATGTAACTTGATGATTTTTTTAAATATATATTTTTTTTTCATATCTGGCTATAATTTCCAGATAATTTAACGCTTATAATATTTACACAACAACAACACTGCAGCACCCCCACACCCGTGCCTTCACTTCTATTTTGCTTTCCATAGTAATCAGACGTACTCCTCCTGTAATTGCTGATTTCCTTATCGACGTTTTGCGCTTGCTCCTGGACTAAGTTAAGTTATGGACACACATTCAAAACTTACATCGATAGAATCTCAAATTTACAGCTAAGACTTATCAAAAAAATTGTACCTATTAATACACATAATATACTACACTAAGTTTTTGCAGATTTAAATCCTATCCTACTTAATCCTACTACTATTATAAAGGCGAAAGTTTGTAAGTATGGATGTATGGATGTTTGCTACTCTTTCACGTAAAAACTACTGAATGGATTTGAATGAAACTTTACCACAATATAGCTTATACATCAGAATAACACATAAGATAGGTTTTATCCCGGAAATCCCACGGGAATGGGAACTATGCGGGTTTTCCTTTGAAAACGCGGGCGAAGCCGCGGGCGGAAATCTAGTATTATTATAAATGCGAAAGTTTGTGAGGATGGATTTGTATGTGTATGTTCGTTACTCTTTCACGCAAATACTACTGAATCGATTACAATGAAATTTAGCACACATATGTAACTTGGATTAACACATAGGATAGGTTTTATCCCGGAAATCCCACGGGAACGGGAACTATGCGGGTTTTTCTTTGAAAACGCGGGCGAAGCCGCGGGCGGAAAGCTAGTTTTCTATTACAATATTATCAAATTCAATATTGCTCTTTAAATTAAATTTATAAATAAAGTACCATACAAAATTCTTCTTTGTATATCTATAGATCATTGGCAGAATCCATAATACAGTAGGTACGGTATCACTTTCGCATTTGTAATATTAAGTAGGATAGGATAGGATAGTATTTAAAACTGCAAAAACTTAGGCGTACTGTCCACGTAAACCGCACGTCATACGCACGCTATCGTCAATTGCCGATTGCTTGCATCTTGCGTAGAAACAATCAAATCTGTGTCCACGGAGCGGCAACGTCGCGTCCGCCTTTCGTCTTGCGTTCGTCATGCGGTGCGCGTGGCAGCATGTCACTACTCGACCGACTTGTAAGACGGAAACACCTGTTGTTTTGCTTTGTTGTTTTACAAAATGGCGGGCTCGGCAGTGAATTTCGTTCATATTATTGAACAATATCCTTGTTTATACAATAATAAATTACCAGAATACTCTAGAAAAGATATCTGAAAAAAGACATATTGAATTAATTGCACGTTGCTTTTCAGTGGCCGATTGTCAAACTAGGTGGAGAAATATAAGGAATGGATTTGTCCGCAGCCTGAAACCAACTCCTAGTGGTTCATCGACAAAGCAAAAGAAATTATACTACCTACATGAAGAACTACAGTTTGTTCTTCCTTTTGTGAAAGCAATTGTTCACACTGATGAACCGGGGAACATACCTGTGCCACCTGAGGTGAACACCGAAAATATTGAATCTAATTCTACAACTGACGAAGTCCCATGTACTCAAGCAACTACGAATACATTGGTAACGCCATCTTCTGGATCCGTCGATTCAAACACATTTAAGAAGCCAAAAATAAGAAAAGTTACCAACAAAGCTGACAAAGCATTTGTCGATTGGATAAAAAAAAAGAAATTAATACAGACAGTGCTAGAAAAATGTTTTTACTAAGTTTGTTGCTAGACGTAGAAAATTTATCAGAGGAGCAAATGAGAAAGTTTAGAATCAAGGTTTTATTATTACTCGAAGAAATTCAGTCAGACCAATCACAGCAGCCACAGCAACATGACAACCACTATTATCCAATACAGCAGTCACAACAATACAGGGACACCTATTCACCAATATCTTCTGTAGATTCTATTTCAAATTCATCGCTTCCTCCAGTATCTCCAATTAATTATTCTCGAATAAATGTAAATCTTTCTGAAGACTTATCACAACTGGAGAACTTTGAAAACTTGTAATCGGTACTTTAAAGTACCTACGTTTCTTTTTAAATTTTTTTCTAATATTAAAATACATTTTTATTACAATATTTTTTTTTACTAGAAAAGTACGTTATGATTATCCTACTAATATTACCAATAAAGGCGAAAGTTTGTAAGTACGGATGGATGGATGTTTGTTACTCTTTCACGTAAAAACTACTGAATGGATTTTAATGAAACTTAACAATAATATAGCTTCTAAATCAGAGTAACACATAGGCTACAATTTATAAAGATATTGTGTGAATTGTCCAAAATATGCAGATGTCAAAAAAGCCCTAATCCTGCGCAGACGAAGTCGCGGGCACCAGCTAGTATTTAAAATATAACTTACCTCAAAGTTATAAGTTTCCTTTCTTCTGGACTGACACATTCTCGCATTGCAGTATTTCGTCTTTGTATATGTGGTGCAACAATAGAGACTAAATTTTGGTACGTATTTTTAGTCATTCGGTAAAATGATTGAAATACAGAATCATCTTCTGATAGCTCTCTGGCAGCAACAAATAACCTACAATTTATATTTCTTTCGATGTATGGATGAAGCCAGTACATTCTTCGCCTGTTTCGTCGTCTTCTAATGAAGTTGTATGCTATAATCAATCCTCATCATCACTTGACATTTTCCCAACGAAAAGACGTGCTTTCGCGATGCTACTTGAAAGAAAACTGAGAAGTTTTGTAGCGTGATTGACGATTGCATGACGATAGCGTGGACATAACAAATATGCAAAATACGCCTGCCGTCATTTGTAGGTTGCATGGATTCGTCATTTGACGCGTCCGTGGACAGTACGCCTAAGGCGTACTGTCCACGGACGCGTTAGTGTAGATATGGATGATAGTCATTGAAAAGCCGGTGCACCCAAAACGAGTCACTGTTTGGTGCGGATTTTGGTCCAGAGGCATAATTGGGCCATTTTTCTTCGAAAATGAGCAAGGTGTGGCCGTTACAGTCAATGGCGATCGTTATCGGGCCATGTTGAACGAATTTTTGTTCACAGAAATTGAAGAGGAGGATATTGGCAACATTTGGTTTCAACAAGACGGCGCAACGTGCCACACAGCCGACGCTACACTTGATGTTTTGCGCCCTATTTTTGAAAATCGCATTATCAGCCGCAGAGCTGATGTCGTTTGGCCACCTCGGAGCTGCGATTTGACACCGTTGGACTATTATTTGTGGGGTGCCGTCAAAGATAAGTGTTACGCCGACAAGCCAGAGACAATTGACGCTTTAAAGGACAATATTCGTGAAGCCATTGGTGAAATACAGCTGCACACAATCGATAATGTACTCAAAAATTGGACCGATCGTGTAGGCTACTGCATGGCCAGCCGAGGCAGCCATTTGAATGAAATTATTTTCCATCATTAACCGGAAGGATTGTACTTTCAAATAAAAAAAGAAATTTGAAAAAATATTTAGTAGTTTTTTTTTTAAATAGCATTTAAAAAAAAAGTTATTTGGCGGACCCGTTATTATGTTCGGGGAATTCCCCAACAACCTAACGTCTTGCCTAGATCTTTTAATTGAATGAAGGGCCTTTGTACAATCACATAAAGTCTGCATTTGTGTGCATTGTTACGAAACTTATTAATTAACTTAAGTAACGAAACTTATTAATCAACTTTAGTTATTGCCCTATACCCAAATAGTACTGGCGTCAGGAAAAAAAGAAATGGAAAACAGAAAATCTGGGGGAGCAAGTGAAAAAAGAAAACTTTGCCCCAATACTAAAACGTGCATTAGAAAGTATAACTCCGAGCTGCATAAAAATGGGTTTCGAGTGGGAGGGCTCTTTCCTTACGGTCCAGATCTTAAACGTTCATAACAGAACATCGACAAATAAAGGTGCATGTGATTCTACAAAAACCAAGCTTTTTTAAGCCACCTCGAAGAAGAAATGGTCAAGATATTCACACAGCCTAAACTTAAGGTAAGTAAGACACCTTTAACAAATGTTTTACTTACCTTAAGTCAGAATTGGCAGATGCATTACCAACTGAAGATTTGACAATGTTTCAACATTAACCATTCGCATGCCAGCTGTGACTGGCGAATTGTGTAGAACATGTTCTCTCATAACACCAATGTATTAGGTACCACTTTTCTTGCGAATAAATTCATTTCATTTCATTTCAACCCTAGAATACTAAACATCGCCTGACAGGCCGCGCGCGGTCAGTTTTTTTCCGGTTATTACAAGTACGCGCCCGCGAAGCATATTGTGCTTTCGCGCCAATTCGGTACTTTCCGAACGTTTATTTATTTATTTATAATGCTTCATTGTACAAACATGAATGGACAAAACAGAAAAAGAAGAACAAAATTTCAAAGGCATCATTTGTACAAAAGGCGGCCTTATTGCTGAACAGAACGAACGTTATATAAGGCACTCAATCGCTTGGGAGGCGATCATTAGTATTTACGGTAAGTTTATTTTTTGGTAACTATTTTTTGTTTTGCGATTTTTTTAGCATGTAGCTATGTTATAACTTTCGAAATGTTTATTTCATTTTTAGATGTATCTCAACGACGAACAAATAGCCGATTTTTTACTAAATGAGAACCTGGAAATTGATCATTATGACTCTGACGATAGCGTGGCAGATCCTTCTTTCGTGTCATATCGACTGGAAGAAGACTTAGAAAATATTGTACCTACTAGTACTAGTACTACTGAGTCATCACTCAGAACCCCTGAACACCTTAGTACCATTTCAAGATACAATTGACGCGGACGAGACAAATTCGCCTGTTCCAGCAACTACGTTACAAGAAGAGTCACCTCATAGTCTTATTGTTTTGCCCTTTGCATCTGTTCTTAGAGGTTAGTACTCTTAGAGGTACTTAGAGGGACCATTATATTTGGTCCAGTGACACACATAAGTCAAGATCTGAAAAGGCACAAGTTGTCAATTGCGTCTTTTTAATAAAGTTTTCGTGTACGTCGTGGAGGGGTGAAGAGGGAAATGCAGTGATGTTTCGCTAGGAGGACTGCTGCGAGGAACGTAGTCCATATTTTTCCCGGACCAAAGCGTGATGGTAGATATGTCGTAAAAACATTGGACGGTTTTGAAAAATCATTGGAGACATTTGGGAGATATACAAAGATAGACATACAAAGATGTAGAGACCTTTACAAGCCTAGCTCTTACATAACTATCGATGAACAGTTACTTGAATTTAAATTAATTATTAATTAATCATAAAATAAATGTTGTTATGGTTTTTATAATAATATAAAATATACATATACATTGCTATTTGCTTTAGTAAAGGTAATATTAGGTTATTATATTTCGTAAGTAACTAACGAAACATCACTGCATTTCCCTCTTGTCATGTCTTAAGCTGCCAAGATTTGTTGAGGACTTTTAAGAAATGTCAGCGCACACTTCAACCACAGCACACTCCGGCAAGAAAAACTCAAGGAATTGCAGTTATTTTTTAACGTCGAAATCCACAAAATATTAAGTCCTTAAATCACAAGATGGTTGTCTCTAGAAGCTTGCGTGAAACGGGTCCTCGAAAAATACGATGTTCTCTCCGAATATTTCAGACTCGAAGTATTTGAAGACCCCAGCAAAATAACTGAAGACATAATTGGCGTTCTAGACAACAAGCTAACAAAAATTTACTTGGAATTTATGTCGTATGTATTGGAACAATTTAATGATTTTAACAGATTGTTCCAATCTGAACAGCCATTGCTCCATCAGCTCAAACCAGAAACGCATAAGCTAATAAAAACCATAGCCAGTAATTACATGAACTTCAATTATTGCAGAACAACCGATGCATATAAAATAGAATACGCCAACCCAAGATTTTTCGAAAACATATATTAATCCATTGATGAACTTTCAAAAGAAATACCAGAACCAAAAACGGTAATAACAGACTTCAAGAGAACTTGTCTCATGTTTTATATTGAAACCATAAAACAAATCGTACAACGTTTTGATGTTTCTGACCCGTTGTACGGTATTATAGAGCTGATTGAACCAAGCGTTGCTCAAAAATTTGAAGTAAAAGATATGTCAAATGTTTTGAAGAGATTTCCAAATGTTAAAGAGGATGTAAATGAAGTAGAGCTTCAAAAAGAATGGAAAAAACATGCTTTCCTGGACCACAACGATTTAGGTTTGTGCCAAAATCTGGAAGTGGAAGAATATTGGAGACGAGTTTTAAAGTTAAAGGACCTATACTGAAATGTTCCCAAATTTAAAAAAGATTGTCGGGCTTTTGCTTGATTTGCCTTTTTCCAATGCTAGTGTGGAAAGAATTTTCAGCCAGCTCAAATTAATAAAATGCGGTAACCGGAACAGACTGAACACTGAAACTATTTCTTCTTTGATGGCATCAAAAGCAAACATACAAAACGCAATAAAATTTGAGCCTTCAAAAAGAATGATGCATGCAAAAATAGCATATAGCAAGACTGGTGCAGGTACTATTATTAAACTAATTTATACAATATTAACCTTATTAAATATCAAAAAGTTATAAGCAACAATTTTTCATGACTAGAATGCTAATATAAACCCTTTTTTTTCAGGTTCCACCAGTTCCAATTAGCTCTCTCTATTTTATATAAGCGACGACGACAATAAAACGACTGTCTAAGCAGATACCTATTATTTATTATCTTAAGAGTAAAGCACAGTGACAGGGGTTTATGAAATAAAGAAATGAAAAAAATAAGACACAGATGTGTAAGGCATAGATTAACTTTTAACCAAATCAAATCTGCTCCTGAGAGAAAAGTGTATATCTGGACTCTATTTTATACATAAATGTTACATTACAATTCAGTTTAATATATGTATCCTTTATTTATTTATTTTTATTTATTTATTTATTTATACATCTTTGACTTACAGTACAAAACATACCAAAACGCACAAAGATAACAATTATTACAAAGTCTGACTTAAAAATAAGGTACAATTAGAGACAAACGATACAATATTAACATTAAATAGGTCCACTTCAGATTTAGCACGTAAAAATTTATTTAACAAATTGAGTGCATGGTGGGTGGGTGCACTCCAAGCGGCTCGCGTCCGGAGCAGGCTCTCCGCGAACAGCGGACGCGAGCGCCACTGCACGGAGCAGCTCGGTGCCCACACACCACAGGCCCCCAGTGCCACGGGATTATCAATTTTGTTATTTAACAGCAGATAATAATGAACCATAAGCGCGCGCTCGCGTCGTAGCTCGAGTGTATCCATTCCAACCATCCCCGTAACGTACAAGGATGGATATAAGTAGGGATAATATCCATACATCTTCCGGAAAAGGCATCTTGAGAACTTACGTTGAATTTTTTCAATCATTAACGTGTAAATTTTTTCATGCGGGCTCCACACGATAGCGTTATATTCAAGCTTACTACGTACAAACGCATAATAAAGGCTAGTGATAACAGTTTTGTCATTAAAACGAGCAGTCTGCCTAAAAATAAATCCAAGGGCTTTATATGCATTATGGCATAAATCAATTATGTGGTCATTAAAACTTAAGGAACGATCGAATAATACGCCTAAATCACGAATCGAATTCTCTCTAGCTACAATCTTATCCAAAACTTTATAGTCATAGAGATGTGGAGATTTACTCCTAGTAAAAGTCATTACTTTACATTTTGCCTCATTAAGATCTAAACGGTTCATTTTACTCCATTCGCAGACGCTATTTATATCGTTTTGTAATGCCTGACAATCCTCAATACTTCCTACAGCCAAATATAATTTTAGATCGTCGGCAAACATAAGACACTGGGAAGAACTAATAACATCTGGAAGATCGTTGATCATTACCAGAAATTGAGTAGGTCCGAGGGTACTGCCTTGACTGATACCAGAATTGATGGCATATGGATCTGAACGATAACTACCAAGTTGTACAAATTGAAAACGATCCCGGAGGTAGTCTGCAAAATATTTTACCAGCCTGGGAGTGAAACCAATCATAGAAAATTTGCGCAAAAGGACGTCATTATCTACGCGATCGAACGCTTTTTTAAAGTCGAAATAACTGACATCGATTTGTTTTTTCCGATCTAAGTTTTTAGAAGCGTAGTCGACGAAATTAATTAAATTTGTTGATGTTGATCTACGGGCACGAAAACCGTGCTGACAATCCGATAATCGAGAACTTATTTGTTGTGAGACGTGATTATTTAAAATAATTTCTAGTAGTTTAGCAAAAGTAGATAGCACCGCGATAGGTCTATAGTTCTCAATGCTCACTTTGGAGCCACTCTTTGGAACCGGTGTAACACGCGAAGTTTTCCATACGGTAGGATACGTATCTGTTTGGAGAGACAAATTAAATATGTAGTGAAGAGGTTCAATAAAAATTGATATACAGTCTTTAATAATGAACGGCGGTATATTATCCGGACCTGCTGCCGAATGCGGTTTAAGGCGCCGAATTGCAAGCTTTATATCAGATTTTGAAATCTTATATATAAAATTCTCGTGTCACAATGTTAGTCTGCATACTCCTCCGAAACGGGTGGACCGATTCTCATGAAATTTTCTGTGCATATCGGGTAAGTCTGAGAATCGGCCAACATCTATTTTTCATATGTACCACGGGCGAAGCCGGGGCGGACCGCTAGTGTAATCTATAGAAATACGTGATGAAGCGACGCCGGATACAAGCGAAGCCTCCTTATAATCAAGTTTTGGTTTTTCATTTAAAAATACTGATTGAAAATATTTAGCGAATGCATTTGCGGCGTCAATACCACTTACTTTAACACCATCATAGTCATATTCGATACGCAACTTACTAGATGACCGCTGCTCCTTTACAAATGCCCAGAATTTCTTGGGATCGTCTTTAATGTTGGTTTCAATTTTTTTTATATGGTTCTGATAAGCCTGATTGATAAGTATTTTTACTTTACTTCTATAGTATTTAAACATTTCAAGGTTATACTGTAGACCAAACTGCTTATATTTTTTTAAATTAAAATATTTAATTTTTATATTAGTAACAACTTCCGTAGTGAACCACGTCGGATAAGTATATCGTGAACTATTCATAGCATGTCTCTTTTTTGGGACGCATTTATTGAAACAATTAAATAATTGTGTGTACAATCTATCTACGGCACTATTTACACTAGTACAGGAATAAACGTCATCCCAACGCAATGATTGTATGCACGCATATAATTCATTATAATCTGCTTTACGGAAATTCCATTCATTTAATTTACTACCAGACCGTACACATGAATTGTTTATATTGTAAGTCCTTAAATATGCTAATTTCACCAACAAAGACGGATGATAACTGTCAATGGGGACAAGTGGTGGTGTGTCACTACTTACCTGTAATTCCCTGCTACTGGCATTACATAATACAAGGTCAAGAATTCCACCCATCTTATTCTTAATAGTATTATACTGATGCAACTTACTGAAGGAAATCATATTATTATATTTATAAATAACATTTTTTGATGCTGAATTTAAGTTAAAATCGCCAAATATTACAATTTTATATGATGAGAAACGTGTACTTAATTCTTCTAATATTTTAAAAATATCATAATAAATGTCCTCATTAGAACCAGGTGGTATATGGGTAAAGACCAAAATTTTGACACATTTGCCCAATCAAAAAATTCCCAAACATTTTTCTTGAAAACTATGTATGATAGAATTTTACGACAATTAATATTAAATTAAATGGTTATTTGTCCAGCATGCCAAATACCCAATGTTATATAATAATACTCAATAGCAGAGTAAATAAAATAATTTATCTACTAACGCGACCAAATTATGTACAAAACGGCATAATAATTTTGGAGGGTGAACTTTGAAGATATTTTTGAACAAGTTCTATGTAACTTATAGGCTGAATGTTGAATTCTACAGCAAAAACGTATAATGAGCAACCTTTTTCACGTAGGCTATAAGGAACAAACTGATATATTATGCTTATTTACTGTTTTTTGTTATTTATGTGCGATTTTAAAAAATTGTGCTACTTATTTTGTGCAACCGTTTTCATTGGCAGTTTCTATAGACTATAAACAAGGTAGGTTTCGCTTTGGAGGACTGGCAGCACTGCGTGTAATTGTCTAGACAGCTAGAGAATAACGGCCGTATTGTATCATTCGCATTGTTAAACTCAAAGTGGTTTAGTGTGGTCAGAAATTTTTCGGCAGGTTATTCAACGATTCTTACGGTAAGTCTTGTGTTTTAATTATAATTCAATAGTGCTCTAGGTAAAAAAAAGCATGGGTGTTTGCGTAATATTCATTTTAATACGATTCACAGTGTAGTTTCAGAGTAATCAATATTTACTTACTGTGCTACCTCACAATTGTGACACTTTTGTATTACTTTTGTAACACCAGTTGTACAATTTCTGTGTCACCACAATTGTGCTACCATAATAGGGTTGAGATACACTTAGTACTAGGTATATTTGTTTAGCATTTGAGAAAGCTATCAATAATTGAGTATTGGGATCGTTTTAATTTAGAATATGCCCGTCGCACGCAGAATAGCAGACACAATAGATTTACGTTTTGAAGGTTAATACTAAAGGCTTAGTGCTTTGAAGTCGGTTATTTTTAACGTAGTTATTTTTATTAATTATAGGAATAGTTTGAAATATTTTTGGAATTCAGGAAATATTTTAATTTTTTTGTCAAGTAAAAATTCTGTCAAAATACTTTGCCTATAGTGGCAAATTTAGACTGTTGGTCGTAACAAGCCGACTAATAGGCATGAAATAAGACATTTTTTCTTTTCAACTTTCAGATGCCACTTACTTCGGCAGAATAGTCCAAAAGATATAGAGAACGATTAAAAAAAGATAATCCTGAAAAATTTGAAGCTTTAAAAAAAGGAATTTAGAAAGGACAAAACAATTGTACAAAACCAAGACAGCTGTTTTGACAGAAGAACAGAAAGAAGAACGAAGGAAAAAATGGAGACAATTTAATGAACTAAGAGATAGACCAAGAGCAACAAACACAGAACAGACTATTCGAAGTAACGCTTCACAAGATGATGAATATCCCATAATACAACCTGGAATCCATTGCCCGAAATATTCAAAGACGAATTGAACGAAAATTGCGGAAAGAAAATACAGAGCTTCGTAATAGCGTACTCACTT
The DNA here is from genome assembly GCF_061535455.1 of Colias philodice. Classification (NCBI taxonomy): domain Eukaryota; kingdom Metazoa; phylum Arthropoda; class Insecta; order Lepidoptera; family Pieridae; genus Colias; species Colias philodice. The sequence continues at coordinate 4,498,681 of NC_143111.1, read as the reverse complement.
TGAAAAAAGGTTATTACAGACTTTTTAATCAAATGAGAGTACAACAGCAACATATAGCAAAAATGGAAGAAGATTATGAAGAACTGAAAAAAAAGTTACAAATAGCACCTAGCAGTGAATATGGAAATATGATTTCCGATAGCCACGTCGAAGCAATTACTCCAATAAAAAAAACTGACCACTTCATAAACTTTAAATTTTGGAGACTTAATAAACCCTTCTTTTCTTAGATTATAATTTTGTTTTAATTTCGTCTGAAAATAATTTAGATATATTGATGTCTATTTTTCTATTTTTAAAACTATAGGTTTCTATAACTCCTAATGTAACCTCAACTTTATAATTTTTTGCTACCACTTTGTGCCACTATTGTGTTACACTAGTGTAAATTTCTGTGCGACTTTTGTGTCACTATCGCACAACATTTTGTGTCACTATTGTGTCATTTACGTCAATATTTTGGACTTCACCCATATACAACACACACAATAACATTTTAATGCCATTGCGTTTTACCGTGGCTACTGTAATTTCGAGACAATCAGTACAACTACTTATGTAATTTTTAACACAAATATTTTTTATATTATAACAATTTCGAATAGCTAACAATACACCACCCCAACCTGAATCATTACACCGATCTTTACGCAATACAACATAATCGTTTGGAAACAACTCTGAGTCACACACACTACTATTTAAAAAAGTTTCAGTTAAAGCATAAACATCGTATTGTTCACTTAATATAGAATTCTTACATACATCTAATTTTGTGCGCAAACCACGCACGTTTTGATAAAACATACAAATAGTTTTTAATTTAGGAGTTTTGTGTCGTTTTACGGTTGCGAAATCCACTACGCCATGGCTTTATGTGCACATCCTCCGCCCAATGAATAGGCGACATGTAAGTGTCCAAATTTTTTGTGGGAACTGTCAACTTAAAGGATGCATAGTCACCACGCGAATTCAGTTGTTCCACCAGACATTTATCATTTGGGCAAATACATAACAAATGTTTTATAATTTGTTCGACTGTAGTACCTTTTTTTAAATAATAGATATGCAAGTAACTTTTACGTTCGGACGCCTCCAATGACGTCGAACCGGGCGCGGCCGTACCACGAGCTACATTTCTCGCCTCACGTCGAACTCGACGAGGCCTCACGTCGACCCATTCCGTTGTAGCCCCGACTCCGTTACGGTCGCGGTCGTCCGAACCATTGGCATCTACGAACGCGTCTTGCGAGTTCTGCGTGACTTGCGTAGCACACGTAGTAGGGGTGATCTCGCCGTCAGTGCCGCTCGGTGGGGACGGAGATGCGAGCGGCAATGTCTTCTTCCCTGCTCGCACCTTGGGCTTCGCGACGTTGATAGTCGTAAGCGCACGAAGACGAGCATCACGAAGTGGCCGCAGCTTAGAGTTACCCTCTTCATCATCACACTTTTTATTTGGTGAACTCAAATGTACCGTCGGTTCTCGCATTTGTTTACTTTCAACAAATTCTTTTATAATCGAATTCTGTTCTAGAATAAGCGTTTCTAGTGAAGTTACTTTATCTTGCAGATGTAACACAGTCTTATTCAACTCACGAATAACATTTTCCAAAGTTTTGTACGACATATTCACAGATTTTATTTTTTAAAGTAACAGCTGAGCGAATGCGTTAACCCTTGCAAGCGCGCGGGGGGAACGTCTTTATGATGTTAAGTATGTAAAAAGGCTAAATATATTTTTTATTACACCAAATTTATTTTAATTGCAGGTTTTTTTTTAATGAAGAAAGGAAGAGCATTAAATTCATTGAATATGGCAACTACGGTAACACAGGGTCCAGATTCAAATACACCAAATTGTGTTGACTGAAGTAGATCAATCAGACGATGAATTGATACCACTGAGTCAAATGCGGAACAGAAACAACAGAGGTGGTTTTCCACTGATTAGCAACAACATTGAACAACATGATTTGAATGAATGTTCAGCAGTTGATGTGACTATGATCGAGAATTTTAAAAGTATTATTTACCGTCACCTAATAAAAATTGTACAGAAGTGAAAATGTCTGAACTTAATTATCATTGTGAGAAAAAATCTGCCCAATTGTCCCCGTTTTGCAATTTATAGTCCCCGACTTGCGGCTATAAATTGCAAAACGCGACTCCACGGGTACGTTTAGCTGATAATGTCAAATTACTTTTCGCAGATGTAATAAACACATTTGGCGATGAACATTCACTAGATTTCTTGAGGTTAAAGAATATCAAAAATGGAATACCTCTTCCCAAACCAAAGTTAACTAACAGATGTTAGTTTCTTACATCGGAACGAAAAATGAGAATAGTTAAAGAATTAGGACCACTTATGCCGGAAAATAGAAGAGTATTCTGGCAAAATTTACCCGTGAATGATAATGCGACATGCACACAAAGTATCATGAAGACTGAATGTACATATTCCTTATTAGTTTTTATTATTACTAGTAATTTTGATCTCCTATTTTCAAAAAGGCCAAAGATTGATGAAGAAAGTACCTACATTGACTGTTGATTCTATTAAGATTTAAGTGATAGGTATTTGTGATAGATATTAATAATAAATTTCTAATAAGATGACAACAAAAATTAACTAATTTACAATGTAGGAGAAAAAAGTGAAAAAGTTCTTTAATTTCTTTTGTATTCTTTCAGATTTTAAATTACAATAACTGTGTAGTCATTCTATACATTTTACTGACTTAGGTACTATTGGAAATTAAAGCGTGAAGTTGGATTTTGTTCCGTTTCACCCCGTTTTACGATATAAATTGAATTTCTAGAAACTAAAGATATAAATAAGTACATACTTACCAAATCTCAAACATTTCTATAGAAATATGTTGTTATTTTTTTACCTTTTAATTACCTTCGTAATTTTACTTATTAATATGAATTTGAACTGTTCTCCTGTTTGGAACAACAATTGCTAGCTAATACTGCTTTTATAACAATATCAATTATTATCAAAATATAATATAACAAATAATATTGATGAGAGAATCATTATGACACAACCATAAACAACTGACAATTATTATAGATGATTAGATGACATCACCACAGATAATTAAATTTTCATCTTATAGATTATAGATGTACCACGTAGTCAGTGCTGCCAAATCTATACTAATACTAGCGGTCCGCCCCGGCTTCGCCCGTGGTACATATGAAAAATAGATGTTGGCCGATTCTCAGACTTACCCGATATGCACAGAAAATTTCATGAGAATCGGTCCACCCGTTTCGGAGGAGTATGCAGACTAACATTGTGACACGAGAATTTTATATATAAGATTATAAAGCTGAAGAGTTTGTTTGTTTGTTTGTTTGAACGCGCTAATCTCGGGAACTACTGGTCCAATTTGAAAAATGCTTTCCGTGTTAGATAGCTCATTTATCGAGGAAGGCTATAGGCTTTATATCATCACGCTTCGACCAACAGGAGAGGAGCCACGGGGGTGAAACCGCGCGGAGCGACTAGTCGTATTAAAATAACAAATATTAACGAACTAAGTAAAAGTTAGGTACTTATAATTAAATATGAAAACAGTCTACGTACTTTAAAAATTACCCAAAAGTGGATGTAGTATCATTATGTGGCAACATTCACAATACATTTCAGTATTTTGCAAAATTTCTAAAATATTTTGATGTAAAAGTACTTACAGATGAACATTATCCTTTATTACATTCCACGTTTCTGACCTTTTCTTGCACGTAAATACGCTGCAATTTGGCATATTTCGCTCCTGTTTTTACACGTTCACTGACTAGTTTTATATTTAACCGCTATGACCGGCGGACTCATGTCTCATACCTTTGACGAGGGGAGCGCCTGCCAATGGCCACACCGATTGGTTTAATGCTATAGGTATTATAAAGTAGTTACGATAGCATCTTTCGGCTTGGATGAAACTGTAGGGGGGGGGATTATCAACAAAAAAGCATTTATAAGCTAACAGCTAACCGTTTAATTTTTATACTACCTGTGATACTACTTAATTTTCGAGTAAAGTTATAAAGTTGACGTAGGCAACACTGTCAGGAGACGATAAATCTCTTTTCATATAATATATTTTCCAATGTCGTCGTCGACAATTTCGCCAATGTCGTTCGTCCAGAATCACAGAGTACTTTTTGTCCAGAATCTAGATCAACGGTCGGCAACAGGCGGACCGCTGTCCGTGTGCTTCTGTATTTATAATAGAAAAAGAGAGGTCGATTCAAGAGGAAGGTTTTAGTATATAATTTTTAAGGTTTTAGACAAAACGGGCGAAGCCGCCTGCGGAAGGATACCTAGTATCAAATAAATATGATGGGCAACTGAACTCAGTGGGGTTGTATGACACATTCTATATTACTCTAGTGCCCCTGAGTTGTGTGTCTACTTACTGATACTGCCTACTGGTGTTTTATTATAGACTAAGTATAAAAATAATTATACATGCAATCATGATAGGTATAAACCAATATACAATGCAATCCATACTTAATATTATAAATGCGAAAGTAACTCTGTCTGTCTGTCTGTTACTCAATCACGTCTAAACTACTGAACCAATTTGCATGAAATTTGGTATGGAGATATTTTGATACCCGAGAAAGGACATAGACTACCTATTATTGCGAAATATGTATCACGGGCGAAGCCGGGGCGGACCTCTAGTAAGTAATAAAAAATCAATATAATTATCGACATTTTAATTCGAAATTTCAAACAAAACATAAAATATAACGGACGGAGACTTAATCATCTATTATTCTGACATTATACTATGTAGGTACAAGTGCTACACTAAACATTACATACAAAATACATCATTTAGATTCGGAAAAACATAATATATTTGTATCACTTCTGACGCAGAGGAATATAATTTAAGCAAAACAACATAATGGTATTATACCTTTAATAGCTTACAGATATATTGTGAAACTAACTAAACTTAAATAAGACCAGAATGCGGACGGATTAACACTAAACTAAGTATAAAAATTAACCAGTTATACACAGAGTGCAAGAATTAATTTCCCTAAGAATTTCATTTAAGGCACAATTAGTTATATTTTAGAGGTAAAGATATTTTTTGTGAAGGTTAATTAATACATTTCTTTTATCTCTTAACATAATGTTAATATAGAATAAGCATTTTTGACATTCATCAATAAATGAGACATTAATAACCATTAAGAAAAAAATTATATAAAACTAAATCAGTGTTATTTTTATCAGTTTTATAAACGAGACCAAAACAACATACTTGTTACCGTCTAACAAGCCTGGTGGGTAAAGTATACCTATAAAAACATATTTACACACATAATAAAATATCATTTTATATCAAGGGACAATATTTATACTTATTTTTATAATATTAAAATGTTTACAATTTCATTCATACAACATTCCATAAATTGTATCTATTTTGAAAATAGCTAATTCATACATACAAGAGCTTTTTATGAGGCTTAACATACAATCTTTAAAGAATAAATAGATACAAAATGCTTTTATTAATATTTAAAAGTTTATAGAAATTACAATATTTAATATATACAGTAGCACCTCGTTAAGTCGAACCTCGATAAGTCAAAAACCTCCAAATCTCGAAAAAATGTCTTGTTCCCTTCCCTTCAAACCAGAAAACCTCCGTAACTTGAAATCTTGGCCCTCTGTTAGTCGAAATAATCACCGAGTCCCTCCAAGCCATTTTGGTACATATTTTCACTCTATAACTCGAAAAATTAAATTTGACCTCTGTATCTCGAACATGGCAACATTTTATTTTACAATCTTTATAACTTGATCATTTGGACTTTAACAACTTGCCGACAGTGCAGTACACTATAATTGTTTCTTAGAAAACATTTTAGGAGTATGCGATAATAAATTTATGACTCGCGTAAACACGTGTTTGCATTAAGTAGGTATCTGATGACGAAATTATCGATTCAGTAGCTCAGAAAACCGATACTAATGATTAAGATGACATAGAAGACGTGAATAGTACATGCGCTCCATGCGTTTCCATCAAAGAGGCTTAAGAACCGCATTGAATACCTACCTTACGAAATTTTATAGAGCAAACCAGTATCTCTGTTCTTTATAGATTAGACAATGCTAGAGAACAACCAAATTATCTAAAGCAAAAAAAATACTGACTTTTTAATGCCATATTTTTTATTTTAAAATGATTTGAAATAATGTTGATTTATAAGTAATAAAAACATGTTTGTCACCTCTGCAAGTTGAATTTTAATGTACTTTACCTCTCTAACTCAAAATTTATAAGAATAAACCTCAAACTCTTTATGTCGAATCAAAATCCGCCTAAGTCGAAATCCTCCATAAGTTGAAAACTCTATAACTCGAATTTTTTGGCGTCTCCCTTGATATTCGACTTATAGAGGTGCTACTGTATATTGCTATTTATAACAAACATGCATTGAATTCATAGACAGGTGTTCAGTCGAAAAATTTAAGCAACAGATAAATAAATATTGCCCCTGTGTTCTTATACAAACTATATAAAATTATTATTTTACTGATAAACCTTTAAAATATTATAATAATAAAATTCCACAAACTTCCCTTATGGAAATGCAACACTACGTGCCAAGCTATTTACAATTTTTATAGAAAAGAACTTTGTTCATACACAAAATAATGTAATTTTATTATATCAAAGAAAATTCTTATAAAACCATATAAAAGATTGATTTTCAAAATCAAACATACTTATCAGAAATAAAAATAAAAACCAGAAATATAAATAAAATATTGCATGATATTGCACAAAAATTTGTTGATTGTAGAAGAAATTTCTGTTAAAAAAACTACGGACAAAAATAGAGAAGAAAATACAGTGTTAGTATGAAATAATGTGCGTCACGTACATTTTGAGAGTTTCCTACAAAAGTAGTATCTATAATACATACTTTGTTAAAAAAATGTGTGCATTTTAAGTTCATACATACCCTACTTTATTTCTAACATTTTTACTCTGTAGTCCAAGAAATTGAACACTGAATTAAAATTCAAAATGAGACCGCATATGTAAAAAATCAATTCGTATAAATACTTTATTTTTCGACAATTAAGGGCTGATTTTTCAATCCTTGGTTAATTCTTATCCATCCAATAAAGTACATATTACACAATAATATACAGATGTGACCTAAAAACTGTCAAAAAGTGGGCAAGTAACTCATTTTTAAAATGGTTGTTTAATACGATATTCGATGAATAAGTTTTAACTAAGGATTGAAAAATCGGCCCATGAAAATACACAAAATGAAGCAATACATCAAAAACCATTTTTATCAACCCAAAAATTATTGCATACTTGAAAATAATATTACTCTTTCCTTTCTTCTTACAAATACATACATAAAACATACATAACATAAAATGGCAGAACTTGTAAACAATTCTTATACAGTCATACGCACAACAATTGTCTATCTAAATACCTGAATATCAATAAACAAAATTCGTAAAAACAAATTAACATACACATTGACATACAATAAACGTAAACTCACAGTCATCTTTTTTATATGATCTACAATTACATAATATTATGTTCTGCATGGTACTAATAATAATATACTTAGGGCCGGCGCAGCATACTATTATCGACATTGTTCTGATTAAAATAAGATTCAAAATCAAATAACAACAATTTCTTTCGGGGAGAATTTTTTTTGTAATAAAACGGGATATATCCAAAAAATTTACAGTGACAGTTTTGCTTTTGATAGATCTGTGACAGTTTTGCTTCTGACAGACCTGTGACAGTTTTGCTTTTGACAGACCTGCGACAGTTATAATTCTGACAGATTTAGCGCGATTGTGAATCCATTTATTTATTGTACGTCAACGGTGTATACCCAGACATTTGTCTAGCTGATAAATACCTTGTAAATTACACTTCCGTGCTATGCGTTTGTATCCTGACCTTTTTCTGGCTACCGTTCCGATTTAACGGTGGCGAGTTGCCAGAATACCCCGGGTTCTGTATGCCCAGACCGCCTTGTTTTGGCTTTTTCAATGAGGACCGTAACGGTGATCTTGTTATTGTGCTCGCATCTGACAGCCCTGTGAGGGTTGTCGCCGTTGTGTTCATTGAGGCCACTGAGCCGTGTCCGTTTGTGGAATACGGCTTGCCAGATGCGTCTGTCATTGATATGCCTGGAATTTTATATGCATATTTGAGTTAAGATTAAAATTTTTTTTGAAGTGAAAACTTCTTTAGCGGCGTTGGGTATAAAATCTTAAACTCGCGTTAGGACACGTGACCTGATCGAAAAAGCGTAAGACGGATGGATATCAAACATGCTCAACGTTAATAATAATCAAGTTTTCACTTTTGCCGGCACTCCCGGAGTGCAACCCGTCTTTTTTTTTTATTAATAATAGGTAAGCGCATGACCACGATCTGGCTTGCTGGTAAGCGAAATGTGGCCTAAAATGGAGTTCATTTCCCTAGTAATTTTACCATAATAATACACTTTATGTATATATAACCAATTAAAATCAATCCAATCAGTTATAGTAACAGCTTCATACAGTTGAAAAGAGAATGAAAACAGGTGCAGTCGTTTTTGTAAATTTGAGTTTTTGGCGAGCAGACGCACTTTTTTTTTATAACAGGTTGCGTGTATCTGCGCTAAAAAAACTTTGTAAATATGTAATAACTAGCTTTCCGCCCGCGGCTTCGCCAGCGTTTTCAAAGAAAAACCCGCATAGTTCCCGTTCCCGTGGGATTTCCGGGATAAAACCTATGTGTTAATCCAATTTACCCTCTATATGTGTGCTAAATTTCATTGTAATCGGTTCAGTAGTATTTGCGTGAAAGAGTAACAAACATCCATACAAACTTTCACATTTATAATATTAATAGGATTTAATTTTTTCAATCTTTTTGTACAAATAAAATATAACTACCTCTTCCTTCCTTAAAACCAGGATTATTTATAGTAGTTGCTGTCGGTTCGCCGATCGGTATGGTCGGGTCGCCGCCTTCCCGCCTCGAGAATAACGTGTCGTATAACGACATTATGAATAGGAGGGAATTTATCACGATGCATACTATCTGAAAATGAAAATTTTTAGCGTTTAAATAATAGAATAGTGATAGAAATAAATACCTATGTATTATATATATTATGTACTAGCGGTCCGCCCCGGCTTCGCCCGTGGTACATGTTTACGTTTTCTCTACATAAACCATCCTCGTACTTCATGGTCCGGGAGCCAGCAGCAGATTTTATGACCAAGTTCCTCTCAAGCGGTAATTAGTAAAATGCATCAAAGTATAGTATTATGAAGCCTCGTGAACGTCAGCTGGAGCTCGGTTGGGGGGAAGAGCGGTTGTAGCCTCCCGTATCAGCTGACGGTTTTTCCACCAAGATACAGCCAGCTGACATATATATTTATCCACAGTTACATATAAGCTATCATCAGGTAAATTTTTGTTTGAGAGGAAATAACGGAAAATAAATTTTTCTTTAAATTTAACTTTCATGTTCGAGACACCAGCTGACGTATAATACACCATGTTGTAACCAGCTGACTATTTTTTTTCGTTGAGATATTGGGCTAGCTACAATTTGACAAATTTTTAGCTGAGAGGAAATGAATGAATGAATGTATTTTTTTTTCCTATGTGCGTGGGAGGCTACAACCGCTCACCCCCCCAACCGAGCGCCAGCTGACGTTCACGAGGCTTTATAATACTATACTCTCATGCGTCTGACGAATTATCTCTTGAGAGGAAATACATAGTTAACCAAATTTGCACCTGGCTCCCTAACCATCAAGGAATATAATAAAAAAAGAATTATCGAAATCGGTTCAGCCGTTCTCGAGTTATGCGCTTACCAACACATTTTGCGATTCATTTTTATATATAAGAAGATATAATATTATGTATTGGCTATCTCTTTCTTTTATGAAGAAGGTATCTTACTTCTCTGATGTATCGAAATCTAATATAAGCATGACGTTAGGTAATATATCCGTACCTTGTCTAACAAATAACATAAAAAGTTAATATTATCTATAAATTCCCCAATTAAAAAGTTAAAAACATACCACGAGAAACATGATAAATACTTTGAATGTAGGAAAAATGGTATGAAGTTAAAAAAAATCGATTTAGATATATTGGTTCTGATTAAAATCAAACAATTTCAATCCAGTTATATTAAAATAAATCCCATGTATTACCTTTATATTCTCTATATAATTTTAATTTTTATATATCGTATATGAATTTTCAAGTGCTAGTTTCTCAAATAATTACCTGTACATAAAAAGCTTCTCCCCTAGTCAAATAGAATCCTCTGTCATCGCCTTGTACAGCGAACAGACCGGCTGCAGCGATTGACAGGAGCGCTGGAAATATGTATAAACATATAGGTATTATGTCTTAAATCAAGAAATATGTTTCGTTACCGTGTAATTGATCGTGGTGTCTATTATCGATGTTTGGCACAGAGTATGCAAACAAAGGTTGTCAAATTATTTTGCAACTGTCATGCACCACGACAGTCGAGACCTAATCTGTGGTCGACACTTGTACTTCCGTATTCGATCGAGCCGCTCCTCTGCTGTGTGCGCGCGCGGCGGCTATTGAAACACGTGTATCGCATCGGATGATTGGGCGCAAATTCATCGAGTGCTGCAGCATCTCAAGGTACGTGGTGCATTGTTTTTGCTGCTCACTATATTCCGAACATCGATTTTGTGTTAACGTAATTTTCCCTAATGTAGTAGAAGCCACCCGCTATTTCGGCTTGGTGCGATTCTACATTATTTCTGGTGCCGAAACCCGGGAATTTGCGTATCAATTATCATATTCAAAAGCTTATGGTATTACTGGTCACACGTAATTCATAATCTAAAATCAAATTCAATTCCGTTCGTATTAGGTTCTTTGTTTAACAAAGTAGGAAGTTGTTATAAGATCTATTTAAGCAAACACTTATTTTATCGGTGCTTAAATTCATACGGCTTAAAACAATTTCATATTCTAAAACTTAATACATATTCAGAAGTACAAGTCAAAAGCGTTTAATTATTGTAGGAACTAGTTAAGCAATCACATATTTCATCGGTGCTTAATTTTACACAGGCCTATAGTAATTTCACATTCCAAAACATAATTCATTCACGTTACAGTTTATCCGAACTACATAACTAATATTAAAACGTAATATTAGGTTAAATCGTAATATAAAATAATTTCATTTTATATTAACACTCGGGGGTAAATTGACAATCGAACGTCGAACATTCTAGCGGCTCGCGCAGCGCATCATCATTGTTACTTGTTATTGTAAGTTATAATCTGTATTCATTCACATTACCGTTTCATGCGATTTTCATCCTTAACTTCATATGCGTAAAGGTGAAATAATAATTTCATTGTTTCATTTTATTTCATTGTTTGAAAAATTACATCGAAGATTAACTTTGTTATTTAATTGTTTGTGTTTAAACGTTTTTACATAATTTGTTTATTCGATATATAAATTTAAATTTAACAAGATGTCTTTATTTACTAAACATACAACTCGGAAGTTAGGTTCTTTGAAAAAATTAAAATCTAAATCGGTGGATGAATATTATACGACTAAGGACTTATCGACATTGCGTAGAAAACGTACTATAGCGTATAGAAGATTATCGAAGGCGTTAGAAATAGGTAATGCAGCTTTGAGTGATCGTTCACAATACGACCTATTTTTATCGTATCATCAGGAAATTAAACAAATCGTTTCAAATTTCGAAAATGCTCATTTTAATATACTCGATCTGACGGACGACGCGGATAATGAAACTGAAATTGAGGAACAATTCGATGAATTATATTTTCAGATACAGTCTATTTATATTAGTTTAACTAAACATGATACAAATAATTCGATTAACTCGAATATCAATTCATCGAATATCCGTTTACCTAAAATTACATTGCCACATTTTTCGGGCAATATCAAGCAGTGGCCTGTGTTTTATGATACGTTTAATTCTTTAATTCATAACTCAACGTCAATTTCGGACACGGAAAAGTTTCATTATTTAATTTCTTCTCTTAGCGGGGATGCGTTATCGGTGGTTAAGGCGTTCCCTATGACTCATGAATATTATCGCGACGCGTATGAAGCTCTTATTAATCGCTATAAATGTAAACGAACATTAGCTTTTACTTGTTGGCAAGATATTTTAAACACTAACTTCATGCATAACAACGCAACTGAGTTTCAAAAGTCACTCGACTTATTCGATGAAAATTTAAATATTTTAAAATCTATTGAGTTACCGATAGATCGTTGGGATTTTGTTTTAGTTTACCATATTTTATCAAAATTAGACAAGAACTTACGCCGCGATTTTGAGGAGAAATATTCTAACGTGGAGTTGCCGTCTTATGATCAATTAAGGGGTTTTTTGCGTTCCAAATGCGAAGCCTTATTACGAGATACACATTTTTCTGGTGTGAACAAATCTTTAAAGCCTTCGACTACTCAAAATCAATCAACGAAACGTTTCAATTCAAATGCACTTGTTGCTAAGAACAATCGAGGTAATTCGAACGATAAGTCTAAAGTTTATTCAAGTAGCTGCGCGTATTGCCATAAGTCGCATTCTATTTTTTCTTGTCAAGATTTTATTAGTAAATCGATTGACGATCGTATGGCTATTGCCACTCAAAACAATTGGTGCTTTAATTGCCTGAAGCCATCACATCAATTAAAAAATTGCAAATCTATTTTTTCGTGTCGTATGTGTAAGCGTAAACATCACACCTTACTCCATCGCGATCATAACACTAAGATCGAATCAAATCAAATCGGGTCGTCGCTGGTGTCAAGGTCACATACGAATCATACAGTGCTGTTAGCCACAGCTATCGTTCAGGTTAAGGATGCTTCAGGTAATATGCAATCGTTTCGTGCCCTGTTTGATACGGGCAGTCAGAGCAATTTCATAACGGAATCAGCAGTAAAACTTTTAAATTTAACGCCGGCTTCAACAACCGCGGCAATTAGTGGCATAGGGGAAGCGGATGCACCTGTTGTTATTGGTGACGTCACTTGTTCTATCGGCACTAACGGTCGAACTCTATTTAACTTGGATATGCACGTCATATCTAAAATATGTGGCGATCAACCTATCGCTCAACTTAATTCATCAAGTTGGTCCCATATTAAATCGTTGCCGTTAGCGGACCCTGGTTTCGATATACCTGGTCCCATTGACATTTTGCTTGCTGCTGATGTATTCGCTGACTCTGTTCTTAATCAACATATCAAGGGAGGTGTCAACCAACCTACCGCGTTTAATTCAATCTTTGGTTGGCTACTTCTAGGTAAAACTAATATTTCATGTAGTAGTCTGTTGCAGACGTTGCCTGTAATCAATAACGATTTAAACTCATTAGTTCAACGTTTTTGGGAATTAGATTCAGTACCGCAAACTTCAATGCTGACTCCAGATGAGTTATTATGCGAACGTAAATTCGTTGATGAACACTCACGTGATGAATCTGGGCGTTATATTGTTCGTATTCCATTTAAGAATAATTCAGAACCTACATTTGAGGGCTCTCGCGAAGTTGCTTTGCGTAGGTTCTATGCTATCGAACGTAGGTTGTCACGTGACGCCTTGTTAAAATCGCAATATGTCGACTTTATGTCTGATTACATCGAAAGTGGTCACATGACAGTGGTTCCTGTAGCACAAGTTGGCACAGGAAAATACTACATACCTCATCATTGCGTTCTACGCTCTACCGACTGGTGGCATCATATTGTATCCTCAGGTGATAATCCTGCTGATTTGTGTTCACGAGGTTTATTTCCGAGTGAGCTTGTGCACAATGCCTTATGGTGGGCGGGACCGTGCTGGTTAACCCAAGGTAGTGATACTTGGCCTACGGATACAGCTGTTGTCACATCAAATGAGGAGAAGGTCGTTATGGAGAAGGAGCAACGTAAGGTAGCTCTTTCCGCTGAAGAGAGAGCTCCAATCGAACCAACAATAATTGACTCTTTACTTAATCGTTATTCATCATTTCAAACAATCGTTAACATTTTGGCATTTGTATATCGTTTTATCAATAACTCTAAAAACCCAGCTCAAGCTAATCGTAATAATTTCATTAATAACGTTGAAAGACATAACGCATTATTAAAAATCGTTAAACATGTACAGAGTCAAGTCTTTTCGAACGAAATTGCTAATCTTAAATCGAACAAACTTTTATCGAAACCTTTTCGAAAACTCAATCCATTTATCGATCGATTAGGTATTCTCAGGGTGGGCGGTAGAATTTCACGCGCAGGTTTAGAATACGAACAAAGGCATCCAGCCTTTCTACCGTCTGATCATCCATTAACGTTTTTAATTATCGACAACATTCTTCGTAGCTACTTGCATCCAGGCCATTTCCTTACCTTAGAGCCTTTGACAGCTGTCCCTGATGAAGATCTATCAAATGTTAATATAAGTCGGCTTCATCGGTGGCAGTTGTTACAATCATTTCACCAGAGTTTTTGGTCCAAATGGAAACACGAGTATCTTAACTCACTAACACAACGCGCCAAATGGACTAAGGATTCTAAACCGCTTCAGATAGGCTCAATGGTGATAATTAAGGATGAAAATCGTGCGCCACTACAATGGTCTCTTGCCAGAGTAGTGGATCTTTTACCCGGTTTTGATGGTGTAGCTCGGATTGCAGTAGTTAAAACAGCGAAAAATCATATAATTCAAAGACCGTTGGTTAAGTTATGCCCTCTACCAATCGAGGACTAGCTTAAATCGTTTATCTTTCTTTAGTATCGTAAGGTATCTAGACATTAAGTTATCGTTAGCAATAAGATATCGTGTCTGTGTAACATCTATCGTGTTATACAGAATCAATTAGTTAGGTAACTAGTTTTTATCGTAATCAATAAGTATCATCAATAATTATACGGATCATTTTATCGTTCTCGTTCCCATTATGTTCTATTTATCGTCTGACCAGAAAATACCATAGGCATTTTGGTGGGCGGGATGTTTCGTTACCGTGTAATTGATCGTGGTGTCTATTATCGATGTTTGGCACAGAGTATGCAAACAAAGGTTGTCAAATTATTTTGCAACTGTCATGCACCACGACAGTCGAGACCTAATCTGTGGTCGACACTTGTACTTCCGCATTCGATCGAGCCGCTCCTCTGCTGTGTGCGCGCGCGGCGGCCATTAAAACACGTGTATCGCATCGGATGATTGGGCGCAAATTCATCGAGTGCTGCAGCATCTCCAAGGTACGTGGTGCATTGTTTTTGCTGCTCACTATATTCCGAACATCGATTTTGTGTTAACGTAATTTTCCCTAATGTAGTAGAAGCCACCCGCTATTTCGGCTTGGTGCGATTCTACAAAATATAATCTTAAAGAAAGATAGAAACTAGAAAGGTATTTATTGCCAAAAATATTTGCATGTATGAATACAAGAACATATCATATAGATAATATTATATATATGTATTACGTTTACGTATTAGTCTTTTTTATACGATACGCATTCTTTTTAAAGCTTCATATGAACGGATGCATACCTATCGAACTTTTATATATTTTTTATTTTTATAAATCAAGTTCAAAAAAGGCGAGGTTTTCAAATCGCCTGTATTATTATATTTTCGACTGGGTGAAACGACCTTGAAAGGTTGATCCCATTTCTGATCATTTGAAGGTGGTTTAAGTTTTATGGTTAACTAGTTTTCCGTCCGCGGCTTCGCCCGCATTTTAAAAGAAAAACCCGTAGTTCCCGTTCCCATGGGATTTCCGAGATAAAACCTATTCAATGTGTTAATCCAGTTAAGTTACCCTCTATATGTGTGCTAAATTTCATTGAAATCGGTTCAGGAGTATTTTCGTGAAAGAGTAAGAAACATACACATACACATCCATCCTCATAAAATTTCGCATTTATAATATTAGTAGGAAATAATAATGTATCATTTATTTATACTCACTCGCCAGCAACGCAAGCGCCAACTTCATCATAACCAGGTGGGTGTACTTGAAGCCCACCTTCTCCTTGGACGAGATCATGGCCAGCTGCAGCACGGACAACACGCAGAATACCCCGAGAACTGACACCCCTATCGCACCCACCACACCGGCTAGGTACACCGCCGCTGTAAGGAGAGAGGATTTATTGAAAACGTGGTACATTTATTAAATATCATTCTAACTTTTACGAATCTCTATTGAAAAAATCGCATCAAAATCGGTTGCGAAGTTTTAAAGTTCTATCTATGCATATCATATAGGGTGGAATAATAATGTAAGATTTATTTAGTAGTAAGTTTATGTACTTAGTAAATTAAGATGTAAGAAGTATTTTTTTTTAATTCCGTGATTTTTTTTTATTTCCTCAATCACCGAACGAAACGTTACAATAATGATTATTTATTACCTACGTTTAACTGTGTATAATATGTGGAATTAAATCCTTTGCCAATTTTGGTCATATACACTTGTACTATACTCTAATTATAAATATAAACACTGTTTAGGAACACTTATCACTTTAAAATTAGCGTGTTTTTTTATTAGGTACTACAATTATATAAAACCGATTCACAATAACTGTATTTAACCGCAGAGCATTAGGTACTATGTGAACAAAATATATTCGCAAAGACCTCAAAAGTGAGTTATTAATGATCTTGCGTTATAGATCTAATGATTCTTCAAATCACTTAACAATTCATTAGTAATTCACAAGAATAGATATATTTATTGTATTAAATTGTACAATAATATATAAAAAGCTTAACGTCGTCATTTTGTACAATGCTCTTTTTTAACTCCTTAAATTTAATTTCGAAGGATCAAAAAACTTCCATTTAAAACCACAGTTTGGATAAAAAGCTGAAATTCTAACAAACATGAAACAATGTATAAATGATGCCTTATAGTTAAATAATACAATTAATATTTCGTTCATAAATTTAGAAATAACTCCATATGTAAAGCAAAAAATAAATACAATGAGCAGTCTCAGTTTGAATACAAAAAATAAGAAACATCTTTACCACTGTATACTTTAGTATTCATTGACCATAATTACTTACTAGAGTTGTCATAAAAGATACAAAGACAGACACAGTTTTGATTACATATATTATAATGACGGCATACAAACAAAATAATATACGTTTAAAATAAACGGGTGATCATCCATTCAGAACTTGACATTAGCAGAATCGGTCCTGTAGTGTATGTGAGTGAAAGAGAGGGAAGTATTATGTCATCTCTTGCGCACGTGCAACGGTGACACCGCTCACACAGCTCAGTTGGCTGCAGGCGGTCGGAGTGAGAGGTCGTGTGCGTCTAAGAGCCGATAATAGGGAAGGACATACACTACATTTTTGGCGACGAGGTAAATCGGGAATAAATGTAAGTAATTTTTTTTGATAATAAAAAAAAATTACAAAACAAAAAAAAGGGAGGAAATAGGTGTGCTGTGATAACTATTGAACTAATTATATCCACAGTCGAGTTACATCGAAGGGAATATTAAAGTTAATAATAATATACACACATACCTATTTTCATTATGATATTTTGTGCCGCTTACAAAAAAAAAAATATCCGCACAAAGTAGATAAATAATATGTGCGTGCCTTTCGAGAGGCCTCCGGCCTCCGCGCCGTAGAAAACGAAGGTTTCGTTTACATAAAGATTTAGCAAAACCTCTTAAATAATTGTAGCCAGAAGGATAAAGTAGGTGTTGTAAATTGTTTCTCGTATACATAACTACACTGATACCAATGCATACGCGGGCTGTCTTTATTGCTCGAGCGTATGGTGCCTGTTTGATAAATACACTGTACAGTGTACGGGTATACAGCTAGCGTCGTCCAGTATATGTACTCACGTAGTCATGCATAGGACTGTAACTGCGTTATGCGAGACTAAATGTGATATTTTGTTTAGTCGAGGCTGTAGATTATTATTTTGGGACATTTGTTTACATATAAATTTATTGATACTGATATGTAAAAAACCTGCTTAAAGGATTGGTTAAACATGATTAAATGAGCTAAGAAGGTTCGATTCCCGATCAGCTCAGAATAGATTTGTCTGGTTACAAAAATATAATTATACCAAATACCCACTTATATCTTATTTAATTACTCGATGTGAAGTTGCATGAGTATTATTTAAGATTATTCATTATTGCATAAAGAATTAATTAATGGTTATCATGCAAGGAACGTAAGTTTCCTGGACAGGCTAATATAGTAACATTATGGAAGTTCATGTATGTTGATGTATGTGTTTCGATGGTGATATGGACCACGACAAGGGATTTCTAAAGTTGTTGTTGTTAAGCTATAATGTTACAAGATGAAGCCTGACAAAAAATGTTGTGTGGTTTTATGAAACCACGGTAAAAGTGAAACTGTTCGAACGGTTCCGATCACTGCTTTATACCTACTCGGCAGCCGACCGTCACGCGACATGCGCTACACAGACCAAAAAGTTTGAGACGATGTAATAAAAGTTTCACTTTAAAAAGGGTAACGCCCGTGTACGTAATTTGAAATGTGTTACCAGATGATGCCTGGTAGTACAAAAAAAAAAAAAAAAAAACGGGTGATGCCTGTGTGTACTTTGTACTGTGTTACCAGATAATGCCTGGTGGTCGAGAAAAATCGGGTGACGCCCGTGTGTATTTTATAATGTTATACCAGATGATGCCTGGTGGTACAAAAACAAAATCGGGTGACGCCCGTGTGTATTTTGTAATGTTATACCAGATGATGATGCCTGGTAGTGCAAAATCAAAAATCGGGTGACGCCCGTGTGTACTTTGTAATTTTATACCAAATGATGCCTGGTAGTCGTAATATAATTACAATACCGGTGATGCCTGTAGTGATGTGATACGGGTGATGCTCGTATAAAATGTTTATATTTTGGGTGATGCCCATATTGCGAATTCATGCACTTAAATATACGCGATCTTAAAAAAAAAAAAAAGTGATAGTTCGTCACCATTTCACAGTGAAGTATTGTTCGTAAGATAGATTGTATCTTCGAAATTACTTACGGTTAGTATTGATATCCAAATAAAAAATGGAATAATACAATTTTTAAGAGTATACAGTAAATACTAAAATATTTACAGTAGCTTTTATTATTCTTATCTAAAAGTGACTTAATATTTTCATAATTTCATAGCAGATTTTGTTAAACAACGAAAGAATAATCATAATGATAACAATACCTAAAATATCTGCGATAGGTATTGCACATTTAACTGACAACTATAAAGTTAGACAGGTTAAGTGATAATATAATAATCATAAACAGGGTAAGGTAATAAAACAATGAATATTCGAAAACAAAAATAAATGGAATGAGAGACATACAGAGTAGTCTCAATATTCATTATTTCAAACTACCCACCTGGCAGACGTTGTAATGCTCTTTCGCCTTTTATCGGTTCGTTAAACGAATTGGAACATGAATATTATCCGAATTGGTCGAGCCGATACGCCGCGCGCCGAGGTTTGAGTTTTACACTTAGCAACATATTTGGCTATTCATTTTTATTGTATATACTATGTGGCGTTGTAGGTGAGGTGGAAACAAAAAAATAATAATAAGAACTAGATACTCACCATACAGTCGACAATTAATTTAGTTAATTAATAAAATAAAATACAAATATCAGTAACAATAAGGGTCGTGGTGTGCCTAGGTCCAAACCCTCCGGTAGGGCTCTTACTGATATAGGTGGACGTAAGATGGAGTGCGCGTCTCGTTGCGAAGGCTAGGCGGTAGGGTGTCTTTAGGGTTGGTCGCTGAATTCCTTCAACAGGAATTAAGGAGCCAAAGCAAGCAAGACGTAGAAGGATTTCCTCAGCGGCAATCGTAGCAATGTCGTACTACTACTGAAGATGGGTCTTAAGCGGTATGTAGCAGCGTATGAGGTTCCTTATCGGAACGTGGCAAGGACGCGACAATTCCCTGCGCGGGAACGTTGCGGGTATGTAGAAGCTTTCTAAACGGAACGTAGCAGTAGCATAACACCACTCTCTCAGCGGAAATGTAGCACCCCGGTTTGGGGTTAGGTATAACACACTGTTAATCATTACATGTGGAACGTTGAAAACGACTTTTACGTAATTTATACAATAATATACCGTGAAAGACAATAGTTGGACAATAGACAGTTGGCATAAAATATGAATCGTTAATTGTTAATAACTAGCAAACCTGGCGAAGTCCGTTTCGCACCAGAGACACCTTTTCCTTGTTATAAACCTCACGGAGCCCGAGACCTTTCCAACGAGTGCAAAGCCGTGGAAATCGGTTCGTGCGTTCTGGAGTTGTAGCGTCAGGAAGGAAAACCCGACTTATTTTTATATAGTAGATTACTTTGATAGATAGTGTATAGTGACAAACAACCTGTCAAATATACACTTAAAATTTTTAGATAGATTCAAGACGAACATTTATTGTAAAATAAAAAATGGATCATAACCACATCATACCGCAAATATTGGTATATGCAAGGTATATGTAAGAACCATGGTAAAATCATACACCATGTGCATCTAGTTATTACTATATTAATAACGACTGTTTTTAATTTAAAAACACCAATTTTATAATAGACGAGAGAATCAGCAACACAAACATCACCGTGAATAGTATTATAAAAGTCAATACACTAATAATTTTATTTACAAGTTTAAAAAGTTATTAAGAATTTAATAAGATTTACAACGTAGTAATTCATATAAAATCCAAGTTTTAATGGTGGTTTGTAAGACTGGTCTGATTTCATATTCATAAAGTAGGTACTTACGTAATACATCTTTTAAGAGCTCATCTTTTGAACATTGAATATCGCACCTAATGCATTAACACCGCTGCGAAAAAATAATGGATATCGTACTAGATTGAATAAAAGATTATCAATTAAGAAATACGTTAAAGATTTCTTGTCAAAGCAAAAAAAAAATGTATTATCGCGAAAAGGTCACCATTCGTGCCTTAGTCAGAATATAAATTCCAAGTATTAATCTCTACAATATTGAGGTGGTATAGTGGTATTGATTTCGAAATGCAAAATTGAATATTGTAAATTCAAGTTAATTACATAATTTATGCAAATACTTATATAGTTATAGGTAACAAAGTTTTTATTGATTGTTACAGTTAAATTTGTATTACTGATTGTTACAGTTAACATTGTACAGTTAAAAAAAAAATATGTATCCAACTACTTATTTTCAGACCATTAATGTATGATTAATGTCTAGCCATTATTATTGTCATTAAGTTATCTTTTCCTTTTTCAAGTGGCTATTAAGTTGTCAGTAATACAAATACAAATGTTATCATAAGTAACAAATAAAAAAAGTCATCAACAAAATGATACATTTTGATTCGTTTTAGGTTCGTTACATTAATTGAATTTTAAATACCTATGTGTTATTAATGTAATAATCATACAATGAACAACACCGCGTGTGTGTTGAGGTTACAATAAGAAGTATAAAAAAAAAGTAATACATCATTAATCACGCTTTACTAAATATTCATTATTGTATTGTCAATAAATTGTTGTAATATTGTCACTAAAGTTAAATCTGAACGGTTTGGGTAGGTCATAAGCGAATCGAAAAGAATCGGTTGCATACAGTCATACGAACATACAGGTGAAGCTAAAAGCGGTTCAATAGCTGAAGTCAATGGCACAGTATAGTATGATATTGTGCTGTTGCAGAGTAAGCTCCACTAAGACTATAATTCTGTCAGAGTGGTTTATACCCGAAAGTTGGTATTTAAATAATTGATAATTATGAACCTTAACATTGTAATACTATGTATCTGTATGAATTAAATATTTTTAATGCGCTATAAAAAAGGCTGCCACTTTCTAGCCTCTAAACTATCACCCAAAAATATATCATAAATCGCTTTATTGCAATATGAAAGAGAGACGGACAAACAAATAAATAAACAAATCTTCCTTGTGCCTAAGGATCATATGATAAGTTGTTGTTGCTTAAATATGAATAAATAATGAACCAATTAATGTTTGGTTAAAATTTTGCCGTATAATATTTATTATATTATTTAGGGTACAGATATATACATATCATATTACATTCCGATTTTATTAGGTATATTGAATTAAAATCGGAACATATATTGTTTTAGTAACGAAGTACATATACAGAATATAGATATTAAATAATAACCGAGCATTTAAGTATGTACCCAGTCTATAGGCATTTCACTTGGTAATAATTCGGTTTGCAGCTATCGTTTATTAATAATTTTAATAGGTGGGAAAACAGTGGTTACTTAGATGGTGCAGATGCCGGTGCAGGTAAAGTGAATTAAGTTATGCGTCAGAAGAAGCAGCATTCACCTCTTCTAAATGACCTGGAGTGCAGGTCATGATAAATAGTGAGTGAAACATATCAACAAGGTAGTGCAATAGTCATGTAAGGAAAAAATAAAACAGGTTAAGTACAGTACAGGTACAGTACAGGTACAGTACAGGTACAGTACAGGTACAGTACAGGTACAGTACAGGTACAGTTAAGTTACAGAAGGAACATAGTTTAAACATTATACCTTACATATACATTAAGTTACTGAAAACGATTTCGTCCCATTGGTTAATAAATAAATAATGACTTAATAAACTTAAATATAAGTACTTAAATATAAATATAAGTATACAACTTATTCATGATAGATTGTCGTATACTTAAATAAATTGTCATTATTGTTATTATAAATACCTATGTAAGATGTTACATTTCTATGATTTTGAAGGAGCGACTATATGCCTATATATATTCTTGCCGGCTCTTCTCTGTTGAGGCGGCTTTCCGAACCAGTGGTAAATTCATATTTTGTCCTTATACTGACGAAACGTTTTAAACGTTTCTGGACGAGGTCTGGTTGATGAATGAAGGTTTGAGTTTGAAAAAATATTAATTAATATCGATTTGAATACATATATATTGTAAAAATTATTATAATTTTGAATATACATATACTTAATGGAAAAAAAAAAGAAAAAAAAATGAAAAGGAGAGATGTTGCATATAGATAGAATTATATTACTAGGCCAGGTGACACATTCTACTCTATCGCTGGTATGGAGCGGACGTGTCCCTGATTTGTGTTTACTAACTGATACTGGTGCTTAGGTATAGACTAGAATAGAAGCATACATATAACATACCCGAATAGAACATAATATTTTATTTAATAAAATTAATTGAAAAAATTAAAAATTTCTAAAATAAAGGAGGGATGTAGTGTATGTGAGTGAAAGAGAGGGAAGTATTATGTCATCTCTTGCGCACGTGCAACGGTGACACCGCTCACACAGCTCAGTTGGCTGCAGGCGGTCGGAGTGAGAGGTCGTGTGCGTCTAAGAGCCGATAATAGGGAAGGACATACACTACAGGTCCTCACTGGGATCAGGAGTTGCCATTTGAAAAAAATAATCTGAAGAAGAATAAATAAAGTATTAGTTAACTATGCAGTTTCATACATTCAACAACCAATCTTGGTTTCATTAATGTTATGAATACATATATACAGTATTTTGTGCACGCTCAATTTTAAAGATTCTGTAAAAGCGGCAATTTATATCAATCGCTTTTAAAAACTCGCTACCTTTCCGCCAGCGGCTTCGTTTGCGTGTATTTAACATTATAGCGTGAAAGCCATACCAGCTATTTTTCCTGTGCAAGTTTCACCCACAAAAAAGCTATGACTAGCTTATATGCTTTTCCGAGGCTTTGTGATGATCTGTTTCAAGTTTTATTATTATTGGTTAAACTTGAAATTCAACCGTAACAGATGAAAAGACAAACAGGTAACTTAAGCATAAAAAATATTAGCCAGGGATTTTCAAGCATATTTGCGAACATTATCAACAAAAAGGCTATTTCGACGAAAAAATTTCTAAATTTCAACCCATCTACGTACCTGTAACAATATCCATAAACACTATAAAACTGCACTGAGTTCAAAAACCTCGTGATACTTATTTTTTCCATATAGTAGGGGAGGCCAAGAGGGGGATTTTGGGATTTACTCGAGCGCGTCAGATTACTATAAGGGACGGTACCTTAGCTATTCATTAGTACCTCTAGTCAATATGAGCAGTTATGGTTGGTGGGTGCGCTCAGGGGCCCCGCTGGAAAGTTTGAATAATCCATAATTCCCTAAGGTTGAGCTCGAATCGTCAGATTAGCGAAATGGGGACTTCTTATATTGTAATTAACCCCCCCATACATTAATCTGACGCGCTCGAATAATATCACTTTAATTTTTTACCCTTTCTTCATAGCGATTAAATCGCCACTTAAATCGTCAGATTAACGTATACTTTTTTTCAGTGACGTCCTGGAGCATGCAAAATATCAATATCTAACGCGCTTGAGTATTTCCAAGCCAATTTTTTTCTTTTTTAAATTAAAAAAAATCAAAAAACCCTTCCCCACCGCTAAAAGTGAAAACATTATAGGACCTTTTTTTCTCGCTATGGTCTAATCTACCAATTCTAATAGGTTCCCGTGACGCTCGAGTAAATCCACATTTAGCATCCTGGGCTCCCCTACTAATAAATATAATAATAAACATAACTCCTTGTGATCAATTGTTAAGATTTCGACTCGCACCCAACCAATACAGATAACAGTACTCAAAATGAACACAGTTTTAATATAAATGAGTTTCACTCATAATAAAGTCCGTGAAATAACTTATTTCTATGGACGAGCGAACATCGTTCCGATCTATAAGGTTATACGGTTTCAATTAATTGTTTTTTCTTAATTTTTTAAAACCTTTTTTTCGCCTTAGTTTTCAATGTAACAGATTTTGAGCCGTTATCAGAAATTATAAACCTTCATATTTTTATTATATACAAAAATCAAACATAAACGCATTCCCAAAGAAGATGTGACCCTTAAAATTAAATGTGGATGAAAATTAAAAACTTTAATGCCAGTGTTATCAGATGAAAGCATAAACTCAGAGGTGTTAAAGGCGCCGCTGCCTTTTTACGCATTCACATAAAAAGGATATTAAATCATTATATTGAAAACAAAATATATGATTTACAACTAAGATTTACAAATACACTGAGATATAATCAATTTATTATTTACGACATCACTAGCTTCAACTCCGTTTAAAATTATTTCGAGTCAATATTATCTAACCATTAGCAAACAAAGTCAAGGTTCCTACAATACTCATAGATGTAGAAAAACTAATCAATATTTTCCATTCAGAAATAAAACACCCTGTACTTACAAAATTGTTTGTAAAAGACGCATCGAAACAGAGCAGCGATAATCACAAAAATATTTGTTAGTTTATGTTAAAAAAATCAAATATAGAACGTTTCACTAGACGAGCGGATGAATGAATGACAGAAAACTGAATCATCAACTCAGGTTGACTTTCCTATTACTCACTGCTTAAGGGAACATCCTGTATATGCAACGTGCATGTAGTAAAAGCGATGAATAAAACATTTTCATTACTAATGTTAATAAAAACGAAAGTCAAGGATGATCTTACACTTGTTACCTAATACGGTAAAACAACGAATTTACACATGATCGCATTGCTTATTTACTTAACATACGTTTTATGATCCTACTAATATTATAAATATGTGAAAGTTTGCGAGGATGTGTGTGTGTGTGTGTGTTTGTTACTCTTTCACGCAAATTCTACTGAACCGATTACAATGAAATTTAGCACACATATAGAGGGTAACATGGATTAACACATAGGTTTTATCCCGGAAATCCTACGGGAACGGGAACTATGCTGGTTTTTATTTGAAAATGCGGACGAAGCCGTGGGCGGAAAACTAGTTTGACCATAAATGTCATTCAGTCAGTACGTAACAAATAAAATAGTGTGTCATTTGGTAGGTAAATAAGCTGCGCATGAGTATTCATAGCCATACATTAGTTTGATTTAAATTTACTGTGACGATATTCATTATTGTCTATTTTATGAAGAGTTTTTAATATAATCATTTAGAAGTACCTTATCATTTCTTGAATGGATAATATGTTAATATTATGTTTGGTTGTAAAAGCTGCAAATGTAATTTGTCATATGACATTCTAGTCTAGACCATTATCTCTATTGAAAGAAAGGCGAATAAAAATAAAGACGCATATTGTAATCTTTAGAGTTCAGTTGGCAAATTAATGAACCCGAACTTAAGCTTTTGAGTGGTTTCACTATATCTTGTTTAAACCAATATTAAAATTTAAAATTAAATGAAATCCAAACAACATGGATTACGTAAAAGTACCAGCTATTTATAAATTACAAAGTACATAATAATCACAAAGTATTAATTTGTTTCAGGAAATCCTACAATCATAATTACAAGGAAAAAATAATAATCATGAAAGAAGAAATAGTGCCTGGATACACCTTGAAATGAAGGACACAATATAAAAATAACATTGTGTTATTTCATTAGTAGATTAAATGTCTTCTTCTTTTAATCTTTAGAAATTACATTAGGAAATTGATTTCGACATACTGTCAACGAAAATAAATATTGTTCTTGAAAAAAATCGTAAAAAGATGAAGAATTGATGAGTAATTTTAATTAAGCTGAAGAAGAGGTTTATTCGATCATTAATAATATAATTATTGACACTCACTATAAACAAGTTAAATATTTGCACTATAAAATGACTCGCCATTTACACATTTAGGTCATAATTAGGGTTGCCGCATTTTATTAATGACTGGCCGAGTGGTCAGTCGTCGGAACAGTGAAAGATGCAGCTTCGAATTCCAAATCACGATCAATTTTTTTTTTCAAAAATCTATGCAAAATATATCTTAAATTAACCTTCAACTATTTAGATACTTAAATAGGAAATACGCAAAATTTTACTTCTTTTAACTCTTAGCTGTATTTTTATAGCATTAAAATGCTTTAAAAATACAATTTACTACTTTTATAGAACTCCCAATGATTGTTGAACATTTCGAAAAGTTTGGTTACGATACAATTTCCATATTATATGAATTTGTGTTTAATTTTATCCCCAGTGACAACCCTAAATTCGCTCAAGGTTGTTTCGCTGTACAGATGATTGAATTAGGGGTCATTTACTCAAATCATCTCTAGCATTTTCTTGGTACGGTAAATGCTACGTGAATATTCACTTACTTCTTATCGAACATTCAAATTGGAGCAATAAATACACATTTATTGAAAATTGAATTGGTTCAATATTTTATTCCTTCGCAAAAACAGACTAAGCTGTAGTGTTATATCTGAACTGTTTAAGTCTTAAATCATTATTTCAGTGTACAAAAGCTCCTTATTTACGGTCTATGTTTTTTTTTAATCCCCATCGACTGTTTATTAAATTTAATTAATGCGTTTTAGTCAATTCAAAGAAACGTAATAATGTGCACGTGTAAATGTCAATTACGACGTCAATAAAATACTAATTAATCGAGACATAATTAAAACGCAATTTAAAATTGAAGATAATGAATTCATATTGATGGATTTCTATTTGTATGGCCAATTAGTGTCTTATTATTTAACACCATGCTGTTCAAAATCCACTGTACGTATACATCTTCAAAGTAACAAGATACAAGTGGAATAAATACACAAAATATATTCAGATATAAATTACTCAATATAAAAACTGAAATATTAACTCAGGCCCCGGAACCACAGACACAATAGAAAATCTATTGTGTCGTGGACCGATCGGGCCGTTCGGGGCTCAATGGGTTAACAGTTCTATCATTTTACAAGAATTAATAGAAAACAAAAATAAGGCTTTTTTTAAACAAGGATATTTCCTAGTTGCCTCGAATTAAAAATCTGCAACTCATAAACAATATTAGTATTTAGTACCACAGTATTTAGTGAAACAATCAGCTGCTCTTATGCACGGTCACAGAAGCCCGCGATTAGGATATTAAATTATGCGTGATGGTTGTTTACAATAACAAGAAACACCATAAAAACTCTATGATCACGACACAATGGCATGACATTGAATTGCATCTCGTAATTGTTTCACAGTCGATGCAATTTCGTAAAACCATTGTCTCATTCGTTTTACTTGCGTTGTTCCTGAATCGAGACAAGGATAGAATGACGGATGTATAGAGGAAATGATGTTTTATCACTACATAGTATAAAACAAAGTCGCTTTCCCTGTCCCTATGTCCCTATGTCCCTATGTCCCTATGTCCCTATGTCCCTTTGTACGCTTAAATCTTTGAAACTACGCAACGGATTTTGATGCGGTTTTTTTTAATAGATCGAGTGATTCAAGAGGAAGGTTTATATGTATAATAACATCCATTAAATAGTGGAGAAGTACTGTTATTTTTGAGGTTTCTAATGTGATGTCGTAAAAAATTACATTGTTTCCGCTTATATTGCAAACGCAGGCTGAACCCTACGAGTTTTATCAAAATAATGTACTAAGTATTATACATATTGAAAAGGTCTACAGAAAAGTCCGCGATGGTATATGTCTATCTCTTATGGATAACCCACAATAAAAAATTTTTGTCATTTACTTTTTACGACAAATAAAAGCTAATTTTCGAAGCGATTTTCACCAATACAGCATTAATCCTTAACCAATTAAATACCTTGAATACATTGTTCATTTAATATAGATCTATATGGCATTTTACACCGTATGATTTAAGTGAATATTTTCGAAGATATTACAGATTTAAAAATTGCGGGACGTAGCGTTTGCGGCGGTACCGGCCGGCCGGGCCGCTATGTTTTTAATTTTTATATACAACGTTCACAGTTATTCTGTAGTGTATTTAGTATCAGCATTGCACCCGTGCGAAGCCGGGGCGGGTCGCTAGTTGTTTATATGATCTTTTTAGATTTTTTAAAAGTTTATTTAATATCTACTAACTTATATATAATATTGGGGACAGGTCTGGTTGATATTAGCCCACTTTATTGATTTATAATATACTAGCTTTCCGCCCGCGGCTTCGCCCGCTTTGTCTAAAACCTAATAAATTATATATTAAAACCATCCTCTTGAATGACTATCTATTAAAAAAAGCATCAAAATCAGTAGTGTAGTTTAAAAGATTTGAGCATACAAAAGGATATAGGGACAGAAAAAGCGACTTTGTTTTATACTATGTAGTGATTATGGTGTACATAATATAACGAATTAGCGACACATGAGAAAATAGGTGCTTCATTTACATCTGTGTACGTTCAAACTTCAAAGTCATTATGTTATAGATACGACATAACATTTTCAATGTGTATTGTGTTGTTTAAGTTAAACGTATTTGGAGGTATCATTTATAACAATCGTTTCGTCATTTATTTACAAAGGTTATGTTAACATTATTAGTGAATTTAGTTCTAGCTTACAGAGGCCTTTACAAATTCGCCTCCCGGACTAATATATTTTACTAGTGGCGAATTGTATTACAAATCGATAGATAATTGCAACAGTATGATTTATTATCACACAAACAATGAACGGAGGTATTCGTAGGCGACATTTCTGCACGTTTCATAACGTGACTTTGAGTTATTATCATGAATTGTTAGTGTATCGTTTTTCCTCGATCTCATTGGCAACAGCAATTTCATTGATGTGTGTTTAATAATAAATTTTTTCGAGCATATTTTGGTTGGAATTAGGTCATCGCCCCCAGGAGTAATATTAAGGATTCGAATATGCGTCGAAGCGGTGTTCGACACGAATTGGGTCACCGCCCTTACCCTAAGTATTTTGCTTTTTCTTCGTTTACATAGGCATAATGATATAAAATATGTTACTATATTTTTCGTTAATTTATTTATTTGTACAAGGTACCTTAGAGGTAATAATACAATAGATAATTCAGTTAATATTTAATCACACCCACATAATATAGTGGAAACATACGTAACGTACGTAAACGTGCAAACATAGTATCTACAATACCAACTTCACAAGAATATAACACAATGTTTGTTTGGTATAACCGTGCATAAACCAACTTTATCTATTGCAAAACTATATCAATATCTAATTGAAACAATAAAACGCCACCTGACACAACAAAGCTGGCCCATATACGGATTTCTATACAGTAAGAATGCCTAAACCAGCGCGCACCTGTGTCCCTCTGCTTTAGGGTTGATACTTGATGGTGTAATAAATACCCTTGAACTGCATACAGTTCAACCCTACTCATAAGTAGGGTTACTAAATACCAACTGTAAAGTACCAATTTAAAATACTGACCTATATACATTACATCTTTTCTGAAGATTTTATATTTTTAGCATCATCTCAGCGTGGTTTTCGTTGTTGCTAATGTAATAAATAGTACTTTGTATATTTCTTTATAATATAAATTGGGTATAATAAAATAAATACAAAAGTAGTAGGCAAATTAATTTCCTCTAGGTATGGGTTTCTTGACAATTATAAGTAATGAGTGATAACCCTACTGAATATCCAGAATTGTTTAGTCCTTATAGTGATAAAGGTTATTGACCAAGCAAAGGAAGATTTTCCTTAGCAAGTTCGAAGTATGATTTAATAGTTTGTTAATGGTTTTCAGTTATGAGTTAATCACTATTGGTTTAAAACATATGTTTAGTATTACAATATTTCAACTCGACTGCTTCAAGGTAGTACACTACATAGGCATACAAGTGAAATTATTTTTCGTACACTTGAATTTTTTATGTATCTTGCTAACACCTAACAGGGAAATAAGTTGTAAAATATTGATTGCTTGAATTATGAGAACATAATATATGTGTTTATAACATATAAATGTGTAATTATATATGACTGCTGAACCTGATAAAGAATGAAAGAACTGGTAGATAAATTGATAAATGAACAAAAATGAAATCTCAAATACTTGACCGCTCAACACATTGAATTCTAAACCAGAAAAAAAAGAAAACATAGAACGTGACCCAAGTTCATTATATTACTCGGATACAATAATTCAAATCGTGCGAATAAGACATAATAATCATATTATCGCAAAGTAATTACGCTCGCACCGGACGACGCTTCAATAAGGCGCGGGACATATACAAGCGGCGCGGCGCGCATCGGGCGCACCGCGGGCGCGCCAGCCGGCGCGCCTCGGGCGCGCTGCCGGCGCGCCTCGGGCGCGCTGCCGGCGCGCCTCGGGCGCGCTGCCGGCGCGCATCGGGCGCGCTGTTGGCGTCCGAAAATGATATTTATATAGAGTGGTTAAATGCATTTTCTTCATGCATAATTTAGTAAAATTATGTTAAAATAACACAAGAAGGTTAAAATAACACAAAATTTATATTGTACTAGCGGTCCGCCCCGGCTTCGCCCGTGGTACATATTTCGCAATAAAAGGTAGCCTATGTTCTTTCTCAGGGTCTAAAGATTATCTGTGCCAAATTTCATCAAAATCGATCCAGTACCTAGTTTATGCGTGAAAACCATACATACATACATACAAACCTTTCCTCTTTATAATATTAGTATAGATAAAAAATGGTTTTCAAACACAGGTTTACATTTAAACCATATAAATCTTATCATTAAAATCTCAGTTCAAAAGTATTTACAGTACTGATCATTCCACAATATTATTACAATTACAAATAAATAAAAAACACAATCAAAATCAGGATTATCTTTATTTCTGACATTGTAAATACATGGGAACTTTCATTATACTCTTCTTCATTTTCACTTTCCCTACTGCCATCACCTGTGTAAATCATTTCATCGATTAATTCAATTCACCTTTAAAAACAAAACGAAGAAGGGTATGTAATAGCAGCTCTATATAATTCCACACAGAGAGAACACATTTTTGACTGACAGGCTACCGTCTCCTATAGACCGGGAGATACTGACACAAAATTTCGAGTCATTTGTAACAGCATGGCGGTTCTACAGGGGTCTTAGTACGCAATGACAAAAAGAAAAACGATGGTGTGAACGCTGGTACCGGCGGCTTAGTCGCGTGGGCGTTAGTCGAACTCGTCGGAAAAATAGCGAAGTCAAACGATTTGTAACACAAAAATTTTAGAATTTACCGATAGCCCATAAAAAAGAAGTAGGCGGTAGTGTCATGCCATACTTTTCCGGTGTGACTTACAGCCCGCCATACCGACGCGAATGTGTTGATTTAAAAAAAACAATTCAACCATTTGTACCAGGCTAACTTTTGCACAGGTAACCATCGTCGTGCAGCCATTTACGGAAATCGCCATGCCATACTTTTCGGACGATTCCAAATGGTCGCCATACCGCCGAAAATCTGCAAATTTTTTTTTTGTAAAAATTGTAATTGTAACTCGAAATTTTGTGTCAGTATCTCCCGGTCTACTACCACCAGATTTGTTTTTGATTGTGTATGACCGTGAATTGACCTCTATTTGGATGCGATGGGGGAAGCGTGCCTGCGGTACGCCTGCGGTACGCCCGCGGCGCAACCGTGGCGTGCCGCCTCGTCGCCTTTCCAAAATTCTTTCATACAAAATGTATAAGAAGGACGTGGTGCAAAACAGATTCAAGAGGTGCGCTTATGGCACGCCCGCGCCCGCGCCGCTTGTGTTTGACCCGCGCCTTAAAGCTACTTTCTATAGGTACGTAAACACACCTAGCTTTCTTCGTTAATGAACTGCCCCCATACCATGATGTCTTAAAGCAGTATTATTTCCAGTGTGGAAAAATGACAGCACTATATTATGTACTAGGTTTCCGCCCGCGGCTTCGCTCGCGCAGTCAAAGAAAAACCCGCATAGTTCCCGTTCCCGTGGGATTTCCGGGATTGCGTCATTTTCCCGGGATATAAAGTAGCCTATGTCCTTTCTCGGGTATCAAAATATCTCCATACCAAATTTCATGAAAATTGGTTCAGTAGTTTAGGCGTGATTGAGTAACAGACAGACAGACAGAGTTACTTTCGCATTTATAATATTAGTATGGATAGGTCGTCTAGCGCCATAATACCGCTATATGATATCTTGGAATCCCTCCTAGTATGACAAACGACAAGGCATTTTTCTGAAAACAATGGATATTAGAGCGCAGGATAATCCGCCATTTTCGATTTGAAAAAAAAAAGCAAAATTTATTTCAACAGACACATAACCGTTAATAAAAAGAAAAACATATACAATATATCTACATATATAAATTTCTGATTTTTGGATCTTTTGGAAAAGTTACTTAATTCTTATTCAAAGATTACTGTTAATATATCGATTATGCTCTATGTGAGCAATTTTAATATGAAACGAACAGACTTGATTAAGATTATGATTAATAACGACTAATATTCTATGCAAATTCAAACGTGATGGATCCATAGAGAAATTATAAAAAATTATTTGCCCATACAAGTAATTTATAGACCGGTTCAGAAATTGATTGTGAGGCGACGTGCTTTCCAAATCAGACAAAAACCAAGAAAGAAATAGTTAATTTACTTATTACCATGAACATTCCCCGACTAGTGAAAGTATGAAGGATCGATTTATAGCAGCGAATAAAACAATCTATTTTTACAGTGGCTCATAATAATTTATGACGTACTTTGTGAAAAAAATAAGTAAATACAGGTCCATTTTGTTTGTAATTGCGATGCTAATAGTACTCTTGTGAAATTACAAATTACTTACAGCTTATTTACATTTTCAGCTATGTAAAAGGTATTTATTATAATGGCAATTTAATTGTTACAATTGAACGTTAGTATCTATAATTAAATATAATAAATTCCATTTGTCCTAGTAATTTTCAAATGAATACTTAATAAGACCACAGACCTTGTAGGTAGTGTAAAAGCATGTAAACGTAGGTTTTGGACCATCTATGATAAAAGAAGATTGTTTGTTTGTTTGACCGCGATAATCTCAGGAACAGGTCCGATTTGAAAAATTATTTCGGTGTTAGATAGGCCATTTATATAGCTCTAAGACCAACAGGAGCGGAGGCACGCGGGTAAAACCGCGGGGCACAGCTAGTATTAACATAATATGAGTGTAATATATCATAAGAGGGGTTAGACAGGGTGACCCGCTATCACCAAAACTATTTATTGCCGTTTTAGAAATAATATTCAGGAACATAAATTGGAAAAACAAAGGAATAAAAATAAACAATAACTATCTTACACACCTGAGATTTGCAGATGACATAGTTTTAATATCAGAGAATCCAAGTGAACTAGAAGAAATGATAAACAGTTTGAACTTTGAAAGCCACAAGGTCGGATTAGAAATGAACTCAAAGAAAACTAAAATAATGTCCAACAGCTCCAACATTCCTATTTGTGTAAGAAATAATACTATTGAATATGTTGACAAGTATATCTACTTGGGCAAACAGTTATCATTCAATAAACTAAATAATGAAGATGAAATATCCAGAAGAATAAGCATAGCATGGCGCAAATTTTGGTCCCTTAAAGAAATTTTAAAAGGAAACTACTCTTTAAAACTCAAGAAAATTGTATTTGATACCTGCTTGTTGCCTTGTCTACTATATGGCTGCCAAACATGGGTGTTCACAAACAAAGTAAAACAAAGGATCAGATCAACACAAAGCAGCATGGAGAGAAGCATGCTAAACCTAAGGAAAATATATAAAATTAAAAACACATCAATCCGAGGAAAAACAAATTTAACTGACGCTCTCACACAGGCACTGAAACTCAAGTGGCAATGGGCTGGACACATAAGTCGTTATACTGACGGACGTTGGACATCGGAAACATCATTGTGGAAAGGACCAGAAGGATTGAGGAATGTAGGTAGACCAATCAGACGGTGGTCTGATGACATTGTCGATATAGCTGGGAAGGACTGGGCTTCCTGCGGTAAAGACCGGCAACAGTGGAGGAAGATGGAGGAGGCCTTCACCCAATGTGGGATCCAACACAACAACTAATATTTATGTACATACTTAGTAATTGATAATAAATTTCACATCTACTAACACAAATTGTAAAATTGTAAAATTGTTAAACTGTCTAATTTAAATTAATATGTTCTACTAACAAAAATTGTAAAATTGTAAAACTGTTGTGTGGAAATAAAAGGCTTTTTATTTATATTTTTTTATATCATAAAAATATTAATTATCTAGCATAAGAGCATATAAGTTTAAAAGTAGTACGTGTGAAGTGCAACAATATATGACCGCAATAAGCGACGCGGACGGTATGAACAAATTTCCCACGACTTGTTTTATTTAATATGATCTATAATGATCCCTAATAAAACAGATCTTATACCCTAATAATATAGAATATAACGTGAATCATCAATCGTCATAAAAATATACATTGAAAACCTGTTATTTGTAGTTGCTAAATAAATTATATTCCATGATACTGCTGCACTCTATAATTTATAACTTGTACATTTTGATTTTTGAACATAATATAAATCGATAATTTTAAACTAAAGAACATATAGGTAAAGCGTTGACCAATTAAAAAAAAGTTATAGTTACACCATAAGAAAAAAACCGAACAACTGTAGTCTTACGAAACTTCGTCGTACACATTCTTGACCTTTACTTGTCATTTAAACACCTACAACTTGTTTATGAGCTCAAAAGACTATCCATAAACAAAATAGTCTGGCCACTAACGGCCAAACATCGCCACAACATAACGGTAAGTGTAAATTCTCACCATCTCACCACTAAACTCTAATAACCAGCACGAATCCCTTATCATTTAAGCCCGCATCAATCTAGCCAGTAACAAGGTAAAGTTACAACTACAAGGATCACGATTCTCACTGATCGTGACCATTCTGTGGAGCACATCTTTAAAACTGGACTTGCACAATTAAAACTCTAGACTGTAACTTTATACTTACAGAACTTTTACCTCCTATTGATTACTAGATTTCCGCCCGCGTTTTCAAAGGAAAACCCGCATAGTTCCCGTTCCCGTGGGTTTTCCGGGATAAAACCTATCCTATGTGTTAATCCAAGTTACCCTCTATATGTGTGCTAAATTTCATTGTTATCGGTTCAGTAGTTTTTACGTGAAAGAGTAACAAAGATCCATACAAACTTTTGCCTTTATAATAGTATTAAGATTGATCAATTTAAGAGGTGCTAACTGTAGCTTTAATGTGAATCTATATTAATATGTAGTTGGTCGTCTTGTATGTATTTTAGTGCTCCCACATATTTTTATGTAGCGTTTGCAATACGTAACAGATAATACGTAATACTAAATGGAAAGGGAAGACAGGTGTGGTTTGAAGAAGGACAAATTTCGAGTCGTGTAACCACATAGTATAATATTTTAAACATCAATGACAAAACAAGCGAAGTTGGTAATTATTGTAGATATTATTGTTTAAGTAGGTAGAATTCATAATAAAATAGGTATCAAATTTATTATTAGCATCTTAGAAAGATTCGTAGCTTCGACCAGTTTAAAAACTAAATCTACGAATGTACAACTGCTCAGGAATTAGACGTCCCCAAATAACACTGAAACAATTACGAAATAAACGGTTACCTCAAAAATTCCATAAGCCTTTAGATACGGTATGATTACTCAACACGTTAAGCTATCAACGAGGTACTGAGAAAACTAACAGAGTGCGTGATGGGCTAGCCCTAATTGGTCTGCTCATTTCGTTAAGGGGAAGCTATGTACTTAAATTAATTACCTGGGTAAGGTTTTGGTGACTTGACATACGATTTATGTTCAATTGTTGAAAGGTAAATAAATGTACTATTTCATTTAGAGCTTCGCATCGGAAGAATTTTCAAGGAATGACAGTCGTATGAATGAATAAAATGAATGTTGGATAGATAGGATGAAAGGTACATGTAAAATGAAAGCTGAATAAATAACAGTTAATGTATGCAATGAAATTGATTCCATAACAGATAAATATATGTACACAACAGGTTTTTCATTGGAACAGTAGGTACGTACCTATTACCTAAGCGGCGAATATCATTGCTTCTTACATTTTTTTATTGACAAAAACACACGCATAACAAATTTGTTTCGGAAACGATCAAATGCTTGCGGTAATCTATTTCCAGACACCAATTTAGTAGAAAATATCTATCCAACGAATAAATCATACCAAAACGGTTCTACCATAAAACATTACCCTTAACTATATCTAAAAATATGTTGAAAAACATATCCAAAGCTTGCAAAATGTTAGAACACGCAACTGTCACATAATAGTGCTAATGAAAACGGTTTGACAGTCACGTTCTGTAGAATTCACCAAACCTTCTATTTACCTATAACATACCTCGTGATTTACGTAACAAACACATAGAAATTACGCAGTTAGAAACATTGAGAGATGTACACATACAGTACGTAGTACATATTAACTCAATGGTTAGAAATCGATTGTTATTCTTATGAACATTACCAGATAGACATGCCATCAAACTTTATATAAATAATAATATATTTTGGTCTTAAAATATTATTGTTCATTTTGAAAAAATATCCAAAATAAATAACAAAGGCGTATGCTGATGTAAGTAAGCATCCTCGATATGGGCGTATTACAAAGGTATTATAAATTTACAGACTTCCAGATGAAGAAAGAGCGTGAAAATTCGTAGGCCAGAAAATTTGTTTAGTTGGTTAGTGAGCAAAATTTTTCAGAGGTTAAATGTATAGACAATGCTGTAGACCGACCGAATCGAAGACCGTAATGTGACCGAATTCTAGAAACAAAATTCCTTCCTACTACTTAAAAAAAATAAAAAGGTCATAAAGACAATAACGCTATTATAATATTCAACGTTCACATCAGTTCACATCAGATGTTTAAAATGTCACTGAACCGAATTTTGTTTCAGTTTTACGGCTTAATTGTGTGTACTTATTTCTAAGGTAAAAACAAAAAACGTAGTACATATTAAGATATTACGTACTACGTTAAAGAAAAGTCAATCAAAGAAAGTTTAATAGGACAGATGAATGCATGATTTGGCAAAAAAATTAATACTCGTGATCGAATTATTTCTATTCTTTATAAATTTATAAAAAATTACTAGTTTTGTGTTAGCTAATTTCCATTTCTCTATCTCATTGCGCATGTTATGAATACAGTATCCCTTAAAAAAGAGAAGGAAAGGAGGATTGGAATTTAATGTAGTAATCTTGAGATTTAGATGAACTAAATGTCTTCTATACCACCAATAACTTTACAGTAGATTCACGTAAACTTCTCCCCCTTAATAAAAACGTGTATGTTTGTGTATATGTGTATATTATATAATACTAGCGGTCCGCCTCGGCTTCACCCGTGGACCGTGGTACATATGAAAAATAGATGTTGGCCGATTCTCAGACTTACCCGATATGCACAGAAAATTTCATGAGAATCGGTCCACCCGTTTCGGAGGAGTATGCAGACTAACATTGTGACACGAGAATTTTATATACAAGAAGATGTAAAGCCAAACTTTCAAATTAATATCAATAAAGGAACCAAGGACTCTTTATATAATGGCTTTTTCCTAGACGTTTCCTAGTTTGTTAGACGTATCCTTGCATGATAACATACTATTTCAAACGATTACTAATAGACTTGCAGACAACTCATGTAACTTTAAATTACTTTACGAATTATTTACAAAACATTAATCCAAATTGATACATTATTTCCGTGTGAAATTTAATTAAATGTCTTTCTGAAAGATGAACGTCTGAAAGAAGAAAACGTATTTCAAAGTATGCAGTTATTTTTCCCTACAATTTATTTCTTAAGTGACTTAAAACGTATTTTAAAGATAGCAGATGTCCGTGATTCAACAAGACAATCAAATGAACCTAAAAAAACAAATGTATTGAAAGCGTTTTCCTTCAGTCTATATTAGTGTTATTTTCGGCATCGTAAATTTGTTGTGTCTTTATAGGTCAAGAGCTCTTATTGCGTCGACTTCTGATGTACAGATAGTCGATAGGTAGTATTTTATTTCGATTGCTGAAATATAAATTAAGGAACTGTAATCAAATTCTTTCAATGGAATGGTTTATCATGTATATGTATGGATTTTATTACAAAAAATACCAAGTTATTGGACGTTAAAGCAATCCCATTCAATCCCTACTGAATTTTGTAGTCTGTAACATTAAACGCAGAATTTTCTCAATTATATTTTCCATTCAGCCCTCGCTTTTTAAAAACCGAAATACCGCGTTTAATTTCAGGTATATTTTTCTTTATTTTTCACAGCAATGATTCACCCTAAAATCTTTCATCCCGATTTTCTTTCTATGTTTTACGCATCAGTATGCCTGGTTCTTTGAAGTTCATCCCATTTCAACTCAAGGGCACATTAAATATCGTTAATAAATACTGAATTTTCGATTAGGCCCACCAATGCTTTTATCTGGCAGTCAGTTTATTTTAACTGTGTTTTGTATATACGCTTACGCGAAAATTACGAGCCAATTAAATTTTTAACGCGATGGGTATTTTTATAGTATTCGATACGATATCGTTACGGCGGAAAACGATAAATACGAATAGGTATTATTAGTGGCGTTAAAGCTAAAGTGATACGCCTTTGTCGTCGTTTGTCTAGCGGCTCTAGCCTATTTCACGTCCTTGCATTTTGTATAAAAGTAGTTTAACATGAACATGATTTTTGTCGCTAGCATCACGCCTATACACTTCAGGTGACTTATACAAGTTTCCATCTCATATATCATCTACTACGAATTTTATTACCGCCTGCCGCATATAAAGTATCGTACAGAAGTTCCCAAAAATCGGCTTAGGCTGTTACTATGGATCAAATTTCATGTATAAGATTTTACGTAGGTATCTAACTGATATTAGCTAAGCTTATTATAATTGAATTTAAATAATGAATTTCAAACGTTTCGTTTACGTTACGTTCAAGCATTATGTCATTTCAGGTAGTATGAAAATAATAAAAAATTACCTAACGATACTTCCTCTTTTTGCACGCCTCATAAGCGAAGCGTTGAGGTGGGTACTACTGTCACTTCGCGCAAAACATCTGATTTTTCAAACTTAAAATGTCTTTATGTATCATACATTGCACTTGTAAGATAATACATACACACACATATTAAGAAAAAACACTATTTTTAACGTTCATGATATTTTTGATGTCATTTTTGTTATTTAAACTAGTTAAAAAACAGTTTAAAAAAGTTCTGTCTTGGACGTCCGTGTGTCTGTATGTGCGGATCCTTTTTCTTGTTAACACGATAGCGACCGAAATACTTTACTAATCGAGTCTTTTTTTTTCTCTTACGCTTGAGTATGCTCAGGAATAGAACCCTTTCATTTTTCAGGGTCTGATTCGATGTGGTTTAATTGTTATTAAATAAACAAAAATAATAATTAATAAATATTTATTAAAAAAAAATTATGAGGCGTGCACTTTTGGATTTTCCAAATTATAGTAATTTACTACTGCTAGAACATTTCTATACAAATATTTATTTCAAATACATACGATATCGTCTCGGACATTATAAGAACGCTTTTATATCAAAATATTTTAATAAAACCTCGAGTGACGTTAATTGAATGTATGTCAGTATGTTTGTAAAATTCGTGTTTGAATTAATATTTTCTCACTTCAATAACTTCAATTGTTTATTTGATTAAAATTTAAAATATTTAATTTTGCACATCATAAATAAAATTATTTTTTCATCGTTGTATTTATATAGCGAATACAATTGTTTTGATAAAAAAGAGCGTGTGTGCCGAGCACACGTGTCAGAAGTGAAACTTCTTTGCCAAGATTCAAAGATAGCAAAATCGTCGCTTTACTCCATGACGTGACGGTATTGCCATGACACGACCTTGAAATCTTCTCTTCTCTTACTCTCAACGCGCCTTAGGAAGTTTCACTTCAAAAATTCGAATGTATAAAAAATAAAGTTTTGTACTTACTGGTCGGTCGAAACTTCGACACATCCGTGCCACATTTCTCCCTGTTGTATAAAAGTTTCTTGCAAACACGCCATGGCCCGAAGTATCCTTGGTCGAAGTTTGGATTCTCCACTGAAACAAAGGGATAACAGTAAATTCAAATGTCCAAACACATTTATTCTTTTAAAACTTATTTTAGATATTTTAGAATATTTTGATATCAAGACTTATTTATTGCCGAGGTCCGCCCCGGCTTCGCCCGTGGTACATATTTCGCAATAAAAGGTAGCCTATGTCCTTTCTCGGGTATCAAAATATCTCCATACCAAATTTCATGCAAATTGGTTCAGTAGTTTAGGCGTGATTGAGTAACAGACAGACAGACAGAGTTACTTTCGCATTTATAATATTAGTATGGATTGTCGAAAACCTCACGATTAAATTATTGAAGCGCTATAAAAATGATATTTATGTTGATTGCAATAATTAAGACAAAACGTGATTATTAACACACTATTATATGAATTATAATAATCATATTATTATAATTTTCTTAACAAGAAGATAAACGAACACGTCATACACAATATATTGACTGTTAGTATATTGACACAGTAAAATTATTAGTTTTAGATTTCTGGAGCCTTAAGGCGAAATGAGACCCAAAACAGACGTTTCGAGCGCACATCGACATGGGATTAGATCATGAATTAAGTAATATTAAACCTTCATCAGCCAACACAATATGCTAAAATAGGTAGGAAAGTTGGGCAATTTTAATTAAAGAAATTTCATATTATAGCTTCATAGGTGCATCATCAAACCCGATATTTTCCATTCCGACTCATCACGGGCTACCAAGGCGGACATTTATCACCTGATTAATAAATTGCTTGTGACATAATAGAATCTCGTACAAGGGCGATGACTAACTCAATGAAGCTATTAATTACTTATTCAGTCATGATAATTACACAAACCACAATGATAATTGGTGAGTGAAAAAAACCTGTAGATAATTTCTGCTGTAACTTTTATTGAATGGCGCCATGGGAAACAATTGCGTGTAATAGTTTTTAATTTTTATTTTAAAATTGTTTTATAACATAATATGTAGGTATAAGATGAATTTGAAAATATTAAATTTTGTTTATTATTTCATAGAAGTATGAAAGTTTTTTTTATGTAACTACCTATATTCCTTCATTGTACAACTACATATTGACGATATTTAGTAGTTAATAAAATTTACGATGTACATAAACATATATGTAAATGATTACACGTATAAAATGTTTTGTCTATATGTATTTCCTTTTTACATGAATTGTTGTTGTAGTTATTTTACACACAATATGAGCTAATCCCTATGTAAAAATAAATAATAATTAATTAATGTTTATTGTTTTGACCTCACCTGTCTTTGTAAGTTATTATTGACATCATTATATGTATGACGTGACATGTTTTGTAGTTGTGTAATTTTTATTTTATTTAATGCTTAGTTTTAAATGAATTTATGATAATTAATTTGAATTATGATCATTAATTGATATGCATATAGAATATGACAGAAAGAAAAATATAAACAAATGCACAGTATAGTTAAGATTTTTAGTTATTGGAAAGATATTTGCTGTAACAGTACCTACGTAATATATTATAATATCTTCATAAACATTCGTAAATCAGTATCAAATACACGCTAACTAGGTTGAAATGATCCTGCGAATTGGCAACTATCTAATTTGTACCGAGGTTTAGCTGACATTGAGTATAATTTACCAGTTTTATTTCACGTGAGAAACAACAACCACAGATTGGTTTCATTCATAAATAAACGTTAAATTGTCAATGAATAATTATGGGAAGGTTTCTGTAAAATTTAAATAGTATCAGGAGCATCTCTTGTAGTACCGGTAAATAGCCATTCATATGGATCGGATCAACACATTTTTCGGAAAGCTTATCAAACATTAATTCATTGTTCATGCATTCGCCAATACATCCAACCGCATAACTTCCTTACGTTCATACCTATCATTGTAAAGACTGTAGGTAACAAAATTATCTTCATTCACTAAGCAGTACATTTTAAAGACATTCTTATGACAAAACACTATCAAAACTTACAAAAGAACTGTACCCTGTCCTACTTCTGCCCTATATAATGAGGGGTGCGGTGACATGATTGGTGGGAGCGTGACCCATTTTCTTTACGACATTAAAAACGTGAGGTTCGTTCGACGGTATGCCCTTATTTTTCCCGACGCAAAGACATTCTTGATAAAGTGACTACTGCGTAAAGCCTTCTCACGGATATCCCGTGTTGGAAAGGCGAATTTTAATTCAAGTATAGATCGAGAGCACACCAGCCATTTTATGTTATATCAGAGCTAGGAGCTAATTTCTATTGCACGCCTCATAAGCGAAGCGTTGAGGTGGGTACTACTGTCACTTCGCGCAAAACATCTGATTTTTCAAACTTAAAATGTCTTTATGTATCATACATTGCACTTGTAAGATAATACATACACACACATATTAAGAAAAAACACTATTTTTAACGTTCATGATATTTTTGATGTCATTTTTGTTATTTAAACTAGTTAAAAAACAGTTTAAAAAAGTTCTGTCTTGGACGTCCGTGTGTCTGTATGTGCGGATCCTTTTTCTTGTTAACACGATAGCGACCGAAATACTTTACTAATCGAGTCTTTTTTTTTCTCTTACGCTTGAGTATGCTCAGGAATAGAACCCTTTCATTTTTCAGGGTCTGATTCGATGTGGTTTAATTGTTATTAAATAAACAAAAATAATAATTAATAAATATTTATTAAAAAAAAATTATGAGGCGTGCACTTTTGGATTTTCCAAATTTTTTCTTATTATTTTAACTCGAAAATCGTGTATTTCTTTCCAATCTCCTGTTTTATCTGTCTATCCTTATGACCTTCTCTCTTCATCCTTTACGTGAATCGACCGTCTTACAAAAAATGTAATGGAATAGAATAGCAAACTACGTGTGTAATGTGTAACTATATCAATTATTATTTAATAGTACTAAGTAGTAAAGCAAGTAGTAAATAAGATTAAAATG
Source organism: Colias philodice (assembly GCF_061535455.1). Taxonomy (NCBI): domain Eukaryota; kingdom Metazoa; phylum Arthropoda; class Insecta; order Lepidoptera; family Pieridae; genus Colias; species Colias philodice. The sequence continues at coordinate 4,454,506 of NC_143111.1, read as the reverse complement.
TAGGGTAAGCTTTATCACAATTTTACGATTCCAAAGCGTGTAAGGTAATCGGCAGGTGCATAATATAAGTAAGCATGAAGTATTACGTCGTACCAAAATTTTATATTGAACTCAAAAACTACTAAACTTGGATGGAATATAATACATCCGAAAATGCATTATTTCAAACTTATATTATCCTGATAAATTTTTGGCAATACTAGAAATGCCTTTTTGGCATCCCTATACGAGTAAAAACATCATCTAGCAGATAGAACAGGATGGAGGTAGTTTTATATATGTCAATTATCTACATTTAATGTAAACAAGCTTAAGCTTATGCAGTGAGCGTCAGCATTTGTTTATATTTTTCAAGAAAATATTTTTTCTAATAATACAAACAAATGGGCCGATTACCAAACCAAAATACCTATATTTGTTTTACTATTGCATATCAACCAATCTTAAACAGGTTAATTATAACGGTAAGATAGCACTTTGTTCTTATAGAACACGTACTTCAATACAAACGAACGTGTCGAGCCTTTCAACTAATGATATGTATCGGCTATTACAAGACAGAAACGCGTCAAGAACATGATTTGCAATTGATATAAGCGCATCAACAATTGACCAGTGACCACAGAACATTGCCATTTGCCGCAAATGGAAGTCTGTTTGTTTGAAGACCAGCTATCGAACAAGGTTGGGTCACCTTCAACGACCGGAGACGTATTTTTGTATAGAAATATTTAGGGGGCTAGCGGACATAGCGGCTACTTTTAACCGTTGTAAAGAATCCCATAGAAACTTCGTTTGAGTACGGGGGCGAAGACGCATTCGGAAATCCAGCTAGCATTATCCTTTATTACAATAAAATCGTCATCAAAAAGTATGCATGCCGGCAAATTTAATTTAAGTTGCAAGCTGTAGCTATATTAAATAACAATAAATTTGAAAAGAAGCACCATATCATAAAAATATCATTCTGACTTTGCCTTGATGAGTAGTGGTGCGAACTGTCGAGTATATAGGGGTCTTTTCTTTGCACATTCAAAAGTTACATCACTGGCTGCAGTACCAATTACACCACGTCTTCTAGAACCTGAGTGGCACATTTGCACCTCATTAACACTGAGTCACATGTCAATTGTCCGACCTTGTGTGGTTCAAATGTTTCAACCCGCTTTCTTACTCATACCGTTTTTAATTGGCTCATTTATGCCAACTTTAGATGCATTGATAGCTATTGAGGCGCTAGATTGCGTTTGCATATAAGGGGGCGTCCATAAATTACGTGAGTTGTTTTAGGGGGAGAGGGGGTCGAGTAAAATCTCATCTAACCTTACGTTGGGGAGAGGGGGGGTGTCGGCAAATATCACGCAATTTTATTTAAATTGAAACAAAACAAATTATACTCTGGTCTATATTTAATCCAAATACATAACATGCTTAAGATGTTACGGTTAAGATTTAAATATTCTATTGTTACCTTGTTATAACACTAAGGGCCGATTTTTCAATGCTTGGGTAAAACTTATTTGTGGAATAATGTATAAAACTACCATTTTGAAAACGTTATCTAATTGCCCGTATTTGACAGTTTACGTGACATTTTTATATTATCGGGTAATACTTTATTGGACGGATAAGTTTTATCCAAGTATTGAAAAATCAGCCCTTATTATAACTTTCAGCAATATTAATTACTATTTTTAACTAGTCGTAAACAAAAGCACGAAACAATTTTTTTTCTTTTTACAATGACAAATAAACATAAGAAACCCACATTTTGAAAAATCTCACGTGAGATGGGGGGATGGGGGAGGGGGTTCAATAAAATCTCATGATATCTCACCAGAGGGGGAGAGAGGATCAAAATTTGGACAAAAACACCTCACGTAATTTATGGACGCTCCCTAATGAAGGATATATTCACATCTTCAGAAGTGAATACTGTAAGTATATTTTTATAGGTCATGTAGATTTTGTTAGAAAAACTTAGCCGGAATTTTACAATAAATGGGCATCAATAGGTACATGAAATTCACAAGAAACTACTGTATATAGAAATAGATGTGAAATCTAATGTAAGATAGGAACATGTAACGAACGAAATGAACATTTAATTATTAGCTGTTTTAAGGGTTTCAACTTTTCAAGCACGGTTTTATAACATACAAATTACAATAGATGGAAGAATTAACCTTGCATTTTTATAGCCGTTAACATCTGATCAAAACAAGATATTAGTCACACTGCAAACATTAATATGTACGACATCACGCATTCACACTTGGTTGTATGTATGATGTACGTACATATATTGGTACAATATTCAGTATGTCACTAGAATTGCAGTCAACGGCTAGAAGTGATTCATAGGAATCGATACCTTTGAATATACAAATATATATGTATGAAGATATACGTAATAACACCTGTATGTAATGTGATACATGTTTTAAGGTTAATGATGGTGGATTTAGGAAACTTTTCTATAAATTCTCGTTGGTTAGTGATAAACGTAATTGCAAAGGGTAACTTGTTTGTAATATAATATCATTGGTAAGGCCGAAGACTTTACCGTATCAAGGGGTAGTTCTGTATATTGTATCTTAATATATATAAATCTTGTGTCACAATGTTTGTCCTCAATGGACTCCTAAACCACTTAACCGATTATAATAAAATTCGCACACCATGTGCAGTTCGATCCAACTTGAGAGATAGGATAGTTTAAACATGTAGGTACCACGGGCGAAGTCGGGGCGGACCGCTAGTAGTTCTATAAAGAATTCCCTTGTGACCTGGAGCTTGTTATTTGATTTCCCTGTATCTTCCTTTCCAAGAAAATATCACTACACAGTGTGTAATCAAAATTTGCTCTTGCCTAAAAGAATAAGCTATCAAAACAATTCTGAAAATTGCCTATTCACCAATAATTGCACCTGACCTCCTACTGGTAACAACAACACGCTAACTTTGAAATCAAGGAAAAACTACTACAACAAAAACGATATATTATCCACAGTATTGTATATCCCTGATTAAATTGAATGTAAATTGACAGAAGATACAAGAAAATGCCATATTCTTGTAGTGTCTTAACGTGGGAATCTACAGACTAATCTTCAGAGAAGAAAAAGTGCTCTTTCCTTTGTTGGTTTTGCCTTTACATTGATCAGTTAAAAAAACAATCTTCGTCATGCAATATTATATTCACGTTTAAATTAATTGATAACTTTTTACAAAAATGGCTTCGCATTCGACTTATACTCGTGACTTCCAACTTCAAGCACAATGTCGCAACGTTTCTCTCATCTAAAAGGACGAATCACGCTTCCATACAAATCAGCAGTCAATTGAATTACGTCATCACTGACAATGGATGGTGCTTTTGCATCAATGCATTCGTGAGTTCTGCTTACAGCTGTGTACCACAGTAAAAATATACGAACGGTACGGAAACTTGTGACGAAACGTTCGAAACCTATAACCTATTACGCACACAAACATATCATCAGTCTCCAAAGGGTACTCCGAAGCAGATGGCCGCTTAGAAGTCTCTTAAAATTTAAATACAAGTTGCGTATGCAGTTTGTGTGAGTGAGCCGTTTCGAACGTTTTGTAGGGAGGTTCGCTACTGTTCATATCTATTAACTGTGTGTGTACTGAACAATAACTCGTAAAACGCAAGGCGATAATTTTAACGATTGTACCACATTCTACTGAGCGCCGGTAAACCGATAGCCTAGTTCGCATCTAGACATAAAACTGCACTGTGGAAGGTAAATTCGCGGCGTAAATTTTTTATTAGACTGATGGTTGATATTGATTGGTTGGCGCCTTTTATTATAGACTTTGTAAACTAGAATACGTTGATGGAATATTTTCTTTATTTATGGCTTGATAGAAATGCGGGCCTTTCAAACAAGTAAATAGGCGATTGATGTGATTTAATATTAATGGTATTTTAATTAAGTTGCCTTTGTATGAAAAAGAAAGTTGCAAAGGAGTGATTAAATATAACGATATGCTGAAAATATCGGACAAATGATTATGTTAATTTGAATGCAATGGAATTATAAAAATAATCGTACACTATTCTTATAAGATAAGGTATAGATAATAAATAGTTCAAAAAAAATTTGCAGTCTCTAATACGCAAAATAAACGTTTTTTGTTCAGTTTTTTCTAACATATCAACTGTCAAATACTAAATTCTGTCTCGCATTTCGTTTTGCATTGAATTTGTCTGCTATTGAATACTAATCTCAAAACAAAGGCTGGTAAAAAATGCTTTCCGAACATTATGTGCCAAACTTTAGCCGAGGTCGGTGACTGACATTGTATAGCATCGTCATCGTGATATACGCACTTTACCAGAGATGGATTTAGTTGTATAAGAAACGAAAATATATTTTAACTAATGTTAACAAATTCCTTTCTTCTACTAATAGGAGAATACCTAAATACTCGTAATAGCAATAGAAAATAACCTAAAATGTGTCATTTTAGGCCAAATAAAGAAATCTCATAACCGGTATATCTGCCGGAAAGGAAAAAAGAAAAGAAGAACTTGTTTTCTGTTCTTTCGCATGTTTAAACATAAATCTACATATCCCATTGTTTCATAAATACAACGAAAAATACTTGAACGAGATAGTTAAAGTTAATCTGGTGAATCCATACCTACATTATGCACGTTGTTTGACAAATCGATAGGCAAACAACAATTTCCATTGTATATTTTGTTGGTGAAGTTGCAGCAAAAACTGTTCATTCGTGAATACGTACCTGTATTGAAGATTTTAACTGTATTGTGTATTGACCAATATTTCGACATAAAAACAGTAGGATATTTAAACAACAATGCATACAATTAGAGATAACTTTCCACTTTAAATTTGCCGAGACATAATCTGGTTGCCTATCAAACTATTGCATATTACATGTTTTCTTACAGAGATAAAAAGTGTGTGTACTTTGTACTAAAGTATAGATAAAACATCATAACTACCAGATATAAAGCTTCCAGTTCTACGTCGTCCGTATCATTTTTAGTATTTGTGCGATTAATATCGAAATAAATATTTAAACTGGCTACTTAGACCGTCTTTTTAGGGTTCTGAGAACTAAACTAATTTCACCTTCCTTTAAAGACATATCTAATGTGTTAAAAAATTTAACAGAATTATATTTAGGTTAACATCCCGTTTTCCAATTTTGTTTGTGCGCTTCCGTCTTTGTTGGTAAAGTATTTTGTAGTACGTGTTGTTTGCTTATTTTCTTTTGATACGATGTATCGGATCAACGTCCTCTTACAATTCATTATTGACCTTCTACTTATATTCTTCTTATACTATTATCAAAACAGGTACGTTAAACCACGTCGTACGCAAAACTTTATGTAGCCCTATTATAAAAAGCAGATTATTTTTAGGTAGTTTTTTGTCACTTACAAATAAGTACAATGTAGGCGGTATATTAATGAAATGTCAGTGTATGAAGCTAGGCAAGTTTAATCGATATTTGTAATGGATGATACACAACTAGTTCTAGCGTTAGAAATTACGCTAGTAGTATACACTGGATTTAGCTCTCACTGTTCCCATGAGTCTAGCTTTCTTGTCCATTACCATGCAAGTTAATATGAGAATTAGGTTTTTTAATGACTAATTCCTACGTTGATATACGCATTTCTGGTTCCGCGTGAGAATGAACGATACAATAGCAAAATGTTAATGCTTTGGGCATCGAAGTATATTTCTCAGTACATGGGTAAAAACACCGGTGTAATATGTATGACCGATGAAGATATTATGTACATAAAACAGACACCATAAATCATAGCCCTATTTAGTTGAAAAAAAAACATGAGTTGTCAGTAAATAGATACTAAATTTCTATTTCAGGCTACGTTTTAATAAATAGCTTGCATAATATTATTTAAAAACAAAGTAGCTATAATATTTTGGGCAACAGACGCATTAACGAGGATCATATACAGAATCCGGATTTTAATATATCACCAAAGTTGAACGTACGGTATCTAAAAGCAACGCCATAAGCGCAACACTGGTACATCTACAAGTTTTGTGACAAAGGTCTCGGGGTCAACGAACTGTTTGGCGGGCGGGCCACATTTTAAAATGCACCATGGAACGTGGGCATGAGAATGATAAATTCGAAAATGCAAAAAAACGCGCGAAAAGAATGCCAAATTTTTTTTCTACTCCGTGTTACGCTTTTATGGCCAGTGCGATAAACGCGAAGAAGGTTTTAAACGGTAAATCTTTTTGTGCTCAAGATAAAGGGACGCGGTATGTTTCTAAAATACAAGCATTATAATGTGTAGTTTGCAATAATATACCTACCTGTATAAACAAAAACATAAACAATGATTGCGAAAAAGTTAAACTAGTTAATATGCATTAAATAACGGATTGCGCAAAACTTATGAATAAACACGTTCTTAAAGCCTACTAGGTAATTTTCTAGCCAATCACATAACATAAATACAATTTTCTCGCCAGTGTTCCTCTGCAATTCCGCCACACCACTATCAATTATCGTGTCGATCTGTGCACGACTATCAAAACGTTTACCGTACACAAAAACCGATCTATTTCCCGTTAATCTCGAGATAGGGCTTTAGAAAGGTAAAAGTAAGACAATGCAAGTATGGCAGATTCCACGGCTCGCCCTACTTCGCCTGGGAGTGTAACTTCCGTTGATAAATCCGGTTTTTTAACGTTTTGTATTTAAACAAGCGATGATAACGAATTTAGATTCGTATTTAAATACGCGGTTTTAAATAGCTTATGTTTGAGAATAGCAATTCTATGTTATAAGAAGTTTATGAATATGGATTGAATTGTTCTGCTCGCATACCTATCAGTACACGAAATAATTATGTTTCATACACTTACACCATTTGGAGAATAGACTATTGCACCAGATAATTACCTAAAAACTATACTTATTTATTTATTTACTGAACAGATTTGAATGAAATTTATAATAATGAATATGCATGCACAAAAATTCACATAGATTATATCAAATTGCAATTTTGAAAATAAGTTATTAGTGTTTATTAAATGAAAGGTGATGTGACTGTACTTACAGTAATATGACTGCAGGGAGAGTGCTATGTCAGAGTCATCTGAAAGAATTAGTCTAATGTTTGATATCTACATATTTTACACTAATTAAATTGTAATAAGTACTAATGTGAGTGTTGCCATTAATATCTAAGGTATTATTATATTATATACTTGTGCAATATTTTCAGTGATTTACCAAAAGCAAGGCATGCTTAAGTATTAATTATGTAAGTTTATATTCTACAGTTTTAGATGTTCATTAATAAGCTTCAGTGAATATTGTTTTTTTAATACAGTGCAACTAAAACATTAGACAACAAAGAATATATTGTACATTCATCCTCTGTATGTAATATTTTTTTATGAAAACAAGTTGGAAGTATAATTTTTAATGCTTAAAGCTTCATTACCAGTTTTATTTTTATGTTTAAACAAACACATGCAGCTTACAGCTATACAAAATGTGTCATAGAAAATTTTGAACTTATATCATCTAAACAATCACCAATTCATAGATATACTTTTAATACAACATATTACATATATAAGCTACAAGTAATACTTAAGGTGACATAGAAAACTGTGATTGAAAAGCATCTAAGAAACAAATGAACCATAGTTAGTTTGTTAAATCACGAAGTAAAAGGTATATTTAACACAAAATACACATAAACATTTCAAAAACACTTACAGCTATAAAAATAGCCCCAAGTGGGCAAACCAACTGCTATGGCGCCGACCACAAAGCACATAAACCCAAGTATGACAACCGCCAATGAGTATAGTGTTTTGCCCCTGGCCATGACTGCATCTCAGCCAAACTCGTAGAACCTTCTAGACGGCATCAGGATCTGTACAGTTGTACAGCTGACGATTCACTCATCTGTGGAAATGAGATATTTTAAAAAAGTAATGCTATAAAATTAAATATAAGATGTAACAAGTGTTTAAACATGCATGATTTAATTTAAATTCACTTAGGCTATTTTTTGGCCTGTCACTGATATTCTGCAATTCATTTTTATTTAAATGTTTGTGCATTCAAAGTGATGGTAGAATAAATAGTTACAGAGCTTATATCACTTCCTAATAAGAATTTAAAAATACTATAGATGACCAGCTAAATTGGTAGGTATTAAGTCGGATATAAGATTATTTGTTTTAGTTTAATAAGAAAGCAGTATTATATCTTATCTAGTTCAAAATCTGCATGTGTATGGGTTTTTATACAAAATTATTTACCTGGGTAAGTTACGAAAAGTACAATTTAGTTATTTAGCCTTTACCTGTAAACCTCTGTAGAGAAAATATAATTTGAAAAAAATGGAATAGAAATTTAGAATTTAGAATTCTAGAGAGTTATAGTGAGAGTTATAGTTTCTAGAATTCTAGACATAAGCGCAATAATTTAAAACTTAAAATGATAACAATGTTCTCTATGCAAATGGTTTGGTATTGAGTATCAATACAATGGAATGTCTCATGGCTAAAGCTTTTACATTCGACTCCGGACTCCTAACGAAACAAGCATGCCGCACGTCTTGTATGCAAATTTTGCATCAAAACATTCATTAAGTTTTGATAATATTCCAATAAGACCACGTCATTTTCATTTGAAATCTTACTGGAGTGAAAATATTTGATTGATTCTTTCGTTCAATTAAAATGTTTATTCAAGCATGCAATGTTCAATAAGTTAGACTACATTACAGTTATTTAGATATAACTTTTACTCACGTTTGCCGGACGAGCATTCGCTGGGAAATCACACGCTGTTCATTCGAGTATGCAACAAACTTTTAAATCTACTTTATATAACGTAACATCTTTATAAAATGCATTCAAATGCGAGTAACATAACACTTGTTTTCACGTGAATGCACAAGGTTCACTCACTATTTCAAATTACAACGACACACCTTATGAAAATACCGCTAAAGCCTTAGTTTTGTAACAAACGGTTTATTCACCTTCGTTTTATTAATCGTAATTCTGAACCCACTACTACAACAAACAATATCACCGTGTGCTAACAATATTTAATATTTAATTTGGTTGGTTACACACGAACAATGAATTTAACGGGAATACGGACGTATTCACTGTTACAATTGACAACCACTCGCGTCGTGAATTCCTACTGAATGTGATCAGTAAATAAACTGGTTTTGAGTCTTGAGACTTGAGTTTGACTGACAAATCTGGGTTGCCACCTTAGCTTAAATTTCAACTGGAAAACTTTTGTAGTACTTTTAATGTAGTTTAAAGTATTATAAGATTATACTACTCTTTGGTTTATGTTGTTTCATTTATAAATAAAAATCGCTGCACTTTCTTTTACGAAAATGGGATTTTTTTAGCTCAGTGTCAGCTTGTAAAAGATTTGCCGATGGATGACGGACGCCTTAAAAATCTCCTCGCATTAGCGGTGAAAATATTATGATTGCTTAAAGGTAGTTTGAGTTATTCAGTAAGATTGTTGTAAATAGGGAAAAATTATAACCACACCAAGACATTGAACAAGCAAATTGAACGGTCAAATTTTGACGGGAAAAGTTAAAACGTCATTTGATGACAGATCGGTCAAATGTTCCAGCTGTCATTGGAGTCGTAGATGGTCGTAGAACTCGGAGCAATTAACAAGCCGGCTAGTTAATTGCTCCAAGTCGTAGAAGGACAATCTCAAAGTCGTAATAAAAAAAATACTAATATACACTAGAGCTAGACTGTGCACCATGGCGCAAAAACCGGTCCGAGTGAGAGCGTTTTTCGTTCCAAATTGTCTCTTTCTAACTAGGTGACCATGACTCAACAAAATAATGGAAAAATTACTTGAAAAGTGAGCGGGTAAAAGTTGGAGTACATATTCTTAGGATATACGCTTTTAAATTAGTTATGATAGGTAAATTTAATAATATGTAAAAATAAACCAAAACAAAGTGTACCTACGTATAGAGTACCGTTAAAGTGAAGCACCGAAAGTAATAATTTTCATTCATAGCTGAATAATATAATTTTTATCGTAGCCATATAACTCTTAAATTGAAATATTTTTTTGCCGATTTATTTCGTGAGATGGTGCAAACTCAAACAAAATAATTCATAGTCACCCTAACTACCATTTCTACAAACATTACTGATAAACCAATCAAAAGAATTGTTATAACGTTAGACAAGGACCATTTCCTTTTGGGAGACCTCTCGCTCGGACCGTTTTTAGTTAGCTTCCGCTTATAAGGAAAAAGCAACTTTAAGTATAAAGTCGTAGAGCATAATATATCAAAACAAATATTTTTGATCCCCAGTCTAGTTATTAGTATAATTTATTTGGACAATCCTAGCTTTCTCTGGCTACGATTGTAGTTAATGTGTAAATAATACAGTTATAGCAGATTACAAATTAATAAAAATTGTCTGACAATAGGCAAAAGTATAATACTGCAATGTAATACTGTGTTTTCGTCATTGCAAAATTGAATCGAGATACATTGATCGGATCGGATCGGATCGAAATCGGTCTATAATATCCATAATATTTTCATTTATGAGTTCACAATTAACATTATTAACCGTTCAGCGTTATATAGCTATAACATAACTAGGTAGGTACGTATAATTAAAAAACGAACTACCTACATATCAATTTTCCACTTAGTACATATTATGTATCAAGTGAAAAATTGGTCTAATGGTAATTGAACATTATTGCTCCTTAGAGCCTACAAACAAAAATTATTTTTAGTTACAATTCCCTAGTTGCTCGACATCGTTATAAATTACCAACCTACTGTCATTTGCTACGAGGCGAGGTCATAGTACTATTTTAGTCTTGCAGATGGAATACTAATTTAAGTTCCGAGCTTTTGTATTCATCCCGGAAGATTTACTAAACAGTTGTATTAATTAATAAGCTATCAAAATTTAAGTGTTTTTTATTATTATAATATTATATGTATGCGGGTTTTTTTTGTGAACGGATGTGCTAAAGTAATAATGCCTATTAAAGTCGTGTGGACTTGTTTACTTTTGTTTTTGTGTAAGCTTTTGCACACTTTATGGTTGTTATGTATTTTCTATTCGAATAATATTTCTATTATTATAACTAACTGTATATTTTTTTTATTTTCATAGCATCAGTGTCTTCTAATCCAGTGTCAGTATGTATTTTATAACTACATTAAAAACTCATGGTGTTGTGTTTTCATGGGAAGATAAATTCATAAAGTTATAAAATTTTAGGGACATATCAGTGATTGTGGAGAACATGGTGACTGCATTTCTAGCCCTGACGAATGTAATAAAAAGTGTGGATGCGACATATATTCAGCGTACGTATAAACAATAAATTATTATTAAAGTGAAACTTTTATTACATCGTCTCAAACTTTTTGGTCTGTGTAGCGCATGTCGCGTGTATCGCGGCTGCCGAGTAGGTATACCTCCTCGGCAGCCGACCGTCACGCGACATGCGCTACACAAAGCAGTGTTTGGAACCGTTCGAACAGTTTCACTTTTACCGTGGTTTCATAAAACCACACAACATTTTTAGTATCATGTTGTTTTATTTCTTTATACTATAAAAATGAAATTTTTGTTTTAGCATGCTGTACTATAATGAAACTACTAAAGAATGTGATATAAATGTAAAATTACTTTTGGAAACATTAACTGAAAAATATAATACGCAAGGTAGGTGAAACATTAACTAAACAGTGAACTTATTTCATTAACTACCTATATTATGTTTTCTCAAAGCATTAATTGATTTTATTTTTTTCTTACAGAAAATGTAATTTCGGAGGCAAATAGAGTATTTAAGTACATAATCTTTTCAGTAATTATATTTGCAGCTTGTGCTGGAATATGTGTTTGCTCGGCGTGTTTTTATTGCTGTCACATAAATTATATGTAAGGAAATTCTATTTATTTAAGTAAAAATTTGTATATGCAACAACTATTACGTCACCACTTTAAAAATTATTGTCACTATCTTTAATTATTGTATTTAAACAATTGTTTTAGGGATAATCGATTAAAAAAAGATGTTGATGCTTTGGCCGCTAAATTAAAAAGGGAACACCGTTATAAAAAAATGCCACATACGCCGCGGCCGCCACTACCCCAATCAGGAGAAAGCTGCAATATAATCGTTGATAACGCAGGAGTGTATTGTGTTTAATAAATAAATGTTATTAAGATTTGATTTGTTATACATACATTTTCCAAACATGTAATGCCTTTTATTATTTTTGAGATATTTTTGTGGAGTATCGGATAACTTTGATGGAAAAATGGACATTCCCTTCTCATTCCAAAAGACTCGTACCAACACCAAGAAGTCTAATTAAAAAATGCTAGTGTCATTTTATGCTATTGACATCTTAAGCGTCTTATTCACGGTCAATCCCCGACGTACGTCGGCTCAAGGCCGCGGTGCTGGATGTATCCTACTGACGATCGTGCGCGCATCAAGCATGGCTAGGGTTGCCAACTTTTATTTGAAGAAATAGAGTATATCTGATTTTAAAGGAGGTAAATAAAGAGTAAATAAATATTTTTAAAAATGTATTTTTTTGTACTTTTTGCAGTAACTAAGAATTTTTCATTATTTTTAAATGAATTATATGAATCCAAACATTCCAAATCTAAATTTATATATTTCAAGAGCTCATTTTTAATTAATTTTTAATGAAGCTCGGTTTCTCTCTTCCCGCTACTTCACATTCATGACCGAAAAGACTCTTTCAGTAAATGCTAAAGTGGCGGGAACAGAGAGATCATTTTTTTTTAAACAAACAAATTCGTCAAGATATTTTTTTTAAATAAATTGCCATTTTTCTGCAGTGGACTTTTGCATAAAATCTGTGTTATTCAACAATTCGCCTTGGAGTTCTTTTAAAATAATAACTTCTGAATATAAACTGTCCATGTGTACAAGGTTGATCCAAAAGTAATGATAATTGGGATTTCCTGTGTACATAAAAATCAAAAATAACCGTTTCTTGCTTGCTCATGTACTCACTAAGTTATCACAAAAAAATCATATCAATAGGCCACGTTTCCAAGTATTTACATTAATTTCTGTTGGCAACACTAATCTGCTGTACGTCCGCGCTATTCACTGTCCATCTGCACGACGTTCGCGGTGGTGGGGGTGCTTGCTGGATGAAAAGTTGGTCGTGCACATCCAGCAAGCTAATAATAATAATTATTGACGTACGTCAACGCTATTCACTGTCGTTTTGCGTCGTGCATCGTGTATGACCTTGGCGGGACGTACGTCAAGATGGACCGTAAATAAGACGCTTTAGAGATATTGAGAATTTGAGAATTGACGTTTGATACTTGACAGTCATTTTGAATACAATCATGAAAATTCAATCAATAATCGTCTAATAAACGCTGAAATATGAATGAAACTTGATACTATGTGTATTCTTAATGTTTTAACTTCCTAGGGAAATGAATTAACTGATAATGAAAGTGTTTTTACATCTCTAATCTTTAGTGTGCCACTTTTTACGAGCCTGAATTACATACATAGTAAGTATTTATATTAAAACATTTCTATAGACTTCGTATACATTCTATCTTGTTATATGTTTTTTAAGTAAAAATACATTCAGCGACAATATCATCTTTTCTGCATATTCACGTACCTATTCATTTGGATTTGTTGCATTTTAAGTTCAACTTTGAATCATTGTGTTATTGAGGGTGTTTATAAAATTTTCTTGTAAGTAGTTGTTGAATATTGATAAAATATTTGTATGAATCCTTTTAGAGTTGGGACAATGACTGATATAAGTGGCATTGACTACATGATTACAACATTAGGAGCTTTTCTGATGTTGGCATTTGTTTGCTGCCTCTGCTGTTTTTGTATGAAGTTGAGGTACCTAAGATAATTATTATTGTACTACTACTTAAGTTCAATCTACCTATATATAGTAGTTTTGTATCTCTTTACAATATTATAAATAGAAAAAGTAATTTACTCTGCTTATGAAAAAAAAGATATTCTTAAAACATGGAATAAAATGCTGAACCTTGTCATTTTGTAAAGCTTTTTGCACATTTTATAGTTTATAATTGATGCTTTTTACTGTATAGTATTTAAACAATTGTTATTATATTGTGAATGACTTTTGATAAATATACATGGCAACAGGTATCTGTTGCCATGTATATTTATCAAAAGTCATTCACAATAAGTGCAGTGGAATGAAGGTAGATAGAAGTAGAGCTGTAGTTCCACCGATAAGGTTGAATTTGCAACATTACTTACTTATAGTTTGTATATTAAGAGAAATGTAATAATTAATTTAATTATTAATTGACGAATATAGTAATAATTTCTATACAATAGTCAATAGGTACAAAATATTGAAATTTATGTGTATAAATTTTTAAAGAATAATACAGGGTGTCCCAAAAAGTAGTGATGAACGGAAGCTGGGAGGTAGAGGACCTAGAGGGCTATCCGAATCACCCCCATGTGTGTTATGCAATTTTTCGTATTTTCGGAGTTATGACTCTTTTTTCAATTTTTCACCTATCGCCGAGTACGACGATATTTTCACTCATGGTGACATCAATTATTGCGGAAGATGCTTGATTTTTTTTTGTGTGCTACGCTGAAAGATAGGCCAATTCAGGATGGTAATATTTACTATCGTTAGATCTTTGAATGGAATAAAAAAAAGGATGAAATGCCAAGAAAGGTAAAATTTCCCGGTATGTTCACCACTTCAAGGGTCCGTAAAAAAATAAAATCACACAAAAAATGTTTTCCGTTTGGCTTTTAAAAACTTGCTCTATCTATCAGGTAGCTACCCTGAAAATTTCATTTTATTATTCAGAAGGCTTCAATCGAAAAATTGAAATCTAAATGTGGTAAGTGCAAAAATTTTATTAACATGATGATCATTAAAACCAATAAATAGGTGTTTAATTACCAGAATTTTTTAAAATGACCCCGCTGTTGCTCAGTGCAAGTGCGACATCACCGTAAAAAGTTGTCTTTTAAATGTCTGAATGCCCTTTTATCATTTTTAATGGTTTCTTCTGCTACTATGAATTTCCGGGTTATTTCGTCCAAATTGTAGCAGTCTCTCGTCTTTGTAGTATCCCCACGGAAAAAAATCAATATGGTTTATGTCCGGAGACCGTTCAGGCCAGGCTAAAGGGTAAAGATACCCTGAAAGATGGATTGGTCGTTGCAGCCTGCGCATGCGCCGGTGACGCTTGTCTTAAAACCTGGCCTCCACGGTCCCTCGACCTAAACCCAATTGATTTGTTTCAATGGGGATACTAAATAGACCTCGGCTACTTGAGAGAATGCCACAATTTGGACGAAATAGCCCGGAAATCCATAGTAGCAGAAGAAACCATTTAAAATTATAAAAGGGCATAAAGACATTTAATAGACAACTTTTTACGGTGATGTCGCACTTGCATTGAGCAACAGCGGGGTTATTTTAAAAAAAATTCTGGTAACTAAACACCTATTTATTGGTTTTAATGATCATCATGTTAATAAAATTTTTGCACTTACCACATTTAGATTTCAATTTTTCGATTGAAGCCTTCTGAATAATAAAATGAAATTTTCAGGGTAGCTACCTGATAGATAGAGCAAGTTTTTAAAAGCCAAACGGAAAACTTTTCTTATGTGATTTTATTTTTTTATGGGCCCTTGAAGTTGTGAACATACTGGGTAATTTTATCTTTCTTGGCATTTAATTCTTTTTTTTATTCCATTCGAAGATCTAACGATAGTAAGTGTTACCATACTGAATTGGCCTATCTTTCAGCTTAGCACACAAAAAAAATCAAGCATCTAGCGCAATAGTTGACGTCACCATGAGTGAAAATATCATCGTACTTGGCGATAGGTGAAAAATTGAAAAAAGAGTCATAACTCCGAAACTACGAAAAATCGCATAACACACATGGGGGTGATTCGGATAGCCCTCTAGGTCCTCTACCTCCTGGCTTCAGTTCATCCATACTTCTTGGGACACCCTGTATAATAAATTCGATCACTAGACGAGATTTGATCCTGCATCCTTTCACGCCAATCCGGGGCGGACGCCTGACCAATTCGACCACTAGTGATCCCGCCAGAGCAATTGAATTTATTCTATTTTTTCAGTTTTATGTTTGATGTTTCTGCTACTAGTGTCAATAAATCTTTTAGTATTGTTTAATGCAATCCACTTTCACTAAATTCCAGTGACATGAAGATGAGGAATTATATATTGGAATTAGCAAAGAAGAAGAATGTGAATGTTGATCTAGAAAAACTAAAACCAAGGAATACTTGCCAATCGCCGCATGCAAATGAAAACTGTACCATAATGATACCAGATGTTGCTATAGTACTCTGAATGGATTACAATGATTGCCAAGTGAGTATAACTACAACTTCTTTTACCCACAAGTTCGCACACACCTTCAAAGTTACAACAATTGCTTAATAAGTATTAGAATAGAATAGAAAACACTTTATTGTACAATGCACACAAAAACAAAATTTACAGAAACAATATGTAACTTAAAATAAATGTACAATTTGGCGGCCTTATTGCTTGAAAGCGATTTCTTCCAAACAACCTTGGGATATAGGAAAAATAAATCAGTAAAAAGGTAGATAGTGCATAAATACATACATATACAAGAAACTGTAATTATTCATTATTCATAGATAATATAACTAGCTTTCAAAGGAAATTCCTATGTGAAAGTGATACCCTGTGTCCCCTAGTGGGGTAAGGGGCAGATGCATTATTCATACATCTGTTTCCACTGATCGATTTTCTTTAGAGACAAGTAGGTGATCAGCCTTCTGTGTCTTGCCAGGCCAAAACAGTGGTTTAAACTTGTGTTGTAGAGGTTTACATTGACTTGTACAGTACGATTCAAACTTAATGGTGGTTATAAATGTATAAATATTAATAGTGGTTTGGAACATCAAACAAGCTGATGAACGGAAAATAATTTTAGATATTACCGGAAAGTAAAGGTTCAGATACCTGCGCGCACATGCATTCGCAGCTAACTTCCGAACCGCCATTAAGTTTTAATCGAACTGTAGCAGTGAAACAACAAATTTTTTATAGCACTAGCACCTACAATCTAAATCATTGTAATACCAGGGAGTGCAATGTTTTATCTTTAGAGTTTAGACCATAGATATTCTATGGTTTAATACGAAAACATGTTTTGTAATAAGACTTTATTTCGATTATAGTTTTCGTATGATTAAAATCGCTTTGGTAGTTAGTCCATGTTTTGTTTTAAGTTGGTTTAAGATATAGTTGTTCTTCAATGCAATATTTTTATTTATCTAATTACAATTTATGCATTTTGTGTCTTTACAGAGTGACAAATATTTTTGGGCTCATGGATTTTGATGTCCCTCACAAGGAAGTAAGCATGTTCTGCCAAATTTTTATTTATTGTAAATAGTTCTATATTGTACATTGTACATTTTTTCTACTGTCTTATACTTTGAAATGAGAATTTCTTAAATATACTTTACACTAGTAAAGAGCTATTGTAACATCACACAAGAGAGAAAGGCAAACATTCTAAAATAGTAATAAGTACCTTTTCTATACTCTTTACTCTGTACCTATGTATAATAACTTTCTAGTCACTTTGTAATTATTGTCTTACAAAGACACTAACTGCCTGCTTTTTCTATATTATTTGTAGGGTTTTAAAGTATGTGATTATATAGAAATTAATATTGTTATGTTTAAAACAATTTTAATTTTATGTTTTACAAGAACTTAAATTAGCGGCCTATACTAAATATGTTTTAAAATCTCAAATGGAATAACGAAAATTGATTAGTAGCATAGTAAAAAGAGAACAAGTAAGTTATCTTCGAACAAAGTACATCGCGCCGTTTGTATGTACGCGGGGCGCTTGGCCACGCCCCCCGTTCATGTCCGTACGCAAGCTTGACGCACGCACACAACGCCGCTCGGTTCCTTCTCATTGACCGTTCCCGTGCTGTGAGCGGTCGGTGTTTGTTTATACAATTATTTAAAACTAGTGGTCCGCTCCGGCTTCGCCCGTGATACATATTTCGCAATGAAAGGCCTATGTCCTTTCTCGGGTATCAAAATATCTCCATACCAAATTTCATGCAAATTAGGTTCAGTAGTTTAAGCGTGATTGAGTAACAGACAGACAGACAGAGTTACTTTCGCATTTATAATATTAAGTATGGATATCAACGTGACAAGTGACAACCCTGCGCCTCTCGAGTTTAGGTATCGTGCACTCCTGGAGACGGCCTACTTGTTCTCTTTATGCTATGTTAGTAGTTATTGGTGATAGACGTAGATTGTAGATATTATATTATTTACTAAAAACTTGATAAATGTGAACTTCTGAAGCTGGATATTATTATTTTATTATATTTAAGCTAATATAACAATTTCAATTTAAAACTGTCTATGGCACAAAATAAAGTCTAATTAGTAGGATAATATTATGTATTGATCTGTCACTTTTATTTTAAAATATAGTCTTCTGATATTTTTTTTTAGTTGCAGGTTTATGATTCATTATTGTAAAAAGGAAATCTAGGCCTTCTTTTTTAATGTATTTGGTGCGATTAAAATCCTTAAAAAATTGTGAACAGTCCATGTATCTATAATTAATGTTTTATAGTATATTTAATAAATAAGTAATTTATTAAGATTGTAACTGGTCACGTCTTGTCCACGGTAATAATTTATATAATGAAATCTTAATTAATAAATATTACGCTTGATAATATACTGAGAGTATTAAAATTTAAGCAATTTTTTGATGATTACTAGTTCCTTAAAATTATTTATTAAGCAAGTAGATGAAATTAATTAAATATATTGTAGTGCATTTGCTCTATCCGAACCTTTTGAATGTATGCATAAGACTGTAGACTTTGTTGTTCATCAAAAATGAATAAAAAGAACGCTATATATATTAAGCTTAAAACAATTATTGTGTTCTTACTTTAAATAGTTGATTAAAACTTTTAATAAATGGAGTCAAGCTGTGTCATATTCAAGCAATTGTTTATACATTTTAAAATTAATTGAAAACATTTGTAGAGTTGCTATAAAGACATTTTTTTTTCAAAAACATACTAGGTTTTTGGAATTTCATAATACATATATTATGTAGAAAATATACGAGCACGTAAATCGTAGATAAACCTTGTACATAATAAAATATGGATATTATAACTATAAACTGCCTAATATACTTACTTAATAATATGTAATTTCGTGAAACAAATTCATGTCGTTCACTTAAATATCGATTTTTATAAATTTTAAATACTTATTGACAAAATTTAAGCAGAAATAAAAATGTCTACGTTTCTTTAATATAAAGACAAGTCACAAATTTTATAACAAGTTATCTAATACCTTCAAAGTTTCTTACCCAGGAAAGCAAGCAAGAATTTATATAAAAGTATACCATTTTAATTTAAAATAAGCGGATGGTCTGAATTGAATACGCCGACATAATTTATTTATTACTTAATAGTAACGTTAATACTTAAATGTACTGTTTTATTTTTTAAATATGTCAATTCACGCCTCTAAGTCAATTTCTCTCTTCACAAGAGAAGTAATTAAATAGAAAATGATGTTTTTTTTCCTTGGGTAATAACTTTGTACACAATTGTCTTAAAATTATTTTTATTATGACGCAGAAGGTAGCGCCATCTACAATAATTATGATATTTGACTTCAATTTTAATCGTGTTTAAATTTTCTTTCTCTGCATTCAGAGCCTGAGTAGACTGTGTAAATTAAATAGTAGACCATGTAGTTACTATTCTATTTCGAGGGTATTTTTAAATTATGAGATCATTGATAAATGTGTGTATGTTGTGCCTTAGTGTGGCCACGAATGAAGTTTTTACGATATATCTTTATGAGATATCTATTTTTCATCTGTATTCAATTTGGTACCTTATGTAGATGTACCGTAATGATAAATTTGCCAAAGTATTATAGACATTATCTATTTATCCTATGTTTCTAGTCACAGTACTCGTTTGTATTCCACAAGGACCTTTTTTAATAATTCATATAATCAATTATAATCTCACTTATTAGAAAATATTGTTCATTTGAAAAGAGTTTTTATAATAAATCTTGAAACTAGTACTTAGTTCTGAAATTAAAATACTTTAAATACGCACACAAGTTAAGAACAAGAGTAGACAATTTCCTAAATTAAAGCCGAGAATCTATACTTAACATTTCTTAATACAGTTTTAAGCATTTTCAAGTTTATAAAAAGTTTTTAAAGTAATTGAAATCTAAAATGTTTTTTAAACACACTTTATTTTAAGGCTCAACTAATGAGTGCTTTGTCTCTCTCGCTCTTAAATGATTCAGGCAAGTGCGAGTGGGACAGAGCAGCTATTATTTATTCTGATGAATTTTTGAGTAAATAATTACTAGGAATAAGTAGTAAAATGTGTACGTGTTCAGCATATTTTTGAAATAAACGCCTTTATAAAGAAACTATGTGTCTTTTATTTATATTTTAAATCACATGACATGTCGAATTGTTGTAACACATGAATTATGAATTTTTTGGTATTGAACCAAAGTTAAAAAATATAGGTAAGTACATTATGTATGTATAGTTGAATCCAAATAACATATTCTTTACGTTCACAGTACTTATAAACTTTTGTATCTTCGATCATATTATATTATTATGAGTTAAATAACTATTGTATTAGTAACTATAAATAACTTACAAACAAAGCAATCGAAAATTTATTAATTGTCCTACCCTCATTTAGTTTGTATCCCAATCTCGTTAATTACTTCATATCCTAATAAAACCACCTCGCAAAAACGCCATACCCATTGAACTTATTATAATAAATAGGCCCCATTATAAACTCAAATATCCGTAGAACAAACTATTTATCACATAACCCTATCTGAGCCATGTGTTGATGGTATACGTCAGGGTATTTATATTAAGCGCGAAGTTTGAAGCATGTTTCAAGTACTTAGGTGTTCGTGCGTGACATCTGGGTCGAATGATAAATCTCCTTTGACGGAGGTCTCCCACAAATACGATAATGGAGGGAACCGTGTTGGTTCGTGATAACGAGCGATTCCGATCGATGGTATAAGGGAAGCAGGAAGGAAGTATCTACGTTATGTGTATGTATAAAATATTGGTGAACGGTTTTGGTGGATTTGAAAAGTAAAACACTACTCTACTATTAGGTATGTATCGCTAGAACTAGTTTCTGTACTATAATGTTCCAAGTAATAAAAGCCTGTCTCTCATTTTATGGTAAACCAAGGTACCTAAGTTTCAGATCGAGTCATGGCTTTTCTTCATTGTCGCAAGGCGTAGTGGTCGAATGGCACTTCGGCCAACGATATAATAGGTGATAGGGCTCCTTTCCACGTCCTTTTATAATATTACCTATATCGTTGACGACGGCCACGACAGGATTTTTTTTTACAGAAAGCTTTGTGGATGTGTTGTATTGGAGCCTTAACACGCTATGTGGATTTTTTAATGTGACCACGACGTGTTGTAGTTAATTTTCATTCGAAGGGCGTTTTCGTTCTTTGAGCGTATAGTACCTATCTACTATCTACTTATGTACTTACATTGTATATAATTTTTTTTAATACCAATTTAAAAGCGAATTTTTTTTATTATTCTTTAACTAAGTAGGTAGGTACATCGAAGGTAAAACCAAAATAAAAAAAATATCGTAAAATGAATGTTCCCTGATAGTTGGTTATAAACTCACCATAGTGACTCCGTGACCCCATAACTGTTAAAGCGAACATAAATTCGGGACGGTCTATAAGAGGGCCTTGTGACATATTTACGGTCCAGCTTAGTCCATAAAAAAGTCCTAAAGACAGTTGTAAGTAATGAAAATTACGTCATCCTGAATATTCCTGAAAGTAAAGTATTTAGATCAGTCGTTAAATTACCTTATGTTTATAACGTAGGGTACTTATATGAACTTGGCAATCATAAGATATAGAAGTAATCCCTATAAAAAATAAAAGAAATATTAAATTAGTAACTAGATAGCATTGAAAATATCTCTATATACCTATTGACTTGTATATTCTCTTCATAGCAATTATAATTTTTATTCCATCACATAATAAAATTCTGAACACAATTCATTTGAGTCCTAATTATTATACTTCCACACAACTTCTGTCCACTTTGAAAATGCAAGCAATTTACTATTCGAAATTAAAACCCGATTTCGGATTTAATTGTTTAATTAAGGGCCCAAGTTCGTAAACTGAAGATGGAGTGGCTCGCATTGCTTGGAAATGTTCGCAATGTAATTATGCAGGTACAATGCAACCTAATTGCCTTGACTTCGGAGAGCTTCCATTTGAAGAGAAAAAGTAGGTATCTTGTGATGTTATGATTTATTGGATTTATAAGAGCATTTTGATTATTATTATTTTTAAAATGTATATATATCTATGGAAATAATTTGAATGCTGTATAATGTAGGTACTTACCTATAAAGCTGTTTTTCTGTGACTTATTTATTTATTTAACAGTGAATGTTACTTTGATTTTGTAACTTCAGTTTATACTTATTTGGTAAAGATAAATTAAAAATAATTTAAATATATAGATATTTATATCACAATGAAATACACCCAATTTTTCATCATTATTTCATCATACGGCATCCTACCTATTTTTATGTGAAATACCAAAGAAAGTACGATCCAATAAGCAACGATCAATTAGTGTTGTAAATAGAGCCGCCTACATGGCTTTGATATTACTAAAAGCCTTTTCAATCACTCCTACCTACATAGGAAAACCAATGAATTACCTCGTGTAGAGAATATGGCGTAGGCCGTAAAGTAAGCAATATTCCTGGCTCATTCATTAAGAATCACGAAATGGGCAATGGAGTTGTGACATTTCGGATGATATATGGTAGTGATAATGCATGTGAATGGTTGATATGTAATGTGATAAAGTACTTTTTGTATGATACTGAAATTGATAGAATTGGATCTAGCTTTTTGAAGTGAAACTTCTTTAGGCGCATTGAGAGTAAAATTTCAGGTCGCGTCATGGCAATACCGTCAGGTCATGGAGTTTAGGCGACGATTTTGGTATCTTTGAATCTTGAGTTTATCTTGCCAAAGAAGTTTCACTTCTGACACGTGTGGTCAGAACACACGCTCTTTTTTTTCTTACTGTACGCTTAAACTATTTATATCTATCGTATTTTACATTCATGCATGGCCAAATGAAAATGTATTTAGTATTTTAAAGATATTTAACAAGGAGTATACAAGTGTAGCATAAAAATATCGTGAAATTACAGTTAAAAATCCGCTACAACCTATAAATCATGCAAAATCATAATTATCTATTCTGTGCCAAAAGGTCGATCGAGGAACTTTAAACAAATGCTATCAAAATATTTTCAGTTCATTCTATTTCACTTATTCGTAAATAAATAATTTTCTAATCTCTGCTCTACTAATTTTAGCTTGTCTATAGTCGTATTGATTTTGTTTGTTTAAACAACATTATTATGTATTATTTCTAGTAAGATTTTCACATCATACAGTTTATTAAGAAAACATATAAGATTTTTAAAACTATAACATTTTATAATATGAATAGATCGAATGACTTTTGATGTATTCAGTCTTTATGAAAAGTATTACTAGCACAGCACAGCTAGTTTACAGAGCAACGGGTAGGTTCCTATAATAGGTGGTCGCGGAAGAATTCCACCAATACCCGCGGCCCCATCATTAAAGCGGCTTGACGGAACACAGTGGGGTTTTAGTCGGTAAGAATCCGACATAACCCACGGTTCCTTCCCCGGGAGCTGTGGGTATCTTTGGAAGATTTCCCCACTTAAAAAAAAAGGTTCCTATTATGGGTATTTAAAGTTTTCTTATTTTTATATAGAATAAGATTATAGATAAGGAATTTCTTATAATCGGATGCAAATATTGAACTTATTTTTCATCTTGTGGATAATAATAGATAGTATTTCAGAACTAGTTTAAATACTAACGTTAAGTGTTTAGTCGAAAAACCTGCCATATCTAAACCTTTACCTATCAAAGAAAGCTGTAAATGCCATTTAATATATAAAAATATAAATACCGGCAGCTTCACATTCTCTCAGAGTTATTTATTAGTCGTGTATGGCAAAATATTCGCGCGTTAAGTCCGGCATACTAATGACGTGTTTACTGCTGAAGCCCACGTATGGATTCTTTTAGGGCATGACATGTCATTCATATTTTTATTATATTTTGCGGTAAACCAATAAAATCAAACGATTAAGTATTCTTTAGGGATTCAGCATGTTTTTCTTGATGTATATATTTATTAAAATAATGTTTGAAATAACTTATTTTCCTCACTATACTGATTACTGACTGACGAAAAAAAAATCATATTTGTATCTATTGAACAATATTAATGAATAGCAGGAATAGAAATAGTTAAAGGAGGTGGGGGTAGTACTTACATCTTACAAAAAAAAAACTGCACAAGTTCCGCGCTCAAGTACTGGAAAAGCAGACGATCTCTATTTGTTTATTCGAATAATATTCCATTTTCCGAAGTGCAAATGCCATTCTTTGACTCCAAGAATATCGAATTTCAAAGCAGTAGGTAATGTCAGACGACAATGCTCAGAATCTCGTTAAACTCATGATCCTACCCTGTATTTACCATTTTACATTTCACATCACAGGGATGAAAGAAAAATTTTAAAATCTATGCAGGTTTTTTTTTTATTTCATTTTATACCTAATATAAATAACAATTTTTGAAGTGATCAATAAAACACTAAACAACAATATTATATAAATTATGTATCTCTTAGTTCTTATATTAAACACTTTTAGCATAAAATACATCTCAGTTATATTCAAAAGACCCTTTAAAATTCGTAAAAGCTATATTATATAAAGCAGTAATGAGACGATAATTCTTTATCCGACTCGAAGGACCACTGACTTGAGGTTCAAATTAGCAGCTCCGTTTACATCTGCACCCTGATTTATGTCCCTTGGAGACTTGGCTCATTGGGTTCCGCTTATAAATGGGATAATCCTTGAGCGACGAGCGGCTTTAGCTGAAAATAACAAGAAAAATCACATTGAAACGGATATTATTTACTTCTACCTTTTTATTAATAAATGAAGGAATTTCCAAAGTGAAGAAAAGTCCGTATTTATTGCATACTAGATTGAAGCACGAAAGGGTAATTGTGTAAATACATTACTATAATATGTATTTATATTGAATTAAAAAAACGTTGTGTGGTTTTATGAAACCACGGTAAAAGTGAAACTGGTCTAACGGTTCCGAACACTGCTTTGTGTAGCGCATGTCGCGTGACGGTCGGCTGCCGAGTAGGTACCTACTCGGCAGCCGCGATACGTACGCGACATGCGCTACACAGACCAAAAAGTTTGAGACGATGTAATAAAAGTTTCACTTTAAAAATAGAATGGATAAATGAATTGAGATAAAAATAGCATATTAATACACATAATATTTATATGTCTGATTTCAGCTTGAAAGAACACCGTGAACCATAAGCATTAACAACTTCATCTTCATTGAAAAAAACCATAGTAAAATAAAAATAAAAATATAACTATTATCATCAAAATATATCTTACACCACAGCCCGAGTGTCCCAGATCGCTAAATTATTTTTAGTTAACTTGACTTACAGGGTTGTAAAAATACATGGCTTTTCTACGTTACTACGTTTTACTCTATAAAAGGGATTTCACCCTTCATTAACTGCACTTGTAAAGTACTTTGCGTGGAAAATACGTAAAATTTGTCAACATACAATTCTAATTGAATTTGAGAACGAATTTTCAACGTGAAAATGTAATTTGGTGGAGATATTTTTAACAATCTTGTTTTATGCAGATAGTAAGAATTTTGTGCGAATGTGTTAGTATTACTTAAATAAATTTTAAGATTAGCGTAACGTACGAAAGTTTGTATAACGTAAAACCGGCACTAACATATACTAAAATTACCAAACGGAGAGCAGCTCATCTAAAACTAGACTAGATGTAACCACAATTTGGATTTTAACATATTCAGGCTATGCAATGTAGAACATAGGTAAGTATATAAACTGTACTAGTGTATTACTAGATCAAAAGGTATAGAATCCACTTTATACTAATTATAAATATCTATCTCTATCTATGCCAAATATTTTCGGCCGACAAAATAACTTTGTTCCCGATTTTCGATTAAAATTTGAGGAATAAAAAACTTTAAAATGGAATTAATTAATATAAAATTTATGCTAATAAGTGTTTATTATATTTGATATTGGGGTAGAGCTTCAAAAACAGATCATAACTTAAAGTTTCTCCAACTTATGGGGTTAGGTGAAGAGGGTCGATGAGATTAACGAACTTTTATACAAACAGTCGACTATTTGGGACAGCTAATAGGATTTAAATTTGTTTTAATAAATTAATATAAGTTGTCTAGCTAATATTTGTTTATTTTGGTACACATTTTTTGTTCAAATATAGTATTTATCTTCAATCTTCATCTTATAATGTCGTAATTAATGTGTCGATAACAATGTATATATTATGTCATGTAACTAATCCTATGATGTTAAAATAGTAAAGATTTTTTTTATATTTCTAACATCAAAAATGTAAAACTAAAATACAATTATTTTAGCTAAAACATTTCAAACTAAGTCACGTTTATAAGGAATAGGTACGTTATAATATTCATATTAGGTACCGGTTCTAAAAGCAGACACTACAAAGAAAAGCAGGCAAAAAACTGTAGTTGCTCTTTTCATTAATTATACTTAATTAAGGAGAGTAGTTGTGAGAAGCTGGTCTATAAATCCTTAGTTCCATATCCTTATAAAAATTGAAAGTATTTTTGTTTGTTTGTATTTTAGTCACGTCGCATTTATTGTATTTAAAACCCGCAAAGAGACAAACATACAGATAGATACTTTCTCATTTATAATATTGGTAAGGATTGAGATTTTTGTGCTTGGAGACAGTTAGCTAGTAGCTAGAGTAATATAAGCTACTTTTTATTTATTTATTTATCTTTGACTTACAGTACAAAACCAACGAAACATGTCATTCCTTTTCCTATGACTACGCGTGCGAAGCTGCGGGCAAAAAGCTTTGAATAAACCAGTACCTATCGCTTGTCACCGCGCGTGAATTTGATTTACAACATGGTAATACCAGCTCAAAAGGTTGAACCGGCACAAAGCCACCAGTCTCCCCAATTAGGGAGCTAGCAAGATGCAAATTGGCACTTTCAGCCCCGTATGGGGTGCGAATTTGAACGGTAATCGATGATTGAACGCGGTTAACGGTAATTTATAAGGCTTGGCTTTTGATACAGATAAAATACATGAATAGTAAATACTTTTTGGTGTCCATGAGTTTTTTTTAAGTTGCTAATTTACAAATAAAAGAGATCATAATTTTAAATTTATTACTAGATATCCTGTATGATCCATCCAATAATTGCCATATTAAATATAAAAAAAGAAAACAGTCATCGAATTGTTTGTACGCTTATAATTTCCAAAGGACATAACCCTTAAATGAATTTTAATTTTATGTGTTTACACGGCCGGGTCAACAAATAAAATAGAAATCTTTATATTTCTATCTACTTTTTATTTCGTAAAAAAGTCTAGTCAATGTGTACTGAATTAGAAACTTGGTTCGCATGTTGTTTTGAAGATTACATTCATACGTCTTGTTGTATTTAGATAAACACACCTTACATGTTATTAAGAATCATATACCATACCTATCTAAATTCTAATAAGTCATGAATAAGGCATAATGTTGTGACAACGATCCTTTTACATTCATGGAGATGCGAAAGAATGTAATATATGGATTCATTATCATATTTCGTGGCAAACAAGACGAAAAGTTATTAGTTTTATGTGTTAGAATAAACAGTGTAATAGAAGTTAGATTTATGAAGAAGTTAGGTCAACGAAAAGGACATTACCTGAAGATAAAATGGTTCATAAAGATACATATTTTAGACTAGCGGTCCGCCCCGGCTTCGCCCGTGGTACATATTTCGCAATAAAAGGTAGCCTATGTTCTTTCTCAGGGTCTAAAGATTGTCTGTGCCAAATTTCATCAAAATCGGTTCTCGGAGAGGTTTATGCGTGAAAACCATACATACATACATACATAATTACAAACTTTTCCTCTTTATAATATTAGTATAGATGAACATTTTAGCTCTATATTCTCGGTGGAAGTGGTAGCAAGATTAGAAACTTACCTATTTTGAACGCTAAAAAAGCACATAAAAGGTTATTTGTAAGAATTGTCATTTACAAATCAGATATTTGTATTTACTTGGAATTGCAATGAAATATTAATTTTTAATCAACATGATATAACTATGCATAATATGTTTTTCTCACTTATAATTTTCTACAGATTGCTTAGGCTTTTATGTAATCACAAGGTTTTTACTGCACTTACTTATCCCCATTTACAGATCAAGTATATAATTTATACCCAGCGTTGAAACTTGAAAGCCTGAATCAAATCCTGTATCTGTAAAGTAAATCAGCCTAACTTGATTATTGGTACGAGCAATCGCACTAATAGAATGTTCCATTTCATTGACTGCTAATTAACCTGATTATCGACTTTACGATAAATTATGGAATTTACAACTGTATTTTTTATGTATATTTACAAGTGATCTTTTAAGTTTTATATCAATTTTTAGTGTAAATGTGAATGAATTCTTTTAAATTAAAAATGAATGTGAGTTTGTTCTAATCTAAGAAATAGATTACCTACCTACCAATCGATTTCAGCTTAGATTTTAACTTTAATTGTGTTTTCTACGTATATTCATTATATCATGGTTTTATTATGACTTCAATGATTTTATTAAAAGACTAGCGGTCCACCCCGGCTTCGCCCGTGGTACATATGAAAAATAGATGTTGGCCGATTCTCAGACTTACCCGATATGCACAGAAAATTTCATGAGAATCGGTCCACCCGTTTCGGAGGAGTATGCAGACTAACATTGTGACACGAGAATTTTATATATAAGATTATTCTTATGCTTTTACCTGGATAGTGAAAATATTATCTGTGTTATAGTAGGTACATAGTTATAAATATCCGAATTCTTAACTACACCTGTTATTTCGCATCAACTCAAGCAAACATACTGTAAATTAGCATTTCAAACGTAACAATAATAATATTTTGTTCAACTTTGTAATAACACAATTTTAAGACGAATTTTACGTCGCTATTAATTTTGAAATGCACAAATACCACGTTATTCTGTCATTAACTGCTATTCTAGTAATGTTTCTCATTTGTTTTATAGTAGCTGTAATGTTAGTTTATAGTCTGCTATTTGAGAATTATAGCTCTATTTAGTTAGTTTGCATAGCGTTTGTTCCTTTGTTGTGATTTATTTTACAACTTTGTTACGAATATGGTTTTAGTTCTTGTGTAGAATATCCTAAATTTCGCACACCGCAAATCTCAACAACATGAACCGACATGAGGTATTTTTTTATTTTGGAACAGTGGAACTTGAACTGAATTAACAGGTTGGGTTATCAGAGCCATGCAGTATTTTATTAAATAGTCGATTTACCACACCGCTCTGGTTTAATCATTTTTTTACAACCTTAAGAATTAAGATAACCTTTGTTCTATCTAATAATCAATATTCAGGATAAATTATAATTATAAATGCCAATAAAGTGTCACAGAATTTCATTAAAATACAAAAATAAAACTGACGACACTTAAAAACGAGGCGTCCTAATGGACAATTTATAGCGTCTCCAAGCTCCAAAGAAAGACAAATTTCTTTGTAAAATATTTTAAGTTCCTTTTGATAAGCCAACCGAGAAAATTAGATTCGGCGTTAGCTTTAAAAATAATGTGAGGGTATGTCAGTGAAGAAAGGCTGGAGTTGGTAATAGTTTTGGTTAGAGTTCATATTTATAGAGCTTTTAAACATGTAGATTATACCTATTGTTTTTTCTTAAGAAATTGGTAGGTAAATGTGAAACTTTTGATGTATCAATAGTTATTAGGTACGAAAATAACAAAACTTTTTAACTTTAATTACCTAAGTAAGTACTTAAATTGTAAAAATATTTTAATATTGTAATATTATATTCGAAACAATCGTGTCATTAACCATCCTTAAGACATAGACTGTAAATAGCGTAAAAATATTCAAAGACAGAATTTTCAATACAACTATTTTTTTTACCAAAATTAATTCCATTCTTTCCAGTATACAATTATGACTCCATTTTTAATAAACAACAGTATCAATTCACAGCCGTTGATTACAAAAATTAAATGCAATGCACAGGACTCACAAGTTGCAATCAGAGACCGACGGAGGGGAAATTGATTCGTGATTGAAATTCGACGTTCATTTCACATGTAAATTATTAAGTTTGTAAGATTTACCTTGATGTATATTATGAAATACTTAACTATATTATAGTTATGTACATCAATAGGTATTATAACTCGATGATTCCTGTGACGGTAACAATTTTGGTAGCTTTTTAGCGTTATAAGTATCAACTGAAGATTTTTGTTTGGTTTTCTGGGACCCACGATGAAAACGCTGTACATGGTGGACTCTATAATAATATAACGGCATACTGCATAGCAGTACTATAAAATAAGACTGTATCTTAGGTACAGTGGGGACTCGGGTTCGATTCCAGGTGAAAAAAAGAGCGTGTGTGCCGAGCACACGTGTTAGAAGTGAACTTCTTTAACAAGATTCAAAGATACCAAAATGACGTGACCATATCGCCATGACGCGACCTTAAAATTTTACTCTCACCGCGCCTAGAGAAATGTCACTTCAAAAATTTTTCGGTCTGGTAGGACACAGAAGGCTGATCACCTACTAGTCCCGATCAGTGAAACAGATGTATGCATATTGCGTAATGCATCTGCCCCAAACCCACTAGAGGACACGGGAATTCACTTTTATCACTATTAAATGATTACTAATCAATTACCAATCAGTATTATTAATTACAAATCAATAGTACTAATGAATTAATATTAATATAGAGGTATTAAAAAATACTTATACATATATTTGTATACTTAACTAGCGGTCCGCCCCGGCTTCGCTCGTGGTACATGTTTACGTTTTCTCTACATAAGAACCATCCTCGTACTTCAAGGAATATAATAAAAAAAGAATTATCGAAATCGGTTCAGCCGTTCTCGAGTTATGCGCTTACCAACACATTTTGCGATTCATTTTTATATATAAAGAGATTACTTACATTTGTGTAACGAAATGCCTAATTAAATTCAAATTGAAAATTTTCTTGAGGTGGATGCTTAACTAATTGCTATAATTAAAATATCTCAAATACATAAGTCTACGTTGAAATTAAATATCTTAATTATTTCATTAAAGAAGGTTCGTCTTAATTAATGACTTTGAAGTTTGAACTTCACAATTTCATATCACGCAAGATAAACATCAAGTTTAATTTTCCCGTAGGAACTTATCCTATAATATCTACATTCCTACAGTTATTTAATTAATTACGTTAAGTGTAGGTAATTACATTTAGAAAATGATCTTATAAATGAGTTATAATAATCCGTGAAAATTTATATATATCATATTTCTTGTATTTAATTTGTAGGTAGGTAATATGGACAATAATTATTACGAAGTAGATTAACATTTAATGACCTAAGTAACCTTTTTGAAATTTGACCTAACTATTTCTTAAAGGAAAATACTTTAAATATTATTTCATTGTTACATACATTATATAGATACACAAAATATGTAAAAATATTTGCATATTATTACATCACATATAGTTCGATCTTATTGGAAATAGTTACTGCATTACACAAAAAATGGTTAAATTCAATAATGCGTAGAAATCTTGCGGTATCTACTTGTTAATCGGTACATTTAATATGAAAAATCATTTTGATATCTACTGTCTATAATCTATCTAGTCTGAATGTTTTTATATTGAAACTAGCTTTCCACCCGCGGCATCGCCCGCGCAGTCAAAGAAAAACCCGCATAGTTCCCGTTCCCGTGGGATATCCGGGATAAAACCTATCCTATGTCCTTTCTCGGGTATCAAAATATCTCTATACCGAATTTCATGCAAATTGGTTCAGTAGTTAAGGCGTGATTGAGTAACAGACAGACAGACAGAGTTACTTTCGCATTTATAATAGGTATTAGTATGGATGTAAGTGTTGTACAAAAAGTAATTATTTCCTATCGCGAAATTACTGATGAAATTGTCAATTATCTTTATAGATTCAAATTTTTCTTTTTTTTACTGAACATTTAAGTAGGTACCTACATAAATTATTATATCCAAGTTATGGTGCACTTGTAAAATATTTCACCAAAATATAGTTTTGGACGCATTTGCAAGTTAATAATCCCGACTTACGAGAAACCTACGCTCGCTGTAACTTGTAAAAGGATTTTTAAAGTGGAACCTAAGTGCTTCTTATGAGGCTCTAACGACCTCGAAACTCGGAAAGCCCCAACACTCTTTGAAAGGGATTCTTCAAATGCGGTCTTATTTTCTTTTTTTTTTGATGTCGCACGTGACACGACTTGAGAGTTATAGTTTAGATATCTTGTTTTGATTTGACAAGTAAAACGTAAGTATTTATTTGCAATAGTAAAAACCTGTAAATACAGTGTATGAAGTAGAATTATGTTTTTTAATAGCATAGGTTTTGTGCCCTGTTAAATGGAAATATTTTAAGGTTCGCTATATTTCTACATTGGTGTATAATGTACGCATCTTATTTTACATGTTAACTTTTTGCATTGAACAAAAAATATACGTCATGATATACGGCGTTGAATACATATTATTACTTAATTTGATTCAACTATACGTTATTTTCGAAAGTTTTCATAAGTCTTCGGTAGTATAGTGGTCAGTATCCCCGCCTGTCACGCGGGAGACCGGGGTTCGATTCCCCGCCGGAGAGATTCTTTTTTTAGTTTTTTCTTATTTGTATTTTTATTTTATAAATGTTGTACTTATGTTTAAATTGATATTTAGTAAAAAAAAAACATTTTTGAATATATATTATATATAGCATTTTTTACGATGTTTTATTATCCGAACATTTACAAATATGTAATAAAAAATATGTACTCAGCATGTATATTTAAATAAATACTTTTGTTTCAAATACAAAGTTTTATTTTTATTTTTTATACATCAGGTCCTCGTAAACGTTTCTCTTCTCAAAATAATCTATACTAGGTTCTGTAGCCAATACGTGTTCTAAAGTTATAAATCCTTGAAAAAAAAAATTTCCCTCAATCATATTATATTGCCTGTATCAAAACTGCAGGCACTTCGAATTTAAGCATTTTTTTTATCGTTAAAGCGGACAAACGAGCAGGCGGGTCACCTGATGGAAAGTGATGCCCGCCGCGGCCTGCCGCCCATAAGCATTCGCGATGATAGGGTCACAGCGAATGTGTTGCCGGCCTTTGAGATATAAATATGCCCTTTTCTTGAATTATTTAACATACAGTTACATCTGTTCAATTTATTTCTCCATAAAAATATGTAAACTAATAATATTACATGAAACATTTCTCATAAACAATATTTCAGTAATAAGATCGCGAATTTCGTTCATAATCTTCTTCAAATGCCATCTAAAACGCAATCACAGTAAACCATAAACACAATGTGGTTCCACAGAAAGCAATGCAATACAAAAGGATAGAATTTCGAAAGTGGTATTATAACAAAAAGCTGTTACTACGTACAATAGGGGTCAAAGTCCATTTCTTTCAGGCCCTAATAGCACTTCGTCAACGTGTGAGGTCGGGTGAGAAAATAGGGTTCAATGGCGCTTAGGGCAAGGAGAGACCGCGATAAAGAAAATTAACTTTCGTTAACGAGAACGTTATGTCATTGGCTGGTTTAGTTTTGTATTTTGCGCTTTTTAAAGGAAACACACAAGACGATTCATAGGTATATTCATGGTAGTAGGTATAATATAGACGTAGTTATTATATTGAGTACCTACCTATGTCTGACGAAAACGAAAAATAAATCATTTTTAGTTAATATCATACATACATGGTATTTTTACCACGTATGACATAAATGCTTGGTATTTTTCTTATAAATGTTAGTTTTGTTTTTGTTCTTATAAATGTTACTTTGATATTAAAATTCATTTGATAGGTGTATGGATGTTTTTTATTTAGTTTAAATGGAATACTTTGTGACACCGAAAATCGGTTTGTACCTAATATACGTACCTAAATGATAAAATGATAAATAATTTTATAGATTATACGGTCAACTTAAGTTTTCATTAAAATTATAAGTATTTGTAGGTATTAATAGAATAGGTAATATACATACTTGAAGTCAACATTCATAGTCAAAAAGTAGATAAGTAGATAGGTAAACATATTTTGTGTATCGGTTCGTATATTAATATCAATATTTACGAATACGCTTTATTGAGTTAACGTTTTATTTACCCCAATAATTACCAATTCCCAATTTGGTTGCGAGTTTTAAAATATCAATTTGGTGTTATTTAGACTTTAGAGGGATTTATATCAAACTAGTGGTCCGCCCCGGCTTCGCCCGTGGTACATATTTCACAATAAAATAGCCTATGTCCTTTCTCGGGTATCAAAATATGTCCATACCAAATTTCATGCAAATTGGTTCGGTAGTTTAGGCGTGATTGAGTAACAGACAGACAGACAGAGTTACTTTCGCATTTATAATATTAATAAGTATGGATTGTTCGTCTTTTACAATGAATAATAAAAAAAATACAATGTAATTAGGTACGAGGTATTTGTTTTATCTTTGCTGAAATATTTCCTTATAAGCTACACCCTCATTTATTTATTTGAATATTATATAACAAACAGACGCATCTATTTTGAACGGATAGTAAAAAAAGAGCGCGTGTTCAGAGCACACGTGTCGGAAGTGAAACTTCTTTGGTAAGATTCAATGGGCGTATTCAGAAAGAAAGCTTGAAACTTATAAGCGCTTATAAGCGCTTATCGGCGCTTGTCAGCGCTGGTAACCCGCGCAGGAAAATATATGAACATGACAAGCGCCGATAAGCGCTTATAAGTATCAAGCTTTCTTTCTGAATACGCCCAATGATACCAAAAACGTCGCCTTACTCCATGACGTTACGGTATTGCCATGACACGACATTGAAATTTTACTCATAACGCGACTATAAATATTTGCCTTCAAAAATCACTTAAATATTGGACCTTAATATACCTTATATTATAATTAATAGATTTTAGTATTTTTTGTAAGAAATAAATGATATATCTTTCTAACAGGCTTATAAATAATACTTCTGAATACTTCCAAATTCCAAACAAAACTATATGGACAGTTGTTGACAATAACGTCACGCGTAAAATCCCCTCGTCTTATATTCGAGGCACGCACACAATCATGGGTTTTGTGACGTTGCCATAATGTTATGGTTTTCTTATTATATCGTTATTTCTTTTGAGCTATTAAGATCCTTCCAAAGTAAATAAAGAGTAAGAGATTATTCGGTTCTCAGTCGATTTTTAGTATACTTTATTGTGCCATGTTATGAGAAAACTTTACAAGTTTGTAGACGTACCTCATAACGACGCGACGACTTGTAGCTCTATTTCCTAGTATTACTTACTTGTAGACAGTAGACTACAAGCAATGTAATTCTAGGAAATTCAGCTATGTTATTGATTAATAGTGATCGTTCCTATTCCTGTACAGGCCATCTATGATTGTTAAAGTATATAAGTAAAGGTTATCAATGTTAAAAGAGAATAAATTATTATAAGAAAAACTCTTTAATTAAATTTATTTGATTTTACTAGCTTTTGTAATAAAGAGAATTAATATTCTAATCCCATTTTTGATAACATCCCACGGCACAGTATAATTGATACAAATGTCATTTTGTCTTTCTATTTTTAAGTTTTGTTCCTATACAACCCATATATATCCCTTCTTTAACGGGTTTGGAAAAAAATAGTTTTTCAAATGAATAACGTACTGCATTTGTATTAAATCAAACAATTCTAATGTTGGAAGAATATTAGTATCGGAAATTATTATTGAGCAAAAAATCAGCTATAAACAAAAATAGAAAGAACCTCCTTCAGAGTAAGTATGGATAACGTTAAGTTAGGTGATAAAAGATGATTTCATAGAAGTCTAAGTTCTAGTAATTTTCGAACTACTTAACCGTCACATCAAAGTTTTGCCACTTTGATCACATGGGCCCGCATGCCGAACTCTATGTAATAACTTGCTGCGAGTCAACTTAATAGCGATAATATGCTTAGTTTGTTTTATCTAAAGCTTTAGTATTATAGTTTGAGTATTTTTGTTCATAATATTTACTTGATAGTAACTAGTTAGGTCTCTGTTATATCATTTTTATACTATCTTATCACACATATTTATTTAGAGACGAATTAAAAAATTTACATAAAATACAACTTATACTAGGTACTTCAATATAATCAATTTAAAATGTTATGGTTCCAGATTCAAATTAAAATTAAGGGTAAAAAATGGCGTATTTGTACATTATGATTTATCAAAATACTACTGCTCCTATTGGTGTAGACTGACTATAGGAAATCGTCTTGAAGAAACTGTTCTGTCTATAAACTAAATATTTATTAACCACCTTAATGTTTGTTAACTTTTGTTATCATGATTTTAACCCATGTAGGATACTTATCATTCTGTAGTGAAAACACAGATGAGCTGATGATGATTCCTTCTATTTACTCAGTGCTAAAAATGGCCTCTCGTATGTAGGCACCTCATAGGTATGCAATACGTGCCACAAGAAATATCTTCACAAACATTTCAAAGCAAACAATTTAATGTACGTTACTGAAACTCGATTACAAACAGTAAAAAAGTTAAGATAAAAATATTTAAATCCTTACCTAAAATGGTATGTAAATTACGTAGAATTCTCACATGGTATGTTGTAACAGAGCATTTACGAGACGAAATATTGCTATGTTCACCTGTATGAATATATTTTTTGAAAACATTTATGGCGTTAACTTTTTAGAACGTCCATTCCTCATTACTGTTGCTGAGGTATGCTTAAATAGAGTTAATATTTATTTATATTTACTCCTGCTGAGTTATGTGGAATAAAATAGACCTAGTTAAGTATTTATTTATTTATAACACTTTATTGTGCTGGCCTACAAATGGCATTGAAATTTAAATTTAAAACAAGTCCTGCACATAAGGCGGGCTTATCACTAAAGAGTGATCTCGTCCAGGCAACCCACTTTACCGTTTCATTTTATATTATTAAGATTAACCTACCGCCTTATTTTTTATATTTTATAAAGCTTCTGCTTTTCCATAAAATAAGTAAATATATATCTGAATATTAAGCTATTTCGGAACTGTATTACTGACGCAATGTTAAACAGAGAGCTTATTTGGCTTTTCCAAATATCTCTAGGGGTTTATGATTTCCTGTTGGACATAGTTAAATAATATATATCGAAACTATTATTTTGACGAGAATTCTGTTTCATTTTAGATTGAGACTGAGCTTTATTTGTATCAATAAATGTTCAGATTAGAAATGAGATAAAGGGGACTAAATTTTCACATCACAACTGTTTTCATATGAATTGAGTATTAAATTGAAAACTAAAATTATGAGCAAAGGTTAATTATTTTTTATCTGACATTTTAAAAGTATAGGAAAAAAATGAGTATTATATTTTCAAAATGGTATATATAGACCGGGCTCCAAGGAGATGTTCGTTTGCATAAATAGCGGACCTAAATCTGACTTCTGATATATATTGTATAGATCCCAGACATCCTATAGACAGATGTTGCCAACCAGTTTTGTGGTCCCCTTCCCCGCACCCCGGTAATTAAATATGGCATACAAAGAAAAAAATAAACATTTCCAAAACATGCCGCGTGGGGTATCAAATGAAAGAGCTTATTGAGTAGATCACGAATATATAGCATACTATAACATTTCTTACATTTTCTCTAAGATTTTTTAGAAAATTTACGAAAATGGTCCATTTTTGAGTTAACTTTAAACTACTATAGATTGAAAACTCATGAATATATTTTTTAAATTATTATTTTAAATAATTAACAATAGTCCATTGTTTACGATTCAATAGTTCGTACAGTGAAATAGTTGCATGGGGGAGTGGGGGGAGCATTCAAAGATGGCGAGTATATTTTCAAGTTTATGCCAGAAGTAAAGGCCTAATACAAAAATATCGGTGTCAGGGCTTAGAATAATTATCCCTGCACTGTCTTTGTGTTTGACTGAATGAAAAATATGGCAGAAAATTCTTGAATCAGCCTCTGTGTGATTAAATTTGGCATAAACTTGAAAATATACTCGCCATTTTTGGATGCTCCCCCCACTCCCCCATGCAACTATTTTACTGTACGAACTATTGAATCGCAAACAATGGACTATTGTTAATTATTTAAAATAATAATTTAAAAAATATATTCATGAGTTTTCAATCTATAGTGGTTTAAAGTTAACTCAAAAATGGACCATTTTCGTAAATTTTCTAAAAAATCTCAGAGAAAATGTAAGAAATGTTATAGTATGCTATATATTCGTGATCTACTCAATAAGCTCTTTCATTTGATACCCCACGCGGCATGTTTTGGAAATGTTTATTTTTTTCTTTGTATGCCATATTTAATTACCGGGGTGCGGGGAAGCGGACCACAAAACTGGTTGGCAACATCTGTCTATAGGATGTCTGGGATCTATACAATATATATCAGAAGTCAGATTTAGGTCCGCGATTTATGCAAACGAACATCTCCTTGGAGCCTGCTCTAATATGTAATATTATGAATAAAAAGAGTGAAACAATTAAACAATTAAACAATTAAACAATTTATTTATTAAACCGAATATTGAATCACTATTTGAATTTTAAGTTACAAGACATAGTAAATCTAAATTAATTTCACGTCTCTAACGTAAAATTGATTCAAACTTTGTCCTTATTCAAATATTGAGTAACGAAGTTGAGTGCGGCCATCTTGCGCTAGTGTAAATCAATTTCTATTAAAAGGTACTTACTCGTTTAGTAAAGCATGAATTATATAAAAAAAAACTCTGAGATACATAATATTATGTATCTCTCCATAATACACGGGTACCACCAGAAGGAAGGTACCCGGTCCTTTGGGAGGCTTACGTGGGGACACAGGTCCAACACGCAGAAGCCCTTTAGAGAATTTTAATGTGTTGTGGGACACAAAAAATAAAAAAAATATACACATACCTATTATTAAAATTTACAATACACATATAATACATACTGAGGAAAATATAAATGAAGGTAACTTTTGCTATGTTAAGTAGGCTGTCTTATCTATACTATGTAATATTATAAAGAGGAAAGGTTTGTAATTACGTATGTATGGTTTTCACGCATAAACTACTGGACCGATTTCAAAAATTCTTTCACCATTAGAAAGTTGCATCTTCACTGAGCAACATAGGCACCTAGCCTATCCCGGAAATCCCACGGGAACGGGAACTATGCGGGCTTTTCTTTGAAAACGCGGGCGAGGCCGCAGGCGGAAAGCTAGTCAATAATAAGCGATCTTTACCAGGCAACCTTTGCGCTATAGTAAATGAAGAGCAGTCAGCAGCAGCCAATCTGTGAATATTTTATATAATATAAAAAAATACAGTTAAAAGCTTCGAATTAGAAGTAATATAACACATACACTATCTTCTTAAAATTATGTTTAATCATAAACCCTTAGAAAAACCTAAAACAACAACTGTATAATATAAAAAAATAACCTCCTCTCTATAAAACCTATTTTAAAATAAAATATACATTTCACATATTCCCAATTTCCTGTTTGCATTCAATTTGATACTTTACAAGGACACCAACATAACTCATATTCTGAAGGTCCTGTGGGAGATTGTTATCCAACTCCCGCGAGTGTCAATTTCGGTGTATAAAGTTGTGACGTCATAGCACATTTCAATTTTGTTACGTCATCTTTGGGATATAGGATACGATGTTAGTGTAAATTTTAACTAGGTTTCTAAGTATATATTTAATTATAGTTTACACTTTACAACCGAATATTTTAAAACCGACGTAAAGATAAGGATAAGGATCTCAATTGTATGTATTTTTATTGGATTTGTTACCTCATAACTTATGACTGGGTGAAACGATTGTGAGTATTATATTTTTATTTGAAAGCTTATGCTTTCCGGTTAAATTTTGTCCAGTTCTGACCGTGAAAAATAATTATTTAATAATCATTTTGTATCTAACTGAGATGAGTTAAAAAAAGAAAACATTAGTTATTTTATTTATTGTGTTTTGATTACTGAAATGGTAAAAAAATATTACTTCTAAAAAGCTTTATTATTAGCGGGAATCATAGATTGTATGATCTGATAAAAGAAAATGTGAGGCTGAGTTAGTTAGCGATTAACTCAATGAGATTGAGTTCATTGTGTTGATCTCTATCTAATAAAAATAATGCTAATGCGTGTTCGAAACAATAAGATAAAAATGTTTTATTAGAATGCTTGTTTATTTATTTTACTTTTGTATAATGTTTTTTCTTTATAGAAACAAAGATGTTATGTGCACGAGGCGAAATTTAATACATACTATTTAAAACAAAATACTATATAGCTTATTTAATATATAGCTTTTAAAACAAAATACGTAAGTTTAGATTGCGTTGGATAGCCTACATAATTTACTAATATCATTATTAAATATCGTTCTGATCATTGTCCTGTAAGCATGAAAAAAATGTAATAAGTAGCATTACGAACCTCCAAATATTACTCTACATTGTATTTGAGGTTTCACTAGAATATCCCTAAATAAATGATCTTGAATATTGAAGACATTTCCCAGGCCGAAAGAATCAAAATAATTACTGCAATATTTGCCATGACAACGAAGTCCCTTTTTCTTACTTCTCAAGATTTAACGATCAAGTTTATTCTTCAAAGCATTTTCTTTATGAAGCCCTACGACATATTTATCTAAGGATTCAGCAAGAAAATTATAGCTATATTCTTCTATTATTATTATTACGGAAAGAATAACGTTCTAATTGAATTACTTTTTAATTCCGGTGTAAACGGGTTCACAAAACGAGAAAAAATTTCAAGCTTAAGTTTCGAAATGAGGAAACAAATTAAATTGGTTTTGAAAGTTTTTGTAAGGGTTTAAAGAGTCGTAATGTTATACGTTTAAAGATATCAATTGCAGATAAAATTACCTATTCAATTAAATCGTTAAAATCTAAGTTGTGAAGTTTTTTTGCCGTATTAAAAAGAATAATAGCCATATTTAAAAAATAAGTTCAATAGCAGAACGGATTTTGAAAATACATTCACTGCCTATCGGCACCTGTTTCATTATTGAGATTGTTCTTCGGCGTATTTTTTTAGATTTTATTTGTATTTGGTAGACACAATATCATCAAATAAAAAAGCCTCTACGCTGTTCCATTATAACATACAATATTATATCAAAACTAGTATTTATATGTAATCAGTGTCTGAAAAGTTACATATTCCATTGATACACCACGCCTGTGACACCCTATATATTTTGGCATGAACATTTCTATACCCACGAATGTATACATTTTATACATTGGATTGCGACATGCAAATATGTTCGCTATGCCGTACTCTGGTACAAAATAAAACTTACTAAACCGTTTTCAGGCGTCAAAGGGTCGTTTATGTCGAAGCGAAATACTGAGCAACAGCTATTGTATATGGTACAGAAAACTTGGCTATAGGATGCCCTAGAAATTATAAGTAATATTCCTGTATTTTTATGAATTCATCGACTATTCATATAGATCAAAGCAGCATTTCTACTGTTACAAGTTATAGGTATTTTATACTTTTATATTTATCGGAGAATTGCTTTTGAATGTTAAAATATATTTTTTAGACGCAAGCTTTAGACGAAAAATATCGTATTTTCTACGTAAAGGTACATAAAGATTATCATTATTAAGACTCCTCTCGTTTACACGAGGACTCTACCAAAACTCTATTATGAAGAGATTTTATAAATTTAGAGATTAGCTGTCCCAGCAAACCATGTTTTGCCTTATCACTCATGGGTATGAAAAATAGATGTTGGACAATTCTCAGATCTACTCAATAAGCACACAAAATTTCATAAGAATTGGTCCAGCCGTTTCGGAGGAGGACATTGTAAGACGAGAATTATATATGTATAGAGATTAGTAATTTAACATCATTGATGTTATGTTAAAAACAATTTCTTGAAACAATATTTCATTTTCAACAAGCTATATGATATATCTGAATATTGGTCGACTTTTTCAAGCCATTCGTCATTTTTAGGGTTCCGTAGCCAAAATGGCAAAAACGGAACCCTTATAGTTTCGTCATGTCCGTCTGTCCGTCTGTCCGTCTGTCCGTCTGTCACAGCCGATTTACTCGGAAACTATAAGTACTACAGTGATGAAATTTGATGGGAATATGTGTTGTATGAACCGCTACAAAAATATGACACTAAATAGTAAAAAAAAGAATTGGGGGTGGGGCCCCCCATACATGTAACTGAGGGATGAAATTTTTTTTTTCGATGTACATACCCGTGTGGGGTATCAATGGAAAGGTCTTTTAAAATGATATAAAGTTTTCTAAAAAACATTTTTCTTAAAGTGAACGGTTTTTGAGATATCAGCTCTCAAAGTCGTAAAAAGTATGTCCCCCCCCCTCTATTTTTATAACTACGGGGTATAAAATTCTAAAAAAAATAGAGGTGATGCATGCTAATTAACTCTTTCAACGATTTTTGGTTTGATCAAAGTATCTCTTATAGTTTTTGAGATAGGTTGATTTAACTGTAATTTATTATATTTGCTGCTACGGAACCCTTTGTGCGCGAGCCCGACTCGCACTTGGCCGGTTTTATTTTGTCTACAGTCTTGGATTTGTCATATTTCTCAAGGGATAACCGTGACTAGACGAAATAAGTTGTACGATATTATTTCGTCAATACCAATAAATAAAGTTAAGTGAAGAAAATATACTTAATGAAAACATTATTTTGGTTTGTAGATAAATATGAAAAGGATTTATTTAGCGTTTATTTCTTGTTTAATTAATGTAGATCCAAAATTTCTTGTTTATATTCACGATGAATACCGAATGATTTTTATTATAATAATTTTATCATGAGTCCATTTTCATAACTTCTCCTAAGCGGTTTTATGTTATGGCCGTGACAGTTGCACAGTACGAATAACATAGTATGTTATGAATTGTTATTATACATTATTATTTAAAAATTCTTCATTTTATTTTTTTAGGATTTTTTGATGTATAAGTGTCAACCGAAGATTGAATCAAGTAACCCCTAGGTTCTGCGTTCACTTTCTAAGGGCAGTTTTTAAATGGTCCCAATTTTCTTTAAAAATAATGATTATAACTTAAGCTTAATATTCGATCTTATCGTAATATTAAAATAAAGTATGATTTTGCTCCAATATTTTGAACGTAATTAGATTCAGTCTCTCGTAAAAGCAAAACCGCAGCTCGTCAAATGTCTTGAGGAGGGTTGTCACTTTAAAAAAAAAATAATGTTACCTCATTTCGTATAAGATTTAAAAGAGTATAGTCTTATAAATTAACATTAAAAAACGTCTTTTTTGTACTAGTAGTAGTATTAGCACATAATTTTTCCTGTAGTGCTTACCTAATTTTTTCGGTACAAAATATAATATACTAGCTTTCCGCCCGCGGCTTCGCCCGCGGCTTCGCCCGCGTTTTCAAAGAAAAACCTGTTCCCGTAGGATTTCCGGGATTAAACCTATCCTATGTCCTTTCTCGGGTATCAAAATATCTCTATACCAAATTTCATGCAAATTGGTTCAGTAGTTAAGGCGTGATTGAGTAACAGACAGACAGACAGAGTTACTTTCGCATTTATAATATTAGTATGGATTATTATTATGATACAGTTGGCTTGAAACCCAGTAAATAATTGAAATACAAACTGTTATCAGTCTGGGAACTAGAATAGTAAACATTGGATACAAAAGCTCTCTATTAGTAGATATTATAGGTTATCAGTACGCCTAGCCTACATGATGAAGAGTATAATTTCTATACTAGAGTTCGATTGGCAACCCTAATCTCGAACGCGACGATATAATTAACGTCAAATATTATTATCCAAATATGGCGGGAAACGTGCACTTACTAGAGCGATAAAATTAATAACCTTCTTTCTATCTTACAGTGATTACAGGCTAAAATATTATTTATTGAATTAGTTGCTGAATTCTAAAAACTTATCAGTAAATAGCTTTCCGCCCGCGGTTTCGCCCGCGTTCAGCGAAAAACCCGCATAATTTCCTCTGCTGTGAGATTTCCGGGATAAAACCCATCCTATGTGCTAATCCAAGTTTCTTTCTATGTGTATGCCAAATTTCATTGTACTATTTGCATGAAAGAGTAACAAACATCCATACACACTCACAACTTCGCATTTATAATATTAAGTATGATAATTCTTATCTTACAGAAG
Source organism: Colias philodice (assembly GCF_061535455.1). NCBI lineage: Eukaryota > Metazoa > Arthropoda > Insecta > Lepidoptera > Pieridae > Colias > Colias philodice. The sequence goes on along the minus strand of NC_143111.1, from coordinate 4,409,627 downwards.
TTAGATAACATATTATATAAAAATGAAACCCGTTTTCCTTGGTCACGGCATCACGCGTGAATGGGTGGACCGATTTTGATAATTCTTTTTTATAATATTCCTTGAAGTATGAGGATGGTTGTTATGGAAAGAAAACATAAACATGTACCACGGGCGAAGCCGGGGCGGACCGCTAGTACTTCATACAAACAAAGCTTCTTGAATACAAATCCAGTGTTCAGTTGTAAAACGTGATTTGTACTACATACGAATCAAAGACTATTCGATTGACAACGGTGCGAACACGGGAATTTCCATCACTGTGAGATTTCCAATTTCCGATGTGCTACAGTTTTCATTGGTCGAGCAATCGAGGCCGTTTAACAATCAAAAGGAACTAGTGTGTGTGGTTAATGGTTTAAGTTTTGCAGCCGTGTGGTTCGTTAGTTTGGTGTGGGGTTTTGAATGATTTTGGTCATCTTGAAATTGTTAATGTAGAGATATATTGTAATTCCTATTAAAATTTTAATTATTTTGGTATTATGAGTGTATTATTTTAGGTTATTGTTTTGCAAAAATTTAAGGTTAAAACGAATGGGCTCTGTACATCGTGGGGTTATTTTTATGATTTCGATAGTCGCGAAATAAATCAATATAGTTTTACCGGGGATAAAATATACAGATTTTGTTTAAGTTTAATAATTTCCTTAATGTCTTTATTCAATTTACAACTTAATAGAACTGGCATAAAATTACTAGTAAAGGTGAAATGCGAGATTAGACCTGTCCATGTATTTGCTCTATTTAATCTAACAGATATATCTACTGACCCGTATGGGTGTGGATTGATTTGAGGATTTACGAAAAACCCGAGCTGAGGGATGTATTAAACTTTAAGTATAGAAATAAAAATCATTTTATTTATGCTGCTTGATATTAATTAATAATTAATTAATAATTTTTGTCATTTGTTAATAATGGTACCTTTTATTTAATAAAAGGTACCTATATAGGACAGTATATTCAGGCCGAGTATAATCAAAATAATAGTGGTAATGAGTAATGGTTTAGTTGATTCATCAATGTCGAATAATATCGTCTAGAAAAATGTTCTCTCCTTTTTGAATGATATGGGATGATATGATACTAATTACATTTATCTTTCAAATGAATCTTGGCCTTTAAAACTAACAACGAATAAATTTGTAACGTTTTACTTTTATATTTACGTTCTCTACTTAGTTCAGCCCCCCTAGTCAAGTGGCTTTCTGTTAGCGTAGCGTTCAATAGAATAGACTACGAATGTATGAGATTGACGTAACCTGTAGATACGTTTATCTACAGCCTACGTCAATCTCATACATTCGTAGTCTATTCTATTGAACGCTACGCTAACAGAAAGCCACTTGACTAGGGGGGCAGTACTTCTTCTTGAAACTATATGTTGTTAATTTTAACGAATTTACATTGTCTGTGTCATAGTTGGCTGTTGAATTACAGGTGATCGTCTCGGCTGCACCGCATTAAAATCTATTTAGCTATAATTGTAGCCGTGGTGTAACTAACACGTTTTTGTAATGTATCTGTATTCTATAATGTATGTTATCTATATATCATCTATAATCTCAAAAACAACTGGTCCGATTTGAAAAAATATTTCACTGTTAGATAGGTACTTCATTTATCGAGGTATTCTATATATCATATATCATATAGGAGCAGAGCAATGCGGCTAAAACCGCGCGGCATAAGTATATACAGTTCATTGAAATATATCGATACGATTAATATATTTTATTATTACTAAAAAGCAGGTGCTCGGATAAAACAAAACGCAATTTTTAAATGCATTATTGCGTTCTCGTAGAAAATATTTGCTGAACGTGCTTGCTGAAGAGTTCATTGAATACATTACTGCGCATATTTTCTTGTTATTGTAAGAATTTAGATTCTATTATTGTTTTGAAGCACATGCGGCCCGCATAATAATTGTATTAGCGCAGTTAAATGTTATCTAAAAAGTTAATTCTTAAGAAACAATAGGATGATTTTTTTCCAAATAATTATCGTAGAGATTTGCGTTATTAGGTTATCTAGTTTATCTCACACTTAGTTTTAGTACTAAATCTAACTATTTCATACTTAATTTGCAAATAAGGATACCTACGCGGTGAGAAAGTAAAATTCCATTTATTTTACAAGTTCGTTCTTTCTTTCAGAATTTAATAAATAACAGACAGTAAGCTAATAGAAGCTGATTATATTTTTTAATTTAAGGCGGATTTGGTCAAAGATTACTCAGTGCCAATTTATGGAGTGATGATGACAGGAATATTTTTTGCAGCAAAATATTGAATTACGAGTCAATATCATCAATCTTCACAAACAAAATAAGTATGAAATGAATGTAATTTCCATGGTTCTAAGAAAATTTCCAACTTTATCAGCTCATCAATCATTTACAATCCGTTCTGATGGGATTATCCTTTTCAACTTTTTATGATTTTCTAAGCAATACTGACGTTTGGGATAAATATAACTTTGCAAATATTTTACACGCTATTTGTACGTAAAAAATAACTGTATCTTATTACATTTTCGTCTCACAGTCGTCGCCACTCAACCATGGTTGGTTGTATTCTATTTTTTATTCCTTCCTGGCCAGCTAGCACATAGTTAATTTATCAATTAATGGATTAATAAATTAGACCAGTGAGGATTAAATTTTTATTTCCAATAGTGATCATAACTCAAATTTGATGCGAAAATAACACGCAATGATACTATGATACTTGGATGATGGGCTGTCAGATATATATGACGGCTGCCAGATGTATATGATGGCTGTCAGATGCCAATGTTGAGCATTCTTTAGTGATCTTTTAGTGTAAAACGAAAACTCGTATCAGTGTTGTTCAGTATTCGAACATTACATTGAAAAGTTTTCTATCGACTTCATTTCGGGGAATGTGCAACTGAATTACATGGCCTTATCCCAGCTTCCCCTTTTTTCCAAAGAACGTCCAGGCGCACGGCGGGATACCACCCTTATCTGGTAGAAATGCCGACTGCACGCACAGCACGCTTTGCGTCCTCCTTCTTAATGCGAGCTGCCAAAGAGTGGAATTCTCTGCCGGCGTCCGTCTTTCCAGAGAGGTACAACATGGGAATTTTCAAGAGACGAATTAACAGGCACTTTCTAGGCGGGCGTGACTTACCACCTTAGATCTCGTCACCACTTTCCATCAGGTGGGACTGGGGTCAAACGTCCACCTATCTACGTATATAAAAAAAAAAGAATGCTCTAAGCCTGTTTACGCTAAAAGAATTAGACACAGTGGGGTTAGAATGAGCAATTGAGCATTCGCTCGTTTGATGTAAATCCACCCGTATGATACATAATATGTATTGTTTATCTTCCATCCTACAAAGGGCCTACATCGTACTTTTACGTTCATACTTTTCCTAAATAAACGTCAGTTTATCCTTTATAGGCGATGTTTAGGCATTTTATGAGACAATATAATGGTATTTAAATTTATAGCTCACTGAATCCTTTATCGAAGGGATAAGATCACATCGATATTATGTAAAACGAATTGTGGGCACAGACTTTATTTGCGAATAGTATTTGCGACTTATATTTTATACTGATATAATATTAATTATCGTTCAAAAAGAGTAATTGTTATCTATACTTATATATAATATTTCAAAAAGAGCAATTACAGATTTAGTGACTCTTCCCTATAGAAACTTCTCTCTTGTCCGGTTAGAATACATTATTATGTATTAAATGAAATGGATAGTAAGCAATAAAAGAAGTCTAGTTAGATTAATAAATGGTCAAGTTTGAATTTCCATTCTATACTTTCTTAGAGATGGTATAGATATTTGTCTATACAGAAATTGGAATCAGGCAGAAATTTAGGTCCAATTATATGCAAATGCAATAAAAAATCTGATTTGCTAAAAAAGTTTTGCTATTTCGAAATCAATCCATACTAGTACATACTAATATTATAAATGCGAAAGTAACTCTGTCTGTCTGTCTGTTACTCAATCACGCCTTAACTACTGAACCAATTTGCATGAAATTTGGTATAGACATATTTTGATACCCGAGAAAGGACATAGGCTACTTTTTACCCCGGGAAATAGGATAGGTTTTATCCCGGAAATCCCACGGGAACGGGAACTATGCGGATTTTTCTTTTACTGCGCGGGTGAAGCCGCGGGTGGAAAGCTAGTAGCATATAAATTGTAGACTATCATATAAATAACAAGCTTCCGCCCGCGTCTTCGCCCGCGTTGTGTTTTGACAAAAGGTAGCCTATGTTCTTTCTCAGGGAAGATTGTCTGTGCCAAATTTCATCAAAATCGGTTGAGAGGTTTAAGCGGGAAAGCGTAACAGACAGACAGACAGACAGTCATACAGAGTTACTTTCGCATTTATAATATTAGTAGGGATTAATAGCACATATCAATCGTCGTAGATACAAGTGTTAATGTATTTTATTGTACAACTACAGATAATATAAATACTATACCGTACAACTGATTCCCAAGACACATCCCAATTAACCTCTGATATTGAGCTTATATTGGCTGTTAATGAAAGATTCATCTGTACGTTTTAGTTGTATTATGTTCATTCGTTATAGTAGATAATATTGGCTTTGATTTTTGTACTTGTTTATAGATAAGTAGTTCATTATCTGTTTTTATAATATAATATTCATCATCTGTTTTTATAAACGTATCAGTTGTTGTTAAAATCAACCATGCATATGATATGGATGAATGTTCCTTTTCTCAAAAATACGACTGATTTTGAACCCACTCAAACCCGGCTTATGAATAGGATTAAGGAAAAAGTCCACAACGCTGGGGTTTCCAACATGTCATCGAGTTTTTTTATAAAGTGAAAAAGAAACAACATTTATAGAATAAATACCAATAATAATAAATTATGTTAAACGAATATTATTTGCGATATTTCTATATTGCAACTTGTTATAAATTTACCTATATAATACGATTATGACAATCTCACGTATATAATTGGGTCGTGGGTTCGAATCACGTGCGTGCAGGCTTGTGGGATAGCAAGTGATTTAGTTTATAAACAACCTCGTGAATTCTAATAACTCATACAGATATTTCAGATTGCGAACTGAAACAGATCAATTTTGTTAATAAAATATAGGTGTTGTTTTGACGCTATTTAATCAGTAAACAAACAAACCTGACTGTTTATGAACTGCTAAGCCATATTTCGAAAAAAAAAAATAGTTTAACAAAAAATACAAGTTTTAAAATAGTTTAAAAATCACTTTTATGATAAAATAGTAATAAAACTTCTCCAATTTGAAATCCGTTAAAAACTTAAGAAACGTGTAACGAAGTTAAAGGCACGATTTTCTGAAAGATTCTGCGAGCCGTCGAAGGAATTTAAATTAAACTGTAGGTTAACTGCGGTATGTAGTCATTTAGATTCATGGTATTACTTTTTTTAATGTATAACTAGCGAATTATAGAATATTTTTGAAGCTTCAATTAGCTATATTATAATTAGATGTTATAAGTTTTTCTTTATGACAACCTGTATATAGGGTATTATGTGCACTGCACTGTGCACAGAAAATTTCTCAGTAACTAAGTTAAAATTGCGGTGTTTGTTCAGTTTAGGCTAGTAGAGTTAAAACGTGTAGAGACGCTTGGCCCTACATGACGTCTGATTACTTTTTCAGAGTATAAGCCCTATAGTCTCGCGTTACCAACATTTCGCTTGAAAATATTTTTTGTTGGGTGTTTTATATTATCGCATATTACTTATTATTATTTCGTTACACGGAGATGTTTATCTCGCAAGGCCAACAGAAATACGTGTTTTTCAGTACGATATAAATATACCAACATTATGACCACTAAGACCTTAGATTATATCATTTTCCAATATCTTATACTGACTGTTGTTTCTTCCGTTCTTCAGAAACCTTCTTTATAGTAGTCAAAGGTGTATTTTATTCTTATGAAAATGATTGAGGTATTGTACTATTAAAATATGTATATGGGAATAATGAAATATGTCAATTAATGTTTTATATCTTTCGGAAATATCTTACATTTCATAAATATAAGAAATTTCATCCTTGTCCGTTAAATCTGTCTCATAGGTATATAAAATTCACTCAAACTTTATATACCTATGAGACGGATTTATCCACGAAAGTAAATAAGGGACATCCAAGATGTTTTTAAAGCCTATTGCGTAGGTGTAAGTAATTATAAAGTTTGTACTTTGTAGGTAATTTTTAATAGCACTGAAATATAGCCGCACTAAATAGCATGATTGACCTTGCGTTGACCTTTCACGAAGCCTGCTAAAACCTTTTTGTTTGAACGGCTAAGTGATAAACAATTCTAATTAAAGACATTTGAACAATACACCATCAATTTAACTTGCTGAGTCTGCTATTTTTGTTGTGTTTATTTTTAGACTATTAAAAATGCGATTTTGTTACACTATACGGTGAACATAAAGGTTTAATATTCAATTACCTAGTCTGTATAACGACGTCTGAATTACTAGATTAGCCGATATCTAGAACTCTATTATGTAAGAAAAATAACTGTAAAAATATTATTTATATTAATAATTAATTATATAATTTTACTAATATAACATTCTTTTTTATCCACAAATAACTTGTAAGTAAAAAGCAATTCATCTTTCGATGTCTCGACGAAAAATTGTTACAATTCTAAAATTTACTTCGTAATATTTTAATGCTGTGTCCCGAAATGTTACAGCATTTATCTAAATTTTCCTGACAAACGTAAGCCTTAGGAAGGCTAGTAGCTCTAAGTTGGAATACTTGTATAAAATATTTTTCTAAAAGAAATTCTAGTGAGAATTTGTAAGAATATATTTTCTTCAATTCAAAGGCTTTCGATTGGCTGATAAACTTGAATGATATCACTGATGTATGAAGAGTGCTCTTTGTGTGGTATTAAGGAGTTTTTTGGATATAACGTTTCGGAAATTTCCTATTGTAATGCTTGTGCTGTTCAATGAAAATGGAGTAGATAAAAATATTTTGGGATTAAAGCTGGTCAAGTTTGATGGAAGGAATTGGCCTTTTGCTTTATATGTATTCTTATAATTAGAAATTGTTAAAGTAAATTTATTTATTATCTGTGTTATTCTAAATTGCGTGCCTTCCATTGCGGTGCATAATCTATGGTCTCTCTCTGTTCTGTGCATTATAGCGACTGTATGTGTTCCCGGTATTTTTACTTAGAAATAAAGTTAATTTTGAAGTAATCAGTGTTTGTGACTCATTAACCCCATCAGAAATAGTACTTAGTTTAGTAGTTCGTACCTTTACTTCGATTATTATTGTGCAAACAAGACGTTTCATAATAACAGTTTAAAATAATATATTCATAAGTACTATTCGATTCTTAAGACTTTACCTAGAGTTTCTTATGCTAATGTATTTGACTACTTAATACTTATGTTATAGTTATAGAATATATATGCAATTGGCACATAATATTCGTAGTTATATAGTCATTTCGATAATAATTTAACTACATTTTTTAAGTTCTATTACACAGTGCAGGGCAGTATTGTGCGCGCTACGACTTTTAAAATAGTATTCATTTAGTTTTATTGCTTTACCTGAGTTACAATTTATTTTACAACATAGGAGGTGTATTCTACTATATTATTTCTAATGTATAAAGTTTTTTCTATTGCTGCATGAATACCTATTGTGTATTATGTTTTTATAATTAACTATTGTGTATTGATGGTTTCAAAATAAGATAGAACTATCATCTATTATTAATTTTTTCCATTTATTTCCTGTGTTTTTCAATATCTAATAACTTTAAACAAGATATAGTAGGTATTCCCAGAGCAATCTAATAGAATATATTATTTTATATAACTATAAACAAAATCATCACAATAAAAATAAAATATATTTAAGTAAATATACCTACTCAAGAGTAATCTTTTAGAATATATTGTAATTCATGGATTCCCAAAAGCCATTAGATAAGTACGAAAGACACAGGTTATTGTAAGAAAAACGCTACAAAAGAATCATTGGGATTCCCTCCTTTCATTTAATAAAAGCTTTTATTGGCCTTTTTCGAGCCAAGATTTATGAGAAAATGTAAATTTTACTCTATCCCACAAAGAAATACTCATTTCATAAGTTATTATGGCAGTCATATAATTCGGTAAATTATGCTCACTATAAAGGGGCTTGGGTTTGTATAAGGTACAGTTTTGGGCTTTATTTTTGTGATATAGATACTTCTATTGTATTTAATTACGGAGTGATGTTTAAGTTTAAATTGGTTTTAGGAATCTTCGGCGCGGCGGCTCCTCGTGTAGACAAAAGTGTTTTGAAAAGGAAGAATTACGTCAAGACAATTTGACACCATTCCTAAAGAATTCTGTTTGAATGAATAAATGTTTGACTACTTATAGTACGAATTTTTACTTGCCTTTTTGTTTCCTAAAGATACAAAACCGTTCTTCTTTAAAAACCATGAAGCGGTGGTCTCACAGGGTGGTCTTTTGAAATTTTCAACAAGTTATGAAGTGAAAACTTCTTTAGCGGCGTTGAGCACTTTTTCTGTAATGGGTATAAAATCTTAAACTCGCGTCAGGACACGTGACCTGATCGAAAAAGCGTAAGACGAATGGATATCAAACATGCTCAACGTTAATAATCAAGTTTTCACTTCTGCCGGCACTCCCGGATTGCAACCCGTCTTATTTTTTCATTAATTTTCAGCGAAATACCCGTGTCAGGAATATAATATAGTAACAGTAAGTAAAAGTGATTGTAATTAATTATTACAAGCACTTTTATTTTGATTTTTATTGACAGTATGCACTTCGCATGAAAATGCAGTTTTCAACTGGAAGTCTAGCTAAGAAAGTGCATTTTTCATCTTGATACGTGTTTAGAGCACTCGTAGTCGTAGCCCCAGAGGGGATATAAATATAGTAGGTTATTGGAAATAGTGGTTGGCAGTACACAAATAAATTTATACAGCAACATACAATAAAGCATATAATAAAATGATCTGTTTAAGAGAAATAGAAGTGTGTTTTTTATATGTATGTAATCAGTGATCCCTGTATGCTGTATAAGTACATAGACACGAAGCCAGGCGAAAAGGTTCGGATATTTTGATATTCGGATATTTATATTATAATATATTATTAGTTTGCGACTAAAGTAAGAAGATAGTTCAGAAATTAATTAAAGAAAGTGTAACCACCATAAGTGTATACCAGAAAAAAAACGATAACCCTACGAATCTTTATGCAGTACTTAACACACATAATTAAGTAAACATTTTTATAATAATAATTTCATGAAAATAACATAAAGCTGACCTAAATTATTTTCGCTCATAAGGTAGCCAAAATAGCAGATACATATTCATAAATTGATAATTTTATATTTCTGTACATATTATGTATCGCGTTCATTTTACGACTCTTGGACCTCTGTCAAATATGATTTATTGACCAGCTGGGACCCGTAGATATTATTTAATTTATTACTTTTCACATTTTTTTGTACTATGTATCAATATTGATTGAATTATTCAGGTATTCGTTATTTCGTTCGCCTGGTGTTTTATTTTTTATAATTGGAAAGCTTAAAGAATTGCCTTTAAAATATACGATGCTTATACCATAATAATTCTTTTTTATAATTTTTCATTTTCCAAAATCCTCTTGTCATAGTTAGCAACATATTTGCAGATTTGCTTCTGAAAATGTTAATTGGTCATCGCTTATCCAACCTCCAACTAACCCGTTTGAAGATAAAAAAATCGATAAGGGAATTTTAATCGGAACCATTCTACAGATAAAGCGCTCACGTTTTGCAAATAACAAACTTGTTAAAAATTAGTTAATTACGTAATTACACGAGAGAGAATGTTTGTATGAAAAACCCTGCGAATAAACCTATGTTTTTATGCATATTGTCATTTCATATGAATTATTAATCAATGTTGGATGAAATTAACTTATTACATACATTGTTGTTTTTTTTTTTATAAAATAACAATTTTTGTTGACTTGACCTATTTTGCTGTTAGTTTGAATGAGTAAATCTCAGGAACTACAGTTGCGAATAGTCGAATTCTATTTGGCCTGTATGGTCCATTTATCGTGTAACATGTATCGAAGTATCAATAAAGAATGTTAAAAAAATGGGTAACATATTATTTGTAGGGCGAAGTGGTTGCGTAGGTCAGCTAGTAATAATATATTACGATAAAAAAAGCAAATTGGCGTATTCTCTCACAACATTACCTTCGTTTATTTAACTGTCCAGCTGGCGAGCGAAACTTATTAAATTACTTGCATTCTTTGCAGACTTTGAATTATACAAGGGTTTCTCTGTAATATTGTTTTTATTTCAGAATATGCGAGTCGACGAAGTTTAGCGAACAGCGTCGAGAAAACTTATTTTCCACTTCAATTATTTTGCGATAATCAAAAGAGAATTAAGCTAATTTTAATATTTTTGCGTTTGGTTGGTAAAATAGCTGAACAAATTTTTACTTTTTGGGGTATAAAGTTTGGTGAATTCTTCAAATTTAAGTCTAGTAGGCGTAGCCAGTAACTAGACTTCTCTGCTTTTTATAATGTACTTTTTCCTTTAAATTACTCTCTTCCAAAAAACAAAGAATCTTTCTATAATGTATAAAAGTCTCTTAAGTTTTAATGTTCTATCCAGAAAGTAGTACAATACAAGTATATGTCTACTACTATAACACTCGCTAGGAAATAGATAGTTATGTTGTTTCCACATTCCATAAACAAAATCAGAACTTCGGCTTTATTTCACCATTATCAAGCCTTAGTAGCCTCAGTTCCGTTTCACTCTAAATTCTCGTTATACAGATTTAACGAAACGTTATGTGTCCAATTTGCCAGCTTAAATTTGGCACTGTTTTTCAATGACTTCGAAATAAATTATTAGTTTAATGAGATATGTTGGAACTTGTGGTGTTGTGTAGTTAAGCATCTGGTACATTGATGACAAATAACTGTTAGAAGGTATGTCATAGGTATAAATCAAAAGGTAGAAGATGTTTAAGAAAAAAAATATGTTTAATGGTTATTAATTAAATTTGATTTCATCTATTTATTATTAATTACATAGTATATGTTTGGATTGAACAGAATCGATATAACAAGTAAAATGAAATCTGACTCCTTTCTTTGACAGAAGATATACAGGGTGTCCCACTAACGGTATACTAAGCGTGAAAGGACTTGTTGTTTTGCATACACTGATCACGTAAAAAATACTTAAACAAAAAAATTAAGTCAAAATTTTTTTGCTAAATTTTTCCTGAAAATCCATGTTTTCTTCACTATCTTCGCGCAGCCGGCATATACCGCTTCGCTAATGTGAGCATTTTATCAATGAAACATAATCTTATAAGAAAGCTCACGTGCGGGTGGCAAAGTTGGGCGGGTTGCTTGTTAGGGGTCGACACATAGAGCTTTAAGAATTCATCTATTTGAAAAAAAAATGCTTCTGGAATTTTATAAGTATTTTTTACGTACTCAGCGTGTGCAAAACTATAACCTCCTTTGAGCTTAGTATACCAACGGTGGGACACCCTGTAGAGTACCTGAGTCCTGAAAATGTGATAGACAGCTGCGTATTACCACAGATTTTCTCTCGATAGATACCTTACCAGATATAAATCCTTTACCTAGTCTACACTTATATCAGAAAAAGGACATATTATTTTACATGTATCGTAAAATCTCAAGTTACTCTATTTGTATATATATCATGTTTAATAATATTATGTATAGTATGTTACATTTTATGTATTAGCATATTTATGTTCTATATTTATTTAATTGTATTTATTACTATTTTTTTAATTATTGATGTAGTATGTATGTAATATTGATATTTTTGAGTTTTGTGTACATAATTATTTATGTTATAATTATTGTATTCCTGTATATTAAGTTTTATTTCCCATAGTTTTTGATTTTGTTTTCATAACCTTGATTTTATTTATTTTCTTTATGATTGCGCCTTCGCGTTTAACCAGCATCGTACATGTCCTTTATTAATATGGTTGCCTGGAAGAGATTGCTTTAAGCAATAAGGCCGCCTTTTGTGCACTTACCGTATTCATGTTTTCTTGTTAAATTATGTTTTCATTACTGGTACTTGTACAATAAAGTGTCATAAATAAATAAATAAATACTCTACATATTTATTTACCTATTATCATTGACAATATGTTACTCGGTAAAGATGTATGTCTATTTATCATCTGTTGCGGAAAAGCTAAATCAAAATAATTAAATGCTCATCTTTCAAAATCATGCTTTTATATACGACGCTAAGGATTTTTTTAAATATCAGAATAAAATGAGTTTCAAATATATTATGTAGATCTTAAAAGTTATAGCTATGGGCAGCTCAGGATAGATCGGGAAAGAACTTCAAAACGGTAATATAATTCCCTTTTCTGTTAAAGAAATTGTATATTCTGAAGGCGTTAGACCACCGCACCGCAACGTCGTTACAAAGTCAATTAAACTTAGGAAAAATAGTAGACACTTTCCGGAAGTTCTTTAGAGAAACAGGCTTAGGGGTGTTCAAAGGAAAATGGGGTGAAATTAAATTATCTTCAAGCATTAAAATACTTTTGAAGGTAATGCAATGAGAGTGTTTTGTTAAAAAAGATGTTAACAATTATACAATACTTTACAATACGTTTGTTTGAACAATTTTAATGATTCATCGAATGTCGAGAATAATAATTTATGTTTATTAAATACTACTTAAATGTTGTGTAAGAATTATTTGTGTTATGTATGTGCATTGATTTGTCATCTTACGAAACATTAAAGTCAGTTCGTTAACAGCCGTTAATAATAATAACTGATAGATATCAGTGGCGACGAGATACCCGCGATATAAAAAAAAGTAGTTTTCGAATATGAGCATTTTATCCAATTTCGATCACAGTCTGCAAACGTGGAAGACTTTCAAAAGCAGGATAGCTCAATGGTTCATCGCGAACGACATAGATGCGGTTAAAGACCCCCTGGCCCTGTAGACAAAGTAACAATTAAAAAACGATAACGAAGTTAGAAAAGGAAAAATGTATGGGATTGACATTAGATAGACCACGTGATCTAACGCGGCGTATGTCAATCCCATACATTTTTGCCTTTTCTAACTTCGTTATCGTTTTTTAATTGTTACTTTGCCTAAGGCTTCTTGGGAGAGAAAAGACGAGCGTTCTTACCCAGTGCATTGGCAGATAGTACCTACAAGTTGGCATCTGACCTTGCGTTGCCAAAAGAATTGCAAGAGGTGCCATATGAAGACATTCTACGCCTTTTAGATGCACATTTTACGCCGAAACAAGTTGGTTTTGGTGAACGGCATAAATTATTCTATTCGGCAGAACTACGTGTTCGTGTTCGTAACGAACATGAACAACGGTTCGGTTTTCTGAGCTACTGAATCGATAATTTCGTCATTAGATACTTAATGCAAACACGTGTTTACATGAGTCATAAATTTATTATCGTATACTCCTAAAATGTTTTCTAAGAAACAATAGTGTAGGTACCTAGGTACTTGCACTGTCGGCAAGTTGTTAATGTCGGTAACTTATTTTTGTTCGAACAATAGAGGTAATAAATTCCAAATGATCACGTTATAAAGGTTGTAAAATAAAACGTTGCTATGTTCGAGATACAGAGGTCAAATTTAATTTTTCGAGTTATAGAGTGAAAATATGTACCAAAATGGCTTTGAGGGACTCGGTGATAATTTCGACTAACAGAGGGTCAAGATTTCAAGTAACGGAGGTTTTCGGGTTTGAAGGGAAGGGAACAAGACATTTTTTCGAGATTTGGAGGTTTTTGACTTATCGAGGTTCGACTTAACGAGGTGCTACTGTATATCCTTTTTTATAAAGGCCCTATGTGTGTACTAACATTAGTTCAAATAAAAAATATTAATTGACCTTGGAAGTTTTGATGACAACAATTATAATATGTCTTAGTGTGTATCTTTTTATTTAAAACTCAGTATACGAGAACAGAAAAATATAAGCTTACAACATTGACTTTACAACTAAAACCGGTAAAACTGTAAATCCCACCAAAAACATTTTCATGTAAAATGTTACCAAGACGAGCCCATATGACTGGCACTGTCAAAAAGTTATCAGATCTCATGTAGAGCCAAGCTTCTAACACTACACGCCCTAACTCTACAAGGCCTAACTTCACAAACTCTACACCTTAGTCAAAATATGTGGCTTGGCCATTTCGCTACATTCACATCGGCGTAAGGTGAAAAATTAATTCACTGTTCATTACTTTTGTGTTATACAATAGTTCTTGTAGTAACGAACGGCCAAGCCACATATTTTGACTAAGGTGTAGAGTTTGTGAAGTTAGGCCTTGTAGAGTTAGGGCGTGTAGTGTTAGAAGCTTGGCTCTACATGAGATCTGATAACTTTTTGACAGTGCCAGTCATATGGGCTCGTCTTGGTAACATTTTACATGAAAATGTTTTTGGTGGGATTTCATTTCTTTTTGTAAGTTGTTTGTAACAATTTTTTTTTAACAAGGAGTACCTATACATATTGTATATATCTAGGGGAACCAAGTTTTAGATTATTAGATTAGACATCTAGCATAGCGTTATCAAAATTTAATTTAAAATTACAGGTCTCATACAAACTCCCATCCCCTAGTTTAAGGGGTTGGGGGATGAAAGTTACAAGTTTTATAATTTTTTTTTTGTTTGTGTGCTAATACTAGCTTACATACAAAATTTCAGCTTTCTAGGACATTAGGAAATACCTTAAGAATTTTGATGATCATCAGTGAGTCAGTGACGAAATTAGCGTTTTTTAGATATAAATAAAATCTGAAGTATAAAAGCTAATGTAATTAAAACTTAATATGTTCAATAAGTCCGCTATTGACAATATATCCCGAAAATTTTGTTGATCTAGCATAATCCAAACCCAAGTTATGAGGGTTCAAAAAAACGTCGAAGCGCTTCGAGAAAAGGTAGGTAGTGCGGAGTGCCCGTGCGCCTCGCTTGGCTCGTCTTGGCGGGGGCACTACCGTGCCCCCAGATAACTTAAACCATGATTTTAACCCTTACCTTCTTATCACTTGGGGCACTAAACGGTGCAAGTGTCCCTTCGAGGGCCATAAATCAGGCGTGAGGTGTAATCTGAGCTGTGCTCCTAATTTATCCCCTGAAGCTGACGGCTTATTCCCCTGTATATATTATATTTAGCTTAGAATAATCCATACTGATGGTATAGAACCTAGTTATCATTAGTTAGTATCTAGTAGTTAGTCTTATTGAAATGCTGACCTTAATTATATGAAAATATTAAGATGAGAGTTTTTTATCATATTCCGATTCGTTTATTTTTTGAGAATCTATCTAGTTCTACTTTTTATTAGTTTATATTTGCCATTATAACTTATAAAAATAATAAAGTAACATTAATATATATAGATTTAAGTTGCTCTTTGCCATTCAAGCATACTTATCAAGCTTGCAGTTGAGTTGACATCCATTTTGGAGAATCAAGCAAACTTGTTGTTCAAGACTGTGTTTAGATTCTAGATTGAACTGAAGTTTGTTGAATAGTTATCGAGGTAATTTTATTACTGTTCGACCACCTCTTTGGTACAGTGGTTAGTTAATACGAGCATAGAACAAAGTTCGGAGTTCAATTCCTGGTGCATACGTATACGTTTGGCAGGACAAAGAAGGCTGTATTTGATCAGCCTTCTTTGTCCTGCCTTGTTTCTTTTAGAAAATAAATCGTTTAACGAGGTGACGAGGCGACTTCACTTTTTGTTCTTACCTAAAACGGCTAAAATTATTTAATGTAATACTATACTATAGTACAACCTAGGCAGTTTAACCCAATTTATATAAGCAGAGTTCTTAAGATATCAAATAAAAATACACGATTCAGGATTACTGTCACCTCAGCCTCAAACAAGCCATAGCCTGATCCAGCCAATTTATCTGCAACACCCGGAGCCAATTCATCTTGATATATCCCCCCATTAGTCCCTTACCGTTGTGCTTTATCCATGTTCCGGTGGACACACACACTGGGCACCACCATTAATATTCAGCGAGCCATGTATGTGCGACACATGGTAATGTTCGTTTGGGATGATTTATACGAAGCTATGTAGCACGCAATGAATTGAGATGTTCAAAAAAAACTTTATGACTAATATTCATACAACTATTCAAATTGCTTTATATCACGAACTACCAAATTATGGAATAGCCTTTCTGCGGCGACATTCCTAATGGTTAAAACATGAATGCAAAAGTCGGCAACGCATCTGGAGAGGCCTCTGTAGATGAATGTGTGATAACTATAATGAAGTGGTGGACTCGCTTACGATCGCAAGCTCGTTTGTCCGCTGTAATAAAAAAAAATTTAGACACACATTTTCAAATATGTATAATGTATATTGTTGTTGTTCGTTGTTCGTTGTTCGTTGTTCGTTGTTCGTTGTTCGTTGTTCGTGTTCGTGTTCGTGTTCGTGTTCGTGTTTGTGTTTGTGTTTGTGTTTGTGTATGTTCATATTCACATTCACATTCACATTCACATTCACATTCACATTCACATTCACATTCACATTCACATTCACATTCACATTCACATTCACATTCACATTCACATTCACATTCACATTCACATTCACATTCACATTCACATTCACATTCACATTCACATTCACATTCACATTCACATTCACATTCACATTCACATTCACATTCACATTCACATTCACATTCACATTCACATTCACATTCACATTCACATTCACATTCACATTCACATTCACATTCACATTCACATTCACATTCACATTCACATTCACATTCACATTCACATTCACATTCACATTCACATTCACATTCACATTCACATTCACATTCACATTCACATTCACATTCACATTCACATTCACATTCACATTCACATTCACATTCACATTCACATTCACATTCACATTCACATTCACAT